>NC_030826.1:24127500-26527500 GCF_001704415.2 Capra hircus | reverse complement strand
GTGCATAGAGATTCTGGAAGATGATATCAGCAGAGGCAGCAATAGATTTTGGATTTTCCTGAATATTCACATAAAAACAGACAACTACATATCAAAACCAAAAACCCATTGATTTTTTTTTTCCTTTTTTGGCTGTGCTGTATGCAAGATCTTAGTTCCCTAGCCAGGGGTTGAACCTGTGCCCCTTGCAGTGAAAATGCAGACTCCTAACCACTGGACTGACAGGGAAGTCCCCAAAATCCATTGATTTTTACACTTATATTTACTAAAATTTGGACAGCAAGTTGTCCCACAAATCCTGTAATACAAGTGAATTGGGACAAACCACCAAGAGCCACAAGAACTATGAGTTTTCAGCATCTCATCTGGCGAGAGAACACAGAAGGAAGCAACAGGAAGCCTGACAGAGGATAGACGGGAGCAGGCCACTTTGGGAACAGCGATTGAAACTAGAGAGGGATTTTTTTCCCCCTACTCTAATAGCAGGTAGGTGCTCGGGCCTGTGATTAGGCCTAAAGGAACTAGAACAGTCCATGAACTCTTGAAAGCGACCAACTAAGGCCAGGACAAAGCTTCACACTGAGGAGAAACTCCTTGGACAATTTAACAAAGATGAAGGAAAGAAAAGATCCCAAGAAAAGTAGGGAAGGGGAACAGACCCAGGAAATCTCAACAATCAAGACACCATGGTTGTGAACATTACAAGAAAAAAATATAGAAGGAGATCCAGAAAGTTAGAAATGCTAGCTGAGCAGAGCCTCTTCCAATAACACAGGAAAACTAAATTCACATAGAAACGGCAATACAAAGGGAGTAAGGTGAAATGCCATGCAAAGGTACTATAAGGAAAAGAGAGAATAAAGAACAAAACCAAAAGAATACACACACAGATGTTTATAGCATCTTTATTCGTAATTACCAAAACTTTGAAGCAACCAAGTTGCCATAAACTGTGGTACATTCAGACAGTGGAATATTATTCAGCACTAAAGACAAATGAGCTATCAAGCCAGGAAAAGACATGGAGGAACCCCAAATACTTTCACTAAGTGAAAGAAGCCAATCTGAAAAGGCTACATAACATTTCAAAAAAGGTGGAGACAGGTTATGATATAAAAATGTCATAGTTGCCAGGGATTAGGAAAGAGGAAGGAATGGATAGGTGGATCACAGAGGGTTTTTAGGACAGTGAGAAAACTCTGTATGATACTGTAATGATGGATACATGTCATTATACGTCTGTTCAAACCCACAGAATATAATGCCAAGTGTGAGCCCTAGTGTAAACGGTGGGCTTTGGGTGACTTCGATGTGTCAGTGTAGGTTCCTCAGTTTTAACAAAAGTACCACTCCAGTGGGGGCTGCTGATAATGGGGGAAGTGTGCTTGTGTAGGGGTGGGGGTCTATGGGAAATCTCTACTTTCCTCTCAATGTTGCTGTGAATCTAAGACTACTCTTAAAAAATTATCTTTTAAAAAAAAGTACAAAATAACATCATTACAGAAAATGAAAGCATAACAGAAAGATGATCAAAAACCAGAGCAAGGGCTCAGAACAAATATTAAAACTTATAATCAAGAAAATATTCCTGAAATAAAAATGAGCAAGTATGATGTAATATATTATGAGTATAATATATACCTAAGAAAATCAACCTAGAATGACCGGCACTAAGACATGATCTGATGAAATCACTGACCTTTAAAGAAATAGAAAAAAAGATATTTGATGCATCTAGACAAAAGGCATATTACTTATTAGGGAAATATAATTAAATTGTCATCAGACCTATTTAACAGCATAGTAATGTACTATGTCATTTTAGTTAAACTCAAATTTATCAGAATTGCCTTCCCTCTGTGGTTCTGGATGAGGGTTGATCAAGAGAGAAATTTGCATAAGATTTGGAACGCTTAAGAGAAAGGGCAGCTATTTGTTGTTGTTTTCACACTTGCAGGGTTGGAGGAGGGCCCCAGGCACTGTGCCAACTCAAGCACGTTGCCGCTTGTCTGCTGGCTCACCTTATCAACATGGGATACCACCTGGGACCACAGCTTCTTCAAATTCCCACCAGATCACTTCCTTCAGATCTTTAAGTCCTGGGCCAACAGCATACAGAGCTCCATGATGAATGCACTAAATTCTCTTGGGGGGCTTCACACCATTGACGGTAGGAAGAGATATATACAGGTTCCAGTTTGTCCTCACAAGTTCCAATTTGTCCTTTCTCTCTTCCACTTCACATCTAACTTTCCATCTGCTAGCTGAGCTGGCTTTTAGAGACTTTAGTCTCTATGCTAGTCGCAGAGGCAGCAGACACACATAGTCCTCTCCAACAGCTCCTTCAATTGTGTAAGGTCTAATTCCTGTATTAATCCCTAATTTTGTATCAGTCACTGGATTCTGCTTCTCTGACTGAATGCTGACTGATACAACCGATACTTTGTACCACAAGGAAATGAAGAGATATATTTAAGATGCTCATAGAAAGAAAATGTGTTAGGGATTTTAGATCTAACAAAACTGGTTTTCAAATATAAAAGGTCTAGACAGACTGTTATCAAAATGCAAGAAGATAGAGAATACTGTTCCTACGAGTCCTTCCTAAGCTATCCCGTACTAGAAAATGACCTTGAGACAAAACTGAAACAAAATTGCTGGAGAGTCAGAACTGGTGATAAGCATTGAACTGATTGTTACTTGTAGAACAAAATAAGGATTAAAAGGAGGATGTTTTAGATTTTTAACTGAAGTAGAGTTGACTTACAATTATTCAAGTGTACCGCAAAGTGACCCAGTGATACACATCTCTATATACTTTTTCAAATTCTTTTAATTATTGCTGCAAGATATTATTGGGCTTCCCTGGTGGCTCAGTTGGTAAAGAATCGGCCTGCAATGCAGGAGACCCAGGTTCGATCCCTGGGTTTGGAAAATCCCCCTGGAGAAGGGAAAGGCAACCCACTCCAGTATTCTTGCCTGGTGAATCCCATGGTCAGAGGAGCTGGGTGCGCTACAGTCTATGGGGTTGCAAAGGGTCAGACACGACTGAGCAACTTTCATGTTCACGTTCACAAGACACTGAAATAGGTCCCTGTGCTTTGCAGTTAATTCTTGTTGTTTATCTATTTTATATGTAGTAATGTGTATCTGTTAATCCCCAATTCCCAATTTATCCCACCACCCCTTTCCCCTTTGGTAACCATCTGTGAGTCTGTTTCTGTCTTATAAATACGTTCATTTGTATCATTTTTTATATTCTACATATAAGTGATATCGTATATTTGATCTCTTTCTCTGTTTGGCTTACTTTTCAGTTAGTGTGATAATTTCGAGGTCCATCCATGCTGCTTCATATGGTATTTATTATTTTATTCTTTTTATGGCTGAATAGTATAACATTGTATATATGTCCCACATCTTCTTCATCCATTCATCTGTTGATGGACATTTAGGTTGCTTCCATGTCTTGGCTGTTGTATATAGCGCTGTGATGAATATGATGTGCATATATCTTTTCGCATTAGAGTTTTCATCTTTATCAGATACATGCCCAGGAATGAGATTGCAGGATCACAAGGTAGCTCTATTTTCAGTTTTTTAAGGAATCTCCATACGGTTTCCCACAGTGGCTGCACCAACTTATATTCCCACCAACAGTGTAGGAAGGTTCCCTTTTCTCTACACCCTCTCCAGCGTTTATTATTTGTAGACGTTTAAATGATGGCTGTTCTGACTGGTGTGAGTGATACCTCATTATGGTTTTGATTTGCATTTCTCTAATAGTTAGCAGTTAAGCATCTTTTCATGTAGGTTAGTGTCTTACATTTGTACAGCCGTAGAGTTCTGGGTGGGCTACAGGTACTGTTCCAGGCTGGGTGGAGAGGGAAGGGGAGAGACTCAAAGAGACTCACAATGCTAATCTTGGCATTAGCAAATGCAAAGATTATACCTATGGGATGAAAGCTGATAAACTGCAGGAGTTTCAAAGTAGCTGTGCTGGTCATTGGCTCCTATTTCAGTATCTAAAGCTGCTGAGTTTATTTCGAGGGTAGCTGGTCACTGACCACAGTCATTCCTACTGTATCATTACTATTAGCAGACCCTGCTCCTTTTCTTGTTCCTAACCGTATCCATATGTGTTAGCTTTGCTGGCCTAGATGGGATAAAATATATGCATGACCTTCCTAAGGTGCCCCCAAAGTCTGGGGAACCTGCTTGTTTACTCCACTCTTTCTTTCCTGGCAAAAGGAATGATGACAACATTAATGTAGGCTTGCAAAAAGGATTAAATCTGGATCAGATCAAGTCTCTTGATCTAGCTGCTTGGCTGTGGAAAATACATGGGACAGAGGTGTTGAACTGACCATGAATAGGCAATCAGCAAACTCCAGTAACTCCACTGGTCAAACAGCCTGGGTTCTCCAACATAAATTATAAGGGTAAGGGAAAAGAGGGAAGGAGAAACTATGGAATAAAGGAGATGTAAAAGACATATCATGTTTAATTAATAACCAATACTACAGTGTTTACACATGCACACTTGAGCGATAGAACCAAGAAGAAGTGCAATGAAATGATGGCTATAAAAGTCAGTATGTTAGTTACTTTTGAGAGAAACGTATGTGGGGAGGAAGAAGTTGTGATCAAGGTTGGTTTGTCCTGTTTTGGTCAAACATTAGGGTGACATCTACTTGATTATAAGCACCTCAGTGGTGGCAGAGGCCACATGTCAACTCATCTTCACCTCCCAGAGCGCAGGGACAGTTAGTAATAAACGCTCAATACATATATATTAAGTGAGTGAACATGTGATTGGGTTTGTATTTCTTTTGTCTGTCAAGGAAGTATGCCTCGTTTGTTCACAGTTTCATTGAACAGAAACCTGTTGCTTTTTCTTTTTTTAGCATGCTTGTCTAATCAGCCCAGCCAGTAGGCAAGGATGTCTAGGGACATAGTATAATCTTGCTGAGGGCCACACAGCTGATAAGTGCTGTGTGGATCCAGGATTGGACAGAGGAGCCGGCTACAGTCCATGGGTTCACAAAGAGTTGGACACGACTAAGCACACACGTTCAATCTTCCTTCTTCCAGGACTGGAACCTAAGCAGTGCAAGCCCAGAGCCTGTGTTCTTAACCACCACTCTTCTGAAATCCTGTGATGGAGAGACTGTCGGAAGCGGGAGCCTCTGAGCCCATCAGGGACTCTATTCCTCCTTCTGGGATTTCAAGTATCTATTCAGTCACTCAATTTTTGAAAAATGAAATCTATTTTTTTTAATGTAAAAATGTATGTATAAAATAAATGCACAATGCTGGTGTTGTCATTTTGCCCCAGGATTGTGATCAGTATATAAGAGTCCCCAGGCCATCCAGAAACTGCAGAAGGAAAGTTCAGGCCCTCCTGGCCACTCTTGTTTTATTCGCAGGGAGGCAGGAAGTGTTCAGAGTTCCTAGGCCAGCTCTGAAGCCCCCACAGCTGGCCTGTTTTTCTTGGCTTTGTGGGCACCCTGAGGTTCCTGCATCTAGTACTGCTTGGCAGTCAGCAGGTGGCGCACAAAGCTCAAAGTAGGCTAAAGAGCCTTCCTGGATTTGTCAGTTATCTTTTGAAGATGGGGGCTTCCCAGGTGTTTGTCAGTCACTCGGTCCTGTGTGACTGTGACCACAGGGACTGCAGCACACCAGGCTTCCCTGTCATTCACCATTTCCCGGAGTTTGCTCAAACTCACGTCCATGGAGTCAATGATGCCATCCAACCATCTCATCCTCTATCATCCCCTTCTCCTCCTGCCTTCAATCTTTCCCAGCATCAGGGTCTTTTCTAGTGAGTCAGTCCTTTGCATCAGCTGGCCAAAGTGTTGGAGCTTCAGCTTCAGCATCCAGTGATACAGTCCTTCCAATGAATATTCAGGGTTAATTTCCTTTAGGATTGACTGGTTTGATCTTCTTGCTGTCCAAGGAATTCCTAAGAGTCTTCTCCAACACAACAGTTTGAAAGCATCAGATCTTCAGCCCTTAGCCTTCTTTGTGGTCCAACTCTCACATCCATACATGACTACTAGAAAAACCATAACTTTGACAGGACAAATCTTTGTCAGCAAAGTGATGTCTTTGCTTTTTTAATGTGCTCTCTGGGTTTGTCATAGCTTTTCTTCCAAGGAGCAAGCATCTTTTAATTTCATTTTTATAGTCACTGTCCACAGTGATTTTGGAACCCAAGAAAATAAAGTGGGGACAGGGTGATATAGAGCAGATAATTCAAGGATAGTTAAATGCCCTGGGACTCGAGCAGTCAGGTTCACTTCTCATAGATGAAGCACATTGTCCATCACTGATGGAGGCATTGCTTCTTTTTTTCCCCCTTAAGATGTATTTATTTCTTTTGACTGTGATCAGCCTTTGTTGCTGCATGGGCTTGCTTGCTTTTTTTTTTTTTTTAGCATGCAGGGAGCAGGGGCTACTAGTTTCGGTGTGCAGGCTTCTCATTGCGGTGGCTTCCCTTGTTTCGGAGCGTGGGCTCCAGAGCTCAGGTTTCCATAGTTGCAGCTCACCGGCTCTGTGGGCTCTAGAGCACTGGTTCAGTTCTTGTGGTGGACGGGCTTAGTTGCGTCGCAGCATATGGGATCTTCCCAGACCAGGGATCAAACCCACGTCCCCTGCGTTGGCAGGCGAATTCTCAATCAGTGGGAAACCCCAGGAACTGCTTCTTAACTGAGAAGAAAGCAGCTCAAAGTCCAAGTAATGGTGGAAATTCAGGCATCAGGAGTATGCGCATCTATGGCCCAAGGTCAGGGTGAGCAGGAGAGATGAGGTGGAGAGGACTAGCCCCACTTGTTGGCTTTACTGTTCCTCCCCGTCACAAATGCCTCTCTTCAGCTTCCCTATAGCTCAGACGGTAAAGAATCTGCTTGCAATGCAGGAGACCTGGGTTCAATCCCTGGGTCAGGAAGATCCCCTGGAGAGGGAAATGGCAATCCACTCCAGTACTCTTGCCTGGAGAATCCCATGGACAGAGGAGCCTACAGTCTATGGGGCCACAAAGAGTCAGACACCACTAAGTGACGAACACACACACTGCTCCTCCCCAGTCACAAATGCTGCCCTTCAGCTTGTAGTTAAGGGTGGATCTCCCTTTACAAAGACCAACATTGTGCCCTGGGATGCGGCGTCTCTGGTCCACGATGCCCAGTGGCCCCCTCTCTCCCTCTCAGATCCTGGCCCTGGCTCAGTACCACGTTTCTCTGGCTCCTAGTCTCTCCTTCTGGACTTTGTTCTGAGCTTGGTCCCCAGGTATCTGTGTTTCACACAGTGTTACCAGATCATGCCTATCAGAGCCAAGCTGGGTGCCCCGAGCCCCAACATCCATTCTGGGGTCATGACTGGAATTGCACCACCATGGCCAATTGATTGAGTATCTTAGCTTGGTTCCCTGACATAGGTTCTAACAGTTTAGGTCAGGAGGGCAGATCCTGGGTGGAAAAAGAAATGTCTGAATGCTCTCCACCAGCCCAGACTGCTTCTCACCCTCAGGGAAACACTAGTGCTTCAACTTTCTAAGCACCCTGCTTCCCCAGTGAGAGCTGTGAATTTTGAATGACTGGTCTGCCTCCAATTGGCAAGAGGAAGTGGATTTAAAGTCCTTATTAACCTTTTCCTGAAGATGCTGCTCCTCCCTGGCTTAGACATGGTGCTACCACCTCACTAGGGGAAGACCCGGATTTACAACAAGATAATAATTCTCCCTCAGACTCACTCCCCGTCACACGATAGGTTAGAAATCGGGGAGCCTCACCAAATGTGGAGAGTCACTACTCTCCTTCCTCTGCTCTTTTAGAGTTAACCACCACCTAATGTTGCATTTAAAAAGCTGCTAGCGGACTTCCCTGGTGGCCCAGTGAATAAGAATCTACCTGCCAATGCGGGGGACCCTTGAGCTGCAGCTACTGAAGCCCACTCACCCTAGAGCCTGGGCTCCGCCCCAAGAGAGGACACCATATTGAGAAGCCCGTGTTTCGCATCAAAGAGTAGTCCTCGCTCGCTACAACTAGAGAAAGCCTGCACATAGCAGTGAAGACCCAGCACAACCAAAAAGAAATAAATAATTTTTATGAAGATAAGAAACTGCTAGCCAAGCTCCAAATGCTTTGCTTCAAACACTCTTATGTAATAGAACGTTTATTCGTACCCAAAACAGTGATGTTATCATTGCATGTTATCTTGTATTACTTAGTCAGTTGGGTTATTGCCTGGAAAGAAAGTTCATAGGAATTTTATTTTCTACTCTCCCCGTTAGGTGAAATTCCATAGTTAAGTGGATGTCTAAGAAAGGGAGTCAGGCTCCTGGCATTTGTCCTGTTAGAGATGAACCTCCCCTCCACTCCTCTTCACTGGCTTAGACACGATGGAGCCACCTCACTAGAGGCAGATCCCGTGCAAGAAAACCAACCAACGACTCCCCTCAGTACCCACTCCTCCACAAGAGCCAGTCCTCAGAAAGGGGCCAGTGACATGTAAATGTAAACCACACATAAGTAAGATACCAGATCTGGAAGAGAAAGTTTGCATATTGAGAAGATCAGAGATTTTGTTTATTACTGTCAACACAATTCCAAGGACTTTTCTGGGAAGCAGATTTTGAGGGCAGCCAGCCAAGAGAAGAGGAGCATTATTTTACATCAAGCTGAAACTGTTGGTATAGGTGGGCTTAACAGAGATTCTGAGTTCAGTGTGTTTTGTCACATGTGGGTGTGATTCTCACAGCTTGATAGATTGAGCAGTAAATTGCCAGGTACAGTTCTGGGTGATATAAAGGAAGTTTAGATGCCATAAAACCTGGGCATTTTGCACAGGAAGAAACTAAGACCCAGAGACATAAGAATGCTGCGTTAGTTCCAATATATGTCCCTCCCATTCGCACGCTATGTCCCCTTATAGGATCCAGAATTTTCTCAACTCACTGAGACTAAGAAATCCATCAGTATGAGAAGCATTGTGTGTGTGTGCGTGTGCTCCGTCGTGTCAGACTCTTTGCAACCCCAAGGACTGTAGCCCACCAGGCTCCTTGGTCCATGGGATTTTCCAGGCAAGAATACTGGAGTGGGGTGCCATCTCCTCCTCCAGAAGATCTCCCTGACCCAGGGATCAAACCCCAGTCTCCCAAGTCTCCTGCATTGGCAGGCGGATTCTTTGACTGCACGCATGGGAAGCGCGTGGGAAACACTGGTTCTTTTAAATAAGTTTTACTGGTTCTCCTAAAAAAAAAAAAGTTACTCAAGAAGATAGCTGGAAGCTGTACAATGACCATGCTTTATTTCCTCTGCTCTGTAATTTTTATTTTCACTAGTAGCCTCCATATAAAATAAAACTACCCACTCAGTTACCTCAACTTTGATTTAGATTAAGGTCTCATAAGCAATTAAGAATTCTAGAAAGTACTAGGACTTCCCTGGTGGTCCAGTGGCTAAGACTCCATGCTCCCAATGCAGGGGGCCCAGGTTCTATCCCTGCTCAGGGAACTAGATCCCACATGCCACCACTAAGAATTCACAGGCCACAAGTAAAGATCTCAAATGCCACAACTGAAACTTGGCAAGGCAAATAAATCAATAAATAAAACTAAAAAAAGAATTTTAGAAAGTATATAATAATACCATAAAACTAATACCATAAAACATAATCATTATTGAGAATAAGCATTCCTCAGAAAAATTGTTGGCCTTCAGTTGCTAAGCTGTGTCCGACACTTTGTAACCCCATGGACTGTAGCACACCAGCCTCCTCTGTCCTCCACCATCTCCCAGAGTTTGCTCAAATTCAAGTTGATGGAGTTGGTGCTGCTCTCTAACAATCTCCTCCTCTGCTGGCTCCTTCTTCTTTTGCCTTCAGCCTTTCCCAGTGGCAGGGTCAGAAATATATGCCATCTTAAAACTTTCTACCCAGATAGTATAGATAGAATAACTCATAGCTACACATATTTTTCAATTTTATCTAATACTTGTAAGAGCTAGTTTATAAAGATTTTTTAAATGTACCAATTTAGTTGAACACATGTATGGTTTAGTCACTAAGTTGTGTCCGACTCTTGCAACCCCATGGACTGTAGCCCTCCAGGCTCCTCTGTCCATGGGATTCTCCAGGCAAGAATACTGGAGTAGGTTGCCATTTCCTTCTCACTTTTATATGTTTTTAAATAATAGTGTGGTGTAACTTTTCTGACTTATAAAGCAAGTATAGGGAATTTAGAAAGTGACATTTGTTTTAGCCTTTTAAAAAGACATATCTAGGGGACTTCCCTGGTGGTCCAGTGGTTAAGAATCTGCCTTGCACTGCAGGGGATGTGGGTTCCATCCCTGCTTGAGGAACCAAGATCCCACATGCTGCACAGCATGGCCAAAAATTTTTTAAAAACTTAACAAATAGAACACTGTCAATTTGGTATTATCTCTATCTAACGCTCTTTGCACTTTTCCTTTTTTTAAAAAAATATTCATTTATTTGCTATGCTGGGTCTTAGTTTCAGCACAAGGGGTCTTCCATCTTCGTTACAGCATGCAGGACCTTTTTTTTTTCCCTTGAGGCATGTGAATTCTTGCCCCGTGGGCATGAGGGATCTTGTTCCTGACCAGGGACTGAACCAGGGCCCCTAGGTTGAGAGCTTGGGGTCTTAGCCACTTGACCACCAGGAAGTCCTCTTGCCACTTCGTCATCTTAGGTTTTTACAAGTGCTCACTGATTTCTTATAATTAAACAAAATAGACACTCTGTTTAACTTGGAAGATTTCATGACCTTTATCAGTTCAGTTCAGTTCAGTTCAGTCGCTCAGTCGTGTCCGACTCTTTGTGACCCCATGAATCGCAGCACACCAGGCCTCCCTGTCCATCACCAACTCCCAGAGTTCACTCAGAGTTGCGTCCATCGAGTCCTTGATGCCATCCAGCCATCTCATCCTCGGTCGTACCCTTCTCCTCCTGCCCCCAATCCCTCCCAGCATCAGAGTCTTTTCCAATGAGTCAACTCTTTGCATGAGGTGGCCAAAGTACTGGAGCTTCAGCTTTAGCATCATTCCTTCCAAAGAAATCCCAGGGTTGATCTCCTTCAGAATGGACTGGTTGGATCTCCTTGCAGTCCAAGGGACTCTCAAGAGTCTTCTCCAACACCACAGTTCAAACGCATCAATTCTTCGATGCTCAGCCTTCTTCACAGTCCAACTCTCACATCCATATGTGACCACTGGAAAAACCATAGCCTTGGCTAGACAGACCTTAGTCGGCAAAGTAATGTCTCTGCTTTTGAATATACTATCTAGGTTGGTCATAACTTTTCTTCCAAGGAGTAAGCGTCTTTTAATTTCATGGCTGCAGTCACCATCTGCAGTGATTTTGGAGCCCCCCAAAATAAAGTCTGCCACTGTTTTCACTGTTTCCCCATCTATTTCCCATGAAGTGATGGGACCGGATGCCATGATCTTCGTTTTCTGAATGTTGAGCTTTAAGCCAGCTTTTTCACTCTCCTCTTTCACTTTCCTCAAGAGGCTTTTTAGTTCCTTTTCACTTTCTGCCTTAAGGGTGATGTCATCTGCATATCTGAGGTTATTGATATTTCTCCTGGCAATCTTGACTCCAGCTTGTGTCAATGACCTTTATAATATCTCAAATTCAAAGATACTCCTTTCTGAAGGAAATTATTTTTCTTTGTTATCCTTGAAGTATGTATAGTGCCAATCCTTGGAGGATTGACAACTTTGGCAAGCATACTATTTTTTTTTTGATTAAAGTATAGTTGATTTACAATATTGTGTTAGTTTCAGGTGTACAGCAGAGTGATTCCAGGTTTTTTGGGGGGGGGTTGTAGGTTATATTACATTACTGGTTATTACAAGATATTTGGTGTAATACCCAGTGCTATACAGTAAGTCCTTGTTATCTATTTTGTGGATAGTAGTTTCTGTATTTTAATCCTATACTCCTAATCTGTCTCCCCCACCTCCCTCTGGCCTCTATGGAGAAGGGGGTGTAGCCTCCAAGGAGAAGGGATGCCTCTGTGGGTGTGACTTCCAGGACCCTGTCATACGCCTTACTTATAGTTCTTCTGTGGCTGTTTCCTAAGGGTCAAGCCTAATTTCCTGAAATGAACCACATTGTTCTGGAGACTGCCACTCTTTCCAGGCAAGAATACTGGAGTGGGTAGCCATTCCCTTCTCCAAGGGATCTTCCTGACTCACGGATCAAACCTAGATGTCCTGCACTGCAGGCAGATTCTTTACCATATGAGCCACCAGGGAAGCCCCTTTGGGTTCTCCTAGATAGACCCCTTCGGAGAAGGCAATGGCACCCCACTCCAGTGCTCCTGCCTGGAAAATCCCATGGACGGAGGAGCCTGGTAGGCTGCAGTCCATGGGGTTGCCAAGAGTTGAACACGACTGAGCGACTTCACTTTCACTTTTCACTTGCATGCATTGGAGAAGGAAATGGCAACCCACTGCAGTGTTCTTGCCTGGAGAATCCCAGGGATGGTGGAGCCTGGTGGGCTGCCGTCTATGGGGTCGCACAGAGTTGGACACGACTGAAGCAACTTAGCAGCAGCAGCAGACAGACCCCTTGGAAAAGACCCTGATGCTGGGAAAGATTGAAGGCAGGAGGAGAAGGGGATGACAGAGGATGAGATGGTTGGATGGCATCACCTACTTGATGGACATAAGTTTAAGCAAGCTCCAGGAGTTGGTGATGGGCAGGGAAGCCTGGCATGCTGCAGTCCATGAGGTTACAAAGAGTCAGACACAACTGAGCAACTGCGCTGAACTGAGATAGACCCCATCATTAAATTCTACTCCCACCTCTCTTGTTTATTTCCTATTCTTCCTTCAAGGATCAGACCAAGCATCACCCATATGTCTTCTGCCAAACTAAACAGAATCAGAAGCAAGAAGCAACTTTGATCGTACTGTAAAGGAAACACTTATGGCTTGTGTTTACTGTTAGTTTCTATTTTAAAATATCCACAGACAATCATATTAAGAAATCAAACTTCCTAGTTTATTTTTCCGAAATTTTAATCAGATACAGAAGTTGGATTTTACTGACTCCTTTGTTGTTACTTGTTAAAATAATGAGATTTTTAGTACTTTTCCAGCTAATCATTTTTATTTGGTGCTTCCCAACTGATGAAGTGCCAATGGGTTACAGACAAGGATCCTTTGGGGAAAACACTGAGGCCAGATATCTCCAGCTGAGAGCAGTTTCTGTCGTTTAACCAGTTTCCTTCCATTGATCATTTTCTAACTGAGTGAGTCATGAAATAAAAATTGTGAGAACTGCTGTGTTAATTGCTTTGTGTTGTGTCTGGTTTCAGGACAAGTGGTGAATCCCACCCGGTTAGAAAGTTATGCTGTATATTCTTCTGCCAGTATTTGACTTAGGATGCGTGTGTGCATGCTTAGTCACTACAGTTGTGTTCAACTCTTTGTGACCCAATGGACCATAGCCCTCCAGGCTCTGTCAGTGGGATTCTCCAGGCAAGACTACTGGAGTAGGTTGCCATGCCCTCCTCCAGGGGATCTTCCCCTCCCAGGGACCAAACCTGCATCTCCTGCATTGCAGGTGGATTCTTTGCCACTGAGCCACCAGGGAAGTCCTTGATTTAGGAGTCTGGACTAAATTCTTTTCTTTCCTTAGTCTAAAATGCCATTTTTCTTGTCATTAAACTCAACTTAGGTTCAAAGTCATACTTGATTCTAAAGGTATGGAGTAATATGTATGATACCCTATTCTATTCTTGAAACTGTTTGTATAAATGTGGCTATTACTGCTCAATGGGAGATCTGAATGATCAAGGAGGAAGGGCGGGGGCAGAGAGGAAGAAATGGGAATGACTTCCCTAGGTGGTGTATCTAAAGTCAGATTTGTTTACGGTGGGTGTGGACAGTGGAAAGGTGATTTGGGGGAAGATGGAAGTTGGGAAGAGGATGTGGTTGGTGGAAGAGGGCTGAAACAACCCACGGCTGGGGGTACTCATATGGCCACGCTGTTTTCCACCAGGCTGGGCCGCAGGTATTCATAGGGCCAGTCCAGCTGGGCATTCCGGATCTCGATGTCTTTTTCCAGGGCAGCCAGCTCCTCCCTGAACTTCTTCAGCACAGCCTTGGGCTCAGGACCTGAGAAGTACTCTTCCTTATGCTGACCCAGAGCCACCTGGGACGGAGAGAAAAGGCAGCTGAGAGCTTTAGCCCCGCAGTTTGGAGTGCCACACCTCCCTGTGCCTGTCCCCTTCCTCGGGACCCGCGCCCAGCTCTCACCATGATGGGCTGGCGTCTGCCCAGTTGCCAAGTGATGGACATCTGGAGAGAAGCCTGATGGAAGTTCGGCAGTGTCGCCATCACTTTCTCCAGGGTCACATCTTTGGTGGTCGGTGGGGGCAGCCGCATTGTGCAGGGTGCGTTAGGGACCCAAGTGTACCAGTCCAGCTACAAAGGGCAGGTATCTAAACTCACTGTCTGCTAAGCAGGAGAATCCCTTAGCCCACCTGCACATGGCCCCCTCCCCACTCCAGGCACAGATGCTCAGCTGGCCCTCTGTGATGAGTACCTGGCCCAGGTGAGTGGAGGAGTGCTGACCAGTGCAGGTGAAGATACACATGGTCACGAAGTGGCACAGCTGGCCCTTGGACTGCAGGGTGACGGGAAACCCTGCAGTGGAAAGGAGAGTTAGAAGCTGGGAGGCCGAGGCTAGAGGCAGAGCTCGTAGGAACTGAGGAGGAGACCAAGGGCTCTCAGTAAGCATGGTGGGGAGTGACTGAGTGTGGGCTGGGGTGGTGGAAGCAGGGAAATTTTTGGGAGGGTCCCACTCAGTGGGGTGCTGGTGCAGCTCACACTGGCTCACAGGGACCAAGGATGTCAAATGTTCAAGTATTTAGCAAACCAAATGACATTACCCTGGTAGCCACGATGGGACTATTTACATCATGGGGATGGGCAAATGCTACAAATCAGGGATTTGTTTTGTTGTTTTTTTCTTGGAGAGCAACCACTGGTCCCACTGCATCTGGGACCTAGAGGGGCTCCCCCTGCACAGGATGGAGACCTGCCTCTAGCTGAGAGGAAAAGGAGTCTGGGAAAGCTTTGGGTGTGTTCATAGGAGTTGGAAATGCTTCTGGAAGGTTCCATAAGAAGTAGAAAAGATTCTGGGGAAGTTCTAGGGAAGAGTCACATGTTGGAGTCTTGGGGCTCATCCTACCTCGGTCCTGGGCACCCAGCAGCCCAATCTCAGTGATCTCTCGACACCAGGCCTGCAGCTCAACATCGTCTCTCACAGACTCGTCCGTCTTATAGTGGATACTCACAATCCCCTCCACGTAGCTGCCAGCGGAGGGGTCAGGGTGGGAGAGTGGAGGCTGACAAACACGGAGCCCTCAGGCCCTCTACTCCTTACCCACGTGGTCAGGCCAGGGCCTGCAGACCCCTGGCTGGGGCACAGACCTCCTCTTCTCCCAGCCTCCCCCCACCACCAGCCCTGCCTTCCTCCCACCTCACCGAGAGAGAATTTCCCAGAGCCTCAGGGCATCTTGGGCATAGAAAGAAGACTTGACTCCCAGGAGCCCCCGGTCAGCCAGGTCATCAGGGGGACAGAAGGAGCTATAGGTTAGAAAGGCTCCTGCTCTCTGGAGCAGCTCCACGTGGCCGCCCCCACCTGTGCTCACCACCTGAGGGGCAAAGACAGCGTGGTCAGGCAAATCCACCTGCCCTCAGGCCAGAGGGAGCGTGAATCCCACTTCCTCTCCTGGTACCTGGTCGAAGACTCCCTTGTCAGCGACCAGCCCAGTCCTGGCCCGGATGTTAATTTCCATGGTGTATCGCAGGTGTGGAATGAGAAGCTGGAGGGAGAGAAACAGGGAAGGACAGGGTCAGAAGACAGCTGTGGCTGGTCCCTGAAGGAAATATGGGCTGAAAAGCAGGAAAAGTGCCAAGTCCTCAGGAAAAGCAGACTGAAGACCAGTGGCCTCTCGACAATAATGTTCTTTGATAACTGAAGGAAGCCATTCTCCTTTTCTCTGCGTGTAAGACCAAGGTCTAGCTCAATGTTTCTCCACCTTTTTTAATTATCACTTCTCTAAGGAGGCTTCTTAGATTTTTTTTTTGTACTCTCACCTGCCCCATGACATTTAGTGCTACAGATATGCCATCTGTAATGTTCTCTATGTACATATGTCCTGTATACAAAAAAACAAACAGATTTTTTTGCCTTCCCCAGAACATGATCTAATCCACTACCTCCAGAACTTCACCCAGTTCCCTCCCCTTTCTCCATTACACTCACTTTCTTTCTGTCCTTCAGACACACCAAGCTTGTTCCTGCCTCAGGACCTTGGCACTGTTTGTTCCCTCTGCCTAAAGCAATATGCCCCTTCCTCATCCTATGACTGGCTCCCTGTAATTTCTTTTTATTATTTATTGGTTTTTGGCCGCACTAGGTCTTCCTGGCTGTACTTGGGCTTTCACTAGTTGAGGCAAGGGGGAGCTATTCTCTCTTGGGGAGCAGCGACTTCTCATTGTGATGGCTTCTCTTGTTGTGGGGCATGGGCTCTGGGCATGTGGTCTCAGTATCTGTGCTCCACGGGCTTACTCCTCAGCATCTTCCTGAACCGAGAATTGAACCCATGTCCCCTGCACTGGCAGAGGGATTCTTAATCACTGGACCACCAGGGAAGTCCACCATATAATTTCATTCTCTCTTCCACCTCCTTAAAGGAGCATTTCCCAACCACCCAGTCTAAGCTCACTGTCACATCACCCTGCTCTGATTCTCTGCAGTGGACTCATCACAGCTGATCCATTATAATGCTGTCTGGTAGCCCTTAATGGAAATGACAACCCCCAAAGACTAGGACCTTGCCTGTCTTGCTTAGCACTGGCATCTAGAATGGCATTTTTTTTTTTTTTTTGCCATGTCAGAGACTCTCAAGAAAAGTTAATGGATGAACACTCTGTTCTCACTGTAATAAGCCAGGCTGCTCTTGTTGACCTGAGCCCCTGTAACTGGCCTTTGTGAAGGATTCTATTTGAGAACCCTTCAAAACTGACTGGAAAAGTCTTCTATTATTTGCACGGTCCCCTCTTGTTGAGGGAATCCTCAGTCATTTGTGTATTCTGTGTATATACTGTATATGTAACTGTGCTTTATACATAAAAAGTGTAAGATTTCTCACTCCCCACCCTTCACCCTCCCACCACTCCCCACCCCATTAGGGAGTCACTTTTATCTCCTCAGCAAGTGATATCAACGTTAAAAATGCAGAGCAAGCCACGCTCTCACGTCTTGCTCACTTGTCTTTTATTGATTTTCTCCCCAAACACTGAGATTCCACGGAGAAGGTGCCTCCAGAGATGGAACCTCACTGTGGGGTAGAGAGTTTGGGGGCGAGGGGGAAGTGGTTTAAAGTGTTACCTTGAACATAGGATGTATAGACGGAAGGCACCTCCTGGTGGCCACAGCGATGACCTCAGCCATCAAGTGTCCCCTCAGGAGATGAGAGTGCAGCTCGTGAAGCTGGAAGTCAGAGCTCCGGACCCAGCATTTGGCCAGGAGCCAGGTCATCGGGGGATCCGTGGGCAGGAAAAGCGGGGGTGGTGGGGACCCCTTGTGTGGCAGTTGGAGCTGGAGCAAGGACAAGAGTGAGGGGGAGGGAGGGGTGAGGGCCAGTGCACAGCAGACTCCCGCGCCCCTTGCATGTTTAAACGCTTCCCTCTCTCTTCAAAGTCACTTAGCATTCTCTATCTGACCACTACCGCTCCCCTACAGCCCGGGTCCTCTCACCTGGATGACCATGGGTAAGAGTTTCCCATCGGGCTGCAGTTTCAGCATAACCAGAGGGGCAGCCACATACTGCTGGGTACACAGGATGACGTTGGCCTTGATCCCATCCAGCAAGGAGAAGTCGGCTTCAAATAGCGTGCCTTGCTGAATGGGGGCAGAGGGCAAGGGCTACATCAACATAAGGCATCTCTTCCTGCCTTGATTCCCCGAAGGAAGAAAGAACTAACTTGTTTCCATCACCTATTTAATACTGGGTAATGGTTCCTGTACTTATGGCCTCATATAATTCTTAGGTGCCCTTGAATTAGCCCCAGGTTTATGAAAGAGGAAACCGATGGTCAGAGAGGATAGATATGTTGCCTGAAGTCACACAGCTTATAAAACAGCAGAGCCAAGATTCAAGCTCAAGTCTGTCTCACCAAAATCTCATGAGTTTTCTGTTTTTCAAATGTACTGTTATCTGGGGGGAGCTGTGCTGGGTGACTCTAAAGCTCTTCATACTCATCAACACTAAGGCCCTCCCTTGCAGCACCCGGGCTTTCTCTAGTTGCAGCATGCGGGCTTAGTTGCATCACAGCAAGTGATTTCTTAGTTCCCCTACCAAGGTTCGAACACACATCCCCTGCATTGGAAGGAGGATTCTTTACCACTGGACCACTAGTAAAGTCGCCTGAGTTTTCTCTCTGAATTGCTCCGTGCTGACCCCATCAAAAGCCCCAGCCCTGATCCTGATTCTCTTACTCCACACTCTCCCTAAATCCCCAGTTATAGCTCCTCATTTTGACTCTGTCACCCATCACATATTCTCCCTCCACAGCATGCTATTCTCATCAGGAGAGGAGAGTCATGGAGGGTCACCCCAGGATCAGTCAAGATTTCTACTGTGGAATTCCGTCTTGCCATCTGGCAGCAGGCTGGGTCCACAGTGGACCCGGCAGCAGCACAAACGCTGACCCCACCCCCATTCCTCTGTGCCTCCTGAGGGCTCTTCTGTGCTCACCTGGAGCTCCTTCTCCAGCTCGGCCTGCAGCTCCCCCATCCCTGGAGGAAACTCCAGGCGGGCAGGAAGGCGAACAGAGCGTCTCAGCAACATGGGGTTGGTGCCGTTGAGAAACTGGTACCCAAATAAGGCATCCTCCTTCCAGGAGTCCCGCACCCGCTCTGGGGATGGCATTTGTGGAGCTTGCTGTGGGATCTGAGCTCCTGGTCCTTCCAACCCCCACTGAACCATCCCCACTTGATCCCAGCCTACCGGGCCTCTGGTCTCCCATCCCTGGTTCCCTAGAATGGGTAGGATCTGGCAGTAAGGGTCTTGGGATAAATACTGGGGTAGGGGTACTAACCAGCCAGCTTGCTCTGGCCACACCAGAAAATCCTGTTGAAGTCATCCAGACTTTTCCAGCAAGTCAGAATGTTTAAAGAGTCTTTGATGGCTAGGTCTGCCAGCCTTTGAGGAAGGATGGGTGAAGAGTCTGTTATTCTCAGAATCAAACTTTACAACCCCGTGCATCCCTCTTGGGCTGGTCCAGCCCTGTGAAATCCATAAGCCTGGACTGACCACTGGACCAGGAAATATCCCTGTTACCCAGCCTGCCTTGTTCTTACCCCTTGGTCAGTGAGGCCTCAAAGTCAATTCTTTTGTCCTCTAGAAATCTCTCATCTACAGGAAGGTCATTTATTGTGGCCCCAGCAATATTCAGAATTAACCCGTCCTTCCAGTTACCCCACCTGCAGTGGAAAAGAAACCAGGCATTGGTACTGGGAAAGGGTTGGCAGCTCCCCGGTGGGGCCAGGAGGCAGGGGTGGGGCTGACCGGTACAGCTTCCTTCTCTCTACCAGCTCCTCTTCCCTGTGTTTCTTGAACAGACCTTGAGGGTCATCGACCACGGTGCGACCTGAAAGTGGGGAGAAGGGCACTGGCTATAAGGCTCCTCCTGAGAGCCTCTCCCCTGTCCCTACCAGGGGACCCTCGGCCCACCCCTGTGGCTGGCCCCTGACCCTTCAGCATCTCTGCCCTCTCCCAGCCTCCACTGCCCTGTGCCAGCTGCTGCGTCCTGCCTCTTCTGTGACCCCAAAGGCCACGCTCCCTTCTCCCCTCCCCCTTAACTTCTCTCCAGCCCCAGGCCTCTTACACTCCCAAGCCCCCCGCGGCTCACCGGTGCCCTCGGGCAGGCTCAGGATGCCATCGCCCTCCACCCAGCGATAGCACGGGAACCTGAACTCGTTCCCACTGGCCCCGGGTCCCTGCACGGAGATCCAATTGCAGAACCACGCATCTTCCGAGAGGAAGTGCCGTTTGCGCAATTTCACGAACAGCAGCCGCCCCAGGTACTCGGACACGTCCACCTGGAATTCCACCTCCTGCCGGCGACAAAAGAGGATCAGCAAGCGGGGCTCTCTGGAAGGGGTCCTCGGATGAGCCCTGGACGCCCTTCCCTCTGGGCCTCTGGCAAAGCGGCGCAAAAAGAGCCAGAGAGGAAGCGGGCGCACGCACCAAGCAGTTGGCTCCACGACCCCGTCCTCGGTCATAGAATTCCTCAGCCCCAGGTGAGGTGGGGGACAGAAGATGGAGAGGGGCATGACTCCCCGAA
Organism: Capra hircus; assembly: GCF_001704415.2. Classification (NCBI taxonomy): domain Eukaryota; kingdom Metazoa; phylum Chordata; class Mammalia; order Artiodactyla; family Bovidae; genus Capra; species Capra hircus. The sequence continues at coordinate 26,507,104 of NC_030826.1, read as the reverse complement.
GTCCCTGATTGTGTGGAGAACTGGGCTGCACCCTGGGCGAGCTCACTGGTGACCAGACAGTTACCGCGGCCTCCTACCCTGTTACGAGGGCCATGGGCTCAGCACTTGTGGCTCCCCGGCTCTGGAGCACAGACTCCATAAATGTGGCGCAGGGCCTTAGTTGCTCGGGGGCATGTGGGATCTTCCCAGACCAAGGATGGAAGCCAAGGCTCCTGCATTAGCAAGTGGATTCTTTACCACTGGGCCCCCAGGGAAGCCCTGGGGGGATGTTTTAAGGGTGGGAATGTATTGGGAAGGAATCGCTGGCTGCAGAAGGGCTTGGAGCTGGAACAATGAGGCGGGCGAAGAGGAAGAAGGTGATGTAGTAGGCTCGAGGGGACACTGGTTGTCAGAGTGGGATGGACATCAGGGCAAGGGTGAGAGAAATGTCTAAGAGATGAACTGGACTACACCGGATTTTTGGTTAGACGCAGGCGAAAAGAGGCGGAGGCGCGAGTGCACCTGGGAGAAAAGAGGACCGGTTTGGGAGGTGGAAAGAGGGGAGGACCTCACGTGAGCACGGTTCTCTGAAGCGTCCGTGGGATAAACGTCGGGTCTGGGGCTCTTGGGGAGAGCCGGATGGGAGATGGAAATCTGGGACTCGGCGGAGGCAAAAAGTAACAGGAGCCAGGGGCGAATACCAGGTAGACGCGATGGGAAACAGGGTGGGCCGGGAAATGAGTGCTCTCACCAGGCGGCTTCTTCCGTTCTCCCCCGCATCCCGCGTCCCCATTCCCGCTCCATCCCGGAGATAAAGCCCGCAAGGTCGGAGATCTAGCAACCTTACAGAAGATGTGAAATAGCAGCTTCTAAGAAGAGGAAACAGGAGACCGATGTCCGCTCCAAGGACCCCGGAGTTTCCGGAAAAGACCGAGAACCACGAGACTATCCCAATTCCAAGCAGGCCGGGCAGCAAGAACACTTATTGAGCACTTGCTGTGTGCCGCGTCCCGCCCTAAAGCGCTTTACCCAGCGGCCTCCGAGCGATCTCCGGGCTGGGGGCGTGCGCCAGGAGCCGCCCGGGAAAGCTTAGGCCATCTGTGGCGCGGCTCTTCTCGAGTACTCGTGGGCCTGGGGGCCAGGGGCGCCGCGCACCCCGCCCGGCCCTGGCCAGCTCACCTTGCCCCTCGCCGGCCGCAGGCGCCCCCCGAGCGCCGCCTCCCCGTGCTCGCCGACCAGCCACAGGTGCACCTGGTTATTGGAGCCTGCGCAGAGCGAGGACCCGGTGGACACGCGGACGCGGTAGAGACCCATCTTGCCCAAAGACGTTTCCCATCTACTGCGGGGGAAGCAGAGAGGACGCCAAATAACCGGGCGCGAGACCCCGCCCCTCCAAAGCCTTGCGAAGTTCAGGGTGTGGGTAGCGGATCTCCACCCAACCCGATTTGGACCTCTCTGCCCCCCCGCCCCCCAACCCCGGCTCCGCGCCTCGCAGAGCTAAGCCCTGATCGCTGCAAGGCGGGGCCCTGGCGGCGGGTGAGGGGAGTGTAGGGCGCGCAAACCAGTATCTTGGTGGGAGGAAGATGGTAGGCGCAAGCAGATGAGGATCTGGGCAGAAAACATGCAAGAAGGAATCGATGTATGGCCCAGCAGACAGATGATGTGGCTGGAAGCCCCTCCATCTAAACACACACACACGCAAACTCACTCAGGAACACGCGTGCCTCCCAAGTTGGCTCACCTCTACTAGGGGTCGCGCTTAAGGTTGCAAGGGAAGATGGAAAGGGCAAGGAGATGTGGTCATCACAGCATTTGTGTGCCAAGTAGTCCCAGGAAAAGAATAAGAACTGTTCCAAGAACAGGAAAGACGGAGCAGCCCATCTGGCTGCCCAGGATAACCAGGCAGAGAGGAGGTCCAACCAGTTAACCAACACTGGCACTCACACTCTGTGACCGAGGGGAAAGAGGGTCCTGAGATGCTGAGTTAGCCGCATGCCCTAAAGAGAAGCAAACACTGCTCTCCTCTTCCAGTAGATGGATGTGCTAGACGCGCTCTTAACCATAACAAGGTATTAGCAATGCATACATAAGTCAATTTGTCATTATGACCAAATCAGGAATTCCAGACTCTGGCCAAGTGAAACTAAAGGAATCCATCATTTCAGAGGAGAAAGAGAGATTGCGGAAATTAAAAAGTTATGTAGAAAATGAAATTTTGAGGTAACAGGAGAAGTTTTACTGGAGCAAATATAGCTCCTTGGGAGAAACAAGCCTCGGATGCCCAAGCATGAATCAACCTGCTTCGAAGCCTGAGATTCTGTAGCTTCAGTGCATTTGAGGATCTGAGACAATATTCTTTGGAGGGAATGAGGGAATCTGGCAAAATTTAGGTAACACCAAGAAAATATCTGAAGTATTTTAACAACCTTAAGAAAGTATCTTATTCCTAGAAGAAAACAAGAACAAAGAAAATCAACGAAGTAATTAAATCCATATCGGTGCTCAAAAACAGATATAACGACAGCAAATCTTTTAATCATTGCCTTTGTGATTCTTTCCTGTACTGTTTAAAGTGTATTCCAAAAAATCATATTAAATTTGTAATCGCAGTTTAGAGTTTTTTAAGGAAATTTAATAAACTCTGCAATCAGTGTTTAAGTATTAAAATGTGGATGGGATGGGGTGGCAGATGGGAGGGAGGTTCAAAAGGGAGTGAATATATGTATACCTATCACTGATTCATGTTGAAGTTTGACAGAAAACAACAAAATTCTGTAAAGCAATGATCCTTCAATAAAAAAAATAAAAAAATTAAATGTATTTTTCAAAGTTCTGTTTATAGATATATGTTTAGTAAGTCAGGCGTTAAGTAAAATATGGATATTTGTGGGGTGTCCTCTCCAATGACAAAAATTTTCTTCAAACTTTAAAAACTCTGTCAACAAGGAGCATAATATCTGTCCACAATAAGCATAGAAAAATAGCTGAAAGAGTGGACATCAAAGTATTAGCAAGGATTATTTCTATGGAGTGGGAAAAGGTGGAGAAGAGACTTTCATTTTTTACATACTTTAGAATTTTTCAGATGTTTAGAGAAGCATGAGTTATTTTCATAATCTCAAAAATTTAATCTTGAATAAGATTCAAGGCTATAAGAGAAAGGCTATCATAAATGCAGTAACTATAATCAAGTGTGACTAAAAAGGAAGCCCCAAAACCGAAGTTCAAGTTTTCTTTTCTAAATGAAATTCAGAAAAATTGAAATATAGTGGATAAAAGTCACTACCTGTAGCAATAGGACGAACATAATACTTTTCTTCAGGTTAAAAGTGTGATTGAGGGACTTCCCTGGCAGTCCAGTGGTTCGGACTCCGAACTTCCACTGTAGAGATGGCGAGAACTAAGATCCCATACGCAGCACCGCGCAGCTAGAAAAAAATAAAGCAAACCCAGGACATTTCCCCTACTTTTGGTTTTTTATTTGTTTTGTTTTTCTTTTCAGAATTTAAAAAATGAACCTAGTTGCTGCATGTGGGATCTAATTGCCTGATCAAGGATGTCTTAACCACTGGACCACCAGGGAGATCCTTCCCTCCCCCTTTGAATACGAATGACTAAGTTCAGTTCAGTTCAGTCGGTCACTTGTGCCTGACTCTTTGCGACCCCATGAATTGCAGCATGCCAGGCCTCCCTGTCCATCACCAACTCCTGGAGTTCACCCAGACTCACGTCCATCGAGTCGGTGATGCCATCCAGCCATCTCATCCTCGGTCGTCCCCTTCTCCTCCTGCACCCAATCCCTCCCAGCACCAGAGTCTTTTCCAATGAGTCAACACTTTGCATGAAGTGGCCAAAGTACTGGAGTTTCAGCTTTAGCATCATCCCTTCCAAAGAACACCCAGGACTGACCTCCTTTAGAATGGACTGGTTGGCTCTCCTTGCAGTCCAAGGGACTCTCAAGAGTCTTCTCCAACACCACAATTCAAAAGCATCAATTCTTCGGCACTCAGCTTTCTTTACAGTCCAACTCTCACATCCATACATGACCACAGGAAAAACCATAGCCTTGACTAGATGGACCTTTATTGGCAAAGTAATGTCTCTGCTTTTGAATATGCTATCTAGGTTGGTCATAACTTTCCTTCCAAGGAGTAAGCGTCTTTTAATTTCATGGCTGCAGTCACCATCTGCAGTGATTTTGGAGCCCCCCAAAATAAAGTCTGCCACTGTTTTCACTGTTTCCCCATCTATTTCCCATGAAGTGATGGGACCAAATGCCATGATCTTCGTTTTCTGAATGTTGAGCTTTAAGCCAACTTTTTCCTCTTTCACTTTCATCAAGAGGCTTTTTAGTTCCTCTTCACTTTCTGCCATAAGGGTGGTGTCATCTGCATATCTGAGGTTATTGATATTTCTCCCGGAAATCTTGATTCCAGCTTGTGCTTCTTCCAGCCCAGAGTTTCTCATGATATACTCTGCATATGACTAGGTTACCCTATGCCTTTTCCACCCTCATATAGGGGATGGGGAGGTGGGGAGGCAGTTGACTTCCTCTTTAGTTCACAGATCTTCAGAAGGAGAGGAATTTCACTGGAGAAACAATGCTTAAGGATATATACTTGAGAAGCCTCATCTATGCCTGAACCTGATTTAGATGATGGAATTCTGGAATTCAGGGCTTCCCTGATAGCTCAGTTGGTAAAGAATCTGTGTGCAATGCAGTTAAGACCCCGGTTCTATTCCTGGGGTGGGAAGATCCCCTGGAGAAGGGATAGGCTACCCACTCTAGGATTCTTGAGCTTCCCTTGTGGCTCAGCTGGTAAAAGATCCACCCACAATGTGGGAGACCTGGGTTCAATCCTTGGGTTGGGAAAATCCCCTGGAGAAAGGAAATGGTACCTGCTCCAGTATTCTGGCCTGGAGAATTCCATGGACTGTATAGTCCATGGGGTTGCAAAGAGTCGGACACAACCGAGTGAATTTCATGTCACTGGGCTTCAGGCTGATACAATAATGGGATTAGATTTTGGGGTGCCTTGAGAGGGGATGGGTGTATTTGGCATGTGGGAAGAATATGAATTATTGGGGGCCAGAGGGCATACAGTGGTAGCCAGGTTCCAGAGCAGCCCCCAGGGGCCCATACCTCAGGGTATTCATGCCTTTGCATTGTCTCCTCCCAAATTGTATCAGAGTTGGTCTTTGTAACCAGTGGAGTATGGCAGAAGTGATGGCATATGACTTCTGAAGCTAGGTCCTAAAAGATGTCTTCTGCATGTCCTGCATTGCAGATGGACTCTTTACCAGTTGAACTACCCAGGAAGCCCCTTACTCAGCTATTTCTCCCTTATTGGTACCAGTTACCAACCTTGCTTATTTCTTTGGTTGCAGAATGAAACTCCAAATGTTGAAAAAGAGAAGACTGAACCAAGTCCATGGAAGTGCTATTAGAAAACTGATCAATCAGCGAAGCGTTAACAAATAACATGGATGTAGTAAGAAGGATGGACTTCTCTGGTGGCTCAGATGGTAAAGAATCTGCCTGCAATGAGGGAGACCTGGGTTCAGTCCCTGTGTTGGGAAGATCCCCCAGAGAAGGAAACAGCAACCTGATCTAGTATTCTTGCCTGGAGAATTCCATGGACAGAGGAGCCTGGTGAGCTATTGTCCATGGGGTCTCAGATTCGGACACAACTGAACAACTAACACACATACACAGTAAGAAGGGTCACCCACCTGAGATAATTCAGACAGGGGCTAAGCAGGGTTTTAGGGCAAACAGTCAACAGGTGACGCATTGGCCACAATCAAAGGGACAGGCATGGCTTGTCTTTTCCCACAGCCATTATCTACGCACGGGAGTCTTTTCCAATCCTAGGCTTTGCAGCTCAGAAATCCAAAACTAAGGCTCAAGTAGAGTAGGGCCAGCTGAAATTGTGGAAGAAAGTATCAGGACCTTAACCTATGTTTCCATTGTATTTTACAAGTATTATTACATCAAAGTGGGACCCAGTTATGTAACTTAACTGATTATAAATATTGCTCCTAACAGTCATGGGAGAAGCGTAGGAGGGGGCAGAGGTCAAAGAGATTGCTGAGTATTCTGTGCTGCGTGGTGTGGTTCCTCCAGTAAACCTTCCAGACCTTCCATAAATGTTCTGAAATACTTGGTGTGATGTGATCTGATGTGAACCGAATTTTGCATCTAAGTTTGTTCAGGAGCCATCCCCGTGTTGGGAGTTGGGGTCAGACACCAGAGTTATACTGAGACGAAACCGAGTCTTCTGTGGAAGATGTCCCCAGAAATTTAGGGGACCTTTTGGATTTCTCTAGGCCTTTAAAGTTTGAGGAGTATAAGGAGATTTCCTCTAGAATATAAGGAACGGGGGTGTTCCTAATTGATCATCATGCTACATTTTGAGGACCTATCCAGGATAGTTTGAACTAAGGTGGGGTAAACACACACACACGCAACACAATGAACTCAGGTGGTGCATATAACCAGCTATACGTTGATCCTGAGCAAAGAGTACACCCTCCCCACTACTGCCAACTCTTAGATGGTTGATGCCAGGATACTGATGCTAATTCCACAGAACCCTCTATGGTCCCAGGGAATCCACTTCAAAGATAAAGGGAAGTTGTGTTACTTTAAAATCACCCATATAGTTTTCAGAGAATGAATGTACAATCTCGAATTGGATGTTTCGACAGGAAGCTTTATGTGAACTTAGAGCCACCGGGGCCTAAGAAATGCTCTGGTGAAATAAGTAGTGGCAGAACACCTCAGCAACTGGTGTTCACCAGCTTCCGTAGACATCCCATTCCTTAGGAGCGTCAGTTTTTTTCAGGAAACTTATGACATGCTTGAAATTATCATCCTCTATCCTGTTTCTTTGCTGAAACAGGGTTCCATTATCCACCTGAAGAACATTGGGTTGTTTATATTCTGGGTGATTATAAATAAGACTACTATAAAGATTTGCACACAGGAACTTGTTTCCTCATGGATAAATACCTAGGAGTGAGATTGCTGGATCATACGGTAAGTGTGTGTTTATAAGAAACCCCCCAACAGTTACAAATAGTGGTTATCATTTTGCATTGCCACCAATGAGGAAATAAACAAAGATTGCCCAAATGAGAACAAACAGGCTGTTTACTCAGAGCTTACTATATAGCAGGGGAACCAGCCGTTATCACTCGCGTTTGGCAAGCAGGGTAGTTCAAAAGCTTTATGGTAGGAAAAAAGGGAAGATTTTAGGTATTTCTTGATTGGAAGCTGTTAGCATGGAAAGATTGTAGGCCAGTTGAAAAGAAGTGGGGCATCCTATGTGATTGGTTAGGGGAGCAAGTATGTCTTTCTCTGGTTCATAAGAAATTGGAAACAGGGGCAAAATAGGGAAGCTGGCAGTTACTGACCAAGTCTTGACCGTTTGGGTCCAGTTGCTACAGAGGTTGTGGTTTGACTTCTCTGACTGGTTGCTTCAGAGGTTGTAGGTCATGGCTCTGTTTCTTTATACAATTCTGGTCATTGCCTTTGTGTTGATACAGTCTCTCACTCGGAGAAGGCAATGGCACCCCACTCCAGTACTGTTGCCTGGAAAAATCCCATGGATGGAGGAGCCTGATGGGCTGCAGTCCATGGGGTCGCAGAGTCGGACACAACTGAGCGAATTCACTTTCCCTTTTCACTTTCATGCATTGGAGAAAGAAATGGCAACCCACTCCAGTGTTCTTGCTTGGAGAATCCCAGGGACGGGGGAGCCTGGTGGGCTGCCGTCTATGGGGTCGCACGGAGTCAGACATGACTAAAGCGACTTAGCAGCAGCAGCAGTCTCTCACAAGCAGTTCCAGTTCCTGATTTTTTTTTTTTTTTTTTTTTTTTTGAGGAGGGTTCCAGTTTCGATATATCCCCGCCAATACAGCTGGCAGAGATGGAGTGACTGGTGGTGGGGAGTATTGGCCATCCTAGTAGGTATATAGAAGTATATACCATCATGGTTTTAGTTTACACTTTGCTAATGACTATGAGCATCTGTTCATGTCCTTCTTTGAGCTTTGTATATCTTTCTTGGGGAAGTATCTTTTGCCCATTTTTTTAATTGCGTTGCTTCTCGTTGTTTTGAAAGTGTTTTATATATTCTATATATAAGACCTTTCTAAGATATGTGATTTGCAAATACTTTCTCTCAACAAGCAAGGTCTCAGGAAGTGAGGATATCTTTTCATCTCTTATCGGTGTTTTCAGCAGAGCAGAAGTTTTCAAAGTAATTAGATGGTTGGAATTTCCATCCAATTGACCTGACTTTTGGGGAGAGGAGAGCAGCTGGAGGTTGGATCAGTCACCAATGATTTAATCCATTGTGACCGTTACCAAACCAAGCTTGGGTCTGCTCACCTGGGTGCAATAAAGTCAATCTACTGACACAAGGTTGTAGTGAAGGGAAGTGCAGTGTTTGCTCTAAAGCCAAGCAAGTTCTCTAGGCAGCTAGTACTCAAAAGAACGGTTTTTGAAGCTGCAGTGGAGAGGGTTGTGGGGTGCATGGTCAGCTCGTGGACATTCTTCTGACTGGTTGGTGGTGAGGGAACTGGGGATCAGCAGCATCAGATTTCTGGTTCCAACCTATCTGGGGTCTCTGTGCTTGTGGTCAGCATCCAGGTAACTACTTTCACCTAGTGGGGGTCTCAGTATCTGCAAAACAGCTCAACGGATATGACTCAGAATATTTTCTGTAGCCCTTGAGGAGGTACTAAAGGCCTTTGGCTTTGTTTAATGGGTAAGCTATTATTACTTCGTTTTGCTTAACTGTTTTCCTTTGTTTCTGCATTTTTCTCTCTTCCCATTAAATTTGTTCTTTCAAGCTCTGAGAAGGCCTCAGAGGCTAAAGGCTTTCGACAAACAAGGCAGGTGGCAGGCAGGAGAGTGGGGAATCTGTCCTGGGAGTCCCTCATAGGGTCCTGCTCAGTCACAATCCCCCCTTTTCTCTGATCCTTCTCAGTCTTGAGGGGGATCATGTATGGGACAAGAAAATGAGTAAAGCTTTGGATAGAGAGGTTAATCATAAATTTGAGTGAGGAACTTGGTTTTTTGAGGAACTCTGCTTCATAACGATGTGTTTGTGTGTTAGTCGCTCAGTCGTGTCTGACTCTTGGTGACCCCATGGACCGCAGCCCACCAGGCTCCTCCATCCATGGGATTCTCCAGGCAAGAATACTGAAGTGGGTTGCCATTTCTTCCTCCAGGAGATATTCCCGACCCAGGGATCGAACCTGCGTCGCTTATATCGCCTGCATTGTCAGGTGGTCTCTTTACTGCTAGTGCCACCTTGGAAGCCCCATGACAATGTATGAAGCCTCCATAAAAACCCAAAATGACTGAGTGTCTGCATTAGCGAGCACATGAAGATTTAGGGAGAGCCTGGGAGCTCTGAGCCCTTCCTCATACCTTCCCCTATGCATCTCTTCTATCTAGCTATTCCTGAGTTAGGTCCTTTTACAGCAGACCAGTGGTCTAGTAAGTAAAATGTTGCTCTGAGTTCTATGAGGCTCTCTAGCAAGTTAACTGAACCCAATTTGTGAGGGGGGGGCAGCGGTTTGCTGGAACCTCCCATCTATAGCCAGTTGTTAGAAGCACAATTGATAACTTGGACTCACAGTTGGCATCTGACATGTGTGCACACACGCTCGTGTGTGCGTGCGTGGGGGCCGAGGAAGGGAGAGGCAGTCTTGTAAGACTGAACTTTGGGGACTTCCCTGGTGGTGCAGTGGTTAGGACTCTGTGTTTTCACTGCTATGGGGCATCTGGGTTCAGTCCCTGGTGAGGAAACTAAGATCCCACAAGCTGTGCAGTGTGGCCAAAAAAGAAAAAAAACTGAAGCTTTCTTTTTCAATATTTGTTTTTAGTTGCAGTGAGCAGGAATTACTCTTTGTTGTGATGCTCAGGCTTCTCACTGCGGTGGCTTCTCTTGTTGAGAGCACAGGCTCAGTAGTTGTAGCTCACGGACCTTAGGGTTCATTGGCTTCAGTAGTTGTGCCATGCATGCTCGGAATCTGTGCTGCATGGGCCTAGTTGCTCTGAGGCATGTAGGATCTTCCTGGACTAGGGATTGAACTCTGCATTAGCAGGCAGATTCTTACCCATTGCACCACCCAGAAAGTCCAAGACTGAACTCTTAACATGTGAGATCTGGTGCTATCTCCAGGTACATAAGAGTGAGAATTGTGTTGAATTATAGGGCTTCCCCAGAGAAGGCAATGGCAACCCACTCTAGTACTCTTGCCGGGAAAAGCCTGTGGACGAAGGAGCCTGGTAGGATGCAGTCCATGGAGTCACGAAGAGTCAGACGCGACTAAGCGACTTCAGTTTCACTTTTCACTTTCATACATTGGAGAAGGAAATGGCAACCCATTCCAGTGTTCTTGCCTGGAGAATCTCAGGGATAGGGGAGCCTGGTGGGCTTCCGTCTCTGGGGTTGCACAGAGTCGGACATGACTGAAGTGACTTAGCAGCAGCAGCAGCAGCACAGGGCTTCCCTGGTGGCTCAGACAGTAAAGAATCTGCCTGCAATGCTGGAGACCTGGGTTCAATCCCTGGGTTGGAAAGATCCCCTGGAGAAGGGAAAGGCAACCCACTCCAGTATTCTTGCCTGGAGAATCCCCATGGACAGAGGAGCCTCTCAGGCTACAGTCCATGGAGTTGCAAAGAGTCAGACATGACTAAACCAACTTAACACACACGTCTTTCAAGTAGTTAGTCCATTTCATCTGCGCTGTCAGATATGTGGTGGAACTGTTTATAATATTCCCTTATTAGTCTTTTAATGAGTAGAGTCTATAGTGAAGTTGTGCAAACAGCAAAGATGATATTTTTCCAACTTAAATCTCTGAAGTACACTTGTGTTTTTTAAAAATGCAGACACAAGAGGGTCAGTGCTGGGACTTCCCTGGTGGTCCAGCAGCTAAGACTCCCCACTCCCAGGGCAGGAGTGGGGGCAAGGTTTGATCCCTGATCAGGGAACTAGATCAATGTCACAACTGAAGATCCCTCATGCTGCCTATAACTAAGATCCAGCGTGGCCAAATGAATGAATTTTTTAAAGAGAATTGGCCGGGATGGTGCCCTCGGCTGTATGCAGTTTTTCTATCCTGAGTTACCTTTTTTCTGCTGTGAAGTTAATGTAATTGACCAGGTGCAAAAATAGTTGCAATCAACTGAAATTAACCTTAAGCAACTCATAGTGAAGCACCAAGCTCTAAACGGTTCTTTGAAGACAGGCCACAGAAATTGTGGAGGTCATTAACTATCCAACAGCAAAATGTTAAGAAAATAGGTATTTACATAGTAAAAAACCAAATGGCAAAGAAGTAATGCATTTTTTAAAAAAGTAGGGATCCATAACTTTTCTACTATTTATATAATTTTTATATATAATTTACATTATATAATTAAATAATAAAATTTATATTCATAATTTATATAATTTTATTTTTATAATTTTAAATTCACTTAAAACCCTTACATGATACAGACTTGAGTTCAATAAAAGAAATGCTTCATTATCTTCCATTTTCTAGCCATAATTATTATAATTATTTTCACATATGACTACTAAAACATAATTTTTAATATGCTTATCAGTTTTGGGTATCAAATAAGCTAGGTATACAGCTACCCCCGTTTCTATTGTAGCAAAAATGGCACTTGTGATTAAAACTTAACCTGGGACATTAAGATGGATTGCATTTTCCAAACATGGCTGCCTTACTGCTTTCTTCCCATTGAGAGATGCTTTTTATGTTCGGTCACCTTGCTTTCGAGTGGACCCTGGTGACAGCCTTGACCAAGAGAATACAATAGGAATGGTGTTCTGACTCCCAAGGCTAGGTCATAAAAATTTATGCATCCCCTCCACCTTATTCTCTTGGAGCCCAGCTACCATGTTGTGAGGAAGCCCAAGCTACTCGGCGAGACCACATGTAGGTGTCCCAACTGATACCAAGCATCAGAGACGAATGTCTGCCTAAGGAATCCTTCAAGACAACTTCACTTCCAGTCACAGCCTGAGTGTAGTCACCTGGGATTCCAAGTGAGACCCACCTAGCTCTGGTGACCCTCAGAACCACTAGAGATGATGAAATTGTCTGTCTTTTAAGCCTCCAAGTTTTGGAGTGATTTGTTACTAGCAGGAGGCACCCAGAACAGATTTTGGGACTGTGAGTGGGGTGCTGCTGAAACAAAAGCCTGAAATGTGTGGTGCTGGCTTTAGGATCAGATGCTGAGCAGAAGTCTAAAGTACTTTAAGGAGGATATTGGTAAGGACATAAAGAAAATAAAAATGTTACTGGAAACTAGAAGAAAAGAATGATGTATGCAAGGGAAACTTTGTTATATGTGCAGTATCTTTATGAAATAGTGGAATCTTGTCCCCTGTATTAGATGAAAAGTGGGAAATGTAGCTAAGTAGCTGAGGCAATTTCTAGGCAAAATGCTGAAAGTACCACTTGACTTCTCGCTACCTGAGATTGAAAATAAGAGAGTGAAGTTAAAAGATCAAATATTACATGTGAATGATTCAGGATTTGCTGAGCTCAGAAATAAAGCTGTTTCTTAGCCACTCTAGATGATTAGCAATGCCAAAATTAAGAAATGGCTCATAGGCAGAGGTCAAATCCAGGGTATTTCTCAGGAAAACATGTTCTAAAGATTAAGCCAAAAATGTAATAGAAGACTTTTGTTAAAGCCTCAGAAAGATTTAAGGTGGTGTTTCAAATAAAGGCCTTTTGGGAGGTGGGAGGGGGGTTCATGTTTGGGAACACATGTAAGAATTAAAGATTTTAAAATTAAAAAAATAAAAAACTAAAAAAAAAAAAAAACCACACACAAATAAAGGCCTTTTACAGATAGTAAGGGTATGACTGGAAAATTTTCTCTAATAGGACAATAGGTTTCTAAGAATTGTAAGGGCAAATACTAGAGCAGGAATTATCAGGAAGAGATTTGTGTATGGTTTTTGTCTGACAAATTGGATTATAATTGCATGTAATACCCACAAGTTTTGTTTTTTTAAAAAAAATTATATGCATTAGAACTGAAAGGAAAAATACAAACAGAAAAATGATTTGGACCCAGAAATTCTATAGGCTAGGATTAGGCTAAGAAAACTACTCACCTGCAAACAGAGGCTACTGTACAGAAAAGGAAGGAGGACTTAGAAGAAGAAACAAAGATCCTAGGGGTAATGCCTAGAGCCACAGCTGACTTGCAGGAAATAGAACTGAGCCCTGATTAAGTATCTATACCTGAGAAACCACACCCAAACCCTTCATCCACATCTGGGTGAGACCCTGGGCTGTAAGCTGAGGCCATTGTTGTTGTTCAGTTGCTCAGTCGTGTCTGACTCTGCAACCCCATGGACTGCAGCACGCCAGGGTTCCCTGTCTTTCACTAACTCTCAGAGTTTGTTCAAACTCGTCTCATCCTCTGTCATCCCCTTCTTCTCCTGCCTTCAGTCTTCAACCTTTCCAACCATCAGGGTCTTTTCCAATGAGTTGGCTCTTCACATCAGGTGGCCAAAGTATTGGAGCTTCAGCATCAGTCCTTCCAATGAGTATTCAGGGTTGATTTCCTTTAGGATTGACTGGTTTGATCTCCTTGCCATCCAAGGGACTCTCAAGAATCTTCTCCAGCACCACAATTTGAAAGCATCAGTTTTTCAGCTCTCAGCCTTCTTTATGGTCCAACTCTCACATCTATGCATGACTACTGGAAAAACCATAGCTTACACACCATAAATGAGATGCAACTTGAGGGAGGTACTGAGTGTACCTGTGAAACAGGAGGGAAGGGGGCAGGGCACAACCTTTAAAAGAACGACAAAGCCAAGGACGCAACAGAAACTGATAAAACCAAAGAGGTCCAAGATGGCGGATGAGTTGATTTCCAGTAGACCGTGAGCCTCAGTATACGCTCATTGTAACATATCAGCAAGCTAAATGACACACCCACAGGTGCCATGACAGTTCCAAGTGAGTGAAGTGAAAGTTGCTCAGTCGTGTCTGGCTCTTTTTGACCCCCATGGAGTGGGTTGTCATTCCCTTCTCCAGGGGATCTTCCCAACCCAAGGACTGAACCCAGGACTCCTGCATTGTAGGCAGATTCTTTACCATCTGGAGCCACCAGAGAAGTCCAGGCCAACCATAAAGATAAAAAAAAATGGGTCTGGCCTAATTCCTGGAAATCCCCACCCCACCAAAATAGTTAGAATACTACAACTCATTAGCCTATGAAACAACCCACTCCTATAAAAACTGACAACTCCATACCATGGGGCGCCTGCTCTTGCCTTGTGAGATGACTCACACTGTGTCTGTGAGTGTGTTTTTCTTTAAATAAATCCACTTCTTACCTATCACTTTGTCTCTCACTGAATTCTTTCTGCAATGAGACATTAAGAACCTCAGCTGCATTAAGTCCTGAGATCAGGTGTGATCTTAGTTAAAAGACTGTACGTTCAAATCCCACTCTGGGTTTTGGCTGAATTCAAGTCCCAGCTCATGGGTTGAAACCCCAATTTGAGTTACATGGTTTCACCTGCACATGGAAGGGATGTGACTTGTGGTCAGAGGGTGGACTGTGACCAATTGTGTTTTGCAAATATCCTCCTCCAGGAGATCTTCCCAACCCAGGGATCCAACCTGAGTTTCTTATGTCTCCTGCGTTGGCAGGCAGGTTCTTTACTAGTGCCACCTAGTTCAGTTCAGTTTAGTTGCTCAGTCGTGTCCGACTCTTTGCGACCCCGTGAACCACAGCACACCAGGCCTCCCTGTCCATCACCAGCTCCTGGAGTTCACCCAAACTCATGTCCATCGAGTCGGTGATGCCCAATCCAATCATCTCATCCTCCCTTCACCTCCTGCCCTCAATCTTTCCCAGCATCAGGATCTTTTCAAATGAGTCAGCTCTTCTCATCAGGTGGCCAAAGTATTGGAGTTTCAGCTTCAACATCAGTCTTTCCAATGATCACCCAGGACTGATCTCCTTTAGGATGGACTGGTTGGATCTCCTTGCAGTCCAAGGGACTCTCAAGAGTCTTCTCCAAGACCACAGTTCAAAAGCATCAATTCTTCTGTGCTCAGCTTTCTTTATAGTCCAACTCTCACATCCATACATGACCACTGGAAAAACCATAGCCTTGACTAGATGGACCTTTGTTGGCAAAGTAATGTCTCTGCTTTTTAATATACTGTCTAGGTTGGTCATAACTTTTCTTCCAAGGAGTAAGCATCTTTTAATTTCATGGCTGCAGTCACCATCTGCAGTGATTTTGGAACCCCCAAAAATAAAGTCAGCCACTGTTTCCCCATCTATTTGCCATGAAGTGATGGGACTGGATGCCATGATCTTATTTTCTGAATGTTGAGCTTTAAGCCAACTTTTTCACTCTCCTCTTTCACTTTCCTCAAGAGACTTTTTAGTTCCTCTTCACTTTCTGCCATAAAGGTGGTGTCATCTGCATATGTGAGGTTATTGATATTTCTCCTGGCAATCTTGATTCCAGCTTGTGCTTCCTCCAGCCCAGCATTTCTCACGATGTACTCTGCATAGAAGTTAAATAAGCAGGGTGACAATACACAGCCTTGACATACTCCTTTTCCTATTTGGAACTAGTCTGTTGTTCCATGTCCAGTTCTAACTGTTGTTTCCTGATCTGCATACAGGTTTCTCAAGAGGTAGATCAAGTGGTCTGGTATTCCCATCTCTTTCAGAATTTTCGACAGTTGATTGTGATCCACACAGTCAAAGCCTTTGGCATAGTCAAGAAAGCAGAAATAGATGTTTTTCTGGAACTCTCTTGCTCTTTTGATGATCCAGCGGATGTTGGCAATTTGATCTCTGGTTCCTCTGCCTTTTCTAAAACCAGCTTGAACATCTGGAAGTTCACAGTTCATGTATTGCTGAAGCCTGGCTTGGAGAATTTTAAGCATTACTTTACTAGCGTGTGAGATGAGTGCAATTGTGCGGTAGTTTGAGCATTCTTTGGCATTGCCTTTCTTTGGGATTGGAATGAAAACTGACCTTTTCCAGTCCTGTGGCCACTGCTGAGTTTTCCAAATTTGCTGGCACATTGAGTGCAGCACTTTCACAGCATCATCTTTCAGGATTTGAAATAGCTCAACTGGAATTCCATCACCTCCACTAGCTTTGTTTGTAGTGATGCTTCCTAAGGCCCACTTGACTTCACATTCCAGGATGTCTGGCTCTAGGTGAGTGATCACACCATCATGATTATCTGGGTCGTGAAGATATTTTTTGTACAGTTCTTCAGTGTATTCTTGCCACCTCTTAATGTCTTCTGCTTATTTCTGTCCTTTATTGTGCCCATCTTTGCATGAAATGTTCCGTTGGTATCTCTAATTTTCTTGAAGAGATCTCTAGTCTTTCCCATTCTATTGTTTTCCTCTATTTCTTTGCATTGATCACTGAGGAAGGCTTTCTTATCTCTCCTTGCTATTCTTTGGAACTCTGCATGCAAATGGGTATATCTTTCCTTTTCTCCTTTGCTTTTCTTTTCCCTTCTTTTCTCAGCTATTTATAAGGCCTCCTCAGACAGCCATTTTGCTTTTTTGCATTTCTTTTTCTTGGGGATGGTCTTGATTCCTGTCTCCTGTACGATGTCACTAACCTCCATCCATAGTTCATCAGGCACTTTGTCTATCAGATCTAGTCCCTTTAATCTATTTCTCACTTCCACTGTATAGTCATTTGATTTGATTTAGGTCATACCTGAATGGTCTAGTGGTTTTCCCTACTTTGTTCAATTTCAGTCTGAATTTGGCAATAAGGAGCCAGCTCCCTAGGATGCCCCACAATTATAAAAACATCTGCAGTGTTTTTTGTAATAGATATTCCTCTCATTGATTGAATGGTGGGGTCTAGTTGCTCCTCCATGTGTATGTGGACCCAGCTGATGATGTGGCTGAGGAAAACGACATTTTAAATGTCAGAACATGCTGGGAGCCAGCACGGGCCATCCTACCCATGACAAGGTCATGTGGAAGAGACCTGATAAGCAAGGCTTCAGGACTTGAGGGGCTCCCTAGACCAGCTCGAGCATCTACCCCAAAACCAGAATCTGTCTGTCTTATTATTTTGTGCCTTTCACCAACTCTCCTGACATTAACTGGGGGCTATCCCCGACCACCTTTCTCTGGAGAAAATCAACCTAGGGCTCTAGCTAATAAGTCTCCTGGACATGAGAGGAATATTTCCAATCAAACCCCCTCTGTTAGCATTCTAGCTTGCTTGGCAGGTTTATCCAGACTCTTGCAGCTATGCATGTGATTATTCACAGCCTCCCAACTGTGAGAGGCACCGGAAGCCTAAAACATAGAGCCTTTCAAAGAGCTAAAAAATTATTAGAGTAGTGCTGGTGTAGGATTTCATTATTGGGCCGATGCTTGCTGCCAAGTTCCCATATCTCTTATCCACTGTGCACCTGGGAGTGCATTAGCTAACATAGTTGGAATGTAAGAAAAACAAGTGTAGCCTTGAAATTAACCACATCAGACCTTTGAGCTAATTGGTTCTTTCTTATAACTCATTGCACCTTTGCTCCATGAGAAATGTAACTCTGTTTAGCATTTTCTGAGGCTGACATAGATTAGAAATATAAAGAAAAAGCACTTTGAGGGAAAATAAGTTTTCTGGTTGAACAGCCTTTATCAAAAGAGGGCCATAAAATGTCCACAGGCCTTCAAGGCCAGAAGATAATATACACAACATCATTTGTGGGAAAGGTATGCAAAAAAAATCCTGGCTTTGATAAGGGCAAAACTGCTGGAGTGTTTGGGCTGATTCTACATGACCTTGCATCTTTCATTTCCCTCTGTGTACAAGTCAAAGTATAAAAGTCCCTTTTGCAAATAAAGTTAGGGGCCTCACTCACCGAAGCTTGGTCATTCCATGTCTTTCTTCTTTTTTTTTGTCTTTCTTTCTCTCTCTCACTCTCTCTTTCAGGTTGATCCCTTGGAGCATAGAGGCTCTCTGCGTTCACTTATCTGTCTGGGTTTCTAAGACCTCAATGGAAAGGCGTTCTGCATCTTTACTCCCTTGGCAGACCAGGAGGGCACCTGCGGCCTCTGTGAACAGGGCAAGCTCCTTGTCTTGGGGCTTTATTGGCTTTCTGTGTAAACCAAGGAATGTTCTTATCTACAACATTCTTTCTTTATCTCTCTAAATCATTCTCCAACGCCGTTTCTCCTGAGGGTTCCCCTGGATCCTGCGGGGGCTAGACTCCAGCAAGAACGCCCACTTGGGAATTTTAAATCCCAAGTGTTTATATGGGAGTAAAGTCTAAGAGGTGATTATAAAAGAAAAATGCCTTGTAGAAAACTCTTAAATGATTTTAAATTAAAAGCACCAATAGATGGATTGGCTAAATCAATAAGCAGTAGTACTTCACATTATGGAAATAGATTGAATAAAACATTAAATTCCACAAAGAAGGAGAGCAGCAAGTGAGACAGATTCATTTTATTTTGGTTTTGCCTTCCTAATTTTGTCTTAAAATGGAATAGCTAAATATAGAGAATTCAATAAATTAGATTTCTATCTGCTGCTGCTGCTGCTAAGTCGCTTCAGTCATGTCCGACTCCCAGCAATCCCATGGACTGCAGCCCACCAGGCTCTGTCCATGGGATTTCCCAGGCAAAAGTACTGGAGTGGAGTGCCATTGCCTTCTCCAAGATTTCTATCTGGCTCTATCTAATGGATAAAATCTATGTGTGTATGTGTGTGATCAGTTATATTCTGGGTATAATCCAAACCATTGGAAGCAAGAATTATTTGTAAAATTGGCTCAAACTATGGATGTTCTCAGAATGAGGTTATTGGTGTTTTTGTCATTTGAAAGTGATAATATAATAAGTTTAAACTTGGCTACAGTGTATTAAGAAACAAAGGACGTTTCTGAGAGACTTAGGTCAAGGACTTGGAAAAGGAGATGTCATTTTTCACGAACTCCAGGACCCAGAAGAAGAAATGGCAGCTGGAAATTTTTCTAGTGAAATTCCAAGTGGTATGGTGTCACTGGAAAAACGATACTTTTTCCAGTGAAATCTTACAAACAATTTTCAAAGAAATCAGATGTTGGTTGTTGTTCAGTTGGTTTACTTTGGGAGTAATTTAGGGTGTAGATTTAAACGTGAAGGATTAAGAAGCTTGGACCACCCAAACCCATCTATGCGTCATGAATATATGACTGTGAAATTTTAGAAACATCTCAGATTCAATATAGGTAACTTGAGCCATAAGACTCCAAGAGACAAGATTAAGAAAAGCAAAACAGGAACTTCCCTGGTGGTCCAGTGGTTAAGAATCCAGCTGCGAATGCAGGGGACATGGGTTTGATCCCTGATCCAGATATGAAGATCCCACATGCCATGGGGCAACTGAGCCTGTACACCATGACTATTAAGCCCACACTTCATATATAACATCTATAACAAAGCAGAGACAGTTGTAAATGCAGAGAATGAACAGTTGGTTACTGGAGGGGAAAGAGGTGAGGGAAGGAAAGAAATAGCTGAGGGAGATTTAGAGGTACAAATTCCAGGTGCAAAGTAAAATGATAACAGGTATGAAATGTACAGCACAGGAAATACACTCAACATCTATATAATATCTTTGTTTGGTGACATATTAGAACTAGTCTTATCATGGTGATCTGTTTGAAATGTATAGAAATATCAAATAACTATGTTTTGACTGTGTGGATCACAATAAGCTGTGGAAAATTCTGAAAGAGATGGGAATACCAGACCACCTAACCTGCCTCTTGAGAAATCTGTATGCAGGCCAGGAAGCAATAGTTAGAACTGCACATGGAACAACAGACTGGTTCCAAATAGGAAAAGGAGGACGTCAAGGCTGTATATTGTCACCCTGCTTATTTAACTTCTACGCAGAGTACATCATGAGAAACGCTGGACTGGAAGAAACACAAGCTGGAATCAAGATCGCCGGGAGAAATATCAATAAACTCAGACGTGCAGATGACACCACCCTTATGGCAGAAAGTGATGAGGAACTAAAAAGCCTCTTGAGGAAAGTGAAAGAGGAGAGTGAAAAAGTTGGCTTAAAGCTCAACATTCAGAAAACGAAGATCATGGCATCCGGTCCCATCACTCCATGGGAAATAAATGGAGAAACAGTAGAAACAGTGGTTGACTTTATTTTTGGGGGCTCCAAAATCACTGCAGATGGTGACTGCAGCCATGAAATTAAAAGATGCTTACTCCTTGGAAGGAAAGTTATGACCAACCTAGACAGCACATTAAAAAGCAGAGACATTACTTTGCCAACTAAGGTCCGTCTAGTCAAGGCTATGGTTTTTCCTGTGGTCATGTATGGATGTGAGAGTTGGACTGTGAAGAAGGCTGAGTACCGAAGTATTGATGCTTTTGAACTGTGGTGTTGGAGAAGACCCTTGGATTGCAAGGAGATCCAACCAATCAATTCTGAAGGAGATCAACCCTGGGATTTCTTTGGAAGGAATGATGCTAAAGCTGAAACTCCAGTACTTTGGCCACCTCATGCAAAGAGTTGACTCATTGGAGAAGACTTTGATGCTGGGAGGGATTGGGGGCAGGAGGAGAATGGGACGACAGAGGATGAGATGGCTGGATGGCATCACGGACTCGATGGACGCAACTCTGAGTGAACTCCAGGAGTTGGTGATGGACAGGGAGGCCTGGTGTGCTACGATTCATGGGGTCGCAAAGAGTTGGACACGACTGAGTGACTGAACTGAACTTAACTGATGTTGTATAACAGGAACTATCATAGTATTGTAGAGCAACTGTACTTCAAAAATAATTTACAGGAAAAAAAGATAAAATTTGTGGTCACTGAGGCAGGTAGGAACTAGATGAAGGCAATCAAAGAGTACAAACTTCCAGTTATAAGATTAAATAATAGGAATGTGACATACATGATAAGTAATACTGCTGTATATTATATATGAAAGTTAAGAGTAAATCTCCCTCATAGCTCAGCTGGTAAAGAATCCACCTGCAATGTGGGAGACGTGGGTTTGATCCCTGGGTTGGGAAGATCCCCTGGAGAAAGGAAGGGCTACCCACTCCAGTATTCTGGCCTGGAGAATTCCACAGACTGTATAGTCCATGGGGTCCCAAAGAGTCTGACATGACTAGGTGACTTTCACTTTCAAGAGTAAATCCTAAGTGTTCTCATCACAAGGAAAGATAGTTTCCATTTCTTTAATTTTGTAACTACATGAGATGACCAGTGTTCACTAAACTTACTGTGATAATCATTTCATGATATATGAAAGTCAAATCACTATGCTCTCCACCTGAAATTTATCCAGTACTGTATGTCAGTTATATCTCAACAAAACTGGAAGGGAAATAAAATAATGGAATGGCTCACACCAATCCCAGGCTTCCTTTTCCTGCCGCCTGTTGTCCAGTCAATTCCCGGCTCCCCCATCCCTTCCGTTTTATGTTTTATTTGTCCCACCAAAATATGAATGCCTCCTGTGTTATCACAAGAGCAGTTGTATCACCTAGTCAGCCTGACAGCCAAATTCAGAGGGGTTTTTGAGCACCAACCTCCGTGTTCTGGGAAAACTGAAGAAGTGATGCAAGTGGTGAGTCTAGGTTAGATGTTTGTGTGTGTCTCATCCCAGCAGTCAGGAGCCTCACCTTTCATGACTGTGTGAGCAGATGAAAGAGAGATGGTTGGCAGGAGCTTGATGGTCTATCAGTCCTGCCCATAACCTGGACCTTACCTTTGTCTGATATGTATGGCATTTTTGTCTGACAGGCTTCTTTTTAGTAGAAAGTTATGACTCTCTTGTTAGTTGGGATTATTTAGGCTTTTGATCAGAGAGAAAGGGAGAAGTAAATCCTAATTCTAGACTCGAATGATTTAACAACAAAGCAGGGGTTAGCAGAGGTAGCCCATGCTACAGAGATTCAACTAAGGGCTGTGAATGAGATAGGTGACCTATATGTATATGGATATAGGTCAGGGAAGGGAGGAGACTCAGGAACAGGATGAGGTAGAGAGTTCAGTTCACAGATGGGGCAAGGGTGCCATGACTTAGTGACATAAAAAGCTGAAATTCACTAACAGCTATAATGGAAACTACTGGGACAATTGAATTTTGAATATGCACAGCATATTATTAGGTAAAGGACCAGTGCCAGTGCAGGAGACATAAGAGACGAGGGTTTGATCCTTGGGTTGGGACAATCCCCTGGAGGAGGGCATGGCAACCCATTCCAGTATTCTTGCCTAGAGAATCCCATGGACAGAAGAGCCTGGCAGGCTACAGTCCATGGGGTCGCCAAGAGTCAGACATGACTGAAGTGACTTAGCACGCACTCACTCACGCATTAGGTAATAGTACTCTCTCAATTGTTAAATGTAATTGTCAATGGTTGGATGGCATTACTGACTTGAAGGACATGAGTTTGAGCAAGCTCTAGGAGTTGATGTTGGACAAGGAAGCCTGGTGTGCTGCAGTTCATGGGGTGGCAAAGAGTTGGACATGACTGAGTGACTGAACTGAACTGTTAAATATCTTGACTGATAATCATATCATGACTGTATCAGAGAACATCCTTAATCTTACGAAATACTGTATTAATATTTAGAGGTGTGGGAGTATTGAAAGTATCACGATATTACAACTTACTCTCAAAGGGTTCAAGATACAGAAAAAGTAAATGAGACAAAATGTTAATATTTTATTAATCTAAGTGAAAGCTATATGGGGGACTATTGTATTGCTATTGTCTACTTTTCTACAGTTATGAATTTTTTAAAATTTTACTGTGAAATGTCCTTCCTCTTGGCTCTAGTCACTTAGGATTGCTGGAGTTCCCCAACCTTCTATCCTGAATGTCCCCAGACAAGGGGCACTCCCAGACAAGGGGCACTGCTCTCCAACGCCCTGATACTCATAGTTCTCCCCTCCCTCCCTGCCCCTTCGTGGACCCAGCGTCTCTCCTCCAGGGCTCCCACTGTGCTCTGTCATCACACAGATCCTCTTCCTGCACTCCTCTGTTTAGCTTCCTCTTCCCCAGGAGTCTGAGCTGTCCTTGAGGCAGTGCCTGAGTAGTTCTCATGTGTGTTCCCGCAGCATGTGGCATCATGTGTGGCCTCCAGGAGGTATGCTACAGGTGTACTGCTGCTGTGGAAGCAGTGAGGGAGAGAACGACTTGAGGGATGGAGAGAGAAAGGTAGGTGGAGTGTGACACATGAAAGCAAGTAACCTCCAGGCAGGTTGATAGGGACTAAATGATCAACATGTAAATGGATGCAGATTCTTGGTGTCTTGAGGCTCAAAAATGTGGATCAACGGACTTCCCTGGTGATCCAGTAGTTAAGACTCCAAGTTTCCACTGCAGGGAGCATGGGTTCAATCCCTGATCTGGGAATTAAGATACCATGCCTTGGTGGCTCAGACGGTAAAGAATCTGCCTGCAATGCAGGAAACCCCAGTTGGATCCCTGCCGGGGTCCAGCCTCAGCAGAGTCCAGGGACACCCTCAGGATGGACGACGTTGGCGAATGAATGAATGAATGACACGGGGTGACCAAGCTTCAGTGAGCGAGGCCCGTCACTTTATTTTCAGAGAGGGCTTTTATACCCTGAGCTGTACATTGAGCAAAGTGAAAAATGCAGAGTCAACTCAACATTCCATCAGTATTAACTTTTATCGATACCAGGTTCCTTCTTGCAAGTCTTATTTTTTTGTACATTATCTTCTGGCCCGGAGGCCTGTTGATATTTTATGACCTCTTTTTTATAAAGGTTGGTCAGCCAGAACAATAATTTTCCCCTGAAGTGTTTTCTTAAATTCCTAGCCTGCGTCAACCTTAAAACATAGAGTTACATTTTTATGGAGCAAAGATCTAGTGGGTTACGGCAAAGAATGAACTTATTAACTCAAAGTCTAATGTTGCTAATGCTAAGGCCACTGCATGTTGTTTCTACATCCTAACTATATGTACTTCCAGAAACACAATGGATAAGGGATGTGAGAACTTGGCAGCAAGCATTGCCTCAACAATGTTGCAAGAGTCTGGATAAACCTGCCCAGTAAGCTAGAGTGCTAACAGGGGGTTTGAAATACTCCTTTCATGCCCAAGAGATTTATCAACTAGAGCCCTAAGTTGACTTTTTTTCCCAGAGAAAGGTGGTTGGGGATAGCCCCCTGTTAATGTCAGAAGAGTTGGTGAAAGGCATAAAATAGTAAGACAGACAGATTCTGGTTTTGGGGTAGATGCTCGAGCAGGTCCAGGGGGTCCTTCAAGTCCTGATCTGCCTTGCTCGTCAGGTCTCTCCACATGACCTTGTCATGGGTGGGATCGGCCCGTGCTGGCTCCCGGCAGATCCCTGGGTGAGCAACATCCCCTGGAGGAGGGCATGGCAACTCACTCCACTATTCTTGCCTGGGAAACCCCACAGGCAGAGGAGCCTGGTGGTCTACAGTCCATGGGGTGGCAAAGAGTTGGCCACCAGCGGAGCAGCTGACTCACACACACACACCAGGGTAGGTGCAGCATCTAGTATCAGCAAGCAGCTTCACATGAGCCCGGGAGACTGCACCAGGCCCACGGTCAGGAGATCAGTGTGACCCCAGGAGGGCTCTGCAGGACCGGTGCTCTGAGAGGTGCCTCTGGAAAGGTCCCCTTGGCTGGCAGGGGCAGAGCGGTCCCAGGGGCCCTATAGCCCAGCCCAGGCTTTGTTCAACACTGCCTTCAGCCTTTTAAAAGGGACAATCACTGTGTGAGCTGAATACGGGGTGACCTCTTCAGACGAGCAAGGGAAGAACAGCTTGGCAACCTCAGCTTGACAGGATAAACTCTGCTAAACTCTCTCTCTACAAACATACCCGTCAGTGGGGAGGGAGCCTCATGGGCCCCTGCAGAGCATATCAAGTTGTGGGTGAGGCTGGCTCGGACCGCACTTTCAGCTCCGACAGGACCTCAGTGACCCGTGTCATGATACTCCCAGGGCCCCACAGAGATTCTGCCTCCGTGACTCATTCACTTGTCTTCACTCGTTCAGTGGTTGCCAAACCCCCACCTCAGACCAGGAATCTGAGACGGAGTTACTTCAGTGGACAGACTGAAACGAAACAGTCTCTGCTCTGATGGTGCTTACGTTCTATTGGGAGCAGACAAGGCCATATACATTCATATAGATCATATATGTCACACGGTGGTAAGTGCTAGAGTGGAGAGTAGGGAAGCAGGGGGAGGGCTGGGTGATGGGAGATGGGGACAGGTGGGATGGTTTTATTTTTTTGTTTGCACCACATGGTATACGGGATCTTAGTGCCCTGATCAGGGACTGAACCCGCACTCCCTAGAGTGGAAGTGCAGCACTGGTCACTGGACTGCCAAGGGACTCCCTGGAGCAGTGACTTTACGAGGCATGTCCAAAGCCCCTCAGAACACGGCGGCTTTCCGCCTCGGTTAGGGGAGGCCAGGGGAGCTGTGCCTCTCCCTGGAGGGTGTGGCGGGAACCACGGGCTGGGTTGAGGAGTGCTGTCCCGAGAGATGGAACGGTGCGGAGGACAGCACAGGAGCGGGGCGGGCCAGGCAGTGGGCTGCACAGTGGACAGTCCCTGGGTGGAGGGAGGCGGCATGGAGTATGCCCGCCCCAGGGCCCCCACTGCCCTATTTTCTCTCATCTTCTTCCCAGCAGAATCTCACTGTCCCTTTTTTTTCACCTCCCAACTATCCCTGAGATCCACCCCCACCAAGCTTCTGAGACTGCTTTGCCCAAACCTGCTGATGACTGAAAAGTCCCATGGACTCTGATGTTTTCCCCCTCCTGTTTGAAGCTCTTCTCTCATTTTCTGGGACATCACCCTCTCCAAGTTCCCTTCAAGGCTCCTCTTGCTCCTAAAATGTTGGTGTTCTGAGTTCCATATGCAGCCCACTTTTTTCCCTCCAGTTGTCCTCAGAGTGACTTGCCCCCCAAATCTCTCAGCAGCCCCCACCCCCCTCCTCAGCTCCAAACCCCACATATCCAGCTGCTGGCTATCCTAGAGGAACCCTTATTCAGTGTTCTGATTATTGCCAGATTGTGAATCCCTTTAGAGAAAGATCTTGAATAATGTACTATTGATTTCTCCAGTGCCTGCTACCCTGCTTAGTTCAGTTCAGTCACTCAGTTGTGTCCGACTCTTTGCAACCCCATGGACTGCAGCACGCCAGACTTCCCTGTCCATCACCAACTCCTGGAGCTTGCCCAAACTCATGTCCATCAAGTAGGTGATGCCATCCAACCATCTCATCCTCTATCGTCCCCTTCTCCTGTCTTTAATCTTTCCCAGCATCAGGGTCTTTTCTAGTAAGTCAGCTCTTAACATCAGGTGGCCAAAGTATTGCAGCTTCAGTATCAGTCCTTCCAAAGAATATTCAGGACTGATTTCCTTTAGGTTTGACTGGTTTGATCTCCTTGCTGTCCAAGGGACTCTCAAGAGTCTTCTCCAATAGCACGGTTCAAAAACATCAATTCTTCAGCGCTCAGACTTCTTTATAGTCCAACTTTCACATCCATACATGACTACTGGAAAAACCATAGCTTTGACCAGACGGACCTTTGTTGGCAAAGTAATGTCTCTGCTTTTAAATATGCTTTCTAGGTTGGTCATAGCTTTTTTTCCAAGGAGTAAGCGTCTTTTAATTTCATGGCTGCAGTCACCATCCGCAGTGATTTTGGAGCCCAAGAAAATAGTCTGTTTGCGTTATTTCCCCATCTATTCCCTGTGAAGTGATGGGACTGGATGCCTTGATCTTTGTTTTTTTCAATGTTGAGTTTTAATCCAGCTTTTTCACTCTCCTTTCACTTTCATCAAGAGGCTCTTTAGTTCTTCTTGGCTTTCTGCCACAAGGGTAGTGTCATCTGCATATCTGAGGTTATGGATATTTCTCCTGGCAATCTTGATTCCAGCTTGTGCTTCATCCAGCCTGGCATTTTGCATCATGTACTTTGCATATAAGTTAAATAAGCATAACATAAGGGTGACAATATACAGCCTTGACATACTCCTTTCCCAATCTGGAACCAGTCTGTGTCCAGTTCTGCTGCTTCTTGACCTGCTACAGATTTCTCAGGAGGCAGGTTAGGTAGTCTGGTATTCCCATCTCTTCAAGAATTTTCCAGTTTGTGGTGATCCACACAGTCAAAGGCTTTGGTGTAGTCAATAAAGCAGTAGATGTTTTTCTGGAATTATTTTCCTTTTTTGATGATCCAACAGATGTTGGCAATTTGATCTCTGGCTCCTCTGCCTTTTCTAAAGCCAGCTTGAACATCTGGAATTTCTTGGTTCATGTACTGTTGAAGCCTAGATTGGAGAATTTTGAGCATTACTTTGCTAACGTGTGAGATGGGTGCAGTTGTGCAGCAGTTTGACATTTTTTGGCATTGCTACCCTGCTTAACACCAATTTAATAACCTACCCTTTCTACCAGATATTGGAACATCTCATAAAGCCACAATAAATAAGCATGCACAGGGCGATCAATGGAATAGAACACAAGGTCAAGAAATAGACCCAAATAAAAACATACAGGAATTCAGAATGTAACAAATGTGGCAAGACATTACTTTCACGTACCTCTTGGCCATCTGTATGTCTCCCTGGGAGAAATGTCTGTTTAGATCCTCTGCCCATTTTTTGACTGGGTTGGTTTGGGGTTTTTTTGTTTTTGATATTGAGCTACATTGAGTTGTTTGAATATTGTGAATATTTATCCTTTGTCAGTTGTTTCGTTTGCAAATATTTTCTCCCATGGCAAGCGTTTTCTGTTTATGATTTCCTTTGCTGTGCAAAAGCTTTTAAGCTTCATTGGGTCCCATTGGTTTCTATTTCCATTACTCTAGGAGTCAGATCCAAAAAGATCTTGCTGTGATTTATGTCAAAGATTGTTCTGCCTCTGCTTTTCTCAGTTTCACAGCAGCGGCCCCCAACCTTTTTGGCACCAGGGACCAGTTTTGTGGAAGACAGTTTTTCCACGGACTGGGGGTGGGGAGCGGTTTCAGAATGATTCAAGCATATTACGTTTATTGTGCACTTTATTTCTGCTATTATTACATTGGCTCCACCTCAGATCATCAGGCATTAGATCCCGGAGGTTGGGGACCCGTTTTACAGTATCCGATGTTACATTTAGGTCTTTAATGCATTTGTGTGTGACACTAATGTTCTAGTTTCATTCTTTGACGTCCAGCTGTCCAGTCTTCCCAGCACTTTTTGAAGAGAACTGTCTTTTCTCCATTGTATATTCTTGCTTCCATTGTCATAGATTAACTGACAATAGGTGTGTGGGTTTATTTCCAGGCTTTCTATCCTTTTCCATTGATCCTGAGAGAGCTCCCATCAATGAACATTCCCTAGGGCCTCCGCTACCCATGTCCTTGTCCCCACAGTGAGCCACAGCCGACCCCCATCTCCCCAGGAGATCCTCCAAGACCCACAGGTAGGTCTTGCCCAGGCTCCTATGGAGTTACAGCCTGTGCCCTGGGTTGCAGTGCACGTGAGAACTTGTGTGCTCCCTAAGTCCCGTGCAGCTGCTGCACTCAAGCCCCGCTGGCCTTCAAAGCCAAATGCTCTGGGGGCTCCTCCTCACAATACCAGACCCCCAGGCTGGGGAGCCTGACATGGGGCTCAGAACTCTCCTGTGGGTCTGAGATGTATAATTATCTCCCAGTTTGTGGGTCATCCACCCGGCATACACACGATTTGGTGTCATGAAAGCACCCCGCCCACCATCTTGTTTTCTTCTTTGCATATACGGCATTGTTTTTAAGTTTGTCAATGGTTGTTCAACAGTGAGCAGTAATTTTGTTGTTTTCATGAAAGGAAGTAAGCTCCAGGCCTTCTATGCCATCATATCTCCTCCCTTCTGGGAGGTTAAGGGAGGGAGGGCATGAATATTTTTTAAACATCTACTTAATATTCCACAAATTAGCTCAGATGTCACTTCTCAGAGAGGCTGTTCAGGACACGTGCAGCTAGGAAGTCACTCCGTTTTCTGCACTTCCAAGGCACTTATGTTCACAGACTGAAAAAACCCATGAAACACCTACCTCAAGCCCCTAAGCCTCAAAACCGTCTCACATACACACCGCTGCATTGATGCTCACATAGGCACCCCAAGTCCTAGGATCTGTAGTCTCCCAATGCTCAAAGGGATCAGAACCTGGCTGGGAAACGTCCAAACCTCAAGAGCAGGTAGGAAGGCCGACAGTGAGTTTGTCAGATTCCTGCCAGGGGTACTGTCACTGCAAGGACCAGGCCTAGAATGCATCATCCATACCCATGGTGGATGCCCCTGTTAATTTAGGATGCCCCAGGTTCCAATTCACAGGAGCCCCTGACTAAACTCTGTACCTTATCATAACTTTCTAAACTTCTATCACTCAGCCTGCACTTTTAGACCAAGGCAGTGTGTGTGCTGTAACAGGTTCACTCACTAGGATACTCAGTTCCATACATCCCATCACAGCACCGCCCAGACTAACAGAAGCAGGGCTGCTTGCTTCTCCAGGCAACCGAGCACACGCTTAGTGTAGCAGGAGCAGCGGGCCAACGCGCTCAACTTCTGACACTGGCTTGCAGAGCGACCCCTGTAGGTCAATGGCTCCTCTATGGACAGCGGGGCTCACAGGCTGCCTGGGAAACACTGTGGGTACAGGCCAAGCCCAGCAGACACCTGGGCTTCTGCCTGGGGACAGCATGGTGGCAAAAGGCAGCAGCAGCCGTTGCTATCGAAGGATGTGAATTTATTGGAAAAGAAGGGGGGGAAGTGGGGCGGGCTAGGAGTCAGGCTCTGAGACAGGGGGCGGCTTCTCGTCGTCCGGGGGGCAGTCAATGAAGTCGGCCAGCATGGCAGCAGTGTCACCCTGCTCCTTCCAGGGACAAACAAAAAGTTCAGAACAGTCGCAGACACAGACCAGGTCAGGATGCATGTCGCTCCCGCCCCTCCTCCCCGCTGGGCCCCCTCACCTTTTCCGGGGGGAGAGCTGCCGCCTCCACCTCCATCTCTTCCACCGCAGATGCCTCTGGGGGGGGTGATAGCTTGTCACCCCCACCCTCAGCCCCCTCTTCCAGCAGAGTTGGTGGCCCAGAGGGCTCCTCCTCCACAAGCTCCTGAGGCGGTGGCCCTGCAGGGGGGCTCCCCCCTTCCCTCTCCACCTCCCCCTGGGAGGGGAGCACCTCAGGGGCCAGCATGGGGGCCATCTCAGGCCCAGGCGCCTCCTCGGTCCCCGGCTCCTCCACTTCCAACAGCAGCCCGGGTTCCAGTCCTGGCTCTGGAGGCCCCTTGGGAGACTCGGTAGGAGGCAGCACCGGAGGCAGGCTCGGGGGCGCAGGCCCTCCTCCTTCCACCTCCCCACCTGCCGGGCCGAACTCCACCTCTTCCAGCTCTTCCAGCTCCTCGTCTTCCTCCTCATCCTCCTCATCCTCCAGCTCACCTTCCTCCTCCTCAAACTCCTCCTCAAACTCTTCTTCCTCCTCTTCCTCCTCCTCAAAGTACTCTTCCTCCTCCTCGTCCTCCTCAAAATCCTCCTCCTCGTCCTCCTCTTCATCTTCCTCCTCCTCCTCCTCCTCTTCCTCCTCCTCCTCATCACTGCTGTTGATGTTAATGACCGTCAGGTCTTCTTCCAGGGCTGGGGGGCCTCCCCCACCAGGCGTCCCTTCCGGCACCAGCTGGGGTGGCGGCAGCGTCACCGGGCCGGGAACAGGAGGCGGGGGAGGGGGCGGGAGCGGCCCCGGGGCTGCAGGCAGCTCTTCTGGCTCATCCTTGGCTGGCACAGGAGGGGAAGCTGCAGGAGGCCCAGCAGGGGCTACTGGAGGGGGTGTGGTGCCTGAGGGGGGCGGGGGCGGGGGCGGCAGCCCCTCAGGCACAATTACCACACTGTCATCAGAGTCGCTCTCCAAGGAGATTTCCACGTCTGACGCCTCCTCCTTGTCATAGTGGACAAAGGCTGGTCTGGGCACTCGCCCCCCAAAAGTCTCATCTGGGGGGACGGTAGGTGGGGGACTGCCACTAGGGGCCAGGACAGGGTCCTCACTGGAGCCTGCCCGGTGGTTTTCAGGGCCAGGAAGGAGCCGGGGGGGTACAGACACCAGGCCTGGCACAGACAGGCCCAAGTGGTTGGCTGTGGCTGGAGGTCCAGGGCGTGTGGTGGGCAAGGGGCCCGCCGGGGGCATGGGGCCTGCAGAAGGCATCGGGCCCGCTGAGGGCAGGGGGCCCGGGGCATGGAAGGCTGGAGCCCTGAAGGGAGCTGGAGCCTCGGGAGGCGGGACTGGGGCCGGGGCAGGGCAGGTGGGGCCCACAGACTGCAAGGGAGGAACTCGGGGGTGGGTCAGAGCCGCACAGGTCACCAGCGCTTCTGAGCAGAAAGAGGAGACCTGGGGGAAGAAGGGGGCGAGAAAGGATCAGGACACGGGCTGTCACGGTACTGGGCGGGGAACACAGTGGTGGACACGCGGCCCGCGCAGCAGTTACCTCCAGGCTGTCCTCCCGCTGGCCCATGGAGAAGGCCCGCAGCGCACAGGCGAGGGGCGGTGGGCAGCGAGGAGAGGGGGCCAGCAGCAGAGCCAGCAGCAGGCGGTAGAGCTCCCGGCGGCAGTGGGAGCTGGTGTACGGGGAGCTGCAGAGCGCCTCACCCTGCTGAACACCCATGACCAGGGGGAGCACCAGCTCGTGCAGTCGCTGGAAGGACAGAGCACACACCTGGAGATACCGCCAGACGACCCGGCCGTCGTCCAGGGCCTGCGCCCAGGTCCAAATGAACCCCCACCAGTACCCCTTTCCAGTGGGGACCAGGCTCCCCTCACCCTGTGAGTCTCCTCCTTGATGAGAGGCCCGCACATCAGGATGGTCCGGCTGAGGCCTGGGGAAGGAGATGAGTGTGAGTGGCTGACATGATGGGCGGCCCAGGGGAGCGCCCACTCTGGCCGGCCTACCTCAGGCAAGTCACGTGACTCCTGTTTTTGTAACTATAAAATGGGGCTCATGAGTGGACCTCTACTACATAAAGCTGTGAACGTTATGTAATTCAGATGGAGATACATTATAAATGTGCATTTATACATGGGAGCGCTGACGCTGCCCCACACAGGAGGCTGGAGGGCAGTGCACATGTGGACCCCAATGGAAAGTCACTTCTGCTTCCAGCAGCGGGCCTGGGGCGTGCAAGCTCCGCAGGGCAGGGGTCTCATCCTCTTCCTCCCCTGCCCTCCAGGACACACGAGCACTCACCATGGACAAAGGATGTGCAAAGACGACACCTGTTGACCCGGGCGGGTCAACACCAGCACCCCATCCAACAGCAGGACCCAAGGCCCCACCTGCAGCCCTGGGGGGAGCGCAGCCCTTCGGCAGGCTCTTAGCTGGCTCTGCGTGTTTCCTAACCCCTCCACCAGGACACCCAGTCCCTCCAGGTGTCCCCAGACCCTCCCAGCCCCGAGGTGCAGGGCACAGTCCTCACCCACCTCTCAGCGCAGCTGCACACACGTCGCTGTTGGCATTGCTGTCCCCTTTCCGGTGGCTGGGCGGAGCGATGGCCTCCCCCACGTCCAGCTTCAGCTTCTTGGGGGCACTGGGCTTCCCAGTCTGCAAACCCGCGTCAGGGCTCCCCCGGGGGCTGCGCAGCTGGCAGGGGAGGGAACACAGATCACACACCAGCCAGCAGGAAGGCAGAATGGTCGGGAGGCTGGATCGGGTGAGGACCAGGGGTGCTGGGAGGCCTCTCTCACCCTGAGGGCGTCTGCCGGCGGGGAGATGTCGCTGAGCAGGTGGGAGAGGAGGGCTTCCCCCGAGGCGCCCCCCTGCAGCACCCCCGCTGAGGCCCCGCACACCTGCACCCAGAGCTCCAGGACGGCGTATACCTTGGTCCGCACGGTGCTGCAGGGAGCACAGAGGGTGCCTGTGAGAGGGAGGCCACGTCCCCATTCCCAGCCTGGCAGCACCGAGTCACCACCACCACCCACCCTCTCCTCTTTACTCCCTTCCTGGATGGTCACCTGTAGGGCCTCTCCTGGCCCGGTCCGAGGTTCTCCCTCCCAATGCTCCAGGCACTGAGGACCTGGGGAAGCAGGCGGCTGATCAGGGCCCCGAAGCGCAAGAGCCGTGCTCCACACCTGGGGGCAAAGACAGAATGGTGACCCCCGCTCCCAGCACGTCCCAAAGCCTGCACCACTTCCTCTCACCCCACTCACGCGAGGATGAGCGCCGAGAGCAGGTCCAGGGCTTCAAGGTGGAGAGAGGGCAGCAGCAGCAACCGCAGGGGACCATCTCCCAGCAGACTCTGTGCGAAAAAACCAGCAAATAAGGAGTGGAGGAAGAGAGAGAGACTGCGAGTTTGGAAGCAGAGACAGGGTGGAGGCGAAAGCCTGCACACACACAAGGAAGGAAGCCGCCCCGGCCCAGCTCCTCCGACAGGATGAAACCACCGCCCTCAACAGAGTGGGGAAGGAGCCGAACCCCTCGGCGGTGACTCAGTGGACACCCAGCTCACTGTCGGCTGGGGAAGCACCTGCTCCAAGCGCTCCCGCAGCACGGGAGCCCATCCACGCTGGCAGGCGTGGGGCAGGAGCGCAGGCGTAAGAGCAGCTGGACAGGGGAGGGAACCACGCGCTGTGGGAGCCCCTGCCTGCCTGCCCGGCTGCCAAGGGTCCCTGGAAGGGGCCGCCAGCAGGGCCGGCTCCACTCACAACATTCTTGGCGCTGACGCTGAGGGTCCGGCAGATGAGATCCAAGATGTCCTGCACGGGGACGGACACGGGCGCCCCGAACTCGGAGCTGGAGAGGATCAGCAGGGAGACCCTCAGTGCGGGGTCCCCAGTGTGGTTCTCCGCCTCCCTCCTCACTCCCTCACTCACCTGAGCATGAGCCCCAGGCAGCGGGCCAGCCCCGAAAACCTCTGCCGAAGCCGGAGAAGGGTGTGGGCGTCCGCGTCTTCTGAGGGGGACAGCAATGTTTCTGCCCCAGGGCTCTCATACTGCATGGGCGCTAGACAGACACAGCCACCTTTACTCTTCAGCCCTGCATCCATTTAGGTGGAGGACCCACCCATATTCTACCTACTGGCTTTTGCCTAGAAATCAGCGGCCCCACTTCTCTGGACCAGTCCCCTGGTCCCCTCACTGCCCCCCGGGGCTCCCTCACCCCTTGCCCAAGAGCGTCAGCCGGGCGGGCCCTACCCGCTTCCGCGCCCTCGTATAGGCCCCCGAGCAGACTGTGCAGAGAGGCCAGCAGGCTGCGCAGCTCCTGTTCCCAGCTGTCCGTGTGCTTCAGGCCCTGGGAGAAGCCAGCCCCCAGAGACGGCAGCCGGGAGTAACACTCGCAGGCCAACTGCCGGAGAGAGGGGGGCACCCGATCAGGTGGCAATCAGCCCAGCTGTGGATCCCAACCCCACCAGCGTCCAGGAAGACGGAGGTCAGTGCGCTCGGAGGGGAGATGCAATGGAAGAAGAGGCAGAAGCCCCTACTGGTGTGTACTGCGCATTGACAGGGAGGGGAAGGAGAATGCAGAGAAAAGCGGCAATAGAAAACAGAGGTGGGGGAAGCACCAGCTCAGAGCCCAGGCTCCCCGCTGTCTCCCTCCTTCTCCTTACCTGCTGGAGTTGAGGGCTCAAGGCATCCACCCGCGAGAGGAAAAACGAGGCCAGCTTGCCCTGGATCATGGGGAGAGAGAGCAGGAGGCTGGGGAGTCAGCTTCCAGGGCCAGAGACAGAGCCCCGGCCATCCCAGCAGCAGGGTCCAGGCCCAGGATCTCAGGCCCTTCTCTTTCCTGCAGACGAGGAAGCAGCGCACCCTCAGGGGTGCTGTGCCTAGGGGCAGACGCCCCTGTCCTCAGCCTCCCTGCTCTGGGGCTGTGTCCCACAGACCACGGGGCCCCTCCTCCAATGTTTGCAGAGTGACAGCACCCTCAGGCCAAAAGGACACAGCACTGAACAGCAGGCGCCTCCAACCCCAGCTGCCTGCCAGCTCAGACCAGGAGCACAGGGCCCCGGCTGGGAGCGGTGAGAGCAGCACGAAGTCGACAGAGAAGGGAAGGTAGACCAGCAAGACAGGCGCAGTGAGCTGAGAGCAGTGACTGATCAGTCACCAGGACCCGCCTGCTGCCGGGCAGCACCCATGAGGCAACATGTAACTGGGGCCCCACGTATCTGGGGGCAGAATCAAAGGGACCTGTGAACATGGACGGGAAGTTTTTTTTAAAAATCATTTTCACTTGCCTGTAAATAAAATGTAAATTTTTCTTTCAACTAGAAATGGAGACAAAAAGCCATAGTAGTATTAGCAGTCCCTTTGTCACCAGCAGAGATCATTCACTTTCCCTTCACATTACAGCTGTCAACAGGCATCTCACTCACGGGCATCACTATCATGAAACTTCAGGACTCATCAGACCTGCTGCTGGATTCTGTTACTTGATATGTTAACAAAGATGTGCATTCTATCACACTCTCCCTGCAATTCCATGTATTTTACTAATTGAAAAACACCCGGAGAAGAGATCCATGGCACAAAAAGAACACTAAAGCAGAAAAAGATTTCCACCTTCAGTGGGTATAACAGGAAGACAAATTATGAAAAATCATGACCTGGAACCAAAGATGGTGGCTCTGGAGGGACTGAGCTGGGAGGCAGGACTGAGCCGGGCTTGGGAGAAATTGGAGGAGCCAGGTAAGGAGACGGGAGAGCCAACACAGTGAGGAGAGCGACAGTCTCCCACGGGGCCCATGGAGAAGCAGGCTGGGCCTTAAATCCCAGGCGAGTGTGTATGGACCCCACCGGGGTCAAAAGTCAACTTCCAGAAAACAAGGCAGACAGCAAGGGAAAGCAGGTGCAGAGCCCATCAGAGTGAATCAGGAGCCCTCCAGGGCTCCCTCCCTGCTGCTGCCCTGGTTTCCCAGGGTCCAGAGCAGGACTCTCAGTGGGAGAGAGACAGCACTGTGATGGCTGATCCCAGGGTAGAAGGCCTAGAACGACCGGGACAGCACTTTCACATCTGGTGGGGCAGGGCTCTGAACACTTCAAACCAAAAGCAGCAACCACCCTCTGGGTTCCTGACCAGCTTCTCCAGGGATGTTATTTCTTAAAAGTCGCCAAAGCCTTATCCACACTGGTGCTCAGCCCTTTGGACCAACTTCCTGCTTACTCTTTCCCTGAGACCCAGGAAGCCAGATTGCTGAGGCCAACAGAGGTCTGCTTATGTGACTGCAGTCAAGCAGAGTGCAGGGACACAGCCCTGATCACACAGTTCCACCTGAAATGACCTGCAGTGCAAACCAAAATAATGGCTCACTTGGGACATTTCATCAGGAACGAAAGCATGTGTGCGTACATGGTGTCCCTCAAGACGAGGGTGAGTTTTCCCACTCATTCCAGAACAAATAATCAATGTGTTGAGGAGGAGGAGAGGTGAAGCCTGGACAGACTGACTTCATGGACCCAGAATGCTGAGATGCCTCATTTGGGAGGAGTCCTGAACTTGGAGACAGCAGCTGCCCTGGGAGCTTCTAGGGGGAGGAACAGAGAGCAGATACACACTCTAGCTATCCACTTCCCAAGCACTGGTCTGCAAGATGTTCCAGTAGAAACTGCCCCTGGTGCATCTGTGCACGACAGACTCGTGTCTGCCACACTGGCAACAGACAAAGCCGAACTCCTACCAGAGGGCATTCTCCAGATGACGCTGTGTCCTCAGAGAAGCACAGGCTGACACACGCTGCAACAGCGTGCGTTCTGTTGCTCAGTTTGCAGAGGGCACTCAAAAGGCCATGCCTTCAAAAATGCCATCTGACAAGAGGCTGTGAGTTCCAGATCACTTCTCCTGACCACTCACAATGAAAATTAAAGGCCCTGGCTTCCCTGGTGGCTTAATGGTAAAGAATCCATCTGCCAAGGCAGGAAACTTGGGTTCGATCCCTGGGTCGGGAAGATCCTTTGGAGAATGAAATGGAAACCCACTCCAGTGTTCTTGCCTGGAAAACCTATGGACAGAGGAGCCTGGTGGGCTACAGTCCACAGGTTGCAAAGGAGTCAGACACGACTGAGTGACTCAACAACAACAAGCAGAGGACTCAGAGACAGTCTAGTACGACTACTCAAATCCTGATCCCACAGGTAACACTCAGTTCTCCTTCCACTTTCTGTGGGGGATGCAGAGAGACACTGATGCTGCTGCTAAGTCGCTTCAGCCGTGTGCGACCCCATAGATGGCAGCCCACCAGGCTCCTCTGTCCCTGGGATTCTCCATGCAAGAATACTGGAGTGGGTCGCCATTTCCTTCTCCAGCAAGGAAACACAGATAACCCCAAACCAAGCTCAACAGAAACAGGCTTATGCAGTAAAATCTCACAAACTGTCACCAGTAAGAGTCAAAGACACAGAGGTAGCCTGTGTAATTTGAGACGTTAATTTACAGTTTTAGAAGATGGGCAGTTTTTACTAAACTTAGTAAACTCTAGTGAAAAAACAAAACAAATTCAGTAAAATCCCTGAGTTACTCCAAATGCCTTGACCAAGTCCTGCCCTGCTAACCAAAGATTCTATCACCTGCCAGGAGTGGCATTCCTGCGAAAACAAAACATCAATAAGGACATGACCCCACGTTCCCTGAGAAACACCATGTGCTCTGGGGCTTTTCAAATACTGCAAGTAACCAGTCAGTAAAGCCTCAGTAAGGACACTCCCAGACCATAGCACAGGTGCCCATGACACGCTCACAATCCTTCCCATGCCACCAACGATGGAGCAGAGCTGCCATCAGTGTAGAAGCCTAGCTGCCAATCCTGTCCACATTCTTAAAACCACCTGTGGAGCTCAGTTTGGTGAAAAAAAAAAAAACAGGCTCGAAGGGCAAGCAATTCCTGCTCACACCCTGGTTTGACAACTCCAGATACATAGGCTTGGGTTAGTCAAACCATTCTGGGCCCATCTCCTGTTTCATTTGGTGACAGCAACTCCACAGAATTACTGTAAAATGAGATGACACATGGCAGACACACAGCAGACAGCCTGGCATGTAGTGGATACCAGTCCCCTTTCTATTTCTTTTTACTTTTTTGACTGGGTCATAGAACTATGTGATTTGACTTTCAAGAAAAGCTGAATGGCAAACTCCCCCTTAACTAGCAATACCGAGTATAGTAATACAAATTACTGTGATTAATCACGAGTTACACAAAAATGTTATTAATTTGCCACTAATTCCAGTTCTCCACAGACCTGTGCTTCCATCTGAGATAACCCAGTGGTTTGGCGAGCAATGGTGAGTATACCAAAGCAAGAGAGAGCGTTTAATCAGGAGAGGAACACCTATTTGTTCTTAGGTACGAGTTGGCATCAGAATTATTCTGCAGACAACAAGTGTACCAATTCCAGAGGCCCTTTAACTGTTACTGCTTTGGCCAAATCGGATGACCATTTGTATTTGTTTTTATCTCCTTAAAAATAAAACTCTAATTCTTTCACTGGCCTCCTTCCTCCTGCCCTGACCCACGTCCACCCTGCCTATTTGACCAAGCACGGCCATGCTGCTCAGTGCCCCCCTCACACGGTCAACAGGAGAGGAAAGCGCTGGGGAGGCTAACGGAGGGAAAATATAAGGCAGGAAGGCTTCCTGGAGGCAGTTACAGAGTGTTGGGAACAGAGTAACCAGGACGGTAGGAAAACGGGCAGAGCGCCCAAGAGGCGCAGAGAGGGCCAGGCAGAGAGGAGGCCAGGGAGAGCCTGGGCTGGCCTCAGACCTCAAGCAAGTTATCTAATTTCGGTGTCTTCACCTGTGAGAGTCAATGAGAATGCATTTAAAGCTATGAGGTGAGGGCTTCCCTGGTGGCTCAGTGGTGAAGAATCTGCCTGCCAATGCAAGAGACACAGGTCCCTACACTGGGAAGACCCCACAGGCCACGGAATGGCTAGGCCTGTCTGTTCTCAGAACCTGGGAGCCCAAACTACTGAGCCCACGTGCCACAGCTACTGAAGACCAAACACCCTACAGCCCGTGCTCCACAGCAAGAGAAGCCACTGCAAGGAGAAGCCTGTGCACAGCAATGAAGACCCAGCACAGCCTAAAATGAATGAATGAAATCATTAGAAAACGAATTAGAGCTGTGGAGACAGACGCTTATAAATCTCAACAATGGAACCTGAAGTAAGACAGAGACCGTGTTGGTAGGAAGAGGAGTTTCTATGACCACTTACTTTGAGAGACCCACACGCTCGAGGAAAATGGGTCATACATGCCTTCATTCCTTCTAGCGCGGAGAGCTCGCACTGTGGGAAGAACAGATGGTCAGGAAGAGCCCAGCCCCCCAGAACCCATCCATCTCCACCCCACCACCCCTCAGGGTCTCTTCTCCTTACACTTTTTTTCAGCCCCTCCCTCTTCTCACTTCTTCAATCCCATTCCCCAATCACTTCCCATCAAGTTCTCTAATCCAGTGGGTGTGAATGAGAGCAAGCACTGGAGGGGCCCAGGGTCAAGGGAGCTGAGAGGCGGCTCACCTCCGGTCTGAGGGCCAGCAGGGAGGTGAGGAGGCCGGGGAGGTGGTTCATGGAGATGTCCCGGAAGACTGCAGGAAGCTGGGCCGCGTAGCGGAGTAGGTCCTTCAGCACGGTCACAGCCAGCTCCATGGTAGGGGGCGGGTCCTGGGACTAAACAGCACAACAGCCCATGCTCCCACCTAGCCCTCAAGGTCACCAAGAGGAGGAGGAGCGACCCGCATGACAACGTGCAGCTTCCGACAAACTCCACAGTGACCGCCCCATTCCTGTCAAATCCCCTGGGGACGAGTGTATCAGCGACACGGAGCAACCAAGTCACACATTCATCCAGAGAAAGGATGTGTGTGCACACTTTAGTATTGTGGTGTCTCGGTCCTAGGAATGTTCGGCAGGGGGCGGGGGGGGGGGCAGGGGAATAATGAAGCCACACCTTAACAATCTCACTAAACAATCTCAAGAGTTTCTTGCTGCTCCCACACTGCAATCCCCTGCTAGGATGGAGAGGAGCACTTCCCAGCCCAAAGTCTCAGCCACAACAGAGCTACCCATCTCACTAAGCTTGCATGTGGCTGGCTCAAACCTACCCTGAACTCATGCAGGATAAATGGTTTGAAGTCTGAGGACTTTTCCTAACAAATTAATACATACCTAAGGAAAAAGCGTTCAGTGCATTACCTCCTGCTAGACCAGTGGCCACATGTCAATGAAACAAACCAGAATCCTTGTGAGAAATCAGACTCGGTGGGTCTACCAGCCACAAATGGGCCTCAACACCATCTGGCACTCCTACTGCGTCTCTCACTGGTTAGCTCCCTCTGCTGCTCAGCTCTTCTCAGGCACCGTCACTTCTGTGTAACCTGACCTACGATTTCAGAGAAGCCTGCAGCCCAAAGATGGGAACTCTCTCAGCTTCCCACCACCAAACTGAAAACTCCATCTCAGTCCTCCATCTGAGGACAATCCCCCCTCTGAGGACAATCCCCCCCACCCCTTCCTCTCAGAACCACCTCACACTGTTAACTAGCCCTTGTCTCCAGCCCCCTGAAAAGGATTCCTCTTGCTGGCATTTGTGCCTGTTCCCATCCTAAACATCTCTCCCACCCTGAAAATCCTTGCCTGAGCCTGTACTCCATGTGCCCGATTTCAGGTGTTACCGAGCTTCCCTGCCCTACCAGTGAAGCCAGAGGTCTTGACAGGACTGTCTCATCTTCCGCAACCCCATGCCTTTTCCCACTCACTGTTCACCCCAGGCTTCAGTGTCCACTGCTCCGCTTTCTGCTGCCATTCTGGGTCAGTTCTAATCCTGTCTCCACACAGTGGCCAGAGTGGCATTTCCAAATGAAAATTTGCTCACATCACTACCACCACCACCACCACCTCCTTCCCCCTGCTCAA
The DNA here is from genome assembly GCF_001704415.2 of Capra hircus. NCBI lineage: Eukaryota > Metazoa > Chordata > Mammalia > Artiodactyla > Bovidae > Capra > Capra hircus. The sequence continues at coordinate 26,466,155 of NC_030826.1, read as the reverse complement.
AACCTTCCATGAATCCCTGCTGTTCCAAAAATAAACGCCGAGCTTCTTAATATGCCTGCACCACCACCCACGGCCTAGGCCCCATCTACCTACGTCCCGAGTTGCATCTCAGCAACCCCTGCCACACCCACTTGCTTACAATTCTTCAAATGAGTCAAATGCCTTTTCACTCAAGGCTTTTGCACACGTAGAACACTTTGAAAGCTTTCTCAGCCCAATGTACTCCTACTCATCAGAGCAGAAAAGCCCTCCCTGAACCACTGACCCTGATCGCTATACACACACCACCCTGGTCTGGCTCAGTCTCTCGTTAACATGCTTTCAGAGAACTATATATATATTTTTTACCTCCAGAGCATCTACCACAGTTTAGTTCTTCACACTCACTATATAATTATTCTCTTCCACTTGAACACAGGTCAGCAAACTCTGGTCTGTGGGTGCCTGTTTTTGCACAGCCCACAGGCTAAGAATGGTTATTACATTTTTTAAAGGGTTGTAAAACAAACCAACAGAGAAACACTCAGCAATAGAAACCATGGGAATTTCTGGCTGTCCAGTGGAAGGACTGCTCACTTCTGCTGTAGGGGGCTCAGGTTTGACCCCAGGTCAGGGAACTAAGATCTCACAGCCTATGCAGCACAGCCAAAAAAAAAAAAAAAAAAAACCAACCAGAAACCATATATGGTTTGTAAAACCTACAACATTTTACTATCTGGAAACACCTACAAAGGTTCCCAACCCCTGCAGGAGACTCTAAACACCATGAAAGCAGGGTCCAACTGCATCTCCCTACCATCTCTCCAGAACTCAGCACACAGCCTGCCATGTGTGCCCAGAACACACTTGTGGAAGAACTAAGTGGGGATGTCATCAAAGGATGTAAAAGTAGAAACAAATTTAAATCTTAAAAGAGGAAGAGATCCATGGCTGATTCATGTCGACATATGGCAAAAACCACCATAATACTGTAAAGTAATTAGTATCCAATTAAAATAAATTAATTAATTTTTTAAAAAAAGAGGAAGAGAGAAGTAGAAAAAAAAAATTGGGGAATTCTCTGGCAGTCCAGTGTTTAGGACTCAGCTTTCACCGCCGAGGGTGTGGGTTCAGTCCCTGCCTGGGGAACTAAGATTCCCGTGAGCCACATGGTGCACAGCCAAAAAAATAAAAATAATTTGAACAAATAAATTCTAAAAATCCAACACCTGGAGAAAGGAGCTTCAGAGATGTCACTCATTAGAAGAGCTCACAAGGAAGTGAAACAGTCAGAGGTCACAGTGAGTGTGTGTAAGGTCAGGTGAATTAAAATAACCCAGTGGATAAAAATAACAAAATCTTTAAAAGCATGTATCTATTTGTAGCTTATCCTGCTAGAAAGAAACTGCCCTCGGAACTCAAAGTCTCCCCCACAAAGATGTCAAGCTGCGTCTGAATAGAGACCAGGTCGTGGCTGGGGCGGAGGTGGGGAGTGGCAGGCAGTAGACTCACCTGCAAGATCTGCTGGATGCTGCGAAGCCAGGAGACACAGTGCTGCTGGAACATCTCCGTGGGGCTCTCCCCCACCAGCAGCGACAGCAGACAAAGGCCCTCAAACCTGGTAAGACATAGGTGAGTGACGACACAGGAGAGGTGGCTAGACTGCAGAGAAAGCCATTCAACGCCCTCTTACTCTCACTGGCCAGAGTGAAACCTGACTCCAGATCCACAGCCGCTTCTCATTCCCGAGATACTCGAGGACTTGGAGTGAGGCATGGGCAGCAAGGGAAGAAGGGGACAGAAGGCGGGGCGAGGGACTCTTGGAAGCCGCCATAGGTGGGGTTCAACACAAGTGAGCTCGTGAAAAGAATCAAACTCTCTACCCTGGGCATGGAGAAACCTCCTGGCTCCACGGGGTGGTGATGATGGATGGACAGATGGATGGCCCTCTTCCTAAAGAAACATGCCCCCTGGAGAAAAAACACGGCTAGAGACTTACCGAGTTTTGATAGAACTGAGACGAGCATTACTGAGACCCACCAACGCCCCAACAGCAGAAAGGTTCTGGAGGAAAGAAAACAGTCAGGAACAGGATGCTAAAGACATAGGATTTCTCTAAGCCCGTCCCTGCCCCAGCCCTTCCAGAGCCTGTTCTAAGTCACACCTCCAGTGAAGCCCCGAGACCATTCCCCTCGACACCTTCAGCCTCTGCCCTATTTTCAGTAGGGGGCACACAGCAGCCTGTCCCGTGGGCTTTCCTCAAGTCACATCTCACCAGGCCGCTCCCACTGCCCACCCAGCAAATCAGGGCTACACAGAGGGCTAGTCAGTCTGACTCAGCCTGTCGGCAGACTTCAAAGACAGGCTCCTACTCCTGTGTCTCCCGGGACAGTGCTGAGCTCAAAGGGGCATCCCTAAATGCGCGCTGACTGGACAAGGAACTCACAACCCCTCACTCCTTCACTCCAAATCCTCCTCCTGGTCTGGCTTCCTTCAAGCTGCTAATGCCCACACAGACAAGTCAGCCGGAACTTCCTTCCCGCACATTCTGGGAGCCCTGAAAGAGGTCCCCTCTTCAGGGCCCCCACAAGTAACCTCTCCACCCTCTGAAGGGCCAGCCTCCTCTGAGGGCCTGCTATCTTCCTAACCATTACCTTCATTCTCTCAACAAACACATCTTATACACTGAGTCAGATGAAGGAATCCAGAGCTGAGTAAAAGAAATAATGTCCCTGGTTCTCATGAAGGGCAAGTGTTGATTCACTTAACAATATTTATTTACCTATTTCATGTGAGACATTGCTTGAGGTGCTAGTGAGCTTATACTCTAGTTGCTAAGAGGAAAATAAAGTCGACTGAGGAAGGAAAGGAAAGCCTGGAGCAGGGTAGGCAGACGGCACTTCATGTGGCGCAGGACCGGGGCCTTCCGTCAGGAGGCCACCTGAGCAGAGGAAAGTTGAGAGCAAGATGTACTGATATACTCACAAGCACTGATGGGAATAGAAAATGGTGTAGCCACTTCAGAAAACAGTCAAGCAGCTCCTCAAAGGTTAAACATCTTTTACGTATGACCCAACAATTCCACTCTGAAGTATATGCCCAAGAGAAACGAAAACACATATTCTCATCAGAACTCATACATGGGGCTTCCCTGGTGGCTCAATGGTAAAGAAACCACCTGCCAGGGCAGGGGACACAGGTTCAATCCCTGATCCAGGAAGATCACACATGCCTCGGAGCAACTAAGCCCATGTGCCAAAAGTATTGAGCCTGCGTTTTAAAGCCCAGAAACAGCGACTACCGAAGCCCACCCACCCTAGAGTCTGTGCTCTGCAACAAAAGAAACCCCTGCAAGGAGAAGCCTGCACACCCTAACTCAAGAGTAGCCCCTGCTTTCTGGAACTAAAAAGAAAGCCCACACAGCAAAGACCTAGCACAGCCAAAAATAAAAAAAAAAAAAAAAAAAAGAACTCGTACATGAACATTCACAGCAGCATTACTCGTAACAGCCAGAAAATGGAAAAAACCTAAATGTCCATCAACCATGACTGGATAAACAAAATGAAGTATATCGACACAATGGAATATTACTTGGTCATAAAAAGGAATGAAGTTCTGAGATAGGAATGAACCTTAAAAACATTATGCTAAGGGAAAGAAGTCAGACCCCAAAAGCCACATGTTCTATGATTCACATCTATGAAATGGTCAGAGTAGGCCTTTTCTATAGGTTTCTATAGGAAAAAAAAAAAAGTAGATTTGCAGTTGCCTAGGGCTGAAGGGCCAGAGAAGGCAATAGCAACCCACCCCAGTACTCTTGCTTGGAAAATCCCATGGGTGGAGGAGCCTGGGAGGCTGCAGTCCATGGGGTTGTGAAGAGTTGGACACAACTGAGTGACTTCACTTTCACGCACTGGAGAAGGAAATGGCAACCCTCTCCAGTATTCTTGCCTGGAGAATCCCAGGGACAGTAGAGCCTGGTGGGCTGCCGTCTATGGGGTCGCACAGAGTCGGACATGACTAAAGCGACTTAGCAGCAGCAGCAGGGCTGAAGGGCAGAGAGGTGTTCAGTGGGGGGAAACAGGGAGCAACTACCTTTAATGGACAAGTGGGTGAAAGGGTAACAAGACACAAAAATATATAATCTTCCCACAGGAATAAATCATAACTTCATAATGAAGATACATGGCAACTATCACCTTAAACCATGATCAAAGTTAACACCACCAGTAATGGGACAAAGAGACATTATGTGCTGCCTGATAAAATGTAACAGGAATGTCACATATCATTTCTGCAGTATTCCTGCCAAAAATCATCAGAAAACAGCAGACGAACCAACCTGAGGGACATCCTATAAAATAACTAAAATTCTAAATGTTAAGATCGTAAGAAATGTTTCTCTTACTATAAAGGACACATTTAGCACAACTGAGAAAACTGGAATAAGATTGTATCAACGTTGATTTTCTGAGTTTCATGATGGAATGTGGTCAGGTAAGGGAATGTTGTTTTTAAGGAAACAGAAGGGCATCCAATCTCCAACTTCCTCCTTTATGGTCCTAGAAAAAAATATGCACAGAGAATGATAAAACAAACATGCATTTAAAATGTTGACATTCAAGGGATCTGGGTGGAGTGTATATTCCCTCAAATTCTCTATAAATCGCAAGTCATTTTCAAAGCAATTTTTTGTTTTAAAGAAAAGAATGGAGAAAGTACAAGTACAAACAACTCTTCTGAGGAGTTTTGCCATAAAGAGAAGTAAAGAAATGGGGCAGGAGCTGGAGGGGGACTTTTTTAAAAGCAGTTTTGAGCTATACGCTGATGAAAACAACCTAACAAAGGGAAAAGCTGATGATGAAGTGAACTTGCCTAAGTGGAGAGGGGATAGACGTCGTGTACAAGCAGAGGCCTGGCCTTAGTACGGCCATGGACCAGCTCACCCCTAATAACGGCAGGGACAGCCGAGCACAGGGCACAGACAACGGTAAGCTGGCAGATGTGGTGGCAGCACCTATGCAAATTCCCATCCCGCTGTTCTTTTCTCAGTGAAACAGGAAGTGACATCATCAGCTAAGCGCGAGGATGGAGAGAAGTCATCAGAGGTTGCAGAGGAAAGAAATGTAACAGGACTGGTCGACAACAGCAAGAGTTTACTTGAGATGATGGTGGCCTTGAATTTAAAATGAGACCAGCCAATCAGGATATGTGCTCTTTTTCAGCTACACTGAGCTGTGCAGTGCAGGCACCAAATAAACAGAGTTGGATTTAACACAGTCGGGGTGTTGTCAGGCAAGTACAATGAAGGGAGAAGGGCAAAGAAATAAGTACAACGGAATTTAAACAGGGTAAGAAGAGAGAACATGGCAGATAATAAATTATTTAAAATAGTGATAAACACTACAAAATAATCAAAACAGAACAATGTGACAGAAAATGATGGAAATAAGACAGACCACCATATGCTCGGTGCTCAGGAATGACTCCTCTGAAATGGTGGCAGGGAGGTTGGGACCTAAACACGCAACTCACTTCCCCAGGAGATTCCCAGCAGGGTGAAGGATGTGAGGAGCCGTGGCCTCAGCTGCTGCAGAAATAAGGTCGGCCTCGGTGGCTGAAGTCTAGTGAAGACAGGCCAGGAGTCATGTGAAAGGAGGTCAAGAGGCTTGGTGCAATAAGTAACTGCATGGTTTTAAGCAGGACAATGCTATAATCTTGGCGATATTTTCAAAAAGATCATTGGCTACTGGCTAGAGAATGGGACAATACAAAGGCCCAGGGATACAAGGTGGAACCAGACACTCTATCCTTTGAAGTATGTGCAATTGTAAGGGAAATGAGATGTGGGATGTGCTTTAAAATGCTCCAAGGGAAGGGGAGGTTGGAGGCAGCTGGGAAAGTGAGAATGAAACAAGATGAGCAAAATGTTCGCTGTTAGATCTGGGTGACAGAGACAGCAAAGGTAGGGGTGGTTCAAGATACAATTTTCTTGAACTTCTACGGTGGTCCAGTGATTAAGAATCTGCCAATCAATGTAGGGGACATGGGTTCGATCCCTGCTCCGGCAAGATTTCACATGCCCCGACGTGCCACAGGGCAACTAAGCCCGTGTGCCACAACTACTAAAGCCCGTGAGCTCTAGAGCCCATGCTCCGCAATAAAAGAAGCCTGCTCATCACAACCAGAGAGTAGTCTGTTTGCCATAGCTAGAGAAAGCACGAACGCAGCAACAAGGACCCAGAGAAGACCCAGTGAAGCCAAAAATAATTAAGTTTTTAAAACACCATTTTCTCTATTTTTGTGTCATCTGAAATTTTCCATAAATTGTTTTTTAAATTAACTTATTTTTTAATTGAAGGACAACTGCTTTACAGAATTTTGTTTTCTGTCAAACCGCAACATGAATCAGCCGTAGCTATTACATATATCCCGTCCCTTTCGAACTTCGTAAGAAAAGCTGACAAGAGAGTGAAACAGTGAAGAGGTAACAGTGAGTGACACTCCCTCCCATCTCTCTCCCCACCCCACTCCTCCAGGTTGATTCCGGGCCTAGGTTGAGTTTCCTGAGCCTTGCAGCAAATTCCCCGTTGGCTATCTATTTTACATATGGTAATGTAAGTTTCCATACATCTCTCCTTCCCCTTCCCTCGGCCTCCTGTCCATAAGTCTATTCTCTGCTTCTCCATTGCTGCCTTGTAAATAAATTCTTCAGTACCATTTTTCTAGATTCCATATATATGCATTAGAATGCAATATTTTTCTCTTTCTGACTTACTTCACCCAGTATAATAGGTTTTAGGTTCATCCACCTCATTAGAATTGACTCAAATGCGTTCCTTTTTATGGCTGAATAATACTCCATTGTGCATATGTACAACTTCTTTATCCATTCATCTGTCGATATAAAACTTCTTTTTAAAAAAACACCACCACAAAAACAAATCAAAGCCCAGCTGTGTGGGTACTAAGTGTATATGAAAAATGAATATATAATTTCAATATGGTGTAATAAAGAATAGCCAATCATAGGTTGGAAAGGTTTCCCAAAGGCAGTGACAAACATTAAGTTGAAAAGATGTGGGGGGGGTGGGGTGGGGAATGGAGCAGCAGCTCAGGGAGGGTTTCAAAGCAGAGGACAGTAAGTGCAAAGGCGGAGTCAGGAAAGTCCAGGTGCTTAAAGATTTTTAAGAGGCAAGAAACAGGATCAGCTGTGGGAAATGGATTAAAAGAACAAGACAGAGCAAGACCAGTTAGGAGACCAGTTGCTAGGACGCAAGCCAGAAATTGTGAACTGTTCTAAGGTTAGTTCCATTCTGGAACTACTGAGTTTACAGTACCTGCGGGAAAGCAAAGTTGGTGATTTAAGCTTAGACGGAGGCGGCAATCAATGGATCTCTTTGTCTCTCAAGCTCCAGGCCTATTTACTTACCCTCAATTCTCATCGCAACTAGAAATTCTCCAAGGAAAACGACAGTATCTTACTTATCTACCTGGATAAGTAGCTACATAACAGTAAATGTCTGTTGAATGAAAATCTACAGGGAAGTGAAGAAAACCCACCACATGGTTCCCCATACTGAGAATGCAATATAACACAACACAAGTATAAAAAAATTCAAGGCAAGATATACCCAAAAATATAATACAGGCAATAATAAAGGGGTGTTCAACAACACCCTTAGCTTCTTCACTCAAAATACTTCTAAGGGAACGGAGGGTAGGGACGGGATGGGCCAGGAGTTTGGGACTAGTAGATGCAAACTATTACATATAAGCTGGATAGACAAGGTCCCTGTAGCTCAGATGGTAAAGAATCTGCCTGCAATGCAGGAGACCTGGGTTCGATCCCTGGGTCAGGAAGATCCTCTGGAGAAGGGACTGGCAATCCACTCCAGTATTCTTGCCTGGAGAATCCCATGGACAGAGGAGCCTGACGGGCTACAGTTCGTGGGGTTGCAAAGAGTCAGACACGACTAGGTGACTAACCCACCACCCACCACTGTGTAGCACGGGAAACCATATTGAACATTCTGGGATAAATCATAATGGAAAAGAATATAAAAAAGTATGTATATGTAACTGAGTCACTCTGCTGTACAGCATAAATTGATACATTGTAAATCAACTATACTTCAATTAAAAATCAATGTTTCTAGACTTCAGACACTTAAAAGAATATAAGCAAGACATTAAGTTCATGTAGCTCACCCTGAGAGAGAAAGGGAAGACTTGAAAGAGATGATGAAGGAAATCACACATTTACAGGCAGAAGAGATGATAATATTTCAGGAACACTTAGGAACCACATGAATCACGGGTTAGGGTTAGGGTTAGGGTTAGGGTTAGTCCTCAAAGAGGACTAATGTTAATATAAATAAATGAGGTCATCGCTGATAAATTTGGGGCTAGATTATTATTTCAAAGATTACTGAAACACCCAGCAGGCTGTGACAACCCTCTTCGTGGAAGGAAGCACAGAGCTGGGAAGGTCCAAGTAACAAAGGTGGGACAAGGAAGACCTCATGTACCTGGGTCTTAAAGGATGGGTAGAATTTGGGGGAGGGTAAGGGGGAGAAAGATGAAGCACAGCAGATAATATTAAAAGTGAACCTATCATAGGTTAGACAGTTACGTCTTATTAGTATCTCGGTCAGATAATGGGGGGGTTAAGCCAGTATGGGGGCAATGGGAAAAATATGGAAAGGATATGGAAAGCTACATAAAAGATAAAATCAAAAGGACTTAACAGACTGCATAAAGAGGTGTGTGAGCAAGACGAAAGTGTCTAGAATGACATCTGTGTTTCAAGCTTACAGGACTGAATGGATGTTAGATTCTACTCTGTACAATCCAAAGAACTCTTCTAAGCTAGTCTACAAAGTGCTGCATGACTTGTCCACAGCCTACCCACCTCATCGCACCCACTCTCTTCCTCTCCATCTCTAACCCCAAGCACCACGCCCTTCTTTTCAGTTCCTACCAGAGGAACTTCCCACGGAAGCTTTACGCTGACCGAACTGCCTCTTCCATTTTCTTCCCCTACCAAACCCCTACTCATCCTTGCGGATCTCAGCTTAAACTCTGGTACCTCAGAAAAATCTCTCGGTGTTCCAGATTAGATTAGAGGGCTATACAATTCTATACAATTGTATGGAATTATTGTATACCACTATACAATTCTCACAGTGTTTCATAACATTTTGTTCATCGCCATCGTATCTATAACTGGAGCGCCCAGGATGTGGCCCTCAGTAAGAGCTCGGTAAATATTTGCTGAATACATCCATTCACTCAGTCGAAACAATCCCCAAAACAGATACTGCCGAAGGAAAAAGAAGCTAAAGATTATACATCTGGTACGTGAGCGGGCCTGGGATCGAACCCATTCATAAGCGTCTACCGATAGCCTAGCAACAGAGAAAACGAGGTCCTTCCTCTTCCTTGAGTTTCTTCTACTCACGGCTGATAAAGAAGTGAGTGAATCTCGTCCAGATACCTGGATCCGCCTTCTGACTGCAGCTCTCCTTCCCTCTACCCGCCACTGCATGCAGCTATGATACCCCGGCGCAAAACAAGCTGAGCCAACCTACCAACAGGGCCGCAGACCTGCGGGCTACAGACTCACCTGGGCCCCGCCCACCGTCCCATGTAGCCGCAATAAGCACATGAGCCCCGGCAAATGTGGGGCCGAGCGGGCTGGGGGATGCACGGGAGCAACAGCGGACCCCGTTCGCGGCTGCAGCAACCCCGACACGCTCTCCAGCAGCATCAGGCGGAGACGGGGACCGGAGCCCACCGCCGAGAGACCGCCGGCCCCGCCGGGAACCGCAGCCGCGGAACCCGCAGAGGGCCCGCTGAGAACGGCTGCCGCCATCTTCAACTGGGCTCTAGTGGTGGCGTGGCGCGATGACGCAAACACACCGCGACGGATGTCTCGAGGGGACGGGTCGTGAGGAGGGGGCCCTGGTCCTGCGCTTTGGACTCCGCGCGCCTGCTGAGAGTGAGCATGCGCGGTGTGGAAGTGCCGGGACTCAAGGCCGGGCGGACGGGCCGGGTCGAGGACCGGCTGGGGGCGGGCCCGGTGGGGCTTAAAGAACACGTGGTCAGGACTAAAGGCGCCAGAATCCAAAAGCTAACCTTTAATGTAACGGAGCTCCTGGACACTTTCCATCCAGACATCACTGCTACCTAAGGAACTAGTCTCCTTGTCTGAAATCATAGACATTGTTAACTACATTCACAACGAGAGAAATGATACAATACACTCGCCTTGCAAAACAAATTCAAAGAAAGAGGGCATAAAGTTAAAAAATAGGAACTCACCCTCCACCTTTTCATACTGTTCATGGGGTTCTCAAGGCAAGAATACTGAAGTGGTGTGCCATTCCCTTCTCCAGTGGACCACTTTGGCCACCTGATGCAAAGAACTGACTCATTTGAAAAGACTCTGATGCTGGGAAAGATTGAGGGCAGGAGAAGGGGACGACAGAGGATAAGATAATTGGATGGCATCACCGACTCGATGGACATGGGTTTGGGTGGACTCCAGGAGTTGGTGATGGACAAGGAGGCCTGGCGTGCTGTGGTTCATGGGGTTGCAAAGAGTCTGACACGACTGAGCGACTGAACTGAACTGAACTGAAATGAACCCTCCACCTAAGTCTTTACCCCAGTAATGGACATACTTTCCTAATATTAGCCTATGCACAAACACATAAATACAGAGTTTATTTTCATTCCGTGCATTTAGGCCTTAAGCTGCTTAGAATTTAAGGTATGTGAAGTATCTAATGTTCTTCCCTAAATGGATAGCCAATTGTCCCAACTCTATCTAGTGAATCTGCCATTAGTTCTCCATGGGCTTGAAGTAACACCACGTTAGACTGTGTGTGCATGCTCAGTCGCTTCAGTCCTTCCAGTCGTGCACTCTTTGTGACCCCAGGGACCACAGCCAGCCAGGCTCCTCTATCCATGGAATTTTCCCAGCAAGAATACTGGAATAGATTGCCATGCTCTCCTCCAGGGGATCTTCCCCACCCAAGGATACAACCTGAGTCCCTGCACTACAGGCGGGTTCTTTACCCCTGAGCAGCGGAGGAAGCCCCCACGTGGGTCTATATCTGGACACGATTCTGCTTCACTGCTACATTTATTATGGTTGCACCCATAACACTATTTTCATTATAATAAACTGGTAAGATAAATGCCCACTCTACTCCAGTTTTTCAGAATTTTCCTCACTACACTTGAAAGTTGATTCTTTTTATTATGTTTAAAATTTGGTTCCCTTCCAAAAAAGTCTCATTGCTATTTTGATATGGCATTAAACTTACAGACAATATGAGGAGAAATGATGTCTTTATAAAATGATGGTTTTTCCCACCACCATTATATGGTATAACTCTTTCATTCTTTCTGGCCTTCTTTAATATCCTCCTAAAGGGAGCATGTCATGCAAAGATGGGCTCAGTAAAAGACAGAAATGGTATGGACCTAACAGAAGCAGACAATATTAAGAAGAGGTGGCAAGAATACACAGAAGAACTGTACAAAAAAGATCTTCATGACCCAGATAATCACAAAGGTGTGATCACTCACCTAGAGCCAGACATCCTGGAATGCAAAGTCAAGTGGGCCTTAGGAAGCATCAGTACGAACAAAGCTAGTGGAGGTGATGGCATTCCAGTTGAGCTATTTCAAATCCTGAAAGATGATGCTGTGAAAGTACTGCACTCAATGTGCCAGCAAATTTGGAAAACTCAGCAGTGGCCACAGGACTGAAAAACGTCAGTTTTCATTCCAATCCCAAAGAGAGGCAATGCTAAAGAATGCTCAAACTACCACACAGCTGCACTTATCTTACAGGCTAGTAAAGTAATGCTCAAAATTCTCCAAGCTGGGCTTCGATAGTATGTGAACCATGAACTTCCAGATGTTCAAGCTGGATTTAGAAAAGGCGGAGAAACCAGAGATCAAACTGCCAACAACCGTTGGATCATCGAAAAAGCAAGAGAGTTCCAGAAAAACATCTATTTCTGCTTTCTTGACTATGCCAAAGCCAAAGTTTATTGTGGATCTCAATAAACTGTGGAAAATTCTTCAAGAGATGGGAATACCAGACCACGTGACCTGCCTCTTGAGAAATCTGTATGCAGATCAGGAAGCAACAGTTAGAACTGCACATGGAACAACAGACTGGTTCCAAATAGGAAAAGGAGTATGTAAAGGCTGTATACTGTCACCCTTATTTGTTTAACTTCTATGGAGAGTACATCATGAGAAACGCTGGGCTGGAGGAAGCACAAGCTGGAATCAAGATTGCCGGGAGAAATATCAATAACCTCAGATACGCAGATGACACCACCCTTATGGCAGAAAGTGAAGAGGAACTAAAGAGCCTCTTGATGAAAGTGAAAGAGAAGAGTGAAAAAGTTGGCTTAAAGCTCAACATTCAGAAAACGAAGATCATGGCATCCAGTCCCATCACTTCATGGCAAATAGATGGAGAAGCAGTGGAAACAGTAGCAGACTTTATTTGGGGGGGCTCCAAAATCACTGAAGATGGTGACTGAAGCCATAAAATTAAAATATGCTTACTCCTTGGGAGAAAAGTTATGACCAACTTAGACAGCATATTAAAAAGCAGAGACATTACTTTGCCGACTAAGGTCCGTCTAGTCAAGGCTATGGTTTTTCCTGTGGTCATGTATGGATGTGAGAGTTGGACTATAAAGAAAGCTGAGTGCCAAAGAACTGATGCTTTTGAACTGTGGTGTTGGAGAAGACTCTTGAGAGTCCCTTGGACTGCAAGGAGATCCAATCAGTCCATCCTAAAGGAAATCAGTCCTGAATATTCACTGGAAGGACTGATGTTGAAGCTGAAACTCCAATACTTTGGCCACCTGATGTGAAGAGCTGACTCATTTGAAAAGACCCTGATGCTGGGAAAGATTGAAGGCAGGAGGAGAAAGGGATGACAGAGTATGAGATAGTTGGATGGCATCACTGACTCAATGGACATGAGTTTGAGTAAACTCTGGAAGGTGGTGATGGACAGGGAGGCCTGGTGAGCTACAGTCCACCACATCGCAGAGTCGGACATGACTGAGCGACTGAACTGAACTGAAAGTTGTCTTTACATTCGTATTTTTTTAACACAGTAGCTGTAATGCCATGCCAGTCACAGCCTTTCAGTTCCAAAATCACCTTAGATATATAGCAATATAGATCTCATTATCTTCTGGTCATGACCCTTTGACATAAATGATTCATGAGTCCAAAAGAAATGTACCAGCTAAAGCTTGAAAAGGGTGAAGGGTGAGTTTAGAAGGGTAGGAGAACTGGAGGTGGGAGGTGGCAGCTGATAAGGCCTGCTGCTGCTGCTGCTGCTGCTAAGTCGCATCAGTCGTGTCAGACTCTGTGCGACCCCATAGACGGAAGCCCACCAGGCTCCTCTGTCCCTGGGATTCTCCAGGCAAGAACACTGGAGTGGGGTGCCATTGCCTTCTCCGGGTAAGGCATGCATTTGACCTTAAAGATGATCTCAGAGACTTGTGTACATTACTTTTTGTTGCAAAGAAAAGTGGAGAAGAATGAAGTCAGTTCATTTGGGGAAGATGAGGGAATATGGGAAAACAGATGGAAGGAGGAGAATACCTTAGCTTCTTAAGTCCAAAATGTCCATCATTCATCATCCTCCCCCAGTCTGCTCAATTTTGCCCTAGAAATGACTCTTCAGCCTGGTTCCCCTTCTCCCTTCCATTCTATTGTTCATCTCTCTCCTTGATTAGTTTCAGTCTATGACAGTGTGCCCCACTCCCTTCACCCTCCACACTGCCCAGAATTGTCTTCCTAAAGGAGAAGTCTCATCATGCCACTCCACTCCTTGCCTTAGAGAGCGGATCCACTACTGGATCCACGTGTCCTCCTCCAGGGGAGGCTCCTGGCTCATTTCTTTAGCTGCTGAGCTGCTCCTGCTCAGTCATGTCCGACTCTTTTATGATCTCATGGACTGTAGCCTGCCAGGCTCCTCTGTCCATGGGATTTTCCAGGCAAGACTACCAGAGTGGGTTGTCATTTCCTACTCCAGGGGATCTTCCCGACACAGGGATCGAACCCACATCTCCTGCATTGGTAAGTGGATTCTTTACCACTCCATCACCTGGGAAGCCTCATTCCTTTACCTGCTATACAAAATCCTTCACACCCTGTTCCAGTCATCCTCTCCAGCCTTCTCTCTCCTGCCCTCTACTCCCACAAACACCTCATTATAGGATATGCCTTGCTTTTCTCTGTCTTTGGAATACCCTTTCTTAACTTCTGCCCACACTTCAGAAAGATTATCCTCAAACGTGCCCTCCTCTGGACAGCCTGCTCTGCCTCCATCCCTCCCCAGCCAAGCTCTGGGAGTCACTTTGTCTTCTGAGTCATACCTCTATTATAGCATTCCTGGAATCATAATATCTCTTCATATGTCTCCTCAACCATACGAGGAAGGCAGGGGTGATGTTAATTCATGTCTGAGTTCCCATTGCCTAGTATAGTAATTAGCACAAAATAGACATGGATAGATGTATGGACGGATGTATGCATGAATGGATGTTAACTTCGATGAATGGATGGAGAAGAGTAGTAAGAGAATTTCGAAGTAACCCTGCGAAGATCAAAGAGAGACACCAGAGGGAGCTGACACACCACAATAAAGAAGTGGGAGGGAGGGCCAAAGACGGCTACAGGCTCTTGGGTGAGCGGCGCGCAATAGGCGAGCATCTCGCAACTGGAACCGCTCACCACCTGTGCATCCCCTTATCCTCCTTCCTAGACTGTGTTCGAGCTCACCCACTGCCCCCACCACCCCCCTAGCCTCCAACGCCACCGAGAAAGCAAACAAAGGGGAGGAAACCCCTGCAGGGTGCTTGATGCAGGGAGCCAATCAGAATGCTTTAATCTCTTGGAAGGCGGGCGCCTCCTTTTGAGGGGGCCCAGTCAGTTCCTAAACGGGTGCGGAGGGGCGGAGAGATGGGCGGGAGTAGCAGGGTGTAGAGACCGCGCGCGGGGAGGGATCCCTCCGCAGGGGTGAGTGGAGGGCGGAGGGGGGCGGGCGGAGCCAATCACCGCGCGTGCCTGTAAGGAGAGGGAGGGCAGTGCCGTGGCGCGCGCAATACGGGCTGACGCATCTGGACTCCGTTCTCCAGATCCAAGTTGGGAGGGGGGAAGGAGAGGCGGGGGTAGTGGAGAGAGCGCGGGGGCGCGCGTGCGCAGTGGCGCGGGGAGGAGCAGGGACCTGGCAGCGGGCTAGGAGGCTGTGAGCTATCCGCGAACCGGGCGGGCGGCGGGCGCGCGCACCATGGGGGAGAAACCCGGGACCAGGTAAGAGAGGTGGGGCCATTCGGCGGGACGTGGACGGCGGCACCGGGCGGGTGCCGGGACGGTCCTCAGACAGGAACACCAGGGAGAAAATTCGGGGGCCGGACGCCTGGGTCCCTAGGGGACAGCCATCCGGGGCCGCACGCCTAGGTCCTCGAGGATAATGAGGGGAAGGCATGCCACAGTCCCTGCAGAAAGCGAGGGCTGAAGATCAAGAAACCTGCATCGGGCTTCTCGCAGAGATGTAGGGGGCCGGACGACTGGGTTCTCCGGTGCAGCCTGCGTTGCAGGGGCGGAGGAAGGAGCAGGTGGCCGGCCCAGAGGGGACGGGTGTGGGCAGACTAGGTGCCAGGGGCGGGATCCCCCGAAGACTCGTGCCCAGCCACTTGAAAGCCTCCTATCCAGTACCCCACAGGCAGTCAGACTGCCCCCACCGGCCCCAAGGGCCGGGTGGCTCTGCTTCCAAACTTCTGCTTTCCCCCGGGTTGCTAGGAGCAACAGCTTCATTTTGGGGGAGCAAAGAGTGCTTGACGACCCTCCCCAATTCTGGGCCTTATCCCTCTTCCCGTGAGTGAGGGGAGGCTGTATCTGCCCAGGGCACGCCATCCACTCCCCGGATGTTTTCTGTGCAATCGAGGCTCCTTCCTTCCACTGACACCCCGAGTTCTCTTTTTTGGTCTCTAGCAAAATCCACTTCCTGTTGTGACCCAACACCTCCGGGGGTGAATGCCTGAGTCTCTGGGGAGCAGGAGCAAGAGAGGGAAAAGATTAGGGCTATTTGCTTCTCTCCAGAGAGGATCAGGAATGGGGGCCTGGTTCTGAGCTGTCACTTGTTCTGCAAAACATTTTACCAGCCCCACAGCTCCCCACCCATAGAATAGGAAATCACAGGTTCCCGAACACCCAGTCGATTGATACTGGAGAGGTGATCAGAAGGAGGACTGGTGTCCTGGATTAGGGGTTAAACACAGCAAAAGGGGAAGTCGCTGACTTGAGGGAGGCCCCAGATTTCCGTTATGTGGTTCAGGGAGGGGGACGGATGGACCACACAGGGACTGCTGACTTGGCACAATTCCTCCCACCTCCATCAAATTCTGGGCCACAGGAAATGGAGAGAATAGCAGGAAGTGTGAAGGGGCATCTGCTTCTGCTGCCCCCTCACCCACTCGGCACCTCTCAGGTCACCCCAAAACTCCACCTTCTTGGCCAGCCTCACTATACACATGCTTGCTCCTCCCTAGCAGGCAGGAGGTTGGCTGGGTTAGGATCCAAAGGGCAGGTGCCCTGCAGCTGCTTCAGGGCAATTACTCCAGAACCACACTCCAGTTGTCCAACAGACTGTGGCTGTCCCAACCCTCTGCCAAGGACTCCTAATAGGAAGAAACACTGGGACAGAGAGGAAAACCAGAAGCAAAGGGGAGGGAGAGCTGAAGGCTGCCACAGCAGTCAGCCCCCAGGTGGGGACAAGAGATAGGGTGCTTATCCTAGTTCCCACCATACCAGTGTCTGCCCTCCTTTCCTCGATGGGGGTACCTGGGGGCCTCTGTACCCTATGCCTTATGGTCTTTGGATAGCTTGGCCTTCTGGGAAGAAGGGGCATGTGACTTTGTTACAGTGGATGGGCCAGGTGGCAGGATTTCAGTTTCTACTACCTGGGGACCCTTCCCGGGTATCACTGCTGAGGCAGAGTGGATTGGTAGGAGTAAGGTGGGGCAGCAAAGAACAGGCCCACAAGTGGCCAGGGCACAGGGGTTCCCAGACATCTCCCTATCCTCCCAGCAGTGGGTGGAGTCCAGGCTTAGACCATTTCAGCAACCAGAAAGCGGAATCTCCTTTACTCCAACAAACATAATGCCAAGAACAGAGGCAGGATAGTACAATCATTTAGTGATGAAGAGCCAGAGTACCTCTGTACCCGAATTCCACCATTTACACTCTCCGTGACCTCAGGCAAAATACTTGACCTCTCCTGGGCTTCAGTTTCCTCACCTGTAAAATAGGAATATTAGGACCTCCATCACTGGGTTGCTGAGAGCATTAAATGCAATCACACACCTGAAACACTTGGCACACCACAGGGCATGAACCATTCACCCAATAAATGTTAGGAAGCATCACGGCGTCTGGCTTATGGCTGCAACTATGCTGGGGATGCCTGAATCAGTAAGGCCTCTGTTGCTCACAGTCTAGTGAAATAGATGATACACAGCTAACTGCACATTATCACACTACATGTGTGCTAAGTCCAGTTCTTTGTGACCCCATGGACTGCAGCCCACCTGGCTCCTCTGTCCATGGGATTCTCCAGGCAAGAATACTGGAATGGGTTGCCATGCCCTCCTCCAGGGGATCTTCCCGGCCCAGGGATCGAACCCTTGTCTCTTACATCTCCTGCATTGGCAGGCGGGTTCTTGACCACTAGCACCACTTGGGAAGCCCTATCACAGTACAGGTAAAGCATAAACAAGGTGTGACAGAAACCCCAAAAAAGGGAGTGACTAGAGTGGGGCTGGATCTACTTTCTAAAGGAGGTGACATCTGAGCTGGGCCTTGAAAGACAAATAACATTTTAAGCTGCTGAGATCAGAGACAGGGACAGTTGGAGGTTAATGGAGAGTAGGGTCACACTTAGAAACCTCCCATAATAGAAACCAATTTAGAGCCACTGCTCTTTCCAGTATTCCAGCTCTTGTGGGAGGTGGAGACCAGAGATGGAAAGAGGGAGAGGTCTTATACAGACAACCTGCAGCCTGCCCATTCAGGTCCCCCTGGAGGAGATCCTCTGGGAAGAGCCTGAGCAGTTCCTCTGGCAGCTGGAGGCCATTACCAGGGGAGGAGGGAAACTACTGAGGGTGGAGCAAGGGGGCTGCCATGCTGGTAGTATTAAGGACTTGTGGTTACCTGTCCTTCTGGGGAGAAGTGGGACGGGGTAGGGCTGGGTAAAGCCCCAAAGCCTACAGGTGGGAATCTCGGGTGAGCTCTGCCTTCTCGGGCAAGGGAGGGACGAGGTCCTGGCACCGGGGTCCCTGCTGAGTCTGAGGCAGGCAGTGGGTTTCCCTTTCTGTTTTGTTAGGGTCTTCAAGAAGTCGAGTCCTAACTGCAAGGTGAGTCTCCCACAGCGCTTCCCCTCCCGACCCTCCCTGGGCCCTCACAAGGCCCGGCCTGCCCCTAGACGATCCCCAACCCCAAGCTCCCCACTTCCTGTGACAGCTAAGAGCCGACTTCCTTCCCTCCTGAAGCCCCTGGCCGCAAAGGCCTAAGCCAGCCACAGGGCTGGGTGGGGACAGGCTGGGGTCCTAAGTGAGACTCAGGGGGAGGGGCCAGAAGCCCAGGCCTGGAGGCATCTGGTAAGGCTCTCTAACTGCCTGCCTAGGGCCAGGTTCTCTTGGACACACAAACACACCCACCCACCTGGAACCTGTATTAGGGAGCAGTTTAAAAGCCTCAAGTTCAGCTAGTCAGGGGAAAGCCCACCACTCTCCTCTTGCAACCCTATAAAAACCCAGAGAAACTCCTTCAGAGACCCCCAGCCTGGGAGGCCCAGGGGCAGGTCAGTCACTTTTGAGGGCTCTGAAGCCCTGCCAGCCCCCTACCCAGTCTTCCTGTGACCCTTCTGCGTCCTTAGCTCACGGTGTACCTGGGCAAGCGGGACTTTGTGGACCACCTGGACAAAGTGGATCCTGTAGGTAAGAGTGCCCAGAAGGGAGCATCATGTCCCCCGAGATGGGAGGCAGTTCCTGGGCCCAGGAATGGAGGGGCCCTGACAGGAACTGCACTCCTGTGTCCCCTTCCCCAGATGGCGTGGTGCTAGTGGACCCGGACTACTTGAAGGACCGCAAAGGTACCGGCCCTGAGGCCAAGGGCCTGAGGGAAGGGAGTCAGGAAGGTGGGGTTGGCACTGAGATGCGCCCCAAGGAGACAGGTGGGGAGCTGAGGCGAAAGCCAGGAGCGGGGTGAGATTCAGGCTCGTGCTATGCTGCTGAGAAAGGAGCAGCTGCTGCTACGAACTGGGGGGACTTTGGGAGGGGGGCTCCTGACCACCCCGCCTTGCCCTCCCTTGCTAGTGTTTGTGACCCTCACCTGCGCCTTTCGCTATGGCCGTGAAGACCTGGACGTGCTGGGCTTGTCCTTCCGCAAAGACCTGTTCATCGCCAACTACCAGGCCTTCCCCCCAACGCCAAACCCACCCCGGCCCCCCACCCGCCTGCAGGAGCGGCTGCTGAGGAAGCTGGGCCAGCATGCCCACCCCTTTTTTTTCACAGTGAGGATGCCCCCACCCTCTGCAGAGCAAGGGGTCCGGGACTGTGTTGGGGGCAGGGGTGAGGCACCTGTTACAAGAAGGTCTGGGAGTAACACTGTGGGACCCCCAGATCCCTTCAGGGTCACCCTGCACTCCTAGCCTCTCTGCCTCCTCCCTGGGGCCCCCTCTGTTTTCCTTTCTCATCCCCAGGAGTCCTCCAGCCTCTTAAGTTGAGGGGAAGATCTGGGGACTTTCTGGAAGAACTGAACTCTTTTCCTCTGCCACAGATACCCCAGAACCTGCCCTGCTCCGTCACCCTGCAGCCAGGCCCAGAGGACACAGGAAAGGTACGGGAGGAAGAGTCCAGCAGGAGCCAGGGGCACACCTGAGGCGGGCTGGGGTGCTGAGGAGACATCAGGGGGGGACTCAGGGCAGGGAAATATGCCCCGTGGTGGTGGCCCTATGGAATGGGTGCTGTCCCCTGTGCCCGTGCAATACTGCCTCCTGCTCTTGACCTGCTCATAAGGGTAGAAGGGCTCACCTTGCACAGCCAAGACCGAGCCCAGGCAGGAGCCAGGCCTCAGGGAGGCAGAGGCGGGAGACCCAGGCCCTAGGCTCCTCAGACCAAGAGTCCTTGCCCAAGGCCAGGGAAGCAGGAAGGAAGGGAGTGGTGGCAGGGACCTTGTGTAAGATGTGACCTTTTCTACCCCCTTGAGGCCTGCGGGGTAGACTTTGAGATTCGAGCCTTCTGCGCCAAATCACTAGAAGAGAAAAGCCACAAACGGTGAGGGAAGCAACCTCCCCTTGGGCCTGACCCGGACCCCTGTGGAAGGTGGGAACCAGTGTCTGACCCTCTGAAGACTGACCCTCTCACCGCTCACCCCCTGCCCCCAGGAACTCTGTGCGTCTGGTGATCCGAAAGGTGCAGTTTGCCCCAGAGAAACCCGGCCCCCAGCCTTCAGCCGAAACCACACGCCACTTCCTCATGTCTGACCGGTCCCTGCACCTTGAGGCTTCGCTGGACAAGGAGGTGGGGTGGTGATGCACGTGCTGCAGTGCAGGCCCTGGGGGGAGGGCTGGAACCACAGGGCAGGATGATGTTTTCAAAGGAGGCCACCTTAGCTGAGGGTGGGCTTGGGTACAGGCTGGGAGGAGGCCCAACCCTGTGTGTGTGTGGCCGGGGTGAGGAGGGAGGCATGCTAATAACAGGACCAGTGAAAACACCCAATTAACCTGACCCCCTCCCCTCAAAAGCTGTACTACCATGGGGAGCCCCTCAATGTCAATGTCCACGTCACCAATAACTCCACCAAGACTGTCAAGAAGATCAAAGTCTCTGGTAGGAGGTGGGGGTTGGAAGGGGGCCTTATGGTGGTCGGCGAGGCGGTGGGGTGGGCGGTTTCTGCCAACGTGGCCTCAAGCATCAGCTCAGCCCCAGGACAGAGCCCAGTTTGGGAGACCCACAGGGCTCAAAGACCTCAGGTTGTCTGTCCC
This sequence comes from Capra hircus, assembly GCF_001704415.2. Lineage (NCBI taxonomy): Eukaryota > Metazoa > Chordata > Mammalia > Artiodactyla > Bovidae > Capra > Capra hircus. Next base: position 26,445,073 of record NC_030826.1, on the reverse strand, counting down.
GGGATGAAATGGAGGGGCAGTGAGGGTCCTCCGAGGGGCCGGGGCAGTGATGGCCTGGGGCCTAGGTCTGGAGCTAAGTAGGGGGTTGTCTGTACCCCATGCCCCGGCTTGGCACCCGGCCCCTTCCCCCCACAGTGAGACAGTACGCCGACATCTGCCTCTTCAGCACTGCCCAGTACAAGTGTCCCGTGGCTCAGGTCGAACAAGAGTGAGTAGCAGAACAGCCCTGGGAAGGGTGGGCCCTGGGAACATGGAGACGTGGGTGGTTCTTCTCAAACTGTTTCAACTTACAAGGGCATTCCCTCCAGTCTGAGGGTGGCTCTGAGCTGCCCGTTTTCTTGAGCAGCTTGAGCCAAAACCTACTCCTTGTGACCCGTGCCCACAGAGAGGAGGGGCTGGTGATGCGGGAGAGGTCGCTGGGGGTGGGAACTGCCCCCTTGCCCCGCCTGCCCCCTCAGAGTCTCCCTCTCTTGTCCCCACCCTGCAGTGACCAGGTGTCACCCAGTTCCACGTTCTGTAAGGTGTACACCATAACCCCCCTGCTCAGCAACAACCGGGAGAAGCGCGGCCTCGCCCTGGATGGGAAGCTCAAGCACGAGGACACCAACCTGGCGTCCAGCACCATGTGAGGGGGAGTCGGCAGGGAGGGGGGCTGGCTGCAGCGCAGGAAACTAGACACCCATTCTGTGCGGCTGTGTGCCAGGTTCTGTCCCCGGGGCCAGGGCTCTATCACTGAACAGATCCCAAACACCTCTCCCGTTCTCAGAGGGAGGCCAGACAAATCAGATATAGGACAGAATGTGTAGTGTGTTTAGTGACAGGTGTTAAGGAGAAAAAGCAAGGCCGACATGGGAGATATAAAGGGGAGGGTGGTAGGAGGGATGGGGAGGCCTGATCCAGAGGTGGATTCTGGGTGAAGACGCCAAGGGAGTATGTCATGTGGATGTACAGGGCAGGAGCGCTCCAGGCAGAGGGTACCGCAGGCACAAAGACCCTGAGGTGGACCACCCAGGTGTCTGAGGCAGGCCCTCTAGGGGCAACAGCTTCATAAAGTAGGGGCTGGATTTCACCCCTCCCCACCCCTCTGTACACGACCACACACAGCAAGCCTTGGAGGCCAGCCTGAGAGCTGGAAGTGGGGTCAGAGGGCTGATGGAGAGCAGGACAGTGCAGGGTGGCTGGGCTGTAAGGACTTGGGCTTTTACTGAGAGAGCGATGAGAAGGACCACAGCAGGGTACTATACGTGACATGACCATGCTGGTATCTGTAGTCCTGCCTCCTCATGGGGGCCCCGGGGTGGGCAGTGGGCAGAGCAGTGGGCTCTGGTCCAACCCCTTCCCCCAACTGCAGCGTGAAGGAGGGTGCCAACAAGGAGGTGCTGGGGATCCTGGTGTCCTACAGGGTCAAGGTGAAGCTGGTGGTATCTCGAGGCGGGTGAGTGCTGGGCTGGGGGGAGCCTGGGGGTGGGGTGGGGCGCAGGGGTTTCCTCTGGCTCTGCACTATCATCTCTTCTTGCCACCTCTCCCCCAATCCCAGGGACGTCTCAGTGGAGCTACCTTTTGTTCTCATGCACCCCAAGCCCCATGATCACATCGCCCTTCCCAGGCCCCAGTCAGGTGAGCCTGCCACCCACCCAAGCCCACAAAGGGAGGGTCTGAAGCAAGGCCAGCGGAGAGGAAAGCTGGTCCTTTTAGTACCCACCCACCCCTCGGCTCTCCTCCCCTCAGCTGCTCCTGAAACAGATGCCCCTGTGGACACCAACCTCATTGAATTCGATACCAAGTAAGAGTGCCCCACCCCTTCAAGCGTTGACTCTCTGGACAGATTCCTGTAACATTCAGATCTACCCTATTTTTCCCTTTGGGAGGCGGGATGGTTGAAGCATCCAATTGAGAGGACTTAGGCTGAGCTGCCAACTACCACCCCTTCTCTGTCCCTTCTGCAAACATCTCCAGTCCCAAGGCTGCTCTGGCCGGTGCCTCTGTCTCTGGGAGGGGAGGGGACTGGGAGGTGGAGGAGGCTTAGGGCCCCCACCTCACCCCCTCCTCTCTACCACCAAGCTATGCCACAGACGACGACATTGTGTTTGAGGACTTTGCCCGACTGCGGCTCAAGGGGCTGAAGGACGAGGACTACGACGACCAGTTCTGCTAGGAAGGGAGGCTGGAAGAAGGGAGTGGATGGCAGGGGCGGGGGGGCAGGTGGAGGCAGGACCAAGACCCCCACTGTCACTGAGGGGGATCCCAGTCCCTCTTCCCTTCCCCTCCACCCAGCGGCTTCCTCGACCAACGCCCCGCCCCACTCCCCCACCCCCCACCAGATACGCACTGGACCCAGCTCTTGTGGAACATGGGCATTAATTTTTTGACTTCAGCTGTGCTTCCCCAATCCCCCAGTGGGTGGCAAGCTGTGTTCACACCTCAATTTTTTGGAGGGGGAGCCGAAGAGGAGTGACAATAGGAAAAGAGGGGGAAAGCACTCCCACATTCAACCTCACACCTACACCCCCTCCTGTCACTCTCTCTGCCTCCCATTCCTTCAGGATGAGACCCTTTGGGGGGCAAGACCACTTCATTGTTTCTGAGCATAAAGAAGAAAATAAACCTTTTAATAGGCCAGAGTGCGTGTGTTTTCTGAGCAGCGTTTAAGGAGTGCATCGTGTGCTCATCCGTGACTGTCAGCTGTGGGTGAGACTCAGTCCCTTCTCTGCACCCACGTGGCACCTGGCCCACAGGCTGTCAATAAACATTTATGGAATGGCTGAACTGTACCTGTGCCCCAAGGTGAACACAGAAACTTGGTCAGTCCCGACTCAAAGGCAGTTTGATAAAACCACAGAGCAAACTCTCTCATTTACAGAGGGAATAGCAACTCACTTTCCCGCAGACTAGATGCTTGTGGGAGGTGGGCAGGGCAGCCCTGTCCCTGTCGGGGCTAACATACACGACCACGGGGTGACCTGTTGTGACTGAGCTGTTTCCACTGCTCCGTGTGGCTGCTCCCACTGTCTGTTCCTGGGGCTTGGCGGGGCCACAGCTGCAGGCAGAAGCCACACGACTGACATCTCTGTGGAGCCTGGTACTTACACTGTCACACAGAAGCTGAGGCTTCAGGCAGCCAAAGGCAGTCATGCTGCTGTGGACAAGTCCCAAGAAGCTACAGCCCACCACTGTCCCTCTGACGCTCGTCGGGGACTCCCAGAGGCTGGGCCCAAGGCCCTGGCTGGGCTGGAGGGAGGCAGTGATACTCCTGACATCCCTCACCCCCACCACCCACTCCCACTCCTGCAGTCCAACCTTCCTTTTTCTCTTAAGGCTCATTCATTCGTGCCATGAACCATCTTGATTTAAATCCCCATCAGGTGCTAAGCATAGCACAGGGATGGCAGTGATCAAAACAAACTTGAAATCATTACAGTATCTGCTCCAAAGCAGAAACACAGCAGCTAGGAAGCTCTGACTGAGGCGAGGGCTGGAGACTGCTCTCCCTGGAGGTGGTGGTGACCTTGGAACAGAGCCCTGGAAGATGAGGAGGAAGCCAGTATCCCAGGCAACAGCAACACCATGTGTGAGGGCAGCGGGAACAGAGCACATTTCAGAGGCTGAAAGAGGCCAGAGGGACTGGGACAGAGACATCCAGGGGCAAAGCAGTTCCAGATGAGGCCGGTGAGGCAATGGGGCCCCTCCTACCAGCATTTAGTGGCTCAGTGGTAAAGAATCCGCCTGCCAATGCAGGAGATGCGGGTTCAATCCCCGGGTTGGGATGATCCCTCTGGAGGAGGAAATGGCAACCCATTCCAGTACTCTTGCCTGGAAAATTCCATGGACAGAGGAGCCTGGCGGGCCGCAGCTCACGGGGTCAGTCAGTCACAGAGTCAGACAACGGCAGAGCATGCAGGCATGCACAGGCTCATGGAGCCGAATCAAGTCACGGCTTACCCACAGGCTTTTCATGCCCCCAGAATGCCAGGGACCTTTCTTACCTCTCCACAGGAGCAGTCTATTTGCACACCCTGGTCTTCTTCACACGGAGGAACCGCCACCATCCCTCTGACTCCAGAAACCTGCTCCTTGACCTCGGAGCTCTTGGCCTGTGGACCTCACAGCTTTTCAGGTGAATCCGAATCCTCTGGGGTGCACGATAAAGACACAGAGTCCTAGGCTTCCACCTTTCCCGATTCTGATTCATTTGGTCCCAGGAAGAATCCATGAATCAGGATTTTGAATTAGAACACAGTTTGAGAAACAAGGCCTTTTTCCTTTTAGCTTAAAAACATTTCTAATGCTTTTAAGAAAGTGAAACATGCACATAGTTAAAAAAAAATCTGCAGGGAAGAGAAGCCTCCCTCCTGCCCTTGACCCCCAGCCTCCCATTCCTCATTCCCAGAGGCAGCCAGTATCACCAGTTCCTTGATTATTCTTCCAAAGACATTCTTCAGACACAGTCATACCCATATAACCTATATTTCTCCCTTATTTTAAATACAGATAACAGCAAACAGTTAGAACTGGACATGGAACAACAGACTGGCTCCAAATAGGAAAAGGAGTATGTCAAGGCTATATATTGTCACCCTGCTTATTTAACTTCTATGCAGAATACATCATGAGAAACGCTGGGCTAGAGGAAGCACAAGCTGGAATCAAGATTGCCGGGAGAAATATCAATAACCTCAGATATGCAGATGACACCACCCTTATGGCAGAAAGTGAAGAGGAACTAAAGAGCCTCTGATGAAAGTGAAAGAGGAGAGTGAAAAAGTTGGCTTAAAGCTCAACATTCAGAAAATGAAGATCATGGCATCCGGTCCCATCACTTCATGGCAAATAGATGGGGAAACAGTGGAAACAGCAGCTGACTTTATTTTGGGGGGCTCCAAAATCAGGGTAGATAGTGATTGCAGCCATGAAATTAAAAGATGCTTACTCCTTGGAAGAAAAGTTATGACCAACCTAGACAGCATATTAAATAGCAGAGACATTACTTTGCCAACAAAGATCCATCTAGTCAAGGTTATGGTTTTTCCAGTGGTCATGTATGGATGTGAGAGTTGGACTATAAAGAAAGCTGAGCACAGAAGAATTGATGCTTTTGAATTGTGGTGTTGGAGAAGACTCTTGAGAGTCCCTTCAAGGAGATCCAATCAGTCCATCCTAAAGGAGATCAGTCCTGGGTGTTCATTGGAAGGACTGATGTTGAAGCTGAGACTCCAATACTTTGGCCACCTGATGTGAAGAGCTGACTCATCTGAAAAGACCCTGATGCTGGGAAAGATTGAGGGCAGGAGGAGAAAGGGATGACAGAGGATGAGATGGCTGGATGGCATCACCGACTCAATGGCCATGAGTTTGGTTGGATTCTGGGAGTCGGTGATGGACAGGGAGGCCTGGCGTGCTGCGGTTCATGGGGTCTCAAAGAGTCGGACATGACTGAGAGACTGAACTGAACTGAACAGCATACTATGCACTCTTCTACCCCTGGCTTTTTTCCCTTAATCATGCAACTAGAAGAACATTCCTTTAGCAACCCATATACACCTATCTCATTCTTTATCTCATTTCTTTATAGTTTGGTTGCATCAAGCCTTAGTTGTGGCACACGGGCTCTTAGTTGCAATACATGGGGTTTAGTTGCCCTGTAGTATGTGGGATCTTAGTTCCCTGACCAGGGATCAAACTTGCGCCCCCTACACTGGAAAACAGATTCTTAACCATTGGGCCACCATGGAAGTCCCTAGATCTCCCTCATTGCTTTAAAGAGTCGCCTGGCTTCCATTGCCTAGATGTCATTTACTTTTCAGTTGTCTATCAGTGAACATGAAGGATGTCCACTCTTACTAATTCAAACACTATTACAATAATTATCCTTGAAGATATGTCTTTTTTCACATGCAAAGTGCATATGTAGAACAAACTGTTAAAAGTAGAATTGGTGGGGGAATTCCCTGGGTGTCCAGTGGTTAAGACTCCTCGCGCTTTCACTGCTAAGGGTCCGCTTTCAATCCCTGGTGGGGGAACTAAGATCCCACAAGCCGCAAAACACGACCAAAAAGAAAAAGTAGAATTGCTGGGTCAAAGAGGGTGAGCATCAATACTATATATAAAAGAGATACCCAACAAGGACCTAATGTATAGCACAAGGAACACATTCAGTATCTTGTAATAACCTAATATAAAGGCAAAGAATCTGAACAAGTATATAGAGGCTTCGTAGGTGACACAGTGGTAAAGAATCCACCTGCCAATGCAGGAGATATAGGTTCAATCCCTAGGTTGGGAAGATCCCCTGGAGAAGGAAACAGCAACCTGCTCCAGCACTCTTGCCTGGAAAATCCCACGGACAGAGGAGCCTGGAGCATTATAGTCCATGGGGTTGCAAAAAAAGTCAGACATGACTTAGCAACTAAACAACAAGGATATAAGAACTTCTCTTGTGGTGCAGGAAGTAGCCCCCCAAAAGTATACATACAAAAAAGTATATATGTATTTAAAGTATATACATATATAATTGAATCACTTTTCTGTACACCTGAAACTAACACATTATAAATCAACTACACTCCTATTAAAAAAAAATTTTTTTTAATGAGAGAATAAAGGGTGAGCATCTTTTCGACCCTTGGGTCAAGAAGCTTCCCTGGAGAAGGAAGTGGCAACCAAGTCCAGTATTCGTGCCTGGAGAATCCCATGGACAGAGGAGCCTGGTGGGCTACAGTCCCTGGGGTTGCAAGGAGTCAGACACAACTTTACCAACTAAAGAACAACAACAAAATTGTTGACTACATATTACAGTTTAAAAACCCATGAATTTTAAATTGTAATATGTAGTCAGGTACAATCATTTTTTTAAAATAGCTTCTTGGTTTTTTGTCACAAAACTTGCCCCTTTGGCTTTCTCACAATTTAACACTTTCTTTTCTTTCCAGATGAAACTTCAAGATCATCACATCAACCACCATCTCAGCAGCTTCAAATGTTCCTCCTTTCACAAAACCTACTCTCAAACCCCACCCTTGGCTCTGCCTAAGCAACACCTCACCCTTCTCCGCTCCAGCACGGGGTTGCTGAGGCACTGCCAGAGAAAAATCGCACAACCAGTTACTTGTTCATTCATCACATTTTTTTGGCCATGCTGAGCAGCATGTGGGATCTTAGTTCTTCTCACCAGAGCCCCCTGTGCTGGAAGCCCAGAGTCTTAACCACTGGACCGGGGACTGAACCACAAGTCCCTCAAGAAATATTTTTAACACATCCTAGGTGCCAACACCATGCTAAGCAATGGGTATGGATCTGGGCCACTACAAACTTTTGGCTTCTAACCTCAGCTGGGACCCTCAATACCTGATAACTACCAGTCCCCCTCCCCTCCATGTCCCTGGTCACCTCCTTTCTCCTTCTCCCACCCTACTCACTAATTTTCCAAACCTTTCTCACCTTCAGAGTGATTTCTCCCCCACTCTTCACAGAGATTAGACTCTAAGGGATAAATGAATCCCATCTCCTACCAACAAGCACTGACACTGTTTCTCCTACACCACATGCCTCTTCCCGGGCCAGGCTAATCCCTCCATCTGTGCTCAGATCACTCCCCTCCCAACTCCTCTGAGACACAGATTCAGCAAAACGGCCCCAGCTCTTCAACCTCTGCCTCTCTCTCTACTGATTCTTCCTCCATGGTAAGTAAACCTGCACAGGTCTCTTTCATTAAAGGAAGAAAGGGAGAGAAGAAGGAAGGACGGAAAGAAGGGAGAGAAAGAAAGAAAACCAAAGAAAAAAGCATTCCTCCATACTTGGGGCTCTTTCACAGTAAAGTATTTCTCAAGTTTTTCTTCTCTCACTTTTCTTTTTTTTTTTAATCAAATACATATTTAATTAAGAAACTAATAATGCAATATTACCCAAACAAAATGTAAGCACATGTTCAATTATCATGTTCCATATTTCAGAGAAGAGGCATTAAGGATTTATGCCATAAGTTTATTTACAAACATATCTAGGATGCTGAGTTCAAGGGACTGATCCTTTTAAGAGACTGCACCTCTTACTATGCTCCTCTTCCTATCTGTCTCATGGATTACTTTTTAAGCAGTTGGTGTCTTACTATAAAGAAAGGTGCAGCAAATCGAGACTCAAAGTACAAAGTCATCACAGCTAGTAACCTCCACTTGTTTTCCACTGAAAATGGTATATTCTTCCCTGGACCCTCCTCATAGTGGCTCCGACGAACCACAGAGGTTGTGAACCTCTGGATGCTCTGTCCCAACATAGCGCTGTTGGACGCTCTACAAAAGATCTAGAGACCGGAGGCAGAAGAAATGGCGGCTACAAACCTACGGCTCCTTGCCTCACGACCTTGCTCCTCTAACTGCAAGGATCGAAAGGGAAGATGGGAAATCTCTCTCTCACTTTTCATGTTGATTTAATTTTTACTTTCAAAGGTGTATACCCACACAGTGGAAGGAGTCAGATATAACTACGAGGCCTATCACAATAAAAAGTAAGCCCCTACCCTCTCTACAATTTCCTTCTTCTCACAGGCAACCACTCTCACCTCATCTAGATGTTTCTTTTGGTATTTACTCTGTATCTCCAAACAAGTTTATTTTGCTACTTCTTCATGCTTCCTGCCATGTAAGGTAGTCTGAGTCCCTTTCACCATCCCCACTGCTCCAGCATGGGATACTCTCTCAAGAGCACTCTGTCAACATTCAGGATTTATTGCAAATGTTACCTTGAGCTGCACTATGTGGTATATTCTGATTACCCTTCTCTACTTGTGCAACTGTTTCCCCTGAACAACTGTCATTTTTAAAAGTTGCTTATTCTCTGAATTTATCATTAATTCTGCACTATATTCTTCTCCAAAAAGAATCTATGTATCCTCTCAATTAATTCAAAACAAAACAGATGTGATCTCTGTCTCCTTGAAAAAAAAATCTCTCCAATTAGCCGTCTAACTTGGGTCTAACTCTAATCACCTCCTGAGAAGCATACTTGGGAGACAAACTTGAGACCCTGTACATATCAAAATGTCCTTATTCTGTCTTTGTTATTGACAGTTGTGCTGTTGTGACAGTCTAGATATCCCCCAAAATCTAATCTATTCTCCCATGGTGCTAGAAAAATATTGATAGTCAACCAGCTAAGTAAGGACTGGATTTCTCCAAACCCTGGAGCTGATGTGAGACCACATGACTGAGTTTTCTTCGAAGGAATGTGAGTAAAAATTACATGGGCCTCTCCCTAGCCAGAGAGACAGGTGTGCCTGTGCCTGAGACAGGTGTGCCTCCTCCATACTTTCTCTTCTGCCTTCCTGCCAGCTGCGACCCATGGATGGCAGCAATCCAGTTATGACACTGCAGACAGCAGTGCCCCAGAGCAGTGTTTCTCAATGTTTACTGTGCACACAGAGCATCTGGGGATCTTCAAACAGATGCTGATGCAGTGGGTCTTAGCAGGGCCTGAGAGTCTGCTTTTCTAACAAGCATCTATGTAATGCCAATCCTATGGCCTGAAAAAACAGATTTTTTAATTAATATATTTATTTGACTATGCCGTGTCTTAGTTGCAGCATGTGGGCTCTTTAGTTGTGGCATGTGAACTCTTAGTTGAGGCATGTGGGATCTAGTTCCCTGACCAGGGATCAAACCCTGGCCCCCTAAATTGGGAGTAAGGACTACTTAGCTACTAGACCACCAGGAAAGTTTCATGAAGACCATACTTTTGAGCATAAGAGCCTAAAGGATGGCAGAGCTGCACTGCTAGCCTTGGTCTCTGTCTGATTTGTGGAAAATACTGAACTACCCACAATGAACTGTTTTCTGAGAAAAAATTAAGTTCTGTTTGGTTGAACCACTGCATTTTTAGCCTGCCCAAAGCACAGCTTCAGTAGAGAACTGGAGGCTGGAAACCACTTTCCCCTAAAATGTTGAAGGCACTACTCCACTGGTGCAGACTGTTACTATTCAGAGGCTCAGTGCCATTCTGATTGCTGATCTGTTTTTTCTCCGGAAGCTTTTGCAAGACCTCCTTTTCTGAGACTAGTGATCTGACATTTTATGATGTGCCTTGATGCTAGTCACTTAATGAGCACTTTTCATCTGGAAACACACGTCTGTTCCTCCCCTTTACCTTGTTCTCTTACAGAATTTAAGTCCCTGGACTGATTCTCTAATTTTGTCACTTGCTCTTCAACCCTTTTGCTCAATGTATTCCTTCCCTTGTGGTTTTATTTTAAACTGCGTTTTCTTCCATTCAATCCTCTATTATAATGTGTGTGTGCTAACTTGCAAGTTGCTTCAGTCGTGTCCGACTCTTTGTGACCCTATGGACTGCAGCCTGCCAGGCTCGTCTGTCCATGGGTTTCTCCAGGACAAGAATACTGGTTGCCATGCCCTCCTCCAGGAGATGGAACCTGAGTTTCTTAAATCTCCCAAATTGGCAGGCAGATTCTTTACCACTAGTGCCACATGGGAAGCCCCAATCTCTCACCTAATAGGATCAATGTTTTTTTCCTTAAGTTTTACTCTTTGTTATCTAAGGTGCTTTTTTTCCCCCCCAGTATATTTGGTCTCTCTCTAACCTGAAGTTAGAAAGTTTCAGCAAACATCTGGAAATCCTTTGTTTTAGATCTTTCATCTTTCTTTTAAAAAATGCATATTCTTGTTTTAGTATTTATCTGGCTGCATCAGGCCTTACTGAGTTGGGCATATGGGATAGTTCATCATGGTGCGTGGGCATTTCATTGCAGCACGGAGCTACAGAGCTCATGGGCTCAGGAGTTGCAGCACACAGGCTTAGTTGCCCCATGACACGTGGGCTCTTAGTTCCAGATCAGGAATTGAACCCATGCCCTCAGTACCAGAAGGGTGATTCTTCACCACTGGACCACCAGGGAAGTCCCTGTCTGCTCATCTTTCGGGGGACATACTAAGAAGATGACTAGAAGATCTGAGGATACAGTTGGGACTTACAACTGTGGGTTTTACTGGCGGGTGATCCAGCTAACTGCTCTGTTGAAGAACCCCTGACATTAATACCCTTAGGTCTTTTCTCTGAATAGTCAAATTCCCCAGGTAAGAGTCTTCCAGCCTCTGACCTTGAAGGTATAAGCCTAGTTACCAGAGTTCTAGAAGCCACCACCCAGTAAATAACTTTCACTCAATCTCTGTCTTCAATACAATCATACCCAGGTACCCTCCATGAGAAAGACTCTGTTTTCCATCACTAACAAAGAAACCTCCAGCAATCTGATGAGTTGAGGGTAAGTAGTTGCTGAGACACATTAAATAAAGAAGGAGATGGGGGGGGGGGGGTCAGTTCAGTTCAGTTCAGTTCAGTCGTTCAGTCGCTCAGTCGTGTCCAACTCTTTGCGACCCCATGAACAGCAGCACGCCAGGCCTCCCTGTCCATCACCAACTCCCGGAGTTCACTCAAACTCATGTCCATTGAGTCGGTGATGTCATCCAGCCATCTCATCCTCTGTCGTCTCCTTCTCCTCCTGCCCCCAATCCCTCCCAGCATCAGTCTTATCAAATGAGTCAACTCTTCGCATGAGGTGGCCAAAGTATTGGAGTTTCAGCTTTAGCATCATTGGATTGATCTTTAGAATGGACTGGTTGGATCTCCTTGCAGTCCAAGGGACTCTCAAGAGTCTTCTCCAACACCACAGTTCAAAAGCATCAATTCTTCGGCACTCAGCTTTCTTCACAGTCTTAACTCTCGCATCCATACATGACCACTGGAAAAACCATAGCCTTGACTAGACGGACGTTTGTTGGCAAAGTAATGTCTCTGCTTTTGAATATGCTATCTAGGTTGGTCATAACTTTCCTTCCAAGGAGTAAGCATCTTTTAATTTCATGGCTGCAATCACCATCTGCAGTGATTTTGGAGCCCCAAAAAATAGTCTGCCACTGTTTCCACTGTTTCTCCATCTATTTCCCATGAAGTGATGGGACCAGATGCCATGATCTTCATTTTCTGAATGTTGAGCTTTAAGCCAACTTTTTCACTCTTCTCTTTCACTTTCATCAAGAGACTCTTTAGTTCCTCTTCACTTTCTGCCATAAGGGTGGTGTCATCTGCATATCTGAGATTATTGATATTTCTCCCGGCAATCTTGATTCCAGCTTGTGCTTCTTCCAGCCCAGCGCTTCTCATGATGTACTCTGCATAGAAGTTAAATAAGCAGGGTGACAATATACAGCCTTGTTACTTCAAATAATCCTCCTAATTTTAGTATTACCTACATTCCAGCTAAAATGGACTGGAATGGGTGAATTTAACTCAGATGACTATTATATCTACTACTGTAGGCAAGAATCCCTTAGAAGAAATAGAGTAGCCATCATAGTCAACAAAAGAGTCCGAAATGCAGTACTTGGACGCAATCTCAAAAACAACAGAGTGGTATGTCTGTTAAAAAAAAAAAAAAAAAAACACAACAGAATGATCTCTGTTCGTTTCCAAAGCAAGCCATTCAATATCACAGTAATCCAAGTCTATGCCCTGACCAATAATGCTGAAGAAGCTGAAGTTGAACAGTTCAAGACCTTCTAGAACTAATACCCAAAAAAGATGTCTTTTCATTACAGGGGACTGGAAGGCAAAAGTAGGAAGTCAAGAGAGACCTGGAGTAAAGGGCAAATTTGGCCTTGGAGTACAGAATGAAGCAGGGCAAAGGCTAACAGACTTTTGCAAAGAAAACACACTGGTCATAGCAAACACTCTATTCCAACATCACAAGAGAAGACTCTACACATGGCCATCACCAGATGGTCAATACTAAAATCAGATTGAGTATATTCTTTGCAGCCAAAGATGGAGACACTCTATACAGTCAGCAAAAACAAGACTGGGAGCTGACTGTGGCTCAGATCATGAACGCCTGTTGACAAATTCAGACTTAAATTGAAGAAAGTACGGAAAACCAGTAGACCATTCAGATATGACCTAAATCAAATCCCTTACAACTATACAGTGGAAGTGACGAATAGATTCAAGGGATTAGATCTAACAGACAGACTGCCTGAAGAACTAAGGATGGAGGTTTGTGACACTGTGCAAGAAGCAAGACCATCCCCAAGAAAAACAAATGCAAAAAGGCAAAATGGTTGTCTAAGGAGGCCTTACAAACAGCTATGACAAGAAGAGAGGAAAAAGGCAAAGAAGAAAAGGAAAGATATACTCATTTGAATGCAGAGTTCCAAAGAACAGCAAGGAGAGATAAGAAAGCCTTCCTCAGTGATCAAGGCAAAAAGAAAATAGAGGAATACAATAGAATGGGAAAAACTAGAGATCTCTTCAAGAAAATTAGAGATCCCAAGGGGATATTTCATGCAAAGATGGGCACAATAAAGGACAGAAACAGTATGGACCTAACAGAGGCAGACAATATTAAGAAGAGGTGGCAAGAATGCACAGAAGAACTGTACAAAAAAGATCTTCATGACCCAGATAATCACAATGGTGTCATCATTCACCTAGAGCCAGACATCCTAGAATGTGAAGTCAAGTGGGCCTTAGGAAGCATCACTATGAACAAAGCTAGTGAAGGTGATGGCATTCCAGTTGAGCTATTTCAAATCCTAAAAGATGATGCTGTGAAAGTGCTGCATTCAATATGCCAGCAAATTTGGAAAACTCAGCAGTGGCCACAGGACTGGAAAAGGTCAGTTTTCATTCCAATCCCAAAGAAAGGCAATGCCAAAGAATACTCAAACTACCCAACAATTGCACTCATCTCACACGATGGCAAAGTAATGTTCAAAATTCTCCAAGCCAGGCTTCAACAATACATGAACCGTGAACTTCCAGATGTTCAAGCTGGATTTTAAAAAGGCAAGAGGAACCAGAGATCAAATTGCCAACATCCACTGGATCATCAAAAAGCAAGAAAGTTCCAGAAAAAAATCTATTTCTGCTTTACTGATTATGCCAAAGCCAAAGTTTATTGTGGATCACAACGAACTGTGAAAAATTCTTCAAGAGATAGGAATATCAGACCACCTTATCTGCCTCCTGAAAAATCTGTATGCAGGTCAAGAAATGAGTTACAACTGGTCATGGAACAACAGACTGGTTCCAAATTGGGAAAGCAGTAAGTCAAGGCTGTATATTGTCACCCTGTTTATTTAACTTATATGCAGAGTACATCATGAGAAATGCTGGACTGGATGAAGCCCAAGCTAGAATCAAGATTGCTGGGAGAAATATCAATAACCTCAGATATGCAGATGACACCACACTGATGGCAGAAAGCAAAAAAGAACTAAAGAGCCTCTTGATGAAAGTGAAAGAGAAGAGTGAAAAAGCTGGCTTAAAACTCAACATTCAGAAAACTAAGATAATGGCATCTGGTCCCATCACTCCATGGCAAATAGATGGAAAAACAATGGATACAGTCGCAGACTTTCTTTTTGGGGGCTCCAAAATCACTGCAGATGGTGACTGAAGCCATGAAATTAAAAGACCCTTGCTCCTTGGAAAAAAAAAGTATGACCAGCCTTAACAGCTTATTAAAAAGCAGAGACGTTACTTTGCCAACAAAGGTCTGTCTAGTCAAAGCTATGGTTTTTCCAATAGTCATCTATGGATGTGAGAGTTGGACTATAAAGAAAGCTGAATACAGAATTGATGCTTTTGAACTGTGGTGTCAGAGAAGACTCTTGAGAGTCCCATGGACACCAAGGAGATCCAACCAGTCCATCCTAAAGGAAATCAGCACTGAATATTCATTGGAAGCACTGATGCTGAAGCTGAAACTCCAATACTCTGGCCGCCTGATGTGAAGAACTGACTCACTGGAAAAGACCCTGACACTGGGAAAGACTGAAGGCAGAAGAAGGGGACGATAGAAGATGAGATGGTTGGATGGCATCACCGACTAAACAGACATGAGTTTGAGTAAACCCCGGGAGTTGGTGATGGACAGAGAGGCCTGGCGCACTGCAGTCCATGGGGTGGAAGAGTTGGACAGGACTGAGCAACTGAACTGACTGACAGCCCAGCTGTACTGTAATCCCATTGATTTAGGGGTAAATTAAGTTGCTTCTAAGCTTTCTTCACTGCTGGTTTAGTTAACCATATGACCTTCTGTTTTCCAGTTTCTATTGAAAGTTTTGCTATTATTAATAACTCCTTTCCTTGACCCCTTCCTTAAATCCCCTTATTGTTATCTTCTTAGGATTTAGAAAAAGAGTGAAGTTAAATGCTAGATACCTCAAACTTAACTAAAACCCTCCACTCGCTTGCTAACCCTGGGCAAACTGGCTTCATTCTCAACCTTCCATAAACTGTCAAGATTGATCTTTCCTGAAAGATATAGCTGGTCAGAATCCACTTCTTGAAAACCTTTCAACCGTTCCCAAATGCCCTCAAAATAAAGTTCAAATTCCTTAGCTTGCAAGCCATTTTCTGGTCTGGCTCCCCACTGCGGTCTCCCCAGTCACACCTAGCCACCAACCACACTGCGTTCACTCCAGTCAAACTTACTGGACTTCCAATGCGTCGGCCCCTCACAGCACTACGCGCTTGCTGTGCCCTTCCCTTTTCCACTCCAACCTCTCAGTCACCTGGTTAACCCCCAGATTCAGTTAAAGCAACATTTCCTCCTAGAATCCTTTCTCTATTCCTAGAGATACACCCTGGGCGTATCCCTAATAAAGCACCTATCCATTCTCACGTGAGAGTCCACCTCACTCACCTTTGTATCCCCAGAGGCAACCACATAATAAGCAATCAGAGAGGGAAACGGCTGACAGGAGCGAGCGCCTCAGAATATATTGACAGTCCGTGTTTTAGCGCAGCTCCCGGTCAGAGGGAAGCGCTACGGCGAATGTCACACTCACCAAGTCGTTTTCCCAGGGCCCCGATAGGTGGCGGAGTGGGATAGGCAGACAGAGGGTCCATGGCTGTCCAGTCTGTAATACCCCAAAGGTCCTACCATCATCACCCAGCACCCCGAAGACGCTCAAGAAATTCTTGTAGAAGAAATTAAACAGACCACAACAGTGTCGTGAAGGTGGACAGGTCTGAATGGCCTTAGACTGGAGAAATTTTCGATACTCCGTCTTACCACAGGTGGTCACGCGGTGGGGTCTCGCAGCGGGCATGCGCACGAGACCCTGGGAGTTGTAGTTCACCCGGTGAAACCGGAAGGGAAAGACCACGCTGAGCGTCCTGGGAACTGTGGTGTTGGCTAAGGTGCGCCCTCTGCGCAGGCGCACACCGACAGTTACTTCCGGGCGTTTTTCCGTAGTATTTCGCAAAAGAAAACCCGAGGGTAACGATGGCTACCTACAGCCTGGCGAACGAGCGACTACGCGCCCTGGAAGACATCGAAAGAGAAATTGGAGCCATTCTTCAGAATGCAGGTTCGGGATACGAAGACAAGAGGGGCGCGACCGCTTGCACATGCGCGGACCAAGTTGGGTTGGAAGGGATCCTAACTGGGTTTAGGGGTGGGTGGGGCTGGCCCTGGGGCGGGGCTATACTGGCGGTCTTCGGATAGCCCCGCCCGCTCTCCGCTCCGGCAGGTACCGTGATCTTGGAACTGTCCAAGGAAAAAACCAACGAGAGGCTCTTAGACCGACAGGCAGCGGCCTTCACCGCGTCGGTGCAGCACGTGGAAGCAGAGCTGTCGGCTCAGATTCGCTATCTCACTCAGGTGTGTGTGGTGGAACGTGCTACGCTCCCACCCCAGCTCTCTGCCTTAGCCTTATTCTTCAAGAGTCCGGGGCACAGCTTTGGACCCCCGGAGCCAAGCAAAACCAGCCCTACCCAGCAAGCCCGTCGATCCTGGCAGCATCCTTCCCTTCCAGGACAGGTTTCCTGTGTCACTGAGTTGCATCGCATGAGCCAGTGGGTGGGAAAGCCCTGGGAGAGGGCATCTAAACAATAGGAAAGCTATAGGATTTGCCTGTAGACATTTGACCTGACCTCAAGTGTACAGCGCTCCAGACAGCTACCTCACGAGAAAAGGAACAGGACTGAAAGGGCTCTGAGGTTATTACAACAGGAAGCACCATTTACTAAACGTGTACAGTGTGCTAGACATTCTGCATTATCTAATCCTATAACAACTCTGAAAAGTGAAACTGTTAGTCTCTCAGCCGTGTCCGACTCTCTGTGACCCTGTGGACTGTAGCCCGCCAGGCTCCTCTGTCCATGGAATTTCTCAGGCAAGAATACTGGAATGGGTAGCCATTCCATTCTCCAGGGGATCTTCCCGACCCAGGGATTGAACCCGGGTCTCCTGCATTGCAAGCAGATTCTTTACCATGTGAGCCATCAGGGAAGCCCATAACAACTCTAGGAAGTAGTTACAGTCATCCCCACTTTACAGAGGTTTTTAATAGAAGTTCATTGATGTGCTCTAGGTAATCCAGCTAACCATCTGGCATAGCAGATTCAAACTCAGGAAAGAAATGCAGCAAAAGACCTGATGACTTGTTGGGGAGATGGGTGAGGGAAGGGGTGCTTCACTGATCAATCTGAATGTCCTATAGGTGGCCACAGGGCAGCCCCACGAGGGCTCCAGCTACTCTTCAAGGAAGGACTGTCAAATGGCCCTGAAGCGAGTGGACTATGCTCGCCTCAAGCTCAGTGAGGTGGCCCGAACCTGTGAGCAGATGCTGGAGAACTAGGCCAAGCAGGTGAACAGCTTGGAGGGAGAGCTCCACATATACCCCAGAACCGAATCTGGAGAGTGTGGGCTACCCTGTACCTGCCGTACTGGTCAGAGGCCATGAGGACAAGGGTGCAGAAGGTGGGAAGGAAGACACTTAAGAGACCAAGCCTGTGCACAGCTGTGCCCTGGCTCCTCCAGCAGGTTGCTCCTGCCATGCACTTCACTGAGTATGGACAAGCTCAGACAGAAGGTGGAGACTTAGACACCCAACCCACTTCCTCATGTCCCTGCCCTAGGCTTCCCGCAGACTTGGACCAAGGAAGACACATTTTTGGTTCACTGAAAAAGACAAAATGAGAACGAAGGGTTTTGCTAATAAAAATAATAACACTAAAACAAGGAGCTTAGACTCTAATTGGGGCATATATGGTGATGTAAGGGGTTGAGGAAGTAAAACCAGGCTGCATGGCAGCTGCTGAGGAGGGAGGGTGGAAAAGCCCAGGCCTTTACTGTGGGTTCAGGGCGTGAAGCAGGAGAGGGTAGAAGCTAGGGAGGAACACTGGTGTGTGAAGTGAAAAGAGCAAAATATATGGGTCATGGGACATGGAGGCTGGTGGGGGTTGGGAGGAGATGTTGAGGGGGAAGATGCTAGGTGGCCATCAGCAGAGAAGCTGAAGCCAAGAACCAGGCATGATTAGGGGGCAAGGGCATAAGACCCATGTCTGCAGAAAGAAGAGCCAAAAATTATAAAAATAAGTTTTAGTAGTTAAAAAATATGGAATTTATACAAGACATAAACAGTAAATTTTATATCACAGTATAGGAGAAATCCAAAATAAAAGAGGAAAGGTCTAAGGGAGGTCAGTGGTCGGTTAGTTGTGAATTAAACACTGACCAATAAGTAGAGTGTCTACCATGTGCCAGAGATTGTTCTCGTATATTAATTGATGCTGAATAAATCACAGTCTGCCCTCACAAGATTCCATTCTGTGCACTGGTTCTTCTGCTGCAGGTATATAATGAAGCTGCAAGATCTGGAAAAGATAAAGAAATTAACAGATGAGCTCTGAGATCAAGGGAAGTTGGGCAGGGTATCAGGGGGGCAAGGGGTGACAGCTTAAACTGGGGAATCAGAGTCCAAAACATTAGCTGTAGACCAGGTACACAGCAGGTGCTCAACAGTAAAGATCTGTGAATTGAATGAAGGGCTCCCACCTTCCTCCACAGCTTCATCTCCCACTAGTCTGCTCTAGCTGCCACCTTGATGTTGCTCCAAGCACTGCCTGACTTCGAGGGCTGGTCCCTGGGCCTATGATGGCGTCCCTCCCTCTCCACTCTGTAGTCGGGCTGACTCTTCACTCATCGCCTGTATTTGTCTCTGGGTCTGCCTGGGAGCTGCTGCTGGCAGAATCCCTGCCAGGGAGGCTCTGGGTCCCTGGAGGAGGGGTTCAGAAGCCCAGTTTACCTGGGGGATGCTGTAGAGGCTGCTTCCTCCTCCGCTTGCACACCACGTAGAGTAGGACTCCAGTGAGGATGAAAACGATGGCCAAGAGGGACAACACAGGCACCATGGCTAATGTCCCAGCCGCAGGACCCATGTTTTCTTTCAGCTGCTTCTGGTTCTCCCTAGCCTCAGGCTCTGCCCCCAGACTGTGGCCCGAAGCGTAAGTGGTAGTTTCATGGGTGGGGATGAGCTTGCTGTCCAAGGACAGTGCTCCTTCCAGAGGAGTGGGTTGCTGGGTACGCTGCAAAGTGGATGGCAGGTACATCTGGGAAGTGGTGGCTGTGTCTGAAGGTGCTGCTTCTGTGGGCTCAGGAAGCTGGGTGCTGTGAAGAGGTGCACCCGCCTGGTGGGTCACCACCCTAGGTTGAGCATGTCTACATTCTGAAGAAGCAAGAAGTGAGGAATCAGGGCTACGAGGTGACAAGGTGAAGAACTAGACAGAGGGCAGGGTAGTGGGTCAAGGAAAACACCAAGGGAACAGCTGAAGGCCAGGAAAGGAGGGTAGAGGGAAAATATGGAGAGATGGAAGTGAGCAACTACAACATGGAACCCCTGGGGCAATCATGTCCTGGAAAGTCAGGACACCCGGGTTGGAACCCAGACTCTGCTACAAAATAGCTGTGACCTTGCCCCTTGTTGCCTAATCTCTCTGGGGTTCATTTCTTTTAGCTGTAACTTAGGGATAATTTTATTAACAAGGGCCAGAGTAGCAAGGAAGAGTAGACGAAATCAGATAGGTGCTGGGACCTGGAAGAACACCTGGTGTCTTAATGGTTGTGTATTTATTTTAGGAGTAACATACAACCAGCATATCAAATTTGTGACTTCACAGGTGTTCCTGCTTAGGACAAGTTGCCATTAAGTTTTTCAAAAGTAGCTGTATACACTTATTTATTCATTTCATTGTTTTAAAATTTCACCTCAAAGGAACAATAAAATACAGAACTCTCCTTAATAATATACATGGTGAAATGTCTGGGAATAAAGTATAGTCAAACCTGCAACTTACTTGGAAGTGTACAAAAAAGATATTAGGCAGATCAATGAGGGATAGAGGGATGCATAGATAGATGGGTGGGCAATAAAGCAAATATAGTTACAATGCCTTAAACTCGATACTGTAAAATATAAAATATATTTGCTTTATTATGGATGTATATAAAATACATCAAATATAAAAATCAAACATTATAGAATTAGGTGGTGGTTATATGGATGTTCACTGGACAAATCTCTCAACTTTTGTACATGTCTTCAAATTTCCATAATAAAATTGTTCTTGTTGTTTAGTCATCAAGTAATGTCTGACTCTTTTGCAGCTCCATGGACTATAGCCCATAAGGCTCCTCTGTCCATGGGATTTCCCAGTCAAGAGTGACATCTCCTTCTCCAGGGGATCCTTCCAACCCAAGGATAGAACCCACTATCTCCTCCACTGGCAGGTAGATTCTTTACCCCTGAGCCACTGGGGAAGCCGCCACCACAAAATACCGGAACATAAAAATAGTGCCTTGATTTCAAGAACAACATTAAGTAAATGCACAGTGATAGGAAGTATTGGCAAAAATCATGAAAGTGATGGTGAAGGGTATATGGTAAAGAGGAACTTAAGTCAAAGTGTACTGAAGAAGAAAGGGCTGAGGCAAAGAAGGGTGTAAGGTGGCCGCACAGGAGCCCTGGGGACAGGGCCTAGGGAGGAGGGGGAAGCTCTCACCTCCGCTGTCAAAGCAGCGCATCAGTTCCTGAACCCAGCGGTCAGTGCTGCCTCCACACACAGTTCCGCGGGGTAGCTGGAACCTGAGGAACGACCTGGTTTCAGATGTGTCCCCACTCTCTGTCCCACCCCCACTATTCTCAGCTCTCTCCTGGTTCCAAGGAAGTGAGGTCACTCCCGAGCAGTTTTCTGCTGGGACTAGGAAATTCCAGGTAGGTGGGACAGGGGAAAAGGGAAACTGAAGGTGCAACGAATTAGGGCGAACGTGACCGGGAGGAATGGGGCAGGGGCTAGACGTCCTCCCAGAAGGAGATCGAGTTTGACCAGAGGATCCTGAAGGGCTGGGGTCGGGGCGCGCCGCGCAGCCCTCCCAGGGGTGGGTGGTGAGATTACCTGATGTAGGAAAAACAGCGCTGATATGCTGTCAGGTATTTTCGGAGATGACTCATTTCACTCTCCTTTGGAGGGGAACGGGAAGGGATTGTACGATTGCAGGGACACCTCCCAACCTTGCTGCCTTCGTTGCCATTGCCTGAGAGGGATGGAAGTGGCTCGCACAGGCCCCGGTTCAAGGGGCTCATGCAGCTGCTACTAAGACTTCAACCCACAGCCTCGCTACAGTGTCTCCCGTAGACCCCAGGATCTGAGCCCCGACCCCGGCTCGACCCACGCTTCACTCTCCCCAAATATGTCCATAATCACATCTGGACCCAGGTGTTCCCCAGCCCATCCCCAAGCCCAAGCAGCTGGCCCTCCCCCTGCCCCAGCTGCCTTGGGGACCCTGGCTCCCCACTTAACTCAACCCCGCGGCGCCAGTGCCTCCCGCCCGTTTCCTTCCCCGGATTCGGGGCTCCGGGCCTCTGACAAACCTGAAGGAGTGAGACAAGCTACAAACAGTAGGACCAAGAGTAACCGGGATGCCCGGCCCAGCATCATCTCTGCCCGCCGCGTTCTGTCTGACTCCCCAACGTTCTCCGGAGCCTGACGACCAGCCGGTTTCTCAATGGCTTTCGCTTCCTTCTCCCGCTTCGCCTGTGATTCCGAGGGACACGGCGGTCGTCGGCGCTGGGCCCGGCCGGCCGAGGCAGGTCGCGAGGGGGGCGGCGCGTCCCTCCCGGCGTCCTCACCGTCTCAAATCGACAGTGTGGTCAGTACCGTCGCAACCGCGTGATCGCAGGCTTGCGGGCGGCGGGGAAACTCCGGGAGGTGGAGTTTCTCCGCCAGCACCCCCGCACCCAGCCCAGAGCCTCGTCGAGGGATAACCAGGAATGAGGGAAGAAGGCGAGAGAAAGCGAAAGGAAGCCCGAGGTGCACGGCTAGGCGCGGCTGGATGGCAGCCCTGCCCCCTGGGCCGATTCGTCCGGCCCAGAGATGCCAGCACCGCCCGCCTGCCCTCCGCAGCTCAGTCTCTGTGACCTGCTCCTTAGAGAGGCTTTCACGTTTTGACCCGGCTCCAGTCACGTGGGCGAAGTGACTGTCAGCGCCAGTCCGCGCGCTCCGCCCGCGCAGACACTGACCCGGGCGCCTCCGCGCGGCACCAGACTTTGGGGCGTGGCCACCCGAGCAGCCGGCCAAGGGCTCGGGCAGCCTGACGTCACACCGCACCCCGAGGTATTTACCTTCGAAAAGTGGTGGCGGCTGCAGGTACCGGAGTAGTGGAGCGGCCGGGGCGGGGCTAGGTGTACTGGGGTTCACCGCCAACCCTAACCCCGTCCAAGGCGAAGGGAGGCCCTGCCTCTGATGCCCTCTTCCCACACCCCACAGAAGAGTCCAGAACTCTTCCCCATAGGATTAACCCTCTCCCACTTCGATCCTCGATTTAATTCAACCCCTACGTTTGAGGGTTTGAGCCTCAGATTTGGAGCCCCAAATATTATCTCCCTCCTGACTACTCACTTTTAACCCTAATCACCCACTTTCAAGTCTGGCCCCCATTCTCATCTTGAACTCGCATCCTCAGCCTTAAAACCTCCTTTCTAGCTCCCAACATCCATCCATAGATTCCACCCTAAGGGACCCCTCCAACCCACACTGTCCCCGGTGCCTCTCCCTCACCATACATCCCTTCCTCTTCTCAGTCTGGCTCAGGCCCTGTGCCCCTGAAGACATGGAGTTTGTGTCTGGATACCGGGATGAATTCCTTGATTTTGCTGCCCTCCTCTTTGGCTGGTTCCACAAGTTCGTGGCAGAGCGCGGGGCTGTAGGGACCAGCCTTGAGGGTCGCTGGCGGCAGCTGGAGGCTCAGATCAGAAGGTTGCCCCAGGACCCGGCCCTTTGGGTGCTCCATGTCTTGCCCAACCGCAGTGTGGGCATCAGCCTGGGGCAAGGGGCAGAGCCAGGCCCTGGACCAGGCCTGGGGGCTGCCCGGCTGCTGGGAGATGAGCCCCCACTCCACCTGCGAGACCTAAGTCCCTATGTCAGCTTTGTCAGCCTGGAGGAAGGGGAGCAAGGAGAGGAGGAGGAGGAGGAGGAAGAAGAAGAGAATGGAAAGGAGGAGGGTGCTGGCACCAAAAAGGTAGAAACGGACGAGGATGGGGAGCCGGCCCCTGGCAGCAGGGAGACCCCCCGGGAAGCCACCCCTCCAGGGGAGCCAGAGGAGGCCCAGCAGGAGGCTGGAGGTGGCGAGGATGGCAAAGAAGACAGGGCAGAAGACGGGCCGGGGCCTGAGAGGAGGACGGGGCGGAGAGGTGGTAAGAACCCGGGACACCGCTGGCCCCCTCAGAGCGCAGTTAGGAGTCACACATGGGTGGGCCTCAGGCCAAGCTGGCCTGAAAAGGTGTTTTCATTGATCCACATTCTTTTTTAAGTTTCACCAGCATTTAAATGGTAAAAGAAAAAAACAATTCCAGAAGTCGAGAGTTAACACCTCAAGAAAAATGTGAAGTTCCCACAGCACACCCCCACATTTCTGCCTGGCAGCAAATGCTCGTTCTGTGGAGCCGCTGTCCCCTTCCAAAAAGGCCTGCCCTCTCTACCTAGTCCCCTCTCCTGGCCCCAGGAGTATCTGATTTGGTACCCTGCCCCTAACAATCTTCCCCCTCCACCCCCGACTTTTCCTGTCTTCTGCAGATGCTGCCCCCTTGCACCTTTCCTGTCTCCTACTGGTGACGGATGAGCATGGCATCATCCTGGGCATTGACCTGCTGATGGAAGGAGCACAGGGGAGCACCAGCAGGGGCTCAGGGGCTGAGAACCTGGCTCCTCGAGCCTATGCTCTCCTCTGCCACAGCATGGTCTGCCCCATGGGCTCCGGAGACCCCCGAAAGCCCCGACAGCTTACTGTGGGAGATGCCCAGCTGCATTGGTACAGAAAGCTGGTAGAGGGTGGGGAAGCCTGGGGGCCTGGGCTTCTGAGCTCCACCCCCAACCTGATGCTGTCTCCACCCTCATTCAGGGAGCTGGAGAGTCTGGTCCCAAGGCTGGGAGTGAAGTTATCCAAGACCCCGATGCGGACATGGGGTCCCCGGCCAGGCTTCACCTTTGCCTCCCTTCGGGCTCGAACCTGCCATGTTTGTCACAGGCACAGCTTTGAAGTGAAACTGACACCCTGGTGAGCAACCTGCAAAGACAGAGTGAGGGGGAGGAAAGTCTGGCAAACAGAGAGGAAGCAGGCTAGTGGGGGACACTGTGGACAGACAGAATGAGGACCAGAGAAACAAGAAGATGGAAAAATACCATGCCGTTATAGGCAAAGAGAGTACACATAGACTGAGTGACGTATGGGCAGCTGCAGGACAGATGGACAGCAGACAGGGGACCTACATACACTAACACTGGATACCCCACCACCTCCTATAACCCCAGCCCCCAGTGCGGTGCTGTCTTGTACTGTGGAGAGGCTTGTCTCCGTGCGGACTGGAAGCGATGCCCTGATGACGTAAGCCACCGATTTTGGTGCCCAAGGCTTGCAGCCTTCATGGAGCGGGCTGGAGAACTGGCAACCCTGCCTTTTACCTACACCGCAGGTACCATAAGGTCAAGATGGATGGGGGAAGCAGAACTAGGTCCTTGGAACAGGGTCCTGGGCTTGAAGGTTAAGTGCCTGTTATTTCAGAGTCTTGATCCCTGGAGTAACAGCTGAGCACTGGGTGTGTGGGGCTGGGAGCTAGACCCCTGGGGCTGAAGATAGCCTCTCTGGAGCTGAGGACTGAGTTCCCAGGTTCCTGAGAGAACTTAGGGGATTCAGGAGTAGAGATACAAATACTTGCTTCCCAGTTTCACAAGCTGGCAACCTGAAACAAATCACTTTACTTTTTAGAGTTTTTCCTCACCGGTAAAACAGGCAGATTAGCAAATGTTAAAACCCATGGAATTGTTATATGGCTTCTGTGGACTATGCTGTAGCCACTCAGGAATGTTAGTTCTCTGCCTGACTAGAAGCAGACTCAGACCCAGGGTCCTGGGGAGAGGCTGAGGTGAGCCCAAGTCTGGAATCCTGGCCACTGGGCCCTCAACCCCTCCCCTCATCCTTCTCCAGAGGTGACCAGTGAAACCTTTAACAAGGAGGCCTTCCTGGCCTCCCGCGGCCTCACTCGTGGCTACTGGACCCAGCTCAGCATGCTGATTCCAGGCCCTGGCGCCCCCAGGCACCCAAGGGGCAGCACACCCTCCCTCAGCCTTCTTCTCCATGGTGCGTGGGGCCTCTCTCCAGGCATGAGTCGCTCAGACTAGAAAGCAGGAGGGGAGATCAAAAAGTTGTCCAGATCCTCGAAAACCCCTCCACATACACAGCAGACACTCCCACCCCCAGCACCAGGGCACTGCCTGCCCCTCCCCAGCCCTCGGAAAAGTCACCCCTGCCCACCCTCTCCAGAAGCCCCATCCCTAGGCAGTTTCCCAGCCCCCTGCTGCAGCTCCAGGTCCTCTCAGGGAACACAGCTCCTTTGGAAGAAGGAAGCAGCCAGGTGGGGATCTCCCTGACACCAGGCTCATCATCTTTCATCCTCACAGGAGATCCTTACCAGCCTCTCCAGGGGGATGGGCCTGCTCTGATGCCTCCAGTGCCCCCAGATTCACCCAGGGGCCTCTTTGGTGAGCCAGAGGGGCCCTGAGGGAGCTAGGGGTGGGGATATGATCTGCAGGGCCAGGGGTCTTGGGTGGCTGAGAAAGGAGGCTGTTAGACTGGAGGGGGCCTGAGGTCAGGTCCCCAGTAGCCCACTCTCCCCAGGCTCGTGGCAGGATTACTACATTTGGCGGGGCCTCAGCTTGGACTCCCCCATGGCCGTGCTCCTCACCTACCCACTGACTGTGTACTACGTCATCACCCACCTGGTGCCCCAGTCCTGTAAGGAGAGCTGAGGCAGGGGGGAGGACTGCGTGGAGCAGAGGGGCCAGGGGGCTGGTAGGGGACAGGAGGGAGGGGAGGAGGAGACCACATTCTTAAGTGGCTAGCTTATCACCCAGTCCCTGAGCTCAATATCCAGAACAAACAGTCACTGAAAATCCACGTGGTGGAGGCCGGGAAGGAGTTTGACCTTGTCATGGTGTTTTGGGTAAGTCCCTCCAGGCCTGAAGGGTGGGCATCTGGGTATGGAGGTGAACACAGGGTGGGATCCAGATTCGTCCTCTCTGCCCTTCAGGAACTCTTGGTCTTGCTCCCCCATGTGGCCCTGGAGCTGCAGTTTGTGGGTGATGGCCTGCCCCCTGAAAGTGACCAGCAGCACTTTACTCTGCAGAGGGTGAGGCTTGAGTACCCCCTCCCCCTGTCCCCCACCCTAATCTCCAGACCTGGTCTCTCTGTTATCATCCTGGTTGGGCAGTGCCCTTCTGATCCCTGCCTTCTCTCCCCTGTCTTACCTGACACATCTTCCAGCACCATCACTTCCACTGGCCTCTCTCCCACTTCTGACTCTCCAGGATGGCCCTGAAGTATCTGTCCGCCCTGGTTCTGGCATATCAGCACGGCTCAGCTCTGGGACTAAGGAGAAGGGGGGCCGCAGAGACCTGCAGATCAAGGTGTCTGCAAGGCCATACCACCTGCTCCAGGGGCCCAAGCCTGACTTGGTCATCGGTAAGAGCCGGGGGTGGGAGGGTGGAGAAGGTGGGAGGAGGCCATGGAAGCTAGCTTCTCCCTGCTCTCCTTCCCTCCGCAGGATTTAACTCTGGCTTTGGACTAAAGGACACTTGGCTGAGCTCGCTGCCCCGGTTACAGGTGGGGGATGGGGCAAAATGGGAGACCTTCTCTAACCTGCCTCCCGGTCCCCCATTTTCTAAAAGTGTCTTCTTCCCCATCATCTACTCCACAGACAGAGGGTGCACCCACGGGTCCTCCTGGCCCCTGTGTCTGCCTCATGCGTCTCCCCATCCCAGTCCTCTGGGTCCCCAGGAGGTATATGGGGGTGGGAGGTTTTCTGTGAGTGTCTGAGGCCCCGCTCCCACCCCAGTCCCTCCGAGTGCCGGCGTTCTTCACCGAGAGCAGCGAGTATGGCTGTGTGATGGACGACCAGACCATGGCGGTGGCCACAGGAGGGGGGACCAGCCCTCCACAGCCCAACCCTTTCCGCTCCCCCTTTCGCCTCAGAGCGGCAGACAATTGCATGCCCTGGTAAGGCCTTCGTACTCTCTGGCTGCTCATCCTGAAAAGCCCACCTCAACCCTCGTCTCTATGGTCCTGGGACCCTCCTGGCCAAGCCCTACCCTCTGCTTCCTCCGCCCGCACTCCTCACGACCCCCACTGGAGGGTCTCGACAACGCCCACACACCCCTCTATAGAACCAGCTCACAAAATCTCTCCAACCCCTGGTCGTCTACCCACCAAAACATAGCCCTGATTACACCCTGGCTCACCCACGGAGCCCTAAGCCTAGCCCCACCCCCCGGGAACGCAGAATTTATAAGCCCCGCCCCTTGGGATAGCCCAGCCTCTTGGCCCCGCCCCTGATGGAGCCACGCCCCCTCAGGTACTGCAACGCTTTCATCTTCCACTTGGTCTACAAGCCCTCGCACGGAAGCGGGGCCCGCCCGGCGCCCGGGCCGGTGACTCCGGCCCCAACTCCTACAGCCCCTCCCGCCCCCGCCCGTAGGCGCCGAGGAGAAAAGAAACCTGGGCGGGGGTCCCGCCGGCGCAGGTGAGGGCCGAGAGACAGCAGTCTACCGTCTCCCCCTACACGCCTCAGAAAGGAACGCGAAACAGGGGAGGCCGAGGGCGGGGCCAGTTGGCGGAACACGAAAAGCTAAATAAAATAACTTGTTTGAAACCACTGAGTCAAATGCTCATCGTTGGGTCCTTAAATGGAGAGAGGAGAAAAAGGATTTAAGGACGACATTTTCCTCCAGCTTTCTTCAGTTCCTCGACCGCTATCTCCTCTCTCTTTGCTTGGGATTCTAACCTTCCTGGGTAATCCCGTGCGTGCGTGCTAAATCGCTTCAGTCTTGTCCGACTCTTGGCTACCCCATGGATTGTAGCCCGCTAGGCTCCTCTGTCCATGGGATTCTCCAGGCAAAGATACTGGAGTGGGTTGTCATTTCCTCCTGCAGGGGATCTTCCCGGCCCCAAACTTCTAATAAGAAGAAGTGTTGATAAGACACTTTCCGGCCCCAGGAACATTCAGGGACCGGATCCAAGTCAAGATAAGACCAAGAAACGGAAAGTGACTTCTCTGTGGAAGGGGGGGATGGAGGGGGTGCGGGGCCAGGGGAGGCATACAGCCTCCTAGGGGCTGCACAGCCTTGGTTTAGAGTCAGTGAAAGCCCCAGGCCACCCACCTGTCCCGCTTAGAAACCTCATGGCCATCCTTGACTCCACCTTCTCTCATCTTTCATGTCCCGTAAGAACCAACTGAATGAGACTGCTGGTCACTCAGCCTCCAGGAGTTTATGTCCAGTCCCACTGCAAATGCCCCCCGTATCTCCTATTCCTTCCAAAACAGACATTCAAAACATTATTCTCTGCTTAAATCCCTTCAGTGACTTTCTTCTGATTTTAAAATCCCCATAAGCATAAGCTGGGCCTAAAGATGCTTGTCACAA
This sequence comes from Capra hircus, assembly GCF_001704415.2. NCBI lineage: Eukaryota > Metazoa > Chordata > Mammalia > Artiodactyla > Bovidae > Capra > Capra hircus. Next base: position 26,416,255 of record NC_030826.1, on the reverse strand, counting down.
AGTATAAAAAAGGAAAAAATAGTGGAGAAACCTGGCAGACACCACCTGAATCAACTAATATTTATGAGAAATAAGAAGTCATGCTGACATCATGCTCCCTGACCTGATGCAATGACAAGGCCACACTCCCATCCCCTCTGTAGTATTTTCCCCCAAATCCGTAACTTTAGACTAATCACAAGAACACATCAGGAAAAAAAAAATTCCTGGGACAGTCTACAAAACACGTGACCACTATTTTCAAAAGTATAAGTCATAAAAAGCAAGGAAAGACCAAGAAAGATCGACAGATTGGAAGGGACTAAAGAGACATGACAATTAAATAGGATATAGTATCCTGGATTGGATCTTGAATGGAAAAAAAGAAGAATGGGAAAACAAGAAATTTGAATAGTCTGCTATTTAGCTAGTGGAATTGTATCAATGTTAACTTCTTAGTTATGGTAAACCTATCATGGTCATAGAAGAAGCAACATTAAAGGAAGATGGATGAGCAGTATTTGGGAACACTCTAGTGTCTTTGCCAAAATCACTGCAGATGGTGACTGCAGCCATGAAATTAAAAGACGCTTGTTTCTTGGAAGAAAAGCTATGACCAACCTAGACAGAATATAAAAAGCAGAGACACTACTTTACCAACAAAGGTCCATCTAGTCAAAGCTATGGTTTTTCCCATGGTCATGTTATGGATATGATAGTTGGACTATAAAGAAAGCTGAGCACTGAAGAATTGATGCTTTTGAACTGTGGTGTTGGAGAAGACTGTTAAGAGTTGCTTAGACTGCAAGGAGATCCAACCAGTCAATCCTAAAGGAAACCAGTCCTAAATATTCATTGGAAGGACTTTGCTGAAGCTGAAACTCCAATAGTTTGACCACCTGATGCAAAAAACCTACTCATTGGAAAAGACCCTGACACTGGGAAAGATAGAAGGTGAAAGGAGAAGGGGATGATAGAGGATGAGATGATTGGATGGCATCACTAACACAATGGACATGAGTTTGAGTAGGCTCAAAGTAGGGAGTTGGTGATGGACAGGGAAGCCTGGCGTGCTGCAGTCCATGGGGTTGTAAAGAGTCGGATACGACTGAGCAAGTGAACTACTGAGTGTCTCTGCAATCTACCTATAAATCTAAAATTATTTCAAAATAAAATGTTTAGAAGATCAGACTCTTTAGTATGGCTTATAAAGTACCTCTGTTTCCATTATCCTGTTTTTTCTACATATTTTATTATCTAAATTTCCAAATCCACAAAAACCCTGGAAGACTTGGCAGAATGAATCTCTATGCACCCATCACCCAGCTTGGACAATCACCAGCATTTTTCAGTTTTATTATTATTCCTTGTGATGATGTGATAATATAAGAAATATATATTTGGTCTGCATCCTCCGCTCTTGGCAGGAGAGCTTCTATGACCTGAGTGATAGAGCTGAGAGGAGCCTCTTTTGTTATTCGTAATAAGCCCTTTACAACCATACCTGAGTTTATTCTAATAAGGTGACTCTGGTTGAGTGTTTAGCTTCAGGATGGAGGTTAGATACCAGAGCAACCAACTATGTGAGTTGTATCCTTTATAGTAAATCAGTAATAATTAGTATTATTACTAATTCTGAGTTCTGTGAACAAAAGTTACGAATGGAAATAGAATTTAGAGTTGGAGTCAACCCCAGGAAGTTGTTTCACTAGAGGCATGTGTGTGTGTTAGTCACATAGTCTGTCCAGCTCCTTGCGACCCCATGAACTGGGATTGCCAGGCTCTTCTGTCCATGGAATTCTCCAGGCAAGAACATTATAGTCGGTTGCCATTTCCTTCTCCAGGGTATCTTCCCGACCCAGGGATCGAAGCCGGGTCTCCTGCATTGCAGGTGGATTCTTTACCGTTTGAGCCACCAGGGAAGAGCATAAAGAAGTGCAAACCAATAAGAAAAAAAAAATGAAGTACGCATCCCTTGGTGATTATTTGCAATAGCTATAATGAAACTTAAACATGAGTTCTGGTTCGGATTTTGATGCTAGACTAAGTTCAGATTTGGGTCGGCCTGAATTTTGGCCGCTAGCCTCAAAGTTATCCACTAAGTAAAAAATTAGGCTGGGACAACAGAAAGTACCTCTAAGTCTCCTGGTCACCAAGAAGGCAATTAGCGTGCATGCTCATGCATGCTGACTCTTTGCAACCACATGGACTGTAGCCTGCCAGGTTCCTCTGTCCATGGGGTTTTCCAGGCAAGAATATTGGGAGTGGGTTGCCACTTCCTCCTCCAGGAGATCTTCCCAACCTAGGGATCAAACCCCAAATCTCTTGCATTGGCAAGCAGATTCTTTGCCACTGAGCCACCTGGGAAGTTAGCATGGGTGAGGAGGGCAAAAACCAAGAAACTCCTGAAAGCAGGAATATAGTTGTGAAGGAGTTAGCTGCTTCATTTTTCAGACTGGTATCATCAGCTTCCTGAAGGACCTTTACTAAAATGGATTGTGAGAGTGACTAATTTAGGGGCAACATCATTGGCTGTAAATGCAGCAGTGCAGAAGAGTATGTTTGGGTTGATATAGGACCCACAAGTCCCTGTTAAACAATCACAGATGGCTCTACACCATCCAGACACACAGGAGGTTATTCCTGAGGAATAACCAGGGAACCATTGAGTCACCTCATTAGCATAAACTAAGGTATAGTCGAAAGGGGTCTATAATGAATAGCAGAAGACATTCCTCTCAATCACTTAGGAAAATTTCAAGGGTTTCGTACAATTTTGAGCTAGGAATATGAGACAAAGGCCAAAAGGTATTTCTTTCTTTTTGGCTGTGATGGGTCTTTGTTGGGAAATTCAGGCTCAGTAGTTAACGCAAGCGGGTTTAGTTGTCCAGAGGCTTGTGGGATTGTAGTTCCCCAACCAGGGATAGAATTTGAGTTCCCTGCATTGGAAGGTGGATCCTTAACCACTGGACCACCAAGGAGGTCCCCCAAATATATATTGTTTATATCAAAATATCACACACCCCCAGCTTTTCCCCAGAGGGTTGTAAAACACACCCGCAGACATCAGTTGTCTCACATGCATCTACAACAAATAAGGCCTTTTTAAAAAAGTGTAACCACCATGCCATTATCATACCCAATAAAATTAACGATTATTCTTTAGTATCTTATCATAGTACCCAGTTCATGTTCACGTTTCTTCAGTTGTCTCCAACCTGCCTTTTACAGTTGGTGTGTTACAGTCAAGAAATAAATAAGGGTGGCTCAGCAGTAAAGAATCCGCCTGCCGATGCAGGAGGCATGGATTCGATCCCTGGTCCAGGAAGACCCCACATACCATGGAGCAACAGATTTGTTGCTCCTCACACCGCAACTATTGAGCCTGTGCTCTAGAGCCTGAGAACCTCAACTATTTAGCCCATGTACTGCAACTACGGAAGCCCATGCTCTAGTGTCCTGTAGCCCAGCAAGGGAAGCCACCACAATGAGAAGCCCGAGCTCTGCAATGAAGACCCACCACATCCATAAATAAATAAATTAAAATTTTAAAACAAAGAAATAAAGAATATCTACAGGTGGCTTTTTGTTGTTATGTCTCTTAAGTTTGGGTGTTTTGTTTTATTTCCTATAACAAGCCTCCTTCCCTTTTTTTACATTCACGCTGAGTCAATGAGTAACTAAATGAGTAACTAAATCATTTGTCCTGTAGAATGTTCCTCATTCTGGATCGGGCTGATTACTTCTTCTGGGAGGTTTTTTTTTTTTTTTTTTTTTTTTTTTAATCTGTGCATCTGTATTCTTTAGTTCCTGAAAACTGGCAGTTAGAGCTAGATAAACATGCTCTTTTAATGCGGTCCCTGCGAACCTTCAAAGGCAATTTCACTCCACTTCCTGCCCCCATCTCTACCCTGGAGCCAGAAGCTCTAAATGAAGACATTTCTCAGTGTGAACTTTCCCATTTTCCTGCACAACAAATTTCTTTACAGCTTAAAGGTCACTTCCTTAGAAGGCTAGCCTTCCTTGACCCCAGATGAGGGTAGAACCCCTTCCCTAGTACCTTGTGTGTCTCCTAATGCCATAAAAGGGCAGCCTAGGTCCCTGATGGATTGAGGGGAAATAGAACTTTCGTCACTCCCTTGGCCAGAAAAATAATCTCTCGCTAAGTTCCTGTGCTGTCCTACATAGAAGTACCAAAGCATATTGTTATCTCCAAGCGGTAGCGTTATGTTTCGTTTTGCTGTCCTGCTCATTTTTCCTGCATGAACACACAGTACTTTCGTAATAAAAATGTTTAGATTACAAACTGCCTACTTTGATAATTCACTTACTAAATACTGATTGAATGCACACACGGTTTTGTGTTAGAGATGCAAAGGGGAAAAAACACAAAAGATTGGTCCTTGCCTCCGTGAAATTTACAAGGACCTCTTACCCCCATCACTCTACTCTTGCATTTTCTTTGAGCTTGTGTCACAGTTATTTTATCGTGTCATTCATTTATGTTTATTACCCCTCCTCCTCCAATACACACTAAAAACCAAATTCCATAAAAGGGGAAACCTTGCCAGTCTGATTGTAACTATGCCCTTGCACAGTGCCTGAGACGTAGTAGACACTTAGCATTTACTAAAAGTATTTTTTTTCTTGGCTGGACTGGGGCACAGATCTTTTCAGTTGCAGCATGTGGAATCTAGTTCCCTGACGAGGAATAGAACCTGGTCTCCCTGCCTTGGAAGTGTGGAGTCTTAGCCACTGGACCACTGGAAAGTTCTTCCAGAGGAATTTTAGAAAGCTATTCCTGCTATACTGGAGGGAAAATTGACTATGAAAGAATAAGACTTGAGACAGATGAGCTAGGAGTTTTGGGTAATAATATAGGCAAGAGCTGGCAGTGCCTTGATGCTGGAGACAGGTAAATCCTGGGGCTAATGAGGAGGTAGAAATAACAGGTGGTGAGCAATCATATTGGAACAAGGTGGGGGGCAGAGAAAGAGCTGTAGGTTCCTAGTCAGGGCAACTAGATGGAAGGAGGTGGAACGGTGGAGCTAGAGAGGTTGGAAGGAGAAGGAGACAAAGGTAATAAATTCATGTTAAGTTTGAAATGCTCGTGGAAACTCATGGTAGAAATTCTGGTAGGCAGTTAACATGTGAGAGAGGGAACTCACACAAAGAGGAGAGAGGATGAGGGCCCGAGAGAGAAGAAGTGGCCTTAAAAACAGAAACTTGGGGACTTTCCAGATGGTCCAGGAGTTAAGACTCCATGTTCCCAAGGCAGGGGGGCCGGGGTTCAATCCCTGGTCAGGCAATAAGTTCCCACATGTCACAACTAAGACTCAATGCAGCTAAATAAATTAATATTAATTAAGTAAGTAATACACAAGGGTTTTCCCAGGTTGCACAGTGATAAAGAATCCACTTGCCAATGCAGAAGACACAAGAGACACAAGAGATGTAGGTTCGATCCCTGGGTCAGGAAGATCCCCTGAAGAAGGGAATGAAAATCCACTTCAGTATTCTTGCCTAGAGAATCCCAGGGACAGAGGAACCTGGCGGGCTACAGTCCATGGGCTCACCAAGAGCAGGACACGACTTAGCACACACACACATACACATATATATATAGGTGGGTGGTAGGAGGTGGGTGGTAAGTGTTTTATATATATATAACATATATGTATATGTATATATATATGTGTGTGTGTGTGTGTGTATATATATATATGTGTGTGTGTGTGTGTTATATTTATTTATTTATTTATGGGCTTCCCTGGTAGCTCAGCTGGTAAAGAATCTGCCCGCAATTCAGGAGACCTGGGTTCGATCCCTGGGTTGGGAAGATCCCCTGGAGAAGGGCATGGCAACCCACTCCAGTATTCTTACCTGGGAAATCCCCATGGACAGAGAAGCCTGGTGAGCTATAGTCCATGGGGTCACAAAGAGTTGGACACGACTGAGTGACCAAGTACAATATATATATATATATAATAGAATCAATAGAATACAATATATATTCTATATATAATATAGAATACTATACACACACACACACACACACACACATATAATAGAATCCTGGTGGAGGGAAGGATGGTCAGAGGAAGAAGAGCCTGCCCTGAGAGAAAGAAGTGCTGAGGGCAAAGGAAAACCAGGAGGATTCAGAAACAAAGAAATGGTACTCAGTTGTGCCAGACACTGCTGAGGCCAGGTCATGTCAAGGTGAAGAAATGTCCCCTGTACTTCACAGCAAAGACATGAGAGTATTCAACAGACCAGTGGTGGCAACCTTGACAAGGTAGATAGTGAGATGGAGGTGAACTGGAAGCAACAATTGGGCAACTTAGAAGATACAGAAAATACGGAAAAGAAAATTCAAATGACCCTCAACCTCAACACCCAGAGATGACCATCGTCGCCATTTCGGTGTGTTCACCATCCCTTTCATCAGAATGTGTATTATTTGGCTGTGCTGGGTCTTCACTGCCACATGTACGATCTTTTAGTTGTGGTATACAGGACCTAGCTCCCTGATCAGGGATTGAACCTAGGCCCCCTGCCTTGGGAGCATAGAGTCTTAGCCACTGGGCCAGAACACACACATTTTCACAAACTTCAATCATATTGTACATCATGTTAACTAGCTTGCTTTTTTAAGAAACCAATACATTATGAATTACTTCTCATGTCCTTGTTGTTGTTCAACCTCTAGGTCATGTCCAACTCTGACCCCACGGACTGCTGCACGCCAGCCTTCCTTGTCCTTCATTATCTCCCAGAGTCTGTTCAAACTCATGTCCATTGAGTTGGTGATGCCATCCAACCATCTCATCTCATCCTCTGTCAGCCCCTTCTCCTCCTGCCCTCAATCTTTCCCAGCATCAGGGTCTTTTCGAATGAATGCTCTTTGCATCAAGTGGCCAAAGCATTGGAGCTTCAGCTTTAGCATCAGTCCTTCCAATGAATATTTAGGGTTGATTTCCTTTAGGATTGACTGGTTGGATTTCTTTGCAATCCAAGGGACTCTCAAGAGTCTTCTCCAGCACCACAATTTGAAAGCATCAATTCTTTGACGTTCAGCCTTCTTCATAGTCCAAATCTCACTTCTGTACATGACATGTCATTAGACAGTTTATTTTCATAGATGGATGTGTTAGGGGAAGCACATTGATTGAAACTGCCCACCCTGCCCAGGCACCATAGTAACCATTTGCATGAGTTGTTTTATGACAGGAGATCCTGATAAGGAATATGGAACTAATAAGCCACCACCAACCGGAAGAGTTCAGGTAAGGTGGAAAGGAGACACCCGGTGCCCATCCACTTCCCAGAATCCCTCTCGCTAGCATCCATCTTGGCTGAGCGATGTGTGCGCCACCAGGAAAGACGCTGAATTAGAATGATTGGCCAAAGACCACCTGGAAACTAGTCCCATCACCATAAAACCGAGACTGCAAGCCACACGGCAGAGCAGTTCTCCTGCGTTCCCTTACCCTACTGCTCTCCACCCGGGTGCCCTTTCCCAATAAAATCTCTTGCTTTGTCAACACATGTGTCTCCTCAGACAAGTCATTTCCGAGTGTTAGACAAGAGCCCAGTTTCGGGCCCTGGAAGGGGTCCCCTCCTGCAACAGATGTACATTAATTTACTTTATGAATGTGACACAGTCTAGTGGGACATTTAGGCAGTTCTTAATTTTTTTCTCTATTATAAGTGAAGGAAGATGTAGGAAGTGTCCCAGCGAGGAATCAAACCAACCACAAGACTGTCTCAGCCTCCCTGGAAGGCGGGGAAGTTGGCATGCTTGAGACACTTCACGTAGAGTTTCTGGCCAATGAAGGAGGAAGTCAGTTTGCAGGGCCTGGGGCAGATGCACAGGATGAAGAAGACAGCATCGTCTGTGTAGGGTGCTAGTCCCAAGCTAGCTTCGTGGACTCAGATCTGAGGCACAGAAGACAGGAACCACAGCAGAAGCCAAAGAGCTGCTGTAAAGCCACAAAGAGGACAGCACAGCGTCTAAAGCCCAGGAAAAGCCCAGCGTCTAAAGCCCAGGGAAAGCACACACTTTCCCTGGCAACATGCCAGAAGTCCACACTTGCCAAGACACTCGTTGACTTATCCCCACACAACTCTGTTCATCCCCTCTTGGGTTCAGTCTCTTACCTCATCCCTTTCCTGCCCCAGATTCTCTCACTGGACCCTCTGGGATTTAAGGTCAATAAGAACCTCCAAAGAGTCCACCTCTTCTCTTGTTTTTCTCTTTGCATTCTTTTTTTTTTTTTAATCTAATGTACAGATCTTTAATGAGTATTGGTATAGAGGTTACTGGAGATTAATGCCAAGTTTTCCACTGGAAATAATATAGTTGTTACTCTTATTGTTTTCCACAAAGAGAACTGTTGCTTAATAGAAGCTGCAATACCAATACAAACACAAAGATTTATTGTATATCATGCAATAAAGGTTGATATCAAATTTAAGTTTAAAATGCTCATATTCATATGGTAAAATGCGTATAATTCAAAAGGTAAAAATCTCAAAGCTGGATGGAACCCTAATCCCTTTGCCTTCTTGCTCTCAGATGTTTGGTTATCCTCCAAAGCCCCCTTTGAAGAGGTATTTTTCCTCCCACATTCCACACATTCTGGCGTGAGGCTGTTGTCTTCCTTATCTGTTTTTGCTTTGAAAAAATTTCTCCTCCCTTCAAAACCCCAGCCTCTCAGAAGCACCTGCCAGCAGCCTAGACCAGCCATCGCCCTGCCTTGTGGCAATCATCTTGCAACATCTAGCAGTTTCATCAAAGGCTTATTCATTTGGCTTATATTTACTTCTCTATCATAAATCATCTTTGTTTATGCAACTGAGACATCCTCTGAGATAACACGTCCAGCAGCCCAACATCTCAGTTCCTTGTCCTCTTCTCTGCCACCCGACCTCAGCCACAAGCTGAGGTAACTGCACCTCTTCAAACCTTCGGATTCCCAGCACTCCACTCTATCCATCCTTCCAGTCCACTCTCTGATATCCTCAGTTCAACAACCCGTCAGCCTTTGGTTTCTCTAGTCCATTGTCCAGTCCACATTTTCACTGTCCATCACCCTCTTCACATCTTCACATCCCACTTCACCCAGCTTAAGTTCAACTGTCTATAACTATAATGATTCCTTCGTGTACACTCTTCTTTAAATTCCTTTTTTATCTTATTTATTTACTTGGCTCCATCAGGTCTTAGTTGCAGCATTTGTTGTTGTTCAGTTGCTAAGCCGTGTCTCACTCTTCTCAACTCCGTGGGCTGCAGCATGCCAGGCTCCTCTGTCCTTCAGTATCTCCTGGAGTTTGCTCAGATTCATGTCCATTGAGTTGGCAATGCTATCAAACCATCTCATCCTCTGCTGCCCTCTTCTCCTTTTGCATTTGATTTTCCCCAGCATCAGGGTCTTTCTAGTTCTCTGACCAGGGACTGAACCCAGGCCGCCTGCATTGGCAGCTCGGAGTCTTAACCACTGGACCACCAAGGAAATCCTCTTTGTGTACACACTCTTAATTCTCTTGTCCTTCTCCCACCATCTCCTATACAAAACTGCAAGAAGGATCAAACCAAACTCTACCAACAGTGAGACTTTCCCTGAGCTACTGAGTAAGGCTGAGGATAAACGACTGTGTTGACAAATCTCACTTTGACTCTGTAATGATGAATCACAAGCAGGTTCTTAGCACGCCTGGCAATCCTATGGCTTCCCTGCTCAATGCTGTACTTTCTTCTGCTCTCCGAAATTCCCCTTCTTGCCTCGAGTGACGACACTGCACCCTCCAACCTCCATTAGTGATATGAAAACTTGTTTTCCAGAGGAAAGAGAAGCAATCAGAAAAGAACTTCCTCATCATCCCACCAGTGCTTCTTATGATAGCAATTTCTTACAATTTCCTTTTTTCTATTTTGGTCCTCCGTGTTAAATTCATTCGTGTTAAATGTCTGGTCATCCTTTCTTCTCCATTCACATCCCAAACCGTTTCGATGAAAGTACTCCTGCTGAGATAAGGCCAAACCCAATGGTCATTACTCAGCCTCTTAGCAGCATTTAACAGAGCTGTTAAATGCACTCACTCTTTGAACCCCTGTGTTGGCCTCTGGGATAGCACACTCTCCTGGTTTCCCTCCCTCCTTACTGGAGGATCCTTTTGCTGGCTCCTCCTCCAGCCTGTTTTCCTATCTTTTCCTTTCTCTGATTACACGCCTTCTCCCATCCCTTCACCTATCTATCCTGTGCTTCTTCGTGTTTATGAATGGCCCCTCCCACCCCATCACTAAGTCTTAGGGTTCATCAATGCCCACAGCCCTCAGTAGATTCCAATGGCTCTACATTCAAAATTTGCCCCAGGGGACTTTCCAGGTGGTCCAGTGGTTAAGACTCTGGGCTCCCAATGCCCCAAGTTCAATCCCTGGTCAGGGAATAGATCCCCCACGCCACAACTAAAAATACTACATGTCGCAACTAAGCCCTGGTGTAGCCAAATAAAACACAAAAACAAAACTCTACCCCAAATCTGATCACTTGTCACCCTCCTCTGCCTTTACCACAAAGTTCAGGCCACCACTATCCTTCACCTGCACCACTGCAATAACCTCCTCACCTGTCTCCCCTCTTCCAGTCTTACTCTCCTTCAATCCATTCTCCTCATAGCAAAGGGTAACACGTCAACCCCTGCTCCAGGCTGCCCCACGGCTGCCCCACGACTCCAATGACGGCCTTCAAAGCCACCTCTTCAGCTCTTTCCCTACTCACCGAGCTCTATCCACTCTGCCATTCTTTGCTGCACCCGTAGCAGGCTAAGCCTGTCTCCTCAGGGACATTGCACTTGCTGTTGCCTTCACTGGAACAGTCTTCCTCCCAAAGCACACTTCCTTTCTGAAGGTCACTGCCTCCAAGAGACCTCCCCCAACCTCCCTAATGAAAATAGCTCTAAACACCTGTCAATCCACCTCCTTGTCATGTTTTCTTTTTCTTCATAATAAGTATTGCTCTCTAAAGCTGTATAAGTATTGTTGACTTGTTTATTGTCTGCCTCTTGTCATTCAGTCCCCAGCATATTGAACAATGCTTGGTACAACAGTAAGTGCTCCATAAACCTTTGTTCTATGAAAGAAAGAAAAGGTTGGGGGGTTGGGAGGGAAAGAAGAGAGGGAAGAAAGAGGGGAAGGATAGGCAGGGAAACAAAAAGCCTGAGAAAACAAGTTTTGGTTAAAGCCAGCTTAAATCACCGGCTCCTGCCTTCTGCATATTCCATCAATCATACTGATGGTAGCATAACAATTACAAACGGAAGAGTCTGCCAGGCCTGAGTACAAGTCCCAGCTTGACCGGTGTCAGCTTTGGTTTTAGGCAACTTACTTGATCTCTCTGAGCCACATACACCACTTTGGCAAATTTTTATGGTGACTACATCACAACAGGGGCATTATACCATATCTGTTGTGAGGATTATATATAAAATAACATATTAAAAGTCTCTGGCATTAATTGTAAGTGCTAATCATAAGGGAGTCATTTCCGCCAGTTCTTCCAGGTTTGCCATGATACATTCTCATTACCTATTTACAACCTTCAGTGTTTGCAATTTGGATTTGCTGCTTTGGGTTTTTATTATTATTATTATTTGGCCACGCCATGCAGCATGAGATCTTAGTTCCCTGGCCGGGGATTGAACCTGTGCCCCGTCCAGTGAACGGTGGAGCCATAACCATTGGACCAGCAGGGAAGTCCTCGAACTATTTGGGGGTTTTTAGGTTGGGTTTTCTTACTTAGTTCAGTTCAGCTCAGTCGCTCAGTCATGTCTGAGTCTTTGTGACCCCGTGAATCGCAGCATGCCAGGCCTCCCTGTCCATCACCATCTCCCGGAGTTCACTCAGACTCACGTCCATCGAGTCAGTGATGCCATCCAGCCATCTCATCCTCTGTCATCCCCTTTTCCTCCTGCCCCCAATCCCTCCCAGCATCAGAGTCTTTTCCAAGGAGTCAACTCTTCGCATGAGGTGGCCAAAGTACTGGAGTTTCAGCTTTAGCATCATTCCTTCCAAAGAAATCCCAGGGCTGATCTCCTTCAGAATGGACTGGTTGGATTGCCTTGCAGTCCAAGGGACTCTCAAGAGTCTTCTCCAACACCACAGTTCAAAAGCATCAGTTCTTCAGCGCTCAGCCTTCTTCACCGTCCAACTCTCTCGTAAATTTCTGGTTTGCTGTATTGTGGTCAGAAAAGGTGGCCAGTACAGTTTCAGCTTTGAAGTTATCTGGAATTTCCTTCAGAGCCTAATATTTTATCAATATTTATAAATGTTTCATTAACATCAAAAAACAGGTGTGTTCTCCATTTATGAGATACAAAGTTCAATAAATATCATTTGAAGGCAAGATGGAGACTTTATTGCTGCCTTCCTGGTATCCAGCAAAGGGCATGGTGCACATCATACACATTTAATAAATATTTGCTGAATGAGTGGCTAATTAATCAATCATCTTATTATCGTTTAGATTCTCAATACCTTTGTACCCTTGGGTAATTTTTCTTACTTCATCTACTACAGACTGCTGAGTTATGCCACAGTTTCTTGCTACTATTATATAGTCCATATAGCTACATATAGCTATATATATATGTATGTTTGGTTTCCCAGGGTATCTGTTTTGACTTTTTATATTTCAGGACAATATGATTTTGTGCCTAAAGCTTTATCATTGTTATATAATCAACGTAAATATACCCTATATCAGTATAAAATGAACACTTAACATTATCTATATGCTTCAATTTTATTATGCACTTATTATTTTGAATAATCAAAACATAATAATAAAATTCAAAATACCCAATAAGACCCTTCCCTGGTGGTCCACTGGCTAAGACTCCACACTTCCTAGGTAGGGGGTCTGGGTTCGATCCCTGGTCAGGGAACTATATCCTGCATGCCACAACTAAGACCCAGTGCAGCCAAATAAATAATTGTTTTAAAAAGATGCAATCATAAATTTTCATAAAGGTGAAAAGCAATTTTCCTTTCCCTCTTGTCTTCCATATCTTGTTTCTCTCCTCTGAGATAACTACTGTTAACAGAATTTTGTTGATTAGCTTAATTTGAAAACATTAATTTTCTTCATAGAAGAGTTTAAAATATTTTCATGAATTGTTCTGATCCACATATTTGGTATAATCAGTCATCTTATTGTATGCTTTCTCTTTCTTATGCCTCTTGATACTTTATCTCCTGCTATATGGATTAAATTTTCTTTGTTTTTATCTTCTCTGGAACTTTTTAAAACATACTGCTGTTTAGTCGCTAAGTTATGTTCAACTGTTTTGCAACCCCATGGACTGTAGCCTGCCAGGCTCCTTCTTTCCATGGATTTTCCAGGCAAGAATACTGGAATGGGCTGCCATATCCTTCTCCAGGGGATCTTCCCAAACAAGGGATTGAACCCATGTCTCCTGCATTGGTAGGTAGGTTCTTTACCACTGAGCCACCAGAAAGCCCAACTGGCACGTTACTCTCTCATGACGCCCATTTGCTCAGTTGTCAACCAAACTTGCATAAATCTTTTCACAAGCCAAGAGGGAGGGAAAGGGGCCTTGTGTTTCAGTATTTGTGATACACAGGGCACCCTGCAGTCTTGCTACCATAGTGTGGTCCTTGGAACAGGAGCCTCAGCATCACCCAGCTGCTTTTAAGAAATGTAGACCCTCAATTAAAAAATCTACAAACAATAAATCCTGGAGAGGGTGAGGAGAAAAGGAAGCCCTCCTGCACTGTTGGTGGGAATGTAAATTAGTGGACAGTATGAGGAAGGGAGAACAGTATGAGGTTCCTCAAAATACTAAAAATAGAACCACCATATGATCCAGCAATCCCACGCCTGAACATGTATCTGGAGAAAAATACGGTTCAAAAAATGCATGCACCCCAGTGTTCACTATAGCACTGTTAACAGCAGCCATACACAGAAGCAACCTAAACGTCCATCAACGGAGGAACGGATAAAGAAGATGTGGTGCCTATATACAATGGACTATTACTCAGCCATAAAAAAGAATGAAATAATGCCAGTTGCAGAGACATGGATAGACCTAGAGACTGTGACACAGAGGGAAGAAAATCAGAAAGAAAAAAACAAATATATAATATCTCTTATATGTGGAATCTATAAAAATGGTATAGATGAACTCATTTGAAAAGCAGAAATAGAGACACAGATGTAGAGAACAAACTTCTGGTTACGAAGGTGGGGGGGAACGTGGAGAATTGGGAGATTGGGGTTGACATATATACACTGCTATGTATGAAACAGATAACTAATAAGCACCTATTGTATAGCACAGGGAACTCTACTCAATGCTCTTTGGTGACCTATATAGAAAGGAAATCCAAAGAAAAGAGGGATATATGTATACTTATAGCTGATTCATTTTGCTGTCCAGTAGAAACTAATACAACATTGTAAAGCAACCATGTGCTATGCTAAGAGTCCTCAGTCGTGTCAGAGTCTTTGCAACCCTGTGAACTGTAGCTTGCCAGGCTCCTCTGTCTATGGGATTCTCCAGGCAAAAATACAGGGGTGTGATGCCAATTCCTTTTCCAGGGGCCCTTCCAGACCCAGGGGTCAAACCCTGGGTTTGATCAAACCCAGGAGAGATCAAACCCAGGAGTTCTGTTAAGGCTCCTTCCTTGGCCGGTGGGGTCTTTACCACTAGCACCTACTCCAGTAAAAATTAATTTAAAAAAAAATGCAGACTGGTCAGGGCTCCCTCAGCCCTGATGAGTCAGAATCTGCATTTTAACAAGATCCCCTGGAGGTCTGTATAAAGTTAAGCTGAGAGCCATGGGGGAGCCCCTCTTGCCAAGGTCTCAGTGTGGTTCTGGCTCTGTAGCCACAGGATCTAGAGTAGCCACCGGCCCAAGTTGCTCCCCATCACATCACATTGCTGAGTTCCCTCATAAAATTCAGCAAAGTCTTGGGACTTCCCTGGTGGTCCAGTGGATAAGAATATGCCTTGAAATGCAGAAGCAGGTTCAATCCCTGATCGGGGCACTGAGACCCCACATGCTGCAGAGCAACTAAGCCCTCAAGCCACAACTACAGTCTGTGTGCTGCAATGAAAGATCCCACAAAGAGGGCTTCCCTGGTGGCTCAGTGGTAGAGAATCTGTCTGCCAATGCAGGAGATCAATCCCCGGTCCAGGAAGATCCCATGTGCCCCAGAGCAACAGCCCAGGCACCACAGCTATTGAGCCTGTGCTCAAGAGCCCAGCAAATACGACTACTGAACCCATACGCCGCAACTACTGAATCCTGTGCCCTAGAGTCGATGCTCGCCAACAAGAGAAGCCACCTGCATGAGAAGCCTGGGTACCTCGACTAGAGAGTAGCCCCCACTCACTACAGCTGGAGAAAAGCCTGCACAGCAAGAAAGACCCAGCACGGCCAAAAATAAATAAATAAAATTCTTTTAAAAGAGATCCCACATGCCACAACTAAGACCAGACGCAGCCAAATAAATGAAGACTTAAAAAAAAATTTGGAATAGTCTCCAACTTTTAGTTTACTGCCTGTCTCCCAGAGTATAACATAAGCTACAGGGAGGGACCTTGTCTAGCAAGTTTAGTGCCGGATCCACTGGGTCCAGAACTGGGCCTACAAAGAAAATTTCTTGAGACATCTCCAGAGGTGACACACACTATTATTTTATGTATTGCCAAGAAAGAATGCTGCCTGGTATGTGATAGAACAATGCTTTCCTAGCACTTGAAATGTTTGTTGTATGCTAATTAAAAGTTCTTCCAAAAAAATCATGTTGATGCATACAAGAAAAGAAAACTGCAAGTAAAGTAAATTGGTTAAAATATTCCCCAAAGTTCTTCAAAATCTGACTCTTCTGATTTGTTTCCTGGCTGAGTCATAGATAACTGTTTTCACACACAAAACTGACTGTTGTGCCCTCAAGGGCACTGGTGATGCAGCTTTTCTCAAGAGTGCTCCCCTACTGTCACCAAGATTTTCTCCCAAAGTCCTGGTGCTTTCTTTTTTAAAAGTTGTTATTTATTTATTTTTGGCTGTGCTGGGTCTCTGTTGCTGCGTGCAGACTTTCCCTGGTTGCAAGTTTCTGACTGCGGTGGCATCTCTTGTCGTGGAGCACAGGCTTATTTGCCCTGTGGCATATGGGATCTTCCCAGACCAGGGATAGAACTGGGGTCCCCTGGGGTCCCCTGCATCCCCCATAGGTGGATTCTAATCCACTGGATCACCAGGGAAGTCCTGTGGTTTCTTGTTTTACCACATGGTATCCACAGAATCAACACCTTTACTCAGTTCAATTTGTGTTCCGCTACTTTGTTTCCATGACTTTCTAAATATATCATTAGCTTTTTTGTCTCTGCTTTAAAACACAGTGCAACCTTTTTTTGAGACTTCGAAATTGAAATATAGTTGACATATAACATTGTATTAATTGTATTCTACTCTTATATTTTAAGTTTACAACATAATGATTTCCTATATATATGTATAAGGCTTCCCTGGTGGCTCAGCTGGTAAAGAATCTGGCTGTAATGTGGAAGACCTGGGTTCGAACCCTGGCTTGTGAAGATTCCCCTGGAGAAGGGAACAGCAACCCACTCCAGTATAGATGGCTTCTCTGGTCGCTCAGACAGTAAAAAAAACTGCCTGCGATTCGAGTAACTCCGGTTCCATCCTTGTGTCGGGAAGATCGCCTGAAGGACAAAATAAATAGCAAACCACTCTAGTATTCTTGCCTGAAGAATTCCATGGACAGAGGAGCCTGGAGGGCTACAGTCCATGGGGTTGCAAAGAGTTGGACACAACTGAGTGATTCCATATATATACATATGTATATACTACAAAATGATTACTACTGTAAGTTTAGTTAACATCCACTACCTCACATAGTTATAATCTCTTTTCTCATTATGAGAATTTCTAAGATTCACATTCTTACAGATCTTAAGAACAGATGTGTGGTTGCAAAGAGGGAGGGGGAGTAGGGGAGGGAAGGACTGGGAGTTTGGGATTAGCACAGGCAAACTATTATATACAGAGGGCGAGGGATAAACAATGAGGTCCTACTATACAGCCACCTGAACCAATAAAATGCTTTCTGTTTCAGTAGAGTTGAGTCTCTGTGACCTGATACATTTCTTTAAAATGGACTCTGGTCATGGCAGGCAATACATGGTTGACATCTATACTGTTGTTAATATAATTTTTAGAATTCACTCTATATATTTTCTCTTTAAAATGATTTCTGAAACTTTTATTTTGTGTTCTAACTAGGTTTATAAAAAGTATTTAGTTATGCCAAGATTTCCCCATTTTGGAGTTTTCATTTCACTTCATGTCTCGGTAAGTTAAAATATCTTTTTTAAAAAGGAGAAGAAGGAGTCACAATGGTATTTCCAAACCCAAACATTCTCAGAAATTCTGTTGCCCCTCACATGCAAAAAGAAACTTGGATACGTATAAAATAATTGACTCACAACTTGTGACATAAATGTAGACGTTGTTCCTTTGTCTCCTGGGCATTGAGTGTCACAGAGAAGTCTCAGGCTTGATTGCTTTTTGTTACTTTTTAGGAAGATTTTTCTTTTTTTTTTTTTAATTTGGGGTATAGGCTTCCCTTATGACTCAGCAGGTGAAAGAGTCCCCCTGCAGGTTCAATCCCTGGGGCGTGGAGATCCCCTGGAGGATGGAAATGGCAACCCATTTCAGTATTCTTCCCTGGAGAATCCCATGGACAGAGCAGCATGACAGGCTACACAGTCCACGGGCCCACAAAGAGCTGGACACGACTAAGTGACTAAGCACACAGGATAGTTGCTTTACGATGCTGGGTTAGTTTCTCTGTACAACAAAGTGAATCAGCTATGTGTATACAGCTATATTCGAGAATCAGCTATATTTGAGATCCCCGGTGGCTCAGCGGTAAAGAATCTGCCTGTCAATGCAGGAGATGCTGGTTCGATCCCTGGGTCAGGAAGATCCCCTAGAGGAGGGCATCACTACCCACTCCAGTATTCTTGCCTGGAGAATCCCCACAGACACAGGAGCCTGGCGGGCTACAGTGTATGGGATCACAGAGTCAGACAGGGCTAAAGCAATGGAGCACAGCACAGCAAGATATTTGCAGTGAAGTAAGTTCTGAAAGAGATGGGAATACCAGACCACCTGACCTGCCTCTTGAGAAATCTGTATGCTGGCCAGGAAACAACAGTTAGAACTGGACATGGAACAACAGACTGGTTCCAAATAGGAAAAGGAGTACGTCAAGGCTGTATATTGTCACCCTGCTTATTTAACTTCTATGCAGAGTACATCATGAGAAACGTTGGGCTGGAAGAAACACAAGCTGGAATCAAGATTGCTGGGAGAAATATCAATAACCTCAGAAATGCAGATGACACCACCCTTATGGCAGAAAGTGAAGAGGAGCTAAAAAGCCTCTTGATGAAAGTGAAAGAAGAGAGTGAAAAAGTTGGCTTCAAGCTCAACATTCAGAAAACGAAGACCATGGCATCCAGTCCCATCAATCCATGGAAAATAGATGGGGAAACAGTGGAAACAGTGGCAGACTTTATTTTGGGGGGCTCCAAAATCACTGCAGATGGTGATTGCAGCCATGAAATTGAAAGATGCTTACTCCTTGGAAGAAAAGTTATGACCAACCTAGATAGTATATTCAAAAGCAGAGACATTACTTTGCTGACTAAGGTCCGTCTAGTCAAGGCTATGGTTTTTCCTGTGGTCATGTGTGGATGTGAGAATTGGACTGTGAAGAAGGCTGAGCGCCGAAGAATTGATGCTTTTGAACTGTGGTGTTGGAGAAGACTCTTGAGAGTCCCTTGGGCTGCAAGGAGATCCAACTAGTCCATTCTGAAGGAGATCAGCCCTGGGATTTCTTTGGAAGGAATGATGCTAAAGCTGAAACTCCAGTACTTTGGCCACCTCATGGGAAGAGTTAACTCCTTGGAAAAGACTCTGATGCTGGGAGGGATTGAGGGCAGGAGGAGAAGGGGACGACAGAGGATGAGATGGCTGGATGGCATCACGGACTCGATGAACGTGAGTCTGAGTGAACTCTGGGAAGTTGGTGATGGACAGGGAGGCCTGGCATGCTGCGATTCATGGGGTCGCAAAGAGTCGGACGTGACTGAGCGACTGAACTGAACTGAAGTAAGTCTAGGAAGCCTTTTAACTTTGTTGAGATGTATTCTTTAATTCAGATATTTAGTCAGGATGAATCTGGGTTCAGTTCACGTTAAAAAGAATATAATTTTATATATTTATTTATTTACTTTGAGCTGTGCTGAGTCTTTGGTCCTGCAAGGGCTTTTCTCTAGTTGTGGCAATCCAGGGCTACTTTCCAGTTGCAGTCCACAGACATCTCATTGCAGTGGCTTCTCTTGTTGCGGAGCATGGGCTCTAGGGGATTCAGGCTTCAGCAGTTGCGCTTCCTGGGCTCTAGAGCACAGGCTCAATAGTGGTGGTGCACGGGCTTAGCTACTCTGCAGCCTGTGCCATCTTCCCAGACCAGGGATCAAACCCCAAGTCTCCTGGCATTGACAGGCAGATTCTTTATTACTCAGCTACCAGGGAATCCCCTGTTCACTTTCGGTACTTTGCCTGGGATACAGTACACCCTCCAGCCCAGTAACTTAAGTGGCACCACACCCTGGAGAGACTTCCCAGCACAGATCTGTCACATGTGACGTCACTCCCACCAGTTCTGTTCTTATCTTTGGGAGCAACTGGTTTCCTGACCTTCCGCCTCTGTTCTCTCACTCCTGTTCCCTTACAGTTTTTGTTGCTGGTCCTCTTTCCTAATCTTCCGGTCCTTTACTTGTGCATTTTGCTCAAGTTTATCCTTAGTATCCCTCACCAGCTCTGTCCCACCTTCAGTCCCGTTCTTTAGTGCTTCTCACGTGGACTTTGGTTATCTTTGTGCGTTTTGAGTTTCCAGGCAATTCTCTGTCTCTCCCAAAAGAGAACCACTGGTGCCTTTTCATCTCAGCCTTTTGTTTCTTAAAATACTCTGCTCCTACTTTTAGTGAAAACCTTCCTGAAAATTCCTTTCAAATACTACAGTAAATATTTCTCAAGAATTCTGTTTCTTTCTTTCAGTCTTCAGGAAAATATGCCCTTCCTTCGTTTTGATGAAATTTTTCAGAATCCCTATAATGTTTTTAACATTATTTCATGCACACAAAATTGCACAAAATGTAATATAAATAAATACCTGTAAACCGCACAACTTTTCTTTTTTTTTTCTCTTTACTTATCCTGAAAAGCAGAATTATCTCTCAGACTCAGGACTGCTGACCTTGTAGACAAGTATGCAGCTCCCTCTCGTCCCTTTTCCCAGTCCACTGGAACAATGGCTACAGTGGGAACACCCGCCAGGCGGGCACCACAGCTTCTCTGGTGGCTCAACATCACTTCCAGTGACTCAGCAGAAACACTGGTCATTCATCTGCCTCTACTTTCCAGTGCTTGCGCTTCTTCCTCCTGTACTGTTACATGTATATATATATATATGTTACATATATATACATATTTGGATATGCTGCGGCATGCAGGGTCTTGTTCCCTGATCAGGGATTGAACCCAGAGTCCCTGCATTGAGAGACTAGAGTCTTAGCCACTGGACCACCAGGGAAGTCCCTTTCTTCCTATGGTTTCTGTTTATTTATGGATACAGCTGCTTCGTGGCTTCTGTTCACTCCCTGCTTTCATACTTTCCTCAGTTTCTTTTATACTTTTCTTAGTTCTGGGCCACCCCTCTGTCTGATGACTCTCAGGTTGTCTGTAGCCAACTTTCTCAAGAATGAAGATCCAATTTGTTGATCAGTCATCATTCAGTGAGGGTACCTCTCTCTGTTGGGCAGAGTTCTTACCTTCGGCAATCATACAGGTCTCTGGTTTCACGTCTGATTTTGGGTCGCCTACATTTTCTTGGATCAATCAGCTGCGGCCTAGATGACAGGATCTCTGTGAGTCAGCTATTGCTGTGTTACAAAAAAATCCCACGAAGTCTTCAGTTCAGTTCAGTCAGTTCAGTCGCTCAGTTGTGTCCGACTCTTGCAAGCCCAAACAAATCTTTGTCCATCGAGTCCGTGATGCCATCCAGCCATCTCATCCTCTGTCATCCCCTTCTCCTCCTGCTCCCAGTCCCTCCCAGCATCAGAGTCTTTTCCAAGGAGTCAACTCTTCACATGAGGTGGCCAAAGTATTTGAGTTTCAGCTTTAGCATCATTCCTTCCAATGAACACCCAGGACTGATCTCCTTCAGAATGGACTGGTTGGATCTCCTTGCAG
Organism: Capra hircus; assembly: GCF_001704415.2. NCBI lineage: Eukaryota > Metazoa > Chordata > Mammalia > Artiodactyla > Bovidae > Capra > Capra hircus. Next base: position 26,394,906 of record NC_030826.1, on the reverse strand, counting down.
TCCAAGGGACTCTCAAGAGTCTTCTCCAACACCACAGTTCAAAAGCATCAATTCTTCTGTGCTCAGCTTTCTTCACAGTCCAATTCTCACATCCATACATGACCACTGGAAAAATCATAGCCTTGACTAGACGGACCTTTGTTGGCAAAGTAATGTCTCTGCTTTTTAATATACTGTCTAGGTTGATCATAACTTTCCTTCCAAGGAGTAAGCGTCTTTTAATTTCATGGCTGCAATCACCATCTGCAGTGATTTTGGAGCCCAAAGAATAAAGTCTGACACTGTTTCCACTGTATTAGTGGCCTACAAATATAAGCATTTATTTTACTCATTCATGTATGGATGCACTGGAGGTCCGCTGACGTAGGCTGGGATCTGTTCAGGGCTTTTTCTTTGTATCTTACACCCTCCTTTGACTAGTGGAGGTCCTTCTAAAGGGAGAATCCACAGCTAGGGCTTAATGAATTCTGTGTCAAAAAAGACTCTTTAGGGAATTTCAGTGGTTAGGACTCCAAACTTTCACTGCCGAGGGCCCAGGTTCAATCCTTGGTCAGGAAACTAAGATCTAGCAAGCTGCACAACATCCCCTCGCCCCCAAAATCTACAGAGTCAGTGTAATCTCTATCAAATTATCAATGGCACTTTTCACAGAACTAGAACAAACAAATCTTAAAATTTCTATGTAGAGACAAAAGACCCTGAATAGCCAAAGTAATCTTGAGAAAGAAAAATGAAGGAGGAAGAATCAGGCTCCCTGACTTCAGACTTTACAACAAAGCTACAGTCATCAAAACACTATGGTACTGACACAAAAATGGGAATATAGATCAATGGAACAGGATAGAAAGCCTAGAAATAAACCCATACATCTATGGTCAATTAACCTATGACTAAGCAGGAAAGACTATACAATGGAGGAAAGACAGTCTCTTCAGTAAATGCTGCTGGGAAAATTGGACAGCTCCATGTAAAAAAAATGAAATTAGAACATTCGTTAGCACCACACACAAAAATAAACTCAAAATGGATTAAAGAGCTAAATATAAGATGGAATACGTAAAACTCTTAGAGGAAAACACAGGCAGAACACTCTGACATAAATTACAGCAATAACTTTTCCAAACCATCTCCTAGAGTAATGGAAATAAAAATAAAAATTAATAAATGGGACCTAATTAAACTCAAAAGCTTTTGCACAGCACAGGAAACCACAAACAAAACAAAAAGACAACCCACAGAATGGGGGGAAAAAATTGCAGACAACGCGACCAACAAGAGTCTAATTTCCAAAATTTATGAACAGCTCATGAGGCTAAATATCAAAAAACAAACAACCCAATCAAAAATGGGCAGAAGACCTAAACAGTTATTTCCTGAAAGAAGACATACAGATAGCCCAGAGGCACATGAAAAGATGCTCAATATCATTATTAGAGAAATGCAAATCAAAACTACAATGAGGTATCACCTCACACCAGTAAGAATGGCCACCATCAAAAAATCCACAAATAGGACTTCCCTGGCAGTCCAGTGGTTAAGACTCTATACCTCCACTGCAAGGGGCATGGGCTTGATCCCTGGAATGAGAACTAAAATCCCACAAGTCTGGAGAAGGAAATGGCAATCCACTCCATTACTCTTGCCTGGAGAATCCCTTGGACAGAAGAGGCTGGTGGGCTACAGTTCATGGAGTCGCAGAGTCAGACATGACTGAGCAACTGACACACACAGAAAATTGAGGAGATACTTGATGGCTCAAGTGTATACTTTATCTACTCTCCCATTTCCTGCAGGAAGCAGAATGGGGCAGGCAGGACCTGGGAGGCAGGATGGCTCGCCCCCACTCCTTCCATCCCTCCTGGAAGTCTTCGGCCCTCAGTGCCCACAACAGCTGGCCTTGGGCAAATAAAAGACTAAGTTGTTTACTGGCAAAAAAAAAAAAAATCCCACAAGTCAAGGAACAGGGGAGGGGAGGAGACTTAGTCTCTCCATCTCTTCACTGTTCTTTCCTCTGGATTTTCTTCACTCTCCAGCAGGCAGGCAACAATATGCCACCAGCGACTCCATCAGCACAACCACATCAGGAATTCTTTGACCTCAGATCTCCAAAAAGAAGAACCAGAAATAGATTCCCATGGGACTGGCCTAGATCAAGGGGCCATCACTGAATCAAACAACGGAGACCAGGGGGATGGAGGCTTAAAAAATGAGACTTCAGTGGAGAGCCCACCTGGGAGACACAGGTGATGGCTTCGACAGGAGGAGGGCTTGATAAACAGACACTGACAAGAAGACTCTATACATGGACATCACCAGATGGTCAATACCAAAATCAGATTGATTATATTCTTTTCAGTCAATAATAGAGAAGCTCTATACAGTCAGCAAAAACAAGACTGGGAGTGGACTGAGGCTCAGATCATGAACTCTTTATTGCAAAATTCAGACTGAAATTGAAGAAAGTAGGGAAAACCACTAGACCATTCAGTTCAGTTCAGTTCAGTCGCTCAGTCTTGTCTGACTCTTTGTGACCTCATCGACTGTAGCACGCCAGGCCACCCTGTCCATCACCAACTTCTGGAGTTTACCCAAACTCATGTCTATTGAGTCGGAGATACAATCCAACCATCTCATCTTTTGTCATCCCCTTCTCCTCCTGCCTTCAATCTTTCCCAGCATCAGGGTCTTTTCCAATGAGTCAGCTCTTCGCATCAGGTGGCCAAAGTATTGGAGTTTCAGCTTCAACATCAGTCCTTCCAATGAACATTCAGGACTGATTTCCTTTAGGATGGACTGATTGGATCTCCTTGCAGTCCAAGGGACTCTCAAGAGTCTTCTCCAACACCACAGTTCAAAAGCATCAATTCTTCGGCACTCAGCTTTCTTTATAGTCCAACTCTCACATCCATATATGACTACTGGTAAAACCATAGCCTTGACTAGATGGACCTTTGATGGCAAAGTAATGTCTCTGCTTTCTAATATGCTGTTTAGGTTGGTCATAACTTTTCTTCTAAGGAGTAAGCATCTTTTCATTTCATGGCTGCAGTCATCATCTGCAGTGATTTTGGAGTCCAGAATATAAAATCTCTCACTATTTGCCATGAAGTGATGGGACCAGATGCCATGATCTTTGTTTTCTGAATGTTTTCTGAGTGAAAAAGCATTAAGCCAACTTTTTCACTCTCCTCTTTTACTTTCATCAAGAGGCTCTTTAGTTCTTCTTCACTTTCTGCCATAAGGGTGGTATCATCTGCATATCTGAGGTTACTGCTATTTCTCCTAGCAATCTTCATTCCTTGTGCTTGAAGCTTGTGCTTCATCCAGCCCAGGATTTCTCATGATGTACTCTGCATAGAAGTTAAATAAGCAGAGTGACAATATACAGCCTCCTTTTCCTATTTGGAACCAGTCTGTTGTTCCATGTCCGTTCTAACTGTTGCTCCTTGACCTGCATACAGATTTCTCAAGAGGCAGGTCAGGTGGTCTGGTATTCCCATCTCTTGAAGAATTTTCCACAGTTTATTGTCATCTACAATAAACTTTGGCTTTGGCATAGTCAATAAAGCAGAAATAGATGTTTTTCTGGAACTGTCTTGCTTTTTTATGATCCAGTGGGTGTTGGCAATTTGATCTCTGGTTCCTCTGCCTTTTCTAAAACGAGCTTGAACATCTGGAAGTTCATGGTTCACATACTATTAAAGCCTGGCTTGGAGAATTTTGAGCATTACTTTGCTAGTATGTGAGATGAGTGCAATTGTGTGGTAGTTTGAGCATTCTTCGGCAATGGACAATGCCAAAGAATGCCAAAGACCATTCAGGTATGACCTAAATCAAATCCCTCACGATTATACTGTGGAAGTGACAAAGATTCAAGGGATTAGACCTGATAGAGTCCCTGAAGAACTATGGACAAAGGTTTGTGACGTTGTACAGGAGGCAGTGTTCAAGACCATTCCAAAGAAAAAGAAATACAAAAAGGCAAAATGGTTGTCTGAGGAGGGCTTACAAATAGCTGAGAAAAGAAGAGAAGTTAAAGGCAAAGGAGAAAAGGAAAGAAAGATATACTCATCTGAATGCAGAGTTCCAGTCATTAGCTAGGAGAGATAAGAAAGCCTTCCTCAGTGATCAAGGCAAAGAAACAGGAAAATAATAGAATGTTTTGTTTGGGAAAGACTAGAGATCACTTCAAGAAAATTAGAGATACCAAGGAAATATTTCATGCAAAGAGGGGCAATAAAGGATAGAAACTGTATGGATCTAACAGAAGCAGAAGATATTAAGAAGAGGTGGCAAGAATACGCAGAAGAACTATACAAAAAAGATCTTCATGACCCAGGTAATCATGATGGTGTCATCACTCACCTAGAGCCAGACATCCTGGAATGTGAAGTCAAGTGGGCCTTAGGAAGCACCACTATGAACAAAGCTAGTGGAGGTCATGGAGCTTCAGTTGAGCTATTTCAAATCCTCAAAGATGATGCTGTGAAAGTACTGCACTCAATATGCCAGCAAATTTGGAAAACTCAGCAGTGGCCACAGGACTGGAAAAGGTCAGTTCTCATTCCAATCCCAAAGAAAGGCAGTGCCAAAGAAAGTTCAAACTACCACACGATTGCACTCATCTCATGTACTAGCAAAGTAATGCTCAAAATTCTTCAAGCCATGCTTCAACAGTACGTGAACCATGAACTTTCAGATGTTCAAGCTGGATTTAGAAAAGGCAGAGGAACCAAAAATCAAGTCGCCAACACCCACTGGATCATCAAAAAAGCAAGAGAGTTCCAAGAAAACATCTACTTCTGCTTTATTGACTATGCCAAAGCCTTTGACTGTGTGGATCACAATGAACTGTGGAAAATTCTTCAAGAGATGGGAATACCAGACCATCCTATCTGCCTCCTAAGAAATCTGGATGCAGGTCAAGAAGCAACAGTTAGAACTGGTCATGGAACAACAGACTGGTTCCAAATCAGGAAAGGAGTATGTCAAGGCTGTAGATTGTCACCCTGCTTATTTAACTTCTATGCAGAGTACATCATGAGAAATGCTGGGCTGGGGGAAGCACAAGCTGGAATCAAGATTGCCAGGAGAAATATCAATAACCTCAGATATGCAGATGACACCACCCTTATGGCAGAAAGTGAAGAAGAACTAAAGAGCCTCTTGATGAAAGTGAAAGAGGAGAGTGAAAAAGTTGGCTTAAAACTCAACATTCAGAAAACTAACACCATGGCATCTGGTCCTATCACTTCATGGCAAATAGATGGGGAAACAGTGGAAACAGTGAGAGATTTCATTTTGGGGGGCTCCAAAATCACTGCAGATGGCGATTGCAGCCATGAAATTAAAAGACGCTTGCTCCTTGGAAGAAAAGCTATGACCAACCTAGACAGCATATTAAAAAGCAGAGACGTTACTTTGCCAACAAAGGTCCGTCTAGTCAAAGCTATGGTTTTTCCAGTAGTCAGGTACGGATGTGAGAGTTGGACTATAATGAAAGCTGAGTGCCAAAGAATTGATGCTTTTGAACTGTTGTGTTGGAAAAGACTCTTGAGAGTCCCTTGGACTGCAAGGAGATCAAACCAGTCAATCCTAAAGAAATCAGTCCTGAATGTTCATTGGAAGGACTGATGCTGAAGCTGAAGCTGATACTTTGGCCACCCGATGTGGAGAACTGACTTACTGGAAAAGACCCTGATGCTGGGAAAGATTGAAGCCAGGAGGAGAAGGGGACGACAAAAGATGAGATGGTTGGATGGCATCACTGACTCAATGGACATGAGTTTGAGCAAGCTCCAGGAGTTTGTAATGGACAGGGAGGCCTGGCGTGCTCTAGTCCGTGGGGTCACAGAGTTAGACACTGTGGGACTGAAGTGAACTGACAAGAAGAAACAGAAAAAACACCACCATCTTCTTGGTTTCTTTCCAGGAGGAAGCTTCTCTGTGGGGTTAAGAAGCAATGAGGCTACCACACATTGGCTTAGTGTGTTCTTTGTTACAAAATTCTCCTCACCCTCACCCCTTTTTCTTTTGGCTGCACCACATGGCATGTAGGATCATAGTTCCCCAACCAGGGACTGAACCCGAGCCCCTGGCAGTGAGAGTGCAGAATCCTAACCACTGGACCACCAGGGAATTCCCTATTTAATCCTCACCACCAGCCCAAGAGCCCAGGAGCATCACTATGCCCTCTGTACAGATGAGGCAACTGAGATTTAGAGACATTAAGGGGCTTGGGTAAGTCACAAAGCAGGTAAGGAGCTGACGGAGGGTCTGTGGAGAGGTGTGTGCAGAAGAAGAGGAACACACCGACTCCATGCAACTTCCTCTGTGGGTCAGCCTCCCCTAGCTCGTCCACCACATCCTCCCCTTGGCCTGCGTCTCTGCAGCAGCCCCACGTCTCCTGCCCCTGTCCTTTATTATCAGCTGCTGCCAGCTTCGCCACACCTCCTCCCCGACCTTTGCTCCTGGCTTGTTTTTCCCTCTGGACTCGGGAACCTTAGGTTCACTTTCACTCACCACCTGTCCTTTCCGAGAGCCTCACCATGTGCACCGGCAAGTGTGCCCGCTTCGTGGGGCTGTCTCTCATCCCCCTCTCCCTGGTCTGCATCGTGGCCAACACCCTCCTGCTGGTGCCCAATGGGCAGACCACCTGGACCAAGGACCACCTCAGCTTGCAAGTCTGGCTCATGGCTGGCTTTGTCGGCGGGGGCCTGATGGTGAGAGGACTGGCTGGGGCGCATGGGCCATGGGAGGGGGCACCACTCGCTGGAGTCCTGACCAGGAGTGGGAGGGAGTGGAGGGAGGGAGGGAGAAAGGATGGTGGTGGCTTGGTGGGGACTGGAAGCCCACCCAGCCTGCCCCCAAATGCTAAGCACTGCATAGGGTTGCTGCTCAGCCCCAGGGTCCTCAGCTGAATGTCTGAGCGGAACGAGAAGGAAGGAGCCTCACTGCTCTCAACTGTTCCCTCCTGGGTAGGGAGTTTGTCCTCCCAGCCCTTCCCCATCCCCACTGCTGAGCAGATGCTGGGAACACCTCATGACAAGGGTTGAGACAGAAGGAACAGCTGGTTCCCTGGGCGGTTATCGGGTCAAGATAATAATGGGCTCAGTGCGTGTGTTGCGGGGGGAGGTGGTTTACAGCGATAGTATAGTGTCTGGAGCCAGGTAGTGATGTCGCAGATCAGTCATTCTACCTATCAGCTCAGTGTCACCTCCTCCACCTCCCTGTCCAACATTTCTGGATGCCCACCACGCACTGGGCACTAACGCTAAACTCAGAACCTAGGTCAGTGTGGTGAAGGGGTCCCCGTTGCTTTCTGGAGACCAGGACCTGTCAGGAGAAGTGAGGGAAGGGGAGACACAGATTTCCCGGACTTCTTAACCCCTTTTTGCCAACCCCTCCCTGTGTGGGGGAACGTTTTCGTTTGTGCTCTGCATGGCATGCGGGATCTTAGTTCCCTGACCAGGGACTGAACCCGTGCTACTTGTGGTGGAAGCACAGTCTTAGCCACCGGGCCACTGGGGAAGTTTCAAGGGGACCTTTTTGGACTGTCAAGTGAGTTTAACATCCTTATGGCCTGAAGGCAAAAGATTTATCCCCCAGCACTGTTCCCCACTTCTCAGGAGGGCTGACTGATGAAATTCTCTAGGGGAATGCTTCATCTTTGTTTCTTTTGCTGACCACAGCTCTGTTTGCTAAATGGGGAACGAACTGAGCTTTTCCTTTATACAACAATCTCCTCTTACCAGGGCTTCCCTGGTGGCACAGATGATAAAGAATCCATCCGAAATGAGGGAGACCTGGGTTGGGAATATCCCCTGGAGAAGGGCCTGGCAACCCACTCCAGTACTCTTGCATGGAGAATTCCTATGGACAGAGGAGTGCGGTGCGCTACAACCCACGGGGTCACAGAGAGTCAGACGTCACTGAGCAACTAAGCACCCCTCTCACCCCCCACCCCAGGGCCTTTTCTCCTACTCTCCCTCTCGCATGGATTTATGGCAGTTGGACTCCACTCCATACCTCTGACCTCAACCCTCTTCAAGACATCACACTCCTCCCAGCCCTACTCACTCACTCTCTGTCATATCACACCCCTTTGCCAGCCCAAACCAACAACACCTCCTCACAATCTCACCAGCCTGCTTCTGGGAAGCAGGTGAGATCAGCGATGGGCAGAGGCCAGAGCATCTACGCCCCTGAAAAAGCACAGTGAGGAATTTGAATTTTATTATAAGTGCACAATAAACTACTGAAGGACTTTTTAGTTTTTCAAAAGTCATACAGACAACTTCCCAGATCCTCAATATACAGTTCGGTGAATTTTTATAGAGGGGACACACTTATGTTCTGGGCACTTAGGTCAAGATCTGGGTCATTACAAGCATCTCAGACAGGCCTTCTACCAGGCCCTACTCCACACTGCCAAGGGCCCCACTATCCTGACTTCTACCCCAGAGGTTAGATTTGTCTGTTTAGCACTTTATATAAATGGAATCCTACATTAGGGACACTTTTGTTCTGACTTCTTCAGATCAAAATTACATACGTTTGTGAGTTTCATCCATATTAGTATACAATGCTGTAGTTTATTATTTCTTATGCATTCCATTGTATAAATATTACCACTATTTATTTAAAATTCTACTGTTGATGGATATTTGGATAGTTTCAAACTTGGATTTATTCCAAATAACGTTCTCTAAACATTCCTATAAATGTCTTTAGGTGAATGTATGTTTGCATGTCTATTGGATAGATACCTACAGAGTAAAACTGCTGAGTCTTAAGGTATGCAAATATTCAGTGCTAACAGATATCACCAAAGAGTTGTCTGAAGTACTTATAACAATTGTATCCCCATCAGTAAAGTAGGAGAGTTCTAATTGCTCCATATCCTGTTGGATATGGCTGGCTGCTGGGTGGACAGTGGACAGTGGACAGTAGGAGGTCAGCAGTGGCTGTAGGAAGACCAACTGAGGTTACTATAGTTGTCCAGGAGAGATAACAGTGGCGTGGACAAGTCCAGTGGCCACGGAGATGGAGAAAAGTAAACAGACCCAAGCTATAAACTCAGTGCTTCCTCCAGCTTCTTCAATTACCTCTTTTCATTGAGACAAAGAAAGAGCAGAGAGTGAGACAGAGGAGCTCAGAGAAAAAAAGGAAACAAACACTTTGGCTAAAAAAGCAAAAATTAGGGACTTCTCTGGTGGTCCAGTGACTAAGACTCTGTGTTCTCATTGCATGGGGTCCAGGTTCAATCCCCAGTCAGGGAACTAGATCCCATACGCCACAGCTAAAGAGTTCACATGCTGCAGCTAAAAGATCCTGCATGCTGCAACTAGGACCTGGCGTGCATGCCGTCATTCAATCATGTCCGACTCTTCGCGACCCTATGGACTATAGCCCACCAGGCTCCTCTGTCCATGGGGTTCTCCAGGCAAGAAAACTGGAATGGGTTGCCAGGTCCTCCTCCAGGGGATCTTCCAGACTCAGGGGTTAAACCCATGTCTCTTATAGTCTCCTGCATTGACAGGCAGGTTCTTTACCACTACTGCCACCTGGGAAGCCTAAGCCTTCACAGCCAAATAAATAAATACACAAACTTTTAAAAAATCACAAACAAGGAAGTCATTTGAAGTTGATAAATGCAAAAGATAAATCCAGGTGTCTCTGGGTCCAAGAGCCTCTGAGTAAGTGATATAACCAGACAGGCTAAGCAAGGGGGCCACCTCTGGCCCCAGACCTCCCATGAGACAAGGAAGAGGGAAGAGCGTCTAGAGAAAAGTTCACTGAACTCTGCAGGTGTTTCTGTAAGGTTGCTGTGAATGATGTAATGGAACTAAAGCTCTCAGCTTCTCCCTTGGAGAAGACCCAAATGTTGCTTAACTGGTGTGAGACAGACAAGGAAGACAGGGAGGCAAAGATCCAGACAGCTGCAGAATTATAGAGATGGGAGATAAGCAAAGAACCTGGTTGGGTGCAACAAAGCTAAGGCTGAACCCAAAGGGAGGGTGCCTCAGACACCTTCATAGAGTTCAGTCTTGACAGGAGACTCTTTGAGGAGACTCTAAGGGATTGGATCAGGGAAAAGATCAATTGAAAGTGAAGTTCAATCTGGTGGTAGCAGGACTTCCCTGGTGGTCCAGTGGCTAAGACTTTGCACTCCCAATGCAGGGGAACTGGGTTTGATCCCTGATGGGATCAAGCTGAAACTAAAGATTCTGCATGCCTCAGCAAAGATCAAAGATCCGTTTGCTGAAACTAATACCCATTGCAGCAAAAAAAAAAAAAAAAAAAAAATCTGGTAATAGCAATGTAGGATTGCGTATGGGCACAGGGCAGGAGACATGGAAACCCAATAGGGAGAATGAGCACATCCTTCTTATGGGAGGTGACTGGGGACTGACTGGGTGGAAGAAAGGACTGATTCAAGAGCAACTGAAGGACTTGAGGTCTGGCTCAGTATGGAGGATTCAGGTTTTCAGGACTGAGTGACCTGGAGGATATTTCCACTGATGGAGACAAGAAAGCCAAAGGGAGATAAATTTGAGGGGGAATAAACTGTGAAGTCAGTAGTTTGGATGAACTTGAGTTAAAACCAAGACAGACAAATGAACAGACCCTTCAGGCAGTCAGATCTGAATTTGAAGGGATTGATTTAGAATTGATTCTAACAATTGATTATTGTTAGAAGCAGCAGCAGACACCCTGGGAGGGGGTGGGCTCTCTGTGGACGACCACAGGAGAAAGAAAGACAGGATCAGGGTTGTATCTTGAGGATTCCCATCCTTCCCATCAGAGTCTTCATTTACATACTCCTCCACCCTCCATCATAATCCCAGTTCACCAGACACTCCAACACCACTATTCCTTCCTGCTGCTGAGGGACTTTATACTTATTGACCATTTATTCTGAGTTAGTCTTCACATCAAGTCAACCTGTTATTTCATTAAATCCTGACAACAGCCATGGGAGGTACACAGACCCATTTTACAGGGGACAAAACTGAGATCCAGAGAGATGAATCAATTCATGAGTGTGAAATGGGCACAAGTTTGGCATTAAACCCAGGCTTCCAGATTCCCATTCACTTGGGCACCTACTATATACTGAGACTTATGGGGGATATAAGGATATTGGGGCCCTACCCTCCTGGAGGCTACAATCTGGACAGAGATAAGTAGGCACATAAATACAGATAAACTTAAAGCAGAGCCCCACAGTGTTGCAGGAAAAGTAAAGATAAGGTCTCCTTATAGTTCAAAGGGCTGAAGGCATCACAGTAAGTTTCCAGGAGGAGGTAAGCATTGATGCAAGATGGGGACCTGCTGGCCTTGTTATTATATCAACTCTCCTCCAATAGGTACTTTGTCCTGGAATTTCTGCTGTCCGGGCCGGGGGCAAAGGCTGTTGCGGTGCAGGCTGCTGTGGAAATCGCTGCAGGGTAAGATTCAAATTAAGACGGGGCTCAAGGGACTTTCTCGGTGGTCTAGTGGTTAAGACTCTGTGCTCCTAACACAGGGGGCCCAGGTTTGATCCCTGGTTGGGGGGAAATAAGATCCCACATGCCACAGGACACAACTTTTAAAAATTAATACATTTTAAAAATAATAAAGACAGGATTCAGCTTCGGTCTTTGAACCGGTTTTCGAAGAACCACATCTAAAGCCATGGTCCCTCTACTGAATTCCCAGCTTCATGGGCACCTCTGCAGAGTCCTAGGCTCCATCTCACCCCTCCCTCTCACCGACAAATATTAGGCTTCAGTGGGCCTGACCAGAGGGGACTTACAACCCCCTTGAAACTCCGTGGCCACCGGCTCTTAGGATTAAGCAGAACTCCAGCCCCGGGGTTTGACGGGAAGTGTATTTTTAACGACACTGGGAAAGACCGGGGGCACGGGGCCAGGCGCCGTTCGCCCAGGAGGAGGAAGGGCGGCCCAACACAACTCTGCTCGCGCTGTGCCTGTAGATGCTGCGCTCAGTCTTCTGCTCAGCTATCGGGTTGCTTGGCGCCATCTACTGCCTCTCGGTCTCGGGAACCGGGCTCCGAATTGGACCACAGTGCTTAATGAACGGCTCCTGGGATTACCACTTCCAAGACACCGCGTAAGGATTAGCCTGTATTCGCGGCCCTGCCCCATTCTCTGTCTCTGCCCACCTGCCTTTTCCACGTGGACCAGGGAACCTAGGCCGGACTCGGCTTCGAGACAGCTTCCTCCACGTGGGCCAAACGAGCTCTGTGCATATCCCCCTCGGCGCCTGCGCGGGGCGGGAAGCCCCAGGTGGGGGGTGGGGGGTGGGGGGTGGGGGGTGGGGGGCGGGGGGCGGGGGGTGGGGGGCGGGGGGCGGGGGGCGGCGGGCGGGGGGCGCTCTCCGCGTGACCTCCTGCTCTTGCGTGACCCTGCCCCACCCGCAGAGGCTCTTACCTGCTCAACCGCACGCAATGGAACTTGTGCGTGGAGCCCCCCAATGTGGTCCTCTGGAACTTGACGCTTTTCTCGCTGCTGGTGGCCGCATCCTGCCTGGAGATCTTGCTCTGTGGGGTGCAGCTGGTGAACGCGTCCATTGGTGTCCTCTGTGGCGATTGCAGGAAGAAGCAGGTGGGACGGTGTGGGATGGAGCTGGCAAGGAAACCTATTTGCTCCCTGGCTGTGTCCTGTCCTCACTTTATCTTTTCTGCAGGGCTCCTCTCAGTGAGGCTCCATCCACCTGGTCACTCGCTCCTGGATACCCACCTGACCCGCCCCTACCCTGGAATAAACTAGAGTATTTAGAGTTCTCTTCCGCGTCTCAGACTGTGCCCTTATACAAAGAGTGTTGGAAGGCCTCCAGGTACACTGTTGCTTGGGGCTCTTACACCTTGCTCGCTATTTTCTTAATATATAGTTACTGAGCTGTTGGTGCGCTGAAAGTACTGTGTAAACAAGACAGGCAAGTTCTGTGCTCTTAAAGAATTTAACATTCCAGGGGTTAGAAGATGGACAGTTTTTAAAAGAGGCAGTAGATTATTTCAGTTGGTGATAAGCACTTTTTAAAAACATGGAGGTAATGGGGATAGATACTGACTGACCCATGGCCTTTTTCATATGGCAAAGTCCAAGAAAGAAAAATTGGACCTGAAATCTGGTGGATGGGCTAATCATCTGGACTGTTGGGAGAGTCCAGGCAGAGAGGGCAGCAAGGACAAGGACACTTCATAGGACTCAATGTACAGAAAAGCCACTGTTTGAGTTTTGTAGGGGGAAGAAAATGAAACATATGGAAAAGATGAGCTTCCCAGGTGGCTCAGTGGTAAAGAATCCGCCTACCAAAGCAGGAGATGAGGGTCTATACCTGGATTGGGGAGATCTCCTGGAGGAGGAAATAGCAACCCACTCCAGTATTCTTGCCTGGGAAATCCCTTGGGCAGAGGAGCCTGGCGGGCTACAGCCCATGGGGTCATAGAGTCGGACTCCACTGAGTAACTGAGCAGGCACGCGTGGAAAAGACATGTTAGTCTCCTAAATTCTAGATAATGAAGCCTTAAGACAATATAGCATTGTCACCTAATTTGGTAGAAGTTTCTTAATCTGGGGTCACTGGTGGTTCAGAAAGGAAACAACCTGGGCTCTTAATGGGGATGATGTGTTTGCAGAGGCTGTCAGAAAAGCAAGGACTTCCTCAACCTGTAAGCAAAATCTGTTTCAATGCGTGTGTTTCTTTCTTTTTTTTTCCCCTGAACTATGGAGTCGGTAACTTTCAGTAGCTTGCCCTTAGTCCCTCATTCGTGTCTGGCTCTTTGCAACGCTATGGACTGTAGCCCACCAGGCTCCTCAGTCCATGGGAATTCTCCAGGTAAGAATACTGGAGTGGGTTGCCATGCCCTCCTCCAGGGGATCTTCCCAACCCAGGGCTGGAACCCAGGTCTCCCGCCTGCAAGGCGGATTCTTTACTGTCTGAGCCAGCAGGGAAGCCCAGACCTCTGAGACCAACCCCTAATTGGGCCTGGCCCAATGCCAGGTTAAGAGGAACACGAGGACGCAGTTTCCCATCCCTAAAACAAGCCAGACCAAAAAGCCAAGACAGAGAAGCTTTAATAGCGGAGGTGGGATGAGGCTTGGGGCTGGGAGAGGACGACGATGGTATCAATTGCGGCAGCAGAAAAAGCGTGCGTCGTTGATGGCGGTGTCGTCGCGGAGGCCTTGAGGCTGCTGGATCTTGGTTTGCAAGCCGCATACGCCTTTAGGGCAAAGCTCACTCCAGTCTCCGAAGTCTCCCCAGGTCAGGCCCGGCCCCTGCAGCTCCGTGCCGTCGGAGCAGAGGAAGCGCACGTTGTTCGCAGCTGTGTTGTCCCCAAAGGTCACGGGTGCCTCCACGCGAAGCGAGAAAGCCACCAGGAAGCCGCCGACGGGACACCACAGCGGCTCACTCCACCATCCCCACCTGGGGTGGAAGGGAAGACGCACTGGCTCCGCGGCGCCCCCCACCCACCTCCAGCCCGACCCAGGCCTCGGGGGCTTCCCCGCCAGGTGCTCAGTCACCTGACCTCCACAGAGATGCGGGCGGGTGGTGTGGGGTTGGAGGGGGCGGTCCCCCACCTGCTTCCCATTTCTAAACCTCCTGGAGGAACCTGCCCGTCGGGAGGGGAGGGGATGTGTGTAACCGAGGGTAAGGGGCATACCCCGAGCCTAGCGGATCCTCGGCCCCTGCCCCCCACCTTCCAGACTGGGACTCCACCACGTGCGCGTTGAGATCCGCTTGCCCGCCAGCGCAGTGCAGCCGGATCCCATTCAGGGCCGTGTCGTCGTCAGGAATGCCTTGTGGGGGCTCCACCTGGGCGACCGACGACGAGTCAGAAGACTGCCACCCTCGGTTCCGGGGTCCCCTCCGAGACCGAGGCATGAGTCCCTACCTTGATCGAGAACCCGCTGGCGAAGAATCCGTCAGGACACATCTCGGGCCAGGCCCAGTCGCCCCAGGGGCCCCCGTTGGTCACCTCGATGACGGACATGTAGCCATCTGCTCCTGCGTACCCCAAGCAAGTGGCCTGCAGCAGCAGCAGCAGCGGCAGCTTGGCTCCTGCTTCTAGCTCCATCCCGCAGCCTCCGTGAGCCCAGGCTCCTTAGCAGGCTTAAAAGCAACCTTTGCTTTTAAGAGGGCTCGGATTGCGGAAGGGCCACCGGGATTAAGTGAAATTCAAAACTAATCCGGTCCTACAGATTTGACTCTCAGCCCAGCGCCAGGGGAGGAGGGGCAGCAAGAAGCCACGAGTTTGAAAAACTACCCACTTACACAACGTTAACAAACTTTAAACCAAGAATCATGGTTCGCGTTTTGCAGGCATATTTTATTTAATCCACAAAACAATTTTAGGCGGTGGAAATTACCCTTCCTATTCTGCAGATGAGGGAACTGGGGCTGCAAAATGGCAAACAATTTGCCTAAGGTCACAGGCAGCAAACCGGGGAACGTTCCAGCATTGGGAAATGGGGGACCCAAGGCTAGGGATGGAAGTGATGGTTCCAGAATTCCAGGGGACAGGGACCCCAGGGACCTCCAGGATGTGAGATAGCATCAGAGTGAGACAGGGTAAGAAAGAATCCATGGACTATGGGAGCTAGGAAGCATCGTGTGAGTGGTTGGAGTCCTGACTCCTTGAGAATCTGGGACACCTCTCTCTCTCAAAAGAAACTGTACACAGAGACAGGGAAGAAG
This sequence comes from Capra hircus, assembly GCF_001704415.2. NCBI lineage: Eukaryota > Metazoa > Chordata > Mammalia > Artiodactyla > Bovidae > Capra > Capra hircus. The sequence continues at coordinate 26,379,201 of NC_030826.1, read as the reverse complement.
TCTAATAAGTTTACAGATGGATGACTGAAGACAGGAGATGCCATTTATTCCATTTCTTCCTGTATCCTTTCCCTCAATGTTTTCCTGCCTATGACCACCAGGGGGACTCCTAATTGAAAAAACAACAACAACAACAACAACAACAACAAAACCGCTCAGGTTTGTTGTGGGGAGTAATGAAAAATGAAAGAAAGTGAAGTCACTCAGTCGTGTCCAACTCTTTGGGACCCCATAGACTGTCGCCTACTAGGCTCCTCCGTCCATGGGATTTTCCAGGCAAAAGTACTGGAGTGGGTTGCCATTTCCTTCTTCAGGGGATCTTCTTGGCCCAGGGATCAAACCCAGGTCTCCTGAATCCCAGGCAGAGGCTTTACAGTCTAAGCCACCAATGGGGAGTAGTACCAACCCTTATTGGCCTGCCCCTCACGCATATTCCTGTGCTTTATTCAATACATACTTATTTAGAAACAATGTGTTGTATCACAGGTAATATTCTAAATGCTGTAAATAGAGTAGCAAACATGAGAAAGCCCCTGTCTTCATCAGAGCTCACATCCCAGTTGGAGACAGATGATAAATTCTTCAATGCACCTTGAGCTCTGTAAAGGCACATTTCTATTCCTGGGGCCTAGTACAGGGCCTGGCATGTGGAGGTATTTATAAAGGTTGGTTTGACTGAGGAATCATTTTGGAGGTTTAAAGAATTAAACAAATGTAAAAGGAGACAGCCTAAAGTATATAATTGAGACATCAGGCTTCCAGTTCAAGACAAGGTCCCCTGAGGAGAGGATGGGGCTTCCCAGGTGATGCTAGTGGTTAAGAACCTGCCTGTCAATGCAGAAGACATAAGAATGGCAGGTTCGATCTGGGGGTTGGGAAGATCCCGTGGAGGAGGGCCTGGCAACCCTCTCCAGTATTCTTGCCTTGAGAATCCCCATGGACAGAGGAGCCTGGTGGGCTACAGTCCATCATGTCACAAAGAGTCGTACAGGACTGAAGTGACTTAGCACACATGCACGAGGATAGGATAATTTAGAAGTGGGTGTTCCCTGGGTCCCAGGTGCCCCATGCTTGAACTTTAAAAGTAAGATTTATGGAGCAGTTGTGGTAAGCTTTTCCATTTACAGTGTTTGCACATGTGATATCATTTAATCCTCACATGAGGCCTTGCAAAAGAACCTATTGTTATCCTCAATTTACAGAACTCAAGCTCCAGAGTCAGCCTAAGGCCCACCATTGTTCCTTGGGGGACCTGCTTCTGACCTCAGCCTCTCTTCACAGTACCCAGGCTGCCTCTTACTACCACCCAGCCTTCCTCATTCCAGTCCCTCACCCCTCGGATGCTGCCATCTGGGGCAAAGGGCATAGGGGAAGGGGACTTGGTAGGTTAATTATTAACTCTTTGCACCTCAGGCACTGCGGCTTCCCTCCCCTCCTGGAGGCGGAGGGACAAAGCCCGGCTAGCGGCTGGCAAGGGGGTGGTGGTCCCTGCCGCAGCCATGGGGGTCGCACTGCCGGGGCAGATCCCGCGGCGGTGGCTGCACAGCGCAATTCCTCTTGCTGTCTTCGCGCTACTGCTTGTTTATCTCTGGGCTCGGAACCTTCGTGAGTAGCCCGTTCTCTCACCTGCTCTGGGAGGAACCGGGGAATCCAGGCCCTGGGGACCTAAGACCTCACCTTAGGCCCTCACTGCTCTGTCCCGCCTCCCCCCTCAGGCTGCGGATCTGGGACGCAGTCCTGCATTGCAGAGGGGCCGCCGCCTTTCCAGGTACGCTACCGGCAGGGCTGGAACTGGGAGCTCCTGGCGTGGTCCTGAGAGGACCAGTCTGAGGATCTGATGAAGAGCAGGCCCTCCTCCTACTCTCCCCTCTCCCGTCAGAAGTTGAGAGTCCAGCCAGAGAAACACCAGCTAGATCTAAGGAATAATTTCTTCAGAGACCAACTGGGCTGCTTGGCGAGCCCAGCAAGCTAGGGGTTCTGCTCCCATCTCGATGCCCTCAAATCTAACGTGCAGGTCCAGCAACAGTCGGGACCCCTGGAGGGCCCGGAATGGGAAGAGCCTCAGTGTCTGGGCCCCCAGGGGATGCTGGGCTATATGATGAGGTCGTTCCGCGCCAGTCTGAACACGGAAGGGGACGTGGAATTATCACAGTACCTGGCAGGATGGAGGGAGCTAGCTAGTCAGGTGAGTGAGCTCTCTCCTCTCATCCAGTCCCCGCCTCTTGGTGGCTCCATCGCCCTCTCGCAAACCTTCCTACCCTTCCCATCATCACACACCCACAGGTTCCTAACTCCCCTCGGCTCCATCTTCGCCTTCGCCACAAGCGAGGCCTCCGCCAAAGTGACAGCCCTCGAAGCTCTGGTGACAAGCCGTGCACTACACGTCCCTGGGGACGATGGTGGCGTGGGAGCGGCCCGAGATCGTTCCACCGCCCTCGGCCAAGGCTTCGGGCTCGGTAACGATGCTCCTGCTGCACCGTGCGCTACGCTGGTCCCAGCTCTGCCTCCACCGGGTGGCGACCGGGATGCTCGGAGGCCCGGACGCCGGCGTTCAGTGCAGCGATGCTTATGGTACGGCCCTGGCTCCGCATCACACTTGGCTCGTCCGTCAGGCTGTCCACCTCGCATTCCTCGCTTTCCCGAGTCGCGGCCGCTTACTCCAGCTGATGTGTCCCGGAGCCAGAGAGACGGAGGCGAGGGCCGCGCTGGCCCGGGCCGCGGGCACCCTGGAGGACGTCTACAACCGTACCCAGGGCTTATTGGCTGAGCGCGGCTTGCTCGAGCTGGCTGGCGGAAGGAAGGAAGGAAGCACACCGAGGAGGCGTCGGTACAGCTGGGGTTGAGCCCTCGGCTGGCCTCTCGGCTCCAGGGGCGTGGTCACCACATACCCCGCCTCCGTGGTGACGTCACCAACCCGGCGTGGGTGGGGTTTTAGCCTCTTCCTCTATCGGCAATCTCCCGGAGGAGAGAGGAACAGTGGGGAATAAAAACAGTGGGGCTATTCTCTGATAGCCGTCGACTTAGGGCGTTTTGTGCGATGATGGCAGGCGCTTAAGGGAAATAGGAAAAGTAGATGCGGGAAGATGAAGATGTGCTATTCCTATTCCCCGCCGCCGAGAGACTCGCTACCCTTGACCTGTCTCAGTCATTCCTACAGCTTCACTTGTCCACTACATGCCACGTCTCCAGTCCAAACCTGTCCCCTGAGCTCCAGCCCCCATAAAGCCAACTCTTTCCCGGACATCTCCACAGACACCGCAAATGCAACACATCCTACACGGATCCAGTCACTTCCTCCCAGAACCGCACCTCTTCCTATGTTTCCTGTCTCAGTAAATGACACCCTTTCCCGTCAGCTACCCACGGCTAAAACCTGTGCTTCTTGACTCACGTCAAGCAGGTGCCAGCTCAATAATGTTTGTTTGTTGACTCCAGTGAACAAAGTTATACACTGATAACTCCCAAATTATAACTCCAACCCACTTTCCCCTGGATTCCAGAATACTATGTATACTCATCCTTATTCCACATCTCCATGTGGATTTCAACTAAACATAGCAAATTTAAGTCCAAAGCTGAGCTTCCGATATCCTCTCTTCCTAAAATGCTCCACAGTCCTCCCTACCTCAGTAAATGACAATTCCATTCTTCTACGTCCTTAAGCTAGAAAACCTTGTGGTCATCCAGATTCTGGTTTCTCTTTCATCATACCCACCTCCAATCTGTCAAATTCTATTTCTTACTATCTCCACTGCTACCCACCTATCAAGTCAATTTTATCTATCACTTGGATTGTTTCAATAGCCTCCTGTTTCTCTCTCCCATACTTTGCTTCCCTACAGCATGTTTTCAATGAAACAGCCACAGTGATCTTTAAAATGTAGAGCATATCATGTCACTTCCCTGCTCAACATTTTCCAATGGCTTCCTATTGAACTTAGATTAAAACTTTTAAAAACTTAAGCAGAAGATTTTCTGGATCATATCTTCAGTTGAGAAGGTTGAAAATTTTCTCAAAAGTCCTCTGTGAACTGATTGCACTAGCCAAACTGACCTCCTCAATATCCATTGAATGTGTCAGGCAGGGGTTTCCCTGGTGGCTCAGCGGTAAAGAATCTGCCTACCAATGTAGGATTCTCGGGTTCAATCCCTAGGCTGGGAGGATCCCCTGGAGAAGGAAATGGCAACCCATTCCAGTATTCTTGTCTGGGAAATCCCATGGACAGAGGAGCCTGGCATGCTGTAGCCCTTGGGGATCGCAAAAGTCAAATACATCTTAGCGACTAAACAACAACAATATGTCAGGCAAGATCCTGCCTCAGGACCATTGTACTTGCTCCTCTGTCTGTCCAGAATGCTTTTCTCCAATATATACAAATGACTTCCCTCCTTCCTTTTGGTCTTTATTTACATGTCTCCTGAGTGAAACCTGCCTTGATTATTCTTTCTAAAATTTCAACACACACACACACACACACACACACACACACACACACTTCCTATCTCCATTCCTTGCTTTTTCTTCTTAGTGTAATTCACTATCTAACATACTATATATTGTACTTTTTTTTTGTCTCCCCCAGTAGAAAGTTCCATGGGGCTAGGATTTGTCTACTTTGTTCCCAGATGTACTTTCAGTGCCTCAAACGGTGTCTGGCACCTAGTAGACATTCAACAGCTCTTTGATGAATGAATGTATGAGGAAACACTAAAAATAGTTCAGATAATTGCAGTCAAGAGTGTCAAAAAGAAGAGGGGATTGCACAACAATGTAAATGTACTTAATGCTATCAAATTGTATACCAAAAATGGTTAAAATGCTAAGATGTGATTACAGTCAGGTGGGCAGGAGCAAGTTCACAAAGGCCCTTATAAACTATTACAGAGATGGGAGACTGTATCTTGAGAGTTAATTTTAAGCAAGGGTGTGTCAGGGTCATATTTTCAATTCAAACCCCAGCTCCAGCTCAGCTGAAGTATGTAGAAATAGTATGGCAAGTTCATAGGAGGACCACTCCACACAATAACAGTCAAATATATATTCTTCTCAAGCACATACGCAACCCCAGAGTAGACCACAGAGTAGGCCACAAGAGTCTCAAAATATTTTTAAAGGTTGAAGTCACGAAACCTTCTCCAACTAAGCTGAAATGAAATTAGAAATAAATAGTAATAGAAAACTTGAAAAATTCACAAATATGTGGAAAGTAAAAAAGCATACTTTTAGCCAAACACTAGGTCACAGAAGAAATCACCAGAAAAATATTTTTTCTCCCCCACTCCAAGAAAAATACTTTGAGACTAGGGAAAGTGAAAACAAAGCACACCAAAACTTGGGATATAGCATAAAAAGTGCTCAGAAGAAAATGTGTAGGTATATATACCTATATTAAAAATGAAGGGGGAAAAATGAAGGGAACTTCCCAGGTGGTCCAGTGGCTAAGAGTGTGCTTGCAGTGCAGGGGGTGCTGGTTTCGATGCCTAACCAGCGAACTAGATCCTACATGCCACAACTAAGACCCGGTGCAGCCAAAATACAAGTAAATAGCACAGGGAAGTATCCTTAATATCTTGTAATAGTCTATGATGGATATATATATATATAACTTAATCACTTTGCTACACACCTGAAACAAACAATATTGTAAATCAACTATACTTCAAATTTTTAAAAAGTTTGATGTTGGGAGTTCCCTAGTGGCCTAGTGGTTAGCATTTGGGGCTTCCACTGCTGTGAACCCTAGTCAGGGAACTGAGATCCTGCAAATCCCGAGGTGCAGCCAATACATAAGTAAATTAAAAAGCCTATTTTTAAAAGTTTGATGTTTTGCTTATGAAGACGACAAAACGAAACAAAAGCCCTCTTAAATTAATAACAGGAAAAAAAATCCAACTTTAAAATGGATAAAGCACTTTCCAAAAAGATATGCAAATAGTCATTCAGCACATGAAAATATGCTCAGTGTTACACAAGCTATCACTTCACACCCTTTAAACGAGCTAAAGTTAAACATGCTCAGTCACGATTAGGAAGTGGAGAAATCGTAATCCTCATTCACGGCTAATGGGAATGTAAAACGAGGCAGCTGCTATGCAAAAGCTGTAAGTTCCTTAAAATGTTAAATAAAAACTTACTACATGACCCAGCAATTTCATTCCTACTATATACTCCTAGGTATTTTCCAATAAAGGTCCGTCTAGTCAAGGCTATGGTCCACTGGTCACGTATGGATGCGACAGTTGGACTGTGAAGAGAGCTGAGCGCCGAAGAATTGATGCTTTTGAACTGTGCTTGGAGAAGGCTCTTGAGAGTCCCTTGGACCGCAAGGAGATTCAACCTGTCCATTCTAAAGGAGATCAGCCCTGGGTGTTCTTTGGAAGGAATGATGCTAAAGCTGAAACTCCAGTACTTTGGCCACCTCATGCGAAGAGTTGACTCATTGGAAAAGACTGATGCTGGGAGGGATTGGGGGCAGGAGGAGAAGGGGACGACAGAGGATGAGATGGCTGGATGGTATCACCGACTCGATGGACGTGAGTTTGAGTGGAACTCCGGGAGATGGTGATGGACAGGGAGGCCTGGCGTGCTGCGATTCATGGGGTCGCAAAGAGTCGGACAGGACTGAGCGACTGATCTGATCTGATCTGATCTAACTAAGAGAAACGAAAACATAGCGCGGTCACTCTACCATGAAGGTTCTTTGATCCGCAATTCCGATCAGATTTATCAGTCCCGCCCGAACCGAGAGGAAAGTAGTCCTCCCATACGGTTTGCAGGTTTTTCTGTTGATTTTTTTTGGTTTGCCAGCCACGCTGCCATCAAGCGCTCCCTGTCGCAAAAGAACTTTCCCTATGCATTTCTTTTCCCTTCTGCCGTCAACCAGAAGTCTTCAGATCACGACTCAAGAGAGTGACAGAGCGCTTTACGACAGTTGCTTTGCGGCAATACCGGAGCCTCGAGGAACATGGCGGCCACCCTAGTAGCAGCTTGGGGAACCAGGCCGGCACCAGCTTGGGGGCCTGAGGCTATTGCCCCCGACTGGGAGAACCGGGAAGTTTCCACAGGGGTAAGGAAGAACTCGGGATTCAGGAGATATGCGCAAGGCTTGAAGAGATAGAAGGATAACGCTGGAGTGGGTTGGGAGAACTGAAGGGGCGGGAGGAGAGGTGGTCTGTGCGATGCACTCAGGCCGGGGGAAAGGTATTCTAAGGATGCAGGAGTGATGTGGTGGGAGGTGGAAGGTAGGCTGAGCGTGGGATTCTGGAATCTCGCAGGACGAAAGCTTAAGGCCAGGGTGGCCCTTTGGGAATTTGAGGATTGGAATTATGATACCCTGCGGGGTATTGAGACCCCCCCGCCATGAGATTTGATGATGGTTTGGTACTTCCCTGGTGGCTCAGACGATAAAGCGTCTGTCTGCAATGAGGGAGACCCAAGTTCGATCCCTGGGTTGGGAAGATCCCCTGGAGAAGGAAATGGCAATCCACTCCAGTACTATTGCCTGGAAAATCCCATGGACAGTAGCCTACCAGGCTCCTCTGTCCATGGGGTCGCAAAGAGCTGGACACGACTGAGCGACTTCACTGTCACTTTCTTTGGTGGTGCAGGACTTAACTCGTACTCTGTGGACTGGATAGACGGATCATTGAGGTTTGTGTGTGCTGGAGAATATGGAGAGGCCGACTCGCCCTTTATCCTTTTTTCCAGACCACTATCATGGCCGTACAATTTGATGGGGGCGTGGTTCTAGGAGCCGACTCCAGAACAACCACTGGGTGAGCTCAGGACAGCTATGTGAAAGATCTTCCCATCTTCCCCTTTCTTCCTTCCTTGCCTGCCAGCCCATCCTTATCCTCCTTGGGCTGCTGTGGGAACGGAGATTTCTCCCTCCTGGGAGATTAGGATTTGCCATCTTTTACTACTTTGTAGTTCTCTAAACCTTTTGGTGAAATACTTGCAAAAGTTTGTTTTCCAGCCTGTTTCAGTTTAGATGAAGACTGATTGGGAATACTGGAATTCCTATTGAGGAAGTGAATAGTGAAAGATGGAAGTGGGAGACAGGTGGGCTCCTTCCCTCACTATTCTGCCATCCTGCAGGTCGTACATTGCCAATCGAGTGACTGACAAGCTGACCCCTATTCACGACCGTATTTTCTGCTGCCGCTCAGGCTCAGCAGCTGATACCCAAGCAGTAGCTGATGCAGTCACTTATCAGCTTGGTTTCCACAGGTACTTGTGGGCAGGGGAAGAACAAGTATCTGAAAGGAATTGGGACCTGAGGGCCTGAATGGTCTGACACTGTCTTCCCTATGACTCTCTTCATCATCTAGCATTGAGCTGAATGAGCCTCCGCTGGTGCACACAGCGGCCAGTCTCTTTAAGGAGATGTGTTACCGATACCGAGAAGACCTGATGGCAGGAATCATCATTGCCGGCTGGGACCCCCAAGAAGGGGGACAGGTCAGACACCACCACCCTCAGAACGCTGGAACCATGCCTTTCAGTCTCTCCCCACCCCAGCCATTTTCTAGTTCTTTTTCCAGTCTCTACATCACTTACTATTAACTCTACACAGACCACTCCCACAATGGACAGGTGATTGTATATGTACAAATGATGACATTCTTCTCTCTCTGTCTGGTAGGTGTACTCGGTGCCCATGGGGGGTATGATGGTACGACAGCCCTTTGCCATCGGGGGCTCTGGGAGTTCCTATATCTATGGCTATGTGGATGCTACCTACCGGGAAGGCATGACCAAGGAAGAATGCCTGCAGTTCACTGCCAATGGTGAGAATTTGGGCTCCTGGGTCTGTGAGCCTAAATCTTCCTAGCCAAGCCAGGTCAACATTCCTCTTCCCTTGCGATGATCCCAGCATCTGACTGTGATCCTAACTTTCTTCTCTTAACCTAATTTTCTTCTTTTATCCACAGCTCTCGCTTTGGCAATGGAGCGGGATGGCTCTAGTGGAGGGGTGATCCGCCTGGCAGCCATTGCAGAACCAGGGGTAGAGCGGCAGGTACTTCTGGGAGACCAGATTCCCAAATTCACCATTGCCACTTTACCACCTCTCTGAATCCTGAGATCCTAAGATATAATGAGACACCCCATACATACCCCATTCAAAATCCAATAAACAGTTCATCAGTGTGAATCTGTGTGCTTTGAGGTTCTTTCCTTGACCTCTGTCTGGGCCATTCCTGTTTGTATAAATCACTGTCCTGAGCAAGCTGGAATGGACCCTTCTTCCAGGCCATCAGCCCCCACACTTTCTTTACCACATCCAGGCACTTGTGACAGGAGTGTGGTTGATGTGGGGGCTTTCCACAGGTGTTCCACTCCCCTTGCTATTCAAGCCCAAGGTGGGACTCAAAATTCTGATGGAGACTGGAGTCACCTCCCCTCAGCCTGACCCCTGGGAGGCTACTGGCTGTGAGGCCAGAAGGATTCCAGATCTCCGACCCAGGCTTATGGTCCCCTGTGTTCACACTCACCTCTGTCACTTCATCAGAAGCAGCTCTTGGGTGGAAGGTGGACCTTGATGCAAATAGAGTTTAAGATTGATGTTGAGTGGGAGAGAGCGGCCACTGGGAGTGCTGTGGGTCAGCTCCAGCGACCACCTTTCCTTTGGGAGGGTGATGGGAAGTCAGCTTTCAGTCCCTCGGATGGGAAACCGGGAGTGAACTCTAGCCCCTGCAAGACTGGCTGGACCCAGAGACCTCAGTGGTGCTCATTGACAATGACTGACAGTCTTCCCTCATCTGTTTCTCCACTCAGTGGCTAAGGGAACTGTGAAAGCCACATTTGGAAACCTGGTACTAGAATATAATCCTGCCTTGGGGAATTCCCTAGTGGTCCCATGGTTAGGAACTAAGATCCCTTAAGTCAAGTGCTATGGCCAAAAAAACAAAAGCAAACAAAAAAACACAATCCTGCCCTGGGAGATTTCAGGGGGTACAGAGGAATCTTCTTAAGGATCTGGTGAGGTCCTGGATTAAGTGAAGAATCTCTGACCCCAAACATGTATCTCAAGCTCAAAATAACCACTGCAGAAGTTTTGATTTTCTGTAAAACCTGTTCTCCCGGTCTACCCTGTCTCAGAGCATCTGTGACTGCTCTTTCCCTTATGCTCCACGACCCTGCACGCTCCAGCCCTCCACAGAAAGGCCTTTCCTAACCTGAATTGTAAGAAGCACCACCACCCTTTTCTCACATTATCTGTTTATTTTCTTCACAGCAGTACATTTTAGTGTCTCATTACCATGCTTATTTATTATCTGCCTCCTCCTACCAGAAAGCAAATTCAGTGAGAAGATTCCTTGTGCTTGAGTGACTGATATATTTTCAATACCTGGCAGGGAGTGAACATTTGATATTTATCAAACGAATATGCTCCCTGGCCCAATCTGCTGTCCTGCCTACCCACTAACCGCTCCAAACTGGTTTCACCACCTTCAGCTCTGAAGCTTGGTTTCAGAAAACCTACTTCCCGCTGGACATATCTGGGCTCTGCTGGAGATCAAGCACCTCCTGCTTCCCACTCCCGTGTCCTCACTCCCACCCTGCTGCACTTCCCACCTCAGCCCCATCACACAGGCCTGGTGTCATGGTCCCCATCTCCTGTCCAAAACATACCACATACACACGTGCACGCAATACTCTCAATGTATTTAATAAGGTCATGAGGGTCCTGTGGGAGGGGCCTTGGGCTCAGATGAGAAGGTGGGGAAGGAAGGTTGCCAAGGCCTGGAGGTGTAGCCCCCGGTGCCCCGCATCAGATGGTGGAGTCGTTGGCTGACGCTACATCATGCAGCTGGTGGCGGAAGGAGAGCCGGGCCTTCCTGCTGAAGTAGGCACCAGACCCTGGGGATGGTATCCCTCCCTCGGTGGCAATCGGGGCTACAGCCGGGCTGCCATCTGGATCTGGAGGGGCAGCTGGATCCAGGCCTAAAAGGGACATTGGAGGGGGAAGATGGGCACAGTGGATCAGGAGGAGGAAAAGAGGCCAGGGAAGATGGCTGGGGACTTGAGGGGTGAGTGTCACCAGCATCAGATGGCAAAAGGGAGAGGCGAAGCTGGTGGCAGGGTCGGCTTCCCTGGCCCTTGACCTGTGCGCTGGCACAAGGGGCCACACTCAGAAGGGCTCCTGTGCTTGGTGTCATGCTCTGCTATCAATGTCTTGAAATTCTTGATAATTTTTTTAATAAGGGGGGGTCTCACTTCTTCACTTCATAATGGGGCCTGCAAAGTGTTTAGCCAGTCCTGTGGCGAAGCAATAGATCCACCTCCCACCCAGGAAGAGAGACCATCTTTTCCCTTCCCTGGTCTGAGCATCTACCTTTCTCTCCAGCACAGTCTGTCTGTCTGACTGTCTGCCCACCTTTTCCTCTGCCTCCGCCATACCTGCTCCTCTGTCAGTCCTTCGCTGTCTCCGGCACCCACACCATGGGAAACACCATGCCCCCTTCAGACCCATCTCAACAGTGGAGAAGACGGAGATGCTGAGAATGGCCAGGAGGGCCCCAGGAGGGGTGTGGTTTCCAAGGCCCTCCACTGTGGGCAAAACTACCACTTAGCCTCAGACCGCCTGGTGATTATCGGCGCCAGGAGATGGAAGGGGGAGAAGAGGGACGAGGGAAGGGGTGGGGGATCCCCCACTCAAATACCTCTCCTTTTGTGCCTCCTTAATTTTGGGGTTGTCTCTGATCTCCATGGAGAAGCAGAAGACTGGGAGGAAAGGTAGGGTAGGGACAGACACATACGAGCCAGACAGGCACAGTGAAAATTCACTGCAGTAATGCCAGACAACTTTGTGCCAGGCTGGACCCTGCTGGGGATACATTTGTATTTCACAATGAGATTCATTTCTATTTAGGATACCCAAGATGTAAAACTTGAAAGAATAGTCTATTTTTTCAATACAAAAAAGTTTATCGGTCAGGGAAATGTTTACATTCTCATTAAACAGTCCAGTAGCTCTTGTCCCCTCTTATGAAAATAGTCCCAGTTGATTAATTATCCTGTGCCAGGTAGATTCTAGGGACTTTTACACATTATCTCATCTGATTGTGTCAATGATCTTTTAAAGTCAATGTCATTACTATGCGACTGCACAGATGAGGAATCCCGAGGCACTGAAAGATTAGGTCACTTGTCCAAGGTCACACAGGCAGTCATCAGAAGAGCAGTAACTTTCCCTCACCCTCTTCAGTCTGACCCCAGAGTCCACTCTACCACCTCACTTGAGCTTCCCGAGCTTATTCCTGGCAGGCTTTGATGCCCCCAGCAGGCGTAGGACAGCCAGAGCCCAGGCTGGGAGCCATGGGTCCCAAGTGTGCTAACCAAAGACTCTAAATGCCCTCCAAGCAACTATATTCCAATAAAAATTAATTTTAAAAAATAAATAAGGTGTTTGGGAACGCATGTAAGAATTAAAGATTTTAAAATTTAAAAAAAATAAATAAATAAAAAAAAAAATAAATAAGGCCTTCCCTGGCGGTCGAGCAGCTAAGACTCTGTGCTCCCAATGCAGGGGGCTTGGATTCAACCCCTGGTCATGGGAACTAGATCCGGCATGCTGCAACTAAGCTCCAGTGCAGCCCAATAAAAAATAAGTAAATAAAAATAAATAAATAGGGACTTCCCTGGTGGTCCAGTGGATAAGACTTCACACTCCCAATGCAGGGGGACCAGGTTCAATCCCTGGTCAGGGATTGACCAGCAACTAAGTTGATTGCAGCAACTAAGATTTGACATGCAGTAACTTAAAAAACATCTATTTCTGCTTTATTGACTATGCCAAAGCCTTTGACTGTGTGGATCACAATAAACTGTGGAAAATTCTTCAACAGATGGGAGTACCAGACCACCTGACCTGCCTCTTGAGAAACCTATATGCAGGTCAGGAAATAACAGTTAGAACTGGACCTGGAACAACAGACTGGTTCCAAATAGGAAAAGGAGTACGTCAAGGCTGTATATTGTCACCCTGCTTATTTAACTTCTATGCAGAGTATATCATGAAAAATGGTGGGCTGGAAGAAGCACAAGCTGGAATCAAGATTGCCGGGAGAAATATCAATAACCTCAGAAATGCAGTGACACCACCCTTATGGCAGAAAGTGAAGAGGAACTAAAAAGCCTCTTGATGAAAGTGAAAGAAGAGAGTGAAAAGTTGGCTTCAAGCTCAACATTCAGAAAATGAAGATCATGGCATCTTGTCCCATCACTTCATGGGAAATAGATGGGGAAACAGTGGAAACAGTGGCAGACTTTATTTTGGGGGGGTTCCAAAATCACTGCAGATGGTGACTGCAGCCATGAAATTAAAAGACGCTTACTTCTTGGAAGAAAAGTTATGACCAACCTAGATAGTATATTCAAAAGCAGAGATATTACTTTGCCAACAAAGGTCCGACTAGTCGAGGCTATGGTTTTTCCTGTGGTCATGTGTGGATGTGAGAGTTGGACTGTGAAGAAAGCTGAGCGCCGAAGAATTGATGCTTTTGAACTGTGGTGTTGGAGAAGACTCTTGAGAGCCCCTTGGACTGGAGGGAGATCCAACCAGTCCATTCTGAAGGAGATCAACCCTGGGATTTCTTTGGAAGGAATGATGCTAAAGCTGAAACTCCAGTACTTTGGCCACCTCATGCGAAGAGTTGACTCATTGGAAAAGACTCTGATGCTGGGAGGGATTGGGGGCAGGAGGAAAAGGGGATGACAGAGGATGAAATGGCTGGATGGCATCACCGACTCGATGGATGCGAGTCTGAGAGAACTCCGGGAGGTGGTGATGGACAGGGAGGCCTGGCGTGCTGCGATTCATGGAGTCACAAAGAGTTGGACATGACTGAGCGACTGAACTGAACTGAACTTAAAAAAAAGAATAGAGAAAAAGATCCTGCAAGCCTCAACAAGATCTGAGATCTATGCTGCAAGTAAGACCTGGCACAGGGACTTCCCTGGTGATCCAGTGGTTAAGAATTCACCTGCCGGTGAAGGGAACATGGGCTGGATTCCTGGTCTGGGAAGATTTCACATGCTGCAGAGCAACAAAGCCCCATGCAGCAACTACTAAAGCCCTCGAGCCCGTGCTCCACAAGAGAAGCCACGGCAACAAGAAACCTGAGCACCGCAACCAGAGAATAGTTCCCACTTGCCACAAACAGAGAAAGCCCTCTAGCAGCAACAAAGACCCAGCACAGGCAAAGATTGGGAAAAAAAAAAGAAAAAAAAGACCTGGTACAGCCAAATATTTAAATAAATAAATAAAATGCCCTCCGAGAGCTACACTGTCATTCCCTTAGTGTGTCATGCTGTGGGAAAGGTCAGAAAGCGCTGCTGACTCCATTGCCTGACTGAAATCTACACTTGATTTTTTATTTTATATTGGAACATCTGTTTTTTAAATTAACTTTATTGAAGTAAAAATTTACAATTTAATGCACATATCTTATTGTGCAGTTTCATGAGTTTTAATAAGTGCATTGTTCAGTCGCTAAGTCACGTCTGACTCTGTGACCCCATGACCTGCAGGACACCAGGCTTCCCTGTCCTCCACTATCTCCCAGAGTTTGCTCAAACTCATAGCCATTGAGTCAGAGATGCCATCCAACTGACTCATCCTCTGTCGCCCCCTTCTCCTCCTGCTCTCAATCTTTCCCACCATCAGGGTCTTTTCCAATGTCAAGTGCATACACCCATGTAATCCCCACCCCAATCAAGACAGGGGACATTTCCCTCCCCCAGTTCCCTGTGTGCCCTTTACTGTCCCTCTTTTCCCCACTCCCTGCCACAGGCAACTGCAGATCTGATTTCCATCACTATAGATCGGCTTTGCTGTTCCCGAACTCAATATTAGTGGAATCACATAGTACTCCTCTATTGTGTCTGGCTTCTTTCAGCATAATGTTTTTGAAAGTCACCCATGTTATATGCATTAACAGTTGTGTGTATTAACAGTTGTATGTAGTAACAGTTTGTGTTTCTCGTAATAACTTTATTGAGAATAATTCATATGCCATAAAATTCACCCTTTAGTCTATGATTCAATGGTTTTGTTTTTTTAATTCACAGAGGTGAGCAGTCATCACAGCTAACGTAGCCTTCTCATCACCCTCAAAACAAACTCTGTGCCCATTAGCAGTCACCCCTCTGTCCCTCTCCCCAGCTACTGGTCCAGCTATGGTCTCTTTGAATTTACTTATTCTGGACATTCCATAGAAATGGACTCATATAATATGTGGTCCCTTGTGTCTGGTTTCTTTCACTTAGCATAACCTTTAATGGTTCATCCACGTTGTAGCAGGCTATCAGTACATCATTACTTTCAGGGCTGAATAATATTTCATGGTAGGGATATACCACATTTTGTTTATCCATCTATAACTTAATGGACATTTGGTTTGTGTCTACTTTTTGGTTACTTGAATAACATTGCTATGGACACTCCTGTGCAAGCTTCTGTGAAGAAATGTTTCAGTTCTGTTTGGAATATACCCAGGAGTGGAATTGCTTGTCCATACACTAGTGGTAAAGAACCAAGGCAGGAAACCTAAGAGACATGGGTTCAGTCCCTGGGTGGGGAAGATCCACAGGAGAAGGAAATGGCAACCCGCTCCAGTATTCTTGCCTGGAGAATCCTGTGGACAAAGGAGCCTGGCAGGCTACAGTCCATGGGGTCGCAAAGAGTCGGACACAACTAAAGTGACTTAGCACAAGCATAACACAAGCACAGTAACTCTACGCTTAACATTTTGAAATTGTTTTCCAAGGTGGCTGCACCATTTTACACTTTATTCATTTTTATTGCTGAGTAATAGTCTATAGGCCACAAATTAATCAAAATTAAAAAACCTCTGCTTTTCAAAAGGCATCATTTATTTATTTGTTTTGGCTGTGCTTTGAGGCTGGGCCCTCCAGTCAGAGCCAAGTCCTAACCACTGGATAGCCAGGGAATTCCCAAAAGGCACCATTATTTTAAAAAGAGAAACTATCTTCTGGGTGAAAATATTTGTAGTCCATTTATCTGATGAAGGATTTGTATCCAAAATATTGGGTTGGTCAAAAAGTTCATTTTCATTTTTCCATAACACCTTATTAAAAACCCCAAAGAACTTGAAAATTCCGAACAAACTTTTTGACTAATTTAATATATAAAGAACTCTTACAATTTAATAAGTCAAATAACATGGTTTTCTAAACAGTCAATGAAACAATCAAACACTTAATAAGAGATACATAAAAATGGTCAATAAGCACTTGAAGTATGGTCGGCATCATTAGTCATTAGAGAAATGCAAATTAAACTAAGATGATGTATTATTTTACATTTACTAGCATGACTAATGCTAAAAAGATTTTCAATATCAAATCTTGGCCATGCTGCAGATCAATTGGAATTATCATACACAGATCTTGGAAATGTAAAACAGAACTACCATTTCGGAAAACAGTTTGGCAGATCCCTCTCATTTTAAAATACCTCCCCCCATTTACAAATATTTCACTTATTTAAAAAGTGCTTTTTAATGACCATTTTTAAATAGCCTTTGTCACTTTCTTTACCATGTCTCCATATAAATGTATGCAATTAGAGATCAAATAAGTTTGGCAAGTTTCTAGCTGTTTACCGAAGAGAAACGAGAAGGTATTTCTACAGAAAGACTTACCCAGGAATGTTTCAGTTCAGTTCAGTCGCTCAGTCGTGTCCAACTCTTTGCAACCCCATGAACCGCAGCATGCCAGGCCTCCCTGTCCATCACCAACTTCCGGAGTCCACCCAGACCCATGTCCATCCCCTTCTCCTCCTGCCCTCAATCTTTCCCAGCATCAGGGTCTTTTCAAATGAGTCAGCTCTTCACATCAGGTGGCCAAAGTATTGGAGTTTCAGCTTCAACATCAGTCCTTGCAATGAACACCCAGGACTTACCTCCTTTAGGATGGACTGGTTGGATTTCCTTGCAGTCCAAGGGACTCTCAAGAGTCTTCTCCAACACTACAGTTCAAAAGCATCAATTCTTTGGTGCTCAGCTTTCTTTATAGTCCAACTCTCACATCCATATATGACCACTGGAAAAACCATAGCCTTGACTAGACCAACCTTTGTTGACAAAGTAATGTCTCTGCTTTTTAATATGCTGTCTAGGTTGATCATAACTTTCCTTCCAAGGAGTAAGAGTCTTTTAATTTCATGGCTTTAGTCACTATCTGCAGTGATTTTGGAGCCCAGAAAAATAAAGTCAGCCACTGTTTCCCCATCTATTTGCCATGAACTGATGGGACTGGATGCCATGATCTTAGTTTTCTGAATGTTGAGCTTTAAGCCAACTTTTTCACTCTCCTTTTTCGCTTTCATCAAGAGGCTCTTTAGTTCTTCACTTTCTGCCATAAGGGTGGTGTCATCTGCATTTCTGAGGTTACTGATGTTTCTCCCAGCAATCTTGATTCCAGCTTGTGCTTCTTCCAGCCCAGCGTTTCTCATGATGTACTCGCCATAGAAGTTAAATAAGCAGGGTGACAATATACAGCCTTGACATACTCCTTTTCCTATTTGGAACCAGTCTGTTGTTCCATGTCCAGTTCTAACTGTTACTTCCTGACCTGCAAACAGGTTTCTCAAAAGGCAGGTCAGGTGGTCTGGTATTCCCATCTGTTGAAGAATTTTCCACAGTTGATTGTGATCCACACAATCAAAGGCTTTGGCATAGTTAATAAAGCAGAAATAGATATTTTCCTGGAACTCTCTTGCTTTTTCGATGATCCAGCGGATGTTGGCAATTTGATCTCTGGTTCCTCTGCCTTTTCCAAAACCAGCTTGAATATCTGGAAGTTCATGTATTGCTTAAGCCTGGCTTGGAGAATTTTAAGCATCACTTTACTAGTGTGTGAGATGAGTGCAATTGTGCGGTAGTTTGAGCATTCTTTGGCACTGCCTTTCTTTGAGATTGGAATGAAAACTGTCCTTTTCCAGTCCTGTGGCCGCTGCTGAGTTTTCCAAATTTGCTGGCATATTGAGTGCAGCACTTTCACAGCATCATCTTTGAGGATGTGAAACAGCTCAACTGGAATTCCATCACCTCCACTAGCTTTGTTTGTAGTGATGCTTCCTATAGGAGCTTCATTCACAATAGACAAAAGCTAGAAACAACCCAAAATGCCATCAAGAAATGTCCATCAACCCATTCTTCCATCTAGAAGAGATAAAGGAATCTGCTTTGAAAAAAATGAAATATTTTGTCTTTTAGAATCTGAAATTTTTCCTGTTTGCCCCTAGACTGCTAGATTTAGAAGAGCAGTTCGTGTTAGTCTTGTTCATTACTGTAGGCTCGGAGTCTGGCGACGGGCAAGGACGCAATCAACAGTGAATGAATGAAAGAAAGCAAGGTTGCGCACGTTAATGAATCTGTGGGCACCACCCCTCCGGCCTTTTATCATTCCTTTCTTCTACAAACGCTGGCTAAGCCGGCCCGATGTGGTTCGCAGCCCGCCCTAGAAATGAGTACTGCCATGTCCCGGCCCCGGAGGCGCGTCCCGCCTGGAGCGGCCGGAGAGGACCCTGGGTGCTGGCGCCCGAGTGAAGGAAGGTCGCTGAACGCCCACAGGGCACAGTCCGGGCCCGCGCGGACCGACGGCGCGGGACAGACGGACAGCCAGGCGGACGGCGCCGCACGGATGCGAGAAGCGGGCGGCGCGGTCCAGTAGAGCTGAGGGCGGCCCCGCGTCCCGACTGCGCGCAGGACGCCGGGGCGGGCCGAGGGCGGCGGAGGCGGGACAGGACAGAATCACGCGGAGGTGAGGCCGGGGGCCCGTCACGCCCCCGAGGGCAGGCCCTGAGCGCCCGCTCCGCCCTGGCCCTTTGGGGTGTGGACTCCAGCTCCGGCTCTGCTCCGCTCGCGAAGCCGCGCCGCCGCCCGCTCGGGCTGTCCCGGTGAGGGGGCCGGGAGGGGGGCGCCACGGAGATCCCGGGCCCAGGAGATCTGGCGGGGACAGGAATGCGCTTGGGCTGCGGGGCCTCCTGACTCAGCCGCATGCTCAGATTTCGGGGTTTCTCTCCTGGGCGGGGAACGCTTAACTTCCTCATTCCTGCCTGGACCCCTTCTTCCAGCTGGCTTGGCCTGGCTGGAGACCCGGCGGCTCCGGACCCCTTGCAACCCTCCCGGGGCCCCTTCCTCTGCCCCGCTTCGGGGCCCATCCGGGCCTGGCCGGTTGTTCCTTGGCATCCTGATTAAGGGACAGGAGGCGGGGCTCGGACGTTTTGGATGAAGGATCAGAGATAGGGGATGGAGATTAGAGGCGAATTGGCAGGGCAGTGCGGACCGATGGATTCTAATCAAAGAGAGATTAAGAGTCAGCGGGAGCCGGGTGGGGGAAAGCGGGGGACCTGGGGAGACCGAGGACCGTGGGGGTGGAATGGGGGGGATAGAGTTCTGCAGAGCGGATCACCATTCTGAGGCCTCCCCATATTCCCAGGATGGCGGCAACCCCCCGGAGCCTTTTCCCCTCTGGGGATGACCTGGACTCCAGCCAGTTACAGATGGAGCCCGATGAGGTGGACACCCTGAAGGAGGGAGAGGACCCAGGTACACAGGGAGGACGGTCTCTGGGAGAGGAGGAGGAGGGCTGAGACCTCCTGGAGTCCACATTCTTCCACTTTCTTTCCCACCAGCCGACCGGATGCACCCCTTTCTGGCCATCTACCACCTCCAGCCTCTGAAAACGCACCCCTTGCTGTTTGCCCCTGGGGTCCCCGTCATAGCTCAGGTGGTGGGCACTGAAAGATACACCAGTGGATCCAAGGTGGCTGGGCTGGCCCCAAGGGAGTGGGGATGGGGAGGGCTGGCCAGAGTGAGGGGCTGCCTTCCCACCAGGGAACATCCATTCAGTTCCTCCCTCCCACAGGTGGGCACCTGCACTCTGTATTCTGTGCGCCTGACTCACGGTGACTTCACCTGGACAACCAAGAAGAAGTTCCGTCATTTCCAGGAGCTGCATCGGGACCTCCTGAGACATAAAGTCTTCATGAGTCTGCTCCCTCTGGCTCGGTGAGGGGGATAAGGCTGCCTCCTGTGTAGGACAGATGCCCCTCACCTCGAGGCAGCCGGGGGTGTCTGCCCCAGCCCCCATCGCTGCTTTCTGCCTGTCTCATCCCCAGGCCACAGCTGACCCTACCCCAGCTACTTTTCTCCCCCAACTCTGGCCACTGGGCTCCCTCTACCTCCTCTGACCCCAGTTACCAGGAAACCTTCCCTGTTCAGCTCTGCCTGTCCGTGGTTCTGGGCCAGTATCTCAGCTGGGCTGGATGCCCAAAGTGCCCTTGGCAGCCTCCCACCTTTTTCTGTCTCCATCCTCAGGGTAGGGGGCATTCCTGCTGCTACCCTCTAGGTCTCCTCGCCTCTTCCAAGTCCCCGCCTCCAGTGCTTCAGGATCCCAGGCACTGAGCCTCCAGCTCCTATTGACCCTCCCTCATCCCTTCCACAGTTTTGCTGTTGCTTCATCTCCAGCCCCAGAGGGAGACAGCAGAGAGATACCCTCTCTACCCCGAGCAGGTCCTGAGGGCTCCTCCAGACGTACCTCTAGCAAGCAGGTAGGACCAGACACCAGGTCCTCTGGGAAGGTGTTTGGGTGCAAATGGCTCTGGTCCCATCCGTCTTTCTGTCTCCCATCCCTTCACTTCAGAAATACCTGGAGAATTATCTCAACCGCCTCCTAACCATGTCTTTCTATCGCAACTACCATGCCATGGTAAGGTCAGGGGCTGGCGCCGGGTCCCTTGAGATAAATCAGGGGGCAGAGGACCAGGGTTGCTAGGATTTGAGGGACTGACAACGAGTCTCTCCTCTGAGCCTTTTTCTTCCTCTGCAGACAGAGTTCCTGGAAGTCAGTCAGCTGTCCTTTATCCCAGACCTTGGATGCAAAGGATTGTGAGTGTCTGACACTTTTCACCCACCGTCTGCCAATGTCTGAATCTCTCCCTCCCCGAGAATAGGGAAAGCAGGGCAGGGTGGGCTGGGAGTCTGATTTTATCCCCACAGGTTTGAACCCTGGATCCCTCTCCAGCGCCTCTTCCTGGTTTTCCCCACAGGGAGGGGGTGATCCGGAAGCGCTCAGGTGGCCACCGTGTTCCTGGCCTCACCTGCTGCGGCCGAGACCAAGTTTGTTATCGCTGGTCCAAGCGGTGAGGGCTGAGCAGAGAGGCTGGACAGTGGGTGGGGGCGAGGAAGGAGATGCGAGGGGCGGGGGGCATGAAGGAATGGCTGGAGCCCTTCCCCTCCAGGTGGCTGGTGGTGAAGGACTCCTTCCTGCTGTACATGTGCCTCGAGACTGGCGCCATCTCCTTTGTTCAGCTCTTCGACCCTGGCTTCGAGGTGCAGGTGGGGAAAAGGAGTACAGAGGCACGGTACGGGGTCCGGGTCGACACCTCTCACAGGTAAGTCCTCCTGGTATGGACAGCACCTGGTGAGTGAAGAGCCAGCCTGGGCCCTAAGGGGAGATGCGTGGAAGAGACCACGGAAGAGAGGGTGTTCCCACTCCACCCCTCTGGAGATGGCCATGATTTGGAACCAGGAACGTTCTAGCCAGATGCTTGGGGCTGCTCCTAGAGGCTGGCCCAGAGCTTTCTCTGGGGTGAGGGCAAGTGGGAACAAACAACAGGTTCCCTTGCTTGCTCACTCCCTTGGGGAGAGGGAGGAACGAAGCTGCTTCCTTATGTGGGATGAGGGTAGGGATGGGTCCAGATGTCAGGCCGGGGGGATGGGTTAGATGTTTTGCCCCTCCTTTAGGTGGTGTTGTATGCAGGGGGCATGTACTATACCCTGCTTTTGCTCTGGGCTTTGGGCAGTTGGGATTTTGGTCTGTTTGTATCTTTTGTCCAAAATTTGCCTCAACTGCTCATGCACACAGTTATTTTTAGTCCCATGTAGTTTCTTTGTGTTTTGTTGCTCCAAGAGAGGTGGGTCCAGGTGCAAGCATTGCAACAAAGGGTCCCAGGTCCCAGGCCTGTCTCAGAAGGGCTTTTGGTGCAAAGAAAGGGCACTCCGTCCATTCCTTTATTTATTCAATAAACTTGAGGGACTTCCCTGGTGATCCAGTGGTTAAGACTTCATGCTTCCACTGCAAGGGTCACACGTGGGATCCCTGGTCAGGGAACTAAGACTCCACATGCCATGCTGCATAGCTCACCCCTTCCCCCCGATCCCCCCCCCAAAAAAAAAAACAGACAACGACCTTGAGCGGCTGGCACAATACTAAGTGCCAAACACCCAACTGTGAATAAGGCAGATGTATACCCTGTCCCTGTGAAATCAAGTATGGACTGAGGAAGGAGGTGGGGAAGAGCAGACAGCTAAAGGAAGAGGGTTTCTGGGCCAAGCCAGAGGCATGGAGGGCGAGGATGGTGGTCCATCTTTGTTCTTGCCCAGGTCCTTGATTCTCAAGTGCAGCAGCTACCGGCAGGCACGGTGGTGGGCCCAGGAGATCACCGAGCTGGCCCAGGGCCCAGGCAGAGACTTCATTCAGCTGCACCGGCACGACAGCTATGCTCCTCCTCGGCCTGGGACCCTGGCCCGGTGGTGAGACACTGATGTCCTTTCTGAAGCTGTCAGTGGTCTTTCAACCTCCTTGGTGTTCTCTGAGTCCTGATCTTCTCTCTCCTCTGACCCCTTCTGACCTCAGTAACCTGCCCGTTTGACTTTTCCAGTCGCCCACACCCCCTGACTTTTGATCATTCTGATTCCTCTGATTACCCTCTGATCTTTCTGAACCCCAAATTAGGTGATCTCTGACCCTGACCTCTCTGACTGACCTCCTGTGACCTTTCTAACCCCCTTTCACCCCACTGACCCTCTGTGTTCTCAGGAATCTCAAATCTCTCTGATTCATTCAGTCTATTTAATAAACATTTTCTAAGCACCCATTATGTGCCAGGTCCATGGCAGGGATAAGACACAGTAGGTGATTCAATCATGAAACAGTGGGAATTTGCCATACTGGCCATAGACACAGAGTACCAAGCTCAGACAAGGGGCATCTGCTCTAGTGCAGGAGGTCTGGACTGGCTTCCAGAAGGCAGTAACTCTGAGGTTCATGTTAGCAAGATAAGATGGAGAAGGGTGGTCCCTGCAGAGAAGCTAGAAATAGTCTGGCATGTTAGGGATTCACGAAGGCTGACTTGTTCCAGTTTGAGAAGCAGAAGCCGGAAAAGAGTCTGGAGCAGGGGACTTCCCTGGAGGACTAGAGATTAAGACTCAGTGCTTCCAGTGCAAGGGTGTGGGTTCGATCCCTGGTCAGGGAAATAAGATCTTGCCTGCCATGTGCAGCGCGGCCAAAAAAAAAAAAAAGTCTGGTGGTCTCAGGGCCTGATCAGTGCCTCTCCTGCTAGCTAAGGAGGTTAACTTTTATCATAAGCAGAGAGGAGTGATGGAAACAATTTTTCCCCCCCTTGGTGTTAGTGTTGAGAATTTTGTGTGTTTTTTTTTTTTTAATTTTTATTGGAGTTGATTTAAATGTGTTGGTTTCGGAAGTACAACAAAGAGAACCAGTTATACATATGTCCACTCTTTTTTAGATTGTTTTCCCATATAGGTCATTACAGAGTATTGAGTAGAGCTCTCTGTGCTCTATACTAGGTCCTTATTAATTATCTATTTCATATATACTACTGCTAAGATGCTTCATAGTAGTATATATATTTCAGTCCTGATCTTCCAATTTATCCCTACTTCCCCCATTACCCCCTGGTAACCATAAGTTTGTTTCCTATATCTGTAACTATTTCCGCTTTGTAGATAAGTTCATTTGTACCCTTTTGAAATTTATTTTTTAACAAAAGAACTGATTGTGCCAGTTAGTATGAGCCAGAAACTGTTCTGAGTGTTTTATGCTTTGTTGTTGTTGTTGTTTAGTTGCTAAGTCATGTCTAACTCTTGTGCCATGCCATGGACTGTAGCCCACCAGGCTCCTCTGTCCATGGGATATCCTAGGCAAGAATACTGGAGTGGGTTGCCATTTTCTTCTCTAGGGGATCTTCCCGACCCAGGATTAAACCTACGTCTCTTGCACTGGCAGGCAGATTCTTCCTGCTGAGTCACCAGGGAAGCTGCTTTATGTTTATGAACTTACTCCATGACACAGGTACAGTTGTTATCTCCATTTTCCAGATGAGAAAACTGAGTCAAGGAGAAGTTAAATAACATGCCAAGGTCACACACCTTGTAAACAATAGATTCAAATGCAGGCAGTCTGGGTCAAGACCCTGCTCTTCACCATCAAACAGAACAGTTATTAAAAGTCTAACAGGGGCTTCCCTGGTGGTCCAATGGCAAGACTCCCTGTTCTCAATGCAGGGGGCCTGGGTTCAATCCCTGCCGAGGGAACTAGACCCCACATGCTGCAACAAAGAGCCTACATGTCACAACTAAGACCCTCTGCAGCCAAATATATAAACAAAATATTTTAAAAGTAAATAAAAGTCTTAACAATGCAGAACTTGCACAAGCCTTTACCTACTCTCCATACCGTAGTTCTTCCCTACTCCCTCTCCCACAAATCCCATTTCTCTCCCCAAAAGTAATCCTGGTGATAGTTTGATATTTATCTTCCTAAGTCTTCTCCTGCGTATGTTCATGCACTTGTGCATATATGTTACTTTTTGTTTTAATATAGATAAGATCATGCCCCCTCTCCTTTGTTTTTTTTTTTTTCCCACTTAATACATGTGTTAGAGATTAGGCATTTACATTATTTCCCACTTTCAGCCTTATAAACAATACTGCAATGAACACAATGTTTGCCTAAGCATTTAATAGGATGTCTTCCTAGATACAGAATTACTAAGTGCATTTAATGGTATTAGGGAGTATGTACATTTAATATTCTGTTAGATACTGCCAAGTTGTCCTCTAAAAAGGCTATAAAGCCAATTTATATTCTCACAGTCTATGGGAATACTCACTTCCCCCATTCTGATACTGAGCATTACCTGTGATTTTAATTTTTGCCAGAGTGGATTTAAAAAGTGGCATTTTATTTTAATATCAATGTCCTTATTTAGCGATGATATTGAACATCTTTTCATATGACTGGCCATTTTCTCCCTGTGAGCTATCCATTCTTATTCTTTGTTCAATTGGCTTATATGTCTTTTTGTTACTGATTTGTTGGAACTCTTTATATGTGATGTATTAATCCTCCTAGTCTTTAGTCATTTTCTTTAGTTTATTGTGTCTTTTGTAACTTTTATTTTTATTTAGTTCATACTGGCAAGTTTATTCCACTTTGAAATATCTGCTACTATCTGACTCTGTGATCACTCTTGGTCTTTGACCTTGCTATCACCTCTGACCCATGACTGTCCTTCGATCTTCACTCTCCAGAGCTTTCTGGCTTCTGACTTCCCTGATCTCCTTGGCTTGGCCTCCCCCCAGGTTTGTGAATGGGGCAGGTTACTTTGCTGCTGTGGCAGATGCCATCCTGCGAGCTCAAGAAGAGATTTTCATCACAGACTGGTGGTAAGTGGGAGAAGAACCTGAGCAAGAAAGTGTGGGTTAGTACCTGCAACAGATCAGCTTATGGGTCAGAAAAGGAGTGGAAGGCGAGGAGTGGCTGTTGTTGGGAGCTTAGCTTACCCTCACCTGCTGCCCTGAATCCCAGGTTGAGTCCTGAGATTTACCTGAAGCGTCCAGCCCATTCAGATGACTGGAGACTGGACGTTATGCTCAAGAAGAAGGCGGTGAGGAGAATGGTCTGGCTGGAGGGGAGGTATGGTCAAGGGGTGGCTTATGGGTGGAGATTGGTTGGAAGAGACTATAGCATGGCGGGGGGTAGGGGGGGAAGGTAAGGAATCTAAAACTTGAGGTGGAGGAAATGTACCCATCCTGGTTCAGTCTCACAGAAATCACCTCTTCCACTCTCCTGGGGAGAACTCCCTTAGAGAAGAAGACCAACCTCCCTGTTCTTGCCCTTCCTCTCCTTGATGTAGACTTTCCTCCCAATACCCTATACACTCAATTATGCTATGGGGGATGGACATATCTGTCTCTCTCATTGGGTAGATGAATACCACTAGCTGCAGTACAAGGCACAGTGTCTGCTATGTTGGGAGCATCCACAGATGGTGATGGATGGGAGGAAATATACGTGGATGATGGAGAGTGTGTGGATGAGGGGATGGATAGATGATGGAAAGGGAGATAGATAGAAGGATATGAGGTTGGGAAGGTAGATCCAAGGAGAGTGGTAAATAGATAGATGAGTGATAGATGGTAGATAAGGGGATGAGTAAATTGTTGGGAAGATGGATGGCTAGATAATGCTAGGTAGGTGGGTAGATGTGTGGATGGATTAGTGAGTGAGCAGATAGATGATATTCAATCTAAGTTTGCTGTAAGCATCAAAACAGGGTGTCAGTGGCATAGCATTGAGGATCTCTGGGTGGAGAGGAGGAACATACAGGAACCCTGAGGGTGGGAAAGGGTCATTAGGATCTGATTCCCTCACTGACCACCAGGAGGAGGGTGTCCGAGTGTCTGTACTGCTGTTCAAGGAAGTGGAGTTGGCCTTGGCCATCAACAGTGGCTACAGCAAGAGGGTACTGATGCTGCTGCACCCCAACATAAAGGTGACTCAGGCCCCAGAGACCCCTCCCTTCTGGCCCTCCTCACTACACATCCCCCCCCCACCAACCCTCCCTGTCCTTGAACGTCTCATCTTTCCATCTTCCTGTTCCCCGCCTCCTCCAAATGCTGCCTCTGGCTTCTCCCACCTACGCCCACACTCATGAACTCCCCCATACCTGCTCCAGGTGATGCGCCACCCAGACCAGGTGACACTGTGGGCCCATCATGAGAAGCTCCTGGTGGTAGACCAAGTAGTGGCCTTCCTGGGTGGGCTGGACCTTGCCTATGGCCGCTGGGATGACCTACACTACAGACTGACTGATCTGGGGGATTCCTCTGAGTCAGCTGCCCCCCAGGTAATCCCCCAAGGCCTTCCGGAGCACACCCCCCCCAACTCAACTAATGTAAATCCATACCCCTTCCCAGCTGCAGCCTTCCTCTCCAGTCATAGCCCTCATTCAAAGTTCCTAGGCCTTTCTGGGACCCCAACAACCTGCTTTGAATATACTGACTCAGTTGCCTCCCCATGACCTCTACCCATTTTTCTAGGGATTTCAAATGCATCTGAAGGGGAGGGCCGGGGAATCAAACTCTCTCTGTTTCATTCTTCCTCTGTGTGTCTCTCTGTCTTCCCGTCTTCCAGTGCTCCTTTCTTCTCTTTGGCCTGGCTCTGTGTGACCCATGACCTCTCCTTGCCCCTGGCTTGGGTGTGTTCCCCCTACAGCCTCCCACCTCACGCTCAGACCTTCCAGCTACCCCCGACCTCACTCACAACCAACTCTTCTGGCTGGGCAAGGACTACAGCAATCTGATCACTAAAGATTGGGTGCAGCTGGATCGGCCTTTTGATGGTAGGGGGTCCACCTTCTTCAAAGTCCCTGAGAGCTGGAAGCCGGGGCAGAGGGCGGGCCTGGGTCTGAGGATGGGATGAACCGGGTCAAGGGTAATGCCACCTCTTCTCCAGTCAGCACCTCCTCCTCCCTGACCCACGTGTTCCCAAGGGACCGTCCCTGACCTCTTCCCTGACTCTCCTGGGACATTCTCCCTCCCCCCAGATTTCATTGACAGGGAGACTATGCCAAGGATGCCATGGCGGGACATTGGGGTGGCGGTCCACGGCTCACCCGCCCGGGACCTTGCCCGGCACTTCATCCAGCGCTGGAATTTCACCAAGGTGCTTGATCCCTCAGAGCCTGGAGGGTGGGCGGGAGCCAGGGGCAGCTAGCCATCTCCCGCTGATTCTGCCACCCCTCCGCCTTAGACTACCAAGGCCAAGTACAAGATACCCATGTACCCCTACCTGCTGCCCAAGTCCACCAGCACCGCAAACCAGCTCCCTTTCACGCTTTCCGGAGGGCAGTGCGCCACTGTGCAGGTGAGGCTCGGAATTCAGCCGGCCCTCTCCCCACCCCCCACCCCCCCCCCTTCAGCGCAACCTCCCTTCAGCACTCTCCCTGACGGAGAGCGCCCTCCCGCCCCCGCCCCCGAACCCTTCCTCTCCTGGACTCAGGAGGCACATCCTATCCGTCGTTCCCGCAGGTCTTGCGGTCAGTGGACCGCTGGTCAGCGGGCACCCTGGAGAACTCCATTCTCAATGCTTATCTGCACACCATCAGAGAGAGCCGGCACTTCCTCTACATTGAGGTCTGTCGGAGTGAGGGTGGAGCAGAGAAACTTAGGATATCTTGTCAGTGGGCTCAGTCGTTTAGGGCTGGCATAGCTGGACCTGGAGAACTTGGTGAAGCCTGGACCCAGGGCCGGGAGCCTGGGGATGGGGATGGCGACATGGAGCTGAGGGCAGGAACTGCTGACGGGGGGCCGGACTGCTGACGTCTGTCATTGGTCCCTGCTCCAGAATCAGTTCTTCATTAGCTGCTCAGATGGGCGGACGGTGCTGAACAAGGTGGGCGATGAGATTGTGGACAGAATCCTGAAGGCCCACAAGTAAGGCGGACCAGCTTGGAACCTGGGGGTTATGGGCGTGTTTTAAGACTAACCAGAGGGATGAGGGGAGGGGTGGGGCTTGGGAGACGGGTCACACCTCTGACTCCGCCCCTCTCCAGACAGGGGCAGTGCTTCCGAGTCTATGTGCTTTTGCCCCTGCTCCCTGGGTTCGAGGGTGACATCTCCACAGGTGGTGGTAACTCCATCCAGGCCATTCTGCACTTCACTTACAGGTGACCACCGCCTCGCCCTTCCCACCCCAACCCCTGCCAGACTCTGCCCCTCCATGGCCCCATCCTGATCCCTTCTTGCTGGACTGTTGAGGTCCACCTCTTTTCTGACATCCCCCTCCCCCACCCCACCCCAACCCCCGTGGGTCCAGTCTCCGCCTTCCTCACCCATTCTTTTCGCTCAGGACGCTGTGTCGTGGGGAATATTCAATTTTACATCGTCTCAAAGCAGCCAGTGAGTTCTGGGGGCTGGGGGTTCAAGCCCTGGGGAGGGAGAGATTGAGGGACTGGAGCCCCAGGGATGGAGGGACGGAGGCTGTCATGCCTGCATGCTTCTGTGGTTACTGCCGGAACCCATGGTGGCCTATTAGTGCAGAGAGAAGTGTATAGACAAGGCTATATAGGGCTTCTGAAGTGAGGCGGTAGATGGACCAGGACTCTGTCTGCAATGGAGGGCACCTCTCACCTCACTCCCTCCCCCCTCCCATCTCTTGCTCACAGTGGGGACAGAGTGGCAGAACTATATTTCCATCTGTGGGCTACGCACACACGGAGAACTAGGCGGGCACCCAGTCTCGGAGCTCATCTATATCCACAGCAAGATGCTTATTGCAGATGACCGGACAGTCATCATTGGTCAGTGCTGGGTCCCCAGCAACAAGTGGAGGGTGCGGAGAGGTGGAGCAGGGCCCAGCCAGGGGCAATGGGATGGGACTGGGTGATGGAGATCACAGCTGACGTCCAGTTGGGGATGGAGGCCAAAGAAGTCGTGTTGCCCACAGGCTGGTGCTTGGGTAGAGGTGATGGGGTGGGGTGGGGTTCCCTGGGCTCAGGAAGATATAGTGTGTCCTGCATCCACCCAGGCTCAGCAAACATCAATGACCGGAGCTTGCTGGGGAAGCGGGACAGTGAGCTGGCCGTGCTGATCGAGGACACAGAAATGGAGCCATCCCTCATGAACGGTGTGGAGTATCAGGCAGGCAGGTTTGCCTTGAGTCTGCGGAAGCACTGCTTCAGGTAGAGCCAGGTGGGATGCTAAAAGGTGGGGGGAGGTGGAAAGGGGGAGGGTTTGCTCTTTAAACAGGTGTGAGGATTGTCTAGAGGTAGTACTGGATTACTAGTACTTGTGCTATGCTAAATCACTCAGTCGTGTCTGACTTTTTGCAACCCTATGGACTGTAGCCCACCAGGCGCCTCCGTCTATGGGATTCTCTAGGCAAGAATACTGGAGTGGGTTGCCATGCCTTCCTCCAGGGGATCTTCCTGAACCAGGGATCAAACCTGCTTCTCCTAAGTCTCCTGCATTGGCAGGCGGGTTCTTTACCACTGGCGCCACCTGGAAAGCCACTTACTAGTACTTACTCAGTACTTGTGCATCGGTCGCTCGGGCGTATCCTGCTTTTTCGACCCCATGGACTGTAGCCCAACAGGCTCCTCTGTCCAAGGGATTCTCCAGGCAAGACTACTGGAAAGGATTGCCATTTCCTTCTCCAGGGGATCTTCCTGACCCAGGGATTGAACCCACATTTCCTGCATTGTGGGTGGATTAGTACTTGCTTGTGTTCTTAGTTACTTCAGTACTTAGAGGCAGACTAGTCCAGTTTAGGGTACCTGCAAAGCAGGGATACCAAAAAAAAAAAAAAAAAAGAGAGAGAGAGAGGGAAACAAATACTTCAAAAATAATTTGGCATTTTTTTTAAAGCATTAAAGTAGTCACCAAAATAGACAAATTAAAGCTCTGTTGGACTTGTTTACACTGATTTGATTGTTTAGCAAAAGTGTTAGTTGTTGACTCGTGTCCAGCTTTTTGCAATTCCATGGACTGTAAGCCCACCAGGCTCCTCTGTCCATGGAATTCTCCAGGCAAGAATACTGGAGTGGGTAGCCATTCCCTTCTCCAGGGGATCTTCCCAACCCAGGGGTTGAACCTGGGTCTCCCACATTGCAGGCAGAATTTTTACTGCCTGAGCCATCTGGGAAGCCCCGATTTTACTTTTTAACCATGCATCTATTTGCAATTACCTGGATAGGCGCACCATAACTTTTCTGATATTTAGGCCCTTGAAGGATCTTACTCTAGCCCCACTGGGACCCCTTTCTCCTGCAGCGTGATTCTAGGGGCTGCTGCTCGGCCACATCTGGATCTTCGGGACCCTGTCTGTGATGCCTTCTTCCAGTTGTGGCAAGAAACAGCTGAGAGCAATGCCAATATCTATGAGCAGGTGGGTGGGGGTGGGGAGAGTGCTGGCCCAGGGAAGTTGAGGGATTATCCTGTCCAGGGTGAGATGGAGAGGAGCCACTTCACACAGCCATTCTCATAAGGAGATGAGGGTCTGGGGACATCATGGGATTCAGGGTCAGTGTAGGGGGATATGTGTAGGGTGTGGGGAGTGGGGTCATGTAGCCCAGTTGGGCTTGGACTCTTGGCAGAGTCTCCTGAAGCCTTATTGGCTTCCATGCATCCCCCACCCACAGATTTTCCGATGTCTTCCATCCAATGCCACACGCTCCCTGCGGGCACTTCGGGAGTATGTAGTCGTGGAGCCCTTGGCCACGGTCAGCCCTCCCTTGGCCCGGTCTGAACTCACCCAGGTCCAGGGCCACCTCGTCCACTTCCCCCTCAAGTTCCTGGAGGATGAGTATTTGCTGCCCTCCCTGGGTAGCAAGGAGGGTGTGATGCCCCTAGAAGTGTGGACATAGCTGCAGCTCCTCCGGCCTGGAAGAGGTCACCAGCCTCTGGGCTACACTGCCTCTGGTTCTCTGCCCCCTAACCCTCAGGACCAGGGCAATGCCTTTGAGACCTGGGGGAGGCAGGCATCCCTGGAGGGGACTAGAGAAGTCACAAAGGACGTTTTTTGGGAAACAACCAAAGAAGACACTCCCAACCCCAGTTGGGGAGATGGAAGAGGGTCCCAGAGAGCTTCCTCCTCCTCGCTGTCCAGTTCAAACCACTACTACAAAGGAGAAGCAAGATTCCTGCCAGGATGCCTGGGATCAGCCTCCTACTCCAAGAGGACCAGACTTGGCCCTGGGCCTTCTCATCTCTCCCTTGTCTTCCTGCTGGGGAACCCCCTCCCTGCCCCAAGGCCTCTCCCAGCTCATTACTGCCAAGGCAGAGGGAAGGATGGAGCCACTGCTGGCTTCAGTGCCCATGGTGGGGAGGGGTGGGAGGGGGGATGCACACTAACCCCCTCCACCAGCTGCTGACAGACACTAACTTTGTATCCGTTCAATAAGCATTTCATAAATAAAAGCCTAGAAAAGCTCCTTGTCTCTTCCTTGGCTGAACTAAGTGTGTGTCTCAAAGGCCCCCCAGGCCCACACAGGTCCTTCACCCCCTCTCCACACCCCAATCCTTTCTTTCTTTGGCTTCATCTCAGCTCTGCTCCACTTGTCTGTGGCTTTTGGAGCTCCATCATTTGGTGCTGGGAAGACCAGGTGTTCACACAGGGCTGCCTGTATAGTAGGAAGCATGGACCCACACCGGGACTCCTGGAGGAAAATGGAGCCCAGGGTGCAGCTACAAGTGAGGGAGGCGCCCAGAGAAGGGCCCAGAGGGGCCGCACCTTGTTCCTCAAGTGACTGCCCAGGGGAGGCTTAGGGAAGCACCTGGGAGTCGGTAAGGGTATAGGCTTGAGGTCAGAAAGAACTGGACCCAAGTCTCAGGCTTGTCACTTTTTACCTCAATGGCCTTGTCAAGTCACATCACTTCTCTGGGCCTCAGTGGTCCCACCTGGGAAATGAGAATGAAAGTGAAAGTGAAACTCGCTCAGTTGTGTCCGACTCTGCGACCCCATGGACTATACAGATCATGGAATTCTCTAGGCCAGAACACTGGAATGGGTAGACATTCTCTTCTCCAGGGGATCTTCCCAACCCAGGGATCGAACCCAGGTCTCCCGAATTGCAGGCAGATTCTTTACCAGCTGAGGCACAAGGGAAGCCAGGGAAATGGGAATAATACTTACATAACTGTCTTGCTGTAAAGATTCAGTTGTTGACTTAAATATTTATTGAGCACCTGCTCTTTGCCAGACATCATCTAGACCAACAGCAGTGAGTACTACAAAGTCCCCACCCTCATAGGACACAGCTTCACTGTCCAGTACAGTAGCCACCAGCCACATTTGGCTATTTACACTTAAATTTATAACAATTAGAACTAAGTAAAGATTTAGTTCCTTGTATCAGCCACCAAGTGGCTGGGAGCCACTTGCAGCTAGTGGCTAGCATACTGGATGGAGAGCATTTTTGTCATTGCACAGAGTTGGCACTGCTGTAGAGTGAAGAGAGAAAGTACACGTCATTGTGTATGAGAGTGTGTTAAGTCGCTCAGTCATGTTCAACTCTTTGCGACCCCATGAACTGCAGCACGCCAGGCTTCCCCGTCCTTCATCATCTCCTGGAGCTTGCTCAAACTCATGTCCATTGAGCTGGTGATGCCATCCAACCATCTTGTCCTCTGTCATCCCCTTCTCCTGCCTTCAAACTTTCCCTGCATTGGGGTCTTTTCTAATGAGTCGACTCTTTGCATCAGGTGGCCAAAGTATTGGAGCTTCAGTTTCAGCATTAGTCCTTCTAATGAAGGACTTTAGGATTGACTGGTTTGATCTCCTTGCAGTCTAGGGGACTCTCAAGAGCCTTCTCCAACACCACAGCTCAAAAGCCATCAATTCTTTGGCGCTCAACCTTCTTTATGGTCCAACTCTCACATCCATAAATAGTTACAAGAGAGTACAGCACACACTGGATTGAGGAGGGTTACCTCCCATGGCAGGTAGAGAGAAAAGGCTAATATAATGGGTATACAGAGAGAGCTCTTTGAACTGGTAACTTTTATTATTTTTTTTAATATTTATTTGTTGGGCTGCACCAGGTCTTAATTGCAGCCTCAAGGATCTTTGGTCTTTGTTGTGGCACGTGGGATCTTTAGTTGCAGGATGCAAATTCTGAGTTGTGGCATGTGAGATCTAGTTTCCCTGACCAGGGATCCAACCCAGGCCCACTGCCTTGGGAGCATGGAATCTTAGCGAATGGACCACCAGGGAAGCCCCGACTTTTTTATTTCTCAAGTTGGGTTGTGGGATATAAATTTTATGCATATTTTCCCTGTATCTTTTTGTATATCTGAAATATTTTGCAATTGGAAAAAAGTTTAGCACAGTGCTGGCTCTTGCCCTTCATCCCTCTGGTCTCATCCCTCAATCTCAGAATTGAGCAGGAAGAAACAGAGGGGAAACAGAGTGAGTAGTTTAGGAGGCTTTCCTGGAGGAGAGGTCCTTGGGGATGATGACGTGGAGAAAGGAGATGCTATCGCTTTGCTCCCATCCTCTCCTCTGAGTGCAGCCCTCTGTTCCTCTGAAAAAGCCATTTCCACACAAGCAATTCCCCCTCCCTTGTATAGCGGTCCCCAGGTACTAATTGGCATTCTGCTAATTAGCCTCATTGTCAGC
This sequence comes from Capra hircus, assembly GCF_001704415.2. Classification (NCBI taxonomy): domain Eukaryota; kingdom Metazoa; phylum Chordata; class Mammalia; order Artiodactyla; family Bovidae; genus Capra; species Capra hircus. The sequence continues at coordinate 26,344,961 of NC_030826.1, read as the reverse complement.
ACTAAGTGCCTCTTTCCCTAGGGGACCATTATCTCATTAACTGTGGGGTGGAGGCAGCAGCTGCCCTGGGACTGGGCTGGGGTAGGTGGGCTTCTGCTTCATACCATCTGTTGGTCTATCTGCTCTGCCCTCATTGGTCATGGAGTTTCTTGAATGGAGACCCCCATAGGGCAGGGAAAAGAGCAGTGAGGTTGCAGTCAGAAGAGTTGGCTCTAGACCCAGGATGAAGAGAAGAAATCCAGCTTCCCAAGATGGGTGGGAGGATCTGAGGGTGGTTGTGTCTGTGCAAAATATCCATCCCCCAGGGATCCAAAATTTGTTTTATTTTTAATACTTTTAACTTTTTTTTCCCTCTCAATATTTATTTGGCACATGGGATCTTTGCTGTGGCATCGCAACTCTTTGTTGCCACGTGTGGGAGGGATCGAGTTCCCTGACCAAGGATTGAACCCTGGCCCCCTGCATTGGGAGCATGGAGTCTTAGCCACTGGGCCATGGGGGAAATTTATATTTTAACTTTTCTTGATGCCCGATTCAGGGCTTCCTCCACCACATTACCTCTTTTTAAATTATTATGGACAGTTTAATATGTACATAAAATTAGAGAATAGGGGATGGTAACCCCTTAGGTGCCCATGCATCAATACTCCAGCTTCAATAATTATCATCATGGGGACTTCCTTTGTGGTCCAGCGGTTATCAATCTGCCTTGCAATGTAGGGGACATGGATTGGATTCCTGGTGGGGAACTAAGGTTCCCCATGCTGTGAAGCAACTAAGAAAGATGACACAACAAAGACCTGAGGCAGCCAGATACATAAATAAATGTTAAGGAAAAAATCATCGCATGGGGCCAATCTTGTTTCTCCAGTCTTCTCCAGACAATCTTGTCTTCCCCAGGCCCAGATTCCATTGCCTCTTGAGGTTTGGCTGGCCATATAGCCTACCCTACTCCCTCCCCCTCGACCCCATACCGTGATCTTCATTTGGTCATTCACTGATTAGGTGTCTCTTTATTAAACACAGCCTAAGAGTAAAGTGAAAGTGTTAGTTGTTCAGTCATATCTGACTCTTTGCGATCCCACAGACTATTGCCTCCCAGGCTCTTCTGTCCAAGAGATTCTCTAGGCAAAAATATTGGAGTGTGTTGCCATTCACTTCTGCAGGGAATCTTCCCAACACAGAGGCTGAACCCAGGTCTCCTGCACTGCAGGCAGATTCTTTACTGTCTGAGCCCCCAGAACAAGACCATGGGGTAGCAGGGAAAAAACACAGAATTTAAAGTTAGTGCTTTGTGAAAGTCATTCATCTCTCTGAGGCTCAATTTACTAATGTCTTACTCTTAGGCATTAGTAAATTTACTGAGGGCTTCATACATACCAAGTGCTTCACACAGTTAATTTTATTTTTTTCTAACCTCCCTGTTATTGTCCCTATTTTACAGTGATAGAATTGAGCCTCAGAGGGATGAATGACTTGCACAAAGCACTAACTTTAAATTCTGTGGTTTTTCCTACTATCCCATGGTCTTGTGTTTGAGTTACTACCCAGTGCCTACCCAGATACAGAGGCTTCATTCACATACATGTTACTAAACCTCTAGTGGGTGCCAGGCCCTGGGTTGAACAAGGCTGACATAATTCTTACCTTTAAGGAGATTCAACATTTTACAGTTCAAGGTATTAAAAGTTACCATGGGTTGAAGCCTGGTGGCTAAAACAGAAGAGCCAAACTCAGTCTCAGGGGGTGAAGGAAGGCTTCATGGAGGAAGTAATTTAGACATGAAGGGCAAAGCAAAAGGCACTGAAAATGGGCATGGTCAGAATATTCCAGAGAGAAGAAGTGGCAAGTGCAAAGGCTGGAGGAGGGTCTGTTGAGTTCTGGAAACTGCATGGAGAGGATTTCCATATGGCTAGAGTGTGTGAGGTTGAATGGTGGAGTACTGAAAAACAGGGCTAGAGAAGCAGGCAGAATCTTGAAGGATCATGATTGCCACACTTCAGACTCAAAGGACAGGAGTCAGCGAAGGATCTTAACAGGAGAGTGACGTGAGATTTGAGTGAGTTTTAGAAAAACCAGGCACTATGAGCATAGAGAATTGACCTTAAAGAGGTCAGGCAAGAAGATTAAGTAGGAGGCTAATAAGAGTATTGAAGGTGAGTGATGACTGTGGCTTGGACAAGGACAAATGCAAGGTAAACACAAGAGGGGGAAGGTGGGGGAGCGAGACTGGATGTGCATCTGAATGTGAAAAGAAGAGTCCAGAAAGGAGAGTGTCTGTCCCTTTCCAAGGACTTCTCATTTAAACTATCGGAGAAGGCAATGGCACCCCACTCCAGTACTCTTGCCTGGAAAATCCCATGGATGGAGGAGCCCGGAAGGCTGCAGTCCATGGGGTCGCTGAGGGTTGGACACGACTGAGCGACTTCACTTTCACTTTCATGCATTGGAGAAGGAAATGGCAACCCACTCCAGTGTTCTTGCCTGGAGAATCCCAGGGACGGGGGAGCCTGGTGGGCTGCCATCTATGGGGTCACACAGAGTTGGACACGATTGAAGTGACTTAGCAGCAGCAGCAGTAAAAAGTGAAAGTGTTAGTCTCTTAATTGTAGTAGTTCAGTTGTTGTGACCCCATGGACTTGTAGCCCGTCAGTCTCCTCTGTACATGGAATTCTCCAAGCAAGAACACTGAAGCCATTCCCTTCTTCAGGGGAGATTCCTGACCCAGGGGTCAAACTCAGGTCTCCTGCATTGCAGAAAGAGTCTTTACCGTCTAATGCAAGAGACACAGGTTTGACCCCTGGGACAGAAAGATCCCCTGGAGAAGAAAATGGCAACCCACTCTAGTATTCTTGCTTGGGAAATCCCATTGTTAGAAGAGCTTGGCAGGCTACAGTCCACCAGTTCACAAAGAGTTGGACACTACTGAGATTAAACAACGACAACAACAACAAAGTAATGTTTACATTAAGGCTGGAGGTGGGGTCTTGCAGAAATACTATCACTGTTACAAGTGATCTCAAAGATCAAGCAGCCTTCTCTTTCAAATTTGCAAAGAAAGAAAGGCCCAGAGAAGCAAAGCAACTTGCTCAAGGTCACACAGCATGTCAGTGTCAGAACATGACTCCTTGTTCTTTATATAGCGTTACCCAGCCTCCAGTGAGGCTAATGGCTGGGGGTTCTATGCCAACATGCCTAGACCTAAGGTGACCCAAGCCAGACTTGAAGGGGGTCAACATAGATTCTTACTGCTCCCCTCCACCTCTCCCTGCCACCCCTCCTCCACGCACAGCTCCAGTGATCAATTAGTAATTGTGGAAGCAGTTCTGTTGTGCCGAACAAGAGGTGCAGAGACAAAGGCCTGCAGTAGGATTTCCTATCCTCAGATCTTAGGATCCTCAACACTTCCCACTGCAGTCGGGGAAGGGGTAAGGGGCAGTCACGAGGCAGCCAGTCCCCCCTCCACTCCCCAGCCCCCAGACGGTTTCTCCAGCCAAGTTCTTACGAAGACGCCCCTCCCTCAGCGGCTCCACTGTTGCTATGGCAATTAGGTGGGTGGACAGCCCATCCTATCTAGAGGCCACCCAGCCCTCGCGTGGGGAGTTACCATAACAACCCCCCTAGTAATAGAGGGGGTTGGGTTCCACCCCCCTTCCCCCGCAAATAGAGAGGTGGGTGGTTTGATTGGCAGCTGGGCACACGAAAGAGGAGGGAAAAGGAAGGAAAGGCGTCAAAGGAGCGCTCAGAAGGAAATGGGGGAGAGAAAGGGCAAAAAACAGGGGAAGGGAAGGAAACGCGTATGCGCACGCGCGCCAGCTGGTGGGCGCGCTCCGCAGCCGCCTCGGCCGCCGCCCACTTCTTTCACGCCAGGCTCGCGCGGTCCCTCGGTCCTCGCGCGCGCCTTTCGCTCCCTCTCCTGCGCCTGCGCGCAGGTGTCGGCGCCGAGGGGGAGGGGGAACCCGGCGCGCCCGCGTCACGTTCCCTCTTCCACCCTCCGGGTGCGCGGCCACTCTGCGCCTGCGCAGGAGAGGCGGGAGCCTCGGGTTGCAGGCTCTGGGGCGAGAGCTCCTGTCAGTCGGTGGGTCGGTCCTCCCGCCGGCCCTCCCCCTCCCCGTTCTACGGGGGAGGCGCGGTGGAGCCCGCCCCCAGGATCCCCCGATGGGGGAGAAGCGGCGACGGCGGCAGCGGAATAACCGAGCCGGAGCGTGAGCGGCCCCGGGGCCCGGTTCCCGGTGGAGGCCATGGGCGACCCAGCCCCCGCCCGCAGCCTGGACGACATCGACCTGTCCGCCCTGCGGGTGAGCGCGCCGCCCCCCAACCTCGCCCGGTTCCCGTCCCCGCCGCTGGAGAGCGGGTGGCCGCACGCCTCGCGAGCTCCCCGGGCGCCGGGTCCCCCGCGGCGACCCCCGCCCCCCTCTCCCTGGCCCCCGCCCTCCGCTCCCCTTCGCTCTCCACGCGCTGCAGATTCTGGGAGCCAGCTCGGTCCCCGCCCTGGGGTGCCCCGCCCCCATTCCTCTCTCCTCCTCTACCTTTACTCAGCTTCCGGACCCCTTCCTTCCAGGTGTTTGCGGGTCACCCTCCAGCTCCCCTGAACCTGCAGTATCTTCACCGTGGTGCCCCTTCCTGGCCCCTGATCCCTTTGGGGCCCCTTTCCCCCTCGTTGCTCCTCTGTCTTCTTCCCCCGCCTCCTGTTTCCCGGCTCCTCGTATTTTGACTTTGCCACTGCCTCGCCAGCCTCCCCCTCATCACCCTCTCTCCTCCTCGCCCAGCCCTGAATTGCATCTCTTCGCCGGCCGGCACTTAAGCCTCCCCTCTCGGGCCGCACACCTCCTACCGCCGCCCTCACCCGGCTGCTCGGCTCCCGCCCGCCCCGGTGCCTTCGTTCGCATTTCAGGTGCAGCAGTCCAGCACCAGGCATTTCCGGTCTCAGGGTCCCCCGCATATTACATTACCAACTCTGCAGCAGAGCTGTGGGGCTGGGAGGAAAGTCAAGTGCACCGGGGGAGGAGGGGACGCGTTTCTGGTCTTCAGAAACTCTGGCCTGGGCTGGGAAGAGGATGTTTACAGGTCTGTACACACACGAACACATGCAGCATGTGGTCCTTCGGGTTTGGAAAAGCTTAGGTATTCATGGCTTTGCTGGAAGGCGGGGGAGGCGATGGAGATCTCTCCAGGGAGGGGCTCATTAGAAAAGGGATCGGAGGGGAACAACTGCAGCAGGAATTTCTTGGAAGTACCTATTCGTTGTCCCTCCTGGGGCCCTTGCACGTCCTCATTTGGGAGCTTTCAGCAGCATTTACCTGTTTTTCTTCAGCAGGGAGCCCTGGCTTAAGGGGCCACTGAGTGATTTCAAGGTGAAGACTCCAGCCTGTCCCCCAGGGGGTGTTTTTGTCCTGTGTCCTTCATGCTGTCTCAACAGGCCAGGGTGTTTGGGGAGAGCAGGATTTCCCATCTCTGGGTTGTGTGCTCCGGAGGCCCCTATTGAAATGTCTTCTGGTTTTTGAGTTGGCCAGGAAATGTGGCCAGTAGCTGGAAAAGGCGGTCAGCCACACAGGTGCCCCGGATATGACTGGAGGGGAGAGGGGAATTGAAGAGAGCAGAGTCATGTCGTTAATTGGGTTTCTCTAGGTGACACAGTTTTTCTTGCCATTCAGGTCATAATTTGTTTGGTGAAACGTTGGGCTAGGAGACCTGACTTGCTTCAGATAAGGTGATGAGTTGCTGAGGAGGGAGATGGAAGATTGAATTTCTCTCTCTTTCTCTCTCTGTGTGTATGTGCGTTTAGGGGAAGAGGGTCTGAAGGCTTTGGGAGGGAGAGTCTTAGTCAGTTTAAACTGTGATTCTCAAGTCAGGTCAGCTGGGGTATAAGATGGAAATCCAGGCTCCCCTTAGTGTACTATCTATAGGATGAGTCCCCACCTTGCCTTCCCACCTTGGTTGTTGATTAACTCTCACTGCAGGTTCCTGTTGCTGAGGTGACTTAAATATAATAAAAACAGGTGGGTCCAAACCATGATCTTTGGCTTAAACCTTGTGGGGCTCTGCCTGGGCTTCTCTTTTCCTTTAGCCTCTTCTGCTAGTTTGGCCTGGATCCTCGGCCTGGGATTTCCAGCAATTCTGCAGACACGCTATGACCTTGGATGTGGTATTTCCCTTCTTAACTTCTCTACTTTTGAAGCAGTGTTAGCCTCTTTCCTCAATCATCTCCTGCCCTATTCTCCTCTCCTGCCCATCAGAGAGGCCCTAGACCTGCTCCCAGAGCTTATGGTCTTTCCTGCCTCGGGCATTTTAAGAAAGCATCCCTCTTCCCCCGCCACCAGCCCAGTACTCCAGGGTTTGAGGTGGGGGGGGGGGGTGAGGGGAGCACTTCTTTTGAAATGGACTGCAGAAGTCCCTGTTGGACTTTTCTCAGGGAAGGACCTGTCCCCTCTGCCCCACCTCAGAGAGCCCCTGTGTTACAGCTGGGCTCAGTCATCTCTTGTTCTGTTCTTGTCTGTCGAGAAATGGCAACCTGGAGAATTAGCAGAAAAGTGTTTCTCTAAACTGGGGAGGGGGATTGGAGAGGAGCATATTCAGCATTTATTAGCCAGCCTCACAGAGTCCAAGTTGTTTTTCTTCTCTTGTTTCAAGATAAGGCTTAGCTTTCAGGTGCTGATGAGAGTAATAGGCTGGTATTAGGAAAGATTGAATGGCACTATCTCTTAGCCATGGGTCGGGAGGCGGGTAGACCTGCCACTTTGTGACCACAGGCACGCTTGACCTCTTTAAGGCTCCGTCTGTCTTCTGGCCCAGTAGTGTGGGGTAGTGTTCCTAAGTTCAAGTCCCCGCTTTCTCACTTATGAGTATCCATGGCCTTTCTTCCCTGGTTGGCTGCAGATTCTGCCAAGAGCCTCACCTTCTAATTCTCCGTTTGCTCATCTGTATAGTGGTGCTGGTACTGAACTCCGAGTTACTGAGGACTGGGTGAAATACTGCATATTAAGTACTTAGTCCAGTTCCTGGCACATCATGACCATATGATTGCCCTTATTGTTAATTGTTATCAGATGACAATCAGAGAAGGCTTCTGGCACAAGTGTATCTAGAATAGCACTCCTGCCCCTGCTTCATTTTTGTATAAATTTTTATATAGCATCCCTCAGTCTGCTTGCTTTTATTTTGTAGTCTTTATCACCAGCTGACATGTGCTTATCAACCCTGACTAAAATCTAAGTTCAGTGAAAGCTAGGATTTTGACTGTTCTGTTCAGTTTTGCATCCTCAGGGCCTATAACAGTGTTTTGCACGTGAGGGGGTCTCAACTGTTGAATAAATGCGTGTCCTAACAAGTGAAAGCTCTTAGCTCTAAGCTCTGCTTAGAGAAAGCATTCAATAAACATCATGCTGGTTAGGCTTTCTCTTTGCCTTTTGTATACACACAATTAAGAATATATCTTTTCTGAGTTTTTTTGGAATGAGATCTCTTCTGGTGGTAAACAGAGCTCTGGAAGCCTCCATCTGAGACTTGAAGTAAAGTTAGGATCTTCCAAGAGAAAAAAAAAATGGGCCTCTTATTTCAGACCCTCTCTGTGTCCAAGTTTGGTTATATTCCAGAAGAATCTTCTGACTGGGAATTCCTGGCTTCTCACAGAGCAGAAGTATCAGTGGAAGTGGATGGGACAAGGAGGGAGCAGACCCTGGGCTGACCTCTTTCCTTTTGTGTTGCTCCTCGTGGTTGACCCGCTTCACAAACCGAGCAGCTTCTCTTTACTGTCCGGCCAGCTGGAAGTTTTAGACTGCAGTGTCCTTGGAACCGTGGGGCTGCGCTTAGTGTGTATTGAAATAACGCCATGGCCCACAGGCAGGAGGGACTTGTTGCTGGGCAGTCGTGCTGACTGAGATGTTCTTACTCTAACAGTCTTGTGTTGTTGTGTCCCTTCTCTGGAGGGGCCTCTTCCCCTTCCTTTTCTCTTCACGAGGCTGTGGAGCCAGCACCACTTGGAGGGCTGGCGGTTCTGGGCATGTGTTTCTAGGCCGCTGGGCAACCGCTGCACTCTGATGTGCTGGCTGTCCAAATGTTGATGACAGATGCCTCAGGCCAGGGCTGGACTGGCTGATCTCCTGCAGCAGAAGCAGGGGCTTTGAGTGGGGACTTTTTTCCTAGAGAACTGCAGGTGAGGGTGGGGCTCTTGGGGGAACTAGTGGCACTTGGAGTGAAGTCAAAAGCTGCTTTGGCCAGAGGCTGGAAGGAAGGTAGCAGAGAACTTTGCTAGAACGAGATGTTCACCCATCTCCCAAGCTAGGAAGGAGACATCGATACCCTTTGTGCCGCGGGTAGGACAGAGCCCTTGCCCTTTGTGACCCACAGAGGGGAGGGTCTTTGGAGAAGTGAGGTTTTCACAGTTAAGAGAACAGTAAGAGGGTCAGCAAGAGAGCTGGCCTGCCTACCACCACCAGCTTCTCCCAGGAGCTCAGTTCACAATAAAATTCTAATTTCAGATCTGGCCTCCATTCCTTTCCACTCTAAACTGTGCCTAAAACGAGACAACAGCTTGGGTAGGTTGAGTGTCCTTGCCTGTCATCCTGGGGATAAGATAGCAGGAAGTGTGCAGCCGCCCTTTACGAACTTGTACTTTGGCCTTGGTTAATAAATAAGGAATGTGGTGACCTCTCAACCCAGGAACATAAAACAGCTCTGGGACTGCAGAGCATCTCCAGAAGCCATTTGAGAGTCTGAGCAACTGATCTTTCTGTCTCCAAAGTTGTACCAGAGAGAGTTACCTGTAACATCCTTTTCTGCATCAGTCAGTCACCAAGCATTGTTGGTCTACTATATTGAGAATCACATTCTAGATACTACAGGAAGGATGTAATAATGTGATGATACCATTCTAAGCCATTTAATCAGAGCTCTGGGAGCTTCCACCTAAGCAATGCCTTTGCAGGCTGAGGCTCCCCCTCAACCCCCTCACACATATCCCCTACCCTCTGCAACTTTTAAACTGTTTCTGCCTTCCTCTATCTTAGAACCCTCAGGGTCAGGAAGTTTTTGTTAACTCTGATTGCTGTGACTCATACTCGTTTTCTGTTTTCTGTCTGTAGTGGTCAGTCATCTTGAAATCTGATATCCAGTCTTTCCCCCTCCTCCAGCACTCAGTTTACACTCACAGCTCCCTCAGTGTTTTCTTCAGTAGGCTGAAGAAATAGAACAGAAAGCGATCAAGTTAATAAGTCAAGTCTCAAAGCATTTCTCAAATGCCTACAGAATATAGGAAGATACAAAAATATGACTTGGGAGAAGGCCTCGTTCATTCTTTTCTCTCTCTTGTTCTCCCTGGCCTTTTCCTCCTAACCAGCCAGTCCTTGACTTCAGTCTGGGATTCTTCCATCTACAGGACACTCCCCAAGAGGGTGATTGAAAAGATGCTTGAGGTTTTTTGTTCTTAATATGGGTAGGAGATGGTGGAGAAGAGAATAAAGGGATGGAATTATGGTGACCAGGAAGCCCCTGGAGATTTTGCCCAGTGACCAGACAGCCAAGGATGTACTTGCTAAAGGTAGGATTTCCTGTTCTCCTTGAGGAAAGAACTAGAACTAGGCATGAGGATACAGTGACACGCAAGACAGACATGCTTTTCCTATGCTCTAGTAGTGGGGAGAGACATTCATAAAACAGTCATATGTATATCTCTCTATATATAATCACATGTACAGAAAATTGCAAGCCATGATAAGGACTGTAGCAGAAAACTTTAGCAAGCCATGAGAGTACATAACAGGAGTTGTTTTTACTTTTTACAAGACAGAAATATTTGGTTGGTTGGTTGAGAGACAAATCACCTGTCAGAAAACCAAGCTGACAGTGCCACAGAAAGCGTAGCTAGAGGTGAGCCAGCAGGTAGAGTGTGGGAATGACCCGAACTGGGAGACCCTGGAATGGGGCCATTCTTAGGGTGGAGGTTTAGGTCAACAGTTAATCAAGGGACAGGCGCTTGAGGATGGGGTGAAAACTCCAGACTCATTTCCAAAAGGATTTCTTCTGAATCTTCCTGTGAGACAGGAAAAAAAGTTTGTCTCTTTCAAAGGATAAGAGTATGTATGTGGAAGGAGCATATGACTCTTATTTTTATTTAGTGGGGGGAAGGTCTCAGTACTGGGTGTGTGCGAATTCACATGTTGCTCTGCAGAGGGTGACTGCGTGTGCTTGTTGTCTTAAGTGAGTGTATGAGGGAGCGGGTGTACCACTAGATGGTACAGCCCTTTTATATCAGGGGTGCCCAGCCTCTGGATCTACTGCCTGATGATCTAATATGGACCTGATGGAATAATAGTAGAAATAAAGCGCACAACAAATGTAATGCACTTGAATCATCCTGAAACCATCCCCCACTTAGCAGTCCTTGGGAAAATTGTCTGCCACAAAACCGGTCCCTCGTTCCAAAAAGGTTGGGGACTGCTGTTTTGTATCATATTTATGTATGTAAGATACACAACGTGTTTTGATAGACATAGGCATAGTGACATGATAACTGCAGTCCAGCTAATTAACATTTTCATCTCCTTACACCTGTGTGTGTGTGTGTGTGTGTGTGTGACTTGATGTCATTGGCCCCGAGTAGTGGGTAGGGTTGGAAGGTAGGTAAATCTCACAGGAATAAGCACGAGCAGGCCCAGCCTTGGAGTTAGCTTCCATGGTCAGTGGGATTCTGCCTAACGCTAGGTGGATACTGTATGTATAAACAGGTCTCTCTCAATTTACAGTGAACAAGTCAAGGATGAGTGGGGTGTGTCGGGAAGTGTTACCAATTTTGCACAGAGAACCACAGTCTTGGGTTTCTTGGAGGAGCCAGACTCCAGGAGCGGCTGAAATGTCAGGAGGGTGGGGCGGGCTGCCAGAAGTGTGTGTTGGCCCAGCCCGTGGTGTGGAGAGAGGGATGGGTGGAAGACATGGAAACTCTGCCTGCAGCAAGAGGAATGCTGCAGGTTGGTAAGGGAGCAGCCGAGAAGACCTTGGACCGAGGAGGGAAGTCTGTGTCCTCACAGTGGGAGAGTCTTTGCAGCCAAGGGTGACAGGTGAAGCTTCTGTAGTCACAGCCAGGAGCTGCCCCCTCAGAGCCTGTGACTAAGTCTGTGCCTGTGGTGGTGAATCTGCTCTGCCTTTCGGAGGAGAAGGGCCTCTTGAAAAGAGGCCCATGGCAGTGGGTCTTCTGAGGGAAAAGGGAAATCTTCTCCCACCCTCTTCCACCAAAACCATCCAGGATAGGATCTGAAGGGCCGGAATTGCCGAGTTGCTCCTAGACCACAGGCTTGGAGGAATTTTCTTTCAGCAGTGGTCTCTGCAGGGACACACTGAGGATCAGTAGGGCCGAGTGAGGAAGTTTCCACCTCCTTCCAGTCACCTCGGTGTTCACTTTCCCCACAAAACCTCCCCTGACCGTGCCAGCCCTCACTGGTCACCTTCTCACGGACCTTGTAATTTAGCATTTGAATATGTATCACCCCTACTAAATCGTATTTCATCGTCTTGTTTTTCCTTTCACTTCCTTAACTATAGGAACCATAATCCACACTTTCTGTTGAGCCTCACAGTGCATATAGAGTACACAGCAGGGTTCAGTACTTACTCCCTTGATAAGCGATCAGGAGCCAAGCATTCTTGTCACTTTCCCACCGGAGTGCCTCGTATGTGCTGGGCACCATGTGACACAAAATAGCATAGTTCCTGACTAAGTGCTTCCCAACCCAGGGGGGCACTGCTCTCCTGGGAGTGTTTGGAAATGTTGGGGAGGGAGGTTGCATTATCAGTTTGTCCCAGAAGCACTAACAACCTTAAATATTAATATGTGGGGATCAAGGCTGTGAACCACCTGGCGATGACCGGAGAACACACTGAAGAATTATTTTCCCACCCACCTTGCCGATAAGGCCTCTTGTGAACCTGTTATGGATGTGGGAAATGTCAGGGGAAGGACTGGACAAGTTTCTCCCGTGAAGTCAGAAGTCAATCCTAAGCTCCCTCCTTTCCTTCTTTCTGGGTGGAGAGAGGAATATAGGCTGTAAATTACTCGTGCTCATGGCACGAAGCTCTTCTCACAGCTTGGATCTGTCTGCCAGCACACCTCTGGAGGTAAAACGGGCCAGCTCCAAAGCCAGACTGCAAGGAAGACGATTTTCATGTTCTTTCTTCACCGCCCACCCACTCTCTCTTTCAAGGCATATTTGTAAGAGAGTGGCTGAAAAGCATGTCATACTTGGTCTTCAGTTCTGAGCAGCTTAGGAGAGAGTCTTCAAGAAAAGATTCAGACAGACTTTGTCTTGTAATAACCTGTAATGGAAAATAATCTAAGTATATATATATAATTGAATCACTCTGCTGCTATAAGCCAGAAATTGACACAATTTTGTAATTCGGCTCTAATTCTATTGAAACAGAACAGCTGGACATGGGGTGCCCTAAAATCTGAGCAGCAGGAAGGCGAGAGGAGGAGGTAGGTGTGAGGTCCCATTGTGAGAGAGGAGGCTGGTGCAGGGGTCTTTGCATCCTAAGGTCGGCCCCATGGAGCCAGAGGTGTGCTGAGGGAGTGTCGTTCCTCAGTCTGCGGGGGAGTGACTAGAGGGAAGACCACTGGGCTAGTGTCTCCTTTGGAGAAGGACAGAGCCCTGGGGGTGAGTGAGGGGCTGGGAGCAGAGTGGCTGGTGGGGATGCATGAATGTCGCGGGGCCACCATCACTTCTTGCTATCCGAATCTGACTTGAGGGGGCAAGACTGATGGGCTCATGGTCTAGTCTAGCTTAAGGTTTGGAGAAGTTGGGGAAAGTCCCTCTCACCTTCACGATGTCCTTCTTGACCGTGGAAACTACCTTCAATCCCAGAGAGCAGGGTTGGGAGGACAGACAACACGTGGTTCAGAGGTTGGCCAGTCCCTGTGTCCCTTCAGACCCCTAGGAAGCCCTCTTTTTCTCTCTTTCTTCAGTTTGGAACGAAAACTGCTCTGATACAGGTCATTTATATTTTAATGTGGATTCATTTCAGAAGGGGTTCTGGAGTAGAATAGGGAAAATAATGAATAGTTGCTATGCAGTTCCCTCCTTGTATAATCTCATTATTCCTCACAGTAACCCTTTGAAGTGGGATATTTTCCTCACGTTTCAAGATGAAGAGACCAAGGCTTACAGAACTTGGAAATTAAATAACGTGCCTGAGGACAGCCACTAAGCAGCAGGTGGCAGAGCTGGGCTCAGGTCTGACTCAGCCCAGAACCTGAGCCCGTGTGCCCCTGCGCTGGTGGAGGCCTGCGCCCAGGTGGGGCATGCTGAGGGGAGGGCGCCCTGCCACTGACATTCTGGACTGTGTGCCTTGAGCAGTATTGTTTTCCACTTGCTTTAATCATGGACGTGTGGCCTGTGGAAAACAGGCTCTGTGGGCTCGCTCGGGACAATGTAACACTGTCCATAAAATGTCTGCGGTGAAGAATTGTATTAGGAAACTTTGAAACATGGCCTGTTTCATGGTTTGGAGGCAGCCTGTAAGAGCAGTGGTCACTGCCTCTAAGAGGTCACCGTTTATATCTGTGTCTTGGCAGTGGACAGGTTTTAATCATGTGGTAGCATTTTTTGAGACGAGAGGATGACTCTACTTACTTATTTAGTAAATGACTTAGATTTTTTTTTAATGTTTAATTGTTTGGCTGCAGCGGGTCTGAGTTGTGGTGCTCAGGATCTCTGTTGCGTCATGTGGGATCTTTCGTTGCTCACGTGGACTATAGTTGTGGCACAGGGGCTTAGTTGCCCCGCACATGTGGGATCTTAGTTCCCCAACCAGGCATCGAACGTGTGTCCCCTGCATTGGCAGGCAGATGGGTAACCACTGGACCACCAGGGAAGTAAAAAAAAAAAAATAGTAAATGACCTTAGCCTGAGCCATTGGAACTGCTGGTGGGTTGGTGTTGATGGGCACATGCTGAGAATACAAAGATCCAGGGGCCTGTGCCCAGAACTGGTGGAGATTTCTGGATGTCAAGCTGCCAGGCAGCCTTCTCTGATGACGGGAGCGAAAGGGGTATGCAAGAATTCAGATTTGTTCTGGAGGAAAGAGCATTAATGATTCAGAAGAAGCCCTGTTCTTCAGAGGGAGGAGAAAAAGACTAGCTCATCCCTCCCACCTTAAAATTTTTTTAAAAAAATTGTAGTTATTAATAAATACAGCATAAAATTGACCATCGTAGCCATTTTTAAGTGCACACTTTGGTGACATCAAGTACATTCTGGCTGTTGTGCAATCATCACTGCCGTCCCCCTCCAGAACGTTTTCATCTTCCCCAACTGAAACCCGGTCCCCATGAAACACCCAACTCCCCGCCCCCGGCCTCTGGCAGCCACCCATCTGTGTCTCCTCCCTTTGTGTGTGTGCAGGGCTAAGCAGAGGGCTGACATGGCAGATACTTACTATTTGTCGAGTCAGGTGAGGTGACCTGTTTCAGTGTCATCAGCCAACCCGGGACACTCCCCTTCCTCCTGGCTTCAGTGCAAGGCAGTAGGCCTCCGAGGGGGGTTTTCAATGAAATGGCCACTTGGAATCACAAAAGGTTCAGGCAACGGAAAGAGAAGTTGAGGGTTTCTTTTCCGTATTCAGCTCCTTTTGCCATCTCCCAGCTGGGCTTTGCTTTCTGGTTCTGTTGTACTTACATGCGTCATCTTGTTTACTCTCAGCCCTTACTTCTCATCCTGGGGGTGTGGTGGGTAGCGACAGAGGAAGGTGGGAAGACCACCATGCAGGGGACGAAGCTAATAAAATGAAACAGCATATCTCTGTGTGTGAGGGGTTCCTGTGTTAACAGAGAGGGCTTCTCCCTGGAAGCAGAAGAAAACCATCCTTACATGAGTACATTGTACCCAGAGGAGGGTCTCTGTCTTTTCTGTGTTTCCCCTTTCCCAAGGGGTGGCCAGTGGTGTAACTCTAATGTATTCATGTATCATTAGGAGCAGAAAGGTGACATCAAGTAGGAGGTAGTTGTTTAGTATCAGGCAGTCTGAGCTCGGGAGCTTCTTTCCTGTGGAATGACAGGCCACAGCAAAGGCCTAGATTCTCATGGGGAGGAAGAAGTGGTCAGCTGTTAAAGCTGTCATGGGGGAATCGAGGGCAGCCTTTGAGGCCCCTTTGATGTCACCTTCCTGGGTCTCCAGGCCTGCAGAGTTTGGAGCCTGGTCAGGCTGTATTCCTCTGTGGTGTCCACACCCCTGGACAGACCCAAAGCATGACCTAGAATTGAGTTGGATTTCTTAGAATACAGGTGACCAATTCTGTGGCCTGCCTACCTCCTCCCTTTGTTCACACCATTTACAGTTTTTTCATTGACCTTCGTGGGGAAGGAAGTCTATAGGAAGGAAAGGCAGGCTTGGCAATTAAGTCACCCAGGAAGAGAGGAGGGTAGGGGAGACCTGTGTGGGGGAGAGGCCTGTCTTACAGGTCAAGATCCAGGCCACAGGGCCTCTAGTTGGAGGTTCGGGGGGCAGCTTAGGGTCCCCTGTTCGGGGCTGTTTCCCTGGATCACCCGCCCTGGTGTCAGGTCCCAAGGCCTGAGGACTCACCGTCTTTTCTGTTTCCTACGCACAACCTTATAGGAGGCTCCACGTGTTCACTGTCACCTTCCAGGGTCTGCCCCCGTGGCCCTCCTCACCACAGCCCCTCTCACTCCAATCTAAAGCCTGTTTCTTTCTTAGATTGAGTCAACTATAAATGGATTGATGGTTTTTCTTGGGCTGAGCCTGGTTCACTCACCCCTGATGCTCATGGTGTGAATGGAGGAGCACTCCACTCCTCAATCATGGGAACACAGCCTTCCCTAGGTATTATCCTGCCATCTGGCATTGTGCCTGCCTGGATTTGGTTGTTATCACCACCACCAATAAAAGCACGGAGTGGCTTAAGTGTCCATGTTTAAAGCAGAGCCTCCATGGACCATCTGACATTTTTAAAGATGCCAGCAGCGGGCCAGGGTCCCAGAGCTGGTTAGACCTGAACTCAGAGGCTTCTGTTGCTCTGCCGCAGTGCCCAGGCCCCAGCAGAAACGAGGACTCCTGTGTGTTTGGTCAGCCTAGAGTTCAAGGTGCATTCTGTGCAGATGAGGTGTGTGTCGCAAGTCAGTGATTAATGTCCCCACCGCTGCCCACATCCCCCACCCCATCCTTGAAACCTGCCCAGGTGGGGCAGGAGTGACGTCTGCAGAGCTCCCCGGTGGAGGCCTGCTGACACAGGGCTGTCAGAGTTGAGGCAACGTGATATATGGAGCCGGCGTGGAATCAGGAGCCCGGAGACCTGGCTCCTGTTTCAGTTCCTCTCACTTATAGGATGAGCGTCGTCTCCCTAGGACTTGGGTTTCCCCACTTAGGAAGGGGGCTCTTAATCAGAGGCACGCTCAGAGTCACCTGGGCAGCTTCTTTAACCTACGTTTTACCCAGACCCTGCCCCTCCCCTCCAGGTGATTCACTGTTCCCAGGGCAGTGCCTTGGTATGTGTGTTTTTCCAGGTGAGCAGATTCCCTTTGAGAACCACTGGACCAGATAATCCTTAAGGCCCCCCAGACCCAAGAGGCCCCTCCTCCCTTCTTTCCTCTCTTCATTGCTAAAAATCCTTGAGCACTGAGTTGGGACGTGGGGTGGGGCATCCAGGAAGGATACCAAAGAAAGGGAAGGTTCAGAAAAGTCTGAAGGACCGTTTGAAGTAAGAACATCAGTGTGGGTGCGCTCCTTGTTGTTCAGTTGCTCAGTAGCGTCCAACTCTTGGCAACCCCATGGACTGCAACATACCATGCTTCCCTGTCCTTGTCCATCTTCCAGAGTTTGCTCAAACTTGTGTCCGTTGAGTCAGTGATGCCATCCACCATCCCGTCCTCTGTTGTTCCCTTCTCTTCTTTAGGCTCCCCTGAGTCTGTTAGAGCTGAGGGAAGAACAGGCAGACCTGGTGAGGACTGACCTGGGAAGACAGGACATCTTTACTTGCTCTTTGAAGATAGGAAGGGACCTGGATATCGGGGCCTTTCCCATCCACACAGGTGCTGGAGAGGGATTTGAATCCAAACTCCTGTTCTGTCACTTACTGTGTGACCTCTGGCAAGGTCATAATTACCCCCACACCCCATTTTTGCCATTTGTCAAAGACCCACCTAACAGGGCTGTTTCGAGGGTTAAACAGAAGTGTATAAGTACTTGGCCTGGTAACTGCTCGTTAGATAGGTGGTAGCTGCATGATTTTCTCCTATGGAAGTCCCCAGAAAGGATGTCTCCTGGGGTTCTGTTAACACTTCTCTTCTTCTTCACATTTTGTTTGGGGAAAAAGAAAACCACCCAGTGTCTTGAGTTCAATCTTAATGGCTGTCGGTGAGTGCCTCACTCAGCCCCCAGGTGTGGGTCTGGCTTTCCCTTCTCTATCAAAGAGCATTCTACGCTCTTTCAGTGGAAAAGAGAGCAACTTCAAAATCTAATGTCTAAACTTGAAACTCCTGTTTGTCCTGCTCCCTGAGTCAGGAATTCCAGCCCCACGTTGCCCTTGTGTGTGGAAGCTGCGGGCTCAGCTGGGGGTGGGGGTAGGCCGGCACCTCACCCTGGGGACATTCTGATGGTGATAAATGGCTTCCTTCAGATGTGAGAGACAGGACTTTACACAAAAATGTGTAAAGTGCTTTATGGAAAGGCTACTTGGATCCTCGATGGCCTTGCCTGGAGACTTGAGGCTCTTTGGGCCTTCCCCACCTCTGACCTTCGCTGAGATAACTCTGACTTGTCTTTTTGGTCTCAGACTAAATATCACTTCCCCCCATCAGCCCTTTACTGCCCAAGCCCCTATCATAACCTCCCTTTAATCTTTCAAAAAGTATCCTGTGTACTTTTTGAAAATGTATGCATTTATTAATGTATGTTATTTTTGACCACGCTGGGTCTTCGTTGCTGCGAGCGCGCCTTTGTCTAGTTGTGAGCGGGGACTGCTCTGGTTGTGGTGTGCGGGCTTCTCGTCGTGGTGCCTTCTCTAGTTAGGGAGCACAGGCTCTAGGGCGCCCAGGCTTCAGTCGCTGTGGCTTGAGGGTTCGAGAGCACAGGCTAAGCAATTGTGGTGCCTTGGTTTAGTTGCTCCACAGCATGTGGGATCTTCCCCTACCAGGAAACGAATCAGTGTCCCCTGCGTTGCAAGGCGGATTCTTAACTGCTGGACCACCAGGAGGGCCCTGCCCTCCTATTGCAGTTCAGTTTGTGTAGGTGTGTAATTGTGTCTTTAATGTTTGCTTCCTGTAAGCTGCACGAAGGAAGGGTCTGTTTCTGTTTCATTCATTGCCACATTCTGGTCTCTGCCAGGCACTCGACGTTTGTTGAATGACGGCATGACCTGGTCACAGGGCCCTAAAATTGGCAGGAATGTAGCCAGGGAAGCTTTCTCAGGAAAAAAGAGGAGTGGTGGGCCTGGTGAATAGTTGGATGAGCATGTTTGCTCCATCTTGCTGGTCAGGAAATTCCTCCCTCTGTCTCACCTATGTACCCCTTGGGCTGTAATTTATTCTGAGTTGGTCCTTGGTGGGGCCAGAGAATTTCTGGTCTCCACCCTTCGGAGAGTAACCCTTTCTAAGTCTGATTCAGACAGTCCTTCCTTCCCCTCCCTGTGGGCCCCACCCTCCACCTGCTCTTCTCTCAACTGACTCACTTGGCGCCCTCTACCCTACCTTCCCGGGTGCCTTCTCATAGTCCCGTCTGTCATAGCCTTCCTCTCTGTGTCCTCTCCGGTGGCATCTGGCCGGGTCTCCCATCTGGAAGTAGCAGCCACACAGGGGTCAGACAGGACCTCGGCTTTCTTGGTCACGAGCCCTCCCCAGCCTCTTGCCTGGTGTTCGTGGACACCTGACTCCCACAGGAGGCGGTTGGCAATGAAGTCTAATGGTTTGTTTGTGCTAGAATGGAAAGCCAACAACGAGAAGCCTTATTATTACCCAGCCCCTGATTATTGTTGTCATCCTGTGGGAGCTTGGTGTCTGCCCCGCTCCTGCCTCCTTGCGTCCAAGCTCTGCCCTTTCTCTCCTGTTCTCTGCTTGCCAGGGACGGCCCCACTCGCGCCGCCCCCTGCGCCTTTCAGCCCTGCCTCCAAGGCCGTGGTCGCTTTTTCCTCCCTTCTCTCTTGCCTGCCCTCCTCACAGTTCTACTTTTTTGTCTTGTCTCTTTTCTCCCAAGCTGCCACTCTTCACTCTAAATCCCAGGAAAATCACCTTCTGACAGAGTTTTTCCTTGGCTCTATGGGAAGCAAGTCTCTTCACAATGACTCTGCAAATTTGTAGCACTTTGTGTGTATCAAAATGTTTGTACATCTATGAACCCTTGTGAGATGGGGTTGGGTTGGTAAGGAAAAGAGGCCCTGCAAGCTTAAGAGATTTGCTGATTTGCCTTCATGATATGAAAGAATCAGAACCAGTGCCCAGGCCTCCGATTCTCAGTGAAGCCTAAACCATTCCCTATCATTCCGTCTTACTAGCCTCTTGGTTGCCTTGCTGCTTCAGCTAAGGAAACATGGCTCCGAGTCATCTGCTCCTACTTTGGAACCTTCCTTTAAGTTGTCTAAGATGTGACCTTCCTCTGTCCTTCACCTAACCTAGCCTCTGCCCCCTTCTTTCTCCTTTTCAGAAAGCTTGGCTCTCTTCTCCCTCAGAAACCTTCCCCGTTCTCTATTCTTTCCCTGTTGCTTCTTACAGCCTTTGGGTCCTTGTTAATGTTTCCCTTTGATTCTAGCCAGCGGTATAGGAGTTCCTGCTGTAGGAAAGTCCGCTTTCTAGTAATATATGTTTACCCAACATATAAATTATGGGGCGCTGATTCACATAACAAAAGAGGGTTCGCTTTCAGTAGCTGCCCTCGTTCGTTGCTTTTAAGTGACTATTTGTGGATTATTTTGGAAAAAAATGGAGATTAAACCCAAAGCTAGTGTTAGAAACTATAGCACTAGGGAAAGGG
The DNA here is from genome assembly GCF_001704415.2 of Capra hircus. NCBI lineage: Eukaryota > Metazoa > Chordata > Mammalia > Artiodactyla > Bovidae > Capra > Capra hircus. The sequence continues at coordinate 26,325,000 of NC_030826.1, read as the reverse complement.
GATGTTTTATCTAGATAGCACCTGCTTTCTTCTGTTTTTGTATCCATTCAACAGAAGGATATTGAATGTGGCCTTGGGCTTCTGTGGTGGTTCAGTCAGTAAAGAATCTTTTGCAATGCAGGAGACCTGGGTTTGACCCCTAAAGAAGGAAATGGCAACCCACACCAGTATTCCTGCCGGAAAAATCCCATGGACAGAGGAGCACGGCGACCATGGGGTCGCAAAGAGTCAGACACAACTGAGTGACTGACACTTTGACTTCTTAAGACTTTGTCTTGCAGAGGACAAACAGTTAAAGAATCAGTCACTAAAATGAAATTGGTGCCATGAAAGGGGCTGTGCAGAGTGCCGTGGGAGCAGGACCACAGTCAGGGAAACTTCCTGGACGAGATGGGGTCTGTGTTGAAGTCTAGAAGGATGTGCACAGGGCATCCAGGTCAAAGGGAGGGGAGAGATGGAGTTGGAAGAGTGGACAGCATGTGCCGAGACCCAGAGGTGAAAAGGAGCATGGCGTATTAAAAGAACCAAGAACTCTTTGCCTTGTCCTTCTCCTCCTACCCCCCTCCGCCACAAGATGGGAATGGGTGGGGCTCCAGGTAAGCCATCCTTTGGATCATCAGCTGTAAGGCAGTCAGATCTGAGGTTAAGGAAGAGCCTCTTTGGCCCACAGAAGGCCAGTGGACAGAGCTCTGGGGCGCGTGTGCCATGGGAGGCCTCCTTGGATCCGCCATCAGAAGACGAACCAGGCTCCACTTTGAGAACACAACGTCTTGGAGCCTTGGTTTCCTCATCTGTGAAGTGGGGTAATAATTCCCGCCTGGCTTCCCTCCAGGTCAGAGGCACAAATGAGACAATGACTGTGGAAATACCTTGTAAATTGTGAAGAGCTGGGTGGTTGGATGATGGCAGCAGAGGCAGCAGCTGGGAGGTGATGAAGTTGATGCCGTTGGCCACAGACAGAGACAGTCTCTGTATTCATTATGGCAGAGACAAGACCAAACTCTGACACCTTGTAACGTTTTATTAGCAAAGGCTTTAAAAACTTGAGACTTGGAAAGTGAGTATTAGAGAAGTAAAGGGGAGACACCACCCTCAGCTGCCTGGAAGGCTTTGCAAGACCTTCCAGCTCTGAGCAGGGGGATGGCTAGAATGACCTCCCTTCTGAGGCTGGGAGTTGTCACCCCAGGCCTGTAGTTCTCTGTTTTCCTTTAGCTGCTGGAGCCAGGCGGAACCTCAGAAGCAAGCTGTTTATCTTGTAGGTTTTTTGGTTTATTTTTAAATTTCTGACTGTGACGGTATTTATTTTTTCCTTTTCCCTTTCCCCACTTCTCCAGCTCAGCATCAGAAAGAGACCATCTGTCCCCGGCCTCGCCTGCGGCCATTTTAGAACCGGCACCAGGCTGCTCTCGAATTCTGGTCCCCTCCTCCCCACCTCCCTCCTGCACTGCCTGTCTCTCCTTTGGCTCCCTGCATGGGTCAGCCCCGCCTCCCGTGGGGCTCTCCATCCAGGAAAACCCTCTGATCTGGATAAAGCCCTCAGCCCAGGGCGTCCGGGAAGCCAGGTCTGTGAGGAACCTGGGCGCTGAGGCATGGAGGGCACAGCTCCCAGCCTGGCGCAGGCAGGGCCCCTGTCCGCTCTGACTGGTTTCTGATCAGAATGGTATTTGTGTTCATGTGTGTGTGTCGGGTCTGGACTTGCTTCTGCCTCTTCGTGTATCTGTGTGTGTGTGTTCATGATCGTGTGTGTCCTTCTGGCATAGAGACCCAGAAAGAGTGACTTAAAACCTACCCTCTGCCAGCACATAAACATCCTTCCTGGTTTCTCTCCTGCCCCTCCGCTCCAGGGCACACTCGGTTCCCCCCGCTCCTGTACTCCTTTTCCAAAAAAAATGCTTCAAAGCCGCCGACAAGCAGAGGGTGAGTACTTCACGGTGTGGAACCAGAATAAAAGGATGCACTTGAGTTCCGCAGTGTGGGGTAGGTAGGCTTATCCACGGCAGAGAGGAGCTTCAGCTTCAGAGAGGAATGAAGACTAGGAAGGGAGTCTTCTGAAGGCCATCTGGTTCATTACTGGACGTTGTGGATGACGGGGAGTTGAGGCGGGTTTTAACCTTCCTTTCGAGCTCTCTTCTCTCGGGTTTGTTGGCTCTGTGAGGAGGTGCCTTGATGGTCCTCCCCCCACCACGCCGCCGACTCCGGCCGACTTCCTTTCTCCCACGGGAGTGTCTGTCTGTCTCATGCTTTGGCCTTGGGCCCACTTTCCACACTGAGCCCTTGGTGTAGGAATGGGGGTAACACAACACACTTCCTGGGTCATTGGCGGGTGGGGGGCGGGATGAGACTGACTCAGGCCTCGGAGGGCCTCCTCCTGTTGACACAGGCAGGCGTCTGGACCTGCTGGGTCCTTGAGGCTGTGTCTGCTTTCTGTGCTTGGGGACGAAGCTTCCTGAGGAAACCTCCTGCCACCTCCCGACCCCCACCGCAGCCCACACATCCACTCCCATTCGCTTCCTCTTACACCCGTCCTTTCCCCAAACACACACCCTCCTGTATCTCTTCTCACAGGCGAACACGCACACACGTCCTTCAGTTGCTTACAGCTAACTGAAGGACATCTCTCCACCAGGACAGCCGCCCCTGCCAGCACCAACTGTGCCTGCATCCCTGTGGGCCTCAAGCTGCCGGGGAAACCTGTCTGACCCCCACCCCCCCCCCCGCCTGGCCCCTTCCCGGTGGGGGCTCCGATAGCAGGGGCTTAGGTGATCTGGTTGGTCGTGGTACGAGGGACAGGGTTTGAAGCTGCATCTGCACGGCAGTCAGTGGTTTAGCGCTTGGATGGTTGGCATGTAGGGGTGGCTTCAAGGCCTTGGTGAGCTGCTAGGAGACTGAAGGCCCCCTCCTCCAGGCTGTGCCTTGGTGCCAGCCCTGCCTGTGCCCCCCTCTTCCTTTTCTTGAGGGCCTGCTGGGTCACAGGAAGAGCTCAGGAAAACAGGCCTATTGTTTTCTTCAGGCAGGGAGGGTGGGAGGCCCTCTCAGCCCAGCCTAGTCTCAGCATCAGATAAACAGAGGCCCCACAGGCCCTGGCAGCCCTGCTCTTCCAGGCGAGAGGGTGGTTTGGCCGCAGCCTCCTTCACGCCAGCTCTTGTCGGTCCCCTCTGTGGACCGCAAGTTCCCATTCTCTTTCCTGAGTGGCCCTGCGGTTCTTTTCCCCATCCTCCATCGACATTGCAGGCTCTCTGAGCCTCTGGTCCTCTGTGGAGTCCTGGTATGCTTGGCGACAGGGGAGGTGGGGCTGAGGCCCACACTTGTCGTCCTTTCCCCCAGCCCGGGGGCAAGCCCGCCTCCTGGCACTGCTCCCCTGTGGAGGGGTGGGTGGGATGGCACCTCGCCTAGGTTAGGGAGCCACACCAGTTGCAGCAGGAGGACCTGCCAGGGCGTATCCCAGTGAATAATCACAGCAGGGCCTGAAGTGCAGGAGAGACCGGACCTTCCCTGGTGTCTTTCCCAGGGATTCTCAGCCCTCCCCAAACTGCAGAGTCCTGGTTCTTTCTACCATTCCAGCAGCCTCCTAGAATCTCCTGGAAGGGACAGACCCTTGCAGCTCTGAAAATTCTGTCCGATTCGTGGGTCAGCAAAAAAGTGGGGTCAGATTTGCCACTCCTACCTGCTTCTCCGGCAGTTACCTCACAAGCAGCATTATCCCTGAGGCTTCAGTGTATGTAACTCTTCTCAGCATGTTAATTCTCCATTCTGGCATCTTGATTTATAAGCTCCTCGAAGGTAGAGCCAAGGTTTAAGAAGGCACTCTTTGGCAGGCAGTTTAAAAAGATGCTGCAAATATTGACGCTGACAGTTTGCATTTATTAAAGTACTTCGGGAACCCCTGTCCCCCTTGGGAGATTTCATCTCCATGCAGAGCAGACACCATACACGTGACTCCCGCTTGGAGGTGGATGATCTTGAAGCAGCAGCGCAGGGAGGCACATGGTCAGAGCAGCGCTGAGGCCAGGGTTCGACCTGCCAGCTCTGGGCCACTTCAGGAAACGTTGACCCCAAACCTGAGGGGCTGGCCAGCTTTTACCTTTCTGTCACCTGCCCTTCATCCTGGATTCCCCTGTGACTCCAGACCTCTTCTGTGGATTTCTGGGCACCTGCACGCCAACTGTGAGGGAGCAGTTGGGGCTCTCCTTCTCTCCTGTGTCTTGCAGCCGAGCCTCACGGCTCCTTCATCCTTGAGCTTCAGTTCTTGCTGCCTGCCACCCCATCCTAGCCAGGCCTCAAACATGGATGCATAAGCTCTTCTGCATTTTCTCTTGGGAAATAGTCACCACCTTCATTTTTCACCAAACGATTCCTTGGTTTTCAGAGAAGGAAGAGGAGAATGCCAGTCAGTACTTGTCCCCAGGCCTCAGAGTAACTGCCTTGCTATTTGTGAGAGCTCTGTCGCCATCTTCCCCTTGTCCTTTCTCCAGATATGAGCTAGGGCCAGGGGCAAGGTTAGTCCAGGGAGCCCCTTGAGGATCAGCAGAGCAAGGGAGAAAGCTCCCCAGTTTGTGCCCAGTTCCCTCCTGACTGGTCCCAGCAGTAAGCAGAGCCCCCAGTGAAGGTACAGGTAGGCCCCTTGGGAAGGATCAGGGCCCTGTGCCCAATCCACATTTAGCTAACTTTTATCGAGCACACAGCCTGTGCCAAATGCCAGCTGAAGCACGCAGCAGTGCCTTCAGGAAGTCTTGGGCTACAGCTGGGCAAACTGACACTGGAAATCATGAGAGGGGAACTGAAGGCAGAGGAGTCTGAAGGGACGGCCCATTCCTGCTGCCCCTTGCCTATCCCAGGGGCCTCCTCTCTATCCATCCAGCTTGGTGCCTCTTCCCTCCCCCCCAGCTCTTTATCTTCCACTTCTTCCAGAAAGCTCTCCTCAACCAAACCCACCTCCTCCTTGCTCTGCTGGCATTTAAAGGTTAAATCAACAAGCATCTGAGCACCTCACGGGTACTTAGAAACACAGCTGGTGCTGTGAGGAAAACAGGAATCGGCGCCAGCTGATGCCCGAATCGTGCAAGGGCAGTGTCCTGCGTGCGGCATGTCACTACGTGAGTGCATGTGTGGGTCGGGCTGAAAGGTGGCGTGTGGAATGCCATCCCTTGAATTGTGCCTAGAGGCACATCTACCTGCAGAGTTACTGCAGATAACATCACTGCTGTCTCTTCATACCTGAACGCATACAGTCATAAATCACAGATGGCATCATGCGGCATGAAGTCCAGTGCCGTGTAATGTCTTCCTGGCAGTTTTTGACCTGGATGAGGGGGTCTGTCAGGTGTCTCACAGCCCCAGTCTTCAGTAACTGATCCGAACACTTTTGCTGCCTTCCACAGCCTCTCCACCAACTGAAGACCTGGTGGCTCAGACAGTAAAGAGTCTGCCTGCAATGCAGGAGACCCAGGTTCAGTCCCTGGATCAGGAAGATCCCCTGGAGAAGGGAATGGCAACCCCCTCCAGTATTCTTGTCTGGAGGATTCCATGGATAGAGGAATCTGGCGGGCTACAGTCCATGGGGTCACAAAGAGCTGGACACAACTGAGAAACTGACTTGCACTTTCTCTTTCAGGAAACGCTTAGTAACATAAACCCTTGTGAGTGAAAGTAGCCACAGACTGTTACTCCACATGCTCACGATTCAACAAAAGTGATGTTGCGTATGACACAGAGAGCTGCCCAGGTAATATAATAAAACATTTGGGCGCCCACATCTGTGCAAGTCTGTAGAGCTCTCATACCAGGTGGCAACCGGGTACCACCTGAGTGTGGTTCCTGCCCTGAAAGAGCATCTCTTCTACTTCGGGAGATGAGACATAACCATGCGAAAAGTTAAATAATGAGATTATGGTCCAGCTTGTTTAGTTGCAAGGAAGCTCTCAAGTGAGGCTGGATACAAGAAGTTGCAGCAGAGACTCTGGAGCCAGGCTGTGTGCATTCAAATGCTGGCGCTGCCACTTCATTAGCCATTTGACTTTAGGCAAGTTATTTACCTTCACCAAGCCTCTATTTCCATCATGTGTGAAGTGGGAATCATAATAGTATCAGTGTTGTGGAGTTTTGTGGGATTAAATTGACTAGTAGCCCTGCTGTCATGTTGATTTCGATTGACTTGAAGGGTCCGAATCTCACTGCAGTCTGAGCACGCGAACGGCGTGCAGCACAGCCAGTTTCCTCGAGCTAGAGCTGTAGGGTGATTGAGTCGTGGTAGAACCAAGCACAGCAAGCGCCAGCCAGTCCCCTGTCCCCCCGCTTCCCTCTCCCTCCACTCTGTTCTGTTCTCAGCCAGCCTCTCTGCTCACAACAACCCCTGCCATCCTGACTCCCCAGGTACCTTCCTGGTGTCTTCCCTCTGGGTTTTAGTTGGAATGGCCTAGAGGGAAATTTGCCCTCATTCATCTTTTCTCTTGGTTTCAGACTGGCTACCCTTGGGTCAGGAGCCCATCTTTTGGACTCATGAGCTATGATTGGGGTTAAAAAGGAACCACGTGGTTGAAAACAGGGTCCCTTAGGCAACTAGAATTTTGATCAGGCCTAGAAGTCGAATTTTGAGGGCAGACCTGGGCTCCTCTGCTTCCTGGCTGTGTGTAACCCTGGGAGTGTCATTTAGTTGCTCTAATATTCCTTCCCTGTAAAATAAATATGCCAATAACATCTACCTTACAGTTTGCTATGAGATTATACTTCTCAAGCGCTCAGCAGTACCAGGACCAAAGAAAATGCTGAGAACCTGCTAGCTGTTTAATTATTACATTGATGTGCGGAGGGTAGGCAATGAGAGAGCACTCCGAGACAGAAAATGTGGGAGATGTCTCATGAGGTGGTCAGGTAAGAGGCACAGGGTTGGGACAGATAAGAGCATCCTTGCTCAGAGAGTCCTGGGAAGGCTGTTAGACCCCAGCCGTCATCCTTATTGTCGCCCTTGCCTGATTGCCCAAGTCTAGGGGATCACGAGAGAGCAACCGCAGAACTGTAGAGTTGTTTAGTGTCTGCCTTCCCCGTCAGAACACTGTTACAGCAGGGACTGCCCCATTTTACTCAACTTTCTTCCAGAGCCTAACACAACTCCTGGCACATGGTAAGGAAGTAATACATAGTCATCAGGTTGGCAGCTTTGTGGAATGTGGACCTGAGCATTTAAAATCACATGGTTATGGGGACTTCCCTGTCAGTCCAGCCATTAAGACTTCATGCTTCCAGTGCAGGGCATGCTGGTTCAATCTCTGGTCGGGGAACTAAGATCTTACATGCTGCGTGGCACAGCCAAAATAAAAATAAAAATCATAGAGACAGAACCAGAAAGTTTTCTCATTGAAAGGGAATCCAGAGAGGTTAAGTGACTTGCCCACAAACATACAGCCTGTTAGCAACAGAGCCGAGAAAAGAAACCAGGTTGCCTGATTCTAAATTATATACGTAGTTATATTTTATCATTGTCTGTGTTTGTCTTAGGACTTTTTCACATGTGTTATTAGCACTTTGAGGGGTCCCTTCCATGTGAGTAGGTTAACTTTCTTAGGGTGGCAGTTTTCACTGTCAGCAGTAATTTATGGAGTAGTATGAGAGGGGCTTTAAGGTTGTTATTTTTAACAACAGTTCTATTGATGTGCAATTCACGTACCACAAAATTCACCCTTTCACAGAATTTTAAAGTGGTTTTTGGTGTATTTACAGACTTGCTGTCAACACTGTCTAATTTCAGAACATTTTCTTCAGCCCCAGATAAAACCCAGTACCCATTGGCAGTCACTACAATTCCTCCCAGCGCCTGAAGGAGGACTAATCGATCTGCTTTCTGTCTCTAAGGATTTGCCTATTACAGACGTTAAACATAAATGGAGCTGTAAATATGTGAAGTTTTTTTTTTTTTTACTGCCTTCTTTCAGTTAGTGTAATGTTTTCAAGGTTCATCCGTTGCTGTAGCATGTATTCTTATTACTTCATACCTTTTTGTTACCAAAGAATATTCCATTATTGGAATATCCATAAATAGATACATCATATTCATTCATCAAGTGATGGACATTGGGCTGTTTCTGCTTTTAAGCTGTTATGAATAAAGCTGCTGTGAACATCTTAGGTACAGATTTTTGTGTGTTCCTGTGTTTTCAGTTGCATTGGGTATCTACCTAGGAGTCAAATTGCTGGGTCATGTGGTAACTCTATTTTACATAGAGTTAAACTGAGAAACTGCCAAACTGTTTTCCAAAGTGACAGCCCCATTTTACCTTCCCACCAGCAGTGTATGAGGGTTCCAAGTTCTTTGGGTTCTCATCAGTGCTTGTCGTCCATCATTTTGATTAAAGCTGTCTTCGTGGGTGTGAAGTGGCCTCTTGTTGTGGTTTTGATTCTTACTTCCCTAGTGACTCATAAAACATCTTTTCGCCTGCTTATTGGCCACTGTGTATCTTTTTTGGAGAAATGTCTGTTCAGATCCTTTGCCCGTTTTAAAATTATTTGTCTTTTTATTGTGGAGTTATTTTATTCTCAAGGTTTTTTAGTATTCTGTATACAGGTCCCTTGTCAGGTATAAATCCTTTATCTACATGTCCCTTATCTCTGATACATAATTTGCAGATGTTTTTTTCAATCCTGTGGGTTGTCTTCACTTTCTTGATGCTGTTCTGTGAAACACACAGTTTTAGGCTTTGATGAAGTCCAATTTGCCTTTTTTTTGGTCTTTTGTTACTTATGCTTTCAGTACCATACGTAAGAAACCATTCCCTGATCCAAGATCATGAAGACTTACTCCTGTGTTGTCCTTTGATTTTTTATCGTTTTAGCTCTTACCTTTTTAAGAGCCATGATCCATTTTGGGTTAATTTTTTGTGTATGGTGTGACATAAGCGTCCAAATTCATTCCTTTAAATACGGATATCCAGTTTGTTGAAAAGACTGTTGAATGATCTTGGTACCCTTGTTGAAAATCAATTGACCGCAAATTGAAGAGTTTATTTTTGGATTCTCAATTCCAGTCTGTTGATCTATATGTCTGCCATTGTGCCAGTATCCTGTGGTCCTGATTGCTGTAGCTTTGTAGTAAGTTTTCCAGTTGAGCAGTGCAAGTCCTCTAACTTCATTCTTCCTTTTAAAGACATCTTGTCTCTTGGGTCCTTTGCATTTTCATATGACTTTTAGGCTAACTTGTCAATTTCTGCCCAAAAAAGCCATCTGGGTTTTTTATAAAAGTACACCGAATGTGTGGATCTTAATAGTACTAAATCTTATGGTCCGTAAATGCAGGATGTTTTTCCATTTACCTAGGTCTTCTTTCATTTCTTTGAACAGTGTTTTACAGTTTTCAGTGTACATGCTTCACACTTCTTTGGTTCGATTTATTCTTTCTGATACTCTCGTAAGTGGAATTGTTTTCGGAATTTCCTTTCTGGATCATTAATTGTAGTATACAGAAATAAGAGTTGGTTTTCATATATTGATCTTGTATCCTGCAACCTTGTTGAACTTGTCAATGAGTTTAATAGATGAGATCAATGTGTGAGGTTGAGGTTGAAATTCATGGGTTGGATAGCTTGTGGTGGGCTAGAATGGCTAGTGATTTCTTGGAGAAAAAAAAAAGACCACCACCACCACTTGGGATTTGACTTGGCTGACCGGAGAGGTCATCTTTTGGTGGGGTTGGCCCCTGACATAGATAAAAGGGGCATGAGTTGAGTCAGTGCAGATGGGAGTGCTGTGGTGCCCTTGTAGGAGAGCAGTAGCTCTCCACCACTGTGCCTCCTTTCAGATCCCTGATGCTTCCTTTAGCCTGTTAGTAACTCCCCAAAGCAGCGCAGCCTCTCTGAAAGGGGCCACTGACCTCCACGTTGGAATCACCCAGGGGATCTGTTAAACATACAGATTCCCCTCCTCACCCCAGACCTGCAGTGCTAAATCGGAATCTCGAGCAGAATCTAGGATTCTCACATATCCTAAAGCACCGTGTCTAGCATCTGTTCCCAAGCTTTTCCAGCCTTATTCAGGCCCCAGGCTCCCGCTTAGCAAATGATCTTCCCTCCGACGTAATCACCTAAGTCAGAGTCACTGGGTATTCGTGGGGAGCTCCCCCATCTTCCTTTGTCTTTAATCTCGACAGAGCAGCGACTCTTCACGTCTTGTTTCTTTCTGTCCTTCTCTTGCCCTCCTTCATTAGTCTCCTATATCCTTGACCCCATCCCTTTCCACCTGCCAGCAACTGGCTGGACAAGAACCAGGCTGCTGAGAACAGAGTCTGAGCACCAAGGCAAAGAGCTGGAGGAGGCTCCAGAGCTGTGAGCTGTGCGCTTGTGCAGGCGGGCAGGTCAGGACTGCCTGGTGGCTTCCCAGGAGCAGAGCATTTCCCTTTGGGGATGCCCCTTCTAGATCGCCATCGAAGAGGGTGGCCACGCGTGCAGACAGGCAGATATATGAAGGGCCCACATCTGAAGCCAGATCAATGCATTAAGTCATATTTGAACTGTGGTATTACGTATTTCTGGGCATTCTGAATCCTTGAGTCTGGCACTGTGGTATTTGATCAGTGCTGTAATCCACTGATGCAGTTTATACACAAATAGATACATATGCACCCATGTATATCATTAAACAGCAAGTTGTCAGGCATCAGCAGTTGCTTTTTAGTCTTCTTCCCTTAAGTATTTGAGATCTTCCCTATTTTGAAAACCCTCTTGTCTGACCTTGCTCCCTCCTCTAGCCGTCATCTGCTTTTCCCCTTCCTCTCCAAGTCGGGCTTCTCCAGCAAGGGTGCTGCCCCCAGAGCCTTCACTTCCTCATCACCCCACCCCCCGCCATCTACTCTCACCACTGGTCTGCACGGGGATGCCCAGTGGGGCCCTTGGTGCCAAGGCCAGTGATGCTTTTCTTAGTCCCCTCTGACCACCTCCCCTCTGGTGTCTGTTCCTCTGATCGCCCGTGTGCAGCACGTGGCCCTTCCTCAGGGGCTGGCCTTGGCCCTTCTAGTCCTCATTCCCTGTGCACCTACCCTGAACACCATTTCCCACACTCACAAACAGTCTTTAAGTCTTTCTCCTCAAACCCTTGTTTCTAGCTGCCTGGTAGATATTGACTTCTGTGCATCCCCAAACATCTCAAACTTAACATCCAAACCCAAGCTGCTGTCCCTCAGCAGGGCCTGGCCTTCCCTGCTCTTCAGTTCTTGTCACCACTCAGACACTACCTCTTCCAGGGAGCCTGCCTGAGATTCCCACCCTGAGTCAAATTCTGTCCCCTGAAACCGCAGAGCTGGCTTATTACCCAGTCCAGCTTCCTCTTAGCTGTGTGAGGAAGACGAGGCCCTGGACAGTTAAATACTTGCTCAGGGACACATAGCTATGTCCCCCTAGAAATCACTCTCCAGCGCTCTTTCCTCTACTCCAGGCTGGAGTGTCTTCCATTGCTCCCATGGCGTGTAACCACTGGGTGTCCACGTGTCCACGCTGGGGTGCTTGGCCTGTCTGTAAAATCACATGGCCCTTGAGGGGCTGTCCGTGGTTCTCATATAGCATGGTTGAGATCCCCATTGTGCCTCACTGAGAACTTGTCACATAGATAAATATTTAATGGATAAATGGAAGAAGACAAAGTCACTTGGCAGATCTCCCCAGATTAGGGCCCAGGGCAGGGCCGATTTAGACACTCACTCAGGCAGTATTTAGCAGTTGTCTGATGATGGGGCAACTTTAAGTATCTGGCTGAGGTGTTTGGACTCCCTTCTGGGTAGAGGAGCAAACTCAGGAAGGCAGGGTGAAGCAGAAGGCAGCGGCAGAAGGCAGGCGCTCCAGGAGGGAGGGGGTGGAGGGATGGGAATGGAGAGGAGGAGACACACGGGCGTCTTGAAAGGAGAAGGAACTGGGGAGGGGATGCTGCCAAGGTGGGGCTTGGGTGAGGGTGGTGCTGTCTTTGAGAAACAGAGTGGGGCCAGGCCTCCGTGGAGCATGTTCCCTGGAGGATGTTTCGGGCCAGGACTCCTGTGTCACACGCACAGTCTCAACTTAATTCTCAGAATAACCCTTTCAATAAGTGTGGTCAGCCTGGCCGGGGGTCAGGAAACAGGCTTGAGACCATTAAATCCGTGTCTGAATGTCAGTGTCTGACCTCACAGGCTGTCCTTTCATCCCTCGGTGCCTTCCAAACAGAGCCTGAGGAGGCAGGCTGGGGGCTCAGGTTGCAGCCTCTGTTTGTGTTGATCCGAGGTGACGATGCTGTGTCATTGTGACTCTGCCAGGCCGCTCTTATCCCCTCTTAGATTAGGAGCACCAGAAAATCAAGCCCATGTGTCCTTCTCCTGTCTCCGTCCATTTCAGAAAGAAAGATGGAAGAAAGGACTTCCCGATGGTTAAGAGTGTAGAGGCCCCAGGATGGATGAGGCCATTCTCTGGGAGAGACTTTTTAGGGAAGTGAGTTCCCTTCAAGCCTCTGAGTCTAGACTTGCAGGTGGATAAGATAACTTCTTCTAGGTCCCTTGTAGCTCTCAGGTTCAAGCAGACCTCTTCTCAGCCCCTCTCCCTTTCCTGTGGGGCCTGCTGATTTTTAGACCTATTCAAGGGTTTTGTTTTGTTTAGTAACTTAAGTTGGAGCTAAGTAATTGAACATAGAACCAGGGAATTATTGGTTTGGCCAGCCCAGGCCCCTTCAGAGCAGGTGGAAGGACTCTCTCTGTAGCTTCTGTCAAGGCTCCCACAAACCTGGCCATTTCTGGAATGTTCTTTCGGGCTGCTGCTTGCAAAGCCCTGGGCTAGGTGCTGGACAGGCAAGTAAGCAGGGAGGATTCAGTCCCTTCCTTCCAGGATTTACAGACAAGTCGGTGCATAGTCACGGCGTGTGGAGGCACGGGCTCTGACGAGGATGTCCGGGAACCAGGCCACATTTCCGGTCCTCCCAGGACGTTCCTGAGGCGGGGGTCTCCCTGGTCTTCAGCCCATCCAGGTTACCTTCCACGTCCCCTTGCTGCAGTGGGTGAAGGAGGAGGTGTTCTTTTGGTTTGTTTGGTTTGGGGAGTTTCTTTGGTTGTTTTTACAGAAATCCTATCTTGGTTTTCAAAATCAGAGAGAAAGTTTTATATGATATACTTTGAGGATTGTCAGCAACGAGGCTCAAGTGTCGGCTGGGGAGTTTGTTTCCTGAGTGGCACGTGCCTCCCCTCCATCCTGCAGGTGGGGGAGAGCCTGCCTGTGGCCTCAGGCGCCCCTGGCAGGCCTTGGCCTGCAACTCCACCTCCCAATCCCTCTCTCTCAGAAAGGAGCCCTGCCCAGAGGGTGCCGGTGGCCTCCCTGCAGCTGTGCTGCTCAGCCCAGCAGGCCATGAGCCTCTTCGGAGGCATTTGTCTGAGCCCTGCAGGCCCTCGCCCCTCCTCTCCTGGTACCACTTGGCTCCAAACAAGGGGAACTGAAAGTTCTCCCTTCACACCGCCTCTCCCTGCTCTCCATCCCCCCATCCCCTCCGGATCCCTGTACCCCACCAAATGCTGGGAGCCCTGGGCTCAGGACTGGGAAAGGGGAGAAGGCTGGCTTGTGTGCTCTGGCTCCTCCTAACTTTCCTCATCCCTGCTTTTACTTTCACTGCACACACGCCTGTGCCAGGCACCGACTTAATAAGCATTTTGTGGGTGTTGCCCCATTTGAAGTTGCCACCAGCCCAGAGGTGGGTACTCAGGTGTCCCCTCGTGCGGATGAGGCCACAGGCTTTCAGAGATCGTCACTGAGTCTGAAAGCAGCAGCCTGTCTAAATAGCCAGCGGGGCTCTGCCCACTGTTTTCTCTCCCCTTCTTCTGGCTTTCCCCTCCCCAAACATAAACTCTGACCCAGTCTCGGAAAAGGGCAGGTCTCCATCAGCCCCCCAGCAGCCCCATCAACACAGTCATTCTCAACTCCTGTCGAACAGCCTTCCCCGCCTCTAGCTCGGGTTCCTGTTCTGAAGTGCTGATACCTCATTCTCTCTCTCCCCCTGCCCCCTCAGGACCCTGCAGGCATCTTCGAGCTGGTAGAGGTGGTTGGCAATGGCACCTACGGACAGGTGTACAAGGTGAGGCTCTGGGTGTGGTGGGAGGGGCCCTCTCCTATGGGCCTCTCTGGAGTGGGCTGTGGTCTGGAGATTTGACAGGGCCTGGAGGGATTACAGGGGCTGGGGGCCCTGGGAAAGGAGGGGGCCCAGGGAGGGAGAGGAAAGGGATAAAGTCAGGAGGAAAGGAAGCAGCGAGAGGCGGGTGTTTTTGCTGGCCCCTACCTCTGAGCTTAGAGCCAGCCCTGGGTGTGGCAAGAACAGTCTGGAGCTGGGTGGGGTGAGGAACGGGGACACGCGGGGCAATGGGAAGGGCATGGGGACATGTGTGACTGAGCTCAGAAGTACAGGTGTGGCTTCTCCTGAGTCCACAGGAGACCCAGGGCTCGGGGGCGGTGGGACCTAGAGGGGCACCCTCAGCAGAGGGGACCCACTTTCTTGAGCCCCCCTGACCGGCCTGCAGCAGGACTGGGACCAGGGCGCAGGCCTTCTGCTTTTGAGGCTGCCTCTCTCCTCCGCCTCCACAGCAGTGGCGTTTCCTCAACCACAGACTGTGGCTTTTGGCCTGGCCAGTCTGGCCCTTCACGTGGTCTACCCGCCGGTCACACTCCACGGGGGAGGCAGCCCCATCAGAGAGGTGGTACTCAAGGTAGATGCTGCCCCCAAGTGCGCGCCTGGCTGCTTCGGCTCTAGATATGGCACTCGGCCTCTTCACGAGTCTCCTGTGTCTCAGGGGCCAGGGTTTCCTGGGTCACTGGGGCTACCCACCTGTCTCTTACCCTTCTTCTCTGTAAGCTTTGGAAAGCAGGTGCACCCCCCCACCCCGGTCACCCCATCTCTTGCCTAGTTGTTGCCATGGAAATAGCAGCTCTGTGTTCTACTGCTTCTCTGGGCTTGGGGGTCGTGAAAAACTGCTGGGGATAAAAATAATCCCTGGGCTGGCAGTCCCCCCCCCAACACACACCTTTCTCCTCCCCAGGAAGCCTTAGACTTTCCT
Organism: Capra hircus; assembly: GCF_001704415.2. Classification (NCBI taxonomy): domain Eukaryota; kingdom Metazoa; phylum Chordata; class Mammalia; order Artiodactyla; family Bovidae; genus Capra; species Capra hircus. The sequence continues at coordinate 26,309,972 of NC_030826.1, read as the reverse complement.
ACTGGAGCCTGAGATGACTCCTGCTAGGAATTCTGGAAGGATAAGGGAGGCAGAAGGGGAATGGCAGGGACATGCTCTAGAAGAAGTTTCTTCCCGTTAGCACTGGTGGTGGGGTTTCCACATAGCAGTCAGCCCTCCCATGTTTCTCTAAGTTTCCTAAAATCTCAGCCCTATCTACTCTCTCCAGTTAACAGTAATAAAAAGCCCTGTGTATGCGTCTGGGGGTGGGGGTGATTCTGGGAAAGACCTCCTGTCCAGAGAGGTGAATCAGGAGAGGACCCAGGCAGTCTGTCTTGCACAGAAGATGCTGGAGAGCCAAAGCCCTCCTCCCCCAGCCGCTTCTCCCAGCTCCATGCCGCTCCATCTGAGGATGGAGAGGGAGCCCTCACTCGCTGCTCTAACTTTCAGACAAGGCTGTCTAAGGCAGAGAGGCTGGGACAAAGCACAAGTGTCTCTCCCTCATCCCTCTTGAGTGTTTCAGGAGAGGAGACCCTTCATCTTTATCCAGCTTAGCACTTGGAATCCAGGCGCGGTGATTTTCCTATAACCGACTCATAAACTGAGGTGTCTAGCCAGGGGCATTTTCTAAGAAAGAAAGCAGCCAAAAATTGTGGCCTCTCCCAGAATTAAGCCCCTCCCGAGTGCAGACTTGACCACCCCCATGCCTGGCTCTTCGTTCTACAGGGTCGGCATGTCAAGACTGGGCAGCTGGCTGCCATCAAAGTCATGGACGTCACGGAGGTAAGGCGCGTATAGGGCAGGGGAGGGTCGGGGTGTTGAGAGGGGGGCTTGCTGGGGTGACTCTCAGGGTTCACCTCTCCCTATTCACGTAGGATGAGGAGGAAGAGATCAAACAGGAGATCAACATGTTGAAAAAATACTCTCACCACCGCAACATCGCCACCTACTACGGGGCCTTCATCAAGAAGAGCCCCCCAGGGAACGACGACCAGCTCTGGGTGAGGAGCGCCCCTGGCCTGCCCCAGTTAATGCATCTGTTCTGCCTCTGAGCACAGCTCCTGGGAAAGCAGAACATCTAATATGTGTGGGTTTTGGCAAGACTCGGGCCCCTCCCAGCAGCGCACAAGCCTCTCAGGGCGATTACTCTCCAATTACTCGGCCACAGCTCGCTTAGCTCTTTGGGGCCTCCCCCAAATTCCCTCCAGGCTCGGAACATTCCTAAGAGTCATCGCCTTTCCCTGCCTGGGCACTGTTGCCCGCTAATTCCCCAGCCTCACCCTTTCTTGGGCTCAGCCCAGCCTGGAGGAGAGGGCAGCAGGGAACACAGCCATGGCTGGGGAATTGGCCCCCAGACCAGGTCCCCCTCCCAGCAGTTGCTAGACAAGTACTTACTGAGCGTCCTCTGTGTACCCTGCACAGATAATCATGAGTTGTGGTCCCTGCCTCCAAGGCACTTAGTCTTTTTTGGATGGGGAGAGACACACGCAGAGAAAGGCAACCAGCTGTGTGTAGTGGGAGATTATTAAGGGCTAGAAGCTGAGCGCTAGTGACCCAGCGCCCCCTTGTGGACCCCATCCTCCCCTCCAGCTATGGGAGGGGCTCCCCAGATGTGCAAATTACCTCTTTGGCACATGCAAATATAGGTACTTCAGGCTGCCTTTTTTTGGCATGGGATGCAGCTTGTAGGAAACGTACAGTGAAAACATTTGGACAGGCGTACTGCTCCCCCGGGATTTGTTTGGCCTCCGCTTTGGGTCCCTGGAGGTGGGAAGCATACAGTGAAAACATTTGGACGGGCATACTGGTCCCTCAGGATTTGTTTGGCCTCTGCTCTGAGTCCCTAGAGGTGCCGGCCAGCCGGAGTTCTTCTCATCTCCCGGCCTCTGCCTAGCCTGTTTACAGACTTTGTGCTGAAGCCTCAGATTCCCTTCTGCAGCTCTCTGGTAGCCCCTCGGCTCTGTCTTGTCTCTCTAGCAGACCTTGGGACTTGCTGACTCTTGAGTCCCTTTTTTGTCTCTCTCAAGGGTTGGCCAGCCTTTCCTTTGAAGGGCCAGACAGTAAATATTTGGGGCTCTGCGGGTCATAAGCTTCTAACAACTACTCAGCTCAGCCATAGACAATGCAGAGATGAAAACAGCAGTGTCCCTTGACTCCAAAGAGCTTTATTTAAGACGCTAAGATGTCAGTTTCATGTGATTCTTCTTTGATTTTTATTTCAGCCATTTAAAAATGTAAAAATCATGCTCAGCCTCTTGGCCGTAGATTGCCGGGCCCCTGCTCTGGAGCGCTGGTTCTCTGCTCACTGTTGGGCTTTGTGGGTCCCAGTGAGGATCTGCTGGAAGCTTTGGCCCCTTCCCCAGGGAAAGTGCACAAAGCTGTGTCATTCTGTCTGCAAGTTCAGGGATTCCCTGGGGTCCTCTTCTGGCCCAGACCATCACCTCCCTCAGCCCACCTGCCGTGTGTCTCCCAGCTGTGTCTCCTTCCTCTTCTCTCCTAAGCTTACCAAGTTCTGTGGCTTTCACTAGGGGCCTCATGGCCCCTGCTCTCCAGCTCATACCAATTCTGACCCAAGGACTCCAGTCCTCCCCCAGGGGCCCGGCGCGGGAAGGAGGCCTTGCCTGACAGATACTTTTCCCTCCGGTGCCTCCCTGGGACCATAGCTGGTGATGGAGTTCTGTGGTGCTGGTTCTGTAACGGACTTGGTGAAGAACACAAAAGGGAATGCCCTGAAGGAGGACTGTATAGCCTACATCTGCAGGGAGATTCTCCGGGTGAGCGCCAGGTCCCTCCCTGCCTCCTCCTCCCATCTCCCTGGAAGCGGGCCTTCCCTGCACTCACAGGGAAGGAGCTGGAACTGTGCCCCCTTGAAGGAACAGATGGCCTGATGCGAGTGCGTGTGGAGAACCCTCAGAGGGACCCCGCGCCTCTGTTTCCCAGCTCTGCCCTTTCCTTGGGGCCGTGCAGCTGGATCCTCCAGTCTGAGGACACTCCCCTCAAAGCTGAGCCTTTCCCTGGGCTCCTGGCTCCCAGGTGGAGAGGGACAGCTCGCCCAGCCCAGCCCAGCCAGGTGCCTCCCCAGCCCCTCGACTCACATCCTTGTCCTCTAACACCAAGAATACTTCCCCCCACCCCTCCTGCCCCAGGGTCTGGCCCATCTCCACGCCCACAAGGTGATCCACCGAGACATCAAAGGGCAGAACGTGCTGCTGACGGAGAATGCCGAGGTCAAGCTAGGTACGCTGGCGCCTCCTGACCTCTAGCACGGAGCTGGGGACCCGTTTGTTCACTCCCTCTAGTCGCTCAGGTCCGCCTGTCTGCGGGCTGGGGATTTGCTCCCTGCCTTCTGCTGAAAACCACTGGAGAAGCTTTTTGTGTGCTCCCTGGTGTGTCCGGGTGCTGTGCCAGCCCCTCTGGGGAGATGTTTGGCCCCTTCTGCCTGGAATGCTGTCCCTTGGTCCTTTCACCCTGGTTTCTCCCCCAGACACAGGAAGACTAGGTCAGGGCCTTTGGGATGGATGCTGATGGGGTGAAGAGGTGGCCGGGTGGGGCTAGCACAGAACAGCCCAGAGCGGGCCGCAGGTGCAGCATTCCGTCATGGCCTTTTGCCTCTGCCCTCCCAGTGGATTTCGGGGTGAGTGCACAGCTGGACCGCACCGTGGGCAGGCGGAACACGTTCATCGGGACCCCCTACTGGATGGCCCCCGAGGTCATCGCCTGTGATGAGAACCCTGATGCCACCTACGATTACAGGGTACGGGCAGGGAGGCAGCCAAGGGTGGGAAGTGAGATGGGAGGCAATGGGCAGGTTGAAAATATTGGGAGCGTGAGCAGGTCGGGGAATGAAATGAAGGCCCAGGGTTGTGGTAGCAGTGAGAGGCTAGGGAAGGGTTTGTGGCCAGGAAGTACGGATGGGGAGGGTGGGGGAGCTGGAGGACAGTAAGGGTTGGAGCAGAGGAGCCTCGGGAAGGGTATGGACCAGGAAGCAACTCGGGGAAGAGAGGCTGGGGATAGTGGGAGAGGGGAGTTAGTGGTCAGCAGCGTTCACCCATCCCTCTTTTCATGCCTCCGCAGAGTGACATTTGGTCTCTAGGAATCACAGCCATCGAGATGGCAGAGGGAGCCCCCCGTAAGTGCAGGGTTTGGGAGCAAAGGGAGGGCCCAGAAGGAGCTGTAGGGAGGAGGTGGGGTCATGGCAGGCCGGTGAGACCAGCTGATGGTGCCTCTTCTGTGTTCCAGCTCTGTGTGACATGCACCCCATGCGAGCCCTCTTCCTTATCCCCCGGAACCCACCACCCAGGCTCAAGTCCAAGAAATGGTAGGTCTCGGGGGATTGGCGTTTAGCAAGGAGGCCCCCCCAAAACAAGGCCTCCACCTTACCCCCTACCCCCAGGCCTGGGTCTGCACTGCAGAAGAGGGGGTGGCTGGGGGGTGTGTGGTGTGGGGGACATGGGAAGATGGGAGGGAAGTGGGTGACTTTTGGATGAACGAATACCCCCTTCTTCCTGGAACCACCCCCTTTCTGACATGAGCCACCATCGTCTCCAGGTCTAAGAAGTTCATTGACTTCATTGACACGTGTCTCATCAAGGCTTACCTGAGCCGCCCACCCACTGAGCAGCTGCTCAAGTTCCCTTTCATCCGTGACCAGCCCACCGAGCGGCAGGTACGCATCCAGCTCAAGGACCACATTGACAGATCCCGGAAGAAGCGAGGCGAGAAAGGTCAGTGGGCGGGGAGGGGGGGAGGGTCTGCCGCCCCTGCTCCTATTCACCAGCCCTGGCTCCCCCTCAGGCCCCCTTCCAGGCCCAGCTCTCCCTGTCCAAGGAGATCTTCTTTCCCAAACGTCCAACCCCAGAGGGCTTTTTCCACCTTAGGTGGGGAGGTCTAGAACTGCACATGGGCATGTGTGAATGCGCGGACACCTCCCACCCACATCCCGCCCACTGTGGGGTCCTATCCCCATCTCTGTCAAGGCCCAAACCTGGGACCCGCTGTCACCCCCATTGCTCCAAGGAGGCGTGCCATCCAGACAGACCTTCCTGGTTATCCCCATCTAAGGTTTCCCTAGCTCAGGGTGGGGTCTGGGGCACTGGGTGAAGAAACAGCAGTGATCTCCCCCCTGCAGAGGAGACGGAATATGAATACAGTGGCAGCGAAGAGGAGGATGACAGCCACGGAGAGGAAGGGGAGCCAAGGTGGGCCTGGCAGGCGGAGGTGGGGGACCGTCACCGTTTGAGGGACAACAGTGGCCCTTGGCTTGGGGACTCAGCCTGGGGGTGGTGGACACAGACAGGTGGACCCATGGGACGGAGGCCCTGTGTGCTGAGTCGGAACGGAACGAGTGCAGGAGCTGGAGGGAACTCAGGGCTGCAGGCTGGGGTGTTGAAGGAGTGCGGGCCCAAGGCGGGGCAGAGGGAGGACAGGTCTTCGGTCATCCGGGTTGCTCCCGAGGCAACCCCGTCTGGTTTGCAGAAGCACGTGTTTAGGGCTCCCAGAGGGGAGGGTGGCTTCTGACCCCGATACTCCCGTGTACCATCTTGCCCAGCTCCATCATGAACGTGCCGGGGGAGTCGACCCTCCGCCGGGAATTCCTCCGGCTCCAGCAGGAGAACAAGAGCAACTCAGAGGCTTTAAAGCAGCAGCAGCAGCAGCTGCAGCAGCAGCAACAACGAGACCCGGAGGCACACATCAAACACCTCCTGCACCAGCGCCAGCGGCGCATCGAGGAGCAGAAGGAGGAGCGGCGGCGGGTTGAGGAGGTGTGGGGGTGGGGCACGTCGAGGGGCGGGTCCTCCTGGAAGGGCCTGACCTGACCAGATCCTGGTCCCACTGCTGGTCTGCTGGTGAGCTTAGGACAACATGAAGAAGAGGGAGCGAGGGGGGCCAGCCCCCCGCCTTCAGACTTGCAGGGAAGGGCTCTGTCCTCTCTGAGGGGCCCCTACGGCACCCACCAGCCCAGTGTGGGTGGTGGTACCCTCAGCATCCCTTCAGAGCGGAGTTTTCCAAAAAGCTACTGTCTCCCCTTCCTCATGTCTATATGTAAACCTCAGCTCTGGGGTTTGCCTGCTCTGTTTCCCTTCCGACCCGAGGAGGCTGAGGGTCTCTGCTCAAACCCCTCCATGTCCTGGGCACTTGTCCCTCCAGCAGGTGCCCAGTCTGTCGGTAAATAAGATCCCTCAAAAGGCCCTCCTTTTACTTATGGTTGTTGGGGCTTAGATTTGCTTCCTACAAGCTTGTCCAGCGCACTAATTGGAGGTGGATGGCAGAAATTAATTTTAATTAATAGAGAATCTTATTTTTAAGTAGCTGCAGTTTTTTTAAATCCCAGTTTAAAAAATACTTTGTATATGTGTATAAAGGTATTTATTTTGCAGGAGGCATGGTGAGGAAGAAGAGACGTTATAGATTGGTTAAAATTTCGCCTTAAATGATGGGATTTTTGTTGAAATAATTACATGATCCAAAGTTCATGGAGGGCTGAGCTTAATTTAAAAGTTATCTAAGCAGTAGGCTTCCCTGATAGCTCAGTTGATAAAGAATCCACCTGCAATGCAGGAGACCCTGGTTCGATTCCTGGGTCGGGAAGATCCCCTGGAGAAGGGATAGGCTACCCACTCCAGTATTCTGGCCTGGAGAATTCCATGGACTATTTAGTCCATGGGGTCACAGAGTTGAACACGACTGAGTGACTTTCAAGCAGCAGGAGATAGGCGGAAGCCTCCACACTGCCTGTGTACTGCTCCCCAAAGTGGGCCCCTGTCTTCATTGAACGAAAAATAATTTTCAAGAAAGGCTGCCCAAGAGAACCTAGTACAAATTATTATTAATAAATATGGCTTTCAGGTAGCAGAGTAACCAAAATCTGTCTACCAAGGTGTTTCCTGAAGAAGGCCTGATGTATCTTTAGGGCTTGTGCTCTTTCTTTCTTTCCTTCTTTTATTTATTTTTTGGCAGAAAGATTGTGAAAGTTATTAAGTGAATGTGACCTGGGCTACTGATGTTGCCCAGGGTCCCTTACTAAGTCACATTTCTGTGCACGGGCACCTGGTGCCCTCTTGTGGCTGAAGGCTGCCACTGCAGCCCATTCCCTTTGGCCGTTAGGGTTCATTTGAGGCCAGTAGCTGGGACATGGGGGACACTGTTGTGGACTCGGTTTTGTCTGTTTGGTGACGGAATGGATAGGGGACGGTTTTATCCAATTAGGCCCCCTCCTCTTGGCAGCTCCCATCCCAAGCCCACAGCCATTTAGACAGCAGCTCCTCCCGAGCCAGGCCCCTGTGGGCTCTGGTGTGAGGGTAGGTAGGTTTGTAGAAGCAAGTTGAAGCCACCCGCTCTCACCACCATCCCCAACGAGATGGAGCCTAGCCCAGGAGGGACAGAAGTGGGCTGAGGTGGGCCCCTGCTTCCGCGTGCAGTGCTGCCCTGGGTCTGCTGTGGTCCTTCAGGCTGCCTGTCCCCTCGCCTGCAGCAACAGCGGCGGGAGCGGGAGCAGCGGAAGCTGCAGGAGAAGGAGCAGCAGCGGCGGCTGGAGGACATGCAGGCTCTGCGGCGGGAGGAGGAGCGGCGGCAGGCGGAGCGCGAGCAGGTACAGCGCCCCCAGTGCACACCGGACTCACCCCTTCCCACCCTGGCCTCCCCTCCTGCTCCTGCCGCCTGCCTGCCCTGCTCCCCAGGCCCCTTCCCCTTCTCTCCCTCCCCCGGAATTCCTCCTATCTTTTCCAGCTTCACTCTCTCTCTCTGTTTTCTCCCACCCCTCAACCCCCCACCCCGGCTCCCTGCCCTCCTCCTGTCTCTGTGCCTTCATTCCCCATCTCTTTGCCTCCCACCCTGACTCCTGCCCCCTGCACCTTCCCTCATGGGGCCTCCGCCCCGGTGTCCCCCTCATTCCCTGCCTCCGTGGGGCTCATCCCACCCTGGCCTCTCTCTTACTCTCCCCCACCCCCCACCTCGGCCTCCTCCTCATCCCGCTGACCCCATCCTCCAACTCCTTCGCCGCCGCTGCTGCCCCCCACCCCCCTGCCTCTCCCTCTCTCCCTGCCCTCTGCCCCCCACCCCGCCCCCCAGGAGTATATCCGTCACAGGCTAGAGGAGGAGCAGCGACAGCTCGAGATCCTTCAGCAACAGCTGCTCCAGGAACAGGCCCTGCTGCTGGTAACGGGGTCCCCAGCTTCCCCTGGGAAGACACGCATTCAGAGCATCTCCGCTGCAGTGGGACGGGAGCACTTCAGGGGAAGGGGTCACCCGGGCATCAAGGGAAGAGACCTCTCCTCTCTAGGCAGTTGGAGGAGAGCAAGGGCGTGCCTGCTCTGGCTTCCAGGGTCCACCCTGCTGAGCCCTCTCTCCCTACACTTGGGCCCAGGAATACAAGCGGAAGCAGCTGGAGGAGCAACGGCAGTCCGAGCGCCTGCAGAGGCAGCTGCAGCAGGAGCATGCCTACCTCAAGTCCCTGCAGCAGCAGCAGCAGCAGCAGCAGCTTCAGAAACAGCAGCAGATCCTGCCCGGGGACCGGAAGCCCCTGTATCACTATGGTCGGGGCGTCAACCCTGCCGACAAGCCAGCCTGGGCCCGAGAGGTACTCAGCGCCTCCTGTGCTGTCTTTAAGACTCCGCCATTTCGCGCGGGAGGCCCTGGGGAGGGCAAAGGGCAGGCGGTGCGTCTGGGCGGTGCTAGAGAGGTTGGGACATGACTTGAGAACAGGACAAAAGTCGTCCTGCTTGGCGTCCTGTCGCCTCAACAGGTGGAAGAGAGAACAAGGATGAACAAACAGCAGAACTCTCCCTTGGCCAAGAGCAAGCCAGGCAGCGCAGGGCCTGAGCCCCCCGTCCCCCAGGCCTCCCCCGGGCCCCCAGGACCCCTTTCCCAAACTCCTCCTATGCAGAGGCCGGTAGAGCCCCAGGAGGGACCGCACAAGGTGAGTCTCTCCCTGTTCCTGTCTTCACACACAGATATGGGGGTGGGGGGGTGCCTTGCGTGTACACATACATGTCCATGCCCAGAGCCAGGGGGCACAGACCTCAGGACTCGCGGGCAGAGACAGGCACACGTCTGTCTCTCTGTCTTACCTGTTCTTGGGCTCCAGGAGCCCCTTTCGATGGATAGTTGGAACTCAGAGGCTTGACCTGCCCCTTCCTCCCTGCCCAGGCCCCAGCTCCCAGGTGGGGGCGTGCCACAGAGCAGGCGGCCCACCCTCCCTGGTCTCTCCCTGCAGAGCCTGGTGGCACACCGGGTCCCACTGAAGCCATATGCAGCGCCTGTACCCCGCTCCCAGTCCCTGCAGGACCAACCCACCCGAAACCTGGCTGCCTTCCCCGCCTCCCACGACCCCGACCCCGCTGTGCCCGCACCCACCGCCACGCCGAGTGCCCGAGGAGCTGTCATCCGGCAGAACTCAGACCCCACTTCCGAAGGGCCTGGCCCCAGCCCGAACCCCCCAGCCTGGGTCCGGCCTGATAATGAGGCCCCTCCAAAGGTAAGGGCAGCCTTGCAGAGCCGGAAGAGGGCAGAGAAATTGGGGGGATAGAGTGGGAGTGGTCAGCAGGCAAGGTGGACACAGCTTGGGTGTCTGGAGGGAATGGAAGGGTAAGGAGTCCGGCCTGGCCGATCCCGCAGGGGTCACCCTGATGTCTGGTAGGCAGGCCAGCACGCGAGTGTGTCCAGGTGATTCCATGGTGTGTGTGGGAGCAGAAGAGGCCCCCGGGGTTCAGGGAGCACCAGAGGCAGACTTGCTGGCCAGATCCCAGCTCTGCGGTCTCCCCCGCTCATGAACCTTGGACAGAGATCATCAGCTTCCCCAACCTAAGTCTGCTTCTCCATTACGGTGGGGGGCGCCCCTTCCAGGGTCTCTAAGAGGGGCCTGGTGTCTGCCGTGCCGTCATGGAGCCCTGACCCCTTCCTTCCCTCCTCAGGTGCCTCAGAGGACCTCATCAATCGCCACTGCCCTTAACACCAGTGGGGCCGGAGGGTCCCGGCCAGCGCAGGCGGTCCGTGCTAGGTAACACCTGGCTGGGGGCGGGTGGCAGCCTAGGGCTCGGGGCGGGCGGCAGAGGGCAGTGTGCCAGGTTGCCCACTTAGGGGTGGGCGAGCCCCGCCCCAGTCACCTCAGCCCCCGCCCCGCCCCGCCCCGGCACCCTGTGCTCCCTCCACAGACCTCGCAGCAACTCCGCCTGGCAAATCTATCTGCAAAGGCGGGCAGAGCGGGGCAGCCCCAAGCCTCCAGGGCCCCCCGCTCCGCCCCCCGGCCCGCCCAACGCCTGTAGGTAATGGAGCTATCCCCCCTGCTCCCTCCCACCTTCACTTCTGCCACCTGTCCCCCCTGGTGACGGCTTCCTCTGCGGTGCAGCTCAGCCTCCCGGGGCGCGGACACCTCCTCGCCCTGACCCTGCCTCCACCCCTCCCACAGTAACCCCGACCTCAGGAGGAGCGACCCCGGCTGGGAGCGCTCAGACAGCGTCCTCCCGGCCTCTCACGGGCACCTCCCACAAGCCGGCTCGCTGGAGCGGAACCGGGTGGGAGGTACGTGAGCCCAGCCCCGGGGTCAGTCTCCCCAGGGTGGACCCCACCTTTGGCAGCTCTGGACTGGGCAGCATGGTTACCAGGCTGGACTTGAGGCCAGACCACCCTACACCGGTGTCAGTGACCTCCTTTCTCCCCCACCCTGCCACATCTAGCCTCCTCCAAACTGGACAACTCCCCTGTGCTCTCTCCTGGAAACAAAGCCAAGCCCGATGACCACCGCTCGCGGCCAGGCCGGCCCGCAGTAAGTCATCAGGTGGCCCCCTCCCGTCTTCTCATGGTTTGGGACCTGGGGGCCACTGTGGAGCCTCTGGAGCCCCAGAGAGCTGGGCGCCAGGGGCAGGGCCATCATTAGTCTGAGGCTGGAGGATCTGTGGGCTAACAGGGTGGCCCTTCCCAGTTACTAACCTTTCTTAACCTCTCTCCTGCCTCCTCCTGGCTGCCCTTCTTCCCCCGCGGCCCTTCCCAGAGCTATAAGCGAGCCATTGGTGAGGTTAGTGAGCAGGGCCGCGGGCAGCCCCTCCTGTTCCCTGCCTTTCTCCGGCCTCCCCGGCACCCCTGCCTCCCCGCCTCACGCAGCTCCTCCCCCGCAGGATTTCGTCCTACTGAAAGAGCGGACCCTGGACGAGGCCCCCCGGCCTCCCAAGAAGGCCATGGACTACTCGTCGTCCAGCGAGGAGGTGGAGAGCAGCGAGGATGAGGAAGAGGAGAGCAATGGCGAGCCGTCAGAGGGGAGCAGAGACGCCCCTGGGGCCCGGTATGGGGGCGCCCAGGGCAGGGGCACATCCCCTGCCAGAGGCGCCTGAGAGACAGGTGCTGAGGGAGGGGGTGTTGGGTCAAGTTTGAGGAAAAGCAGTTCCCATCCCAGAGCTGCTGTGGGGCCTCGGCTGTCATTGCTGGACGGTTCTTCCTACCCTTCCGTAGAGAACGGGATACAGGCCTGGGGGCTGGTGTCCCCTGCTGTCCTTCACTGTCCTGTGAGATGAGCACCTCTTCAGGACAGCCAGCGCTCCCCCAGTGTGGGGCGGGAGCTGCTGGGTGCCAGCAGACACTGCAGGTGCCCGTGCCCCGGCTCCCTGTGGCACTCAGGTGGCACTTGGGTGACAGGCAGGCCCCAGAGGGCCTCCTGACCTTCCTCTCTCCATAGCAGCGATGGAGACACAGACAGCGTCAGCACCATGGTGGTCCACGACGTGGAGGAGATAGCCGGGCCCCAGACCCCCTATGGGGGTGGCACCATGGTGGTCCAGCGAGTGAGTACCCCTCCTCTCCCGTTCTGCTCCAGCCTGCCCTGCCCCTACTCGGCCCCAGCACTGGCCCCCTTCCCTTTGTTCCTTTAGACCCCCGAGGAGGAGCGCAGCCTGCTGCACGCCGACAGCAATGGCTACACAAACCTGCCAGACGTGGTGCAGCCCAGCCACTCGCCCACTGAGAGCAGCAAAGGTCAAAGCCCCCCCTTGAAGGATGGAGGCAGTGACGTAAGTGGGTGGAGGTGGCTCCGTGGGGCAAGAGGAGGTCACTGGCCATGGACAGGAGGCCCAGGGGCGCTGGGGCACTGTGGTCGGCAAGGGGGAGCCCTGGGAGCTGGTTGGCCAGGGTGCAACAGGAGGGGTGGGCCCGGGCTGGGGTCTGGCACGTTTGCCTCACTGCCACCCTCACCCCACAGTACCAGTCTCGTGGGCTGGTAAAAGCCCCCGGCAAGAGCTCGTTTACGATGTTTGTGGACCTGGGGATCTACCAGCCCGGAGGCAGTGGGGACACCATTCCCATTACAGGTGAGACAGGAGGCCTGGGGAGGGGTCGGGTGGCCTCTGATGACAGGCTTCACTGAGTGCTCACAGCCTCCCCTGTGCCCTGCACCTGCCCTGGCGCGAAGGCAGTAAGGGTTTCTGGGGCCGCCTTGACTCAAGGTGGGGCAGAATGCTCAGAGGTGACCCAGGGACCTGCGTGAGGGAGCGAGGGCTTTGCCAGGCCTTCTGGCCCTGTATAGACTCCTCCAGGCACCTGGTCCATTCCCTAGTCTTTCCCTTTGGTTCGGAGTATCCTGGAGCGTGGGATACAGTGAGACAGAGTGACAGGACTCAACCCACTCCCTTCTCCTCTCCTCCTCCCGCAGCCCTGGTGGGTGGAGAGGGCAGTCGGCTCGATCAGCTACAGTACGACGTGAGGAAAGGCTCTGTGGTCAACGTGAACCCCACCAACACCCGGGCCCACAGCGAAACCCCCGAGATTCGGAAGTACAAGAAGCGGTTCAATTCCGAGATCCTCTGTGCGGCCCTTTGGGGTAAGCCAGGGTGGGGAAGGAAAAGAGGGGCCTGGTGTGCCCCCGTGCTCCTGGTCAGGCGAGGGCCTGGCTCTGCCTCTCATCTGCCCAAGGGCTCCTCTTGCAGGGGTCAACCTGCTGGTGGGCACGGAGAACGGGCTGATGCTGCTGGACCGCAGCGGGCAGGGCAAGGTGTATGGACTCATCGGGCGGCGGCGCTTCCAGCAGATGGACGTGCTGGAGGGACTCAACTTGCTCATCACCATCTCAGGTTGGCGGGAGGCGGTGGCCAGGAGGAGGGCTCAGTGCCTGAGGGGAGGGCTGCCCCAGGACAGGAACTGGAAGATGGGGCCCCCACTTTCTCACCCCTCGAGGTCCACACGGGATGGTGGGGAAGTGGAAGCTGGGCCTCCAGCGAGGGTTCTCTGTTCCTCAGGGAAAAGGAACAAACTGCGGGTGTATTACCTGTCCTGGCTCCGGAACAAGATTCTGCACAATGATCCGGAAGTGGAGAAGAAGCAAGGCTGGACCACTGTGGGGGACATGGAGGGCTGCGGGCACTACCGCGTGGGTGAGGAGGACACAACACAGTGGCAGGGCACATTTGTTTATGAGAAGAGAGGAAGAGACGGGGTCCCGGGCTGAGAAAGCCTTGAAGGCCAGAGACGCGGGGGGGGGTGGCGCGGGGGGGGCTGCAGTTGGGGGTGTAGACAGACCTGGGGGAGGGGCTGCAGCCCAAGCAGGGAAGCGCCTGCATCCCCCCCTTTTCCTGCTCCTAGTGAAATACGAACGCATCAAGTTCCTGGTCATCGCCCTGAAGAACTCTGTGGAGGTGTATGCCTGGGCCCCCAAACCTTACCACAAATTCATGGCTTTCAAGGTAACCCAAGCCTCAACTTCCATCACTGGTCCAAGGTCTGGCTCCTCTGCCCACATCCCCTGAGCCCTTTCTCCCCCACAGTCCTTTGCTGACCTCCCGCACCGCCCTCTACTGGTGGACCTGACCGTAGAGGAGGGCCAGCGGCTCAAGGTCATCTATGGCTCCAGCGCCGGCTTCCACGCTGTGGATGTGGACTCGGGGAACAGCTATGACATCTACATCCCTGTGCATGTAAGCTTGGCAGGGCTGCGGGCGGAGTGGGGCCCCCAGCTTGGGCCCAGCCTTGGGGCCTCCCACCCACTCTCTCCTTCCCAGATCCAGAGCCAGATCACGCCCCACGCCATCATCTTCCTCCCCAACACGGACGGCATGGAGATGCTGCTGTGCTACGAGGATGAGGGTGTCTATGTCAACACGTACGGCCGGATCATCAAGGACGTGGTGCTGCAGTGGGGAGAGATGCCCACCTCTGTGGGTGAGTGAGGGGCCTGCCCCCCTGGCCTGTGTCCCCAAGCCAGCCGGGCTGTAGCCCACTTATGACCCCTCTCTGCTCCCCCCACAGCCTACATCTGCTCCAACCAGATCATGGGCTGGGGAGAGAAAGCCATTGAGATCCGCTCTGTGGAGACAGGCCACCTGGATGGGGTCTTCATGCACAAACGAGCCCAGAGGCTCAAGTTCCTGTGTGAGCGGAATGACAAGGTGGGAGTGATAAGCCGCCCAGGCTCCTGCACAGCGTGGGCCCCATCCCCACCCCTACCTGGGCCTGGGCAGAGCTGGGGGAGGGGTGGTTATAGGTCTTCCTGAGAGGCAGCCTGCCCTTCCCCCACCTTCAGTCTCTAAGAAGTCTGGGCTCCTTCATGCCACGTGTTCCTGCCTTTTGGAAGGGAATGGGGGCACTCTGCGGGACTAAATCCTGCAGTTTCTCCCTTCTCCCAGTTAACTGAGGCACCTCCACCGTGGCTGCCCCACTCACCCTGGTGACTTCTTCTCCTCCCCACCCAGGTATTTTTCGCCTCGGTCCGCTCCGGGGGCAGCAGCCAAGTTTACTTCATGACCTTGAACCGTAACTGCATCATGAACTGGTGACGGGGCCCTGGGCTGGGCTGGCCTCTGTGGACCAGCTCACCCCCCACAGCCAGACTCCCCGGGCCGCCCTTCTCTTCCCTCCCTGGGCTTTTGCTTTTACTGGTTTGATTCACTGGAGCCTGCTGGGAACGTGACCTCTGACCCCTGATGCTTTTGTGATCACGTGACCATCCTCTTCCCCAACATTTTCTCTCCCCAAAACTGTGCCTGTCCCAACTTCCAGGGAGAGGCACAGCTTCCCCTTACCAAGAACTGAGTGGGCCTAGCCCCACCCCCCTTTCTCCACTTACAAGGAGAGTGCTTGGGGCTTGGACCCCATACCCCACTGCTGCTGACTCGGCAGGGCCCTGGGCCCCATCATTTGCACGTCAGGGGAGCCGGCTCCCCCCTTGAATGTACCAGACCCTGGGGGGGGTCACTGGGCCCTAGGTTTTAGGGGGGTCACCAGCCACTCCAGGGGCAGGGACCATTTCCTCATTTTCTGAAAGCACTTTAATGATTACCCTCCCCCCAAACCCCAGGGAATGGAGGGGGGATCCCGCCAGCCAAAACATTTACCCCTTTACAATCCCCATCTCTTCTAGCCTCTGCCCTTCCCCGGTGGAGGGGGGAGCAGGGCGCTCTCACCCTCTCCCCCCCTTGCTTGCATCTGTATATAGTGTGAGCAGCAAGTAGCCCGCCCCCTCCCTGCCCCCGCCCCTCCTCAATGTAGTGGCCTTGGAGATCTCGTTTGTTAATAAAGACAATTCAACCAGCTCCTACCACTTCAGGACCTAGGTTACTCTGTTTTCTCTCATCATCCCGGGTTCTAGCCAGGGCCCACCAACATGGCTGGGATGAAGGGGTTGGGAATCTGCAGTCCCTGAGTCTTAGTGGAGGGAGTGTGGATGGGCAGTGCTGGGCTAAGAGAACCTACAAGAAACAACTAAGGGAAGGCCCAGGCATCCTCAGGCTTAAACCAGTGGACCTTGAGCTGGGACCATTGGTTCCTACCGACTCCAGCCTGGCCAGACCACAGAGGTGCCTGGCTTCAGCTTCTCGATGTGCAAGTGTTGCAAACGGGTCTCTCCTGTTTACCCTCTGAGAGGCTCACAGGGCTAGAGGATCACATGGGACTGGGGCCCAAGAAAAACTGGGAGGGCAGGAAGACTGAAGTGAGAGTGGCTCTTGCTTTCTGGAGGGTTGACATGCGGGAGACTGCCTGCACCATCTGCAGCTCTTTCTGATGCCAGCCAGGTGGCCGAACCCACACACGTGCACACATATGACTCCTTGTGAAGTTGAATACAGATTTATCATTGGCAGTGGGAAAGGATAGTAATAAAGCAGTGGTAGCAAGGTGTTTTTCAAATATCCTCCTGGAGACGGGTGGGAATTCTTGGTGTGGCTGTGGCCTACATACACGGCGGGTAGGGCAGCTGGGGCACTCGGTTGAAGTAGGCCCCGAGGAAGATGAGGCTGGAGCCCACGAGGAAGAGCACCAGAGCGGCCCAGAAGCAGATGCTGTCAAGGGCCTTCCCCATGCGCACCCAATCGGACACCTCCTGGGGAAGGGGTGGGCACAAATTGAGTCCCTAAAAGCTGCAGGAGCCAGCTGCGCAAGAGTCTGGGATGGCGAGGCCCCCCAGCGCTCCACCCCACCTCGCCAGTGGCTTCCTGGTCCCGCGTGCTTGAAGCCACGAAGTTCACGGCATCCACACAGCAGCGGATCTCGGGGGCGGCAGCGCCCAGGTTCTGGCAGAGGGTAGCTGGTGGGGGCGACCTGGGGTGGGTGATCAAGAGCCTCGCCCTTGAAGGCGCCCCCCTTGGCCCCCTCGGGCTAGTCCGCTCACCGGTCCAGTTTCCGTGCCGGTGCCTCTGCTGCTCAAATACGAGTTCGCTCCGCGGCTTTTTCAGTATCAGCTCCTCCGCGCGGAGCAGGAGGCCCAGGGACGACGCCCGCCTTGGGGGCGAGGCAGCCCGGGGGATCTCAGGCGGCGCGCCGGAGCCCAGGAGCTGAGGCAGCAGCTCCAGCAACACCTGGGGTGGGCGGGGCGGGGCGGGGCGGGGCGAGGTTAGCTTGAAGCCCCACCTCCTGCCCCAAGCCCATCCACCCGGTGCTTACGTGGCGCAGCCGCGGAGACATGGCGTGAGTGGTGGGCGTCCGCAATGACACGTTGAGCACGATGACGCAATTCATGACAATGAGTGTGGCAACCACCATGACGAAAATGAGGTACCTGAGGAGCCCAGAGCGTGATGTCACAGCCTCCCCGCTGCCCACGAGCCACAGAGAGGCCACAGGTCCTCTGACCTCACAAACGCACCTCTCCGCAGGCGTGGAGCAGCTCCTCATGGCGGGGCCAGACGGTCCGCCCCCCGGCCCGGTCTTTCCCCCCGCCCTCGCACGGCCAGTGGCAACCATGAAGGGGACCCCCAGTTCCCTGGAAACCCTGCTGTGGGTCTACCACTTCCACAGCTCCACGGAGGTGCGCCTACACGGATACCCGTAAGGGCTGCACCTGGAGACGCTCTGGGAAGGTTTCCAGCGCCCCCCCCCCGGTGACCTCTGCCCTATGTCCCGATGACCCCGCTGCCCCTGTGCCTTTCCAGGTGGCCCTCCAGCCCCCGCTTCTGTCTTCCCTGGAGCTCCTTGCGGCGGCAGCCCATGAATATCTGGAGCAGAGGTTCAGAGAACTGAAGTCCTTGGAGCCTCGAGAGCCGGAGAACCCGCCTGCCCGGAAGCCCACCCTGGGGCTAGTGCTAAGAGAAGCCGCGGCCAGCGTAGTGAACTTCGGGGCCACCTTGTTAGAGGTGGGGCGCCGGGGGCGGGGCGCAGAGGAGGGAGTCGGGGAAGGGGATCGAAGATCAGAGACCTCTGCATTCCCACCAACTTCTGTATCCCCTCTACAGATCTCAGCCCTGTGGGTGCAGCAGGAGCTACGGCGACTAGACTGCGGCCCTGGTCCGGGCCCAGACGCTGGGGATCCGGGTGGAGCCCTGGCCCGGGTAGCCCAGGCCGCGGGGCAGGGGGCTCTGCAAGTGGGGGCTGCAGCAGGCGCAAGCGCCCGGCTCCTGCTCCAGGGGGGCTGGCTGTGCCTGTGTGGACGAGGTCTACAGGGGTCCGCCTCATTCCTGCAACAGTGGCAACGCCAGCTGGACCTCGGAACCCCTGGGGAACCGGTGAGTTCAAGATGAGGGAAGAGTTGGGGGCCAGAGGCGTCCCGGCTGGGTGGCACTGAGCCGGCCCACCCCCAGCAGAGATACTCCAGAGACCTCAAGTTGGCGTCCAACAGCACTGCAGAGGACGGGACCACTATGATCCCAGCCCTGCCCCACGTCCAAATAAAGTCCAGGTGGGGACCATACAGTTAAGGCTACTCGAAGTCCTTAGGTATTGGCCCTGCCCTCTCCACTGAGACCCCCTGGCCCCGCCCTTCACGCTAGCCACGCCCCGCGTAGCCGCTGCCTGGATCCTCTCCGCCCCTCACCTGCCCAACAGAGGCACGCTCAGCGATGTCTCTGGGGTTTTCTGGGCAATCAGGAACAAGAAGACGGTCTGGGCGAGCAGGACGTTGATGGAAACGGTGCATTTCTGGCCGCCGGCTGGAGGGAGTGCCTGGTGAGGACAGGCCCCGCCCCCCAGGAGGGGGCCCGGGTTTGGGGTCTAGGCGACTCCATACCCTGCGCGGGCAGGAAGTAGGCGAGCAGCACCAGGCCCGAGATGAGCACGCAGGGCACGATGATGTTAATAACGTAGAATAGCGGCTTCCGACGAATAATGAGCGAGTAGATGACGTCAGTTTCCCCTGGGCCACCCGGAGAGTCACCGTCGTGGCGGCGGATCACCCCGGGGCAGAAGTCGATGGCCCACTCGCCGTTCTCTGCGGGACGGGAGGCGCGGTCAGCTGGCTCTCGGGGAATGTGGCGCCCTCCTCTGCTCTCCGTCCCCACATCTGACGGTGGGGGGGGCCTGCAGTTCCAGGCGAGGAGAGGATGAAAGCCATCTGGGCCAGGGCAGGTGGACTGGTAAATGGGTCAGAAAGGGGCGTTCCCAGGGAGCTTACGGAACCACCACAAGGGAGGAAGGAGTACTAGGCCGACAATCAAGAATGATTTCAGGGAAGGCTCAAGTTAAAGCAGGGCTGTCAAAGTCAGTCCCAGCATCGAGGGCCCAGGGCAACCCCACTGTGCAAGTCCCCTCTCGGGACACGTCTAGAAGCGGGATTTTCGGAGCAGGAGGGGAGCCTAACCAGTATAGGCCTCAGTGTCGATATCGATCTTGCTGATGGTCTCGCCCTCGTCGTCCACCGCAAAGACAAACTCCACCTCTTCGGCATTGTACGTCTGGGAGCTGCAGAGCCAGGATCCGGACCCCGACCCCAGAGGCTGGGACCCGGGCCTCAGGCCCGGCGCTGGAAGCTGGGTTCTGGCAGGGGAATCACGCTCCACCCGATCACCCAGGCCCCGCCTCCAAGCCTGGGTTTCCACCCCTACTTCTCATCCGCTAGAGCGCGCTATCTCCTTCTAATGCCTAGCCCCACCTCCAGCACAAAGCCCCGCCCCGGGTTAGAGGTCTCCCCGCCCCTGCGCACCTGGCCCCACCCCTTAACCCCTCAATTGTCCGGGCCTGCGAACAAGTCTTCCCACCGGAAAACGAGCGAGCAGTTCTGCCAGTCGAAAGGGAAGTAGGTGACCTCCACGGCACAGGTGCTGCGGTAGATGGCCGGGGGCAACCAGCTCACGTAGCCGCCCTCGGAGATCAGCACATTGGCCTCGTAGGCCACCCCGAACTGGCCGTCGATACTGTGGGCTCCAGGAAACCGAGAGTTGGCCCAGATCTGCGGCTCCCACACCCCCCAAGCAACACCCCTGCCCCAACCAGGTCCAGCCCAGCCCCCACCCCTCCCCAGACCTCGGCTTCGCTCCAGTCTGGCTCGGTCCTCACTTGTTTTCCAGCACAATCTCTGGCAGCCAAACGAGTTCTGAAGGGACCCGCAGGGTTTCTACGCCCCCAAAGTCGCCCTTGCTGTAGTTGAGTCGATAATCTTGCCAGTCCTAGGGGCGGGGGAGGGGACGGAAGGACGTGTGCCGCGCTGCCTGTGAGGTGTTTGGGAGAAAAGGGCCCCCTAGATCTCATGCTGTTCCCCAGCCTCGACTCACGATTCCAATCCAGACGCTGGTGGTGAGGGTCTCTTCTTTCTCGTTCTGTGGGTGGGAGATGAAGATGATGGGGGAGAGCTTTAGGAGAGAGTTGAGAGCTTGGGGCCAGAAGTGGGATTTTAGGCTCCGAGATGACGTGTACTGGTTCGGGTATCTTACCAGGGAGATGAGATTGGTCAGGGTGACTTTGAGGGAGACGGTGACAGTGTCCTCGGGCTCCTGCACTGGCCGGCGTCCTGGGTCATAGTTGTCGAAGAGGTAGTGGTAAAGGCGCAGCTCCTCATTCTTCCCCTCACCTCTGCCTGGGGATGGGGCGAAGCAGCAGGGTCAGGACATGGAGAGGCTGAGGAGCCGCCCTGCTCTGCCTCCGGGTCTACAGGTCTCTGCTTCTCTGTCTCTGAGGCTGTATATTTTCCCATGTCTGCCTCCCGAACTAGTGATACTGTGCCTGGGGACCAAATATGTCTGTCTACATCTCAGTTGGTCTTTGTCCTGTCCCTTTATGTCAGTGTCCTGCGTGTGGGTGTCCCACCTCTTCCCCCGACCCTGGCCCATACCGAGGAGCTGCAAGAGGAGCAGGGTGCAGAGCAGAGCCCCTGCCATTTCGCTGTCTGGTCCCCCAGGTTATTCTGAGCTTTGGCAGGCTCCGAAGGGGGCAGGCCAGGGTACATGAGTGAGGGGGAGGAGGGTGTTAGTTCCGGGCTCTGACTACCCCTACTGCAGCCAGGGACATCTTGGCTGCTTCCATAGGCAGCTGCCCCATCCTGAGTTCCCTGCCCCCACCCCATCCCAGCCTTCTCTGCCTGGGCTTCGGCCAGCTGTCCAGCCCCAGCCCCAATCCTCTCATGACTGGAGCAGGCCCGATGCTGGTGGGCAGGTCCTTTAAGAACACCTGGAACCACAGACCTGGCAGAGGGGGTGCGGAAGGTCCTGCTTTCAACACTGCACTGGCGTCCTCTGAGTCAGCTGCCCTGCACAGGTGACATCCCTTGCCTGCTACACTCAGCACCACCCATAGCCCAGCCAAGGTCACACAAATGCAGTTTCCACCAGCAGAGTTCGGCAAAAGCAGAGTGTCCATAAAGATCCGGTAATGAGACAGGCAGCCACAGGGGATTAGGCTGCAATAACAAACTCCACATGGCAAAAGAGACGGTGCCACAGTACAGGGCCCACCTCCTCCCAGAGCCAGTCCCAGTGTCTGCCCACCTGCAGCTTTGTCTGGGTGGTCACCTACAGAGATCCCGTTTTCCATCTCTCTGTTGCCACCTTGTGGCCACATCTGAAAGTTACTGTCTGCCCCACCTCATTCAAAACCCACATTTCAGTCTTTCCTAAATCTCCTTGGACCACCCTAATCAATCACTGGAGATGCTTGTTAAAAATGCAGTTTCCTAGGCTCCATCCCCAAAGAATCCCAGTTTAGTAAGATGACACAGAGGAGGGGCCAGGAATCTGCTTTAAGAAATTTCCCGTGTGTTTCCTTATGGGGTAGGAAGCCTCACACCAGTACAGCAAAGCAGTTGCCATTGCCCTAAACGTATCAAAGAGGACTCCAGGTCAGGTCCAGGTCATGTTACTGAGTCCAAGCTCCTGCTGCTTGCCACGTGACAGGCCAATAAATCAAAAGACAAGTTGTTGGGCAACTTTATTTGGAAAGCCAGCAGATGGAGAAGACGGTGGACTAGTGTCTCAGTGAACTATTTTCTCTAAATCAGAAGTCAGGTTTCTTTTCTATTTAAGTGGTTTTGGGGGGGTGGGACGTGGCCAAGTCCTGGTTCCAGCCACACTCTATAAGGGATGTGTTAATGTCTTCCTTCCTGCAGCCACTTACCTGTGGGCCTGGTCAGGATGTTTCCAGTGAGCTAAACAAAGGTATTTTAGCTTAATGCTCATTACCTAAGAGACAGGGTTCCCAGAGAAGGGCCATTATGTATAATTTTAGCTTACAGGCCATGTTTCTTTAGTGATTAACGTAACAGAACACAAAAGGTTCTTCCTTATTACAATTCCCCACAGTCAATGGGGGATAACGTGCAAGGCAAATTGCTCTGCTAGGGAGTGGTGTCTGGCCCAAATTGCGTTCCCTGCTGAGTCTTAGCTGTTGATACTAGACCAGGTCCCTGTGCCTCAGGAACTAACAGAGGATTTTCCAATTGATCCCTATAAGGAAAAAGAGCCAGTCTGACCACTTTCTGAGCCCCAGACTCAGGAATTAGAATTGGGGCCAAATAGGAGCAAGCAATGGTGGAAGGGGTGTATATAGTGGCATAACAATGCAGCAGCTGGGACAGCCAGCTGGACCAAAGGTTGGAGCAACATTCCCTCACCCTTGGGTTTCTTTCTTTTTAAAAAAAAAAATATTTATTTGGCTGCACCGAGTCTTAGTTGGGGCATTTGAACTCTTAGTTGCAGCATGTGGGATTTAGCATCCTGACCAGGGATCGGAGCTTGAGGCCCCTGCATTGGGAGCACAGAGTCTTAGCCACTGAACCACAGAGAAGTCCCACCCTTGGGTTTCTGACATGACTTAGTAACTGAACAACAACGAATGTCTGACATTTTCCCACCCTGAATGCAGTAGCACAAGAGCTTGCGTATAAGAGGAAGGGAGTGGGTAGCCTTTCCCTTCTCCAGGGGATCTTCCCGACCCAGGGATCGAACCCAGGTCTCCTGCATTGGCAGGCAAATTCTTTACCACTGAGCCACACAACATAAGAGGATTCCATCATTTTTCCTTGCTTCTTCACAGAATAGCTATGGAGCCATTCAAAAACTGCTGTAAAACCATATAGCAGGTAGTCATCTTTAACAATACAAAGAATGCTTTTTTGTCCTAGCATCAACCAACCAGACTGAATTCTGGGGCAGGGCTTTTGTTGATTTTTAGGAACCAAGTGGAATCTTTCTCTTCGCCCCTGGGAATGTCCCACTTTTAGACAAGAATAGACTTTTTCTATTCCTTTCCTCCATTCGACATCAGTAGACGTTTCAAATATCATAAAACTGATTTGGCTGTAACTGGAGAAATGCTACCAAAACAATATGAAACCAAAAACCTAAAGGGTAAACCAAAAACCCTAAATAAACCCTCAAGTCTGGTCTTGGGGTTTAACAGATACCAATGACATGGGAGACCACACGTGATATAATTAACAAAGCAAAGACAGCAGTACATGGTACACAGGGTCCCAGGATAACCCCGCATAATGAACCCCTTGAGGAGATACTAGCAGGTACTGGGGCCATACATTTTCAACTTCTTAGTCATGGTTTCATAGCTGTGATCAGATCACTTATCCAAAATACGCCTCTGAGGGCTTTCTTCAGGCATAGTTGAAATATTTCCCTTTTTTTTTTTTTTGGCCACACTACATGGCTTTCAGGATTTCAGCTCCTCAACAAGGGACTGAACTGGGCACAGCAGTGAAAGTATCAAATCCTAACCACTAGATCACCATGGAACTCCCCATTCCCCATTTTTCTTCAAGACATAAATACAAGACAGACAAACAGCACACACAAATGTCAGCATCCAAATAAACAAGCCAGTTCACACAAATTGCGTAAAAGTCCATCAACTATGTCCTCTTATCCTCTTTCCAACATGGTGCCCTACTCAAATGTGCTTCCCAGGTGGCGCTAGTGGTAAACAGTCTGCCTGCCAATGCAGGAGATGCAAGAGACGAGGGTTCGGTCCCTGGGTCGGGAAGATCCCCTGGAGTAGGAAATGGCAACCCACTCCAGTATTCTTGCCTGAAAAATTCCATGGACAAGAGGAGCCGATAGTGGGCTCTACAAAGTGGGCTCTACAGTCCATGGCATCGCTCAGACACGACTGAGCACACACACACACACGCTCCACTCAAATACAAATTGTCTTATTCTAAAGGAAAGAAGCCCTAAATGGAGAAGAAATAAAATCTCCAGTTGTTACATGGAGTGACTTACCTACTGCATGAGATGATGATTCCTTGCTCCACCCGCTAAGAGCTGGGACAGCCAGAGAAGCTTCAGGGAATTTTAAGGGGAAGATCCTCAGGACGAGTGGTCCGGGCAGCTGCTAGGGCCTTACCCCCAAAATCCCCCAACCAGAGCTGGCTGGCCACGAGCAGCAAGACTGGCTGCTCATACTGCTTTGCCATATAATACGTCAATAAATCAAGTGACAGGTTGTTGGGGCAAGGAATGGTGGCTCTATTCAGAAAGCCAGCAGCCTGAGAAGATGGCAGACTTGTGTCCTTATGAACCATCTTCCTTGAGTTAGAATCCAGGCTTCTTTTAACACTGAAAGAGGAGGGAGTAAGGCCCTGGTTCTGGCCAGACTCCAGGAGGAATTTCCTCCTGCCTTCAGTCTTTCACAGATGGGCCTGGTCAGGAAGATGCTTCCTCGTGAGCTAAACGAAGGTATTTTAGCTTAGCGTTCATTACCTGGGTGACAAGTGTCCCAGAGATGGGCCTTATGGGTAATTTAAGCTTATAGGCAACATCCCGTTAGTGATTAACTTGTAGAAGAACACAAAGGTTCTTCTCCCTCTTATAGTCACACAAGTAGATTGGCAACGACGCCCGAGACTTAGTCAGCTTTATTGATCATGGACACCTGTGTTCGTTTTACAGGCCACAGAACCGTTTCACGTCCACCATTTTGGGGTCTCCTTTCTCGTCCTGTAAGGTCCTTCATAACCTTACATTGAGGGTCCACACAGCTTTTCCATTTCCCCACACACCCTTGAAACCTCAGCTCCTCCTGGTAATGCCTTTTCATTGATCATTTTAGACTTCAGTCGCCCAGAAAGAATCTCATTGGCACAGCTCACCTCCTTGCACATGGCTGTTATGGGTACCGGATCTAAAATCTGCACCGCTGCTCATTCCACAGCCTCTGGACGAAGGCTAGGCCAAGGACTGTTGTGATAAATGCAGCTATTTATTCAAACATTAATAGGCACCTACAGGTTTCCCTGCACAGGGCCAGATGCTCTGGTTAGAGAGATGAATAAGCCATGGCCCCAAGGAGGAGGAAGAGACCTCACAGGTGACAAGCAGAAGCTGTGGGTAGGGTCCGGTGTCACTTAGCTTCTTCGCACTGCAAGAGTCAGATTCACAAGCGAGGTCTCCTGTAGGTTTTCACATAGACTGGGACAGCCCGGACAACTGTCAGCACCCACGGCAGCCCAGGGACTGACCACTGCTGCCTTTGCTCTGGGCTCCTTTCACGCCTGCTTTTTCTATCTTGTACGTCCTCTTCCTACTGTGTGGTCTCTGCTGTCTCGTGTCTTCCATCTCATCTCACCCCTAGTCTTGGCCCCACATCAGCCTTGACCTCTCTCCAGAGGCAGCCAATTCAGGCTTTGCTGCCTGATGCCATGAGGCTGTGGGTGCAGGCACAGAAAGGTGCTGGAATGGGCCAAAGATGCCCCCTTTACCCAGGGTGGTGGGCATGGCCACACGACCATCCATCACTTACCAACCCAGCCCACCTCCTACATATCTAGTTACCAGGACACCCTGTCATGAGTCCATTCTCACAGCCACAGCTGAAGATGCATCACACCCTTCCAGCCAGGATTGAAACGTCTCACTTCCAAGACTGATGGTGACAAGGGCCCTTTGAAAAAGCTCTCCACCTCAGAGTCCAGTGTCCTCAGGCTTACATTCAACTTCCTCCGGGTGTGGTTTCTGTCCGTTTTCCAAACCATGGACTAACTCTTCAGTTTAAGCACCATCACTACATCATGTATAAACAATACAGCTCTCTCTCTCACACACACACACATAGACGTCATGTAAGACACATAAAGGGGCAAACCCACACTTGGACCAACAACCTGCATGTAGGAGAGTAGCCTGGGGTGGAGGGACAGTGAGTAGGAATCATAATCCCAAACCTGGGACTGAAGCCTGGATCGCTAGCCCCAGACATCTCTCATGTTCTCCAGGAGAGGGCTTTACTGCAGTCTCTCGGAGGGGTGGTAACTTACGGGTGGAGATCTTGCTCACACCAGTGAATCCCAGGGGCATCTCCTGCAGAGTCAGCACATCAGAAAATCCTCCCCTGAGAAAGTCCCCAGGAGGGGGTCTCACCCTCCCTCCCCCTGCCCCTCCCCCACCCGCCAGTGCCAGCCCAGAGCTGAGCCAGCATCTTTCCAGTGTTTGCTCTGGATGAACATCGCCTGAGGGATGGAGAGGCCGATTTGGAGTCAGACACCTGATCCAGGTCTGGATTTTGTACTTTTTTTGGCTTCGCCACGAGGCACATGGAATCTTGGTTCCCAGACTAGAGATTGAACCCCCGACCCTGCAGTGGAAATGCAGTCTTAACCACTGGACCTCCAGGGAAGTTGCTGATTTTGTCCATAAAAAGGACAACTGAAAATTCCACAGAAGCTCAGTGGGCTGCCTGGCAGTTATGTTTCTGGAGACGCCTTGACTTCCAAGCTGGAGCCAAAGATCTCAGCTCAACAGGAAGCCACTCCCTTCACCTCCCGGCTCTTGGTTCTTGGCTGGCAACTTGAAACAGCTGCACTGTCCGGGCGGCCAGCTCTGCTCCGCAGCCATCAGCACCCCACGGGGGCAACATCCCCAGGCTGGGGCCCGCCACTGGCAACCAAGGGGCTCCTCTCTTTTGATGGACCTGGAGAGTAGGTCTGGATGAGCCAGGACGGGGCAGGGGTGTGGCAGACACTGATTTCTAGCCTGTCTCCGGCTCTGGGACCTAAACCCTCAGATGGCTGAGACCTTGCTGGGTTCCTTGTTCACGGCACATGGCCCAGAGCCCAGGACATAACAGGCTCCATAAGTGTTTACTGGATGAATAAGTAAGAACAAATGAATGTGTATCTTCCCAGCACCCTCCCTTCTACTGAGAAGTACTCCTGTCCAATCACCTGACTACAGAGGAGCTTCCAGCTCCTTAAAGATGTCCCTCCCGACCCCCACAACCCTGGCCAGAGTTGATGGGCCAAGGGGAGGACACCTGACCCAAGCCAGGCCAAAGAAAGTTTTTCCTGAGAATTTTGTTAAACAGGAACTCAGGGTCAGTCTCTCTGCTGTAGAAGATGTGAAATGTAGACGCGCAAGACAGCCACATTCATTCCTCGCATTTTCCATGGAGTGAGAGAGAATGCAGCTGATACACAAAGACGAG
Organism: Capra hircus; assembly: GCF_001704415.2. Classification (NCBI taxonomy): domain Eukaryota; kingdom Metazoa; phylum Chordata; class Mammalia; order Artiodactyla; family Bovidae; genus Capra; species Capra hircus. The sequence goes on along the minus strand of NC_030826.1, from coordinate 26,282,975 downwards.
TAGAGACAAGAAAAGGCCTCCAGCCGCCCAGCCCCTGGCTCCAGAAATTCCTGAAGCCCAGCTGTGCTTGTCTCCTCCTGCAGCCTGGTTGCCCAGTGATTCCTTTGATTGAATGAGGTACTACATTACCTTACCAGCACAGCTCCCTTTCCTTGGCTTAAAAATTTTAAGATGTAAGAAAAATAAAGTGATACAAAGAAAACAAAAATGTCCCATAACACAACGCCCGGGAAAACGCCTCTGACAATAAAAAAGCAATACATGCCATCACCAGAAAAATGGAAGAGTCCAGAAAGACACAGTGAAAATCAAAAACTTTCCTCTTCCTAAAGGTTAACAGCTCCCTGTAAATCAAATTCTCTTAGACCAAAGTCTGGCATATGTGTGTGTGAGTATCTGTACGTATATACACATATAACCTTCCCTGGTGGCTCAGAGGGTAAAGAATCTGCCTGCAGTGCAGGAGACCCAGGTTCGATTCCTGGTCAGGAAGATCCTCTGGAGAAGGAAACGGCAACCCAGGATTCTTGCCTGGAGAATCCCATGGATAGAGGAGCCTGGTGGGCTACAGTCCATGGGGTCGCAAAGAGTCGGATAAAACTGAAGGGACTGAGCGTGCAGGCATGCAAAGAAGCATCAGAATGCGCTTACTATTTGGCAGCTTTTTATCCCTCAGCATATTGTAGAGATTGGTTCGTATCATCACACACGGGTCTTCCCCAGTTTCCTAATCGCTGCAGTGCTCACTGCATGCAGGCAAATCACAGATAATGCATTGCCCAGTGGACAGACGTTTAAGAAGCTAACAATTTTGGGTTTTGTGATATCATACTATGCAACTATATGTATGCATTTAACTTTGCTGGACCTTTGCAAATGATCCATAGGGTAAATTTCTAGCAGGGAAATTGCCAGGGCAAAGAGTTTATGTGTTAGAAAAAACAACAACTATTGATGCCTTTTGCCATGTTGTTCTCCAAAAAGCAGGCACACACTCACATTCACTCCAACACATCACAAGAATATGTTTCCTCATACCCTCCCCAGGCAGCCTATTATCAAATTTAAGACTTTTTGCCAAACCAAGAGGTGAACACTGCCGTCTCATTATTTTGATTAACATGTCTTTTTACAAATGTATTTACTTACTTTTGGCTGCACTGGATCTTCATTGTTGCACATGGGCTTTCTCTAGTTGCAGCAAGCTCAGGCTCTAATCTCAAAGGCTCAGCAGTTACAGCACACAGGCTTGGTTGCTCCACAGCATGTGGGATCTAGTTCCCTGACCAGGGATCGTACGCATGGCCCCGGCATTGGCAGGCAGATTCTTAACCACTGGACACCAGGGAAGTCCGATTTACATGTCTTGATGAAGAAAATTGAGATTTTTTTTTTTTCAGCAGATAGTTTGGCCATCTATGTGTATCTTCTTCTTTCTTTTTCTTTTTTTGAAAACTGCCTATTCATTTCAGTGGAACAAAATAATATCTGTTCCAATATATGAGAATCTGCAATACAGTGAAGATAAAATATTATCTTGATGTTGAAAACTAGGGGATTTCCCTGGCGTTCCAGTGGTTAAGACTCCACGCTTGCAATGAAGAGGGTGCGTGTTTCGTCTAAGATCCCACGTCTTAGTTTTAGCCGATCGATGTGGCTAAAAAAGAGGGGGGAAGGGAAAGGAAAGGAGAGACACAGGAAGAGGAAGGAGGGAGTGAAGCTGTCCCTATGGGGCACCCTTGGGGATCCAGGGGCTCCCAGAAGCCCAGGGTGAAGGACTCACTCTCCCCAGGCATTGCTCTCTGTCCTATCTTGGATAAACAAGTCCTTGGGACTTACCAGCACAGGAAAGAAAGTCCATACTAGTCATCTTGTTAAAGGGGATCTCCAATCAACTTTTCACTTCAGGACAGGAGACTAGAAAACGAATCATGAAGAGAAGTCTCAGTATCTGTCAAGAACTGGGAGCACCTTCCCAGCAAGTTTCTACGACCTCGTGGGCTTGGCCTCAGAGAAGGTGATCTGACGGTAGACGCATCCCTGGGATTCCACAGATGTTGAAGGTCCAGGAAAAAAATGACTGAGTCAGAGAAAAACTGCTAAGAACTCCCAGTTGCTAATAGCCCAATGAAGTGGAATTCCTCAAGCAAGTAGGAGGCAAAAGGCAATTATAAAACGAAGTGGGTTAGAGACTTCTCTGGTGGTCAAGCAGCTAAGACTCTGCTCCCAATGAAGGCAACCAGAGTTCGATCCCTGTTTGAGGAACTAGATCCCACATGCCCACAATGAAAGATACTACCTGCTGCAACCAAGACCCAGCACAGCCAAAGAAATAAATAAAAATAAACATTAAAAAAAAATGAAGTGGGTTATATCCAGTGATTCATACTCCTAAACTCTTTTTTTGACTCCTAACACTCTTAATATTAAAAATAAGTGGAGCTCAATTTTTTTAAAGTCAGGTGTAAAATAGACTACCACTTTGGGAACTTGGCAGTTTCTTCCAAAATTAAAAGCGTGTATTTCCTATCTGACCCAGGAATTCCAGTCCTAGAAATTTATCCAAGAAAGAGAAAAACTTATGTTTGTAAAAGATCTGCACACAAACCAGAGCAACAGTTGCTTGGCTGAGAGGACTGACCAGAAAGGGCACAAGGGAATGAATGAAAATGTCTGTACTGATAGCGGTGGTGATTACATGGATGGACATATTTCTCAAAACTCATAGAACTGTACACCTCAGATCTGTGCATATCTCTGTGTATAAGTTATTGCTCAATGTAAAAGGTTTTTAGGGAATTCCCTTGCAGTCCAGTGGGGAGGACTTGGTGTTTTTACTGCCAAGGGCCTGGGGAACTAAGATTCCGTAAGCCACCTGGCACAGATTTAAAACAAACATAAATGTTTATTAGTTGAAAAAATTAAAGTAAGACATTGTTGGGACTTCCCTGGTGGTCCTGTGGCTAAGATTCTATGCTCCCAATGCAGGCGGTTTGATCCCAGGTCAGGGAACTAGATCCCGCATGCTCCAACTAAAGATCCTACATGCTGTAAGTAAGACTCGGCGCAGCCAAATTAATAAAATAAAATAATTTTTTTAAGTAAGAATTGTTTAAATGCACAATAGAGGACTATTAATAGAGCATACAACTCAGTTTTATAATGTTTAAGGTTGATTTTAAATACTGTTGGCATTCTGTACATGTGGACCCAGAAGCCATGGAAACAGAGGGCTGACTGTATTTACCCAAATAAGGGGGAAATATCAGTAAACTGAAGCAGAAAGGAGTAGTGATAAAGAATAGCTAGTGATGAAATGGTAATGAAAGATTTCCCCCTCCCAGTGAACCCACACCGAGTCGCTTTATGAATGAGTTGTACCAAAATTTCAAGGAATGGATCACCTGTATTTTGTATAATCTGCTCCTGAAAACAAAAGAAGTCAAGCCAACTAGGTTTATGAAGATTTTACTCCAGCTAAGGATGGACAAGAAAATAAAAATATAGGCTTCACTCACTTATGAACATAAATGTGAAAACCCCAAAGGAAATATGGGCCAACCAAATCCAGAAGTTTACCTGAAAAGAAATCTTCCAATCTAACGAGGTCAAGTTTGCCCTGGGGGTTCGAGGACGGTGTGCCACCCCTCATTCTTCCTTCCTGACAGAACCCCAGCTTGTTGGAGGCAGTGCGTGTGCCCCAGTCCTGAGGGATGAGTCACGATTAGTCACAGCCATGCCCTGCTCCCCGCCAGACACTCAGAATGCAAACCTCCCTTGCAACCAGAAGCACCAAGATCCATTTCTGACTTATGATACCAGAACAAGTCGACTCGGGGAGGAGGTGTCAGTGGAAGTCTGACCTTGGCTGCTGAAAGGAGAGTCACTGATGGTAAAGCAGTTCAGCACTTCTGTTGTCCCGCCCTCCCGTTCATCACCAGATCTGTGTCTTTGGATGCAGTAGTCAGCTTGCACCCCTGAGGGTGCCGCGAGGACAAAAAGCCAGTGTGCTGATGGCAAGACAGAAAGAGAGACTCTTGACTGGAGGACGCCATCAAGTGCTGGGTTAACCTGAGATGGACCCTCTCCAGCCTGCTCCTTAAGTAGTTACTGTCCTTTGAGAATTCCCTGGTGGTCCAGTGGTTAGGACTCCATGCTTTCACTGCAGGAGGCACGGGTTTGATTCCTAGTTGGAAACTAAGATGATCCCTCAAGCCGCAATGTATGGCCAAAATAAATAAATGAGTTAATTAATAAACTTAAAATAAGTTACTGCCCTTAGATTTTTAAGGTACAACTGCTGGTATTCTGTTATATGCAGTGGAGACCATATCTACCAGTTCAAATGGTTTATCATCAGAAAATCTACCACCATTATTCACTGCATTAGTGGGCTAAAGGAGGAAGAGCACACGATTGTGTTTTGTAATAGGAGAGGCTCAGGGCGCAATGCCTAATTTTAATCTATAAAACTTCAGAGGGAATTCCCTGGTGGTCCAGTGGTTAAGAATCCGCCAGGCAATGCAGGCGACACGGGTTCAATCCCTGGTCTGGGAAAATCCCACCTGCCCCGAAGCAACTAAGCCCACGCGCCACAGCTACTGAGCCCGAGTGCCGTAGAACCTGTGCTCTACAAGAGAAGCCACCGCTGGGCAACTAGAGAAAGCCCTCCAGCAGCAACGAAGGCCCAGCGCCGCAAACAACAACAACAAAGCCAACAAAGCCAACAAAACAATCCTATAACTAATGTATTTAATGATGCCCTCCTGGTTAACATGGACACAAGACACAATTGCCACTACCACAATACTGGGGGTCCTGAGCGATGTGCTAAGATAAGGAAAAGCAATAAGCAGTACACAGACATGAAAGGAAAAGATACACCCATTGTTACCTGCGATGATATGATCACCTGTGTAGAGAATCTACCAGAAACAAGAAGCAAAATACTAGAACCGAAAGGAGAGTCAGGGACTCTGATCACTACAGGAGAAATTGAATGCTAATAGCTTTCCGTTAGGAATTATAGAAAGCAAAACATCATTCACAATAGTAATACAATATGTAAAGTATTCAGAACTTGATTAAGAATGTTCTTTCCATTTATGTAAAGCCTTTATGGAAAAAGATTAAAACTGCTAAAAAGATATTAAATTTTGGTATGAATGGAAAGATCAACAATTTGTTTGGATGGGTCAAATCAATATTATAAAGATGTTGTGCTTAGTCGCTCAGTTGTGTCCAACTCTTTGCAACCCCATGGACTGTAGCCTGCCAGGTTCTTCAGTCCATGCGGAGTCTCCAGGCAAGAATACTGGAGTGGTTGCCATGCCGTCCTTCAGGGGATCTTCCCAACCCAGGTGTTGAACCTAAGTCTCCCACACTGCAGGCAAATTCTTTACCATCTAAGACACCAGGGAAGCCCATAAAGATGTTAATTCTCCCTAAAATAATATATAAGTTAAATTTTCCGGAACTTGACAAACCTATTCCAGAACGTGTATGGCAGTACAGAGGTACATGGATAGTTACATCAGCTTTGAAAAAGAAAAGAAAAGAGAGAATCACCCTGCCAGGTAGTAAAACATATCGTAATAATTTTGGCAGAATCCTTAAGACTATAAAAGACACTAGAGGAAGCATATAAAAGCTAGGTATGAGACACAGACAAGCCAAGGTAGTGTCTTATTTGATGTGGTCAATCTATGCCACAGTTTCTACCTCTTAGAGCATGAGCTATGTTTCTGAGTGCCTTCTATCCCAAAGCTCGCCATCTAGAGGGGTAGACAAACACTGAAACAAAGTATCACCATACCTTTGGCAGGATTGTCTGGAATTCATATACAGTAACGAGTCCAGTCTAGGGAGCTCAAAGAACAAATACCCTTCCCAGAAGTGGTTCAGAGCTAGAGCCACCAAACCATGACAACCTTCCTGACAGAGTGCTCGTGCTTAAGAGTCCAAGGGGCTCCAGGGACTGGCCCAGTTAGTGGCTTTACCATGCAAATACTAGGTAGAAACATCCCATTCCACCTACTGATACTTAGGTTCAGGTCCATAAGAACCCCACTCTGATTCTAATTTTTGTTGTAGTCGGGTTCTTTTGACTACAAGCAAAAAGGAATACAGTTAAATCACCTACAAAATTAAAAAAAGAAAAAATTTCTCAACCTTCCTGGCCACAGTTGGTTTGTGCAAAAATCATCAATGGATGATTGTGGCTAAAGTTTGACTGGGAACAGGATATTTACACCCCTTCAAAGTATCTCCCTCCAAAACTGCTTCTTAGTTACAAAAGGAATAATAGTATCTTTTTTTTTGGCTGCATGGCATGTGGGATCTTAGTTCCCTGGCCAGGGATTGAACCAGCTCCTGCAGTGGAAGCTCGGAGTGTTAACCATTGGACCTCCAGGGAAGTCCTGAAAAGTAGTATCATGATAATGGAGAGAATGGGTAGATTCCCCTTAACCAAATGCTCGAGGTTTTAAAATCACCAGTAATGGATCAAATTGACATAGTATATATCTCCCAACATGATGTACTGAGAAAGACACATTACTCATCTAATATTCCTGCCAGGAAAACAACCCAAATCCAATCATGAGAAACATCAGCTAACCCAAAGAAATACCTACATAATTGAGGGATATCCTGTGTAATTACCGGATGATGGTTTTCAAAAATGTCAAAGTCATGAAAAATAAAGACAGGTTAAAGAACTAAAGGAAACTAAAGAGATACGGTCCTGCGTTGGATCCTCAACTGGGGAAAAAAAGCTATAAAGGACATTGTTCAGATAGATAGCAAAATGGGAATATGAACCATGAGTTGGATAATGGTATTGTATCAATATTACATTCTTGAAATTAATAACTATACTACAGTTAGGTAAGAAAATGTCCTTGTTTTTTAGGAAATATGTTGAAATATTGGAGGGAAAAGATGCGATGTCTGTAACTTACTCTCAAATGGTTCAGGAAAAAGACAAAGTGAGAAAGCAAAGGAGACAAAATGGTAATGTATGGCGAGTCCTAGCCAAAGTGATACATATTAATAAAATTAACCATCACACTATACATGGGATGTTTACTGTCAAGTGCAATAAATTTAGAAGTTGGCAATCAAAAGCTAGCCAAATCCACCCAAGGGACAATGAGATTGATTTACCTTCTCCTATTCTACCTGCTAAGTACGACTGGACATTATATTTAAAACAAACACAAAAAGATGTAGAAACCCAAAAGGTTAAGTGCCTCAGGATCTCAGGAACAGCCTGATGGCAGTGAGATCCCTGGGTTTTCTTTTTGCCTCGAATGTCCCTCTCTTGGAGGAAAAGAAATTAGCAACCTGGAAACACCACAGACACAGCCTGCTCTCTCCGCCAGGAAAAGGAGAGCCTAACGGCAGAAAACTCCGAAAATAACCACTTGAGTCCAGCCAAATATTACAGAAAAACGTTGACCCCACCCACACCCATACCAACAAAGGCCAAGTGGTGAGCATAGATTTTCAGGCTTGCTATAAGGTGCCCCAACATCCCTGCTGGGGTGGTTTCTAAGAAGGCCAAGGAGGAAGTGGGAACTTTCACCCCTATCAGCTGGTAATGAGGCCTCCCACACTCAGGGTCCACAGAAATTGCAGGGGAGCCTGGACGCCCATCCAGACTGGCGCAGTGACCAGTCATCTTTTGCCCTCCCTGCTGGCATGGTATCAGAGGAAGCCTTCTAGAGAGTCAGAAGTTCCCCTCATTTCTGCAAAAATGAGGGCATCCGCCCCAAGTGGCAGTGGTGACCCAGTGGGGACCTGGAACTCCCACCCTCACTCATGAGACGTCCACAGTTTGGATGTGAAATGTGAACTTCAGCCTCTGCCTGGCAGTAAGGAGGCAGTGCCCCTCCCTTCCCTGCCAGAGCAGTAGCAGAGAAAGCCAGCTGAAACAGAAGGTTTAAATCAGATCCAGAGTCTCATAAAATAACGTTAAGATACTCCTGTTTCATTAAAAATTAGTCAATGTACCAAAACCAGGGAAGGTTTCAAACTGAATGAAAAAAGCCAGTCCGTAGCTGCCACCACCCAAAGGGACAGAGATGTTAGAGCTATCTGAAAAATCATTCAAAGCAGCCACAATAAAATGCTTTCACAAAAAATTATGCATATGCTTGAAATAAATGGAAAAATAGAAAGCTTCACCAAAGAAAGAGATCTAAAGAAGAACCAAATGGAAATTTTAGAGCTGAAAAAATATAATAACTGAAACAAGAGCTCAGGGAATGGGTTCAGCAACAGAATGGAGGGGACGGAGAAAAGAATCAGTGAGCTGGAAGATTCAATAATGGAAATCACCCATTCTGAACAACAGAGAGCAAGAATAAAATTAAAAAAAAAAAAACAAAACACAAGCCACAGTCTCCCATGGGACCTGTGGGACTACAACAAAAGATCTACCGATATGTCATCAGAACCTCAGAAGCAGAGGAGAAAGATGAGGCTGAAACAGTTCTTAAAGAAATAAGTGCTAAAAACTATCCAAATTTGCAGGAGACATAAACTTACACACTTAACATGCTGAGCAAACCCCAAACAGGATAAACTCAAAGGATAACCCAAAGATAAAGCCTCCCAAAATAAACAGGCAACTACCATATGACCTAGAGATTGCATTCCAGAGCAATTTTCCCCAGGGAAATGAAGACTTACGTTCACACAGAAATCTCTAACATGGACAGCACATCTATCTGTAATAAGTCAACAACTGGGATCCACCTTCGTGTCCTTCCACTGGTAAACAGATAAGCTGTAGAACATACGTACTAAGGAAGACTACTCTGCAATAGTAAGCAATGAACTTCTGATGCACAGAACAACCTGTACAAATCTCCAGAGAATTACACTGAGTTGGGGGGGGGGGCGGGGAACCAGTTCCAAAAGGTTATATACTGTATGATCCCATTTTTTTGTGGGGGGTGGGGTGGGAGGCATGCCGTGCAGCATGTGGGATCTTAATTCCCTGACCAGGGGTTGAACCTGTGCTCCCTTACAGCCTTGAGTTGGAAGCTTGGGATCTTAACCCTGGACCGCCAGGGAAGTCCCAATATAACATTCTTGAAATGACATGATTATAGCATTGAAGAACAGATGAGTAGTGGTCAGGGGGTAAGGAGGGGTGGGGAGGTAGGAAGGAAGAGGCTAAGGGTATCAAAGGGCAACATGAGGAATCCTTATGGTGATGGAAATGTTCTGTATCTTGACAGAACAATGTCAATATCATGTCTGTGATACTGGATGTACTACAGTTTTGCAAGATGTTACTACTGGGGAAAATTGGGTAAAGAGTCCACAGGATCTCCATCTTATTTCCTACAACTCATGTGAATTGATGGTTGTTTCAAAATAAGAAGTTTAATTTTTAAAAGTCTACCTGAAATTTTTAAAAGTATCTTTGTAAATAATTCCACTTTTTAAAAAATAGAAAATACAATCTTTAAGTTCATTATGTTCCAAGTGATATTCCAATAACAACCAGTTTAAAAAAAATTAAGAGGCTTTTTGGCTCACTGAACTTCAAAATCAGTGATGCCAAGGACCTGGTTTCTTTTTTCATTATAACTTCCCTGGTATTAACTTCATCCTAAGGTCAGATCCCCTTGTGATCACAAAATAGATGCCAACAACTCACCTGGGGTTACTTATTTCCTTGTCCGCATCCAGAGAAAGTACACATACCTCAACCAACCAACAGAAGTCTTGGGCTTCATTATGAAAGGACCAACTTACTTTCTGTCTCCATCCTTGGACCAGTCACTCTCACCATGGGACACCCTTACCAACTTGTATCAGGGGAGGAAAGGGAGGAGGTCCCATTGTCCAAGGGGAGGAAGTCTAGTGACTAACTTAGGTCAACATATGCAGGTAAGATGGAGTCATTTGCACCAAAAATTCTAAGGATGGAGTATGAGTAATTTCTCAAAAGAAGAAAAGCTAAATGGGTCTTGAGCAGACCTCCAACTAATGTCTTCAGCACAAACTCTAAAAATGAACCACAGAGCTTCCCTGGTGGCTCAGTGGTAAAGAATTCACCTGCCAATGTAGGAGACCCAGGTTCAATCCCTGATCTGGGAAGGTTCCACATTGTTGCAGAGCAACTAAGCCAGTTTACCATAAACTATTGAGCCTGTGCACTAGAGCCCGGGAACTGCAACTATAGAGCCCACGTGCCACAACGACTGAAGTTGGCGTGCCCTAGAACCCATGCACTGCAACAAAGAGTAGTAGTAACTCTTTATATATAAAGAGTAGTTGGGGGCTAGAGAACAGTCCAAGCAGCAATAAAGACTCAGCACAGCCAAAACGAACAAATAAATGATTTTAAAAAATAAATAAACCACAACCAGAGCCCTAAATTAGACTTCTTTGGATGCATGCAACAGAAATCAACTCTAACTTAATCCAACACAGAGTTCTTAAAAAGATGCAGAAGCTCACTGGCCACAAGTGAACACTGGAAATCCAGGACTGCTCAGAAATCAGGTGACTCTGAGGAATTAGTGGCAGGAAGTATTCTACAGCTTTTCCTGAGCCCTTTGTCGAAATGAATCAAGTCCAGTCCTATTTTCTCTACTTCTGTGGCCTCATTCACTGTTTGAAATCCTAGGAGAAGGAGTATGACTGTCCATGATTAGATCACATCCCTGGACTGATCCTTCCTAACAGGAAGGATCTAGTGGAAAGAACTTCCAAAGACATTTTGGTTTCCAAAGCAACAGGCCAGGATTCTTACTCCCATCAAGTCTGCACTCATCAGGGGAGGTGTAATCTCTCAAAAGAAACAGGGTCCTCTTATTTGAAAGGAATAGATGCTGGGTTTAAAAATTACAAATATTCAGGACTTCCCTGATGGTCCATGGCTAAGACTCTTTGCTCCCAACGCTGGGGGCCTGGATTTGAGCCTTGGTCAGGGAACTAGATCCCACATGTGGCAGCTAAGGGTTCACATGCTTCAACTAAATCTCCTGCGTGCCACAAATAAGACCCAGCACAGCCAAATAAATAAAAATTTTTAATCAGAAATATTCACCTTAGGTATTACATGATAAAACATGTGAGATGACATGAAGCAGCACTCAAATGAAAAGTATAAACTGAATGAGTTTACCTGAAAATCAAGATTGAAAATAAGTCAACTAAGATTTCAACTCAAGAAAGTAGAAAGAGGACATGAAAATAAGTGCACTAGAAACTAACAAAACATCGTAAATCAATTATACTTCAAAGGATAAATTACAAAATAAAGAAAATGGGCTCAAAGTGTGAGAAATTATTCAAGATAAAAGTAGATATTTGTCTTCAAATCAAAAACCCCAGCTATTGACTCGTGAATATAATAAACCTGGTTCTTGGACTAGCCCACTAAAACAGACCAATCTTTGGCAAGTTTGGTCAATAAGGAAAGGGAGGCAGGGAGGAAGACAGAGAAGAGGAAGAACAAAAACACAAATAAACAACATTAGGGGTTATAGCTACAGGTATGGAGATTTTAACAGATTATAAAAGTATAAAATGTGCAAATTTATGACAATAAATTGAAGGCTACATGAAAGAGATATTGTATTAGAAAAATAACAGTTACAAAAATTGACTCAAGATGTAGAAGCTTCAAGAAACAATTAGAGAAGGAATTGAAAAGGTATTTGAGGAGTTTTCCCACAAGTGTCTTCAGGCCCAGACAGTTTCATAGGTGAATTCCACCAAAACTGCATGGAAAATCCCTATGATCTCTAACTTTTCCAGAGAACATAAAAATTTCCAGCCTATTTTACAAGACCAGTAGAACTCTGAACACAACAAACAGAGAGAGATAAATGTACCCCCAAAGAAATCTATGGACCACACCTATTTTCTAACTTTGTACATGTACAAATTCTGAATAAAATCTGAGCAAACTAACCTATAACTATGTTTAAAGAATAATTCATAATGGCCAAGTAGGATTAATCCGAAACATTCAACGATGCAAAATTAGAAAAAATTCAGCCCATCAGCATGTGAAGAAAGCAAAATATTAGGACTGTTTCAGTAGGTGTTAAAGCACATGAATCCCTTTTCTGTGTCTGCAAAATCCTTCAACATGGAAATCTTTGGAGAAGCAGAACCTGCCTTGTATTATAGAAGGTGAAAATGCCAGATACCTTGCTTTCCAAGACTCCTTTGTAACTGGGTCATAGGTACAGATCAATAGGACTCACACCCAGACTTTTCAATATTTACTTGTTTTGACTGTGCCAGAGCTTAGTTGCAGCATGTGAACTCTTAGCTGTGGCATGTGGAATCTAAGTTTCCTGACCAGGGATCAAAGGCGGGCCCCCTGCATTGGGGGTGCAGAGTCTTAGCCACTGGACCACCAGGGAAGTCCCTCAAACCCAGACTTTGAATCTGGAGTTAGTATCACAACACAGGAGGGATAACGCAGGATTCTCTCTCTGCAGTCAGGAGGCTGTGCTAACTCTGAGCTCCTGGCCCAGCAGTTGCAGTGGAACAAGCTTCAGAGACCTGGTCTTGCAGGGAGAGCAGAGATTTCCTCGCCAGACTGGTTCTGCAGCCTGGTTCTCAGCTCTGTTCCTAGCTACACCAGCCCACGTATGGTTCTCTAGCCCTCGTTTAGAAGCCTGTGATGTAGCCAATGTAGTTTCAATAAGTTCCTCTTCAGCCTAAATTAAGTAGAAAAAATTTCTGTTGCTTCCAACTAAAAACCCCAACTGATGCCAAAATGGCAAAAAACCCCCACAGCCTCAGAGGCCTTACTCCATGTCGTGGGCTCTATGTAACTTCACCTCGCTTCTTGCTACTTACTTAGTGCCTTGTTTTCTTCATGTCTTTGAGTACTCTTTGCAGCCAACAAATTATATAACTAACAGGTCTCTGGATTAACTGCACCTGGCTCAAGTATCCGTTCCTTGTCCAGTCACCAGCCAGCAGACAGGGGCAGGCCTGTGCGATTGCAGGGTACCCCTTCTAGGGGACAGTTAATAGGATATTTTCATCATGGAAGGGGCCGTGGACCAACAGATACGACATCTATCTGAAACAGGCATCCAGCTGGGTCTTGGGATATCCTAAAAGGCTTTTCAGAAGAAGAAATTCTGGGTTGGAACTCTCCAGATAAGTAAGTTAGGCAGAAAGGGATGAAGGGTGAGAAGGCACAAGAAAGAGAGTAACCTAGAGTCAAGGATGGAGCATTAAGAGATGGGATTAGGGACTTCCCTGGGGGTTCAGAGGCTAGGACTCAGAGTTCCCAATGCCGGGAGCCCAGGTTTCGATCCCTGGTCAGGGAACTAGATCCCGCATGCCGCAACCAAGAGTTCTCATGCCATATCTAAGATCCAGCTCAGTGAAAGGAAGGAAGAGATAGGGGCTGGACAGGTGGACAAGGGTTAGATCTTACAAGACTCTGTAGGCCTGTTAGGGTTCTCAGACTCCCTCCTGAGGGTTGCAAGGAGCCATTGGTGAATTTCAAGCAGTGGAAGGATACGAGCATTTCTGAAAGACCACTCAGCTGGGGAGAAGGAGGGGGGGGTCAGTAAATGGGGAGAGCAGTGGAGAGGCTGTCACAGAGACACAGTGGACAGAACATGGCACCCTGCATGAAGATGGTGGCAGTGAGGGTGGAAAAAAGGGGGCTGAGGGGCATTGGGAGGGAAAACCAGTGGGACTTGGTGGCAGGTTTAATAGGGGGTGGAGCTAAGGATGACTCTCAGGGATTTTGCTTGTACTAGATAAATGAGCGGATGACAAAACCATTCACCAGGTTGGACAACACAGGAAGACAGGCTATTCAGAGAGAGGCGATGAACTTAGTTTTTGAACATATTGCTTCAGGGCCTGTGGGACAGCCAAGAAATTCAAAAGGCGGTGGGACATATGTGTTTGGGTCTCAGGAGAGGGGTCTGGGCTTGAGATGAAGACTTGAGAGTCACTGAGGGGACAAGTGGTGGTCGAAGGCAAGGGAGTGGATGAGGAGAAGCTCAGGGGTTTGTGCGGCATCACAGAAGAAGGCCAGTGACTGAACTCTGGGGCAGGTTAATCTCTCGTGAAGGATAGAAGAAGAGGAATCCACAAACAAGATTTGAAAAAGGTCAGCTAGAGAAGCAGGAAGAAAACCAAGAAAAAATTCCTCTTGGATAAACAACAAGGTCTTACTGTATAGCACAGGGAACTATATGCAATATCCTGGGATAAACCATAATGGAAAAGAAGATAAATAAGAATGTATGTATGTGTGTAACTGAGTCACTGGCAGTAACAGCAGAACAATCAACTTGCCAATCAACTCCAATTCAACCAAAAAGAAAGTAAAAAAAGAAAAAAAATTACTGTCATGAGTCCCAAGGTGGGAGTGGCCACAGGTATGCGGGCTGTGGAAAACAAGATGGTGTGGAGGAAAGAGTGTCGGGTGGGTGGAGAGGGTCAGGGGTACATGGCAAGACTGAGTCCATGGAGTAGGGGGCAGGTGGGAAGCAGCCTAGAGGAGAGTGAGGAGTGAGAGGGAGGCCAGGGTTAAAAGTAGGCAATTCTAAGAATGCAGCTGTGAAGGGGAAATGAGGAGGGCAGCTGGAGAGGTTTTTTAAGCCTGGAAGCAAGTGGTGGTTGGAGTCCACCCCCTATCTCCCCAAGGTAGGAGGAGAGCAGGAGAGAACAGAGCCAAAAGGAGGGCTCAGGGCAAGTTGTGGAAGGATGTGATAAGGGCTTGTGTCCAGGATGGAGGCTGTTCCCGGGTTCCGGGAGCCCATATCAGGCTGCCATTTCCTCCCCATCCCTACCCTCTTCCTGCCCTTAATCAGGCCCTCCCTGGAGCTGGAAGACAGAAGGACCAAGTCGCACCCTGGAAGAAGCTCTGTGTCTCCGGAGGTTCTTCTGCTGGTCTGTGAGCTGGGGCCAGGGCTCGGGGAGGCCGGGGCCTGAGGGAGGGATAGCAGCCAAGGGCTGGAGCTAGTAGTTTAGGCTTTGCGGGTCAAGGGGAGGAGAGGAGAATGAAGGGAGAGAGGTGTGGGAGGTGAGTTTCTGGAACAATCCTAGAGGCCGTAGTGGGGGCCAGGGCCTGGAGGCATACTGCTGGGGGCCTGAGGGGTGCCCACTCAAGCCCCCCTTGCCCGCAGGTCACCATGTCCCTCCTCCTCTTGCTGTTCCTGCTGCCAAGCCCTTCACACCCCATCCCCATCTGTGAAGTCGGCAACAAGGACAGCCAGGTAGAAGTGAACTGTGAAAATAAGGGACTGAAGGCACCGCCTCCAAACCTGCAGGCCGACACCGCTATCCTCCACCTGGGTGAGAACCCCCTGGGCACTTTCTCCATGGCATCCGTGGTGAATCTGCCCCACCTCACTGAGCTGTTCCTGGGTAAGAGCCAGCTGACCAGCCTGCAGGCAGACGCGAAACTGCCGCGGCTGGAGGTCCTGAATCTAGTCCACAATAAGCTGAGAAGCCTGCCCGAGCTGGGACAGGCACTGCCAGCTCTCTCTATCCTGGACGTGTCCTTCAACAAGCTGACCTCGTTGCCTCCTAACGCTCTGCGTGGCCTGAGCCACCTCCACGAGCTCTATCTGCGCGGAAACCAGCTGAGGACTCTGCCCCCTGAGCTCCTGGTGCCCACACCCCGCCTGAGGAAGCTCAACCTGGCTGAAAACGACTTGCAAGAGCTGCCCTCTGAGCTTCTAAAAGGGTTGGAGGAACTTGACACCCTTTACCTCCAAAAGAACAGGCTGCGCACGATACCAACGGGCTTCTTTGGGATGCTCCTCCTGCCTTACGCTTTTTTCCATAACAACTCCTGGTCCTGCGACTGCGGGATCCTCTATTTCAGCCGCTGGCTGCAGGACAACCCCAGCAACGTGTACGTATGGGAGGAGGATGTGGACATTAAGGCCATGACCCCCGATGTGAAGAGCGTTCAATGTGTCGATATGAATGGCACGTACGTCTACAAATTCTCGGGGGATGGCTGCAACATCCCTGGTGACAGGGACAACCTGGACTACGATGAATATGATGAGGAACAGGAGGTACATGTCGTGAACACTGTAAGCAGCCCCTCTAGCCACACCATGCACTGGGACCTGCTCTATTTAGCACTGACTGCTTCGCCAGGCAGTCAGGTGTCCTCCTTGCCTCCAGTTAAGAAACTGACCACGATCCCAATTACTATAGACTCCATCACCTCCTCCAAAACTCTAAAACCCACTACTGAACCCCCCACAACCCCAACCACCCCAGAATCCACAACCCCGACCACCCCAGAACCCACAATCCCGACCACCCCAGAGCCCACTACCCCGACCACCCCAGAGCCTACTACCCTGACCACCCCAGAGCTCACTACTCCGACCACCCCAGAGCCCACTACCCCGACCACCCCAGAACCCATAAGTGAGACTTTACAATCAACCATATTCTTAACCTCCACAGAATCCATTTCACTCCCCACTATCTTAGAATCCACCATAACCATCATCTCTGAATCTGACAACCTCTGGAAGGCCCAGGGATTGGCTAGTTCCAGTAACAACCCTTTTCTCAGCTCTGACTCTTGCTGTCTGTTCCTGGGCTTCTATATCCTGGGTCTCCTCTGGCTCCTGGTTGCCTCTGTGATCCTCATCCTGCTGCTGTGCTGGGTCCAGCAGGTGAAGCCATGGGCCCTGGCCACGGCCACCCACACGGCGCACTTGGAGCTGCAAAGGGGAAGGCAGGTGACGGTACACCGGGCCTGGCTGCTTTTCTTCCAAGGCTTACTTCCCACTTTCCGCTCTAGTCTTTTCCTGTGGGTGCGGCCTAATGGCCGCATGGGGCCTCTGCAGGCGGGTCGGCGGCCTTCGGCCCTGAGCCTGGGTCGTGGTGGGGATCTGCTAGGGACTGTGGGTGTTAGGTACTCTGGCCACAGCCTCTGAAGGTGGGTGGTTTGGGGACCCCGAGACAAGAGTCTGACTCTCCTTTTGGGGTCTAAAAGGGGGCGGGTGGGTATGGAGCACAGGGTCAAGGAGGTCTTCATTACTGTGCCTTTATCAGGAGCCTCCCCTGCACAGTCCCAGACCCAACAAATCATGCAGGAGTTGGAGGGGAGGTCACCGAACAGAGCTCCGTATGCTGGATAGATGGTGGGGTTCCCAGACCAGTAGGTTATTACTATCACTTTGGGGAAGTTTTAGGAAAGGGCAAATAACATTGTAAAGGTGGTTCCCAAGTGTACCTGTTAAGGAAAACTTGGAAAAAGATGTGTCAACGTGTGGGCCCTGAGTGTCTCTGGATGGTATAAATAGGGGTTGGTTTCCTGTTCTTTTCCTCTGTTTACCATTTTCTAGTTTTCCACCATCGTAATGTTATTTGTACAATAAACATAATTTTAAAATGGAATTTTGTTTCTTTGGGTGGTGCAGGGAGAGGGAAACAAGGCTGGGGCGCCTTCACCAGCATTCCCAAGGCCCCATCTGCCCCACCCTAGTTGCACTGCTCAGAAGCTCTAGTCCTGACCTGCGCCTCCCCTGCCCGGGGTGCCTTCCTTCTCTCCTCCAGGGGTCACCAACAACCAGGCCACCGCGAGCAAGTTCCAAGTCAAGAATCAGAAGTTTCCTGGGAGCTCAGGGATGCTACTGAGGGTATCTGCCTGCAGCCCGCAGTACTAGGCCAGGTGGGTGCTTCCTGGCACTGGGGGGCACCAGAAACACAGCTCTCCTGCTCTGCCCAGGGGGGCAGGGCAGGGCAGGGGAGAGCCTGGCAGTGTGCACCATCTTGGTGGGTTTTACTGAGTTAATCTCAGGTTTCCTGCTCTCAAGCCAGGAGGCAGGCAAATGGAGCCCACTTCTCTTCCCCAGGTGCTGTGGGCTCCGCCATTCCCCTTAGCATGCTGGGCAGACTTTCTCTCCTGCCTCTAGCCCAAGCCCAGACTTGGGGTCCAGAGAATGCGAGTGAGGGCTAAGCATTTCTGGCTCCAGGGAGACCCCTTCCTCCTTTGGGTGGTGCAGGGAGAATCTTCCTAATGTGGAACCCTGACATTTCTTTTCTTGCTTTGAACTCTTCCCATAATAGAAGACAGCTCTTGAGCTTGGCCACCGACGACTTCTGTGCACCAATCCACCTAATGGTCCGGCTTCCCCTCTCCCAGCAAACACTTCACTGCCTGTGCTCCTGCTATTAGGCTCTGCAGAGATTACCGGCTCCTCAGAGTTTCCCTAAGCCTTTGCTCTCAGAGGGCCAGAAATGCTTCCCCGCCCTGCTTCCCTGACCAGTTGGTTACTGTGCAGTCTCTCCTGGCCCAGACCGGCCTGGGTGCTTCATGTCACCCTGCAATGGTCTGCTGGTGACTCTGTTTCTGTGTCACTCTCCTCTCTCTGGATTTGGAACTCATTAAGGACAAGATCCAGGCTTCAAGTGTCCCTAAGCAGCTCCTGCGGCCCAGGCCAGCAGTGTGCAGAGCGGGTAAGACAAGAGGCAGAGGTGGGAGGACCGGGCTGCACCGCCAGGCTGTTGAGCTCAACTTCTGCTTCTACTGACGGGTTCTGCCAAGGGGACAGCTCTCAGCTGCTGCCTGCCTGTTCTCTGGCCTGGCTCCGGAGAAGCCTTCAGGCCTCAAGCACCAGGCTCTTCTTCCAACTGACCTTCCTATGTCCTTTTATGTCCTAAGAGGTTTCTAAACTTCTTGAGGGCAGGGCCTGGTATCTCACATCTAAAGAAACAAAGAAGGCAATCACCCTCCCCAGCCTGTGGCCCAGATCAAGTCTCCAGCAAACATCTTCCCCTTCCTAAGCCTCCAGGCTCTGGGGGCCTGACTGTGTGTCCACTCCATGACCTGCTCCCCGCTGACCGCCCCCAACCTCAAAGGTCAGCCTTCTCCTCTCAGGCTGTAATCCCTCCCTCTTCAGGCTGCAGAAGCAGTCACCAGACTCCCAAGGCTCTTCCTGGGGATTACATGAGACAACCTGGGCGTCTGCCGAGTTCTTGGGGGAGCGGCTGGGAAGACTGGAGTTTGGGTTTTTCTCATGTGTCAGCTGCTGCAATATGACTGATTTATATATAACACTTGTATAAAAACCGTGAGTGCTCTTTCTTTAATAATTTTCTTACAAACTCCAGTTCCTATTCTCCAGGAGCATCTGCTCATTTGTCCGGTCTCCTCCCCGTCCTGTGCCCACAACTCTCCAGATTTGGGGGTGGTGTCAGCAATCCAATTTATTGATTATGTCCTCAGTGAGGTGGAGGGAGGAAGGGCCACGTCCTCCTACTGCAGACCTTTGATCATCTTGACGGCTTCTGCTCTCTCCTGTCCCTTCAGCCCTGCCTTGGTTTCCCCACTGAGAATGGAGGGGCTTCTGCTGTCCTATGTGCCCTGAAACTAATATCCAAGGAGGCCCCAGAAATCCCCAGTGAGCTTCCAAGGTCCCCCCAAGGTATAGCCAGGGACAGAGATGATGCTGATCAGGGCAAGGAGGGCAAGCTGGAGCTGGGCAGGACAGACCGAAGTCTTTAACCGTAGAGCAGGGAACCACACTGTGTTGGGAAAATAAATAGAGGGGGCCCAGGGTAGCAGAGTCCAGGCCCCCAGGGTTGGGGGGCACACTGACTGTAGGAGCAGGGGTGAAACGGAGGCCCGGTGCAGTGACTCCAGGCCCCTCACCTGCCTCAGCCACTGAGGAAGAGACGCTTGTAGGCCTTGTTCATCTGCTCCAAGAAGATGAAAGTGAGGACAGTGTGGGGGCCCAGGCGGGCATAGTATGGTGTAAAGCCCTTCCACAGGCTGAAGAAGCCCTCGTAGCGGACGACCTTCACCAGCACATCCTAGACAGGAAGGCAGGCAGGGCACTGAGGCTAGGACCTAGCCTCTGGGGTCCCCTTCCTCTTACCCAGCTACTGCCTTCTCCCCCTGCCTCCCAGCATCCGATCCTGCAGCCCAAGCCCCAGGCTCTGGTTCCTCACCAGCCCATTCTTGTATTCTGGCTTCCCATCAATCATCCGCATGTTCTGGATCCTGAAGGACAGGAGGCAGGGACATGAGGACACAAGAGGGCCTTTCTCATCCCTCTCCAGGCCCAGGTCTGTGCAGATTGTCCAGATACTCACCGGGTCTTGACAATGTCCACGGGCATGGAAGCGGCAGTGGTGACCAGGCCACTGATCATGCTAGCACAGAAGTGGCACAGGATGTTGTCAGAGAAGTAGCCTGGGGGAGGTGAAGCAGGGGGTGGCAGTCAGCTTGAAGCTGGTCCAGGCTAGCTGGGAGCTGAGGGCTCAGCTCTGGGTCTCACCTGAGTCCAGTAAAAACTGCTTGGACTGGGAGTAGGAGGCAAGCTGGGCGGCGTTAACGACGACAGCCCGAGCCATGGTAGGGATGCAGCCCTGGGGTGAGGAGTGGAGGGGGAGTCAGAAATGCCCAAGACTGGACCCCAGGTCCCCTAAGTCTCCAGCCCCTCTACTCACCCTCCATAGTGTGAGGACCCCCTCTTCCTGGACAATTCGAAACAGGGCATTAAACACGTTTTTGTAGCCACGACGCTGGTCAACTGGAAGCCTGGTGGGAAGGCAGGGAGAGGCCAAGTTCGGGCTAGACCACTCTGCCCCCACAGGTGCAAAGAAAGAAAGGCCAGAATGCTGTGAACAGGTGAATGCTGTGCCCTAGATCTAGGATAAGAAATCACTTCTTTCATACTAGATTCCAGGGAATGGTGCTGGGGGCAGGCTCAGACCTAGAACTCACCGGCCATCAGCGGTCATGCGGATAAGAGCCACCTCAGCTGGTGTCCCCACAAAGGCACCAGTTGCACCTGCAGTCATGCCAATCACGGCCTTCAGCAGAAAGCCAGGGGGTGTACCATCAGTCCCAGTTAGGCGCTCAAACAGCACGGTATAGATACCAAGGCGAGTAGTAGTGTAGGTGGCCTGGCGCAACAGGCCAGCTGATAGCCTGGGGAGAGGAGTGAAGGGATCTGAGTCAAGCCCAGGTCTAGAGCTGTCAACCCACAACCTACCCCCATCCTTTGGCCCCAGTACCCGGTGTAAATGCCCCTCAGCCCTTCTGCTCTCAGGATGCTGGTGAGGGCATGGAAGCTGGTTTTGTACTCTCGTGTCTTGGCTCCTTCCCCACTCAGCTGCATCCGGTTCTTCACGAGGTCCAAGGGCTGCACAAAAACTGTAGCTCCCATCCTGGGGGAAGACAGGGGTGGCATCAACGGCTAGGTGTCTCAGATCTACCAAAGTCCCTTGGAGCTCAACAACAAGAGGTCACAAAGGGCAGGGCCTGCCATGCCACTGACTAAGTGTTCAGAAGCTGGTGGACACGTGTACAAGAGTCTCTACCTGTATCAAGAGCAATGGGTCTTAAAAGTCCAGCAGTCCAGAAGGGACCATGCAACGAAAGCGTTTCACGCAGCAACAAGGGTGTCAAGCAGTGACCCCGGGACTGCGTGCAGTCCAATCCAAGGAGAGGTGGGCATTCATGATCTGGGACCCCATATAGTCCAGCAGGAGCCATGCAATGACCTGAAACCCCATACAGTCCCGCAGTCAAGCAATAGGTTGGGAAACTCAGGTGGTCTGGTGGGGGTCGTGCATGCAGCCCAGAGGCCCTGCGATGGGTGAAAAGATCCTGGCAGCCCATCAAGTATCTTGCAATACGATGGGGACAGCACTGACCCCGTGTCAGCTCGGTTCACTGCAACACACCCAAAGAAGAACCGGGCCCGGTTCCTTGCACCCGTCCCTTCCTCCTCCTGTCCCATCCCTGGGGCCTGAGCTTACCCGGCCAAGCCCCCAAACAGGAACTTGACGGACTTAGGGGAGGTACGGGGCTTCCCGTCCATCCCAGAAGCCCCGGGACTCGCCGTCGCCGCCATCGCCACTCAATGGCCCTCGGCTCGCGGTACCGTGCGCGCGCGGCCCCGCTCGCGCCCAAGGTGACACCGCGCGCGCAACAGGGGCGAGGGCGCGCGCGCACGCCCCTCCGGCTCTCAGGTCCAGCGCGAGCTGGAAGTTGGCGCAGGCGCAGGCGCGAGCGCAAAGGCGGCCGGGAGTAAGGCGGAGCTGAAGGAGGAGCTTCAAGAATGGATGCGGGAAGGGGTGTGGCTGATTTTGGAAGCCGAAGCTAAGGCGCAATTTTTATCGAATTGGAATCGCGGGAAAACGGAGAGGAGGGTATCTAATGATCTCGCGAGATGGACTGAGCTAGGCTAGTCAGAATTAGGCGGTCTCTCGCGATACATAAAGGAAGCTGTCAGCTGGTGGGAGGGAAATGTGGTGAAGCCTCTCGCGAGACTTGAAGGTACCGCGGCGGCCAGAAGGAGGACAGGTTTGTAAACCTGGGTGTTGCAGGGTCCTAGGCACTAGCGGGGAAACGACTAAGTAGTCATCTGATGCATCGGTGCTCCTTTCATCGCCACAGGCACTGCCTCCACCTCTGACCTTTTACTCGGTCTTTTAGAACCGGAAGTCCTTAGTCGTGAGCGTCCAATGCTGGAAGCGGCCTGACTTTCTTTGCCGGAAACTCTTCCAGGGGATGGGAAGACGGCCCACCTGGCCGGAAGTCCCACCCCTTTGAGCTCCCCCTCCCTTCCAGAAGTTTTTCTGTCACCTGTGCTGGTCTCCGTCCCCTCTCCTGGTTTTATTCCTATATCAGAAAAGGGTTATTTTTAGTCTCTCCCTCCCAGCTCCAATAGACTAGTTGGGTACCTCACTCCCCGAGTCGGAGGTCCTTTCCCGAGCCCCCATGTAGCTGGGAAGTGGGACCTGGGGGTGGTTGGACCCCTGGGATCCTGAAGGAGGGCCAGAGAGGGCGCAGAACTCCGTTTCTGTTCCTGTTATCCGGACGCGGCCCCCTCCGCCTCTCCTCCCGCTGCCATGCACCCTGCGGCCTTCCCGCTTCCTGTGGTTGTGGTCACTGTGCTGTGGGGAGCGGCCCCCAGCCGGGGGCTCATTCGAGCGGTGAGTCGGAGGGGCCAATGGGGGAAGGGCGCTGAAGGGAGAGGTTGCAGGCTAAAGGGCCAACACGGACTCCTGTCCGCAGATCTCGGACCACAATGCCAGCATGGACTTTGCAGACCTCCCAGCTCTCTTCGGGGCTGCTTTGAGCCAGGAGGGACTTCAGGTGATTTTCTTCCCTTTTTCCTGTTTCCTTCAATTATCTCTCCTGGGTGGAGGTTCAGGAGGCTTTCTTGGATGAAGCTGTTAGTGGGAAAAGTGTCAAGTTAGGACTAAGTGCAAGAGCACGTCTAGTGTGGTGGCAGTCCAGAATCTGGAGGTAAAAGACAAAGTCTACTCCTAGAACTCTGGGCCTCGGAAGGGAAACTGAAAGTGGACTAAGATAACAGGTAGGGCTAGTGGTGCTCATCAGTAGGGTCTCTAGAGCCTTACTGCCCTTATGATCTTGACAAGTTAAGTATCTCTCTGAGCCTTAGTGTGTTTTACTGTAAAATAGGAAAATAATAGAACTTATCACAGGATTATTGGGAGGATTAAATTAGACAAGCAGTTTTGTAGTACTTTTTCACAGACTACCATATAGCAGGAACTCAGTTGGACCATAAATACCGGTATTGTTGTTTGTAAGATGGGTAATTGGAAAATTAAAGGGAGGTGTTAAGAAATAAAATTCAACAGGACTGAATTTTAAAGCTCTTACTGGCTTTTATCTAATGACCCATGAACCCAGCAGATAGATCTCTGAAGAACTATACAAAATGAAAGATTTATGGGCAGAAAGGGGTGGGACAAGAGTTATACCAGCAAAGATTTGTTTGTGGCAAAATCACCTTGCTTTAGGGGACAGAAGGGGTCTATCAGGCAGATTACTTCACTAATGCTGATCATGTAACTCCAGATAGACTGGTTTAAGATTTCATTCTTGGGGGAAGTATTGAGTTTGGTAACAGGGGGCTCAGCGCAAATACCTCCTTTTTTTTTTTTTAAACATGTATGTACTAGAGCAGAGAATGTGAAATAACTTGAGAAAGTGATGTGGATGAATGGAGAATCGAATTACAGTGAGTGGGGAACTGGAAGGCCGAAGAATTAGCCAGGAGTGGGGGTACAGATTAGCTCATGTGGGAAAGAGAGGGATGATGCAGAATCTAGTAAAGGGCTGTTGTTTGCCCAGAATTGCATCTTCAGAAGGTTAAGAGGTAGATTTCCGACTTTGGTGTGGTTGCTCAGACCAACCCCAGGAACGAGGATGTGCGGGATGTGGGAGCCAGTGTGCATGGTGGAACCTGTGGGGAGCAGAACCCAGGGAGATGAAATCCAACTGTTGTTTGCTTCTCTTCCCCAGGGCTTCCTTGTGGAGGCTCACCCAGACAATGCCTGCAGCCCCATTGCCCCACCACCCCCAGCCCCGGTCAACGGGTCAGTCTTTATTGCACTGCTTCGAAGATTCGACTGCAACTTTGACCTCAAGGTTGCTGAATGTGGTGTGGGAGCTGGGAGGGTGAGCACCAGGAACAAAAGGTGGCAACGCCCATGACGGTTTCTTATCTGCCTTTTCTCCCTAGGTCCTAAATGCTCAGAAGGCTGGGTATGGTGCAGCTGTGGTACACAATGTGAATTCCAATGAACTTCTGAACATGGTGTGGAATAGTGGTAAGGCTGGACATCTACATTTTCAGTAGAGCTTAGACTGAGAGGATGGCAGGAGGGGTGGAGCCTTAGGGAAATCAGTGCTTTGGGTGGGATGGGACAAGAGAGTCAAAGGATTCGTGTGGCAGCTTGGGTCCCCAGTGTAATGCCCTCATCCCTGCAGAGGAAATCCAGCAGCAGATCTGGATCCCGTCTGTGTTTATTGGGGAGAGGAGCTCCGAGTACCTGCGTGCCCTCTTTGTCTACGAGAAGGGGTAGGACCTGTCCCTCCTTCCTACTCTTCCTTCAGCACTTCCATGCCATCCTGGAGCCCAAGCCTGTGCCCCAACCATTCAGCCTCAGGCCCATCATACTCTTCCTCTTGGTACTTTCTCCCCCATCCCCACCGGCCCTGTCCAGAGCCAGTTACTTTGTCCCTCTTTCATTGCCCTTTTGCCTTTTCCGCCCCTCTGATATTGGTCTTCCTTTTCCCAGGGCTCGGGTGCTTCTGGTCCCAGACAATAGCTTCCCCTTGGGCTATTACCTCATCCCTTTCACAGGGATTGTAGGACTGCTGGTTTTGGCCATGGGAGCAGTGATGGTGAGTAGCTCAGGGACCAAGATGGGAAGAGTCAAGGCCAGATTTTAAAGCCAGATTGGCTCTGGGGTTGCAAGACAGGGATGGTTTATACTGGATTGTCCAGATTGCTTCTAAGACTGATGCATCCACTCCCTTTCACCAGATAGTTCGTTGCATCCAGCATAGGAAACGGCTCCAGCGGAATCGACTGACCAAAGAGCAGCTGAAACAGATCCCTACACATGACTATCAGAAGGGTGAGGAGGGTCAGAGGAGCAGGCCTTTCCCACCACTCACCTGGTTCTGATGGAGTTGAAGCCCAGGAGATAAGGGGCAGAGATGGCAGGGAGATGTCAGTTTGAGATGCCATCTTTCCTTTTTAAACTCGTACATAAAAGGATAGAACAGGTTTAGAGCAGGAGATGGAAAACAAAGATGATTAAATAGAATAGTTGGGGGGAGGGGGAAAGATGGAGGACCTTTCTCCTAAGAGAGAAGGTGGATGAAGCAGAAAAATAGGAGTGGGGAAGATGCTGCCAGAGAAGGAAGGCACAGGTAAGAAGGGGCTGGGTCTTCAGGCCTGGAGCCTCCAATGCCCTTATAAGGCTATGGCAGAAGCCCCGCCCCACTTCCTCTCCTCCCACTCACTATCTCTCCACTCACACTAACCCCCAGAAAACCCACTTCCCTTCTTACCTCTGCTTCTCTTTGCTTGTGCCTTCTAACCCCAGATTCCTCATGTTCCACCCTGCTCATCTTAGCTCTTCCTCTGGCTCTTTAGAGATAGAAAAATATCTTGCAGGTTTAGCACAGGCCTCCCAGAGTGACTTCCTGTGGGCCCTGGTTCAGAATGGTTCTGTAAAAACTTTCTTCTTCCACTAGGAGACCAGTATGATGTGTGTGCCATCTGCCTGGACGAATATGAGGATGGGGACAAGCTGAGAGTACTCCCCTGTGCTCACGGTGAGGCCCTCACTTCCTGTGCCCATGTCCCCAGGCCCCTAGCAGGCATCAGGTGCTTTACCTCATTCCTCTTGGCAGCTTATCACAGCCGCTGTGTGGACCCCTGGCTCACTCAAACCCGGAAGACCTGCCCCATCTGCAAGCAGCCTGTGCATCGGGGTCCTGGGGATGATGAGCAGGAGGAAGAAACCCAGGGACAAGAGGGTGATGAGGAAGGGGAGCCAAGGGACCAGCCTGCCTCAGAACGGACCCCTCTTCTGGGCTCCAGCCCCACACCTCCCTCCTCCTTTGGCTCTCTAGCTCCAGCACCCCTTGTCTTTCCTGGGTCTTCAACAGACCCCTCACCCTCTACCTCTTCAGCTGCCATCCTGGTTTAATACTCCCTTCCGCACCAGCTCTGATGACCTGTTTGCACAGCCCCTCTTGCTCTCTCCAGTCTTCTAGTTTTGAGGGATAGGAAACACTTCCACCCCAGATTTCTCCCCTTACCCAGCTCCGTCCTTTTGAAGGGGTTTGGGGTACAAAGGGACAGGGTCTTCACTTACTGGGTTAATAAAACTGTTTTTGTGGACTAAGGAAGGGTGAGATCATTCTCACACAGGGAAATGTATTATCTTTTGGGGAACTGCCCCTTTCTACCATACAGGGGTGTGCGGGGAGGGGAGGTTAACCTGCCGTCTTGGGGACAGCCCCAGTAGGCATCTGTTGTGACTCAGAGAGGGAGAGCCCCACCCACACATGAGGATGACTCAACTGGCTCTGCCTTGCCCGCAGGCCTGGACCCATTCTCTGGTCTGGATGGCTCTGTTCCATTATCCACCAATTCATCTAGCTAGCACACTGGGGACCTAGTGCTGGATATGTTATTGGAGAAGGCCTGGCCAATCTGGCCAGGTGTTTAATCCTGGAAATGAAAGCAAGAAGCTCAAAATCTTAGACTTTGTAGTTCCTAAACTCTCCTGCCACTTCTAA
Organism: Capra hircus; assembly: GCF_001704415.2. Classification (NCBI taxonomy): domain Eukaryota; kingdom Metazoa; phylum Chordata; class Mammalia; order Artiodactyla; family Bovidae; genus Capra; species Capra hircus. The sequence goes on along the minus strand of NC_030826.1, from coordinate 26,255,884 downwards.
CCCCAAGCCAGGATAAAGGAGACAGGTCACAAGAACTGCCCTCCATCCTGACACCCAGGCTAAAACCACACAGCACCTTGTTAGTAGAATCTTTTTTATTCAGAAAAAAAAACCCAAAAAACAAAAAAGTTTTCCAACCACACACAGGAGGGGTATGGGTTGGGGGCAGGGGATGTCTGTCCATCCAGCCCGGGCCCCCAGCCCATGTGGTTTTGGCAGCAATAAGGGGTGTGGGGTAATGGCCCAAAAAATAAAAATGGTGTATGTATGTGTGTGGGAAGGAGAGGGGTGCAAAAGCAGTGGGGAGTGGTGAGGGGAGGGCCAGACGAGGTCAGTACTGGGAACGCCGCAGGTGAGAAGCCATTTCATAACATTTCTTGTTGATCATACCGCCGTGGACACCTTCTTTGCCCATCAGCAGGACTAGCGCTGGAGGAAAGAGAAAGGAGGCTAGGACCCAGGTGTCACCACCCCACCCCCTGCCAGCTGTTCAGCAGCTGTCCAACCCTGGGGGCTGTAACCCAACCTCATCTCTCCCAACCCCCCACACACAGGCAGGCTGTCAGTCACCCTGAAACAATAGGTCTTTTCAAAAGGGGAAAATCAAGCTTAAAGGCTGGAAAGGAGCACAGTAAAATTTAGGGGTCAAAGGCTCCCGGACTGTTGACTCGTGTTCAGGCTAGAAATGGCTGTGGATGAGCCGGCCACCTCCAAGTTTTCACAAAAGAGCTCAAAAGAAGAGCAGAATGCTGACTTACGATGAACCTTTTACCTCCTCCAAGAAAACAGGGAGTTTCTCCTCTGAAAATGCTCAAGGTAAGAAGGAACTTAAGAGGTAATACAGTTCAACTTCTCTACACCGTATGGTGAGGCGTATGGTGCGGCACTGAGACAGAACTAGAGCAACAACTCGATGCCCCAGCATCCGGCAGGCTGGGAGTAGAAACCTGGTTTGATCCTTTCATGCTAAGTGACCACACAGAAGAACCCAAAAGATTAACAAAAGGAGGTACGTTAGGGATTTTGGAGCTAGAGAATGGGTAAGAACTCACTCTTGGCAGTCATGGTGACAGTGATATTGAAAGTTGGGGCTCCACCGGTGCTCTTGGTACGAAGATCCATGGTAAATTCTCCATCCTGCAGCAGTGAGTCCCGGATCACAGAACATTTCTGGCCCCCAAGCGTTAGCCCATTCACGAAAAAACTTGACCGGTCTTTGCCAACCAGGATACCGACCTCAGCAGGCTGAAAAGGGAACCAAGCACCCAGCAAGTTAGTCAATACACCAAAGTTCTCACCTGTCTTCCATTTCTCAAGGAAGCTAAGCCCCCTGGGGTGAAAGGTGTATGTTATGTGCTTTGTACACATTCGTGAAATTTGAGAAACTCAGGATTGTTGGAAGTGCACAAAAATATGATCTTGAAACCTAGAGAATGGTAATAGGAAGGGACAACATGGTCCTCTGACTCAGATGTCGATTTAGATGTCGTTTAATAGGGAAAGCAAACCCAGTAAATAAATGGGGCCAAAAACCAGTTAAGAGAATGGAGTGGAGAGCCTTGGATGCTCAGAACTCTCCTTCAGGAAAAGCAGAAGCGAAGAGGGGAAGGGAGGGGGCGGGCAAAGCAGGAGAAGCAACTTTGCCCTTATTTGGTCAAAGGTTCTGCAGGAGTTGTTAGGGGCCCGGACGCCTGGGTCTCTAAGTAACCTAGAGTTTAGGTTCAGGTATCTATGCTCTAAGATGAGGAAGCAGATGCCTGGGGGCATTCAGGGAAAGTCGAAGAACTTTTGGAGGGGGCATGGGGCTAGACCCGACAGCCAGCTCTCGGGTCTAGATACCCCGGGGAACGTATCTTCCCCTCCCCCTTACACCCCAAATCCCCACATCCGGTCCCCTCCCGCCCGGAAATCCCCTTCCCCCCCTTTCGAACTTCCGCTCCCCCTCCCCACTTCCGGGCAGTGTGGACAGGGGAGTTGGTGATGGGGACAGCAGCAGTCATCCCTTCTTCCTTCACTTATACTGTCCTAGAACTTCTCACAAAGTTCCCCTGCTCCAGGCCCTGCCGGATGGCGGGAAGGGAAGGCGAGGGGACTCCCGGGACTGGTCTCTCAAGAATGCTGAGTCCGACCGGCCGACTGGCGGGGAGGGGGTCGTCGTGTGGCGCCCTAGCCCTCTCTAATGGAGTTGGGAGGGGCAGGGAACCCACGGAGATCGGGCTAGGGACCCAGGCCATGCGACTGGGGCTCCCTCCCGTTTCAGAGGAACAATAGTGGAAGGGGCGCGAGCTGGCGGCCGGAAGTGGAGCTAGGGGTCCCGGGGTCCCCAAGTCCCTGCTCAATCAAAATCCTGGGTAGAAACTACGGCGCGTGCCCGACCCGCCCTGGAGGAGGCGGAAGTGGGCCGCCGCACCGGGCGGCGCACCCTCCCCGCCCCGTGCCCCGGATGTAACGCCCCGTCGCGGAAAGCGGGGCGGCGGGCGGGCTGGGCGCCGCCGCCCGAGGCGGAGGATTCAGGGGGCCATGGAGGGGCCCGCTCACGTGCAGCCGCCATTCGCGCCACTTCCAGGGCAAGGACCGGGTCACGGCCTTTCGCCGCCCTCCGCAGACCGCGCCCGCCCCCACCCGAGTCCCTCCCTCAGGGTCCAAGCCGGGCCAGTCCCCAGGACTGTGCAGGCCTCTCAGTACCGTGATGTTGACGAAGGTCTTGCCGGGGACGGCGGCCCAGACGGAGGGCGAGTCCTTATAGCCCACGATGGCTGCGTCCTGACAGGTCCCGTCCGCCATGAGGTTGTCGATGTAGGCGTTCCACCCGGCCATGGCGCTGCTATTGGGGCTGCTCTCGGGGCTGCTGCTGGGGCCGCGGGCTGGGCTCGGGCTGGCGGGCGGGGGAAGACGGAGAGCTTGGGGCACGCGCTGCCGTCCGGACCGCGGCTCTGCTAGCTGTGCAGCAGCCCTCGCACCGCCACTTCCTGCTCCTCCCCACCCCCCTAGATTTTTATTTGCAAAGGGCGGTGGGGGCGGGGCTTGCTCCCCACTCCCTCTCTCCCTCCCCTCTCCTGCCCAGATACCGAACTTTGCAAATGCATTTTAAAAAATCCCTCCCCCTATTGCAAAATTTGCAGAGTTCGATGGAAAGCGAGGCAAAAAGAATCGGGGTGGGTGCGGATGGGTTAAGGTTAGGGCCCGCTCCACTCCGCCTAAACTATCAGACTTTAGTGGAAGGAAAGGTAGTGAGCCAGAGGGAAGAAGGAAAGTGAAAGAAGTAAGAATTAGCAAACTGCAAATTTAGCAAATTAAAGAGGATTCGGGTAACTCAGGGTTAAACAGAACGACTCCCCCTTCCCCCACCTCTGCCGGGGGCAGGAACGGCGGGCGGCGGCGGGGCGCGTGCGCCCGCGCCTGCGCCGGGGCCGGGAGGGAAAGCGCGTGGGGCGGTTAGGGCAGACGGCGGGCTTCGCGGGCGCGCGCCCGGGCGCGCCAAGCGGGACTGATTTGGACCCTCGGGGAGGGCAGGCAGGCCGGGGACGTGTCTCCCGCCGGGCGGAAGGGGCGGAGGCGAGGCGTGGCGTGTGCCTGGCCGCTTCTGCCCTCTTGATTTTATTTATTCAAGAAATAGGGTAGTAAAAGGAAATTAGACCAAATACCCCCGGCCGTCTTCAGAATTGAAGGCACCCACCAGGGACACTTCTGTCCCCAGCATCTGCCCGGGCGGCACAAGCGGTACTCACTGGAGCCCACCTCGACTCCAGGGGGTTGTGACTCACTGGATCAGCTCCAGCCTCATTCCTCACTCCACGTCCCAGCCCTGCCCAAACCCCGGTCAGCAGTTTGGGTCACCGGCTGTGCCCCTTGGCCCGTGTCTGCAGAGGTCATTGAGCACCATGGGGCCAGACGGGCGGGCCTATTTTCCAAGGCGGAAGAATACTAATTGGTTTCTCAAGATTGCAACTTTTTCAAGAGGAGGAAAGTCCCTTCAACTTTGCCCTTTTGAGTTTTTCTTTTTCTTTTTCAGTAAAACTTAGGCTAAGAACTTGTGTGCGATGAGTTCGCTGGCTATCCACCGGGAAGCGGGTGGGGCAGGACCTGGAGTCCGGCTTAGGTGACTCTAGCTCCCGCTGGCCGCCGGGGCCGCTGAGGGGCTAGGCCGCTTCCGGTCCCTCGGGGGAGGGGCGGCTCCCGGGCGCGGAGGGGCTTCGTTTCCCTCCTGTCCTCCGCAGCGGGCGCGGCCACTCGGAACCCAAGGAGCACCCGACGCCCCCCGAACCAGTGTTCCTCGACAGCCGCCGCGGCTGAGTCACTGGCCAACTCGGGCGGGGCCGCAGGCGGGCACGTGGCGGCGCTCCCCGCCCGCCATCCTGACCTCTGGCCTACCGCACCCCCTACCCCAGGGTGGAAATCTCCCGAGAGGGAGCGGCCAGAGATAAGGGGGTGGGGGGGTTGGCGAGAAGGCTGGGAGACACACCGCGGGGCAGGGCGGGGAGGGGAGCTCGGGAGAGAGCTTGGGGGTGAGTCACCGGGCGCCGGCGGCTCAGGCGCCGGCAGGCTAGGTCTCCCGAGTCCGGGGCGAAGAGCCGAGAAGCCGGTGACCCTCGCCCGCCGGCCGGCCAGCCGGCTTGAAACCCGCATGCCCTCCGCTCCTGGCCGGAGCTGCAGCCAAAGTCAGGGCTGACTTTACTTGCGCCGCACCCACTGAGACGGAGAGAGTCACAGACTGCAGAGACCCATTTCCCCCCCGTGCTAGAGGCCCACCCGACTGGCCCCCGGCGGTCAGACGCTCAGAAAGGGGCACTTCACCTTCTGTCCATTCATTTTTTGGGGGGTCACTTTTGATTCAGCACCATTCATTGATGGGCTGGGATCACGCCCTAAAGCGCCAGCAGTCGCGATCGGTGGAGAAAGGGCTTCTGACAGCTTCCACGCAGGCGATAAGTGCTGTCCCAGCGCTATCAGCAGGGCGCCGCGCCAACTCCTAGGGCCTGTCTAAATTCGTCTGTCTCCCCCCCTCCCCCACTCCCCTCGCCGGCCGGGAGAGGGTAGGATGGGGTGGAGCGGAGAGAGACCGCCATGAGGACCCTGAGAGGTGAGACCCTCTCGCCTTCTGAGTGGGCAGTTCAATTTAGAGCTCTGCTCTCGGCCGGAACCCCCTCCCCAGCTCCCATTGAGGACAGGCAGTCCCCCGCCCGCCAAGTGAGCTATGGATGTCACTCCTGCAGCCCCTTTTCCAGGCCCCCTCCCCAGCCCTGTAGGGCTCAGGTTACCCTTGGCCTTTCCTAAAGGGCACTAGTTCCTCTTTAACCTTTGCAAAAGAGGAATACAATCCTGACACGGGGAGAGACCCCTCCCCCCAATTCTGAAGCCCCTCTCCTCTTTCTGCCCAGGAACGGAATTAAAAATAAGGACTTTTATTGGAGAACAGAGAAAGGAGGGGATAGTCATTGACCTTTTGGGAAGGGGGCAGGTGCCTAGGGCCAAAAGCTGCTGCTTTAGGCTGTAGTGGGCACTTGGCTGCCAGCCTGGCTTCAGGGGGAGGATGGAGAGGGGGAGAGGCGGGGCTGGCTGGGGTACAGGGTGGCTCCAGGATAAATTCCCGGCCTGAGAGGGGGTGAGCTGACACTGTCCCAGCTGCCACCTAGACTCAGAGCCCAGCGAAGACATCCCAGGTCTGGTGAATCTTCCAGCCCCAGGGGATGGGGGTGGTAAAGGATGAGGGCTGTGCTGGCCTGGGGGAAATGTCAGCTTGTGCTTAAGAATCCTGGAGGAGTTGGAGCATATAGGATGGGGGTACCCAAGGACAGGAAAACGAGACTGTGAAGAGAGGCATACAGAGATGACAGAGAAGGGGAGTTAGAGCTGGAGCCAGGTGGTGGAATTTGGGGCCCCTGAGGATTTGGAGAAGGCTGAGGAGCAGGAAAAGTGAGGTAGAGTAACAGGAGAGGCTTTAAAGGCTAGGAAGCCATGGAAAACAGAGTATTTGGCCAGGGGGTGGAGGGAGAAGGCATAGTGCAGCTTTGTGGGAGATGGGGTTCAGCAAGTGGTGGAGTTTTAAAAGAGAGGCCCCGTATTCTGAGGATGGGAGGGTGGAATAGGAGCTGTTCTGAGAGGGGGAGGGGGCTGTGCCTGCCACTTTGGTCTGTGACCTTTTTGTGAGGTATTTTTAGCTCCAGCACCTGCCTCCTTGGGGTGGGGAAGACTCTTAAAGGGCAAGGGATTTGGGGTTCCTTAAGGGATCAGCTGTCCATACTTATTCACACTTCTCACCCTGCAGCCATGGCCATGCAGAAAATCTTTGCCCGGGAAATCCTGGACTCCAGGGGCAACCCCACTGTGGAGGTGGACCTGCACACAGCCAAGGGTAACCCAGGGCTATTGAATTGGTTTACCTGGGAAGACCCCCAACTCCATCTGCCTTTGCCCCCCAGCTGCATGCCACATCCACTCTTTTCTCTGGAATCCCCTTCTCCAGACTTCTCCCGAGGCCTTGCTCTTCCAGCTTGACTCCCCCCCCCCACCCCACAGTGAGGAGCCATGGTCTCTCTACACTGCCCCCTGTCTCTGGGTTCCAAGAGGAGACCTCGGCCCTTTGGAGGTGAATGGGATTCTCTGTGATCTTCCAATTCCTCCCATCCCAGGCCGATTCCGAGCAGCTGTGCCCAGTGGCGCTTCCACAGGTATCTATGAAGCTCTGGAACTAAGAGATGGAGACAAGTCTCGCTACCTGGGGAAAGGTGAGGAAAGACCAAGGCTGGAGGAGCCATATGTGAGGGGGGCTTTCAGGATGTGGCATGAAATGTCTGCATAAGGTAGAGAAGGGGTCCCCAAACTCCAGGGCACGGACTGGTACCTCTTGTCAGATCACTGGCAACATTAGATTAGAAATAAAGTGCACAATAAATAGAATGCACTTGGATCATATGAAAACCATCCCATACCCCTACCCCATGCCTGGTCCATGCAAAAACTGTCTTCCATGAAATTGGTCCCTGGTGCCAAAAAGGTTGGGCATCGGAAGAGGAAGGGAAACTGAAAGTTCTCCAGGAGCTGGGGGCCGCGGGAAGAGACCTGATTGCATAGGAGATCTGAACCCCCTGCTTTGTGGCCTCTCCAGGAGTCCTGAAAGCTGTGGAACACATCAACAAGACCCTCGGCCCCGCGCTGCTGGAAAAGGCAAGTAGAAGACGCACTCCTTCACCTGCTGCCTCATCCCCAGAAGCTCAGGCTTGGCCAACCAAGCCTTCTGACCCGATACCTGCATGTCTTTTTCCTCTAGCTCACATCCTGACTCCTGAGAAATCTAACTTCTGCTCTCCCCTCCTTAAACTTGCCTTTTCAGAAACTAAGTGTAGTGGATCAAGAAAAAGTTGACAAATTTATGATTGAGCTGGATGGGACAGAGAATAAATGTGAGTGAAGGGCTAGGGACAGGGGATGGGCTGTGGGGTCCAGGGCAGAGGTAGGGGCTGGAATGCAGGGGCGGGGTTGGGGAGGACTGTGGCCTGAGGTCTGGTTAGGATTATTTCTGCATCCTGCATTTTGGGGCACAGTGTAACGGGCGGGATTTGTACTCATCCCCCAGGCATTTCCTGATGCCTGCCCCATGCCAGGCTTGGGCCCGGCTGTGGATACAGACATGAAGTTGACAAGTTTCCCTAGGGTGGGGGATCTCGGGGCCGGGTAGGGTGGGGAAGAGATATGTTAACTTACTCAGTGCCCAGTGGTTTGGAGCTCTGGATTCTTTCTGGGGTGACCAGAGGGGACATTCTGGGAGACAGCCCTAAACCCTGTGGGTGGAGCACTCACAGTTTATACTTGCTTCCTCCAGCCAAGTTTGGGGCCAATGCCATCCTGGGCGTGTCCCTGGCCGTGTGTAAGGCTGGAGCAGCTGAGAAGGGGGTGCCGCTTTACCGACACATTGCAGATCTTGCGGGGAACCCAGAGCTGATCCTCCCAGTCCCTGTGAGTGCAGCCACCAGGTCACACCCCACAGGCACTCCCATTGGGGGAGGGCACGGGCAGCCCCCAGAAAATCCACCTTCCAGACCCAGCTTCCAAGAAACAGTTTCTCGAAATGGAACCTCTCCTACTGCCGTCCAACCTTCCCCTTTGCCACAATCCAAACCTTCCCTTCAACCTCTCTCTGCTTCTTTCCCTAGATGTAACTGGCTCCTTCACGTTCCAATCCCAGGCTTAGTTACTCCACTTTTTCATTCTGCTGTGCCCCAACGCCAGATTGGATGGAGAGCTTCTTCATGGCAAAGATCTGGGCGTTTTATTTTTGTCTTCTTTAATCCTTATGAAACCAAATTTGCTCTTTATGGAAACCCTTTGAATTTAATTGCAACAATAATGTTACCATTTATTGTTACTTACTAGGCAGATTGTATAAGAGCCTGAGCTCTGGAGACAAGCTGCTGGGTTCCAATCCTGGTTTTGTCTCTTACCTAGTTGTGTGACTTCTGGCAAGTTTATTGAACTTCTCTGAGCCTCAGTTTCCTCATCTGTAAAGTGAAGGATAATAAACTGTACCTAGTTACAGGGTGGTTTAGAGAACGAAATGAGCCAATAAAATATATGTAAAGAACTTAGAGCAGTGCCTGGCCTGTAGTGAGTGCCATGACAATGTTAGGTGCGCATGCTAAGAACTGTGCATCCAACTTCTCTTAATTTTTCACCTAAGATCCTTCAGGTAAACAGATGATATCCCTATTTTATGAAAATGAGGGCAGAGGCTCTGAGGAGTAAAATTTTTCATCTAGACCACTCAGTAAGTAGGGGATCCAGGATTCCATGTTGACTTCACCCCCCCACCCCCGCCACCCCAGTCCCTTCTTGATTCCTGGAAAAACTGGCCCAGGTTCTGAGCACCCTCTCCCCGTCTCAGGCCTTCAATGTGATCAACGGGGGCTCCCATGCTGGAAACAAGCTGGCCATGCAGGAGTTCATGATCCTGCCTGTGGGAGCCAGCTCCTTCAGGGAAGCCATGCGCATTGGGGCCGAGGTCTACCACCACCTCAAGGGGGTCATCAAAGCCAAGTATGGGAAGGACGCCACCAATGTGGGTGATGAGGGTGGCTTTGCACCCAACATCCTGGAGAACAATGAAGGTCAGTGTGAGCACTTGGAGGGGCAGGACGCTGGGGGTCCCCACGGAGATGGGGTGCACTGGAGCCTCAAGTCCTCCCTTGCCCTCTCCCAGCCCTAGAGCTGCTGAAGACGGCCATCCAGGCGGCTGGTTACCCCGACAAGGTGGTAATTGGCATGGATGTAGCAGCATCTGAGTTCTATCGCAATGGGAAGTACGATCTCGACTTCAAGTCACCTGATGACCCCGCTCGACACATCAGTGGAGAGAAGCTGGGCGAACTGTACAAGAGCTTCATCAAGAACTACCCTGGTGAGCCCCCGGCTTCCACTGCCCCTGCCCAAGTCTGCAGCAGCTGCTCAGCACACCGGCCTCGGCCCCTCTGCTGCCACCACCTCAATCCCTCCCATCCTTAGCCCCATTGCAATTTTCTGACCCATTACCCCTTTGTGAGGCCCTTCTGACCTTTAACCCGACTCTGCTTCCCTCCTCCACCAGTGGTGTCCATTGAGGATCCTTTTGACCAGGATGACTGGGCCACCTGGACCTCGTTCCTCTCGGGGGTCAACATCCAGATTGTGGGGGATGACCTCACAGTCACCAACCCCAAGAGGATTGCCCAGGCGGTGGAGAAGAAGGCTTGCAATTGCCTGCTGTTGAAAGTCAACCAGATTGGCTCGGTGACTGAATCCATCCAGGCGTGAGTGCCTCCTGGCCCAGGGCATCATGGCCTCCCTCCACCTAGCTCTACCTCTCCAGCCACCCTCTTGCCCACTAACTCCAGGTCTGACTCCCGCTTGGCTCCTGACCCACCCCGCTCTCTCCACCTCGAACCTTTGACTAACTCCTGACCTGACCCTGGAACTTTGGTCATTGTCACCCTGCCTCAACCCATCCCCACCCCTGCCATCCCCATCTCCCAGATTCTGCTTCTTCCCACCAGCATCTCAGGAATCCAAATTTAAGATCAGGAATCTCCCCTTCTCTCTTTCCTCAAGAACTTTACCCTCCCCACACATCTCTCGTCCCCCAAAATAAAAGGGAAAGGCCTCACTCAGCCCCCTGCCTTTCACCCTGAGGAAGTCCCACCAGGCCTTATCAAGTGTCCTCTCCACCCAGCTGCAAACTGGCTCAGTCTAATGGCTGGGGGGTGATGGTGAGCCACCGCTCCGGAGAGACCGAGGACACCTTCATCGCCGACCTCGTGGTGGGGCTCTGCACAGGACAGGTACTCCTGGCCCTCCTTTGCCCAGTGTCTGAGTTTTCTTAGAGTCCCTGGCTCCCTGCCCCAGAGCTGAATGCCACCACAGGTTGCTCCCTCGGGGCCAGGTGCAATCCCTTCTCTCTAATCTCTTGCAACTCCTGGAATTCTTCTCTCTTCAGATCAAGACTGGTGCTCCATGCCGCTCAGAGCGTCTGGCCAAATACAATCAGCTCATGAGGTACCGTGGGCACAGTGAGCCTGGGCATCAGGAGCTGAGGGCTTTGGGGTTGGAATATCACAGCCCTGACCGTGTCTGCCTTCCAGGATTGAGGAGGCTCTTGGGGACAAGGCCGTCTTTGCTGGACGCAAGTTCCGTAACCCGAAGGCCAAGTGAGAGGCTGGAGGCCCCAGGAGTGCACAGGACAGACCTGGGCCTTCAAGCCCTTCCCCCTGAAATAAAACACTGGTGCCAACCAAGTCAGTGGCCTGCTCGTTTATGGGAAGAGGGAGAGGAGATGCTGGTCCCTAGGCTGGATCAGGCAGGAGGTGGAGAGGTAGGGGCAGGAGGGGCGAGTGGACATGGAACCCGCTGCAACAAGGAGGAAGTGAGGGACTGGTCAGAGAGGAAGTTGGGCTGGATGCAGAACCATTACACTCACATTATGGAAGGAGGCAGGGGAAAGCCTGTGCATTATGTGAAATGAAGCTGAAGAGGAACTGACAGAACATTAAACCAGCTCCAGAGGGGTGGAGGACCAAGGTCTGACATCACCATGAGGGGGAAGCTGGATCAGATCTGCCCGGAAATGGAAATTTATGGGGTCTGCGGAGGGTACTGCAGTGCTGAGGTCTGAGTGCTTGTCCTTATGAAATTGAGGTACTTGGTGAGGATGGTCATGGGAACCAAAGCAACTACATTTCCATGGAGCCTCGAGGATGGGAAACTTATCAATATGCAATCTCTGAAACAGTCCTATCAGGTAGTTACCATTATTATCCCCATTTTACTGGTGAGGAAACTGAGTCACAAACAGGCAAAATACTTTACCAAGGTGACAGGAAGTGGCAGAGCCAGGATCCAAAGCTAGACCACTTGGCCATAGTGACTGTGCTCTTAAAAAACACCATCCCTTAGGAATTTCTGCAAAAGTGCCAATATTTGGCCATCTCTGGCCCACAAAGGCAAGTTTATATTATTCAACCTATAATTATTTCACCTCCTCTCCAGAGCCTACCTTTCTCTCTGCTAACAAACCAAGACATTGGGTCAAATGGTATTTATTGAATGTAAAGTAATCCCAGCCCCATGGGGAAGAAACTTCCAGGACGAACAGAATAATACAGATTAAATACCCACCTGAGCATTCACACTTTCACACACTAACACACACACACACACACACACACCCCACATACATATCCGAGCTCGAACAGTGACAAACACTGTGCCTGAGTGACAGCTGTTAGAAGGTGGGGCTCCAGGATGGGTTCTAATAGCAGCAGCCTCGTCCCTCCCTGCCCCCTGCCCTGCCCCAGGAGCTGGGGTGCCTAGGAGGTAGATGGCAACTCTTCCCCGCTCTGCCGCAGACGCTTCTTGGCCCGGATCTCATTCATGGCCTCTTCAATGGAGCGTGTGTCCCTCTTGTTGGCCACGGGCACTAGGGGCAGACGGGAGGGTGGGAGGACCTAGGAGTCCCGGGCCTTGGCCTCCCCTCTCCTTCCCCCCAACCTATCTCCTCTTCCCTGCCCCCTCCCAGCCCCCACTGTGGCCTCACCACAGCCGTAGGTCTTGTTGGCCTGTAGCATGTGAGCTGCATCCTTGGCTGCCCCCTTGCCAATAAGGTGGCTGTATTTGTCTTTGTAATCGCTGGCTGGGCTCACCACCACAGGTCCCTGCTGGGCCGCTTCCTCCTCCTGTTGCTGGGCGAGCTCCTGAGGGTGCAGAGCGGGGCTCCGGAGCTCAAGGCCTGAACTCAGCCCCTCCCAGATGGTGGTGGCAGGGTCCCAGGGACTTCCAGGCATAACTCACCTTCAGCCTCCGTTTCTCCTCAGCCTTCTGGGGGTCCCACTCCTCGCCACGCCGGTAGGAGTCCAGCTCTTCATCTGAGGGTGCAAACTCCTGGGAAAGAAGTGGGTGATGGGGTCAAGGTTCCACATACATAGTTTACCTCATTCCTCTCCCCTGGGGCGGGGTACAGGCTGAAAAGGAGAGAGCGGGGAACTCAACTCAGGCCTTTTACCTTTTTGAAGATCATGTCAACTCGGGCCTTTTACCTTTTTGAAGATCATGACGTAGCGACACTCATCATCTTCCCCGAAAGAGAAGGATGTCAGGCCAGCCACTTCCACCACATCGTGTCTGGGGAGGGGGAGCCAAAGGGAAAGAGGTTGTGAAGCCATGAGGGGGGCCAGTGCCCTCCTCTAGGAGGTTCTCCCCTCTGAACCTTTCACCCTTTGTGCCTCCTTGACCACCCACTTCCTGTCGCCCCAGCCCAGACACTCACAGTATGCTCCTCTCTATCTTATTCATCGGCTGAAACTTTTTCTTGATCTGCCCACTGTCTTGGATGAAATCTGACACCTCTTTCTCCATCTTGGTAGAGGGAAAAGGGAAGAAGATATGAGATGATGGCTCCACCCCACTACCCCTCTCCCCAGCCGGGCCAACAGGCTTGCGCCTCCCACACCTTTCCCACCTCTGTGCCACTGACTTCTGGGCTTCACTTCTCTTAAGACAGTTTCCACACAAACTAAGTCCTCAACCTTCTGATTCTAACTTATTGTTAGTCCTTTCTGAAGTTGCCTTTGATCTCTCCAGTTGTTCTTACCCTTTTACGAAATTCTACTTTCTGTTGTTTCTCTTGCTCCTGTAGTTTCTTCAGGCGGGCTGCCTGCTCTGGGGGCAAGAAATGGCAGCATGAGGCCAGGAGTGGAAGTATGGGTGGTGAGAGGGTGTAAGGCTTTGGGAGGGGTCTCGTGTCCACTGGGAGGTGTCAGGGTAGGAAGGGAGGATTACTGTTATTTGCCAAGCATTTATTGATATTTACTCTATCCCTGATAATGTTGCTAGGCCCTGAAGTACAAAGAGGATGAAGGCATAGCTTTGCCCTTTAGGAGCTCACAGTTTAGTGGGAGAAACAGAGATGAGAATCATGCTCAACCCTGTTTCCCACTGGGGAAACCAACTAGCAAACATTTTTATTTATTGCTTACGACATACCAAGAACTCTAAGGCTTGGGGAGGTAATGGGAACAGACCCAGTCCTGGCCTCAAAGAGTTTATCATCTCATTGTCTACACAGGATAGAGGAAATTATTTAACTTCCTATATTTTGTAATACCCCCACTTCTTATTTCTACAGCCAAGATGAAGCTGAAATGGCCAGTCTAACATTCTTCTCCTCTGGGAGTGCAGGTGTCTGAGCTGTAAAGAGAACTTGCTACCTTTGGGTCTTACTGTCCCCTCTTCTCTCTTCTACCATTTCAAATTGCTGACATTCTTAAGGCCTACTTCTTCCACAGGATCAGAACCCCTTCAGCTGCACTGAACCTATTCGCATTTTCCTAATCACTTCATGTCTTTGCACATGTTGTTCCTGCTGCTTGAAATGCTCTTCTTCCCCTTGCAAACTTTGAGATCCACCATGAGTCAGATGGTGAAGAATTACTTCTTCCTCTGGGGCCCAAGCACATTTGGTTCAGACATCCACTACAGCACATGCTGAGAACTAACAGACTGTAACTTTTGTCTTCCCTACCCCACTATGAGCTCCTAGAAGCCAGGGACCCTGTTCCTTTCCTATCCAGTTACTCTCCGTGGCTCCAGGGCTTGACAGCTCAGGTGCACTCCTCTCTTCAACCTCATGGGCTCAGACCCCATCTTGGTCACTGACTGTTCTGTCTGTCTTGAGAGTCTTCTCTCTGCAACTGAGGAGGTGACTTAAGATTATGGATAAGCACATGGGCTTGAAAGTCACACCTGGGTTTGAAAGGCCGCCACTAAGTAACTGTGTAACCACAGGCAAGTGACTAAACTCAACTTCAGCTTCCTAGTCTGTCAACAGCCGCTGGTGAACCACCTAGTCAGTCGCGGTGAGCTTGAAGTAACTCAGTTCCCAGGTCCCATTATGCGCACTCCTTCCTTATAGCTTTCAAATATCTGCCTGGAGCACTGTGTTGCCCTCTCACTAACTGAATTATCTATTCTTCAGATCTCAGCTCACTGCAGGCTAGGTTAGAAGCTCTAGGTAGTTACAATCCTGACAATTATTTTTCTTTCAGAGCATTTATAAAGTTGATTTTTAACTCCTGTGTGATCATTTCATCAATGCTCCGGACTGTCGGCTCCTTTGGGTTGTGCCCCTGGCCCTTAGCAACCATTCAGTAAATATGGATGTTAGTTTGGCATTAAGCAGCACTTGAGCACTTTGAAGGCACCCACCCCCGTCCTGGCCTCCCTCAAACGGGTGGGGAGCCGGTGTCCTCCCCCAAAGGCACTCATTCTGTCAGATTCATTCACACGCTGCGGAGAGAGCAGGAGAGGCTTGCACCGCCCAGCGGGCCGCGCCCTACACTGGCAGTCCAACTTGAACCGCCAGCAGAGAAGTTACTCGAACACAAGCTGGGAGACTATGGCCAGTAGGACCGGGTAGGGGCCTTCTCATTCCTCCAATCAACATTCACGACCCGCCAAGGGAACTCAGGAATTTCAGGGTACAGATGAGAGAAATGTTGGAGCGCTGCAGAAGGGATCGAGTTAAATCAAGTAGGCGGAGCATAAGGGCACTGAACGGCTCCAGCAGCCAATTAGAGGTGCTGAGGGTGGGGTGGGCTCGAGGAAGGTCGAACAAAACTTAATCGGTAGTCCTTTAAGTTGAGGAGGCCAATAGGGGAGAAAGGGTTGCGGATGGACGTATCCTGGATCCAATCGGAAGGGGAAGAGGTGCACGGACAGGCGCGCCGGCACGGCGGGCGGGGCCGAGCGGTCGATCTTACCGCCCTCCGATCCGAAGGCGGGAAGGGGTTGGGTGGGGTTCAGAACAGCCTACCAATCAGACCACGCCACCGGCGGACAGGCGGGCTCACGGGCGAATTGAAAACAAGGACTGCGGAAGGCCAGGGCAGGAAGAGGCAGGGGGCTGGTGCTGAGCTTCAGGGAGCCAATCATCGTCCGCTAAGAACAGCGGGCGGGTCAGCAGCCCTTTTAGGGACTCGGGGGGTCTCTGAAGGGCCCGGTGAGGGGTCTTTCAAGGTTGAGAAGGCGGGGTCATCCAAAGAGGGAGGATTGCGATCCGGAGAACCGGGCGAAGAAAGCCGGCTATGAATTTGGGATCCTCACCTCGGGCCTTGCGCCGAGTCTCCTGATCACCGAGGCTGGGTGGCTTCTCCATGGAGCTCAGGATGGAGCCCAGTAGGTCCGCCATCTTGGGAGTGACTGAGAGGGGGCGGTGCGTCTTAAAGGGAAGGGCAAAATGCCTTTAAGGCCGGAAACACGTCGGAGGCGGAAAACCACGCACCCGCCCCGCCCCGGCGCGGCTCAGATCCCGGCTTGGCGCGCCCGCAGCCTTCCGCCGGCCGGGGCCCCGCCCCTCCCCTCCCCGCCGCCCGCAGACAGAGGCCGGAGGCTGGCTGGTGCAGCGATGTTTAATGGCAATTCGTAGAAACCAAGCCCATGCACAAGTAGAAAGTGCTCGTGGAGCCGGCAGGAGGCTCCCGCCGCGCCAGGAACCACAAGCCCGGCCGTACAGCCCTCCCTGCGGCGCCTTAAATAGATTCTTCACTATACTCTGTATGTTACATTATGTACAAGGCCCCTCCCTTCGGGGACGGGGCAGGACTCCGCAGCGCGTTTCTATATACACCCCCCCCTCCTTTGGCCCCGAGATTGGTGGCCGGAGTCGGTCGGTTGACGGGGAAAGACAGGGCCAGAAAGGGAGGAAACAGACGCAAACATGCGGAGTCGGGGTGGGGGCACGGTCAGCCCTGAAACACGAGGGGCGCGCGCGTAGCGAAGGCAGAGGTGGGACCGAGGCGGATACATTCAGAGACGCGTCGAACAAATAAATAAGGCAAGTCAGGAAGGGGCCGAGGTGGGCACAGGCAGGGAGGGAACTGTGGAGAAGGGGCAGGCAGGATCCGGAGGTCACAGCTGAAGATGCAGGTATGTGGGGCATGGGTGTTCTGGAGCCGGGGACTAAGAGAAGGGGGCGCGACCCGGAGGGAAGAGAAGGAGGCAAGGGTGGGAGAGGGAGTTCAGCACTTCGGAGGGGTGGGGGGGTGGAGACCCAGGACGGGCTAGCACAGAAGTGACGGGAAAGCTGCCGACAGGGGGCTCCCCCTCCCCCAGAGAGCCCTCTCCCTGTTAAGACTGCAAGAAGCGGCCCCCAGGGTGATGAGAAAGGCAGTGGAGAGGTCAGGTGGCCAGCCCGGGTTGGGGAAGCCCTTCCAGCTCCTGATTCTGCTTCAGTTCCCTCATCCTGCGGAGAGACAAGGAAGGAGTCAGAGGAGACTGGCCGATCAGGGCGGTGGGATGGGGAGGCGGCGTTGGGGCCCAGTCCTCCCCAGTGAGGGAAAGGGCAACACCTGTGTCTGCAGCGGCGCAGGAATCGCATGATCTTCCGGGCTGCCTGGTCCTGCTTCTTGGTGAGAAAGGAGCCTCTGGTGGAAGGAAGAACAGATGAGACCGCACAGGACACTCGGGAATCACCTGCCCCTCGCCCCTTAGGAACCTTGGCAGGGCAAGGGTGGGGGAGGAGCAGGATGATGAGTTGGGAGTCCATGGGCAGTGGCCATGGACACAGTGGGTGTGCACTGAGGGCTGGAGGGTTGGGGCCGTACTTGTTGCGGGCAGGCAGGGTCCCTGGGGGCCGGCGGCGGTAGGAGCGGTAGCGCTGCTGGATGAGGACTGCCGCTCGGCGGCTCTGCTGAAATCGCTTCTGTTCGTAGTAGCTTCGGAACTTGCTCTGGATCAGGATGGCCGCCTGGGTCATCTTCTTATAGAGTGCAAACTGCAGGGGTGGGGAGGAGGGGCAGGGGTTGACATGGAGGGACAGAGACCCAGACCCCTAAGGGTCACCCCCCACCCCGTTTCAAGTTCAGTCGATGCAAGTCTCTTTCTCTAATCCACACGCTCACGGAAAGAAAGGCTGAATCATCACAGACAGCCTCACACCCAGGTCTCATGCCTAATACCTTAAGTGCAATCCAGGTCAGCTTGTGGAGAGAAAAGGGGAGTTAGGGCTCCTGCAGCATTCTGGATAGTCTGGGATGGGGTGAGTGGGTGCGTGTGTGGGTTGGTGGGTATGCTTTCAAGAGAGGACAAGCCTCACCTGTTTGTACTTCCGGTAACAGCGCTGGATCACAGCGGCTGCTACCTCCTGCTGTTCCTTCAGCCGCCGGCCCTAAGTGGCAAGAAGGAAGTCTCAGCACTTGAATCAGTTAGGAACTGCCCACCTAACATCTGACCTGCTCCTCCAACATGCCTGGGGTCCCTTGACCCTTCTCCCTACCCCTGATCTGTCCGGATGATTGCTGTCTCCCCCAAAGTCCTGGGAACCCATCACCTCCCCACTCAAGATTGTCTAAGTCATCCCTTGAAGTCCCCAAGAGCCCAACCTTGTATTTTCGGAAGGCTGTCTGGATGACTCGGGCTGCCTCGTACAGTTCCCGCTGCTCATGATCCGAGAGGGTCAGCAGGGCAAAGTCACTCTCCATCTTGCCACTGGCAGATGCAGAGAGAAACTCTGCCCAGGAAGGTGCTGGAGGGACAGCCAGGCGACCCCGCTCAAATGGCAGCTCACTGTAGGGCACAGGGATAAAGGATGTCCTGGACATCTGAAGTCCCTCTTCTCCCACCTGGGCGCTGCTCTGAAGGCAGAGCCCCAGTAACAGGGTCTGGAGAGTGACTTCAGAGCTCGCCAGCCAGTACCAATCCCTTCCTCAAAGGCTCTGGCCATAGTGCAGCTTCTTCCCTCACTCTTGCCCTCCCATGTTCCTTTGAAGGATCTGGAGGCTTTGTCCTAAGCTGGTCACCTCGGAGGGGCCGAGCTGGGGAAATGGTCCACGTTCTCCAGGTAGCTGGCCAGCCAGGACATGGTCTCACTGAGCCCCACCGCTCCCGTCCTCTCCCGTATTGTGGCTCCGGCCTCAGATAGCCCAACGAAGTCCTCTCGTTTAATCCGCTCTGGTGTGGCTTCAATGATCTGCTTGGCCAGTGAGATCATGTCCACCTGGATGAAGGAGAAGCTGGGTGAACCTTGAGGGGCCCCCCAGCTGTTCTTGCTCTGCCAAGGCCATAGCATAAGTTCACTTCCTATCTTTCTCCTATCAGCACCAGACGATGAGGCCTCAGGGATGGCTGCCCCCATTAACCCTGTCTTTCTTGGCCAGTGTTCAGGTTCACTTACACTGCTTGGGGTCCCACTCAATACAGCCCTGTGTTGAGATGTTGTGGAAAACACAGGCTAGGAAGGACGTATAGCACATGGGGATTCAGAAGCTGGGCGAATGAAGGGCTTAGCCTTCCAGGCTGACTGCCCACTGTCCCACCCAGCCTGCCCCATGCCAGCTCCCACAGACTTGGCCATGTCTGCCACCCCCTCCTTGAGCTCACCAAGAATCAGCTGAGCGCTTGCCAATCAAATGACACCTTATTGAATAGCTCCAGCCTTGCAGCCTGCAGCACTTTCCGCTGGTCTCACATAAAGACGCCTACCATGTGGCGTTCTCTAAATCTGTTGCACTTTAGTGCGCCCCGGTTAATCCCTTAGTCTCTCTAAAGCAGGTATGTCCCAGGCCCTAGCAGAGAAGCAGGCTGCTGCATGTGAAGAGCCACTCTCCACTCTCATGGGTTCATTCACTCTACAAGAGTCTTAGCTCTTAGCATGTGCAAGCCTCCCCCTACCCCCTGGTTAGTGCCAGACACTTCCGCTTCCATCTTGCCGACCTCTCTGACCTCTCTGCTCCTCCTTCCTCCCTGCTTCCTGCCATCGCTCTTGTCCCTTTATGGAACAACAGGTAACCCCTACCACCCAGCTCTAATTGAAGCTATTCTCCAGAATTCTAACCTCTGAGGCTTCATGACTTCTGAATCCCAAGCCCTGACAGAAGCTTACGCAAAGGGTTACCTTGCCTGTCCCCAAATGGGGGTAAATGACCCCTTCTTCCCAAACTGCCACCCGGCTCTGCTTGTTTCATGTGGTGGCTGGCGTCACCCCAGCCCTGCACCCCCCTCTGCTTGGAGCCCTCCACCTAAGCAGTACCGGGATCACATCCACAGCTGGTGGACTATCGGCTTCCTCAGGAGCAGCCCCACCGTCCAGGGCTGGTGGGAGAGGAGGCGGCGAGGGTGGGGGCCCTCTGGGGTTGGTGGCTTCGTAGTCCATGAGGAATAGGGGGGCCTCTGGGACACTGGAGGAGAGCTGGCCTGGGACCATCTCCATAGTCATCTCAGAGGCTGGCAGAGGAGCAGGGGGAGGACTCCCATCTGGGGCGCTGGAATAGGCCGATGTGACGGAGAAAGTGCCATCCGAGAGCTCTGAAGGTGAGGAGACACTGCTCAGGCCTGCAAGGGGAGGGAAGGGGGTGTGAGCATAAGGCGCCACTTGCCCCCTCACTCTCCATCTCCCTGGCCTTGCTGCTCTTACCCCCCCATCCCTACAACCTCACTCGTCTCCCACCCTCTAGCTTTCCCCTGGCCTGCGCTTCCACCCACATTCTCCTTAAATCCTCACCAGTGTCGGGGCTGGACGAGGGTGGCGACAGGGCAGGCGGGGGCTCAGCAGAAGCTTCCTGTCTTTGCAGTTCCTCCAGGCATCGGGCGAGGCGCACATGACCCCGGGAATGAGCCACGGATAGGGGCAGGCGGCCCAGAGAGTCAGGAATGCTCAGCGCCTGTCTGTTCCAACGGAAGAGGAGCACAGCAGCCTCCAGGTGGCCCAGGGCACAAGCCCACATCTGAGGAGAAGAGGGGGAGGTAGAGATAAGGCATGGGCCTGTCCTTACCCCTTCCCTGCATCCCCCAAACGATCTCTTTGAAGAACTGCTCCCGTTTCGCATTGTTCACGTGCGCTAGGAACCAGCATTCTCACCAGAGGGGTGCAAGAGAAGTGGTCCACGTTGAGTGGGTCAACCTCTTGCTCCAAGTCCAAGCTTCCTGTCTCCACACTCCTGGAGGGTTTGGGAAAGGGACAGCAGAGCCCAGTTAGGGATAAAGGGGGCCCAGCAGGAACTTCCCAATCGAAGGGGCTGGCAAGCACTAGGGTCAGCAGGATGAGTAATCAGAGATGAATGATTATAAGGAGGTCAAGAAGTCAGCATTGTAAGTCAGAGGACATTAGAACTACCCCAAGTGCAAACCCTGTTCCAGCCCCTCTTCCCACAGTGACCCCAACTCCCATGGCAGGCCTCCAGTTCCTCCTCAGTCCCTGACAACCCCCAACCTCAACTCCCACCAGCCCCAGCTCACCGCCACTGGCTCAGGGTCTCGATGAGGCGGGCATAGCCCTGGGCAGCAGCCAGGTGCAGAAGGCTCATGCCCCGGAAAGGGCTTCCATGGGCCAGACGCTCAGGACCCCTCCAGGTGGAGCGAGGGATCATGTTCTCTACCAGGACCACCACCCGGGCCTCGAACCCAGGCCCCTGGCCTTCATCCTGTGGTGCACACACCCTCAGGCAGAGACCTGAGCATCCCCAGCCTGGGATGGCCTTAGCCACCCCACCCCTGTCCTCTGAGCTTCCAGTTCTGCCCCCTCCCTACAATTCCCATTCTAGGCTCCCACCACCCTGACCTCTGATGGCTGGTCAGTCCTCCCTGTCCCTCCGGCAGCTTTCTCCAGCAGCCAGACCTCATGCCTGCATGCCCATGTGGTGCTTTCACTTTGGCTCAGATCAGTGCCATATCCACAGATGGCTTCTCCCCCTCAGCACCTAGAGTCCTCTCCAGCCTTCTCTCCTCAGAGACCTGGAACCCTCAGAGTGCTGAGCCCCAACTTCTTGGATCCCCTCCCCCACCCTCACCTCCACCCTCCTTCAGACCAGAAATAGTCCGAAGCTTGTCATGCCAAGAGGGTGCCCAGAATAGCCACTCCTGCCACATGGTGGGGGTGGGAGCAGGGTGATGTCACAGAGAAGGGAAGGGGACTGGCTGGGGCCTGGACAGCGAGGGGAGTCACACACTACAGCTGATTTCTACAGAAAGACCCTCCCCCTGCTCCCCACTGTAGAGTGCCCTCATGGAGGTACCTGAATTGGAGGGGTGTCAGGAGCCTGGCAGGGGGCCTGCCCAGCTGCTGCGATCTCTGCCATCCGCTTCTCCATCTGCTCCAGTCGCTCCAGGATGGACATCCGGAACTGGTTGTCTGGGGGGAAGAGGAGTGGGCATGGGGAGCTCAGTGGGCAGGGTCCAGGGGATGCCCTGGGCAACAAAGCCAGATCCTGTCCCAGGGTCTGAGTGAGTGATGAAGACACAAGCATATCCTTTCCTCTTCTCCATACAATGGCCCTTTACCCTCCCCCCTCCACCTTCTGAATAGAGCCCCCCAGGACCAGTCCTCAGTCTAGGGCTCTTCATACCATGTGTCCACCTAGGACCTGAATGCAGAACCAAGACTGTGTCCTTCAAAGACACAGAGACTGTAGGACTCCCCGCTGGGTGTCTAGCCCCAGTTGCCCCAGATATCTCTCTCTTTCTCTCTCTCTCTCGCAAACACACACACCCACACCCACACACATACCCACCCCAGATCTCTCACACATACATGCATGCACATGCCTATACTCCCAGCCTCCTCCCAGGTGGCTATTTTGTTCCTTCTTGACGCAGACACTACCTTCGTTCCCCATGCTGGGGCTGAAGGACTTCAGGGTCCCTCCTCTCTGTTAATCACTGCCCCAAAGAACTCAGAGACTGATTTGAAAAGCACCACCCCCTCCTCCTGGCCCCCCGCAGCTGTCCACAAAGAGGATGGCAGGAAGGGGAGGTGACAGAGATGGATGGCCAAGTCCATTTCTCCTCCTCCTCCCCCACCCCATGCACAAATGCACACGCACACATCCCAAGCTATATCTGTCCCCTCCTGAGATCACACAAGGATGAGGAGGGGAGACAGAAGGGGGTCGGAGCCATGGGAAAACAAACAGGTGGAGGCTGGGGATGTTTTGAGATGCCAGGACAGATGGGCAAGAAGGCTGAGAGGGGATGGTAGGGAGGAGGGTAAAGAGCTCTGAGCAGAGACTCAAGGTATGAGAGCAGAGAGGGGAAGACAGACAAGAGGAAGGAGAGGAGAGAAAAAGGGCAAAGGAGAGCTGGGGGTGTAGAACGAACAAGGAATAGGGAAGGAAGAGGGGAAGTGAAGACAAAAATCCAAGGAGGAATGGAGAGATGAGAGGCAGGAGACACACAGGAGAGATGGTAAAGCACAGGTTAAACAGGAGGAAATGGAGACATGCAAACCTCAAGAAAGCAGATGCAGAGAGAAACAATTCTGAAAGCCACAGGAGGGATAACCAGTAAAGGGGACAAACAGCTCTGGATTTAAACAAATACACACACACATACACACACGTGTATGTATGTGCATCTCTGTGTTGGTATAAGAAGATACATTAAAAGTGGTGTATGTTATTGAGCATTGTTACAGGGAATTTTCATTTTCTACTTTGTGCTTTTCTGTAACTTCAAAATTTTCTATAATTAATGCCTGTCTTTATAACTAGAGGGACAAACCATAGGAAAGTTTAAATATATTGTGTAGGCACATATACTGGAAAAGCCAATGGGACCCCACTCCAGTACTCTTGCCTAGAGAATCCCAGGGACGGGGGAGCCTGGTGGGCTGCCGTCTATGGGGTCGCATAGAGTCGGACACGACTGAAGCAACTTAGCAGCAGCAGCAGGCACATATACACTCATGTGTATCCCATGTTTGTTGCTTTGCACTGTCACGGCCCCACCCCTGGCCTTGATCCCTTCCTATGGACAGGACAAGCGCTGGGACAAAGCCGCCTCCAAGGTTTACAGGGAAGAGGAGGTGAAGGAAATCTGCTGCTCCTTCAGAAATGAGCAAGGAAGCAGGAGTTGGGAAGAGGCGTACAGTGGGGGCAAGGCAGTGGCCACCCGAGTCCAGATGGGCCTAGGAACATGTCATGCTCAAAGGTGGTGGCGTCAGAAGGTTAGGAACTTACCGTCCAGTGACAGCCAGTCAAGCTGAGTACTAGGCAGTGACAGGAATCGGCGGGCTCGATACTCAAAGAGCACAGACGCAGAAAGGGGGCCCTCACGCCCTGCCACCTGCAGAGACACCAGCCCAACTTCATGGGCTGGAGAGGGCAAGGATCAGCGAGATGGCTCTCCTTCCTGGGCTCCTTCACCAGAGCCACAGGTGGTCCTTCCACATCCACCTCCCCCACCTGCCCTGTTGTGGTCCCAGAGGCCCCTAGCTCCAGTGGCCTTGGCTCTAAGTGGGGAGGAACCCCTTTATTTGAGAACTTAATAGCTCCTCTGGGCCAGAGACCCCTTGGGTTCTAGATCCTGTAGTTAAGGATGTTTTTCAGCACCAAGGCATAGAAACAGTCAAGAGATACCTATGGGTGGTTTAGTCAACCAAGTTATGTCTGACTCTTGTGACCCCATGGACTAAGCCCTCCAGGTTCCTCTTTCCGTGGTACTTTCCAGGCAAGAGTACTGGAGTAGGTTGCCATTTCCTTTTCCAGGGAATCTCCCCAAGCCAGGAATCGAACCCGGGTTTTCTGCATTGCAGGCAGATTTTTTACCAATTGAGCCAGATGGAGGTAGATGTGTAGAGATACCTATACATATAAACAATTTGATGATGGTAAAATCTCTTATCTCCTAAGATCAAGTCCAGAGGGCTTAACTCTGTTACTAAGATGGGAGAAAGGAATTCAACTGCTCACCAACAGGGTGAAGTGAGAGCGGTGTCCCAGGATCTCAATATCTATAGCCTTGAGGATAAAGCCACCAGGCCCTGGTCCCAAGATTAGACGCTGAGACTCCCAATTCCCAATGTCTCTGGTCTCAGCCCCTCTCCTGCCATCCACCACTGAACAGGGCTGGTGAGACTCAGGGAGGACACACTGATAGAGAGCAGAGCTGTCGACATGTCACTCCAGTGGTCCTTGGGGCCCCACAGCAACACTGCTGAGTGTCAGGTGAGAGGCAAAGCGGGTGGCAAAAGGGCACAGATGAATCTTGGCAATGACATCCAGACCAGTGCTGTCCAAAAGAACTTTCCTCAGTGCTGGAGACATCCTGCATCTGCCCTGTCCCCTGGCGGGGCACGAGCACATGTGGTCACTGAGCACTAAAATGTGGTTAGTGTGATGGCAGAGCTGAATCTGAAACTTCATATAATCTTAACTATTAATTTCAGTAGGCACACGTGGCTCATGGCTACCATACTGGATAGCACAGGTCTTGAAGTCAATGTCCCTCAGTCTCAGAACTGGTTGGAGGAGACCAACATCTCTCCCTTCTCATCTCCCGAGAGACTCTCCCTGGACTGGAGTCAGAGGGCCTGGGGAGGCATGAGAGTCCCTGTGGGTCAGATGGCTGGTCTTACAGAAGGGGAGGCCAAGGTCCTATGAAAGCAGTAGGCTTACTCAAGATCACACGTCAGCTCAGCAGTAGATTTTTAGGATTAGAATCTAGACCTTCTGACACCTCAACTCAGACTCATCTGCCTGCTGGAGGGCGGTGGTGGGGGGCCAACCACCGGGCTCAGCCCCAGGACTGGATGAGCTTGTTATGTTCTCAGGAACAACCCAACACATTTGTTCCCAGTGCTTCCTGGGAGTCCCAACAGTCATGTCTTAGTCCCTTCTCCTACCACCCCCAGTCCCCATACCGGGACAGTAGCAGCGTAAGACACCAGGCTGGATGAGTGAGGCTGGCACGGCGATGTGATCAAAGACACAGGAGTAATGCTCAGCGGCCTCTGTCCAAGGTCCTGTGATGAGCACCTTGACCCCACCCTGCAGGCAGAAGTCAGAGAGCCATGTGACTGAGGCTCTCTCTGCTGGGTATAATTACTCACTCCTTCATTCATTCAGACCCTGAGAGCGGACCTATTGCTCTCTGTACACCCAGGGTCTGGGGTACAGAGAATGGACGTGGAGTGGAGTGAGAGCCACTCACCGTCCTTTCTCCCCACACTCCTGCCCTCTACTTGAATCTGCTAGAAACGGGGGCCTCATTGCCTCTCCCAAGGCTACCATCCCATTTGTAGACAGCTATCACTGGGAGGAAGTCTTTTCTTGGGGCCCCCGGTACCCCCAAGAAGTTCCTGCTTTCTATCTCTGGGGCAGCGCAAAGCAGAACTTCACTGCTGAATACAGTCTTTCAGCTTCTCAAAGTCTGCCATCACATCCCAGTTGGGTTTTCCCTTCAGGCTGAACTGTCCCAGGCTCTCCCCACCCCACCCAGTCACCAAAGGAATGAAGTCCCCTGGGGCACTTGAGGGACTCACACAACCACAAGTCACAGGTAGAAGGAGGAGGGAGGGAAAAAGGGGTAGTTAAGAAGGCCTGTGAAAACTGTTCTATGTAAAGATAGAGGCTGGGAAGAGAACTAAGCAGCCATGGATGCTGAGGGAAACTAGGTCACAGGCCACAGGGTGAAAGGGATGCAGGTGGAAGAAGAGAAGTCTGAGACTCACCTCTGGGTAGGACCACTCTGGGGAGAAGTCTGTGATGGTGCTCAGAGCAGGAGAGAGCTGGGGGGCGGGGGCGGGGCCGCTCGGAGCTTCGTCACTGATGAGTTCGCCCATGAGGTCCGGGAATGATGAGAGACTGAAGGGCTCCAGCTCGCTGCCCCCCCCAGCTCCTCCAAACAAGGCCTCCCCTCTTCCTACTCTGCCCGATGGCTCCAAAGGGGCAGGTGAGGGTGGGGGTGAAGGAGGGGGTGAAGGTACGGGTGGGGCAGCCCCCTGGGCCTTGAGCTCCTCTCCACTGTCATCATCGTGAATGAAGAAGCAGTTTCCCCTTCCCCCGCCTGCTCCAGACTGTGGAGGGAGACCCCGGGCAGCCACCTGGGGCTCCAGGGCAGCAGCAGGCTCGAGCGCTGGACAGGGGGTATGGGCGGCCTCGGCCTCGGGGAAGTCTGGGGTCACCCCGTGGCCCCCTCCATATGTCTGGCCCCTCTGTGGGCTGTTGAGAAAACGATCAGGATCAAAGGCAGGGCTCGGAGGGGCTGGTGGGGCCGAGGGCTCAGAGCCCACAACTACAGCCACGCTCATGGGAGGCCTCGGATCGGCCTGTGGAGCCAAGTGCCTGGTGGGTGTCAAGCCCCCGGCTCGCTGCTCCAGTCCTGTCAGGAGGAGGATGGCGGTGCCTCCTCTGGAAGAACCCCCTCGGGAGGTTGGAGGGCTCGGTCTGATCTCTAGGGGTTCCGCAAAGCCGGAGGAAGAGGAGGAAGAGGAAGAGGAAGATGGGGAGGTATGCGCCTTGGGGAGCTCTGGGGGAAGCGGGGCTATCAGTGGAGGTGGCTCAGGGGGATGGGGGTGGGGGACAGAGGTCAGGGTTAAAGCTCGGGGCTCCACTTTGGGAGAGATGATACGGTGTTTCGTGCTGCTGCATTTGTGGGTGAGGCTCCCAGAACCTGGAGTGGAAGGGGTGGTGGGGAGAGAAGGGGTAAGACACATTTCTCTCCAGCCCTCCTTTGCTGGAAGCTGTCATGTATTTCCTGAGAAGTCACTACATACCAGAGGTGTCCTACTGCTTGTGGCCACTGGGAGGCAGCAGAAATATTTCTCCTCCCCCACCCTCCCCTTGGAGGAACACTGCAGGGGAGGATCCTGGGCTTGGGGGAATAGCTGAGAGCAATAGGTGAAAGCATAGAAAAAGGACAAAAGAACAGAACCAAGGAGGTGCCAACTAAGAATAAGGCTAAGCCTGTGTGTAAGCGGTAGTGCTGCGGTAGCCAGGAACTGCTAAAGGAAGAAAGCAGAGAGCCCAGGCTGCCAGGAATAAGTAAAAGGAACTAGGCAGTATGCAGACGGGAAGGCCTCTGCTCATCTGACCCATCTTTCTGGAACATGCAAAAGTCATACAAATAAGCATGCAAATCCCAACAAGACAGCAACCCCCCTGGTGTGAGTAAGGGCAGACCAGCGAGGAGGGAGGAAGGTTCCAAGGTCAGGGTCACTCACCAAGGCCCCCACTACACAGACAGGCGTGGGTTCGGGGTGCAGGCTTGGTCGGGTGGGTGTCTAGGATCTGCTGCACCAGCTGCTCTACGGAGAACTCCTCTGTCCCGTTTCCACAGCTCCACTTGATGCCATGAACTGGAGGAGAGTTGGGGGAAAGTGCTGTGGGACCCCCCACAAAATAGGCCCCAGAGAACTCTGATGGCTCCCCCAAGCACCTGAGATACTCTGAGACTTCCAGCCAGAGGAACAGCGGTCAGAGGCCCCCAGACTGCTCCTACCTGGAGCTCACAGCTGCCCTCCATAGTCGAACACCTTAGATCACACCAGGAACCCTGGTACCCACCCACCCACCCAGGAAAGAAGCCTCCTGGCTTGGGGAGACATGGTCACCCCACAGGCTCCTGAGTATAGAAACTTGGCTGCCATGGGAGGCCCCTAGGTCCACTCTCCCCTTGGAGCTCTGTCCTGGCCCTGCTGCCTTACACATGGGCTTCAGCTGTCCCAAGAGCTCCTCCCGGGACCACTTTAGCCACTCTCGGCGGTCGCTGCTGATGGAACAAAAGATGGGGCTGCAGCCCTTTCCACAGTCCTCCAGGGCCGGGACGTTCAGGTAGTGCACAAGCACGATGTCAGGGTTCTGCGGGCACAAGGGTACACGGAGAGCGCTATGGGGTCCTGATGTCCAGGGGCTTGGCCTCCTAGTCCTCACTTTCTCCCCAGGCACCCCTAGCCTCACCCTCCCAAGTTCTGGCTCTCTCCATCCCCAAACCCCTTTCTCTTCTTCCCAGTCTCCTTTCCACACTCAGAACCTCGTCATCCTTCCCCTTCATTCCGCAGACCCCCACCTCCCTCAAAGAGCCAGGTAGACTCTGTCTCCCTGAGCCCTTCCGTCCTCACCTGGAGCAGCCAGTAGCAGCGCCGATGGAATGTGGGGACGATGGAAGAGTGAACGTAGCAGCCATAGAGACACTGCCAGGAGACAGGCTGGGGTGGGGGGAGGGCTAGTCTGCTCCCCAACTCTTCCTCTGTTCAGTCCCTTTGCAGGAATCCCAATCTTGCCACCAGTTCCTCTTTAACCCTTACCGACCCCCATCTATTCCCCACACCTTTCAAAACCCAGCACCCAAGTTACCCCACAGTGAAGAGGGACAGTGGGGCCAGGACCTTACAACAAGTACCAGATTTGAGACAGGGGACTATCCAGAAATCAGAGGTAAGGGCAATAACACATCTGAGATGAGGAGCAATGATTTGAGAGAAGAGAAACCTGCGCTTTGAGGTACTAAGTACTGTCAGACCCCTACGGGAAACGCAAGAGAAGTGAGGGGATTGGGCATCTGTGGCCTCCAGGGGGAGGCGTGGCCTAAGTCCTGGAGAATTGGGTCATGGAGAGAAAGCAGAGAGTGGGCTGAGCAACCACCCAGCTGATCCAAAGTGAGTGAGAAGCGGAAGAGTGACTGACTGGGAGGGTGGTAGGCAGAGAAGGTCACCAAGCCCTGGCAGGGCTGGAACCCAGCTCACAGGGAAAAGCAGGGGCCAAGGCAGGTGTGCTGGAGGCCTTGCTTACCTCCATGCCCTGGACCTTCAGTTTCATGTGGTCCTCTCGGGTGGTCTTCCCATCCTTCCGCTTCTTCCAGAGGTAACCATCCTTCCGGTATTTCACCTTCTTGCGGTTGTAGAGGATAATGGAGCCATTCTGAGGCCTGAGAAGGGAAGGACTGGCCTTGAGTTCTGTGCACAGAACCCAGGACCCCTGCTACTCCCCGTCTTCACAAAACTTCTCACCTTGTCTTGGGGGCACAGGATAGCCACTCGTCATGCTTCTCAAAGGTGATCAAGTAGGATGCAATCTCCTGGAGGAGAAGAGGCACTCAGGTGGGGGTCCCCTTCCCAAAGTCTCAGCCTGGCCTCTTGGGCCTCATCTATACCTCAGGGATAACGGCATCCCTGGAGGACTGTGTGAGATAACACAGGACAAGCGCTGAGCACAGTGCTCTGTTTGTAGGAAATACTTTTAAGTGGTAGCATTTATACACAGGTGCATATGCCAAGGAGAAATGAGCTCCTACAAGATGCAGGTCTTTATAGCTCTCCTGTGATGCCCAAAGAGCCTAGAGTGTTGAAAGCCACAGAGGGGAACTCCTCCAGCCTACTAGGCCCTGCTGAGCCCCAGTACCCCCGGCTCCCTAGAAAACCTCATTTGTATTCCACCGGAGCCGCTCTGGAGGCAGCAACGGGCAGCGAGGAAGACACTCCAGCAGCTTCTTGGGGAGAAATATCTTCAGGTGGTGGCTGTTCTCTAGAGGGGATGAGAAGGGAGGGCTTAGTGTGAGACATCCCAGTGACAGCCCAGGGGAAAAGGGCCGAATCCAGAGCACTGGGGTGCGGGGTGGGGTGGTGGTGGTGAATAAAATGATGCCAAGGAGAGCGGGGATCCAAGAATTATAAGGTCACCACCGCTTGGGGGAAATAAAAGGCTGTGCCCAACCTGGAAACCTGGACTGTGAACTCACCAGCAACCTCGGTGGTGTCCTTGGTATTCATGGTGAGGACTCCAGGGGGCAAGGTCACCCCCGGCCTGAGGGGCCGGGGGGAGGGGGAGTCTGTGCTGGGAAGGGAGAGAACAAGGTCATGGCAGAAGCCCCCACACTATCAAGGATGAGAATGAGGTGGGAGACCTGGTACACAACCGGGTGGTGATATCTGAGGAAGCCAGAGGAAGGGGCTGGACTGTGGTGTCAGAGTACAGCCAGGGGTTGGAGGAGAGGGCGAACCCAGACACCGTGCCAGGAACCAACACGAGTGGGAGACACAACAGAACAGAATAATCAGGAAGAGAGCGGCGGGGTGGGGGAGGGGAGAAGGCCGGCGGGGGGCGGCGTTTACAGCCCTGGCTCTCCCAAGGCTGGAGCTGCGGAGGGGTCAGACCCTGGGGCTAGGACTCAGAGCGTCCGGTCCTTGAAGGATGGATTGACAAATGAGAGCCTGGATGTTGGGGGGAAGGCAGGAGTTCTAAGTCCGGGTGGAGAGCTAGGCCTTAAAAGACACACCCTGAGTTCCTTCTCTTTGATTTTTCCAAGGGGAAGGGCAGATCTGACAACTGATCTTAACCTCCACCCTTTCCTCCAGATTGGTTGGGCCTGAGTAGAACCTGGTTTAGATACCCAGGACCCAGCTACCCAGCCCCAGGTCAACCCATCCTCCACCCTGATACTGACCGCCCTGTCCACCCCACCGTACCTCTGTCCCCAAAGCCTCAGCTTCCCTCGGCCTCCAGGCCTATCCTACCCCATCTACCACTCTGGCTCCAGCCTGAGCCCCCACCCTCCTGGGGGAACAGATGGAAGCTGGAGGATGCTCTCAGCGCGGGCTCCGCCAGGTGTCTGGGAATGGAGAGGGGGAAGAGGCCCATCCGAGCACGACTGTGAGCCCTGGAACCTGGGTTGGGGTAAGGACTCCGCCCTAGGGCGCAGGTGCGCAGTCCGGGATGGGCAGCCCGCCAGGGTGCGGAGCGGGCCCGGGGGCGGACCCCCCAGGAGGGGCGGTGGTCAGCGGAGACGCTCCGAGGTGGGAGGGTTCCGCCTCCCGCCCTCACGGAGAGATGTCCTGGAGAAGCTGCGGAACAGAGTCCGCGGGCGCATGGCGGGCAAGGGGCAGGGCAGGTGCTGGGGAGCGGGGGGTCCCCGGGACGGTCCGGCCCGGCCCGGCAGGTCCGCCGTGGGGCCCTGCGCCGAGCGGCGCCCCCTGGCGCGGGGGAGGAGGACGGAAGCGGGGAGTGAGGGCAAACCCGGGAGAGCGCCGGTGGTCCCCGGCGTGGCGCGCCAAGTCCGGGCGGTGGAGCTGCGCCCCCTGGCGCGGGGGCGGAGAGGCGGGCTAGAGGCCCCGGCTCTTACCTCCCGGGGTCCCGCGGGTGACGGCGGCAGCGGCCATTCTACCCCACACCGACCCCCCCCCCAGCGCCGGCTGACAGCGGCGTCCGACGTCACTGCGCACGGGGCGGGGCTTCCCAATTAAGGGGATGGGGGTCGGGACGGGAACCTGGGGTCAGCACACGTCTGGCCCTGGGTGGGGCGCTGGCCGGAGGGACTCGGTTTCCAAGGCCGAGCCAGGCGGAGGGACGGGCTGCCGGGAAGTCCCAGAGGGGGCGGCCGCGCTGAGGGGCAGGATGCGGGGTCCTGGAGGCGGAAGCTCCGCCGCCTGACGTGACCTCGGCCCGGAGAGCCGGGTGGGGAACACTGGAGCGGGCAGGACTAAGTTTTTGGGTACAACTCCTTGAATTTGGGGGTATCAGCCCAACTTCATTTTGGCGGGGTCATCGCGAAGCTGAAAAGAGCCCTCCCTCCCCATAAGCCTCCCCATCACTACATCGCAGAGAGAAAGACAACTCTGGGCTCCACTTGCTTGCTTTTTAATAACAGAACGAAGAAGAGAATAGTGACAGGGAGCCTCGGGGGGGGCTCCTCTGAGAGTGGAGAGGGGAGGCCATCGGGGCTGTTCGTGTCTAGTTCAGAGGCGGGGAGAGGAAGATGGGAGAGGCCAAGGAAAGGAGGAATGCCTTGATGTCCGAAATACTGGAGATTCCAGCTCCCAATCCTGGGCCCCTGAGGCACGGCCAGTGTCTTGAGTTTGGACAGTTTCTCCCTACTCTTCAGACTGCAGTTCCACCAACCAGGGATGGTAAAAGGAGTTCCTAGTGGCTGTGACAGCGCTGAAGGAGCCCTTAGAGCCCAGCTGCCTGGAAAGACAAGACCCCTCTTGGCCCAGGGGACTCCAGGGAGACCAAAGCAGCTGTAAGAAAAAAAAAAAGAATCAAACAGTAGGTCTTCAGATTTCCTAGGCCCCAAACCCAGGTACCCCCAAGTCTCAGGATCTGGTCTACTTTACTTTCGTTCCTCTCACATCCAGCTATCCCATGTGGCTCTTGGCTTCCCTTGTCTCCCCATGCAAGACCAGGGGTCCACATCACCACCCACCAAAGTCCTCTTCAGCCATCCATACCTGGGCCCTGCCAGAAATGAGGAAGTGGTTCTCCTGTGGATAGTCTGCCCTCTCCTCTTCCCGATCAGGGTGTTCAGTGGTGCTAGGGAAGCCACAGCCATCACTGTCAACCAGCAGAGGCCCAGACGCTGCCCCAGAGCTGCCCCACTGGGCCTTCTTCAGTCTGTGGAGACGTAAGGCTTAGGAAAGAGGGGCCTGGAGGCCAGGCTTCCTGTCTCTCCATTCTTCATCTTCCCGCCCTGAACTAGTTCCTGCTGGGACCCGGAAGTGTTATCATTTGACTTCCAACTCTCCACTTCCAACCTTCTGCTCCCCTCAGACTGAAGTAGTTTCCCATCCAGGGGCTCAGAGATGACCTCTAGCTTTGCACCATCCTCCAGTTCTGTGGAGTGCTTTCCTGTCTTCAGTGACCAGGGTTCTACTCCTTTCAGCTCAGGTGACTAATCCCCCATTCCTTCATTCCCTCCTCCTTCCCATATTATGGGAAACTTTGCTTCAATCTCACCAAGACCATGATACACTCCCAAGCAACCTCCAATTCCCTCAAAGCTCTCCACCTTTTCCTCAGTTCAAGCCACCCGTCCCCGTATTGTTTGGCTCCCAGAGCCCTGATGTCTCTCCTTACTCATTGATGATTCTCTGTCGCCTCCTTAGATCCTCCAAGTGATGAGTGACAGCCCTTACCCGGGCTGGGATGCCCCCAGATCCCCGCTGCATTCCTCGCGAATGTGGCCTCCTCCTCTTTCTTCTGCAGAGCACCTCAGGAGGTGGGAGTCCCTCAGGGCCATACTGGCCAGGCTGGGAGCAACCAGTGGCTCTCTGTACCAGATAATGGGGAGAGGGAGCTAGAAGGCAGAACTGAGTCTCTCGGGGAGCTGGGACTGAAATAGGGAACCAGGGGTCTTGGGAAGACCAGATTATAAAAACATGGCTGTGATCTGGAAAACATGATGACTGATTCATAGGAAGGAGGGCCTGCTCAGTGCACTAGCTGGGGGAGACCAGAGGGAAGGGAGAATAAGGGGAGCTGGGGATGGGATGGCAGTGGGTGTGATCTTAACCAAGAAGTGTCAAAGGGCAGAAAGTTCATCATACCAGCAAGGGTGGGGTGTACTGTTCCTCCATCCAGGTGGGGCTGTAAAGCACAAAAAGGGGGCTAAGTGCAAAGAGAATATCCCTATCCATGTTGTTTCTCTAACAACCTCTCCCAACCACCCACCTGGCATTAGGAGCTACCATGTCCATCACTTGGTGGGGCAGTTATCCTGAGACTAGGACTTATTGCTACAGTAAGGCTTTATGGTAGTTTAAAATTGTACAGCCTCTCCTCCCCACCTTCAGTTAGTCCCGTTTCTCCATTTCTCTCACCTGGGCCTTTGACTAAGATTCTCCCAGAAGGTGTCTCCATAGTGCTGGGGCATCAGTCCAAGGCTCTGGGAAGGCAAGGAGGGGGGTGGAGATCGGCTGACCACCCTAGAACACCTGAGGTGAGGACAAGGTATGCTCAGGTCTGGCTCTTCCCTTACGGCACCTACTCACTCCAGGGATTCAGGAGTCTTATCTTACCACAGGACCACACAGCTGCCCAGGCTCCCTCAGGCCATGTCCTCCCTTATCCATTTTAGATGAGAAAGGTGGTGAAGACTTTGATTTGAAAGGAGGTTGGAGCTGGAGTGAGCATGGAGATTAGCAATTGTTTGAGCCTCAGATCTCACTGAATCTCAAACTTCTACACCCCACAACCAGAGAACATCATACTTAGCAAGCAGGGCTGTTAGAGAGGGAGGCCCCAGCTACTCAAGTGATTCAACAGGTTCCTTTTAGTCAATGCAAGCATCCAGGAGAGCAGAGTCTCTTCACTCCTGCTATATCTCCGCATCTCAGAAGCACTAGGGGCTACCCTAGTTGCTCAGTGGTAAAGAATCCGCCTGCCAAGCAGGAGATGCGGGTTCGATCCCTGGGTCAGGAAGATCCCCTAGAGAAGGAAATAGCAACCCACTCCAGAATTCTTGCCTGGAAAAATACCATGGACCATGGACAGAGAAGCCTGGCGGGCTACAGTCCATGTAGGCTACAGTCCATGGGGTCACAAAGAGTTCGACATGACCTAGCGAGTAAACAACAACTCAAAAATACTAATATCCTTTAGGTAGGGTGTGCAAAAGTTGTTTGAGAACAGTTCTCATCACTTCTAAAGCTGCCAGACTGACTGACCAGATGTCTGCTTTCCAGAAGAAAGTCCCAGGGCTTCGGCCCTGTGTCTTCATTCCTCTGTAGGTGATCTCACACAGGTCCATGACTTTAAATACCATCAATGTGCTGATGACTCCCAAATCTATATTTCCAGCTCTGGCTCCTCCCCTGGACTTCAGATTTGCAGGTTCAACTGCCCACTCAACACCTCCTCCCTAGCTTTCCCCATCTTGCCAAAAGGCACCCCAAATGCCCAGTTGCTAGAACCAAAAATCTGATATGCCTCACTCTCCCTCACCCCTCATATCCAATCTATCAGCAAATCCTGTGAGTTTTACATCTGAAATACACTCAAATTTAACTACCGCTCACCATTTCCACTCCCACCACCATATTCCAGCACGTTTTCCCCTCTTTGGACTATTGCAATTGCGTCCTCCTCCATTCCCTGCTTCCATTTGAATCCTTCAGTAATCTAGTCTGCACAGAGCAGTCGGAGTAATCTTTTAGAAATGATTATGTGAAATAATACCGTTTAAATTTACTTCAAAATGGTCTAAGTAGCAGGAGGCTGAATGGGTGTATCAAGAAAAAAATTATCCATCAGGGACTTCCCTGGTGGTCCAATGGTTAGGACTCAGCACTCTTGCCGCTGAGAGCCCAGGTTCAATCTTTCGTTGGGAAACTAAGATCCCACAAGCCAAGTGGTGTATCCAGAAAAAACAAAGGTTATCCATCTAATGATAATTATTGCAGCTGACTAAAAATGGTACTCTGGTTTCGTGGTTACTATTTTCTCTACTTCTGTAGTTGTTTGAAATTTTCCATAATAAAAAAGTTGAAGGAAAAGAAAGTCTGCTCATGTCATTTCCTTGCTTAGAACTCCCACTGATTTCTACTGTCCTTAGCATAACGTTCAAATTCTTTTCAATGGCCCATAAGGTCCTATTCGATCTGGCCTCTACCTGTCTGCCTTTACTCCACTTTTCCCTTAATCACTAAGTTTCAGTTATGCTGATGGGCTTCCTGGTCCTAGAAGACAGAAAGTTAGTTCTTTTCTTGGGACTTGGTTTTGCTTTTTCAAACCTACTATTCCTTCTTCTACTCCTTGGTTCTTAGCAGACTGGCTCCTTCCTATTTTTCAGATCTCAATTCAAACTCATCTCCTCTTCCCCTTCCACAGTCATACTCTATATACTTGTGTCTCAGAGACATTCTACTTATATTATACTGTACATTTACTTTTTCATGTGCTTACTACTATTTGAAATTATATTTATTCATGTACACATTCTATTTCCTCTCTGTAGAATGTTGGCTCTATGAGCAGGACCCCTATCTTTCTAATTGCTGAATCCCCAATGCCTAATATTCAGTGCCTAGAACACTATAGTGTTCAAAAATAATTTGCTGAGTAAATTAATAAATCACCAATCCCCTGAGACCAGGCACCGAGATTCTTGTTTCTTATTTTATACTTTTCTTGGGGAAGAACCCAGACATGGAATCCTGCCTCCATCTCATCCCCCCTCCCCCACTGTGTGGGGAGGACTCACTTGGCAAAAGGGATAAGGTTGTCTGCATCTTCCTGTACTTGCATGACTGGACTGGGTTGGGAGGCTGGATTGAGTCTCCTCATTGGTGCTGGGAAGATAATGGAAAATGAATCATTCACTCATGTAATTCACCATGAGTGAATGTAAAGATTGGAAAGAAGATGTGTAGGTCCAGAAGAAAGGAAAGAAAGCTGAAAAGATATTTCAAGTGCTGAATATTTTCATTAGCTGAACATACACAATCAAGACAGCAAACACAGGAAATGTAGAAATGGTGAAAGATTTTTTTTTTTAAATCTTTTTTCCTAAGCCGAATACACAGAGTAAGTGAAATTGACAGATGGCAGTTGAGTGACTTAACTGGCAATATGGGATAATGAAATGAAAAAGAATGAGAGGTGAATTAGAGCAAAAGGCATTTGGGGATAATTGGTACAGAACTGGTGGCTGGGGCCAGCTAGAGAACTGAGGGTTGGTAAACAAACCAGGAATGAGGTGTTAATGAAAGGTAAGTGTGGACAGAGCGGTCAAGGTCAATTGGTGACGAAGAAGGAGGGGGCAGTGGGAAAGTCTAGAGATGTAGAAGGTGAGCAGAGGTCAGTTACACAGGACCAGAATTCCAGACAGCGAAAGGTGACCTGAGAGCCAGTTGGGGTGGGCAGACAATGCAGATAAGAATGTTAGATGAGTTAGGAGAGGCAGCATAAATGCCAGAAAATTGGAAGCTGTTGCAGGTGAATAAGTATTTATTCAAAGGTAACTAAGATGGGCTGAGAAAGGAAATGAAGAATGAGAAGAGTATTTAGAGCTGAGCTGGCAAATGTCAGTAAAGCTGGGCTGAAAGGGCAGATGGGGTTTTAATGGAATATCTTGGGCCAGAGCAGAGGAAGCTGAACTAGGGAGCAGGTGGCCGCTGAGGGACATTCAGACCTTAGTAACTGGGTGTCTAGTTGGGTGATCCAGATCTAAGAGAAAGATGGGGCTAAGGAAGCTAGAAAGAGTCCTGGATGGTTAATGGGCTGGGGTGGGGGGCGGGGCGGCGCGGGGGGGCAGCCAAGTCTGGGAGGGGAACCTAAGCCTGACAGGGCAGAAGAGGACCCGAGGAATCTGGCCGGGCTGAGTTAGCTAGAGCCTGGAGGTCGTTGGGGGTGGAAAGCCCTGTTCAGAGGGAAGGCTTAGAGGAAAACTCCTTAGGGAGCTCAAGGGACCCTTGGCAGCTGACCCAGGCGTGAGGAGCTGCTAAGCCTGAAGGCACAATTTGGGGGCTGAGGAG
Source organism: Capra hircus (assembly GCF_001704415.2). NCBI lineage: Eukaryota > Metazoa > Chordata > Mammalia > Artiodactyla > Bovidae > Capra > Capra hircus. The sequence continues at coordinate 26,218,416 of NC_030826.1, read as the reverse complement.
TTGATGTGGCTTCCAGGCGGTGGGCCCTGCGGGGCTGAGGCCTGCTGGGGCCAGGCTGGGCAGGCAGGGGTGGTCTGGGCCTGAGGGGGCGACACGGCACTGCGGGCCCTGTCACACCTAAGGACCAGGCAGTGACACAGCGCCCGAGTGGTGGTGCCGCTGCCGACTGCACTTGGCCAGGGCACCTTAGGCAGCTGCTCGTCGAATTCTAGAACGTTACACCAGGCGCGGAGGAGCGAGGCGGCGACAGGAGCCGAGGGCGGAGCCGACCAGTGCTTCGAGCCTTGGGGCGGGGCCTGCATCGCACCACCTCCTGGGCGGGGCTCGGCGGGCGGCTCCACCCCCTGAGCGCGCCTCCGACGGCGGCGACGTGCGCGCGCCAGAGGCCTGGGTCCCCTACTCGGGTCCGCCCCCACCTTTCCCGGCTTCTCTGGGGCTGGGCACCCTCTGGAGTCCCGGTGTCCGGGTCGCCCTGCCGCGTCCGCAACTCAGTTCCCCTCCGCTCCTCAGTCCCGGGGACATTGCCCCTTTAACAGCTGTCCGGGTCGTTCCCGGGCCGTTCTCGCGACGGCGCGCGCCCGCCCTCCCATCCGCGCGCGCGCGCCCGCCGGTCCCCCGCCCCTCGCTCCCGCCCCAGCTCGCGCTGCCCGGGCGGGCGCCGGCCGCTGGCGCCGCTACTGCTGCCGCCCCCGGGGCGCGAGTCCGCCGCCCGCCGCCCGGGGACCCGGCGAGGGGCGGGGGCAGCCCGGAACCGGCCCCGGATCGCCCCCGCTCCGGTCTCACGCTTCCCAGAAAGTTTGTCCCTTTGCACTCTGCCCAGCCGCTCCGGGAGCCCTGCCGCGACGAGGTGAGAGCTGGGGAAGCGGGGGGGTGAGGGAGGGGACGCCCGCGGAGGAATGTGCCGGGCAGGGGGGCGGGGAGCCGGGGTCCCGGTTTGCACCACTCGGTGGGGCCGGCTGGCCGCGGGAGCCGGGATCATGTGCTGTTTGTCCCGCGGAGGCGCAGAGAGGTGCCAGGCCCGGGCCGGCCGTCGGTTGGCTGGTCTGGAGGACAGGATCCGCATGGCCGCCCAGGAAGGCCGAGCCGGGGGCCTCTGTGAAAACTGCGGGGCGGGCAAGGTGCAGGTGGCCCGAGGACCTCTTTGGGGTCAGTCGGCCTCACTCCAGCTGAGGCTCCTCCCGTAACCCCGCTGCCCCTATACAGTGCACCGGCCGACCCCTGTACCTCTCTCTGAGTCCTTTGCGCCGCAGGCCCCCAGCAGTGCCACCCCATTCCCAGTCCCAGAAGCTGTCAGGGCGTCACCACAGTGTGTCCCTTCCGTCCCCTAGTCAGGGTCTGGGGGTCAGGGCTGTTCTTCCCCTAGACAGCCTCTGTGGTTTCAGCTACTCCCTTCCTGTCCTGGACAGACCAGCCCTCTCACCCCTCCCATGCCCTGGCCAGAAAGGCTGGTGAGGTGAGGACCAGCAGGACAGGGGTTTGAGGTCCTCGAGGGCCACAGAAGGGGGACCCAGCATCCCTGATCTGTATTCACAATCCTCCACCCTATTGTCCGTGGGTGTGGGCTGCTTAGCTTCTCCTCCCTGGGTGTGGGCACCAGATCACCCACATTCCTGGGCTCCAGCCTGGCACCTTCCCCAGGGCAGTGGACGCCATGGCACTAGCCCCAGGCTGGAGCTGGGACCTGCCTGCTTCCTTTCCCTTCTCTCCCTTTTCAGGGGGACCCTACTTACCCTAAACACAGGTATTCTGGATCCTTAACAGAGGACCCTGGGGGATGGTAGGATGGTTACAGGATAACCCCACCCTCTCCTGCCCATTGTCCTGGATCCTAAGGAGGAAGTGCTGGGGGCTGGGCAAGGGGTTTGGGGCTTACAGGCAGGCCCTATGGAGCCCAGTTCTGGGCTGTACCTCCAGCCATTGGACTTTGACCATCAGCAGTCCTTCCCTCTGTGTGCAGGTCATGGACCTTAGGTGGGAACTGTTTCTACTTCCCCCTGACTGACCCTCTCAGGGAATTTCAGGGCAGGTCTTCTGCTCGGGATTTTCTCTCATCTCATCTCTTCTTTGGGCTTCCAGTTTGTGCTTTAGTACTGCCTGTCAAACATTCCTGTGTTTGCTGTCCTCTGGGTCTTCCTTGTCATTTCTTCCATTATTTCCCTTGTAGCATAATCTCAGTCTTGGTCGCTCTGGTTTTCTTGGTGTCATGGTATTGGGGACTTTCTGCCCCCGCTTCCCCCCGGCCTCAGTGTCTCTGCCCATGTGTCTGAATTGTCCTCTGTCCAGCCTCTTTCTGTCTTCTCTATCTGAACGTCCAGTACACTTGTGAGTGACGAGGAATAAAAATATCACCATCCCTGCCCTTGGATTCACATTGCATTTGGCCACTCCAGAGGGACAGCCAGCCTCACTTTTCCTGACATTACCCCCTGCCCCTTGCCCTCCAACCCTGGCAGCCCAGACACCTCTGGAGCCATTGGTGTCTCCTAACTACTCTTCCCCCACAACCAGGGTTTCCCCCACAGCCCCAGCTGGTGCGGCCAGGCCCCCAGTGTAGGATGGGGCTCCTCCTACAAGGGCTGGTGGCAGCCAGAACTGATACAGCTCCCCTGGTCTGGGGCCAAGACGCCAGGTAACTCTGGGGTGACAACCCAGGCCCCTCTGAGCTGGGATATGGCTGGGGAGAGAGGCAGGCGCACCTCCGGGAGTCCCCGAGAGTGACACTGGGGAGGAAGGCCAGGGGAACAGAGACTGGGTCTTTGAGGGGCTGGATAGCCAGGGACAGGGCAGGGTGGAGAGGCTGGTTCCTGGGAGAAGCTGGGAGGTGACATCTGGGTCCCCCAGCCCCTCTGACACCTCTTCTGTCTCTGCTCTCCAGCTGAGGAGGGTGGGCGTACTGGAGCCATGGCTGGCGCCTCAGTGAAAGTAGCAGTGAGAGTTCGGCCCTTTAACGCCCGTGAGACCAGCCAGGATGCCAAGTGTGTGGTCAGCATGCAGGGCAGCACCACCTGTGAGTGAGTCCCAGGGGCCTGGCTGGGCACAGACAGGGCAGGCTAGGCCCACTATACCGGCCAGGCCTGCTGGGCCGAACCGGGAGGAAGGCTGTGCTGGGCACAGAGCAGGTGCTAGTTGTAAGGACAGGGGCTGGCCTTTCCATGCTCCCAGTCCCTGGGAGGGGGAATGTTGGCCTGAAGCCCTCCGTTGCCCAATCCAGGGAGGCAGCCGGGAGGGGGGCGGGTCCTGGGAAGCCAAAATTAGCTTTGGTGGCTGGAGGGGGTGGGGAGTGTTAAAGGGGAGAGATGAATTAGGATAGAGATGGGGAGTGGGATACTTGGATTCTGGGGGCTTGTGGAGAGTGGGCAGAGGTTGGGAGTACCTGACTTTGGCCTTACTTCCTTTGCTTTCAGCCATCATCAATCCCAAACAGAGCAAGGATGCCCCCAAAAGCTTCACTTTCGATTACTCCTACTGGTCACACACTTCGGTGAGGTTGCTGGGCTGGGGGAAAAGCTAAGCAATGAGGGACAGGGGCTATAGGTCCTGGGGAGGGGGCCGTTGCTAGGAAATTGGATCTCCAGGGGCTGGGTTGGGAGGACCAGCACCCGTGGGTGGGGGTAGGTAGGACCCTGTGCCTGTGACTTGGACTGGGAGGGGGAGGCAGAGTCCCCAGGGTAATGAGGACCAGCAGGAGACCAGATGGTATCTTCTGGGACAATCAGGACCGTGATGGGGGTGGGGAGCACACAGGACCTTTGGGCGCCTGGATACCAAGGACAAAGGCATTTAGGGTTCCTGCTGTCTCTCTTGCCCCCTTTCACCTAGGCGGAGGACCCCCAGTTTGCATCTCAGCAGCAGGTGTATCGGGACATTGGAGAGGAGATGCTGCTGCATGCCTTCGAAGGCTACAATGTGTGCATCTTTGCCTATGGGCAGACGGGGGCTGGGAAGTCCTACACCATGATGGGGCGGCAGGAGCCGGGGCAGCAGGGCATCGTGCCCCAGGTACTCATGGGGCCTGGCAGGGAGGCTGAGGCGGGAGCACCTTCAGCTGCCTCTAGGGCAGGAAGGCCCGGGTCTCAGGCTGACGGCTCTCTGAGGTCCTCGGAAATAGGGAAGGTGATGGGGGTTGAGGTTGGCCACAGCCTGGACATTAGGGCCAAGAGGGCTCAGTGAGAAGAGCCACTGCTTTGGTGGCTGAGAGCCCTGGGTCTGAAGCGTGATTCTACCACTTTCTGCCGTCTTACCTTGTCTCGGAATTACTTGTGAGTGTAGTTCTGCTGTTGACTCGTGTAGTCAAGGTGTTGACCATAGGAAAAATCAGTTGTGGATAGCTGAGAACTGACCCATATTCTTCCTGACTGCAGCACTGTGGCCTTGCATATGGGCTCTGGGTTTGTATTTTGGCTCACTGAATAGTAGCCTAAGATACTGGGCAAGCCAACCTCTCAGAGGTGACTCTCCCTTCTATAAAATGCACATGATCCCATCCCTCCTTTGGGGCTGTGATAAGGGTTAAACAGGGTCACCTGAGACCTGGCCTGGCCTGATGCTGGGCTCCGCAGGTATGCTGTGAACAGCAGCATCTCTGTGCCTCTCTCTGTCTCCCTCCAGCTCTGTGAGGACCTCTTCTCTCGTGTTAGTAAGAACCAGAGCGCTCAGCTATCCTATTCTGTGGAGGTAAGCCCAGGTCTTGGGAGGGGGCTGGAGGTGGTACACAGTGTCCCCTGGGTAGGGAGGAGGTGAGCAGAGTGATTAAGACCAAGGGTGTCTTTGGAGTCAGGCAGCCTGGGATCTATTCTAGGCTCTGCTGGCTTTGGTCAAACTATTTCTCTTTCGGCTCCTGAGGATGTTTGTGTGAAATGGTAATGATCAGGGGTCCCCTCCTAGGGTTATTGGGAGGATCGGGTGAGCTTGTGCTTGTAAAATGCTTAGCAATGCAGAGTAAACATAGTAAACAGTGTTACCTGTGTTGTATTCAGTGGGAGTCCACGGGGAGCTTTACACTGGGTATGGTTGTTAGCTTTGTGGTGTTTAGTTTGTTCCTCCCGCTCAGGTGAGCTACATGGAGATCTACTGCGAGAGGGTACGAGACCTCTTGAACCCCAAGAGTCGGGGCTCTCTGCGGGTCCGAGAGCACCCCATCCTGGGCCCCTACGTGCAGGACCTGTCTAAACTGGCTGTGACCTCCTACGCTGACATTGCTGACCTCATGGACTGTGGCAATAAGGCGCGGTGAGGCAGGCTGATGGGGTGGAGGGGTATGGGAGCCGGGGTTAGGAAGGTGCGGGGCAGGACCCACTGACCACTCCCTCCCCCACCCAGGACCGTGGCTGCCACCAACATGAATGAGACCAGCAGCCGTTCCCACGCTGTCTTCACCATTGTCTTCACACAGCGCTGTCACGACCAGCTCACTGGACTGGACTCAGAGAAGGTAGGGTCCCCCTCCCACCTGGTCACGGAGACAGAGATGAGATCAGTGGGCCTTGTGTCCTCCCTCCCTGCCCTGGCTTGGTTGAGGGCCTCTTCTGGGCTCCCACGGCCCCTGCCCTGTGCTTCCTCCATCAGATCAATGGGATGCAATCTCCTGTTTGAGTGTTTGTCCTTCTTGCTAGATTCGTCAGGGCAGAGCTTGGAGCCCACTGTGCCTTGTCCTGGCACACAGCGGGCATGTGAACATCGTAAACAAATAAATGAACAAATGGACAAGTAACTAAGCCCTCACTGTCTTCTTGTCTATTCTCCCTCCCTCCCCCACTCCTGGCTTTCTCCATCCCCCACTAACTGCCCAGTCACCTCCTGCCTCCTTCCTCTGACCAGGTCAGTAAGATCAGCTTGGTGGACCTTGCTGGCAGCGAGCGGGCCGACTCCTCAGGGGCCCGGGGCATGCGCCTAAAGGTGAGGCGCTTGGGAGGGACGGACAGGGCCGTGTTGGGTGCTGAGGGCGGTGGTCTCTGCTTGCAACCTGGGGCTCTGGCTGTGGGGAGGCGGGGCGGAGGGGATCGGAGTGGGAGAAGAAGGCCTCATTCCCCACGTTCCTCTCACCAGGAAGGCGCCAACATCAACAAGTCCCTGACCACTCTGGGGAAGGTGATCTCAGCCCTTGCGGACATGGTGAGAGCTGGGCGTGGGAGGAGAAGGGGCTCTGGGAAAGTGGACAAAGCGGGTGGCCACCTTGACCCCCTTTCCCCCTTCCGTCCTTCAGCAATCAAAGAAGCGGAAGTCGGATTTTATCCCTTACAGGGACTCTGTGCTCACCTGGCTGCTCAAAGAGAATCTGGGTGAGGGAATTCTCTTTCTCTCTCTCTCTCTCTCTCTCTCTCTCTCTGCCAACCCTGCCACCAGTCCTGCTAACCCCTGTTGATGCATCTGACTAGACCCACTGCTGCCCCTGGGACCTCAAGTCCTCCAGTTGTCCCCTGACTCCCTGCCTGAGCCTGGGGCATCCTTTATACAGTGTCCTCATGCTGAGATCAAGGCCATACCCTCCCTGCCAAGCCAAGGGCCTCACTGACCTGGGGCTCCCTGTGAACTCTCAGACCCCACAGCCGCCTCTGACTTCACCCTCCTCTCCCTGACCTCTGACCATCCCACAGATGTCTGATATCCCCACTTCTTCTGACTGTCAGTTTCATGATCAGCTTCACCAACTCTTAGCTTCACTTTACCTTGAACGGTGATCCTCTCAGACCCCTGCCTGGGCAGTGAGGCCCCCTGCCCCTGAGACCCAGTCTGACTTTTTTTAGAACTCTGCCCAGCTTAAGCTTTCCCGTGCTCTCCATTCACAGGTGGGAATTCCCGCACAGCAATGATTGCAGCCCTGAGCCCCGCGGACATCAATTATGAAGAGACTCTTAGCACCCTCAGGTGGGGCTCTGGCAGGGCTGGGGTGGGACATGAGAAGTGCCAGGAGCTCAGAGGCTGGTAGCTCAGGAGCCTGTGCATAAGAGAGGGCTGACCTTCAACTCTACCCCACTGTGAGGAAACGTGGGAGGGAGAGAGGGCATCAGGCAGCAGACCAAGGTCGCCTGTGTCTGGCCCTCACCGGTCCCGCTCCTCCCTCCTCTTCCAGGTATGCTGACCGCACCAAGCAGATCCGCTGCAACGCCGTCATCAATGAGGACCCTAACGCCCGGCTGATCCGGGAGCTGCAGGAAGAGGTGGCCCGGCTGCGGGAGCTGCTCATGGCTCAAGGGCTCTCCGCCTCGGCCCTGGGAGGTGGGCCTCTGGGAGGAGTGGCTCGGGAGGTCCCTGGGCCCACCTCATCCCTCCTGATTTGCCTTTGTCCAGGCCTGGAGCCAGGGAGGGACCACTACCCAGTGAAGCCCATATGTGCCCCATGCCTTAGCTGCAGATGTGGAGAGGTGACAGATCATGCCTTCAGATGTGACAGCTGGGAGCAGCAGGTCCTCCTGAGGAGGGGCAGGCAGGATTCAGAGGGACCTTGACAGGCTCCCGGGACTACTGAAATGATAGGAGCAGGAATAAATAGCCAGTCATGCATTTGTGACTTACACAGTAAGTCATTAAGAATAGACTGCTGGGCATCTGCTTTGACAGAAATTCTTGTGAAACATTGGGAATTAAATTGATCGTAAACTTAATTACGGGAACTTGGAGTAATTTCTGAAATGTGAGGCTTGGCCTTTTTACCCTGAAATGGCATCTGTATTAGAGAATCTGCAATCCATGTTAACTGTGTCCAGTCTTGGGGTCCTTCTGCATTCAGTCTTGGGGTTCATCCCTTTGAGGAGTCAGGGTGCTCAGGGGCATGATGGGGAAAATAAGGGTTCTTGGGAAGAGAAGGTAGATGCGATGTTGGCCTCTGCACATTTGAAGGGTAGTTTCGTTCAAGAAAAAAAACAGTGTAGTCCCTCTCATCCCAGAAGGCAGAACTAGAAACAGGTACGTTTCAGATTTCAGCTCAACACAGCAAAGCACTTTCTGATGGTGCATGTCATCTAATAGTAGAAGGAACTGGCTGCCTTGTTTAGTAATGAGCTTTCCATCCCTGGAGGGGAACAAGCAGAGACTCAGTGTCCATTTGTCAAGGCTGTAGTAGGAAGGCTTTCCACTTGGTGGGAGTGGACTACATGTCTTCTGTAGTCCTTACAGGCTGGTCTGGTGTGAGATCTCTGTCTCTTGTGAGATGCATCTTTCCTTACCCTCCTTTTACTTCTTTCTCCCTCCTAGGCCGGAAGGTGGACGAGGGGAGTCCCGAAGGTGCTTTGCCGGCTCTGTCGTCACCCTCTGCCCCAGCTTCGCCTTCATCCCCCGCAGCTCACAATGGGGAGCTTGAGCCCTCATTCTCCCCTAATGCCGAGCCCCAGATTGGGCCTGAGGAGGCCATGGAGAGACTGCAGGTGGGATGCTGGAGCAGAGAAGGGGTGGGGCCTGGGGGCCGCTGGGAGTTTTTTCTCCAAAGCCAGGGTCCAAGAGGAAGAAGGCATCCTGGGAGTAGCATGGCCCCCTGGGAGGGCTTGTCCCAGACAGTCCTGATCCCTGCCTGTTTGTGCCCACAGGAGACAGAGAAGATTATTGCTGAGCTGAATGAAACCTGGGAGGAGAAACTCCGTAAGACGGAGGCCTTGAGGATGGAGAGGTGTGGGGGTGGGGCCCACAGCTGGAGCCCCGGAAGGAGCGGGGTGGGGAGGGGAGGTTGGGTCCTGCCCAGAACGGGTTTGTGGGTCCTGAGGACAAGACCAATATCCGCCTTTCCTTTGCCTACAGAGAAGCACTGCTGGCTGAGATGGGGGTGGCTGTCCGGGAAGACGGGGGAACCGTGGGCGTCTTCTCTCCAAAGAAGGTGAGTGAGGGGCTGAATGAGGAGGCCTGGGAGACTCTGGGTGCTGAGAGAAGAGGGTTGGGGTGGCAGGGTAGTGAGTTCTAACTCTGCTTTCTGAGGTCTCTGAATTGGCCCTCCATCATCTCTGCCCCCATTCCTGCCACCTGCTGTCTATGTTATCAGGCTGTCCCTGTCTTCTCCATCCATCTAGGGTCCACAGAAGGATGCCAGGGAAGACCTAGGTATTGACAGACAGAAGCCCACACACGTGTGTGAGTTCACACATAGCGTGTGTTTCTGGCTTCATAAGAAACTGGTTGTGGTGGTTACCCCAGGGGAAGGCAGAGGCTGGGGAGAGTACAGGTTGATTGGGAAAGTGACTTTTCCATGATGTGCTCTTCTGTATCGTTTGGATTTTATACCCTGTGCATGTGACCTGCTTTTGGTGGCTCAGTGAAAAAGAATCCGCCTGCAATGCAGGAGATGCAGGTTCAACCCATGAGTCAGGAAGATCCCCTGGAGTAGGAAATGGCAGCCCACTCCAGGATTCTGGCTTGAGAAGTCCCATGGACAGAGGAGTATGGCTGGCTACTGTCATGGGATCAAAAAGAGTCAGATGTGACTTAGTGACTAAATAACAACAACCCTGTGTGTGTGGTACCTACTCAAACAAAACCCCAAACCTAAAAAATGAAAGTTTTGTAAAGTTAGCTTGGGAAAACAAGACTGTAAAGGAACAGAGAAAGAATGAGCACAAAATTGTAAGGTGCTGATTGGAAAGGCAGCAAAAGGTTTAAAGATGGATGTGTCAGTGCAGCCTGGAGACTTGTGGAAACTGGTTTCCTGGAGAAGGCGGTTTGGAAAGTGTAGCCTGGAAGATGGATGGGGTGGTGGGAGCAGGGAAAACATGGGGCTGAGCAAATGTGGAATCTTGTCGCCAGAGTGGGGCCTTGCGTATGCCAGTGGTGTAGTCAGAGCTCAGAAAGTCTCTGTGGTGAGGAAAGAAGGAAGGAAGCAGGGCAGGAGTGATGAGGCTCAGTTGGAGGAGGGAGGAATGATATTCAGAACCTGTAACAACCAGCACAGCACAAGGACCCACCAACCAGAGTGGACTGGGGCCAGCACAGCTGTGCCGGGGCCGGTGAGCAGAGTAGGAACTTCCCGTCCCAGCGCTGGAAGGGAGCCATGCTTGTCTGGGCCTTGGTGGCAAGCGTAATGGGACCGGGCCCTAAGAGTGACACACCCCCTCCAGGCTGTGGGTTATTGGAAGGAGACCCCTCCGAATTTCAGGTAGACGAGGCATCTGGGAGACTGAGCCAGCAGGGCCCACTGAACCGGGATCTAAACAGAGGAGAGGGGTTTGCCTGAGGCTCAGCCTGGGGAGTGAGAGCGCTGTCTGTGGGTGATGGAGGATGGCCGGCAGTGCTGAGGGGTCAGGTCTGGGGCTAGGTACCTGGGGTTTTGGGGTCCCCAAGAGGCCTACACCTGGGAGGAGGGTCTGGAAAGAGGCTGTCAGTGTGGCTTGCCTGTCCAATCACCTTGGGGTGCTGGGCACCTCTGGACCTTCTGCCACAGGGATGGACAGACTGACAGGGTTCTCACAGCACAGGATGCCACCTGCTCAAGCCTGGGACCAATGGGAGGGGCTTTTGTTTCGTTCTTGTAAAGGTGGCATTCACATGCGGTGAGGTGTGTGGAGTGAAAAGGAAACCTTCCCACTCTCAGCTTGCCCTCCCAGAGGCGAGTCCTGTTAGCAGTATCTACTGTGTTCTAGAGGTCATCTCCACGCATGCAGGCATGTGTGAGAGAAAGTCAGCCACATACTCAGGCACGCTTCTCTCTTTGCAGTAGCAGTGGTTCCATACCTGACATGTTATTTTTTTCACATAACAATGTATCATAGTTCTGCCTGCCGTTGTTTTTTTTCTTCCCCACAGTGTCAGGATATTCTATTGTATAGACATCAAATAATTTTTTTTTTTTTAACCAGCTTCCTACTGATGGACATTTAGGTCATTTCCCATTCTCTGATACTATAAACAATGTTATAGAAGATAGTCTTAAAAATAGTTTGTGGTCTGTAGAACAGATTCCTAGAAGTGGAGATTTGGGGTCCAACAGTCAGATTTTGATCTGTTTTGCCTCCAGAGATTATTAACCAAGCCCACTTAGACTCCCCGAGCAACATATCTGAGAGCCCACATTCATTTACCATCTTCACCTTTTTCATCTTTGCCAATATGATCGGTTAGAAAAAAAAGGTGTCTTAGGGGAGGTAACTTTTGCATTTTCTTCTGGTGGTGAAGATGAACCCTTTCTCATGGATTTAAAAGTCATGTGGATTTCAGAGAAAAAGCTGTTAGACTCACAGGAGAAACAGGTTTAGTGGGGGTGACTCCAGCCTAGGAAAGGTCCAGTGAAGAATTGGGTCTTTGGGGCCAAAGCTCCAGTTTGTCCTGGGGAGAGCCAGGAACTTTCGGAAAAACCCCCTCATTCTGGGACCTTACCCCAGGCCTAAGATCTTAAGTTGGTCATCTTCAAACCTAGCTGGGAGCTTCCTTCACGGGGCCAAGATGGGAATGGGGAGCAGGACAGAAAACTGTGTGTCCCCCACCCCCACTTCGACCTGAGCAGCTCTCTGCTTATCTGCTTGATGTGTTAGGCCTCTCGGTAAGGTTTCATGTGAACAAAGGGTTCTTGGGCTGAACAGAGATTGAAAAGCACTGTCCTAAATCGTGTCTCCTCTCCCAGGGGACAGATTGCTTTCTGCTTCTAGGGCCCATCAGTGTTTGCCGTTCCCAGGCAGGCCAGACACTGCAGGGTCGAGAGGGGCGGGACTGTCCTTCTGGAGAACAGGTGTTGGAGAATGATTGATGAGGGGCCTGGTGGAGGATCAGACATCAATACCCATTGCACCCATCATGGACATAGCCTCAGGCTTCCTGTTCATGGGAACTTCCAGAGAAACGTGGGGCCTCGACTGCTGGGTGTTTCCCCCTGTACCCTGTACTTTCTGGCTTCCCTGCCTTTGTTCAGACCCCTCCTTTCTTCTGCATGTTCACGTCCTCCTCACTGTCAGAGACCAGAACAGGTCCCATACGGCCTTTTCCATGAAGTTCCTCTGACTCGCCTGAGCTCCCATTGGTCTTCACTGCACTCATCTTTGTGTATAAGCGCCTTCCACGATACAATGGGATAAATGAATGAATGAGCTAAGTGAGGGCATGAGAAGTTCAGAAAGTCTACTATGAGACATGCATTTCTCACCTATGATGGTGTTTCCATGCCCAATCTTATCTCCGGTTGTTGACTCTGATTTCCTGACTGATGGGACAGCAGCATTTGGGTTTGGCTCATCTCTGTGTCCTGCCTGGCACCTCAGTAGAGTCTTGTACCTAGAAGGGCCACAGTAACTCCTTGGAGAACAGGCAGGGGATCTTGTGTTCAGGTGGACGGCTTAGGAAAGCTTCGTGGAAGAGGTAGCATTTGAGACAGACCAAGAGGGACGGGAAATGAATGATTTTGATGGGTGGGGGTGGCGCGAGGAGGGAGGCTGTTCCAGGCAGGAGGACAGGCAGGGATGTAGGAGCTCTGCTTCAGGAGTGAGGGCTCAGAGTCCAGTGGGTGGGAGCTCGGAAGGGGAGAGGACGCCCTGGAAAGGGGCTTGGGCTAAGTGAGCTGGGCCCAGCCATGGAGGAGGCCCAGAAGTACAGGCTGCAGAAGCAGACTTGAGTCAGGTGGGCTTGAGGTGTAGGCAGGAGACGTCTGAACAGTCCTCTCTCGTTACCTCCCCTCACACCCCACAAGTGGCAAAGTGTATTTTGAAGGAAGAAATGATGAGCTTGGGGCCAGAGGGAAAGCAGGGCAAGGGCAGGTAGCTGCCAAGGTTTCCTGCAGGGAGACTGGTGGGGCCTGGGAAGCAGCTAGAAGGGTGGGGGTGTCCTGTGTGTGAGGAGAGGGTAGGGTGGGTCAGATAAGTGGCAGCAGGAGCTGGGAGAGCTCACCTGCAGAGATGTTTGCCAGAGTGCCTTCCCTCCCTCCTGACGGCCCTCTGCTGACTGCCGCCCCCTCCCGCTCAGACTCCGCACCTGGTGAACCTGAACGAAGACCCCCTGATGTCCGAGTGTCTGCTCTACCACATCAAAGATGGCGTCACCAGGTAGCCTTTGCTCTGGGCCTGTGGGGCGGTCTCTCTTTTTGGAGGTTAGTTGCAGAGGGACCTGCCTTTCCTAGTGACCGCATGGGAACCTTGTGGGTCTCACGTCAGCTCTTTTGCAGCCCTGCTAGCTCTGGGATTCCTGAGAACCGGCTGAGCCTACCTTTGGTGGGGGTGACACGCCTCCTGGGACCAAACGAGCCCAATGCTGGCATCGCTGGGTCCTGATCTCCTGGGGCAGAGAGTGGGTGGGAACTTGACCACCACGTTCTTACCCTGCAGCACCATTGCCTGGGCATCACTTAGTGGAACCTTCCCTTGGGGTCAGGGGAGTGAAGGGAAACATGACCCTGGCCCCACACTGTTGAGGGACAGTGCCCATGTGGCAGGTGGCTTCACTGGCTAATGCTAATGAACCCCAGGTCTCAGAGCCTCCTCTCTCACCTCCTGGAGGTAAGCGGGTGGGAGTGTTCCTTCCTTTTCCACCACAGGCTGTTCAGCTATCCTTGGTGATCATCATGGTAAGGATATGGGAACCGAGACTGAGAGCATCCACCCCACTGCAGGTTCCCTTCCCTCTTTGCTGCATAACAGTACATAACAGATGCGGGCTTGGAGCCAGGCAGATCTGAGCTCACACCCCAGTTTCACCACTGCCAGGCTGCCTGACTTTGGGCAAGTTACTTATGTCTCTGAGCCTCAGCTTCCTCTTCTGCGAAATGGGAATAATTATACTTGGTTGATTGAGTCAGATGAGCATTTTGGTTCGAAGGGGCTTGGCATATGTATGACTGGCACATGCTCAGAAAATGTCGGCCGTTGCTTCCCCAGGGTCGGCCAGGTTGATGTGGACATCAAGCTGACAGGGCAGTTCATCCGAGAGCAACACTGCCTGTTCCGGAGCATCCCTCAGTCAGACGGAGAAGGTAATGGCTGAGGGGGTGAGAGTGGAGTGGCCAGACTAGGAGAGAGTGCTCCCTCATGCTGAATGCAGAGGCCTGGGTCGGGCTCTGGGATTGTGGCTGTGTGAGAGGGACGTGTCCACCCTAAGAGGGGCTTTGAGCTCCTGGTCAGCCATGGGGGCCCTGCTGTGTGCACCCACCCTCAGGGTGCAGAGTGTTTACAAGGGGCAGGGGTAGTGAAGGTCCCCAAGGCAGAAACAGGAGACTGTGGCTCCAGAGGGTAAGATTTTGGGGAAGAGGAGATCCAGCCCTCTTGCTTGATTTTTTTAGCCTCAAATAGCACCTTGGTCATTTTTTATGAAAACTTGTACTTTTTCAGTGGGATATCTGAATTTATCTCTGAAAACCCACTTACCTGTCCAGCTATGAATGCAGAAGTTCTAGGCAGTTAGTTGACGTGTGTATCCTTTTGGCTGTAAAGCTTTCAGAGGTTTTTAGCTGTTTCTGGCCACAGCAGCAAAAGCTTTTAGGAATCACGAGCCCTCAGGTAGTAGTGTGTCTGACAGATAATACCACAATGCTCGTGGTGAAGTACCACTTAGGGTGTGTTCTGAGGTCACATTTTGTTCTGGTTCAGTCCTTTTTTTTTTTTTTAAACGGACTGATTTGTATTCAGCTGGGCCCGAGTGAAGTGGAACTCTGGGGAGCGAGTTGGGCAGGGAGGCTGGCCGTGTCACAGCTGAGTCCTTGGTGTCTGTGCTGTGTCACACCTGAGCTGTCTGCCACCTCAAGCTGGTGCTAGGTGCCTCAGCGCAGGGTGGGGGATGGTGGGTAGGGTGGGGGGATGGGAGACGGGCATATCAGAGCGTGTTTTAAAATAAGAAGAGATGTATTCTTGTGGCGTGCAGCTCAGGTTGAACACCTGCCAGGTGGGCTTCCATTCCAGTTCAGGGTCAGTGGATTATCGCCTGGCTCAGGTCCCCAGTGGCAGCACACGCTTCCGGCATTGCGTTGCGAGCTGTGAACTGTTAAATCAGTTCACATGCCGAGTTCCTGTTCTGCGGTTCCCTCAAGCTGTGTTCTGGGGTGATACCGAAACCACAGAAGGCCCTTGGAGCCAACCCACCCTTGAGGGGGAGCTCAGAGTGTGTGTGGGAAGAAGACAGGCACACATTGGTTACATCACAGTGAAAACAGCAGCTGTTCTGTGCCCTAAAGACGTTGTTTAGTCGCTCGGCCATCTCCGACTCTTGGCGAAACCATGGACTATAGGCCACCAGGCTCCTCTGTCCATGCATGGGATTTCCCAGGCCAGAATACTGGAGTGGGTGGCCATTTCCTTCTCGAGGGGACCTCCCAAACCCAGGAATCAAACATGAGTCTCCTGCTTGGCAGGCAGATTCTTTACCATGGAGCCGCCTGGGAAGCCCTCGCCAAAGATGGGGGCTGTGTAAAGGGTTAGTCTGTTTGGGCCTTTGCTCTTAACACCAGACTTAAGACCAAAGACAGGCTGAGAAGAGCAGGCCACAGGGATGCAGTCGTGAACATGGAAGAATAGTTGTTACTTACCGTGTGCTTGTATTGTCTCATCCAGCTCACAGGTGAGAGAGCTGAGGTTCCTGGGGTTGGGGAATTTGCCTGACACCACACAGCTAGCTTCCCTGGTGGCTCAGATGGTAAAGAGTCTGCCTGCAGTGCAGGAGACCCAGGTTCAATCCCTGCGTTGGGAAGATACCCTGGAGGAGGAAATGGCAACCCACTCCAGTATTCTTACCTGAAGAATTCCACGGACAGAGGAGCCTGGTGGGCTTTAGCACACAGTGTTGCAAAAGAGTCAGACACGACTGAGCGTGTCACACACAGCTAGCAGGAGAACTGGGTTGGGATGCAGCATGGCTGGCTCTAGGGCCAGAGCTGTGAGTCCTGGCTGCCTCAGTTCAGATCTCTGTGGGTTCACCTGGGTTCTCTCCTGGCCCCCATTTCCTTCCATTACAACTATCACCGCCCAACCCTGACTTTAGATTATTTGTTCAATTACTTGTTTATCGTCTTAGCAAGTAGAAATGATGTCTGTATGAGAAGCAATTATGTTTTTTATCTCCTGTATTTCCAGGACCTAAAATAGTGCCTGGTGTATTATAGGGGCCCAGTATATTTGTGGAATGGATGGATGAATTTGGGGTGTGGTGGGAAATAAGGGCAAAAGAGCCAGCTCATGGCCTTACAGTCATCTCATCCTGTCCTCTGCCACCACCTTCCATTGCTGGGCTTGGACCAAGTGATGTTTTATTACATCTGTCTGCCATCTTTTCCGTCATTTCTGCCCCTTGATCTGAGTTTCCCTTCGAGCATCAACTCAAAAGTTAGCACTTTCCCATGATCGTTTCCAGTCCTCTGCCCCTAAGCCAAGTTCCTCTTTGCTATTTTTGTTCTCCTGACTGAAACGACTTAGCAGCAGCAACAGGAACAGTACCCATAGGCTCATCTTTGCTTTACGTCACCATTTGTTCTGGTTTCTCTATTCCTTGTAACGTAAATAACTCATTTTCGTTCATCACTGTGTTTGAGCCTTTCAGCCACTCTGTACGGAAAGACTTTGTTATCCCATTGTATAGCTCTGAGAGATCAGGTGACTGCTCAGTGTCCCTCCACTAAGGAGTCACAGAGTCTGGGTCTTTGAAATTCAGGGCCCCCTGACCATGGGGCACTTGTCCTTGAGGACAGGGAGCTGCCTCAGGCATCTTTGTGTCCCACAAGAGGAGGGTTCTGTGATTTGTACAAGGAGCACCTTGATAGACCGTGGCTTGGGTTGACTTTAATCTCATCCCATGAAGATAGGGATCTGTGGACTGTGGCTTGAGAGGATTAGTCAGGTAGCACTTTGCAAGCTGCTTCAGACAGAAGTGGGGCTAGGAGCCTTCCAGAGGAATCCAGACCTGGCTAGGCACAGTGTTGTTTGGGAAGGAGGGAGTGAGTTGTCGTCTGGATGGCATGAATGATAGACAGGGCAGGACCTGAGAGACCACGTTCTCTGAGAGTTCCAGGCTTGTTAAGCCACTGCTGGAGAGGCTGGTGGAGGGTGAACAGGCAGCACCCATCCCACCCCACCACCGCCGAGGCTCGTGGGAGCTGCAGCTGGGGCTCTAACCCTCCTTCTGCTCTTCCTTTCCCATGCTGCCTGCCACCAGAGGGGCCATGGCACCCCCAACAGGTACTGGAGGGTGGAACTGGGGTGCATGTGTGTTTCGGAGGGGAATGCAGGGTGGGAATCTGTGACCTTACCCCTCTTCCCTTGGAGTCTGATCCCTCCTTCTTCTCTCTCCTTGCCTCAGTGGTGGTCACCCTGGAGCCCTGCGAAGGAGCTGAGACCTATGTCAATGGGAAACTTGTGACTGAGCCCGTGGTGCTGAAGTCAGGTAGAGGAGGGTGTAGTGATGGGCCTGGCTGTGCAAGGAAGAGCTTCGTGGGTGAATCCTGGGCAGGACTCAGACATAAATAGGAGACAGTGTGGGATATGAAGATCGACTGGGAAGGGGAGAGGAGCCAGGGTTTGGTTTGTCTTGCTGCCTCAGGGCAACAGGAAGAGGATGCCCAGTTCCTGACGTCCTGTGACTCTCAGGGACAGGGCAGTTCCCAGGGTCAACTGGGGGAGCCTTGGCTCTGATCGCCCTGGACTTGGGGTGAAGGGAGAGATGGTGTGTGGGCTTCTTCGATTGGTGGGCAAGGCCCCTTACACCTAGGGCGTGAGGAAGGGGTCCTGCTCTGGGGAGTGAGCCCACATCTCCCTCCTCCCTCCTCCAGGGAATAGGATCGTGATGGGCAAGAACCACGTGTTCCGCTTCAATCACCCGGAGCAGGCGCGGCTGGAGCGGGAGCGAGGGGTCCCTCCACCCCCAGGACCGCCCTCTGAGCCCGTTGACTGGAACTTTGCCCAGAAGGAACTACTGGAGCAGCAAGGCATCGACATCAAGCTGGAGATGGAGAAGAGGTGCGTGGGGAGGGTGATCAGGCCCCTGGCCCTCCTGGCCATCCCGCCCAGGCCCTCAGCCCCCAGCATCCTCCTATTGTTAGATGCCCCACTGAGGTGGCTCCGGAACCTCACAGCTTTGCCTCCCCTCCCACCCAACTCCAGGCTTCAGGATCTGGAGAACCAGTACAGAAAGGAGAAGGAAGAGGCTGACCTTCTTCTGGAGCAGCAGCGGCTGGTGAGGGGCTGGCGGGGGCATGTCGGGAAGGCGAGGGTTGGGGGGGCATGGGGTGCAGACAGGCTGGGGGGAGGTGGGCTGACAGCACTTCAGCCTGACTCCCACTGAGTCAGAGGAGGGAGTGGCTCTGGGCCGGGGGGATAGAGGTGGTGTCTAGGAGGAGACAGAAGAGAAATGTAACCCAGGGAAGAACCCAGACATCCCAGGAGCGAGAGCTCCTCCCAGGCGACTGGGGCTTCCCGGACTCTTGCTGATCCTGGGCCTCTTGTGTGATTTTTACCACCTGTGCTGTCACTTCCCTGGTGGCTCAGTGGTAAAGAATCTGTCTGCAGTGCAGGAAACGCAGAAGCCTCAGGATTGATCCCTGGGTAGGGATGATCCCTCGAGGATCTTGACAACCCACTCCGGTATTGTTGCCAGGAAAATCTTGTGGACAGAGGAGCTGGTGGGCTACAGTCTATGAGGTTGCAAAAAGTCGGACATGAGTGAAGCAACTGAGCATGCACCCATGAGCTGTTACTTATTTAAGATTGTTCTTTGAGTAGACTTGCTTTTATTTTTACTATTTAAAATATGTATTCATTTGGCTGCACCGGGTCTTAGTTGTGTCACGTGGGATCTTTTGTTGCAGTGCACAGGTTCTCTAGTTGTGGCGAATGGGCTTAGTTGGCCCATAGCTCATGGGATCTTAGTTCCCCAACCAAGGGTGGAACCGTGTCCCCCACATTGCAAGCAGGATTCTTAACCACTGGAGCAACAAGAAAGTCCCTTGAACTTTTAAATCTTTAATCTCGTCCTGAGTGATATATACATGAAACCCACACTGGGAATGGCTGCAGCTTATTAGCTATACTCATTTCCTCTGTGCCAGCCACCACACCACACACTCCAGGTACCTGTGGGTCATCACCTCTGCTGTGCAGACAAGCGGAGATCAAGTCCTGTGCCCCGCACTGCACGGTTCTAACCACCGTGTTTCTGTGTTGTTGGGATGCATGGCCCTGAGGTGTCCTTAGTTGTCTCCCCACCTGTCTCCCTTCTCTCTGGCCCCAGTACGCGGACTCTGACAGTGGGGATGACTCCGACAAGCGCTCCTGCGAAGAGAGCTGGCGGCTCATCTCATCTCTGCGCGAGCAGCTGCCCCCAACCACGGTCCAAACCATCGTCAAGCGCTGTGGCCTACCCAGCAGCGGCAAGCGCAGGGCCCCCCGCAGGGTGTACCAGATCCCCCAGCGGAGGCGGCTGCAGGGCAAAGACCCTCGCTGGGCCACCATGGCCGACCTGAAGATGCAGGCTGTGAAGGAGATCTGCTATGAGGTGGCCCTGGCTGACTTCCGCCACGGGCGGGCCGAGATCGAGGCCCTGGCTGCCCTCAAGATGCGTGAGCTCTGCCGCACGTATGGCAAGCCCGAGGGGCCTGGGGACGCCTGGAGGGCCGTGGCCCGGGACGTCTGGGACACGGTGGGCGAGGAAGAAGGTGGCGGAGGTGGAGGCGGCGGCAGTGAGGAGGGAGCCCGCGGCGCAGAGGTGGAGGACCTGCGGGCTCACATTGACAAGCTGACGGGGATCCTGCAGGAGGTGAAGCTGCAGAACAGCACCAAGGACCGCGAGCTGCAGGCCCTGCGGGACCGCATGCTTCGCATGGAGAGGGTCATCCCCCTGACCCAGGTAGGACAGGCCTGCCCGGCCTCTCCCCACTTTCCTCCCTGCCTACTATCCTCCCCTGTAAGAACCGGAACCTCCCACTACAGAGTCCAACCTTCATTCTCCTCTGCCTTTAAAAGAACCTTATTGATGTTTAACATAGCTCTTCTCAGCGTAGTTTGTGAATCATCTGCTTCACAACCACCAGGGCCCTAACTGAAAATGCAGATTCCTGGGTTTTGCCCCAGACCCACTGAAGCAGCATCTGTGGGCATTAGAAATGAATCTGCATTTATAACAAGTGCCTGGGTAGTTCTGAAGTGCAGTAGACTTTGAGAATCACTGATATAAAGGGTACAATCCCTTACGTTACCACTCCATGGGTGTTCACATACTGTTCACTCTTAGAACCACCCCTCTCCTGGGTGACCCTCGACTCTGGTGGCCGCTGTACTGAGCACTTCTCCTGTGTCACTGTGTAAATCTTCACAGTGGCCCCATAAGCCATAGTGTTACCACCTACCCCGGTTTTGCATGTGTTCAGTCAACAAGAGTTGAGTGTTTACTATGTGCCGGGCATCATGCTAGCTATAGGGGTTACTCACAACAGACAGAATTTCAGCTGTGTTCCCACTTGCCTGCTGAAGGGGGATGACAGGCAGCTGGTCATGACGACAGTCATGCTTGTTGAAAGCCTACAACTCCACATGCAACCCTTGCCCCTGTGTCCTCGCTCTCCCCTCTCCAAACCCTAGGGTCCTTGCTGTTCCTTGAACCCCTGGCCTCAAAGCCTTTGAGCCTGCTGTTCCCTCTGCCGAGAACGGCCTTCCTCGCTGAGACCATATAGCTCACCCCTCACAGGAGGTGTTCACTAAAATGATAATGTTTCAGTGAACCTCTTCCTGTTCTTTCATTGCCACTCCTCCCACCCTGGCCTCCTGTCCCCTCTCCTTGTTCTGGTCTTTTCCATGTGAATATATATTTTTGTATTTATATAAAATCTACAACATGGTACTCTATATACTATATAATATAAATAATATATATTAAGTAACTTGAACACATACATTCAGCTTTTTATGGAAGTGTAGCGTATGTACCATGCTGTATGTCTGTCTCATTTGTCAGTTGTGTCAGTCCACTGAAATGATGGCAGGTATTTTTCTTCTGTTTTTACTGACTGCTGTATCCCCAGGGCATGTCATTTATTCAGCAGTATTTGCTGAGTGCCCGCTAGGTGAGGCTGGTGGAATTTCCCACATAGTTTTATAGCAGCCCTGTGTCATAGGTACGGTTATTGTTGACGTCATCTTGCACGTGAAGACAGAGGCATAGAGGTTACAAGCCAACGACTCAGACCCACAGCTCGAAGGTGGCCGACCTGGACTGGGTCTGACCACCCGGCTCTGGGTCTGGGCTCCTAAACCAGTATCCCTCCAGCTTCCTCAACCCCAGGCCCCTCTCAGGACCCTGGACATCCACCCGCTCCAGGGCCTTCCCGCGTATCCTCCTGAACCTGTATGTCTTCAGAAGGCCACTCTCCTCACGTACCCCCTCTCCTCTCACCCCTCCCCCTCCCAGGATCATGAGGATGAGAATGAAGAAGCTGGTGAGACCACGTGGGCCCAGCCCCAAGGGTCTGAGGCAGCAGAGGAGGAAGTCCCCAGTGACCGAGCGCCCCCTGCCCGGCCCTCCTCGCCACCCCTGTCGAGCTGGGAGCGGGTATCAAGGCTGATGGAGGAGGACCCTGCCTTTCGTCGGGGCCGCCTCCGCTGGCTCAAGCAGGAGCAGCTGCGGCTGCAGGGACTACAGGGCTCCGGGGGCCGGGGAGGGGGGCTGCGCAGACCCCCCGCCCGCTTTGTGCCCCCTCATGACTGCAAACTGCGCTTCCCCTTCAAGAGCAACCCCCAGCACCGAGAGTCCTGGCCGGGGGCGGGGGCTGGGGAGTCCCCAGCACCACCACAGCCCCCTGAGGAGCTCACTCCACCTCCGGCCACCCCTGCACGAAGGCCCCCAAGTCCCCGCAGGTCCCACCGTCCCCGCAGGAACTCCCTGGACGGGGGGGGCCGGTCCCGGGGAGGGGGTTCCACACAGCCCGAACCCCAGCACTTCCAGCCCAAAAAGCACAACTATTATCCCCAGCAGCCCCAGCCATACCCAGCCCAGCGGCCCCCAGGGCCCCGCTACCCCCCGTACACTACACCCCCGAGAATGAGACGGCAGCGCTCAGCCCCTGACCTCAAGGAGAGTGGGGCGGCCGTGTGAGCCCCGCATCCTGGGCAGAGAGGGCCTGGTGGGGCCCCTCAGTGGGAGGAACACTGCTTCCCCAGAGGCAGGGAGGCCCTGGAAAAGAGAGAGAGAGAAGGTCCGAGTAGGTGATAGAAGACGTAGGGGTGACTGGGCCGGAGGCTGAGGAAGGACAAGGGCACGGAGCTGCCAGGAGCGAACCAAAGTGAAGGAGAGCGATGGGAAGCTGCCTCGGGGCCCCCCTTGCAGGGGAGGTCCCACAAACGCTGCTAGGGTGGGTGGGGGGCTGGGGTGCTATGTAGTCAGTGTTTGACTTTCTTTTCAAGTCGGGGCAGAGGAGAGAACCTAGAGGGAAGTGAGGTCTCCCCGTCCTGGCCCCTGTCTGTCTGTCTGTCTGTGGTGGGTTTGTTTCCAGGGAGGTGTGGCGGGATCATAAGTCATTCCCCTCCCCCTTTCAGGCCTCCTGCTATATTTGGGGAAACCTGTCTGGTTTCTGGTTTGGCTCGGGTCCCGTGAGTATGTGGGACCCTTCAATAAAAGCTAGCAAACAGAGAAGCCTGTGGCTGATGGTCGTTCAGTTTTGGTTTTCAGTGATGTAACAAAATGCACAGAACTTCAAGTGCGGCTAAGTGAATTTTTGCATGTGTGTGCACCTATGAAGTCACCATTCAGGTTAATAATATAGAAGGGTGTTTCCATTACAGTTTCTAGAATGTTCAATGTCACGTGTTCTCTCTGGAGAGTGTGTAACCCATTCCTTTCATCCCTTTCATTTCTGCTTACCCAGCATCTCCATCTCTGTCTCCAAAACAGCTATCATTGTCCTCGAGGGAGGCAAGAGAGGGATGAGTGGGGAGGAAGAGGAAGTTCCAGCCTGTTAACACCCAACTGCCTGTTCCTCAGGAAGTGGAGGGATTTGGGAGCAAGGCCTGATTCTGGTTCTTTGGGTCACTTAGCTATTCTAAAGGTTTCCCTATGCCTGTGTTTAGTCGTGTCTGACTCTTTGGTGACTCTGGGCTGTAGTCTGCCAGGGTCCTCTGTCCATGGGGATTCTCCAGGCAAGGATAGTGGAGTGGGTTGCCATGCCCTCCTCCAGGGGATCTTCCTAACCCAGGTCTCCCACATTGCGGGTGGATTCTTTACTGTCTGAGCCACTATCGAAGCCCAAGAATACTGGAGTTGGTAGCCTATCCTTTCTCCAGGAGATCTTCCCTGACCCAGGAGTCAAACTGGGATCTCCTGCATTGCAGGCAGATTCTTTACCAGCTGAGCTCTCAGGGAAGCCATGTAGACACAGTTTCCCCAGGTTCTGTTCTATCTCGGGATGTTTAGCAATGAATGTGTTGGTCAAGCTTACTGCACCTACCTGTTTTCATGCCATTTGGCAGGGCGCAGTCAGTATTCCAGGTAATATTTTTGTCTTAAGATTGTTTTAAGAAGCATGCTACCTGCTTGTTTTAATGTTCTGGCTCAGAGGAGCATGTCCATGAAAGTTCACATTTTGCAGGAAATTATATCTGTGTTCTGCCTGCACCAGGCCAGGCTGTGGGATCCCCATGTTTTCAACTTGTACTCAGGAAAACACTTCCACCCATTTGAAAATTTGAGCTGCTTGCCCACAGCTTCTTGATGTCCGTCTTGAGGTGCAAGCAGCCAAAACCATAGACATTATCCCAATTGCAGCCAAACCACAGCTCTGGGCAAGACCATGATTATGTTTACTCTTGGTTTCCGCACCATGATGCTGGCTACCTTTATTTTGGCAACCTCGACTGCCAGGTCTTCAGGGATCTGTTGACAGTGACCCAATATCTGGAATGTAATGGATGGTTTGTCAACTGTGTTTATTTGAGCAGTTTATAATCTAGTCAAGGAGACTAAATGTGAGCAAGAAAATGATAGAATACAAAGTTCTCTCCAGGTCAGAGCAAGCTGAGTGGTACAGGCAGTTTGTGGAAGTTGAGATGGGAAAGACAGTTTACTAAAATACAGTTGGATCATTTTCCCCTCAAGATTACCTTGTATAAATATGTTTTATACCACTTTTTATCAACTTCTCTTTTCTAGATCAGTCTTTTAAAATGTGATGAATTTTAGATTTCATTCAGAGAATTATCCACTAATCTCATCTGTGCTATACATGCTAACATCTTTTATGCATATCATTCTTAAAGCACTGTAAAGGGGGATTCTTTTTGTGTCCATTTCTCAGATAGGAAGACTGGGGTTTGGCACAGTTAGGATTCCAACTCAGGTCAACTTGACTGAAGCCCAGACTGTTTCATGTCTTTAGGATGTCAGGTATCATTTTTCCTTCTAGAAAACCATATTGCCTTCTTTTCTTGTGAGTCTGCCTCTCGTTTTCTGGCCTCTTCTCACTGCCCTGAGAGGAAGTAAGAGCCACTACTTGTGCGCCTCCTCCAGGATCACAAGCCAAAGTCATCCAGACTGCCTGCCAGCCAGCTTTCTGTATGTATGTGTATGTGTGCATTGCTTGGTCATGTCTGACTCTTTGTGACCCCATGGATTGTAGCCTGCCAGGCTTCTCTGTCCATGGAATTCTCCAGGCAAGAAAACTGGAGTGGGTTAACCATTCCCGTCTCCACGGAGTGTTCCCAACCCAGGGATCAAACCCAGATCTGCACTGCAGGCAGATTCTTTACCATCTGAGCCACTTGGGAAGCCCCAAAGTATCTGTAGCTCCCTCAGTTTGGACATTTCTACAATTTTATCCTTGGTTGCCTTGAAAATTAAGGCCAGCAGCCTCTGCCTCATTATACAAATTCTCCTTCCTCCCACCGACTTCTGTCTCTCTTGAAAGGCAAGAGGAGATGGTGGCATCATCTGGATAGTATATCTCTCCTAAAGGTCTGGTCACCAGATGGGTATTGTATAAACTCTCTCTCTCATCATCCCTAGACAATCCCACAGTTGTAGGCACCGACATTAACCTGCCATGCCCTGATAGCCTCATCAATGAGGATTTCCACCTTGACTCTTCCAGGTCCTTTCCTGTGTTCCCTCTGTCATTGGACCTGGAAAAGGACTGTGTGGGGATACCTGGGAAAGTCTTGCCCTGACCCCCTTAGTTCTTAGGATGTAGCTGGAGTCCTGCCTGATGCCCTAGGCACATGGACCAGCCTGAAAAATTCTCCTGCCTAACGAGCTAAGCTTCTTTCAAATGACCGTGGAAATGGTTCTGGGTATTCTTGCAGAGACTTCTCAGCCAGAGAGGAGAAGCAGGCTCTGGTTTCTCCAAGCCCAGGGCCCCACGCCACCAAAAGTCAGGGCTCCAGACAACCTTTGGAACACACAGACCTGTGTCCCAAACTCATCACTAGTTAGCTGTGTGTCTCTAAGTAAGTCACCCGCTCTGAGTCTCACTTTCGTTCTTTGTAAATCGGACTAATACTGCAGTGGAAAGATTTAATAAGATAATAGATGCAAAGGGCCTGGCACATATTAAGGGCTCAGGGTTGGTGCCTTCTCTTTTCCTTTGTTCTGAACTGGCAATGAGGACTGGGGAAGGAGGGTAGGGAGGTGCCGCAAAACGAAGGCGGATTCCCCAGAACGCACCTCCGCGACTCCTGGCACCCTCTATCCACCAAAACCTCTCTCCCAAGCCCCGTTGTTCCACTGTTGTCCGCCAGGGGGACACAGGGTGCACGTTCCCTCGCTGGCCGCCTTTGCGCGTTCACAGAGTCTTGAAAGAGTGCGGCCTTGCGCGTTCTTGAGGCTCCAGGGTCAAGGCGCGCAGGCGCAGAAGGCTGGGCATGACGCGTCTCTGGGCATGGCTTCCCTTTCCAGCGTCCCCGGAGTTGCACCGGGTTGATTTTACCCGGTTTGGGGGCACCAGGAGGGCGGTTTGGGGCTGGTGTGTAGGGCTGGGGGCCTTGCGGGCATTTCTTACTCCGAGACTAGCTTTAATCTTCGTTTTCCAGAAGAGGTGACCCGACTTCCTTCAGAGTTAGTATTTTCTTCCCCATCATGGATGATCAGGAATTCCAAAGAAAGGGTAGAGGAGGGACATTCATTGAGTACCTTCTGCCATAGGGGCAGCGATGCCCACATACTAGAGGAACTTTTGGATTGGGATTTGCTTTGTTCGAAATTTAGCAAATACAGAAAAATAGAAGGAAGAAAACAGAAATCATCCACATTTCCTCACCACAAAAGATCCCTCGCTGTCTCCTATAAAAGTACCCTAGAATGTTTGTTCAACAAGTATTTATTGAACACCCACCTATCTGCTCAGCAGGTTAGGTTATGTGGGACTGTAGAGGGAAAGGAAAACTGCAAAAGAGGACTGGAACCAGACCTCAGATCTCAGACTCCAGGCTGGTACTGTTTCTGTTGTTCATAATAGCCAAATGTGGTTCAGGCTTTAAATTAAATGCTCACATTGTTGAGTTTCAGAGAATTCATCCTGGAGGGAAAAGTCTACAAATTTAATCAAAGTTTGAGTTCTCAGATCATAATTGATGTTAACCAATTCTTACTAAGGAGATCACTTGTAAACATAATGAATAGCCTTTGGCTATATCATAATTTTGAAAAATATTTACTTATTTGGCTGCATTGGGTTTTGGTTGTAGCTGGAGGGATCTTCATTGCAACACTAGTAGCCTCTCTAGTGTGGTACGTGGGCTTAGTTGCCCCTGAGGCATGTGGGATCTTAGTTTCCTGACCAGGGATCAGACCAGCGTCCCCTGCACTGGAAGGTGACTTCTTAATCCCTGGACCACCAAGAAAGTCCTATATCATAACTATTAGTAGATAACAGGGTTGATATTGCAAAGTAACTAAATATGTTTAATAAATATGATAAAAAGTCAGATGGATTCTTATCTTTGTTAAATTCCAGGGCGTCCACACTTGAATTAACTCCAGAGAAAGTTTGCCCAGAACCAGGCAGACTCCTGTCACGCCTATGATGAAGGAACCACCCAGTTTGCTTTCTGTATGGTTCAGGACATCATTATGCTTCAGTCATGAAACAGGAAGAATGTGGGATGGTGAGACCGAGACCCAGCTAAAAGTCCTTACTGCAGACTACATGGTTGGGGAAAGGTCTTTGGAAATACCCTTTCAAGAAGATTCTAGAAGAATATCCAGAGTCAGACCTTCAAGGGGGAATGATTAGGGTGCTATGGAGTTCTTAATTTGGTTGTACATCAGAGTCACATGTGAAGTTTCTTAGAAATAGAGCTTCTGGGCCCCAACCTTACAGCCTTTCTCACTGTGCAAATCTGTGGTTCCCAGGACACCTAGGTTGAGAGCCAGTCTCCTTACCATGGCTCACCCACATTGTTCACTTTACCTCTGAGTGTCGAAGCACTTTCCTTTCCTATCTTTGTGTATCATTTATGCCTCAATGGAAACATTGTCTCTTCAGAGGACCTTCTTTGACTTTACCATCACTTTACCCAGAGACAGTCACACTTTCTGGTGTAGTTCACTTTTATTTTCCACGTAGTCCTCCTCTCTCTCTGAACGGCTACTTATCGTACTTCTTCACTTGTTTTTGTTCATCTCAGGGGTCTTTCTGGGGCTTCCCAGGTGACACTAATGGTAAAGAACCCACCCGTCAATGCAGGAGACGTAAGAGACATGGGTTAGATTCCTTGATTGAGAAGGTCTCCTGGAGGAGGGCAGCGCAACCCACTGGCAGTATTCCTTCCTGGAGAATCCAGTGGACAGAGGAGCCTGGTGGGTTACAGTCCATGGGTTGCAGAGTCAGACACGACTGAAGCAACTTTGCACGCATGCATGCATGGAGTTGCTCTGGCCTGCCTCCTGTTTCTGTATAGCCTGAGAGCTAAGAATAGTTTTTACATTTTTAAACGGTTGGAAAAAATGAGAAAAATCAGACTTCCCTGGTGGTACAGCAGATAAGAATCCACCTTCCCATGGAGGGGATGTGGTTTCCATCCTTGGTCGGGAAAATGGGATCCCACCTGCGGCCAGGCAACTAAGCCCCAGTGGGAAAACAAATGATCCTTCATGCTGCCACTAAGACCCAGACACAGCCAAAGAAGTAAATTTATATATATATATGGTTATCTACTTTCTGAGTAGGTGCAACTAAGCCAAAGGCTGCTTCCAGGGACCTCATGTTAAGAAAATGGCGCCATTAGCACGTTCTGAGGGCGGAGTTTGACGTCTGAGGCTCTCTGACGTCAAAACGGCACGAAGAGGCACTTGCGCATGCCCAGTTGGAAGGCCGGCAGTCAACCAGTTTTAACTGGGTGGAGCTCAAACTGGACGCTGGTGACTGAAGGACGTCTCACTCAAAGTTATTTTTGTTTAGGCTACGTGAACCTTAGAGGACATGCACGTTACTGTAAAAACAATTTTAGGCAAGCCTGATCAGTGAAGATAGGTTACAGTATTTTATTTATTAATATTAAGCAAGTTAGAGTTTGACAGATTTGACTGACGAGCATCCCCGGCGTCACTTGTTCACATCTAGAGAGGCTGGACATAAATGGAAACAAGGTCAGCGGAAGTCTCAGTGAGGAGTGCCCCAAACCTAGGGATTCACCATGAATTTTCACAAAAGAGCAAAATTGGGAGACAAGGCATGTGGTACCCCTGGAGAGGGGATAATGGTGGGGGAATAAGCAAGGAGGGGGGGCGTTGGGATCTAACATACCCATCTCACCTGAAGAATCCATGTGCTGCTTTTTTTTTATTTAAATTTTTTTTCTGACTGCACTGGGTCTTTGTTGCTGTATATGGCTTTCTCTAGTTGTCTCCAGTGAAGGCTACATTAGTTGCAGAACAGGGGCTCTAGAGCTCTGATTTCAGTAGTTTTGGAGCCCGGCCTTAGTTGTCTCGCAGTATGTGGGGTCTTCTCGGACCAGGGATGGAACCCGGTGTCTCATGGACTGGCAGGTGGATTTTTATCCACTGAGCTGCCAGGGGAGTCCTCCCTGTGGTTCTTGGTAGATGGCTTCACGGTGCATAAATAGCCCTGCTAACTCTGTAGCACCCACTGAGTTCCCCAGGAAACAGGGCATCCTGGGAAGTAGCACTTCTTTTTTTTTTTTTTTCTCTAATTTGAAAGATTTTTATTTTTATTTTGGAACTGCACTTCCTGGATAGGGAGTGAGTGAGTTCAAGGGGCCTAACACTGTTCTCATTCTGCAGCCACCAAAGATGATGGTTCCATAATATCCAATCCAAGTAGGTGGGAGGGGCAAGTGGTAAAGATTCTCCTGTCTCCTGGTTTTCCCTTTCCCCTAATTTCCTTAGTAGCCACGAAGTATCTGATACCTGGAATCCTAGACACTTCCTAGGGTTCTTGTGTTGAAGATTTCACAGCAGCATTTAACATTCTGATATTGGGGTCTGTAGGCAGCAGTTGCCCAGTGGCACAGTTGATAAAGAATTTGCCTGCCAATGCAGGAGACGTGGGTGTGATCCTTTGGTTGGGAAGATCCTCTGAGCAACTAAACACACACAGAGAAGGTGGACCCGAAAGCCTCATAGCCATGTGAGGACTGGCCTTGGGGTAGGCACCGTGAAGGCCCTTAATTTGTGAACCATTTTCCATGGGGTAAGCCCTTTGTAATGATTTTGATGACTTATCCCTCCTCTGTGTCACCTAAGATGGTGATCACAGGGGGGTGCTGCCACCTTCCTGCTCTTTGCCTTCTGCTGTGGCAGCCCTGGTGGTTTAGATGGTGAACAATCTGCCTGCAATGCAGGAAACACAGGTTCGATACTTGAGTAGGGAAGATCTGGATTAGGAAACAGCAACCCACTCCAGTATTCTTGCCTGGGAAATCCCATGGACAGAGGAGCCTGGTGGGCTATAGTCCATAGGGTCGTAAAAGAGTTGAACGAGGCAGTGAATAAATGACCATATCTTCCATCAGAAACTCATAACCTTTGGAACTCAAATCTCAGAGAGGCCTTGCACTGCCACTTATAGCAGCACTGCCTTGGGAACTGTAATGAACTTTGGAGAACATTTAATCCATCATCTTTTTTTTTTTAATTTCTCTCTTTTTTCCCCTTGAATCCTAATTCTCTCTTTTATAGAAATAATTTTATTTATTTATTTTTGGTTGTGCTGGGTCTGCGTTGCTGTGCATGGGCTTTCTCTAGAGGCGACGAGCAGGGGCTGCTCTTTGATGCAGTGCTCAGCCTTCTCTTGTTGTGGTGCCCAGACCCCGGGCACAAGGGCTCCAGCAGTTGCACCTGGTGGGTTCAGTAGTCCTGCCGCACAGCCTTAGTTGCCCTGCGGTATGAGGGATCTTCCTGGACCAGGGAACCTGTGTCCCCTGCATTGGTGGGCAGTTCCTATCCACTGTGCTACCAGGGAGATCCTAATCTATTATCTTATTGTGTTTGTTTATTATTTTTTTTAATTTACAGAGGATCTACTGCTTGGATACATTTTCCTATGTATTTTGGATGGCACAAAGGCATATTAAATATCTCTTTCTTCCTCTCCTCCCTTTTTACTGGCATTCTCTGCCTCCCATCAAATTGTTGATGGTTCTTTATAGATACCACACTGTTTCTGCCTGTGTTTTTCCTGGAAGGTGCTCCACACCTCACAGGCCCCCTTTGATTAGATGCCTCCTGTCACTGTGCATCTCAGCTTAACTGCTCTCATCTCAGGAAACCTCAATTCTCTCAGTCTGGATTGGGGACCCTTTTCTTTTTCAGCTTACCCTGGGCACATCTCCATCACTACTCATGGTACCATGTGATGATGCAATTATGAATTTGTGTTTGTCATCTCCCCTTGACTCTGGCCTCTCTGTGATTATGGACTAGACCTATTTATCTTTGAGTCAGACCCAGATTCTCCTCTAATAAAGACTAGCAGGAGAGAGAAGCCATCATGAGGCTTATAAAAGGGGTATATCAAGGTGGGTGTGGCAGAGATCATAAGAGCAGTAAAAGACTAGCATGAAATCACTCTCAGCTTCTTGGCAGCAGTCCAGAGCTAGAAATTCACCTCCAGATAAGGAAGTAGGAAGGAGTCACTTCCTTCCAAACTAAAGCCCTTGAGTCCCAGGGAGGTTTTTTCAAGCACAGAAGCATGAATCATCACCAGGTGAGTGAGCTGACAGTGAAGAGTAGTGGAAAGATCCCAAGGTGGGTGGTCAGGGGATCTGGTCCTGGTTCATGCTTTGTTCCATTTGATCCACCAGGATACCCACTGGCCAGATGGGACTCCCTAACATTGTCATTCCTTTTTTTTGGCCTAGAACCACTTCTGTCCTTGCCCAGATATCTTCTGGTCTGAATACTGCTGTCCTTAGGCTTCCCTGGTGCCTCAGTGATAAAGCATGTACCTGTCAGTGCAGGAAACATGGGTTCGATCCCTGGTGAGCGAAGATCCCCCGTGCCTCAGAGCAACTGAGCCCCCTGCACTGCAGCTGTTGAGCCTGCGCTCCAGGACCTGGGAGCCACAACTGCTGACGCCTCCGCACCTTAGAGTCTCTGCTCTGCACCAAGAGAAGCCACTGCAGTGAGAAGCCCATGTACTGCAACTAGAATATAGCCCCCGCTCACTGCAACTAGAGAAGAGCCCACATAGTAACAGTGAGCCAGCACAGCCAACAGTAAATAAAATCATAAATATGTAAAAGAATATTGTTATCCTTTTAGATCCAGCTCAGATCCCATCTCCTGAGTGAAGCCTTCATCTTCCAATCCAGATGTGAAGGAAGAGTGTCAACTCTTTGCTCTGAACCCCTATGGAGAAATGTATATACCTGTCTTAGGAATGGGCTTCCCCAGTTGCTCAGATGGTAAAGAATCTCATATGGCAGACCTGAGTTCATTCCCTGGATTGGGAAGATCCCCTGAAGAAGGGCATGGCAACTCTCTCCAGTATTCTTGTTTGGAAAATCCCATGGACAGAGGAGTGTGGCAGGCCACAGACCATAGGCTCACAAAGAGTGGGGCATTATTGAAGTGGCTTAGCATGCATGCCTGCTCTTAGGAAACTTCACTTTGTTCTGCTTCACCATTTTCTTATGAGTTTCTGTTTCTCTAAATTACCTCCATTAATTTTTCCCTCCTTGAGAGCAAAGATCATATTTGTGGAGATCCTTCATTACCTAATTTATGGTAGATACTCAAATATTTGTTGACTGAAAGATTCCCTTTTATTCAGTAAAGAGTCATGGCCCATGGTATGGACTCACTCATTAGCTGTGTGACTCTGGGCAAGTTACTTAACCTGTTTGTGTATCAGCTTCCCCAGCAGTAAATGGGAATAATAGTACCTATTGCACAAGGCTGTATTGAGGAGTCAGTGAGCACTTAGCCTGGCTAGTGCTAGTCCAGAATGTGTTACTCTCTCAGTCGTGTTCTGGACTATAGCCTGCCAGACTCCTCTGTCCATGGAATTCTTCAGGCAAGAATACTGGAGTGGGTTGCCATTTCCTTCTCTGGGGGATCTTCCCAACCTTGTGATCAAACTTGGGTCTCCTGCATTGCAGGCAGATTCTTTACCATCTGAGCCACCAGGGAAGCCCAGTGCTAGTTCAGTCTTCCTTCAAAATATCAGAGCAGGACATACTGTCATTAGTATTGAAACACCAACAGGTAATTGGAATTTTCTCCTCCCTAATTCAGTGGCTTCTTCCCTCATACCCGAATCTGACATGGCCAAACCACTAGTGAGATGTAAAACCCTCCTGGAGAGCTTTATTTGTTTTTAAAATTAATTAATTGATTTTTGGCTGTGCTGGGTTTTTGTTGCTGTGTGAGGGCTGTCTCCAGTTGTGGCAAGCGAGGGCTACCCCTGGTGGTGGCTTCTGTTTTTGCAGGGCACGGGCTCTAGAGCATGTGGGCTCAGTAGTTGTGGCACGAGGTCTTAGTTGCCCTGAAGCATGTGGAATCTTCCCAGACCAGGAGTCGAACCCATGTTTCTTGCGTTGGCAGGTGGATCCTTAACCACTGTGCCACCAGGGAAGTCCAGAGAGCTTTACAGTGTCCTAGATATTTGCACAGATTCCTTGGTTTAGGTTTATCTTGGAAAAGTAAGATTCTACATTGTGTTTTCCAGTTAATCTCAGAGATTTATTTGTTAATTTGCACTTGTTTTGTTTTTACAAGAAGGAATGCCTTTAGCTGGGTTCCTGAGGACCCACAGAAGTTATTCTATTAGTGAAGTTAAGTAGAAATAGAGCAGTCATGTTACAGAAGGTTTATAATGACCAGGTCCCTGAGTAAAGTCAACATCCTGTGATAATTGACACACTTTTCAACTTAAGTGAAATGAAGACAGTTTTCTATACCAAACAGTCAAACAAATGTAGATTCCTGTAACAGTCACAGGCTCCGGGTTATAGCAAACGATACTTAGAATTATGAAAACAGCCCTTCTAATATTGATGGAAAAAGCCCTTTGACCCTTTAGGAAAACTAAAACAAGGACCTACTGTATAGCACAGGGACCTATCCTTAGTCTTTTGTAGTAACCTACAAAGGAAAAGCATCTGAAAAAGAATGTGTATATTTAGCTTTCACATATAAATATGTGTGTAACTGAATCACTTTGCTGTACACCTGAAATTAATATAATTAACACAACATCAGCTAGACTTCAACTGAAAAAAATGAATAAAATGAGAAGGTAAAAAAAGAAAAAGAAAATATTTTGAATCCGTTTTAGCAGGACAGGATACAGAATAAATAAAGATTTAACTTATATTTTGTGGCCTCTAATATGTAGACATTTCCTCACTTATTTCTATTTCAAAAATATTTATTTTATGTCCTTACTTGGCTGCACCAGGTCTTAGTTGCAGCATGGAGGACCTTTGATCTTCTTTGTGGCATCTGGAAACTTTAGTAGCTTCATGCAAACTCGTAGTTATGGCATGTGGGATCTATAATAGTTCCCTGACCAGGGGTTGAACCCGGGCCCTCTGTATTTCAAGTACAGAGTCCTAGCCACTGAACCACCAGGGAAGTCCCTCCTCACCTATTTTCTTATCTTTCCAAAAACCAAGGTTAATGACTACCCAGGACTTGCCTTTCTCAAGCACTTCTATCTAAGCCAGAGGTATCTGGTATATAGGTTTTTTAAATTCTACCGGTGAGGTTGGATTATCAGATGAAAGAAGTTGAGATGCTGCAGAGAGAAGGGGTCAGATGAGGTAACTAGTGGAGTGAAAGGGAGAAGCAACATGTTGCTCTGATCGTGTTTCTCTGCTTGCTGTCAAGCACAGTGAAGCTGTATACTGCTGGCGCTCGGCCTGTTTTGCTGCCCTCAACCACAATGACTTGTTTCAGAATCTTTTCCTTTTGTAAGGCCTGGGTTGGTCGTAAGGTGGTGCTTCTTTTCACAGTCCCTGCGTCTGGCACCTGGCAGTAAGGCCTGAGGGAAAGGGGGTCTTTCCAAGCCCCGCTTTCTTCCAAGGAGGGGGTGAGACTACAGACTCCTTTCTTTGAGGTCTTTCCAGGCAAAGCCTGAGCATGTCTGCCCATCCTCTGCTCCATACTGGCTGGAGTGGGGAAAGGAGGAGGCTGCCTGGGTGAGGATCGTCGTCCTCTGCAGTTGCCTTTCTCCTTTTAAGGACATTGATTTTGTCTTTGTTCTGACAAACAAATAAGAAGATTTTCCATGGAGAACTGGACAATCAGAGGAACTTCAAGGCTGGGGGCCTGTTCCTGCTTCTCTACAGCGTTGCCAAGGGGGAAGGGAAAGGAAATAGGGAAGAGACGCTTGGAAAACTTAACTGCTTCCTGAGAAGGTTTTATATTTCTATTAAAAGTATACTGCACGGACTTCCCTGGTGATGCAGTGGTTAAGACTCCATGTTTTCCCAGGGAGCACGGGTTCAGTCCCCGATTGGGGAACTAAGATCCCACATTCCACACAGTTAGGCCTAGATAAATGAAAACATAAATAAAAATTCTTTAACAAGAACAACAACAAAAGAACACTGCAGTTTACCGCCATCACACACTGAATGCTCCAGTGCGGCTGAGAGGGAGTGCAGGACAGTAACCATGGAGACAGTGTGCCACGGAAAGCAGCATTCGGGGGTTGGAAAGCTGAGTGTTGATTGAAGAAGACAAACAGGCCTGAGGAAATTTGGAGGTTAGCCTTGTTGTTCTCCCTGCTCAGGCACGTTTGGAACCTGTGGGGAAAAGGCTTGATCCACCCCATTTCTCCTCTATTACTTCTCTGTTTCTCCTCTCTTACTGCAGGAGTTTCTAAACACATCCTGCATGCTGGTGTTTGCTCCGACCCCTGGGTTCCCTGGACAGTAAGTGTGCACACGTATGAGAAGGTTACTTTCATCAGGGAGGCCTTTCCTTCATTCTGAAATTACTTTCTTCCCTCCTCCTTCTCCTTTTTAAAAACACAATGATATTGACAGTGTTCCCCTTGCCAAATGTCTTTATGGACAAAATTAAAAAGCAAGTATTTGTACTGGAAAAATGTTTTAAAATATATGTTGGGCCCCACAATTTGGATTTCCTGAGTAGTAAAATTAAGAATTAAAAGGTTTGAGAAGCACTGTGTGGTCATACAGTGTGCCCCTTTGTCAACACAGTCCGTCCACCCCGTTCCTGCAGACTGGGTGGCCGTCCTCGCCCCAGTCCTATTTGTGGAAATACTCGTCTTCACCCAGGCTCAGCTCAGGATGCCACGCCTGCAAGCACACCGAGGTTAATAAGAAAAGAGACAAATCTCAGAGACACCCCTAGTAGTGTGAGAATGACAAAAGTTATATTACAAAATGATGGGAAGGGGCAGATGGAAGGATTATTCAATAAATAAATGGGAAACACAAGTGGCCAATAAGCATATGGAAAAAGTACTCTCCCTGACTAGATATCAAAGAAAGACAAGTGAAAACATCAGAGGTATACTGTTTGTCGCTT
Source organism: Capra hircus (assembly GCF_001704415.2). Lineage (NCBI taxonomy): Eukaryota > Metazoa > Chordata > Mammalia > Artiodactyla > Bovidae > Capra > Capra hircus. The sequence continues at coordinate 26,182,605 of NC_030826.1, read as the reverse complement.
ATGAAAAGTAAGCTTATTTTAAGTATTGTTATAAGTATTTGGGGAAAGTCTCAAGATCTGCTGGCATAAACTGGCAGATGAAAGAAGGATCCAGTTACCAGCAGAAGGAAAAGAAACACTGAGTAGGTAAAAACAGTAAGAACCCATTGCAGAAGTTTTCAAATTTTGGCCTTTTTTTTTCTGAATAAATTCCCAGAAATACAATTATTGCATGAAAGTGTATGGACACATTTATGGCTCTTGTTTCTTTCCCAAATGATTCCCAAATGCTGATTTATCCTCCCATTAGTACAGGAGAAAGCCAAGCTTTGAAAATTAAAGATAAGGTCTTCCCTGGGGGTCCAGCGGTCAATGCAGGGTTGGTCAGGGAACAAAGATCCCACATGACACATAACCCAGCGAAAAATTAAAACTGAAGAAAAACTAACAACCTATGAACCAAGCAAAAAAGTACAACCGTACTGCTATGGATATATCTAAGCAAACTGTTGAGTCTTGGGACCCTCAGGAGTCTAGTCCTGGCTCTTGGTTATAGGCTTGGCTTGCACACCAAACAGCTATGAGCAAAACTTCTGCTTTTTATGTGTCATTGTGTGCAAGTATGAGAAGAAAGGCTTGGACTAGTTTAATTTATTTTATTTTATTAAAAATTGTTTTATTTTTGGCTACACAGGGTCTTTGTTGCTGCACACAGGCTTTTTCCAGTTGTGACAAGCAGGGGCTGCTCTTCATTGTGGTGCACAGGCTGCTCACTGGGGTGGCTTCTGGTTGTGGAGCACAAGCTCTAGGTGCAGGAGTTTCAGTAGCAGCTCAAGGGCTGTAGAGTGCTGGCTCAGTAGTCTTGTTGCATGGGCCTAGTTGCTTCTTGACATGTGGACTCTTCCTGCACCAGAGATCAGACTCATGTCTCCTGCATTGGGAGGCGGATTCTTATCCACTGAACCATCAGGAAAGTCCCAGGAGTAGTTGATTTTAAAGATCTCTTGTAGCATTAATATTTTATAACTCTGCAGCAGTTTTTATACAGCTTTCAAAGTTTGGGGCATTTAACACAGGAATAATAGCTGACCCTGTGTTTTTTTCCTAGGAGCCAAGACAAGCTGATACACAGTAGGAGTCCTGAGCAGGAGAAGTGCATGAAATGTCAGTCTGTAACTCACCAGTCTTGCTCATTGGTACACATAAGACCTCCTTTGGGGACCCCCACAATTACCTGGGGAGCACTTTGCCTGGATTTGTGGGTCTATGTTGCAAGGTAGAGATAAGATCTCCTACAGAAGATGAAGAGGAGGTATATTAGGTATGTCCTAACTGTACTTTTAGTCTACAGTTATTTATGGAACACTTGTTCTGTGCCAGGCGCTTTCCTAGGTTCTGAATACTAATACTTGGCAGTAAGAAAAAAAAAAAATCCTTCCCCTCAGTGAACATTCTCATGAAAGGAAAAAACAATAAACAAAGCAAGTAAGTGAAATACATAGTATGTCAGATGGTGACAGATTCTATGGAGAAAAATAAAGAGAATAAGGGAATTACGGGAAAAATCACAACTTAAAAAATTTTAGAGCGTTTTTTTATATTTTAAAATTTTTAATTGGAAGATAATTGCTTTACAGTGTTGTGTTGGTTTCTGCTGTACAACATTGTGAATCATCATAGCTCTCTCTCTCTCTCTCTCTATATATATATATGTAGCCCCTCCTTCTTGAGCCTTCCTCTCACCCCTGCTTTTTAGAGCAGTTGTAGGTTCACAGCAAAATTGAGAAGATGATGCAGAGATTTCCCATAGACCTCCTGTCTCCACACACGTACAGCCTCCCACATTATCAACATCCCCACCCCTGGTCAGCTTGGTACGTTTGTTAACAATTGATGAACTTGTATTAACACATCACCAACATCATCCGAAGTCCATAGTTTACATCAGGGATCGCGTTTGGTGGTATGCTCAGCCTCTCACATTATCAGCACTCCCCCTGCCCCTGCCCCCAGTCAGCTTGGTACATCTGTTACAATTGGTGAACCTACGCTGACACATCTTCAGCATCCAAAGTCCATAGTTTACATTAAGGTTCACTCTTGGTGTTGTATATTCTGTGTGTTTGGACAAGTGTATGATGACATGTATCCACCGTGGTGTCATATAAAGCTGATCCAGGAAAAGGAAGGTATTGAATAATATCCTCTGAACTGAGAAGGAACTTGGAGATAGAAAAATTAAGGGGCAACTTCCTAAACTACAAAGTTTCTTGTGGGGAATTTGCATATAAGCAGCTGGACAATCCAGAAGGTACAGGGGGCTGTAAAGGGGCCAAAGCTAAAAACAGAATCTGAAAAAAAAAAAAAAAAAAGAGAGAGAGAGAATCTAACTACCATGTGAGAAGCAGGGCTGCACAGACTGGAACCTTGGTTTTTTCCTGGCCTCGGGGGGTATCATAATCTGCATCAGCAAAAGGCATTCTTTCAGTTTTCATATCAGATGAAGGTAAGGGTAAAAGTTGACAGAGAACTTCCCTGGCTTGGGCACATTCTTTGTGAATGGGCTTAAGTTCAGTAACAAGAGGGGAGAACTGCAGGCCTAAGATGGAACTGACAGTATGGAGTCAGTGTGGATCAGCCACATTCTCTGCCCAGAAAAGTCCTCTGTGCTCTTCCTGTTCTTCCCACCTTCCTCCCAACCCCTGGCTGATCTTTTTATTGCCTCCATAGTTCTGCCTTTTCCAGTGTGTCATAGAGTTGGAATCATATTGTATGTGATATTTCAAGTTGACTTCTTTCACTAAATAATATGTATTTCAGTATTCTTAATGTATTTTCATGGCTTGATAGCTCATTTCTTTATGACAATAAATAATACTCCATTTTCCGGATGAGCCACCATTAATCCATTCATCTACTCAAGCACACCTTGGCTGCTTCCAAGTTTTAGTAATTGGATAAAATTATTTTCAGCATCTACCTGCAGGTTTTTGCATGGATGTAAGTTTTGAACTCCTTTGGATAGGTACTGAGAATGTGATTGATAGATCGTATGGTAAGGGTAGGGTTAGTTTTGTAAGACACTGCCAGCTGTCTTTCAAAGTGGCTGTACCATTTTGCATTCCTATCAGCAATGAATGAGAGTTCCTTTTGCTCCACATTCCTGCCAGCATTTGGTGTTGTCAGTGTTCTGGATTTTGGGTATTCTTAATAGGTGTTTGTTTTTTCTTAATTCAATATTTATTTATTTGGCTGCTCCAGGTCTTAGTTGCATCTTGTAGGATCTAGTTCCCTGACCAGGGATTGAACTCAGGCCCCCTGCATTAGGAACACGGAGTCAGCCTCTGGACCACCAGGGAAGGTTCCTCTAATAGATGTTTTAAAGGTGTCTCATTGTTGCTTTAATTTGCATTTGTCTGATGACATACGATGTGGAGCATCTTTTCATGTGTTTGTCATTTGTGTATCTTCTTTGGTGAGGTGTCTGCTAAGCTAGCTCTTTAGTTCTCCCTCTTTTTATGTGATTGGTGCTACTCTGAAGCCTTTTTTAAAAAAGTCTTTATTAAATTTGTTACAATATTGCTTCTGTTTTTATACTTTGTTTTTTGGCTGTGGGGCATGCGGGATCCTAGCTCCCTGACCAGAGATCAAACCAGCACCTCCTGGGTTGGAAGGTGGAAGCCCTCACTTTACTCTTTTGCTTGATTGGTTTCTGAGAAGTTGTATGTAATTCTTATCTTTGCTCCTGTGTAAGTGATGTGTGTTTTCTCTCTGGCTTCTTTCAGAATTTTTCTTTATGTTTGATTTTATGTAGTTTGAAAATGATATGCCTAGGTATAGTGTTGTTGTTGTTGTTTTTTGAGGAGGGGGCATTTATCCTTCTTGCTCCCTCTTGGCTATCTGGATCTGCCATTTTGTGTCTGATGTTAATCAATTTGAGGAAATTCCCATTACACTTGTCACACTTATTGTAGTCGTCCTATAGTTCTTGGATATTTTGTTTCTGTTGTTTAGTCTTTGTTTTCTTTGATTTTTTAATTTGGAGTTTTCTCTTGAGATATACTTCAAGCTCAGAGATTCTTCCTCAACTCTGCCCTGTCAGCTCACAAGCCCATCAAAAGCATTCTTCATTTCTGTTAGAGTGTTTAATCGTTAGTATTCCTTTTTGGTTATTTCTCAGAATATACATCTCTGTTGCTTACATTGCCCATCTCTTCATGCACACTATCTGTTTTACCCATTATTAGAGTCCTTAGCATATTAACCATAGTTGTTTTAAATTCCCTGTCTGATAATTCCAGCGTTCCCCCATGTCTGGTCTTGATGCTTGCTCTGTCTCTTGAAGCTGCGTATGCTCTTAGTATGCTTTATAACTTTTCTTTAGATTTTTGTTTTGATGTGGACCATTAAAAAAAAAAATCTTCATTGAGTTTGTTACAAGATTGTTCCCATTTTAAAAATGTTTTGGTTTTTTGACTGCAAGGCATGTGGGAATCTTAGTTCCTTGACCTGGGATCAAATTGGGGCCCTCATTAGTGAGAGCAGGGAGTCTAACCACTGGACCGCCAGGGGATTCCTGACAGGGACTGTTTTATAGGCCAGTGATTAGGCCTCAGTCTTTTAGTGAGCCTGTGCCTCTCAACTATGAATTTCATAAGTGTTTCTCAGGTTTTTTTTTTTTTCTCTCTACCTTTTTTCTGACCCACTTGGGTGGGACAGGATGCTTATAGGAGACTGAAGTTGAATATTTCCCTTTCTGCAGGTCTGTTAGGCTTGATGAAACCCTGGCAGGTTAAGTTCTGATTAGCTAGTTTCTCCTTAGGGCTTCCCTTGTGGCTCAGGCGGTAAAGCGTTTCTCCCGAGGGTAGTCCCTGTTAAGAACAGAGTGCTCTGCAGTATTTCAAAATAGTTCCTTAGATTTTTCTCCAGTATTTACTGCAAGAAGTTGATTGAGTTCTTGAAGATAAAATTCACAAAAGCATGCCCCTCCCATCCTTGTAACCATGTCCTTTTGAAGATTTAACTCTTAGACTTGTCCACACTCTTTGAATTGTTTCCAATAATTCTCCAAGTTTTAGTTCCAGTTTCCCTAGCCCAACACTGGTTCCAGTGGAGGTTTCTCTCCAGTGTGTTTTGATTCTCTGCAGTTACCTGTTTCTCCGATTTTGGGAGGTAGTTGTTTGCCCTGTGACCTCACTTCTTTTATGGATCTCAGAAGAGTTTTTTGATTTTTCAGCTTGGTTAGCTTTTTACTTGTTGTTAAAATGGAATGTCAGTTTCCAAGCCCTGTACCTGTGGGACCAAAAAGGGCAACAGATTACAGTTTTAAATAATACACTCCCTTAACTTCCTTGCTCTGTCATACCTCGCCTGCCTGAATTCACATCTCTCCATTTGTCTCTTTTCTAGATTTCACAGGTTTTTCAATTTAATTTTTAAGATGAGAAATACTTTAGTGTGGTGCAGAAAACAAAACTAAATGGTACCAGCACCCAGCTTTTCTCCCTAGAATAAGGATCTCAATCCTGTTAGAGATAGGCTGTCATATCTGTGGGATTTTCCTCCCTCTGTTTTTTTTTTTAATTTATTTTTAATTGGAGGATAATTGCTTTACAGTGTTCTGTTGGTTTCTGCCCTACAACAGTGTGAATCAGCCATAAATATACATATGTCCCCTCACTCTTGAACCTCCCTCCCACACACTCCACTCTGTTTTTGTCTGTGTGTTTTTGGTTATGTTCAATTCACAATTGGTAATGCTCAGTAAAGACTATTCTGAACCTTATTTTCATTTTTAAGGTAGTTCCATATTGGTTTATACAGAGCTTCCTCATTCTTGGTCATGGCTACAAGGTGTCTCATTTTATGCTTGTATAATTTAGCTAACCACTTCCCTTTGGATCCATTTAGACTGTTTCAAACCATTTGCTATTGTGAACAATGTTGCAGTAAATAACCTTGTATAATTGTGATTTTACACACAATAAAGTCTATCTGTAGAACATGTTCTTAGAAGTAGAATTTTCTGTGTTGAAAGTAGACATGTTTTTCGATTGGGAAAATTTGTTCCTGGAATTTGTGCCAATTTGCATTCCTCAAGTAATGAAGAAGGGCTCATGTCCCCCCACCCCCCATCAACAAAGTTTTATCAATTAAAAAAATTTTTTTTACCAGTGAGCTAGGTGAAAATGTGACATGTGGGGGCAAAAAATGTATGTCATACATTATCATAGGATATCATACATTATCATAGGATAATTCATACTGGAGAAAAATCATAAACAATGAATTTTATGAGAATTTTCAAAGGGAAATTGGAATTTGTTAGGTGTTGTTGAATCATAGTGGAAAAAACCTAATGAATGTAAGGAATGTGGGGAAACTTTTTTAGGTGGCAATCTTGACTCGCTGAACATCAGAAAATTCACAGTGGAAAAATGCCATAGGAATGTAATGAGTGTGGGAAAAGTTTCTAGAAGAGTTCATACATTGTTCAACATCAGAAAATTCATTTGAGAAAAATCCCTGTGAGTACATTGAGTGTGGAAGAGCCCTCAGCTACAGCTTAGGTCTCATTGAACATCAGTGAATTCATACTGGAAAAAATCTTATGAATGTAAGAAGTGGGGAAACATTTAGATATAATTCAGCCTTAACAGTTCAGAGACTTCATGGTAGAAGAGAAACTGTTTAAATATAATGACTACAGGAAAACCTTTCCTCAGAGCCCACATCTCATTCTATATCACTGAGTCTACTCATGAGAGAAACCCTATAATTTATTGAATGCTGTAAAACCTTTAATCAGCTCTTGAACATCAAATAATTCATTCTGGAGAGAAACTCTGTGAAGAGAAACTCTAACATCACAAGTGTTGGAAGGTCTTCAGTTATACTGATGGTTGAGACCCAGAGAATTCATACAGGAGAGAAATTGGCTGTAATAAATGTGGACATGAAAAAAAAAAAAAAAGAACGAAACTATGGACATGCTCGCTGACCTAGGTCAAGCTTCACAACGACATCAAAGACTTCATTTCAGGGAAGAATCCTATGAATGTAATGAATGTGGTGATACCCTCACTAGGCATGTGCCTGAGAATCTGCTTCTGAAAAAAGAGAATAAAAACTTGAGCAATTGGAATGTCTCCATGTATTTATTTTGTGATGTGAAGCTGCTGGCAGGTCTCTGTATGCACTGTCCTGGTTCATACATTTCCTACATGAGTCCTGGATGAAATGGTAAACGTGGAAGAAAGTTTGTTTACATTTCCTCTTTCTAAATCAGCAGAAGTACCACACCAGTTGGAAAAGCACTGGACGTAATCCTTGGAAATTAATGGAAGCTTTCTGACTTGTCGTGCCATGTAAGTAGCTCAAATGTCCTTGTCAACCAGGGTCAGAGCTCCTGATAGCTCTTGTAGTAATTTTCTATCTGGAATTAGGGAAATGCAAGAAGATCTTGAACTGAAGGGTCCCGGCAAGCTTTCCACCACCAAGAAGTAGTTTATATTGGGAAGAAAGATTCCAGGGTGCTGTGGTATAGGAGCCCTCATACCTTTGAAAGGGTTGAAGGGTGGATTGATTGTCCCTGGTAAAAATGAAGAGAAGTGGATGATGACTGATAAAGTTATTTTCTGAAACTTAATGTTGATTGAATTAGCCACTAGGGTGGTATATATTAAAGAGGAGGATGTGAAGATGCATTCATGCTTGTGAGAATTAAGGCTCAGTTGTTTCCCAGAACCCTGCTTCTGTGTGTCTTCTCAAACTTGCCCGTTTCCTCTCAACACATTCAAGACTAGGGGTACAGGTTCCCGAGCAGATACCCTTTCAAGACAGAATGTGAGGCCAGGACCAGAGTGAGTGTCTGAGGTACGGAATTCCTGGAGGCATTTGATCTCTTGCATGACCTTGTGCCTCTTTTGGCTCAGTCTAGTCCTGGCCCTGCAGAGAAGCCCTAGAGCTTGGACGGCTTGCTTGGAGGGGACTGAATGGAAATTTGGATTTTAGGGGGTCTTGGAACAGCTGGAGCAGAGAGGAAGGGATGGAAGGAAAAATGAAGGAAACATTTGGGAGGAAGCTAGCTGCGGGAAAGAGCTGTAGGAATGGACTTAGTCACAGAGCCGGCTGGAAAAACTGAGTGGCTCTAAGACAAAGCTCTCCCATCTTCTGAGGCACCAGTAATGGCCCTCCCTGTGTCCACTGACTCGTTTACTAAGTGCCGCCGTGCTTGACACATCGCTGTTAGAAGCATGCTTTGAGACTTCCCTTGGCAGTCTAGTGGTTAAGACTTTGCCTTCCAATGCAGGGGGTGTGGGTTCAATCCCTGGTCTGGGAGTTAAGATCCTACAATGCCTCTTTGCCTAAAAACCAAAACATAAAAAGAAGCAACATTATAACAAATTCAATAAAGACTTTATAAATAGTACACATCAAAAAATCTTTTAAAAAAATGGTTTGGTTGGACTCTTCCCAAGGTCTTCAGAGGCTAGCTCACGTAATGATTCTTTATCATAAAGATGTTGGGGCTATTATTACTACTTTTTATGGCTTTGTTATAAAAATAGAGGGAGAACTCGGTGGTCTGGGCTGCACAAACGCTGCCCATTCCCAAGATTTCCAGGGCTGGCCCTTAACAAGCTCTTGGGGGATAACCTTTGAGCCCTTGGGATATCTTGCCTGCTAAGAGAATTTGTATATCTGAGGCCTTGGGCCATACCAGATAGTTTCTGTTAACAATGTGATGCATCTTGAACACCTGTTTTTGTATCCTATGGGCTTGGGCCACACTGCATCTGGGCCAAAGACTGAAGAGCTAAGGTCAGTCACACTGGCACTCCATGCTTCCATGACTGACCCCCAGCAGAAATCCTGAACTGCAAGGCTTGAGCTTCCTTGGTTGGCAACACCATGTATGTGTTATCATATATTGTTGCTGGGAGAATTATACACTGATTATGTGATTGCCCGGAAAAGGCAAAACCAGAAGTTTGTGTCTCGTCTCTCCTGAATTCCACCCTATGCACCTTTTCTCTTTGCTAACTTATTTTTTCAAATTTGATTTTTCTTTTCTTTCTTTCTTTCATGGCATGCGGAACTTCCTGACTAGGGATAGAACTTTTTGCTCCTTGCAGTTAAAACACGGAGTCTTAACCTCTGGACCACCAGGGAAGCCCATCTCTTGCTAATTTTAATCTGCATCCTTTTACTGTAATAAACCTGCTTCCTGAGTTTGGTGAGTCCTGCTAGCAAATCATCAAATCTGAGAGTGGTCTTGAGGACTTCAATATAGATATTCTTGTTGGAGTACCCAGGAAAAGCAGAACAGACAGGCTACAGATTGTTTTGGATCCAAGGCAGTTCGAAGGACTTCTATTTAAGAAATTAAAAAAAATCTCAGCCACAGAACTTTATTTTTAAACCAATTATAATTACCCAAAGATAGAAGTTCAAAAGCAAATGAAAAAGAGCACAAACAGCTATCGTTGTCTATATATTGCTAACAACAAATGTCAAGCAAAGGATATCTCTAGACTAGAGGCACGGTTAAGGGCCTAGTTTACTGTTGGGCCTCATTTGTTGTTCTGGGAGGAACCTATCTGTGATTTTCCCATTTAATGGACCTCTGGTCTTTACTATCAAAGCATTCCTTTTCCCAGAGGAAAAGACTACTACTAAATATGTAAGTGAGCTTCCCAAGTGTTGCAGTGATAAAGAATGTGCCTGCCAATGCAGAACCGGGTGCAATCCCTGGGTTGGGAAGATCCCCTGGAGGAGGAAATGGCAACCCACTCCAGTATTCTTGCCTGGAGAATCCCATGGACAGAGGAGCCTGGCGAGCTACAGCCCGTGGGGTTGCAGAGAGTCAGACATGACTGAGTACACACACTCGTGAAATACATAATTATAATGTATTATCTCACAGTCCTTACTACCATCCCAGAAAGTTCAGTAAATATAAAAATGAACTACTTGTTGGAAGAGTGTCTGTCCATGGTGACTCAATATTGAATGATTAATACCTTAAACTTCACCTCTACTTGTTAACTTTCTCATCTCAGAAACCAGTGACCTTGAAGACACCCCACTGGTTACTAGCTTGGTGAGTAATTCAGAGTTAGTGGGAGAGCCCAGCTTGTTTCAACAGCAGGAGTTTTGTAGATCTTTAATCCTCCCACTCTGGACTTTCCCTCTTCTCAGACTGCACTGAAAGAAGACTCAAATCAGCAGTATTTTTACTGTATTATTGTTGACATTTCCCCCTTCTCCTTATGATGCTCGTCAGTCTTATAAGTTTGAAAGTTGTCTTTGCATCTCTGTCACCATCTTCTCTACTTCTCTTTCTTTTTTTTGATTGCATCAGGTCTTAGTTGCAGCATGCAGGATCTTTAGTTTCCACATGTGGGATCTAGTTTCTTGACCAGGGATCGAACCCGGGGACCTCTGCGTTGGGAGCACAGAGTCTTAGCCACTGGAGCACCAGGGAAGTCCCTTATCTTCCATTTTCTTTATCCAAATATTTTTAAAATACAAAAGTTATTCTTTAAAAACAAAGCCAGAGGGACATCCCTGGTGGTCCAGTGGTTAAGACTCTGTGCTTCCAATGTTAGAGGCAAGAGGCACAGGTTTGGTCCCTGGTCAGGGAACTGAGATCCCACGTGCTGTGTGCTGTGGCCAAAAAATAAAAAACAAAGCCAGGGCTCTTACATGAAATGTCAGTTGGATGATGTTTGGCTATGACCCAAAATAACAATGGCTTACTCATGATTTAAGGTTTTTTTTTTTTTTTTTTCTCACATAAAAGGCCAGACGTAGGCAATTCAGGGTTCCTAAAGAGCCCTCACAGTCTTCTGGGATTGTCTCTAGGGTGAAGCTCCTGCCTTCAGGTATAAGGTGAAGCGGCTGGCATCAAAACCGTGCTGTAGGCAGAGAATGGAGGAAGATGCCTGCCATCTGTCTCTCAAGGGAATTTCCTACAAACTTCTCTTTCCATTCATGTCGCACAGGTCAGGGCTTAGCTACGCGTCCACACCAGCTCAAAGAGAACTGGGAATTGTACTCTTCTTCTTTTTATTTTGGCCGTACCATGCGGCATATGGGATCTTAGTTCCCTGACCAGGGATCAAACCCGTGCCCTCTGTACTGGAAAGGAGATTCTTAACTGGTGGACTACCAGAGAAATCTCAACCTCTGGGACTCTTAAGAGGGGTGGGTGATACTGGGTCACTCATCTCCACCACAGTTGTCACGAATGTTCATCACATTTTCCTCTTTTCTTTTCCCCACCAGGGCTGTTGTTTCACTGCCGTACTTGCCTATAGAAACAGCTTGTCTTACTTTGGGATGCTGGTTATGATATTATTTTTATATTAAGTAATACACATGAGAGTATGCATGTTTCAACATATCTCTTGGTATAGAAATAATTAAGAAGAATCTAGATGAGGGGAATGGTCTTATATTGAATTTTATGGGTTTATTGATATGTAAACCCCTGACTTAAGACACTGCCACTATTCAGAGTGGCAGCTGTGTCAGATTGACAAGGGCTCTGAGATTTCACTTTCTCATTCCTTCTCATCTGCTTTCCCACACAAAGCTGGACTCTGGTTTGTAGGCTTGTGGCGCCACCTGACGCCCATTGAGGACACTGCCTCTTCATCCCCAAGCTGGGAGAGGACGCCTTAACACGTAAACATACCTCTTGCTGCGGTGCCTTTTGAGATTTCCCCATCTACTGTGATTACCCTTTGAAAACCCTCACACAAGCAGTCTTTCCTTCTACCCCTTTCCTTCAACTCTTGCCTGTGTGTGTGTGTACTCAGTCATGTCCGACTCTTTGTGACCCCATGGACTGTGTAACCCACCAGGCTCCTCTGTCCATGGAATTTTGCAGGTAAGAATACTGGAGTGGGTTGTCATTTCCTACTTGAGGGGATTTTCCCAACCCAGGAATTAAACCCATGTTTCTTACATCTCCTGTGTTGGCAGGCGGATTCTTTACCACTGCACCATCTCTCCTCTCCTTGTTTGCACCAGCAGTTGCTGCAGAGTTAACTGCCATTGTACACATTCCAGAGCCTGGTATATGCTAAGAGCTTTTTGTGCATCATCTCACAGTTCTCGCAAGAATCCTATGTATTTACTAATTTATCCCATTTGGAACATCCCTGAAGGTCCAGTGGTTAAGAATCCTCCTTGCAATGCAAGAAATGTGGATTTAATCCCTGGTCAGGGAACTAAGATCCCATATGCTGCAAAGCAACTAAGCCCATGCATCACAACTACTGAGGCTGTGTATCACAACTAATATTATCCCATTTTACAGGTGAGAACGCTGAGGTACAAAGCTGAAGTCATTTTCCCAGGTATGCAAAGCTACTAAGTCGAAGAGTGTAGGGCTGTCTCTAAGCCTATGCTTTACCAGTGGTTCTCAATGCTGGAAAACACCTGTATTTTTTAATTTTTTTAAACTTTTTTAGAAAGTACTTTAAAATGTATCATTGTGTTATGGGAAAAATACATTTTGGTGGTTATTAAGAAAACTTGGGCTTCCCTGGTAGCTTTCAGCTGGTAAAGAATCTCCCTGCAGTGCAGGAGACCTGAGTAAGATCCCTGGGTTGGGAAGGTCCCCTGGAAGAGGGCATGGCAACCCACTCCAGTATTTTTGCCTGGAGAATTCCCATGGACAGAGGAACCTGGCGAGGTATAGCCCATGGGGTAGCAAAGGTCGGACATGACAGTGACTAAGCACAGCACGGCACAAGAAAACTTACCCAATGGTCATGACAATGTTCCAGGGGTACATAAATATATTTCTGGTTTCAATAGCTAATCTAAAAATAAAATTTAGGAGCACTTCCTGCATGTAGGTTAAGGATGCCTATATACTTGTGTGTCTTGGCATATGTTCACTGAATCATTCATTCTCTCAAGTGTGAATTTTAGCATCCAGGCTGATTGTGTTACTTGGATACTGAATTTAAATTGAAAGCCTTGTTCCTCAGGGTTAAGGTGACTTTTATATATTATTTATTTAAAAAAATTTATATATTTGGCTGCTCTTGGTCTTTGTTGCCATGCGTGGGTTTTCTCTAGCTTCAGTGTATGGAGGCTACTCTTCTTTGCCATGCGTGGGCTTCTTATTGTGGTGGCTTTCCTTGTTGCAGACAACAGGCTGTAGGCACATGGGCTTCAATAATTGCAGCACTTGGGCTCATTAATTGTGACTCACAGGCATAGTTGTTACAAGGCATGTGGGATCCTCCTGGATCAGGAATCAAACCCATGTCCCCTGCATCGGCAGGCAGATTCTTAACCACTGGACCACCAGGGACGTCCTAAGGTGACTTTTATATTTAGTAATGTCTTGAGACATCAGAATCACCTGGGAGTTAAAATACAGATAGCTCTGCCCCCATCCTGGACCTTCCCAAAGCACCGTCTCCCGAGGTGGGCCTGGGAATCTGAAATCTGCCTTCTGCTCACTAAGGGAAGTGCCTTATAATAGTGTGGTATTACTGCATGCATTTTATGAGATGTTGAATAATTTGAAAGCATGTGATAAAAATTCATTTAATATGCAATAAGTGAAAAAAGCAAATCCCCTCCAATTAAAACAAAATTTCAGGAATCTCAGTTTGAGAGCTCATGAAGGAAGTTGGACACTGTTCACCCTAATGAACCGATAAACAAATGACTGAGTCCTTTGTGAGTATCATGAGAACTTGGCCATTGTTTTGATTTGCTTCATGCCTTCTGTGGTTATGTTGTGGATTGTTATTTTTAAATGTACTGCACAGCCTAGCAGAACCTAAAGAGGCATGACAACTAAAAGTAATGTGTCCTGGATAGGATCTTGGCATGGGAAAAGGCACTAGATAAACACTAGGGAAATCTGAATAGGATACTGGACATTAGTAACTGTATCAGTTGGTTCTTTAATTGTAACAAATGTACCATTCTCAGGTAAGATGTTAATATGGGAAACAATGTGGGATAGATGAGACTGTAATACCTCTGCAATTTTTCTATAAATCTAAACTTGTTCTAAAGTTAAAAGCTTATTTAAAATAAGTAAACCAAAGAATTACAAACATGGCAAAAATGTACCATTATCATTTAAGTGTTTTTATGTTCTATAACCTCATATTTGCATTTCTGTGTAATGGTGTTAATGTTGGGCTTCCCCTGTGGCTCAGTGGTAAAGAATCTGCCTGTCATGCAGGAGACATAAGAGGCATGGGTTCCATCCTGGGGTTGGTAGCACCCCCTGGAGGAGGGCTGGCAAACCACTCCAGTATTCTTGCCCGGAGAATCCCATGGAGAGAGGAGCCTGGCGGGCTACAGGCCATAGGGCTACAAAGAGTCGGACACAACTGCAGTGACTAAGCACACAGCATGCATGCTAATGTTAGCATTGAAAAATGAAAGCAGGATGGAATAAAACTCCATAGAAAAGTTTTAACAATCTCTATGCCACTTGATCTTATATCTTTAGGAAAGAGTACCTTGTGAAATCACGTAGACAGCAAACATAGCCTTTGAGCAAAACATATTCATTGATTGTAGGTTTATGAGTCATGTGATGATACCAGCTCACCTTATCTTTATTTCTTTTGGGGGAAATTACCTTAAATTGTGTAATGTCTCCAGAAACTCATTTCTTGCCAAAACCTGTCAGCTTTGTAATGGTGGTGGTTTTCTTATCAGGTGTGATGAGGGCAGTCATGTCCATTTTCATAGAGCCAAGAGGTTAAGCCACTTATTAAAGTCTCAGAAATAACAAATGGTAGAGCCAGGACCAGAAGCCGGGTCTCATGGCGTTTAAGCTAATATTCTTTTCACCTCTCTGCAACAACAGGGGCTGGGCCCTAACCCTTTACAAGGTATGATGGGCCCTCTTCCTCTTTCCTGTCAGAAGGCCACTTTCACTCAGGTATCTACACCTGCCTGGAGCACCTGAATTCCAGAGAAGTCAGCTGGGTCTCAGATCTAGGTGGCTCCCTAATTGTCTAACCAGGGATTCTTTAAAAATATATTTTTTAAATTATATTTTGGCCACACCACACGGCATACAGGATCTTCACTCACCAGCCAGGGACTGAACCCATGTCCCCTGCAGTGGAAGCACAGTGTTAACCACCGGACCACCAGGGAGGTCCCTAACCAGGGATTCTTAACATGAGAGCACACTGGAATCCCCTGGGGAGCTTCGCTTATGTTTCTTACCTCCAGAAATTTGGAAATATTTGGTCTACAAAGCAGCCTGGGATTTTTTTTTTTTTTGCCCTAAAATTATGGCATGTTGTGGTTTATCGTTGCTATCCCTTGGACTGCAAGGAGATCCAACCAGTCCATTTGGAAGGAGATCAACGCTAAAATTTCTTTGGAAGGAATGATGCTAAAGCTGAAGCTCCAGTACTTTGGCCACCTCATGCGAAGAGTTGACTCATTGGAAAAGACTCTGATGCTGGGAGGGATTGGGGGCAGGAGGAGAAGGGGACGACAGAGGATGAGATGGCTGGATGGCATCACCGACTCGATGGACGTGAGTCTGAGTGAACTCCGGGAGATGGTGATGGACAGGGAGGCCTGGCGTGCTGCAATTCATGGGGTCGCAAAGAGTCGGACACGACTGAGCGACTGAACTGAACTGAACTGAACCAAAGAACAGATCTGCCTGTTAAACCTGCTTCCGAGGAGGTCATGGAGTTTTTCGTGGATGTCATTTCTATTGATTATCTGTCCCAGAAGTTAGAACACCTACCCCTTAGAAGCGGATGCCTGGCTTTAGGCAAAGCTCTTTGGGTCTCCCCCCAACAAGACAGACGTTCTACATCTCAGGATATAAAGCAGAATTCATTTCTCGTGTTTTTAGAGTAGAAGGCTAGTCCCACAAGCTGAGGGCTGAAACAAACCTAGTCATACTGAACATTGTGTGCTGTTGTTGAGTGTGTTGTTCCAGAGGGCAAAAGTCTTTTGACTGGTCTCTGAGGGGCTGCAGTGTCCACTGTCTCACATAGTTTAACAGTTGGGCCTTGTCAAAGGAAAGGAGTCCCCTGATTCTGACAAGGTCTAATGTAATCATTCATGTCCCTCTCCATGAATCCCAGTCTCCCCCAGGTTCAGCCCCTCTCTCGTCTCACCCTAACTGATCTACATCTCAAATAGTTGTTTTGTTGCTGTGCGGTTGCTAAGTTGTGTCCCACTCTTTGCAGCCCCATGGACTGCAGCATGCTAAGCGCCTCTGTCCTCCACTGTCTCCCAGAGTTTGCTCAAATTCATGTCCATTGAGTCTGTGATGCTCTCTAACCATCTCATCCTCTGCCACTCCCTTCTCCTTTTGCCTTCATTCTTTCCCAGTGTCAGGGTCTTTTCCAGTGAGTCAGCTCTTCTCATCAGGTGCCCAAAGTATTGGAGCTTCAGCTTCAGCATCAGTCCTTCCAGTGAATAATCAGAGTTGATTTCCTTTAGGATTGCCTGGGTTGATCTCCATGCAGTCCAAGGGACACTCCAGAGTCTTCTCCAGCACCACAATTTGAAAGCATCAATTCTTTGGTGCTCAGCCTTCTTTATGGTCTAACTCTCACATCCATACATGACTACTGGAAAAACTGTAGCTTTGACTATATAGACATCTCATATTAAGCAGCATAGGATGATGGGAGGTGTGGCCTGTTTTCCCAATTAAAGGTGTTTGTCCATCTCCTCTAGGGATGCTGCTTGTATCTTTGGGCTCTAGAGACTTTAAACCCTTGCCCACTAGTGCTGGAAACAGTCCCAGATTCTTCCAACATCTTGGCACCCCAGATACTCCCTGGATCATCGTGTCCTCCCTCCGGTCTAGCACAGTAGGTCAAATTACATACTCAGTCTTATTAAGGAAAGGTCTAATTTGATCTTCTAGAAGGTATAATTTTATAAGATTGATTGCTGCTTATCCAGGGGTGGCCTTATTCAAAAATAAAGAACAAATTAACCAAGCTTGATGGTTGATCCCTCTGGTTGCTGTATTTTGGTTCACTGACACTCCAATGTTATATGGAACTTGTGGACTCTAGGGTCAGCTAAGGTTCCTTATCCACCCTGTGAAAAAGTTACCAACCCCGTGATAACTGTTGATGTAATGGGATAGAAGGCCTTCCCCAGATGACTTGGTGGTAAAGAAGCACCCTGCCAAGCAGGAGACATAGGTTCGAACCCTGGGTCATGAAGGTACCCTGGAGAGGGAATTGGCAACCCACTCCAGTATTCGTGCCTGGAGAATCCCATGGAGAGAGGAGGCTGAAGGTCTACAGTCCAAGAGGTAGCAAAAGAGCCTGACACAACTTAGTGACTAAACAACAACAATGCGATAGAAGGAGCTTTGCACAGTTAACTGGCTACATTTGCTCTTTTAACCAGATTTACCCTATGTCCCAAATCCCTGCCATTATTCTTCTGGGTTAACGTATTGTTCCTTAAGGCCACTGTTAAAATTCAGCTTAATTACAGAAGATTTTGTCAGGTAAGCATTTCCTAGTCAACATGTACAGACCATCTGTGATTAGTGCAGTGCTCTGGGCACAGTCCCTGAGGGCAGGTTGGGTTCTTATCACTAGATGGGGAGATGAAAAATATTCTCACAAGAGAATACAAGATACCAAAGGTGAAATTAGCCCAAATGCCAAATGTCACTGGAGGACAGTGAAGGAGTGATTGAAATGAGAAGAGAGCAAGCCTGAAAGGCTTTGTGGATGTGATTTTTTGGAACCAGGTCTTGAAGTATGGAAGCCAGGTGGTAACGCAAATACACTTATCATGCAGGACTTTATTCCAGTAGATGGGAGACACTTTATGTACATGTGAACCAAATGTGGATTTTCTGGATGTTAGATTTGAAACTTCCTCTCTGGAACTGATTGTTGGTCAAAATAGTGGCAAAACTGGCCTAGACAAAACAGCCCCTCTAAAGGATGGATGGGTGGTTTAGTCATGAAATCATGTTTGACTCTTGTGACCCCATGGACTATGGGCTAGACTATAGGACTAGAGGACTGCCAGTCTCCTCTTTCCATGACATTTTCCAGGCCAGAGCACTCGAGTGGAGTGCCATTTTTTCTCCAGGGAATCTTCTTGACCCAGGGATCAAACCTGAGTCTTCTGCATTGCAGGTAGATTCTTTACCAACTGAGCCAGATGGAGGTAGGTATGTATTCAGTGACACTCTAGGAAGGAAGCCAGGTTGAAATGAGGAGAGCCTGGGGAGGAGTCTGAAGATGTGGGTGCTAATCTGGTTTCCCGTCTTCTGACCTGAGTAAACCTGGACCAGCCACTGAATCCTTTGAGCCACGTTCCCCTGTGAAGGACTTTTCTGCAGCTGCTGTAGACAGCCAAAGCTTCCAGAGACGCTGATCCTGGGTAGTATATACAAGAGGGCTTTGGAAGCTATGTTCAGTATTTGTAAGGTCTGGATTTGTCGTTATTGTTCTTTTAAACTGTGCCTGAAAGCCTATATTTTTGCCTACCTGAATAACATCTCTTTATCATGATTTCGTATATGGCATGAGTGTAGTGAAGTTGAGGATCATGTGAATAACTCACTGCTGCAGGGGTAGAGACAGTTTGAACAAGGAGGAAGACGACAAGCCCAAGATAAATCTAGAGAGAGAACGTATGGGTGTTGGCAGCAGAATTAAGCATCAAGAGACAAAGGGACACTTTTGCTTTAGAGGGACCCCAAAGGGTCATCACAACTATGGATTTCAGTGGCATTGGACCCAAGGACAGCATTGTGGGTAGGGGTATGGCGTAAGAGAAAACGAAGTACAAAGAACAGTCATCAGTGTGGGCGATGGCAAAGGGATCACATTAACCTGAGAGGTTGCATCACAGAAAAAGGATCTTGTTGAAGCGCTGAAGTGCATCCAGGGTTTTTTTTAAAAAATCGAAGTATAGTTGGTTTACCATGTTGTGCTAGCTTCAGGTATACAGCAAAGTGATAAGTTATATAGATAGATTGGATGCATCCTTTTTCAAAATTCTTTTCCATCATTGGTTATTGCAAGATACTGTATATAGTTCACTGTGCTTTATGGAAGGTCCTTATTTTTCTAAATTAATTATTTATTATTTTTGGCTGTTCTGGGTCTTTGTTGCTGTGACAGTTTTTCTCTTGTTTTGGAGAGCAGGCACTACTCTCTACTTGTGGTGCAAGACTTCTCATTGCAGTGGCTTCTCTTGTTGTGCAGCTCAGGCTCTAGAGAGTGTGGGCTTCAGTAGTGATAGCTCCTGGACTCTAGAGCAGAGGCTCAGTATTTGTGATGCAAGGGTTTAGCTATTCCGCGCCATGTGGGATCACCCTGGACCAGGGATCAAACCCATGTCTCCTGCATTGGCAGGTGGATTCTTTATCACTGAGCCACCAGTGAAGCCCTGTTTATCTATTTTATATATAGTAGTGTGTATCTGTTAATCCTAAATCCCATTATCCCTTCCCCCCACCTTCCCCCTTTGGTAACCATAAGTTTATTTTCTATGTATGTGAGTCTATTTCTGTTTTGTAAATAAGTTTATTTATATCATTTTTTTAGATTCCACATATAACTGACATCATATATTTGTGTTTGACTTATTCACTTAGTGTGATAATCTCTAGGTCCATCCATGTTGTGGCAAATGGCAGTATTTCATTCTTTTTTATGACTTAGTCATATCCCATTGTCTCCATATATACCGCATCTTGTTTGTTCATTCATCTCTTGATGGACATTTAGGTTGTTTCCATGTTTTGGCTATTGTAAATCATGTTGTTATGAATGTTGGGGGTGCATGTATCTTTTCGAATTCAAGTTTTCATCTTTCCCAAATATCATCCATGATTTTTAGGGGCTGTATCTTGAGCTGGAAAAACAGCATCATGAAGATAGAGAGGAGTCATTCTGGCCTTCTGCAGGTTCTCTAGTCACATTGGGAACTAACATGTCCCTGTGATGGTGGAAGACACTTGGACTTGGACACAACACTCCTCCCATGTTGTTTTCTCAAAATAGAGCCTCAGAAATATTCATGTAGGACTGCCTTGGTCTGGATGGCAAATGATTTCCACTCACATGGGAATTCAGACTATACTTAGCAGCAGTTTCTCAAAGTGTTGTGATGAGGGGCTCAGTGAACAGAGACACTAGAAGTGCTGTCTTAGCCCTGGTGACATGTGGGCTCTGTTTTTTGGCTGTTCTGGGTCTTTGTTGTGGTCCACAGGCTTTCTCTGGTTGCAGAGCAGAGGCTCTTGAGCACACGCACTCACTCTCCTCAGGTGGGCTCATTATTTTGCTGGCCTTGTGAAGACTCCAGAGCCCTGGAGAAGAGCGTCATGCCCTGGGCTACAGTTTTTTTTTGTTTTTTGTTTTTTCCTGCTTTTTCCCTCTGATCACTTGTTCCCTGGTACATTCTGCTTTTGTCTATTTCCAGTGCAGTTCCTGCCACCACCTCCAGCTCTCCTTCCTCAAAGCCCAGCACTGACCCCTCTGCCAGAGCAGCCTTCTCTTCTCTGCCTCTCTACCTGGCACTTAACCATAGCCCAGTCACTGAAGAGTGAGATTTCCAGGTGTCGCTGCATTTTATCCCATGTTGAAGGGCTTCCCAGGTGGCTCAGTGGTAAAGAATCTGCCTGCCAGTGCAGGAGACATAGGAGATGAGGGCTTGATCCCTGCGTGGGGCAGATCCCCTGGAGAAGGAAATGGCAACCCACTCCAGGATTCTTGGACTTGGACACAACACTCCTCCCATGTTGTTCTCTCAAAATAGAGCCTCAGAAATATTCATGTAGGACTGCCTTGGTCTGGATGGCAAATGATTTCCACTCACATGGGAATTCAGACTATACTTAGCAGCTGTTTCTCAAAGTGTTGTGATGAGGGGCTCAGCGAACAGAGACACTGCCTAGGAAATCCCGTGGACAGAGGAGCCTGGTGGGCTACAGTCCATGGTGCTGCAAAGAGTCAAACATGACTGAGCGTGCGTGCTCACACACACACACACACCCCACGTGAAAGGGGCCATGGTTTCACCTGAGAGGGAGAGAGATGCGGACCTTACAGGACCTTGAAGGCACCTCTTCAATTTAGGACTTGTCCAGGAAAGATCTGCTATTTTGGCACAATGTAAACATAACCTCAGATGTTAAGATGTTAACATGGGTCAGACGATAAAATGTCTGCCGAAATGTGGGAGACCCGGGTTCGATCCCTGGGTCAGGAAGATCCCCTGGCGAAGGAAAGGGCAACCCACTCCAGTACTCTTGCCTAGAAAATTCCATGGATAGAGGAGCCTGGTGGGCTACAGTCTATGGGATCACAAAGAGCTGGACACGACTGAGCGACTTCACTTTCTTTTCTTCTTTAACATGACCTTGCTGGATTAGGCTCAGAACTGGTTCCTCTGGGCTCCCTGGGGTAATTGTTAACCCTAGAAAAGGAGATTGCCTTTGTGTTTTATTTCCTTGCATCTTCATAGCTGAAGGTGTGAAGGGAACACTGAAGACTTAATTGAGCCTTCAGCCAGTTGCTGTAGTGTGTGGAGATGAGATATGAATATTTCACGTCAGTCGCTTTCTACTGAACATGGGCTCAGCATGGCTGGAGGCTCTTCTGGATGTGTAACTGAGTGCTGACTCTTAAGGGGCACTCTGTGTGTGGGAAAAGGTGTATTCATAGGAAATGGTTAAGTCACATAAGGCAGGATGCATTTGTGTTGTGCTGAGTGAGACTCTGGTGTGTTGAATGTACTGTGAGGTTGGTGCAGTTGAAAGGAAGGCAGGATCAAGGAGAGAGGTGATGGTGATAAAAAGAATGAATGTGTGAAGTTGAAAGAGAAGAGCTATTTACAGAAAGAGAAAGCTACTAAGCCAGTGTCCCTGTGTTAGGTCAGGCCCTGGCCCGGGATTATTGACTGGGAGAAAAGGGTTTTGAAAAATAGGAAGGTTTTCAAGGTGGCTGCTTTTGGTCATTTCTTCAAGAATCCTGACAAAGACTTACATTTACAATGTTATTTAAATCTCAGGGGACACTGAGTGCTGTTATGAACAGTTTGGTGGTAGCTTGGAATGTTGTCCATAGAGGATAGAAAATATAATTATGATCAGTACTAGGTCGAAATCAGAGTTGTAAGCTACTCTGAGAAGTGGCACGGTTTTGAAGTCAAAGAGAGGAGAGTAACCAGTACTGGTAGCCGTTCTCCCCACATCTCCTATAGAGAGAAGAGAAGGGACAAGGGTGAGCAAGAATCATATGCCTTTTATTTTCCATATTCCTATCTCTGTGTGAATTCAAGAGGTGGCTGACATTCCTGGCTGCCATTTTTTTTTCAAGAGGAGCAACACTGCTCATACTTACATGTAAGAAGCAATTCCATGGAAGTCCTGAACCTGTTAGGAGACTGTGAAACACCAGCCCCTACCCAGTCATACACATCCTCATACACTCTTGAGAATGGCTATTTGTGGACCATATGCCTTGGCTTCTTCCCTTGGTAGGTCCCTGTTGCTCCAGATGGCTTCTAAATTGGCTAGTGCAGTGAAGCAGATAGGCAAGGGAGTAGCTAGGAGGATACAACTTATCCTTTTCCTGTTTAACCCACATACTGGGGCTGATCAAATGAAACAACACTGTTAACATCTGGCTAGCAAAGTAATGCTCAAAATTCTCCAAGCCAAGCTTCAATAGTATGTGAACTGTGAAATTCCAGATGTTCAAGCTGGATTTAGAAAAGGCAGCAGAACCAGCAATCAAATTACCAACATCCATTGGATCATCAAAAAAGCAAGAGTTCCAGAAAAACTTCTACTTATACTTTATTGACTATGCCAAAGTCTTTGACTGTGTGAAGTGAAGTGAAGTTGCTCAGTCGTGTCTGACTCTTTGTGACCCCATGGACAGTAGCCAACCAGGCTCCTCCATCCATGGGATTTTCCAGGCAAGAATACTGGAGTGGGTTGCCATTTCCTTCTCCAGAGGATCTTCCCAACCCAGGGAAGATTGACTGTGTAGATCACAACAAACTGTGGAAAATTCTTAAAGATATGGGAATATCAGACCACCTGACAGGCCTCCTGAGAAATCTGTATGGAGGTCAAGAAGCACAGTTAGACCTGGTCATGGAACAACAGACTGGTTCCAAATTGGGAAAGGAGTACGTCAAGGCTGTATGTTGTCACTCTGCTTATTTAACTTATATGCAGAGTGTATGACGCAAAATGCCTGGCTGGATGAAGCACAAGCTGGAATCAAGATTGCCGGGAGAAATATCAATAACTTTAGATACACAGATGACATCACCCTCATGGCAGAAAGTGAAGAAGAACTAAAGAGCCTCTTGATGAAAGTGAAAGAGTAAAGTGAAAAAGTTGGCTTGAAACTCAACATTCAGAAAACTAAGATCATGGCATCGGTCCCATCACTTCATGGCAAATAGATGGAGAAACAATGGAAACAGTGAAAGACTTTATTTTAGGGGGCTCCAAAATCACTGCACATGGTGACTGCAGCCATGAAAATAAGAGACGCTTGCTCCTTGGAAGAAAAGCTATGACCAACCTAGACAGCATATTAGAAAGCAGAGACATTACTTTGCCTTCAAAGTTCCAAAGCTATGCTTTTTCCAGTAGTCATGTATGGATGTGAGTGTTGGACTATAAACACAGCTGAGCGCCGAAGAACTGATGCTTTTGAACTGTGGTGTTGGAGAAGACTCTTGAGAGTTCCTTAGACTGCAAGGAGATCCAGCCAGACCATTCTAAAGGAAATCAGTCCTGAATTTGGAATGACTGATGCTGAAGCTGAAACTCCAATACTTTGGCCACCTGATGTGAAGAGCTGACTCATTTGAAAAGACCCTGATGCTGGGAATGATTGAAGGCTGGAAGGAGAAGGGGATGACAGAGGATGAGATGGTTGGATGGCATCACCAACTCAATGGACATGAGCTTGAGTAAGCTCTGGGAGTTGCTGATGGACAGGGAAGCCTGGTGTGCTGCAGTCCATGGGGTCACAAAGAGTCAGACAAGACTGAGTGACTGAACTGAACATCTGGACCAGTGACACCCAAATTTTAGACTGCATCAGAACTCCTGAAGGGCTTGGTAAAACACAGATTGTTGAGCTCTAACCTCAGTTTCTGATTCAGGAGATCTGTGGGTGGGGTCTGAGAGTTTGCATTTCTAACCATCATTCCAGCTGCTGCAGATTCAGACACCACACTTTTGAAAGATTTTTTTTTTTTTTTTTTTGGCTGTGCTGAGTCTTCCATTGGTGCATGGGCTTTTCTCTAGTTGTGGCGATGGGGCTACTCTCCAGTTGTACTCCAGCTTCTCATTGTGGTAGCTTCTCTTGTTGCAGAGCAGAGGCTCTGGGGCTCGCGGGCTTCGATAGCGGTGGCGGAGAAAGTAACAAGTACACAGGTGCTGAGTTAAGAACTATCAAGCTATTCAAGAAATAAAGAAGTTAAGTTATGGTAGAATGCTGTTCCCACTGCCTGAACCGCTGTCCCCTTCACTCTTAACCCCGGTAATTCCCGGTCAACCTTCAGATTTCAGCCTAAACATCACTCCCTCCAGTAACCCCTCCTTGACCTCAAGAGTGGGTCTCCCTTTGCCACCAACAGATGACCGGCCTGTTCCTAGGATGTCAGGGTCTGCGTTTACCAGATTCGTGAAGTCGCGAAGGGAGTGACGGGATAAGGGATGCAAATGGGGAAGTTAAGGACACAGTCTCTGCTTGGGGAGAAAGTGAAGCCAACTTTCAATTTCTTGAGCCCGGATCAATGCTTGAGGAGCGACATCAGCGTGCAGAGCGGCCGGTTCCAGGGCGGAAGTGCATCCCTGGAGCCGTTCTAGGAAACTCGGAGGACCCAGCTTGTCGGTGATCCTCGGACAGAAGTGGGCATTGCCAAGCGCAAAAGGCCACTTCAGGGAGCTGGTGTGGGAGGCAGCGGCGAGGTGGGGCTCGTGTGAGGGCGAGAACCGGGGCAAAGGAAGCCTGGAAAAGGTGAGGAGTCGCCCGCCAGCCGACCACCTGTTCCTCCCGGGAGTGCGGCGCGTGCTGATTGGCTGGAGTGCTGCCTGGGTACCGGAAGTGGCCGATGCCCGTCGCCCGTGAAACCAAGACAACAGCTGCGGGTTCTGAGCGAGCGGGCGGAGAAGCGTGGGGAGCCCGACCGGAGCGAGTGTGGGGCGGTAGCTGCCTGAGGTGAGACCTCATCCCGTCCCGGCGCGGGGCGGAGGGCACTGGGCTCCTGAACCCCTGGCCCGGGAGCCCCGCGGAAACTCGACGTCTAGGCCCCTACCAGATTCGGGTTCGATATATGACCTTGGACGTTATGGTCCCCCAAGCCCCCACCGGGTCCCCACCTGCACAAACCCTGGACGCGGCCAGGGCCCGTCTTCGCCCTGGTTCCCTGCCTGTCAGTCGCTAGACGGGAGCAGCAGGGACACCCCCTTCCTCGGTCCAGACTTGGGGGCCGATGGGAGCTGTGGTTTCCTCAGATGGTCCATCCCCAAGTAAACTGCGGGGACGAAATGGCGGGCAGTGTCAAAAACTCCAGGCCTCCTGGCAGCTTGTGCCCAGGGCCGGCAGACGGGATATTGGCATAGGAAGGTTATGGAAAGGAGGTAGGTTTGAGCACAGGGTTAATAGAGCCTTACTGATTGTGGGAACAGGGAGACAACAGAGGAAAAGAAGATAACAGTGCTTTAAAGGAGCTTCTTTTTACAGCTAGTTACTGACATCAGCAATGTGTCAGACCCCCATCTAGGGTCTTGAGATACAGAAATGAGTGAAATACCCAGTTCTTCCTCCTGGGTACCACAGATTCCTTGTGTAGACAAGACATGTACACAAATTCCTTGTGTGTTTACCAGGTACCCGAAATATGTTAGGCACTGGGAATGTGAAAATGAATAGAATGTCCTTGCTTATGGTCTAAAGAAGGAAACAGATGACTTAGCCTATCCCTGGAGATTCCGACTCTAAGAGATCTGAGGTGGAACCTGGAAGTTAGTATTTTCAGAGGTTTTTCTAGTTGACTTTTCTGCATCTAACCTAATCCCAGGCCAAGAATCATTAAATATCGTTCATTAAACAAACACACAAAAACCTTCCTGCTATGATTGCAAGCCCACTGAAGAATTTTTTGAGTTTTATGTGGCTCCTCGTGTAGGCAGTATTGTCCTTTAAAAGTTTCATTTCTCCTGGTTAATAAGTTGGTGGATATTTGGTTTATGCATCATTATTTTGTGAATGAGGATTTCTGAGCGCATTAAAAGAAATACAGATCTGCAGAGTTGAAAACTCTGTTCTGAACTTTGGAGACCCAGCAGATGCTTGTCATCCCCTGAACTGAGAACTAAAAATGCTGAGCCTGCTCCTGAGATGGCATGTCCATCTTCTCTCTCTCCAGGAAAAACTCATTTTAAATTTAGAAAAATGAAGAATTGAGAAACATAGGAAATTATGTTTGGAAATTTGAATTTGTGCTATGAGTAGTGGAGTGTTTCCACATGAGGACAAGGTCTAATGTGTATCTGTACCTCTGGGGAAATCATTCAAAAGGAGGATGGCTTTGGGACTTCCCCGGCAGTTCAGTGGTTAAGACTCCTCACTTCCACTACAGGGTCCATGGGTTCAGTTCTGGTTGGAAACTAAGATCCTACATGCCTCCAAATGTGGCCAAAAGAAAAAAAAAAGAAGGATGGTTTTATTTATACATAAGAAGGTGTCTATAAAGAAGGTGTCTAAAAACAATATTTAACAAGTGGCATTAATATTGTGGCACTGGTGGAATGCAAAGTAAAAATAATCAGAGGGGGCAAAATTTAATTGGGAAGACTTTCTGGGTTAGAATTTTGAACCAGTGTTGAAGTTGGGGATAGATATACATGCCTAACTTCTATGTCTTGTATCTTGTTTTTCTGTGAACACATGATTTTCCATATGGTGTGAGACATGTGAGTTTTATGAATGCTGATTTTATAAGGAGCTAGATGATAGAAAAGAAGTAACTATAGGAGAGATGGTGGTGAAAAGGAAAAAGGCCAGAGAGGGGTCAGAAGTAGACAGGGACTGAAATACCAGCTTGTGGAACTTGTTCTTGGATGAGCATTAGAGAGAAATTCATTTAAGACAGCGCTTCCTAACTCAAATAGTACCATGGTTGAAGAAGAGAGCTAAATTCTCTATGATGAATTCTTACAGTTATATAGGAACACATTATTTATAATTTTCAAAAACTTCAATGGAAAGGGGAAATCCAGGTTTTGAGTGTCTGCCTTTTTTCCATGGGAAAATTAGAGAAGGCACTGAGTGGGGGAAACTTGAAGAAGATTCCAGTTCATTTTTAGGGGTAGCAGAAAGAGCTTCCAAGACTTTAGGATTCCAGTAGGAGATCAGGTTCCTTCTAGGTGTCAGGAGAGGGAGCTGACCAGGGCTGCACCCTTGAGTGACTCGGGAGGCCTCAGGGTATGATCCTGTGGATGACTGGAGGCTGGGCAGAGAAAAAGGGCAGTACAAAGGGCACCCCCAAAATCCCCCCTTTCCCCTTCCCCAGTCTCTCCTGCCTCTGAGAATCTTCATTTCTTCACTAATCTCATCTTTTTTTCCCTCTTAAGCTTTCTGTCTACTGGCACCATCCTTTCTAAGCATATTCAACTCTCTCCCCATTGGAGAAAATCCTTCTTTGATTTTCTTTGGCCTTTTGCACTAGTGCCCATCTTGGTCCTCTCCTTTCATCTAAAATTTCTGAAAGAAGCAGCAAATTTACTAATCAGTCCACTGGCACCTAGTTTCTGCTGCTGTCATTCCACTGACTCTGTTCTCGCATGTTATCTGTAACTACTCAGCAGATGTTCTCCAGCTCTTATCCTACTGGATCTATCAGCTGCATGTGATGCTTTGTTGTTCCCTCTGCCATGGCCTTGGTGACCTCTATGCCTCTGTATTCTGGTACTTCTACTTCTTTCTCTTCCTGGAGGGTTTATATTCCTCTCATTACCCCTTTATCATTAGGGTCCTAACAGGAAACAGGTACTTTGCTCAAATTAGGATAATTTGAGTAGGGTTTATTTGCAAAGAAGTTAGTTGTAAAAGGTGTGGGTGTGGGAAGGGTGTTGAGGAACCTGGGACTGGCAATAGCAGAGTAGTCACCAGCCCTAGACCAGAAGAGATAAGAGGTAGGAGAGGTTCTGGAACCCATATGAGACAGTTGGGTAGGACAGACTCCTTGAGATGAGTAATGAACTTCAGTTGAAGGGCACCAGGAGCTCAAGGAGACCTCATAGGAAGGAACCAGGAGGATAAATACTCTGACCTCACTCTCCTCCCTCCTTTGAGCCTCCTGTTGGGGCTTTCCATTGGTAAAACACAACTGTTGGCCTGTTGGTGAGTGCTGTGTAGGTTAGCCTTCTGGGGCAGAGAGCAGGGTGGAGAAAAGTTGAAGGATCTGGAGTGAACATGGAATTTAACTGGAGTACTCTTGAATGTTGGCTTTGACTTTCTAGGTTTCTGTCTTCAGTATCTGACAGTTCTCACACTGTATTCATTACTGCCTATGCTGAGTACTGTCAAGTCTGTATCTCTCTTCTTGACTGCTATAAGCTTTAGACCAATATATTTTGGCTGATTCTTTGATACTTCTGTATGGATGTGTTGAAACTCATCTTGTCCAAATCAGAGCTCACTTGTCATCTGCCCTCCTAAACTAGCTATTCCTCAATATTCCCAACCTTGGTGGTACCACTATCCATCTAATTATACCTACCTCATGCGTGTATTCAATCATGCTCCAAGTCTTAGAGGATTTGTTCTCTCAAACATTTCTCTAGTCTGTTTCCTCTTCATTCACACTACTGCTGTTACCCTTGCTAAATCTCTGGGGCCATTGTATCTGTTAGTAGCAAGTTTGACTTCATAAATAAAAAAACCATAATGACTTAAGCAAGGAAAAACCTCATTTCTCTCTTAGATAAAAGAAATTCAGAGGCAGGCATTCCAGGGCTGGTCTGGCAGCTTCACAGAGTCACCAGGGACCCAGGGTCCTTCCTGCTCTGGTCCAGGGCGTGCTAGTGAATGCATGGTCTGAGGTGGCACGTCCAGCTGTCATCTAATGCCCCAGGCACAGCCCCAAGGAGGGTGAAGAAATGTATCCCCTTACCTTTAAGTAGATATCCCAGAAGTCCCTTGTGCTTTCATTTGCATTTTACTGTCTCATTGGCCAGAAGTTGGTGATGTCACAAAATCTAGCTGCAAAGAAGGCTAGAGAATACATTTCCTTAGATAGCCTTGTTGCTACAAAAGTAAATTCATTATTCTGTTGTTGATGAGGTGAGGAAGAGGGAAGATTGGGATAGACAACTAAAAATCCTTGCCATAGCGTTTTAGAAATCTTTTTAAAAATACAGGCTTTTAGACTTATAAAAGTGCTAAGAAAATTACATAAAGGGACCAGTTATACTCATAAATAAAATAACATTGCAAACATATATATAATAACAACCAGTTAGAAAATATAAGAAAAACTCACTAAAAGAGAAGACATACAGAGATGTGATAGATATAAAAGCATCAGGGTAAGTTTGGAAATTTTACAAAATTATACTAAAATTCATTTGGAAAAATAGAATAGACAGGAAGTTTTTGTAAAAGAAGACAATAAGAGAGAACTTTCTCTAACATATTAAAACATTTTAAGCTATCGTAGGTTGAACAGTTTGGTATTAGAGAAGGAATAGACTGATCAGGAGGACTGAAAGGAGTCTGGAAGTGGACCCAGATATATATATGGAATTAGGAGGCATTTCAAATTAGCAGGGAAAATTAGGTATTGATACAGTGTAGTAACCATCTGGAGAAAATTAAGCTAGAACCTTACTTCATCCAAATACAAGGGAGTCAAGCGTGGTTTCTTCTGGGACCATTGTAGCTAAGTCATGTTAACCTTCTGAATGGGTGACCCTCGACAGCATATACAATCCCCTATTCTGTAGAACTCGTGAGCACCACAGCACTGGGCTAAAGATAGCTCTTCTTGCTACTCATTTCTGGTTCAGTTCAGTTCAGTCGTTCAGTCGTGTCCGACTCTTTGTGACCCCATGAATCGCAGCACGCCAGGCCTCCCTGTCCATCACCAACTCCCGGAGTTCACTCAGACTCACGTCCATCAAGTCAGTGATGCTATCCAGCCATCTCATCCTTTGTCGTCCCCTTCTCCTCCTGCCCCCAATCCCTCCCAGCATCAGAGTCTTCTCCAATGAGTCAACTCTTCGCATGAGGTGGCCAAAGTACTGGAGTTTCAGCTTTAGCATCATTCCTTCCAAAGAAATCCCAGGGCTGATCTCCTTCAGAATGGACTGGTTGGATCTACTGCCTCTATAAACTCCAAAGTCATATTAGTCATTTTTGTCCCTTCTCCCAACCTTCTCCATATATTATCTGTTAATATGGCCACAATTTTCCTTAGATGTTTTCCTTACCAACCTCAGGTTTTCTCCCAACTCACCGTTAATATTATGGAATTTTTATCAGCATCTTCTTACCATCCGTTTCCTGTCTCTAGCCTTTAATCTCTTCCTCTGATCATTCCTCTCACTCTCTTCAGTCAGCGTCTGCTATTTGTGTAGCATGTCCACCATAATCCTGAATCTTTCTCTTCTCTTCCATAGCATCCTATAATCTCACCAGATACAGAGAGTGCTGTCAGAACCCTGTTGAGCTCCATACTTCCTAGCATGGGCTTCATTCAGCTGTGATACAGCCACTTCACAGACTTACTTCTCTCATTTCAGATTGTGAGATGGGAACTGAGAACAAGGAGGTAATTCCCAAGGAAGAAATTTCTGAAGAATCTCAGCCACATGGGGCATTTTTAGAAAAAATGGAAGAAAAACTTACAAAGGTGGCGTGCCGGGGTCGTGAGTTTGGAGCAGTGTGTGAAGAAGACATATTGGAGGGGCATTCTGGAGAGTCCACAGAAAAGATTCTGGGGCAGGAGTCATCTGAGGAGAGAGACTTTGCATCAGAGTTGATTATCTTTAAGAAATCACCCTCCAGTGAGAAAGATCAGGAGAAGGATGAGAGTGAGAGAGTCTGCAGACTCAGCTCAAACCTGCTCACACGTCAGGGAGACACCACAGTAGAGGCAGTTAGCACAGTTGCTACTTCTGGCCAGAACTTCATAGAGAATTTAGGACCTAACAAAACACACAGAAGTTCTGTGGGAGAAAAGCCTCATACATGCAAAGAATGCGGGAAAGCCTTTAATCAGAACTCACATCTTATTCAGCACATGAGAGTTCATAGTGGAGAGAAACCCTTCGAATGCAAAGAATGTGGAAAAACATTTGGAACTAACTCAAGCCTTCGAAGGCACCTGAGAATTCATGCTGGAGAAAAGCCCTTTGCCTGTAATGAATGTGGAAAGGCCTTCATTCAGAGTTCACATCTCATCCACCATCATAGAATTCACACTGGAGAGAGACCTTATAAATGTGAAGAGTGTGGTAAAGCCTTCAGTCAGAATTCAGCCCTTATTCTACATCAGAGAATCCACACTGGGGAGAAACCATATGAGTGTAATGAATGTGGGAAGACCTTTAGGGTTAGCTCACAGCTTATTCAGCATCAGAGAATTCATACTGAAGAAAGATACCATGAATGCAATGAGTGTGGCAAAGCCTTCAAGCATAGCTCAGGCCTTATTAGACACCAGAAAATTCACACTGGAGAAAAACCGTATCTATGTAACGAGTGTGGGAAAGGCTTTGGGCAGAGTTCCGAGCTCATCCGACATCAAAGAATTCACACAGGAGACAAACCGTATGAATGTAATGAATGTGGGAAAACTTTTGGCCAGAACTCAGAGATAATCAGACATATTAGAATTCATACTGGTGAGAAGCCCTATGTTTGTAAGGAATGTGGGAAGGCCTTTAGGGGGAACTCGGAACTTCTTAGACACGAGAGAATTCACACTGGAGAGAAACCCTATGAGTGCTTTGAGTGTGGGAAGGCTTTTAGACGGACCTCTCACCTTATTGTCCACCAGAGAATTCATACTGGAGAGAAACCTCATCAGTGTAATGAATGCGCCAGAACATTTTGGGACAACTCTGAGCTGCTTCTCCACCAGAAAATCCACATTGGAGAGAAACCTTATGAATGTAATGACTGTGAGAAGACATTCAGCCAGCATTCCCAGCTTATCATACATCAGAGAATTCACACTGGAGAGAAGCCTTACGAGTGCCAAGAATGCCAGAAGACCTTCAGTCGGAGCTCTCACCTCCTCCGACATCAAAGTGTCCACTGTATGGAATGATCTGCGAAACAGGAAAGCCTTCTGAGGGAAAAGCTGAAGTCAGACTTAGTGTTCTTAATCTGCACCTCGAGTTCTCAGATCAGATGAATGGGCAGAACTTCCCTGTCCTTGTACTGATTTTTATTTAAGCAGCTGGACAAAAAAAGATGAGGCACTTTTATGAACTGTTCATTGAGAAGTTTCACTGTACTGAGTTAAATCATAAAAGCTGTTTCAGGCCTTAATTCTCCTCTTTCCTTTTTCCTCCTCTTCCTCCTTCCCACCTTGTGGATCACATAACATTAAGGGTCTGCACCAGCCATCTAGCCCAGATTGTTACTATTCAGGAAAAATGGAGGAATTCCACCACCTCCTAGGAATGGCAGAGTTGACCCCTTGAATATTAACCCCTGAAATGTTAAAGTTGTGGCCTAGGAGACATACCTCTTTGTTTTTTCCACTGTTTAGCGTTGGGATTTAGTAAGCTTTATTAGCTTGAAAATGTTCCAAACTCTCTATCAAGTTTCCTTAGAAGATGGTAGTATTAATGAAGAAGCAGGGAACTTGGGTCATCTCCCATCTAGGACTTCCTCAGTGATTTGAAGAGGTGCCCTGATGGAGGAAACTGACAGGCAATTTATAGGATCATAAGTGAAGGCCCTCAGAATCCAGAGGGGCTGATTAGCAAGGCCAGGGGATAAACAGGTGAGGCCAGGCCACTCAACATGAATAGAAGCAGCTGTTTTACAGCCACTCTGACTGGTCCCAAGAACTCTGCTGTGTTCACTTTTGGCCCCAGTTCCTGCTGCTGCTGCTGACAAGTCAGGAAGTAGCTCGAAGAGGACTGTGCAGCTTCATTGTCAGCAGGCATCAGGCCACAGTGATGAACAGGTTCACCTGACTGACCAGGGCTCCTGCCTTGCCAAAGCACTTAAGCTCTCATGACCACTGTTGGGGGTCCTTGGTTCATGGACCAGAATGTGATAGCCTCTTCTTAGTTTGCCCTTGACCTTGGAACTGTCTTTCTTCAACACCTCTACATGTGTTCTGTGTTCTCCTATGTGTTTCTTTTTCCTCCAAGGAAACACATCCTCAGTTTTTCGTGTGTCAGTGTTTCTGAGGCAATCTTTCTGAGGTAGTGGGAATTGCACTAATGAGAATCCAGCAGGCTTGGGGTTTGGTCTAAGAACTGGACCTTGAACAAAGCACTTGACCTGCTGATCCCTAGTTTCCTCATCTGTAAAATAAGGGGAGTTGAAGTAAGTGATCTCAAGTTTCAACCAACCCAGTAATTCCTCAACTCTTTTTAAAAAATTTAACTTTATGTATCCTCAGTGTTTTATTCTTTAATCTCTTTATTACACTAATACTAATCACTAGTATTTATTGAATTTTTACTATGTGTCGGAACAATGCCAGACAGTTTACATTTTTATTTTTACAGCCTCTCTGTGATGTGGGTCCTCTCTTTTTAAAAACAGACAAACAAACAGCTTTATTGTGGTATAATTTACATACCATAAAATTCTCCTGTTCTAAGTGTTCAATTGAATGTGCTTTAGTTTATAGAGTTGTATAACCATTAGTGATCTGGGTACTCTAGCCCAGTTTGAAAGGTGAGGGGCAGGGGAGATGTCAGGTAACTTGATCACATGATCAAGCTCATGCTCACACAGCTAGTAGTGCTAGAGCCAAGACTCCAGCTCTGAGCTGTGCTCCAAAGCACTGTGCTGTACTCTGGGTAGGTGGATACATTACTGCCTTATTCAAAATCCTTTGTACATTTCCGATTACTACATGAATTTGAATATAGCTGATTTAAATCATGTCCTTGGAAAGCAGTTCTTTAACTTACCTCTTTCCGTGGGTGATTACAAGTGCAGTGTGCTTTCATTCCTTTTTTCATTGCTCAAGCTCAAATTGAATGATTCCCAAACATATCTTTCTCACATGAAACCTGGATGTCACCCATTCCCTTAACTTCTGATTCCTGTGTTTGAACATTTTATTGGCACATACACCCCTTGCCAGCCCTTAATATAGAACTCAGCCTCTTTACGCTCCCCACAAAGGATCCCTTCACACAAACATACCCATGAGTAATACTGGCTTTACTGAAGATTTTGGTGCGTAAAAAGTGGAGAAGGAGGTTCATATCCTGTTAAGACATTTTGTTCTCAGAGTTCCCTTGGACAAACTGCCACTGAAAATTTTTCTCTTTGTCCTTCCCTCTCAGGTTTATCACTTAAGCTGCTTTTTTCTTGCCAGATAATGAGCAACCCCCACCTCCAGCTCCATTATCTTCTTAAACCCACTGCTTAGCAAATAGAAAAAAAAAGCCCTTCAGTTAAATATACTGTTGGAACATTAGATGCAGTTTTGTGACCAATTTTTGTTGTGCTCGATCCTAATGTTAAGGAAGGAAGTTCTCCTATCTCATTCTAAGAAGAATCTGCCAACATATATTAATGTTTTCCCAAGAGAAATTCTGGTGAGTGAAATTATTTCCACCTTATATACACACTTCCTGTAACCTCACTTCCTATCTTTACCACCTCTCATCCAGCTAGCTCAGAAAGACTCCTCTCTTTTCCTTGTTTGCCCCCTCCCCCCTCAATTTACTTGGGAGCCAAAATCTGATCATAATGTAATTACGACTGGTAGTCATAATCTAGTGCAAGTAGAATTCTGTCAAGGAAAAAAAAAGACTGAAGTTTTCTTAATGTTAGACCCATTAAAAATACCAGGCCTCACAATCTCAAAGACCTACTAAAATACCCAGAAATACCCTTCAGGATGTTTGCAGCTATGTCCATGTATATTTTCACCCTTCCCTAATTAAACAGTTTTATTGGTATTCTAACGCTTTGTGTAAATAAAGTATTTCTTTACAATTCTGTTGATTTGATGCCTTTCTAATGTGTATTCCAACATACATTGTATCATTATGGTCTATAGATAGATATAGTTTTTCACGATTAACAACAATGTAATATTCTGGATTGGAATTCCGTGGTAGTCCAGTGGTTAGGACTCCATGCTTTCACTGCCTGAGGGCACGGTTCAATACCTGGTGGGGGAACTAAGATCCCACAAGCTGAGCAGGCGAAAAAATGAAAACAACCCCTCCCCCATCATCTGAATGGTTCTTTTTATTTTTAAATGTTACTGAGATTTCCGGGCTGGTGTTTCCTGGTCTAAGGCACCTTCCTCGGGTTGTTGGGTCTGGGATCTTTGAAACTCCAGAGAATTCTGCCTAGAAAAATGTGCATGCAAATTCAGGGAATTCATGAACCATCTGAAACCCATCTTTGAACCCCTGTAGTCCCTTACACGTTTTGAAATCAAACGTTTTCTTATAACAAACTACCAAGTAATCCGCAATAACCTCTCCCTCATCACATTCCCTCCGCTTTGGAGATGAAGCTATGCCAAGACTGTGCCTTTGGGTGAACCCCTGAAAATGGATGGGAGTTGGAGCCTCAGTAAAAATCCAGTGGGAAGTGGGGTGCGATTCTGGTGATAACCTGAGGGCGGAGCTTCAAAAACGTGGGTCCTTGGACATTCATCAAGCTCAGGCTGAGCGCCTACGACGCGACTGGACCTGTGTGCTGCGCGGGGGCTGCGTGCCACGAGGCTAGTGGAGACCTGAACTCTGCAGCAGCGGACAGCGCCGCGGAGTGGAAGTAGGAGAGAATGCTTCGGTTCTCCCATGGAGTAGGAAGCCCGCCTCCTACCTGAGAGCTGGGGAGCAGCTCCCTGAGAGCTGGGGAGGGGCGCCGACGAGGCCACCCAGGACGCGAGCTCATCCTTCCCCAGCCCCTGGCCGACCCTGCCACGTTCCTGTCTTCAGCTCCAGGCTTCTCACGGGGACTCGGCAGCGACTCTCATCTCTCCTGCTGTGCCGCCGACGAGAACGCTGATGTTCTACTTATTTGTACCACGCTTTGCAGGCAGTGATTTTATCGGTGGACCCAATTTTGCCGGCACCGCCAAACCTGTAAGAAGTCGCCGAAGGCACTCGGCCGCCACTGCCTCCGGGACCAAGAGGAACGAGCTGCATCGAGTCAGGGCGCGAGCCCAGCGGCTGGGGCCGCGCTCGGAAAGCGGGCAACTCTCCTCAGTGCGCTACCTGGCGGGCAGGGCGGGCGGCACGCCGCGCTGATTGGCCGAGGCCCGAGCTGCCTTTTTGCTGGTGACCAGTGGGGCGAGCGGAGAAGGCAATGGCACCCCACTCCAGCACTCTTGCCTGGAAAATCCCTTGGACGGAGGAGCCTGGAAGGCTGCAGCCCATGGGGTCGCTGAGGGTCGGACACGACTGAGCGACTTCACTTTCACTTTTCACTTTCATGCATTGGAGAAGGAAATGGCAACCCACTCCATTGTTCTTGCCTGGAGAATCTCAGGGAAGGGGGAGCCTGGTGGGCTGCTGTCTATGGGGTCGCATAGAGTTGGACACGACTGAAGCGACTTAGCAGCAGCAGCAGTAGTGGGGCGAGAGGTCTGAGGGCCCGAAGTGAGCGTCGGCCGCTGTACTACGCTGACCCCCAAGTCGAGTCCAGGGGCGCCCACCACCCAGGACCTGGGCCGGTGTCGTTCTCAGGTCGTTCGTGAGGATATTTCACATTTCAAGGTGGGATTTCTTAGGCTGTTCCCGGATGTTCACTTGCAGTCCCCCAGGTGCCTTCCGACTTACAACCAGGCCTATTAAGATAATTATCTAATAACTAACTACTAAAATTTAACTTAGTGGCAGTGGGGAAGGACAGACTCAAGGTACAGAAGGCAGGTTTGGCTTCAGAAAGAAGAAAGCACTGTCCTCTGAGGCTGCTGGAGGGACTAAGAAGACAGATGTGGAAGGGATGAGGGCAGGGGCCCTGCAGAGTTGATCATTTGATGCCTTTTGCTAAGAAATGTGGTTATTTATACATTGGAGTGAGCAAAGGTCTGGGTCAGCTTCCGAAGATTACCCAAAAAGTCATCAAGAAAGGACACAAACTTTTCTTTAACCCTGATCTGCTGGGTACATCGGCATTCTCTGAGCTGGGCTGTGGTGGGAATGAGCTGAAACTTTGGTCATAGGAGGACTGTAATCCACATTCCACTCCCTTGTCTCCCAAGTGGGAGTCATCCTCTGCTTCCCTGATCCTACTCTGCCATTTCTGGGACCAGGACACTCCTTCCCCAGTCAACCTGCAGCACCAGGTTGCAAAAGTGGGGAGATGTTCCATGGGGTAGAGCACTGTTCATTGTCTTTCTAAATTGGTTCTCTCCTTCCCCTTGCGTTTTAATTGGTCAGACTGTCACCTAGCTGGAGGTGTTTTCCAGCGGTAGGTGGATGTGGCAGTGTAACTGAATCTTCACCAAGATTCAGTTGGGGCACCTTCTGTAACACCTGGTGAAAAGGAAACTGCCTGTCCTTGAGACTGTTACTTCACTCTTCCTAGGAGCTGGAATGTGGGTACAGAAATGATCCAGCATCAACCATGCAGGCAAACCCATGCTAGTCTAGGGGATGGAGAAGCAAGGTGGGTCCTTAGAGTATCTGGTGAAACTAAACTCAGTTGTCCCTTAGACCAGGGCTTGGCAAACTTTTCCTGTAAAGGCACCAGAAGTAAACATTACAGGCTTTGTGAGCCACACTTCTTTTTTTCCCCTTGCTTTTTACATTTAAAAATATAAAAGTGATTCTTAGCCTGTGGGCTATAAAAAAAACTGGTCACGAGCTGGATTTGGCCTGTGGGCTGTTTGCTGACCACCAGCTCATGTCTGGACATTTATGTGAGAAAGAAATAAAAACTTGTATCAGAGAATCAGGAAGGCCTTTGCCACTAAAGGGCACTCGAGGGACAAAGCAAAGAGGAGGGGCTTCTGGTCCTGGTAGTTTTCCCTTCTTGTCCTTACCATGTGGCACCCATCCTCTGGTGAGTTTGCAGGTACCTCAACCAGTGGCTTCCTGCCCTGGCTTGTATCACCTTGATGAACTTTACAAGCCAGTGTCATGTTGGTCAATATTTAACTTTTTTTTTTTTAAAGCTCTGACTTCCACAGTGAACTCCCACCATCACCAACTTCAATGCAGGCTGGTGAAAAGGTGCAAACTGGCTGTTGCATGCCTCTACAGACCAGCTCTCATGCACCACTAGAGCAGCCGCACCAGTCCAGAGTCCTGGGCTATTTGAGTGTGGCTCTCCCTAGAGGTAATAGCTGTTCCCCATGCTGCTGGTCCTATATTCTTAAGATCTCTTTATCTCCTTTAATAGATCATTCCCCTTGACTAGTTAATACTTCTTTATATTAAACTTTCCCTGCTCAGATAACAAGTGTGGTTTCTGTCTCATGCTTGGACAGTTGTAGATGGGACCCTGTCCCAACAGGCAGATTACTGTGGGGCTGAGGAAGGGCCAGGACCAAAGACCCATTCATAAGAATACTAATATAGGATGGCCATTACCTGCACAGCGGCTCTGTGCCAGACCCATAACTCTGATGAAGTTGGCATGTTGGCTGTTACTCAAAGCCAAAGGTATGCTAGTTGATATAGTCATCTCAAATAGAGGGTATGAAGTGATGACCTGCAGGTAGTAGGACTAGATACAGTTTTTCCTAAATCAAGAAAGACACAGGAAAAATCTTAAAGAGCTTATAACTTTTATGGAATCTAGTTCTAAAACTGATTAGACAAAAGTACAACTCTGCCTGAAGACTTTCTCACCCTCAGTCCACAGGGAAGGCTCTTCTCTGGCATGAACTCTTTGGTGTCTGATAAGCTTGGAACTCCATCTGTAGGCTTTCCCACATTCTTTACAGATGAAAGGTTTCTCTCCATTGTGGATTCTCAGACACTGACTTAGGTAGGAGCTTTGGCTGAAGGCTTTCCCACATTCATTACACTTGTAGGGCTTCTCCCCTGAATGAATCCTCTGATGCTGAACAAGATGAGCACTCCGCCTGGAGGACTTCGCACAGGCATAGCACTTGTAGGGTTTCTCTCCTGTATGAATTCTTTGATGCTGAATGAGGCTTGAACTCTGGTTGAACATTTTCCCACAGTCACTGTACTTACAGATTTTCTCTCCAGAATGAATTCTCTGGTGGATGATAAGGTGTGAGTTATAAATGAAGGCTTTACCACATTCACTGCATTTATGGTCTTTCTTCCCTGTGGGAGTTGTCTTATGGGCTACAGTCATCTGTCTGAAGCTTTTCCCCTGAGTGGGGGACTCCCTCAGTCTCTCCCTTTTAAGATTTCTCTGCTGCTGCTCTAAAGGACCCTCACCTTCAGAGGTAGCTTCAAAGGTAGCGGTGCTGGTGGTTTTCTCTGAGCACCTGTGATTCCACTTCAGTAATGGGTGGTTGTGGCAACTACCCTTTGTCCTTGGTCTCTGCATCATCTTCTGCAACGTTTGATGGAAACTGCAGATATACCTGTTTTGAGTGTACAGAGAAATGACACTCAGATTAGGATTTCTGGCATGAAAATAAAAGCTTGAAAAATATTCAGTATACACGTGACAGAATTCAGAAGGACAGTCACTTAAATATGGGGTCATCTCTTGGTTTTGGTAATGGGACTGTGTACGGGAAGCTTCTCCTTTTTTCCTCATCCCTCCTCCTTATCTGTTTTTTTCCCCTAATTTTTAAATTTATGGAGCACTGCAAAAGTGTTATTTGAAAAATAAAATAAATTTTAAGGCAGGATCTTTTTTTTAGGATTTAGTTACTCTTTAAAAATATGAGAAAAAGTTAATATTTTCAAGAAACTGGGGAGTGGTTAACTGATGTTGTATAGAAAAGGAAAAATGAGAATCACAAGGTGATGGAAAAGGATGTTCCTAAAGGCACAAAGACCCTGCCCCTCTGACTTTGTGATCTTCATCTCTTTCCAGTCAACCCTTGCTCCTCCAATCTGTAGTCACAGAAAAGGGTCCCCAACCAGCTGGCTCTTTACTGAAAGGATGACTGCCTGCTTGATGCTCTTGGCCTTTCCCTTTGACCTGCTCTTTAAAAAAAGAAGAGACAAATGCTTTGCCTTTTCATCTTTAAAAGGTCTGTAACACTTTGTGGTTTTAATTGTCTGTAATGCTTTCTATAATCTAAAAAGGACAAACAGCAATGGCTATAAGGTAATGCCAAACTTTAAAAATACATATTTTTTTCCAGGTTAAATGCTTGTGGTTAAAGAAATATGAAACATGCTTACTAGGGAAAAAAAAAATCAAACAATAGTTAGCTCTGAAGAGAGACATATGAAACAGAGGTAAAGGAAACAAGGAAAACTGCAAGAAAGGAAAGGAAGTGGTGGGAAGTAAAAACATACTTTTGGAATAGATACTAAGATTAATCTCTGTTTTTTGTTTTTCCTGTTTTGTTGCTAATAAGAATTTGAATTTTCAGATGCTTCTCTCTTGTGGTGGTGGAGTTATGGTGTAAAACCAAGTGTTAAATAGAATTTTCTTAATTAGCAACATATTCATGTCACGTTCCAATGGTTTATGAGGTTATACAGTGCTCTGCAAGGACAGTGCATGGTCCTGAGGCTCTCAGTCTAGGGTCTATGGCTATAGATTGAGAGGAGAGGATCTTTATGGGGATGGATGAAAGCTGAGGAGGAAGTTGTTGTGGTAAATCTGAAGGGCAGAAGTGTAGACAAAAGAGAATTTCACATGGGGCTTTTAGATGGGGAGTAGGTGGTAGAGAAAGATAATGACAGACTGTGTCTCACATGGAATGCCTTACAGATTACAAAGTGTGTTTTGGAAGCCATGAAAAAGTTCAAAGAGAAAAGATTTCCAAGCTGGCCTGTAGCTCAGGGCAGTGAAAACCGTGAGGCCAAAAGTGAATGAAGTATTTTCTGGTCCTGCTTCAGGGCTCTCAGGGTTTCCCCAGTGGCTCAGTGGTAAAGAATCCACCTGCAGTGCTGGAGACATGGGAGATGCAGGTTTGATCCTTGGGTTGGGAAGACCTCTAGAAAAGGAGATGGCAACCCACTCCAGTATTCTTGTTTGGAAAATCCCATGGACAGAGGAGCCTGGTGGGCTGCAGTCCATAGGGTCACAAAGAGTCGGGCATGACTGAGCATGCACACACTGAGGGCTCGCTAAACCAAGAGATGCTGGTGAGGTTTTATAGCCAGATATGCTAGAAATTCAGCAATGTGTGAACCGTGAACATCCTGATGTTCAAGCTCGTTTTAGGAAAGGCAGAGGAACCAGAAATCAAATTGCCAACATCTGCTGGATCATGGAAAAAGCAAGAGAGTTCCAGAAAAACATCTATTTCTGCTTTATTGACTATGCCAAAGCCTTTGACTGTGTGGATCACAATCAACTGTGGAAAATTCTGAGAGAGATGGGAATACCAGACCACCTGACCTGCCTCTTGAGAAATCTGTATGCAGGTCAAGAAGCAACAGTTAGAACTGGACATGGAACAACAGACTGGTTCCAAATAGGAAAAGGAGTACATCAAGGCTGTATATTGTCACTCTGCTTATTTAACTTCTATGCAGAGTACATCATGAGAAACGCTGGCCTGGAAGAAACACAAGCTGGCGTCAAGATTGCTGGGAGAAATATCAATAACCTCAGATATGCAGATGACCCCACCCTTATGGCAGAAAGTGAAGAGGAACTAAAAAGCCTCTTGATGAAAGTGAAAGAGGAGAGTGAAAATGTTGGCTTAAAGCTCAACATTCAGAAAATGAAGATCATGGCATCTGGTCCCATCACTTCATAGGAAATAGATGGGGAAAGAGTGGAAACAGTGGAAACAGTGTCAGACTTTATTTTTTGGGGCTCCAAAATCACTGCAGATGGTGACTGCAGCCATGAAATTAAAAGATGCTTACTCCTTGGAAGAAAAGTTATGACCAACCTAGATAGCATACTCAAAAGCACAGACATTACTTTGCCAACTAAGGTCCGTCTAGTCAAGGCTATGGCTTTCCCAGTGGTCATGTATGGATGTGAGAGTTGAACTGTGAAGTAGGCTGAGTGCCGAAAAATTGATGCTCTTGAACTGTGGTGTTGGAGAAGACTCTTGAGAGTCCCTTGGACTGCAAGGAGATCCAACCAGTCCATTCTGAAGGAGATCAACCCTGGGATTTCTTTGGAAGGAATGATGCTAAAGCTGAAGCTCCAGTACTTAGGCCACCTCATGCGAAGAGTTGACTCATTGGAAAAGACTCTGATGCTGGGAGGGATTGGGGGCAGGAGGAAAAGGGGATGACCGAGGATGAGATGGCTGGATGGCATCACTGACTCAATGGACGTGAGTCTGAGTGAACTCCGGGAGTTGGTGATAAACAGGGAGGCCTGGCGTGCTGCAATTCATGGGGTCGCAAAGAGTCGGACATGACTGAGTGACTGAACTGAACTGATGCTAGAAATTTAATCCTTAGAGCTACTACATAAGGTAGGTTATCATTATTCCTAATTTTGTGGGTGATGCGTCTCTCACCTAAGTGATAAGAACAGTAAGGCCAGGATGATGACAGCTTCTGAGCTCCTGTTCTGTGACCTTTATACTCCCTCCTCCTTCCCTCCCTCCCCACAGAATCCTGTTACTCAACACTCTCTGGGAAGGGCCAGGGCTCCATAGGCTGCAGCTGGAAGCTTGGTTTCTCCTGGGCTGCTCCCAGAGCTGCCTTCTCCTTTCGCTCTTCCCATGCAGGTCCACACGCAAGGCCTGGGACCTGGGGGTGATCAGGTACCACTTGGTTTCTGTGGGACCAAAGCCTTCAAGGAGACTTTATAGAGCCTCCTCACAGGACAGGGGCAGGAAGAGGAGCTAGAGTCTCATTCAGGGCTTGAAGGCAGAAAAGACAGAGACGTACACTCAATGTTCTACTTGGCCCCAAACAGTTTTGAACTTGGCAACTCCCCATACTACTGCCCCTCTTTCAGACTGGAAGGTTATTGATCTGGTTTCCACAACAGATTGTATGTTCCCCTTTCCACCTGGGGCCCTGGTTCATTGAGTCCTTTCTCTAAATCCTCCAGCACAGTCACAGCCTTCTCTCCACTCTTACGGTGATGTCCCCGCACCCAGGATTGGAACTCCTTGGGCAGGATGGTCAGGAATTGATCCAGTACCAGTACCTCTAGGATCTGCTCCTTGCTGTGACTCTCAGACCTCAGCCTCTCACAGCAGAGGGCCCTTAGTTGCCTCAGGGCCTCCCGGGGACCAGGAGTCTCTTGGTAACAGAGCTGCCTGAAGCGCTGGCGGAAGATCTCTTGACTAGGAGAGTGGTTCCCATGTAGTCTGTTCTCACATTCCCAAGTCTGTTCCTATTCCTTTGGCCCCATCATCATAACCTTTTCTTGATCCTGTGTACCTAGAGGGGCCAGAGTT
Organism: Capra hircus; assembly: GCF_001704415.2. Taxonomy (NCBI): domain Eukaryota; kingdom Metazoa; phylum Chordata; class Mammalia; order Artiodactyla; family Bovidae; genus Capra; species Capra hircus. The sequence continues at coordinate 26,138,946 of NC_030826.1, read as the reverse complement.
TTAGCTGCTGTTAGTGATACAGACATCCTAGCTTGAACTGGCTCTGGAGAAGACCCATACCAACCAGAGTCTTTCAGGGGCACGCTGTCATATAAGCAGAACTTTTTTTTTTTTTTTCCATTCATTAAATACACACTCAGCATCTACCAAGAGCCAAACCCTGTACTATATCGTTTAATCTTTCCTTCTCCATCCCTCCTCAGATTCCTATTCCAGTGTCACTGCCTTTGAGAAAGCCTAGTAGACACATACATAAAGTGTTTTTTACACTACATATTACAACTTGATAAAGGCTATAGTAGGAGAAAACACAGGGGGTTGGGGAGAGGGGAGTGTTCTGGAATCTCACGGGAAGAAACAAGTTTGAAGCATAAGCCAAGTTTCCAGAGCTTGGAGCTGAGCAACTTTCAGAGCAAGGTGACTTGCCTATTTTCAATTATTGACTCTCAGAGGTGTTGGAGTGGAGCCTCCTGCCAGATGGCTCCTTTACTCTTCCTAAAATTTCAGTAGTGGCCACAACAAAAGAACAGTTTAAATTTCCTCTAAGGCAATCTTATTCAAACGCCCAGGATCTGTAGCAGGGTCCTGTTAAGGGGCAGCTATTGGGCAAGACTTGGTCTCGGTAAGGTGTCCAGCTTCAGGAAAATCTAAAGCGAAAGCAGTGGAACGCACCCAGAGGCCATTAAAGGCACACGAACAGGGGCCACTGGCTACGGACGAGGGAGGCGCAGAAGACGAGCGCGGAAGCCTGTGTCTCAGGATGATGCCCCGGCGGCCAGTTCCCAGTTGAATTCCTGCACACGGCACTGGGTACGAGGTCCGCCGGATAGCCTGGCCAGTTATAATTCCCCATCCTTCACTTTAAGCCCTGGAATCTCCAGAGAAGAGGGGCACCGGGCCAGCCCCCGCCCTCCACGAACCGTGGGGATCTGGACCCCTTTCCGTGCAAAGGCGCGCAATCTGTCCTTGGCTCCTCAAAGGGCTGCCCGCGGGTTGTGTTCACTGCAGAAACCGCCTTCCTGCTCCGGCTACAGCAGAGCGGGCCAGCGGGCGACACCCTGAGGGCCGCCGCTAAGCTTCACCTTAGAGGACTCAGAGCTTACACCTAGCCACTTTTGCGCAGCTCAGGCTTCCAGCTAACCAGGGAGGGCAGGTGTCGCGGAGGGCTCTGGGAATTGCAGTCCTGGAGTGGGTGGGGCAGGTGTGGGCCGAACTTTTTACCTAGAGATTGGCGTGCCTTGCTTCTCTGTTCAGTTGTGCATCCAGGGTCCTGCCCAAGCTGATAGAAATGGCCGGGAAGTTCTACCCTGTGCGTGGCCTCTTTGCAGCCTTTCTTCCTCTACCTTCTGTTTTCCACTTACATCTTCCCAGACCTGATTAGAGGGTCACAGCCGGAGAAAGAAGTTACCCTTAAGAAGAAGTGTTGTTGTTATTCAGTTGCTCAGTCCTGTCCGACTTTTTGCTATCCCATGGACTGCAGCACGACAGGCTTCCCTGTCCTTCACTATCTCCCAGAGTTTGCTCAAACTCATGTCCACTGATGAGTCGATGATGCCATCCATCTATCTCATCCTCTGTCACCCTCTTCTCCTTTTGCCTTCAATCTTTCCTAGCACCAGGGTCTTTTCCAATGAGTTGGCTCTTTGCATCAGGTGGCCAAAGTATTGGAGTTTCAGCTTCAGCATCAGTCCCTCAGTGAATATTCAGGGTTGATTTCTTTTAGGATTGACTGGTTTGATCTCCTTGCTGTCCAAGGGACTCTCAAGAGCCTTCTCCAATACCACAGTTCAAAAGCATCAGTTCTTCGGCACTCAGCCTTCTTTGTGGTCCAACTCTCACATCCATACATGACCCCTGGAAAAACCATAGCTTTGACTATACAGACCTTTGTCGGCAAAGTGATGTCTCCGCTATTTAATATGCTGTCTAGGTTTGTTACCCAGTGAACAGTTTGAAAAGGTCTATGCATGTCCATCAGTAAATAAAAACAATTCCTGGTGAGAAAAAATATGAAATCTAAGGATGTAATTAATTGGGGTGGGGGAAAAGACTTGTTGATAGAGGAAATTACTGCTATCTGCTTTCCCAATAATAACAAACGTGTCTGATTACAAGTTCTCGGGAAGGAAAGGTAACCATTATGATAATGGAAAAGAACAGTAGAGCATCCAAATTAACATGACAAAAAGCAGAATGAGCAAACTAGTATGAATCCTAGAAAGAAAAGAATCCAATTGGATCAAAAAAGGAAATCAAAAGCAAAATTGCAAAGCACCTATAAGGCAATAAAGAGAACACTTCATGGTAAAATCTATGGGACTTAGCAACAGCCATACTTGAAAATGTATACCATAAAATCACTGTAGATGGTGACTGCAGCCATGAAATTAAAAGACACTTGTTCCTTGTAAGAAAAGCTATGACCAACCTAGACAGAGTATTAAAAAGCAGAGACATCACTTTGCCAACAAAGGTCTGTCTAGTCAAAGCTGTGGTTTATCCAGTGGTCATGTATGGATATGAGAGTTGGACCATAAAGAAGGCTGAGCACCAAAGAACTGATGCTTTTGAACTGTGGTGTTGGAGAAGACTGTTGACAGTCCCTTGGACAGCAAGGAGATCAAACCAGTCAATCCTAAAGGAAATCAGTCCTGAATATTCACTGAAGAACTGATGCTGAAGCTCCAATACTTTGGCCACCTGATGCGAAGAGCTGACTCACTAGAAAAGACTCTGACACTGGGAAAGATTGAAGGCTGGAAGCAGAAGGGGATGACAGAGGACGAGATGGTTGGATGGCATAACCAACTCAATGGACATGAGTTTGAGCAAGCTCTGGGAGATAGTGAAGGATAGGGAAGCCTGGCTTGCTGCAGTCCATAGGGTTGCAAAGAGTTGGACACAACTGAGCAACTGAAGAGTAACAACAACTACATCCCCTGTTAATGACAACAGATATAAAACAATTTAAAACTAACCTTAAGAAACTTTAAAAGCATAGTGAAATAAACCTAAAGAAGCAAAGAAGAGTGAATCAGTTAAGATAAAAAACAAATTTAAAAATAGTAGAAGGGATAAATTCAAATGTTAATTTCCTTGAAAAGAGTAGCAAAATAGATAAACTTGTTTAGAGCTTGATTAAGAACAAGAAAAATTAAGAATTGGAATGAGAAATAAAACATAACAACAGAATCAGAAGAGATGAAAATAATTAGAGACCGTTTCACTCAGCTTTAGGGTAGGATATTGAAAAATCTAGATGAAACGATCTTTTAGCCAAATATAAATCACCAAAATTGTGTGCACCAGCTAGATGTGTATAAAACAACCCAATTCTGGGGGTATAAGATCTCAGGAAAATGCTAGAGAGCAATTACTTTTAGATATAACATGAAGTACCATTTTCTGGCAAACAACATTTCAAATGGGAATCACTAAAATACTTAACTAGGAGGAATTCTCTGGTGGTCCAATGGTTAGGACTCTGGTGCTTTCACTGCCTGGACTGAGTGCCATCCCTGGTGGGGGTACTAAGATTCCACAAGCCCAGTGAGGTGTGGCCAAACCTGCCACCTTCCCCTCCCCCAAAACACTTAACCAGAAACCAGTCACCAATTCAAAACAGATACTTTGACCAAGCAAAATATAATTTAACCTGAATTTTTTCTATACTGACTAGTTTATGGCTATATCTAGAGTGGAAAGAAAAGAAAGGAAATTACACATACTATGCTCTTATGATGACTATAGTTTTCAACAACCAACACAAAACTAGAAAATTTTAAACATGCATGTTCATTCAAACATTTATTGAAAAAAAGTTATTTATGTAAAGCTAGGTCTGGGCTACAGGTGAGGGAATACAAAAACATAGCTCCCTGCTTTCAAAAAGCTAAAGTGTAGGAAGTGTAAAGAAAACAAGAGAATATACATAAAAGATTTACAGTGTAATAATGGCTTCTTGTAAGCTCTGAGGCCGGAGAAACAAAGGACTTTGGTTTGTTCATTCAAACAAGCCATGCTTCAGTGCTTGAATTTTGCTTGCAATAAACAATGTGGGGGGAAAAGTGCTAAGGCGTTTTTCCTTAAAGAATTGAGTGTGTGTTCATCAGAACCTGTCAGACATGTCCATGTTTAAAGAAAAAAGTTATTTTAAGTGATAGGGACTCTGAAAGCTGCAGGAGGTCAAGACAACCTGAGATAAGAGTTAGGACAATGCATTAGCTGTTAGCTGTTTAGGGACAGTAATTAGACCAGGCCTCATACTGGAAGCTTTCATGAAGTGAGAGACAAGTCAGTATGAGAGAGCATATTAAATGCCAAGCCAAGAACTTTCACTTTAGTAAAAAGGGCAGCCACTGGCTCCTTTTTGAATGTGAGTTTGCATTTGTGTGTGAGATGATAAAAGCAGTATTTGAAGAAAATCAAGTAGTGGTGTACACGATGGATTAAAAAGGTGAACAGTTCCAAGACAACTAGAACAGTAATGGAAAACCAAGGCTGAGAGAAGCCTTGTTCACTTTCACCCTCAGGATCTCAAGGTGCTGCCAGATTTGATCCAGAGATTCTTTATGCTAAAAGGGAAGAAAGCACATTGGGGGTCGGGGGGAGGTGGGTACAGTCTCCTTGATCACACATCCAAAAAATGCATGGATACCCTTCAGAGGTAATCAGGAGAAATCATTATACCCAAGATTCTAACAAAACTCCAGAGACAGACAAACCAGTCCTTCCAAATTTGTCCCCAGTTGTTTAAGGTCTTCTTCACAACAGGCTTAACTCATGTACATGGCTGACCAGAATTTTAGGTCTTCTAATCTTCTCAGCTTCAGACATAGGAAGAAAGTTCTTCCAAATCTTTATTTCATCAGAGATTCAGAAACTGAAATGAGAAATGACTTGTACTGTAGCTGCAGCCAAGGGACATCAACATATTACCTGCTCTATTTTCAACATTCTCAACTGCTACATTCAAACCCATCCTGCTTCAGTGAGGAAATTAGTTGAAGAAAAGAAGCCAAATAAGGAGTAGATTTAGTGACCAATGTCACTAGTGTGTTTGGTAGATTTGATAGTGTGCTGGGAGAAGGACCTCAATGGCATGAGGAAGAGAGTTTTTGGCTACACCATGTGGTTTGTGGGGATCAGGGATTGAACCTAAGCCCAAGGCAGTGAAAGAACCGAGTCTTAACCACTGGACTTCCAGGGGATTCCCCCGTAGCCAGCTTTCAGGGATGGTGTGGATGGGCTTCTCCACTTTAAGACATCCCACTGCTGTTCAGGATGCCCTTATGGAGGAGCCCTATCCCCCAGTGCTTTTAACTTTAAGGGGTCATCTTCTTTACACCAGCCACAACACAGCACTGTATTCTTACACATCTTTTATTTTGCTTGTAAATACTTCATCTTCTGTTTTAAAATGGTTAAAGCTCAAGATGCCCTTCTGTGTGTCAACAGTAGATTTCAGTTTTCTCATTTAAAGCTCACAATTACACCAGGAGGTAGATTATTTTATCACCATTTTATTAGTGAGGAAAATAAGGATCAGAAGGGTTACATAATTTGTTCCAGGTCCTGAGGCCAACATGTCCTACTGGGATTCAAACCCACATCTGTGTCCCCTCCATTACACCACACTGCTTCTCCTGAAATTGTTCATCAAACTAGTTTTCTATCAGACTCTGGGTTCCCATTGGGATGCACTGCCACTACCCATATCACACTGAAATGCTTCCTTAAACGGCCCCTGGTGACTGGTGTTATAAATATCCAAGGGCAGGTCTTCTCAACCAGGGCACTGTTGACACTTAGGGTCAGATAATTCTTTTTTGGGGGTAGAGTGAGCTATGTATTGTAAGATATTTAGCAACATTACTGCTTTTTAGATGCCAATATTTTCTTCCCAGTTGTGACAACCAAAATGTCTCTGGGACATTGCCAAATGCCCCCTGGGAAGCTAAAATCACCCTGGTTGAGAACCACTGATCCCCTCTGTGCATCTCACAAGCTATTCCCACTGAGGAAAGATATAGGTTGAAATTCTCACCTTACAGTGTCCCATTCGGTAACTTTCTTGTCTGCTGATACGTGTAAGTTCATATACAATCTACCAGTAGTTCATGGTACAAGAAATATTTGACAGTTGTGTTTGACTGCACAGATAGGCAGGGCCTGATTACCAATATAAGTTATCAGATTAAAGGTGACTAATCTCTTTCAGAGTTCTGCTTAGAGTTTCCAATTCTCAAATAATTACAAAGCTCTGGTTCAAGACAAAACCACTCTCTTCTAATCACTTCACCTTCCAAAGTTGTTGCTTTAATTCCTACCAACTCAAGTCACCTAAATGCTCTGCCCTGGCACTCAGTCTAGCCTTATTTCTAGCACCCACTGTCCTTTCCTTTGCTCTTTCATTTCCTGATACTACTAGTCATTATCATTCTTTCTCTGGGGAACACTTCACTTGGCTCTTGTATCCTGGCTTTCAGCTTTCCTGTTGTCAAGTCATTTCTATTAGTTTTTGTTTCCTCTCAATTAATGGTTCATTCTAATTAGTATTATCACATATGTATAAGCATATAAGGGGATAATAGGGGACTATGTATAAAATATATATCTAACAGGAAGAACTCATCCCAGAGAGATTTAATCAACCTAAAGTACTTAAAGCAGATTTATACTTGTCACTAGACTAGGTAGTCAAGATTGAAATGGCTCCTTCCATGAAGAAGTTAGTTTGGGGGTTGTTGGCAAAGTGATTTCTAATGATGTTAACAACAATGGAAGTCCCCTGAAACATTCTCAAGTAATTGTATCCTCTGGATCATATGCCAGTTTCAGATGTGAAGCAGAGAAAAGGTGATTATGTCCAAGAGCTTGCCCACATTACACTTACATGTTTTCCATCCATTAGGGCTCTTCGAATGTTTTCCTACTTTCAAATGGTTTTCAGCAATAAAAACCCTTTACTGTGCAATAAGACGTGGTCTCCATCAAGCTTTTTCTACATTAGGTTTCTGTTTCCTATTAGAGTAAGTTATATTTAAGGACTCTCTTGTGTTCCCCAAGCTCCTTTCCAGTGTGAAGTTTCTGATGTTTAAGAAAAGCTGTGTGCCTGCTGAAGGCCTTCCCACAGTGGCTACATTCAAAGGCTTTCTCTCCAGTGTGAATTCTCTGGTGACTAACAAGGTGTGAGTTCTGGCAGAAGGCCTTCTCACACTCAGGGCATTCATAGGGTTTCTCGCCAGTGTGAACACAGTGGTGTTTAATGAGATCTGAGCTGTCCCTAAAAGATTTCCTACATTCATTGCACACATAAGGTTTTTCTCCACTATGAATTCTGTGATGTTTCATAAGATCTGAGCTCTGATTGAAAGTTTTCCCATATTCCTTACATTCATAGGGTTTCTCTCCTGAGTGAGTTACCTGATGTCAGGTGAGATCTGAGCTGCCTCGAAAAGTTCTACCACACTGACTGCACTGATAAGCTTTCTCTTCTTGGTGAATTCTCTGCTCTTCTCTAAGCAATTTTTCCTTGCTGAATGTTTTCCCAACTTCCTTAAGTTTCTCTCCAGTATGAAGTCTCTGATGCTTGAGAAAAGCTGTGTGCCAGATGAAAGCTTTTCTGCATTCCTTACATTCACAAGGTTTCTCACCACTGTGGATTCTGTGATGCCGGATGAGGAGCGAACATTGCTGGAAGGCTTTCCCACACTCATTGCACTGATAGGGTTTCTCTCCAGTGTGAATTTTCTAATGTGTCATAAGGTGCGACCTCTGGCCAAAGGCTTTCCCACATTCACTGCATTCATAGGGTTTCTCTCCAGTGTGAGTTATCCAATGCCGAATTAGATCTGAACTTCCCCGGAAAGATTTTCCACACTTATTACATTCGTAAGATTTTTCTTCCCTGTGCGTTCTCTGTTGTTGGATAAGATCCAGGTCAGAAGTACAGGCTTTTTCACATTCAAGTTCCTTGCCAGTGCGTAGCCTCTGCTGTTTCAGAAAGGCTGTGCATCCACTGAAGGATTTCCCACATTTGCAACATTCATGGGGTCTCTCCCCACTGTGGAGTCTCTGGTGTTCAGTGAGGCGGGAGCACTGCCTGAAGGTCTTTTCACAGTTGCTGCACTTGAAGGGTTTCTCTCCAGTATGAATTCCTTGATGTGTGACCAGGTGTGAGCTTTGACTGAAAGTCTGTCCACATTCATAACATTCATAGGGTTTCTCTCCAGTGTGAGTTCTGTGATGAATAATAAGATCTGAGCTTTGATTGAAGCCCTTCCCACATTCATTGCATACATATGGCTTCTCTCCAGTGTGAATTCTCTGATGCAGGACAAGGTTCAAGCTCCCCTTGAAGGCCTTCCCACACTCTTTACATTCATAGGGATTCTCACCATTATGAATTCTCTTATGTCGAACCAGGTTGGAGCTCTGATTGAAGTCTTTTCCACATTCATGACATATATAAGGTTTCTTTCCTGTATGAATTCTCTGATGTATAATAAGATTTGAACTTTGATTAAAGTCTTTCCCACATTCACTACATACATATGGTTTCTTTCCTGTGTGAATTCTCTGATGTATAATCAGGTTTGAGCTTCAACTGAAAGTTTTTCCACATTCCTTACATTCATAGGTTTTCTTTACATTATCAATTTTCTGATGTTATTTCTGACTTTTGTTTGAAGCTCTGACCACAGACTTCATATCTGTGGGATCTTTCTCCTGCAGAAAGGATTTTTTCTCTTCCCTTACGTCCATGGCCTCTCTCTCCTGCAATCGTTTTTTGGGGGATCACATTCACTTCCCTGATACCTCTCTCTTGGGATGAGGGATGTCTCATTGTATCATCTAAGGAGCTTACCCAATACCTCAATAACCTGTCCTCAGGATCATCGGTTTCAAATAACCCACATTCCTGGGAGATCTGTCTTTGGAATCTTTCTGATACAGTTCTTGCTGAATCTTTTCTTCTGAAATTTCCATCTTTGACTTCCAATCTTTTATTTTTTTCCTGGTTTCAGAATCTGAAATGATAAGCAGGCCATTCTATAATTCCTAAAATACAAATTTCACCTCTTTCCTACAGCAGAAAGTCTTAAGAGGGAGGTAGAGGGAAGAACAAGGAACTTAGAAGAAGACTCTTCCCTGCTGGCTCTTCCCTCTTCCCCACTGAGATTTAGACATTTTTCAGAGGGATTGTGGCTATCACAGGAACACACACTCTATTGATGGAGAAGAAACCTACCGGGGTGCAGGCTGGAGCTGGTGTGTAGGAGTGGCCTGCAGGGTGGTGGAGGAATTCACTGGAGGAAGTGGGCAGTCTGGAGCTGGAAGTGGCCTGTTTGATGGGGTAGGAACCTGCTGGGCCCTGTGTCCAGGCCAGAATGGGTTCACAGGAAGCAACCACTAGGGTGAGTACCACTCACCCTAGCTGATCTGCTGGCAACCACACCAATAAATAAATAGCACACCAGCACCAGCAAAAGAAGTTCCTTCCTTTTCCTATGGCCTTGCATTTCCCTCCAGCAACCTCTGTTGACAAAATATAAGTCTTGTACCAGCTGGCAAAGGAGATGGTTCAGATCTAGTAACATAAGCAAAGCAAAGAAGGGTAGATTTGGAGTCAAGATATGATACATTAAGAACTGGTGCACTAACACTGCTTATTTAAAATGAATAATCAACAGAGACCTACTGTATAGCACATGGAACTCTGCTCAATGTTATGTGCCAGAATGGATTGAAGAGGGATTTGAGGGAGAATGGATAGATGTATATATATGGCTCACTCCTTTTGCTGTTCACATGAAACTACCAGAACATTGTCAATCAGCTATACCCCAATATAAAATAAAAAGTTTAAAGTTACAAAACAAAAACACTGGGTAGTGGGAGTGAAAGAGTGGTGGTGAGGGGGAGGAGCTGGTGAATTCCACTTCAGACATGTCATATTTGACTTACCTGTGAGGTATCCAACAGGAAACTTCTGAGAAGCTGATGGATCAGCAGGTCAGGAACCCAGGAGGAAAATCTAGAATAGACACACAGATTTTGGAATTATCAGTATATAAATAGTATCTAAAGCAGAAAAGTGACCCTGGTGATTACAGCTTACAGGGGGCTTCAGTTCAGTTCAGTCACTCAGTCGTGTCCGACTCTTTGCGACCCCATGAATTGCAGCACGCCAGGCCTCCCTGTCCATCACCAACTCCCAGAGTTCACTCAGACTCATGTCCACTGAGTCAGTGATGCTATTCAGCCATCTCATCCTCTGTCGTCCCCTTCTCCTCCTGCCCCCAGTCCCTCCCAGCATGAGAGTCTTTTCCAATGAGTCAACTCTTTTCATGAGGTGGTCAAAGTACTGGAGTTTCAGCTTTAGCATCATTCCTTCCAAAGAAATCCCAGGGCTGATCTCCAAGATGCTACTCTGCCCTTGGGAAGACTTTCCTAGCTTTGAGCGTTATTGCCCAGGAAGGAGGAGGCTGCGGGAGTGTGGGAGACATGACTGGCGCCTTCCTGGCCTTGGCTCTGCTCTTGCCTTTCCTTTTGACCTAGGACCCAGGCCTACTGAGGGAGGGGTTCGGGTCCAGGTGTTTCCACACTGGTTGGATCTCCTTGCAGTCCAAGGGACTCTCAAGAGTCTTCTCCAACACCACCGTGTAAAACCATCAATTCTTCGGCACTCAGCTTTCTTCACAATCCAACTCTCACATCCATACATGACCACTGGAAAAACCATAGACTTGACTAGACAGACCTTTGTTGGCAAAATAATGTCTCTGCTTTTCAATATGCTATCTAGGTTGGTCATAACTTTTCTTCCAAGGAGTAAGCGTCTTTTAATTTCATGGCTGCAGTCACCATCTGCAGTGATTTTGGAGCCCCCTAAAATAAAGTATGATACTGTTTCCACTGTTTCCCCATCTATTTCCCATGAAATGATGGGACCGGATGCCATGATCTTCGTTTTCTGAATGTTGAGCTTTAAGCCAACTTTTTCACTCTCCTCTTTCACTTTCATCAAGAGGCTTTTTAGTTCCTCTTCACTTTCTGCCATAAGGGTGGTGTCATCTGCATATCTGAGGTTATTGATATTTCTCCCGGAAATCTTGATTCCAGCTTGTGCTTCTTCCAGCCCAGCGTTTCTCATGATGTACTCTGCATATAAGTTAAATAAGCAGGGTGACACTATACATCCTTGATGTACTCCTTTTCCTATTTGGAACCAGTCTGTTGTTCCATGTCCAGTTCTAACTGTTGCTTCCTAACCTGCAGGGTTCTGAAAAGAACAGGGCTTAGAAGCCAGCAGAGCCAAGTTAGAGTCCCAGCTTCTTCATCTCCCCCAACCATCATTTCTGCAAATGTAAAACAGAAATATCACTTATTCCAAAGTGTTATTGTACACATTAAAAACAAACAAACAAACAAAACAACCCCAGGAATTCCAAGTGACTTTTCTTGGCACTTTCTCAGCTGTGACCTTGTTGAGGAACTAAGATCCTGCAAGCTGCATGGCAAAGTAAAAACCAAAAAACCCACCCCAATGTACAGAAAGCCACACATCACTACAGCGTAAGCCTCCTAAGAGTGTAAGCTCTTTATTTTGTGCAGTGTTGGACCACTACCTGGACCATAGTGGGTGCTCAATTAAAAAATCATTGAATAAGTGAATAGTAGGTTATCTCTCTACCCACTTCCCCTTGACTAAATAATTCCTGAAATTCTTGTCTCCATTGGCTTCCATAATGCACGATACTCTACCCACTCTACTATTTCATTGTCTTTACCCTTTCAGCTTTTCCAGCCATTATGTTGGTGTTACTAAGGCTCAGCTCCTAGTCCTCCCCTTTTATATTCTGTATCTCAATGACCATATCAACTCTGGCTTCAGTGATCACCTTTGTCCAAAATGAATCATAAATCTAAAACTCCAACCCCTCACTTACACTGTAGCTTATATTCACAATTCATCTCCAGTCCAATGTTTTACTGACAGTCAAGAAGAATCAAATGCATAAAATGAACTCACCATTTTGCTTCTAAATGTATTCCCCCTTCTTACAGCTGTTTCTGCCCAAATGACTAGTTTTCATTGAATAAATATTTAACGTGCCTACAGTGGCAACCCAATCCAGCACTCTTGCCTGGAAAATCCCATGGACAGAGGAGCCTGGTAGGCTGCAGTCCATGGGGTCATGAAGAGTTGGACACGACTGAGAGACTTTACTTTCAATTTCACTGGAGAAGGAAATGGCAACCCACTCCAGTGTTCTTGCCTGGAGAATCCCAGATGGGGGAGACTGGTGGGCTGCTGTCTATGGGGTCGCACAGAGTCGGACACGACTGAAGCGACTTAGCAGCAGCAGCAGCAACAGTGAGCCTACAGTGTCCAGTCACTGTTCTAGGCCCTGGGATACTCTGGTGAAGAAGCCCTTAATGGGGCTTGTACTTTTCTAAGCCAGAAACACAGTAGTTGACCAAAAATGTGATCCATACAGCAGCAACATCAGCCTCACCCAGGAGCTTGGTAAAATGCAAATTCTGAAGCATTGTCAAGACCCACTGGATCAGTCTGTTGGGGAGGGGCCCAGCAATCTGTGCTCACCCAGTTCACGCTGCAGGTGATTCCTTAGCTTTGCTACAGCCTGAGAAGCACTGGTGTAGTCATTGTGGACTTCTCTATCCCTTCTGTCTGTATATTTTACCTAATTCTGAAAACTGCTCCAACTCCATCTTAACTCAAAATGTTCTCACTCCATGCTTGGATTCTTGTAAAATCTCTAAACATGTTTTCTGGCTCCAACCAGTGCTGAGAACACTGTTAAATGAAATAATTTCCTAAGGCATGGCTAAGACCAATGAGCAAAAATCTATCATGATTTCTTCTATCACCCATTAAAAGAAATAATAGCTTCTTGTTGACTCACAGAGCTGGATTATATCCTAGGGCTGCCATGACAAAGTCCCATGAACCAGGTGACTTAAAACAACAGGAATTTATTCTCTTACAGTTCTGGAAATTAGAAGTCTGAAAGGAAGGTGTTGCCTGGGTGGCTTCCTCCTGAAGGCTCCTAGGGGTAACTGGTCCAGGTCTCTCTCCTAGCTTCTGGTGATAGCAGGCAATCCTTTTGTTCCTTTCTTTGCAGATGCAGTACTCCAGCGTATGCCTCCATCTTCACATGGCATTCTGTCTCTTCATTTGGCCATCTTCTTATAAGGACACTGGTCATATTGAAGTAGGGGCCCATTCTACTCCAGCATAACCTCATCTTACCCAGCTATATCTGCAATGACCCCGTTTCCAAATAAGGTCACCTTCTGAGGCATGAGGGGCTAAGACCTCAACATATCCTTTTGGGGGGTACAATTTAACCCATAGCAATAGCCCTGCTCTATGATTCCCTAAGAGCAAACCTATGCTCTCAGATCCTAACATTCCCATATACTAGGCTTCTTCCCATTCTGTCCCTTTGCCCATGACTCTCCTACTTGTGCTCCTTCCTACTCTCCTTCATCTACATCAAGATCAAATGTGGCAAAAGGCCAAGCAGTTCATCAGAACGAGTGCCATAAACCAGGTGGTAAATGACAGCTGGTACTTTGCTTCAATGTCTGGGTGACAATGATTAGTGGGGACTGGATATCTGAAAATCTTATACTGAGTCTAAAGGAGGGAACTGCTACTCAATTCCTGCTAATTGTACCATGCAGACATGTGGGTCCTGTTTGGCCACATCTTCTGATTTTCTAAGAGATGCTAAAAACCCAGACTTTTGAGTGAGTGGATGTGAAAGAAATTTTCTGATTTTAAAATATTGGCCACTAGTTCAAGTAAAAACAAACAGCATGAGTCAAGAAAATTTGTCTAAAGGGAACTCCCTGATGGTCAAGTGGTTAGGACTTGGCACTTCCACTGCTATGGCCGGAGTTCAATCCCTAAGAAACCAAGATCCCCACAAGCTGCAGGGTGAGGCTAGGAAAAAAAAAAAAAAAGTGTCTACAAAGTAATCTGGCCCAGGGGCCAAACTTTTACTATCTCTGACTTACACAAATGCCTTCCACTGTTTCCGGCTCACCTTAGTTAATACCTTCTACTATTTCAATCCTTATTATTATTATTTCAATCCTTTAAATTCTTATTCATGCATTAGATGATGCTACACAAGACAAGAGGGGCTTCCTGGTGGCTCAGATGGTAAAGCATCTGCCTGCAATACGGGAGACCTGGCTTTGATCCCTGGGTCGGGAAGATCCCCTGGAGTAGGAAATGGCAACCTACTCCAGTACTCTTGCCTGGAAAATTCCATGGATGGAGGAGCCTGGTAGGCTACAGTCCATGGGATCGCTAAGAGTCGGACACGACTGAGCAACTTCACTACTACATAAGACAAGAGTCCCTACCTACGGGCCTGGAAGACTTAGACATGAAACCAGGTAGTGAGTGCTTGTGAAACAGACCCTTGTTTAACTAAACAAGCTAAAAAAGATGAATAGTTTAAAGTGAGAGATAGCAATCCTGGGAGGCTAGCCAAAGAAAATGACTTTTGCAGCTATACCTAAAAAAATATACAGACCTTCACAAAGAAGAGACCAGCCCAAGTCCCTCCTTCTCTGAGCTCCAACAGTACGAACATTTTAGATCAGGTATTAGAACGTATCTGAACCATACAGTTCATTCCTGTGGTTCAGTCTAGTCTTTGAAACGGGGCTGTCCGTCACTCCTGGAGCGTAGAAACCCAATCTTGTACTTGAAGTTACATCTACAAACACACTTGGCACAGCACTGGACAAGGAACAAGGTCATTTCATGCCTGGGGGTTGATTCTGAGCCTGGGAGAGATGTGGTTTGCAGAACTCACAGGAGGGAACTGGAACAGAAAGTAAAAAGGGGACATGGCGGAGGAAGGGAGTTGAAGATAGGGATGGGTGGGGCGTGCTGAGACCAAAATGAGGGCCAAGGGCTTAGAAGGCCTGACGGCGCCCATCCGGCGCCTAGGTCCTGAAAGCTGCAAACTCTCTCCTTTTTTGGAGATGTTGGTGCTGCTGCTAAGTCACTTCAGTCATGTCTGACTCTGTGCGACCCCACAGACAGCAGCCCAACAGGCTCCCCTGTCCCTGGGATTCTCCAGGCAAGAACACTGGAGTGGGTTGCCATTTCCTTCTCCAATGAATGAAAGTGAAAAGTGAAAGTGAATTCGCTCAGTCGTGTCCGACCCTCAGCGACCCCATGGACTGCAGCCTTCCAGGCTCCTCCATCCATGGGATTTTCCAGGCGAGAGTACTGGAGTGGGTTGCCATTGCCTTCTCCATTTGGAGATGTTAGGTAGTTAGAATTGAGTGCAGCACTTTCATAGCATCATCTTTCAGGATTTGAAATAGCTCAACTGGAATTCCATAACCTCCACTAGCTTTGTTTGTAGTGATGCTTCCCAAGGCCCACTTGACCTCACATTCCAGGACGTCTGGCTCTAGGTCAGTGATCACACCTACTGATTATCTTGGTCGTGAAGATCTTTTTTGTATAGTTCTTCTGTGTATTCTTGCCGCCTCTTCTGCTTCTGTTAGGTCCATACCATTTCTGTCCTTTATGGAGCCCATCTTTGCATGAAATGTTCCCTTGGTATCTCTAAGTTTCTTGAAGAGATCTCTAGTCTTTCCCATTCTGTTGTTTTCCTCTATTTCTTTGCATTGATTGCTAAGGAAGGCTTTCTTATCTCTTCTTGCTATTCTTTGGAACTCTACATTCAGATGCTTGTATCTTTCCTTTCCTCCTTTGCTTTTTGCTTCTCTTCTTTTCACAGCTATTTGTAAGGCCTCCTCAGACAGCCATTTGGCTTTTTTGCATTTCTTTTCCATGGGGATGGTCTTGATCCTTGTCTCCTGTACAATGTCACGAACCTCATTCCATAGTTCATCAGGCACTCTATCAGATCTAGTTCCCTTAAATCTATTTCTTACTTCCACTGTATAATCATAAGGGATTTGATTTAGGTCATACCTGAATAGTCTAGTGGTTAGGACTGGAAAAGGTCAGTTTTCATTCCAATCCCCAAAAAAGGAAATGGCAAAGAATGCTCAAACTACTGCACAATTGCACTCATCTCACACGCTGGTAAAGTAATGTTCAAGATTCTCCAAGCCAGGCTTCAACAGTATGTGAACCGGGAACTTTCAGATGTACAAGCTAGTTTTAGAAAAGGCGGAGGAAGCAGAAATCAAATTGCCAACATCCACTGGATCATCAAAAAAGCAAGAGAGTTCCAGAAAAACATCTATTTCTGCTTTATTGACTATGCCAAAGCCTTTGACTGTGTGGATCACAATCAACTGTGGAAAATTCTGAAAGAGATAGGAATACCAGACCACCTGACCTGCCTCTTGAGAAACCTATATGCAGGTCAGGAAGCAACAGTTAGAACTGGACATGGAACAGCAGACTGGTTCCAAATAGGAGAAGAAGTATGTCAAGGCTGTATATTGTCACCCTGCTTATTTAACTTCTATGCAGAGTACATCATGAGAAACGCTGGGCTGGAAGAAGCACAAGCTGGAATCAAGATTTCCAGGAGAAATAACAATAACCTCAGATATGCAGATGACCCCACCCTTATGGCAGAAAGTGAAGAGGAACTAAAGAGCCTCTTGATGAAAGTGAAAGAGGAGAGTGAAAAAGTTGGCTTAAAGCTCAACATTCAGAAAACGAAGATCATGGCATCTGGTCCCATCACTTCATGGCAAATAGATGGGGAAACAGTGGAAACAGTGTCAGACTTTATTTTTCTGGGCTCCAAAATCACTGCAGATGGTGACTGCAGCCATGAAATTAAAAGACACTTACTCCTTGGAAGAAAAGTTATGACCAACCTAGATAGCATATTGAAAAGCAGAGACATTACTTTGCCAACAAAGGTCCATCTAGTCAAGGCTATGGCTTTTCCAGTAGTCATGTATGGATGTGAGAGTTGGATTGTGAAGAAAGCTGAGCGCCGAAGAATTGATGGTTTTGAACTGTGGTGTTGGAGAAGACTCTTGAGAGTCCCTTGGACTGCAAGGAGATCACCCAAGGGACAAGGTGTTAACTAGATAGGTGGAAACAGTCATGGACATTAAGTTGGGAGGGATTTTTTTTTTTTGCAAGGGGACTAACTGGAAGTTGGTGGGTGAATATTTTCATGTTTTGATGGATTTTCCCTACCCAGATTCATAATAGTGGAGACTTAGTGAGTATTTGAAAAAATGGGGACTCCTTGGTAATCATCTTTAAAGGCAGGGCTGTTTCATTGATGATGAAGGGCAAGGATGCCTGAATCCGTTTTTTGGAGTGACTTTTGGTTGCCTTTGAAATCTTTGTAATTCACCACGGGCTTCCTTGTCATAGTTACTAATATTCTAGAATCATAGAGATGGAAGGAACTCTGAAGATCTCTTCTTTTTGTGAGTACTTCCTTCTCTTTTTGTGAGCACAATCAACCTTCCTTCCTCCCTTGCATCTCTTCTTCCCGCCCCACGTTCTACCCACAATATTTATTGTGATCCCTTATGAGATCCCTTATGTCCAGTTAGAACCTGACATGGTACAACGGACTGATTCCAAATTGGGAAAAGAGTAGGTCAAGGCTAGATATTGTCACCCTACTTATTTAACTTATATGCAGAGTACATCACGTGAAATGCTGGGCTGGATGAAGCACAAGCTGGAATCAAGATTGCTGGGAGAAATATCAATAACCTCAGATAGGCAGATGACACCACCATTACCAGTTCAGTCACTCAGTCGTGTCCGACTCTTTGCGACCCCATGAATCACAGCACGCCAGGCCTCCCTGTCCATCACCACCTCCCGGAGTTCACTCAGACTCATGTCCATTGAGTCAGTGATGCCATCCAGCCATCTCATCCTCTGTCATCCCCTTCTCATCCTGCCCCCAAACCCTCCCAGCATCAGGGTTTTTTCCAATGAGTCAACTCTTTGCATGAGGTGGCCAAAGTATTGGAGTTTCAGCCTCAGCATCAGTCCTTCCAGTGAACACCCAGGACTGGTCTCCTTTAGAATGGACTGGTTGGATCTCCTTGCAGTCCAAGGGACTCTCAAGAGTCTTCTCCAACACCACAGTTCAAAACCATCAATTCTTCTGCACTCAGCTTTCTTCACAGTCCAACTCTCACATCCATACATGACCACTGGAAAAACCATAGCCTTGAGTAGATGAACCTTTGTTGGCAAAGTAATGTCTCTGCTTTTTAATATGCTGTCTAGGTTGGTCATAACTTTCCTTCCAAGGAGTAAGCATCTTTTAATTTCATGGCTGCAGTCACCATCTGCAGTGATTTTGGAGCCCCCCCAAAATAAAGTCTGTCCCTGTTTCCATTGTTTCCCCATCTATTTGCCATGAAGTGATGGGACTGGATGCCATGATCCTCATTTTCTGAACGTTGAGCTTTAAGCCAAGTTTTTCACTCTCCTCTTTCACTTTCATCAAGAAACTCTTTAGTTCCTCTTCACTTTCTGCCATAAGGGTAGTGTCATCTGCAAATCTGAGGTTATTGATATTTCTCCTGGCAATCTTGATTCCAGCTTGTGCTTCTTCCAGCCTAGCATTTCTCATGATATACTCTGCATATAAGTTAAATAAGTAGGGTGACAATCAATATACAGCCTTGATGTACTCCTTTTCCTATTTGGAACCAGTCTGTTGTTCCATGTCCATTTCTAACTGTTGCTTCCTGACCTGCATACAGGTTTCTCAAGAGGTATGTCAGGTGGTCTGGTATTCCCATCTCTTTCAGAATTTCCACAGTTTATTGTGATCCACACAGTCAGAGAACAAGTAAAAGCAAGATCAGAGGAGAGAAAGGAAAATATCTTTATATTAAGACAATAATCACTTCATGGGAAATAGATGGGGAAACAGTGGAAACAGTGTCAGACTTTATTTTGGGGGGCTCCAAAATCACTGCAGATGGTGACTGCAGCCATGAAATTAAAAGACACTTACTGCTTGGAAGGAAAGTTATGACCAACCTAGACAGCATATTAAAAAGCAGAGACATTACTTTGTCAACAAAGGTCCGTCTAGTCAAGGCTATGGTTTTTCCAGTAATCATGTATGGATGTGAGAGTTGGACTGTGAAGAAAGCTGAGCGCCGAAGAATTGATGGTTTTGAACTGTGGTGTTGGAGAAGACTCTTGAGAGTCCCTTGGACTGCAAGGAGATCCAACCAGTCCATTCTGAAGGAGATCAACCCTGGGATTGCTTTGGAGGAAATGATGCTGAAGCTGAAACTCCAGTACTCTGGCCACCTCATGCGAAGAGTTGACTCATTGGAGAAGACTCTGATGCTGGGAGGGATTGGGGGCAGGAGGAGAAGGGGACGACAAAGGATGAGATGGCTGGATAGCATCACTGACTCGATGGACATGAGTCTGAGTGAACTCCGGGAGTTGGTGATGGACAGGGAGGCCTAGCGTGTTGCAATTCATGGGATCGCAAACAGTCGGACACGACTGAGCGACTGAACTGAACTGAATCTGTTAACTTGTTTTAACGATTGATTTTGCTGTTTGGTCTCAGAAAAATGTTAACAAATTTACCTAAAGTTATATTAAGAATATCCTCTCATGTACATGCAATAATTTGTATGTAACAAAAAGTTCTACATTAATTATCTAGTTTATAAAAAGGTCTTTAAGTAAATATTTCAGTTTTATGTTTGAATTATCGAATACTTCCAAACAAAATCTGGGCAAAATATTTTTTTTCTTAATGGCTGCTGCTGCTGCTAATTCACTTCAGTCGTCACACTCTGTGTGACCCCATAGACAGCAGCCCACCAGGCTCCCCCGTCCCTGGGATTCTCCAGGCAAGAACACTGGAGTGGGTTGCCATTTCCTTCTCCAATGCATGAAAGTGAAAAGTGAAAGGGAAGTCGCTCAGTCGTGTCTGATTCTTAGCGACCCCATGGACTGCAGCCCACCAGGTCCTCCATCCATGGGATTTTCCAAGCAAGAGTACTGGAGTGGGGTGCCATTGCCTTCTCCGTTCTTAATGGCAACGGCCATTTTACCCATAACATGTGGACTTCTTAATACACCAGTAGATGGCAGTAGTCTTCAGTCCATGATTGTTAACAACTCAGACACCTTCAGTGCAGTTCAGTTCAGTTCAGTTCAGTTCAGTCACTCAGTTGTGTCCGACTCTTTGGGACTCCATGCATTGCAGCAAGCCAGGCTTCCCTGTCTGTCACCAACTCCCGGAGCTTGCTCAAACTCATGTCCGTCGAGTCGGTGATGCCATCCAACCATCTCATCCTCTGTTGTCCCCTTCTCCTCCTGCCTTCAATCTTGCCCAGCATCAGGGTCTTTTCCAAAGAGTCAGTTCTTTGCATCAGGTAGCCAAAGTATTGGAGTTTCAGCTGCAGCATCATTCCTCCAATGAATATTCAGGACGGATTTCCTTTAGGATGGTCTGGTTGGATCTCCTTGCAGTCCAAGGGACTCTCAAGAGTCTTCTCCAACACCACAGTTCAAAAGCATCAATTCTTTGACTCAACTTTCTTCATGGTCCAACTCTCAAATCCATACATGATTACTGAAAAAACCATAGCTTTGACTAGATGGACCTTTGTAGGCAAAGTAATGTCTCTGATTTTCAAAATGCTGTCTAGGTTTGTCGTAGCTTTTCTTCCAAGGAGCAAGTGTCTTTTAATTTCATGGCTGCGTCACCATCTGCAGTGATTTTAGACCCCCGAAAATAAAGTCTGTCCCTGTTTCCATTGTCTCCCCATCTATTTGCCATGAAGTGATGGGACCGGATGCCATGATCTTCATTTTTTGAATGTTGAGTTTTAAGCCAGCTTTTTCACTCTCCACTTTCACTTTCATCAAGAGGCTCTTCATTTCCTCTTTGCTTTCTGCCATAAGGGTGGGGTCATCTGCATATCTGAGGTTATTGATATTTCTCCTGGCAATCTTGATTCCAACCTGTGCTTCATCCAGCCCAGCATTTTGCATGATGTGCTTTATATATAAATTAAATAAGCAGGGTGACAATATACAGCCTTGACCTACTCCTTTCCTAATCTGGAACCAGTCTGTTGTTCCATGTCCATTTCTAACTGTTGCTTCTTGACCTGCATACAGATTTCTTAGGAGGTAGGTAAGGTAGTCTGGTATTCCCATCTCTTGAAAAAATTTCCACAGTTTGTTGTGATCTACACAGTCAAAGGCTTTGGTGTAATCAATAAAGCAGTAGTAGATGTTTTTCTGGAATTCTCTTTCTTTTTCTATGATCCAGTGGATATTGTCAATTTGATCTCTGGTTCCTCTGCCTTTTCTAAATCCAGCTTCAACATCTGGAAGTTCATGGTTCATGAACTGTTGAAGCCTGGCTTGGAGAATTTTGCGCATTACCTTGCTAGCATGTGAGATGAGTGCAATTGTGTGGTAGTTTGAACATTCTTTGGCATTGCCCTTCTTTGGATTGGAATGAAAAATGCCCTTTTCCAGTCCTGTGACCACTGCTGAGTTTTCCAATTTTGTTGGCATATTGAGTGCAGCACTTTAACAGCATCAACTTTTAGGATTTGAAATAGCTCAACTGGAATTCCATCACCTCCACTAGCTTTGTTCATAGTAATGCTTCTTAAGGCCCACTTGACTTCGCATTCCAAGATGTCTAGCTCTAGGTCAGTGATCATACCATCATGGTTATCTGGGTCATGAAGATATTTTTTGTATAGTTCTTCTGTGTATTCTTGCCACCTCTTAATATCTTCTGCTTCTGTTAGGTCCATACCATTTCTGTCCTTTATTGTGTCCATCTTTGCATGAAAGGTTTCCTTGGTATCTCTAATTTTCTTGAAGAGATCTCTAGTCTTTCTCATTCTATTGTTTGCCTCTATTTCTTTGCATTGATTACTGAGGATAGCTTTCTTATCTCCCCTTGCTATTCTTTGAAACTCTGCATTCAAATGGGTATATTTTTCCTTTTCTCCTTTCACTTCTCTTCTTTCCTCAGCTATTTGTAAGGCCTTGTCAGACAACCATTTTGCCTTTTTGCATTTCTTTTTCTTGGGGATGGTCTTGATCACTGCCTTCTGTATAATGTCACGAACCTCCATCCATGGTTCTTCAGGCAGTCTGTCTATCAGATCTAATCCCTTGAATCTATTTGTCACTTCCACTGTATAATTGTGAGGACTATGATTTAAGTCATACCTGAATGGTCTAGTGGTTTTCCCTACTTTCTTCAATTTAAGCCTGAATTTTCCAATAACGAGTTCATGATCTGAGCCACAGTCTGCTCCTGGTCCTGTTTTTGATGACTGTATAGAACTTCTCCATCTTTGGCTGCAATGAATATAATCAATCTGATTTCGGTATTGACCATCTGTTGATGTCCATGTGTAGAGTCTTCTCTTGTGTTTTTGGAAGAGGGTGTTTGCCATGACTAGTGGGTTCTCTTGGCAAAAGTCTGTTAGCCTTTGCCCTGCTTCATTCCGTACTCTAAGGCCAAATTTGCCTGTTACTCCAGGTATCTCTTGACTTCCTACTTTTGCATTCCAGTCCCCTATGGTGAAAAGAACATCTTTTTTGGGTGTTTGTTCTAGAAGATCTTGTAGGTCTCCATAGAACGGTTCAACTTCAGCTTCTTCAGCATTACTGGTTGGGGCATAGACTTGGATTACTGTAATATTGAATGGTTTGCTTTGGAAACAAGCAGAGGTCATTTTGTCCTTTTGGAGATTGCACCCAAGTACTGTATTTCGGACTCTTGTTGACTATGAGGGTTACTCCATTTCTTCTAAGGGATTCTTGCCCACAGTAGTAGATATAAGGGTCATCTGAGTTAAATTCACCCATTCCAGTGCATTTATTTCACTGATTCCTAAAATGTTGATGTTCACTCTTGCCATCTCCTGTTTGACCACTTCTAATTTACCTTGATTCATGGACCTAACATTCCAGGTTCCTGTGCAATATTGCTCTTTACGGTATCAGATTTTACTTCCATCACCAATCAAATCAACAACTGGGCATTGTTTTCGCTTTGCCACTGTCTTCTCATTCTTCCTGGAGTTATTTCTCCAGTCTTCTCCAGTAGCATGTTGGACACCTATCGGCCTGGGGAGTTCATCTCTCAGTGTCATATCTTTTTGCATTTTCATACTGTTCATGGGGCTCTCAAGGCAAGAATACTAAAGTGATTTGCCACTGACACCTTAATACATCTTTATTTTTAGTTAGTAGAAAAATAAGCCTTCAAATTATACAAGAATCACATGGCTTTTGGTCATTCCTACCCTGTGAACTAAAAGTCTCCATCTGTGAAAATATGTCCCTGAAATACAGTACAGTTAAATTTTAAAGCAAGTTGCATATAATTCCCTGTTATTCCAATGATTAGGACTCAGGCGCTTTCACTATAGAGGGTGCGGACAATATGTGGACTTTCTTCCTCAATAGCTCTGCCTCTTCCTTCCGTCCTTCCACAAATACTTACTGAGCACCCACCATGCTGGTCATTGAAAATATGAAGGGTGAGCAAACCAGCAATAGTGCAGCCAAGAATGCCCCTGCCAATATAGGAGATGCAAGAGACATGGGTTGGGTATCTGGGTTGGGAAGATCTCCTGGAAAAGAAAATGGCAGTCCATTCTGGTATTCTTGTCTGGAAAATTCCATGGCCAGAGGAGCCTCTCGGGCTACAGTCCATGGGTCACAAAGAGTCAAACACAACTGAGCGCGCGCGCGCGCACACACACACACACACACCCACCCATCCCTTGTTGTCCCCTGCAGAGGGACAGATATGTAAGTTCCGTTTTCTTATTATAACAAAAAATATCTAGAAATAACATTTTTATACATGTTCTTGAGCTTCTTTTGGGCAGTGGTTCTCAAAGTGTGGTCTGAGCCATGAGAACAAAACTATCTTTATAAATAGTATAAAGATGTTATTTGCCCTTTCTCGGCTCATAAATGTACAATGGAGCCTTCCAGAAGCTACATGAGGTTGATTTGCAACACAAATAAGATATAAGGATCTGGATATTTTAAAATAAGCTAGACAAAGAGATTCACAAAAATATAACAATGCCCCAAACTTCTCACTAATTTTTATTTTTTGGCTTGGGAAAATGTGATTATTTTAACTAAATTTTATTTACATTAATATGAATGGGTCATTATTTTAAATGAATAAATCACTATCTTAAGTCTTTCTCACTTTTACTTTCCAATAAGGTAAATATCAATAGGTATCTTTTGCATAAACGAAATTTCTTTGGTGTCCTCAGTCATTTTGAAGAGTATGATGGAGATCTGGTGCTAAAAATTTCAAAAGTCACTGTTGTAGCGTATATATTCTGCAGTAGCGTTGCTGGGTCATATTCAGTTTTGCTATGTGTGTGTGTTCAGTTGCTCAATAGTGTCCGACTCTTTGTGACCCTAAGGACTGTAGCCCGCCAGGGTCCTCTGTCCATGAAATTTTCCAGGCAAAAGTATTGGAGTTAGTTGCCATTTCCTGCTCCAGGGGATCTTCCCAACCAGGGATCAAACCCACATCTCCTGTGTCTCCTGCATTGGCAAGCAGATCTTTACCACTATCTAGATGTTGCCAAACTGTTCTCTACAGTGGCTAAAGCTGACCTTTTAAAAAAATCTGTATATAGTTGTTTTTATTTTCAGATAAATTTGAAACTGTAAACAATTATAGAATTGTCATTAAAGTAGGCTAATGATACAATAGAGATTTGATATATGAAATATTGAATATCTTTTCTAAACAACTTTGAGAAATTCATGGTACTTTTATTTTTAGAGTCCTTTAGAGGAAGAAGTTTTTCCTGGCCACTAAGAATAGCATTGTAGAGTGTAAACATTAAATGTATCAGATTTATTTTTGTTTGGTGCCTCATGGGAGGTAGATGTGTACAAGTTATGCAAATCAACTTTTTTTTTTTTAATCATCAGGGGAATTTCATTTTTCTTAAATTCTACCTTTTGCTATTTTGGTTAAAACCTAAGCCATGTTCCACTGACCCTCAATTTGTTTAAAAAAATATGCTGAGGCATCTAATATTGGAAAAGTAATAATTCAAAACCTATTAGTTCATAGCTCGCTTTGTGAAAGTTTATTTTAAGTAATTCAGCTTCAATTTTAAGCTTGTTTGATTGTAGAATATTTAAATTGTGCAAGTCTAGTTGATTTAATACTTTGCATTAAATTTTGGCAATGAGATGTGAGTAAATATATAAACTTTTACAGTTGAAGGACCAAGGTGCAGCAATATTAATTGGCTGTTTCTTACAATGGTTTTGCAGATAGTGATTTGCACGCTGTCATGGCGGTTTAGTTGCTAAGTCACGTCTGACTCTTTGCGACCCCATGGACTGTAGCCCGCCAGGCTCCTCTGTCCATGGGATTATCCAGGCAATAATTCTGGAGTGGGTTGCCATTTCCTTCTCCAGGGGATCTTCCCACCCCTGGGATCAAACCCGGGTCTCCTGCATTGCAGGCAGATTCTTTACCAACTTAGCTATGAGGGAGCACTTTGCACACTCTACTGTAGTAGTAAAATGCAATGTGACCACAGTCAGCTGTTACCTGTCTATTTATGGTGGAGGGTTTTCAGCAACCAAGAGTTAAATCTAGGTAGGATTTCATTCTGCTGTGCGGCTGTCACAAAGCATGCAGAGAAGGTGGTTGGGCTAGGTTAGAAACCGATGCCTACAATTCAGGAGACATGTCTGAGCAATCATAACACTGTTGATGCAAAGTGCATCACAAGAACCAATGGAAATTGTTTTTTTGTCTGTTGTTAGGAGATTATCCTTTCTTGGGCTTCAAAATCACTGCAGATGGTGACTGCAGCCATGAAATTAACAAACACTTGTTCCTTGGAAGAAAAGCTGTGACCAACATAGACAGCTTGTTAAAAAGCAGGGACATTGCCGATAAAGGTCTATCTAGTCAAAGCTATGGTTTTTCCAGTAATCATGTATGGATGTGAGAGTTGGACCATAAAGAAGGCTGAGCATCAAAGAACTGATGGTTTTGAACTGTGGTGTTGGAGAAGACTCTTGAGAGTCCCTTGGACAGCAAGGAGATCAAACCAGTCAATCCTAAAGGAAATCCGTCCTGAATATTCATTGGAAAGACATGATGTGAAGAGCTGACTCATTAGAAAAGACCCTGATGCTGGAAAAGATTGAAGGCAGGAGAAGGGGATTTCAGAGGATGAGGTGGTTGGATGGCTTGATGGACTGTTGACGTCTGCCCTCAACAGAGTGTTAAAAAAAATCTCTTTCAAATGAATACGTGAATGTGCGACCCTCCCTAGATCTCATTTTCTTCTATCAGAAAAATGGCTGAACTAGATGGAATCAGTCCATCACTGACTTGATGGACATAAGTTGGAGCAAACTCCAGGAGATGGTGAAGGACAGGGAAGCCTGGCATGCTGAAGTCCATGGGGTTGCAAAGAGTTGGATACAACTGAGCGACTGAACAACAACAAAGGAAATTATCCAGTTACTAGTGGGGGCTGCCTGAGGGAACTGTGTCTTCAGGTGAGAAGACGTCAGTCTTCAGTCTATATTGTGTCCGTTGCCAGCCCCCCAGCAGGTAATGGTCTGTAGGGTTGTTGATCCAGGCGTGAATATATTTGAATGTGTAATTCTGTAAGGCAGGTCCTTTTGAGGGGAAGATAAATTAAACCTGCTGGTTTTGGCTTTTAGGATTACCGACTTTATTTGAATCACCTCAAGCAGTAAAGAACTTAGAAATTGTCTAGTTCAACCATTTTTCTGATAGAAGGAAATGAGACCTAGGGAGGGTCGCACATTCATGCCTTCACTTGAAAGAGATGTTTTCTAACACCCTGTTGAGGGCAGATATCATAAATAAGTAGGCTGAATGTATGGTTTGTCATCCAAACCAGGACACTCTTGAGAGTTAAACAGAGTGCTGTTAATAATTATGCCAAGGCATTAAAGCCAAAATTCTCCTGGGCAAAAATGAATTTAGAGTCACCCTAAAATGATCCAAACCCTCAAGGAGCCCAATATCAGGTGGCAAAGAGATGTGTAACCATGAGATGGAGATAGTTATGCATTATGATAAGTATAAGAGAAATACTGGAGGAGGGTGAGTAAAGACTTCTTGGAAAAAGCAACACCCCAGCTGGGTGCTGAGGAGTGAGTCACAGTTTATCCAGTGGAGAAGCGGGGAAGGGGTGTTCCCAGCAGAAGGAAGAGACTGTGCAAAGCCTTAGCACCATTTCACTCCTTTGGGAGTGCTGCAAGCAGTTTCCTGTGGTCAGGATGCATGGCCGGAGGATAGGAAGTGCTGAAATGAGGCCGGTAGGGACCGGTTATTAGGGCATTACATGGCGTACAAAAGAGTGTGGATTTTAATTGTAGGCACAAGGGCACCACGGAGGGGTTTTAAGCAGAGCCATGGTCTAATCATATTTGTGTTTTAGAAAGTTTACTCTGACAGCAAGTGGGAGATGCACTGGGGGAGGAGAAAATAGTCAGGAGGCTTTTGCATTAGACCAGGTGAATGATGGCAAGACCTAGATTAGGCAGCAATGATGAGGATAAGCTTTAATGCACAGAGTCAAAGACTTGAAGAATATTGGCTCAAGTAACTAAAAACTCCAGAGGGTATGCCAGGTTTCAAGCATGGCTGCTTGACAATGCCATTAGCATCTGGACTCTCTTCTTAGCTCAGCATCCTTCATGATGGGCTCTCTCTTGAGAACTTATATCCCCTCAGCTTCAGATCCAGTGAGAGAGGACACCTGCCTTGGTACTCAGTGCATCAACCAATCAGTCACTCAGGCCAAGGGAATGAGAGCCTTGGATTGCCCAGACTGGGTCACATGCTCTAGCCTATGTTAGGGATGAGACATTGCACAAACTTCACCAACAGAGAGAAGAAAAATAAGTGGATCCAATGGGAAAATCAGGAGGTTTTTCTGGAAAGAGTGGAGTACATATCGGGGAGGTGAAGAACACCTACCAGGGAGGCAGAGCTGGACTGACCCCCAGGAAATTGCTCTGACCTCAGTCCATTGGCCAGCAAGTTCGGGAAAAGGTCATCCTTAGTCAGGAGGGAGTCATCCTCTTTCTCTTAATTTCCGTGGAGAAGGAGGAGATGAGAGGGACTAACTTGACTGAATTGACTCTAAGAGATTTGCTGAGAATAGGGATGAAGTTATTTTATCTCAAAAGGGAGAGATGAGAGGGAATTCCCTGGCAGTCCAGCGGTTTTCCAGGCTTCCATTGCAGGGGGCATGGGTTCTATCCCTAGTCAGAGAACTAAGATCGCACATGCCACATGTCGTGGCAAAAAAAAAAAAAAAAAAGGAGAAATGGCTCCAACCCTCTCTCTCTGGCCTAAAGTGCAGGCTCTACAACCTTCTTGTCTTTGGAATTATTTCAACATAAATTGCAAACACTAGTGTGCCTCCTCTAACTACTTCAGTGTGCATATCATTATAGAGTTCAATATTTGTTTACAGTTTTCCTTTTTTAAAAATTTTATTTATTTATTTTTGGTTGCACTGGGTCTTCATTGCTGCGTGCAGGCTTTCTCTAGTTGTGCCGAGCAGGGGCTACTCCCTAGTTGCAGTACACGGGCTTCTCATTGCGGTGGCTTCTCATTGCAGAGTGCAGGTTCTAGGGCACTCGGGCTTTATCAGTTGTGGCACATGGGTTTGCTTTCCCTGCAATATGTGGAATCTTCCCCAACTAGGGATCAAACCCATGTCCCCTGTATTGGCAGCCAGATTCTTAACCACTGGACCATCAGGGAAGTCCCAGTTTTTCTTTTGAGGTAAACTTTACTTAGGTTGAAATGCAAAACTCTGAAGTGTGTAGTCACTTAGTTTTAAGAAATGCATGCACCTGTGTAAACCACACCTGGCAGACTTTTTATTACCATAGAGTGAACAGAAAAGTCCATTACCTTCAGATTTCATCTGAGGGCAGGGAAGATTGAGACCATCAGAGTGGTTTTCAAGGAACAGCAAGGCCAAGGAGGTGGAAGAAGGAGGATGAAGGCCTTCTCTGGTAACTATAACTGTCCCACTAGACCTGCCTGTTCAAGGTTGTCGTTTCCCTGCACAGTGGTTCCTTAGAACATAACATAAAGTAGTGCTTAGTCACTCTGGGCCCGTGTTAGTGATGCTATTGTTGTTATTGTTATTATCCTCATCTGATGGCAATTCTTTGTCAATTTTTAATTGATCACAACCCTGTAAGAAAAGAAGGGTGAATGGTAGAATCTGGACATGACACCTTACCCTGAACCTACCAACTGTGAGGTTTTAACTGAAAACCAGCAAACAATGAACAGTGTTATATATAAAAATGAAGTGATGGTAGATTGCCTGTTTAGCAGCTATTCCCTTCATTTTCCTTGATGGCAAAGCCCACTTCTAGCCAGAAAGGCTGAAAATAGGCCTTTCCTATAGCTGGGCATGTGAACCAATCCTGACCAATGAGACATTAGGAAAAGTTGCTGGGAGCTTCTGGGAAAGGTTTTCCTAATTAATGGAAAGTTCTATGGGAGAAAATGCCCCCTTTCCTTCCTAGGTTTATTGTCATAAGAGGATGTGATTGTTAGCTTTCCTCTCATAGGAAAATTCTCTTAGATTTCCCCTCATGGTGGCAAAATAGCTGTCATGAGGGGAAAGCTAAGAGAATCTAAGAAAAGTCAGCTCATATCTCTGAGTCTTAAATCTGATGAATTATGGAGTGAGTGCTTACCAAGATGCCTTGGTTTGTGAAGTCATAAATTTCTTATTATTTAAGTTATCTTTCATTGGACAGTCTGTTCCTTGCAGCCTAAAGCATACTAACTGATACACATGATTTGTAAAATTTGTTGCTAATAAACCAGAGCATTTCCAGGGAACAATCTTGTCTGTATCACAAAGAAGATCAGACTGTTAACTATTTTAAAGAAAACTAAATTCACTGATTTGGGACATGGGTAAGCCATCAGTTCTCAAATCAGCTAAGGTGGTAGAACAGGAATTGTTTCCAAATGATAGTTTTCCATATTTGTAGAGATTTTAACATCATTGCTGTTGCTCAGAATGGAAACTGTCTTCTTATTTCTGACTTTGTCTATGAGTATGACGCTGGTGGCTGACTTGGGGTTTCCTATGGGGCTAAAATACACAAAAATGTCCTGTGAAATCTTGATGTACCTAACTATATCATCCAAACTGGAAACAACTTTGTTGGTAGAAAACATGGTTTTATTACAGGTGTCCTGTATAAAATCTCAGCCAAGTTACACAGGCCCAGAGAAAAATGATTTGTTTTTGTCACACTGGTAGATTTTCCATTAATGATCAACATTCAATAAATATTTATTAAGTGCCTAATATATGCCAGGGTTTGAGCTGGACACTGGAAATATAGTGGTGAGCCAGACAGCTTCCACCCCAAAGAATCCCAAGTTAGGAAGGAGGATAAAGAATTAACTAGGCAATTATAATGCAGAGTGAGAAGTATTTCACTAGGGCCAATTGCAGGGAGCAGTGAGATGCCATGAGGTCACTCATGAGTGTTTGGAGGGAGATGCAGGGACAACACCCTGAGAAAGATTGGCATTGAAGAGATGTTTCAGAAGGAGGAGTTCTTACAAAGATGGAGACAGGCCAGTCAGGCAGGAGGAGAACCAGGAGATGGTAGTGGCCCAGAAACCAAGGAGTAGTTTATACATGTCTGGTATTTACTTTTTAACTTTTGGTGTAGATGTGGATGGTTTGTGGAAATTTTAAAAGGGAAAGCATGCTTGGTAAACACTTCTATCCTTTAGCCATTTTTTTCCTATAATTAAAAAATGTAATTAATTAATTTATGGCTGCGCTGGGTCTTTATTGCTTTGTGCAGCTTCCTCTAGTTGTGGCAATCAGGGGCTACTCTCTATTGCAGTGCTTGGCTTCTCACTGAGGTGGCTTCTCTTATGGAACACAAGCTCTAGGCGTGCGGGCTTCAGTAGTTGTCCTGTTCGGGCTCTAGGGCACGTGGGTTTTTTCTAGGATTTAAGAAGTGAGTCCTCTCTGGCTCACAGAATACCAGAATTCCCTAAGGCCATAGTTCGAGAACCATTGGTCTAAAACAAGGAGGTATTACAAGGAGCTGGAAGTTTCTATGGAGTCTAGAAAGAGAAAACCTGGGAGGAAGCACAGGTCCTCACTGGTCCAGCAGTGGTTAGTGGTTGAGGGGGATGACAGGTACACGCTTCCCATCTCTCAAGGAGGAGCTCAGTCCAGGTGTCACTCCTGGGCCTTTTCCACCAGTTCCTGCTGCTCGCCCTGCAAGCCTGTTACCTGGATTTCTTAGGAATTGCTTAGAAGTCAGCATCCTGTGAGTCTGGCTAGACAGTGTCAAGTCTTCAGGTGTCAGCAGATAAACTTGAAGGAATCGATGAGTTTCAGGAGCCTACAAAGCTGACTCGGGCCTTGGCGACCCCACTAGGACACTCGTATAACTGGACAGCAGCCCACTCCCCGGATGTATCATTAGGTATAGCATATTGAACTGGAGTTTCTGCCTCCCAGTCACTCAGGGACAGGAATCTGGCAGGGAGGATATGATGCTGTTTGTCTTGAATGCTACACAAGGGAGAAAGCAGTAATGAAAATATCAGAGGAGGGTATTAAAGACCCCTGAACTTTCATCTTGAATCTGCCACTGACTCGCCCCTTTCTTTCCTGTTCCCTATGATTTTTCCTGGGGAAACCTTCTTTCCTCCAGTACACATATTGCAAAGTCAACACCCCTATGGGTAACGTCTGTCCCGTGGTCCAGAAGATGACTTCTGTTCTTTGTTGATTGTTATGGTGCAGCCAGGAAGCAGTGAAAAAACTCTGGCTGGAAACTTGGATCTCTGTGGTTAGTTTGGCCGATGTCATAGAGAGGCCCTGGGGCTTGGGGTTGTATAGGTGGGGAGGGTTCACAAGAACAAGAAGCACACCCCACCCTTGAAGAATGCACAAGGTGTGATGTGTGACTTGTGTGCAAGAGCGCTTAGCTGTAACTACCACCCACAGCCCCTCAATGTGTGAGGTGGGTGGAGAGGGTAGGGGCTTGTGCAGGGGATGGGAGCCTGGGACGCTCATACAATCAAACACCAAGATTTAAGATCACTTAGAACCACACAAATGGGAAGAATGCCGGGAACTGAGTGGTTTCTCGGGGCGGAGGGAAGCGGGGAGAGCTTTGCAGGGTTCAATTGGCCTCGACATGGAACCTCGCTCAGCAGAAGCCCAAGGCCTGACCACTCTCCATTCTCAGAGCTGAGCACAGGCAGCTTTCCTCTGGCTGCAGTTATCTGATCACTGATGCTCCTCCATCTGATTCAGAAAGTGTTTATCTTATAGACCTCCATAATGTTACCACTGGCTTTCGGACCTGGGCACTTACTGAAATTCAACCATTCTTGTTTGTTTTTAAAATAAGCTCTGTGAACCGTCTTCTGCTTGCCAAAAGGAAGAAATGTTTGATTTAAGATGATGGTTTTCTGTATTGGCAGGGACATCAACATCATCATAGTCTTCCTCAGGCTCAATATAGCTTGGGGCGGTGATTGTCTTCTTATTTCTAATTTTGTGTACTGAAGAGTATGCAGCTGGTGTGGGCCGACTTGGGGTTTCCTGTGGGGCTAGAATACACAAAAAGATATCAGATGCAAAGCTAGCGTACGTTTATGTATTTTTTACCAAGTGGCTCTGCATGATTTTCATGGGTTTCAGTGATCCTCCCACGTCTTGGTGGACCAGATCCCCATTTCACAGAGGAAACTGAGGAAACTGAGGTCCAGCCATGACACAGTCTCAGGCTCACCCCAGCCCCAGTGAGTAAGCGGCAAACATCAGCCAGACATCTTGACTCCCTTGTCGCTTTGCCTGACTGCACTGCGGTGGGCGCCACAAGACAGAAGTTCAGACAGGAAACTGACCAGAGCTAGTAGTGAAATGAGTAGTGCTATGCCTACAGGTTCTGATTCTCATAAGGAAGCGATACAAACAGTATGTCCTTTCAGGCAAGTCCCTCACAATGAATGAACACAGCATTCCAGAGCTATCTATAATTGCTCACGTCCATCACTCCTCTGCTAAGAAGGAAAGGGACAGTGGTGTCTTCAAAAGGTAGGATTAGCAGAAGATGGGCACATAGCACATGGACTAAAGTGGGAGGAAAATCTCAGCTCCCCCTTGATGGGGCCTGAGACTGCCTCCCCACAATCACATCTTTTCCCAAGAGAACTTGAATAACAACCACCATTTCAGTTCTGCAGTCAGATCCAAACTTATCTTCAGGATTCAGCAGTCACTAGCTGTGTGACCATGAGTAAGTCACTTAACTTCTATGTGCTTCAGTGTCTTCCTCTGTCAGAGGGACATAATATGTACCTGCTGCATATAGTTGTTGAGAGGATTAAATGAGACAGTACCTATAAAGTGCCTAGCATGGGACCTGACACAGTGCCTGCTCAACAAATGCTAGCTAATATTACTATTTATCTATTTAATTAAAATATTTTCATCCATTATCTACTAAGCTCCAGACACTATTTTAAAAAATATTTGTATATATTTATTTGGTTGTCCAGGGTCTTAGTTGTGGCATGCAGACTCTTTAGTTGTATGGCACGTGGGGGATCTAGTTCCCTGACCAGGGATCAAACCCAGGCCCCCTGCACTGGGAGCATGGAGTCTTACCCACGGATTTCCAGGGAAGTCCCTCTAGGCACTGTTCTTAATGGTGGGTAAACAACGGCGAACAAGACAAGAAAGGTGCCTGTTTTCTAGAGTTTGTATTATAAGGAGACAGATAATGGACAAATGAAGCATGATTAAATAAGTTCACTTAGGATAATTGTCATAAGCTTCAAAAGGAGCATTAGAAGGATTTCTTTATGTAGGATGGTCAGGAGTGAACTCTCTGAGGTGGTAACATTTGAGCTGACACTAGAAGGGTGAGGTAAAGTCAGCTGTATGTAGAGCTTAAGGAAGAATATTTCAGTCAAGGGAACCAGGCAGAGATTTTCTGATATGAAGTGTGAGAAGCCCAGTGTTCCTTTATACCCATGCTGCAAGCTAGAATTTGAATATGAATTTACACATTGACTATTGGAAGCATTGGTACTTATTTTGTACTCCCCCCCCACAATCTTAAACTTAATTCATCTCCTTGAAACAGGCTGCTGCCCTCTGCAAATTCCAGTATAATAGACTGAAAGTTTGTGTCCCCACAAAATCCATATGGTGAAACTCTAACCACCAGTGCAGTTATATTCAGAGATGGGGTCTCCAAATAAGTAATTAAAGTTAAACAAGGTCAGAAGGGCAGGGCCCTGATCCAATAGGATTAGTGCCCTTCTAAGAGACACCAGAGAGCTGTCTCCCCTCCATGTTTGCACACAGTCATCTGCAAACTAAAAGTATTCTCACCAGAAACCAGATTGGCCTGGCACCTTGATCTTGGACTTTTAGCCTCCAGAACTATGAGGAGTTTACTGTCATTTAAGCCACATTGTCTGTGTTACTGTTTTATGGGCGACCCAAGCTGCTTCCCAAGTGGCTCAGTGGTAGAGAATCTCCCTGCTAATGCAGGAGGCATAGGACAGGTGGGTTCAATCCCTGGGTCAGGAAGATCCCCTGGAGGAGGAAATGGCAATCCATTCCAGTATTCTTGCCTGGAGAATCACATGGACAGAGGAGCCTAGTAGGCTACAGTCTGTGGGGTTACAAAGAGTTGGACATGACCGAGGGACTGTACATTCTAAAGGAGATCAGTCCTGGGTGTTCTCTGGAAGGAATGATGCTAAAGCTGAAACTCCAGTACTTTGGCCACCTGCTGCAAAGAGTTGACTCATTGGAAAAGACTCTGATGCTGGGAGGGGTTGGGGGCAGGAGGAGAAGGGAA
This sequence comes from Capra hircus, assembly GCF_001704415.2. Classification (NCBI taxonomy): domain Eukaryota; kingdom Metazoa; phylum Chordata; class Mammalia; order Artiodactyla; family Bovidae; genus Capra; species Capra hircus. The sequence goes on along the minus strand of NC_030826.1, from coordinate 26,103,980 downwards.
CGACAGAGGATGAGATGACTGGATGGCATCACTGACTCGATGGACGTGAGTTTGAGTGAATTCCGGGAGTTGATGATGGACGGGGAGGCCTGGCGTGCTGTGATTCATGGGGTCGCAAAGAGTTGGACACGACTGAGCAACTGAACTGAACTGAACTGAACTGAACTGAGCAACTGAGCACAAGGTGACTAAGACGCCAAGACAAATTTATTATTCTACCCTGAATGAGACTTATCAGCAAAATATACTCACAGGCAACTTCTGGGGAAAGCATATCCCTGGGTGGCAGAGGGGGTAATTGAACTGAGAATTGTTCCGTAACATTCCTGGAAGAGAGAAAGTATAGGAGTCAATGTTTGGTTTTGATCATGCCTGCCAATTTAAGAGAAAATGTCAAGGGAAATGGACAGCGTTGAACATTCAAATCTTGGTCCCTAAAGACTGAAAGCATCTCCTTTCTTTTCTAGGTCTTGCACCCCATCTGTAACTGACACACTAAAGAAACCATTTCTTTAGCCCAGGGACCATTTGGATTTGAAGGTGTGGAGCAGAAGCACTCTAACTTAGACCATGGATCTCACCTTCCTGTGTTTACCTGAGCTGGATCAGGACGGGGAGGTAAGCACCAGGTGTATTTTGATGTGCAAAATGGATGTGCAAAACCTGGGCTTCCCAGGTGGCTCAGTGATAAAAAGAATCTGCCTGCCAATGCAGGAGACATGGGTTAGACCCCTGATCCGGGAAGTCAACATACTGTAGAGCAACTAAGCCTGTGTGCCGCAACTATTGAGCCTGTGCTCCGGAGCCTGGGGAGCCACAACTATGGAACCCATATGCTGCAGCTATTAAAGCTCTAGAGCCTGTGCTCTGCAACAAGAGAAGCCACAGCAACGAGAAGCCCTCACACCTCATAAAGAGTAGCCCACGCTCACCACAGCTAGAGAAAAGCCCTTGAAGCACAGCATAGCCAAACAAACAAACAAAAAACAGGTGTACTCCTAATGCTAAACATGCACCCACCATGTGACAGCAACGTTGGGTATATATCCTGCTGATCAAAAGATACGTTACGAAAATGTTTATAACAGCACTATTCATGACAGTGGCAAACTGGATGCTACTCAAATGCCTATAAGTAGCAGAATGGATAAATTCATCATGGTTCAGTTCCACAGTGGAACACTCTATGGTAACAAGAATGAACAGTCTAGAACTACATACAATGAATCTCACAAAAAAATGCTGAGCAGAAGAGGATAAACACTGAATAACACATACTGTATAATTCCATGTATATGAAGAATAAAGACAAGGAACAATGAGCCTATACTATTTCAGACAGTGATTATCCTTAGGATTTAAAGGCTGAAAGGGCATCTATGGGACTGAGGTGCTGGTAATTTTGTTTCTTAATCTGGGTGCCAGCTACCGGATCTGTTTGGTTTGTGGAAATTCATTGAGTTGTACTCTTAGCATATGCATTTTTCTGTATTTATATTATACTTTGGTGAGAAGTTTCAGGGGCTTCCCAGGTGACTCAGTGGTAAAGAATCTGCCAGCTAAGCAGGAGATGTGGGCTGGATCCCTGGGTCAGGAAGATCTCCTAGAGAAGGGAATGGCAACCCACTCCAGTATTCTTGCCTGGAAAAATTGCATAGGCAGCGGAGCCTGGTGGGCTACAGTCCACAGGGTCGCAAAGAGTCGGACACGACTAAGTGACTGACCATGCACACACCAGCTCAGTAGTGCAGGCACAAGAATGGAAGTGGATAGGCGGTTCTCAAAATTAAAAAGCAGGATTCCTCCCACTTACTCATACATCGTTTCTTCATCTCTCTGCTTTTGTTTCAAGGACTTGGAAATTTCCCATTTATTGCCTAAGGAAAAAAATAAGCATATTCATTTAGGAAGAATTGTCCAGAATTGTGATAGTTAGAGTTTAGAAGAGACCAGAGAATGGGCGGGTTCAGGATAGTCAGAAGAAGAACCATCCAGAGAAAACAGACTTAGGGGCACAGAGCTCATAAGTGATAGAGTCAGAATGTCATCCAGACCGTCTGACCTCAGAGTCTGGGACTAATCCAGTGTGGGCTGTGGCTGCTTCCTCATCGCCTGATACTGTGTCTACCTAGCATATAGTTGTCACTTAGAAATACTAGTTGAGTGAATAGCCAAAGCATTAATGGGAGGAAATGAGATGAAAAATGGGAACAGCAGTTTGTAAACTGTGATATGGTGGACATGTAAGTTATTATTAATTATACCCTACTTGTTAATAGGAGTGGGTCAAGATAAAAGAGAATAAGTGAAGTTTTTGTTCAGGGTCATATTTTGTCCATATCTAAAAGCAAAATGTTTTAGAACTTCCCTGGTGGTCCAGTGGTTAAGAATCTGCCTTCCAATACAGGGGACGTGGTTCGATCCCTGGTCAGGGAACTAAGATCTCACATGCTTCGAGGCAACTAAACTGGCACACCACAGCTAGCAAAAACTTGTGCACCACACCCAAGAGCCTGTGCAACCAAAATTAAAACAAATCAAAAATTTAAAAATGAAATATTAAAAAAAAGCAAGTGGATAGAGGACTATAGTGGCTAGAATACACTTTCTGTATTTAAAAAACTAATTACCATCAGTGGGTGGAGGGGAAAGGACTTTGAATAGGGAGCCCAGTGTAGCCGAGTTCTGGCTCCAACTCTGCCACCAAGCCCCAGGAGATCCGAATCAAGGATTTGCTTCTCTTTGAACCTTGCTTTTCTTATCTCTAAAGAGAGATTGAAAAGAATGACAGAAGCTTTCATTCCTGAGCAGCTCTGACCTTCCAGCAGTGGTTCAGCAGGACCCTGAGGCCATATACAGATGCATCAGGAGGACAGGGCCCTGATCATGGAGGGATGCCCCCTAGGTACCCCAGGGCAAGACGGCCATACCTCTCAGAGCATTTACCATCCCCAGGTGTGCTCCAGGCCTAGGTTATTAGTTAAGGGGTAGGATCTTAAGAAAACTCACTATTGAACCAGAATTTCATGTTTTCGGAGATGAATATTAAAATACATTAATCCTCCAGGAAGCTGCTTATTTATGTCCAAGTGTGTTAAGAACCTCTATCCAAAGCACATATAATACCCCCAAATTCAGAATATGATCTTAGAATAGGTAGTCATGGTGGTCAACCATGAAATGAGTCCATTATTCATGCCTGAAGACTTTTTTTTTTATACCACATTTCAAATTGTGAAGGTACACTATGGGGTAAGGTGAGAGATGGAAAACTCAAATTAGGGCTTTTTTTCAGATAGCTCGAAAGCATTCGTTTTTTATTTTATTTTATTTTATTTTTTTTGGCATCTTGCATGTCATGTGGGAATCGAACCCATGCTCCCTGCTTTGGAAATGTGGTATCTTAACCATTAGACAGCCAGAGGTGTTCTAAGACATTTTTAAAAACTACTTTGTGGAGAATGATTGCCATACAAAACGCTGTACGTATTTCATGTACACAAGTCAATGCATTTGGAATCAAGACAGTTTTTGACCTTCCATGCACTTGTACGCTCAAGTTCCAGAGGTAAGGTGCTGTGATCAGCAGCCACATTGGAGAGAGACAGCACTGGAGAACAGCATGCCTTGAAACTGATTCTGCTTTTACCCAAACCCTGAGGGCCGGAAGAGTTCTTGGAGATTAAGTAACCTCCCTCCCTTCACTGTACAGAGGGGAAATTGAGGCCCAGAGACACATATTAGTAGCAGAGCTAGGACTCAGACCCAGAGTGCCTGATGCTAAATCCAGAGTTCAGCCCATGGAAGCCCAGAACTAATCTTTTTGCCCTAAAGAAGCCCCAGTGCCCCGACGACCACCTCTTCCCTCCCCTCCCTCCACCTGCCCAAGAGGGAGGGTCATTACCTTGTCTAAACAGACACCTACAGACAAAGAACAGGATGGTGCCCAGGCTCACAGAGGTAAAGATGATGGCCACAGCCAAGATGATCCAGAAATGGTCCTTCAACCAATCCATGGCCTCGGGATCCTGAGAAGAATGGAGGGAGAGGATCAGACATGAGTGAAGGGCTTCTTGAGGGGTGGAGGCAGTTATCTACCATGTTGTGCAGCTACATCTGCTTAGGGACCAGGCAGGCATTTGCTCACAATCAAATGCTGCTGATTTGCAGCTGGGAGACCTCAGGCAAGTGATTAACTTTCTCCAAGCCTCAGTGTCCTCACCTGCAATATGTGAGTGATGCTGTCTACTACCGTACAGGGAATTTACGAAAATTAGAGGTAAGACATGTACTTATCAGTTACTCTAGAAACTGTAGACATAATCACTGCTTTTCTTTACACTGTCAAACATGCAGCAGGAAGGGGAAATGCCATTTAAAGCAATAACTGACAGCAGTTGTTTTTATATCAAAGGGACAACTAGACTAAATTCATAACAGGGCAGATAGAATTTTGAGAGCTTTTTGGGGGTGTGGGGGAGTGCTTCCCTGGTGGCTTAGATGTAAAGAATCTGCCTATAATGTAGACCTGGATTCAATTCCTGGGTTGGAATGGTCCTCTGGAGAAAGGACTGGCAACCCACTCCAGTATTCTTGCCTGGAGAATTCCATAGATAGAGGAGCCTGGCAGGCTATAGACCATGGGGTTGCAAAGAGTCGGATACAACTAAGCGACTAACATTTTCACTTTTTTTTACATTTTCACTTAAAAAAAAAAATTTTATTGTTTTTTTAAAATATAAATTTATTTATTTTAATTGGAGGCTAATTACAATATTGTATTGGTTTTGCCATATATCAACATGAATCTGCCACGGGTATACACGTGTTTCCCATCCCGAACCCCCCTCCCACCTCCTTCCCCATACCATCACTCTGGGTCACCCCAGTGGACCAGCCCTGAGCATCCTGTATCATGCATGGAACCTGGACTGGTGATTCGTTTCACTTGTGTTTTGAGGTGGAGGTTAGAAGAATACCTTGATGGATCTCTTTGAGTGAGGCATGATCAGAGGGAGAAAGATGCAAAGCAAACTGAACTAGTCTGCATGAGAAAAGGTTCGTTTCCATTATAAGTTATTACAAGATATTGAATATAGTTCTCTGTGCTATACAGTAAATCCTTTATATATATATATATATATATATATATAAACTAAATCCTTTATATATAGTAGCGTGTATCTGTTAATCCGATACTCCTAGTTTATCCCTCTCCTCTTCCCCTTTGGTAGTTATAAGTTTGTTTCCTAGTTCTGTGAGTTTGTTTCTGTTTTGTGGACAAGTTCATTTGTATTATTTTTTTAAATTTCACATCTAAGTGATGTCATACAGTATTTGTCTTTCTGTGTCTGACTTATTCTACTTAGTGTGTTCTTCTCTAAGTCCGTCTATGTTGCTGTAAGTGGTAATATTTCTTTCTTTATGGTCGAGTAATATTCCATTGTATATATGTGTGTGTGAATATATATGTATACCTCCACATTTTCTTCATCCATCTATCTGTTGATGGCCACTCAGTCTCTTTTCTCTTACTTAAATGTCTCCTAGTTCTTAATCTAATTTTCCTCTCGTATTTTTTATCTCTTTGACTTTTTCTTTACTCCTGATGGATTTCTCCAAGGAGAAACATAAACATACTCTTTCAGTTCAGTTCAGCTCAGTCATATCCGACTCTTTTCAACCCCATGAACTGCAGCACGCCAGGCCTCCCTGTCCATCACCAACTCACAGAATTCACCCAAATTCATGTCCATCAAGTTGGTGATGCCATCCAGCCATCTCATCCTCTGTTGTCCCCTTCTCCTCCTGCCCCCAATCCCTCCCAGCATCAGAGTCTTTACCAATGAGTCAACTCTTCACATCAGGTGGCCAAAGTACTGGAGTTTCAGCTTTAGCATCATTCCTTCCAAAGAACACCCAGGACTGATCTCCTTCAGAATGGACTGGTTGGATCTCCTTGCAGTCCAAGGGACTCTCAAGAGTCTTCTCCAACACCACAGTTCAAAACCATCAATTCTTTGGTGCTCAGCTTTCTTCACAGTCCAACTTTCACATCCATACATGACCACTGGAAAAACCATAGCCTTGACTAGATGGACCTTTGTTGGCAAAGTAATGTCTCTGCTTTTCAATATGCTATCTAGATTGGTCATAACTTTCCTTCCAAGGAGTAAACATCTTTTAATTTCATGGCTGCAGTCACCATCTGCAGTGATTTTGGAGCCCCAAAAAATAAAGTCTGACACTGTTTCCCCATCTATTTCCCATGAAGTAATGGGACCAGATGCCATGATCTTCGTTTTCTGAATGTTGAGCTTTAAGCCAACTTTTTCACTCTCCTCTTTCACTTTCGTCAAGAGGCTTTTTAGTTCCTCTTCACTTTCTGCCATAAGGGTGGGGTCATCTGCACATCTGAGGTTAGTGATATTTCTCCCAGCAGGCTTGATTCCAGCTTGTGCTTCTTCCAGTCCAGCGTTTCTCATGATATACTCTGCATATAAGTTAAATAAGCAGGGTGACAATATACATCCTTGACATATTCCTTTTCCTATTTGGAACCAGTCTGTTGTTCCATGTCCGTTTCTAACTGTTGCTTCCTGACCTGCATACAGGTTTCTCAAGAGGCAGGTCAGGTGGTCTGGTATTCCCATCTCTTTCAGAATTTTCCACACAATCAAAGGCTTTGGCATGGTCAGTAAAGCAGAAATAGATGTTTTTCTGGAACTCTCTTGCTTTTTCCATGATCCAGCAGATGTTGGCAATTTGATCTCTGGTTCCTCTGCCTTTTTTAAAACCAGCCTGAACATCTGGAAGTTCACAGTTCACGTATTGCTGAAGCCTGGCTTGGAGAATTTTGAGCAAAATATACTCTTTAGAGCTATAGAAACACATACCAGACAGAGTTAAAAGCTGTTGCATCTGAAAAGCATGACTGGGTGTGGGGAGGGAAGCAAGAGGCCCGGCAGCTGTGACTGTTCTCTGTAAACCCTCCAAATTCTTTGCTTTTTTATCTTTTTTAACTTTTGCATTTACTGTTATAACACTGATAAGAGTCAATCAACCATTTAGTGTAGCTTCCCTTTGTTCAGATTTCAAATTCAAAGAAATTTTATTCTCATCAGATTCTTGGGAAAGAAAGAGGAAATAGGATGATGCCAGAAAGTGAAACTATGGGTCACTTTTCAGAACTATGCAAAGTGGTAAATATTCTGCAGTCCTGTTTGCACAAATCGAATGGCTTTGGTTTCCACGCTCAGATGTTTTGAGTGTGTTTAGTGCACCAAGAGCTTTCTCATCACTCACCTTATTTCACCCGCACCACCACACCCTTTTCTAGACAGGGCCTGAGACAGAGGTGTAGTGACCTCCCCCAGGTCACCCAGGTAGGAGGGAGGGCAGAACACTTCCTCTCTGTGTCTCAGTGCCTTCCAGTGTCAGGATGCCTCTGAATCATCAAGGAGAGGCCAGACGGAGGTCAGGATATCTCACTTTACTTCGAAAGGAACATCACTGTGGTAGTCATATGGTGCTGTGGGGGACCAAGGCTTTCCCCAGAATGAATGATCAGGGCTTGAGAATGAAAGTCCCAAGTTCCCCATAACCTAAGATCAGAGAAATGGCTCTTCCCCCATGAACTGCCGACAGGTGCCTTTACAACAGAACCAAGATGAGCAGGTCTTTTTGGGAGCATGCCGCTGAGGAAGGGGGGTATGAATAACCACATCCCAGTGGGTGCCCCCCTCAAGAGAGGGGACAGGATCCCTGGGGAGAGATGGCAGGGAGTACAGCTGGTAGGCAGTGTGTCACGGCTGTACAGTCCAGTTCAGGCTCTGGAAAGTATGGAAATTGAATCCCACTTGTGTTGTCAGGCCTGGAGTAGATACGGTCGTGGGGTGCAGGCTTCCTAAGAGCTACTGAAACATCAGGCAAAGAGGTGTTTACATGAGAGGAGGCTGGCAGCCAGCCCAAAGGTGCAGCCGAGTCTCTCAAGGGACCCCAAGGGACTCAAGGGCCAGGGGTGAGTCTCCACCCAACACCACAGAGTCAATCAGCAGCAGTGACCCAGCGAGGGGAGACTTCCTGCGGAAAACTGTCTGTCCTGTCTTTCCTCCTCAATCCCATACCAGGGGGCTAAGGGCAGGGAAGGGTGCTTTAGGGAGCTGAGGCAGCCTTCACCTCTCACCCTGCTCTCTACTACCCTCACTGGGCAAAGCGGGGAGCTTTGGGTCAAAGATGAGACGGAAGTTTTTAAATGAGCGTGGCTAAATTTTTAAAACTGAAATGAGTCTGCTTAGTAATCAAAAGTAATAAAAGTTTTGAGGTTGGACCGAAATGTCACTGGGGGAGGCCTCTCCCTGTTGGAACAAGGCAGGAACCCAGGCAGTAGCGTCGTTAGAAACAAACTGCATCTGTTCGCTGTGGCTGCTCCAACAAATCACCATGGATGCCATGTCTAAAAACAACCCAGAAGTGTTATCCAGCCGAATTGCTGGGTAACGCAACAGCCAGCATGTTGCCATTGGGCAGGGTTGGCCCCTTCCGAAGGCCCCATTGGAGAAGCCACTTCCTTGCTCCTTTCAGCTTCTGGAGGTTGCTTGTGTTCCTTGGCTCACAGCCCCTTCCTCCATCTCCTTGCATCTCTCTGACAGTCCTTTCCAAGTTGCGTCTCACCTCTTCTTGTGCCTCCCTCTCCCACTTATAAGGACTCTTGTGATTACAATGGGCTTCCCTGGTGACACAGCTGGAAAGAACCTGCCTGCCAATCCAGGAGACGTGGGTTTGATCCCAGGTCAGGAAGATCCCCTGGAGGAGGAAATGGCAACTCGCTCCAGTATTCTTGTGTGGAAAATCCCATGGACAGAGGAGCCTACCGGGCTACAGTCTGAGGGGTCACAAAGAGGTGGACGTGATTGAGCATGCATGCACACACGCACGCTGTGGTTACATTGGGCTCACCCGGATAATCCAGGTTCATCACCGCGTCTCCAGGTCAGCTGATTTGCAACCTCAGTTCCGCTTGTGACCACAGTTCCTCCTTGCCTTGTAGCCTGACATAACCACAGGCTCCAGGGGTTGGGATGTGGGCATCTCCGGGTGGGTGAGACCACCACACAGACCACCTCATGCTCATACTGCAGGAAGATGAGACTCTAGTGAAAGTGGTCTCATGGGTTTATACATTATAAAATATTTTTATTTATTTATTTTTTTTTTGCCTTCTATTGATGTCTCTGGAATGAAAGGGGAAAAAGTCAGCAACGATCCTGCCATCTCTGACCAGAAGTCCACCACAGAGTGCTCGATGTTGCTGGCCCAGGGAAGAAGCAGCGAGCAACCACCATGAGGCTTGGGACAGACGTGGGTCTCTGTGTCTGGGAGGGGACTGCCACATGGGAGGGGACATTTTTGTTTTCAACAGTCTGAGCTCATTGGAAGTTTCTCAAGGCTGGACTTGGACTCAGAGATAAGAGAGGGCCCCGTGATCCATAGTGGGGGCCCATAGTGCAGGATGGACCAGAGGAGGGAAGGATTCAGTATGGCCCCAAAGCTGAGCCATAGGTCAGCAGGTCCTGGGCCTGGGGAGGGTGAGGTGCTGAGTCTACAGATACAGGTTAGGGGTCCTGACTGCCAGGAGGAGGGCAGGGCCTGACCTCAGTCCCCATCAACTGGGGGAACATTTGGTGGATACCACGAATGGAAGAAAGAAGAGTCAGAAGAACAAGGGAGCTGCCTTTAGTCATTAGCTATTGAGGACCTTGGTGTGTCAGACCCCAGGGCAAGAACTCGAGGAAGAGTGAAAATTCCCAACCTGGGGCCTGGCCATTGGGACTTTGTTTTAGTTAAGTTCTCCAGATGATTCTAGTGGGAAGCCAATGTTGAGAACCAGTGACATACATGTTATCACTTAATCCTTATACTGGTGTTGGGAGGAGTTATTATTACCCCCATTCTATAGATAAAAAGAGAGAACTCAGAGGGTTTAGGCAATCTGTTAAAGGCAGCACGGCTAGTAGCTCCCTAGTCTGAGATTGCAGCACAGCCTGGTCTGATGCCAAAGTTCATGCTCTTTTTACTCTGTCAGATTTACAGCAAGTTGATAAATACTTCTTTTCATAACAGAACTGAAAGCAGAACCATCGATCAAGAAATTCCAATATTGGCAAGACCTCTGCCTTGAGTTGTGACTTGTTCCAAATAATAAGAACCTCAATATGAAAATGCATCTTAGAAAAGTAACATACATTATATGCTACCTTACTGTGAGTTGAACCACGCTGTTTGGCAAGTCATAATTATAACCCCATTTTAGAGAAAAGAGAATAGAAGTTTAGATGAGCTCAATGAACTTGCCCAAGGTCATAAGTGGAAAAAATCAAAAGCTAAGCCCAGGACTCCTACTTGTGACCACTAAGCCAGAGCTTTGGGAAATGTACTAAAATGCAGATAGATACCACAGTCTGTGTCCCAACTCTACTCCCAATTCTGATTTGTAACTCTGGTGTGGGACTCAGCATTGTTAACACACGCTCCAGTGGGTTCTCAGGCCTTGGGGAGGAACACTACATCCAGCCAGCCTGTAGAGCCCTGAGCTGCGGAGGTGAGGAGGCTGGAGGCTTGTTCCTTGCAACATTCACAGGCAGTAGAAGCAGCAAAGTAGACTGAAGGCACTAAAACAAACCCCTTGAACCCAGAGACCTCTCCTGTTTGCTTGTCACATGGCTGATGGAACTCCGTCAACAAGTCACTCTCTTCAGAGCAAAGTTCTATGCTCCCTCCTCTCCCTACTTCCCCTACGTTTATACACATTTGCCTGACACTGAGGAAGAGGAACTGATTTTTACTAGGGTGTGAATGGCTTCATGGAGCCTCAGGATTCCTTCCCCAGGGCGTTGGCAGGAGCAGGGGCATCCTAGAATTTTATCCGAAGTCCTTAGAGGATAGTCACAACCAAACATGGCATCAGAGTGAAGTTCCTGCAGGGCTAAGGCGACCTGGGAAGACCTGCTCTCTGCCCATCGTCCTCCCTGCTTGTCCTCCCCTCCCAGCTTCACAGATGCTCCTCGCCCCAGAGTGCACCCGCTTCTTCTCAAACATTCTGTCCTCAGACAGACTTTGCATCTCAATCACTCCTGTGATAACAGCTTAAAGAGAGCACTAGTCAGCTTGATGAAAGCCCAGAAGGCAAGGGAAGCCTGAATTTCAAGAAGGGGGAAAAGTGAGATCGAGGAAAGATTGTTTAAAATACAGGGAGGCAGTGTGTTTATAAACTGTGAAAGTGTCAGGAAAAAGGACAAAATGAAATACAGGCAGAGAAAAGAGAGTAAAAGCTACCTTCAGGGGCTCAGATGGAAGAATCAGCTTTTAAAAGGGAACAAAGATGGAAGGAGGGCTGTGCTGTTCAGCAGAACCAGACTGGGATGAGGGGGCAGGAAGCTGGCCGGAAAGCTCCTGTTCTGAGTTAGGAAGAGTCACAGGTGAGGTGCTGGGGGCGGGAGGGTGAGAGGCAGACAGCCCTGCTTCCCACTCCGCAACATGCTATGATCAGTATTCAAAATGCATTTTTTTTCCCTTCAACTGAGCCTGCGTACACTTACTGTGACCGCTGTCTGATGGTTTGTTTGCTGTTCATCTCCCACACTGGCTGTAAGCTCTTGGAGAGCAAGAATCTTGCTGCTCCCTCTACCACTCTTTCTGGAAGGCAGTGGGAGTGCCATACGCATCTGCGAATACATGAGTGCATGACTGATGGCCCCGCCTCCCCCCTCTTACCTTGTCGTGGGCAGGCTTCCCCTCTAATGATGCAGTAGGCAGTTTGGATCCAGGGTCTGAAATTCAAGTGCGGGCATTCTAGTTCTAAAGCACCTCGCCTGGACACAAGAGCTTGGGCAGGCTCCCTGCTCTCCCCCTGCCTTTGGTCGTGGGCTTCAAGCGGCTGGCTGGGAAGCAGAAGCCAGGCAGACAGGTGTGGAGGGTGGAGTGGCAGCTTCTCTCTCGTGGCTGCTCTGTCCTCCGTAGCCTAAGGCACTCACTTCTGAGTAGGGTCAGGGTGGGAGAGCCACTAAAAGCAGCTACCAGCCCAGCCCTGACTCTCACTTCCCCAAAAGTCGTTTCCGGGGAGTCAGTAGCCGAAAACACATTCACTCTCCATCACCAGGAATTCTGGAGACTGTGGCTTTATTCAAGAATTTGCTTTTTTAAAAAATTTTAACCAAATTCCTCAGAGTAAGATGTACAATTTACAATGTGACAGCTACACATATATTCACATAAATAAAACGTTTCACAAAGTGTCTTCAGGACACGGGGTGCAATCCAATTGACAGTTTCTCATCTATTCTAGCCTATTTCATGAGAAGAAGTCCTGAGTGTCAGCCTCTCAATTTATTTCAAAGTATATTAATGGTCATGCCCTGTGTATTGAAAGACTTGCGTTTTTCTCATGAAAAATTAAGCGACCTGAAATAGCCATGAGTCCCAAGAGGTGTGGGTGGAATGTGTGTGTTGGTGGGGTGAATCAGTTTCAGAAAGTTAGAGTCAGAAAAAGGCTTTGTTGGAAGAGGTGGACTTGAAAATAGCTTAGCAGGAAGTTGGGGAGATGAATATGAGTCCAGTTCCTTACTCTCTGCCTTTATAGACACAAATCCCTCTACCAGAGGCCTGCCCTGTTCAGGACAGCAGCCACTGGCCCCGTGAGGCTCTTCCACTGAGCACTGGCTAGATGGCTAGTTGAGTATGTGCTGCAAGTTTGAAATACACGCTGGATTTCAAAGACTTGGTATAGAAAAAACATAACAAATCTCATTAATAAATGTTTATCTTGGTTACATGTTGAAATGATAGTATTTTGGATAGAGTGGGCTAAGTAAAACATATTAATAACTTAATTACAGCTTCCCACCCCTTTTAATTTACTCCCACCCAAATTGTAACACTGTTTCACCCATGGGTTGGTGCAGTATGGAACAGAGGTTCACCCACAGGGGCTCAGAGCAGGGCTGGCCTCCTGCGGAACCCATAGAAATCTGAGGGACAGCTTTGCACTTTGCAGGGCGTGGAATGAGGGTCCGAGCTGCTCTCAGCCTGGATCTCAAGTGTCTGGGAGACTCCAGATAATACTGAGGCAACACCTGCCAGCCAGCATGGGCTGTGCTTGCCCGAATTCATCTCTAGTTCCCAGACGGTCACTGCTCAGGCTTAGTGAGGCCAAGTTCCCACTGGACCCTGCCCTGCTGTTGCTAGCACCAGAAATGGCTGTCTGGATAGTTGACGGGCACCTAAAGTCCAAGTGTGGTATTTCCCTGGATGGAGGTCCAGAGGTTAAGACTCCGTGCTTCCAAAGCAGGGGGCATGGGTTCGACCCCTGGTCGGGGAACTAAGATGCCATGTGATGTAATGGTGTGGCCAAAATAAATTAAAAAAGTAAAACTCAAGCATGCCTGGGGAAGGGTGGGAGCAGAGTATTAAAAAGGAATTGTTTCTCTTCTCTCTCTCTCTGTCCTTCCACTTCTGTGAAAGGTTAAATATAAGCCCTAGAGAGCTAAAGAGGAGAAATCAAGCCAAACATATCCTTTTTCACACCTGCTCCCCTCAGTGTTACAGCTTATCACACCAGCTCTCAGATTAATCTTGTTGTCTGATTTATTTCATTACAGGGCTTGACTCTGTTCATATACACTCACCCATCATAGTTTATTGCCCCTGTGGCCATAGTTAGGAACTACATCTACTTGCTAGCAAAAATGAAAGATAACCATAAAATTCTATCATGGCAAAGCTGTGATGAAACGGACCCTCCTACAGGGCCAGTGATAGTACACATTAATTTTAAATAAAATTTTGGAAAGAAAATAGTACATTTAAAAAACAATCACACCCTTTAATTCTATAGTGTCATTTCTAGAAATATAGCCTGAGAAATAATCTGAACTAAGTAAAACCCTAACCATGTGCACCTTCATAGGGATGAACAGGGAGCTGCCCAGCAGCCAAATGGGGGTCTCTTGGGGAAGAAAATTACACAAGGGCCACCTGATAAGATGTGTGTGTTAGTCAGTCATGTCCGGCCCTTTGTGACCCCACGGACTGGGGCCCGCTAGGTTTCTCTGTCCATGGGATTTTCCAGGCAAGAAGACTGGAGACTTGATAGGATAGGATGCAGTAATTAAAGAGTCATTAGGAGGAAAGCACCATGAACTATTGAGAAACCACATAAAATGAAAGGAACAGAACGCTGACTTATATCTAGACTATAGCCGCATCATGTAATACTTGAAGGTGTGCCAGGAGAACGACTGGGAGAAAGCCCAGAAAGGTGAATTGAGATTGTTCGGTGAGTAAGAGTAGGGTCCTTCTTTCTTTCCCTCCCACCCAGCCTTGCTATGAGGCATAAAGCAAACACATTTTTGAAAATGTAGGCATCATGTTTTACAAGAGCTTCTGCTTCCTGCTCTCAAACAGGTCAATTTTCTAATATTTTTGAGATGTTTGGGGTGATGGGTTAGCAGAGCTCTCCAGAGCTGCAGGTCATTCAGGATTCTTAGTGAGTTTATCCCAGGATTTCTACAACCGAGCAGTCCTTCCTTGGGTCCAACCAAGTTTCTACTTGCCTTTGCTTGTAAGGGTTAGTCACTCAGTCACGTCTGACTCTTTGGGACCCCAGGGACTGTAGTCCACCAAGCTCCTCTGTCCATGGAATTCTCCAGGTAAGAATACTGGAGTGGGTTGCCATTCCCTCCTCCAAGGGATCTTTCTGACCCAGGGATCAAACCCAGGTCGCCTGCATTGCAGGCAGATTCTTTATCGCTTAGCCACCAGGGAAGCCCCTCGCTGTTGCTTACTTTCCCCTGTTTGTTTGGCTCTGAGAATATGAGGGAAACTTGGACCTGTCACCCAGGGGCTCTCTGGCAGGAATGCCGGCCTCATGTTGAGTAGATGGAAGAGATCAGGGATGCTGGTGCCCTGAAGACAGCAGCGATGTCTGTATTTCTATGTCTAGAATGTACTTACATCAAAATAAAACATAGGCAACTTTCCGAAACAGCTATGCCTAAGAAACAATGACCAGAAGGCAAGACAGTAGCACCCTCTTTACTGTGATTGTTGTGAGGTGGTGGGATCAAGGGTCATTGTTTCCCCTATTGCCTTGCAGTTTTCAAATTTTCAGAAAGAGAAAAAGAAAGAGATGCTAAAAAAAAAAAATTATTCAAAAAAAGCTCCAGTACTCTTGCCTGGAAAATCCCATGGATGGAGGAGCCTGGTAGGCTGCAGTCCATGAGGTCTCGAAGAGTCGGACATGACTGAGTGACTTCACTTTCACTTTTCACTTTTATGCATTGGAGAAGGAAATGGCAACCCACTCCAGTGTTCTTGCCTGGAGAATCCCAGCGACAGGGGAGCCTGTGGGGGTCGCACAGAGTTGGACATGACTGAAGCGACTTAGCGGCAGCAGCAGCAGCAGCCCTTGTCTTCTGCAGGCTCAACAATCCCCACTTCTGATGCTTCCTTAGAGGTTCACACATGCAGAGGGACCAGGAAAGGGAGTGACATGAAGGACAACTGTTGCATGAGAAGGGGGGAGTGAAAAGGACAAAGCTGAACCCAGGCCCCCACCGCAATAATTTTTTCCAGAAGGCGAAAGTAGATGGCTCAATGGAGGTCTTGACTCTGATGCCTCTAAAAGAGAGGTCCCTGAATGCTAGAGACACAGTGACAAAGACACCAGGGCTGTTCGTGCTCCTTCCAGGGCTTCAGGGGGAGCCCCAAGTTCACAGAGTTAGTGCCTCAATCTCCACTCTCCCTCCAGCACAGACGCATGGAGGGTCCCTGCATGGGTCAGGTACCCAAACTCACCATCAGAATCCAGAGAATGATTACAACCTCCTCATAGTACACCCGTCTCACTCCCAAGCAGCCTGAGAAGCAGGCCTCTTCATAACCCCACCATACATACGAGGAGGCCCCAGGAGCTGGAGATGACCTTGAGGTCATCCAGCCAGCCCCAGCAGGGTGGTTTCTTCAAGGCCAGTTTTTCTCCAGCCCCACCCAGTGGTCCCCAGGCCCCAGGCTACAATCCCCCATCCCAGCCCTGGTGATCATCTGCCTTGACAGGGCCCAGGTGCTTACCTGAGTTGCAGGAGGTCCAGATGTGAGCAGCTGAGGGGCCATCAGTGCTCTGAAGGCCGTGGCTCGGCACAACTGGGGAGAGGCAGTCCCTTGCCCACAGGCCTTCCACCCAGCCCGAGCTGTGAGTGCCAGCCTGACCACACTTCCCCTTTATGCTCAGCCCACCAGGGAGAGGCCCAGACATCATCACCAGGCAACCAATTCCTTTTCTAGGAGCCAGATTCTTCTTGCTGCTCCTGTGTTCCTGCAAGGCCCACCAGTAGACCATCCTGTGATGGAGAGGTCGGGCCCCAGGGTTTCTGAGGGTGTGTGACACACTGCACCAAGAAGTGGGTTCAAGTGACCACTGGACTGAATTGTCTTTCCCATACCACCACTGCCTCCGCAATGGGGGCCACGGGTGGGGAAGTCAGCTAACCATTCTGTGGCGTTCCCCACAGATGAGCCTGCCCTGAGCACCCTGGAACTCCAGAAAAGCTGAGGGAACCTGACAACCCCCCAGACTCAGAGACAGACGTGGGTAAGAAACCAGTTCACACGTATTAATATAAAGGCTGTTCCCCAAGGAAGACAGCTCTCATAAGCCCACGGGGGGCCCTGGCACTCTGACCCAGCTTTTGCTTGTGTTTCTGAGGGTGTGTGACACACTGCATCAAGAAGTGGGTCCGAGTGACCACTGGACTGAATCGTCTTTCCCACAACACCACTGCCTCTGAAATGGGGGCCGCGGGTGGGGAAGCCAACCAACCATTCTGTGGAATCGACTGTTCTGACTGAGTGGTCACGTCAGTAAAAACAGCCAAACTGGTACGCATTGTGTCTGCCTGGAGTGAAAAAGTTCCGATTACTTCCAACCATAATGACAATACCCTGGGATGTCTGGTAAACAGGTAACAACAGGCTATCGGGAGACAAAAAGATTCCTGAAATTTGTAGTGTTTGCTTATTTCCATGACATAAATATCCTCACCGGGGCCAATTTGAAGTAACTGACGGGAGTGACTGGACTTGGCACTGGGAGGGGGCGCACATAATTGTCAGCTCACCACAGAAGTGATAAATCCCACTATGGAGTATCCCAAAGTAGGTGCCAATGCTTTGGCCACCTGCTGCAAAGAACTGACTCATAAGACTCTGATGCTGGGAAAGATTGAAGGCGGGAGGAGAAGGGGACGACAGAGGATGAGATGGCTGAATGACATCACTGACTCAATGGACATGAGTTTGAGTAAACTCGGAGCTGGTGATGGACAGGGAGACCTGGCGTGCTGCAGTCCATGGGGTCGCAGAGTCGGACATGAATGAGTGACTGAACTGAACTGAATTGAGGGAGTATCCCCCTTCTGGGAATCAGGACCCAAAATCGGTACTCTTATCTCACCTTATCTTCACTTATTTGGAAGATTATTGTCTCCATTTTACACGTAAGAATATCGAGGTTCTGGGTGGTTACATCAGGAATCAGCTCTGCACAGCCCAGGAAAGACCTTCAACCCAGGTCTGTCCATTTACAAAAGTCTAGGTTCTTTCTTATTAAGGTTGATCCAAAACTTAGCTGCTCAAAAACTTCTCTAAGAGCAAATGGCACATGATCTTTCAAGAAGTGAATAAATGCTTCGGTGGGTAGAACTTATCTTCTGCTACTCCTTGGTGACTCCTTGGTTTGTGTCTCATTGACTCATGCCATAAATGATTTTGCTAAGCCTTTGGGATGGCCATGTTGAGCTGAGATGCAGTGAACTTGGTCAACCCACTGCTTCCCACAATGCACTTGGCACAGCACATCCAAGCAGGGGCATCAGGAGGTCCAAATGCTGGACTCCGTCTGCCAACAACTTCCTACGTGAACCCTTAGCCTCCCTGGGCCTCAGTTTCCTTGTTTGTAAAATAGAAGAATTTGATAAACAAGAAGGTGCTTCAGAGATTGTGCCCTGAATCTCTCTTCCATTATTGTCTGCTCTCTGCAGCTGGGACAGGATACCTCCTCAACTACCCTCCTCAACCCTGGACCTCAGCACAGACCTGGGCACAACTGAAAATGCCTAATGGATACATGTCAACTGAAAAAAGAAGCCAAGTCATCTACAGGGAAAATAAGTGAGTTACATACCCAAAGGAGGCAACTTCCTTCTAGCAACCTTGAGGGCCTGCTTTGCCAGGTCGCATGCTGGTGGTTTGAAGGCCAGAGAAGAGTTAAACACAGTGCCTGCCTTCAGGAAAGCCTCTCAAGGTACAGAAGGAAGCTGGAAACAATATAATTCTGGCGAGGTTCAATACCCTTTGCTTTGTGCCAGGTCTCTGCTCTGAGCTGAGCAAGTCTCCCTTGGGGAACCCATGTTCTTCAGGGCAGAAGGGCACATAAGTAATTACCATTGAAACCAATGGATACTAGTGCCATGGGAGCAAAAACTGAGAGGGTTGAGAAGGCAATGAATTGGGCCTTGAAGGATGTGTAGGAGCTCACAAAGGGGAGAGAATGTGGAGAGACCAACCCAGAGTGTTTGGGCAGCAGCAGATGGTTGTGTGTCTGGTGGGGAGTGACTGTGTTGGCAGGGGGAGTCTGACAGCAAAGTTGAGAGCCCCCATCAGTGTGTGTGTCTGTGGGTAGTTTGGACCTGCCCACTTCCTTGCCACCCACACTTTCCCTGGCCCCGCCTCTGTCTTCCCGCCACAGGAGGTGGACAGGAAGTTGGGGTGGTCTGTTTGGCCTTCTAGCACATCTGAAGTGCTTCTTGCAGGAGAGGTCCCTGCAGGGATCAAGGCGCCCTCTGGTGGTCATCTGTGGAACTTTCCTCTCCTCCTCAGGATTCTGAGCAGACGTCAGGCTGGACAACTTTATCACCCTATGGTTAAAAGTATCAAACTATCTTAAACTGAAAGAAAGGGGGAGAAAAGCAACAGTTCTTATTTTTGTCAGAATGGACAAGACCTTGGAGGTAAGGCTGGGCAAATAAGACGTTCACCGCTTAAAGCCACAAAACCGGTGACCATCAGACTAGAGAAGACTCAGAAAGGAGTCTAATCCGTTCCTTACCCTTCAGGATTCAGTGTCCTGGTTAACATCCTGCCAGGTAACACACAGCTTCTGCTGTGTTGTTTCTTCTCCCTAAGGTGGCTCAGACACCTATAACATGAAGGTCTTATACTTTGTGCCCCTTCACCAGTGTTCACTAAATCCTGCTGCGAACAACAGCTGAAGACAGGGGTGTATGGAGTCATGTGGACAGAAATAACATACCCAGAGGCTGTGGTTTCTGACTTCTGATTGCACAACTGCTGACACAGGGAAGAAGTTTCCACTTGTATTGTGTGACGTCAAAACAGAATCAAAACCAATGGGTGGAAGCTCTCGGTGTGGAAGCAACCCTTGTGGTGGCAGCTGGCACCTTGGGAGGAGTGGCCACTGAAGGGAGGACCCGAAGCTTAATGGAGTTCGCCATCTTGAACACAGGGCACAGTTGGGCAACCTGGCACAGTGGGAAATGCACTCAACTTGGCAAACTCAGATTTGAGTGAGGTCCTTCCCAACACTTCCCTTGTGGCTCCCCTTGTCCCTTGTGGCTCAGCTGGAAAAGAATCCACCAGCAGTGCGGGAGACCTGGGTTCAATCCCTGGGTTGGGAAGATGCCCTGGAAAAGGGAAAGGCTACCCTCTGCAGTATTCTGGCCTGGAGAATTCCGTAGACTGTATAGTCCAAGGGGTCACAAACAGTTGGATACGACTGAGCGACTTTCACTTCACACTTCCCAATGCAGCTCAAGTGACTCCACTGAACTAGGACGCCGACGTCCTGAAACAAGGTGGCAGGTGTTGGATGGAAAGGCTCTTCCAAGAGGGAGGCAGGAAGGTCAGAGTCAGGGTAGGAGCCGTGACCATGGAAGCAAGAGGCTGGAGTGATGGAAGAGGGGTCATGAGCCGAGGAAAGTCGGCAGCCCCTGGGAGTGAGGAAAGGCAGGGAAACAGGTTCTCCCGGAAAGCCTGCAGAAGGAGCCAGGCCTGCCAACCTATCTGGGACACCTGATGCCCAGAACTGTAGGAGAGTAGGTCTGTGCTGTCTTAAGCCCCTGCATTTGTGGCAATTAGGCACAGCCACCAACAGGAAACTAGTGCTCCCCCAGCATCTCCTGAATCCTACCAAACCTTCCTGTGTGTGTCTAAGCCAGTTCAGAGATGGTTTCAAGGTCATCGGCTTACCCAGACAATCCTTTCAGAACTAGTGTCACGCCATCAGGCTAATTTTCCCCCCACACACTGCCAGGTCCTTCTTCTTTTTTTATTTTTTTAAATCTCCATTCTGTTCCATGGAAACTTCTAAATGGTGGGTCACAGTTGTTTGCTGTTTGGTTGAGAACTGAGGGGATTTGGTGGAAGGAGGAAGGTTTATTTTTAAAAATCACACATACACAGAAGATTAGTCTCTGAGAAGCTGTGAAATCTTGTCCGATTTCAACTTTACTCACAGGAACCCACCCAAGAACGAATTCAAATGAGCCACTCTTTTTTCTTTTTTTTTTGACCAAATATACATAACATGAAATTTACCATTTTTACCATTTTTAAGTGTAGAGTTCAGTGACATCAAGTACATTTACACTGTGGTGTAACCATCACCAGCATCCCTCTCCAGACCTTTCTAGTCATCCCGAAGTGGAACTCCGTCCCAGTTAAACGTGAATTTGATGCCCAAAACTCAGCCTCTATGCACGAGTGCTGAGCTGAATCTCAGACAGATTCCTGCATGAAGTAGAAAAGAATGGCTTTATTGCTTTGCCAGGCAAAGGTGGACAGAGAGAGCTGGTGGCCTGAAAACCTGTGTGTCCCAACCAGGGAAGATCTGGTGAAGAGTTTTACAGCAGTGGTTCTAGGGTGGGTTTGCTGATATGGATCAGGGTGTGTGTGAGGCCTGCACTCTTTTAATCTGGTCTTGGTAGTCTCTTTACAAAATTAATTAGGCTGCCTCGGGCGTCAGTCCCAGTGGGATCTGAGTTGCATCATGCAGCCGTAGGGCTCTCTAGTTGTGGCAAGTGGGCTCCAGAGCCCATGAGCTTCAGAAACTTTGGCACATGGACTCAGTGGCTTAGCGGCACTTGGGCTCTCAGTTCCCTGACCAGGGGTCAAACCTGCATCCTCTCCATTGGAAAACAGATTCTTAACCTCTGGACCACACCAGGAATGTCCCCAAAGATAATTTTCAATGAAAGATAAAATCACGGGCTTCCCTGGTGGCTCAGTGGTAAAGAATCTGCCTGCCAATACAAGGGGACACAGATTTGATCCCTTGTCCAGGAGGATCCTACATGCCTTGGAGCAACTAAGCCTGTACACCACAACTACTGAGCTTGTGTTCTAGAGCCCTGGAAGCCAAAACTACTGAAGCGCAAGCACCCTAGGGCCCGTGCTTTGCAACAAGAGAAGCCACTGCAATGAGAAGCCTTCACACCACAACTACAGAGTGGCCCCTGCTCACAGCAACTAGAGAAAAGCCCACCCAGCGATGAAGACTCAGCACAGCCAAAAATAAATAAAATTACAAAAAAAAAAGGAAAGATAAAAGTCATGAATCTCATGCAGATATAAAAATGAGCACCTGTTAAAGTTTTTTATCCAACTAATTAATGAGCCAACCAGGTAGATGTTAGAGTAGGTTTAAAAGAAAATCCAAAGAACAGACAAATTTATAGATCAAGAGTATTGAAATAAATGTGCAGACATGAGCCAAACTGATTTTTCCACCAAGAGGATGGGTGGGAAGAAAGCCAGCCTCTACAGGATAGGACTGAATTTCCATAACTGTAGATAAGAATCGTTTCTGTCTTGCTATCAATTATCTCTACACTTTACAGAGAACTGGGAACAGAAAACTCAGAGGGATGACCTCTAGAGTTTACATAATGTGTAGTTTCCCACTGAAACTTTTTTTTTTCTCTATGAGAAGTAGCAGGGCTGAGGAGAAGGAATTAAAAAGAAGAGCAGACTGGGGGACTTGTCTGGTAGTCCAGTCACTAAGACTCTGCCCTCAATGCAGAGGGCCTGGGTTCAATCCCTGGTCAGGGAACTAGAGCCCACATACCACAACTAAAGATCCCACATGCCAAAACCAGGATGGAAGATTCTACGTGAGACAGCTAAGACCCGGTGCAGCCAAGTAAATAATAAATTGAGAAGGAAGATGAAGAAGAGCAAGTCAGTGGAACTTCTGAGGAAGGAAGGACCTCAGGAGTAGGGGTGGGGGGAAAGTCCACATATTTCTGAAAGCTACTGGAGCTTCAACTATTAATTTGTTACTTGGGACACTGATGAATTTTGCAGTGCAACTCTGATGTGAAAGAGCTAAGGGTTTGCTTCAGGGGCAGCAGGAAGGGGAAGCCGCAAAGCAAGGCGAGACTGAGCGCCGTCATGCACAGGAGATCCACAGTGTTGGGGTGAAGGCAAAGCTGCAGGGTAGTGGTACTCGGGCCATCCAGGCAGTCTGGCCAAGGCTGGACCTTTCAGACCAGGTGCCGCCAGGGTGTTCTCCACGTCAGAGAGGCCTTGAGGCCCAGGCCTGAATGGAGAAATGTGAACATTCCAGAAATGAGAAGGACAAGGTTACCCCCGAAGGAAGAATTCTGAGATGGAGGGAATTCCTGCCTGTGGACATGGAACAGTGTGAGTCCCTGTGACCACTGCAGGGAGAGTGCTGCCTGTGATTGCTGCCCTGGCATTCTCCAAAGCTGAACGAGGGAAGGAACCACTTCAGCTCCCGCTGAACTGAAGAGATCCTCAGAAAGCTGAAGCCTGGTTGATGGGGCTAAACCCCGCTTCTGCCTCCATTCACCCTTTTCCTGGGATCCTCAGAAAGTCTCCTCTGAAAGTCTGCAGATATTCTTCCGCTACCACCAGATGGCGCCCCTCTCCACCACACTGGCTAATTGTCAACCCAGCTAAGACTCGCTTAACAGACTCATTAGAAAGATGGAAGACAGAAGAAGGGGACGACAGAAGAAGGGGACGACAGAGTACGAGATGGTTGGATGGCGTCACTGACTCAATGCACTTGAGTCTGAGCAAGCTCCAGGAGATGGTAAAGGACAGGGAGGCCTGGAGTGCTGCAGTCCATGGGGTCACAAAGAGTCGGACAGGGCTGAGCGTCTGAACAGCACACTGACAGAGGAGCCTGGCAGAGCCCAACCCAGCCTGCTCTCCTAGCGTAAAAACCATGGGAATTTCTACCTTCTGGGCTGGAGGAGGAGCAGTGGAAAGCAGATACTGTCTGGAGAGCTGAGAACCCAGACAGGGAAAGATCCCCATCTTCTCCAACCTTCCTGACCACATACTGCTTTTTTTTTTTTTTCTTTTTTCACTTCGCATTCATTGGTTAGGGCTTCCCTGATGGTCCAGTGGTTAAAGACTCTGTGCTCCCAATGCTGGGCACCCAGATTTAATCCCTGGTCAAGGAGCTAGTTTGCTCATGCTGCAGCAAAGACCGACGCAGCCAAATAAATTAACTTTAAAAAACAAGATCAACCCTTTTCTCCTCCAAAATATGTTTGATAAGCTCTTGTCATGTGCTCTGTTCTCTGTGCTTGAGGGATACAGAAGTGCACAAAACATGTGTCCTGCTCTTCTACAGTTTATTTTCCAGATAGGGAACAGTCACGACACGAAACATAACACAAATAAATATGCAATACAGCAGGTGGTAGCAAGGATTTTGGAGAATAATAATTCAATATTATTGTGTAACTGTGTAACTGAATCACTTTGCTCTACATCAGAAATTAACACAACACTGTAAATCAACAGATAAAAAGCAAAGTCTTACTATATAGCGCAAGGGACTGTATTCAATATGCTATAATGAACCATAATGGAAAATAAATAACATCTCTTGATGAAAAATTTCCAAGCATTTGATGAATCAGGAAGCTACACTTCATAATGGAGAGAAACATCAGTCAATCAAACAGACCCAGAAATGACAGAAATGATGGAATTAGTGGACAAGAGCATGTTAAGTAGAGACTTTTTTTTCCAATTTGATAAAAATATAAACCCACATATCCAAGAAACTCAGAGAACCAAAACACAAGAAATGTGAAGAAAGTGACACCAAAGTACATCAAAATTTAAACTATCAATAAAGAGAAAATCTAAAACCAGCCATAGAAAGAAAGGGCACATTACAGCTAGAGAAACACATATTTCATTAATCTCCTTATTGAAATCAGGGTGACCTAGAAGAAAGGGGAGAAACATTTTAAAAGCACTAAAAGTAAAAAAACAAACAAGCCACCCATTAATCTAGAATTCTATAGAAAGACAAAACAAAGACTAAAATTAATGAGTTTAATAATGTTGCCGGATACAATAGAAAACTAAATTATGTGACAGCAACGATTAATCAGATGTTGAAAATACTTGATTAATCAGATATTTCAAAATACCATAAAATATTAACTACTCGGGGAGACATCTGACAAGGACATGTAGGACTTGCACACTGAAGACTACAGATAAATGAAAAGAAATCCCAATTAGAGACCTATATTATATTCATGGGTCAAAAGACTCAGTACTAGTAAATGTCCCTTCTCTATAAGTTGATCTACAGAATCAACACAATTCCAATCAAAATCTCAGTGGGCTTTTTTGGTGGAACAAGCTGATTCTAAAATTGAGATGGAAATGCAAAGATGGATAATGGCCAACATAACATGGAAGAAGAGCAAAGTTGGAGGATTTAATAATACCTGATTCAAGACTTGTTATAAAGCTCAAATAATAAAAGCAATGTGTTGGGCTTCCCTAATAGTCCAGTGGCCAAGACTCTGAGCTCCTAGTGCAGGGGACGTGAGTTTGTTCCCTGGTCAGGGAACTAGATCCCACATGCAGAAACTGAAAAGGTCCCACATGGCTGCAACAAAGACCCAGTGCAGCCAAATAAATAAATACTTAAAAGAAATGTATTATCAGTACAAATATATCAAATATACAAATAGATCTTTAGAATAGAATATAGAGTCAAGAAATAGACTTGTATTTATATGGTCAGTCGGTTTTTAACAAAGATGCAAAGGCGATTCCCTGAAGAAAGGCTTGTTTTTCAATTCCTTAAATAGGTCAATGGAACAGAATAGAGTGTTCAGAAATAGATGTACACATATATGGTCAATTGATTTTCAACAAAGGTACAAAAGCAATTCAGTGCAGAAAGAAAGAATAGTGTTTAAAAAAAAAATAGTGCTGAAATCATTGGACATCCACAGGCAAACCAAACAAAACAACCGAAAACCAAAAATAGACAAAGCGAAACCAGAGCACTCAAAATGAACCATGGAACTAAACAGAAAATTCAATATTATACAACTCCTAGACAAAAACACAGGAGAAAATCTCTCTGACCTTAGATTTACCCAAGGTTTCTTAGATACTACATTAAAAGCACTATCCTAAAAGAAAAAAAAAATCAATAAGTTCGACTTCGCCAAGATTAGAAACTTCCCTTCATTGAAGGCAGGACACCATTAAGAGAATAAAAAGATAAGCCAGAGACTGGAAAATATGTGACAATCATATATCTCATAAAGACCTGAGCTCTGAAAACTTACTAAGGAAACAAATAATCCAGTTAAAAAATGGGGAAAATATTTGGACACTTCACCGAAGAAGATATAAGCGACTTGCAAATTGCAGCTGAGTCATTGAAAGCATCTCCAACATGATATTGTTTTTGTTGTTTAGTCACTAAATCATGTCCAACTCTTGCGACTCTATGGACTGTAGCCCGCCAGGGTCCTCTGTCAATGAAATTTTCCAGGCAAGAATACTGGAGTGGGTTGCCATTTCCTACTTCAGGAGATCTTCCTGACCCAAGGATCAAACCCACATCTCCTGCTTTGCAGGCAGATTCTTTACTGCTGAGCCACTAGGGAAATCCATTTAGTGGTTGGTGCTGGTGCTAAGTCGCTTCAGTTGTGTCCAACTCTGTGCGTCCCCATAGACGGCAGCCCACCAGGCTCCCCCGTCCCTGAGATTCTCCAGGCAAGAACACTGGAGTGGGTTGCCGTTTCCTTCTCCGATGCATGAAAGTGAAAAGTGAAAGTGAAGTTGCTCAGTCGTGTCCGACCCTCAGCGACCCCATGGACTGCAGCCTTCCAGGCTCCTCTGTCCATGGGATTTTCCAGGCAAGAGTACTGGAGTAGGGTGCCATTGCCTTTTCCGATTTAGTGGTTAGGAGAATGCAAATTGAAATATCAATCTACACACTTGTTAGAATGACAACAATGAAAAGACTCACCATTCAAGTCTCTGTGAGCATGTGAGTGATCTTTTACACTCTGGTAGGGACTTAAAATGAAGCAACCACTTCACGGAAAATAGTTTGGTAGTTTTTGAAAAAGTTATGAGACCCACTTCCACCATGGATCCCCTATTTATTTACCCAAGAGAAGTGAAAGCACAGGGCCAGGCGAAGATTTGTACACAAGCACTCAGAGATGCTTTATTTGGGAATCAAAAACTGGGAGCAATTGAAATGTTCATCCACAGGCAAATGGATAAACAACTTGCAGTGTATTCATACAATGGAAAATATTAAACTGAGCAATAAACAGAAGTGCCTTGTTGATCCACGCCACAACAAGGATGAATCTCAGAATAATTGGGCTGAGTGAAAGACTCTGGACAAAAAGGGATGTGTACTGTATGAGTCCATCTATGCATAACCATTCCCCCACCCCAAACTGCAAGCTAATCTATAGTGACAGAAAGTGTATCAGGAGTTGTGTGTAGGGGATGGGGGGAGAAGTGGTAAGAAGGGATGACTAAAGGACATGCAAAAATTGGGGGGAGGTGATAAATATGTTCATTATATTGACTGTGTTGTTGGTGCATGGGATACACATTTTTGTACACATCAAAACTTACCAAACTGTACCTTTTGTTAGGGCCAGAAATAGCCCAGAGGGGCAAAGTCGGGGCAAGAGATTCTTTTTTTTTTTTTTTTTGTCTAATTAATTTGGCTGTGCTGGGTCTTAGTTGCGACATGTGGGTTCTTGTTCCCTGACCAGGGATCAAACCTGGGCCGCCTGCTTTGTGAGCACCAAGTTTTTACCACTGGACCGCCAGGGAAGTCCCAGGAGATTCTTGTAATGGCTCCACCAAAGGGGTGGGGTTGTATTCTAGAGATAAAGGAAGGAAAAGCAACTGGATCGATAATGATTTAAAGATCTATTCCCTGGCTCCCAGGGCAGTCATTTAATAAACCAAATCTGGGGCAAGGAGTGCCTTTAGGGCTTGAAAAAAAAAAAATTCCTGCATGTCTTTTCTTTCTTGTTTCTCCCTTGTGGATGGGGTCTGGTGACCGCAGCTCTCTCTGCTGACCATGGCTGGGCTTACTGCCTGTCAGAGAGCCACTCACTCAGCCACAGCTCACCCGGCAGGAAGAGGCCCAACCAGCTGAGGCACTCTTCCTACTGATCTTCCAGGCTCCTCCCATGCCCAAGCCAGGCACTGATTTCTTCCTCAAGTCCCTGTCCCCCTTGGGTCTGACCTCCATCTTTCCAGCTTTCATATAAGCCATGCATTTTCATCTCTGCCCTGTGTCTTGCTTGAATGAAGCTGGGGTCACTGCTCAGACATCTAGCCCCCTCCTCACTGCCCAAGGACCCACATCAGTTTACTCCCGAAATGCCACAGCTGCCACTGTCCCCTGATTAATGGGTGACCCCATCAGGTGACACAAATCTAAATATAGCTGTGGCTGACTGCCTGGCTGGCTCACTTCCTGTATGTGTTCAGGGCAAAAGACCAAGACGTGTGCCTTCCCCAAGCCTGCAGATCCAGACACTTGCTGCCGAGAGAGCACTCAGGGCACAGGTTTGCAATCTGATGACAAAGAGAGAAAGAGCAGGTGTACGTGTAGAAGACAGCACAGTCCAGGGATAGGTGGGGGCCAAACCCAAGGCCAGAGGCAAGGTTTGGAGCCTTGTAGAGTGACTGACATCCCTGATGGATGGATTTCTACAAGGTTTGTCCTTCCTTGTGGGGAATCTGCAGGAGCTTTTGATTGAGATCTTAAATGAGTATCTGAACATCCTCCCCACACTGAGTGTTTCGTTCTTCTATCTAGCTATCCTTGCCGCGGATATTCACTGAAACCTCTTCACTGAAACTCTGGGTGTAGACCTACATCCTGCTTTCAAGGAGTGTGTACTTAGTCACTTCAGTCGTGTCTGGCTTTTTGCAACCTCTTGAACTGTAGCCCACCAGGCTCCTCTGTCCATGGGATTCCCTAGGCAAGAATACTTGAGTGGGTTGCCATGCCCTCCTACAGGGGATCTTCTCGACACAGGGATTGAACCCTAGTCTCTTGCATCTCCTGTATTGGCAGGTGGATTCTTTACCCACTGAGCTACCGGGGAAGCCCTTTGAGGAGTGGAGATCAAAGAACAAAACCAGAAATAACAGCCACTGTGATAAGGGCACTAAGAGGGCTGGTCTTCTTCCCAGATCTGGGAGGGGATGAGTCAAGGAAGGTTTGATGGAAGAGATTCTATTCATATTCAACCCAAAGAATTAGAAGAAATAAACAGAGAGATGTGTCAAGTGGGACTGATGACCTTGGAGATATCTGCAAAGAACTATAAGTAGTTTGTCTATTGGGTGCTTGGTGAGATGGGATGGGGTGTCTAGAGGAGGTGAGGTGAAGCTGGGATCCTGTTCTTGAAGGCCCTGTGTACCTGGCTGAGAAATGTAGGTTGTGTCCAACCAGCAGCAGAGAGCCACCCAAGCTTTTAGGCGTGTTGGAAGGGTCATTCAGGGCCAGAGTGAAATGGAGGTAAGCAAGATGGGAGGTGGGGGAATCCGCAAGGAGATGATGCAAGTGTCCCACGTGGTCAGCAGTGAGGCCTGAGCTGGATATTTGTGGTGAGAGCAAGAGGAGAGAGTCTGAGACAGGAAGGAGGTGGAATTTGATCTGGCCACCTGACCTGGGGCCCAGGGAAGAGCAGGTGTGATCACCCCCATTTTACAGGCAGGAAACTGATTGCCCACCATCAAATATGTTTGAACATATTTTGGAGTGCGGGGCACCTACTTTGGGTCCGATATTGCCCTGACGGATTAAGAGTAGTCCCGGATCCATAGAGAAATTTGCTTTCACCAAATGATTTTCAGATTTAGGTGATTCTACTACTGACAACAGAGCTTCCCTGGGGGGAAGCTAAACAACATATTTTTGAGCACACGCTACTGATTATTCTAGTTACTTACTGTATTTACAATTACTCATACTGCTGCTATTATTTTCTCAAAACTGACTATAAGCTCAGGGTCAAAAGCATTAATTAGTGTGGATGTAAACATGTAGTTCAAACATTCTTTTTGATAATCTGTCTCCTGTTCTGTTGCCCATTTGCCAGATTTTTATCAGATCTGACTAGTTCACCATTGTTTTCATATCATACATGGCTGTAGAAGGACTTCTACCAGGAATGAGAGAGGCGTCAGGTCTGCTGTTTCCTTGTCTGGGGCGTGTACTGGTTTTATTGGTTTATCTTCAATCTACGCGTCTTTGCAAGGCGTGTGCCCAGTCTTGGAGGGTTGGTTTAGTGTAAACTGGATAATGTCATCAGAAAACCTGTTTCACTGGGCCCACTTAAGCTGCAGCACATCACAATAGGCTGAAAGCAAAGACCGCAGTTGCGACTGTGCCCCTGTCCCCCTGCTCCCCAGCAGCTGCGGGTGGGCCTCCCCCTCTTCCATCAGGACACCTGCTGCATCCTGATAGAGGGACTTTGGGAGACCCAATCTACTCACCAGGAGGCCAGGGCCCAGCTGCATAATGTATTAGCCCTGTGTAATGTATTTCAAGCTTTTTAGGCTTGATACAAAGTCACACTCAGATTAGCTTGCAGATCCCTAGAAAGAGAAGCCGCTGTGTCCTCATTTTGTTTGTTTGGGTTTTTTTTAATATAAAATTTTATTTATTTTATCTATTTGCTTATTTATTTTTGGCTATGCTGGGTCTCTAGCTATGGCGAGCAGGGGCTGCTCTCTAGTTGCCACAAGCGGGCTTCTCATCTCAGTGGCTTCTCTTGTTGTGGGGCACGGGCTCTAGGGCCCACAGGTTTCAGTAATTGTGGCACTTGGGCTCAGTAGTTGTGGTTCCCAAGCTCTAGAGCGCTGGCTCAGTAGCTGGGGTGCAGGGGCTTAGTTGCTCCGTGGCCTGTGGGATCTTATGGGACCAGGGATGAACCTGTGCCTCCTGCACTGGGAGATGGATTCTTTATCACTGGGCCACCAGGCAAGCCCCTCATGCTGTTTTTTAAAAGAAGCACTTGTCACTGGTGAAATCGCCTTTTAGTTTATTTGTTTGTTATCTATTATGTCTGCTCTGCTAGACAGTAAGCTTTTTGAGAGCAGGAACATTGTCTCTTTCACTGGAGAATCCTCAGTACCTAAAACAGAGTTTGGTGGGTAGCAGTCACTCTCTGGGGTTTCCTTGGTAGCTCAAATGGTAAAGAATCTGCCTGCAGTGCAAGAGACCTGGGTTTGATCCCTGGGTTGGGATGATCATCTGGAGAAGGAAATGGCAACCCACTCCAGAATTCTTGTCTGGAGAATCCCATGGACAGAGGAGCCTGTTGGGCTATATAGTCCATGGGGTAGCATGGGGTCACAAAGGGTCATATACAACTGAGCAACTAACACTTTCACTTGCAGTCACTCTTTTCATATTGGATGGATGGATGAGTGAATGGATTAAGGCAGAAGTCCCCAACCATTTTGGCATCAGGGACTGATTTTGTGGAAGACAGTTTTTCCATGGGGTAAAGTGGGGGGTAGTTTCAGTTTTGCCGGGTATTCACCTCCTGCTGTGCAAGCTTGGAGGCAGGTGGTTTCTGGACTGAGGCATACACATCAGATTCCCATGTTACCCCCTCCCAAAGTCTAGAGTTACAGCTATGCTGGAGAATTGATTTACATTGGTCCCCTGCATGACTGAAAAAACAGCCACAGTCATCTCACCTCTGCTACATAAAAATGATGTGAGAGTTTTAACCAATGCAATGAGACCAAAAAAAAAAAAAAAAAAAGGACACAAAAGGTACAGTCGCTAGTAGTTGTTGAGTTGGTCAAAATGTTTTTTTGGATTTTTCCATAGGATGTTATGGAAAAACCAGAAAGAACTTTTTGGCCAACCCAATAAAATCAAAAGAAATGATTGGTTACAAGGGTGTTTGAGGGGAGCCTGAAAAGGAAACTTATTTTTTGCCAAAATTATTTGAGAATGCAGGTGTTTTGCTGGTTATTGCCATCTTAGAAATCTGAGAAGGAAGAGAAAAAGTTAGCACTATTGGGGACTAGCCAAGTGTCAACAAAGATCTAATTTATGATTAAACTATACATGCTTGCTTCCTTGTCATCATCATAACAGTTCTTTTCAATGTATTTACTGGGACTGACAAAGAAGGAACTAAATACGTTCCATAAGATAGTCATCTATTAGAGGACAAGAGGCTTTTTGTTTTTGTTTAATCTTACAGTAATCTAACCTTTAACCACAAGGCTTGAGATAAGCAGAAAACTTGTAAACTGTATTTATCATGACAGATTGTATTTGTTCATTTGGGCCACAAAATACACCTGATATAGGACACTGAATGTGCTTACTTACTCTGAAAGTTAACTCAATGGTTTTATGATAATTAATGTGCCATTTTATAAATGAAGTAATTTGGGTTGCATACACGTGGATTGGCTCAAAGAGCTGCTGGGAGGTTATGTGCTGAGACCCACAACCGAAATTATGGCATACAACCAGTCTGGAGAGGACACCTCTGCTGCCATCTGAGAGTTAATTGTGCGGTGACATTGTTGATGGCACTGGGAACTGGAGGCTACCACTGGTATGGTTGCCACTGCTGATGCCAGAAGCTGGATGTTGCTGTCACCCCCTCTACCACGGTCAGTGATGATGCTCCACCATCTCTATTTATTCTCTAGCTCCCGATTTGATATTCTGGACAGTGCACTAGGTTGGCTGTACCTAGATCACGTGCTCAGGCCCACCCTCAAAGGAGACTAAGAAAGTAAGTATCTGGAAAGTTTCAGCTTCTATGCTGGGAGGAGGGCTGTATCATTCACCAAGACTGTTAAGGTGGGGAGAGGGCTTCCAAATGTGGGAACGGGGTTCTGATATAGGAAAGGGGCTCAGATTCTGAGCAGTCATTTATTTATTTATTTTTAACAATAAAATGATTTATTTATTTATGGCTGCGCTGGGTCTTTGTTGCTGCCCGCAGGCTTTCTCTAGTTGTGGCAAATGGAGGCTACTCTCTAGTTTTGGTGCATGGGCTTCTTGTTGCGATGGCTTGTTTGTTTGTTGGAGTTTTCTGTTGTCATCTTATTGAACTCAAAGCAGCATGTAATAGTGCTGAACACTTTTTGAAATGCTTTCTTCTTGAGCTTCCAGGACTTCACACTGGTTTTCCCCCTCTTTCTCAACTGACTTTGTTTGCCCAGAATTCCTCTCCTTAAGAGTTGCCTCTCCTCCATCTAATTCTTTCCCTCAGTGATTTTTCCAGCCTCTTTACCTATTTTTTTTTAAAGCTAAAGAATATTTATAGGAATTCAAACATATACAGCATCCAACAAGATAAAATTAATAATGTCCAATAAAAGATTATCAACATGCAGATAAGCAAGATATTATGATCTATAAAAAGTAGAAAAAAATTAGTTACTGAAAACCAATCCAGATGGGACACAGAAGATAGAATTAGTAAACCAGGAATGTAGACAATTATTCTTAAACTTACGGAATGTAACTATATTCCCTAAGTTTAAGAAGCTGGAGTAAATATTGCACATTTTAAATAAAGACCAAAAATGTTTAAAAAGACCAAGCTGGACATAAATGGATGAAAACTGCAGCATGAAATGACACTAATGAGATGAAGCCTTTCAGTTTTTGCCTGAACCTATCTTTATTCCTCCACGAATTCTATTGTTTTCCACTCAAGTTGTTATTTTGAAAAATTTCAAGCTTAATTAAAAGTTGGAAGAATAGTAACTATGAACTCTTCTGTGAAGTCCATCAGTTGCTAACATTTCCCCAACATCTGTGTGTGAACTCTGTCTTCCTCTCCCCCTCCTTTCTCCCCCTGTCCCACTCACTTAATTTTTTGCTGAACCATTTACAAGCAAGTTTCAATCAACGTAATACTTCTCCTTTAAATATTTTTGCATGTATATACCCCAAGATTGGAATAAAGATCTTCCTAAGTAACTATAGTACTATTATGACATCTAAAACAAAGAATAAATTAATGTCACCTAATATGCTGTGCATATTTAAATTTCTCCAAATTTCTAATGTATAACTTCTATAGACATTTTTTTCTTTAAATCCAAGATCCAATCAAAATGTATCTATTACATGTGGTCATTAGTATCGCTAGTCTCTTTTATTGTAGAACAGATGACCCCTTCCCCTGCCATTGCCCTCCTTCCCACCAATGATGATTTTTGGCAGAGCTGTCTCTTATAGAATGCATTCTAGATCAATATTTCTCAACTAGGGTGATTTTTTTACCTCCAGGGTAAATTTGGCAATGTTTGAAGCCATTTTTGGTTGTCACAACTTGAAAGGTGTATCTTAATCCCTTTGGACTGCTATAACAAAATAACATAGACTGGGTCATTTGTAAACAATAGAACTTTATTTTTCACAGTTCTAGAGGCTGGGAATTTCACGATCAAGATGCCAGAAGGTTCAGTGTCTGGTGAAGGCCCACTTCCTGGTTCATGGACTTTTTTTTTGCTATAATCTCAAATGGTGAAAGGAGGGAGGGAGCTTTCTTGGGCCTCTTTTGTTGTTTTTGTTGTTCAGTTGCTAAGCTGTGTTTGACTCTTTGCAACCCCATGGATTGCAACGTGCCAGGCTGCCCTGTCCTTCACTATCTCCTGGAGTTTGCTCAAAATCACATTCATTGAGTCGGTGATGCTATCTAACCATTTCATTCTCTACAGCCCCCTTTTCCTTTTCCCTGCACTCTTTCCTAGAGTGTGTGCATGTCTACTAAGTCGCGTCAGTCATGTCTGACTCTTTGCAATCCTATGGGCTCCTCTGACCATGGAATTCTTCAGGCAAGAATACTGGAGTGGGTTGCCATGCCCTCCTCCAAGGATCTTCATGACACAGGGATCAAACCCACATCTCCTGTTCTCCTGGATTGGCAGGTGAATTCTTTACCACTGAGCCACCAGGGGAAGGCCTCTTTCCAAGCATCAGGATCTTTTCCAGTGAGTTGGGTCTTCACATCAAGTGGCCAAAGGATTGGAGCTTCAGATTCAGCAGCAGTCCTTCCAAAGAATATTCAAGGTTGATTTCCTGTAGGATTGATTGGTTTACTCTCCTTGCATTCCAAGGGACTCTCAAGAGTCTTCTCCAGCACCACAATTTGAAACCATCAATTCTTTGATGCTCAGCCTTCTTTATGGTCCAACTCTCACATCCGTACATGACTATTGGAAAAACCATAGCTTTAATAAGGATATTATTCCCATTCATGAGCCTCTGCTCTCACAATCTAATCACCTTCCAGAGGTCCACCTGCTAATACTATCACCTTGCGGATTCAGATATTAACATATGAACTTTGGAGGGACACAAACATTCAATCTATAGCAAGGTGCTACTGGAATGTAGTGAGTAGAGACCAGGGATGTGTCTAAACATTCTTCAGTGCACACAGCAGTACCCACAATAAAGAATTAACCAGCCCAAATTATCAGTGGTGTTCAGGTTGAGAAACTCTAGCCTAGAGTTATCTGATTACTTACTTATGATTAGATTCAGATTTGACATTTTTTTTTTGTGAGAAACCTAAACAGTTGCTCTTGGGGCTTTAGAGTAAATCTCATCAGGAGGCTCCTCCTGTCACATTGTCCCTCTTGGTGTTCCCTAAGTCTGATCACTTGGTTAGAGTGGAGACTATTGGGTCTCTCCACTGAAAAGCTACATTTCCTGCTTTGTAATTAGTGAGTAATCTCTGAGGTGATACTTGGAGATCTTGTGAATATTCTATTGCCTCCAAATATTTTATTCAATAATTTACCATCTATTGATAATCCTTGCCAGAACAAATTAGCACACCAGGGGTTGCAGAATGGTTGTTTTCTTCTAGTTTTCTATTTTTCCTTCTAACATTATTAGCTGGGTTTCTTCTGTAAAGAAGAGCTCTTCATTTCTACTTTTCTTTTTCACCTAACTATACTATAGATTAACAGAAATGTTAATTTAACATATTATAAACCATTATCATTGTTACACATTTTGATGCTCAAATTGCCACTAATTTGGCCAATGGGAGTCAAGTCAAGCTGTCTCCTGTGTCCTTTTGACATTTCCATGGATGGAGGAACCTGGCAGGCTACAGTCCACGGGGTCACAAAGAGTCGGACATGACTAAGTGACTTCACTCACTCACTTAGTCTTTGAGCTTTCTTTAATCTTTTTTAAAAAGATGTTTTATTATTTTTATTTTTCATGGTTATTGACTACCTCCCCCCACTGTACATTTCATACCCATCACCCATTTACTTTGCAACTGGAAGTTTGTACCTCTTAATCTTTCTCATCTATTTATTTCCTTCCCTCACCCTTTCTTCAGCCTTTTTGGTCTTCTTTGCTTCCTGGCTCAAAATACATCCCAGGCTCATATTCTACCTTCCCTGCCCTGGAATCATTCATTTCTCCAATTTTTCCAAATGTTCCTCCCTGTCCCCTGGCCCTGTTCCTGCCGCTTAGTTTCAGTGATTGAAACCATGCTCCCTGCAGTGGAAAGATGGAGTCTTGTCCACTGGACTGCTAGGGAATTCCCGAGGGGGATAGTGTTTAGAAACCAAGAACTGGGTGTTAGATATGTTCACTGCTATGAGAGTATCATTGCTTCTAAGATCTTTCAGTTGACTGAGAAAAAATCATAAACTCTTAAAAAACATATACATTAAAAAAATTCTGATACTAATTCAAATTCAACAAATACTACTAGATTTTTGTCCTTCTATATTTGTATCTTATTTCTCACATGGTCAGAATCCTGGTTCTCAATAAAATCAATATATTTGTGCATTTGCTGTCTCCTATAACATATCCAAATAGTTTGAGGACTTCTCTCAATAGTGATTTTTGTTAGTCTGTGGTTTATCGTTTCCTTTTGTGAAAAAATGAATACATATAGAAACATTTTCAGAATAGCAAAATAAAGGTCTCTGAAAATCTAGTCTTCCATAAAAGCAACAAAAATGCAGGCAAAAAAGGTCAAAGCCAACTTTTTCAGAACTCTGGAAATTAACCACAGGCTTGCTAAAATTCAAGAAGGATTCATTCAAGAAAAACTGCTAAAACTCAGTAAGAACAAAACACTTTCTGACATTTTAATTTACTCTCTTCTCCTTCCCGTCTCCTTAGCTTTGCGGTAGATATGAAACTAGCAGCTATGAAAACAAGCAGCCTAGAAGGCCCTGGAGGGAACGGAGTAGGTTTGAATCTCCCTGCAAAATCCCCAGCTCAAAGAACTGTCACTATTTGGTCTGTCTGGTAGCTCTCTAAGAATCTCCACTCTTAGGGCTTGTTTTCATTAGAACTGAGCTCGGAGCTCACTCATTGCAAACAGCCCTATCCCCAGGGGAAATTCAGTTGTAATTGTTTAACGTCACTGCTGCCAGAAGTGGTAATACCAGTTGGGACTAATAAGAGGCTGACCAAAAACTTGAAAGCAAAATCTGGGGAATGAGATGTCCATAAAGGATTTTGACCATATCTGACTTATTCTTGGAACCTTAGAAGGACATATGCTTGTGTAGGGCTGTGCACATGTCTGAGAAAGATCTGAGGGGCCTCAATCTCTCACTTCTGGCCAGTCCTGAGGCTTTGCACAAGCAGGAAGTTAAGGATAAGGCAGAGTTATAAACTGCCTACTGGAGCATTGAAGTCATGACCGAATACACACAAAGAGCCCCTCGGCAATGGCTGGGACTCTTTGTCTAATTATTAGCTGATTGTTAAAATAATTGAGTAGAGACTTCAGTGACTGTGTACACCCAAAATACAGACTTCATAGAATTAGCCCAAGAGAGTCATTAAACAAACTAACCAAAACAGTGTCAACAGCAAACTGGAGCAACAACAAATCCTGGGGAACTGGGAATATGATTTCCAGAGTCACCACATTATATTTTCAAGAAAAAAATTATGATTCATAATGAGGCATCATTCATGTCTGGACGTAAAAGAATGGCCTCTATATAGGGGGGAAAAGGAGCAGTCAGTAGGAGCTGTCCCTATGGAAGTCTAGACATTAGACTTATTAGATAAAGACTTTCCAAATAACTATAGGAAATTATATTATGGGACTTCCCTAGTGGTCAGGTGGTCAGGTGGTTAAGACTCCATGCTCCCAATGCAGGGGACATGGGTTTGATCCCTGATTAGGAAACTAAGATCCCATATACTGCATGGTTCAGCCAAAAAAAAGGGAAACCATACCTAAAACACTAAAGTATGAGAACAATGCTGTACCAAATACAGACTATCAGTAAAGAAATGGAAATTATAAAAAGGGACTTAGTAGAAATTTAGGAGTCGAAAAGTATAATATCTGAAATGAAAAATTCACTAGAGGAGCTAGACAGAAGGTATGAACTGGAAGGAAGAAACAGCAAACTTGAAAATAGGTCATTTGAGATCACCCAGTCTGAGAACCAAAAGAATTTCTTTTGAATGAAGAAAAATGAACGGAGTCTCCTTTCTCCAAGGGATCTTCCCAACCCAGGGATCGAACCTGGGTCTCCCATTGCAGGTGGATTATTTATCAGCTGAGCCACCAGGGAAGCCCAAGAGACCTGTGGGACATACCTTGTTAAGCATACTAACATATGAATAATGGGAGTCCTGGAAGGAGAAGGAGAGGAGAGAGAAAAAGAATATTTAAAGAAATAATAGCAGAAAGCCTCCTAAATTTGATGAAAAACATTAATTTGCACATTCAGGAAGCTCAACTAATTCTGTATGAAAAGCTCAAGTGAGCTACATACTTAGCTCCATCACAGTCAAACTGTTGAAGACAAAAACCAAACAGCAAACCTTGAAAACAGCAAGTGAAAAGTGACTCATCACATAACATAACATAATAACATTAACAGTTGGCTTCTCATCAGAAACCATAGAGACCTAAAGGCAGAGGGACGGCATATTTAAAGCGCTGAAGGAAAAAGACTGTCAACAAGCATTTCCATATCCAGCAAAATTATCCTTCAGAAATGAAGGAGAAATTAAGACATTCCCATATAAACTAAGACCAACAGAGTTCATTGCTGGTAGACTTGCTCTACAAACAATACTAAAGGGAGTCTTCAGGCTGAAAGACTCAAATTCACACAAAGAAATAAAGAATAGCAATAAACATATGAAAAGATGTTCAACATTATTAGCTTTCAGGGAAATGTACTCCACACCTGAATGATATATCATTTCATACTTGCTAGGATAGCTAAAATTAAAAAACAAAACAAAACAAAAAAAACCAGCAAGTGTTGGCAATGATGTAGGGAATTTGGAACCTTCATTGCTGATAGAACTGTAAAACGGTGTGGCCATTTGGGAAAACAGTTTGGTAGTTCCTCAACATTCTAGAGATAGAGTGACCATGTGAACCATCAGCTCACAGTTGGATAGACAAGTGAATGAAAGCATGTGCCGCACAACTTATATATGTATATTACAGAAGTGTTGTATGGAAATATCCCTCAGCTGATGAATGGATAAGCAAAATGTAGTATATGCATACAGTACAATATTGTTTGGCCACAAAAAGAAACCAAATATTGATACATGCTATAATATGAATGAATCTTGAAAATGTTATGCTTCGTGAACAAAGCTAGAAACAAAAGATAGCATGCTGTATGATTCCTTTTATATCAAATGTCTGTAAGTCCATATTTATGGAAAATAGATAAATGGCTATCCATAACTGCAGTAAAAGGTCAGTTTTCATTCCAATCCCAAAGAAAGGCAATGCGAAAGAATGCTCAAACTACTGCACAATTGCACTCATCTCACACGCTAGTAAAGTAATGCTCAAAATTCTCCAAGCCAGGCTTCAACAGTACGTGAACTGGGAAATTCCAAATGTTCAAGCTGGTTTTTGAAAAGGCAGAGGAACTAAAGATCAAATTGCCAACATCTGCTGGATCATCAAAAGAGCAAGAGAGTTCCAGAAAAACATCTATTTCTGCTTTATTGACTATGCCAAAGCCTTTGACTGTGCGGATCACAATAAATTGTGGAAAATTCTGAAAGAGATGGGAATACCAGATCACCTGACCTGCATCTTGAGAAACCTGTATGCAGGTCAGGAAGCAACAGTTAGAACTGGACGTGGAACAACAGACTGGTTCCAAATAGGAAAAGGAGTATGTCAAGGCTGTATATTGTCACCCTGCTTATTTAACTTCTATGCAGAGTACATCATGAGAAATGCTGGGCTGGAAGAAGCACAAGCTGGAATCAAGATTGCCGGGAGAAATATCAATAATCTCAGATATGCAGATGACACCACCCTTATGGCAGAAAGTGAAGAAGAACCAAAGAGCCTCTTGATGAAAGTGAAAGATGAGAGTGAAAATGTTGGCTTAAAGCTCAACATTCAGAAAATGAAGATCATGGCATCTGGTCCCATCACTTCATGGGAAATAGATAGGGAAACAGTGGCTGACTTTATTTTTCTGGGCTCCAAAATCACTGCAGATGGTGACTGCAGCCATGAAATTAAAAGATGCTTACTCCTTGGAAGAAAAGTTATGACCAATCTAGATAGCATATTAAAAAGCAGAAACATTACTTTGTCAACAAAGGTCCGTCTAGTCAAGGATATGGTTTTTCCAGTGGTCATGTATGGATGTGAGAGTTGGACTATGAAGAAGGCAGAGAGCCGAAGAATCGATGCTTTTGAACTGTGGTGTTGGAGAAGACTCTTGAGAGTCCCTTGGACTGCAAGGAGATCCAACCAGTCCATTCTGAAGGAGATCAGCCCTGGGTGTTCTTTGGAAGGGATGATGCTAAAGCTGAAACTCCAGTACTTTGGCCACCTCATGTGAAGAGTTGACTCACTGGAAAAGACTCTGATGCTGGGAGGGATTAGAGGTAGGAGGAGAAGGGGACGACGGAGGATGAGATGGCTGGATGGCATCACTGACTCGATGGACGTGAATCTGAGTGAACTCCGGGAGTTGGTGATGGACAGGGAGGCCTGGCGTGCTGCGATTCATGGGGTTGCAAAGAGTCGGACACGAGTGAGCAACTGAACTGAACTGAACTGACAATGAGTAAAGGGTTTCTTTTGGTGTTAATAAAAATGTTCTAAAATTGATTGTGGTGATGACTGCATATCTTCATGAACATACTAAAATCATGAAATGTATACCTTAGAAGGGTGAATTTTACATTATATGAATTCTATCTCAATAGAGCTGTACTAAAAATTAAGAAATATAGACAGTATAGGCTTATCTCCCCACTTTTTTCTTAACAAAATGTAGCATACTATATACTTAAAAAATTTTTTCTTTAAATTAGAGGATAATTGATTTACAATGTTGTGCTAGTTTCTGCCATACAACAATGTGAATCAGCCATAAGTATACATATATCCCCCTCTCTCTTGAGCCTCCTTCCCACCACATAACATACAATATATACTTTTGATTCATTTAACAATATAGGCATTCTTTTCATGCTAGTACTTAGAAATATTCATTCTCTTTTTAAAGCCTATTTTTCATATATATTTTTATTTACTTATTTTATTTGGATGTGCTGGGTCTTAGTTGTGATATGTGGGCTCTGGTTTTCTGACCAGGGATCAAACTCAGGCCCCCTACAATGGTATTGCAATCTTAGCCACTGAACCACCAGAAAAGTCCTATTTCATTCTCTTTTGTGGCTATGTAGTACTCAGTTGTATAGCTGTACTATCTTTAATTCAGCAAGTTTCCTATGTAGCCTTTGGGTTGTTTTTAATATTGTTTTGATATTAAAATAATGTCACAATTAATAACCTTGTGCATTTGTTGTTTTATTTTTTGCAGATGTATCCCCAGGGTAACTTCCTTTAAAAGAGATTACTGTATCAAGAGGTAAATGCCTGTGAACATAAAGTTTTGTTAAATATTATCAAATTTTCCCTCCATAGAATTTGTTCCATTTTGTTCTTTAAACAGCAGTGTAAGACAATGTCTATTTGCCTCACAGAGCTTCACTAAAAGGGTAGGTTGTCAATCGCTTGAATTTTTGTCAGTCAATGATAAACAGTATCTCTGTAGTTCCATTCTGAATTCTACTTTGAGTGAAGTTGATATGTGTAAGAACTTAGTCTTTTTTAATGAACCACCATGTCCTTTTGCCCATTTTTTCTATCAGGCTTTCAGTCTTGTTTTTCTAGATTTTTACAGAGTTCTTTATATATCTTAGCTACTGACTATAAATATCATGTAAACTGGTGACTCTTAAACCATATGTCCATGCCTGAGCTCCAAATTTGTATATCTAACCAGCTACTTTTTTCCCCCCTCAACTATCTACTTGACACTTGCACTCAGAAACCCAAGAAACATCTTACATGTACTATGGCAAAAACAGAACCTTATATTCCCCCCCTCAGCAAATCCTCTCCTCAATAAATAAATAACTCAACCCCCAATACCTATTTTTCTGTATCTCTTCTGATATAATTCTGGACCAAGCCACCATCCTTTGTCTTTCTGAGCATGGCAGCACTTCCTAACTGCCCTCCCCACTTCCATCTTTACCTCTCTCCTCTCTCATAATCTGCATTCCCAAGTGGTGGCCAGGGTGACCTCTTTTAAAAGTGTAAATTAGAGCTTCCCTGGTGGCTCAGTGGTAAGGAATCTGCCTGCCAATGTAGGAGACACAAGTTTGATCCCTGATCCAGGAAGATCCCACATGCCTTGGAGCAATTAAGCCCGTGTGCCATAGCTACTGAGCCTGTGCTCTAGAGCCTGGGAGCCACAAGTGCTGAGCTGACATGTTGCAGCTACTGAAGCCCCACACCACAGGGCCTGTGCTCAGCAACAAGAGAAGCCCCTGCAATGAGAAGCCCGCCCACTGCAATGAACAGTAACCCTAACTCACGCCACCAGAGGAAAGCCCTCGCAGAAATGAAGATCCAGCACAGCCATAAATAAATAAATAATTTTTTTAAAAAAAGGTGTAAATCAAATCCTGTAGCTTTTCCCTTAAAAACTTTCCAGTGGCTCCCATAATGGAAGGAATGTGTGTGTGCTCAGTCACTCAGTCACGTCCAACTCTTCGTGGCCCCGCGGCCTGTAGCCCATCACGATCCTCTGCCCATGGAATTTTCCAGGCAAGAATACTGGAGTGGGTTGCATTTCCTACTCCAGGAGATCTTCCTGACCCAGGAATCAACCCCAAGTCTCTTGTGTCTCCTGCATTGGCAGGCAGATTCTTTACCACTGTGCCATGTGGGAAGCCCTAATGGAAGGAATAAAATAGAACAAAATTTAATCGTTCTTGTGGCTTCAGCGTCTGACAGGATTTGACCCTTCTTACCTCTCTAGGAGTCTCCCACTCCTCTGGCCTTCATTCGCGCTGCTCCACTCATTGTGGCTTTCTTTTATCTCTTGAACATTTCAAGTTAGTTATATTTGTAAAACTTTTATACATTTCTCCTCTTTTTGCATGAATATTCTTTTCCTTTCACGTCTTCCTGTGGCTGCCTCCATCTTTCCATTCAGGTCTCCACCAAAATAGCCTCACGCTCTATTCCTCTATTTGAAGCTTCTTTCCAAACTA
This sequence comes from Capra hircus, assembly GCF_001704415.2. Taxonomy (NCBI): domain Eukaryota; kingdom Metazoa; phylum Chordata; class Mammalia; order Artiodactyla; family Bovidae; genus Capra; species Capra hircus. The sequence goes on along the minus strand of NC_030826.1, from coordinate 26,060,971 downwards.
GTTGGTGCTATGGATATTTCAGTTACATAAGCAACCAAATTCCATCTTTTTAAAAACCTATTTGAGGTTTTTTTCCCCCCTCTTGCAAAAAAATAAATCTAGTTAATATATTTATAGAAACTTATCAACAATTAAAGTAGGGAAATAATGATTTGAGGACAGTTGCCTATTTATCTGAAAAAATTAAGTTAGATACCCTACCTTTGTGTGCGTGCATGCTAAGTCACTCAGTCGTGTCGGACTCACTGTGATCCTATGGACCATAGCCTGCCAGGCTCCTCTGTCCTTGGGATTCTCCAGACAAGAATACTGGAGTGGGTTGCCATGTACTTTTCCACCCTTGCCTCATTCCATATGAAAAATAATTCCTGGCAGATTAAAAATCCAAACATGAAAAACTAAAATTATAATATTGGGGAAATACTGGGAAAACTATTGAGAATACATGTATGAATTTGGAAGTGAGAAAGGCCTTCTTGGACAAGATGAAAAATCCAGGAGCTATGAAAAGATATAAAAGTTGACAATTAAAATGTAAAACTTCTGTGATTTCTCTGGTGATCCAGTGGCTAAGACTCTGCACTCCTAATTCAGGGGGCCCAGGGTTGATCCCTGGTCAGGGAACTAGATCCTACATGCTGCAACTAAAAAAAAAAGGATCCTACATGTTGTGATAAAGATTGAAGATCCCAAGTGTCACAGCTAAGAACTTGCACAGCCAAATAAATAAATATTTTTAAAAATAAAAAAATGTAAAACTTCTGTAAGTAAATAACACTATTAGTGTTATTAAAATGAAAAGACAAATAACAAACTAGAAGAAAATACACTATATATAATATACCAACAGTTACTATCCAGAATACCTAGGAACACCTACAAATCAATAATAAAAGACAAATAGCTTAATTTACATAAAGTTTATATAACTTTATATAAATTTATTTTTATCTGCTATATGCAAACAGCAGATAAAAATAAACATGAAAAGGTTTCTACTCTCACTGATATTCAGGGAAATGCTTATCGTCCATCAGATTTTTTTGGTCCATCAGATTAGCAGACATAAAGAGGACTGAAAAAGCCAGTATTGGTAAGGAGGTACAGAAACAAATATGTGCACATACTGTTGTCATATTATTGATGTGATACTTTTTGTCAACATTCATTAAATGAAAAAGTGTTCATGATTTTTGATCTAGTAATTCTAAGGGGGTAGATTAAATCTTCTGAAAAGTCACTCATATAAAGTGCCTAGATAGGTATGCATGTCCCTTGCAGCATTGCTTGTAAGTAATGAAAAACTGTCAGTAACCTAACCATTTACCAAGATGGAAAACTACATGAGAGTTAAAAAGAATGAAGAAAAGCCATAGGTATTGACCATACTGTTGAGGAAAAACACAAGTTCAGAGTAAATGTACAATATGATCATATCTATGTGAGGAAGATAAAACAGAGGCATGTGTTTCAGCATGTTCATAGATGCATAAAAAAACGTCTGAAAGGATTCATACAAAGCTGGTAACAACAGTAGTTTGCCCTGGAGAGAGGTGTGGGATTGCGTGTGTATTGAGGGGAGGAGAGGTTGAGGAAGTATTTTTGCTTTCTCTATATATTGAAAAAACTAACACTAGAATTTTAGTCAAATAATCTGAAAAAAATAAACAAGTAATTAAAAGAAGCGTAACATGGGCTTCCCTGGTGGCTCAGTGGTAAAGAACCTACCTGCCAATGCAAGAGACATGGGTTCTATCCATGATTCAGGAAGATACCATGTGCCTCAGCAAATAAGGCCATTCGTCACAACTATTTCTAGAGCCCGGGAGCTGCAACTACTGGACTCATGGGTTTCAATTACTTAAGCCCGCACACCTAGAGCTCATGCACCACAGCTAGAGACTAGCTCCCGTTCACTGCAACTAGAGAAAAGCCTGCACAGCAAGGAAGACCCAGCACAGTAAAAAATAAAGAAATAACATTATTTTAAAAGAAGGGTAACTTTCGGAGATACCATTTAAACTTCTAAAAATGAATTCAGTTGATAATGGCACTGAAGTGTTGGGGTATTTGCTGATACCTGATAGACATGGTTAGTCAGCACTGACAGCAAAAAGCATATACTCTGGGGTGAGACAGATTTGGATTTGAATTCTAGTTCTTCTGTTTACCGTGTGACATGGACAAGTCATTTAACCTCTCTGAGTTCTGGGATAATAGAATCTACTCCTAAGAGCTGTTATCAGGTAATATCTCTAGCATATAGTAGTAGGTGCTCAGCTAAGTGGTGTTATTATTAATAATGGTTAAAATTATGGTTTTTAATCCAATGAGAAGTGAGAAGCAGGTGAATGGTGATCAAATAGCATTGATGTGGATGGTTTACAGAAAACTTACAAGGGGAAAGCCTACATGTGAAACACTTCTATCCTGCACAGAAGTCGCCTTTATTGAAGATCAGAGAAGTATGGTGTCATAAGCCTACTCTTTGGTTCCTTCCTGCCCTAGAGAATCTGGATCCTAGAGAGAGAGAACCCCAGCACTTCTGAGTACTGTCAGCTGATTGTCAAGTTGGGACACCTCATCTCAGAGCTGTACCTGCACTTGCAGAAACCGGAGGATTCTGACAAGGAAAATTTGGAGAATTTTGACATGGGATTTATCCAGGAAAGTTTGGTTTATCTACTTTGTGTCTACTGTATACCTTCTGGAATGCTGTGAGAAGTTAAATGAAGTAATACATGAGAAGCTGCATGTATGCTCGGTTGCATCCAACTCTTTGTGACCCCATGGACTGTAGCCCTTCAGGGGGATTTCTCAGGCAAGAATACCGGAATGGGTTGCCATTTCCTTCTCCAGAGGATCTTCCTGATCCAGGGCTCAAACCTGCATCTCCTGCATTGGGAGGTGAATTCTTTACCACTGAGCCACCAGGGAAACCTAGTAAACTTTAAAATGCAGCAAACTTATTGCCATTAGTATTGCAGAACCTTGACATTGAAAAGGACTGTAAAGATGGTCTAGTCTAATTCCACCAATGTAGTAGGAATCCTCCTGTAAGCATCTCTGCCCAGTTGCTAGCCAGTTCTACTTGTACACTTACAATGACAGGGACTCCTTCCCTGAAAAGTAGCCCCTTCTCTCTCTAGTTAGCTCTGAGAAAAAGTTCTTCAGGTTGGTTGAAGCCTGTCTTGCTGCAGTTTCTGGTCATACAGCAGGCTTGTACACATTGACTTCCACAATTTGAAGACAGCCTTCACAGCTCAAGTCATCTCCCCCGCCTCCCCCACTAGAGTACTTTTGCCTGCTATTTCCATCAGGAAATAATTTTCAGATTCTTCATTCCCTGGGACTCCACCCACTCCAGCTGGTTAGTGTACCCTTGCAAACAATGGTGTGCAGAGCAAACATAGTCAGCACTGCTGATGTGACCTAATCAGGGCAAAGTGCAGAACAGGCATCACCTCCTGTGATTTACACACTGTGACTCTATTTTTTTTTTTCAATTGTGAATTCTAATAAGAGTCTCTGTGACTCTGTTCACGAAGCACAGAATCAATACTTTCCAGCAGTTGCATCAAGTTGGCTCATTTTAAGCTTGTATTTGGCAAATACTCCTAGGTCTTTCTCATCTGAACATCACCTTCCCAGATTTATAATTAGTTTATGTGGACCCAGTTTAAGGAATATCACATTGCCAGCACCGTAGAAGGTGGGCTTTAGATACCATCCTTCATCCCGTGTCCTTCCCTCCCTGGTTCAGGAACCACTGTCATGACTTCTGTGAAAGTCCTTCTCTTCCCATCTTTACAGTTTACCAACTTTGTATGGATGAGGTTTGGAGAAGGCAATGGCACCCCACTCCAGTACTCTTGCCTGGAAGATCCCATGGATGGAGGAGCTTGGTGGGCTGCAGTCCATGGGGTCGCAGAGTCGGACACGACTGAAGCGACTTAGCAGCAGCAGCAGCGTGGATGAGGTTTAGTTTTGCCTGTTTTGAAATTTTATATAAATGGACTCACTCTGTATGTATTATTCTACATCTTCTTTCTCTCAGAATTATGTTTGTGCAATTCATCTATATTGACTATGTAGCTGTTGTTTGTTCATTATTATTGCTGTAGAGTATTCCATTTTATGAATATTTTAAATTTTATCTATTCTGTTGATGAATTCTTGGGCTTTTATTTTATTATAAGCTATGTCACCTTAGATATTCTGTATCTACTGTGGCACATGTGCAATGTAATTGATAAGTAATTATTACATGTGTTTAAATCTTATCTCCCAATTTCTTTCAGAGTATAAGAATCATGTCTTTACAGTTAATAAAGGCTTTGAGCATACACTAGTTTTCTTTAAAATGTATGCCTGGGGGTGGAATTGCTGGGTGTTAGGATTTACCTAAAAATATGAAAATGTACATAATCCATGCATGCTCCTAATGTGATTTCCAAATTGCTTTTTCAACCACCTCCTTTGTGTGGGGTGCTCTATGTGTTTAGATCAGCAGTCTAATCCTTTTTGACTGACCTTGACCTTGGGGGCCTGGCTTCAAGCCTCAGATTATCAATGGCAATAAACATACCTCTTACTCACTAGAAGTGTTCCTTCTGTAGAGGGTATCAGCATCTGCTATCTTTATGGTCCCTGCTTTGAATTAGTCATCACCAGAGAGAAGCTGCACTGGGCTGTCTTATCCTGGACAAAGGTCTTCATGTCCAGCATGGATCTGCAGGAGAGTCATTTAACGGGGGATTGGGGAAGCCACTCTGCTTGCTCTCTCAAAGGCAAATCAGTCATTCGAAGATATTAACTGCTCAAAAGACTCAAGTCTGTGTATAGGCCCTTTTCTAATGTTAGCAGAATTTGGGGCAAAAGTACAAACAGATGCAACATGTCTACCTAAATTATTTAAAATTATAAATCACTCCAACTGTTCATATGCTCTATTCTACGTTGACAAATATACATCTTTAATGCCATGGAAGACCAGGTTCAAATTTAGGATCCCCAGACTCCTCAGATTTATGTGCTAAACTGAGGTGGTGGTGGGAGCACTTGCCCTGGCCCACCTGCCCTCTTTTTCCATCTCTGTCCTGCACTAGGCATCTGTGTACTGCTGCTGCTGCTAAGTCACGTCAGTCGTGTCCAACTCTGTGCGATCCCATAGATGGCAGCCCACCAGGCTCCTCTGTCCCTGGGATTCTCCAGGCAAGAATACTGGAGTGGGTTGCCATTTCCTTCTCCAATGCATGAAAGTGAAAAGTGAATGTGAAGTCGCTCAGTCGTCTCCGACTCTTCACGACCCCATGGACTGTCACCCACCAGGCACCTCCATCCATGTCCATGGGATTTTCCAGGTAAGGGTACTGGAGTGGGTTTCCATTGCCTTCTCCAGGCATCTGTGTACACAGAAGCGCAAATGTCTGAGTGACGTGCTCCTCCCCCAAGCACAGCTGCCCCTCAGCCACTTCTAGGGGTCCCCAGACTCTACCTTAGAGAACATGGCCTGGAGAAGGGCCCACAGCCTCCAGTCATTTGGGGAGGGAATTCAGGGGTCACAAGTTCCAAGAACTTGGTCCTGAAAGAGAAGCACAGATGCCAGGTGGGCATGGTCCCTGGATACTAGGTAAGGAATGCGGTCAGAGCTGGGGTAGAGGTGCGCCTCTAATCTGTGTACCTATGCCCAGGTGTAAGGGCGGTATTGTCTACCTACCATCTTCTCCCTCTCCCCTCGTGGGTGCAAGAACTGTGTCTGGCTGTATCCCCATCACCCCTCGTGATGCGTGGCACTGAAAAGTCATAGCGCACATAGGTGCGTGATGGAAAGTACCTAAGAAACAGTTCTGCACACTTTATTTAAACTTTTAGTAGCCATTATATAGGCAGAGGCTGTGAGGTTTAAAGAGGTTAAGTGACTCGCCCAAGGTCACACAGCTAGAAGAGGTAGAGGCTGGATTTGCACTGATTTCACGATCTAGCCTCCTCTCTCGCCCTTCTTTTTGTAATTATTTTTTCCTCGCCTCTGTTCTGGGGCGGAGGGCGAGGAGCTGCCCCCGAACAAGGCCTGGCCTTTCCCGCCGCCGCAGCTCGCCTCTTGTTCCTCCTCCTCCTCCTCCCCTCCCTCCTCCCGTATTCAGCCTCCTCCTCCCCCACCACGCCCCCCGCCCCTCCTCCAGCCTCCGCCTCGCGCTGCGCGCCCCTCCCTTCGCGAAGCCCCTCCCCTCCCCTCAGGGCGACGTCACGTGCCGCCCCATCCCCCCGCGCCTGCGCACTGCTTATTTCCCGCTGTCAGGATGAGGAGGCGGAGGTCGGCGCTCGGGTCCGTCTCTGCCCGCGGCTGTGGCGGCGCCGGCGGCTTCAGCCTTAGCGGTTCCTACCTGGGCGGCGGCGGCGGCGGCTCGGTCGACGCCTCCTCCGCCAGCTGAGCCCGCGGGAGCCCGGGACGCCGCTTCCCCGCCCATCCCCGCTCTCCGAGGCCGGCCGCCCGGCCATGGCGCAGCCGGGCCCGGCTCCTCAGCCTGACGGTGAGGCGCCCACCATGGCAGGCGCGGCGGGCGCGGCCTGCCCGGCGCCGGCGTCGCGAGGGGACCTGCGGGCGGCGGGAAGGGCGCGCATAGGCCCCGGAGGTGACCCCGCCGGGCGGAGGCGGGAGCGCGCGGGGTCCGGCGCTGGCTGCACGCGAGGGCGGTGCGAGGGCCTGGACGGCCGTCTCTGGCGAGGGGGCGGGAGGTGCCGGCGTTGGCCGTGGCTGGGGTGGGGGCGGCGTGAGGGGGGTGCGGGTGAGCTGGGCAGCGTGGAGAGGGAGCTGCTCTGGGTAGCGGTGGGACCGGCACGTGGGTTCTGCCCGTGAGGAGGATGGAAATCAGGAACATGTGCTATATTCGTTAAAAGAAAAATTGCTTAGGTAGTGGTGATGTGCCCTCCCCACGCCCCGCCTCCGTCCATGTCACTGAATGCTTTGAGCTCAGTTTTGTGGCATGAAACTAACTGGCTCGGATCAGTAACTGGTTTTAGTAGCGTTCCTTGAGAGACGTCGTGGCTTAATGGTAAAGTGCTGGGGCCTGGGCGTCTAAAGCACCTGGAGCCTTCACTAACAAGCACTATGCAGGTTTCTTAGCCTCTTTGAACTTGAGTGTTCTCATAAGAAGAGATTCATTCGTGCCTTTATTTTTGGTCTATAAGGGAGATAACATGACTTACATAAAGTGATTAGTATTAAGGCGGTATTTGGGAATGCTGAAATCGAGGCAAAAACGTGTCTTTTTATAGCACTTCCATCCATGGAAGGAAGGAGAAAGAGTCCTATCCTAAATAGTCCCAGGTGGCTGTCAGGCCTTCCCGACCTCTGGGAAGTTGGCTAAGCCCAGCTTCAGAGAGTGACCGCATGGTTCCAGGTGTTGCTATTTTGTGCCTGGTCCTTGGCAAGGTACTATTGTATCTGGGAGTGAGAGTTCTTTCAGGTGTATTTCTATAGTCAGCGTGTGTGCTTAGCATCTTTAAGTGTGAGTGGAATGTTGGAATTTGGCACTGGCACATAGTTGGTGCTTAAAAACTTGCCTTTGCCTAGGGTTGTCTCTTAAGGTAATATTTCATGAAAACCTGATTCTTTGTTCTTGCCTTTGAGGAACGTGAAACCATGTTACCAGATTTTGATGCTAACTTCTTTCTTGGAGTGTACTCTGAAGCCTGTTTGCCTCTAGTTTTAGATTTTGTTAGCTGCCTGAGGAGAGATGTCTAGCACCCACACACCTGGAGTTGTGTGAAAATCTGGATGCTGTTTCTGTTTCAGTAGATGGGAGGCATTCTCTGGTGGACTGTTGGAGGAAACGAGTTTTCAGGCTACCTTTTAATCCTCACCTTTTGCATTTGGTGTCAGGGAAGAAAACACTGCGCTTCTACGAACACCTCTTTGTTATTGCAGGCAGAGGCAGAGTAAAGGGAGCCCCAGTGGCTTCTGGTTCTGATCTGGAGTGGTAGGTATGCTTAGCTGGCGGCTGCCTTCTCTTGAGTTGCATGGAAACAAACGTCTAGGGCGGCTCAGGTGACATGACAGTCCAGAATCAAAATTCCCTCCCTCTTTCTAGATGTGAAATGGTCTTTGATGTAAATAGGGAGAAGTGACTAAGCACTTGAAAGAGGCTAGGAAAAATTAGTTTCAAGAAATCATGTATTCTTACTGCAGGTTTATTCCCCATTTTTCAAATCCTGTGACTATGGGATGAGATTTAGTTTGCATAGATTGCAGTATTTTCAATTAGTGTAGTAAATGAGCAGCCAGGAGCTACTGTTAACAAAGGAGAGAGAATTCGGTGTATTTGAGTGATTTGTGTCTGTGTCTTAGAAATTCACCTTGGGGGATTTATTTTTCTCTTTTGCTGAACTTAGTATAGACCACTACTTAACACTTTAGCTTTAAGCACACTTGAATTTCCTAGCCCTGCTGTTATTAAAAAATTGCAGAATTCTTTTGAGTTAAACTGACAGTAAAAGGTAACTTTTACTTTTTGACTTTAATCTAGCTTTTATTCCTTTTTATTTTTTTCTTTGACCGCGCTGCACGGCTCATAGGATCTTAGTTCCCTGGCCAGGGATTGAACCCAGGCCCTCGGCAGTGAGAGCACAGAGTCCTAGCCACTGGACTGCCAGGGAATTCTCAGGTATCCCATTTTAGAAGCAGTTTTAATTTACGTTGATGTTGTTTTCTTTTCTTTCTTTGACATATCTTTTATTTTTTGTGGAGATATTGTAGGTTAAAAAAAGAATTGGTTTGTGTGTAAAATCTATAGGTTAAAGTGTAATAATTTTCCTGTTTGGTCGCTAAGTCATGTCCAACTCTTTGTAACCGCATGGACTGCATCATGCCAGGCTCCTCTGTCCTCCGCTATCTCCCAGAATTTGCCGAAGTTCATGTCCATTGAGTCAGTGAGGCTATCTAACTAGCTCATCCTCTGTTGTCCCCTTCTCCTCCTACCCTCAATCTTTCCTGACATCAGAATCTTTTCCAGTGAGTCGGCTCTTCAAATGCTGTGGCCACAGTATTGGAGTTTCAGCATCAGCCCTTCCAGTGAATATTCACGGTTGATTTCCTTTAGGTTTGACTGATTTGATTTCCTTGCAGTCCACGTCCTTATTTTATAAGTTTTTTAAAAACTGTTTTTTGGCTTGTGCACCTTAGTTTACTCATTTAGAGTGAAGGTAACTTTAATAGTCAAATTTCAGCTGATTGTTTTATCTTGAGAATTCAAAGAATATATATAATGTAAACTATTTCAAACTGTAATATTTTAAAATCTAAGTTAAACTCTTAGAAGCATTTGCTCTGATTTTACTTCATTTCTTTTTTAGTTAAAAACGCTATATTCTAAATTCTTTCCATTAAAAATGGGTGGCTATTAAGTATGTCTTCTCTCATCTCTAAGAGGAAACCATTATTAAGTTTTCTGTACTTGACTTTTTTCTATAAATTTCATAGACTTTTCCCCCTGAAATGGACATGATTTACATACATAGGTCTGCAACTTGTCTATTTCACTTGTCAATGATAACTGTACTGATTATATACTTAAATGGTTATGTGCCTATAAATGTGCTATAGATACTGCATGCATTATCTCAGGAAATCTTCATGTCAGTGAAGTGGATGCTATTATAATATTGTTCCTGTTTTATTGATGAGGAAACTGAAGCACAGAGAAGTTAAAAAGTGCTTAGAATTACCTAGCTAGGAAGTGAGGGGAGCCAGGATTCAAATCCAGGTAATCTGATGCCAGAGCCCCCTGATCTGTTTACTAGATCGTGGGCTACTTTCCAGTTGATTGCTACAGATCTGCCTCATTCTCTTTAAAGAATGTTGTCACATAACATGTACCAAATAAACATGATTTATTTGCCTCTATCTTTATTGGTAGATAGGTAGATTGCTTTCAGTTTTTCCATTTTATAAGTAATTCTGGTCTAGATATTTTTGTACATACTTTTCAGGTACTTCTGTAAGACTACTGAATTAAAGGGCGTGAGCTCTGAGTGATTTAAATTTTAATAGCTATTGCCAGCTTACTCTCAAAAAGTATCAGTTTACATACCTGCCAATAGTATATGAGAGGGTAGGTTTCCCCTACACTCTTATAAGTCCTGGATAATGTCAGTTGTTTTAAAATTGTATCTTCTGATAGACCAAAAAAAAAAAAATCTACAGTTAATAAATGTTTCTGTGCCTAGTCTAGGCAGAGCTCTAGGAAATAAAATGATGAAAAAAACCTAGTCCTTGTTCCTAAGTAGTGAAGCAGAAGGCCGTTAGTTAATCCCACAGACAAGTGTAAAACTGTTAACAAATGTGTGTGTGTACTACTTGCCAGGCACAATTCTAGATATTTGGAATATATCAGTGGACCACACAGATAATAAAAAGCCCTGCCCTGGCATGGGAGAAACAGATATTAAACACAAACATAAGCAAATCATATGGATTGTTAGGTGATAAGTGCTGTGTAAAAGGAAGCGGGGTAGGCTGGTTTTAAATAGAGTGGTCAGAGTAAGCTTGTTGAGAAGGTGACATTTGACCAAAAACTTGAAGGTGATAGAAGAACTAATATGTGGATATCTGAAGGAAGAGTATTCCAGACAGAGGGATCAATTTTTGCGAATGCCTTAGTGAAGGAATGTGTCTGTCATGTTTGAGGGATGGCATGGAGGTCAGTGTGGCTAGAATGAAATTATTGGGTGGGTGGAGGGATGTGGGAGAGGAAGGGAGAAGTGAGCAGTAAAATAAGAGGTGAAAGGTCACAGGTATTATAGGGCTAGAGTATTGTAAAGATTGACTTTCACTATGGGGAATCATTGACAATGTTTTGAGCTGAGGAGTGGTGTGATCTGACTTAACATTTAAAAAAAACAACCCCAAACCCAATCACTGGTTGCTAGATTGGCAGCAGAGTTAAGGAAGGCAAGGGAGGTGTAATTAGTACTATAGATCATCTGAAATTTATTTATTTTTTAACCTAACAGATAAAGTTTAATATAAAGAATTGTTAACTAAATAGATATTCGTTCTCCAGGGAATCTTCCCAGCCCAAAAATCGAACTGGGGTCTCCTTCATTGCAGGCAGATTCTTTACCATTTAAGCCCACATAAGAGATTACCTAAGGGAAAAAGAACAGCCTGACGAATACAGGAATAGTAGAGATACTCATCAGCTATGGCCTCTAGGGCTAAGGGAGAGCACCCAAGGAAGAAACACATCTTCAAGAGGCTGCTCCCAGAGATCCAGACTTGGTTGGAGGAGGTGCAGCTGTGGCCCTCTGAAGGGCAGAGCTCCCTGGAAAGCTGCTTTCTAGCTTGCTGGGGGAACCTGCCTGAATCTGGAATTCATTTTTGATGTGACATAGGGCTCTAACTTAATTTTTCTTCCAAGGTGTTGGTGATGGACAGTGAGGCCTGGTGCATTGCAGTCCATGGGGTTGCAAAGTCGGACAGGACTGAGTGACTGAACTGAAGGTGTTAAATCTATTGTTTTAACACCATTTTATTCAATAATACATATATTTGGTTTATTATTATTTGATAAAGCTGCCAACCACTAAACTTGATCTGAAACACGAAAGCCCTGAGCTTAACCTCTCACAGTCTTAACTACTTCAGAGTGCCTACATGCAGTAGCCTGGGGTTGTATAATAATCCTTTAATTGTATGTCTTACCTGACAGTGGATAGAATTGCCTTTGAATCTTAAGGACTCTAATTTTGGTTTTTATTTAGTGAAATTTGATGTGTTGTTCTTGTATAATTAATCATTAAATTGAGTTTAGTCTTCATAGGAGTATTTCGTAAACAGTTGTTCTCTTTTGTGTAGTACAGTTGTGCCAGGTAATGCAGAACTGGCATTCTGCATAGTTCTAATTTCAGGAATTTTATGATATAGTGGAGGAATGAACCTTAGGAACAATAATGTGAAATGAGGAGGTGCCTAGTGTTAGTACGTTGGTCTTCTCTGGAACACAGGGGAAACATACTACAAGTGAAAGAACAGGGGAAGCTATGTTGGAAGGTGACTTTGTTCAGCTTTTCTCATTAGAGACTAATGAAGGAGTCAAAATCAATCTTATTTTCTCTTCCACACAAAAAAGGTCTGGATATTTAAAGAGCTTGCTTCCATCTTGGCAGTTCCTCATATGAGGGTTCTATCTATACTCTCTCCATTCTTCATTGTTTCCTCTGTTTGGCTAGCCAGATGTTCCATTACCCTGTAGTTCGTGCTCTTCCTAAAATGGTGTCCCTAAAAATTTCAGAATATTCCAGACTTGGAGTCCATGTGACTTATGCATTGAACATCTAAGATACTCTTTTGATTAAAACTCTCAACTCTGTTTAATGTATGGTAACATTCCCTCAAATTTGTTTTGTTTCTCTGTATCGTATTAGTTCATAATAAAATAAAAGCTGTGGTTTATTGAACTGTTACATGCCTTGCTCTGTGCTGTGTGTTTTTTAAATTACTACTTTTTCAGTATTCACTATAGACCAGATACCATGTTAGACACTGGGGATACAGATATTGTTACCGGTTTTAATAAATCAGTAGACACTATTTTTTAGAGTAGTTTTAGTTTCACAGCAAAACTGAATGGAAAGTACAAATTGAGCAGAAAGTACAAGGAGCCAGAAGTTTCCTTATACCCCCTCGCCATTTCCCCACTATCAGCATTCCACAACATTGCACCAGTGTAGTAAGTTTGTAAGTAATCGATGAACCTGCACATCGTTATCAGCCCAAGTCCATTTACATTATTCACTCTTCGTGTTGTACATTCTGTGGGTTTGGGTAAACATGCAATGCATGTATCTTTGTACAGAATAGTTTCCCTGCCCAGGAAATCCCCTGTGTTCTACCTACTCATCTGTCTTTTCCCCTAGATCCTTGGCAAACACTGATCTTTTTACTGTTTCCATGGTTTCTGCCTTTTCCAGAATGTTATATAGTTGGAATCATACAGTTATGTGGCCTTTTCAGATTGCTTCTTTCATTTAGTAATACACGTTTAAGGTTTCCTCATGTCTTTTTGTGGCTTGGTAGCCCAGTTCTTTTTTTTTTAAGGACTGATTAATACTCCATTTTCTGGATGTACGAGTTATTCAGTTATTGAAGGACGTCATGATTGCTTCCAAGTTTTGACAGTTACCAATAAAACTTCTGTAAAGCAGGTTTTTGTGCGGATGTAAGTTTTCCACTCATTTGGCTAAATATTGTGATTGCAGGATCATATGGGAAGAGTATGTTGAAGTGGGTGTACCATTTTGCATTCCCACCAGCCATAAATGAGAATTCTTGTTCCACTTTTTCTAGCGTTTGTTCAGCAAGTGTCTGTGTTTTTGATTTTAGCCATTCTAGTAGATTTGTGGTGGTATCTTTAATTGTTTTAATTTGCAGTTACTGAAAGACACATGATGTTGAACTTACTACTGTTTGTATATCTTCTTTCGTGAGGTGTCTGTTTAGAATTTTTGCATAACTTTGAAGAGATTGTTAATTTTCTTATTGTTTAGCTTTAAGAAGGCTTTGTATATTTTGGATCACAGGACTTTATCAGATATGTCTTTTGCAAGTATTTTCTCCAGATCTGTGGCTTGTCTTATTCCCTTGGCAGTGTCTTTCACAAGCAGAAGTTTTAAATTTAATGAAACCCAACTTATAATTATTTCTTTCATGGGTCGTTCATTTGGTGCTCTATCTAAAAAGTCATTGTCATCTAGATTTTCCCCTATGTTTTGCTCCAGGAGTCTTATAGTTTTGCATTTTACATTTAGGTCTGTGACTCATTTTGAGTTATTTTTTGTTAAGGGTGTACGGTCTGTTTCTAAATTCTTTTTTCTTTATTTTTGCATGTGGATATTCTGTCGTTCCAGCACCATCATTTGTTGAAAAGGCTGTCGTTTCTTCATTGAATTGCCTTTTCTTTGTTACAGATCAGTCATCTATATTTGTGTGAATCTGTCTACTTCTGGGCTCACTGTTTCTGTTCCATTTATGTATTTGTTTATTCTTTCATGTTGTTGTTGTTCAGTCACTCAGTTGTGTCCAACTCTTTGAGACCCCATGGACTGTAGCATGCCAGGCTTCCCTGACCGTCATCATCTCACAAAGTTTGCTCAAACTCATGTCCATTGAGTCATTGATGCCATCCAACCATCTATCTCATCCTCTGTTGTCCCCTTCTCCTGCTTTCTATCTTTCCCAGCATCAGGGTTTTTTCAATGGAGTCAGTTCTTCTCATCAGGTGGCCAGAGTATTGGAGCTTCAGCTTCAGCATCAGTCCTTCCAATGAATATTCAGGGTTGATATCCTTTAGGATTGACTGGTTAGATCTTCCTGCTATCCAAGGTACTCTCAAGGGTCTTCTCCCTCACTGTAGTTCGAAAGCATCAGTTCTTTGGTGTTCAGCCTTTTTTATTGTCCAGTTCTCACATCTGAACATGACTACTGGAAAAACCATAGCTTTGACTCTGCAGACCTTTGTAGGCAAAGTAATGTCTCTGTTTTTTAATACACTGTCTAGGTTTGTTATAGCTTTTCTTCCAAGGAGCAAGTGTCTTTTAATTTCATGGCTGTAGTCACTGTCCACGGTGATTTTGGAGCTTATAGTCTGTCACTGTTTCTGTTGTTTCCCCATCTATTTTCCATGAAGTGATGGGACCGGATGCCATGACCTTCATTTTTTGAATGTTGTTTTAAGCTAGGGTTTTCACTCTCCTCTTTCACCTTTACCAAGAGGCCCTTTAATTCCTCTTCACTTTCTGCCATAAGGGTGGTGTCATCTACGTATCTGAGGTTATTGATATTTCTCCCTATAGTCTTGATTCCAGCTTGTGCTTCATCCAGCCTGGCATTTTGTATGTTGTACTATGCATATAAGTTAAATAAGCAGGGTGACAGTATACACCCTTGACATACTCCTTTCCTAATTTTGAACCAGGCTGTTCAATGTTGGGTTCTAACTGTTGCCACTTGACCCACATAAAGGTTTTGCAGAAGGCAGCTAAGGTGGTCTGGTATTCCCATTTCTTTAAGAATTTTCCAGTTTGTTGTGGTCTGCACATTCAAAGGCTTTAGCCTAGTCAATGAAGCAAATGTATATGTTTTTCTGGAGTTCTGTAGCTTTTTCTGTGACCCAGCGGATATTCGTAATTTGGTCTCTGATTCCTCTGCCTTTTGTAAATCCTTTTGTACATTTGGAAGTTCTCAGTTCACATTCTGTTGAAGCCTAACTTGGAGGATTTGAGCATTACTTTGCTAGCATGTGAAATCGGTGCAATTGTGCGGTAGTTTGAACATTCTTTTTGGCATTGCCCTTCTTTGGGATTGGAATGAAAACTGAACTTTTCTAGTCCTGTGGCCACTGCTGAGTTTTCCAAATTTGCTGGCATATTGAGGGCAGCACTTTAACAGCAGCATCTTTTTGAAATAGCTTAGCTGGACTTCCATCACCTCCACTAGCTTTATTCATAATGATTCTTCTAAGGCCTACTTGACTTCACACTCCAGGATGTCTGGCTCTATGTGAGTGATGACACCATCATGGTTATCTAGGTCATTAAGATCTTTTTTTGTGTAGTTCTCTGTATTCTTGCCACCTCTTCTTAATATCTTCTGCATCTGTTAGGTCCATACATTTCTGTCCTTTATTGTGCTTGTCTTTGCGTGTATGTGATTTTAAATTTCTTAAAAATATTTTTTTGCATCAGAAATAAAAAAATTGCTTGTGAAAATTTGTAAATGTATAATATGAATGGAAAAGTCCATATAAGCTCATAAACTTGCCTCACAGAGATAAACACTGTTAAAGATCTGGTATATATTTTTCTTTTTTCTTTTTTTAAAAGAAATGTATATCCTGATGATTTAAAAGAGGAGTCATAGTGTATATACTTCTCTCAACTCTCTTTTTCTTTACTTTGTTTTTGATATAGATAATGTTACTATATTTGAAATAGATCAATTTTGTGGCTGCATAATATAGCTGCTGCAGTCCATGGGGTCCAAAAAGTTGGACAGGACTGGGCAACTGAACAACAATATAGATGCACTGTAATTTTTTAAAGTAAGTCCTCATTGATAAATATTCATGCCATTACAATAAAACTTCAGCGAATATCCTTGTACCTGTCTTCACACACTCACGTGAGTATTTTTGTGTCACAAATTGCTTGAACCAAAATTACTGAGTCAAAGGATGAATGTTTAAAAATTTAATGGTGAATGTCAAATTCTCTTTCAAAAAGGTTTGACAGTTTATAGGCTCACTGTCAGGGTATAAGAGAGCTTGTTGTTTAGTCACTAAGTTCTGTCCGACTGTGACCCCGTGGACTGTAGCCTGCCAGACTCCTCTGTCCATGGAATTTCCCAGACAAGAATACTGGAGTGGGTTGCCGTCTCCTTTCCCAGGGGATCTTCCAGACCCAAGGATCGGACCCAGATCTCCTGCATCACAGGCAGATTCTTTACCATGAGCCACCTGGAAGCCGTATGAGAGTTTATAGCTCCTGAATTTAACAAATTCTTTGCATATGGGGAAGTTGACCTCATTATCATGTGTGTAGCAAAAATTTCCCCCATTTTGTATATTTATTTTGAGATGTTTTGGCATATGGAAATATTTTAACTTTGTGTGACTTATCAGTGTTTTCCTTCAGTTCAGTCACTGAGTCGTGTCTGACTCTTCAACACCATGGACTGCAGCACGCCAGGCTTCCCTGTCCATACTGTGTTTTCCTTAGTGGCCTCTAGATTTCCTTTGTCTATGTTATCTTCTAGTATTTACTTTCCTAAAAGAAATATTTTTATTTGCTGCATCAGGTCTTCGTTGTGTCATGTGAGAGCTTTAGTTGTGGCTTGTGGGCTCAGTAGTTGTAGCACCTGGGCTTATAGTTGGCTGTAGCATGTGGGACCTTAATTCCCCTACCAGGGATCAGACTCTGAGTCCCCTTCTTTGCAAGGCGGATTCTTAATCACTGGACCACTAGAGAAGTCTCTAGTATTTACTTTTAAATGTTACATCACTTTGGAATTTATTTTGATGTAGGCACTGAGATAGGAATCCAGCTTTTATTAGAATTTATTTCAAATGGCTAGCCGGATAGCTTATATAGTGATTTTTCTCCATTGATTTAGACATGTCACACTATTACATGCTAAATATCCAGAAATACTTGAGCCCATTTCTGAATAGTGTTTTGTTTTTTGATTTATCTTTTCTGGTGTTATACCACATAGTTACAATGACTTTTCCCCTACTTTCTAGTGTTTTAATGTTTTAAAGAGCCAAGAACCTTCTAGAATTTTCCTGAACTCTTCCTAGGTATCTATTCATTCAGATGAAAGTTGGAGTGATCACATTGTCTAGCACCATACTCCCTTAAGGCACTTTAAGTGCATTAATTATTCAAATTTCTGAATTCTTTAAGGTTGGTATTCTCCCTATTTCACAGTTGAGGAAGTGAAAGTTTAGTAAATTGCTCAGGCTTCATGACTGTTTTCATTCCACCCACTATTCCTTACTTAGGTTTAGTTAAGTAAACTCTCATCATTAAAAAGAGGGCAAAATTAAAACACCAAGGTGTTGTTTTTTTTTTTCCTGCCATAAAATAACAAAGAAAGTTTAAAGAAAACTGGACTAATTACTTGTAATTGTATGCTTTGGGATATTTTGTCATTTTAGTGTATTTCTGGCCATGTTTTATATCAACAAATACAATTTTTAAGCAGTAGAACATACTGCACATGTAGTTTTGTATTTTTTTTTTTTAAATTATTTACTTGGCTGTGCTGGGTCTGAGTTGCAGCATGTAGGATCTTCGATCTTCAGCTGCATGAGGAATCTTTAGTTCCCACATGTGAACTCTTTAGTTGTGGCATGTGGCATCTAGTGTCCCGGCCAGGGATGGAACCCTGGGCCCCCAGCATTGGGAGCTCAGAGTCTTAACCACTAGACTACCAGGGGAGTCCCTCTATTTTTAATTATGATATAAAATTTACACCCATGGCGGATTCATGTTGATGTATGGCAAAACCAATACAATATTGTAAAGTAATTAGCCTCCAATTAAAATAAATAAATTTATATTTTAAAAAAGTCTGTAAGTATATCATAATTTATTTTCCTGTTTCTGCCTCCAATTATTTGTAAGATCTTGCTGTTAGTAGATAATACATAATTCTATAGGAGACATCCTTAGACATCTGTCTTATTCTAGTTTACATTTCTCCCATTAGTACTGATGTCTTTTAGTGTAACCTCATTCCTGTGAACATTAAGTATAGATTAAAATTTTTATAGCATAGACAAATGCTATTGCTGTTTTAAGTTACTAAATGCAACTTAAAACAGCAATAAGATACTGTTTTGATGGGTTTGATTAGGCTTTAAAAATGTATTGACCACTTGTTTTCTTTGTGTCCTTTGTCATTTTCTTATTATAAATATCTTTCCTGGACATTGGCCTTTGTCATTTATTTGTTACAGATACTTTTAGAGTTTATTCTTTCTCTTATTGCTAATGTATGGTATAGAGAAGCCTAAGAATTCTCTTGAACAAACTTGATAATGCTTCAATACTTTCAAAGACTTGCTTTATCTCAGTGTCAGATATCTGCTTATACTTTTTTCATTTTTGTTTTTTCCTAAATTGTTGGCCATTTTTTTTTCGTATCATTTGAATGTTCTGAGTTGTTTCTATATGAACTGTTTGTCAGGTTAGGAATTTTAGATAAAATTAATATTGCCTGCTGCAAGCAATTCAGAAAATGTAGAAAAGCATAAAGAAAACAAGATTAGCCAAAGATAATATCCATTCACTTGTTGGTTTATTATCTTTTCAGTTTTAATATGTATATTGTATGAAAAAACTCTTGAAAATTCTAATACTTATATAGGATGTTGTTCCCACTCAAGTAACACATTTTATTTTTAATGACTGCATGGTATTCCATTGCATGGATTCCATAATATTAATTAGGTGTCTCGGTATATATTTATTAATACTTAATTATTTTCTACTACAGTTAACACTGTTGTAAACATCTTGCTACATGTCTCTAAATATTTATACAAATACTTACCTTAATCCTTATTAGTTGTTCAAAGGTTCAAATTTTACGTGCATGTAAATTTTGATACTTTGGATATATATACGTTTTGATGTATTCTTCTGTGTCAGGAATATGTCTCCCCCACAACAATTGGAAATCCAGTCCCAAGTGACTCAAGGGTTGATTTTTTTGTGTATGACAAGTTTAGAAGTAAAACATTCCAAGGCTGGTTAAATTGTTCAAGGATGTCCAAGATCCAGATTCCTTCTATTTTCTTTCTGTGTCAGCCTGTTTGCTCACATCTTTATTATTTTTTGTTGCTTATTCAGTTCTGATTTCCTTTTGGAAATACTTGTTCTTTTAAATCTTTGAATATTTTCGCTTTTCTTTTAATATTTTCTTAGTTCCATTTGTTGGGTTCTCTGTTTTAGGTATGTGGATCATCCTTTTATTGGACATTTGTTTCTCAGAGCTGTTTTCCTCTTTCATTGATATACTTTTTTCCTTTGTAATTCATTGAGATTATTTCAGGTCTTTTTGATCTGTAACAAAATTGATTAATTGGTTTCCTAATTGTGGGACAGAGTTTGTTGAGATAAACTCAACTTGGTTGTGATGGGTTGTTCTAGTATGTATCTGCTGCTGCTAAGCTGCTAAGTTGCTTCAGTCGTGTCTGACTCTGTGCGACCCCATAGACGGCAGCCCACCAGGCTCCCCCTCCCTGGGATTCTCTAGGCAAGAATACTGGAGTGGGTTGCCATCTAGAATTTTAATGTCTTTTTTTAATTTGAAAAAATTAATAACTGAGATTGGCCTGTAGTTTTCCATTTTGGTACTACCTTGGGTTTTGGTACCTTGGTTATACTAGCCTAGTAAAATAGGGAAGCATTCCATCTTTTACTATGCCGAAGACAATTTAAATAACATAGGACATGTTTTTTATTCCCTGTAGATTTGTTAGAATTTGTTATGGTCTCTTTCAAGTTTCATCTTGAAACTTGTTTGGGGGTCGCTTTTCTTTTGTTAGGCATTTGCTTATTTCTAACTTTTGAAATTCTAATGTTTTGAAATAAATGCTTTAAAGAAGTAACATTCTTGTAACGAAATCTGTATATTAATCATCATTACTTCTTAGGGTATATACTTGGTAGTGAAATTGCTTGGTTGAAAAGTATACAAAATTTTAAGACTTGCTGTTGATTACTACCTAGTCATCTGTCCTGAAATATATCATGGATTTGCTTTAATCAGGTATGGTAAGGAGACAGCATTTTAGGATTAGAATGGACTTAAAATGAAGTATAGTTGATTTATAATATGGTGTTAATTTGTGCTATATAGCAAAGTGATTCAGATATATATATATATATATTCATATTCTTGCCCATTCTGGTTTATAACAGGATATTGAGTATAGTTCCTTATCTTATACAGTAGGACATTGTTTATCAATTCTGTATATAATAAATAATTTGCATCTGCTAACCCCAAACTCCCAATCCATCCATCCCCCATCCCCCTTGGCAACCACAAGTCTGTTCTCTGTCTGTGAGTCTGTTTCTGTTTTGTGGATAAGTTCATTTGTGTCATATTTTAGATTCCACGTATAAGTGGTATCATAATATGTCTTTGACTTACATCACTTAGCATGATAATCCCTAGGCCATCCATATTGCTGCAAAAGGCATTATTTCATACTTTTTTATGACTGAGTAGAATTCCATTGGATATATATACCACATCATTTTTATCAATTCATCTGTCAGTGGACATTTAGGTTATTTCTATGTCTTGGGTATTGTAAATAGTGCTGCTTTGAACATCAGGGTGCATGTATCTTTTTGATTTGTAGTCTTGTTTGGATATATGCCCAAGAAAGGGATTGCTAGATCATATGGCAACTCTGGTTTCTTGAGGAATCTCTATACTGTTTTTCCATAGTGGCTGCACCAACTTACATTCTCATTGGTAGTGTAGGAGGGTTTCCTTTTCTCCGCACCCTTTCCAGCTTTTGTTATTTGTAGACTTTTTAATGATGACCATCTGACCAGTGTGCGGGGTGGTACCTCATTGTAATTTTGATTTGCATCTCTCTAATAATTAGTGATGTTGAGGTTCTTTTCATGTGCCTTTTGGCCGGCTGTATGTCGTCTTTGGAGAAATATCTGTTTAGTTCTTCAGACCATTTTTTTGATTGGGTGTTTTGTTGTTGACTTGTATGGACTGTTGTTATATTTTGGAAATTAAGCTCTTGTCGGTCATATCCTTTGCAAATATTTTCTCCCATTCTGTAGATTGTCTTTTTGTTTTGTTTATGGTTTCCTTTGGAGAGAGACTTTCTACCCGTCTTCTGGTCTGTCACTTGTATCTGAAATTCTCAACCCTCCCTATCAGTTTATAACAGATTTCTCACCTTTACCACTATTGACATTTTAGGGTGGATTATTCTTTGTTGTGTATGACTGTCCTTTATATTGTAGGATGTTAAGCAGCCTCTTTGACCTCTAACCACTGAATACCAGTACCCTTAGCCCTTGGTTATGACAACCAGGAATATCTCCAGACATTGCCAAATGTCCTCTGGGGAGTAAAAGCACCTCCAGTTGAGAACCACTGGTTTATAATAAAATGCTTTAGATTATGTCTTTACCATTCTGATATAAAGTTACACAAATAACTTAAAAAAACCCCAAATCCTAACAGTATAATGCCCTTACTGTAAAGGAAAATGACTTATTATTGAGTATATATGTTTCAACATGTAAATTAACAGTGTGACTAAATAAAAGAGCCACCCTAGAAGGTATTATACTTGTTTATAACTCATGTGATGCATGGATCGCCTATATTAATCTCTATGAAATACTTAACAATCACAGGGAAATCTTTCTAGGCCTTGACAGATTGGTGTTTGAACCCAGCTCTGCCTTTTATTAACTGTGCAACAGTAGGCATTTTCCTTAATTTCTCAGAATGTTTCCTCACCTATAACTGGGGATGGTATGCCTACTTTATGGTTGGTTTTGAAAATTTAATGAGCCAGTGTATAAAATAACTTGCCTAATACTCTTTAAGCTGTATATAGATTATGTAGTAGTAATCTAGTCTTCATTTTTACAGGTAAAGAGAAGGAACCAGTTTATAAGTGGCAGAGCTGGCATTCAAAAATTAATTCCAGAGCCTGTGCTTTCAGTTATTATGCTTTACTGCTTTCTGTATGATACCTGATAGGTAGTGGATACTTAATTGTTAGCTTCCATTATTTAATTTTTTCTAACTTTGAGATCCTGCAACAACACCAATAACATCAGCACTCTCTCCTGGAAATATTTTTGCCTGTTGATTTCTCATGTCTCATGTCTCTTAATCTTCTTTCTCCGCACTTAGGATAACTGTTTATCAAAATTCTGATTCCTTTCAATGTATGATCTTGATATTTCCAAAAAGCTCATAAATAATGCGTTTAACTTTCCTTATAAATAAATGCTTGTGTTTTTATTATTTATGAAGAACTTTTCTTGTGATAAGTAACTACTAATGTTAGCTGTGTAGTTATCTTGTAGTCCTTCTATAAACAAGTGTAGAGAGATAAGAAATTACATCTACATTTTAGGTTTTCTGTGTTATAATGAAGGACAGTGTGTACATAGGGGATTTGATTTTTTTATAGTATAATCAAACATGATTCTAAGAGGTGTCATATGTTGTGTTAGGCTTGATATTTTTCCCCCCTGTAAATGATTAAAAGAAAAAAATCTTCATCAAGACAATGTGGTACTGGCACAAAGACAGAAATATAAATCAATGAAACAAAATAGAAAGCCCAGAGATAAACCCAGGCACCTATGGACACCTTATTTTTGACAAAGGAGGCAAAAATACACAATGTAGAAAAGACAATCTTTTTAACAAATGGTGCTGGGAAAACTGGTCAACCACCTGTAAAAGAATGACACTAGAACACTTTCTAACACCATACACAAAAATAAACTCAAAATGGATTAAAGATCTAAATGTAAGACCAGAAATTATAAAACTCTGAGAGGAAAACATATGTAGAACACTCTCTGACATAAATCACAGCCAGATCCTATATGACCCACCTCCCAGAGTAATGGAAATGAAAACAAAAATTAACAAATGGGACCTAATTAAACTTAAAAGCTTTTACACAAGGAAGGACACTATATGCATGGTGAAAAGGCAGCCTTCAGAATGGGGGAAAATAATAGCAAATGAAACAACTGATGAATTAATCTCCAAAATATACAACCATCTCATGCAGCTCAATACCAGAAAAATAAACAACACAATTAAAAAATGGGCCAAAGAACTAAACAGACATTTCTCCAGAGAAGACATGAGATGGCTAACAAACACATGAAAAGATGCTCAACATCACTTATTATCAGAGAAATGTAAGTCAAAACCACAATGAGGTACAATCTCATGCTGGTCAGAAATGTTGGCATCAAAAAGTCTACAAAAAAATGCTGGAGAGGGTGTGGAGAAAAGGGACCCCTCTTACACTGTTGGTGGGAATGCAAACTAGTACAGCCACTATGGAGAACAGTGTGGAGAGTCCTTAAAGAACTAGAAATAGAACTGCCTTATGACCCAGCAATCCCGCTGCGGGACATACACACTGAGGAAACCAGAATTGAAAGAGACATTTGTACCCCAGCGTTCATTGCAGCACTGTTTACAATAGCTAGGACCCAGAAGCAACCTAGATGTTGATTGGCAGATGAATGGATAAAGAAGTTGTGGTACATAAATGCAATGGAATATTATTCAGCTATAAAAAAGAACTCACTTGAGTCAGTTCTAATGAGGTGGCTGAAACTGGAGCCTATTATACAGAGTGAAGTAAATCAGAGAAACACCAATACAGTATATAAATGCGTATATATGGAATTTAGAAAGATGGTAATGATGACCCTATATGCAAGACAGCAAAAGAGAGATGTAAAGAACAGACTTTGGACTCTGGGAAAAGGCGGGGGTGGGATGATTTGAGAGAGTAGCATTGAAACATGTAGATTACCATATGTAAAATACATGACCAATGTGAGTTTGATGCATGAAGCAGGGCACTGAAAGCCAGTGCTGTGGGACAACCCAGAGGGGTGGGGTGGGGAGGGAGGTGGGATGGGGGACATATGTATACCACCACCACAATATTGTAAAGTGATTAGCCTCCAGTTAAAATGAATAAAAAGAAAATCTTCAGACTATTCTGAGTAAATTTGCATTTTATATTAAAGGGATTGTTAACCAAAAGTAATTAAATTTTTTCTTAATAGTTATCTGCTGTGAATTGTATGTGTGAGTATGTATAATGCCCCTTTATCTGGAATGGTGGAGGAATGGTTTTATGGGTACATTATAGTCCAGGATAAACTACTTTTCTCAAGATCCTTAATTATATCATTTACTATATAAGGTAATATTTACTGGATTGGTGATCAGGAAATTAGTATTTGAGGGGAAGGGTTGGTTCAGCCTACCACGCTGATGTTCAGATTATCTCATTGTTGGCCATTGAATCCTCTAAGTTGACTCCTTTGTTAGAAAGGGAAATCCTTTGATAAAATTGCAATAGGTGCCAAGGTGTTCCAGGTTTATCATTTATACTTCTGCCCCAGACCTAGAATCAGTCATTTTTTCTCAAGGAACCCTGGAAACGTGCTCAGTGTCCTAGTTGATTTTACATTCTTGTGCAAACTCCTTATCCCATTAGACCACATAGTCTGCACACTGTAGTAGAGTGACATTGTGCTACTGGAAAGCACAGGGGAAAAGGGGATCTTGGGTTTTAAGATGACTGATCTTAGTGTCTCAGTTGGCTGTAAAGTATGGTGATACTTGAAGCAGGCTGGCAAATTGGGAAAAACAGAGTGTCAGACAAATAGAGGTAAAAACGAGAACTCAAAATATCAAAGTATCCCCCTCCCCCGTAAGCTCTCTAGAACAATGCTGTCCAACAGAGATGTAATGTGAGCCAAAGAGTGTAAATTTTTTCTGGCAGCCACATTGTGCTGTGCTGTGCTAGGTCACTTCAGTTGCGTCTGGCAGCCACATTGAAAGATTAAAAAAATCAAACCGAAACAAACACTTCTAAATAGGTGAAATTAATTTTATTGAGATTAATTTTATCAACAGCTTTGAGATTCAATTCATACATCATCAACTTCACCCCTTTAGAACATACAGTGGTTTTTAGAATGTCTGCAGAGCTGTGCATCCATTACCACTAATTTCCAAATAAGTTCCTCATCCTCCAAAGAATACCCTGACCGTTAACAGTCATTCCCCATTTCATTCCTCCTCAGACTGCTGCTGCTAAGTCACTTCAGTCGTGTCCGACTCTGTGTGACCCCATAGAAGGCGGCCCACCAGGCTCCCCCGTCCCTGGGATTCTCCAGGCAACAAGAACACTGGAGTGGGTTGCCATTTCCTTCTCCAATGCTTGAAAAGTGAAAGTAAAGTTGCTCACTCTTGTCTGACTCTTCCCGACCCCATGGACTGCAGCATACCAGGCTCCTCCATCCATGGGATTTTCCAGGCAAGAGTACTGGGGTGAGGTGCCATTGCCTTCTCTGTCCCCAACTGCTGGCAACCACTAATATTTTAGTCTCTATGAATATAAATGGAATCATACAATAGGTAGCCTTTGGTGTCTGGCTTTTTTAACTTAATGTTTTCAAGGCTCATCCATCTTGTTAGTACTTCATTCCTTTTTGGATATATAGTATTCTGTTGTATAAATATACCAAATTTTGCTTATCCAGTCATCAATTGATGAACATTTGAGTTTCCTTTCTTTAGCTGTTATGAATAATGCTTCTCTGAACATGTGTGTATAACTTTCTGTGAAATCAATTTTAATACTCTATTTATCCAGTATATTCCAGATGTTATAATTTCTACATGTGATAGAAAGTATTAATGAGATAGTAAAATGTTTTTGTACTGAAGTCTTCAAAATTCTGTATATATTTCATATTTAACACATAATTCAGATGGCCATATTTCATGTGTTTGGTGGCTGGAAAGTGAAAGTTGCTCGGTCATGTCAAGACTGTTTGTGATCCTATGGACTATATAGTCTATGGACTTCTCCAGGCCAGAATACTGGAGTCTTTCTCCTCTCCAGGGGATCTTTCCAACCCAGGGATCGAACCCAGGTCTCCCGCATTGCGGGCAGATTCTTTACCAGCTGAGCCACAAGGGAAGCCCAAGAATACTGGAGTGGGTAGCCTATCCCTTCTCGTCCTCTGACCCAGGAATCAAACCAGGGTTTCCTGCATTGCAGGCAGATTCTTTACCAACTGAGTTACCAGGGAAGCCCCATGGCTACCTTGTTGGAAAGCCAAGGAGTGACTCATTGGGACTTGTATGCAAAGTTGGGAAAGTTGCAGTTATGCCTGTGTCAGAGATGTTTGCTGACTCCTGGACAGATATACATTACTGTCTCATTTCCATTGCAGTTGAAGACTCTTCTTTCCTTTGTTTCTTCAAATCCTTGCTGTCTTTTAAAACCCTGACTTATGCCCCTCTTCATCAATGGGTTTTAGTTATTCCTGCTTATCTTTTTTGTTTACTTATTTATTTAGTAAATGTTTATTGAATGCCTTCCATGTGTTAGCCACAGTTCAAGGTGTTAAAAATGTAACGTAACAATGAGCAGGATACATACAGTCTCAGTTTTCACTGGGGGTCTCCTCTAGTACGGAACAATATTTAAACATTCAGATATTTAGGGAAATAGTTTCAGATAGTGATAAGTGCTATGAAGATAATAAAACTGGCCTGAAGAGGATAGCACTTAATGCTACCAAGCACTAATTTATTCTTGTACTTTTTAAAATTCATACCACAGTAGAGCTGATCAAAAAACAGTTTATGCTAAAATTTACTAGGTTTAAGTATATAGATTCATGAGTTTTCAAACATACATAGTTTGTAACCATCACCATAATTGTGTTAATAGAATGTTTTACCCCAAAAAGTTCTTTCATGACACTTTGTGGTTAAACTCCTCTGGACAAGTGCTTCTCTACTTTCTGTCATCATAGTTTTGCCTTTTCTAGAATTTTATATAAGTGGGATCATACTTTTTGTGTCTGATTTCTTTCACTTAAACGATAATCTTGAGATTTATCCAGATTGTGTAAATTAGTAATGTATATCTTTTTGTTGCTGTCTAATATTTCATTGTATGGATACACTGTTATTTGTCCATTTATAGTGGGCATTTTGGTTTATTTCCAATTTTTGGTTATCATAAGCCAAAGTAGTTTTGTAAGTATTATCAAAGCTTCGGTGAGCACTTGTGTGCAAATCCTTGTGTGGAAATACATTTTCATTTGTAGGATTGCTGTATCATATGGTAGGTGTGCATCTGTAAGGAACTGTTTCCCAAAGTGGTTGTACTAATTTGCATTCTCACCAGCAACCTTACTGACACATGGTTAATTCAAACAAAATAAGGATTAAATTCAACTTCACTGATAGTGAATTCTCAGAGTTCCAAGCTAGGTCCTAAAGTGGCATGATGTGGTTCTGCTTATGAATGCCAGTAGAGTTATAGGCAGAAAGCTGAATTCTTTTGGCCTTTTCTTAAGTAAGCCTTCTTTGAGTTTTAAGCTTAAGATATATAAGTTTTGAATTGCTTTATTTGTCTTATAAGTGGGACTCTAATATATTTAAATATCCAAATAGTTAGAAAATATATCTGCTTTTCAAAAAGTCCAGTGAGAGTCACGCTTTTTCATCTGGCTTGGCATTTGGTATTTGAAATACTTGAAGTAGAATAATACCAGTTTGTACAAATTGAATAAGATGGGTATCCATTTTTATCCACACATAGTTATATCAGTTGTTGAACATGAGCTTTTGACAGTCATGGTAATTGGGCTATGTGTAATCAGAAATTAAGGTGATTAAAAAATCTGGTAAAATACATGTAATGGTGGTTGAACTATATTGTATATCTTGACCATTATTCAAAAATGTCCATAGTTTATTTCAACCATATAGTTAGCTTTTTAAAAAAATTGAAGTATTGTTGATTTACAATGTTGTGTTAGTTTCAGGTATACAACACAGTGATTCAGTTGTATGTATTTGCTTGTGTGAGTATGTACTCTTTTTCAGATTCTTTTCCCTTATAGGTTATTACGAAATGTTAAGTATAGTTCCCTGTGCTATACAGTAGGTCTTTGTTGGCTATCCATTTTATATAAGATATTATGCATAGTCAGCTTATTTTTGAAGTTATCTTTATTGGGCCAGCAATGACAATGTGAGATCACGGCCAGTAAAAGCTAGGGTAAATTTATAGTATGTTATTAAGAGTATAGCCCCCAGATACAATGTTTCTACTAAGCTGGTATTGTGTTAGGATTAGTGTGTCCTGTTTTATGTAGATTTTTGACTAACTGTAGTGTGCAAAGAGAGCAACTGAGATCATGAAGAATTTAGACATTATTAAATGGTGAAGAGATGTTTCATCTGGAGAAAGGAGAGGGCAAGTGTGAGATATCAGATAATAGAAATTTTCCTCACTGAATCTGTAGGGCAAAACTAAGATTTCTAAGGAAGATGATTTAAAGTTCTTTTAGTAAAAATAGATATTTTTAACAGGTGATCAGTTCAAGTAAAGCGGGGAGGATAATCTAAATCTCTTAATGGTGGAATTGGCTGCCCCATAAGGCAGTGAACTGAGTTGTTAGCTTTATGTTTATGTGTAAGCCATGTGATCACGTCTGTTATAGGAATGGATTCCTGCATGAATTAGGAATTGGTGTTTCAAACTATTTTGACCTCTGTCCACTGTAAGAAGCACTTTCTCCAGTGCAACCCAATCATGAAATAACATATACCCATATTAAATGTGTTGCTGGTATTTCCTGTTATATTTTATTATTAACTTTAAATGGCAGATTGCTAATCAAAAATTGATGTAACAGCTTACTAATGGATTGACATTTAGTTTGAAATACATTGGATTATAGTAATCCATACAATCCTTTGCTAAGTCACTTCAGTCATGTCCGACTCTGTGTGACCCCATTGACAGCAGCCCATCAGGCTCCCCCGTCCCTGGGATTCTCCAGGCAAGAACACTGGAGTGGGTTGCCATTTCCTTCTCCAATGCATGAAAGTGAAAAGTGAAAGGGAAGTCGCTCAGTCGTGTCCGACTCTTCACGACCCCATGGACTTCAGCCCACCAGGCTCCTCTGTCCGTGGGATTTTCCAGGCAAGAGTGCTGGAGTGGGGTGCCATCGCCTTCTTGATACAATCCTTATAACACTGTTATCTAGTTGTTATTCCCACTCAATAATGTAAACTAAAAATTGGACCCATAAAATTCCACACTGCAAATGCCTAGAGGTTAATTAATTAATTTTGATCATTAACATCTCTAGGGAGGTTGAAAATTCGAAAATGTTCTGTTTTTGCTTCTTCTCACCGCTGTTCTTGTCACCCCTGCCACCCATTCCCCACAACAGTTTTTTCCATCCTTAATTCTACTTTTGCCCTTTTGAAGACTCTCTTCTTAATTTTTCATTGTATCATTATCTACCTGAATTAAAATTTGGTACCAGTTCTTTTCATTTAATATTTTTCGTGGATTTATGACAACATTTTCAAGTCATTTGCATAAACACCTAATTTTTACATGAGAAATAATTGACTTTCTTATTTGAAACCCATCATTTAAAAAGTGTTATCTTTTATC
Source organism: Capra hircus (assembly GCF_001704415.2). Lineage (NCBI taxonomy): Eukaryota > Metazoa > Chordata > Mammalia > Artiodactyla > Bovidae > Capra > Capra hircus. Next base: position 26,031,137 of record NC_030826.1, on the reverse strand, counting down.
TGAAATACTATAGCACCTAATTATTTAAGAGAGTTTTAAAAAAAGAATAGAGTAAAAGAAAATAAGGGTTTTCATTTTGCTTCACATAAGGAAGGCTAAAAAGATGTTCTGTGTAAACTTCATCACCAGATGTTCTTTTGTTTTAGAAATGGTTCATCTGAGTAAATGGACAGGGAGAAAGGCTGCAGTATCTTAAAGTTGTTAGAGTCAGATTTTGGAGGATTATATAAAATGAGATGACAGGCTTTATATTATACTAAAGAGTTTATGTTTATCTTTAGTATTATGGAAAAAATTATTCCCAAGTGGTGTATCTGTTTGCTCTAATGCTGTCAGGTGACTGGTAATGTTATTGTAGACTGCTTTACTTTACCTTCTCCTTCCCCTTCCTTACTGAGGCAAGTAATTGTGGATTTACTGAATATTTCCTAAACAAGGCATCATTCAGTGGGTGTATTTACTGCAAATAATAATAATTTTTAGTAATCCTTCAAAAGGCTGGACAGAGTTTTCCGAGTACAGGGAAGAGTTTTCAGAGTACAGGTCATTTGCCAGCTGACAGGCCACTTCTGAAACAAAAGATTTTTGTTTTTAGCACATTTTTAAAAATTTTAGCAAATTATTTTGCTAAATAATATATACATGGGAAAATATACGTGTAGTTTTAAAAAATGACTCTTTACTGTGTTAAAATATTTTAAGACCATTGAAGTAAGTTATGTGTACTTTTTAGGAGCAGAGAAATTGAGATGGAGCAATAGGACAAAATTATAATCACTGAAAATTGAAAAAATGAAGTACCTTACTACTTTTTAATTTAAATACAATCAAGTGTAATTTATCCTTTTGATTAGCTTTGATTCAGAGAGAACTGCTCTGAATATAATTTGGCCTATTCTTACCAGTCTTATATATGTATATTTCCATAGATTGTATTATGTGATATTTCAATATAATTTTGTCTTAATCTTTTAATATAATTTTTCTGACTTAATATTATTCCATTGGATGGATGTACATAGCTACAATACTTAATAGTTTCACTTTAAAGTCAATGATATACAGGTTAAGACTTCTGAGTTTCAGGAACTGTTCAGATTCTTTTGTTCCACTGGAGTTATGCATTTTTTTTTTTTTTTGCTTGAAATAGGTGTTTTCCTGGATCTTAAATGTTTTTAAACAAAAAAAAATTCTGATTGTAGTAACGTTTAACCTAGATTGTGTGTTTCCCCCCATTGATAATGTCTCATCAAGTTTAGTATACCATTAGAATGTAATAGTAGGACCCAGCTTGAGGCTTTAAAATATTTCTAAATTATTACATATTTTCACATTCATGTCAAAATTAGGGAAGGAGATATACCTAACAATTATTGCACCTTTCCTTCATTTATTTGCCATATTCTTTTCTTTTTGTGTTGTTGCTTAATTCAGACACTTTGGGCAGGCAGCTGTGCTCATCACTATACCACCGATGCAGACATTTTGAATAAATGATGTAATAATTTTTCTCTTTGCATATCAAGCATTAAAAGAAGTCATTGCATAACATGTGCGCCCCCTTTATTTTATTACTCAAGGTAGCAGTATACAGAATGTGTGGAATGTTTGACAGAGTCTGATATGCTAATAGCTTTCAGCTGTGAGTTACAGCAGGCTTAGTGTTGTTGAAGTTGGCATTAATGGTGGCATGTTGCTAGGATGATACATGGTAGTAGGGAATGATATGAGCTGGAAGTCTAAGCATGGAACTGAGTCAGAATCATGAGGCTAGAAGTGACTTCTGGGCATTTGTCAAAGCCAGTTGATCACTCTGCTGTTTTCCCTTATTCATTTAGTATCAGTAAATCTTACTAGCTTATAGCTAATATTTACCCATTTTTTCTTATATGCCAGGCTAAGTGGTTTTTACATGAATTGTTAATTAGTTATTGTGAACTGCTGGTCGCCATGTTAAATACTTTGTGTGATGAGATCTATTTTCAGTTTGATTTGTGGTTGGTTGCTCATGCATTATGATTTAAGAGATGCCTGTTTTTAAACTTTCTTGTTGTTTTATGCAAGGTGAATTGATTTTTCCAGATAAAGCTGTAGAGGCATTCTTATAAAAAGCAGTTGTTTGGGCTTTTTTATGTGTTGTAGAACTGTAGTATGTTGGAAATAGTTGAGGTGGATTTAAGAAAATTTGAGGGAGGATTAAAAATTTTTTTATTAAAAAAAAAGAGTAAGAGTGTTAGTTACTTGGTATATCCTCAAGGGGATCACGACTGCTGGAACTGAAATTTGTCCTCAGTTGTGGAGAGAGGCAGCCAGATCTGTGGGTGTGGACTGTGCCTCAACTGTAGGTCAGAGCCAGGACAGGGTGGGGAGTATTGGAAACACACTTAATCTTTCCTGGCTGTAATTTTAAAGGCTGTATTTTAGTTTTTATTGATTTATTAGCTTCAGTTCCTAAATATAATGTTGAAAGTACGGACATTTTGTGTGTGTGTGTGTGTGTGTGCACTTTAGTGGAAGGTAGTAGTGGGTGGGAGTGTAGTTTTTAGTGATAAGTAAGAACAGAAGGATCATCTTTCTTTATTTCCCATTGCTTTTCCCTAACTCATGTTTTAATGAGTAGCTACCTGTAACTAAAACGTGAACTGGAAAATTTGCTTAATTTATTTAACAGTTGGAATCTGGACAATTAAAAATACCAAGACAAGTAAATAGTACAGAGAACTTATTTCCTTCATGATTTCAAAAGTAAATATGAAATAACTACACATTTCCCCCTTCCAGTGGATTCTCCATTCCTTTTTTTCTCTGAGGGTTAACACGTGTTCACATGATCAGATGTCGTTCTTTGCTTTGACGAAAAGATCCTAGATGTTTGCTCCTCAAAATAACTCCTTACCTTTAAAGACAGGGAACTCAAAGCAGCTATCATTTTCTCTTTTTGCCTTGGATTGCTTTGATGCTGTTAGATCTGTAGTGAGGCTTGACTGAAGATGTCATGGGAGCAAATAAATACTGGTTTTAATTATTTAGTATTGAAGGAGTTGTAGAGAACTTTGATAAGCACATGGAAGAAATTAATTAGCCGTAGTCCTATATCTTGTAGACAGATCATTGCATTTTTTCCAGTCTTTTTTTCCTGTGTGCTATAAAATTATAAGCTCAATTTAATTGAGTAATAGGTTTAGAGGAGTATTAGGGCCTTCAGAGATAATCTCAGATCATGGTTAAAATTTTAGTAAATTGTTGTTATCTGGTTGTAGGGATCCGAGACCTCTGCTGACCTAGATTATTAGGCAGACGTGTTACTACTGATAACGCGTAGTATTATCTCCCTTTCTGGGAGAAGGAAATGGCAACCCACTCCAGTATTCTTGCTTGGAGAATCCCTTGGACAGAGGAGCCTGGTTGGCTGCTGTCCATGGGGTTGCACAGAGTCCACAACTGAAGCGGCTTAGCATGCATGCATGCATTGGAGAAGGAAATGGCAACCTGCTCCAATATTCTTGCCTGGAGAATCCCAGGGACAGAGGAGCCTGGTGCGCTGCCGTCTATGGGGTCGCACAGAGTTGGGCACGACTGAAGCGACTTACCAGTAGTAGCAGCAATTACTACCGATAAGCATCCCCTGGAGCAATTAGGGTCATAGCTTTGTGGCTAGGTTGCTGTTGGGGTAAAGGATGCCACCAAGAGTTTGGATTTCCCTCTCCTTGGTTGAACCAAAATACTCTCAGGGTTTGGTCAGGATAGGTGTTTATATAATCAGCTGTGGCCAAATTATAGAGCTCCTCAAAATGGGTAAAAATGAGTCCCAGTCCCTGCCATACCATAATCAAGTTAATTTAAAAACCGGATAATCCCCCAGTAATGGAGAGTTCATACAGAATGTACAGTTCTGTATCCTTTCTATATGAAAGGTTCTTTCATTATGATTTCAGTATAATGAGCCATCTTGAAAGTGGGAGAACAGTTCAGTTTAGAATAGCTGTGCTAATCAGAGTGCCCATTAGATTTTGCTTATAACTCGTGAGAGAGAGAGGAACTAGGAAGATTGGCAGTGGATATGTTTGTAGGATAAACAGCCCAAATAATCCAATATTTAACAAATTCATAAGTGGATGGACATACTCAGTTATACAAAGGAACTTTGAAGCTTTCTTTTGGGAAATTTGCTTTATGTGATTCTCCATATATGTACTGTTTCAGCTTACAGGATTCATTCACAACATGTGTATTAAGTTGAGTAGAATTGTCCTTTTTGAAAAATTTCCAGGAATATAGTGGGTCTTTGGGAGAAGCTTGACCACTTGTTTCTTTATAGAAATATGCAGCTGCAATACTAATCAATTCTTGTAACTTAATTTATAAATAAAAATTATTACTTGTTAACTAGTATTTTTCTTTTCAGTTTCTCTTCAGCAGCGGGTGGCAGAATTGGAAAAAATTAACGCAGAATTTTTACGTGCAAAGCAACAGCTTGAGCAAGAATTTAATCAAAAGAGAGCAAAATTTAAAGAGTTATATTTGGCTAAAGAGGGTAAGTTTATAAGTCTCCCTCAACCCCCGTACTAAAACTGTCTTAAAACTTTTTGTCAAGTTTCTCGGTAGTATATACAATGTTAATTTTAATCACTGAATAAATCTTGATTTTATTTCTAGTTGGATTGTATAATAGAAATCTATTTAGAGGTTAGGGTTAAGAATGAAATTGTAAAACAAGTTGAATAATACATTATTTCTTTGTCTTTTGACATTAATGATATTTAATATGGTAGGCTAGATAGTCCTGGGACACAGGACTTTCAGTCCTCTTAGCACTTGGGAGATAGCCCCAGGTAAATCAGGACAGTTGGCATTCTAATAATAGCCTTAGCTGTTATATTAAAACTGACATTTCATGTAATTTATTCAACAAATGTTAATTATCCATTAATATGTTTAATACCTACTATCAGGTAGGCATTGTGCGTTGGTGCTGAGTATACAGAAGGGGCAAGATTCGTGTGGCTCTTGTACTCATAGAAGTTTAATTCTACTGAAGAAAAAAGATTAATAGTGCACTTAGTTGCTCAGTCATGTCTGACTCTTTGCGACCCCATGGACTGTAGCCCGCCAGGTTCCTCTGTTCGTGGGATTCTCCAGGCAAGAATATTGGAGTGAGTTGCCGTGCCCTCTTCCAGTGGATCTTCCTGACCCAGGGACTGAACCCGGGTCTCTTGCATTGCAGGCGGATTCCTTCCCATCTGAGCCACCAGAGAAGCCCAAGAATACTGGAGTAGGTAGCTTCTCCCTTCTCCAGAGGATCTTCCTGACCCACAACGCTCTAAGAGATGACACCTTGCAATGGCTTTGATTCCATGTCCCTGCCAGACTCTGCTGAGTCCCCCCAAAAAGCAAAGTGTATAAGGCAAATGAACAAAGTGTATAAGGCAAACGTATGAGAGCATATCATGAGGGAACCTTACTCTGAAGGATGACGGGAATGGTTTACATTTTGGATATTGACATAAGAAGGTATAGATATGGTTTCTAGAGCCCTCTAGACCAGTGAGTGATTGTCAGAATGTGATTGTGAAATAGCAGCATTGCATTAATAATCTCCTGGGGAACTTGTCAGAAATGAAAAATTTTGGAAGCTACCCCAGACTTCTGAATCGGACACTCTGGAATTAGAGTCTATACCAATTGATGTTTTAAGGTTCTCTCCAGGTAATTCAGATGCACGTCAAATTTTGGGAATAGATGCTCTAGTATAGACGAGCAGCTTTTAGACTCTAAAGTGGATAAAAATCACCTGGAAAACTTGTTGGAACACAGTATGTTGGGCTGGAGCCTGAGAATTTGTGTTTCTAATAAACTTGTAGGTGATTGCATTACTACCAGTCCAAGGGTCACAGTTTGAGAACCATTACTCTAGACTGGTGATCCTTCAACATTTGTCTACTCTGTAAAATGTTTACATACACCCCTCATTCCTTAAAAAAATTTTAATTTTAAATTTAAAAAGATTTGAAGTATGTCAATTCTATTGTACTGTTAATGCTGACAGTTTAAAAAATTCATGCTTTAGACATATCCATTATAGTCAATCATAGTGATTTATGATACTATCCATCACCGATCCATTGAATAAAATAAATGTCAATAAATTCTTCAGCAGGAATTTTACATTTTCCCCCTCCTTGTGTTAGTTTTAACATCTTCCTCAGAATTTTATTCTAAAAAGTGATTTTTTAGAACACAAATTCGAGTGTGCATCAGGATTTTACCTCTAGGGTTTATTAAAAGGAAGATTGCTGGGCCCCACCCCTAGAGTTTCTGATTCACTAGATCTGTGGGATCCTAGACTTTGGATTTCTAGAATGTTAACAAGGTAATGCTGATATTATTGGTTCAGGGACAACACTTTGAGAACCACTAGCCTACAGTAATATTTTGTGCTTGAAAGCCATTAGAAAAATTGGTCTGATTGCTCTGCAATAAAAATATGCACATGAATTTCTTTTGTATTGCAGTATTGCCATAATTTAAAGTATACAAGTGATTACATCATAAATATTGTATACACCTAAAAAATAGTATTATAATGTGTAAGAATTACTAGAAATGGAGGTCTTAAGAGATATATTCATTATCCTGCCCAATTAAGTCATTAAGCTCTAGTGAATATTATTAATGTCTAGAAAAAGATATGTTTCAGTTTTTTTCTTTTCTTTCTTTTTTTAACTAAATATAAGTTGGTAATTCTCTGGTGGCTTACTGGTTAGGATTCTGGGGTTTAACTGCTGTGGCCCGTGTCCAATCCCTGGACAGGGAACTGAGATCCCACAAGCCGAGCAGCATGGCCTTAAAACAAAACAAAAATAGATGTAAGTTAAGCCCCTGGTCTCATAAATAAGTAGATGGAAATAGAAGTTTTTCTTTTTTTAAATAGTGATTGTTATTTTATTCTCTTAACTCTTTCTGAATTATGTGTTCAATCACCCAGTGCTCTAGCTTCATTTTTATAGATTGACGACTCAAATAGGTCGTCTTTCAGTTTTGTTGAAGTAGACTTTGCAGTCCATGCATGCTTGCGTGCTGAGTTGCTTCAGTCATGTCTAACTCTGTGACTCCATGGACTGTAGCCCACCAGGCTCCTCTGTCCATGGGATTCTCCAGGCATGAATACTGGAGAGGATTGCCATGCCCTCCTCCCGAGGATCTCCTTATCCCAAGGACTGAACCCATGTCTCATGTCTCCTGCATTGGCAAGTGGGGTCTTTTACCACTAGAGCCATCTGTGTGACCTGCCAAAAGATTTGTTACCCAGTTACTAGTCATTCACTTTGTTACTGACATTGATATTTTTAAATTAGTCCTCTGGTTTTATATCACGGTGGAGTTTTTACACTATAAGGCAGTGAACCATAGTAAAACTCAGGATAGGTGAAAGCCTTTCATTTGTTATGTAGGGAGAAGGGTATTAGGAAAAGGGAGGTGCAAGGAGAATCTACACATAAACATGTCTCTATTTTAGGAAAGATTTTTGTGGAAGTTGAGGATCTAGAATTTGATTCCGTTAAAACACCATGTGGCTGTGAATCCCTTGGAAGATCTTTGGGTACGCGCTCAGGCACGTGTAACTCAGTTTGAAAACCACTGTCTTGGAGTGGTGGTATTCAGACTAGGTTGTAGCTCTTTGATGGATAGCAGAATTGAATGGGTTGTTACCAGCAGTTTTTTGAAAAGAAATACAATGGAAAAGAACACACATTATTTACCTGGTAAGGTTAAGTAAGTATAATTGAACAAAATTTTCTGTTTTAGTTACATATACACATGTATGTATAGAGTTGTGTGATAAAATACAGTTTTTGCTATGAATCATGGTAAAAACAGTTTGAAAGTCACTGTTCTATAGGATGGAAGGTTGCTAGGGCTCACAGAATTCAGCCCTTGGAAAGGTTTACTCACTACAGTGTGGGATTGGATGGTTTTCTCATGGGTTGCAGGAGGGCTGGCTGTTCTGTTAATTTTTTTTCTTCATAGGCTGACAAGGAGATGGGAAAGCTAGTGTTCCTGTCTAGGCATGGTGGTAGTCTGCAAGACACTGTGGAGGTTGGGATGAATGAGATATGGTTTTTATCTTCAATAAAGTATAGTTTCCCTTATCTTTTCTGAAATTATAAAATTGTCTTTTCTATAAAATTCTGAAGAAATGAAAATGACTAAGAAACTCATTTCTGAAATACATGATCAATTGCAGTTTTATATAGAAGCAGCTCTGAATGTGGGTTTGTTCAAAAATATACCTGGTATGTTAAAATTGCTTTGAATACATCTAGACCCAGTAAATAATCTGTATGTGTACTTTTGTATCTTTACTATCTGAAGTTCTCAGTGAGCTTAAACTGGCCATAGAGAATAAGTGAGTTAACTTTTTATGAATTTCTTTTTGAGAGTTTTTATGATCCTTTTTGACAGTTTTTAGTGTCATGTCTAAAGAAATTACACAGTGTGTAAAAGGTAAAGGTTGATTTAGTTTATGGATGGCTTGGCTGTTTGCCTAAACAAATTCAAAGATGTCCTCTAAAGCAGCAGCTCATCTTGTTGCATGAAGTATAAATCTAGTCTTTATGATTTTCACCAGGGGTAACAGTATAAGTCATGGTTTTGTTGTATTCAGTAGTCTGTGTATGTTTTATCTTTCAGCAGATCAGGTCACAAAAACCCCAGAAGTCCAAATATTGGTATTTTTCCCAATTAGAATAGCTTTTGCTTTGGTGTTGTAATAGCTGTGCTTTCATTTATTTGGAGAGTGGCTGAAATAGAAGTGCAAATAGTAATGAGAAGTACTAACAGGGGGTATTACTTCTTGGCTCCCCTTACTGCCTTTTCCTTCCTTAACACCCATTCTTTTCCCAGCTGACATCAACTGCAAATGTTACAAATACTTAAAATTCTGTTACTTTTCTGCTGAGATTGAAAAAGGGGTTTAACTTTCTAAAAACAGTTTCTGATTTAGATTTTTCCTTTAACCAGTTTCAGTACAAAGCTTGGCACTGCAACAGTGTTTGTGTGTTGGAAATCCTCAGTTTTGAGCAATGAGTAAGAGCCTGTTACACAAGGAATCAAACAAAAGGCCAAAGAGTTCTCAGTTTGAAGGAGAATAGTAGAAATGGAGCTCATGTTAATCACCAGAAGACAGTGGAGTTTTCTAGTGGTGTTCAAAATGATTTTGTACATGGTCATTACTTATCTAAAGCTCTGATGCCAACTAACCAGAGCAATAGTTAAAAACTTGGTTTAGGAAGATACAGAAAAAGAATTCCAGGAGAAGAGAATGGAGGGAATAGTAAAGAATATTTGAGGAGATAATGACTGGAATTTTTCAAGCATTAAGAAACAGAAGTGTGTCTTCAGCATTAAGTATGGAGTACCAAGTAGGGTAAATAATAGTAAATTTATACTTTGAAGATATAATGATTTTGAGCAATGAAATTTTAAAAAGCTAGCAATGATGTACCCAGGAAACGAAAAAATACAGTCTTTTATATTCATCGGTTCAGTTGCTCAGTCGTGTCCGACTCTTTGCGACCCCATGGACTGCAGCATGCCAGGCCTCCCTGTCCATCACTAGTTCCAGAGTTTACTCAAACTCATGTCCATCGAGTCGGTGATGCCATCCAACCATCTTATCCTCTGTCGTCCCCTTCTCCTCCCACCTTCGATCTTTGCCAGCATCAGGGTCTTTTCCAATGAGTCAGTTCTTCGCATTAGGTGGCCAAAGTATTGGAGCTTCACCTTCAGCATCAGTCCTTTCAGTGAATATTCAGGACTGATTTCCTTTAGGATGGACTAGTTGGGTCTCCTTGCAATCCGAGGGGCTCTTAAGAGTCTTCTCCAACACCACAGTTCAAAAGCATCAATTCTTTGGAGCTCAGCTTTCATTATAGTCCAACTCTCACATCCATACATGACTACTGGAAAAACCAGAGCTTTGGCTAGAAGGACCTTTGCTGGTAAAGTAATGTCTCTGCTTTTTAATATGCTGTCTAGATTGGTCATAACTTTTCTCCCAAGGAGCAAGCTCTTTTAATTTCATGGCTGCAGTCACCATCTGCAGTGATTTTGGAGCCCCCCAAAATAAAGTCTGTCCCTGTTTCCACTGTTTCCCCATTTATTTGCCATGAGGTGATGGAACCAGATGTCATGATCTTAGTTTTCTGAATGTTGAGCTTTAAGCCATCTTTTTCACTCTCCTCGTTCATTTTTATCAAGAGGCTCTTTAGTTCTTTGCTTTCTGCCGTAAGTGTGGATCATAAGGAGCACTTAAAATATTATGTATATCTCAAAGAATACTTTACATATTTTAAATGTCAAGCTACTTATCATGTTTTCTTATCTAATGCAGTTAGAAAGATTTTAAACAATGTAAATTTTTAAAAAAAGTTTGGAAACTAAGAATGCATTCCTATTGTTCATGAGTTAAAGAGGAAATCGTAATGAAGACTGTAAACTACTTAGAATACAATGAAGATATTTGTGGGATGCAGATAAAACAGTACTTTGCAAGTAAGCTTATAACTTTAAAAACATTTATTAAAATTAGTTTATTAAAAGATGTGAAGATGTAAGAAAGTGAAACTAAGTGATCTAAATGTTCAACTTCAAAAGCTAGAAAAAGAGTGAACTCAAAGAAAATACAAGAAATAAAACAATAGAAATGGAAAGTGAAGTTGAGTTAAGCTCAATAAAATCAAAAGCACATGTTTTGGATGTACTTTTTTTTAAATTTAAATTTATTTATTTTAATTGGAGGCTAATTACTTTACAGTATTGTACTGATTTTGCCATACATCAACATGAATCCACCACGGGTGTACACATGTTCCCAATCCTGAATCCCCCTCCCACCACCCTCTCCATACCATCCCTCTGGGTCATCCCAGTGCACCAGCCCCTAGCATCCTGTATCCTGCATCAAACCTAGACTGGCAATTCATTTCTTATATGATATTATACATGTTTCAATGCCATTCTCCTGGATGTACTTTGAAAAGATAAGAGTGTTCATGCTGCTGCTGCTGCTGCTAAGTTGCTTGAGTCATGTCCGACTCTGTGCGACCCCATAGACGCAGCCCACCAGGCTCCCCCGTCCCTGGGATTCTCCAGGCAAGGACACTGGAGTGGGTTGCCATTTCCTTCTCCAGTGCATGAAAGTGAAAAGTGAAAGGGAAGTTGCTCAGTCGTGTCCGACTCTTAGTGACCCCATGGACTGCAGCCTACCAGGCTCCTCTGCCCATGGGATTTTCCAAGCAAGAGTACTAGAGTGGGGTGCCATTGCCTTCTCCAAAGAGTGTTCATAGTAGCACTATATTTTTAAAAATTAAAAAAAATTAACTCAAGTATAATTGATTTACAATTGTATACAATTTACCATTGTATACAATTACTTTGGTATACAACAAAGTGATTCAGTTATACATGTATATTCTTTTTCATGATCTTTTCCATTTTGGTTCATTACAGGATATTGAATATAATTCCCAGTGTTATACAGTAAGACCTTGTTGTTTATTTTATGTATAGTGTTTTGTATCTGCTAATCCGAAACTCCTAATTTATCCCTTCCCCACCACCTGTCCCTTTTAGTAACTATACATTTGTTTTGTATGTCTGAGTCTGTTGTGTAAATAAGTTCGTTTCATATATTAGATTCCACATATAAGGGCCAATCCATCAGGAAGACAAAATAGTTACATACACATCTACCTATAGAATCTCACAATACAGGAAACAAGCTGACAGAAATGAAAGGAGAAAAATACAGTGTTACAGTAAGATTATATTTTTTTAGTACTCCACTTTCATCAATGAGTAGAATAAGGAGATCAACAAGGAAATAGAGGATTGAGTATAAAAGGATTGATAATACAGTGTTTGCTCTCTGATCACAATGGAATGAAATTTGAGAAACTCACAAATAGGTGGAAATTTGGTGATATACTCCTGAGTTATCAATAACTGAAAGAAGAAATCACGAAGAAAATTAGAATATACTTTGAGATAAGTGGAATTGTAGACATGCCATGCCAATCCTTGTGAAATGCAGCTGTATCAGTCCTTAGACATATGTAACTATAAATGCTTGTATTAAAGATTAAATATTTCAAATCTCTAATTTACTCTTTCACTTTATAACACTGGAAGAACTGTTAATGAAGCCTAAAGCAAGTAGAAAGAAGGAATTAATAAGGATTAGAGTAAAAATCAGTGAAATACAGAATAGAAAATTGGTGAAACTTTTACTGCTTTCTTTAGAAAGACCAACAACTTGATAAATCTTTAGCTAGATTGACCAGTAAATGAATACCAGGTCCATTACTACTGACCTTACAGAAATTAAAAAAAGTATAAGGCAATACTGTGAATGAGGAAGTAGGCAAATTCCTAGAAAGATACAAGCACCAAAACTGACTGAAGAAGTGGAAAATCGAAATTGGACACATAACAAATAAAGAGGGTGAATTTGTAATTAAAAAACTGCCCCCGGCCCCGCCAAAATGAAAAGCCGAGGCTCAGATGGCTTAAGTAGTGAAGTTTACCATATGTTCAAAGAATTAACACTAATTCTTCTCTAACTGTCCTAAAAGTAGACAGAAAGGGAACTTGCCCTCCTGATCCATTGCTTCCAATTCAGGAGGCCTGGGCTTGATCCCTGATGAGGGAGCTAGATCCTGCACACCACAACCAAAAGATACTGCTTGCTGCAGCTAAGACCTGGTGCAGCCTCTACACACATACACACACACACACCCACCTCTGCGACCCCATGGACTGCAGCACGCCAGGCTTCCCTGTCTATCACCAACTGCCGGAGCTTGCTCAAACTCATGTCCATCAAGTCAGTGATGCCATCCAACTATCTCATCCTCTGCTATCCCTTTCTCCTCCTGCCTTCAATCTTTCCCAGCATCAGGGTCTTTCCCAGTGAGTCAGTTCTTCGCATCAGGTGGCCAAAGTATTGGAGCTTCAGCTTCATTCATTCCATTGAGCATTCAGGGTTGATTTCCTCTAGGATTGATGGGTTTGATCTCCTTGCAGTCCAACGGACTCTCAAGAATTTTCCCCAACACCACAGTTCAAAAGCATCAATTCTTCAGCATTCAACTTTCTTTTTAGTCCAACTCTCACATCCATACATGACTACTGGAAAAACCATAGCTTTGACTAGACAAACCTTTGTCAGCAAAGTAATGTTTTTGCTTTTTAATATGCTGTCTAGGTCTGTCATAGCTTTCCTTTCAAGAAGCAAGCGTCTTTTAATTTCGTGGCTGTAGCCACCATCTGCAGTGACTTTGCTGCTGCTGCTAAGTCACTTCAGTCGTGTCCGACTCTGTACGACCCCATAGACGGCAGCCCACCAAGCTCCGCCATCTCTGGGATTCTCCAGGCAAGAATGCTGGAGTGGGTTGCCATTTCCTTCTACAGGGGATCTTCCCAACCCAGGGATTGAACCCAAGTCTCCTGCATTGCAGGTGATTTCTTTACCATCTGAGCCACAGGAATGTTAAATGGTCTAGTAACTGTAAAATAGTCTTTGTTTCTCAAATGGTTAAACATAAGAGTTACCATTTGACCCAACAATTCCACTCCTAGGTTTGTACAAGAGAAGGGAAAACATGTCCATACATAAACTTCTATGTGAATTTCTGTAGCAGCATTATTCATAGTAGTCAAAAAGTCAGAAGCAGCCTAGATATCCACCAACTAATATGTGAATTAACAAATAGTTTTTGTTTTCCTCCATAAAAAAAATGAGGTACTTATATTACAACATAGATGAACTTTAAAAAAAATTATGCTAAGTGACAGAAGCTAATCACAAGTATGTATGGTTCCATTTATATGAAATATTCAGAATAGGTGATAGGGATAGAAAGTGAAAAGAAACTAAAGAGCCTCTGGATGAAAGTGAAAGAGGAGAGTGGAAAAGCTGGCTTAAAACTCAAAATTCAAAAAACGAAGATCATGGCATCCAATCCCATCAATTCATGGCAAATAGGTGGGGAAACAATGGAAACAGTGACAAACTTTATTTTCTTGGGCTCCAAAATCACTCCAAAATCACATGGTGACTACAGCCATGAAATTAAAAGATGCTTGCTCCTTGGAAGAAAAGCTATGACCAACCTAGACAGCATATTAAAAAGCAGAGACATGATGTTACCAGCAAAGGTCCATCTAGTCAAAGCTCTGGTTTTTCCAGTAGTCATGTATGGATGTGAGAGTTGGACTATAAAGAAAGCTGAGTGCTGAAGAATTGATGCTTTTGAACCGTGATGTCGGAGAAGACTCTTGAGAGTCCCTTGGACTGCAAGGAGATCCAGCCAATCCATCCTAAAGGAGATCAATCCTGAATATTTTTGGAAGGACTGAAGCTGAAACTCCAATACTTTGGCCACCTGATGTGAAGAGTTGACTCATTGGAAAAGACCCTCATGCAGGGCATTATTGAAGGCAGGAGAAGAAGGGGACAACCGAGGATGAGATGGTTAGATGGCATCATTGACTTGATGGACATGAGTTTGAGCAAGCTCTGGGAGTTGGTGATAGGCAGGGAAGCCTGGTGTGCTGCAGTCCATGGGGTTGCAAAGAGTCGGACATGACTGAGCAATTGAACTGAGGGATAGAAAGTAGATTAGTGGTTGCCTAGAACTGCAGAGTTAGAGGGTTGGAGAAGTGATAAAGAGTACTGGATTTCTTTATGGGGTGATTAAAATGTCCCAAAGTTGATTGTGGTTATGGTTGCAGAAGTCTATGCATATATTAAAGCAATGAGCGATCACTGCACACCTGTTAAAATGTCTCAAATATAAAACACTGACAACACCCAAAGCTACTGAGGTAGAGCCACAGGAACTTTCATTCATTGCTGATGGGAATGCAGAATGGTACAGCCACTTCAGAAGGCAGTTTGGCAGTTTCTTATAAAACTAAACATACTCCTAGCATATGATTCAGCTGTTTTGCTCCTTGGTATTTACCTGAATGAATTGAAAATGTACGTCCATGCAAAACCTGCACAGAGATGTTTATAGCAACTTTATTCATAATTGCCCAAACGTGGAAGCCACCACGATGTCCTTCAGTAGATGAGCCGATACACTGTGATACAGTGGAATATTATTCAGTGTGAAAAGGAAACGAGCAATCAAGTTATGAAAATTCATAGAAGAATTGAATGTTTATTAGCAAGTGGAAGAAGCCAACCTGAAATGACAATGAGTGTGTTTCTGGAAAAGGCAAAACTATGGAGACAGTAAAAAAAAAATAAAGCTAAGTGGTTGCCAGAGGTTAGGAGGATAGGAGAAATGACTAAGCAATACAGAGAGGATTTTTAGGGCAGCGAAAGCTTTCTGTATGATAAAGAGTGGTGGTTACATACCATCTTACAGTATCCTAATGTAAACTGTGGACTTCAGCTGGGAAGGATGTGCCATTATAACTTCAGAGATTGTGATAAATGTACTGCTGTGGTGGGGGATGTTAACAGTACAGGAAGTTGTACCTGAGGGGGCAAGACATTTATGGGAACTCAGTACTTTTCTGCTCAGTTTTGCCATGAGCCCAACATTGCTCTTTAAAGTTTATTAAAAAAAAGAATCTGGTACTTACCTCAAAATAGTAAGTTGTAGAATGTAAACTGGTGGTTGGGACAAGATTGCCTGTGGCTGTATGGTAACTGGGTCTGAATGATTGGTACATGAGGCTTTAATGATCATTTTAATATCTGGGAAGGCAGGTCCGTCCCTCCACTTTACTCAAAACTGTGATGGGCTTTTAAAATTATTTACTGTGGGAAATGTTAGGCTTATGTAAGAGTAGGCTAAATGTTATGAATAATGCTGTATTAAACAGTTCATTATTGGTATGAGAATGGACAAATAGGCCATATTTATAGAATAGAGGCTTCATAATCAGACCCTCATATATGTGGAAATTTGATATATGACATAGCATTATAAAATTAGGGAGACTGGGGCAAGGGTTTAGAACAAGGGGAAGATCTGTATAGAAAAAGTAGATTCCTGGCTCACACCTGAATGCCCACGAACTGTAATAGCTGGTCTGTTCATACTGTGATATTGCAATTAATGAATGGGTAGTTGCATGTATTAGCAATCTCAAAAACTGAGAGATGTGAGGTAATTGTAGTAGAATACTGTGTTACAAGAGCATTAAGGTTTAAAAACCTGCAACATAAAGGTGTAGAATATGCATGGTAATAATAGCTCCGAATTCCTGATCATTGTTACCTCTGAATAGTGTATTTGTAAGGTTTCATTTCTTAAGGTTAAAAAGAAATTGAAGCAGATGGAGCAATAATATAAAAAATTATTAAGCTAAGTAATAGGTATCTATTATAGAATTATTTATACTTGTTTCCATGAAATATTTTTATAAAGTATTAGTATCATCAAATGAAGTGTCTTGTTCAGGTCCTAATCCAAACAAGTTTTCAAAAAGACATTTTTGTGGCAGTTGGAGAAATTTCACTAAGATTGAGTATAAGATTATATCAAGTAGTTGTTAGGTGTGACAGTGACACTGTTTATATAAGAAAGTACCCATGTTTTCAGAGATGCATGTGTAGTGTGTTAGATGATGTAATACAGTTTCTGAGACTTACTTTTAAAAAAAGATAGTTGAAATAAATGGCAAAATCTTGGTAACTGGTGATAGGTATGTGGAAGATTGGTGTAATACAATACTCTTTTGAGTTTGTTTGAAAATCTTCATAATTATATGCAAAAGTAATTGTTCTTTATTAATAACTTGTGCTGTTGGCTACCATATTTGAAATGCTTTGTTACAAAAAATTTTTTAAGTTCTGTTTGTTTCCTGGTTTAAATATACACATACTTATCTATTTACTGTATATATTATATATAATAAATAACCTATGTCTTATCTAAGTATTTACAAAGTAGGTCAGGGATGAAATTTGATCTGCTCTTCCTCCAGGATTTCTACACTGCTTTTAACTATGAGGAAACATGCCAAAATTTGTATTTAGGTTTAATATTTATTCGAAGTTTTTCTGTTCATAGTGATAACATGGTAGTGAATAGCCCTGTGTAATTTTCGGTAAGTCAGAAGTAGCGGGGATAATTAGCATGAGGAGGTGTTAAGTATATCAACTGGAGCCTTGACAGAATTGTATTAATTTCTCAGAAATTAATAAGCTATTCCAGAAATAATGCTTTTTATTTCACATTTTATGAAATAGCACTTAGTATAGAGTGTTGATATACACACCCACATACACACACCTTCAGTGGTTTCACGTGTTTATGTCTACTCAAGTTTCTGGGTCATTCCCAGTCACACACCTCCCACTGTTTCTTAGATATCCAACTTGCCTTCAAGATACTTTAGATAGTTACTTTCTGCAGCTAATGTTCTTATATCTGCCTTTGGCTAATGTTTCAAAATATTTTAATAGTGGTGACAAAATGATGTGAAACTGATGTTGAGAGAGTACAGATTTCTTAAATGACTTCGCTTAAAATTAGTATGACTAGTTTTTTTTTCCTGTTACTTGAACTACCAAATTGTTAGTCAATTCTTATGGTTGTTTGATAATGTTGAATATCTTTACAACATTTAAAAGTTCTATAATTGATTTATCTATTTGATTTTTTCAAGTACTTAAATGTTTATGCAGACAAGTGTTTCCGTTATTCTGGCTTGAGGGCTGTGTGATTCCCTTAAAGTTACACAGCAAGTTAGTGGTAGTCTTAGATCTTAAATTATTTTTCCACTGGTTGAGGTAGTTATTCTGCTCTGTAAAGGCAATTGATGATTTTGCAAAGATGAAAAGGTCTTCTGCATAAATATTTTTTTTATAACATTTAGATGGCAAAAGACATTAAAAAAAGTTGAGACAACAGCAGACTGGGAAAAGTTTTGTAAGATAAAATAGGAGTAATATCCAGTATATGTAAAATATTATCCCAAATTAGAAGAAAAATTCATCAGAAATCACAGGTAAAAGATATCACCAGAGAGGAAATATGTCACTAATAAATATATGAAAAGATGTTCAACATCTCTGTTAATAGGGAACTATAGATGAAAACTCACCATTTTCTATCCATGATACAGACAAGGACTTTAAAAAAATGAAAAAGTGGCTTGGTGTAAGAAAACAGAACACCCACGTATACTGTTGTTCATCTTTATTTGAAGTCAATTTGGGCAAACAGTTGTGCTGCTGCTGCTGCTAAGTCACTTCAGTCGTATCCAACTCTGTGAGACCCCATAGATGGCAGCCCACCAGGCTCCCCCATCCCTGGGATTCTCCAGGCAAGAACACTGGAGTGGGTTGCCATTTCCTTCTCCAATGCATGAAAGTGAAAAGTGAAAGGGAAGTTGCTCAGTCGTGTCCGACTCTTAGTGACTCCATGGACTGCAGCCTACCAGGCTCCTCCACCCATGGGATTTTCCAGGCAAGAGTACTGGAGTGGGTTGCCATTACCTTCTCCGAACAGTTGTGCCATTTAGGCTTAAATCGTGTAGTAGGCACATCAGGTGAACTTTATATTTAAGATATAGTAAGTGAAAGTCGCTCAGTCGTGTCTGACTCTTTATGACTCCACGAACTATATACAGTCCGTGGAATTATCCAGGCCAGAATACTGGAGTTGGTAGCCATTCCATTTGCCAGGGAATCTTCCCAGCCCAAGTGTTGAACCCAGGTCTTCTTCATTGCAGTTGGTTTCTTTACCAGCTGAGCCACAAGGGAATTGTAGTAAAGGGGTGCTGAGAAGTTTATCCCAACTTTAAAAAAGCCTTAACCTAGTAACTGCCATGTACTCCGGCTTTCATTTCTCTTTTCCACCTCATTTTCCTTTCATTTTCCTTCCTGAGGGAAGTCCTCTGCCATTTCTTGAATTGTGTTTCAATAAATTGTTTTACCATTAAAACAACTTTCTGAGGTGGTTATTTTTATTCCAGTTTTGTAGATGTGGAAATTGAGGCCAGAGTTTAAATAAGTTTATTTAGCCAGTATGTGGAAGAGCCTCAGTTTAGCTCTAAAAGTATGGCTTTAATCACTCTTTGGTTACATAGTTAATAATTAATTGATTTGTGAAACCCAGCATACTTTATATCTTACCTTAAAATGATTTCATTTCCTAAGTCAGCATTTAAAAATGTAATGCTTAATTTCTTCATTGGAATGTTAACATTATAAACTTAATGCTTTATTTCTTTGTTGACATGTCAGCCTGATAAAAGTGAACTTTTCATTAATGGAAAGTCTTTTACTTTTTTGCCCCAGAGGATCTGAAGAGGCAAAATGCGGTTTTACAAGCTGCACAAGATGATTTGGGACATCTTCGGACACAGTTGTGGGAAGCCCAAGCAGAGATGGAAAACATCAAGGCCATTGCCACGGTGTCTGAGAATACCAAGCAAGAAGCTATAGATGAAGTGAAGAGACAGTGGAGAGAAGAAGTTGCTTCACTTCAGGCTGTTATGAAAGGTAAAGACAAAGACGATTTTATTTTATGATTTTCTAAGATAACTGATTCTGATGACTGAGAACATTTGCAGAAGGTCTTAAAATATATCCTGAATTTCATCTGTGGCTTTATGTATTACTGTCTCTAAGATGTACTGTCATATGCAAAATAAAAGGGAAGCCAGTGAAATCATAAATGAATATATCATCTGTATCTTTAACAAATTTAATGATGGAGAATTATGATGAGAGTGTTACAAATGAAAACTATGGTTCATTATAAGATTTAAAGCAGGGCTTCAAAACAGATTCTCTATGGAGACAGGCCAGTAATGTCAATGAAAGAAGCTGTTTGGGCACAGGAAGCGTGCTGAACTGGAAACCTCCCATGGAAAGAGTAAAGTTACTGTTTATAGTTCCATCACGTCCAGTGTTGCCATATTTTTACATTTTAAAGAAAAATTTGGATTTTTATGTGAAATTTTCACTCAGCCTGTGAGGTAGAGTGGCCTATGAGTTAGAATAGGCTTTATGAGCTTCTTGCTGGTGACTGTAGATCTAAAGGAAGAGTAGTAGTTTAATCTCTGTCAGCTGTTAGTGCCACCTGGGAAGTCCCATACTTAATTACTTCTTGCATTTCTGAAAAAATGATAATGAAATAAGCTGCCTCCTGAATCTTTGGGTTCCTGGAACTAGTTAATAATATAAATGTGAAATAGTGGTTACTTTTTTCCCTGTCTTTGCAGTTATGTGTCATTGTTGCCTTAGTACTCTCTATAAGAAGGCAAGTAAGACTAGCACTGTTTCTGAGTGTTTGGCTGTCATCTAGGGATTACTCTGAACCTCACGTTACAACCCACTATAGCAGTTTGCCCAAATAAGAGTTCATTTTCTCACAGGAGAAGTTCGTAGGTAGGTGATCTAGGGCTGGGTACAATGGTTCCTAATGTCAGTGCTTCTCTTTCTTCATCCTTAGCATGTAGTTTTCAACTTCATTTTACTTTGAGGCTGAAAAAATTAACTGCTCCTCTAGTCTACCTCAGTAAAGCAAAAATTTTCTGGAAATCTTCAGCCTATTTCCCCCTTGTCCCCACCACCCCCCACCCCCAGTTTATAGAGGTTTCTGGTTACACATAACTACCAAGACATCTAGAAATTCTAGATTTTAAATTGGGCCATTGATTTCTGGAACAAATTTGGGGTTTTATTAGTAAGAAAGAAAAAAGAGTGGAAATTAATGGACAACCAGCAGTGTTTATCATGTTTTAGGACTGTATTGAAGATAGTCATTTTCTAAAGACTATAGAATTTGTGTCTCACTTTAGAATCTTGGGTTATAGTAAAACATTATGTCCCTTTTCTTATACTTTCATATATGTAGTTGTATTGGGGCAACATGTTATGTTTGTCCTGGGAGTCATAGAGTTTTATCTAAGAACATAGATTTTAGAATTGGTCTTAGGTTTGAATTCTAGCTCTGTTTCTTTCTAGTTATAAGACATTGGCCAGAGTATTTAACCTTTCCTAAGCTTTTTCTCATCTATAAATTAATATGTTGCACAGGTTTATTCTGAAATTAGAGATGATTTAAAGTCCTTAGGAAAACTTCTATGTGTAGTAAGAACTGGAAATGTTAGTTTAGTGTTTTTAGTGAATTAAAAGATTTCCAGAAACTAGGTTTGCTTACGTTGTTTATATAACTACTTTTAAAATTTTAGTGTGCCAGCTCGTTTTTTCCAAAATGCTCAGCCATGAAATATTTGGTGATGTTTTGTAGAAACAGTTCGTGACTATGAGCACCAGTTCCACCTTAGGCTGGAGCAGGAGCGAACACAGTGGGCACAGTATCGAGAATCTGCAGAGAGGGAAATAGCTGATTTAAGGAGAAGGCTGTCTGAAGGTCAAGAGGAGGAAAATTTAGAAAATGAAATGAAAAAGGTATGGAGGAATGTATTCATCTGTAGAAATATTTGAATCCAAATATGTTTGTGCTAATGCGTTAACTAATATTGTTACGGTAATAGAAGTTTTACTGTTTTGTTTTCTGTTAGGGAAATTGTTTGAGCACAGACCTAGAGTACTAAGTAATTGATGACCTTCCCCCACATTTATGTATGGGTAACTCTCTCACCTTGCTTCCATCTCATGAGGCCTGTCCTGACCACCCCATTTGACATTGCAGCCTGCCCATCTCCCTCCCCCACCTACCACAACTTGCTCGGATCTTATTCTGATTTTTCTTTTTCTATTGCACCTGCTGCTACTGCTCCTGCTGCTAAGTTGCTTCAGTCGTGTGTGAACCCATAGACGGCAGCCCACCAGGCTCTCCCATCCCTGGGATTCTCCAGGCAAGAGCACTGGAGTGGGTTGCCATTTCCTTCTCCAGTGCATGGAAGTGGAAAGTGAAAGTGAAGTCGCTCAGTCGTGTCCGACTCTTAGCGACCCCATGGACTGCAGCCTACCAGGCTCCTTTGTCCATGGGATTTTCCAGGCAAGAGTACTGGAGTGGATTGCCATTGCCTTCTCCATCTATTGCACCTATTTCCTTATAATGTACACAGAGTTCTCCTATTTGGTATGTGTACTGTCTGCTGCCTTTTCCTCCTCACTAGAATGTGAGCTTCATGAGGGTAGGAGTCTTTGTTTATTGTGTGTCCTAAATGCTTAGGATAGTGTCTCGCTCATAGGTGCTTAGTAAATATTGCTTGAATGAGTGTTGTTGCTTGGTCTCAACTGAAGCTTAAGAACAGGTGTTAAGTTTTCCTTCTTTCTGAATATTCTGTGGTTCCAGTGTGATGTATGTACTGCATATTATGCTTGAACATTTTTACTGTAGATGCCTGAAAATAGAGCAACTAAACTAGAAGATGGAATATTTTATCATTGAGAAAATTTAAAAAGCTTTTTGGCCAGTTTGATTATGTAAACTTGTATTTTTTAATTAGAAAAAATTTTTATTGGTGTATAGTTGATTGACAATGTTGTATTAGTTTCCGGTGTACAGTAGAGTGAATCAGTTATGCATATTCAGATACCCACTTTTTAAATTTAAGATTATTTTCCCATGTAGGCCATTATAGAAACCTTTGCTTTCTTAATTTATATACATATGTGTATTTGAACTCACCTATAAGATAGTAATTAGAATTTGATTTTTTATTTTCAGTTGAATTAGCCATAATCTTCATTCATACAAGGACTACTTTTATGTATTTAGAAGTTTATTTAATTTTTTTTATAATGTAAAAATCATATGAGAACCCAGCACCCAGAACAAAAGCCTGAACCTTGAGGAATAGTTATTTGCATTTTCTTATTTCAGGAGAAGATTGTATTTCAGCTTCTTCATGAGGATCTAACAGTGTCTCATGATCACTAGTCAGTCAGTCATCTACCATAGTTAGCCACAGTAGACAGTCTTCAATTCTCTCAAGTCTTTTGAGATGAATTCATAGTTAATGCTATGATTAGATATTTTATTCTGAGCCGCAGTACCATTCACAGGATAGTTTTCTTCTTCATTCTTCTAATATATCAATAAGAGACATCCCTGGTGGCTCAGTGGTAAACAGTCTGCCTGCCAATGCAAGAGATGTGGATTCGATCCCTGGGTCAAAAAAATCCCCTGGAGAAGGAAATGGCAACCCACTCCAGTATTCTTGCCTGGGAAATCCCATGGACAGAGGAGCCTAGTGGGCTACAGTCCATGGGGTCATGAAAGAGTCAGACATGACTTAGCAACTAAACAAACAACAGCAGTATATGCATAATCATGATTTCCACAGTCCACGTTTTATCCTTTTTAAAATTTTTTTATTTTTTAGAACAGTTTTTGATTTATAAAAAAATTGAAAATACTAGAGTTCCCATATCCTTCACTCCTAGTTTCCCTTGTTAACATCTTAATATTAGTATGGTACATTTGTCACAGTTAATAAATCTATATTGATTATTTTTAACTAAAGTCCTTTCTTTCTATTCAGATTTCAATAGTTTTTACCCAAGTCCTTTTTTCTGTTTCAAAATCACATCCAGGATACCACATTACATTCAGTCATGACTCTTAGGTTTTTCTTGGCTGTGATAGTGTCTTAGATTTGTTTCTAATTACCTTTCTGTCATTTAAAAAAGTCATCTTTGAATGTTTCTTTTTTTGATATGTGTCACTTGGAATTGTGAGGTCATCTTTGCATTAATAAATGACTCA
Source organism: Capra hircus (assembly GCF_001704415.2). Taxonomy (NCBI): domain Eukaryota; kingdom Metazoa; phylum Chordata; class Mammalia; order Artiodactyla; family Bovidae; genus Capra; species Capra hircus. The sequence continues at coordinate 26,007,417 of NC_030826.1, read as the reverse complement.
ATCTGTATTAAATTCGTTGTTGCTTTTCTCCTTTTTTTCCCCTGGTGATTTTTATCAGACCACCTCTGTAAACATCCCAAATTAGCCTTGACTGAAGATATTTTAAGCTCACATATCTTTTCCTAACAGGACTTAGTTCAAAATAAAATAAATGATGAAACGACTTTGCAAGCACTGGGAAACAAAGTATGTCACTCTTTTTTGAGAGATATCAATTGTTTTTTTTAATCTTCACTCACGTTTCTGCGTAGGTAATATTTTCCCCTTCACAAGTACTTTAGGATAAGCTTGGGTTGGTTTAAATTCAGTAAATAAGATTAATTTTCATTTTCACTAGAAGGGAAAAAGCAAACTTTTTGAGTCAATCTTTGTTTCTGTATAAATATGTGTGTGTATAAAATGAAAATTAAGTTTCTTACCAATTTATTAGTTTATGGATGTTTGCTTTTAATCTGTGTTTTTGAGAATGAAAGATGGTTAAACACCATGGCTTTAGGAGTTGTTCTTTGAGTTTGTTTCATTTAGATGTCAAAAGTAAAATGATAAATATTCGGTTTAAAAATTTAGGTTGTAGCCCTTTTATAGAAACATAATTTTCTAATATTTTAGGAAATAAATGTTCTATTTTTATGTTAGAAAATTAGTCCTGTCTGTATTTGTAAGAGGTTATGGTTTTTTAATTTCATAACCAGAATTAGAAAAATTATTTATTATATGCATTTATATATATATTTTTTCATCTCAGTATTCAGCTAGTTAAAAAGTCACATTTGTGGTTGCTCTCATTTTCTGAGACGACCACATTCTATCTGTGGAATGTATAATCTATCTAAATAAACCTGCTTTCACTTTCCAAAATAAACAAAAAATTCAAGTTTGTCATAGTGAATCCATTTTCCTACTTATTCCTGAATTCTAAATGAAATATTTGATGAAGCTGTGATTATGACTTAACATTCAAAGTAATGCAGCATTGAAGAGTTAAGACATAGTTCAGTTTTGTGAGTGCTCATACAGTGTCTGCTAGACCTATTATTCCTTACAAAAGTGATAAATTGGTAAGTTGTGACATTTAATTCTTTTTAACAGGCCCAAGAGGATGCTGAAAAACTTCGGTCTGTTGTGATGCCTATGGAGAAAGAAATTGCAGCTTTGAAAGATAAACTGACAGAGGCTGAAGACAAGATTAAAGAGCTGGAGGCCTCAAAGGTTGTGAAAAGTTGTAATCCATTTGCTTGGAACCAAAGTTCTACCCGTATGCTTTGAGCAAAATTAGAATACCGAGGGAGTAAAAACTGTAATTTAGACTATGCATTGTCAGAATCTTGCTTTCTTCAAAATGCAAGAAAATGCTTGGAGATGATTTTGCCTTTATGGATATTTGAAATAATGATAGTAGTGTTGCTTGTGCTGCTTCATTATGTAGTCAGTGTTTATTTTCCTATCAAAATGAGTATCACTAGCTTTGAAGGAAAATAAGTTGTTCAAAGGTGACTTTGTTTCCTGACATCAGCCCCAGAATCAATCTTTTAGAAATTATGTAGCTGTAGTGCAGCTGGATTTGTTGGCTATAAAGACCCAATAGAAAAAAAAATAAGATTTGCTGATATGCAAATCCAAATCTCTGACCACAGGTTATTAATTATTTACAATAAAACGTAGTGAAGGTAAAATGTCTGAAAATGAAAAAAATTAACTCATGGGAAAAGGAATTGTCAAGCATTTTAATAATTAATTTAAAAAGTAGGAAAGAAAAAATTTAGAGGTAGTAATCAAAAGCACTACATAGGAGTATAGAAAAAAATGTAGAAGTGTAGAAATGGGTGTGTATCAGTAATTCTAGTAAATGTAAGCTGATAATTATCTACTAAAAGAGACTGGATTTTAAATTTATAATATAAATTTATGTTGCTTGTAAGAGACATACCTAAAATAAAACTACAAGGTAGTACTGAAAAAAAGAGATATTTAAAGCTATGCCTCGTAAATTCTAATCAAAAGAAAGTTGATACAGCATTTATGAAGCAGGATGAAAGGAAAAAGGAATTAATAGAGATAAAGAGGGACGCTTTCTAATTTATAATCCATCAGTAAGATACAACAGTCATACACTTGATTGCATTTACATAGCTTTGAAATATGTGAACTAAAAAGTGACGATTAAAAGGAGAATTATTCACAATCATAGTAAATGATTTAAATTGTCCTTTAGCAAATGACAGTGCAAGCAGAAAAAAAATATTAGTAGGGATACAGGAGTTTTGAGCAACTTGGTTAGTAATTTAGATGTGGTAGACACAGAATCTTGTCCTTAGAGACTATTTTATACAGTAGTAGAGCACAGTAGTTAAGAGGATAGTGCATGGAATAAAGTATTGTTATTTTTGGGTACATTATACTTTTCAATGTCACAAAGAAAGAGTCATTTTATTTTGAAGATGTGTTATGCAAATCCAAATCTCTGGCCATGGATTATTAATTATTTACAATAAAATATAGTTAAGGTAAATGTCTAGAAATGAAAATAACTCATATGGGAAAAGGAATTGTAAAATATTTAGGGTGATTTGATATTTTACTTAAGAATCTAAAAAAAAGAACAGTAGTACAAACAGTATGAATGGAAGGAAGTAATGCAGATAAGAGCAGAAATTAGTGAAATAGAAAAGCAAAAGGAAAATTGAGAATGTAAATATAATGGGAAAAAAATGGAAAAACAAATAAGAAAACGGAAAAACTTGTCAACCTGATAAGGCTAATCAGGAAAAGAAGACAGAAAGACGTAAACCATTAGAAATGAAGCAGGGAAATAACTACAAATCAGTCGAGACTTAAAAGTAATAAATACTCTGAGCAATGTCACAGCAATAAATTTGAAATGAAATAAGGTTGATGAGAAATTTTCTAATGAGAAATAATTAGCCAATATTTTCTCAAGGTATAATAGATGGAAAAGGTCAGTTTTCATTCCAATCCCAAAGAAAGGCAGTGCCAAAGAATGCACAATTGCACTCATCTCACACACTAGTAAAGTAATGCTCAAAATTCTCGAAGCCAGGCTTCAGCAATACGTGAACCATGAAATTCCAGATGTTCAAGCTGGTTTTAGAAAAGGCAGAGGAACCAGAGATCAAATTGCTAACATCCTTTGGATTATCGAAAAAGTAAGAGAGTTCCAGGAAAACATCTATTTCTGCTTTATTGACTATGCCAAAGCCTTTGACTTGGAGGATCACAATAAACTGTGGAAAATTCTGAAAGAGATGGGAATACCAGACCACCTAACCTGCCTCTTGAGAAACCTATATGCAGGTCAAGAAGCAACAGTTAGACGTGGACATGGAACAACAGACTGGTTCCAAATAGGAGTACGTCAGGGCTGTATATTGACACCCTGCTCATTTAACTTCTATGCAGAGTACATCATGAGAAACGCTGGGCTGGAAGAAGCACAAGCTGGAATCAAGATTGCCGGGAGAAATATCAATAACTTCAGATATGCAGATGACACCACCCTTATGGCAGAAAGTGAAGAAAAACTAAAGAGCCTCTTGATGAAAGTGAAAGAGGAGAGTGAAAAAGTTGGCTTAAAGCTCAACATTCAGAAAACAAAGATCATGGCATCTGGTCACATCACTTCATGGGAAATAGATGGGGAAACAGTGGAAACAGTGTCAGACTTTTTAGGGGGGGCTCCAAAATCACTGCAGATGGTAACTGCAGCCATGAAATTAAAAGACGCTTACTCCTTGGTAGGAAAGTTATGACCAACCTAGATAGCATATTCAAAAGTAGACTTTGCCAACAAAGGTGCGTCTATTCAAGGCTATGGTTTTTCCAGTGGTCACGTATGGATGTGAGAGTTGGACTATGAAGAAAGCTGAGCACTGAAGAACTGATGCTTTTGAACTGTGGTGTTGGAGAAGACTCTTGAGAGTCCCTTGAACTGCAAGGAGATCCAACCAGTCCATTCTGAAGGAGATCAACCCTGCGTGTTCTTTGGAAGGGATGATGCTAAAGCTGAAACTCCAGTACTTTGGCCACCTCATGCGAAGAGTTGACTCATTGGAAAAGACTGATGCTGGGAGGGATTGGGGGCAGGAGGAGAAGGGGATGACAGAGGATGAGATGGCTGGATGGCATCACGGACTCGATGGACGTGAGTTTGAGTGAACTCCGGGAGTTGGTGATGGACAGGGCGGCCTGGCGTGCTGCGGTTCATGGGGTTGCAAAGAGTTGGACACGGCTGAGCAACTGAACTGAACTGATGTAGTTAATACCTATTTCTCCTGTTTCCTTTCCTCCAAAAGACATTAGACTCAATTTTGCAGGCAAGTTTTTTCAAACCTCTCAGAAAAAGAATCCTTATATTTTACCAACTGTGTTAGAGAATAGAAAAAGAGGGAAAGCTCTCAACTCATTTTATGAGACTTCATTAGAAACAAACTCACTAAAAAGTATTAACAAAAAATTGTAGATCTATCTCCTTTAAGAATACAGAAACAAAATTTTTCAGCAGAGTAACTGAAAAAAAAAAAGCAAAAAAGACATCATGATCAAAAAGGGATCGTCCTGGGGCTTCCCTGGTAGTCTGGTGGTTAAAATTGTGTTCCTATTGCTGGGGGCACAGGTTTGATCCCTGGTCAGGGAACTAAGATTCCACATGCCACCTGGTGCAGCATGTGGCCAGAAAAAAAAACCAGGGGAGATCTTTCCAGTAATTTAGGATGATATATGTATTATTAGATATTATTAGAAAATCTATTATTCTTATGTACCACATAAAGAGATTATAGGAGAAACGTAATATATTCGTCTTAGATTTAGAAAGGCATTTGATAAATTTAAACACCCTGTAGCGACTTCACTTTCACTTTTCACTTTCATGCATTGGAGAAGGAAATGGCAACCCACTCCAGTGTTGTTGCCTGAAGAATCCCAGGGACAGGGGAGCCTGATGGGCTACCGTCTATGGGGTTGCACAGAGTCGGACATGACTGAAGTGACTTAGCAGCAGCAATAAATAAAGGGCTGTTTATAAAACCTTCAGCAAACCTCAAACATCATGGTGAATGTTTAGCAACCTTACTGTTAATGACAGGAGCAATATGAGGAAAGTCGTGCTCAGTGATTTTGTTCAGACTGCTTATGTGGCCCTAGATGACACAGTAAAGAAATGAGGCATCAGTTCAGTTCAGTCGGTCAGTCGTGTCTGACTCTTTGTGACCCCATGAATCGCAGCATGCCAGGCCTCCCTGTCCATCACCAACTCCCGGAGTTCACTCAGACCCACGTCCATCGAGTCCGTGATGCCATCCAGCCATCTCATCCTCTGTCGTCCCCTTCTCCTCCTGACTCCAATCCCTCCCAGCATCAGAGTCTTTTCCAATGAGTCAACTCTTCGCATGAGGTGGCCAAAGTACTGGAGCTTCAGCTTTAGCATCATTCCTTCCAAAGAAATCCCAGGGTTGATCTCCTTCAGAATGGACTGGTTGGATCTCCTTGCAGTCCAAGGGACTCTCAAGAGTCTTCTCCAACACCACAGTTCAAAAACATCTATTCTTCGGCACTCAGCCTTCTTCACAGTCCAACTCTTACATCCATACATGACCACTGGAAAAACCATAGCCTTGACTAGACGGAACTTTGTTGGCAAAGTAATGTCTCTGCTTTAGAATATACTATCTAGGTTGGTCATAACTTTTCTTCCAAGGAGTAAGTGTCTTTTAATTTCATGGCTGCAGTCACCATCTGCAGTGATTTTGGAGCCCAAAAAAATAAAGTCTGACACTGTTTCCACTGTTTCCCCATCTATTTCCCATGAAGTGATGGGACCAGATGCCATGATCTTTGTTTTCTGAATGTTGAGCTTTAAGCCAACTTTTTCACTCTCCTCGTTCACTTTCATCAAGAGGCTTTTTAGCTCCTCTTCACTTTCTGCCATAAGGGTAGTGTCATCTGCATATCTGAAGTTATTGATATTTCTCCCGGCAATCTTGATTCCAGCTTGTGCTTCTTCCAGCCCAGCGTTTCTCATATGTACTCTGCATATAAGTTAAATGAGCAGGGTGACAATATACAGCCGTGACGTACTCTTTTTCCTATTTGGAACCAGTCTGTTGTTCCACGTCCAGTTCTAACTGTTGCTTCCTGGCCTGCATACAGATTTCTCAAGAGGCAGGTCAGGTGATCTGGTATTCCCATCTCTTTCAGAATTTTCCACAGTTTATTGTGATCCACACAGTCAAAGGCTTTGGCATAGTCAATAAAGCAGAAGTAGATGTTTTTCTGGAACTCTCTTGCTTTTTCCATGATCCAGCAGATGTTGGCAATTTGATCTGTGGTTCCTCATGAAATGAGGCATAGCAACTGGAACGAAAGCAGTGAAACTGATTTTTTTTTTTAATGGAAAAGCAGTAACATGTTGGACATACTGAATTTCCTTTACCCTCAACTGAATTACCACCTCTCCAGGTGATAGGGAAAGTGCCTGATGAGAAATCAGCTCTTTGTCATGCTTGGTTAGTGCGTTTCTGATTGGCTGACAGCCTTCAGCAAAGCATCAGATGGCACCTTAAATAATCATTTTAGTCCGTGACTAGGAGTGAAGATTACTGAATAATCATTTTTAGTCCGTGACTAGGTCTAGGAGTGAAGATTACTGAAAACAGATCAGCTAGCTATTTCAAGTTGGAGAAATGGGAAGATAAAAGACATAAATATGACCTTGAAAGTGAAATGAGTCATAACCATTTGAAAAAGATGAAAGTTACATATCCAAAATTTAGGATGGACAATTTGTAAGGAAGGGAAGAGCAAGTGATTCTTACGTGGGGCAAAATTACAATTTATTTTGGGTATTGATATTGTTCCAGATATTAGACTGTATTGTTAATACTTGAATATTATAGTTAATTATTTAATAGAAATAAGACACTTAAAAAAGATGTGATTTTTAAAAGTACTCTGCACTTGCCTTCAGGTGTCCGTTTATTATGGTATGAGTTTGTTTTTTCCATCACGACTTCCCCGTTTTTCTTTTCATGAATTTATGCCTATGAAAATGTCTCCTTTTTGTAAATTTAAGGCATCTGGAATTACCTCACCAGAAATTAAAGAAAAGCAAATATACAAGAGTATGACACCATTTTTACATTTAGGAAATATACTGATTAAAAACAAAAATAAAAAACAAAACCACAGTAACTTGGGTTCACTGAGTATGTGATAAAATGAGCACATGTGTGTATTGCCCAGGGAGCAGAGATTGGAACCACCTTTTTAAAAGCTAGGTACAAAGATGTTATGTGTAATCTCAATTGCATATTGACTTTGGTGATGATTATGGATAATGCTTACTATTAATTATTGTCAATTATGTTATATTCCTGGGCTTCCCTGGTAGCTCAGTTGGTGAAGAATCCTCATGCAATGCAGGAGACCCTGGTTTGATTCCTGGGTCAGGAAGATCTGTTGGAGAAAGGATAGGCTACCCACTCCAAAATTCTTGGGCTTCCCTGGTGGCTCAACTGGTAAAGAATCCTCCTTGCAATGTGGGATACCTGGGTTCGATCCCTGGGTTGGGAAGATCCCCTGGAGAAGGGAGTAGCTACCCACTCCAGTGTTCTGGCCTGGAGAACTCCATGGACTGTATAGTCCATGGGGTCGCAAACAGTCAGGCACGACTGAGTTGGGAAAATATATTTTCCTAGTTTTCTATAGTAAGTATGTGTTTGTTTTGTAAACTTGGTGGTACATTTAAATATATGTAAATATAAATGTAATTTTCTTTCAAGACACCTCCAGAACATTATGCCTCAGGTAGAAACTGTTGGAAGTTTTAGTTTAATAGAATTGCATCTTTTTCAGGTGAAAGAGCTGAATCATTATCTGGAAGCTGAGAAATCTTGTAGGACTGATCTAGAGATGTATGTAGCTGTTTTGAATACTCAGAAATCCGTTTTACAGGAAGATGCTGAGAAACTTCGGAAAGAATTGCATGAAGGTAAATATATATACATATGTATATATAATACACACTTTATATATTTTTAATCTCAGCCTCTAAGAGAACTGTGTAAGTAAAATTTGGTGTTGATTAATAACAATAACAAATTCCAAAATGCCTTTCCAACATGTTAGTGATTCAGTTTAAGCTTTGTAGTTGGTTTGAAAAGGTATTTGGATTTTTGGTGGCTTCTTGTTTCTCCAGGACCCCAGTAAGAACTCACAGGTCCTAAGCTCTGGGCAGACAGGGAATAGGAAATTTCTACTTAAACTGCTTTGCCCCAGGCCGATTTTGATGGAGACAAATTAGCTAAAGTGAAAATGGGACCAAAAGGGCAGGTGGTGTATTCTGGTGTTCTTAACTAACACCCCTGTTTATAAGAGATAATTTTTATTTTGCTAACCTAGTAGCAGAGTGATGCAGAAATTGACTCTGATTTTTCAGGATAGGAGAAATAGGCTTATCCTTTCCCATTAAAATATACATTTGTCTTTAATTCTTCTAATGAATCTTATATACCTGAGATTCTTAAACTTGTTGTGTCACAGACTCCTTTGGCAGTCTTGTGAAGCCCTCTCAGAATAATGTTTTTAATACATAAAATATATAGAATTATAAAAGAAATTAATTATGTTATAAAACAGGAAAATATAAATAACTGCAAACTTATGCTATAGTAATAAATGTACTGTTTTATCAGTACATTAAATAACAAGATCCAGTACCAGGTCCAATAACTACTGTAACTTTGAAGTGTGATGAACATAAATAATGAGATATCTGCAACAACTGTGCTAAGATACAGAAGTATCTGTGACTTTTGTTGGTGACCAATTCGTGGGTATTGTTACACTTACTGTGGTTTGTTGCCTGTATTTTATAATTGAAGGAAATGCTAAATTTCAGTTAGAGGTTAGTGAAAATAAAGATCTAAATTTTTATCTAAATGTAAATGGAATTCTTAAAATCTTATACTTGTTGCAGCTTATACTAGTAACATGTTTTAATGTGAAAATTTAGGACTGTGGGCATGGAAAATATAGTTCTTTCATAAAAAATTCATGGAAATTGGGTTTTTTATCCCAAAATAGTAGGGATACTGAAATTAAATAAACTTACAGAATTATTTTATAAACTGTTATTAAATTAATCCAAAATTTGAGTCTTTGGCTTTCAGAAAATGCTTTTCAAAAATGCTGCTGCAGTCAAAAAGACACTCAAACTCTGAAAGAGTGTCCAAAAGAAATAGGAATTTCTGTTTACCCTATATGTCCCAACCCCTTCCAGCAATAGTGCAAGACTACCAAACCTTCCTAATATGCCTGGGAAAGTGTCTGAGAAGTTTCACTGAAAGGAGTAAAGGGATAGAGTAATTTCTGCTGAAACAGTCATACCAAAAAACAGTATTTACATGAAAAGAAGATAGTTAAAAATTAAGCAGCAATTTTGTGTCTTCTGTATGTGGCTTTTCCAAAGGGTTTTAAATTTTACCTTCTAGGGAGTTAAGTTTTGCCGCAGTGTGGAGGGTAGGGTAGAGAGGTCCAGACAAGTGGCAGGAAGAGTAATGGAGGGACCCCTGTTGTAGTCGTCTGTGTCCTAAATCTAAGGCAGAAGGCAGAAGATTTCTGTCATATTGAACAGGAGGTAGCCTTATTATAGGCCTCTGTCACAGTTGAATGTGAGGAGAAGTCAGAAGTGTGAGTCATCTTTCAGGTTTCTGGCTTGGATGACTGGGTGGATGGGCTGATAGGTGATACCATCTACTCCTTTTTCTGAAGATGGCTGAGCTGATGAACGTTGATAACAGAAGCATTTACAAAGATTCTTTGACTTATCCTGAGAGGTCAAACTAAATGGGCTCAAGAAGGATTCCTGGATAACAAGTTTATTCAAAATGTATTAAATTAGAAGTGGTGACTGTGCATTTGGCTGTAAGAGCAATATTTCCCAAAATGTATTGCCTAGAACATTTGTTATGTGAGTGGCATTGTGGAAAGGACTTTTTGGTAAATAAATTTGGGAGGTATTGTATTATGTATCACCTTATAAGAGAACATAGATATACTTAAGACCTTGAGTTTGAAGTCCTTCAATAAAGAAATTTTCTTTAAAAAAAATTTTTTTTAACCCAAAGTTTCTGAAACTTACTGAGCACAGAAATCTTTTCACATGTTCCTCTTCCTAGGAACACACTCTGAGAGACTCTACTTAGAGGGGTGGTGTGGGGACAGCTGCCTTGATCTACGGCAGTTTGCCCTGGGTTCTTGTCAGAGACAAAATCCCAGACTGGACGACATTGGCCAGACCTGGCTTGGTAGGCCTATGTTAAAGAAATTGCCTACCATTAAAATTCAGTGTTTTTGACTGGGGGATTCCTAAACAGTTTGCCATCTCTTGGAGCAAGAGCGACAACAACACAACCAGTTGAAACACACGTGGCAGAAGGCCAATGACCAGTTCCTGGAGTCTCAGCGTTTGCTGATGAGGGACATGCAGCGAATGGAAATTGTGCTAACTTCTGAACAGCTGCGACAAGTTGAAGAACTGAAGAAGAAAGATCAGGTGAATAGTGGTTTTGTAGGACTTGCTTGCTTTGTCAGTAAATCAGCCCACCCCAACATGTGATTGTATATTATTTCGTGTGTATTACATATTGACTTAAGCCTGAAACAAGGTTGATGTATTCCATTTCAGAAAACATTATAGCTGTATTTGAGGGATTTTTGTTTTTCAACTTTAGAAATGGCCTTGTCTGGGTGGGTGGGAAGGAATGATTTAGAAATGACCCTCTTCAGTCTGCAGGTGCAGTAGTGCATATTTCTGAGAAAATCTTTCTCTACAGTTCTGTCTGCTTTTCAGACAGAAGTCTGAGAAGTTTAAAGCCTCAACTTGAGGATTTAGGTTCTAAAGTACAGATCTCATTGTGTTAATCCAGGCCATGTCTTCTACTCCAGTATTCTTGCCTGGAAAATCCATGGACAGAGGAGACTGGTAGGCTACGGTCCATGGGGTCGTGAAGAGTCGGACACGACTGAGCAACTTCACTTTCACTTTTCACTTTCATGCATTGGAGAAGGAAATGGCAACCCACTCCAGTGTTCTTGCCTGGAGAATCCCAGGGATGGAGGAGCCTGGTGGGCTGTGGTCTATGGGGTCACACAGAGTCGAACACTACTGACGTGACTTAGCAGCAGCAGCAGCAGACCATGTCTTTCTTGACATTGCTCTAAAAATCTTATTAGAAGGTAATGGGTGAGGATGGAGAGGCTGAGTGGTGTGAAAAGACAGGTGTCTAGAGTTCTACATACCAAGCATCCTGTTTAGTTATCTTAAAAAATTATTTAAATTACATGAGTAATACATAAATACATTCTCATGTTAAGGTACTTTGTTTTAAATACAAAGTGAGAAAATAAAGTGATAAAATTAAACTCTCCCTTCCCTTCCCAGAAATAGCCACTTTTTTAATCAGGAATAATCCATTTGGAAGGTAGTATTTAAGACCATTTCTTTGTGTTTATAAGTGTATGGTTAGGTTTGTTTGTTTGTTCCCCATACAGCTGGAATCATGGTATGTTTTTATTCTGCAGCTTATTTTTCTCATAAGTGTCATCTTGGATATATTTTTCAGAGGTCTGTCTTATTCTTGTTAACTGGTAGCATGGTGTACTGTAATTGATTTAATCCTTCTCTTTGTAGTGGGCATCTAGATGGTTTCTTTCCTTTCTTTTGGTCATTTCAAATAGTTTTACAGCTAATATACTATGTTGTATATATATTGTGAACACAAATACTTCCTTAGGATAGTGTCCTTAGGAAAATAGTTTCTTAGGATAGCTATTTAGAAGTTTTCTAGGTATTGTAACAAATATTTTAAGTTACCTTGTATAGTTTAGGTTAGATTTTGTTTTTCAGAAGTTTCTTTTTAAATTTCTTTTCTATCTCTTGTCTGACTCATTCACCTTGTATGTAGACTCAGTCAACTTGAGGATTTAGATTCTAAAGTACAGATCTAATCATGCTCTTTCTGCTTCCCATTAGAATAGTCTAAACTCCAAAACTGGTTATTTAAGGCCATGTGCCAGCATTGTGCCAAGGCTTTATATGTAAACTTTATCTCATGTGGTTTTCAAAACAGATACACACAAGAAAACTTTCCACATGAGACAGGGACTAATGGCATATCTGAGGGTTGAACAGTCTCTGGTTCTACAGTCTAAGCACTTCATCATCCCTTTCTCCATGTATCTTGCTACTCGTATGCCTGCTCTTCCATGCCTCTGCCTCTTTTATGTACTTTTTCCCCTGGAACCCTTGCTTGTCTCAAAATTGGCAGACTCATCTTACCAATTCTTCCAGGTCCAGCTGAAGTGTTACTCTCTTTGGGCCCCCCTATCTGGCTGCCTTAGGTGAAATCTTTATTTTGTTCTTCTGTAGAACCTTGTACATACTTGAATAGTAGTCTAACTGTGTGTTTGTCCCTCACCACTGGTGTATTTGGGTGGGGGTCATTGAGGGTATTTTTCATCTTTGTTTAGTGAATTATTGTTATCAACTTTAATAATTCGTTTGTATTTCATATTAATTTGTACATGTTCCAAATGGATGTGTAATGCCATAACTTTTTCCTGTTTGTTTCCATAATAACCTGAGGGAACATTCTGTGTTAATTTTCCTTCTTGGATCACTTGAAGAAGAGGAGGTGATTTACTTTCTTTTGTTTGGCTTTTCACAGTGTACTTCTATATTTGTTTTGAGTGGTTAAAGAACCATTCAGTATATATTACCTCAGTAATATATATTTTTTCTTCCTAACTTTCAGGAGGAAGATGAACAGCAAAGACTTAGTAAGAGAAAGGATCACAAAAAAACAGATGTTGAGGAGGAAGTGAAAATACCAGTAGTGTGTGCTTTAACTCATGAAGAATCTTCAGCTCAGTTATCAAATGAGGAGGTACAGTGACCCTATAATTAAAATCATTATATACACAGTATTTCCATTTTTAGCTTCTCATACATCAGTCAGTTACATTGTTCATTTGGGAAGTGTGTATACTAATAGGTGAAAATTAGATAAACTAACTTTTATATTCAATTACTTTTACAGTATTATGCGTGTGTGTGTGTGTGTTAGTATTATAGGTAGTTCTGTTTGAAACGTGCAGATTCTCTCATCGTCTGTGAAACAGACTTTTTTTCTAGTGGTTCCAAAATTAAAATATTAGAAGAAAATTTAAGTAATATCTGTAAAATCTTTTCTGATATGAATAAATATTTCTGATATGTTGAGCTTTTGTTTAAAGGAAAAGAAATTATCTAAAGTATTGAAACAATTCTTTGTGGCATGTATTTGAGTGTTAACAAGTATTAGGTATTAAGCCCTGAGAACAGTGGGTGGGTTTGGAAGACTGTGATGGGGTAGGGTAGGACATTTCTGGTATTGGGAATAGGTCCAGTAGAGAGACCTGGAGGTGGAAAGTGTAAGGTGGTGTTCCTGTGGCTTCGTCACCTCTCACCCACATGTGGCAAGTGCCTGCTCATTACATTTCCTGTTTTTAGCCTGTCCCACTCCACTGTACCCTGAGCATTACTATCAGATTGGTTTTGCTTAAGTGCAGCTATAGTCAGGCTACTCCTCTACTCAGAACCACCACTCAGTCACATTACTTACATAAGTAAGTACAAGGTCCTTACTCAGATAGTCAAGACTCTTCATAATATGCACCCTGTTTTAACCACATTGGTTATCTTGTTGTGCTGTACTCTCATCTTACATGTTGGTTCCTTCACCTGGAATGTTTACCTCCCTCTGCCTTTGTGAGTTCTGGAATCCTTCTATTCATCCTTCAGAACTCCAGCTAAATACCTCCTTTCAGGAAAGGAAATGTTTTGTTAATTGACTTTAGGGTAAAAAACTAAGGTCCCCAGCTTGCCGTATAGGAGCCTTACTTACCATGCTCTCCGCTCCATCACAGCAGAGCTTTCTACTCGCTGTCCCTGCTCATGTGCATTGTCCGTACTGTCCAGAGCTTCATACCCGTTCCCCCACCTCCTTTCCCTGCCTGGTGAACCAGTTTCAGTTAAATTGGATACGGATCTTGTCTCACTTTCAAAGGTATTATGTTTGTGTTTAGTTTGCAGATTTATGCTGAACCATGTATAGTCTACTTCCTGGTGGCTCATATTTCCATGTTTATGGATTATTTGATGTTGAAAAAATGCTTTTAAAAAATCCTAGTGGACACTGAAAAGTATGATGTAATTGTTTTTGTACATTCTCTGTGTTGGCTCATACACTGGGAACCTTGGCCTGATTTTGCTTTGTGCTTTTTTAAATAGTTAGACTTCCAAGAGAATGTCTCAGTTTTTGGGTACTGCCAAATATTATGTGGTTTCTGCATCATGCAGTCCTGTGTCCAGGAATGTTTGGGAAAGTTTCATACTTTAAAAAAATATTTTAGCAGAAAAACAGGAAAGGGAAATTTGTTGTGATTTACAGTGAGTGAAGCACTTAAAATTTTTTAATTCCGTCTTAACAGATTTATACTAAATGTTTATAATATTATTTTCTGACACTGAAATCTCTTATAGACTTTCAGATCTGATGTTTTGCAGTTTGAATGTTGAATGTATACTTGTTTTGTATTGAGAGTCAGTGACAGTTTACCTTAGCCTGTTGATTTAAAGTTAATATGCACTGCTCTGGAGACTTAATTAGATAATCATGTATTGCTAAAGATATGCATAGGACCCATATCTTCTTTGATCTAATGCTTAGAATGTGCTTTTATCACTACAAAAGTAATATATACTTATTATGGACAATTTGGAAAGTAGAGAAAGTCACACCAAATAAAAATAACTGATAATTCTACTACTCAGAGATACCACCGCTAACATTTTGGTATGTACCTCTCCTTTCTCTCTTTTTCCATTTCCAAAGGTAACATATATGTGTTTCTATTTGTTCTTTTTAAACATAATACAGATTGTAACTACATAATGTTTTATGTACATTTCCCACTTACATCTATTTATAAAGGTTTTGGTACATCAGTCAATGTTTTCCTTGAAAATGTTATTACTAACAGTATTTCAGCATGTAAGTATACTGTAATTCCTTAATCTCCTAGAGATTGGTTTGTGCCCAGGTTTTAATTTATAAAGGTAACTGAGTGACGACGTAGAGAGATAAATGCCACTAAACAAAAGTTTTAACCTTACAGCTGCCTAGACATTGAGCGTCATGGCACACCATGCAGAGCCACATGGTGGAAGCCCCATCAGAGCTGGTCATGAAGCAAGAGCAGTAGCAGGGGGACAGCGTGGACCACAGCTATTACTGGGATTTTCGAGGGAAAAGCAGGGCAGGGTAGATCACATAGGACTGGCTAGTTGTTGTAACTCCAGTGGGCTTTGGGGCAGATAATCTGTCTTCAGTTTTCTGGTACCTGGCCCTGGGTTGCTTTAGGGCAGGGGAAATACTGGCTTGGTGGATAAGAGTTAGATAAAGGAGTTGGTAGGGGGTGTTGACTTGGGATTGGTTGATTTGGGTGTGAAAGACATAGTGATAAACAAGTTGTTCATTATTTCTGGGAGTTAGCTAAATTGGAAGAGGCAGTCACTCCTCAGCCAGCAAGGCCTTCAAAGGTCAAAAACATCATAAAATATAGAAAATAAACATAAGTTGTTTCATTTTTCGCTAGTAAAAAATATTTCATTAATATGAGTAATGTTGTAATGTTATTATATATAATTCTTTGTTATATAAAAATCATGGGTTTAATCTGATTACTTCCTTAATGTAAGTTCTTGGGAAAAGACCTGCTGGGTTTAAGAGCATAAACAAACATATTGTTGAATCATCTTTCAGAAACACTGTAACAGTTTATACTTCCCTACAAGTCCATATTCCTTATAAGTAAGTTGGTTTTAAAAAAGGCAGAGGAACCACAGATCAAATTGCCAACATCTGCTGGATCATGGAAAAAGCAAGAGAGTTCCAGAAAAACATCTATTTCTGCTTTATTGACTATGCCAAAGCCTTTGACTGTGTGGATCACAATAAACTGTGGAAAATTCTGAAAGAGATGGGAATACCAGATCACCTGACCTGCCTCTTGAGAAACCTGTATGCAGGTCAGGAAGCAGCAATTAGAACTGGACGTGGAACAACAGACTGGTTCCAAATAGGAAAAGGAGTATGTCAAGGCTGTATATTGTCACCCTGCTTATTTAACTTCTATGCAGAGTACATCATGAGAAACGCTGGGCTGGAAGAAGCACAAGCTGGAATCAAGATTGCCGGGAGAAATATCAGTAACCTCAGATATGCAGATGACACCACCCTTATGGCAGAAAGTGAAGAAGAACTAAAAAGCCTCTTAATGAAAGTGAAAGAGGAGAGTGAAAAAGTTGGCTTAAAGCTCAACATTCGAAGAAGATCATGGCATCTGGTCCCATCACTTCATGGGAAATAGATGGGGAAACAGTGGAAACAGTGTCAGACTTTATTTTTTGGGCTCCAAAATCACTGCAGATGGTGACTGCAGCCATGAAATTAAAAGACACTTACTCCTTGGAAGGAAAGTTATGACCAATCTAGATAGCATATTGAAAAGCAGAGACATTACTTTGCCAACAAAGTTCCGTCTAGTCAAGGCTATGGTTTATCCAGTAGTCATGTATGGATGTGAGAGTTGGACTGTGAAGAAAGCTGAGCACCGAAGAATTGATGCTTTTGAACTGTGGTGTTGGAGAAGACTCTTGAGAGTCCCTTGAACTGCAAGGAGATCCAACCGGTCCATTCTAAAGGAGATCAGCCCTGGGTGTTCTTTGGAAGGGATGATGCTAAAGCTGAAACTCCAGTACTTTGGCCACCTGATGTGAAGAGTTGACTCATTGGAAAAGACTCTGATGCTGGGAGGAATTGGGGGCAGGAGGAGAAGGGGACGACAGAGGATGAGATGGCTGGATGGCATCACTGACTCGATGGACGTGAGTTTGAGTGAACTCTGGGAGTTGGTGATGGACAGGGTGGCCTGGCGTGCTGTGATTCATGGGGTCGCAAAGAGTTGGACACGACTGAGCAACTGAACTGAACTGAAATACTGCTCTGAGCACCCTGGTCTGTGCTTCTTAAAAGGCCCTCACAGCTTTTTGCCCCATTCCTTTCCCTCTTCAGAGTGACAATAGCATTGTGTATGATAGTGTTAGATGTTGGGTCTTTTATAAGCTGGCAGAATGCATTCTCACCCCAGTTTCTGTGAGACTGCTTATCTGGGACCTTTGCCATAGCTTGCTCAGTATATGCTATATTTGTGTTCCTTGGCCATCTGAATTTCACATATTAGAAAACCTTAAAAAAAAATTTAGAAAGAACTGGAGGAATTAACATAAAAGTTGTCAACTTTGTATTATGCCAAATAAGGATATTTTTAAAACATTAAAAGAAATCTATATTTTAGTCTTTTATAGTTCATAAAAGTAAAGACATTAACAGCAAAAAATAGAAAGAATATTATCTTAAAAGCCAGTTATTTAAATTGAATAAATTAAATTTTTAGAAAAACTTGCTACGTTTTCCTTGTTTTCTAATTTTCCTACTAACTGTGCTAGAATGGTACTGCTGTGCTTTTTGACTTTGGGAGTGTGCTGCAGCACATTAAAAACATTGAAATAAAATTCACATAAAAATAAACCATTTAAAATGTGCAATTCCGTGACCTTTAGTATAGTCATAGTGTAGTGCAGCCATCACCTGTCTTGTTTCAGAACACTTTCATTGCCCCCAGAAGAGACCCCCATATATCATTAAGGAGTCACTCCCTACTTTATTTTCTTTTTAGCCTCTGGCAGCCACTAATTTGTTTTTGGTCTCTGGATTTGCCTATTCTGGATATTTCACATGGATGGAATCATTCAGTGTGTGACCATTTGTGTCTGGCTTCTTTCGCTTGATGGACGCCTTATTTAATGTGCTGATTACATCTTGCTTGAAACTTGGTTTCCAGCATACAACATTCTCATTTCCTTTCTATTCTGGCTACTCCTTCCTCTGTCCATCTCCCAAATGGACAAAAGTGATGTTTCTCAGGGCCTTGTCCTTGGTTTTCTTCTCATTCTGCAGACTCATCCAAGGTGTTCTGATTTGCTGTCATAATTATTACTATATGGTGTGGTTACTCCCAAATCTCGATCTAAAGATTTCTTTGTCCCTCTGCTGGGTGGACATCTCCACTTGGATATACAGCAGGACCCCATGTTCAATATACCCAACACCAAATTTCAGGAGACCTTCCTGAGTTCCTGTGTCTGGACTGAATTCCTCTCCTTGAGCTTCCAGGGCATTCAGTACATAGCTGAAACCTGTCATCATTTTATCAAGTATGATATTCTAATAGCCTGTTTACTTGGTTCACTTGTTTTTATTTTTTTCATGAAACTGTAAGCATCTTGGAGTCAGAGAGTGCTCACAGTTGTATCCTGAGTGCTTGGTTTAGGGCCCAGCATATAGAAGACAGTCAGTAAATATTTGCTCAGTGAATATACAGAGGCAGCATACGAAAGACTGTCATGTGTAACATGTGGCAAAACACTTTATAAAATGTGATAGTTTTTCTCTTTGAAAATAACAGGAATTGTCTAACTTGGCAATATATTTTCCCATTTCAGGAACATTTAGATAGCACCCATGGTTCAGTCCATTCTCTGGATGCAGACTTACTGTTGCCATCCGGGGATCCTTTCAGTAAACCAGACAATGATGTGTTTAAAGATGGACTCAGGAGAGCACAGTCTACAGATAGCCTGGGAACTTCAGGCTCGCTGCAATCCAAAGCTTTAGGCTATAACTGCAAAGCAAAATCTGCTGGGAACCTGGACGAATCAGATTTCGGACCGTTGGTAGGAGCAGATTCTGTGACTGAGAACTTTGATACTGCCTCCCTCGGGTCACTGCAAATGCCAAGTGGGTTTATGTTAACCAAAGATCAGGAGAGAGCAATCAAGGCGATGACACCGGAGCAAGAGGAGACAGCATCCCTCCTGTCGAGTGTCACACAGGGCATGGAAAGTGCTTATGTGTCCCCCAGTGGCTACCGCCTAGTCAGTGAGACAGAATGGAATCTCTTGCAGAAAGAGGTGAGCTCTCCTCCTGGCTTTGCCTCTTGCTTGCTCTGAGGGATCCTGGGTAGCTCTGAATTTATTGTTCATTCAAGAGATAGCCCCTGGAGCCAGTGCTCACACTTGTTGCCAGAAAATGGGTGTTAATCCGTGTTGTCTGACCCTTACATTTTCTGCTTTCGCTGTTCCAGGTGATTATGACAGAGAAGGGAACTTACTAGCTGATTGTGTTGAGTATAAACATCACCTGATGTCACACATCTTCAGTTAGAGTGATCTGCCTGAATAGCATAGCTAAATTTGTGTAGCCTGAATTTGTTTTGCTTTGCAGTTTTGCATAATCTCAGTGTATTCTAGGATTCATACTTTCATCTTTCTTTGAGGTCTGAAGTACAAATGCTTATTCACTAGTTGATGCTGAGAGTTTAAGGTAGGGTTGGAAAATGTGGGAGAGAAGAGAAGGCAACCTTTAATGAGGTTAATTTTCCTGCTAATAGTATTTGCAAACTAAAAAGTAAGACTAGGAGATAAAAGCTTAAATATGTAGTTGCATAGTGCTTTACAGATTACAAGCCCTTTCACATACCTCTTCTCTTTGACCTTCTTGATAATAATGAGACAATCAGGGTATGATTTTCTCCAACTTTAGAGATAAGGAAACTGGCTCAGAAAGGTCAAGTGAGTTGCTCAAATTTCCCCTTTGACTTAGAGGCAAAACCTGGATTGGGATTCACGTTGTACAACTTCCAGTGGTTCCTTTTACTCAGGGCTACTTTTCTTTAAAGAAACTTGGTTAGCAGGTGGAACAGCTTATTAAGGTTGAAAGAAACTATTCTCCTTGGGCTTATGCAGAACATGTGAAAAGGTGCTACTTAATTGTTTCATACCTGCTTTGTGCTTGGAGCTGGTGAAATGGTTAATTGGCACTCCGAGCTCACGTCTCCTCTTGTTGGCTAGTATCGATTTAAATTGTGTGTGCCACGGTATAGTACCTTTTACTTTCCTTGTGTTTCCCCCAAATGTGGTAGTGTGGGGTCCTGAGCCTCTTGGTGATAAAGTTATGTCCCTTGTTTTCCTATCATACTTGTATGGGACTTAGGATTTTTTAGAATTCAACTCTATATTATAACTTCTTGCCATAAGTCCCTGAATAAATTGTTTACTCTGTTTTCTACTTTGAGTAGCATAGGTAAGACAACAAGTATTCCTCGTGTATGTTTTGTGGACCTATTTTGTTCTCTCTGATAAGAGATAATTTTGGTGTCCCTCAGATACACAATGCTGGAAATAAACTTGGTAGACGCTGTGATATGTGTTCCAATTATGAAAAACAATTACAAGGAATTCAGATTCAGGAGGCTGAAACAAGAGACCAGGTGAGTTTCTTTTGGGGTGTGCAAAACTGGTAAGCTGTTGTTTTCATTGGAGGTGCTGAATTAATTGCCTTTTACCTCTCCCAATTTGCTTTATGAAGTTTATCCATCTTGTGAAGTCTGAAATAATCTGGTGCATGTGATGTCAGTTACATTTCCAGTGGGAGGACATGACAGAATTTTTGCTTTTGTGTGTCTTTGCATGGCTAGCTTGCCCAGTACCACACTGGTCAGCTCAGCTGGCATATCTCCTCTCCAGCCTGTTCCTTGTGCTCAAGGCCTAGACAGGTTATTGTCATGAATGCATACACATGGAAAGTGCATTATGATATGGAGGGTTAGGGAGATAAGGGGTTGACTATTGCTTATTGGATAAAAGTTAATTGAATATTACATTAACCAGTATTTGGACTCTGTTGCTTATTGCCTACGTCTTGTCATAAATTTGTTGAAATAGGGTAGTTTATGGGGTCACAGAAATTAAGATTTGGTAAGTCAGATATGTTGAAATTGACAAGACCTTTCCAAATACAATACAAAAACAAGACTGGGAGCTGGCTGTGGCTCAGATCGTGAACTCCTTATTGCCAAATTCAGACTTAATTGGAGAAAGTAGGGAAAACCACTAGACCATTCAGGTATGACCTTTATCAAATCCCTTACGATTATACAGTGGAAGTGACAAATAGATTCAAGGGATTAGATCTGATAGACAGACTGCCTGGAGAACTATAGGAGAGGTATGTGACGTTGTACAGGAGGCAGTGATCAAGACCATCCCCAAGAAAAATAAACGCAAAAAGGCAAATGGTTGTCTGACAAGGCCTTACAAATAGCTGAGAAAAGAAGGGAAGTGAAAGGCAAAGGAGAAAAGGAAAAATATACCCATTTGAATGCAGAGTTGCAAAGAATAGCAAGGAGAAATAAGACAGCCTTCCTCAGCGATCAATGCAAAGCAATAGTGGCAGACAATAGAATGGGAAAGACGAGAGATCTCTTCAAGAAAATTAGAGATACCAAGGGAACATTTCATGTGAAGATGGGTACAGTAAAGGATAGGAATTGTATGGACCTAAGAGAAGCAGAAGATGTTAAGAAGAGATGGCAGGAATACACAGAAGAACCATACAAAAAATTATCTTCATGATCCAGATAACCATGATGGTGTGATCACTGACCTAGAGCCAGACATCCTGGAATGTGAAGTCAAGTGGGCCTTAGGAAGCATAGCTATGAACAAAGCTAGTGGAGGTGACGGAGTTCCAGTTGAGCTACTTCAAATCCTAAAAGATGATGCTATGAAAGTGCTGCACTCAATATGCCAGCAAATCTGGAAAACTCAGCAGTGGTCACAGGACTTTGGAAAAGGTCATTTTTCATTCCAATCCAAAGAAGGGCAATGCCAAAGAATGTTCAAACTACCGCACAATTGCACTTATCTCACACACCAGCAAAGTAATGCTCAAAATTCTCCAAGCCAGGCTTCAACAGTACGTGAACCGTGAAATTCCAGATGTTCAATTTGGATTTAGAAAAGGCAGAAGAACCAGAGATCAAATTGCCAACATCCGCTGGATCATCAAAAAAACGAGAGTTCAAGAAAAACACCTACTTCTGCTTTATTGACTATGCCGAAGCCTTTGACTGTGTGGATCACAATAAACTGTGGAAAATTCTGAAAGAGATGGGAATAACAGACCACCTGACCTGCCTCTTGAGAAACCTGTATGCAGGTCAGGAAGCAACAGTTAGAACTGGACATGGAACAACAGACTGGTTCCAAATAGGAAAAGGAGTATGTCAAGGCTGTATAGTGTCACCCTGCTTATTTAACTTCTATGCAGAGTTCATCATGAGAAAGGCTGGGCTGGAAGAAGCACAAGCTGGAATCAAGATTTCCGGGAGAAATATCAATAACCTCAGATATGCAGATGACCCTACCCTTATGGCAGAAAGTGAAGAAGAACTAAAGAACTAAAGAGCCTCTTGATGAAAGTGAAAGAGGAGAGTGAAAAAGTTGGCTTAAAGCTCAACATTCAGAAAATGAAGATCATGGCATCTGGTCCCATCACTTCATGGGAAATAGATGGGGAAACAGTGGAAACAGGGACAGACTTTATTTCTTTGGGCTCCAAAATCACTGCAATGGTGACTGCAGCCATGAAATTAAAAGATACTTGCTCCTTGGAAGAAAAGCTATGACCAACCTAGACAGCATATTAAAAAGCAGAGAGAGACATTACCAACAAAGGTCCATCTAGTCAAAGCTCTGGTTTTTCCAATAGTCATGTATGGATGTGAGAGTTGGACTGTAAAGAAAGCTGAGCTCTGAAGAATTGATGCTTTTGAGCTGTGGTGTTGGAGAAGACTCTTAAGAGCCCCTTGGACTGTAAGGAGATCTGACCAGTCCATCCTAAAGGAAATCAGTCCTGAATATTCATTGAAAGGACGGATGCTGAAGTTGAAACTCCAGTTCTTTGGCCACCTAATGCGAAGAACCAGCTCATTGGAAAAAGACCCTGATGCTGGGAAAGATTGAAGGCAGGAGGAGAAGGGGACGACAGAGGATGAGATGGCTGGATGGCATCACTGACTTGATGGACATGAGTTTGAGTGAACTCTGGGAGTCGATGATGGACAGGGAAGCCTGGTGTGCAGCAGTCCATGGGGTTGCAAAGAGTCAGACACAATTGAGCAACTGAACTGAACTTTCCAAATACAGTGCCTAATAGTGGGTTCCTTGATAACATTTAGCAAATACTATAGAATTTCATGAGAGTAGACTTGTGAAAGTATATACAAGGAAAAAATAACTTTTTTTCTTATATTTCCCAATTGTTCTTTGGTTATTGTGGAAGTGCTACCCTAGTCTTTAAGCTTAAGCTGATTAGAATGATGGCTTAATATTTTCAAATGCCTTTGGCATAAATTTCCTCCGTGTGTGTGTGTGTGTGTGTGTGTGTGTGTGTGTGTGTGTGTGTTTGATGGCTCAAAGGTAAACTTCTAAAGCTTTTTGTGAAGCTAATATAGCAATAGATGGCCTCTGGTTTGGTACAGGAATGGGTCATCTTGGGTTCCATAGTCATGTCAGACATTTTGCTCTTGCTTCAACTGTGTAGGCACTTTGCTGGGTTCTTAGTGTTCAGCTACAGAGAGAACACAGTACTGCTCATGAGGAATTTTTAGTGTTTCAACCCAAGCCATCCTTTCAGGGTGGGTTGTTCTTGTACGAGTAGAACTAGATGAGGAGCAGAGACATCTAACTTAACTATGGGCTGTTAACTAGGGAAGGTTAGGGTTAGGGTTCAGCTAAGTTTGTTTTAGAGCTAGTGGGGAAAGGGTGTTGAAGGAGAGGAAAGCTGTATAAAGGAACAGTCCTGAAGGAAAATTGTGTGTTCCAGGGAGTATGAATAGTTCATGTGGCGAAGCATAGGGCATGTGAGGGTCTGGGGATAGAGAAGAGAGAGAGTGGGGGAAGTGGTGGGAAAGGAAGCTCCAAAGGCAAGGCCATGATGAGATCACTGAGGGCAGCAGTGTTGTGATGACTGAAGGGGTTTAAATTTTACCTTGAAGACTTTGGGAGGCATTTAAGGATTTTAAGTAGGGACTTAATATGATTTGACTTTCATTTTAGAAATATTTATTGTGTTAGTGTGGATTGTAGACTGGAGGCTGAAGACAGATTAGAGTCAAGGAGGCCAGGGCCCTAGTCTAGAAGACATAGGAGAGGAAGAGCATATATTTTCAAATGGATATGAAAGACGTATTGTTAACTGTAAAGCACAATATAGTTGTTGAACAAGGTAATTCATCTCAGTTCTTTCCCACACTGAAAAATATGATTCTCAAGAAAAAAAGATTATATTTAAAATTTTCTGGAGCTAGGGATTTTAAAAAAATTCTATGAAAATTCTGGAACTTCCTTCTAATTAACATTTAAAATTGCATAGGTGAAAAAACTACAGGTGATGCTAAGGCAAGCAAATGATCAGTTAGAGAAGACAATGAAAGATAAACAGGAACTGGAGGACTTCATAAAGCAGAGCACTGAAGACTCAAGTCACCAGGTAAATGAGGGTTTTACAATGTGACCCGTGGGAGACGACTGAGTTGTTCAAATAAGAGTTCTGAAAACAAAGTAACATTTTTTTCTTGCCCTGAAGATCTGACGGTTCTGTTATTTTCCTCCAGATAAAAATATCTCAAACTGATCTTTCTCTGGTGTGTGTTTTACAGATTTAAGGAAAATAGCTTTTGAAATAACTGATTAGTGAATAATCAGGAGGCTCTGGTTCTCTTTTCCCCTTTGATTTTTATTAGGTTTTTCTGCTGCACAAGAAACCTGCTGACAAGAAAGATCCGAGTTATCTTCTTGACTTTTTGAAAAAGTGTAGCATGCCTAGAAAAACCCCCAACCTTATATATGATATACCAAACATACCTGAACTAATATCTGTATAAACCACCAAGACTGACTGATAGAAAATTAGCTAGTACGTCAGAAACCCTCACTTCCCCCCTCCGCTTACTATTTTCTCCCCAGAAGTAAGTATAGCGCTAACTTTAACACCATTAGATCAGTTTTGTCTGCTTTTTTATTTTAACAGGTGAATTATATAGTTTGTATTCTTTTGTGTCTTTCTTTCTCCATTCAACATTGTGACGTTTCTTGTTACAAATGTGTGGCAGTTGTTATTTTCATTGTGGTATAGTTATACAATTCATTATATGGCTATATTATAATTTATCCATCTTAATGTTGATTAGCCTTTGGGTTGTATATAGTTCTGGGATATTATGAATAATTCTACTTTGAAATTTTTGTATAGGACTTTCTGCACATGTTGCTGCTGCTGGGTATATGCCTAGGAGTGGAAGGAATGTCTGGGTCAAAATGTTCAAAATGTATGTCAACTTTTGGAGATAATAGTGCCAGGAAGTGGTTGTATGAGTGTGTACTCTCCCCAGCAAATTCCTCTGGGTCCACAGTCTTGGCAGACTTTGTTTTGTTTTATTTCAATTATAGCTGTTTTGGTGGGTGTGTAATGGTATTTCATTGTGGCTTAGTTTGCATTTGAGGTTATTTAGCATTTTTTGTGTCTGTTTGCCATTGGGGTATTGTTGTGTGTGTGTGTGTATGTGTGAAATTACTTCTCAGGTCTCATTTTTTTTATTGGGTTGTCTCTCTCTCTCTCTTTTTTTTCGCTTGTTTTTCTCTTAGGAATTCTTTACATGATCTTGTTAGAACCTTTGGTGATGTGTTCCGAATGTCTTCTACCTAGTACCTTATGTTTTTATTATTTTAATGATGTCTTTTGAAGAAGTTTATTAACTTTAATATAGTTAAATAATATAGTTAAATTTATTGATCCTTCTCTTTATGATTTAGTGATTTTTATCATGATCCTGCGGTTATGAAGATATTTTCATATAGTTTGTAGAAGCTTCATCGTTTATAGCTACCCACATTTATACCCAAAATCCATCTAGATCTGACTTTTATATATAAGCTATAGATAGGGGTAAATTTTTATACATTCTTTTTTTCATTTGGATAGTCCATTCCTGTACCATTTAGTGAAAAGATTACCGTATTATCATTGCTCTGCAGGATCATCTTTGTAAGCTATCAAGTGAACATACATATGTGGGTCAGTTTCAGGACTCTTTTATAATTGATTAATCTGTTCACCTGTTTTTGTGCCAGATTCTATGATAGTCAGTTTTTTCATTTTTTTTTTAGTTTTTAATTTCTCTACTGAGAACTATGTTTTCATTCATTTCAAGAGTATTTACCTTTACTCTATAGTTACAATAGCTACTTTTAAATCTTTGATAATTCCAATCTAGGTCGTCATGGGGTTGACATATATTGATTTTCTTTCCTGTTGAGAATTGGCCACATTTTCCTGATTCTTTCTATGTCAAGTACTTTTAGATTGATCTCGGAGACTATGAATATCTTTTTGTGAGACTGAGTTCTGTTACCCAGATTAGGTTCAGTTCATAAGTTCTGTCTTGCCTAGTGTAGTAGGTGGTTCTAATGTCAGTTCATTTTGAAAGCCTTCGCCGTGCTCCTTTGGCTGTGTCCCTGTGTGTATATAGTGCAGGGGTGAGTGTGAGACTTGTGCTGGTTCACGCACAGAATTCGGGCACCTCTTGTAGCTTTCTCTCTCAGTGCTGCTCTCCTCTTCAGCTCACAGGGTCCCTGTCCTGGCCCTGTGATCAGAGAGGCAGTGGTTGCTCCTGTGCTGCCGCATCCCCTGTTGCTTTACAGTTGGAGCCGCTCTCAGATTCATGCTGGCAAGAAAATAGGAAAAAACCCCAAATAGGCAGTAAACTGCTGTATAAATTGTTTCTTCTTGTTTTGATTTCTCTCTCTAAACTGTCTGCTTTTGTTTAGTTTTTGGAGTCCTCAGGTAGTTGCTTTTTGTATTTTACCCAGAAATTTTTAGGTGTAATCAGGGGAGAGAATGGCCTTGGTGGGCTTAGTCCTCTTGGACAGTGCCAGAAGTCCATTCTCTCATATTTTTGTTTATTAGACGTATCTTTTTCTTCCACCTTCATTCAGGAAGGATACTCTGGCCAGGTGTAGAATTCTGAGTACTTACATTGTTCTCTTTCAGCACTTTGAAGTTATTATTCCATTGCTTCTGGCTTCCATGTTTCTGATAAGTCAGCTATCAGTCTTATTATTGCTCCTTTGAAGGTAAAATGTCATTTTTTCCCTAGCTCTTTTTAAAAATGTTTTTGTTATTAACAATTGTACTCTATTGTATACCTCAGTATATTTTTCTTCATATTTCTGCCATTTGGAGTATCACAGGGTATCTTGGATCTCTGAACCAATGTCTTATCTCATAATTGGAATATTCTCAGCCATATGTCTCTTTAAAATTTTGTTTTTATTGATATAGTAAAGTGCATAACTCTCAAGTGTACAATTTGGTGAGCTTTATTTTGTGGACAATTTTACCAGGTAATAAATTATCATCTGCATCACGATATAGACCATTTTTAATACCTTTATGTTCTTTACTAATAAGTAAATACCCCACCTGCTGTACTTAGAGGTAGCCAGTATTCTAGCTTTTAACACTATGTTTTTAGTATTGCTTGTTCTTGGACTTCTTATGAATGGAATCATATAGTATGTAGCCTTTAGCATCCAGTCTGTGGTCATTGTGTCTGTGAGACTTACCCATCCTGTTCTGTGTATCAGTGGTTAGGTTTTTTAATGCTATGTATATTCTATAACATGATTATAGCATAATTTATTTATCCATTCTACAGTTGAGAGATATTTGGATTGTTTCTGGTTTTTGACTATTGTGAATGAACACACTTTCTAACATTCTTGCACATGTGTCTTTATTATCATCAGATCACTGATTTTCTCTTCCAGTAGGTCTAATCTGTTAAATTTATTCATTGAATTTTTAATAATTTGGATAATTGCTTTTTTAGTTTATTATTTCCATTTGGTTGTGTTTATTGTTTCCATTAAATCTCTGGTGGGGCTAAATTTCTGAACAGATCAAATACAGCTATTTTAAAGTCCGCTTTTAGTAACATACGTGGATTCATTGTAGGTCTGTTTCTGTTTTGTTTTCTATCATTTCCTTTTTTTTTTTTAATCATAGTCTTTTCTTGTGCATTCTTACTTGAGTGCTAGACATTATATATGAAAATTATTGAAATGAAATAATTTTTCTTAGAGGCAGACAACTAGTTGTGGGTCACCAATAATCCAATCATGGATCACCTTAATTTGTTTATAGGAATTGAGATCATATGAAGTTGTGAAGGTTGGATTAGTTTAAATTCTTTCCTTATACTCTTGGGTGTGTCCCTTTGGGGACCCAATCCAAAGTGCAGGGTGTTACCAGGGATTCCTGTGTAGTGGGTCTTGGACTCTTAACTTTTGCCCCTTTTCCTGAGGCTCTGAGACGCCCTGCTCCGTTTCTCAGTGTCGCATCTGTTTCTTCTGGAATTGGCACGTGCTTCTGGAGAAGAGCTGTTGCAGAGGCTGCATCCAGTTCTCCTAAGTGTCCTCATTCTGGTCCTCGGCTCTGTGGTTATTTTTGTCTGGTTTTCTTAATTCTCAGCAGGAAGGTTGGTTCACACTACCTCTTTTGCTACTACTGGAGACAGAATTCTGAAACTAATCATTCTTAAAATGTCTAACCAAATTTATTTTTATTTTACCACTCTTATATACAAGTCATCAACTTGTACATAAACCCCTCATCGGGAACATTAAACTAACTCAGGGGAGTTTCTCGTGTATCTGTTCTCTTAAGTACATCATCTTGGAAGACTGCAGCTAGTTCAGAGAAGATTTGTTTATCCTTTAAACTGTGTGGGTTTTTGTGTGTGTGTGGACAGTTTCAAAATTTTTTTGATTTTTAATTAGCTCTTTTAGGAATAATATTTATAACTGGGTCACATGGATTAATATCTATGTCTAGAGGCCGTATAATGCGTTGTTCATGTATGGCAGTGGGTGACCCCTGGGGAGTTTTGGTACTGCCTGTGTCATCTGAAAGGCTGAGACTTTTGTACACAGTAGGTTCATACGTATTTGTTGAATGATAGATGAGTGGTGTTTTATGAACGACTAAAAAAATCAATTCTGGACATTAAGCAGGAGATAGTAGAGTTAGTTTCAGAATAGCCAGATTCCTAATAGCCATATTTTCTGTGTATGATTTTTTTTTTTTTTCCTTTCAAGATCTCTGCACTTGTCCTAAGAGCTCAAGCATCGGAAATCTTACTTGAAGAGTTACAGCAGGGGTTTTCCCAGGCAAAGAGGGATGTTCAGGAACAGATGGTAAGTTAACAGTTAAATAAACATTAACTATGGTAAATATTTTGAGTAAACTCTAAGAGATCATGGAGGACAGAGGAGCCTGGCATGCTGTAGTCCATGGGGTCTCAAAGAGTAGGACACGACTTAGGTGACTTAACAACAACATATTAAATGCATCCTATCTTGAAATAATCTTTAATATGACTTTATCTTCCTGGCCAAAGTGGTTCCTGTTATGCTCTTCAGAGCCTACAGAACATTAATAATGAACAAGATTATGTAAAGAGATTATTCTTTTTTTAAACTTACCTCTTGATTAAAAAAAATGATCACATTTAACTTACTTTTCTTTGATTTGAGAAATCTAAACAAAATGAACTGTGGACTAGCATTTAATTTTCAGTTATAAATACAAGCAAAACGTTAACCTCTAAAAGCCCTAGGAGGTACAGCTTTTGAGCAGCTACTGTACTTTTCCTGGAGAGCTGACTTATTTAAAAAAAAAGCCTCAGTAACTTCATAGGCATTATGATATGATAAAAGTGCATCATAATTGCTACACTAATGGAGAACTTCCAGAAGGCTGTCAGTTTTGAGAGGAATAGGAACAGATAGCTTCCCAAACAAGAACTGCCTGGAACCTCTGCAGAATTGTTCTCCAGCTTTGGGCCTCCTCCTCCCCTGGCAGGTTCCATTTGCCTTGTTCTTGTATTTTCCCAGAGTTGGAGCCCTGCATCTGACGGCCCTTTGTAAATTACACCAGTGTTGGTCCTGCTGGAGTGATCCTGCAGAGTTGCCTCTTGTCCATCTCCTCCAGGGATGACGGGAAAACACACAAACCCTAGGTTGTATGGTAATTGTTTGTTTTTGAGGGGCACTGGGTCAGTATATGAATGGCCTTGAGCTGACCCCTGAATACCAGCCCTGGTCTGTTGAGGAACAGCTCATTCTCAACATTGACTGGAGAGTTTCATGTCTTTGCATTAATTAGAGAGTATGAAATAATAATCTGACCCCCAAAACAGTTAAATGCTGGCAAAGTTTCATTATTCAATTTCTTCTCTTCAGAGAAGAGTAGCTATGGTAATGGTTGGAATCTTGATCTCTCTCACTGTTTGTTTTGAAAATTTTCAAACTGAGAGATGTTTATGGAATGAACACTCATAAGATCTTCACTTAGGCTTACCAGTTAATATTTTGCCACATTTTATTGTGCTTCCAGTTGTTACTCAGTCTCTTTCATATATATGTAGGTTTTATAATGTACATGTGTATTTGTTTTTTTTCCTGAGCCATTTGAAATTAAGTTGTAGACATCATGACACTCCTAAATATTTCAGTATGTATCTCCAAAGAACAAAGAAGGTGTTCTACATAATCACAATACTATTATTATGTGCTTAAAATGTAACCATTGTTCCCCAAAGCCCTTGATTGTTTTAGTGCTGGTTTTACTTTGATCAAGGAACCAGTCAGAGATCACGTATTGTTACTTTGTTGTCATGTCACTTTGTTCTCTTTTAATCTAGAATAGTCACCCACTTCTTTTTTTTCCTTTGGCATTTACAACATTAACATTGTTAATAAGAGTCCAGACCATTTGCCTTGTAGAGTGCATTTGTCTGATTATTTCCACATGGTCAGACATTTGGGAAAGAATACTACATGGATGAAATGATTCAGCGGAATGTTCATAACAAGAGGCATGTTATGATGGGTGGTTCCGTTGTTGGTGACATTAAGTTCCATCACTTGGTTAAGATGGGGACACAATAGTTTTAGAATGATTACATTAATATTGCTACCAACAGCAAAGCTATTAAGTGAAGTTCAGCATTTATTTATTGGCCCTCCATATCCATTGGGTCCACATATGTGAGTTGAGTATCTCAAATTTGGTATGGGAGCGTGTCTTGGAACCAATACTCTGTGGATACCAAAGAACAACTGTAGTTATTTTTACCCTGAGAATGTATCCCAGGTGAGGATTTACAGTCTGGGTGCTGTGTTCAAAAATTACTTGAATTGGTTTTTCTTTCTTTTCTGCCTCTTGTTATGAACATTCCACTGAATCATTTCATCCATGTAGTATTCAGTTTGAATACAGTTCAGTTCAGTCGCTCAGTCGTGTCCGACTCTTTGCAATCCCATGAATCGCAGCACGCCAGGCCTCTCTGTCCATTACCAACTCCTGGAGTCCACCCAAACCCATGTCCGTTGAGTCGGTGACTCCATCCAGCCGTCTCATCCTCTATCGTCCCCTTCTCCTGCCCTCAATCTTTCCCAGCATCAGGGTCTTTTCAAATGAGTCAGCTCTTTGCATGAGGTGGCCAAAGTAATTGGAGTTTCAGCTTCAACATCAGTCCTTCCAGTGAACACCCAGGACTGATCTCCTTGCAGTCCAAGGGACTTTCAAGAGTCTTCTCCAACACCACAATTCAAAAGCATCACTTCTTTGGCGCTCAGCTTTCTTCACAGTCAAACTCTCACATCTGTACATGACCACTGGAAAAACCATAGCCTTGACTAGACGGACCTTTGTTGACAAAGTACTGTCTCTGCTTTTTAATATGCTGTCTAGGTTCGTCATAACTTTCCTTCCAAGGAGCAAACGTGTTTTAATTTCATGGCTGCAGTCACCATCTGCAGTGATTTTGTAGCCCAAAATATAAAGTCTTGACACTGTTTCCCCATCTATTTCCCATGAAGTGATGGGACTAGATGCCATGATCTTCGTTTTCTGAATGTTGAGCTTTAAGCCAACTTTTTCACTCTCCTCTTTCATTTTCATCAAGAGGCTCTTTGGTTCCTCTTCACTTTCTGCCATAAGGGTGGTGTCATCTGCATATCTGAAGTTATTGATATTTCTCCCAGCAATCTTGATTCCAGCTTGTGCTTCTTCCACCCCAGCATTTCTCATGATGTACTCTGCATATAAGTTAAATAAGCAGGGTGACCATATACAGCCTTGACGTACTCCTTTTCCTATTTGGAACCAGTCTGTTGAATACAAGCAGAAGCAAATGGAGCTGTGTATTACATTTTTGATTTTCTTCTTTTTTGATTTACTTTTTTGTTTTCTGAACAAGCAACATGGTTCATAAATCAGAACCATAAGCATATGTAATCACTTAGAAATTTCATTGCCATTCCCTCCATCCTTTCACTCAGTTCCCACCCACTCCCATACATGGTATTTTACAAGTATTCTTGGTTTATCTTTCTGTTTTCCTTGTTACAGTAATAAACAAATATAAACATATTCTCTTTTCCCTTCTTTCATATCCAAAAGGTAGTAGAGTGCTAATATTTTGTTGGGTTGAAATTAAGCATAAGGCAGCATTCTGGTCTGAAATAAATAAGAGCCGGTGGAATTAACCAAAACTTTTGCATGACCTTGCCTTCCTACCAGCAGCCTGGTTGTCCTTCGGAATGCAGTGGTCACCTTCTATGGGAGATCTTCTTGAACCCTCTCTGCTAATTAGATGCCCTTTGTCCGTTTATCACTGCGGTACCCTTGTCTGTTACAGCACCTGTAGTATGGTTAGGTGATTCTGGGGTTACTGGTCTTTCCCTCCACTGCACCATGAGCTTCTCTAGGGCAGTTTGTTGGTTATCCCTATTTCCCATAGGCAGTAAAATGCTTGGTTAGAATAGTAGCTGCTAAACAAATGTTGACGGTGGAGTAGTCTTGTTAAGTGTATGTTTTAAGTTCAATGGTTAGTATTAAAAATTATCAGAAATACTTTTACAGAATTGCATCTGCAATTGTATGTTATACTCAAATTAGCTGACTAACTTTTATATGATATAAATTCACAGGAAATACCTAAAATTGTTTTATACATCAGCCAGCAGAAAAAGTAAGAACATGTTCCATTTTAAGAATGAGCTCCTCAAATGCCCCGTATTTCCTAATATTTGGGGTCCTTGAGCCACTCACTGTGGTCCTGAGCTTGAACATATATGTGTGTAATGAAAGATGAAGTCACTGCTTTCTGTTTCTCCCTACTTCCTGTGGGATGCATGCTGTGAGGAAATAGGAGTTGTCTTGGAATATGCACTGTGTTTGATACAAGTCTCAATTATGTAAACCTCTTCCATTGAGCTAGAGATGCTGGTCCTAGGGATGTGGGGGAAGAAATTCATTACCTTCAAGCCTTTGGTAGAATCAGTGGAGAATGAGCTCAGGTACTTGCTTCATTTCCTATCCCCTTGAATATATGTAATGGCTGTAAGTCAGTAAATCTCTGGTCTGCTTGCTGTGAGTCTTACAGAGCTTTGTCATGTATCCTCCATCCTCAGCCCTTATTTCATTTGACCTTTGTTTTTCATTGGTGCACTTAGCAGCAGACAGGATTTACCTTTCTGGCTGTGATTAGTGTCTGTTTCTATTTTAGGCAGTGCTGATGCAGTCACGGGAACAGGTTTCAGAAGAACTGGTGAGGTTACAGAAAGATAATGACAGTCTTCAGGGAAAGCATAGCTTGCATGTGTCGTTACAACAAGCAGAAGACTTCATTCTCCCAGACACCATGGAGGTAACTTGTTTTCTATATGATCAAAAATGTAAACAAGTACATTTTTTGAAATGTCTATAAATTCTTCTTTTTAAAAAAGTTTACAAATAAATGCTAGAGAGGATGTGGAGAAAAGGAAACCCTTTTGTACTGTTGGTGGGAATGTAACTTGGTTTAGCCACTGTGGAGAACAGTATGCAGGTTCCTCAGAAAACTAAAAATTGAGTTTTCATATGATCCAGCAATTCCACTCCTGGGCATATATGTGGACAAAACTGTGATTTTAAAAAGATACATGCACCCCTATGTTCATAACAATGCTATTCACAATAGCCAAGACGTGGGAACTACCCAAATGTCCATCTACAGACGAATGGATAAAGAAGATGTGGTACATAATAGACAGTGGAAAAGACTCAGCCATAAAAAGAACAAAATAATGCCATTTGCAGCCACATGGACGCAACTGGAAATGTGGCCAAAAATAAAATAAAAACAACAACAACAAACTTTACTGAGATATAATTCACTTTCCAAATAATTTACCCGTTAAAAGTGTATAATTCGATGTTTTAAAATATATTCTCAGATGTGTAGCCATCAGCACAGTCATTTTTAGTACATATTCATAACCTCAAAGAGAATCCCCTTAGCTTTTATTCAGCCCTTCCTCCCCAAGCGTTAAGCAACAACTGATCTACTTTCTGTCTGTAGACTGTCCGTTCTTTCATATGAATGGAATCATGTAATTTGTGGTCTTTTGTGTCTGGCTTCTTTCATATATCTTTTTGTTTTCAAGGTTCATTCATGTCATATAGCATGTTATCAGTATTTCATTCGTGTTTATGACTGAATAATCCTCTACTATATGGCTGTTTTGTTTATCCCTTTGTCTACTAATGGACTACTAATGGGTTGTTTCCACTTTGGACTATGAATATGTTGCCATAAACATTCACATATAAGTTTTGGTGTTTTCATTTCTCTTGGGTTTAAACCTAGGAGTGAATTTGCTGGGTCATTTCTCCACATTCTCACTAACAATCATTGTTATCTCACTTTGTGATTATCGCCATCCTGGAGGGTGTGAAATGGTATCTTATTGTAGTTTTGATTTCTCTTTCCCTAAGGTTAATTTGCATTTCCCTAATGGTTATTGAGCATCTTTTCATATGTTTATTGGACATTTTTATGTCTTCCTTGGAGAAATACCTGTTTTAAGATCCTTTGCTTACTCTAAAATTGGGTTGCTTTTTATTTTTTTGAGTGATAAGAATTCTTTATACATTCTAGATATAAGTACCTTATCAGGTAAATAAATGATCTACAAGTGTTTTCTCCCATTTTGTGGATTGTCTTTTTCATTTTCTTGATGGTGTCCTTTGAAACCTAAAAGTTTTAAATTTTGATAAAGTCCAATTTATCTCTCCTTTTCTTCTGTTGGCTTATGCTTTCAGTGCTGTATCTAAGACTCCTTTGCCAAATTGAAGGTCTCTATCATTCTTGCAGGATAATTGAGAATGCACCAGAAATGAAATATTTGAAGGGGGTCTCCATGCTGGCTCCTTGTGATGTTAGGTTTTCTATATAGCACTTAGGATACAGCACACTCCTTCTGTCTTCTGGTAACTTTTATAACACTTGATCACTTCCATTCTTTTGTGGTTGGGTGGATTTTTTAAAGAAATTTGTAATTGTTAAATTTTAAAAAGTCAGACATTACAGAGATTTATAGCTTAACAGTGTTTCCTAATCCTGCCTTACAGATTCATTCCCTACTGTTTGGACCTCATTCTGTTTTCCTTACAGATGTTAACATGACTTATTTTTTGTTCTTATTTACACAGGCTCCATTGCCTGCCCTTCCTTTTAGCTCCTTGCTGCTTCCCTCTCCTTTCCCTGCCCTCCCCCAGCCTGTGGTCTCAGCTCAGGTTACTGACACTCTGAAGAGCTCTCTGTCCTTTCTGAACTGGTGACTGGTATCATCAGGGAGAAAGTCTGGGGGACCTGCCTACTTTTGCTGTCAGTATACCACTTTCCTTGTCAAACTTTTCTCTTGGCAGGAAAGATTCCTCTCTTGCATGTTCTGTAGAGACTTTTAATACCTAGATTTTTAAGAAATTCCAAGAATCCAAGAATCCTTGAAGATTATAACCAGTCTAGCCTGTAAAGCTTGATTCTTTAATAAAATCTTAATGAAATTTTCCTTGATACAGATTTTCAATTACTTTTTTTTTCTTGCTGTTCTTTAATTTATATACATTTGGTAGTTATCTAAGAAGCCCAGTTTTTACTGTAGGGTTGCTTTAGGATATAATTGGGAGGGTTTTTAGAAGAAGACAACTAAAATTAAGGGAAAAAGTAAAATAAGACTTAAACTGAATTTATTACAGAAAAAAAGCTGATCACCTTAGAAAGCCTCTCATTGCATACTTGCCTCAGACCTAATAGTACTTTGCCTTTGTGGTAGATGTTCAACAAGTGTTTATTTGAATGAATAAATAAATAAGTATATTTTGTCATCTTGGAGTTCACACTTGCTTCTGAGTTTCAGTCTTTTTGGTCTTCATTCACTAACTCCTCTCAAATTTAAGCAGATAATAGTGTAAGTGTCTAAGCTATTAATAGTGAACCCCATATTGTAAGTCATCCAACATTTTAATTTTTCCATTTATGAAACAGTTTTGAGGGAAAAATTTTAGTTCACAATATACATTTTTTGCTTGGCAGTGTTATCTTATTTCTATAACATACTGAATATTAACATGGCATGACACCTGCCTCTTGAAGCCCAAAAGGGTTGGGTTCAACATCCTAAGTTTTGAACTGTCTAAAATAATATCTGAAGTTCTGGTTGCAGAAAATCTTTAGCTTTTTTTGTTTATTTTCTTTCACCCTTAAAAACCCAATAACTATTTGTTTCTTGGATCCAGGCACTCCGGGAGTTGGTATTAAAATACCGTGAGAATATCGTTAATGTGCGGACAGCGGCAGATCACATGGAAGAGAAGCTGAAGGCTGAAATACTTTTCCTGAAAGAGCAGATTCAAGCAGAACAGTGTTTAAAAGAAAATCTTGAAGAAACTCTGCAGCTAGAAATAGAAAACTGCAAAGAAGAAATAGGTGAAGATAAAAGTGATGTAGTTTAGAATTGGAGGCACTGAATAAAACTTTTCTCTGGTTATAAGAAGTAGTACATAGTCTTGGAATGTAGAAAACAAAAAGTATAGGATGGAACTAAGTAAGGACTCAGTCCCTTTCCCCATATGTTCTGATATAGCCCCTGATAGGGAGTTTAAAAAAAACCCAAACTCATCTTTTTAGGAGCTCTGGTGCCTCTCTGGCAGTTACTAAATAGACAGGGAACTCAGGACTTGAACCCAGATACTGGAGCCTGTGAGAAGAGAGGTGGCATTTCCTTCAGAACTTAGAAGTGTTAACAGACTTCTGCCAGGCTCACCCCGCCCCACCCCACCACATCGTGAAGTGTCGGTATTTGAGGCAGAGATTATGCCATAGCGTTCATTGGTGTGTGCTCTGACTTTGACACGAGCTTGAATGTTATGCTGATTGGTTGGGGATAATTGTGAGAAGAGGATGCTGGTCCCCCACCACCACCCTGCTCACTGTGTTCAGTACATTTGTCTTCTTTTGTTGTGAGATTGAGCTATGGTACAAAAGGGCATTTTAAGATTTAAATGCAAAATAATCAGTAAATGCTAACATGTCTCCTTTTTTCCTCCTAGCTTCCATCTCTAGCCTAAAAGCTGAATTAGAAAGAATAAAAGTAGAAAAAGGACAGGTAAGTTTCACAAGTTTCAAATTGATTCTGTCAGCAGCTAATAGGTGTTTATTGGAGTCCTACTGTGCTATACTCAAGGAATAAAGTATAGTTAGAACATAGTCCCTGCCTTCAAGGAACTCCCAGGAAAAGTATAGTAGCATGTGATGAAATATAGTGGCTGATGACAGTAGATACTGATGAGAGCCTGCTCTGTGTTGCCGGGAGGAGATACAGGGAAGACTGAGATGTGACTTAGTTTGGAGCTTCCACTGTGGTGGGAAGATAGGCAAGGCATGGTCTTTTCTTTAAAGGATATTTATTTGGCTGGTTTAAGTGACTGCGCTGGGTCTTAGTTGTGGCATGTGAGATCTAATTACCTGAACAGAGATCGATCCTTGGCCCCCTGTATTGGGAGCATGGAGTCTTAGCTACTGGACCACCCAAGGCATGGTCTTAACATGATATGTACTTAAAGCTACCATGGAAATATGTATGAAGTCTGTTACAAACAGGAGGTGATGTTTTCTACCTGGCTTAGTCTCCGTCTCTTAGACCTCATGAACACCTTCTGGTAAATGACCCTGTTCAGCTCACTGGCCTCATAATTCCTTGAGTCAGTGACCTTTACCTCCACCCGGCCCTTCCTTCCCACACTCCTGCCTGCACCTTGCCCCACTTCTGACATCTCCCTCCAGGCTCATATCTCCTGACCCCAGTCTACCGTCTTTCTAGCCCTTTATCCTGTAGGTTTATCTGTCTGAGAACCTCATTCAGACATTCAGTTCCTTGAACTTTTCCTTTTCTTCTGGTTTTAGCAGCTTCCTCATGACTTTTCTTTCTTTGCTTCTAAGTGGCGTCTGACAGAGCTTGTCTCTTTAGCTAGTCTCCCCCAGTGCCTGCAAGCCCCCTCGTACCTTGTCCTTCTGCTGACCTTACTCGATATGCCCAACCCAGGACTAATCCTGGTGTCCACCTTCTCTGCCTCTTGGACCACTGGAAGGAGTAACACGCCTGCTCCTGGTGCCACGTGTTGCTCAGTAGCTTTTCATCTGTTCTTAGTTGTTCCCTTCCGTTCCCTGCAGTGGCTGTTCAGTCACCACTCACCTCACCTCATGATGGCCTTGTACCCCTATCAGAAGCAGGACCATCTTCAGCTCTTGCCTCCGCAGTAACATGTTTGCCTTTTTCCTCCCAGTCTTCTCTTTTCTTGCATCTTAAGAAGGGGTGATGACCTCATTCTGACCAGTCTTCTGTCACTGCACATGTGCTTTGACTGAACCACTCATGTCTTTTCCTGGCATCTTCGCTGTCTTCCTCTTTCACTGTGGGCCTTGAACTTCTGTGTGTTAATTGGTTTTTTCCATTTTGCATAACCACTAGGAGGCTCAGAGGCCTCCTAGTAAATGGGAGATGTTTCTCTTTGAATTACACTTCTTTCTCCAACTACCAATCTTTCTTCTTCCTTTTATGCCCAGAGTTCTTGAAAGAGTCATCTCTACTTCCTGACCTCCCAGTCATTCCTCACCCACTGCCATCTGGCTTCGGCCTCCTGGTGCAGTCAAGGTTGTGCTGGCAGTAGTCACCAGTGTCCCAGTGTGTCTGTCTTCCCCACTCCCACTGTTTGGGTTGACTTCAGTACTCACCTAACTCTTTGTAACAGCCTAACTTCTTTCCCTGACTCCAAAATGTATCCCTTTCCAATTAACTTTTGTATTGAAACCAAGGTGATCTTTAAAGATTATAAACTTGACTGTGAGCCAATCTGGTTTAAAACCCTTCAGTAGTTCCCTTAGCCCGGTTGGGCTCCCCTGCCTCACCACTGCCTCACCACTGCCTCTTGGGCCTCAGCCTCCAGGGCCAGCACCTCAGTTCCTTAACTCATTATTTTTATGTGTCAGCTCCCTCCTTTTGGAGTCTCTCTCCACCTTCTCCCCTTTACAGCCCCTTTAAGGGTCAGATGTCATCTCTTCAGGGAAGCCCTTGCCAACTTTTCTGGCAGAGTTAAGTGCTTCTTCATCCATGGTCGTATGCCACAGTTAACTTACATGTCTGTCTCTCCTGCAGCATGTAGGAGGTACCTAATAAACGTTTAGTAAAAGAAACAATAGGTCTTGAAGAACAGATTGAAAATCCACAGATATCAGAGGGTAAGGAGACGATTCCAAGCAGAGCCAATACCCAAGGCCTAGGAAAACGAGCCACTGGGTGCGGCTCTGCAGGCTGCTGGCTCCTCTGGCAGCCGTGCTGTCACCTGCAGGGAGTTTCTGTGTTTCAGCTTTTTCCTTCTTAATTTTACAGTTGGAGTCCACATTAAGAGAGAAGTCTCAACAGCTTGAGAGTCTTCAGGAGATGAAAATGACGTTGGAAGAACAGCTGAAGAAAGAAACTGCTGCTAAGGTGAAACATTTTTGTTGGTAGTTTCATTAAAAAAAAAAACAAAAACAGGGACTTTCCTGGTGGTTCAGTGGCTAACACTGCGCTCCCAGTGCAGGGGGTCCAGGTTCGATCTCTGGTCAGGGAACTAGATCTGACCTGCCACAGCTAGGAGTTTGCATGCCACAACTAGGACCTGGCCAGCCTAATATATAAATAATATTTTAAAAACCACAGCAAAGTAAAGGATGTGGGATCACATCTTCCCTGTTTAAAAAATAGCCCTGCTCTTTTGATAGAGTCCCCTTCTGAAAGCTGGTGACTCTCCGTTTCAGGGAGAAAATGGATTTCTCTCTTCAGAGCTGGGTTAGGTCTCTGCACACTGCCAGCTTTGTGGGGCTCTGTCACAGGCCCCGCTGGCTGAAGGCCATGAACCAGACTTGGCACCATCAAAGCCAGAGACACTGCTCTGGAAGTGCCATTCCATTCAATTGATTTTATCCAGTGGGGCACTGAATCGTATTTGCTGCCCACATTCTGATTAGTCCTGTTAGAATAAAAGTGCATGGGGCTAATTGTGGGGTAAGTTCGCTTTCAGGGGGGCTGTGGTCTGACCTTTAAGTGTAAAAATGGGTTTTTTGATAGTCCTTTGATTTTAGAAAGGCTCACATGCACGGGTCCTGATGGTTTCTGTCAGAAAGACTGGAGATAGCAGGGCTGCCTAAGGCTGACTCAGAGGATTTTCCTGGCAGATGCTTAACTGTCATGATTGTCAGAGAAAAGCCCTGAAGTTTCTCTCCCTGTTGCTATGATAGCTGTTGATCTTAACAGCAGCTAATTTTTGATGATTAGTCATTGTCAGTGGGCTGCTGGGGGTGAGAGGTGGGGCTTGCACTTTCGTTTTAATTTGGCTCTAACACTTGATTCACTTTAGGGTCTAGAGCAGGTAGCTTAGGCAGCTTGCACCCTTGCCTTGTGAAGACAGAAATAAAGGGAGACTAACACCATCTTAAAGGGTGACAGGCACTCTTTTTCCTCTCTTGCAGTAGGGAACAAGTGCTGCCCAGGTTTCCTGAGTGACTGATCTGTGGCTTTCCAGCATTAATCCTCATTCAAAACTTGTATTTTTTTAGGTTACTGTCGAACAACTAATGTTTGAAGAGAAGAACAAAGCTCAGAGATTGCAGACTGAACTAGACGTCAGTGAACAAGTGCAGAGAGATTTTGTAAAGCTTTCTCAGACCCTTCAGGTGAGGCATTTGGGAAACCCCTAGATGGAACACCAAGGAGGCACTTTCGGGGTTCTTGGCCTCCAGGAGAATTTTCTAAACCCTGACTCAACCTCTGACAAAGCCTAGAAGACTAGAGACTATGGTTGCCCCTGCCCCATATTCCTGCCTGGTCATTTCAGATGGAAACCTGTCCCTCCATTGTCCCTCACATGTACCCCTTTTCTTCCTCCTTGCTGCCCTTAAGGGTGGTATGTAAAGCCCTTACATGACATGTAAGACTTTTCCCAACCAGGCCTGTCTCTACACCTTGCATTTTATACTCTAATTTTTAAAAACTACTTGTGGTTCCTTACACCCAACATGGTGTTCCCTCTGGAAGCATCCTTGTCTCATTGCCCCCTTGTTCCTTCTTCAAGGTCCTGCTTATTAGCTTTTTCCTCCCTGTGGAACCCTCTTTGAGTCCCCAGGCGTAGTGTTTAGTATATTGTGCTGAAATTCTGTAAAGTTTGTTCCCTCCCCTATGGCTTCTCAGGGATCAGGTCCCACTCATCTCCATAGTCCCAGCGCCTTACACTGGGTCTGTTACACAGCAGCTGTGGGTAAGTATTTCTTAGTTTGTTTTTATTTTAATCTTTTAAAAACTTATTTTTAATTGAAGGATAGTTGCTTTATAGTAGTGTTTGATTTCCTCCAACATCAGCATGAATCAGCCATGGGTATACATATGTCCCCTCCCGCTTGAACCTCCCTCCCAGGAATTTTTTGAATTTACTTGTTCTTACTGCCTTCTTTGAAGTAGCTTGTCTCTGGTGAGTTATCTCCATTTCAGCTAAACCAGTCACAGTAAACCAGAAAGTCAAGCAAGAGCCACCTGCACTTACGTCACTGCGTTATTTCTCTAGGTGCAATTAGAGCGGATCCGACAGGCGGACTCCCTGGAGAGAATCCGGGCAATTCTGAATGACACCAAACTGACAGACATTAACCAGCTCCCCGAGACATGACACCCTCATGGCAGGACTCTCGCCTGCACTTTGGGTTTTTAACTCATCTTTAGAGCAACATTAATTATTATTTAACTCGTAACTGAAGAAGTCGTCACACACACACAAAGGAAGACTGGAGGAATGTTTAATTCTAGTGGGAGGAGACTGTGCAGCACAGGAGCAGCAAACAGCCAGGGGAACCTGCCGCAGAAAGACCTTCCAGACGGGAACACTAACCAGGCTCCAGACTGGCTCCAGCAGCGTGGCATCAGACTTGGTGCTGGAGAGAGTGCTGTTTCCTTGCCTGCTTTATCGACATTTCCCTGCCCTAAAGCACCCTTCTAATAGTGTTTGAAATGACATTTCCTGTTCATAGGTGTTGGAAGAGAGAATTTTTTTTCCTGTTGTCTAGAGTTCATCAGTAACAGTATTCAGCTAGCAGACAGGTGTAGTATGCGGTATGAATATTTTATATTAAAATATGAAGTTTGAGAGCAGGCCATTGGCTAGTGACTGTATTTCCTAGCTCAGTGTATTTTTTTTAAACCATTTTATCTTGCGTTGGAGGACCTTAAATGCTACTGAAACTTGCCTGAGAACCATAAGACGGTGGCAAACAAAACCAATTCAGTTGGAACTGAATTAAGAGAATTTGAAAACTTGGCTGGGGCTATATGTATTGGAAGTTGAGGTTAAAGGAAAAGCACAAGAAACTGTTTGGAAGCACTTTTTCTGCTACCCGGTAAGTTTTGTGGACCCACAGGTACCAAGGTCAAGCTGAACCCACACCATCTACTTTTGAAAACTGTTTTAGTTATTGGATCAGTGGAAGAAACATTAATAAAACAAGCTGTCTGTCTGACAACACCTAGTATAAATGTATAAGTCTGCTGCTTATTTTCAACTTGAATCAGTGGATTTGAGTTCTGTTTGTTTCAAAATTGTCAGATACAAAAATGGTGATAACTAGGTTTGGCAGATACCTGTTTAGTATTTTTCTTTTGTATTTTAGACCTGGAGTGTGATGATGCTTATGGTGAAGTTGGGGAAACCCACCTAGTTCATCAGTTTGGAAATCTGCTTTGTCATTTCTATGAGGTTAAATTCCTTCCTGTGTCAGAAAGCGTCAGTGGACAGGTTGTCTTTGCCGTAGCCTTACGAAGTGTTGCAGAAAGCACAAGAATGGATGTGTGGTCACTGTTTACATGCAGCT
Organism: Capra hircus; assembly: GCF_001704415.2. Taxonomy (NCBI): domain Eukaryota; kingdom Metazoa; phylum Chordata; class Mammalia; order Artiodactyla; family Bovidae; genus Capra; species Capra hircus. The sequence continues at coordinate 25,963,992 of NC_030826.1, read as the reverse complement.
ACTGTTAGCCAGTGGAAGGCTATGCTGTTTTGTCAATAATTCTTCGTACAGGTGGTTCAAAACTAAAACTCTTATTTTCAAGTACTCTTTGTGGTTGGTGGTGTGAAGGAACTATGTGGGAATTAAGTGGATTAGGTAGATTTTCTGGCTCAAGTAAACCTACAACTTGAATTCTTTGTTATAAATGAAGTGATAATGAACTAGCCCTAAAGATCTTTATTTCTGTCTTCCATAAGACAAGATATGGCCTACATACCTCATTCCTTGGGCTACTGCTGTAGTCTTACATTAATGATTATGAATTTGAAAGTAAATACTAATTATGGAAATAGTGCTATAGGCTTGCATGCATGAAACATTTTAATTGGTTTAAAGTCCTTTTGTAGAATGGGGTACTTGGGTTTCCTTTAAAGGAAACATGTATCCTCATTGAATTACAGGGAATTTTTATTAATTCCAAAAAAGCAATCACTTTAAATTATGTCAGTATAAGATCAGTTCCTTGGATAAACTCCAAGCTCATTTGTTTTAGATTATTATTAAAACTGGCACTGTAGTAATCAAGGTGGATAATTCATAATCTTCCTGAATGAACTGAACTACAGCTCCCAGGGAACTGCTAGGCTGAGATTGGGCACCTTGCTCATGTTTTTCTCCATAAGATGGTTCTGGGCCAATAAAATGATGATTAGGAGAGTGTGAGCAGTCTTTACAGTGGCAGATGCAAATTGTTGGAACCCACTTTTTGGAGAAAAATCTGCTAGAAAAACTCAGACTAGGTTTTGTTAACAATGTCTTTCTGGTATGAAACACCTCTTTAAACTGGGTTTTCTGTATAAATGGGAAATTGATTTGGAAGGCAGTGTTTAGCTCTCCAAGACAAACGAAAAGGTCGGGTTTCACAAGTGTTCCTGTGCTTGTATTCAGTCCATGTACACATGTTCCCACGCATGTCTAACCTTATTTTACCCCTTACCTGTAACCTACCTTACCATGTGGCTTTTCATCGGCAGTCACTTAGCCATTTCTAGGCAGGTATAGTATTACCTTTCGGAACTCATATTTGGCAGGTATAAAAATATTACCTAAAGCTAAAGGACAAAACCATATACTGTATACCAAGCTCTGTTTCTCCATTTGAGATCCTACATGTGCACCTCACACCCATTAGTGCCATGTACCGGGACACAGCACAGCCCAGCTCAGCTCTGAAAGGTAATACATGCCTGTCATGGAAGTGAGCCAGTGGTGGCCTTGCAACCGTGGAGCCTGAGTTCCGCTCTGAGCAGATTTCAGGTATAACCATTTGTTAACTGTACTGGAGGTGTGTCCTTAAGAAAGTGTTCAAATTAAAAAAGCTGCTGCCTAGTCTACCGTGTGGCCTTTTTCTTTCAATCTGAGGGTTCTCTTCAGAGTCACATTTCTGGTGTTGCTATACTTTAAGATGCAGCTTTTATTCTTGCTCAAATATGGAGAAAACTCAGTAGGGTTTATGGAGGTCTGTAGGGTTTATGGAGGTCTGGCAGTGTGTAGCTCAAAATCTCAGGCTTTTTTTTAAAATACAAGCATTTATTCAATTAATTATAAAATATATAAAAAGTGATGTACAATCACACCAAAGTTCATCCAGAATACCTCTATAAATTATGAGACTGATACGCTAACAAGGCACCTGCTTCTTTATAAATCAGTGGTACTTGTTCATTTTATGAGATTAAGCCTTCACATGTGTTAACTTCAGATGCGAGTCTGTTCCTAGTGGTTCAGAAGTTTACATGATTTCGGATGTCGTTAATTTGCTTCACCATTTCTCTTATGTGCTCACCCCTGTAAAATCATACAGTTACTCACTTTGGGGGAATACAATGAATTAATAAGCCATTAATAATTAACACTGATTCTTAAGAATTTAGTAATGTTGAAATATTTTAGAAGTGTTTTGCTAAATTAATGGCTTAAGGTTTCAGATGGATGGTGATAGGAATTCATTTAAGGATAGAGACAGCAAATACAGTAGTGCAACTGCTGGGAATATTTTTGAACATATTCACTGGGGAACACCTGGACCACCCAACAGAATTACAAAGAAAGACATCCATTTTGACACTCCCTCCATACTCATCTCTTAAATGCTTATTTATCACTATCATATACCTCCTGTCTTGGTAATTTGACTTGCAAAATGTCAAATGCTCTTATCTGGGCAAAGAAAGGTTGATTTTGGCATTTTGCAAAGTGAGAACTACCTGGCAGTAACAGCTGATTAGTAGTACTACTTACTCCTCCTTCAGGATGGACTGAATGCATTTTCGCTGGTAGGCGCTGAGAGTAATGGTGGGCTTTTGAGGACTCAGTACCTTTTCCATCTTTCGTTGTTGATAGTCTTTTTTCATAGTAACCTTAAGTATCAAAAAGAACACAGACACTTTAGCTGTGGTTTGCTATACATTTTCATATTTATTTTAGCCTATTCTTTTTACACTTGACAAAATTATTTTCTGTAGAAGGAACACTTTGAAAAGTACCAACCAAATGTAGCCACCTTGTATCCATTCCTACCTGTTTGATGGCATTGCCCAAATGTCTGAGTTGATCAGGTATCAGCTGTAATTCTTTCTTCATGTCTCTCTCACTGTCAGAGAGAACTGGGAGCTGAGAGTGAAAACTGTGAAGTACTTTTTTCATCCTGCAAGAAGTAAGTAATAAGCAAATGTCGCAGCTTAAGATCTCAGCTCCTTGGGAGGAACACAATCCCAACTGAAGCTTCTAACATATGAATCTGGTGCTTGTGAAGGAGGGCCCTCCAGGGTGGGTTTGGGGAAGGCATCACTGCACTGCGTTCTGTAGGATACACCTCACAGGGAGTGCCCAGCACCTGAGAACTTGTAACACTAGTAGTACCTGAATGGAGAGCCGAACGTTATGCAGTTTATATAGCCCACTGACCTGTTCATGATGTCTTCTTGTTTTTCCTTGGCTTCCTCGTATTTGTCGGCTAAGCGCTCAGCCATTTCCCGTAGACTTTTCCTAATGGCATAAAAAGCAAGAGTCTCTAGGAGTCCACCATGATGGTGAAGCCGCTGACGTTGCTCACTATCTTAGGCAGAGCTCCAGCTCCAGTCTAGCTGAACTGTTTGCTTCCTGTCTGGTCTTGGCGCTTACCTCTCCTCTCGACAATAGTTGAGATCTTCTAATTGTTTCTTTTTTTGGTCACATAACAGTTTGACCCTTCAAGAACAAAAGAAGTTTAATCAGAAGCTGGGTACCAGCCAGGGTTAGTCTGTGAACAGAGGCCATCCTACCTCCGCTGAATCTCCTCCTTTGCCAGGTCCTGTTTTAGAATGTACTGTTCTCTGAACACCTGGGTGGCTCTGCTGATGAGCTGAAGACATTCTTCGGGAGGAGGAGCCATATCTTTTTCAGATGATCTTAAAAAAAATTCTATCCTTAATTGAATAAAACAACTGAAAACAAACTCAAGACATAACTACTATTTACAGTTCCTGTTTATTCTTCTCAAATGCCTCCTGGTATCTGTTCTCTCCCTCTGTTCTCACTAGCTGATTAAAGGTGCCCTTTCATATAAAATATATATGAAAAGAAACAACTAAGGACAAAGAGGATGAAAACAGACATTTTACAAAACAGAGAAGGGAGGCACTATTTAAAACTGATAGGCCTGGGACTTCCTGGTGGTCCAGTGGGTAAGAATCTGCCTGCCAGTACAGGGGCATGAGTTCGATCTTTGGTCTGGAATCTAAGATTCCCTCATGCCGCGGCACAACTAACCCCATGCACCACCAACTACTGAAGCCTGTGCAGTAGAGCCCGCAGTCTGCAATAAGAGAAGCCACCGCAATGAGAAGTCCCCACAGACTGAAACTAGAGGAAGCTCACATGTAGCAGTGAAGACCCAACACAGCCATAAATTAAAGCAAAAAATTGATATGCTCTAAATCCCATACTTCAAAAATGCTGGATTTGCAACACTACGTTGCAAAATGCTTCTAATATGCTTTTCAAAGGAATCCGGGGTTTCAGCGAGAATACGGAGGGGAGACTCTGCTACTTCAACATCCTCTCGGGTACAAAGCAGGGGAGGAGACGCTGGATGGACTGTGCTTCTGCAAAATAAATAACACTGACCATGGAGATACTTGCTTTAAGTATAAGAAACATGTTGCATTTATCCGGAATTCTGAGGGTTAAGAAACTATAATATGTAACAAAAACTCTAACTTCAGAAAACTTCAAAGACTGAAGACTTCAACAGCTTGGCAAGTGACTGACTTTGCAATAATTCAAACCTGGGCGATTGTTAATAATGTTACTTTACATAGACAACTTACATTTCAGGGAGTTGGCAGAAAAAATGATTAGAAGGTATCTAGATAACCAATAGCTCACTATGGGTTCCTTAAGGGGAATAAGAATTATGAGTTCAGCTGCATACCACCTTTCTTCCAGAGTTTACACATTCTATGATGAGCCTGTGAGGCTGGCAGAGATGTAGAAATTAAGAGTGAGTGTGGACTTTTAAGTCAGAAAGCCCCATATGTGCAGCCTCATTCTTGGTGTTCCCTATGACTTCAGCATCTACTTAACCTCTCTATTCCTGTTTCCTCGTCTATGGAATGAGGATAACAGTGCTGTCCTTGTAGTGTGGTGGTTTAGTTGCTCAGTCGTGTCTAACTCTGTGACCCCATGGACTGTAGCCCGCTGGTCTGATTATAGGATGGAGTGCAGGTAAATGGCTAGTACTTCTGAGCCTGACAGAGAGTTTAAAATCACTAAATCTAACTCATATTAATGATGGAGTTCAGTGTTTTAGTATTCTTTACACACTTTAAAGCTCTCAATTCTGCTAGCCAAAGGAGATGCCAGAAATTATGTGTAAAAGAAACTCTTCCAGAGATGGCAGGAGCAACAGAAATACCCCACTTCCAACCCTCCAGTCAGAAGCCAGAGCATAAACCATGTACTTTCAGTCTGGTGACTGAGGGCAACATCCCAGCTTAGATTTTGCAGAATTAATGAGAGCTCTGTGGGAACCCAAGAGCGGGACTTACAGTAAAGGCCTGACGAGGCATTCATAGGTACTGGTGACGCAGATCATTGTTGGCCCCAGGATGTCAGGGACAATCCAGAATCCTCGAATCGGAGCTGGCTGCCTGAAAAGAACACACAGCCATAGTTACACTGCAGAGCAGCCAAGGCAGTGGATCCAAAGCAACAACATGGCTGAGGTTTGTGGCCTTCTCAGGCCTGGGCTAGCAGTTGCCTGGGACGTGCTGTCAGGGCAGTAACCTCAGAGGTGGTGACTGGAAAACCCGTACCACTTACAGCTCCATGGGGCTGGATCAAGCTGTCACTCAGCAGCCTGAGGCAGGCCACTGACTTGCAGGTCACTCGGGAGCCCACAGCCCTCTGGTACTTGCTGTCATCTCAGCAGTTACCACAATATCATGAAGCCAGTTCTCTATGCGTCTTTCTCCCCAACCTGCCCAGAAGCCCCAGGGACCTCTGCATACCTAGCAGAGCACCCAACACAGTTAAGAGCTCACAATCTGTTGAGTAGTGTCTTTCTGACATTAAAAAATTCAACGCAGGCCAGCATCTGTGTCACAGGATTCACTGTACCATGCACAGCAGGCAGCTTCAAGTCATGGTTCTTACTCCACTGAAGAAACCGAAAACTGTGGACCTCAGACAGGAGCTGTCTTTCCTGCCAGTGCGCTCCTCTCCTACCCAGATGCTTCTCTCACTCCCACAGCTTGTTTCTGCCCCTGCGCAGTGGATAACACCCCCCCTCTCCCCTCTTCTGAGAACCACTCTATCGGCTGCGATCACAAACCTCCCCACTGTCTACTTACCCTCAGCTTATAAACAGCTCACACCTGTCCCACCTGAAGCACTCTCCTCAACCTGCTCCCTCTCCCTTTAGAGCCAGCAGTCTCTCCATAGGCGCCTGCAGCACTATTTCTCCTGCCACATCTCCCAGTTGTCTTATTTTGCAGAGGGAGGGGAGTGATGGTGAGTTGGGGGGAGTCTGGGAAGTTAAAATTTTTATTTTGTGTTTTTAGTGTGTGAAATATACACACAAAGGAGTACATATGTGCACTCTGCCACCACTCTCCAGGCCAAGCCTTAGAACACTGCAGGGGCCTTAGACTTCCCATGTCACTCTCCCTGACCACAACCTTCCACTGGATTTCTGTGACACTCAGGTTCTTGTTTTGTTTTATAGCTTTCCTATCTATGTACATATACACTGGTATTCAATACTGTTTAATTTTACCTGTTTATGAAATGTTCATACATGAGATTTTTATTGCCTGTTTTCCCCATTCATTTTTCACCCGTGCTATCCTCTCCTGCCCCAACAGCATTTCTCTGTGGTTCCTGATGAGCCTCCATGTGGACACTTCACCTCTCTGCAATGCTCTGCTGTGCTTATCTGAGGCTGCTGGGATCCTCCTCCCAAGCATCCTTCCCTGGGTTCTCTTTGAGTCTCTCTGGCAGTCCTTTACTCCAGTTTCCCTCCTGGGCTGGGTTCCTCATCCTCCACTCGCTGCTTGGAAGAAAGTGCTGACTCCTTGCTCAGGTCTCCTCTACTCACTCTAGGCCCTTTCCAGAGGAACCTATTTTGGTTTATTCTAGTCATCAAATATTTACTGAGTATATCCCAGGCATCCTGTCAAGACACTTCAGTGTACAGACTGAATGGTATATGGTATATGGTACAGGTGATGGGATAAATAAAGTATGAAACAGGGCTTCCCTGGTGGCTCAGTGGTAAAGAATCCACCTGCCATTGCAGGAGACATGAGTTCGATCCCTGGTCTGGGAAGATCCCACATGCCTTGGAGCAACTAAGCCCATGTGCCACAACTACTGAGCCTGTACCCTGCCACAAGAGAAGCCAGCACAACGAGAAGCCCTCACACTGCAATGAAGAACAGTCCCCACGTGGTACAACTAGAGAAGACTATGGCGCAGGAAGACCCAGCAGAGCCGAAAAGGAATTATATATATACATATAAAAGTGTGAAAAGACATGGTCTTTGCCTTCATGAAACATATATATTCTAGTAGTGGTGACAGACAGTAAATAAACACAAACATGAATATAAATATGTGCTTCAAAGATACAGAATAAAAGAATTTGAAGGGGTTCTGGGAAATCAAGGGAACCCTCTATAAAATGATATTAAGATCAGATAGAAGAATCATAGTCAAGTGAAGCCTGGGGTTATGACAGGGGAAATACCTCTGAGACAGAGGACGCACAATGTGGAGTGGCCATGGGCAGAGGAGAGCTTTTGAAGAACAGATTCTTTTGGGGTGAAGAATGCTGTCTACATGTGAGTGTAATATTCACATATACCCATGGACCTGAATTACTGCAACAACTACTATCTGTGTTTACAAGGGTGAGAAGGTCCTTACCTGCATGGCAGCGGCTTTGTACAAAGAATGTGTTCTACAAAGCATTTCTGTTCTGTAGCCAGTTCCTGTAAACTGTCCTTATCTTCTTCATCTACAAAAGAACACACCACAGAACACAAATCCATTATCAGATATAAGGATAGCAAGTATTTACCCCCATTCTGTAGGTTGTTTTTAGTGTTTTCTTCTACGTGGTATATCATTTTTGTTTTCATATTTTAGTCTTGGATCAATTTTGAGTTCATTTTTGTGTCTGGCGTGAGGTAATAGTCCAATTTCATTCTTGCATGTAGATGTACACTTGTCCCAGCACCATCTGTTGAAAAGACTATTCTTTCCCCCATGTAATTGTTCTAGGACCACTGCCGAAACCAACTTACTATAAATCTAAGAGTGTATTTCTGGACTCTCAATTCTATTCACTGACCTGTATCTGTATCCTTACACCAGTTATCATACTGTTTTGATTACTGTACCTTTCTAATTAGTTTTGAAATTGCAAAGTGGGTCCTCCAACTTTTGTTCCTGTTTTTCAAGATAGTTGTTACATCTACACTCATAAGAGATATGAGTCTCTAGTCTTCTTTTCTTGGATGTTGTTGTCTGGCTTTTAGCACATTATCCTCATAAAGTGATCAGGGAAGTGTTTTCTCCTCTATTTTTTGTAAGAGTTAGGAAGAACTGGTATTAATTCGTCAAAGGGCTTCCTAGGTGGTACAGTAGTACAGAATCCTCCTGCTAATGCAGGAGACATAAGAGATGTGGGTTTGATCCCTGGGTCAGGAAGATCCCATGGAGTAGGAAATGGTAACCCACTCCAGTATTCATGCTGGGAAAATTCCATGGATAGAGGAGCCTGGCGGGCTACAGCCCAGGGGGTTGCAAAGAATCAAACGTGACTGAGCAAAGCACAATAATCAAAATCAGTATTGATTACTGATTCAATCTCATGTTATATATTGTTATGTAATAGGTCTATTCGAATTTTCTATTTCTTTTTTAGTCAGTTTTGTTGATTTGCATCTTTCCAGAAATCTGTCCATCTCATTTACCTTGTGTAATTGGCATACAGTTGTTCTTGGTATTCCGTTATCATCTTTTATTCTTGGTATATCCTTATAATCTCATATTTCTGTATGGTCAGCAGAATAGCCCTTCTTTCATTTCTAATTGTAGTAACTTGAGTCTTTATTTTTTGGTCAGTTTAGGTATAGGTTTCTCAATTTTGCTGATCTTTTCAAAGAACTATCTTTTGGTGTCATAACCTCTATTGTTTTTCTGTTCCAAACTAATTTTTGATAGACTCTATGAAACATACTGAAAAGCACAAAAACTCACCTGACCCAAGAAACTTGTGAAGTTTATGAATCCAAGTTAGCCCAACACTATGTACACCAGCTTCATGAGTACAGTGGTATCTTGAAGGACACTTGGGATCTGAAAATGGAAACAATATAAAGGAAGCCATTAGAAAACTAAGAGAATTCACCCGAGTAGGCCACAAATGCATCTGGTGATGACGGAAGTGATGCAAGGTCAACAGGACCTTCATACTGTGGCACTATGTCAGGGGTTTGGGAATTTAAAAAAATGACTTTAGTTTTCAAATACATTTTAAAAGTATAATTAAGAAACTCATTACAAATATGTTCTTTTTCCAAGTATTAACACAGAGTTCACTGAACATAAACACTTGCTATCAAGGAACTGACTTACGCCTTTCTGTCCATCTCTGTGCATTTATTTAGTTTTCAAAATAAAATGGTAAGAAAGGCTCTAGCTCTGTAAAAAACCTGTGCTTGCACACGTCTACTTACATGAAACTGTTGAAGCTACTGCACTCCTCCAGCACAGGTGCTGAAAAGACTTCAGCACAGCAGATTAGTGAACAGTCCTGTCACAGATGGTAAGTCAGGTGTGAAATGTGCAGTTTTACTTGTCCTGATAATGTTGACTTACAGAGAATTGTTTGTTGAAATTTTAGATATAATTTTTGTATTTCTATTTACAGCAGTTATTACATAATCTTAATGAAAATTTCTCTATTTTTTCCTCTATTGTTTTAGCCCTAGTTATCAGTAACACTATCATTAAACTAAAAGATGAATATTTATTATTTATATTTATCCCTGTGACTCAGGATTTTTAAAACATTAAACAATGAAAACAAGATATTAAAAAATATGTATATACTAAAGCTGATTTAAGATGGCAACTGTCAACCATAAGCTCCTAAACCAAATTTTTCTCTTATCTAACATCCTTTCTTACTGCTGAGTTTATAGTAAGTAAATATTATTTTTATCTGTTTATATGTTGGGGTTCTGCATAACACCTCTGAAAATAGCATTATGTTATGAACAGTAAAAAAAAAAAAAAGGCTTCTGGCAATCTCTATGGTAATCATCTCTCTGAACAATAAAGTACTGAAAAGTTTCTTTTCATTTGCTCACACCTTAATTTGGGACTTCCAAAGCTTAAATCATCTCATTAGGTTTCCTATTATTTAAAATGGCTTTTTGAAATGTGTCTGTGGTGCTGAAGTCAACAGAAAAACCCTAGTATGTGGATGTGACAGAATCTATTATGAAAAAAGGAAATACTTGTAACTGCAGTCGTAAATTTGCTAGACACCCCTGACAAGATATGTGGTAACATAAGCCATTCATTTACGTCATTAAAAATCTGGGAATGTTTCAGTGATTGTAATATGCTTTAAGTACAAACATGAATGAGTGAAAAATTCATTAGTTTCATATATGAAAATGTTCTCTTATTCAAAGAATCAAGAAAAAAGCCTACAATGAAGATTTCCCCAAGACATATGTATCTATAAGGAAACCAATTAGTTTACGTGACTTTACCTCACTAGGTCTCAATTTCCTCATCTATAAAGCAAAGTTCTGAGACTTAATATTTAGACTACATCTCTCCAGTTAGAGACCAGACATGCCCAATGAGTTCTCTTTGCTGGTTTATTATATAAAGGCTACTATGCTCTTAAATGTTAGATTATACTGAAGCCAGTATTACCAAACCTGGGCAAATTGGCTAATAAGACTGTCAGCAGATTAGGTCAGGCTGCTTCAGGATTGAATTCCCTTTCTCTGGACTAAGAGAGGAAAACTATGAAAGGTTCACCCCATTATTCCCGACTGAGGAAGCTTTTGTTCCTCATTCTTCACAGGGAAGACACCTAGATCCTAGAGGAGAAAGTTGAGGAGCAAATAGGATTATAGGATTTTTATGTCAGAAGGGACTTTAGAGATCATCTGATGTTATCCTTATTATTTTTAGGTGAGAAAAATTAATGACCAGAGAGGCTGAATAAATGTCCAATACTACAGAGCCGACTAATGTTAGAGCTCTAACTAAGACCTAGGACACTCCAGACTCCTAGTTACCAACTCCTTCCACTCAACCACTCTGAGTCTGAATGACACAGGTGACACACTGTGACTGTGTCAGCAGTTTAGCCAAGAGCTCCCTAGATGAAGAGATAAGCCGCCAGAAAGCTCTGGAGCCAACCCAGATAAGTAAAAGCAAAAGCAAAAGCAAAAAAAAAAGGTAACATTCAAATGGGTCTGGGTATAACAAGATGGTATGTTCTCAAACGAAGAAAGGTATTTTAAAGAGAGATCTTAATACAAGTATATTATCACTTCATTTTAAAATTTATTTTTATAGTTTATTCAAGTTTGCATACATTTAACAATTTGAATAATGAACTTACTTTTGATTAGACCAGGGGAAAAAATGACTATTATAAATCTGAGTTGATCCAGCCTGAAGACCACAATCTGAATGAAAACTTGGGAAATTTGCTTTTCTTGAATCTACAGTATAATGTTGTGGCTAAAAGGCCAAAAGAACCTAGTAGTCAAAATTTTAAAGGCTGGAACCACACAAAAAAACAAATTACATAGGAATGGTCTGTGATAATCTTGTATAAATATAATGAGACATAAGAACTAAATTTAGTGAACACTTTACCTCTGTGAAGTTTGATTGGACAAGAAAAGTCAGAATCAAAGGGCTCATCCTCTCCAGATGCCAGTTTCAGGGCAAGCTCCAACTCAACACACTCAAACACATACAGAGACGGAATGAGGTCAGCCCTGGAGTCCCAGGACTTTTCTGACTGTAAACAAACAAACAAAAAACCTGCACTGTAACTTTAGTGTTTCATATTCCTTTGAAAATGTACACAACTAAAAACAGAAGCAAAAAGCTGTATCAAACAGTGTTTCCAAACTTTTCTTAATTCCACCCTCTATTCCAACACTGTGCTTTGTTACTCTTAAAAGAGAATAAAAGGCTTCTCTGCTCTTGGGAAGATGTAAACACACAAATTTAGAGAAGAGCCAATTCAGTTATTCAAAGGTTCTTTACATCTGTCACCAAACGTAGCAGTTTAAAGTTAAGAAACATGTAGGCTGCTGGACCAAATAAGCTGGGTACATCCTAACTTTTTTCAGTTTAAGTATTTAGAGTGGGCTTCAATTAATTTTGAGTGTTAAGTTTCCAAAATAGTGCCAGATATAAAATTCCAAAATAAGTGCCAGATACGTAGCTCAGCAGGTAAAGAATCGGCCTGCAAGGCAGGACACACAGGAGACATGGGTTTGATCCCTGGGTCAGGAAGATCCCCCGGAGGAAGAAATGGCAACCCACTCTAGTATTCTTTCCTGGAGAATCCCAGGGACAGAGGAGCCTGGCGGGCTACAGTCCACAGAGTGGCAAAGAGTCAGACACAACTGAGCACACACACACACACACACGTCAAGTATAAAATTCCTCCTGTACGAAGCCTTCATACCATTCTAAGAACTGTCCCCAGTGTTGGAGATACGAATATGCCCACGATTGCCCGACTTACTGTTTGGTCATCTTCTTCTTCCCCCTCCAGCACAACACAGTGATACAGCATTCCTGATTCAGTAGCAATCACCAGGATGTTAGGGACACACGGCAAGCAGAGCACAGCACAAGCATCATAGCCATAGTTATCTTCAGCAGCAGGATGCATGGGCAACGGGCCCAACAGCTTGCCCACACTCCCAGGGCTAAAAAAAGAGTGAAAACATCCTCGGGAAATGTTGACAGAAGACCATACCTATCACTTAAAACCCTTTTTGACTCTGTCTCCAGCTATCAGACACTGATTAAAAATTTGGTCTATTCCCAATGTCCCCACTTTTTCACTTTCCCACTCAATTTCCACCTCTTTGGTGCTTTTCTACTGGAGATAATTTTGTCCCTAGGAGGCCACTGGTGACATCTGGAGACATGTGTGGCTGCCACAGCTGGGAGGACGGGGACAGGTTACTGGTGTCTAGAGGCCAGAGATGCTGCTGAGCATTGCCCCACAGGGCAGCCCCTGCCAACAGCGCAGAGGCCGAGAGGGGCCAGCCCTCAGTTCACTGTGGTTTATGCCTTCACCACTGTACTCAGATTGTACGACGGTTTTGGTTTGTAGCATGACTTTCTGACGAACAAGGAACCACACAGCAGGGACTCTGCCTTTGATCTTGTATTCCCACATTCTGCTACATATTGAGCCCTGAATAAATATCTATTGAGCTGATTTATAAATAAATCATGATGTTCAGACTTGGGCCCTATGCCTAATTACGAACTTTCCCAGAATTCTTATACTCTGACTCTCTTACCAGAACAGTTTTCTCACTAGTCCTCTATTTCCAACTGTCCATGGAATACTTCCAAATTACTGGAATTATTTATTTCAAATTAGTTGCCTTTCCTGACCTATTTGTGTCAATGCCTCACTCTCTTATCCAAAGAGCAACTAAGTCTTATTGACCCTTCCTTCGTAGTATTTACTATGTTCATCTCTCCCTCACATTACCACCAGAGTTTAAACTCTTGAAGACTGTAAGCTAAATTTTGGAAGTTTCTTTAGAAGTCCCTGTGTTCCAGTCCCTTTCCAGCCAACTGTTTTATCCTTGTTTAGAAACCATCACTGTCTTCCTATTACCCTATTCCTACAGAAAAAACTCCACATCCCTTAACTACCGAGTTTTCCCTGGACAGATACCTCCAGGTTTATCCCTAAATGCTCCCTACCTGAATCTTCAGCTCTAGTCCCAAGTGTTTAATCACTGGGACCTTGAACGACACTTGCACTTGCCTATTTTCATACTTGACTTCAAAGCTGCACTTTTGACTAAAATGGTCATTGATGCTTCATTTAATCCTGCATTAAAGCCTTAAGTTCCATATGACACAGTCCTTCTCTATGAAAATCTCCTTAACGTCTTCAGTCAGAATCATCTCTCCTTCCTCTGAGCTTTTATGTACCATGAATATAGTCTAAATCATTACCTTTCCTTGGTTATGTATGTCTCTTCCCCACAACTGGGCCATTAAAAGACCAGATTACCATGTCTCACCATCCCCATGGTACCTTGTTCACATAAGATCCATGATACAGATCTTCCTCGACTTAAGGTGGAGTTACATTCCAAAAAATTCATTGTTAAGTTGAAAATATTTTAAGTAAAAAAAGGATTTAATACACCTTACCTACCAAACATCATAGCTTAGCTGAGCCTACCTTGAATGTGCTCGGAACATTCACGTTAGTCTACAATTGGGCAAACTCGTCTAACATGAAGCCTATTTTCTAATGAAGTGTTAAATATCTCTAATTTATTGAGAACTATACTGAGACTGATACACGAATGGCTGTAAGTGTGTCAGCTATTTACCTTTCTGATAGTGTGGCTGACTGGGAGCTGTGCTCACTGCCCAGCATCACAAGAAGCTATCAACTGACTATCACTATCCTGGGAAAAAAATCAAAATGAAAAACTTAAAGTACAGTTTCTCCTGAATGTAACTGGTTTTGTGCCATCATAAAATCGTAAGTCTGACTAAGTTGGGGACCATCTGTAAATACTTTTTGATTGACTAGACTTTGTGAACACAAATCCAGCCTAACTTAAGGGATTATTCTATAGAACTCACCCAAATAATATGAAGAAAAAGAGGTCAAATGATCTGTACAAACTTTTTCTCCAAAATGGGCAAGCCAGCATTGAAAGGCTGCAGTATTTCCACAGACTCATAAACATGGACCCCGGGTCCAACCATGACAATCTGTACTGTAGCACAAGCTCAACTTTCACTGCAGGTGGGTTCCCCCTCAGCTTACCTGTGCCACAGACTAATGTATGTAAGGAAAGTCTCCCCATTCTCATATAAGATGTACAGAGGGTAAGCTGCTACTTCTTCTTTGCCTTTTTGTCCAAATATGTGCTTCGGGACTGCTGACAATGGCCCAAAGTCAAACGCAACTGCTGTCTCTCCCAGAGATGCAGTGTAGGCCCTTCTGAAAAGAGAGTTAAAAACCAAAATGAAAACAAAACTTCCAATAACAGCAGGTGGGGTGGAATTTGTATTCAATGGAGTGAGAAGACAAAGTTACAATTATGAAGAATGTTAAACAATGCTGGAAAAGGCTCGTAAGATTAAATGAAAGCAGCAGACCACAGAACTATATAAACTGCTTAAATACACAGTCACACAAATAGTGAAAATACACCCATACAGACACGCATCAATACAGAAAAGAAACAGAAGAATACAAAGACTCCATAGTTATTTCTTAGCAGTAGGATGCATTCAGTCCACAAATATTTACTAAGTATCTCCTTCGTGCCAGGCACTGTAGGTTCTGGGAAACCTCAGTGAATTAAACAAAGGCCCTGCCCTCTAACGAAAAAGATGTCAACAGAGAAGATACAATCAGATAACATAAAATCAGAAAAAGATGTTATGAAGAAAAATAAAGCAGGGGAAGGGGGTACTGATGGAGGTGCTACTTCAGGTGACCTGGGAAAGGCTCTGATAAGGTGATATTTGAGCAAAGATTTGAAGGAAGTAAGGCAGTGAGTCTGTGGTTATGTGGAGCAGTAGTTAAAGAGGAGTAGTTGAGGCAGAGACTGTGAGGAACTGCAAGAAGGCTGAGTGGCTGGAGCTCAGAGCCAAGGCGGTAGGAGGACTGAGGTGGAAGCGTGCAGTAAGCGGGCAGACCCGTAGGCCTTCAGGCCATGGCCTCTCTAGGAAGTGAGGTATGGAGAGTAGGGAAGTAGAATTATCTGATTTATATCAAAAGTAGCATTCCGGTGCAATATTATGATCACACTATAGGAAATTTTTAAATATTTCATTTTCTTAATACTTTTCTACAGTTTTCCCGATTTTCTACAAAAATATACATTACCTTTATAATCAGGAAAAATAAATGATAAAACATGCTATTTTATTATTTTAAAAATTTTGTATAATTGGTTTTTCAAAAAGATTCAGTTTAATACAAAGGTAATGAATATGGTTAAAATAAAACCACAATTTCATACAGCTTTTGAGACAGTCAACATCATTCCAAGGTGTGATAAGTACCACATCTTAGTTCCTTTATTACGTGGAAAGGTATATGGTATTGTGAAGTGAAGTCACTCAGTCGTGTCCGACTCTTTGTGACCCCGTGGACTGTAGCCTACCAAGCTCCTCTGTCCATGGAATTCTCCAGGCAAGAATAGTGGACTGGGTTGCCATTTCCTTCTCCAGGGGATCTTCCAGACACAGGGAATGAACCCGGGTTTCCCACATTGGAGGCAGACGCTTTAACTTCTGAGCCACCAGGGAAACCCTCAAAGATTGTATCAGGTTCCTCCGTCCATGGGATTTTCCAGGCAAGAGTGCTGGAGTGGATTGCCATTTCTTTCTCCAGAGGATCTTCCCGACCCAGGAATCAAACCCGGGTCTCCTGCATTCCAGGCAGACGCTTTACTGTCTGGCCACCATGAGGAATCCCCAAATCCAGACTAAAAGAACTGCCTGAGAGTTAAACTAAACAATTAGGACAATGACTGGAAACAAACAGACATATCGGTTATTTCAAAAAGACCTAAAGCCATCCAAACCTAACTGGGACTTAATACAGTAATATTTCTAATAATAATGATAGAAGATATCAATTAATGAGTACTTATTCTGTGCCATGTTAGGCACTTTCTATGCATGATCTCATTTATTCTGTACAATAATCCAAGTAAATGGTGACTTCTTTTTTTTAAAGTGTTATTTATTTATTTGCTGTGTCAGGTCTTAGTTGTAGCTCGTGGAATCCTTCGTTGCAATGCACAGCCTCTGTAGCTGTGGCACATGCGCTCAGCGGTTGGCTGCATGGGCTTGGATGCTCCATGGCATGTGGGATCTTAGTTCCCTGACTAAGGCCTGAACCTGTGGCCCCCACACTGTGCGTTGGATTCCCAACCACTGGGCCACCAGGGAAGTCCCCAGTGGTCACTACTTTTTACATTCATGGAATATATAGTTATGGAAATGAGACCAAGTGAAACTGAGTAACTTGCCAGATGCCACAACTGGTAAGTGGCAGAGCTAAGACTGGAGTACAGGTGCTGACACCAGAGCCAAAGCTCTTAACAACTGTGCTTGCTCTATAGCCTCTCAGCTAGACAGTGAGTCTGGCAAAGGCGGAGAAGCTACGGAAACGCTCTGCCGACACCAGAACAGGACCTAGCAATTCGCAGGTGTTTCCCCATCGTGGAGATGGATGGATGGGGCTTTAGGAAGCTAAGGCTGTATAAGACATGAAAATCATCTGACTGAAAACTTGCAGTTCTGGGACTAATGAATTAATTAATTCATTAATTAATGAGAATTAATGTGGTCCCAGGCTAGTGGCAACTTCTGACTCCTAACAGAAGCAGAAGAAATTCCTCTCTGGAAGAACATACTCCCAGCTTGGACTCTTGACATTTCCAAACATTAAGATCAAGTAAACACAAGTGCACAATGAGATCAGCAACCACAGGAGGAAGTGGCTGTGATTACAGGACAGGAGGAAGAACAAACACAGATTTAGATCCCCGCCTTGCCAAGACTTCAGATATTGAAACTGTCACATACATAATAGCTATATGTACAATATTCAAAGGAATAACAGCAAAACAAAAATAGACTGTTAGATATGACCATTATGAAGACATGGAAAGAACTAGTTGGAACTTCCAGAAATATTGCTACTACAGGCTTCACTCCACATACACACTGTGGGTGACAGGATGTGGTAATCACCAGAAAGACTGAGCAGGAGGCCAGAGGAAGGGAGTTTGTAAGTTCAAAGGGTGATTGTTACTGGTCAAACTAGCCAGGAACTTGCTCTGCAGTGGGCAAGAAAACGAACATAAGCCAGGGTCACATGAGAAGCAGAAGGCAGTCTATGGTCCACTCCAGCTTCTGGGGTACTCAGGTGCTGGTCTGGGGGGTCCAGCAATCTGCTCATCCATACTGAGTGAACCGCTGGCAGGCCTCCAGCCCAACACTCTCCCCTTCCACTTTTTCTGTGACTTTGAAATATTATAATTCATTTTCTTATTCATGATACAACAGGGACTAAGTTTTGGCTACTCACAGTTTTGAACTTTCTTGAAAAAAGATCAAGCTAGCAGAGTAACTTTCAGATTTGTAACTTCTTATTACCTACTCATATCACCTATTTTTTCTTATTTCTCATATTACCAAAAACCATGCTAAAGTCACCTTGGGAAAATCTTATAATCTTAAAATTGCATTCACAATCCCAATAAACCAATTAAAAAAAAATTTAACGACAGAAATAAAAACTTACCCTTTGTTGAGTATTAGACTTTCCTCTTCTGCTTCTGAAAGTACAATGACCTTAGTCGGTGTCTGGGGCTCACGCAAAGAGTAAATTCTAGCAATCAAAAGAGAAGAAAGCCAGCACTTAAAATTCTCTTTTATTTCCCAAAGTTGCTCTTTCCTTCCCACCCAGTCAGTTTTTGAGAATTTTCCTACCAGTCATTACAACAATTTGCCAAAGATCTGGCTGTTACTGACAAAAGTAGCCTACTTCATTTGTTCTGAAGCAACCCAAAAAGGCTTCCTTGGTACATGAAGAAATAGTCTCTGCCCTTACCAAAATTCCTTGTATCAGCTTTCCCCAACCACTGTACTTCAGTTCTTAGCTGTATACACCTTGTCTAGTCATCTCACAAACTTTTTACATAAGGCAGATTCAGAAAGTTAACCGGTAATATCAATCTCTGTAGGACGAGGGCATTTAATCATAACAACGCAAACCTGGAAAGCAGCTTTAGAAATGATCAAATCAAACCTGCTCATTTGACAAATTAGAAACAGATGCCCAAGTTGTTGTTTTTTAACAGTCCAAAGACAGAAGTGACATTGGGACAAAGAATTCAAATCTCTCACTTCCCAATTAAATTCTCTTTTTCTCTATGCTATATCACCTCCAAAAGAGTGAAATGGTAAAACCAGTTTTAGGGAGATTATTTTAATAGTTAGATTGGGAATGGAGAGACTGGAGGCAGAAAGACTAGCTGAGAGGGAACAGAAGTAATTAAGACATGTAAGCTAGGGCAGCTGAACACTGCTCCCATGATGGAGAACAGGTTATAGCAGCCATCAGATAGTTTTTCCAAGCTGTTAACTGGCAATTAAGGGAATCTTCCCACTCACAAAACTGTAAGATACAGACTTACCTTATGATGTTGTCTGACGTTAACAGCACTATGTGGGGCTCTAGCATCTCGCTCGGATACCAGGCAGCATGCTTCAGAGTCAGAGAGGTTGAACTGGTGAAAAATCTCTCAGCAACGGGAGTGGTACTAAAATAAAGACAGCAATTTTCCAAAACTTTCTAAAGGAAAACCTATCTCAACGCTTTTTACTCTTTCCTTTAAATTCCTTTTTCAAACATCTTGCTGAGGCAGCATTCAAAGCATCTACCAACCAGTATCAAAGAATCAAATATTTTCTAATCTGTATTTTACAGAGTACCAGTGATTTCAGACAGAGTAACTTATCCTTTTAGTAACGTTGTACAGAAAATACAAAGGCAGTTATTGTCACTCCTATTGTGGATATGAAACAGACTTAGAAAAGAAACATTTTCAAGGAGGCCCAACCTAAGGGTTGTGGAGCTAAAAGTATGTTTCTACCTTATTTTCTTTTCAGATTTTTCACACACTCATTTCTCAAGATTTGTTGACAAAGAAAAAAAATACAAAACTAAGTTATACTTATGAGAAAACTGTTTGGCTTACAGAAAATAACTGCTTTTAAAGCATCTTATTTCAACCTACTTGATAAAACAGCCTGACTTCCAATGAGACAGCAATGTGGTAATCTAGGCAAAATATATATATACTATATATATCATATATACTATAAAAGTCATTATCACAAGAAGCCAATGTGCAGACTAACTACCGTACACTGACGTTTCAATAGTAGCAAACACACCGTAAGAACCACTGATTTTAAGGAATTTTCTGCATGTATTACAAATTATACAGATAATCACTAAATGGAAATACAACTTACCTACAATTCACTGTTGATTTTCCACCTTCAAATTCAGAATTCTTTCCCCATCTTTTAGGTAATTCTAATATCATAAGTCCTTTTATTCCTATAAGTGCTACATGATGTTGTGTTGGGCTTAACAAGACTTGATAGATTTCAAACAGGGGTGGATTTATGCAAAGCAATCTCTGAAAATTAAAGCAAACTGGTCAAAATAGTTCACTTTAATGTAAATATATATGGCAGTTACTCGAAAGCATAGTACCACTTGAGTTTTCTATTAATGTAGGATAAAGAAGCATTCTGGATAAGTACTAACACTTCAGCCATTAACTGATGAAATATTTTTTTAACTGCTTACATTGGAATATTATATAAAATGCATCAGATTTCCCTACTTTGGTCAATACTACATATAATTTCCCTTTTTATGATCAAACTCCAGACTACCACTTTAGCCTCAATTCTCCACCATTCCCCACATGTACTTTATACTTCCAGATTTCTGGGAAATCACCATGTATTTCTGTACAACGATCCATCCTGCAATGCCCTCATTTTCTCTTTTTAGCTGGCGTCAGCTAAAACTTTCTTGGAGACTCAGTTTCTATGTACTTTCCTCCCAAAAAATATCTCTGATTTTCTGGCCATGAACCAGTGCATCTTTTCTGTCCTCCCAGAGCACACCCTAAATAATTCTACTGTAGTCCTTTATCACCCTGCATTCCAATTATCCTTTTACTTGCTCATCCCATACAACTGTGAATTACTTGAGCTCTGTCTTTCCTGTTATCCTTGGCGTATGTGGCATGTTGATAACTCTCAGTACATGTTTTAGTTGACTAGCCAGTTAAGAACTCAGAAGTATTAGTAAATAATTACTATGTTATAAATAGTAAAATAAGATAGTAGCTTCAAGAACTTCTGCAGCAAGTAAAATGCACTTTACCTAGGCAGATTTAGTTATGGAAGAGAGACATTTTCAGGAGGGTTCTGTTAAGTTATATGTCTTGGCATTATATGCCTTCCAAAAAAATAAACTGCACTTCTATTTCTTCTCTCATGAGTATCTCAAATTCCCTTTCTTTTCTATCCACTTTCAGTAATAAACCAAGAGATTACCAATCTATTGCTTATCCTGATGTACAGAGAATCACGTCTGCCAACATTGTATTAACAAGACTGTTGAATATGTGATTCCAACTAATTGTTACTGATATAAGTCTGGGCTTTGTTTTTTGAGTTTTTTTTTGGGGGGGGGTGGGATTGCTTTTGCTTTTAGCTGCCCTTTTCTGATTCTAATCAAATTGCTTTTTTCTCTCATCAATAGTTCGTTCCTTCTTTCCCCCATCTTCTCAGTCTTCTACATGATTCTAACGATCTATCTCAAATCAAAGGCCACCTTTCTTTGGCAGAACAATCTCATCACTTTAGGTCACCTGTGGTAATCACAGTATTCTGGTGTTTTTTGTTTGGGGGGTTTTTTGGTTTGGTTTGGTTTTTAAAGTTACTATTCATGCCTTTGATCTGGATTTTTTGGGGGGGTATTTTTTTAATTTGGTTTTTAAAGTTACTATTCATGTTTTTATTTCCTTTAAAGTTGCAACTCATGCTAAGCTGCTTCCTCCTCCGAGTTTTTGGATTTCTGAGGATTGAGGTCATTCAGACAGACATCAATATTGTACTGAGAGTTCATATGTTCCAGGCACACAGAAGTACTGGGAATACAAAACTAAGTAAGGCAGACAACCCTGCCCTGGTGCTTGTACTCCAGAAAAGAATTCAGGCAATGAATTAACAAATATAAATGGCCTGTGCACCAGAACTGCTGAAGCCCACATGCCCTAGAGCCCCTGCTCCACAAGTGAAGCCACAGAAATAAGCAGCAGCCCCCATTCTCTGCAACTAGAGAAAGCACAGACAGCAATGAAAACCCAGCACAACCAAAAATAAAAATAAATTAAAAAAAAGAACTATATTAAAAAAAACTGAAATTTTATAGTAGACAGTAGGCTCGTGACCTGTTTTCAAAACTGCAGAAACACTGCTAGCACCTTATTCAAATCATTTTTCATCGACAAGGTTCAACCAGCACACAACAGCTACCATAGGTTAGAATGGGTGCCAAGTTTTCTTATTTTGTAATCTTTAAATGACAAGAATCAGCTTGTTATATGTAAACGCTTCCATAAAGCAATGTTTAATCTCAAGAAGTCTAACACTCTCTGATTACACCGACTTTCACATGCTGCTGGTTTCTCCAAGACAAGCCAACATCCCTTTCAACTTTGGAGATGGCCTAATTTCCAAAGGATTCCGCCTCCATGTCAGGGAGGAAATCTGGTGCTTTGGAATAGACGATCTGACTTGAGGCTCACAACCACCCCAAGAGAAAGTTAGGATTGGCCCTCTTATTTTATGCAGTGACGCCGTGACACCTGTTTCTCAGGGTCCACCTCCTAAAAATAGCGAATGCACCCACGCTCTCAAGCCCCGTATCCCCGCTGGTACTCTTCAGAGCACCTGCACCACTGATACTTTACTGTGACTCCACGTTCCTTCCCTTCCTCTGAGACCCAGAAAACTTAAGCACCTTGAGCGCATACGTTTCTGTAACAGTGTCCGGCGCGATGTCAGAGTCAATTAACATTTGTGGAAGGAATGAAATACGGGAAGAGAGGCTTCCAAAGGTTCGGCGGCCGTGGTAGAGCGAATGAAAAGGAGACTTCTCCACTAGCTGCTGGGCACCCCCCCAAAAGACGTCTGCTTACGCTCGCATAGCACCTCTCCCACCCAACAGACGAAAAATAGCCAGGATGCGAAGGGGACGAAAACGCTAGCTAAGGGTCGTTTCCCAATTCGGCCTGGCCGTACCTGGTACTGGGAGAGGGAGGGCTCCTCACCAACGCCGCTGGGGCCCCGAAGGCGCACGACTAAGAAGGAGCTGTCTTCTGGGTCCCATAGAAAGAGTTCTCCGCCGAGGCCCAAGACCAGGTTTCTAGTCAGCAACTGAGGAGGCAGCGGCGGCGACGAAGGCAATGATGAAGCTGGCTTCTCAGTTTCGGCTGAGCTCTGGTTTTTCAGTCCCTCTCGGAGCCGCAAGAACACGGCGTGGTTGGGCAACCAGGTCTGCCACAGCTCACCGTCGCCCGGGCCTCCTTCGGCGCCCGCCATCTTGAAACCACAGCTCTCTGCGGCCTCGCCGCTGAACGCAGCCAATCTGCTTCCAGCCGTCCACTGCTTCAGCCAATCATCGAGCAGGCAGGCCGGAAGCACGAGACAGGATTGGGGCGGGGCAAAGGTGAGGGCAGCCCATCAGACAGCGTCATCGCCAAAGGAAAGCCAATCACCAGTCAAGCCTATTCTGACGCCAAAGGAGCGGGAGGAGAAAGTCAACAGGCCAGAACCTGAGTTGAAGCTTCTGGTTACGGGAAGTCTAGTACCGGGCGGGAAGGGCGTGGGTGAAAACTGAGATCTGCGTATCTAATTGCTTATTGGACATCTCCACCTGGATAAAGCTACACATCTAATAACTTCCCTCAAAAAATAAAATCTTCCTTCAAGACTTACCTCCTTCAATCTACGTTGGATAGACTTCACAAATGTCACTACTTCAGTCCCTCATCCTGGGGTTGCCCAAATCAGGCTCCGTGTGGGACCCGCCGATAGGACAACGTTTCCCAGAATTCCCCGGGACCTGGCGCGGTCGGAACCCATGAACTACAACTCCCAGGATCCTGTGCCCCGTTGTGGGTGGGGCTTTCTGGCGACTACTCCCGCGAAAACGAGATGGCAGAGAGGCCAGGGTCTCGGCACCGCTCGCTGTATAAACTGATGGGTTCGCCGCCTTGGAAAGAGGCTTTCAGGCAGGTGAGTGTGAGATTTGGGAAGCCTTGGCCAGGTTGTCGTCACTCCTCTAGTCCGTCTCAGGAACCGCTCTCCTCCGTAATTTCCCTCCGCCCGGCCGGGTGAAGCAAGAGTCGGTGCAGGTGGATCTCCTGCCTGTAGGTCCGACCCCGGCCACCGTCCGGACACTTTCTGGAGCTTCTGGACCCCTGTGTGTGGCACTAGCCTGGACCGGCCCGGTCCCAGGAAGCCTTCGTTTTGGACTCGTGTGTTTTCAGCGTGAAATGCGGCCGTGACTGCACCTCTACACCTGCTGTTGTCGGGTCGGTGGGCACCAGAGAGGCACCTTGTGTACTCACCGCAATCTAGAGAGGCGTTATGTCTATTCCAAAGAGAAATAGAATAATTAGATAGTATTTTTTATTCCGGAAATGATTTATCATTCCATTCCAAACGGTTTCTTCTGTGCCTCTGTTACTAAGTCTAGCAGAATTGTAGCATACAGTTAGCACTGACCTATCCTGAACTCAGTCTGGTTCCTGTAAATGCTGTCGCCTGTCGTTTCCGGGATTTAATTTAGTGGATATATCCCAGGAAAATAATCTGATGCTAGAAATGACTGTTGACAGCAGGATTTCTCAACTTTGGCTGTCCACAGTTTGAAGAAGATAGTTCTTTGTGGAGTGGGGGGCAGTTCTGGGATTGTACAGTGTTTAACAGCTTCCCTGGCCTCTACAACTAGAGCTGTGACACCCAAAAATGTCTCCAGGCATTGCCATGTGGCCGCTAGGGGAAAAGGTTGCCTGAAGCTGAGTAACTGTTTAAGAAGGTGACTACCAGAGCCATATCTAGAGTAGCAAAAATTTGGAAGCAACCTAACTGTCTTGATAGCACAGTGGATGCTGTGCTAATATCACCAACCATTCAGAAGGCTGGCATTGAAGATAGACTGCGAAGTATGTTGATCTGGAAATATATGACCCAAGCATTGTAATTGCACCTGTTGACATATGGGTAAGGACTGGAGAGGAAAGTGCCAAAGTAACAATAGTTAGGGTTAGAGTTTAAATTGTGTGTCTGTAAATTTCCTTTAGTGTGTTAACAACTAATCTGAGGGGTTGTTGTTGTGTTTTTTTTTTCCTTTCTCATCTTTCTCCTCTTTCCAAGGGATGCCTGGAGAGAATGAGAAACAGCCGGGACAGGCTCCTGAGCAAATACCGCCAGGCTGGAGGCAGTATGTCAGGAGGCGCTCAGAACACCCTTCTAGTGCAGGAGGTGATGGAAGAAGAGTGGAATGCTTTGCAGTCGGTGGAGAGCTGCCCACAGGCCTGGGCTCAGGTCAGGCTGGATATGTTCCTTTAGCACCGTGAATGGCAGTGTCCTCTCTTCCTGTCTTCCCAACTTCTCTAAATCCAGTCACCTTCCAGCCCCCAATCAGGACTCTAATGGCCTCTGACCCAAGTTCTTCTACCTTTAACGTTAGACTCTTCTAGATCAATTGATGGTCCATAAATTCTAGACTCTCAACCTGCTGCATCACTGTATCATCAGTTCAGTTCAGTCGTTCGGTTGTGTCCGACTCTTTGCGACCTCATGGACTGCAGCACACCAGGCTTCCCTGGCCATCACCAACTCCTGGAGCTTGCTCAAACCCATGTCCATTGAGTCAGTGATGCCATGCAACCATCTCATCCTCTGTCTCCCCCTTCTCCTCCTGCCTTCAATCTTATCCCAGCACTAGGGTCTTTTCCAATGAGTCAGTTCTTCACATCATAATCACTTACAAAACTCAACGGAGAGAAATTTCACTCCATGGCTCCACCCCTGGAACTTTTGATTCAGTAGGCCTGAGCTAGTGATCTCTCTTTTTAAAAAAGGTCTCCAGGAACTTTCTGATTCTAATCTCAGCCAGGGTTGGGAACTGGGTGTGCACAGAAAACCATTTACCATGTATCAGGAAAAGCACTGGATTGGAACTGGTAGTTCTGGAATTTTTTTTTTTTTTAAATATTCATTTGGCTGTGCAGCTGCAGCACATGGGATCTTCAGTCTTTCTTGCAGCACGCAGGGTCTTTTAGGTGCAGCATGTGGGATCTGGTTCCCTGATCAGGGATGGAACCTGGGCCCCCTGTGTTGGGAGCACGGAGTCTTAGCCGCTGGACCACCAAGGAAGTCTCAGTAGTTCTGCAGTTCTGATCTTGGTTTTGCTATTGCCTCTTAATTCTGCCTCTTTGAGCTTTAGTTTCCACATTTGTAAAATTGATGATGTTGTTAGTACTGTGAGGACAGTATAAGAAACGTGGGAAACTGTTCTGAAAACATCAAGGCTCTCTGTAATAAACAGGCATGATTTGGTGCCTGCTATGTGTTCAAGTTACATAGTCACAATTAGTGTTTACAGTAACCCTCTCGGGTGGGTTTTATGTCCACGTTACAGAGGCCCAAAATGAGGCTGACGGTGAGTAGAAACTTTCTAGTGGTCACACAGCTTTTTGGCAGAACCATACACTTAGCTGCTACCCTACACTGCCTCCCACAACTTTGGTGCCGTTGTTTTGTCCCTGGCTGGGTGAATCATTTGTGGATGCTTTCTCAGCCTGGCCACATTACTGCACTGTAAGCACATTCTACGGAAGGACTGGGTTGATTTCTTCAGTTGAATCTGGGTTTTTGGAGCCAGTCTCCAAGTGTGAATCATGTGGGTCTTGTCAGTTGATTGTAACTTCAAATCTCTGATGACCCCACTTTCTCCTGCAGTTGGAGGAGCCGATGGACCTGGCTGTGCTGGAGGAAATCCAACAGGAGCTGATTGATCAAGGTGACGTCTAGGAATAGTTCTTCCTGCCTGTATCTCTAACTGCTCTAATGCTGACCTCATTTCTAAACAGAATGTTTTTAACTCCTTTGTTTCCATCTTTAGTCGCATATTCAGGGGTCTCTTGTTCTGACTTTGAAGTCTTGGCTGTACTTGGCTGTCCCAGTAACAGAAGAGTCTTCAGGTGTCAGGCCTTGTGCTCAGACCTCTCCTTCTACTGCTCTGTCCTCATGATGCCCCCATGAGGTAGTATGAGGGGACAGAGGTGTCTTACAGGCTGCATAGCTGGTGGTGGGGTTGGAAAGTAAAATTGATTCTGTGAATCCGGTTCCTGTGTCTATTCAACCCAACAGTACTTCTCTGTTAGTAGATTAACAGTAACCTTGTCCCCTTACAGGAGACTGCATGATCAGGCCTCTTGTGCTGCCTAACTTCAGTACCTTCTTTCCCATCTGTTCCTTACTGACTCCCCCGGGTCTTGTGACCGTTCCCTTCCTGTAGCATCAGAGAGCCACAGAGTGCTTGATTTAGTACTTCATATAACTAAGTCATTTATTTCACACAGGCCTGTCTTGATGAGGCTCAGTTTATGTCATCTGTTAAAGAGATGACAGACTGCCTCTGTAGTTTAAATAACATGTGTTGGAGACTTAGAGCGGTGCCTGGTATATAAGAAGGCTTTCGATAAATAATTGCTTTTATCTCGAGGATGCAAGAGCATGAACTCTTGGCCCAGACGGCCAAAGTTCACTTCTCAGCTTTACCACTTTAACTTCTGTGGCGCTGGGCTCTTCTTGTGCCTGTTTCTTCATCTTTAAAATAAGACTTATAGTGAAGATTAATATATATGTTAAGGACTTAACATAGCATTTGACACAAAATAAGTGCTATGTGAGTGTTAGTTGTTATGATTGCTGTGTTGACTCCAGTTAAACTGTAGATTCCTTGAATTTTTTTTTTTTTTTCTCTTTATCCTCACCTGTAAAACCTATCTCAGTGAAAGGACTCACTGAATATTTCTTTTGGGGTGTATTTAATTTAAAAATCCCAAGTGATAAGAATTTGCTGTGTTCTGCCTTACTCAGTCATAAGGAACCCTCTGGAATTGGGGTTGGCAAACTCTCCCTTAGGAGCCAGATTGTAAATGTTTAGCCTGTTGCTACTACTCAGTTCGGCTATTGTAGTGGGAGAACCGTTAGAGCCCATTCATCAACCAAAGGAGAATGGCTGTTCCATTATAACTTTAAAAATGGAAGGTGGGCAGGATACGGCCTGTGGTCTGCTGAGCCCTACTCTGAAGTCTAGACGGTGAGCTCATCAGAAGCAGGGACCAGCCTTTTTCATCTTTGTATTTACCTAGGCCTCCCAAGTCCTAGGCCTTTTTACATATCTGCTGAGTGGATGAACACACATTCTGAACACGGACTGAGTCTGGGAACAATGGGGAACAGATCACCTTAGACGTATCCAGAGGGGCCTGGCATCAGAAATACGTGCCTTTGTCAGCTTTCTTCAGCTGCCTGACACTTTTTCAGCTCCCTTCCTGTGGCCTCATCACTTCAAAAGGAAGCAGACAGACAGGAGGGGAAGGATCCAGTAAGAGGAGGCCTGACACAGCAGTGAATATCTAGCGATTGTAGTGTGGTTTTACCCTCATTTGTCTCTTGTGTGGATGAAGCCTTTGAAAATGAATCTTCTAGCACTCGGGACAGGGTGCCCGAAGTGATGCACGGTGCCACTCCAGCTCTCCTTTGCCTTGCAGAACAGTCCATCATCAGTGAGTACGAGAAGAGCTTGCAGTTTGACGAACAGTGTCTCAGTGTCATGCTTGCTGAGTGGGAAGCAAACCCCCTCATCTGTCCCGTGTGTACAAAGTAAGAGTTTTCACAACCTTTTCAGCACTGTTCGTTCCCACCCCCCACTCCAAGGTGACTGGAACTCCCCCCAACTCTGTGGTCTGGGAAGGTGGGGGGATATGGGCCTGCTAGCTGTAATGCTCTGGGATCCCAATTCTGCTTCCAGGTACAACCTGAGGGTAGCAAGTGGACTGGTCGTGTGTCAGTGTGGCCTGTACATCCAGTCTCATGTGAGTGTTCCTCACACAGGTCTTGTGTTACCTCTTCCCACATGTACCTACTTTCTTAAACAACCCCAGTAGCGAGCACAGCTTGTCCCAGCTTCACGTCCAGTTCACACACTGGTAGCTTGAAGTTGGTCACAGTGGCAATATGAGACACCATGGAATTGGCAAGCTCCATAAATCAGGGTCTTCCCAGCCCCTCTGCACAAGCCATTTGTGAGGCACTTACATCTAGGAAGAGAGCCTGGTTTAGTACTGGAAACTCTTGTATCTGATCTGACATGATGTTGACAAAAAGTTTGCCAGTTGATTAAAGTGGTGAATTATACAAATGACACATTTTATAGTAAGTTTCAAACATATGTGTTTACTTGCCACTCTTTGAGCCAGAGACTCTGTTGACTGGAGAGCTGAGGTTGTTTTTTTATAAAATTCTTAGTCTTGTGTTTCCAGTTGTTTCTATAAAGCATCGAGAAGCTGTGTACACTTTAGGATTTTTCCTCCCCATCTTTTACTCTTTTACCTAATTCTTTCTTTTTTTTAAAGCATCTTTTTGTTTCCTAAACATTCCACTTACTATCACAAAAATGAAACTTTGTTTTCTTATTATTTCATTGGTTTATATAGTATGTAATTAAATCACTCAGTTACAGTAGCAAGTTCAGCAGCAGATATGGGAGCTTGCTGGTTCTGGGTAAGCATACACTTTGCTGGTAGAGGCAGAAACACAGGGAGGTTCCAGTCTCAGCTGAGTGTTCCTGGCACGATGAGCAGCAGTTAGTGTTTTACGGCAGGAGTGGAAGAGCACTGGTTCATTTGGAGAGGCAGCTAGATGGACATTTAAAGAGATCCTCTTAGCACAGTTATAGCGTTTTTAAGGGTCCAAGGAATCAAGCCATCACAGGGAGCTGGTTGTGGATTGGTGTGAGGGGAGCTGCAGTTTTTCAAGCTGTTGACTATGAGGCTAGTAAGATTAGGTTATAGTTTAACTTGTCTATTTTTTAGTCTCCGGAGATGACAGAGCAAAAGCTTCGTGCTTGTTTAGAAGACAGTGTCAATGAGCACAGTGCACATTGTCCCCACACGCCAGAATTTTCAGTCACTGAGGGGACAGAGGAGAAGTCATGTCTTCTCATGAGCTGTCTGGTAAGCCTACCATGGGAGCCAGTAGTTGAGAGTGGGTCAGCGGATGGTTTTATTCCCACCCTGGTAGAAAAGAGGAACTTAGTTGCATAGAAAAGTGATGTCATTTCAGTTAAAAGGCCAACCATCTCCTGAAGGGGGGAAGCACAGAGGCCACCCAGGTCGTGGAAGGAGCAGCTTAAGTGTCATTGCTATCGATGACTTTTAACCATATGCTGAGACTATCTTCATCACTGGAATAACTCTAACTTTTTTCTGTTTAAATCCAGGCTTGTGATACTTGGGCTGTGATCCTCTAGGGTCGGTCCCAGTCTTGATGCATGATCTACTGTGTTGGAAGAAAGTCCCATCTTGAGAAGTGGCCTTGTAAATACAAACCTTTTATTTATAACTTATTTAATATTAAAACATTTCAGACTTTCCTCTGTTTCATGTTTTGTAATACAGGTTGAAAGGGAGGGTATAGAATTAGAAAAGACAAATCACCTTGGAGATTTTTATTGTCCATCATTATGTTATACAAAAATCCAGAAATAAAGGGTTTGTAGAGGATAAATGAATGGTAAATAAGAGACAACAGAAATAAGTTAAAAGTGAATTATTTTCCATGATATTGGGATTAAAAAAAAAAAATTTCAAAGCATATGGGTCTGGCTTCAGAGTTAGGTTTTGTTCACTGGCCAAAGCCTGCCATAAAATTAAGGTGTTCAGCACCTTGCTGCCTGCTCTACTGGCTTTTGACAAAACCTTTGAGGTCTTCGAGGAAAGAAATGTACTCCTGGTGCTCCAGGGCTGTGCTGAGCTCCACCAATTCATCAGCAAAAGTGTTGTCCACCCCTCGGTCCGCAAGGAAATCCATTAGGTGGTCGTATAAGCCCTAGAAGGAGGATCATTTACTAGTTAAAAAAAAAGACAGACACCTGAGACACTTACTAGGATGCTTCTTTGTCTCTCCTTGGATTAGGTAGGCCCCTCCCCACCTTATCTAGCACTCACCCAATCCAGGGAATCTGTGTTGAGTGTGTAATTTGTGTCCTTCCAGTCAGACTCGCCGGTGGCCTGAAAACTCACTTCCTTGATGGAGAAAATGTCACTCTGGTCATCCTCTTGTCCAATCTGAAGAGAGACAGTATTTGGCGAAACAGAAAGGTTTTCCAGGACAACCCAGACTCAGGCGAAGAAAAGGGATTATTTATAGCTTGAAACTCAGATTTTAACCTTGTTCCCTTACCTCCCACTAATCTTCCCAGCTTTGCTGCTCTAAGCCAGAAAATGTTAATATCAGCTAGATGGAACCAGGAAAGCCCCCTGGAGGCCCCCCACCACTGCCCCCCAGGCCGCCAGCTCTCCACCCTACACACCTCATCTTCTGGATAGTGGCAGTCCAGCACAAGGGCCTTGCTGCTGCCATCCTTTGTAACTTCAACCACGAAATTGGGAGTGGATGTCAATTCAGGCTAGGGAAATAAGAACAAGTCAGTAAATGTTTGTTGGCAAGGGTCTGGTGGCAGGGGTCTGGACTAAAGGTCTCAATTCAGGTGTCTGATGGCCACTGCTATTACGATATTACTTAGCCACTTACAAGTCTTGCTCCTCCGTCCCTGGGATTCTCCAGGCAATAACACTGGAGTGGGTTGCCATTTCCTTCTCCATTGCATGAAAGTGAAAAGTGAAAATGAAGTCACTCAGTCAAGCCCAACTCTCCTTTCTAGCGTTATGGACTGTTTCGGAGGCAGAGTATCATAATTTAGTACAGCCTTTCACTTCTGTTAGCACCCTGCTTGTTTAAAGAACATACAAGGTTCAGAATTAGGAACTCAGCTCTAGCCGCACCTAGTGTGCCAGTTAATTTTCCTGGGTCAGTTTCTACATCTATACACTACAAAGCTGGCTCAAAACTCCAAAACCCCTTTCCAGATGTTTTGGGATCTTCATTACAGCCCAGGACCAAAGGCTGGTGCCTCTGACTAGAGGCCCAGAGGCGCTCTGAGAGTGAGCCAGCCAACCTCATGGACGGGTTGGGGGTGGTCTTTGTCAGGGGGGCTGGGCCAGCACTCCAGGGAGCTGAGCTGGGTAATGAGACAATACCATGCCCACCCAGCCAGAAAGTCTGGGGACCTGTGGCCCTCATACTGGCTGGTTTCTAGGCCAGGCACAAAGCTTCCTAAAATGTTCAAGGACTAAACACCATCCAGGTCCAACCAAGAAGGGCAGCAACTTAAGGAGAGGCCTTGCCAAAGTCTCTGATGCCCCTGGCTGGTGTTTATTACCAACTTGGGACATGTATTCCTCATGTGGAACACTCCAAATGATTTATCTCCTGATCATGAGAAGGGTTAAGACAGCTTAAATTCCTTCCTGTTAGGTGAACACCGGCCAAACTATAACGCTTAAGTCCACAGAAAACAATTCATTAACACTTGGCCCCTGGGAAAGAAAAGTGGCCACACAGTTCTGGTGCTCGGCAAGTAAAGGCCCAAGGATGGCTGCCTTTGCCTTCTCTCCTGGCGTTAGAATTTAAACAAAACAAAAACCAATGCTCCTTCCCTAAGCCTGTCAGAAATAGGTGGGTACAGGCTGGTTACAGTGTTAGAAACTTACCTCCTGCTCCTCAGCCTTCTGCCCTTGGGAGGGTTCTTCCTCCTCACCACTGAAAGCAGGTGGGATGCTATTGTTAATGTTGAAAGTGACAGTGATCCTAGAAAGGCAACCAAAGAGCACAATGAAGATGTCTTTTTAACTGAGTAGCTGAGTACTAAGGCTTGCTACAGTTAAAAATGCTGCTGAAACAATGTATCTCAGCCGGCTTTACATCTGATTTGCCTGCATCCCATCCACAGTTGGATTCAGCAGGTCTGAAGTGGGCCTACTATGTGTTGGCTGCTGGAAGTCAATTAGGCACTATTTCCTCAGCCAAATATAGTTGTGTGTCGGCTGCTTCTGCCATCAGGCCACTATCCGGGGCTCTGTCAACCTTATAGCCACAGTCAGCTGACACCGCCACTCTTGTCTTTCCAGGGCACCTTCCAGTGGTGGTGAGCGGCTGAGAAGCTGTGGGCATGGGCTAGAAGCCTCCTCTAAAACAATAAATGTACTTGGCTGCACAGGGTCTTGGTTGCGAGGTACGCATGACCATTGTTATGTGTGGGATCGCTCAGTTGCTGCATGCGAGATCTTAATTCCCTGACCAGGGATTGAACCCAGGTCCTCTGCGCTGGGAGCAGACACTTTGACCACCACAAAGTTCCAAAAGCCTCCTTTAAAAAAATAAAATGTACTTGGCTGGGCTGGGTCTTGGTTGCGAGGTGCATGTGACCTTTGTTGCTATGTGTGGTATTTTAGTTCCCTGATCGGGGATTGAACCCAGGTCCCCTGCACTGGGAGAGGAGAATTTTAACCACTGGACCACCACGAAGTTCCAGGAGCCTCCTTTAAAAATCTCCCTCCATTAGAAGAAAATCTGCCTGAGAGGAAGAGAAGGAGCACCAGAGGGCTGTGGCATCAGCTGAGGATGGAGAGTAGCCCTGGCCCCAGGAAGGGGAGGCCTCACAAGGACACCACATAGGGGAGTTCTCTGGTGGGCCAGGGGTTAGGACTTGGTGTGTTCACTGCCATGGCCTGGGTTTGATCCCCGGTCAGGGAACTAAGATTCCCAGAAGCAGTGTGGCAAAAAAGAAAAAAGAATATGCTGCTGGACAGTTTTATTCTTCAGAGCAGATGTAGGAAGTTTAATAAATGACAAGGCAGGCCACAAACACCACCTAATGACAATTTTAACTTGCAAGAATCTTCACCTGACATATCATATTCCAAAATTTGAACTGAAAATTGAGTGACACTTGGAACGAGCACTGCTAGGTTGCAGACAACGCTGCCCTCTGAAGCCATGGTAACTGGCACCTTGACAGACAAGAGGTTTGATGTACAGGCACAAAAATCTGTCTAAGCTGTGACAGTGTGGACCAAACTGACCCCTGGACAGAGAAATGCAGCTATGTTCAGCAGCACATTATAATGGTCCCAAACTGCCTATGACTTCGCCTAGGAGAGTGGTTTGGGTCACGTTACAGACCACACAATTGACCTATGAAGGGGAAAATGCTACACTACTAGGCAAAAGCACCAGCCGGCTGCTTCACAGCGCATGCGAAACTTCAAAGTGGACCGTGGATTTAAAACAGCTTAAGCAGGCCAAAAGCGTCCCTCTTTTCTAATGAAAAACTATACTTCAACTCCACCCTGTTAATTATCTTGCTTTCTCAACTGTAAACAGAACGGGGGCTTTATTTTCCTCAGCCAGAGCCTGAGCGTAGTAGACCCAGCAGAGTAAATCCGATTCTGTTGGCAGTGCCGGAATCTCTGAATTTGCATGCCTAGTTGTGGGCAAGGCACAGCCTCACTCACCAGGAAGGGCTCAGTGACTGCTGCCTCTACTGGTCCAGAAGACTCCCAGTGGCTTGGCTTCAGTGCTACTGGGGTGATGTTCAGGCACTCAGTCATATCTGACTCTGCAACCCCATGGACTCCCTGCCAGACTCCTCTGTCCATTGGATTTTCCAGTCAAGAATACTGGAGTGAGTTGCCATTTCAGACTCACGCCTCCTCCTTTGGCAGGTGGGTTCTGGACTGCCAAGCCACTGGGGAACCCCGCTACTAGCTTACTGTCTCCTTGTTAACCACCACAGCACATTACTGTGCAGTGAATAAGCAAAAAGGAGCCTAAGAAGATATCCAAATGATTCATACCATCTCTGGGAAACCAGGAGTCAGTTAAGCACCTGTCTTAACTAAAAGTTGTTGTGGATACCTCACAGCAGGTCCTGCAGGTTTAAGGATGTGGTCCCCTGGGCTCCATAGGTCCCTGGTACTTACTTTTCTCCAGCAACTTTCCGCACTAATTTGGCTTCCGTCCCATTCACTTCCAATTCCCAACCTCCTGACATTTTGGGGAGAGACTTATATTTCTGTATCTTCTTTTCCTCCTTGATCTCATCGCTGAGGAAGTCAACAAAAGCTTTGTCTCCTACAATGGAAATAAGTTACAGAAAGAGCCAATTAGTCTAAAATGGAAAATGACCCCGTTACTACAAGCAGAGACCAGGACTTAGCCTGTTTTTTCCTAATACTTCTATTAATGATGGCTCTGTGGACTCAGCCCAACTCATATCCATTAAACCTCAATTCCTTCATCTGTAAAAATGTAAGCTATCAGTGGGAAGCTGAGCATGGATTCTAGGAAAGTGATCCAGAATAATGAACTTCTCACGACGTTTCAAAATAAGGCAAAAAAAAAAAAAAAGTCGCCACTACCCTTTCACTTGCCAAGAAACATCACCACGCTACTTCTAACCGCGACCTTGGGCTTTCGCAAAGTTCCATTTTCGAGAGACTGAGGTAAAGCCGGCCTCCAGGACTTTACAGTATCTCTCCCCGCAGCCAAACAGGGGTGGGGGAGGACGGGAAATGTTACTACGCGTGGGTTTAACTAGCAGGTCGACCATCACTGGGAGAATGTTCCGGACCTCAGGAGCGGCTCCGGACTGTCCATTCAGGTGGTCTACACCTCCCAGCCCCTAACACCCCGCCCCACCTAGGCCCACGCCCCTCACGCCCCCGGCCCACGTGCATGAGTCTCACCTTCGGTGTGCAGTCCGCTACAGCCGCAGCCGCAAGCGCAGGGCCCCCGAGGCTTCAGGAGGCCGGGCAGCTGAACCGACCCCGCGCGCACGCTCAGCAGCCCGAAGGGCCGGGCGCATGGCCGGGACGCGGGCTGCAGAAGCGGCAGGGAGGGCGCGGCGGCGCGGAGACCAGCGACGGCAGAACCCAGGACGCGGGGCACGCAGCGCAGCAGCTGGAACATTTTGGAAGCGGAGGCGGTGGCGAACACGTGCAGATTCGAAATACAACTCTCGCTTAGAAGGACAACTCCTTGCCGCTGCGCCCCCTAGATCTGGGACCGCCGCCGGAAGTCCCGCCCCACAGCCGGGAAGTGCTTCCGCGCCGCCGCCTTGCAGACCAGAAGGCACAGTGGGCAGGACCCTGCCCTCTGCTGGTGGCCTCCGTGTAGCCTCCCAGGGAGGCTTGGAATCTGATTCCTAAACTTAAGTTCTGCAGCAACAGGAATCTTCAGGAACTAAAGAAGTTTAGGAATCCTGAAATGGGAAATCAAGTGGGCCTTAGGAAGCATCACTACGAACAAAGCTAGTGGAGGGGATGGAATTTCAAATCCTGAAAGATGATGCTATGAAAGTGCTGCACTCAATATGCTAGCAAATTTGGAAAACTCAGCAGTGGCCACAGGACTGGAAAAGCTGTTTTCATTCCAGTCCCAAAGAATGTTCAAACTACTGCACAACTGCACTCATCTCACACGCTAGCAAAGTAATGCTCAAAATTCTCCAAGCCAGGCTTCAACATTATGTGAACTATGAACTTCCAGATGTTCAAGCTGGATTTAGAAAAGGCAGAGGAACCAGAGATCAAATTGCCAACATCCGCTGGATCATGGAAAAAGCAAGAGAGTTCCAGAAAAACATCTACTTCTGCTTTATTGACTACACCAAAGCCTTTGACTGTGTGGATCACAACAAACTGTGGAAAATTCTGAAAGAGATGGGAATACCAGACCACCTTACCTGTCTTTGAGAAATCTGTATGCAGGTCAAGAAGCAACAGTTAGACCTGGACATGGAACAACAGACTGGTTCCAAATAGGAAAAGGAGTAAGTCAAGGCTGTATATTGTCACCCTGCTTATTTAACTTCTATGCAGAGTACATCGTGCGAAATGCGGGCTGGATGAAGCACAAGCTGGAATCAAGATTGCCAGGAGAAATATCAATAACCTCAGATATGCAGATGACACCACCCTTATGGCAGCAGGTGAAGAACTAAAGAGCCTCTTGATGAAAGTGGAAAGGAGAGTGAAAAATTTGCCTTAAAACTCAACATTCAGAAAACAAAGATCATGGCATCTGGTCCCATCACTTCATGGCAAATAGATGGGGAAACAATGGAAACAGTGAGACTTTATCTTCTTGGGCTCCAAAATCACTGCAGATGGTGACTGCAGCCATGAAATTAAAAGACGTTTGCTTCTTGGAAGAAAAACTATGACCAATCTAGATAGCATATTAAAAAACAGAGACATTGCTTTGCCTACAAAGGTCCATCTAGTCAAAGCTATGGTTTTTCCAGTAGTCATGTATGGATGTGAAAGTTGGACTATAAAGAAAGGTGAGTGCCGAAGAATTGATGCTTTTAAACTCTGGTGTTGGAGAAGACTCTTGAGAGTCCTCTGGACTGCAAGGAGATCAAACCAGTCCATCCTAAAGGAAATCAGTCCTGAATATTCATTGGAAGGACTGATGCTGAAGCTGAAACTCCAATACTCTGGCCACTTGATGCAAGTTCTTTTCATTGGAAAAGACCCTGATGCTGGGAAAGACTGAAGGCAGGAGGAGAAGGGGATGAGATGACAGAGGATGAGATGGTTGGATGGCATCACTGACTTGATGGACATGAGTTTGAGTAAGCTTTGGGAGTTGGCGATGGACAGGGAAGCCTGCCGTGCATCCATGGGGTCACAAAGAGTAAAACATGACTGAGCAACTGAACTGAAACTTCTTTAGCTGAGTGGCTCTGAGTCTGGTGTCCCAGGACTGCTGTTTAATTGGCTTCTCTCCAAACTTCCATCTACTGTTCTCAAGCATGATCAGGCTTTCTGTGACTTCGTGGAATGCACTCTTGCTGTCTTTGACTCCCAAAACCAGCCTCTGAGGTCATCTCCCATGAAAGGCCTTCCTGGCTCTTCCTCCTCTTCCCTGAAAAACCAGAACTCATGCCTCTGTGACTGGGTCCCTATACTTCATTCTTTTCTCAGCAGAAACCTCCTGGCATTGCTCATTTACCTGGCAGCTGCCCCTTACCCTCTGGAGCTCCTGAAGGCAAAATGCCTGGTTAACTTTTGCAGCCCTCCAACCTTACACCTAGGTTCTGATGGAACGTTATTTTTGGGGGGCAAGAAGCCACAGCTTACATTAGATTTAGGTTAAGAACCAATGTTCCTACTTTACCAGGAACCATAAGATACTATAAGGTACAAAGAAAATAAATCTTTCCAAATCAGTGGCAAAGATATGACTAATATTAATATATTCTAAACAGCATTCTGTGAATAAGGGAAAGGAGACCCAAGAAAGAAGCCACACACAATATGTACTAGATTCACTTTTAATGGGTTTGAGTCATGTGCGAATGTTGATGCTTCTACAGACCCATGCCTGTGTAAGAAAAGAGTCTCAAAACACAACATAAATCTGAACTGAGCTTTTTCCTGAAAGTTATAATATTCTGATCAAATAAAACATAATAAAACTCTTGCTTCCCCACAGGTGCAGTGTTTCTTTATAGTCACAAGGAATGGTGTCTTAAATGCCTGGCCACAGGTTTCCTTGAGAGCTGAATTAAATGGATTTACGCATCACAGTATAAAATCAGTTCTTTCCACAGAGCACAAACTTGTCTCCTTTCTGGCATCTCTTTATTCCTAGCAGAGATGCAACATTAAGGAAAGGTTTCTACCAAGAACTGGGCGTTGGGCAGTTCTTCCCCTAGTAACTGGGATCTGTGCTGCCCTCCATGATTATTAGAAGCAGAAGACAAACATCGGAGACATGCAATCTGCTTAGTGCATCTATTAATGCACAAAGCTGCTCAAGGGAACTAGTGATTCACCCAGATACGGAATTCACAAGTTGGGAAAATAAAAAGGGGGCACACCATCAGAGATTTTAGGGATTGAAAAGAGCAGCTCAAGATGAGATTGCAACATCACTGTGAAACATTCAACTTTCTTAGAAAGTTTACAGTGTACTTATCTGTGCCCTGCAGCTAGGTATAAAGAGCCATGTATCTCTTTGTAGTAACATGGAGCAGGGATAGGCTTTTCCAAATCATTTAATCCCTGAGCAGCTACCTGAAAAGTTAACTTTTTAAAAAGCCTGATAAAAACTACTGTATCAAAACTCTACCAGAATGTTACAGTGATAAATATATCTTTGTACAGAAACACAGAAGCTATTTACATTTATTTAGAAGCTATTTACCCCTTACTCCTGCTCAGAAAAAATACATTTCCTGAAATAGTTCAGCAACTCTGAGGCCCACAAAAATGAGTAAAAGCTAAATTTTACTTGCTCTAGAGAATGCTGTGCTTAGTTAATTAGTTGTGCTTGATGCTTTATGATCCCATGGATTGTAACCTGCCAGGCTCCTCTGTCCATGGGGATTCTCTAGGCCAGAATACTGGAGTAGGTTGCCATGCCTTCCTCCAGGGGATCTTCTCAACCCAAGGGTCGAACCCAGGTCTCCGACATGGCAGGAAGATTCTTTACTGTCTGAGCCCCCATAATTTGCAACATTACAAGAAACATAATACATCACCCCACTCCCAATATTTTTTACCAGTGTGATGAATGTTTCATTAAAAATACAGTAATTTCTTTTACCAAGTCAGGCTACACCTCCTAGGACTCTTAAATAAGTGAGAAAAATACAGTTAAATTTTTTCCTGAAAAACTTTTCGGAAAGTCAGCACTGGTAAGAACAAGAAAAATCTAAGAATTTAGTAAGACAGGGTATTTAGGATCTGTCGAATCTTCTTTGGCCTTAACGTAACTATTTTTAACAGGAAGAATTCATATGTGCCCAGATATCTGGGAATACTGGCTAAAGTCTGACTGCTCAGACCCATAGCTGGTGCTGAGGCAAACCTGACACACACCACTGTGGACACATGAGGCCTGGGAGGGGGTGTTCCTATCCGCCAGGGTCTCACTGAACCAAAATGAAGACACCATCCATTATCTCTGTAGGATCTCTCAGGCCATTTAGGCCTCTGCTTAAAAGCTGTATGATTCACTGTATGTAATGACCAGAATACTACATATGTGCTGAGACCAATTAAGCACAATAAAAGGGCTAATTTTGGCATTTTCCAGGCCAAAGCATTCTCTGGGGAAAGTCTCAGGTTTGATTCCTGGGTTGGGAAGATCCCCTGGAGGAGGAAATGGCAACCCACTCCAGTATTCTTGCCTGGGAAATCCTATGGACAGAGGAGCCTGGAGGGCCACAGCACATGGAGCTGCAAAGAGTCAGACACGACTTAGCTATTAAACAATGACGATTTTCAAATTAAATAGTTAAGAAGGACTTTTGGTCTTTTCCCTTCTCAAAATATGAGAACAGGAAGTCTGTGGAGACCCTTTAATCCCCTCAGACAAATGTGGAAAATGAGTGTGAAAGAGGTGCCAGCATCCCCTGGTCCCTAAGAAGGAAAAAAGATCGTAGGAAATAAGATAAAAGAACATAAACACTAGATGAGGGGATGAGATGAGTCAAGGCTGCCCGGCTTCACCTCCACTTACCCCCAGAGGCCTGGCCAGAAGGGAAATGCCTTAAATTCAGCTCAGTCACTCCTTAGCTCATGGCTTTATGGCCCAGAGACAGAGAGAGAGAAGGCCATGCTGGAGGCCATCACACTACAACCTGAAATCAAACCTGAATGTTAACTGGAAGAACTGAGGCTGAAGCTCCAATACTTTGGCCAGCTGATGTGAAGAGCCGACTCATTGGAAAAGACCCTGATGCTGGGAAAGACTGAAGGCGGGAGGAGACGGGGACGACAGAGGATGAGATGGTTGGATGGCGTCACCGACTTGATGGCTGTGACTTGGAGCAAGCTCCGGGAGATGGTGAAGGACAGGGAGGCCTGCCGTGCTGCAATCCACGGGGCTGCAAAGGACTGGACGCGACTGAAAGGCAACAACACACTCAGCTTTCCCACTTCAGAGGATACAAACACCTTCACTCAGGAAGGTCCCCGGAGGCAGGGTGGGGACAGGCACTTAGCACTTCTTTGCTGTGAAACCTCCCTGCCCTGGGGAGGGAGGTTAGGTGCTCAGCACCTACAGAAGTTAATCTCTTCTGTTACAAAATTTCATGCAGGTAGATGTTCAGACAGATCCAAGGTCAAGAGCTCTGTGACCCCTTGTGGTCCCCCTTCCAGACCATCCCCCGCAGTCTCGAGGACTTGGGGGTTTTGCTGTACCCGATCCACGGTATATACATAAGCAGTAACACCAACCGAGCACCGTGGCGCCCAGTCCACTGCGGCTTATCACGGGCACGCACAGCTCTGGGTACTTTCTTTTCACTTGCTCTGAGCCTCATGACTCCGACCCTGTAAGTATCATCGCTCCCACTTGGCAGATCAGGAAACAGGCTCAGAAGTAAAGGAAGTCACCCAAAGTTGCCCACCAAGAACCCAAAGCATCATTTTGAAGTCTCCCAGGCCTCTACATGTCTATGCGGTTCAGTCTGAGGAGTTTATTCAAAGAGGCTCTCAAGCTCCTGGAGGCCAGGCATGACCCAGCCATAACCACTGTGGCCTCTGCAGGTGCCAACGTTTAGAAGTCGCAGCGAGGCCGTCTGCAGCCCGGCTCCTGGCACCAGGGCGGCTCAGTTCCTGGCAGTCCTCAGCTTCTTCCTGAAGAAGTCGGGGGCGGCCTCGTACAGCCACTCGGCATCCACAACGCACAGGTCACGCATGTAGCACTTGTTGGTGAAGAGCAGCTCCGTGTACACGACGCAGGCCGGCTTGCAGTGGAAGAGCACAGATGAGGGATGGATGGCCACCGGCTGGTGGGTGTCCGTGGTGGCATAGGACCCGTCCGGCTGCAGCTCAGCGGTGCTCATGAAGAGGCTGTGTGCCAGGCATCGGCGGATGTTCTCTGTGTCCCCTCGGGAGGACAGGATTGGCATGGACATCTGGTTCGGGAAGAAGTGAGACATGGAAAAGACCCCAGACGTGAGCA
Organism: Capra hircus; assembly: GCF_001704415.2. NCBI lineage: Eukaryota > Metazoa > Chordata > Mammalia > Artiodactyla > Bovidae > Capra > Capra hircus. The sequence continues at coordinate 25,922,382 of NC_030826.1, read as the reverse complement.
CTGCGCAGCCACCCATGGTACATGGGGCCACACTGCCTACCGCGCAGCCTGGTACGAGGCCCACGGAGGAGGCTGGCGTCCGGGCTGGGCGCTGACCTCTGGGACAGCTGCCTCAGATGTCTGAGGTGAGTGCGGGTAGAGGAGCACCACGTCTACCCTCAGCAAAAGATGAGAAAACTCCCAAAGCCAAGCGACGGCCTAGCAGGAAAGCCATTCAAGTACAAGAAGGGCGGGAAAATGTATGCAACACAGACCACCACAGGCTGCTGTGAAGAGTTGTGTGCTCGGTCGCTGGGTCATGTGCGACTCTTGGTGGCCCCATAGACTGCAGCCCGCCAGGCTCCTCCGTCCATGGGCCTTTCCAGGCAAGAGTACTGGAGTGGGTTGCCATTTCCTTCTCCAGGGCATCTTCCCTAACCAGGGATTGAATCCGTGTCTCCTGTTTCAGCAGGTAGATTCTTTAGCACTGAGCCTCCTGGGAAGCCCGGAAAGAAGTTACTTCAGGGCTAACAATAGGCTGCTGGCACTGGACACGGGCCTGGGTAAGGGTGACAACTGTCTCCTAGGGTCACATGGATGGTCCGCACTGGGGGCTGACTCAGAAGAGGCCTTACACACAGAGACGCCTGGTCACCGCAGAGTTGTTCACGGCAGCAAAACGAGGACACTTAGTGCTCAACACGGGAGACTGCGAGCACAAACCACCCCACCTCTGAGGTAGAACACGGTGCCTCAGACAGTCACTGAATATAGAAACGTCCTCCAAGAGGGAATATAAGCTGACAGGAGGCTTTTTGGTGGATGGCTTGGCAATGTCTATCAAAATCTAAATTCCCCATCCAGAAGTTCATTCTCTGTGCACCAGAGCACAGATGTTTATGCAGGAGGATCATCACGCTGGCACAACCTATACGACCACCACTAGGGACTTGGTTAAAAAACTAGTGAGGACAGGAGCGAAATGCTACTAAGTCAATAAAAAGAACGACAGACATATACAGGCACTGAGAGACAGCCCAGATACAAAGTGAAATTCAAGGAGCATTCCAAGTGGAAAAAAACATACATCAAACTTGTTTAAAAAAGAAAACTTATATATCCACATATATGCGTAATATAGACAAATAAACAAAAACATACATACATAGAAAAAAATTCTAGAAGGATCTACACTGGACTACTGCTTATCTTTGGAGGGGTAAGATTAGAGAAACTTTTATACTTTCTACACAATATATCACTATTTTCTTATTTTAATTTTATTACTGGAGTATAATTTCTCTACAATGTTGTGTAGGTTTCTGCTGTATATATATCACTATTTGCTACACTCTATCAACTTGTAACAAGTATGCACCACTTCTGTAAACTGAAAAAGAATGATAGGTATTTCCACTAAAAATAAAAAACTTAGGAAGAATTCTAGTAACGTTGGAAAACACTGTTAAAGTTTATAAAAACTGGATATAAATCATAGATACAATGTATTAATAACTATCCATGTAAAAATATATTTAAAAGCAGAGCCACCAGGAAATGGACCAAACTGGTGAGAGGTGGAGTTGTGGGTAATTTTTACTTTCTTATTTAAAAATTTTCCTACAATGAGTGGTTTTTCTGCAATCACTACTAATAAGCAATTTGAGAATTTTCACCTAGAAAAAGGTGACAGCTTAGCCCCCCAAAGATCAGCAGGAAGAAAAATACCTTTATGCAGATGTCCCTCAGCTGTGCTCTGACTTCAGCTACTAGCATCATATTCTTGCTGTTGACAAAGTTCTCTTTGCACCATTCCTGAACAGGGAGAAAAAAAAGAGATGTCACAGTCCTCTCGCTTCTACAGAGATAAAAATAAAGCACAACTTTTATTATTTTTTTTTAATTAAAAAAATATTTAGTCATAACATGCAGCATTCGGGATCTTTGTTCTCTGACCACGAATTAACCGCCGGACCACCAGGGAAGTCCCAGCATAATTTCTAGAACATAGTTTGAATTCAGAGGGAAAACTGCAGTTGCCCAAAGTAAATACAAGAAAATATCTTTATATCAAAAAGCGTGAACCATATTGAAAACCATAATGGCAAAAGAATGATGACCTTCAGAATATATTAAAAAAAAAAACACTACCACCTACAAATCAGTCAGAAAATGATCAATAATCCAGTAGAGCCATAAAGGATATAGACAGATAACGCACAGGAGATTAACTACAAATGACAATAAACTTAAGCAAAGGTTCTTGGTCGCTTCAGGAATCAAGTCAGTACAGTTTCAAATAACTGAGATGCTATTTGATGCTTTCAAACTGCAGTGCTGGAGAAGACTCTTGACAGTCCCTTGGACTGCAAGACCAAACCAGTCAATCCTACAGGAAATCAACCCTGAATATTCACTGGAAGGACTCATGCTGGAGCTGAAACTCTGATACTTAAGCCAACTGATGCGAAGAGCTGACTCACTGGAAAAGACCCTGATGCTGGGAAAGTCTGAAGGCAGGAAGAGAACGGGGCAATAGAGGATGAGATGGTTGGATGGTATCACCAACTCGATGGACATGAGTTTGAGCAAACTCTGGGAGATGGTGAAGGACAGGGTAGCCTGCAATGCTGCAGTCCATGGGGTCGCAGAGTTGGACATGACTTAGCAATTGAACAACAACTACTTCATATCCATCAGCCTGGGAAAAATGCAAATCATTTCAGCTAAGTTGGAGAGGTGGGTGGAAATGGGAACTCTTCTGCACGACTCTGGGGAGGGCAAAGAGGTAAAGAGATGTTGACCCTGGGGAAGCTGGATGCAGCTGCTCCTAGACCAGCAGGTCCACTCCTGGGTGTCGACTTCCGAGAAACCCTCCCCTTTGTGCACAGGAGACCTGGAAGGGATGTGCACTGCGGTGCCAGAGGGAGAAATCAGCGGCAAAAGGGTAGTGTAAGGAAGCATGTATAGCATATGATGCCCGTGGACAGGAAGTGAAAGCACGATGTTGCCCAGGGAGGTCCAGACCCACTTCACGACAGTGGTTACAGGAGGCAGGGAGGACTACACGAAGAGCAGCTTGAGGCTCTTGCTGTGTCCACAGCATTTATCTCCTTAAAAATAAACTGACCTGGCCTCCCCTGGTGGCCCAGTGGCTAAGTCTCTGCACTTCCGCTGCAGGAGGCATGGGCTCCACCCCTGGTCAGGGAAGTTCCACATCACACAGAGTGGCCAAGAGCAAATAAACAAATACAGTGAGGCAGATGGAGCAAAATGTTTACAACTACTAAAGCTAGGTGGTGGCTGTTTTTTTTTTTTCTAAAGAGCTGACTGCATTAAAACACAAAGTTAAAGTGCCGGGGTCCAGCCCCGGTGGATCCAGGGTGATTCAAAGGTGGGGACGGAGTCGGCGTCCTTGGAAATAACTTATTTAATTACAGATAGAGAGGGATCAGAAAATTAGCAGAGAAAAAGAGGCTGAATAACTTGGTTTACATGGAATACCAATCACCACCTACGTAGGTCGCAGGCGTCTTCCCATTTTCCCAAAGGAGAGGAGGCACTGAGGCCCCCCTGGTCCGATCTTAGAAGCCCAGGCAAAATTAGCAGGCTTGGTGGGTACCCATGCACCAGATGGGAATTCAGCCAGAAAAACGGAGAGCAAGAAAGAAGCGACATGGGGGAATCAATCTTTCTGGAAACTGATCTGATTTCTTTATTTTGGGGTTTGCTTATATACCTTTTGTTACACATAGGGATGAATACAGAGTCACGCAGGGGTCAGCAGTCCTGACCTTTATCAAAATCAGGTTGCTTTACATTAAAAGAAAGATCTTAGGGGTTTTACATGATCTTCTGGCCATGAGGCCTGCTGACATTTTACGACCCTTTCTTTCTGATAACCAAAAAACTTATTCTTTCCAAGGGTGTTTTTTCTTAAACCAGGCACCACCCTCCAAATAAAGTTGCATTCCCATAGGGTGAGGGTGTAGTGAGTTATAATCAAGAAAGGAATTTATTTAACCCAAGGTTAACATGATTAATCTTAAAGGTTAATACTTATTTCTCCTATATGCTAGTTATATTCATTATAAGGGCAGGGAATATGGAGATTTAGCAGCAAACATCAGCCCAACAAATGAAAATCCTTTCACCAATGTTCCCCTTAAGATCTACTTAGTCTTAAGATAGTGATAAAGTTACATTTTTACATAGCAAGGACACAGTGATTTATAACAAAGTACAGTGATCTATTACAAAAGAGAAAATTCATTAACTGAAAAAGTCTAGTATTGCTAACCTTAAAAACTACTATATTTCCTTTTCTATATTCCAAATACATTGATTAATATATTCCCAGGTGCCTAAGGATATGGAGGCCTGGCGGCAATCATTGACTCAACAATGAGAAAAGCCCTATACTAATTAAGACTTTCCAAATACTCCAAGCTCTCTGTGCTGTTTATGGTTGAGAGGTAGTAAACAATCATGTGCTTAGTGGCAGGAATATGGATAATCCTGTCACACAAACTAGTTTGCCAGCAGAGAGGTTTGACCTGAGACACCCTTGTCACACCCAGGGCAGGGAATTACCAGCAATTATTGGCACAACAAATGAAAAGCCCTTCACCAATATAATTCCTAACCAACCCACTATACTAATAATTTCTAATTTCCCAAAAGAATCTGCCTTTAGTAAGTCTAAAACATCTCGTGCCTCTCAGGTTGGGAGGCTGTAAACAATCACATGTGGCTGGACGAACCTATACAACTGGGCTAGATAACCTTCAGAGGAGTTCGTAAGTTGAAACACTCTTGGCACACCCAGGAATTTTTATTGACTTGGAGCTGCACGTTTACTCCTTCTCCGAGAGAACCGGTGGGGAACAGGCCCCCATAAAGTCAGAGGTGTAGGCGAGAGCATGAAACAGTAAAGTAGATAGACTCTGGTTTTGGGGGTAGATGCTCGGGAACAGGGGGTTTCCTGAGGCTTGATCACGCCTTTGTGTATGCCAAGCCTCCTTCCTCATGACCTTTGCCATGGGTGGAGTTCCTCACGGTGGCTCTTGGCATCAAAGCATGCATGCTATGGCACAAATATTGATTCTTTTTGGAAGGGCAGCCACTCGGCAGGCGGGATCTTTGTTCCCTGACTAAGGATTGAACCCAGGCCACGGCAAGTGAAGGCCTGGAATCCTAACCACTAGGCCAAAAGGGAACAATTTATTTTTAAAATTGTATTGATAAATGAAGGAAGGTATTGTCATTTTCCATCTTGGTCCCGGGAATGGAAATGTCACACAAGCAAAAGCTGCTATGAAGAAAGTTAGGGGCAGGTGGGGAAACAAACCACCTTATAGCCAAGAAATTGGGTCACCAGGTATTAATACTTCACCTGCCCACGTTAAGTATGAGGGAAACACAAGCAGAGAGAAAGGCTGAAACTGTGTCTTCCCTAGTAGCATCTCTGGGTGCAGACATCTCTGGAATGACATCCAGCATTCTGTGTAGCTCTTCAGAAGGTGCAGCCAAAAAGGGAAGTGTCCTGAAACACAGGACCAAAGGGAGGCCCTGTTTGAGAAGAGGAAGAGGACAAGGCCTACCTTGTTCCCGCCGGTGTTCTTGAAGGTCCGGTAGACATTGAGCAGGGTGAGGTGATCGCCCTCGCTGGACACAAACTTCTTCCGCACACTCTGCACTTCATCGCGCCGGGAGAGAGGGTTGTAGAGAATGCTGTCCACAGACAGCAGGGCGACAATGGTCAGTATCTCCTCCGTGCAGTGGAATTTGGGGGATAGGAGGATGGTCTGCAAACCACAATGAAACACTGCGTGAGTCCAGTTTTTTCCTGGCTTCTGAATTCCATATATTGCTTCTGCAGCTTCCCTTGAAAGGCGTGAAGGGGCAGGTGTTTCTAAAACCATGACAATATAAGTTATGCTCTTTTATATATTTATTTGTATATTATTTTACTTTCTGTAGAATAGATAGCTTTCTTGTATGATCCCATATGGGTAGGGCTCATGACTTCATTGGTGGAGGAAATGGCAACCCACTCCAGTATTCTTGTCTGGAAAATTCCATGGACAGAGAAGCCTGTGGGTTACAGTCCAGGGGGTCGCTGAGAGTCGGTCATGACTGAGCATGCACACACACATGACTTAATATGAACTTGAATTACACAGAACGTAAGTCGAGGTTCAACACAAAGCAGGCGTTGATAATTGTTAAAGGTGAAGATGAATCTAGAAGCACTGGGCTGAGGAGTCCCCTGTGGGATGGCTGATCTGTAAGGTACAGGGAGGGGACTAAGAAGAGGGTGGCACTTACTTTGGCAAATTTGGGTTCTAGTGGGAAAGCCGCCATCTTTCTTCCCATTGGCGTTAGGGTGAGCTGGCCATCCCTGTGTTCAAGGGCACCGAGCAGCTCCAGCTGGGCGATGGCTGCCTGGATGTGATCTGGAGAGAGAGAGACATGAAAAGGAGTCGAACACTCAAAACAGGATGGAGCTGCAGCTGCTTCATCACATCAGCGCATTTCTGACAAGCCTAAGTCAAACCACAGTACAGATCACAACCACACTGTCCCCATGAGGTACTTTTCAAAGCTATTCATGACATCACTGTCTTCAGCTCATCTCTTCATTTTTTAAATTTTCTAAAAATAATTTTCCTTATTTTTGGCTGTGTTGGGTCTTCACTGCTGCATGGGGCTTTTCCCTTACTGCAGCAAGCAGGCTTTTCTGTACTGTGTGGGCTTCTCATTGCGGTGGCTTCTCTTGTTGTGGAGCACAGGCTCGATAGCTGTGGTGCACGGGCTTAATTGCTCTGTGGCCTGTGGGATCTTCCTGGACCAGGGATCCAACCTGTGTCTCTTGCATTGGCAGGCAGATTCTTTACCACTGAGCCACAAGAGAAACCCTCAATTCTCTTTTTAAATAGTGGCCTGCAATTTGGCGATATGTATGCAAATCTGAAGCCCAGCAAACTTACACTTCTGAATTTCACACTCATTTACCTGAACCTCGTACAGAGACCTGTGCCTCCAGATGGACATACACAACGATGGAAACACCAGGGGCCTCAGGAGCCCCTGGAGAGAAGGACACTATTTACTCTTTAATTCCTTTTAAATTTGAACTATGTAAATGTATTACCTATTAAGCATAAAGATGCATGTCTAAGGATGCAATAAATATACATGTACAGAGAAAAACTGATCTATAAAATATATTAGGTGAAAAAAGCAATGTGCCAATGTCTACCAGGAGGATAAATGCATCTTGGCTTATTCATAGAATGGAATAGTATTTAAGTGATGAAAATACATCAAATGTAAACCTTACAAAACATGACAGATGAATAGGAAGGTCACCAGAAAATCGAGACATAAACACACCAACTGAAACCATGCTTGTGCATGGAACAGATATTCAGGAAAAGCAAGGGATTCACAGATCAAACCTGGCTGGTGGCTGACCTTGAGGGAGGAGTGGGAAGGAGGTGAGGGGCGGGGGACTGGGAATGGCGGTCGCAGGGCTTGTGGCCCCGGTAATGGGCACACAGGTGTGGCTTCACTACTTCTACCTGACACGTATGTTCCTCCTTTTATTTGGTGGGGGTGGGGGGTGTTGCGTGGCATGCAGGATCTTAGTTCCCTGACCAGGGATTAAACCTGTGACCCCGGCACTGGGAGCTCAGAGTCTTAACCACTGGACCACCAGGGAAGTCCCTGTTCCTCCTTTATATGTAGGAATTTAGTAACTGATGGAAAAAAAAGTATAGAACGGACTGAAATGGGTGTCGCTATTTATGTTTTGAAAAGGAGACAGTACGTACTTAACCACACAGATTTTCTCTAGGAGACACTAGGAAATGGCCACAGTTGGGGCTGTGGGGAGGGAAACTAAGAACTTGATGACTGTGGAGGCTCTTGTCTATTATCCGCTGTCTACTTTTTTTTAACCAATTGCACTTCTTCACTTTAAAAAAAGAGAAAATGGTATGTATTGAAGGGATGCTGAGGGCTAAGCTACCATGACAAAGAATCCCAACTATTTTTTCTTCCTCCATGGAGAGATTCCCAGTGAAGGGCAGAGACCCATCAAATTCCAGCTGAAAGCAAAGAAACACAATCTGTTCAGTCCCTTTGCAAAAGTCCAAGTTCACTGGGGCTGCAGTAACCCGTGGACCCCCCTCGACTACCTTCTTTGGTTCCTGTGACCACAGAACCCACCCGAGATGGTGCCGACACGAAGCCCCTGATTCTGCACCAACGTCGTGTGAATAGCACTGGGTCTCTTGCTTAATTTTGAGACTCTTCTCTGGGAGTTAAGGCTGTTATTCCCCTCAGTCATAATAAACAACAGGACACCAGGGGCTTCCCTGATGGCTCAGTGGTTAAGAACCCACCTGCCAATGCAGGAGACATGGGTTCAATCCCTGCTCTGGAAGATCCCACATGCCACACAGCAACTAAGTCCATGCGCCACAACTTCTGAGCCTGTGCTCGATGGCCTAGGAGATGCAACTACTGAGCCCTTGCGCCCTATAGACTGTGCTCTGCAACAAGAGAAGCCGCTGCAATGAGAAAACCAACCACTGCAACCAGAGTAGCCCCTCCTCGCCGCAACTAGAGAAAAGCCTGCGCAGCAACAAAGATCCAGCATGGCCAAAAATAAATAAATACATAGGAATAATAAAGGAGAGTGCCAGGAGGCCTGCTGTGTGGAGCCCACTGGCAGTCCCTTTCTGTGTGCCCACCTTCCCGAAGACTCCACTCACCTGGAGACGGCTTGGACATGAAGTCAAAGGTGAGCACGTTTGGGACTTTCATGGCGAGGAGCTGCAGCATCACGCTCGCCAGGTTACACCTGCAAGATGAAGACAGGTGGTTCACGAGGGCACCTGACCCCCTGGCCAGCAAGGCAGAGCCACCCACTAAGTAGCGTCAGTTGTAGGAGATACAGGCTGCAGGGACGGGACCTCGGGATGGATGGCAGGTGGGGAGCCCCACTGGCTACCTTTGGATCTCTGGCACCGTCATCTTCTCAAACTTCTCAAACTCATCCTCCGTGTAGAGCCGGTAACAGATACCGCTGTCCTCTCTGCCGGCCCGGCCCGTGCGCTGCCAGGCCTGGGTCTTTGATACCCGCTGCACAGCCAACACCTCCAGGCCACTGTCTGGTGGGAGAATGGCCAAGTCAGAGCTCTGCTCATCATGTGAACAAACTCCTTCTACAACGTAGACTATGAGGAGCATTCCTTGGGATACCCAGGATTCTTTCTGCAACACGAGTCCAGAAAAACTCAAGGCTACATTGGAAGTGGGCTTCCTTCGTGGCTCAGTGGTAAAGAATCCGCTTGCTAACGCAGGAGATGTGGGTTCAATCCTTGGGTCAGGAAGATCCCCTGGAGGAGGAAATGGCAACCCACTCCAGCATTCTTGCCTGGAGAATTCCATGGGCAGAGGAGCCTGGCAGGCTACAGTCCATGGTATTACAAAGAGCTGGCCACCACTTAGTGACTAAACAACAATAAATATGTCAGAAAGCACGTAACCAGACTGGTTTGTGGTAAAAAGAGACCTCGCCACGAACACTGTGAAATCTGTGACTACAGCATCAAAGGACCTTGAGCTTGGGGCAGTGGCCAAGGGAAGTAGATTTCAGAGTCCTTGGCTTAAGTCACAGTTGAAAACAACCCGCTGGGGCGGCCTAGGACTCAGGGGTCCTCCAAGAGGTGGCATTTTCAGTGCCAAAACCCAGACAGTTTCCAGCAAATCAGGATGGCTGGTTGCCGATTGATCATGACCCCAAAATGAAATGCCTCCATCCCTTGTGTGCTACATCCTCGCTCCTGCTCTACTGTAAAAGCGAGACAGTGTAATGTCACTACACCTAGGAGTAAACGAGACTGATTTTCTTGATAAACGTGCACGCTGTGCCAGTGTGGAGAACCAAGCCCTTTCACAAACATGGTCCCCAAGAAACACACGTGAAAGTCAGCATCCTTGAATGCTTAGCAGTTCATTTGAAGTGAACATCTGGGAGCTATCATGTCAGCTGCCTCAAATCCTCCATGGAATAAAGCAAGGTAGAAAACAGACCTGAATAAAAATGACTTCAAGCAAGCTGTGGACTGCACACTGTCGGGAAACAGCTGGTGCCTTGGCCCAGCTGGGGGTGGGGTCCTGCTTTCTTTCTGGGAGACTAAGGATTGAACCAGCTGTGCTCAGATATTCCCCAGGAAGCCTCTGATGTGGTATCAGGCTGTCCCTGGCCTGACAGCCACCATTCTCGCCCACCTTCTGATGGAGTTTCAGTCCCTCTGCCCAGGTCCTTGACCCTCTGTCCCCAGGTTTGCCACAGATGGGCTCTTCTTCCCTGCCTCACATGTCTTTGTGGCCCTGCCTGCTAGACGGGGTGCCTGGTATTCAGACATAAAATGCTCAGGTGGGGAACTGCGGGATCACGGGCCGCTCACTACACGGGGAAGAGACGCCAGGGGCCACAAGTTCTCACCAGGGTTATACTTCTTTGCTTTAACCATGCCCGTGTCAACTACATATTTTATTCCTGTAATGGTTATGGAGGTTTCAGCGATGTTGGTTGAAATGATCACTTTGCGATAACCCTAAAAGGAGGAAGAAAACCAAAAAGCCACATGACACACGTATGACGCAGAAGTTTGAAAACATATTCCTCATCGCTAACTGTCACAATTCACTCATGATCAAGAAGAGATGACTCCGCTATCTGGACAGTTATTAATACTGATGGCCGGGTCAGTATTGGGTTGGGGGGCTGGGTGTGTTTCAGTCTTAAAGGCTTATTTTGAGGTGATGAGGGGTGGTGGGATGGGCATTAGAGTCAGGAGGAAGTAGATGCGGCCTGGGATCCTGGCCCTGCCCGGTACCTACTGTGCCCCATGGGCATCTTATCACTTCACCCCTTGGGGCCTCAGGGTTTCTGAACTGGAATGGTGACCCGCCTTGTGGTTCTTGAGAGGATGAGGGACAGAGTGTCTGGTGTTGGCACAGTACTTGGCACAGCACCTGGCACAGCAGGGGTCCCGGGAAACTTATGGTGGACACGTGCTTGTTTACTGTGGACCCTGGGAGAGTCACTCAGGGAGCTTCCGGCTTCTGCTTGCATCTCTCCCTCATACCCAGACAGTCTCCCTGTTCCCACCATGGGAGAGCCATGTCTACAGCCCTGCATTACATGCTTGCGTCTTTCCAGCTCGTGAGAGAGATACCTGGGCACCCTGTCCACACATCTTATCTGGAGCCTGCTGACAGGGGCACAGGCCCACTGATGCATCCGTCTGGGTACCCAGAGATGGGGCTGGGCAGGAGACAGGGTGCACTCACCTTTGGGGCCCCCTGGAAGACGCGCAGCTGCTGGGCATAGGGCAGGGAGGCATAGAGCGGAAGGACCAGCATGGAGGGGCAGCCGTCTGGAAGGTGCTTGGCAATGTCCCGACAGGTCTTACTCATGGCTTCGATCTCCTCCTGCCCAGTGAGGAACACCAGGATGTCATGCGAGGAGGGGGCTTCCTACAGAGAAGGCAGAATGGGGTTACTGGGGTTACTGGGCCTTGACAGACGCACAGGTGCCACAGAACAGAACAATGATCGTTAATGAGGTTTTCCAGTTATTCTTAACTTTGGACCTGTAACTGAGCCTAGATACTGATGTTGCCCCTGGCCGGGGGGTGGGGGGCGTGTACTACACCAAATGCACAGCTGCATCTTATTCAAGTTAGCCAGCTATGTTTAAAAATGAATTAAGGGGGAAAAAAAGAGACATAATAAAAAACTAAGGGGATTTTGAAGGGAAATCACCAGATTGCTTTTTGCAACAAGAACAATGCCATGAAAAAGCACAACCACACAAGCAAATAAAATCTGCCTGGAGCTGCCTTCCTTTCATAATCATCTTGAAAGATGAAGCTGACAAAGGAGACAACTTAGAGAAACCCTGATCCATGAAAATGGCCAGAGGCTGGAAAAGGAGCCCTTATTGAATGAGGCCATCAATCACACTTTCATAAACCCCCAAAGCAACCAGAACTTGGGCAAGGGCTTGGTATCTCAGATTTAACTGGGTCCTTCACCTTGAGAAGGGAAGAACATCTAAGTGTTAAGTACATATACCCATTTGACCCAATCTTCTTTGAAGTCTGTTTAGATACATTAATTTGTAGAGTGCCTGTTTGGCAAAATAACTGAAAAGTGTTCAATAACGATCTGTATTTGTGAAGTTGCACAAGCTGCCCAGTCATGTCCGACTCCCTATATTTGTATGTATGTGTGCATATAATAAAGGCAGACACGGCTCAGACAGTAAAGAATCTGCCTGCAATGTGGGAGACCCGGGGTTTGATTTCTGGTTCAGGAAGATCCCTTGGAGCAGGAAATGGCAACCCACTCCAGTATTCTTGCCTGGAGAATTCCATGGACAGAGGAGCCTGGCAGGCTACAGTCCATGGGGTCACAAAGAATCGGACATGACTGAGTGACTAACACTATTTTTTCTTTCTGTATATATAATATGGCTATGTTTGCATACATGTAACTATGTATTTATGTGTGTGCATATACTTTTTAGCTCAGTGTTAAGAGGACAAACGTTCAGAGGTACGCACACATAGACAGGATAAAATCTAAAACAAAAGCTTCATCACTAGGAGGACTCATCAAAGCTATTATATGACTTGAGGGCACCACAGGTATCATTCATAAAACATCCTTATCTCAGGTTTGCTTCTGGCAGCTAAACAAGGCTGACTGGGACTTCCCTGATGGTCCTGTACTTAAGAACACACCTTTCAATGTAGGGGACATGAGTTTGATCCCTGGTTGGGGAACTAAGATTCCACGTGCTATGGGGCAACTAAGCCTGCAAGTGGCAACTACCAGCCTGTGTGCCACAACTAGAAAGTCTGTGCACGGTAACCACAGATGATGTGTGCCACAACTAAGACCTGAAGCAGCCAATCAAATAAATAAATATATTTTTTTAATAAAGTTGGCTTCTAGATATTTTCAGAAAGTTAATGGGAAGATAAAAACAGTCAATTATATACAAGTCAAACCAAAAAATGAGGTGACACACTCAAATTTTTAAATAAATGTTTACTAAAATGAAAAAACTGTTGAAATATTTCTCTAATACATTTTTTTTTATAAGAGAACTCTAAATTGCACCCCATTATTGGCTAATACACCAACTTTTTATTTTTCAGTGAGACAGAATATCACATGGAGTAAAAGGAGGCAGTGTTTCCTAAGACTCCTTTCTACTCAGTTCTACATGTGGTATCCTGGTTGCAACACAAAATGTGCTTCTTATGGAGGGTTCTGATCACATTATGTGCACGAGCCACTGCTCTAATACATGGAGGTTTTCCAGCTCAGCTGAAGAAACATGCTGGCCAGGGTTTAATTTTTTTTAGAGGAAAAGAGAGATACTATAAAAAAGTATAAAAATGGGGACATGGCAAGCAAATTCCTTATTCACCTAAAGAACACAGCTTACAAAGCAGTTTGGTTCGGCAGCTTCTCTTCTCAAGGCTGACTGTTCAAGGCCAAACAGGCCTTCCCAGGAATCCACTCCCTGCTGCCTACCTGGTGGATCTGGAATACAGAGACCAGGGCGGCATGCAGGTAATCGTGCTGGGGCTGCTTGGTGTAGAAAATCTGGATCGGGTGCTGCCGGCCCTCCAGGTAGAGAACAGGGGCTCCATTGAAATACTGGGAGAACAGGTCCACGTCCATCGTGGCTGACATCACAATCACCTGCCGGCGAGAAGGGCAAGGAGGATGGGAGAAAGGCTCAGGCCAGCCTTTCTGTGTCCTGCCAAGCCCTGAAGGCTGCTTGGGAGGCCACACTGCCCTCCCCCTGACCCCCCAGCACCTTTGCCCCAAGTCCCGAGGCAGAACGGCTGCACCCACTTTGAGAGGCAGCTTCCCCAGCTCCTTTCGCCTCTTCTGTGCAGCTTTCACCACCCCGAAGAGCACATCTGTGTGGATAGTCCGCTCGTGGGCTTCATCCAAAATGATGCAGCTGTACTTCCGGAGCAGGGAGTCCAAAATGGCCTCGCGCAAGAGCATGCCATCGGTCAGGAACTTGATCTTGGTGTCGTCTGAGGTGACATCGTCGAAGCGCACCGTGTAGCCAACCTTGCGCAGAGATACCAACCACTCATTCATCCAACAAACATGTCTGCTGCACCCAGTGTGCCCAGCACGGCGCCAGGCGCTGGTGTAGTGAACATGACCCACTCCAACCCTACCCTGCTCCCAGGAAAATGGACACGTGCCCTCAACTGCAATGAGGAGAAACTCTGCCAAGAATGTAACACTAGTTCCCTCCCCTCAGCCACTTCAAGCAAAGCAAGTGAGAAGATGCCCAAGATGTTTTTAAGTCAAATGCGTGAACACAAATCTGACTTATATACACTTCAGGAACTCATTCTCAATAACCACCTATATGCTACGAAAATGCTTACAAGTTTGTAGAAAGATGTACAGACAAGAGACCTAGCAAGTGTTACTGAAGCCTTAAAAGTGCTCAAGGAAAACAACGAATTTATCCTACTTGCCTACAGACTTTGAAAGCAAAGCAAATAGGACTGACAGACCCTCTGACCTCTAAGGAACTAATAAAGAACTCTGAGTCTGAAACAACTGTGGCAAGAAAGAAATGCGGAAAAGAAAGAAAGAAAGAAGCTTGAGATGTATAAGTCTTGTAATAGTCTTGTTTAGAAAAATAAAAAAGTCAGGGAGGTTGTGGGGGAGTGGGGGAGTGAGGTGTAGGGGACCAAGAACTGTTAGTGAAAAAGAAGTTAGGTACCAGCTTCCCAAGTTCTGTTCTCTTCTCATCAGAGACTCTGGTAGCCAGAGAGATGGCAGCCACTCGGCGAGGCTGGGTCACAGCAATGATGGCCTGGCGGCCAATCCCCCCTTCGTATAGGTACTGAGGGATCTGTGTTGTCTTCCCTGAGCCTGTTTCTCCTGGGAAAGAAAACAAGTCTCATTTAAACCTGAGCAGAAACAAACTTAATCAAAAAAACCCAAAAAACCAACAAATCAAAGTCAGAAGGAAAAGGCATAAGAAAAATACTCGAGGGACTTCCCTAGCAGTCCCAATGCAGGGGCCTTGGGTTCAATCCCTGGTCAGGGAACTAGATCCTGCATGCCGCAACTACAGACCCCTATGCTGCAACAAAGACCTGGCACAGCAAAATAAAATAAATAAATATTAAAGAAAAGAAAGAAAATAAGTTGATAAAAGTCATGGGAATATGTGCACCCATGAATTCTGCTAGTGGAGTGTTAACTGGAATTGCTTCTCAGAAGGTCAAACTACAGTAGGAAAATCTTTAAAATGTTTATATCCTTGACCCACAATTTCACTTGCAGGAACTGACTCTAAGGAAATAATGATGTGCATAAAGAATCAGCTTCAAATTTTATTCACCTTTGCTCTTGACAGTTAAATTTGGAAACAATGTAAATGGTTAGCAATAGTAACTGGTACAGTAAAGACATACAGTGAAATACAGCTGTTATATAAAAAGTCCTACTTTTCGAAGGGATAAATGAGATGTAAATGTGCTGACATGAAGAGACATCTGTTCCGACACTGCAACCATAGCGAACTCCTCACCCAGCCTGCCGCCTCCTTTCAAACCCTCTGCCTTTGCCCACTCGATTACGAAGTATCTGTTCCCACATTGCCTGCGTGACAAACTCCACAAGATGATTTAGACCTCAAACTTTCTCCCCAAGGGCTGCGCCCACCTCCTCTGTGTTCCTTAGTGCCTCGTTCATCTCTCCTCCATCACTGATCACTCTACACTGTGTGAGAGCATTGAGACGTTTCTGTTTGCCTCCAGCATCAGAAGTCCCGGGAGGATGGAAGCCTGTCTCTTTCATGTACCTGAGCACTACATACAGTAAGCACTCAACCTTATTACTACCCTCCCATGTTTCCTTCCCAGCACCCAACCAGAACAAAGAACTGTAAGCCTGGGCATCCCTCCCTCCACAACTACCACTGCCCACTCCGCCCCCCCACCCCCTACCAACTTCATTGAGTCCTTCAGGCCCATCATCCTTCCATTTTCTCCCCTATGGCTCATCCTTCCTGACCTGGACATGAATCATGGACAAAGAACTTGATTATCTTGCACTTCTCCTGCTGAGTTCATCAGGCAAAACCCAAACTTCGATCAAGGTTTCCCTACCCATCTCTTCTGCTCCTACACCAAGAAACTGAGCATTGGTGATTTCCCTGGTGGTCTGGTGGTTAGAAGAATCCACCTTCCAAGGCAGGGAATCCAAGTTCGATCCCTGGTGGAAGTAGGATCCTATATGCTTCGAAGTAACTAAGCCCAAGTGCCGCAACTAAGCCGGAGTTCTAGAGTCTGTTCTCTGCAACCAGAGAAGCCAGAGCACCCCAACCAAAAACCTCATGCAGCTAAAAAAAAAAAAATATATATATATATATATACATATATAATAATAAAGAAATTGAGCATCATTATAGTAAAATAACCCAACTGAGCCGACAACGACCTTAGTTTGCCATGGGGCCAAATGCACCTGGGTTCCAGCACCACGGCTGATCCTTGTTCTTGTTTTTGCAGCCCCTTTCCTCTGTCCCCATCTTCCCCAAGGACCCGTAAGTCCCATTCTCAGCAGAGCTCCCGCACCTACTTCACAGAAAAAGTGAAATCCTCAAAGACAGTCTCCCTCCATCTCCTCCTACAAGCTCTTCTACAGTCACCCCATTCTTACCACCTTCCTCCAGCCCCCTAACCTCTTGCATGGCCTTCCTTCTATTCCAGGCCACCGCTAGATCTAACCCTTGTTGCCAAGGGTCCCCTTTCCCCATGCCCTCCGTCTCTGCTGTTAGTGCCCACTTTCCATCTTCAGTCTCCCTCTCTACTGAGTTCTTTTCCTTAACCTATGAAGTGAAGTCGCTCAGTAGTGTCCGACTCTTTGTGACCCTGTGGACTGTAGCTCTCCAGGTTCCTCCGTCCATGGGATTCTCCAGGCAAGAATACTGGAGTGGGTTGCCACTTCCTTCTCCAGGGGATCTTCCCGACCCAGGGATCGAACCCAGGTCTCCCGCATTGCGGGCAGACGCTTTAACCTCTGAGCCACCAGGGAAGCCAACCTATGAAGACCTGCAAGTTCCACTAGGTCCCCCTGCTTCTTCTCGAAACAGAAGTCTGTTCTCACTGCCTTCGTGAGATCCTCACTTCCAGCCCAATGACAAATCAGCTCCCATCCCACAGCTCTGCCAAAACAGAGCTCACCTCCATCCCCAATCAATAACTCCCACCCAATCCAGTGGGCATTTTTGGGGTCCCTACTTACTGGACTTCATTTTTGCATTTGTTCACTCCCTTCTTACAACTCTGTTTCTTAGACTATCAGCTCTCCTGGATCTCCTTCCCTCTTTGGAGGCTCATCCTCTCCGTCCATCAGGGGCTCCTCTTACTTAAAACGTTGGGGATCAAGGCCCCTTGCAATCGGTTCCCGGCCCTCAACTCTGCCTCAATTAGTGCACCAGAAACTACTTCTTCCCTCAGACTGGACTGTCTCGTCTCCACTTCGTCTCTTATACCTCAGGCTCTCTCCTCTGTGTCCAACGCCTTTCTAGGTCCGCCCCCTCGCCGTCCTCTCCGTACCGGCTCAGATGCACTTTTCTAAATTCCAAGTCTCCGGTGCATCCCTCTACCCTTCTGGCCGAGAAGGCGAGTTTTTGCCTAACGCGTGGTCACTCGCCCGGACTGTGAGCACCTCCAGAAAGGGGGACTGTCCGAATCCCTTCCGAGGCCCCTCTCCTGGCCCCGAACAGAAATAGGCAGTCAGGTTTGTTGCAGAAACGGATGAAAGACGGTGAGAAGCACCTAAGAAAAGCTGTTCTCTCAAGAGAACGAACGGGGAGCGAAGAAGGACCTGCTGGCACGGTCACTCACCGATAAGGACGGCGCTGTCCAGGTTTCGGAGCTGGGCCAACAGCTGGCCTCGCGCCTGGAAGATGGGCAGATTCCGGCGCTGCTGCTCCACGGCCTCGGGGTAGGGGCTGGCCGAGGGCTGGGCCAGGGACGGCTGCTGCCTCCGGCCTCCACCTCCTCCGCCGCCGCCCGCTGCCAGCAGCATCACCGCACGCCTCCCGGGAGGGCAAGACCCGGCGCGGCTCGGAGGCCCGGCGCTCGGCCGGAATTTCTTGGCCGGCGGGAAGCCCGCCTCCTCGGGCATGTCGGGAGGGCACCGCGACGGGAGGCGCCGCGACGCGAGGCGCGAGGGCGGGAAGCTCCTGCGGCTGTCGGGAGCACACAGCTACTGCGCACCGCCCCTTCCCGCCACGTGCTAGCGGCTCCCAGCAACGCGGCTCACCTCACGGCCACCGGCAGCCTTTAAGGGGACTCCAACTCCCAGCATGCACTTGAGAGCGTGGCGAGGCTTTCACTTCCTGAGGGCGGGGAGAGCAGGGTCTGAGGTCCAACGAGAAAAAGATCCGTAGCCACAACAGTGAAAGACGGTGTGTACGGTTCCGTGGAACCTTAACTGCATAGCAACCACGGGATTCTTGTCCTTGTTTTGTTGTCCTGCTAACACTATTTCTTTCCAGTAAACACAAGTTTCCTTTATCTCTGCCACAATAATACTCGCTCTTCAAGAAAGTGTTTAAGTTTGTAAAATTAATGAGGATTACACAAGTGAAAGTCGTTCAGTTGTGTCTGACTCTTTGCAATCCTATGGACTATACTGCTTTTCATAGAATTCTCTAGGGCAGAATGCTGGAGTGGGTAGCCTTTCCCTTCTCCAGGGGATCCTCCCAACCCAGGGATCGAACCCAAATCTCCCTCATCTCAGGCGGATTTTTTATCAGCTGGGCCACAAGGGAAGCCCAAGAGTACTGGAGTGGGTATTCTATCCCTTATCCAGCGGATGGTCCCAACCCAGTTATCCAACCGGGGTCTCCTGCATTGCAGGAGGCTTCTTTTCCAACTGATCTATCAGGGAAGCCCTGTGAGGAACACACAAGTATTTGCATTATTTAGTCCTCCAAACAAATGATGTTATATACTAGATACTAATGTCATCCCCATTTTACAGATGAAGAAACAGGCTCTGAGATGACTCAGATGTCACAGTAACTGAAGGTTGAAAAGGTTACTTGTGATCATCTTGTGTTACAGAAAAAGAAGGAAATGCATGATACATTCTAGGACAATCATACATTCTCCTCAGGAAGTAGCTATTCCAATGGAGGTGATCTGCTCCTGTAGTACAGGGGAAGTGGAAGTCTGATGGAACTAAAATTGTCTTTTACCCTTCCTTTCCCTGACTATTCCTGCCGGGAATAGACTATTCCCTGACTAGTTCCCTGACTGTTCCTCTCAAGTTCTTTACAGGACTCCCAGTCTCATCATACACATGACAATCAATGAAAAGATTTAGAATTCCAGCGGGAAATAGGATATAATTAGTTCCTCCTTCCCCTCCTAAATTCAGATCTCTAGAGGATTTGCTAATTCGCCACAGAAAGACTGGCAAGTAGCTGTTTGTGTACAGGAAAAGCAATTTCCAGAGATTCATGGGAAGTTTCAACTCACTTTAAAGACATCAGACACCTTCTAAAGTTCATTTCCATGAGACTTTCCCTGTTTGTGAACCTGTTAAAAATTCTCCTTCCCCTTTCCTCCAGATCAGAAGTAATTTTCCTCTAGTTGTTGATGGTATAGTGACCAGGGGCTACTGAAATGTGTGTGTTGAACTAATAGCAGATATGTATTTAAGAATGTGTGTGTTCAGTTGCTCAGTCATATCTGACCCTTTGCGACCCCATGGACTATAGCCTGCCAGGCTCCTCTATCCATGGAATTCTCCAGTCAAGAATACTGGAGTGGGTTGCCATTTCCTTCTCCAGGGTCTCTTCCCGACCCAGGGATTGGATCTCTAGTGTCTCCTGCATTGGCAGGCAGATTCTTTATTACTAGCACCACCTGGGAAACCTGTATTTAGGGATAAATTGACTTTTAATTCCTTTCCCCTAAATATTAATCTAGAAAGTCAACCCAAAATTAAAAGGGAAATAACATCTTAGTCTTTCCAGGTTGCTATTATAGAATACCACAGACTGGGTGGCTTATAAATAACAGAAATTTATTGCTCACAGCTCTGTAGGTGCCAGCCTGGTTGCCTTCTGGTGAGGGCCATTTCCTGGCTCACTGATGCTACTTTATATATAATATATGGCTGCCTCAGGTCTTAGTTGTGGCATGTGGGATCTTTTGTTGCTGTGCGTGGACTCTCTAGTTGTGGTGTGTGCTCAATAGTTGTGGCACGTGGGCTAAGTTGCTCTGTGGCATGTAGGCATTTAGTTCCCCCACTGGGAATCCAACCCCCAGAGTCTTAACCACTGGACCACCAGGGAAGTCCTGCTGACACCCTTCCGCTATGTCCTTACTTGATGGAAGGGGCTTGGAATCTCTCAGAGCTATTTTGTAAAGAATTAATCTCACTCATGAGGCTTCCACTTTGTGGCTGAAGCACCTCCCAAAGGTCCCACTTCCTAATACCATCACATCAGTCATGAGGATTGCAGCATGACTTTTTCAGGGACATAAATATTCAGACAATAGTGATATCTAAATGGTCATCTGAGTTAAATTCACCCATTCGAGTCCATTTTAGTTTGCTGATTCTTAAAATGTTGACGTTCACTCTTGCCATCTCCTGTTTAATCACTTCCAAATGCCTTGATTCATGGACTTAACATTCCAGGTTCCTATGCAATATTGCTCTTTACAGCATTAGACCTTGCTTCCATCACCAGTCACACCCACAAATGGGTGTTGTTTTTGCTTTGGCTCTATCTCTTCATTCTTTCTGGAGTTATTTCTCCACTGATCTCCAGTAGCATATTGGGCACCTACCGACCTGGGGAGTTAATCTTTCAGTGTCCTATCTTTTTGCCTTTTCATATATTCATGGGGTTCTGGAGGCAAGAATATTGAAGTGGTTTGCCATTCCCTTCTCCAGTGGACCACATTTTGTCAGAACTCTCCACCATGACCCATCCATCTTGGGTGGTCCTACACGGCATGGCTCATAGTTACACTGAGTTAGACAAGGCTGTGGTCCATGTGATTAGATTGGTTAGCCATCATAGTCAACAAAAGAGTCCGAAATGCAGTACCTGGATGCAGTCTCAAAAACGACAGAATGATCTCTGTTCAGTTCCAAGGCAAACCATTCAATATCAAGGTAATCTAAGTCTATGCCCCGACCAGTAATGCTGAAGAAGCTGAAGTTGAACGGTTCTGTGAAGACCTACAAGACCTTCCAGAATTAACACCCAAAAAAGATGTCCTTTTCATTATAGGGGACTGGAATGCAAAAGTAGGAAGTCAAGAAACACCTGGAGTAGCTGGCAAGTTTGGCCTTGGAGTACAGAATGAAGCAGGGCAAAGGCTAATAGAGTTCTGCCAAGAGAACGCACTGGTCATAGCAAACACCCTCTTCCAAAAACACAAGAGAAGACTCTATATTGGACATCACCAGATGGTCAGCATTGAAATCAGATTGATTATATTCTTTGCAGCCCAAAATGGAGCTCTATACAGTCAGCAGAAACAAGAAGGGGAGCTGACTGTGGCTCAGATCATGAACTCATTGCCAAATTCAGACTTAAACTGAAGAAAGTAGGGAAAACCACTAGATCATTTGGGTATGACCTAAATCAAATCCCTAACGATTATACAGTGGAAGTGAGAAATAGATTTAAGGGACTATTTTGATAGAGTACCTGATGAACTATGGATGGAGGTTCGTGACATTTTACAGGAGACGGAGCAAGACCATCTCCAAGAAAAAGAAATGCAAAAAAGCAAAGTGGCTGACTGAGAGGCCTTACAAATAGCTGTGAAAAGAAGAGAAGCGAAAAGCAAAGGAGACAAGGAAAGATATACCCATTTGAGTGCAGAGTTCCAAAGAATAGCAAGGAGAGATAAGAAAGCCTTCCTCAGTGATCAATGCAAAGATATAGAAGCAAACAATAGAATGGGAAAGACTAGAGATCCCTTCAAGAAAATTAGAGATAACAAGGGAATGTTTCATGCAAACATGGGCTCCATAAAGGACAGAAATGGTATGGACCTAACAGAAGCAGAAGATATTAAGAAGAGGTGGCAAGAACACACAGAAGAACTGTACAAAAAAGATCTTCATGACCCAGATAATCACGATGGTGTGATCACTGACCTAGAGCCAGACATCCTGGCATGCAAAGTCAAGTGGGCCTTAAGAAGCTTCACTACGAACAAAGCCAGTGGAGGTGATAGAATTCCAGTTGAGCTATTTCAAATCCTAAAAGATGATGCGGTGAAAGTGCTGCACTCGATATGCCAGCAAATTTGGAAAACTCAGCAGTGGCCACAGGACGGGAAAAGGTCAGTTTTCATACCAATCCCTAAGAAAGACAATGCCAAAGAATGCTCAAACTACCACACAATTGCACTCATCTCACATGCTACCAAAGTAATGCTCAACATTCTCCAGGCCAGGCTTCAACAATACATGAACTGTGAACTTTCAGGTGTTCAAGCTGGTTTTAGAAAAGGCAGAGGAATCAGAGATCAAATTGCCCACATCTGCTGGATCATTGAAAAAGCAAGAGAGTTCCAGAAAAACATCTATTTCTGCTTTATTGACTATGCCAAAGCCTTTGACTGTGTGGATCACAATAAACTGTGGAAAATTCTTCAAGAGATGGGAATACCAGACCACCTGACCTGCCTCTTGAGAAATGCTGGTCAGGAAAGCAATGGTTAGAACTGGACATGGAACAACAGACTGCTTCCAAATAGGAAGAGGAGTACGTCAAGGCTGTATATTGTCACCCTGCTTTTTAACTTCAATCAAGATTGCCGGGAGAAATATCAATAACCTCAGATATACAGATGACCACACCCTTATGGCAGAAAGTGAAGAGGAACTAAAAAGCCTCTTGATGAAAGTGAAAGTGGAGAGTGAAAAAGTTGGCCTAAAGCTCAACATTCAGGAAACGAACATCATGGCATCTGGTCCCATCACTTCATGGGAAATAGATGGGGAAACAGTGGAAACAGTGTCAGACTTTATTTTTTTGGGCTCCAAAATCACTGCAGATGGTGACTGCAGCCATGAAATTAAAAGACGCTTACTCCTTGGAAGAAAAGTTATGACCAACCTAGATAGCATATTCAAAAGCAGAGACATTACTTTGCTGACTAAGGTCCGTCTAGTCAAGGCTATTGTTTTTCCTGTGGTCATGAATGGATGTGAGTTGGACTGTGAAGAAGGCTGAGCGCTGAATTGATGCTTTTGAACTGTGGTGTTGGAGAAGACTCTCGAGAGTCCCTTGGACTGCAAGGAGATCCAACCAATCCATTCTGAAGGAGATCAGTCCTGGGATTTCTTTGGAAGGAATGATGCTAAAGCTGAAGCTCCAGTACTTTGGCCACCTCATGCGAAGAATTGACTCATTGGAAAAGACTCTGATGCTGGGAGGGATTGGGAGCAGGAGAAGGGGACGACAGAGGATGAGATGGCTGGATGGCATCACGGACTCGATGGACATGAGTCTGAGTGAACTCTTGGGAGTTGGTGATGGACAGGGAGGCCTGGCGTGCTGCAGCCCATGGGGTTGCAAAGAGTCGGACACGAATGAGCGACTGAACTGAACTGAGTGATATCTAAATGTTGTCTCAAATTGCAGACTTAAGAGTATAAAAAAGACCTCAAGTCCTTTTTCCCTAGTGTGCTTTCCAAAGTAACCTAAGGGAGGAGACAGGCTGCACATGGTTACAAGAGTACCTGGCAGGTGATACCAGCAAGTGAAATAACCTCTTAGCAGAGCACAGATCCTGTCTAGAGAGACAGCCACTAGTCATCTCTAGGCCATAGCTGCCATGCAGGCCTGGTTTTTCCAGATCTTCCAGTTTTTTCAAGAAAAGCCCCAAATGAAGGTTTCCATGTGAAATCTGTGAATTTAATATTGGCTCAAATTGAAACAAAACAAAACATGATGCAGGCAAAACAGTCATATGCATAGGTAATTCATTCATAATCTTTAGCCTAATGACCCAGCTATTCTGCAGCCTCAGAGCTAAGTGAAACAGAGTTGGAAAATAAAATCCTCTGTTGGCGTTAAGTGGTGTTACATACATCACCCTCTCTGCCAGTCCCTCAGGTTAGTAGTCTGAAATAGGCTCTCTCTCTGAAAGT
Organism: Capra hircus; assembly: GCF_001704415.2. NCBI lineage: Eukaryota > Metazoa > Chordata > Mammalia > Artiodactyla > Bovidae > Capra > Capra hircus. Next base: position 25,898,106 of record NC_030826.1, on the reverse strand, counting down.
AGGCGGCTTTCACATACAGATGGTTATAAGCTAATAGCGTTAGCGTTCAAGTAGTATCTGGGCTTTTCTTTAACAGGTGAATTGTCACACACGCCGTGCTTAACTGCTCTGCAATGGTCCACACCAGCAGAGAATGACCATGGCCATACCAGCTGGTGGTCATTGCTGGCTGGCTTGTCAGACCACCAAACCCTGCCCTTGATCATGTTCAGTTGTGCTCCATCCCACTTTGACATAGTCACAAGCAAATAGGTACAAGCTTGCATACACGTACATTAATCCCTCTATAATTAAAAATGCCAGATAATAGTTTGCTGATCAATAAAGTATTTATTCAGCACCCATGTGCCAAGCATTGTGCCAGGCACTGTGGTAGATACAAAAATGTAAGAATTGGTCCCTGCTCTTAAGGAGCTTACATTCTCAGGAAGGAGACAAGACTAATATACACGTACCAGCTAAGAACAATATAAGACAGTTTGGTCTAAGAGTATGTTGTACAGCCTTGAAGGGTCATAAGAATTCAGAGAAGATAGACAATGAAATGGGCCCTACCGTCAAGGTTTGCAGAGGAGCCAGGAATTGGGCCAGGCCTTGAAGGACGGGAGAGAATGAAACTGAGGTCCCTGTTAGCTAGAAGCAGGAGTTGAGGTTCAGAGGAAGACAAGAAGTATGCATTTGCTATGCGGGCTTACTAAGAAGTTACTGTGGATTTCCGAGCAGAGAAGTGACTTGATTATACAAAGTGCAACAAATTCTATGCAAACTTGTAAAACAGTAAGTAGTTTAGGGGTAGACAGACTACAGAACACTGACAAAAATGGCAATATCATGACTAGCAACATGGATGGCACTTACCTGTTAAAGGAAAACGGTCACAACATAAAATGCAGGCTACCAAGGACAGATGACAATTCTAGGAGGTTCTTTACCCAACAGTAACACAGTTTCCTAACTTTCAAAGGCCCCAGAGACAATGAGGGTTTCGTTGCCAAGATCTAGGACTCGGGTGCTCTCTGCTTAGAGACTAAACAAGAGGTATGAAAGATAGTAGGACATACAAGAGGGACACACAAGGGAAAGAACAAGTGGAAGGGAGAAATGAAGAGAAATCCACAGTGGAACAAACACAGCAAAATGTATGAAGTGTATCTCCTATGGAGATGCAATTTGTATGTCCATGTTTTTTTTAATGAACGTATACTGTATTTCTACAACAAAAAAGCTATGCCTTAGTCAGATGCACCTTTCAGTATTACTGGCGGAATCCAGGAATCCTTTAAATTCTATGTAGGTCAGGTAAATTAGTCACGCAATTCCATGTAACAAATCTCACTTTTTGGTTGACTTAAGAAAAAGACGTGTGTTCTGAAAGAACCTAACTCCAAAGCTAACTGAAGGAGAACAAATTTAACTAGATAAATAGATTTCTAGCTCCAAAACAAAAACCCAACCTTCTAATTAAATTCAAGTTTTCTTCAACAGACAAAACTTAAGATTCCCATAAGGACTATATATTCTAAGATTGGCATTTAAAGATTTTTTTAAAGTCACTTAGAAAAAAAAAAAAGCAGTCCCATTAATCCACATCCCATAAAATTGCAACAACCATATTCAGTTACTGACTAGCAGCATGTACTTATATTAGGTTCCACTACTGACATGTATTCGATTGAAAGGTATGAAAAATACTTCTCACTTCACAAATGATTAAGATGTTTATTATGTTTAACCTAAACCTCATGTCCATCTTTCCAAGAAAACTCTCATACTCTAGGAAACAACCACTTAACCAAGCTGGAACTATGGGGGAAATGTTTCCAGACCTACATGATGTTTATTAAAACAATTTGAATTAATCTTTTCTGGGGTATTCATTCTATCCGAGTTCTCTGACTTACACACACAGTCTGATAACAAACTTGTTGAGCCCCCAGGAAGTGAACATCTGGGGTAAGTACTTACTGAACCACTGCTGACTTCTGTGAACCTGTCCTGTTTCTACCTGGTTAGGAAGGTAAACCAGGTACTTGGCTCTGAAGGCTTCTTGGCTTTTCATTAAGCAAGTGATAAATATTCACAAGCCAAAGACCCAGGAGCTATGTATCCTTGTATTCACTTCTCTGGCTCCAGAATCAACATTCTAACTCATTTCCAACTTTAAATGTTGTTTTCCAAAATGGTGGCTGTGACTTGCCTTTCCCTGGATATTTCCAAATGGAGTAATAGAGTAAATAAATGATGGCACATTAGCATCAAGCCTAACTGACTCTCCCACAGCAGAACTGCAGGATCTAGAACACCTAGATCCATCCTATCTTTCCGCCTCCACCCCTTGCCCCACACTGTCTGATACCTTGAAGTATTATAAAACACAAACGGAGAACAAACTATCTGGGCAACAGAAACAAATCTTCTTCCCACTGGAGTTGGCACTCTGGGTTAGTAAGAGGTGTGCACAACCTCGGCATCTCAGCCATGTATTTCCAACCTTGAAATGAAATCCAGTTGAAGGCCATGAAGACACAGGGAGAGGGGGCATGGAGACTGCTCTGAGCGCAGACCTGTGCAGGAGAGCTGGGAGACACAGTGATGATTTAAAAGATCACACACAAAAGCTTTAATTCAGTGAGAGAGATGGAATTCAGTTTTATTTCGTCCTCTCTGAAACTTCCATTTACACCACGGCCTCGTCTATCAAAGAGGAGGAGGAAGAGGAGAAAAACACTCTGCCCGTCACCACAGAACTCAAGTATCAGGTACTCGTTCCTAAGAGGCGGCGGGGTATTTGTTGCTCCAGTTTTTTTGGCTCCGAGAGAGCAGACATTCAGTACCAGTGTAGTGAGGAACCACTGGTGAACTGCTGGAAATGTCTTCTGGGTGAAATCAGTGTGCCATTTCATAAAGTGCTTCTGGAGTTAAAATTCTTGTTGAGCTGTCAGAAGTGTCCACACTTTTGCAACACAGAGGATAAAAGAATCCCAATGGGTGTGTCACTGAGTCCTTCCTAGCTGGGTCCTGTTCTTGGCACTGCTGCTTTAGCCGCCTAGGCGCTGGCCCTCACCCCAGGCAAAGCCTCCTGGCCGCTCTTCAGGTAGTGGATTATAATTTGGATCTTCATCTGGTGTATCAAAAATAGCCTTCCTAAAAGACAGGCAACAGATATAATTTGTCCCAGGGTCATCTTAGGTCCTAAATTCTACTCCGAGATCAAAAAGATCCCATAGAGTGTCCACCAACGGATAAGCACTTTGCCTACCAATGAAACAGTTCTCCTGTTTTGAAGGTATTCCTAATTACTGCACATTTACATTAACTTTTACCTCCTTTACTAATTTTTACTACAAAAGCAATATATGGAATCGTAGAGAAAACAGGAAACATATGGGCAAGACATCCTCAATCCCCAGAGATAATTATGTTGGTGTTTTCAATATTCTTCCAAAATGTTCACATATGAAATTTTACAAAAGTTAGATCGCACATGTTAAGAAGTACTTCAGAGCCAGTGGGACAATATAAGCATCAAAGTAAACAACAATGTTAAGGAATTATAAGCCATGAATAAAATAAGAAACCATGGATTCTTGCAGATATAAATGAACTCAAATTTTATAAGAAAAAGGATGTTTTCCATAGTCTCAAAGTACCTCTTCACAAAATATTTAATGACAAAGGAGAAAAAAAAGTAACTTTGCCGTGGAGAAGCCCTGCAGATACCTTAATCAAGTAATCAAAATTAGCATCACTCTGGCAAATTTAACAAACTGCAACCCTGTGCCAGCAGGCTGCAATTAGAATGCAGTATCACTTCTCTGATGTTCCTGCAAAGGACGAAAAACCTGAACCTCCATGTGAGGGAAAATCAGACAAACCCAAATTGAGAGATGTTCTTCAAAAATGGGCTTACAATTTTCAAAAAATGTGAATGTCATGAGGGTCAAAGCAAAACTGAGAAGCTGCTCCAAACTGAAGGAGACCAAACAGACATGACAACGAAGCGCAACACCTCAATCTGAGCTGCATTCTTGTGCTACAAAAAAATCCGGACCACTTCCCTAAGTGGAATTGGGTCCGAGGATTAACGTTTCTTTCCAGACTTTGACTATGTAGAAGAAAATACATATTAAAGGGGATCATGGGGCAGCAGGTTAACAATTCACTTTCAAACACTTAAGGGAAAGAAGTCCTTTGTACTGTCTTGCAGGTTTCTGCAAGTCTGAAACTGTTTTGAAATTTTAGAAAAAAAAAAAGGAAAACAATGAGATACCATTTTACAGCTACCAATCTAGCAAAAGGTAAATACAACTTCTCCCACATTTTATGAAAATGTGGGGAAATGGACACATGGTGCTGGTGGAGATGTAAACCTGAGTATCCATTCCAGGCGGCAGTCTGGTGATAAACCAAACAGCTATCCTACTTGTAGGAATTTATCCTTTGAAAATAATCATGGAAGTGCGCAAAGGATGTGCCGCGACATGGGCTACATGGATGTGTAGCTCAAGGATGTTCACCACTCCAATCATGGAGGGAAGAACAGGAAGGATGTCAGTGTCCATTGATGAGGGATTCCTAAATCGTGTTCCATTCATACTGGGGGTATCATGCAGCTGTTTTAATTTTTGCCAGAAATTTTGATGGAAAAATGATTATATGATACATTAGAAAGCTATGAGATAGCATTTTTTAAAAAGTTTACAGACAGTAAAAGACTAATGAATGCATATCAAAAAGTACATCAAATCCCACCACTGTTGTATCTACGTGGTGGGGTTATGGAGGATTTTACTTTCTTCTTTCAGTTATTCTACAACCAACATTTTATGAGAACTCACATTTTATTCCTTAAGTGAACTCTTCATAATGCAGTACACCCCAAGGACACAAAATTCTGGCATAGAAGGAGGTGCTATGAATCAAAGTTCTACCCTCAGGACACCGAGGCATGGAAAAAGGAGAAGGGGTTGTTTAAAATCACACAGCTGGCTGGCAGAACAAACAGTCTATGTCTGGTTTCTAGCCGAGAGCTGTTTCTACTCTACTCTACTTCACTGCTTCCCTCTACCACCTGTTTGGAAGACCAGACATTCCACCTTTAGAAACCCTTCTTCAGCCAGCTTTTTGCCACCTTGCTACTTCACATTTCTAAACTAAGACAGCAGGCTACGTGGAACCAGCAGGCTCCTCCCGGGGCCAGGAGGTGCTGGTGGTCATTTGGGACAACAATCACCACGTTAACCTCAGGACACCCTGAGCCTCTGGCCACAACTCTGGCTCTTCCCACCCAATCTGAATGCTCCCCAATGGCAGCCGGATTGCTCAATCTGTAAATATTTACTGGCCTGAACTATGTGTGCTTGGAGCTTTGGGAGCCCCAAGAAAACAAGATCCGGGACCCTGTCCTGGTTTATCTGCAAGAAATAGATAACCTGGTGTTAAATACTCACAAAATAGATGGTGTTTTCAAAATTCTTATTCCGCCAGGTTGATTGGGAAATACATCTTCCAAGAAAAAATATATGTGTCCAACTGCAATACCTAGAGTCAACCAGAAATAAAGGATGAGGGAGAGGATTAGAATTTTGATTGCAGGTGTCTATACCAATGGAACATCTTTCTACTTAGGAAGAAATGTCAATATACTGGGATTCCCTGGCAGCTCAGCTGGTAATATATTTATGAAAAAGTTGAAAATGAACTTTATAATCCTTGAGCATATAACTATCAAACAATCCTACAATAACTATATATGAAGGCCAGACAGAATTAATATGACAAGTATGACAAAATAAGTTTGTAAGTAAAATAATAGAAAAAGTACTGCCAAGAATCTTACCCAAGAGGTCCACAATGATTGAGTTCCCCAACAACAAGGAAAAGCCCATGAGCACCCAGGGTAGAAAGGGGGCCTGGAAATTCAGAAGGCCGAAGAAGTTCATGCGGACATACGGGTTCCTTCGGCTCCACACGTAGACAAGCATTATTGTAAAGGCCTGGCCTAAGAAAACTAAGCTCACAAACAAACCAAAAAGCTAGTGGTTGACATTAAGGAAAATAGCAACATAAGTGTTAACAGGGAAGACTGGGCAAGAGAACTATGGATTGTATTCTAACACAAGTTTGAATTAGGAAAGGCAAGCAATCCTTACATGTTTGGGGCGAGGCCAGGGGTGGGGGGGAAGGGGGGATAGCCTGAAAATAATTACCCAGAGTGATCAGGCAAAAACCTGCTTAGGTACCTGGATTGTTGCTACTTCAAATTAATATTCTGCTTTCATGAAGTTCTTGCTTCTTTGGAATATATGTTAATACTTTGGTCAGTCATTACATGAAAGCTCATTCACCATGAGGACTCTTAGAAGTGAAATAAAGGCAGCTGGGGCAAAACCATCTTGTCAGACAGGGCTCCATTTAAGTTTGGTGACAACTATTATTATTGACAATTATTAAAAAAAACCCCACAACTATCAGTTTTGATGGTGACCAAATAAATGTCCTACCAACTTAGTTTAAAACTGAAGAATACCTGGGGAGTCCCTGGCAGTCTAGTGGTTCTGACTCCATGCTTTCACTGACGAGGGCCTGGGTTCATTCCCTGGTCAGGGACCTGGGATTCCACTAGCCCCGTGGCACAGCCGGAAAAAAAGAAAAGTGAAGTATACCACCGACCAGAATACATCTAAGATTTCTAATAGTAACCCAACTGGGTTAAAGTTTCTCAGACTTGCTCACAGTGGAAAAACACCCTGTGCAACCTCTAGGCTTAGACAAGCTGTTACATAAAGCAGGCTGTAAAATAAACAGGAGCCTGAAGCTAAAATGGAGGGGGAGGGGGAGGCGCGGGCGCAGAGAGTTGATACTTTTATATATTCACTCCCAGTCTCTAGCCTCTAGCGCACTTCGGGAGACAGATGAAAAGCTTTAGGAGAGGGAGTTCTTTAGTCTTTTCCTGTATTTGTTCTACTTGTCGAAGGATACGGTCATTAAGAATCCACCAAAAAGGAACATAAATACAAAGTCTGCTGTCCGACCTCGGAAAGAGCCTTCTTCTAGCATTCGACAGTAACGATATCTTAAGTTCCAAGTTAAGAAAATGTTAAGTACACAAAAATGAAGAAAGTGAAATTGAATGTATCACCTAAGTACACTTGGACTCCCGTTATTTGTGAGAAGTCAAGACTTTGTTTCTGTAAGAATGTTCATGAGTGGTATTATTGTTACTTCTCTTTTTCCAGGCATTCTAGGCAATGGCTCTGTGTTTTACAAAAACCGTTCCTGATTGGGGAACGAAGCCAGATGCCACATAAAAATGTCAAATCTGTACTGTCTTCCCATGTTCAGCCACACCACAATCTACACCATCCTTGCTTTTTCACAACCTAACTTGGTGGAAATCCCCATCAAGAAGCCTCATGTGATAATCTGCTTTTTTAAGGCCAGGTAGTTAAGCATTTCTATACTTCAGTCAACAAGGAGGCATTTCAATGAAAAAATGTAATTATTAGAAACTTACCAGAATGATGTATCATAGAGAAGACACAGGAATCCATCCCAGGGCAGGAAGCCTATTACCCCTACAAGGCTCCTTGGCTACTGCAAATAAGCTGAACTGCAAATTCCCCCCTTCATCCAGGGGGTTGGGGTGCAGGAGAAATGCCCTGCCCCGGTGGCCCCAATTACCACCTGACTACAGCAAAACCCTTCCTCTTTTTCAACAAATTGGAACATGGTGAGCCTGGCAGACAAAACACTGTCTTTCCAGCCGGCAGAACCAGCAACTGAGATCCAAGTAGATCTCAAGTTCTCCATCCTCCATGAACCCACTTCCAGGTTGGGCTTTACCACTTGGGACCCCTTGGTGTTATTTTGTAAGAACTCCTCAATTAAATCACTCTGGTTTCCCTTAATCAGATCTGTAAGTGGCGCATGGACAGAAATGTAAACATTTTATAATTAAATACCTCCCATTTGAATAAACAGTGACCTAAAAACACCCTCAAAACATTACTAACTGACCAACTATTCTGTGTATCACTGAACCAATAGCCAGAAGTTACAGCTGAGATGGTAGCAAAAACGGCAGAGTTAATAGTTTCAAACTTAATACTGTATTTCCTAAGTAAAACTAAAGTTTCTATGCTAACCCCACTTAGTAAAGGATACAGAAAAATCATGTTAAATAAAAAATTGAATCCAACTGGCCCAAAAAACAAGAAATTGGTGATTAGCCTCCATATCTGTTAAAAAAAAAAAAAATCAAGAGAAAGACAGATTAAGTAAAACATACCAAGAAACATTTTAATATTAAGACAAGAGATAGCCTATGACTACAATGGTTGAAAGGCCACAAATAGGTGATTCTATTTTCTAAACTCAAAAGTGAGACACACAATCTGACACTGAATTTTTGTGCCGCTTCAGTGAAAGTCTGAAAGATATCACTTGCCCCTGGAAAGTTCTAAGCCTGACAGGACAGAAAACTTGCAATTGTGATTGTATTAAAAAAAAACAACACAAAAATCCATACCATATGGTCAGGCAAATGATGGGAAAAGTGTGATGGCAAGACTAGGTTAATCTGCAGACTAGGAAACAGAGCTTTAATATACGTAGTATCACAATCTAATGAACAATCTCAAGATACCAAAGGAAATTACAGGATCTAACAGCAATTGTTTCTATATCAGCCATCAGAAACATCCAGAGTAAAGAGTAATTCTAAAGCAAATACTCGAGTACTAGCCTGAACAGATAGCTAACTCACTACAAATAAAGATCTAATACTGTAATAATTAGTTTAACTGGTAGATATGCACTTGTTTTCAAACCCTGATATACTCTTCCCCACCCAAATCATCCACGCCTGCAATAAGAACAACTACTCACAATGATAGAACATTTAACATTTAAAGTGTTTTAAAATATTATTATCTCATGTGATTTTAATTATCCTGTGAGATGAGGAGGCTGGCAATACCATCCCCATTTCACACATGATGTAACTAAGAGACTTGGATGATTTTTAAATGGCCTGCCTAACATCACACAGCTTGTATAGGGAGGCTCTGAACTCAAACCTAGAACTCCTAATTTCACACATGGTGTGAAGAGTTTAACCTCAGGCAAAATCAAGCCTTGTTTGTTTGGATCGAGCTAAAGCTCCCAGTGAAGGCCTTGTGAGTGCAGAAGGAAGAGGCAGTGATAAGGGTTCACGGGACTCCTTTACGATCATTAAATTCTTAAGAATTGCTAACTATTAAAGTTGAAACAACTCAGAATTGTTTACTGCATACTAATTGCATCCAGGATTGTAGAGTCCTCAACCTTGTGAGACAGGCATATAAACAAGTGCAAGTATGAGATGAGAGATATAAAAAAAAGTATTTACAGATACTCTAGGGACACAAAGGAGGATGAATCCGAGAAGGCTACACAAAAACCGCATACTGAAAGACAAGCTGGAGCTCAACGGGTACAAAGTGAATGAAACACCTCTGTGACAGAGGAACAGCAGGTGTAGAAACAGAATTACTGGCTTTTGGGTCTCTCTTATTTCGACTATGGCCAATATGATCCTAGAACAAAAAAATACATCCCTCTTTAGCATTCTAATTACTGGAAAGGACCGTCTCTCACTGTAATCTAATAAACTGGCGTTTTCTTAGATGTCAGTCTTTGAGAGGATGATGTGATCCCTGGGAGATGGGTTAGAGCACTCACTGAGTTTCTGAACTGGATCACAGGGATAACACCAAGGTGGTGACTGTGCCACATGGTGCTGGATGGACTACATATGGACATCCTCTCTGACTCTCCCTGGACAACAAGCGGATCCAGTCTCCTCTCAATCTATACTACTAAATCTGAACCAGTGATTCCTAAATATAGGAACTGGACACATCAAATCAAAACCATACAGGCAACTTTATAACATAGCCTTGGTGATTCTGATTTGGTATATGCTGAGGATCTTGAGAATCTCTTTAAAAGTTCCAGGCTGCAGAATCATTGCTTTGTACTCCCCCACTGCCCCCCAACACTTATAATCAAATATTCCCACTGAGTTATTTGAGATAGTATATGGCAGGATTAGCTACTTAAAAGTAAGAAAAACAAGTTTAAAAACTGCAACATTAAATGGCAGTTGTGATGGGCCACTTACTTGAAAGTGTTTAAAGATTAATTCAGGATTGAAGTACAACTGAAAAGGTGTGATCAGTTCCAACTGCTGAAATAGAAAAACAACTTCTTCAAGCAAGTCAATCAAGAAACAAAATATCATTTACTACAAAAGACTGGCAGTTCACGCAATTTCCCACTCTCAGTGACTTAGACTGAATTATTTAAGGTTTACTTCTTAAGCTGGAGGAAGGTTGGTAAAGAGTTCTCTAGAACTGGCACAATTCTTTGCGTTCCCCAATACCTAACACAAAATAAAAGTCTGTTGTTTCAATAGCTGAGGCTGATGTGAAGGTATGGCAGGCAGGTGGTAATGTCTTAAATTCAGGGCAAGTAAGACCAGCTGCTAGGATTATGCCCAATACATGGGCATCACCTAAAACAACTGTGTGAAGCAACACAATTCACTCGAACCAAGACTCAATACCCTGCCACTGTGAGGGCTGAGTACTTCCAGCCAACCTCTGTAAGTCTCTTTATTTCAAGACTTTTCCCGCTCAACAACTTCCATCTTTCTATCTTCAACGTCTACGTTTCTCCACTAAGCGGACCTTCCTCCCAGTAGTCACAAAGGATCATTTTGTGGACCTGAGAACACCATCAGAGTTCTCAGACACGTTTCCTGGGTGGGCGGCTCCCGCAGCCCTGACTTGGTACAGGTCCTGCCTTTATGTCTCAGAAACTGACCCGCAGTCCTGATCCTCCACCCCTTATAGAACAGCACCTCTTTTTCTGGATCACTGGATAGTACTTACGGGGCGATACTGAACCCCAGAGTGAGCCCTGTACGCCTCCACCCACCCTTGAGACCAACCACTCTGAGCTTCCCCAAGGCCCAAACCCCAGTTTCCCGAGGACCCGGGCATATCCAGTACAACTCATGAGAAGCTGGCGCTGCAGCTGCTCACCACAGCGGCGGTGGTGAGGACGCAGGCGGTGGTATAGGCACGGCTGACCGGTGGGATCTGCAGGTACTCCAGCCGGAGGCTCTGGTACGCCATCTTCCCCACCGCCGCCGGCCCCCCCACCCCCCGCTTCCCCTTCCGCCAGTCCATCCCAGCGGCGGGGCGGGATCAGGGCGGAGCCAGAGCGGGGCCCTCCCCGTTACGCTGCTATCCAATCAGCGCTGATCAACCGTCCAGCCACCAACCGCTAGAGCCCGAAGAAAAGCACATCCGCCAATCACGAGTTGCGTTTCCGCGGCGGCCCAGCCTAACTTCTCCACCCACCAACGTCTTGGGGAAGGGAGTGAATACCGATTCCTTCTGCCAATCCCCGCCGGCCACAGCTAGCTTTCCCGCCCGGCTCCTTTCCGTCACCAATCTAGGTGGCCCCCTCCCCGGACAGTTGGCCAATTAGGAGCGCGGTGGCATCCTGCCCTTGCTGTCGTTCGCTAAAGCAGAGAGCGGTCAGAATCTGGGGGAGTCAACCGCGCCGCCTATCTCTGGCAGCCTGCGGTGGTTTAAAGGAGGTGGCGGGAAGCTGGTGTTTGGTCGAATTCATCACTCTTATAGTCGCTTGGGTAAGTATCCACGGGGCTGCATTTTCTCTGAAGAAAAGCGGGAACAGGTGGCACTCGGTGGGGCGCCATCCCGGGCGCTAGAGCGGCCTGATGGAGCAGCGTCTCCAGCGGGCCGCGAACCTCCACCCTGAAGGTCCCAGCATGCAGCGGGGGCGCGGGGCCTGTCGGGAGCCACTTCTCAAGCCGGAAGTAGTTCCTGCCCGGAGGTTTCTAGAGCTTCGGCTCCTCAACTCGCCGAGGTGACCTGTGTACTTCCCGCGTATCACCTGCAGTATCGGTTGAAGCCTTACTCATCCTGCCCTCAGGAAATCTAAGCCTTGCAGAGAAGATAGGCTTGTGATAATAGTAACCTAAAGCAGGACTTGGGGTCGCAAAGAGTAGGTCACGACTGAGCGACTTGAACTGAACTGAAAGCAGAACTTGATCAGTTCCCGAAGAGAGGCCCTGTTGGTTTAACGTGGATTTTTTAGTTTGGAGGCTTGTTTAGGATTGGGTAGAGCTCATGAAAAGCAGTCCAGTATTGGTAGAAACTGCTGAAGCAAGAGTTTCAGAGAATCTTGCTGTAACAAATTGTTGGCGAGATTCCCTGGAATAGGAAATGGCAACACACTCCAGTATTCTTGCCTGGAAAATTCCATGGACAGAGGCTCCTGGCGGCCTGCAGTCTATGGGATCTAAAGAGTCAGACACGGGGAGAGCACGCATGCCACGCATCCCATTAAAGAGTTCGTCAGTCTTTGGCTGGGGGTTTCATAATGAACAATCCAACCATTTGGACAATAAAAATATTATTCTGGTCAAGAATAGTAGAGTCATGCTAATGGAAACAGTAAGTTGTTGGGTGGGGCAAGGAGACTCTTTGGTAGTTTCAGTCCTCAGTGTTCAACCTGTGTGTGTGTATGGGTGGGGCAGGGAGGGCGGGGCGGGGGGGTGGGGGGTTAAGTGTTTTTGGTTTTCAAGAAACAACGCTGTAAAACCATTTCACCAGATTGGCAAAAATTAGAAGCATTAATTACTTCACTTATGCTTATGTAAGGCATCTGGTTCCATCACTTCATGGGAAATAGATGGGGAGCAGTGGAAACAGTGTCAGACTTTATTTTGGGGGGGCTCCAAGATCACCGCAGATGGTGATTGCAGCCATGAAATTAAGAGACACTTACTCCTTGGAAGGAAAGTTATGACCAACCTAGAGAGCATATTCAAAAGCAGAGACATTACTTTGCCAACAAAGGTCTGTCTAGTCAAGGCTATGGTTTTTCCTGTGGTCATGTATGGATGTGAGAGTTGGACTGTGAAGAATTGATGCTTTTGAAGTGTGGTGTTGGAGAAGACTCTTGAGAGTCCCTTGGACTGCAAGGAGATCCAACCAGTTCATCTGAAGGAGACCAGTCTTGGGTGTTCATTGGAAGGACTGATGCTGAGGCTGAAACTCCAATACTTTGGCCACCTCATGCGAAGAATTGACTCATTGGAAAAGACTCTGATGCTGGGAGGGATTGGGGGCAGGAGGAGAAGGGGACGGCCGAGGATGAGATGGCTGGATGGCATCACCGACTGGATTCACATGAGTTTGGGTGAACTCCAGGAGTTGGTGATGGACAGGGAGGCCTGGTGTGCTGCGATTCATGGGGTCGCAAAGAGTCAGACACGACTGAGCGACTGAACTGAACTAAACTGAAGGTACTTAAAAAGGAGGACAGTGGTTAGTAAAGGTCAGATGATGAAGGTCCTTCTAAGCCATATGAAAAAGTTTAAAAAATGATCCTGAAGGCATAGGGAAATGTTGAGGAAGTTAAAATCCTGTTAATCCACAGAATCCTCTCCACAAGACAAAGAAGAGAAAGCAGTTCTGTTACTGAATAAGCATATCCAGATTATAATGCATTAGAGATAATCTGTAAATGACATTACAGAGATACAAATTCTACCCTATTCTGCTAAGCTATTACAACCATTCTATTTTTAGTCATTACATAAATTATCAAGATTAACAGCACAGTCTTATAAAAAGATTTGAGAGAACCACTTGCTTCAGATTCTTTGATAAGGTTCATCCTAAATTTGCCTGGTAATTGAGGTAGCCATTTGTTTTAGCTAATTTGTCTGCAGGAATAATGAAACTTCTTTTATTTCTATGACAAGTATCTGGTTACAGCCCAAAAAAGGACCCTAGGTTAAACACCCACAGTGACAGGGAGATAGGAATGCTATTTTCTTAGATGTTTACATTTGAAAGGAATGACTCCCAGACCCTTAAGAAAATGCCAGGGTTGTAAAGCTTACTGGAGGCTTCCTCACCTTCTGGTGGTATTTTTTCAGATGGTAAGATTGGAAGGACAGGGAGTTGAGGACATTGGCAAAGGAGTGGTTGACGTGATAGATCGTGGAGCCTAAAGTGCAGCGGGGAAGTGAAGTGGGAGAGACTAAAAAGAGAGGCTCAGAGGGCTGAAAGTCTTGAAGATTAAGATATAATATGAATATAGGAATGAGTGTTGGAAGACTAGCATATGAGGTTGTGGTCAAACAGTAGGAGAGTTGGGGAGAGAAGTTACAAATGTCAATACCCAGGTCGCTAAGAGTGGAGATAAAGGTCTGAAAAAGTGGAGATGAAGAACTGAGTTTCTAGGACATTGGTTAGATCATCCATATAAATCTGAACGTTTACATGGGGTGATAACAGAATTCAGAAGGCTGAGCCACCGGCCAAAATCCTAAGTAATTGAGAGGTGAGGGAAATGGACAAAGAGGAGGAAGAAGGGAGGTGATAGGCTGATGAGAGTCTCAGAGAGGCAGGATTTGTATCCTGTTGTGGATGTGTGAGGCTGGAAGTAGCATCAAGTATCAAGGAACATAAACTTTATAGTTTTTGTTTGCTGTTTGTTTTGTTTGTTTTGCTGTCTATAATGTAATTTGTTACTTTTTTTTAAACAAATGAAAATTTTTCTTACTACATTTGCAGGTTGTTCACAATCAAAATTAACAAAGCAAAAAACAAAACCAAACACCAAGATGTCTGTTGATCCAATGACCTATGAGGCCCAGTTCTTTGGCTTCACACCGCAGACTTGCATGCTTAGGATCTACATTGCCTTTCAAGACTACCTGTTTGAGGTGATGCAGGCTGTTGAACAGGTTATTCTAAAGAAGCTGGATGGCATCCCAGACTGTGCGATTAGCCCAGTCCAGATTCGCAAGTGCACAGAAAAGTTTCTTTGCTTCATGAAAGGACGTTTTGATAACCTTTTTGGCAAAATGGAGCAGCTCTTCTTACAGTTGATTTTGCGGATTCCCCCAAACGTCTTACTTCCAGAAGATAAATCTCAGGAGACACATTCTTACAGTGAGGAAGAATTCCACTTTCTCCAAAAAGAAATTGAACAGTTACAGAAGAAGTATAAGACTGAATTGTGCACTAAGCAGGCCCTTCTTGCAGAATTAGAAGAGCAAAAAATCGTTCAGGCCAAACTCAAACAGACATTGTCTTTGTTTGATGAACTTGAAAACGTTGGCAGAGACCATGGGGCTAGTGATTTTAGGGAGGGCTTGGTGTTCCTGATCCAGAACTCCAGAAAACTCCAGAATATCAGAGAGAATGTGGAAAAAGAAAGCAAACGATTGAAAATATCTTGATTTCTCAATAGGAAAAGGAGTTTCTCAGAAGGTGGACTGGTACAGGATTTATATTGATGATATTCTTAATCCTAGTGAACTGCATATTTTGGGGAGGGTTTCTTTTTTCACGCTTTCTTATATTCCACATCCTCCTGTTTTAGTCCACTCTCCTGAAGCATCTGTGTTTTATGTTGAACTAATCTTTGAAGCATCTGTGCTTAGAGGTCTGTAATGGGTGGGAAGGGATTCTTGGTTCATTAAGAACTCATTTGGGGACATGACTGAAGAAGTAAAGCTTTCCCTGGCCATTCAAAGATATTTGTAAAAGTTGTACCTTGGTCATGAGTCCTTTGTAACCTTGACCTTTTTGACTTACTCTTTGGATGAAACGAAGTGACACAAAGGTTAAGTGGGTGTCTTCTTTATTAACCAGCCACCACATTGTGGGACAGCCAACACAGACTGCTTGTTCTTGCTCAGTAAGTTTTCTTCTTACATGAGGAAGTTAATAACTAGCTGAAAGAAGCAAGTAGCAGAAAAAACAACCATGACCTTTAGAAAGAAGAAAGAAGTTGTTTGTTTCTAAGATAAATCCTTGATGATGTTAAAGAGTTTAATGTCTTAGAGCCCAGCAATGGAAGACATTGGACAAAAAAGGAAGCATCTTACTGGCATAGAAAAGAAAGCCTGGAACATACTGAATTGCAAAGATTATATTAACTATTAGGTATATATACCTTTTTTTTTTGGTCATACTTCAGTTAGTTTTGGAATCTGCCTTGAACCTAATATTTAATTAACTTATTTATTCACACTCATAGAAACTCAGTGATAAATTTTAGCTGTATTTTGTGCTTATATTTGATGGAACCTAATATTTCCTTTTGTAACTAATCCATGTAAAATGTTAGATCACCCATGGAAAGGGGAGAAATGGCAATAGCTGCTCCTAAGGTATTACTTGGCTTCCATGTCTTCCTAAAGAACAGAATTTGAAGTTTCTCCTTTATATAGAAGTGTAACTTAGGGTATTCATATTTGAAATTAAATATTCATCACTATAAGAAGCCTGTTTTTACCTGGAATACAATCCTGTACATTAAATATGTATATTTTAAAAGCTTTGATTTATGATATTCTGCTGTATTTAATGTCATGGTGTGTGTCTCAGTATGACTTTTTAGCCGACTGAGCCTTTAAAGTCATCATCATTATTACATTTGGAGCTTATTGGAAATCTGGGACTTCCCTGGTCCACTGGGTAAGACTCCAAGCATCCACGGGAAGGGGTGCAGTTTCAGTCCCTGGTCAGGGAACTAAGATCCCACATCCCCTGTGGTGTGGCCAAAAAAACAAAGGGATGGGGTTGTGTAAATGGGAAACAATGGGACCACATGTTTAGAACACTAGGCCATGTACTGGGATTCAGTGCTTAGTATCAAAGGACAGTAAAGATCCAGTATCCAAGATTGTAAACTGGAAAAAAAAAGAACGGTACATATTGTACCTTGGAGACTTAATTTTGGAGAACAGCCCCTTTTATTGGGGGTAAATTATTGTAGTAAACTGGCTGCACAGTGCAGGCTGATGTTGGGAAATGGTAGGTGTTACACTTTCGGTAGTGAAATAAAGGGTGCAGCTATCAAGGCAGGTAGTGATATGGGATTCTGGGAAAATAGAACTGGGAAATGACAAGATCCTGCTGTCAGCAAACATTGAGCTTATAAAGGTACAAGCTGGTGAATTGGGGCAAATTCTAGAGCTCAGTGGGGGGACTGTCAGGGGACTTCCCTTGTGGCTTAGCTGGTAAAGAATCCTCCTGCAATGAGAGAAACCTGGGTTTGATCCCTGGGTTGGGAAGATCCCCTGGGGAAGGGAAAGGCTACCCACTCCATTATTCTGGCCTGGGGAATTCAGTTCTTGGAATTGCAAAGAGTTGGGCGAGACTGAACAATTTTCTTTTTACAGCTATTTAGCGAGGAAGGCAATGGCAACCCACTCCAGTACTCTTGCCTGGAGGATCCCATGGATGGAGGAGCCTGGTGGGCTGCAGTCCATGGGGTCGCTAAGAGTTGGACACGACTGAGCGACTTCACTTTCACTTTTCACTTTTCATGCATTGGAGAAGGAAATGGCAACCCACTCCACTGTCTTGCCTGGAGAATCTCAGGGACGGTGGCTGCCGTCTATGGGGTTGCACAGAGTCAGACACGACTTAAGTGACTTAGCAGCAGCAGTGGAGAGAGACTCTGTATCTTGGAATGCTGGGTAATGGGATGAAATTGGTTTTGGAGGGACAGTAGGGACACGAAGATTATGGGGTGAAATTTGAAGCGGGATAGGAAGTTTGGTGGGTGAATAAAGGACAGAAAGAGGAGACTGAAAAAGAATTTATTCCATCAGAGGTACCACAATTGCAGACATTTCCAAGTAAAGTATACGCTGTAGTAGAGAGCTATGTTTTGACATTAAACATTCATGAGAAAACAGAGACGGCATGTGGGTAAATAAGACGGCATGTGGGTAAATAACCTGTCACGGTGGGTTTTGGTATTAGGCCTTTTGGGTATGAGATGACAAACCCCTAGAGGTTGGGTGATTTCCTAGCGCGAATTCTCATCAATTAGAAATCTCACTCCCTTTTGCGAGGCTCTGGAAGGGCTCCGGGCCAGGATAAGCAACCCCCACCCCCGCAATTCCTAAAGACGCAATGGCAATCCTCTCTTGGACCCCTAGCCAGGGCCCCAGCCTCATTCTGCGCGGCGCCGCGTGCAAGCTATGGGCCCGCGCGTCCCTGGAGGTCTGCAGCCGTTGGTCCCAAGCGTCCAGGACACGACGAGACCATGACTTCCGGGCAGAACAGCTCCTTCGGCTTTGTTTCCGCTCGGTCCCGACATCGATAGCGTCATCAAAGCCTAAGGCAGGGAAAACGCAGTACCGGTGAGCTCAAGTCTCTGGGGAGGTGGTGCGCTACCCCGACAAACGCCACTCACTGGGTGCTGCGCGCTCAGGTCCGCCAGGTCCCACGCGCTGGGTTCTGTCTGCGCCAGTTCGGGGTGGGGTGGGGGGCACAGCTGGCTCCTGGGAAGGGGGGTCAGGCGATGCATCACAGGGCTCCGGCCCAGCCCAGGCCAGGGCGCCGACCCTCCCCTCTGGGCCCTCTCCGGAAGGCTGCGGGCTTGGGTCGGCTCATCCCTTAAAAAACAGAAGGTTGGACTCGCTGTACACGCCCCAGACACATAAACGACAGGCTCCCTCTGCGTGCCCCCACCTCACACAGCGGTAGGGTCCAGAGACATTATCTTCATTATAAATGGGGATCCATCTCACCGCGAAGATTCTAAACGTTGGAGTCTGACTGTGTCCCCGTCCCCTCGTCTCCAGGTGCTTATTTCATTAGCGACAGCTGCTTTGGATGTTTCTATTGATGGACAGTTAGACAAAGGTGGTGACAAGCAGAGAAGAAAAGACACAAGCGTCAAAAACTAGACGAAGGGCGTGCGGGGCGTCTCCAGGCACAAAATGCTGAGCACTTCCTTTCCCTTCCCTCCCGCTTCAGCCCCGCGCGCATCCCGTCCCGCCCGTGCCAATCAGGCAAGCTGTAAATGGATATAGGTGAAGATGCAGGAGGTGATGGAGAAGGCGATGGCCGCGTAGATAAAGATGGAGAGGTGCGGAAAATGGTCGAGATAGCAGCCTTCGTCCAGTGGAGGGGCCTCTTCCTGGGGCTGGGGGCGCGTCGCGCCCTTAGGGGGCTGCCCGGGGCGGGCCCCCTGCGCCTTCCCGCCAGTGCGCCGACCCGCCTTCCTGCCCCCGGCCCACGCCGACTTGGGCCCACGGACAGCGGGGGGCTCTTCCGGAGGAGCCTTGTCAAACAGGCCTTCGGAGTCAGAGTCGGGGTCCGGGCGAAGCTGCTCGGGGTTCCAGGGTTTGCGCTGATAGAGTTGGGCAGCCATTGGCGAGGAATGCGGGGAGACGGGTATGTGGGTTCTGAGTGGTCCGGTCCTGGCAAGGTCTAGGCGCAGTGGGCGGCGACGGCGGCGCTGCGGCTGTATTTCAACCACCCGGGTGGGGGCGGAGCCGGGGGCCTCCGCAGGGTCTGCGCCACGTCTGTCTCAGTCGTGGAACCTCTTGTTTCTGCCCCGCGCTTCAGCTCCCAGACTGTTGCAGAGGTTGGCTGTCCGGGTTCAACCTCCAGGATGCTCCAGGGCTGGCGCCTCGGGAGTCTCTGTGTAACCTGTCTTGTTTCCATGGCAAAGTGACCCGGGGGCGGGGGGTGAGGGGTGATGCAGGAAGCCGGTGGGGGTGCGAGCTGCTAACTGGGACCCAGGAGGGAGAAAAGGGGACTTGGGGCCGAAGAGGCTGAAATGCAGGATCCCAGTTCAATGCGGAGCTCCCTGGGGGTTTATTTCTCCTTTCAAAAGAAATATTATGTGATCTTTTAAAATTAAAACATTTAATACATAAAGAAATTAATACATAATCTTTGTAGAAAACGCAAAAGTTCGAAAACACTATTGCAAAAAGAGTAACAAAACAAAGTCTCCCACAGTCTCAAGCCCAGAGGTAGTACAGTCAGCAGTGGTGGTGCTTCTCTTCCTGCTCCTCACCCAGGAAGGCAGTATCCCAACCTTTTGGGCGTATCACATATGATTAGAAGATTAGGAACAAATACTTTCAAAGATCACCTGAACTGAGCAGCCGGCTCCCCCACTGCCACCCCTACCCAGGGTCCTCTTGGCATCTGCAAGACTCTTCCACGGGTTACACTGGTCTACCACAGATGGCTGAGTACCATCTTCTGGCATGTCTGTTGCACCCACCTGTTGCCAAATCTGGTTGGTGTTCCCTTGCGGAATTGGGGAAAGCAGCCACTAGGAGTTACTTGGGTCCTAGTGGTTGGGAGGGGTACATGGCAGGCCCTGCCAGTTGCTGAAGACCCTACTCTGCCGTTAGGAACTCATTCCCTCTTGCAACTGAAAGGCCCAGGGGAACCAGAACTAGCATGCTGAAACAATGTCATCAGGGTGCTATCTCTCTCCATCTCACAGAGCTTTCAGGGACTTCTTGTGGGGCCAGAGTCTACCGCATCGTGCATAGTGGTAGGTACTCAGATAAAATTTGTTGAATGAATGAATCGCAGTGAATGAATGGTGGTTGGCAGCAGCAGGATCGCATTCTCACAGTTTAGCAAGTCTAGCTGAAAGAGCACCTAGTTGCCTAGAGGTGGAGTATATGGAACCGTTGTTGGGAATGTAAAAATGGTGCAGCAACTTTGGAAAACAGTCTGGTAAACTGCATGAAAAATTCAACCATTCACTTACCATACAACCCAGGAATTAATTCTACCCCAAGGTTTCTATCCAACAGAAATGAAAACATATGTCTGTGTAGAGACTATATGAATGTCCATAGCAGTGTTATTGGTAATAGCCCCAAACTGGGAACAATCCAAATGTCAATCAAATGGTGAATAGATAAACAAAATGTTGACTATCTATGCGATCAGATAATATTAAGCAATAAAAAGGAGTGAACTACTGAAACATGCTACAATGTGGATGAACCTCAAAAACATTATAATAAGTGAAAAAAACCAGATGAACATGGACACAGATTGTATGATACATTTAAATGAAATGTCCAGAAAACAAAAATGAGATATCACTGCACGCCTGTCAGAATGGCTATGTTGGTCAGGATGTAGAAAAAAGGGAACTCTAGTAGCAGTTTAGCAAGACAGAAAGTCATGAGGATATTCATGTGCTTTGATACAATCATCTCACCCCTTCATATTGATTTCAAGTCAACAGTCTAAAGGGTAAAGAAAAGCTTTCGGCAGAAAGATTCATACTGTTTACCATGGCAAAGAAACTGGAGCAAACTCAATGTTGGAACAAGAGGAGAATACTTAATTAAATGATAGTGTGGATACTGAAGCCATAAAATTGAAAGACATTTACTCCTTGGAAGAAAAGCTATGACAAACCTAGACAGCGTATTAAAAAGCAGAGACATCATTTTGCTGACAAAGGTCCGTATAGTCAAAGCTATGGTTTTTCCAGTAACCATGTACGCGTGTGAGAGTTGGACCATAAAGAAGGCTGAGTGTGGAAAAATTGATGCTGTTGATTGTGATGCTGGAGAAGACTCTTGAGAGTCCCTTGGACAACAAGGAGATCAAACCAGTCAATCCTAAAGGAAATCAACCCTGAATATTCATTGGAAGGACTGAGGATAAAGCTCCATTACTTTGGCCACCTGATGCAAAGAGTCTACTCATTAGAAAAGACCTGATGCTGGGAAAGATTGAGGGCAGCAAGAGAAGGAGACAATAGAGGATGAGATGGTTGGATGGTACCACTGACACAATGGACATGAGTTGGAGCAAACTCCAGGAGACAGTGCAGGACAGGGAAGCCTGGCGTGCTGCAGTCCATGGGGTTGCAAAGAGTTGGACATGAATTAATAACTGAACAACAACAGTCCACTGCATGGTGTCACACAGAGGCATCAGAGAGATTATTCTCAAAACTCTCAAGTAGCTTGAGGGGTGCTTGTCATGCTCTAAATCAAAGTCAGAAAAACAAGATTTAAAACCACATGTGCTAGGATGACAAGATGAAAATGTATTCCTGCAGAGAAAGGTTAGAACAGGAAGAGTAAAGATGTTCATTTTTAAATTGTTTGGATGGTGAGATCATAGGGCAATTTCTAATTTTTCCAGACTTTGTTTACCATTGTTATACTATTTTTTTGTGCAACAAAAGCAATTAATAGATGAGAAAATCTAAAAATGGGTCCAATTGCCACTTGTCAGATTAACAATATCCTGCAATGTTCTGATTGGTGCCCATGCAGACTAAGGACAGTACCCAAGTGTCTGGATGGCCCCACATTGCCTAGCAACCACATGCTCAACAGTGGTTGCTAAGAAACCAGGGACAGAGACAGGACTCTTGACTAATACCCAGTGTCCATCGCGCTGCAAGCCTCTTCCCCTTGTTACTGAAAGCTTGGCCTCTCTGTACACCAGTGCCAAATCAAATCTCAGAGACTGAGTTTTGGGTGATGTAGAAAAGGATAGCTTTATTGCTTTGCCAGGCAAATGAGGACACATCAGCATTGCCTCGAAATACTATGTGTCCCGACCTGGGAGGATTTTATAAGACAGTCACAAACCGTTTGTGTGTGTGTGTGTGTGTGTGTGTGTGTGACGAGGGGTTTCGTAAGACAGTCACAAACTGTGTGTGTGTGTGTGTATGTGTGTTCTTAAAGAAAAAGATTATTCATGACAATTGTTCAAATAGTAAGGCAGAATTTATTGAGAACTACTGTGATAGATGGACTTCCCAGGTGGCTCGGTGGTAAAGAATCTGCCTGCCAAGCAGGAGACGCAGGTTTGATCCCTGGCTCGGGGAGATCCCCTGGAGAAGGAAATGGCAATCCGCTCCAATATTCTTGCCTGGAAAATCCCATGGACAGAGGAGCCTGGCTGGCTGCAGTCCATGAGGCTGCAAAAGTGTTGAAGTCGACTTAGTGACTAAACAACAACTACACTGTGATAGGTATAGGAACTTCTGTGATAGCATTTGGCGGCAGAGGGGAGAGATTGGGCTCAACTCTGAATACAAGGAAAAGTTGGGGGTTTACAGCCAAGGACAGAGTGGGCTGGCTGGGAGATGGGGCAGTGGTAGTGGTGCTGGTGGTGTGTTTGTCAGTGGAAAACTACTGGGAGAGTTGGGTAATTCTTTGCCAACAGGCTTGTTGCTGAAGGCAGGCCAGAGTGATCAGATACCATGGGGAGGATGAGGAATTTAATCAGGTATCAAGGGTGGGCGATTCTGGATAAACTAAATTAGTAGGGTTCTAACTAAACCTGAACAATGCAAAAAAAAAAAAAAACCGACACAGAAGTCCAAGAGTAAAGGCCCAGCTGGGAAGAAGATTCAGAAGAGCCTAAGCAAAGTTCGGTCCAGGAAAGATTTTGTCAGTGGGTACATAAACATATATATGATTACAGAGATAGGGCTTCCCAGGTGGCTCAGTGGTAAAGAACCCGCCTGCCAACTCAGGAGACGCCAGGATGTGTGGGTTCATTCCCTGGGTTGGGAAGATCCCCTGGAGTAGGAAATGACATCCTAACTCTAGTATTCTTGCCTGGGAAATCCCGTGGACAGAGGAGCTGGGTGGGCTACAGCCCATGGGGTTACAAAAGGGTCGGACACAACTCCTCGACTAAACGACAAACATCAGAGACAGGAAAAAGGTGCGAAGGGAGATACCTAAGGCTGTTATCAGAATTCTCCATTTCTAGGGCACAAAGCGGTAGCAGTACTACCAACAGCAAGGATGTCTGTAGGCAAAGGTCTGACTCAAATGTCACCTCCTCAGGAAAGTCCTTCATGAATGTCGCTTCCTCAGGAAAGTCCTTTCCCCCTGAGCATTCTAGAGTTGTATGCTGTTCCCTCACCCCCAACTATCACCCTCTCCAATTTTTGTTTTCGTAGAAGTACTTGAGTATGTGAAATTCTCTTCTAAATGAGTTTATGTATCTCATTTTTGGCTGTGCTGGGTCCTCCTTGCCATTCTCAGGGTTTCTCTAGTTACAGCAAGCAGGGGCTACTCTGTAGGTGCAGTGTGCTGGCTTCTCTTGTTGCGGGGCACAGGTTCTAGGCGTAGGGGCTTCAGTAGCTGTGGCTTGCAGGATAGTTGCTCCGAGGCATGTGGAATCTTCCGCAAACAATGACTGAACCCGGATCCCCTGTATTAGCAGGCAGAGTCTTATCCACTCTATCACCAGAGAAGTCCAAAATGGATTTATGATTTCTGTGAATATTTCCTTACCACTGGAATATAAACTGCTCACCTAGAACATCCTCAGGCACAATGAAGGTAAGATTTGTTGACTGACTGACAGTTGTTCACTGAATCAGTAGCTGTGGACTCACCTTACGCATCAGTCCATGCCATCCTCAACTGTTTCAGGTAAGTATCGTTATCCCCCTTTAACAGACCCAACAACTGAAGTTCACAGCGGTTTAGACTTTTCCAGGACCACACCTAGTGGGTGAAGCCAGGATTTAGTTCCCAGCTCACTGGCTTTCCCTCAGTACCCCAACTGTTGGCGATTAGGATTCGGATCCAAAGTAGTCAAGCATCTTTCCCCCAGTTCCGGACCTGCCTTTGTTTCGGGCCATTCTCCTCCCCCAAGACCCGGCCCTCTTTTCAGTTGGCTGCCATGAAGATGACTCCCCATTTGGGAATAGATTACTGGGCCTCCGGAATGAGAGATGCAATGCACTGGAAGGGAGGGAAGTGAGTAGGGGAGCCCCGCGGGAGAGGGCAGAGCAGGCAGACCCTTCCTCACACACCCTCACCCCTGACCTCTGCCTCCTCTCCCTGCGGTCCAGCGAGCCCGGGTCTTGGCCCAGAGCACACCCCGTGGTGGCGCTGCACCTGGGCTTTTCCCACACTTAGTCTGCAGAGGTCTTCGGTCGCCACCCTCCTAGCTAGGGAGAAAACTCAGCTGGATGCGCCCCCAGGAGGCTTCTTGCCAGAGGCCTGAGCTCCTCCAAGAGCTTGTGGGAAGACCGGGCGGCCTGGGCACCTTTGCGTATCCTGGGGCCACCCTATCCCCAGCTGTGGTCTCTGTTTCCTCTCGATCATTCTGGAACTTATGCACACTTCAGCTCTTCCAGGCCTTGGGGCCAGTTGGGAGCGGAAAGGCTGGGCGGGTGTGAGTGAAAATAGAGGGCTTGTGTTTTGGAGTGTTTGATACTCTGTCATCTCGTGGTTTGGGGGAACAGTGTGTATAGCGTGCGCACCCGCCTGTCTGACCTTTGTTATCTGTTCTCCCTGTAGAAACGAACAACCCATGACTGACAGCTGACATCAACCAGAAGTTTTGGTTTGCACAGTGACATTTCCCCTGACTTTATTTGGGAGTTGTTGCCAAGTCACTTTCTGTGCTCAAATATTTTGTGATTTGGGGAGACATCTCTGCATTATCCCAGGAGTTTGCTGGTCTGTGTGGAACAGGATGTCCTGGGAGTGAGACCGCAGCCCTCCAGCCACTGTCTTTGAGGAGGGGTTGCCTTGGAGCCTTGGGGGTAAACCTCCCTCTTCATGGCCCCCCATGGGTGAGCCTGGGGTTGTGGGTTTGGGGGAGCCTGGAAAGTAGAGACACCCTCGGTCGCGCCTTCTGCATGGAGGAGCCTCTGCGTCCTTTTCTTTTCTTGGCCTGTCTACAGGTTGGTGGGTGGGCTCGAGTTCTCCTGGGAATGAACCCTAGGAGGGCCCTGAGGGGAGCGTGGGTGCCCCAGCCCTGGCTGGACAAGTGAAAAACCAACCTGTTTTTGTTCCTGTTCACAAGCCATTCAAAGCCCCCAAGGTGTCCATTTCCATTGCCTATCTCCAGCCAGACGCCCCCAGGCCCTCGTTCTCTCTGCTCCTCTCTGCATCTGGAGAGCACAGGGAGGAGTCTGGGTTTGGCGGCTGTGGCCAGCGGACCAGGCTCTTGGGTCTGCAGAAGTCCTGCCAGCTCCAGATGGACATTCTCTGAGATGCTGTCGTTTCACCTGGACAGCTGGTCCATGAAAGCCAAGGGAGGCTGTCTGGGTTCCTGTGTGGCTTTCCTGGGCGGGGCAAGGTAAGGTCCAGCAAAGGCATCATCATCAAAGTTTTCTTTAGGCCTAGAAGGCAACTCGGATGGTAACTTGTTTCCCGATGAATGACCCAGGTGCTCTCAGGCAGAGCCGGGACTCACAGCCTAGCTTGTCAGGAGCCCGACCTGGTCTCTTCACTGCCCCACTTCTCCCAGAGTTCCATGATTAGGTGAGGATGGGTCTCCTTCAGGGCTTGGTAGAGGCGATCTTTGCAGGCCCAGTCCCAGGATCGGCTGAAACCAAACAGCTTCCGCATCTGGCCTGGTGCAGTGGCCTCCGCCCGCACCCCCTCATACTGTTCTTCGCTCAGCACAAGTCCATGCAGCTTGTCCAGGACAGGTTCCACGGATGTCACTCGAGCCACCAGCTGCTCCCGATATCGGTCCACAAAGTGCCTCAATCTCAGGGCAGCTGGGGAGTCAGGTGAGGCTGGAAACAAACAAAGAAAGGCTCGTACCACTGCCCCTTCCTCTGACTCTCCATCTCCACTTCTCTTCGTTCAGCTCATCTGCATCCCTGGCTTCCTTCTGCCCTGTAAAGGCATTTGACCACCAGAAAGCCACTTTTGCCCTCCCTCACATCAGCACCTGGCCATTCTGCTTGAGCTTGGGGTGGGGTTCTTGGTGGAGGCATTTGAAGGTGGTTTGGTGGGAGGTGCCAAGGCCCCCATGGGCAGGAGTAAGGGGCCTGGGGCACACAGAACTCTCCAAGGCCTGACTGCTTGTGAGGTTTACGATGAGAGAGTCTTTCCTTTCTCTCTTCCCAACTCTCCAGGACCTGAAAGTACACCCCAGAATTGCCAGTAGCTCATGTGGTCTCTAACAGCTGTTACTGACCTCTGAGGCCTGGAGGGACCAGAGTAACTGCCCGTCTGAGATCTCCTGGAGGGAAGCAGAGATGAAGAAGCATCTGTAACAGTGCTGGTTATTTACACACACGATACTCCTCTAAACTCCTACCTACTTCTGAGAGTCTCTCATTCTGAAAACACGCTACGGATAAATTCTGATAGAATCTGGAGTAAGGGCTGGAAGGGCCTTTAGAGATTATCCAGGTGCATCCCTTCCTTATGCATACGGGGAAACTGAGGCCCAGAGGCCATGATTAGAAAGAGGGTGGGAGAGAGATAGGAGGCATCCAAGTGAACAACAGCAGTTTCTCTCAGCTGTTGTTAAACCAGACATGGTTTATCTGGTGTTGTCCTGAAGGGAACCCTGATAGAGAACTAACCAGGGTTTAGATAGCTTAAACTATCTAAGATGTCCTTAAATAGTTAAAGGACGTCTTAAACTTCTGAACAGACATCTACCTCCTTGCCCATGTTTGGCCTTCTAGATTCACACAGATAAATCTGTTCTGAATTTTGATGTCAGAAGATTAGGGACTTCCCTGGTGGTCCAGTGGCTAGGACTGTGTGCTCCCAATACAGAGGGCCTGGGTTCAATCCCTGCTTGGGGAACAAGATCCCACCTGCTGCAACTAAGAGTTCATGTACCACAACTAAAAATTTGCAATGCTGCAACTGAGACTGGCCCAGCCAAAGAAATAAATAACTTAAAAAAAGGAATCAGGAAAACCTTAGCACTTGGGAGTAATGGGATAATTTCAATACCAAAACAACAGAAATAAGGGGCTTAGACAGTTACTTGCATAAGGCAAGGAAGGGGGTGTTTACAGCAGCTCCTGTGGACAAGGCCTGAGAGTCTGAGCAGACTCAGATTCACTGTGACCTGATGGTCTGTGCAGGTGGGCACAAGACAGGGGAGCTCCAGCTGTGGCTCCAGGAGCATCGGGTTCAACTGGAGGACGGAGGAGGGTATTCCACATCCTCCCCGAAGACTGGACACTCAGGGAGTCCATTCTGGCTCATCTGTAAATGGGAACATCTACCAAGAAGGTGTCTAGATGGCAAAGAACTTAAAAACCAAAATACAAGAGGAATGATGGGAGGAAGTAGAGATATTTAAATTGCATAAGAGGAGACTTAGGGGAGGCCTTGATCCCAGTCTTCAAGTATCTCTTCTTGAAGAGATACTCTGCTTGATGCTTTCTCCTGGGCTCTCCCAGGAGAAACAGATTAGAAATAGAAATAGATCTGTCAGTTCCAAGGGACAGAATCAAGATAGGCAAGGATGTTGGCTTAATACGAGGAAGAAGAATAATATTGCTACTGTTTACTAGGGACCGCTGGGCTTTCCTTTACTATTTCCAGCTCAGATGGTAAAGAATCCACCTGCAAATGCAGGAGACCCAGGTTCGACTGCTGGGTTGGGAAGATCCCCTGGAGAAGGGAATGGCTACCTGCTCCAGTATTCTTACCTGGACAATTCCATGAACAGAGGAGTCTGGTGGGCTACAGTTCATGGAGTCGAAAAGAGTTGGACAGGACTGACTGACCAACACTTTCACTTTTTACTAGGGACCACAGCATGAGACATGAACATACCTCATTTTATTTAATCTTTCCAACAATTCCATAGGTTAGGCATTGTGATCCTCACTTTACAGATGAGGAACCCAAGTTCAAATGAGCTAGGTAATTTTCTTAAGATGACCCAGCAAGTAAGGGCCCTCGCTAGGGCTGGTGAGTTCTCCATCTGTGTCTGCACCCAAGCTGGGACCAAGTAAAGTCCATTCTCTTTCTACCACACTGTGATGCCTGTGCTGCTCAGGATGGAATGTGACCAACAACTGACAAAGGCTGTTTGTCCTAGGAAGGACTGTCCAGGAGATTTTGTTTCTTGGGGGTGTTGGTGTTGGATTAAGAGACTGTAAAGTTTCTTCCGTTTCTGAGAGTTCAATATTTGGATTCCCTTTTGCCTGCCTTGACAATAACTGAATGATCCTGGTTAGAGTATCTGATATTGCCAGAACTGGCCTAATCCACACAAGCATACAACCATCTAGCATCTAGTTGTTACGCTTTTATTTCTTTGGCCGCATGGCATGTGGGATCTTAGTTCCCAAACCAGGGATCGAACTTGTGCCCCCTGCAGTGGAAGTTTGGCCACTAGTTCTTCCTCTTTCATCTACCTTCCAAATTCTCATGCTGCTGCTGCTGCTAAGTCGCTTCAGTCGTGTCCGACTCTGTGTGACCCCAGAGACGGCAGCCCACCAGGCTCCCCCATCCCTGGGATTCTCCAGGCAAGAACACTGGAGTGGGTTGCCATTTCCTTCTCCAATGCAGGAAAGTGAAAAGTGAAAGTGAAGTCACTCAGCTCTGTCCGACTCTTAGCGACCCCATGGACTGCAGCCTACCCGGCTCCTCTGTCCATGTGATTTTCCAGGCAAGAGTACTGGAGTGGGGTGCCATTGCCTTCTCCGAAGCTCTCATGAGAAACTTCCAAAAATCTTGTGGGTATCAAAGTCTATTCAAGGGCAGAGTGGACACGCATGGTGCAAGAGAGAGAGAGAGAGCACAGGGCTCACAGTCAGGTTAACCTGAGTTCTGAAGAATTGATGCTTTCGGACTGTAGTGTTGGAGAAGACTTAAGATTCCCTTGGACTGCAAAGAGATCAAACAGTCCATCCTAAAGGAAATCAGTCCTGAATATTCATTGGAAGGACTGATGCTGAAGCAGAAGCTGCAATACTTTGGCCACCCGATGCGAAGTACTGACTCATTGGAAAAGACCCGACACTGGGAAAGATGGAAGGCAGGAGAAGGGCATGACAGAGGATGAGATGGTTGGATGGCATCACCGACTCAATGGTCGTGAGTATGAGCAAGCTCCAGGAGTGAGCTCCAGGAGTGGTGATGGACAGGGAAGCCTGGAGTGCTGCAGCGCATGGGATTGCAAAGAGTTGGG
Organism: Capra hircus; assembly: GCF_001704415.2. Classification (NCBI taxonomy): domain Eukaryota; kingdom Metazoa; phylum Chordata; class Mammalia; order Artiodactyla; family Bovidae; genus Capra; species Capra hircus. The sequence goes on along the minus strand of NC_030826.1, from coordinate 25,868,311 downwards.
CAAGACTGAGCGACTGAACTGAACTGAACCCGAGTTCCAATTCTGCTCCTATCAGTTGTTGTCACTAGGAAAAGGCACAGAACTCCTGTGGACTATTTCTTTTCACCAGCAAGTTGTGATAATACAAATTCTCTCTTTCATACACACACACAAACACACACACACACACGCACTCTTTGACTTTCTCTTGTCCCACCTCTGTGCTCGCTGGACTTGACTTTACCTGGCTTCACCAAGGCTTCCCACACCACAGTCCCATCTTTCTTGCTTCTTATTTGCAACCTGATCCCTGACCTCAAATGGCGAACGTAGAACTCAGAGAACAGCTGAGATTCTCTGGGGCTCCGATAGCAGAGCTCCAATTCCTGCAGAGAGAGAGAGAATCACTGAGTGAGAAGCCACCTTTCAGCCTGCTAATAAGATCTTTCCCTACCTGATACCTCACTTGGCCCTGCTTAACCTCAGTTGGCCCTGCTCAACTCTGACCATCTCCTGGACTGAAGTCAATCTTTAGATCCTGCTTTTTTCTTTCTTTTTAAAATCTTTATTTATTTTTGGCTGCACTGGGTCTTTGTTGTTGCCCAAAGACTTTCTCTAGTTGTGGAGAGTGGGGGCTAGTTCCCCGACTAGGGACTGAACCTGGGCCCCCAGTACTGGGAATGTGGAATCTTTTCTTGGTTGGGGGGGGAGTGGGGGAATATGGAGTCTTAACCACTAGACTGCCAGGGAAGTCCTTGGTGGGTTTAATTGGAGGTTATTGTCACTCTATAGCTCAACTCTTCCCAATGTTGCCCCCATCCCAAATGTGACCCCTCCCCAACTTCCTGTCTCCTACCCTTTGAAGCATTCCTGCTCACCCTAAATCTCACTTGCTGTCTGTGTTGTGCTTAGCCACTCTGGTGTCCAACTCTGTGATGCCATGAACTATAGCACACCAGTTCCTCTGTCCATGGGGATTCTCCAGGAATCAAACTGGGGTCTCCTGCATTGCAGGCAAATTCTTTGCCAGCTGAGCTACCAGGGAAGCCCCACTTGCTGTTTGCCCAACCCCAGTTCACCCAGTCCCTGGGAAAGCTCTGAGACCCACTCACAGGTATTTCCAAGCAAGACCTCTGACCCCAGTGATGGCTGACCACCTGGGCTGCTCACCTCAGGCAGTATTTCCAGCTTCTCTGAACCAGACACAATGTAGCGGGAGCCCATGTAGAGCGGGGTCAGCGGGGGTGGCTTGTGAATTCGCACAAACTGGAACTTCTTTTCTTCATCGTCTATGGCCTGAGGAGTACAGAACAACGATCAAAGCAGATATGTCTGGACCCTGACTCGGATTCTGCCTACAGAACCTGGTCTGAACAAAGTGAGATGATGTTTCTGTGTGTTTCTGTGGGTGATGGGGGCTGTACCACCCCTGCTGACTTCCCACCCCCCCACCCATGCTTGGCCTCTGCTGTGCTCAGGGTGAGAACTGGGGCGATGTTGGAGAAGACATGGTAACAGGGGAAAAGAGACAGTTCTAAGCTCCAATACTTTGGCCACCTGATGCGAAGAGCCAACTTATTGGAAAAGACCCTGATGCTGGGAAAGATGAAGGGCAGGAGGAGAAGGGGATAACAGAGGATGAGATGGTTGGATGGCATCATCAACACAGTGGACATGAGTTTGAGCAAACTCTGGGAGATGGGGAAGGACAGGAAAGCCTAGAGTCCATGTTGTAGTCCAGGGCATCACAACGAGTTGGACATGGCTTAGTGACCAAACAACAACAACAATAAGCACGGAAACCACCCACTCTTTTGACTCCTGGGAAGAGGCTTGTCCTGACATGAGTGATGGTGTGGCAGAGTCAGCCGGAGGAGACCTTAGGGAGCCAGACTAGTCCATGGCTGGGCAGGAGCATGGTTATTCACCCATGTCAAGGTTCCTGCTTATAAGCGGCCCATCCCAATTCCCAGTTGACCCATCTAGGGGACTCTTTGGTTGTGTTTCCTGTTTGCTGTCAAGCCCACCCTGGCCCAACCTTTCTGGCTCTTATTGCCACCTTCTGAATGGAGCAATCGCTGGGGACCAGGTAGAGGTGGAAGGTAACTTCTTCAGGCTGGAGGTAATGGTAGAGCAACACAGTACAGGTGATGGGAATGAAGCGCAGGGCAGTGTGGACCATCCGCAGTAGAACTCCCATGGGCGAGAAACTAGGGTTTTCCAGGACGGCATAACATGGCGTCACCCTGACTGGCTTCTCCAGGAGCATCCCCTCCTCTTTGAAGTGGGCCACTTGAAACTGAGAAATGTCCACATCGTTCCCTGTCAAGGGATGGATATGAGAGGCAAGGACTTAGTACCTTACTGAGTCAGGCTTGGCTGGTGGAGTTATGCCCTTGAGTGTAGGCTCAGTGGTCTTCCTAGGAAAGCCATCGTGCATAGGCCTGCCACCTGTGGGGGCCTCAGGCAATACTGTCTCTAGGGTGGGAGCACCACGGAATCTCCCTTTAACCAAACCCATGCAGAGGACCAGCCCCTGGCCCGGGAGTCGGGAAAGCTATGGACCCCATGGTTACTGGCTGGTGTGGATTCTCTAACCATGAGGGCCACTGAGTGATGTTGGCGGGTTTGACTCCAGGCAGAGGGAGGACAAGGAGGAGGAAGGGACAATGAGGAAATGGAGCAGCCAAGGGCCACCCACCACTCATAGTCTTCTTTTAGGGAAGAACCCCTTCCCCACCAGTGTGGGGGGTCTTGGCAGGAGACAAGCTGGGCCTCCCACCCTGGAAGCTGCTATTCCCTGGTGGCTATGATGCAGGCATGTGACCAAAACTTGAGTAAGTGAATGCTCCTTACCAGGACCTGGATCTAGAGAGAATGAAGAGAGATTCTTTTGGCAGGAGGGTCCTGCAATGGCTGTGCCTGCAGCACAGGTCTCTTCCTAGTTTTCTTGCTTCTCAGCATCCTTGCACACTGCCTTTTTTTTTTTTTTTAATGTTGCCTAATCTTTCGTTAAGTCTACAAGTTACTCAGGAATCCTTTTATATATTCCTTTCCTGCCTAAGTCAGCCAGAGTTAGTTTGCAGTCAAGAAGTCTGACAAGGTATGGACACTGATGAGTCTGAGATGAAGAGACAGCTTGAGAGATGAAGGCTGGTAGTGGGAGAGACACAGGCTTAGAAATTAGGGGTCCTGGTTCCATCTCTGTGTTGCTTGGCAACTGCAGCAATGCTGTGGTTTCTGGGTAGCAGAGGGACATTGAGCAAGCCAGGCAAGGACCTTAGGCTGATGGGCACCAGTCAGAACATTGCTGACTGATTTTAATCCCAGAAGAGGCCCCCAGAAAGCACATTCATTACTTTTTGTGTGTGTGGAAATAATATCACCGTGGTGTACACCATCTGACAAAATGCTGAAGAATTCACTAAATACAACTATAATTACCATCTTTCTCTTTTCCACTAGTCTTTCTTTGAAGCAACACCTTTTCATGTTTCTGTCATAGCCCATGGATTTTTTTTGACTTCTCATCATTGTGTGTCTTCCTCTTAGAATCGTGGTGAGTATCCCTGCCTGTCACGTGGGAGACTGGGGTTCAATTCCCCAACGGGGAGACTGGAGTACTACCTTTTGGGCTTCCCTGGTGGCTCAGATGATAAAGAATCCACCTGCAATGTGGAAGACCTGGGTCGGGAAGATCCCCTGAAGGAGGGCATGGCAACCCACTCTAGTATTCTTGCCTGGAGAATCCCCATGGACAGAAAAGGCTGGTGGGCTACAGGCCATGGGGTCGCAAAGAGTCAGACACGACTGAGCGACTAAGCACAGCACAGCACAGAGAGTCACATCTTTCAGTGATCATAGAAATTTCCTGGCAATTCTCTCTTTGAATATTTCATCTTCTCCATTCTCTCTGCCATATCCTCTGGAATTCTGGTTAGGTATATTCTAGGCCTTCTCATAGTATCCCATCCTCCATGTCACTTAATCTTTTATTTTATTTTTTTAACGTTTTCCTATTTTCTTTAATTAGCTTGTTTCCAAATTTGATTTGTCATTTTTAATTATTTATTGCTTTTTGCTTATTTTTCCCCAGGGTGATTTCTATAAGTATATGGGGTTGCAAAGAGTCAGACACGACTGAGTGACTGAACTGAACTGAGCTGAACTGATGGTGGTTTAGTTGCTAAGTCATGTCGAACTCTTGGGACCCCATGGACTGTAACCCAACCAGAATACTGGAGTGGATTATCATTTCCTTTCCCAGGCATTCTTCCCAACCCAGGAATCGAACCTGGGTCTTCTGTATTGCAGGCAGATTCTTTACCAACTGAGCTATGAGGGAAGCCCCATAAGTATATGAAACACATGTATTTTGTGTTTTGTTTCTGATAACACAAAAAGTGTGAAGTCTTTATGGGATTGATTCTTATTATTTTCTTATTTTTAAGTTATTTTAATTAATTAATGTATTCATTTAATGGGACCAGTTCTGGCACCTGTGTTTCTTCTGGTTCTCATTTGTGATGCCTTGTTTACCGTTTGTAATTTTTGACTGTGAGATTATTTTTAAAAATGTTTTATTTTCAGAATAATTGATATCCCCTCCTTGTTGTATTTATTTATGGCGTTCCCTGGGTCTTCATCACTGCACACAGGCTAGTTGCAGCAAGTGGGGACTTCTCTTCTCCCAGAGCATGGGCTCTAGAGCACAGGCTCAATAGTTGTGGCACACGGGCTTAGTTGCTCCGTGGAAAGTGGGGTCTTCCCGGACCAGGGATCGAACCCACGTCTCCTATATTGGCAGGCGGATTCTTACCCACTGTACCACCAGGGAAGCTCAATGTTGGCTTGTATTGTACTTTTTATTTAGGGAAGCCTTTAAGTAATTCAGGCAAAAATAATTATGAGTCTGGGGACAAAAGTGCTTCAAAAATGATATGCCCAGAGCACCATGGAATGAGAGAAAAGCTGTCTCCATTTCTGTTAATCCTTTCTCAGTCTCTCTAAGGAAGCCATGAGTCCCTCTCAGGACATCACCTCCAAAGCCCCTTTCAGGCCCATTCTTTCCACCATCACCTTGCCTCTCCTCCCCCGCTTACCTCGGAAGGCCACAAAGTGAGGGAGGAACACAGCTGCCACAGCGCCTGGTTCAGCCTTGATGTCAAACAGAGGCCCTGCAGCCAGCCAGCTGTGCTGTGGGAAATTCCTGCTCAGGAACTGGTCCCAGGCACAGAATTCAATTTCAACAGTCGCTGGCCCTCTCACCTCAAAGCGGAGACCCGTGTTTGGCCAGTGGTAGAAGCCGGCCTCGGGCAAGTGAATGCTGTGAAAAATGAGGAGAAATGGACACTGGAGAAGGCAATGGCAACCCACTCCAGTACTCTTGCCTGGAAAATCCTATGGACAGAGGAGCCTGGTGGGCTACAGTCCATGGGGTCGCACAGTCGGACATGACTGAAGCTACTTAGCAGCAGCAGCAGGACACTGGATTACTGTACACAGACTCACTGAGCACCTACTGGGTGCCAGGCCCCGTGCTGGGCACTATGGGTCCTACAGAGTGGCTGTAAGCCCAGACGTTGAAGTCAGATGGATTTGAGTTTGAATACTGGATAGCATATTGAAAAGCAGAGACATTATTTTGCCAACAAAGGTCCGTCTAGTCAAGGCTATGGTTTTTCCAGCGGTCATTTATGGATGTAAGAGTTGGACTGTGAAGAAAGCTGAGCACCGAAGAACTGATGCTTTTGAACTATGGTGTTGGAGAAGACTCTTGAGAGTCCCTTGGACTGCAAGGAGATCCAACCAGTCCATTCTAAAGGAGATCAGTCCTGGGTGTTCTTTGGAAGGAATGATGCTAAAGCTGAAACTCCAGTACTTTGGACACCTCATGTGAAGAGTTGACTCATTGGAAAAGACTCTGATGCTGGGAGGGATTGGGGGCAGGAAGAAAAGGGGACGACAGAGGATGAGATGGAACTCTGGGAGATGGTGATGGACAGGGAGGCCTGGTGTGCTGCAATTCATGGGGTTGCAAAGAGTCAGACACAACTGAGTGACTGAACTGAACTGAACTGGGCTTCCCTGGTGCTGCTAGTGGTAAGGAACCTGCCTGCCAATGCAGGAGACGCAAGCTGTGAGATAAAGCAGCATAACAAATCAAATACAACAAGTGGGCTGTCTTTGGATCATGATTAGAACAAATCATCTGCAAAGACACACTTTATACAATTGAACAGATCTGAATAAGGATTGGGCATTGGACGATATGAAAGGCCTAATTGTAAACTTGACATGTGAAAAATGACATTGTGGTTATGGAAGAAAAGGTCTTTATTTGAACTTTTTGAAAGGTATCAAAAAGTTTAAGGCTAAAAGCACCCATTTCTTTGGACTTAAAAATATTGCAAAAAAAGGGGCAGAAAGTGGATAGTTGAAACAAAGTTGGTAAAATGAAGGTTGAAGCTGAATAGTGGGTACATGGAAGTTCCCTGGACTCCACTTGTGTGTATATTTAAAAATTTTCATAACAAACTCTTTTTCCAGTGACTTCCTTGGTAGTCCATTGGCTAAGACCCTGAGCTCCTAATGCAGCGGGCCTGGGTTTGATCCCTGGTCAGGGAACTAGATCCCACATGCTGCAACTAAGACCTGGCACAGCCAAAAATAAATAGATACAAATAAATATTAAAAAAATCCCAACCTATGTTCCTCCTCCTCCATCCAAACCCCTTCTTTTTTCATAATAAAACACCAACCAACATCTCAGCCCTGTCTTTCTTTGCATGGTGGTGTGGTGAGGGGATACAATGGACCATGAATGGGGTGCAGACTGTCTGTGGGGACCCAGCATGGGGACGGAGGGGGTGGGACAGGCCAGGCCCCCTCACTTACCGGTACAGGCTCCTCTCTTCGTCAACCACCTCAGTAGCCACAGGCCCTGTGGGGCCCCAGAGGTTATCCTCAGTCCCTAGAGACTCCATGGGCTCGTTCCCCGGAGGGGTAGGAGAAGACGGACAGAAGGGTCTCGCCTGTGCTGCTTGAGGAGAGCTGCCCTCTGGAACAGACAGGGCAGTGGCCAGCTTTAGGTTCTGCCTGGCTGCCCCCGGCCCCTTAGGCTAGACCACAGAGGGGCCCTTCCCAAGGCCAGTCTGCCTGCTATCCAAGGGGGCTCAATCCTGCTGCCTCCCCTTGCCCAAACCCTCCTCCCTCCCCTTTCTCACTTCCCAGAATTGTCGCTTTTCCCAGCACTCCCCAGGTGGTCAGCTTCTGAGGGGAACATGGCTCCAAAGATGGACAGGCAGGGATGGAGACGGGATTCCAGGCTTTAGAAGCCCAGAGCGGGCCTTAAGATACTGGGCTCTGGTTCAGAGTATGAGTCATGTTGTGGATATTTAGGAGAGGAACAGTCCAGCCCCCTGAGGCTGGAAGAGAGGGAAATAGAAATCCTGCAAGGTTCGGGTAGTAGAAGATCTCTCATGGAGTCTCCCCTAGGTGTGTCTGTCCCACTCCAGAGGCAGGAGGATGGAGGGAATGACCTTTTATAAATGCCATCACTCCCTCCACCCCTGCAAGCCCACATCATGATGCTCCCAGCCTGGCCCCTTCAGACTACCTGATGCTTGTCTCTGCCGCTTGAGTGAGGATGTATTGCTCATCTCTGCTCCACCTGGGCCCTCGTGAAGGATCCTCAGACTTGGCTTCCTGGACAGAATTCATTCTCCCTGAGATCGTGGAGGATTCTGGGGGCTGTCTCCATGACATCCCCACTTGAGTTCAACTCATCGAAATTTGAACTCCTGATCCCCATTGGGCTTCTCCTGTAGTCCCTGCTTGCATGAATGGCCCCCATCCACCCAGCTGTTTATACCAGAACTGAGGCATCATCCTGACTTCTCCCTTGGCCAATCTGAGAGCTGACTGATCACCTTGACACAGCCGCCAAAACAGCTCTTTTCTCTTCTCTCCACCTCCACAGCCTCCACCTTGTTTCCAGGCCCTGGCATCTGTGGCTGGAACCACTGCCTCATCTTAGAGGGTTCCCTGTTTTCGCTCTTGACCCTTGGTCCACTGTCCACTCAGAAGCTGATCTGAAAATGGGAACCTGGCACAGAACTTCAGTGCTGAAGCCCTGAAATGTCTATTGATTTGGGGAGTAAGATTGAAATCCTTAATGTGGCCCACAAGATGTTAGGTACTGCCCCCCATCCCCCGCCCCACCTGTGCCAGTCTCGCTGCCCCCATGGCTGTAAATCAGTGTTAAAAATCACCTGAAGGCCTGGGCTAGAACATGCATTCCTGGGCCCACCCCAAGATTCTGACTCAGCAGGTCTGGAGTGGGGCCTTTCTACTGAGCTCCTTACTGTTGTTTAGTCGCTAAGTCATGTCTGACTCTTGCCACCCTATGGACTTTAGCCTGGCAGGCCTCTCCGTCCATGGGACTTTCCAGGCAAGAACACGTGGGTGGGTTGTCATTTCCTTCTCCAGGGGATCTTCCTGACCCAGGGATCGAACCAGAGTCTCCTGTTACAGTAGGTTGGTTATTTACTATTGAGCAGCCTGGGAAACCCACTGAGCTCCCAGGGGATGTTGATTCTGCTGCTGATTCTAAGGACCATACTTTGAGTAGCTCCGCTCCAGGTCCCTGACCTCCTATTCCTCAAAGAAGCTAAGCTCAGTGCCTCTACTGAAACGGCAGGTAAAACATGAACCAGCTTAAACTGGTTTTGCTGCCTTTAAATAAGTTAATTGATTAACGTAGCCTTGAGTTATTTAGATAGCACCCCCACGCAAGACAGAATCTGTGTCTTCAGTCTACAGAACTCAAAGAATAGAAATGTTGCCCCAGGAGCCCTTTTGGGGGCTAGAAGTCCTTCAAAAAAGGAAGATCTGGCTTCCAGCAGTGCAAGTAGCTTGTTTGGCTTATTCGAAACTAGCCAACCAGCTTCCAAGATTGACATTTCTCTAAACCCCTTAAATGTCGCCCTGAATCCTGGATCGATTTGAGAGCCTCACCCTCTGTGCCCTTGCTAGTAGACTTTGCAATAAAGCTCTTTCTTTTCTCAAAAGCCAGTGCCCTAGTCTTGGTTTCTATGCACTCTCGTTCAGCAAGCTACACCACCTCTGCCTGGAATCAACCCCTTCGGGGCCCAGCACTCCGCTCCCATCCTTCACAGCTCAGCTCAGCTGCTCTGCAGAATCTAGTGGGCCCATCAGTGTCCTTAGAGAAACCCAGATGTAGTTCTGTGGGCGGAGGTGGGAGGCTGGGGTGGGGGTGGGGGTGGGGAGGGAATAATTTGCACCTGCTGGGCTGAGCTCCTGGAATTTGGGCCCTTGTTCGCTGCTTGTGCCTCGCACGTCGTGTGAGGGATGCAGGGCATGTTGCTCTGTGACAAGTAGATCCTCCTTCTAAAACTAGGAGCCCTTTCCTTTCCTTTTCAGGTGAGGCACAGCTGCGGAGATTCAGGGAACAGTTGCCCTGAATTTCGGTCACAGGCCGAAATGCACCAAACTGGGAGAACGGCGCTGCAGCTGATTCCCTGGGGAGGAAGAGGGATTCTCCCATCTCCGGCTCACCCCTCCAGCCTCTCTGGCTGTGTGTCTATGTGTATCGGAGGGTGAGGGTCGCGGTGGAGGTAGTCTGGCTCTTCCTAGACTCTCTCTCTTTGTCTCCCCCTGGTGGTCATTGCTTTCCAAGTTCCAAATCTCATCAAGGCACCCATTCATCTTTTTTTTTTTTTTTAAAAATCTTATTGGAGAAGGCAATGGCAACCCACTCCAGTATTCTTTCCTGTGAAATCCCATGGACACAGGAGCCTGGCAGGCTACAATCCATAGGGTCACGCAGAGTCGGACACGACTGAAACGACTTGGCACACGCACATTCATCTAATGGAAAGGTTTAAGCAGAGGAGTGGCATAATTCCGTTCGCACTAAACAAATCAACGCCCAAACCTCTCTCTGGCTGCCGTACTTTCTTGGTTTCTTCCCGGCTCTGCCGTGTCTACCTCCACCCCACATGTCTTTCCCCATCTCTTGGTTCTTAACCTGCCCCAAGGACTCAGCCGGGCCTGGAACAGCAGGAGGGGGTTCTGAGTCTCCCCACCTTACCACATCCTGGAGACTAGCAGCTGAGGCTTCTCTCTTTCCAGGGCCCTCAGCATCTCGGTCACCTCCTTGCTCAGCTGAGTCTGGTCCAGCCTGCAAGTGCAAAGGAAGCCTGGTTCTCCCGGGACCCCTGTGTGATCCTGAGGTTCTTGGGGGCTCAGGATGGTGGAATCTACCACCTCCCAGAGGAAACTATTGCAGGTTGGGTTTGCTGGGAATTGGGCTCTGAGATGGAAAGTGGAGTGAGATTTATTAGGGGGTGTTCTTGGATCAACACCAGGGTGGCGGGGAGAGGGAAACAGGTCTGGGCAGAGAGGAAGAAGTTGGGCTGTGATGCCGTCTCAGTGGAGACCTCAGCCAAGGCTACTGGAGTCTCTGAAGTCAGGATGATCCCTCAGAGCTGTCCCAAACTGGGGAGAGGGGCTGGGTCTTTATACCCTGACACTGGTCAGGCCTTGGATGCAGGTGACTCCAGGAAGGGGATGAGATCTTGGGAGAGGGGGCCCTTGTAGGCAAACGTCATCCCAGTAGCTGGCTGTCAGTAGCATTCCCAGTGGCTCAGGATTACATCCTCATTCCTGGAGAGCATCTGGGCAGCAGCTCACAGTGTCCACCACAGAACACCCATTCCCCAGAGCCTCAAGATGACCACCCGGGGGTAGGTCCTGGGATTTCCTGCTCAGAGGCTAGATGGTTTGCTGGAAAGGAGAGTGCTCTGTTTCCGTTCTCCTGGCCTTGTGTTCTGGGCTGCTTCAGATTTCAGATAGCTGTTGCTCTTTCTGGGCCCCCGTGTCCCCCTCTCTAACACAGATGGATGTGCTCCGCCTGTCGTGAGCCGTAGACAGGACACACTGTAGAGGGCAGTGCACACTGAACTCATTGCTGCAATCAGAGCTAGTGTGCCCTAGGGAGAGGATGGGGCCCCCTGCGTAGACGGTTGTCCCTCCCAGTCCAGTCCCAGGACTCCGGGAGGAAGGAAGCAGAAACCTTCACAGGCCCACAGAGCACAGGCTGCTCTGAGGCAACCCAGGTCTGACCAGTAACCAGTGAGCTGGTCACAAATTCAGATGTCCTGGCTGTGGCCAAGATCTGGAGAGGCCTTGCACTAAGTAGCCGGAAATGCTTGGTGGGGAGGGAGCTGGAGTTCCCCTGGTTGTAAACGGTCAGGGTTAGCCTTGGGGGAACCCACCTGCAGAATGTTTATCTCGTTATCTTGCCCCGACTTCACCTTTAGGCCTGAGAGTCTAAAGGAGGGAGTCCTGGCTGAGGGTGGCCAGGGCCCAGACTTTGCAGACCCCTCGAAGACCCTGGTTCCATCCCTGGATCGGGAAGATCCCCTGAGAAGCGAATGGAAACCGACTCCAGTATTTGTGCCTGGAAAATCCCATGGACAGAGGAACCTGATGGGCTAACATCCTTGGGGTCGCAAAGTCAGATGCAACTGAGCCACTAACATTGTGATTCCCACTGTGTTTCTAAGGGCTGCTGGAGCTCAACGGAGGATGGGTGAGGTGGGGTGTGGAGCCCTACCAGGAGCTGTAAGCAAGGGCTCAGCCAGAAATAGCCAGTGGACTCCTTCTCAGGAAGTGGAGGAAAGAGGAAGTGGCTGAGACCCATGGGAGGGGCTGCTGCTCAGAGAACATCGCCCTCAGGGCCTGCAGGGCGGCAAGGAGGGCTGGGGGCTCACTGCTCTTCAGCCACAGGGGACTCCAGTGCTCCAAGCCCATTTCTGTCTGAACTCTGTCCTAGTGTTTACATGCATTTTATTGATATGATGGTTCCATTAGACCAAGTCTAAAGAAACCAAGTCTCAGGTGAAGAGCTGCCTGAGTCACAAGGCCTAAGTCAGCAGCGTCGCTGGTGAGGAAGCCTGGCTGACCGTGCATTTGTCTGGCCCTTTTCTTTCCTCTGTCCAGTTCCACGGCACTTGCCTCCCCTCCCCCCATTCCCTGCCCTCTCCCCAGAAGGGGCCCGCAGAGCCTCACCATAGGAACATGAGCTGGCAGGAAGGGTGCCTGAGTCCTTCACAGAGCAGCCTCACGCCGAGGTCGTCCAGGTCATTTTGCAGCAGGTTTAGCTCCATCAGTCTGGGGCTGACCCTGAGCACAGAGGCCAGGTCCTGGCAGCAGCCGGACGTGAGGCCGCAGCCTGCCAGCCTGCAGGGAAGACACATGCGGACCCCCAGTCAATGTCCTAACTGGCATCTGGTTTTCCTTTCTAGTACCTATGGCCCTAGGAGGGTTCTAGGGTGACATTGAGTGAGTGAAGTCAGTAAGTGAAGTTGCTCAGTCATGTCTGACTCTTTGCGACCCCATGAACCGTAGCCTACCAGGCTCCATCCATGGGATTTTCTAGGCAAGAATACTGGAGTGGGTTGCCATTTCCTTCTCCAGGAGATCTTCCAGACCCAGGGATTGAACCCAGGTCTCCCACATTGTAGGCAGACGCTTTACCATCTGAGCTACCAGGGAAGTCCAAGTGTGACATTAAAGGAAGATAAAGGCATGCCTGGCTTGCAGGAACCTGGGAGATTTAAATATTCCTCTTTCAGCCAAGGAGCTACTCAGGATAGAGACCACATCCCCTTTTCACTTCCGTGTGATTCCCATGAATCCTGCTCACTCACTGTATTGATGTTGTATGATTAATTTACACCGATGTTCCACTGGGATGCCTGGATCTCATTGTTAACTACCTCGGCCCTCCCAAATGCTCAGAGTTACCTGACATATGTTTCAGCACTTTGTGGGTTTCAACATTAAGGGCGTCTACAATACAGGATGAGAAAAGAGCGAGCTTCTAATATAAGAATAAAAGTTAAGGAGGAATATGAGGGCTTCAGTGGGAATCTATCATGGCCTCCATGAGCCCTTGCTTTCTCTCTGCCCCGTGGTGCTAGGGAAGCTCCTTCTGCCTCCCCGTGCCCACCCTACAAAGTAGTGCCAACGAGGAGCAATTACAACAGTCGCTGCAGCTTGCAGGTTGGCTGTCTCAGGCCCTGGCAAAGGTGCTCAGCTCCTGCATCCAGGAATGTGTTGAAGCTCAATTCCAATTGCATCAGGGTTTGGCTGGCGCAGAGCCCAGAGGCAATGTCCTTGCAGCTCTCAGCTGTGAGTCCGCAGCTGGCCAACCTGTGGGAGACACGTGACCACAGCCTTGCCTTTACTTATCTGTTGATTTCCACAATCACTCATGAACAACCTGTTGAGCATTTACACCTGTGGGCCAGGTGGAGGTCAGGAAGACCCTCTAGCCCCCAGGCCCCCAGAAATGCACAGGCACTGGGGGATAGACATAGAAACAAATAACAGTAAGTCAGGTTTTGGATCTCTTTGGATCAAAATCCTCCCACGTTTTCCCAGGTCATCAGAGAGAAATTCATGGTCTTTGACCTTGTCTGTGAGACAGTGGCAGTCTGACTCCTTGTCCTCTCTGTCCTCATCTCATATTCCTTTTAGCTGCATCTCCACTGGCCTCCACACTGTTCCTTAAACACTCCAGGCATGGTCCAACCTCAGGTTCTCTGCACTGGCTGTTTCTTTTGCCTGGAACAAGCTCTGTTACCTGAGAGCTCATGGCTTGTTCCCTCACCTGCTCCCAGGTCTTTGCTCAAAAGTCCCCTTGCAGGAACCTTGCCTCACCACCCTGCCTATTTAAAATGGCACACCCAGCCCCAACTCTCTACTCCTTTTTGCTTTACTTTTCTCTCTAGTCCTTACCACACGCAATATACTTTACTTGTTCTTTTGACTTTTTGTCCCCATCCCCTCTGGAATGTAGGCTTCACGAAGAAGGAGTTTTGCCCATTTTCATTACCGCTGCTGCTGCTGCTAAGTCGCTTCAGTTATGTCCGACTCTGTGTGACCCCATAGATGGCAGCCCACCAGGCTCCCCCGTCCCTGGGATTCTCCAGGCAAGAACACTGGAGTGGGTTGCCATTTCCTTTTCCAATGCATGAAAGTGAAAAGTGAAAGTGAAGTCGCTCAGCCATGTCCGACTCTTAGCGACCCCATGGACTGTAGCCTACCAGGCTCCTCTGTCCATGGGATTTTCCAGGCAAGAGTACTGGAGTGGGGTACCATTGAGCTAGCTGTACCCAAGTGCCCACAGTAGTGTCTGGCACATAGTAGGCACTTAAAAAGTAGATGGTGCCCCAAGGGACAAGTCAAATGCAGATGAAGGCAGAAGAAATGATTAATTTCGACGAGGGAAGGAGGTGGAAATGTATGAGGAATGCCTTGAATGATGAGTAGTTCATCAAGACGCCCAACCCAAGTAAAATCTTCTTCAGATAAATGCCCAGAAGCGGAATAGCTGGCTCACATGATAGTGCTGTTCTTATTTTTTTTTTTTTTTGAGAAATATCTATACCATTTTCGATGGTGGCTGCATCCATTTCCATTCTCACCAACAGTGTATGAGAAAGCACACATTTTTTCCACATCCTCTCCAATACTTGTGATTTCTACCTTTTTGATAATAGCCATTTTAACAGGCATAAAGTGATATCTTATTGCAGTTTTATTTTTTTGGCAGTGCTGTGAGGCTTACGAGACCTTAGTTCCCCAATGAAAGGTCAAGCTCAAACCCACAGCAATGGAAGCACTGAGTCCTAACCACTGGACCACCAGGAAAGTCCCCAAGTGTCCCTTCCTTAGGGACACTTTCCACTGGAGACCCTTATCGGGCCCTGAAGTCACACCTTTATTAGCATGGTTCCCTGATTAATGTCGGTCTTTTGCAAGCTCTTTGAGAATAGACACCTGCCTGTGTTTGTTTGCCATAGTGACCCTGGCACCTGGCGCAGTGGTGGGCCAGAGAGGGGCTCAATGAGTATCTGCAGAATGCGAGGCCAGTTCCACCTCCTAGAGTCAGCGTCCGTCTTAGATCTCCCGTCCACCCCTGTTCAGAGCAGAGCCCAGGCCAGACTCACCGCAGGGTCTCTAGCTGGCACCCAGGGCATCTCAGGGCCTCACCAAGACTCTGTACTACAGAGCGGCTCAAGATGTTTCCACTCAGGTCCAATTCCTTCAGGTTTCCAGTGACCTGGAGAACGGAGCAGAGAACCTGCCAGCGGGCCTCTGTGGCCGGGACCCAGCTCAACCTGCGGGGGAGAGAGGCACAGGAGAGGCGCGGTCAGCGTGTGCAGGGGTGGAGGCGCACGGCGGGCAGTGCCGTCCCCAGGGCTGACCAGCCTCCCTGACTGCCCCGAACACCGCAGATAGAAGAGATGGAAAATGGCTCCCTCTGCCCTCAAGAAACTTCCAGACGGAGGCGGAAGCAGACATAAACGATGAACACTTCAGAGTAGTACGGCAAGGGCTGTAGACTGACGAGCCACAGAGAAGAGGGGGCCCCAGCCCAGGGTGGCGGCAGTGGAGGGACAGCCAACTGTAAAATAAAATGTCCAGTGTGGCTCAGTTCTGCCATGAAAACCAGCATAAAAAAGACTAGATGATATACCTCAATTCTTCTTCTTTTTAAAAAATCTTTTGGCTGCTCTGCACAACATGTGGGATCTTATTTCCCTGACCAGGGATGGAACCTGTATCTCCTGCATTGGCAGCATGGAGTGTTAATCACTGGACCACCAGGGAAATTCCATATACCTCAGTGTTTTAAAAAAAGCTTTTATTTAAAAAAATTTTTAAAAATTTTATATTTTTAAATTATGAAAGCATGATAACACATTTACAGGAGACTTGGAAAATACAGAAAAAATACATCTAGTTACATATAGTTCCACTGTTTATGATAATTATTTTTAAGTAGGTAAGTTAAGATTTTTAGTTGGAGTTTCAAGGTCAAACTCTCAAAAATTACTAGGATGAGTAGACAGAAAAGTAGAAGGATACAGTAGGTCTGAGAAGCACTACTTAATTCAACATAATTAAGATGTGTACAGTTTTCATACAACAGCACCATATACTTCAATTCTTAATGATGGTCATTTCTGAGTGCTGGCATTCTGGCTGATATTAATTTATGTCTTTTTGCTTCTCTACATATTCTTATTTTCCTATAATGGACATGGGTTTTGCTGTGAGAAAAAAACCTTGAAAGTCTAAAAAAGCAAAAACCCAAATCCAGCGTTTCTTCCTCTCTTTTCTGGTTTACTTCTGTGTGATTGGGCTTCCCTGGTGGCTCAGACAGTAAAGAATCTGCCTGCAATGCAGGAAACCCAGGTTCAATCTCTGGGTTGGAAAGATCCCCTGGAGAAGGGAATGGCAACCCACTCCAGTGTCACAGAGACTTGGATGCAGCTAACACTTTCACTTTTTTTTCCACTTTTTTTTCTGTGTGATTACTCCCTTCCTGTGGGTTTCCCAGGTGGTGCTAGTGGTAAAGAATCTGCCCACCAAAGCAGGAGACACAAGAGAACTTCTGGGTTTGATTCCTGGGTCAGGAAGATCCCCTGGAGTAGGAAATGGCAACCTGCTCAGGTATTCTTGCATGGAAAATCAAGTAGCCTGACAGGCTACAGTCCATGGAACCACAAAGAGTGGGATATGACTGAGTGTGCGTGTGTGTGTGCATGCACACATGCACACACTCTCTTCCTGCAGCCAACATTATGCCTTGCCGTCTGTTACCGTAGCATCATACTCAGTTGTAATTACTGGGTGGTTGTGTGTCTTCTACCCCAGGTTTTGAGTTCTTTGAGGCAGGAGTTGTGTTTGTTCATCTGTGATCTGGAGGATCCGGCTTAAAAGCAGTACCAGATAAATATTCACAGAACAAACCATAAAAGGACTAAATGACCAATACTGCAACTGAGGTGGGGGAACCTGGGTGGGGAAGTTAATGGGGTTGGAGGATGTTTAGAGAAAACTCTGCTGTCACTCTCAGGTTGCGGGGGGGTGGGTTTTAGGCTAAGTGCCTGGGGTACAAGAGTGCATTATTGACACAAACAGAGAAGTCAGATGTGCAGGGAAAAATGTACCTTTCAGACACACACATTTTGTGATGGAGGAGATCTCTGGACCAATGCCATGGTCAACAGCCGTCAAGGGGAGTGTCTGAAGCAGCTGAGGTAGGGGTTGCTTACAGATAAACATGAGGGAGAAAGAGAGGCAGGTGGGCTTCATGGAGGGGAAAGCAGGTCAGCACAGGAGGTGGAGAATATGGTGGTCATTGAAGAGACAGGACGAGCAGTGGCAGGACACAGCGGGCCCACCCAGAGGCAGGCAGGGCACGTCACATGGATGGACCCTCCTGCAGGGGATCTTAGGCAGATGGGGGATGGTGGTTGGATCTGCTGTGGTGGTCACTGCAGACCCCGATCCTTGAACCTCTGGGGTTAAGTTTAGTGAAAGTGATTCCAGTGCCTAGGAAGGAGGAGCCAACAGAGGAGCCGGAGAGAAGAGAGGGTGGGGGTACTCACAGCACTGTGTCAGTGGGCCTGCATGCTCCTGGATGTTGTCTGCCCTCATTCAGCTGAAGCCGCCGCACGTGGCTGCAGAATCTAATGCAGAAAGTGAACACGAGCAGCTCCATGCTGGTTCGGATGCATGCTCTCGTTCCTTGGAAATGGGCCATTGCTTGTGTCAGGAACTCCTCATCCTGAATCTCGTACAAACAGTGAAACAGTTGCAGAGAGTAATGCTCACACCAGAGTTCCAATTCAGCCCGCCGCAGCAGTGACTCCCGCTTTCTCTCCCAAGACAGCTTGCATTGGAAAATGTTCTCCATCTCTCTCGCTCCTTGCTCACTCAAAAGGCCGGATAGGAAATGCACGGTTGGTGCCCTAAACAGGTTATTGATCCCATATACTTCTACCAACTTTTCCATGCTTCCAGTGCTGTTAGGATGGTCACTTTTGTCCTCCATGTCCCCTAAGGCAAAGGACACTGCTGCAAAGAACTCCTGGAAACACAGGTGAGTGAAGCTGTAGTTCAGAGATGTGGGGTGCTTTTGAAGAACATCCATCTTTAAGGGAGTGGCGTTGATGACCCCATCTAATCCATGCTTCTTGAGGTCCCCTGGACTGAACAGAGTCTTTCCTTGCCAGATACCCTCAGCAGCAAGAGTACAGAAGCCCCTCAGCTGAGTCCCCAGGGGCTGAGCTTGGATAGCTTGGGCAAGGTAGTGCAGATAGAGGGCTGTCATGGTCTGTGACCTCAGCGAGAGTTCTTCCCCTGCCTCCATCTGCTGCTTCAGGCAAGTGCAGGCCAGCCAGGACACCAAGGGCATGAGACACATGGTCAAGAGCGCTTGGTTTGATTCAACCACGCTAAAGGCTCTAGTTGCTTGGCTTTCCTCTGTGAAATATTCATAGAAATAGTCCTTCCTGGAAGACTCAGAGAACCCCAGGACCTCCACCCAACATGGCTGCTTCAAAGAAGGAATGAACTTCTGCAGAGCTGCAGTCCGAGCTGTGATTAGCAAGGATGCCTCTGGAAATATGGTTTTCTCCAGCAAACTGCCCAGCAGTGTCTGCACGGGCTGCTGCTGGCTCCAGTTCAGACAGAGCTCTGCCCTCTGCTCCTCTGAGACCCATTCCAGTTCATCTAAACCATCGAGGATGAAGAGCAGCTGCTCCGGCTGACATTGGACCTGTCCAGCGGGAGCCGCAGTGGCGGACTGGTCTTTTGTGATGAGTTCCTCCAGACTTGTCAGCTTGGACGTGGCCAGCTCTCTGCAGTTGAAGTAGAAGACACGCTGGAAGTGGTTTCTGTATAGCTGGCCCTCCTCCCAGGCTCTTCTCACATGCCTGGCCAGTGTGGACTTCCCAATTCCAGCAACTCCATGCAATACGACTGTGTGAGGCCCTTCCTGGGGACCCAGGTCTGAGCCAAATAAGTCTCTGACCTCAATCAAATGCCCTTGCTCCTCAACCACCCCGTGATCCCAGCTTTCCCGGTTCAAGGACTCGTAGTCTTTGTGGTAAGGAGTGTGTAGAAGTAGCAACTGCACAAATTTTGGGTGCAAATCTTCATTTTTCCATGACCAGGTGGAGTAAGGTGTCTCTCTCCTTTGATACTGGTATCTCTTTCTGCTTCCTAAGTAAGGGAGAGAGAGATAAAACATAAAGGTATAGGATAGTTTTTTCATTTGTCCCTCCTTCCAATACTCAACAACTGTTTTTTGCACCTGCTCAAGCCACATGCTGTGCTGGCTGCTGATTCAGAAATGAAGGAAACAGAGACTAGAAAAACAGTAGAGAGGCTGGTGAGATATCTGCCCTCCCACATTCATTACAGCACTATTCATGATACGAAACATCCTAAGTTGTTTCAGTGGATGAATGGATGGATAAAGGTGATATAGTCTATTGATCTAGGTGTCTACCTAGCTCTCTATAATGGAATATTATTCAGCCATAAAAAGAAGGAAATCCTGACATTTTTGATAACATGGATGAACCTGGAGGGCATTATCCTAAGTGACATAAGCCAGACAGAGAAAGACAAATACGTATGGTATCACTTATATGTGGAATCTAAAAACAAAAAAAAATTTAACCTTATAGAAACAGAGAGAGGAATAATGGTTCCCAGGGATGAGGGGGTGAGGGAAATTGGGAGATGTTGATCAAAGAATACAAACTTTCAATTTTAAAATGAATTATTTTTGAGGCTTTGATGTACAGTATGATGATGATAGCTAATAATACCATACTATATGTTTGAAATTTGCTAAGATAGCAAATCACAGGCATTCCCCTCACACACACACACACACACACACACACACACACACACACACAAAGGTATTCAATGTGATGGATGTGTCAATTAACTTGATTGTAGTAATTGTTTCACAATGTATATCAAATCTGTACACTTTTAACATAGTATAATTTTATTTATCAATCATGCCTCAATCTTGGCTGGAAAAGCCAAAGAAAAAGAATTCAGCATTAGGAAAGATGCATTTCTTCTGAGTTGGTCTTTTCCATTCTATTGAGCAGGGCTTCCCAGATGGTACAGTGGTAAAGAATCCACCTGCCAACGGAGAAGATTCGGGTTTGATCCTTGGGTCAGGAATATCCCCTGGGATAGGAAATGGCAACCTATTCCAGTATTTTTGCCAGGAGAATCCCATGGATTGTGCTTGCCATGGAGTTGCAAAGAATTGGACATGACCAAGCGACTGAGAGGGATTGGGGGCAGGAGGAGAAGGGGACGACCGAGGATGAGATGGCTGGATGGCATCACTGACTCAATGTGCGTGAGTCTGAGTGAACTCCGGGAGTTGGTGATGGACAGGGAGGCCTGGCGTGCTGCGATTCATGGGGTCGCAAAGAGTCAGACACGACTGAGTGACTGAACTGAACTGAACTGAACCAACCCATTGTGTTTCCATTTTTGCCCTGGTTGCTAGGATACTCAGAATCAATGAATTTTTTTTGTAACAGCTAATTAGCCTCTTGGCGCTCATATTTACTTCTTCATGTTTAAGGTTATTGCTTTTGTATGTTTTGGTAAGATGCCTCTTACATATTACAAAATTCTTGCTTCTTTTCTTCTTTTTCTTCCTCCCTCCCTCCTTCTTTTCCTTCCTTCCTTCTTTCTTTCCTTCCCGGAATGGGAAAAGTTATGATTAATTAAGTCTGTTAATTCATCTCCAACCTGGGTCACATTTTAGGACCATGAATTCTACAAGTATACTCCTACTTGGGTGTGGAAGGGATCATTTTAACAAAACATCTCTCAGGTTTCAAAAGGGACTTCACTCATCATTGAGATCAATGTTAAGAAGATGCCTTGTGCATGTCCTAAGCCACTTCAGTCATGTCTGACTCTTTGTGACCCTAAAGACTGTGTGGCCCACCAGGCTCCTCTGTTCATGGGATTCTCCAGGCATGAATACCAGAGTGGGTTGCCATACTCTCCTCCAGGGGATCTTCGTGACCCAGATGTCAAGCCCGCTTTTCTTACATCTCCTCTATTGGCAAGTGGGTTCTTTACCACTAGCACCACCTGGAAGCCCGTAGATGACAAAGGAAGCGGAACATTAAATGTGTGGATAGTGGCATTTGGAACCAAACATGGAACAGCAGACAGGGTCAAGTGTGCGAAAGGAGCGTGTCAAGGCTGTATATTGTCACCCTGGTTATTTAACTTATACCGAGAGTACATCATGCAAAATGCTGGGGTGGATGAATCGCAAGCTGGAATCAAGATTGCCAGGAGGAATATCAATAACCTCAGATATGCAGGTGACACCACCCATATGGAAGAAAGCTAAGAGGAACTAAAGAGCCTCTTGATGAAGGTGAAAGAGGAGAGTGAAAAAGCCAGCTTAAAACTCAACATTCAAAACTAAGATCATGGCATCTGGTCCCATCACCTCATGGCAAATAGATGGAGAAACAGTGGAAACAGTGACAGATTTTATTTTCTTGGGCTCCAAAATCACTGCATATGGTGACTGCAGCCATGAAATTAAAAGATGCTTGCTCCTTGGAAGAAAAACTATGACAATCCTAGATAGCATATTAAAAAGCAGAGACATTGCTGACAAATGCCCATCTAGTCAAAGCTATGGTTTCTCAAGTAGTCATGTATGCGTGTGAGAGTTGGGCCACAAAGAAAGCTGAGTGCTGAAGAACTGATGCTTTTGAACTGTGGTGTTGAGAGTCCCTTGGACAGCAAGGAGATCAAACCAGTCAATCCTAAAGGAAATCAACCCTGACTATTCACTGGAAGGATTGAGGCTATAGCTGAAGCTCCAATACTTTGACCACTTGATTCGAAGAGTTGACTCATTGGAAAAGATCCTGATGCTGGGAAAGATAGAAGGTAGGAGGAGAAGGGGGAGACAGACGATGAGATGGTTGGATGGCATCACCGATTCGATGGATATGAGTTTGAGCAGGCTCTGGGAGTTGGTGA
This sequence comes from Capra hircus, assembly GCF_001704415.2. Lineage (NCBI taxonomy): Eukaryota > Metazoa > Chordata > Mammalia > Artiodactyla > Bovidae > Capra > Capra hircus. The sequence goes on along the minus strand of NC_030826.1, from coordinate 25,846,381 downwards.
TGGACAGGGAAGCCTGGTGTGCTCCAGTCCATGGAGTTGCAAAGAGCTGGACACGACTGAGCGACGGAACAACAGCAGTGGCATTAGAGAGAGTGGAAGCTGAATTCCATCTCTGCCATTCTGAGAGTTTATATTTTCGAGCCTCAGTCTTCTTATTTCCAAAGTGGAATAATAATAACATCCATCTCCTGGAATGGTCGTGAAATTTTATACTGTGCAAGCAGAGCACATGGCACAGAGCCTGGCACAGAGAGAGTGTGCACCTGACTTGCTCCAGGCCATCTGGGGGCTGAGAAGCTCAGCAGAAATGGACTCTAGGCTAGTGCCTGTCCACTAACCAGGTGATGTGTCTCCTGTACTGAATAATACTCCTGCATTTTAATTTCCAGGGGCTTCCTGGAAACAGTGCCTTAGGCAGGTGGAGAGATTCTGGCAGTAGGATTTCTTTTTTTAATTTTTTAAAAATTAGTTGTGCTGATTTATTCTCGGCTGCACTGGGTTTTCATGGCGTTGTGGGCTTTTTGCTGGTTGTGGCAAGCAGGGGCTACCCTTCGTTTTGGGGGGCTCTGGCTTCTCAGTGCAGTGGCTTCTTTTGATGTAGAACATGGGCTCTCGGGCGTGTGGGCCTCAGTTGTTGTGGTGCACTGGCCTAGCTGTTCTGCAGTATGTGGGATCTCCCTGGAATGGGAATCGAACCCAGGTCCCCTTCATTGGCAGGCAGATTCTTAACCACTGGACCACTAGGGAAGTCCCAGCAATAGGATTTCAGAAGAGAGGTCTCAGAGGTCTACCAGACCCTTTCTGCTCAGTATATCAACCTGGCCCCCATCCATGTCTTTGCCTCACCACCCCTTTCTGGAAGCTCAGCAGGGCCTTACCTGTGCAGCTATTTCCAGATGTTTCAACCAGTGGCCATACAGTCCCAGGACCCTCCTTCTCTCTGGGCTCTGGATGTGGGAGTTCACAAACTCTCAGAACTGCGGTGGATGTGGGGTCATTGGGTAACTCTTGGCTTGGTGACTCATGATATGGGGAACTTGGAAAACCTTGGTGAATGCCTAGGGAAAAGTCTTCAGGGGAGAAAGACAGGAAAGAAAGGACCATTTATTGAGCATCGATTTCAGGCTCATACATTTTAAATTCTCACAAAAATCCTGTGAGATGGTGTTGGTAATCCAATTTTTAAAATCACAAAGATAGAGGTACAATTTAATCCTCTTAATGCTCTGAAACTTCCTCTGTCAGGTAGAAAGATTTTGATAAACCACTTGGGGAAGGGAGTTAAGCTGCCCATTTCAAGCAACAACAAATAGTTACTAAGTGGTATTCTAAAGTGGTGGGTCCTCTTCATTGCCAGGCAACGTTTTAATTTTTAAAATATTTATTTATTTATTTGGCTGCACCGGGTTTTAGCTGCAGCTTGTGGGTTTGTCTTTTTTTTTTTTTTTTTTTAGTAATAAAAGTTGTTTATCAGTTTTCACAATCAATACCCAGACAAGAAATAGAAGATAATTACAATCACGACTTGTGGTTTTTTTCAGTTGTGACATACACACTCTTAGTGATAGCATGTGGGATGTAGTTCTCTGACCAGTAAAGAACCTGGTTCTCCTGCAGTGGGAGTGGAGTCTTAGCTGCTGGATCAACAGGGAAGGCGCTAAATGCTTTATCATTTTATTCAGACACTGTTTTGCCAGACAATGAAACTCAGGATATGCAAGTTGGGGGCAGAGGGGAACTGCTCTGTGTCTTCAATAACGGAAGAGTCAGTGAGACTGGGTAGTGTGTGTGGGGAAGGACAAGAGAGAAGAAAGCTGGTGGGGGCACAAGAGGGGACCTTTGTGGGCAGAGAGATGTAAAAAGTCTAACACTTTTCTTCTACAACATCTTGTAGAGTCTACATCATATATCTGAACTTCTGCGCACATGGGTTATTTTAGTGTGGAGTTCGAGATGTATAAATTCTGTACTGTGGCCTGGGTTGGTGTGCAGAGTAGAAAACTGAGTAGATCAGATGAGGAAATTGAGACACAGGAGGATGAAGTGATTTGTTCTGTGTCATAGAGCAAGTGGGTGAAGTCAGGGTGGAAACTGAGGGCAGTGGAGCTTGTGACCATCATTGTTGAGGCTTGGGAGTAGAGTGGTGAGAGTAGGCACAGAAGGAACGGGAAGGGACTTCTTTGGTGATGCAGTGGGTAAGAATTTGCCTGCCAATGCAGGGGACACAGATTTGGTCCCTGGTCTGGAACGATTCCACATGCTGCAGAGCAAGTGAGTGTGAGAGCCACGACTGCTGAGCCTGTGAGCCTAGAGCTTGTAGTCTGCAACAAAGGAAGCCACTACAGTGAGAAGCATGAGCACTGCAATGCAAAGTAGCCCCCGCTTGCCACAGTGAGAGAAATCCAGTGTGCAGCAACGAATACCCAGCGCAGCCAAGAGTACTGGAGTGGCTTGCCATCTCCTCCTCCAGGGATCTTCCCAACTCAGGGATCAAACCCATGTCTCTGGCATCTCCAGCATTGGCAGGTGGATTCTTTACTGCTAGCGCCTCCTGGGAAGCCCAAGCTGGGGATGGGGACGTTCAAACAGCAGCAGCAGATGGAGGGAGAAATGACTGCACCAGGAATGGGTGGTTCTAGGCTCCAGCCCCAGAGAAGGCAATGGCACCCCACTCCAGTACTCTTGCCTGGAAAATCCCATGAACAGAGGAGCCGGGTAGGCTGCAGTCCATGGGGTCGCTAAAAGTTGGACATGACTGAGCGATTTCCCTTTCACTTTTCACTTTCATGCACTGGAGAAGGAAATGGCAATCCACTCCAGTGTTCTTGCCTGGAGAATCCCAGGGATGCGGGAGCCTGGTGGGCTGCCGTCTATGGGGTCGCACAGAGTCGGAAACAACTGAAGTGACTTAGCAGCAGCAGCAGCAGGCTCCAGCCCTGGCTCTGTCTTCAGATGCTGTGTGAACTTGCACTTTGATACTGAGATGAGAAGAGGAAGAGGCCGGGGTGTGGCTGGGGTTTGAAACCTGGGTGACTCAGGATGATAGAGGCCAAAATAAGAGAAGTCAGGAGAGGGAACCGGCTTAGGCTGAGGGGTGAGCCTACCCTTCTCTTGGGGTTTATCTGGAGAACTGAGTCCTCCTTGGAACTTTTTAAACCACCCTGAACCCCAGGATCTTCATAGTCCACTGAGGTTGTGAGCTGAGCTCTGCCTGGGCAAGGACCACATTGCACCAGGTTGGGGGAGATTCACTGTCTGACTGGTGTGAGTCTCAGCGTCCCCGTCTATCAAATTGGAAGGAGTGCAGTCTCAGCAGAGGGACGCTCCTGAAAGATCATTTTTAGGCCCACTGTGCCCACCACCCTGGCTCCTGGCTCCTCCAGCCTTCTGTAGTTACTTCTGACTGGGTCTGCGTGGAGGTACAAGCTCACTGGCTGCCTCAAAGCTGCCCCCCACCCCAAGCCTCAGGGCCCCTCAGCAAGCCTCACCTTTCCTATATCCAGATGTTAAAATTAGGGGGCTCGGACTCCGATTCTTTGACTGCTTGAGCACTGGTTGCTTAGGCTTGCAGACTTTCAACACTTCGGTGGAGGTGGGCCAGCTAGGAGACTCCAGGTTGGGCGCACTTGGTGAGTGGGAGAATGAGGAAGACAGGGCTGTGGGGAGCAGACAAACAGGTTGGAGGATTGCCAGGGGAAGGGGCAGGAGCCAGGGTTGAGGCCTGGGTTCTCCAGCCAAGAAGAACAAGAGAGGTCTTCTGTCTCAAACAACAGAGGTCAAGAGGGAGACCATTGCAGCCTGCCTCTTGTAGGAGGATGATTTCCTGATGCTGCTGGAGGGTTTATCCTGATTTGGGGTCCAGAAGATTTGTATCTGTGTCCTGACTCTCTTTCTACCTCCTCATGGAAGTTGAGCCCCCTCTGTGCGCCTCTCCTTGGTGGGGTGAAGAGTCCCACCTCCCAGGGCTGCTGATTAATAATAATAACTGCAGTGACAGCAACAGTAGCAACAGAGCTCCTATTTTTTTTTTTTTGTTTGTTTGTTTTTGAGTACTTACTAGTCTTAGGGGCTTCCCTCATAGCAAAGTCGATAAAGAATCTGCCTGCAATGCAGGAGACCCGAGTTCCATTCCTGGGTCAGGAAGATCCCCTGGAGAAGGAAATGGCAACCCACTCCAGTATTCCTGCCTGGGAAATCCCATGGACAGAGGAGCCTGGTGGGGTACAGTCCATGGGGTCGCAAAGAGCCGGAATAAAACACCACTAGACTCTTAGACTCTGTGCTAAATATTTAATATGAACTATCTCTCTAACCCTTACATAGTCCAAGGAGGTAGGCTCTTACTCTCCCATTTTACAGATGTAGAAACAGAGGTACAGAGCAGTGAAGTGACTCACCCAGTGTGGCAGTGCCCAGTTCCCAAGTCCGTGCTTATAACACAAGGCCAGGCAAGTGCCTGCTTAGGAGTCGGGCATGAAACCCCCAACCCTCCCTTCCAGTTGCCCTTCTGAATTCCAGCCTCCTCCCTCTCTGGCCCTCTGAGCACCCCATCCAGGCCCTGTGAGGACCACACGGGATCCTAGGAATCCACTTGGCTAGAAGAGGAATCCAGCAACCTCCCCTCCCCACCCCAGTAAGCCTCTTAGCTGCAGGCTGGCCTAGGTCTGGATGCCACCTGATCGGGCAGTCCTAAATCACTGCCCAGGGGAAGGTGTGTGTGTGGGGGTTCTCTGGTGGGGGGTGGTGGTGAGGAGATCGACAGTGGGCAGAGGAGGCTTTGTAAGCACCTGGATTCAAGCCTGTCTCTTCGAGGGTCTTGGTACACGCCATTTGCTTGTTCATGCGCGGTCCCTTGGTGTGGCTGGCCTCGCACCTGAGCTCTACCTTCTTGATCGCGATCTTCTGGCTCCTTGGCTTCTCTGGTTGAGCATGGACCACCTCAGGAGACTGCAAGCAGGGTTCCTTATCAGGCAACCGAAGCCGGGGCTCCTTATTGAATAGCCGCAGCCGGAGCTCCTTCAGCCTCTCCTCCCTTCCCTTCAGCCTCTCTTTCTTCTTTTCCTCCAAGTCCTCCAGCCTCCGGGCTCCACCAGCCAGCACTGCCGGGCTGGGGGACCCTGGGGGTGTCAACTATAAATTGGCACTTGCCATGGGCACTGGCTGTCTACCTCTACAAGGATTAAATCATATGCTGCTGCAGCTGCTGACCTTTAACATCCCCTGAAGGGAGTTCAGGATGGAGATCAGGAATAGGGCCCTCTGTGCTCAAGGAAAACCTGGCACAACAGGTCTTTAGAGTGTTAGGTCTTTTCAGGAGCTGATTTTTATGAGCCCAATTCTTGCATCTCCTCACATCTAGAAAAGCACTAAAATTCTTCATGGGGAGGTATGCTCCTCGTGACGAGCAGAAGCCTGCAAATACAGGTTGCATGAACTCTCCCTTTATCAAAATCACATATATACTGACATTCCTCTGTCTCCCTCTTTGGAGCAGTTTCTCAGCGCTATCTGAAGTGCTGTCTTCTGGGCTGCAGTCCTCATTTTGCCTTCAATAAAACTCAACTGGCAACTCTCAGGTCATTTTTTTTTTTTTTTTAAAGGCAGCAGGGATGTTTACGGGGAGAGGGTGGATGTTGGGTTGGTGAGGACAGTCAGGAAGACAGAGAATAGCCACTTCCTGGACCCCTACCAATGCAGGACTCCCATGGGGATCACTGCTCTTCACCTGGCAAACTCCTATTCAGCATTTAGAATCAGTTTTATAAAACCCCAGGGCATCTGCTGATAGACTTTGTTGGGAGAAGGGAGGGGAAAAGGAGTGGGAGGAAAAGCCATAGGAAGAGGGGGGTCCAGAGGGGGCCTGGGAGACACTGGAAGAGGTCAGCTTCCTGGGTGCCAGGGTGGAGCGTGAGGTCAGTCAGGAGGGTGAAGGGGCAGGGCTGGGATGGTGGGTGAGAAGCGCTGGGCACTTACTGTTCTGTGTCCCTCGGAGTCTTCCTTCTCCTGGGACTTGGACACCTGGGACCAAGCCTTCATGTGGACAGGAGGTAGGGGCTTTCAGAGCCAAGGGTTGAGTTCAGAGCTGTCTGCCCTCAAGTCTCCTCAGATCTCTCCTGGCCCTGGGTCACTGACCTGGGAGAACAGTCCTCACCATGTCAGAGCAGGCATGGGAGTCACCAAAAGGACCCACTTGAGAGTGCAGCCTGAGAGAGGGGGGTCAGGACAGGCATTTTCTGCAGCCTCTCAGTTTTCAGGGCTTCCTGAACCCCACTGCACATCCTGCCATGCTAGGAGGGGCACCAGGGTGTGTGTTCCAGGCCCAGGGGGCTGCCTGCTTTGTGAGCAGCTTGGCACGCAGCTAGTAAACATTTCTGCTTGAAAGCGGAACAACGCTGCCGCATCTCAGCAAATCCAGGTCTCTGGGGAGTAGGCATGGACTTTCTTCCTTTTTTGTAGAATCCTCAGTGTTGGAGACTCCTGGCAGAGGCATGATGTTACCTAACTCAGTTCCTGTTGTGTAATGGTTTCTGGCCTTAACTGGCCCTGGGCTGGAGGGGACCAGGCCTAAGGAGTTTCACTGACTCCTCGTGTGACTGATACCTTTCTCTGAACCTCAGTTTGCTCATCTATCAAATAAGACATCATAGGTTTGCAAAGAGGCTCCAATTAAATACTGGAGTAGGTAGCCTTTCCCTTCTCCAGGGGATCTTCCCAACCCAGGGATTGAACCCAGGTCTCCTGCAATGTAGGTGGATTCTTTACCAGTTGAACCACAAGGGAAGCCCAAAAGCTCTTCAGCTCAGTTCAGTTCAGTTCAGTCACTCAGTCGTGTCCGACTCTTTGCGACTCTTCACGCCCCTTCCTATGTAGTACAAGGATTAGACTGTATGGCCAAGAGACTATTTTGGAGGTAATGATGGTCTGTCACTTCTAAATTCAGATTATAAAAGGATTCATAAAGACAACGATGGCTTCCATCCTGAGCCCCCTGTCTCTCCTGGGTTACTCGTGCTGGGAGGAACCAGTTGCCGAGTTGTCAGTGTCTTGATACAGGAGTTCGCGAGAAGAGGAACCAAAGCTTCCTTCCTACAGTCACAAGAGTAAGTTGGAAGTGAATCCTCCAGCCTCAGGGGAGCTCCAGACGACTTCAGCACCAGCTGATACAGTTGCTACAGCCTGTGAGATACTGAGTCAGAGACAGCTAAACAGCCGCCAGATTCCTGATTCACAGAAACTGTGAAGGGACACATATCTCTTGTTTTAAGCTACCGAGTTCTGGCATAAGCGGTTTTGTCACAATCAGTTCAGTTCAGTTGCTCAGTCGTGTCCTACTCTTTGTGACCCCATGAATCGCAGCATGCCAGGCCTCCCTGTCCATCACCAACTCCCGGAGTTCACTCAGACTCATGTCCATTGAGTCGGTGAGGCCATCCAGCCATCTCATCCTCTGTCGTCCCCTTCTCCTCCTGCCCCCAATCCCTCCCAGCATCAGAGTCTTTTCCAATGAGTCAACTCTTCACATGAGGTGTCCAAAGTACTGGAGTTTCAGCTTTAGCATCATTCCCTCCAAAGAACACCCAGGACTGATCTCCTTCAGAATGGACTGGTTGGATCTCCTTGCAGTCCAAGGGACTCTCGAGAGTCTTCTCCAACACCACAGTTCAAAAGCATCAATTCTTCGGCACTCAGCTTTCTTCACAGTCCAACTCTCACATCCATACATGACTACTGCAAAAACCATAGCCTTGACTAGACACACCTTTGTTGGCAAAGGAATATCTCTGCTTTTGAATATGCTATCTAGGTTGGTCATAACTTTCCTTCCAAGGAGTAAGTGTGTTTTAATTTCATGGCTGCAATCACCATCTGTTGTGATTTTGGAGCCCCCCAAAATAAAGTCTGACACTGTTTCCACTGTTTCCCCATCTATTTCCCATGAAGTGATAGGACCAGATGCCATGATCTTCGTTTTCTGAATGTTGAGCTTTAAGCCAACTTTTTCACTCTTCACTTTCACTTTCATCAAGAGGCTTTTTAGCTCCTCTTCACATTGTGCCATAAGGGTGGTGTCATCTGCATATCTGAGGTTATTGATATTTCTCCTGGCAATCTTGATTCCAGCTTGTGCTTCTTGCAGCCCAGTGTTTCTCATGATGTACTTACTCTGCATAGAAGTTAAATAAGCAGGGTGACAATATACAGCCTTGATGCTTTTAGTAACTTTTAAAAATGTTATACATAAGTCGTAGTTTTTTTTTTTTTTTAATGCTTAATAAGCACAGTGGAGGACTCTATGGCAAGAGGTATAGGCAGAGAGAAGTGTTTTCTTTTTCCCACACCCCAACACCAACGTTCTGGATACCAGCTAGGGTTCCTCCAACTCAACTCACTTCTTCCTTTCTTTGTTTGTTTTTCAAGATTTAAAAAATTTATTTTGGCAGCCCAGGGTCTTCATTGCTGTGCCTGGGTTTCTCATTGCTGTGGCATCTCTTGTTGCAGAGCCTGGTCTCTAGGCACATGAGCTTTAGTAGCTGTGGCTCCCAGGCTCTAGAACACAGGCTCAGTAGTTGTGGCACACATGGGCTTAGTTGCCCTGAGGCATCTGAGATCCTCCTGGACCAGGGACTGAACTCCTGTTGTGTGCATTAGTAGGTGGATTTTTATACACTGTGCCACCAGGGAAGACCTCAGTTCACTTCTGACCCTAACTACCCAGAGTAAGTGAAGACGCCATGGGTGATGGGGCTCAGTCCCACAAGACCACCCCCCACTTCATACACCAGTTGCAAATGGGGTTTCCTGGGTTCTCTACCTTTCTGTTTGAAGAGATTCCCTAGGTTTAATCATTTGTTAGAACAACTCATAGAACTCAGGAAAACAATTTAGTTACCAGTTTCTTGTAAAGGATACAAGTGGGGAATAGCCAATTAGTGATACACATGGTAAAGTTGACATTTTTAAAAAAATTTATTTTTAATTGCAGGATAATTGCTTTACAATGTTGTGTTGGTTTCTGTCGTACAGCAACATGAATCAGACATAAGTATACATGTATCCCCTCCCTCTTGAACCTCCTTGCCACCCCACCCCTTGAGGTTGTCACAGAGCGCTGGGTTGATCTCCTTGTGTTACACAGCAATTTCTCACTCGCCATCTATTTTACACATGGTAATATGTTTCAATGCTGCTCTCTCAATTCTTCCTACCCTCTCCTTCTCCTGAGTGTCCACAAGTCCCTTCTTTATGTCTGCATCTCTATTCCTGCCCTGCAAATAGGTTTGTCAGTACCTTTTTCTAGATTTCATATATATCTGTTAATAAACAATATTTCTCTTTCTGACTTACTTAACTCTGTATAATAGGCTCCATATACATTAATCAACAATATTTGTTTATCTCTTTCTGACTTACTTTGTATAACAGTCTCTGGATTCATTCAACTCGGTTCACCTGACACAAATGCATACCTTTTCATAACTGAGTAATATTCCATCAATACAATGGAATATGTACCACAGCTTCTTTATCCATTCATCTGCATTGACAGGTTTTTAGAGAGGTTTCATTATGTAGGCACAGCTGATTAAGTCATTGGCCTTGGAGGTTAATTCAATCTTTAGCCTTTATCCCTGGAGACCTATTTACTATTCTGGGACCAGTCTTCATTCTGAAGTGATCAAAGGGCCTCCACCCCAGTCACCTCGCTAGCATGAAAAACACACATCACACAGAGGTTCCAAGGGTTTTAGGATCCGTGTGCTGAGGACTAGATTCAAACACCAAATATTTATTTATTTTTCAGTTAAAAAAATTTTTAAAAAAATTTTTAATTTTTACTTTATTTTACTTTACAATACTGTATTCATTTTGCCATACATTGACATGAATCCACCACAGGTGTACATGCGTTCCCAAACATGAACCCCCCTCCCACCTCCCTCCCCACAACATCTCTCTGGGTCATCCCCGTGCACCAGCCCCAAGCATCCTGTATCCTGCATCGGACATAGACTGGCGATTCGTTTCTTATATGATAGTATACATGTTTCAACGCCATTCTCCCAAATCATCCCACCCTCTCGCTCTCACTCAGAGTTCAAAAGTCCACTCTACACATCTGTGTCTCTTTTGCTTTCTCTCGTACAGGGTCATCATTGCCATCTTTCTAAATTCCATATATATGTGTTAGTATACTGTATTGATGTTTTTCTTTCTGGCTTACTTCACTCTGTATAATCTGCTCCAGTGTCATCCACCTCATTAGAACTGATTCAAATGTATTCTTTTTAATGGCCAAGTAATACTCCATTGTGTATATGTACCACAGCTTTCTTATCCATTCATCTGCTGATGGACATCTAGGTTGTTTCCATGTCCTGGCTATTATAAACAGTGCTGCGATGAACATTGGGGTACATGTGTCTCTTTCAGTTCTGGTTTCCTCAGTGTGTATGCCCAGCAGTGGGATTGCTGGGTCATAAGGCAGTTCTATTTGCAATTTTTTAAGGAATCTCCACACTGTTCTCCATAGTGGCTGTACTAGTTTGCATTCCCACCAGCAGTGTAGGAGGGTTCCCTTTTCTCCACACCCTCTCCAGCATTTATTGCTTGCAGACTTTTGGATCACAGACATTCTGACTGGTGTGAAGTGATACCTCATTGTGGTTTTGATTTGCACTTCTCTAATAATGAGTGATGTTGAGCATCTTTTCATGTGTTTGTTAGCCATCCATATGTCTTCTTTGGAGAAATGTCTATTTAGTTCTTTGGCCCATTTTTTGATTGGGTCATTTATTTTTCTGGAATTGAGCTGCAGAAGTTGCTTGTATATTTTTGAGATTAGTTGTTTGTCAGTTGCTTCATTTGCTATTATTTTCTCCCATTCAGAAGGCTGTCTTTTCACCTTGCTTATATTTTCCTTTGTTGTGCAGAAGCTTTTAATTTTAATTAGATCCCATTTGTTTATTTTTGCTTTTATTTCCAGAATTCTGGGGGGTGGATCATAGAGGATCCTGCTGTGATTTATGTCGGAGAGTGTTTTACCTATGTTCTCCTCCAGGAGTTTTATAGTTTCTGGTCTTACATTTAGATCTTTACTCCATTTTGAGTTTATTTTCATGTGTGGTGTTAGAAAGTGATCTAGTTTCATTCTTTTACAAGTGGTTGACCAGTTTTCCCAGCACCACTTGTTAAAGAGATTGTCTATACTCTATTGTATATTCTTGTCTCCTTTGTCAAGATAAGGTGTCCATATGTGTGTGGATTTAAAATTAAGGAAACAATTCCATTCACCATTGCAACGAAAAGAATAAAATACTTAGGAATATATCTACCTAAAGAAACTAAAGACCTATATATAGAAAACTATAAAACACTGATGAAAGAAATCAAAGAGGACACTAATAGATGGAGAAATATACCATGTTCATGGATTGGAAGAATCAATATAGTCAAAATGAGTATACTACCCAAAGCAATATACAAATTCAATGCAATCCCTATCAAGCTACCAGCGACGTTTTTCACAGAACTAGAACAAATAATTTCAAGATTTGTATGGAAATACAAAAAACCTCGAATAGCCAAAGCAATCTTGAGAAAGAAGAATGGAACTGGAGGAATCAACTTGCCTGACTTCAGGCTCTACTACAAAGTTATAGTCATCAAGACAGTATGGTACTGGCACAAAGATAGAAATATAGATCAATGGAACAAAATAGAAAGCCCAGCGATAAATCCACACGCATATGGACAACTTATCTTTGACAAAGGAGGCAAGAATATACAATGGAGTAAAAAAATTTTTTTTAATTGTAGTATAATTGACAGACAATGTTGCATAAGTTTCTGCTGTACAGCAGTGAATGTTATACATATTCGTATGTCTGCTCTTCTTAAGATTCTTTTCCCACATAGGCCATTACTGAATACTGAGTAGAGTTCCATGTGCTTGCTATGCAGTAGGTCCTTATTAGTTACCTTTTAAAATATTTATTTGCTTTAATTTATTTTGACTGTGCCAGTTCTTTGTTGCTGCCTGCAGACTTTCTCTAGTTGCGGCAAGTGGGGCTCCTCTCTAGTTGCAGTGTGCAGGCCTCTCATTGTGGTGGCTTCTCTTATTGCAGAGCACAGGCTCTAGAGGGCAGGTTCCCTAGTTGTAGGGCAGAAACTTGCCCTAGGCATATGGAATCTTCCCAAACCAGGGATTGAACTCGTGCTCCCTGCATTGGCAGGCAGATTCTTAACCACTGGCCTGCCAGGCAAGTACTATTAGTTATCTTTTATCTTTATTATTATATCATGGGAGGGCTTCTAGAATTCTGGGTAACATGTGAGACTCCAGGTCTTGGAGGCCAAGGCCAGGCAGAGGGAGGCTGATTGATGATGGAGCAGAACAGAGTTAGGTACTTTCTCAGTGCACCAGTTACCTCCCCTTGGCTGCCAGGGCAGGTGTCCTGGGGTGTGAGCACATGAGCTTTAGCACCCCCAAGCTGTCAGATGTGAAGCTGAGAATCCTGGGCTCATCCTTAAAGTCTAGCAGATTGACAAGGCCAGCAGACGGGGTATGGGAGCCCAGCGGAGGAAGACTTCAAATCACACAGCAGGTCAGTGGGTAAGCTGGGGTTGGGGGCCAGGTCTCTGGATACCCATCCCAAGGATTTTTCCTCTTCCGGTGCCTTCTGGGTCTGGGTCCTGAGGCTGGCTCGGTTTCTACCTGACTGTGACCTCGGGCAATGCCTGTCTCTGAATCCTGTATGTAAAGTGAGGAAAGGACAGCTAAGTCTCAATGTACTGTAATGGTTAAATGAACAAAGGTGAACATGCTGAGCACAGGACCTGGGACAGCAGAGGGTAGAGAACCGTGTCCCTTCTCCTTAAGATCATTCGTTCCTTGAAAGGAAGTAACTGAGTCTTGTCTTTTTTGTATCTAGAAAAGCAGCTCAATGCGTTGTGTAGCATTGGTTCAGTTCAGTTCAGTTCAGTCGCTCAGTCGTGTCCGACTCTTTGTGACTCCATGAATCGCAGCACGCCAGGCCTCCCTGTCCATCACCATCTCCCGGAGTTCACTCAGACTCACGTCCATCGAGTCCGTAATGCCATCCAGTCATCTCATCCTCGGCCGTCCCCTTCTCCTCCTGCCCCCAATCCCTCCCAGCGTCAGAGTCTTTTCCAATGAGTCAACTCTTCTCATTAGGTGGCCAAAGTACTGGAGCTTCAGCTTTAGCATCATTCCCTCCAAAGAACACCCAGGACTGATCTCCTTCAGAATGGACTGGTTGGATCTCCTTGCAGTCCAAGGGACTCTCAAGAGTCTTCTCCAACACCACAGTTCAAAAGCACCACTTCTTCGGCACTCAGCTTTCTTCACAGTCCAACTCTCACATCCATACATGACCACAGGAAAAACCATAGCCTTGACTAGACGGACCTTAGTCAGCAAAGTAATGTCTCTGCTTTTGAATATACTGTCTAGATTGGTCATAACTTTTCTTCCAAGGAGTAAGCGTCTTTTAATTTCATGGCTGCAGTCACCATCTGCAGTGATTTTGGAGCCCCGAAAAAGAAAGTCTGACACTGTTTCCACTGTTTCTCCATCTATTTCCCATGAAGTGATGGGACCAGATGCCATGATCTTCGTTTTCTGAATGTTGAGCTTTAAGCCAACTTTTTCACTCTACACTTTCACTTTCATCAAGAGGCTTTTTAGCTCCTCTTCACTTTGTGCCATAAGGGTGGTGTCATCTGCATATCTGAGGTTATTGATATTTCTCTTGGCAATCTTGATTCCAGCTTGTATTTCTTCCAGCCCAGCATTTCTCATGATGTACTCTGCATATAAGTTAAATAAGCAGGGTGACAATATACAGCCTTGACGTACTCCTTTTCCTATTTGGAACCAGTCTGTTGTTCCATGTCCAGTTCTAACTGTTGCTTCCTGACCTGCATACAGATTTCTCAAGAGGCAGGTTAGGTGGTCTGGTATTCCCATCTCTTTCAGAATTTTCCACAGTTTATTGTGATCCACACAGTCAAAGGCTTTGGCATAGTCAATAAAGCAGAAATAGATGTTTTTCTGGAGCTCTCTTGCTTTTTCTATGATCCAGCGGATGTTGGCAATTTGATCTCTGGTTCCTCTGCCTTTTCTAAAACCAGCTTGAACATCAGGGAGTTCACGGTTCACGTATTGCTGAAGCCTGGCTTGGAGAATTTTGAGCATTACTTTACTAGCATGTGAGATGAGTGCAATTGTGCGGTAGTTTGAGCATTCTTTTGCATTGCCTTTCTTTGGAATTGGAAGGAAAACTGACTTTTTCCAGTCCTGTGGCCACTGCTGAGTTTTCCAAATTTGCTGGCATATTGAGTGCAGCACTTTCACAGCATCATCTTTCAGGATTTGAAACAGCTCAACTGGAATTCCATCACCTCCTCTAGCTTTGTTCATAGTGATGCTTTCTAAGGCCCACTTGGCTTCACATTCCAAGATGTCTGGCTATAGATTAGTGATCACATCATCACGATTATCTTGGTCGTGAAGACCTTTTTTGTACAGTTCTCCCGTGTATTCTTACCACCTCTTCTTAATATCTTCTGCTTCTGTTAGGTCCAGACCATTTCTGTCCTTTATCGAGCCCGTCTTTGCATGAAATGTTCCCTTGGTATCTCTAATTTTCTTGAAGAGATCTCCAGTCTTTCCCATTCTGTTGTTTTCCTCTATTTCTTTGCATTGATCGCTGAAGAAGGCTTTCTTATCTCTTCTTGCTATTCTTTGGAACTCTGCATTCAGATACTTATATCTTTCCTTTTCTCCTTTGCTTTTCGCTTCTCTTCTTTTCACAGCTATTTGTAAGGCCTCCCCAGACAGCCATTTTGCTTTTTTGCATTTCTTTTCCAGGGGGATGGTCTTGATCCCTGTCTCCTGTACAATGTCATGAACCTCATTCCATAGTTCATGAGGCACTCTATCTATCAGATCTAGACCCTTAAATCTATTTCTCACTTCCACTGTATAATCATAAGGGATTTGATTTAGGTCATACTTGAATGGTCTAGTGGTTTCCCCTACTTTCTTCAATTTGAGTCTGAATTTGGCAATAAGGAGCTCATGATCTGAGCCACAGTCAGCTCCCGGTCTTGTTTTTGTTGACTGTATAGAGCTTCTCCATCTTTGGCATTGGTAGTCAGATAAATAGTGGACTTCTCTGGTGGCTCAGGGGTAAAGAATCCACCTGCCAATGCAGAAAAAGCAGATTCGATCCCTGGGTTGGGAAGATCCCTTGGAGAAGAAAATGGCAACCTAGTATTCTTGCCTGGGAAATCCCATGGACAGAGAAGCCTGGAGAGCTATAGTCCATGGGGTTACAACAGAGTCGGATGTGACTTAGTGACTAAACAATAACACGGAATGCGTAACTCTTTTTATTTTCCTAAGCAGCTGCTCTCTCTGGCCATTAGATGGCACTCAAATACTTTCTGTGCGTTGCAACAGCATCCTGTTTGGTTAGCAGAGAACCCATAGACGCACTCCTTCTGAGGTTTGAATTTTCAAAGTTATCTGTTTGCAGTGCGTTGGGTCTTTGCTCCCTTCCTGATGCTTCAGGGCCTTTTAAGAGCATGTTAAAAAACCCACTTCATTCAAATAATACTAGGTACTATTAAAATGTAATGTGTGAAGGAAATCATACGTCTCACTCCACTAGGGTTAAGTGACCTTTCTTTTTTATATTCAAATTACTAAGACTTGACCCCAAAGCCAGATAACTTTTGAAAATTGGCCTCCTTAAAATCTTCCTCCTCCCAGCTATGTCTGAAAGTGTTCCAGCTGATGACCCACAGGGGTTGTGAAATTGGTCCTCAGTTTCCTCCTGCCCTCCTGTCTTACTACCTTCTGTTGCTTTCACAGTCTGAGATGCTGGACCCAGGAGTCTTCTCTGACCTGTAAGTTCTAGGGGCACTGCTCTTCCCCTGGCCACTCCTGAAAGGTGGGACAGGCCCTCCCCAATTCTCCTCGGCACAGCCAAGACAGAGAGTGAAACAGAAGACTTTGAGCAAGACAGTTCCATCCATGTTAGCATACATGAATCCATCATTCTTTTTCTGCTTTATAGTTGTATAGTAGTCCATAGTTTGGAACAATTGATTTAATCAGTCCAATCTGATGGGAATTTTAGCTGGTTTTCATTTGCATTTTGCTTTATACACACGTATGTTTTTGTGTACACGTGAGAACCTCTAAGGGATAGATTGCTAGAAAAGCCATTTCTGAATCAAAGGGAATATATGTTAAAAAAATTTTGGTTCAGAAATGTGCTTTTCTTGGGAACTCACTTAGCTTTCTCTTTCAAGCACTCCGTCTAGCAACTAGCTATAGGGCCTCTTTGGTTTGTCCTCTGGGAAGTTTTTGAGTCAAACATTTGACCCATCCCTCAAATCCATAACCAAAATATAACTGAAAACCCGTGTTTCCTGTACCACCTTCACTTTTCATTTCATTTTATCCCCTCCCTGCTCTCATTGTAACTTCACTTGATAGATGTAGCGACTTCATACAATTCTATTTTAGTTTATATGAATATAAATTTGTACAATGAGTCCTTCCAGAACAAGATGCGCTGTGAGCACATAAAGTGGTTGAATAGATGTTTTTTTAACAACTGTCCTGGGAGTGGGGAGACAGGACCTATTGAATGGCATTCATTTCATGCCTGGCACTTCGAGGAGCTAGCTCCCTTCATCTTCCCAGCAGTTTTCTAAGATGAAAACTGGATCATTGAGCATCATTGTTCTTTTTTTGCAGATGAGACCAGGCCCGAGAGACTCCAAAACCCGTGTCTTCATCTCCATGCCCTTTGCTGCCTCCCGTGTGCTGAGAGGTGATGGGTGAGTATATCCATCTCCAACAAGCTTATCTGCTCAGCAGTCCCAAGGCTGCTTCTAAAAGCCAGTTGGGATACAGCTTGGCTGTATATCTTAATTTTTTAAAAAATTACTTCTATGTATTTATTTAAATTTTGGCTGTGTTGGATCTTTCTTGCACGTAGGTTTAGTTATCCTGAGACATGTAGGATTTTAGTTCCCCGACCAGGGATTGAACCTGCATCCCCTGCACTGGAAGGCAAGTTCTTAACCACTGGACCACCAAGGAGGTCCCCTGGCTGTGCATCTTGAGCTAATTCTGGTCCTCTCCACTGGGGCAGCCTCAATCTCTCAGAACACACCTGTGTTCATTACATTAAGTGGACTGTCACTTCCTCCCTGTCCCTGGAGTTTTGACTGGAAATGCAGCTGACGCAGCTTCACTGATGTCGATCAAAGCAAAGGGGCTTTAGCTGGGGGAGGAGGACCTGGGATGAGCTCTGGGGTAGGACTTCTGCCCAGTGGGAGGTGCTAAGTGCAGGAACATGTTATGGGAGGGAAGCATGGAATTTCCTTCTAGGAGCCTTTAAGAACAGGTCAAATCCTCAGCCATCTGGGGCTAAGCATGGAGAATTAATGAGGCCCCTTGTGACAGCCCTGCTAAGCCTTCTTAGAAAACTACAAATCTGCTATGTCAACTGGTCATTAAACTCCATTTCTCAAGGCTCTCTTTCCTTGACAAAATTTTTCTTGGCCAACAGGTGGTGATAGTTTGACAGAAATAAGACTGTACAGGACTTCTTTGAGCCACGAGAGAGAAAGCACCAAGAGTAGTTTGGGAGGCTCTAGAACCAAGACAGGGAGACCTTTCTGTGGGTCTGTGGAGTGTGCTGGTTGACAAGCAATTTGGTAGGTATTCAAGTTCAGGTCCTAGAGAGAGATGCTGGGTGATAAAAACTTGGAGGAGGAAGCAGATGCCATTCATGGGACATCTCACCCACTTCCCAAGGAGCTCCTGGACTCCTACTCTGATCATGTTTGGTCAGCTCACAGCACAGGGCCCTGCTGCCCAGTGGGTCTGCAGCAGATGAGGGGGGTCCACTTTCTCAAGGAGGTGTGGCCTGGAGCCAGCAGATCAAGGTCTTTTGACCTGTATTCCTGTGATAGTCACCTCTCAAACTCTTGTCTGTGCCTCTGATCTCCCTACTCCCAACTCATCCTCCATGTAGGCACCCAGAGAGATTCTTATAGGACACAAACTTGATCATGCCATACCCCTGGATAAACCCCTCTGATGGCGCCCCATTCCCGGGTGGTGTTCCAGGTCTTCTGATCTTGGTCTGCAATTCTGGTCTTACCCATGTCTTCTCCACATGAGCTCTCCATTCCAACCTCACCTTCTTGGTGTCCTTCAAGCCACCATGTTCTGTCATCCACTTGGTACCTTTGATCAGACTCTGCTGTCTACCCAAGACGCCTTTCTTCTACTTGGTGACCTTCTCATCTAAGGTCCAGGTCAGATGACACCTCTTCCTGGAAACCTTCTATTTTCCTAAGCACAGTTTCTTCTTAAAAGTGAAAGTTGCTCAGTCTTTGTGACGCCATAGACTGTAGCCTGTCATGCTCCTCTGTCCATGGTATTCTCCAGGCAAGAATACTGGAGTGGGTAGCTGTTCCCTTCTCCAGGGGATCTTCCCAACCCAAGGACTGAACACAGTTCTCCCACATTGCAGGTGAATTCTTTACCATCTGAGTCACCAAGGAAGCCCTGGAATACTGGAGTGGGTAGCCATTCCCTTCTCCAGGGGATCTTCCCAACCTAGGGATCAAACCTAGGTCTCCCACATTGCGGGTGGATTCTTTACGAGTTGAGCTACCAGGAAAGCACAGTTTCTTCTTAGGTCTCACATAAATCATTCTCTGTTATAGAGAGCTGTGCTCTCCTCTGTATCCCCTCCGTCAGACCATGAGCTCCTTGAAAACAAGAATTGTATCTTTTTTCTTTTTGTATTCCGTTCCTTCCACTGCCCTGAAGAGTGCCTGGCACATATTTGGTGCATAATAAATATTTGGAGAATTAACTGAGCCCATAGGATAGACGAAGAGACTGCCCTGTGGGGACAGATTTTTCAGTCTAAAAGGACAGAAGCTGAGAAAGGACATAAGCGAAAGAAGTGAAACTCTAAGGAGAACAGAAGGGAGGGGTTCGTGAACTACTGGGCTGGGTCTGCCCCTTGGTCCCTGGGCTGGTCACTGTCTCTTGCTTTCAGATCCACACCTGCTTTTCTCCTGCAGCTGTTTCTCAGGCCTCTTGGCACTGCTTTCTATTTTTGGCAGAAGGTTGCAGCCTGGGGGGAAGCGAGAAGTCAGAGCATTTCCCTTTCTCTCAGCTGTGTCCGAGAAGGGCATTTCTGGCCACGGCTCCATTTGCGTGGCTGTTCGCATCCGGTATGGACATTCCTTCCTCCATGGCCTCACCTCCTGCTGGGCAGACTCTGCTGTGGTCCTGGCTCAGGACAGATGGCTTGGCTTCTGGATTTTGGTGACACCATCATCCCCCTGGGTCCTACAGCTCTGGAAGGATCCTGGCTTCCTGTTCTTATTAATTTTGGGAGTTGTTTCCTCATTCCTGTCTGGCTTTTTAGCCTTTTCATCCCCACTGTGGCCTATCCTCTGTATAAAATTCTCTGTATTTGAAATACTAGAGTGGTTTCAGTTTTCTTGACTGCACCCTGTCCATTGAAGTCTTGCTTAGACCAGGTGAAGCTTCAGTTCTGGGGTTCCTGAACCAGCCTCTGTCCTTGCTTCTACTCACAAGGGTCCCTTGTCTTGACTGCAGTGTTCCTGCAAGGCAGACTTTAGTGCCCATATAAGAGCCAAAATAGTGCCTGGCTGTCCTATGCCTGATGAATCCCTTTGGGTGATTTTGGAGAACTGATCTTTGGTTGAACCAATTTTTCCATGCTTTTCGGTTCCTATGAGGGAGGATCTTGGACCCTGGAAGAATGCGGTAGGGGTGGTGGTACAAGATCACAACCCCGTGGCAGGTTCCTGTTGATGTATGGCAAAACCAATACAATATTGTAGAGTGAAAAAAAAAAAAAAAGATCACAACCCCAAAGTAGCCCCTACTTTTGGGAAGCTAATATCCTTCTGTGTCTTGACACTTGGAAGAAAACTTTTTGAAATACATTCAGAGGGTAGTAAACTTCTGGAATTCATTATGCCAAGAGCCGATGTTGATATCTAAAACTCTTCCTGGGACTTCGCTGATGGTGCAGTGGTTAAGAGCCCATCTGCCAATGCACGGGATAGGGGTTCGATCCCTGGTCTGGGAAGATCCCATGTGCCACAGAACAGCTAAGCCCTTGCACTGCAACTATAGAGACTGTGCTCTGCAACAAGAGAAGCCACCACAATGAGAAGCCCATGCTTTGCAGCTAGAGAGTAGCCCCCACTTGTAGCAACTAGAGAAAGCCCACGCACAGCAATGAACACTCCACACAGTCAAACCCCCCGCCCAAGACAAAAACCAAAAACAGAAAACCCTTCCTGAGAGGACTGGCTGAACTCAATAATTGATCTATGTAGAATTATCAGGGGAATGAACTTGCCGTGTGGTATCCTTGCTGCGGAACAGTGGTAATGTGTTGTAGGGAACCCCACTGGAGCCAGGACCTGAGCTGAATGGACCCAAGGCTGATGTTGTAGGCGGTTCCCACCCTCCTTTGCAAGACAGAAGGAGGGGAAGAGAGTCTTTCAACCCTTAGGGGAGTTAAAGATGTGATTGAGAGAAGAATAGTGGAGCTGGAGAGGAGAGGATGGGGCACTTGAAAGAAGTGGATGGGACCAGATGCAAGCTTCTCTTGGAGTGTGCGCTAAGTTACTTCAGTCGTGCCCTACAATTAGCAACCCCATGGACTGTAGCCCGCCAGGCTCCTCTGTCCATGGGATTCTCCAGGCAAGAATATTGAAGTGGGTTGCCATGCCTTCCTCCAGGGGCTCTTCCCAACCCAGGGACAGTCTCCTGCATTGGCAGGCGGGGAGAAGTGTAAATACTGAAAGCTTCAGTTTGACAAGTCAGCGTGATCTTCATGGGGTAAGGAGATCAGAAGAGAGAAAGAGCACAGAGAACGTGGAGACGAGTGATATGGAGGCCAGAAAAGATAAAGAACTTTCTGCCAGGGTCACTGTGGAGAGAATTTTCCGGGAAAGACTGGAACTCAACGCTGATGACCATGCTACAGCCCAGAATCTTTTGGGACCACCATAGGCCCGGTATGTGGGAAAGAAGAGGTGAAAGAGACATAGTTCCTCACTCACTCTCTAGTTGTGGAGACAGATAATAAAAAAGATGGTCATAATTGCATTACTCTCATGCTTGGCACGCCTGTTGCTACAGAAGTTTGAAGAACTCCCCAGGCATCTACCCAGGCTAACGTGGGAAGTCAGGGAAAGCTTCTAGGATGAAGGGACTTCTGGGTGGAGTCTTTAAGGATGAGTTCCAGTGATTCAGGAAGCAAGGAAGCAGTGAGAGTGGGGAAAGGTGTTGAAGGCAACTGGAGAATGGTACTCAAAGGCCTGGAGTGAGCGAGAGAGCAGGGCCAGTTTGGGGAGCAGGAGTGTGGAGCAGGGAGGTGGGTGGGTGAGTGGTGATGGGGAGCCCGTGAAGTGAAGAGCTAAGTGATGGTGGAGTATGTCTTGAAAAGTCTGATGCAGGACTTCCGTGGTGGTCCAGTGGCTAAGATTCCACACTTCCAATGCAGGCGGCCTGAGTTCCATCCCTGGTCAGGGAACTAGATCCCACATGCCACAACTAAAGATCCTGCATCCCTCAACGAAAATCAAAGATTTTGTGTGCTGCAACTAAGACCAGGTACAGCCAAACAAATAAATAAATATTATAAAAGAGAGAAGCCTGATGCTACTCCAGGAGTTTGGAGGACTGTTCTCCTGTGAGCAATAAACTGATATAAGAATATGGCAGAAGGGTGATAGACCCCGATTGTGGTTTAGAGGGATGACCCTGGCTGCAAAGGGTCCGACTGAAGCAGGGAGACCAAACAGGTGCTGGTTGTGATGAGAATCCAGTCTAATGGAAGGTTTGGTCTGGTCCCACCTCTGAGCAGCATCCATGAGACTCTAATGGGGCTCATACTGGCTTGGGGAGAGGAAAACGGCTTTGAGGGCAGAAGTGGAAGAAATGTGAGGGCTGGCCAGGCCTCTGAGACGTGCATCCAAGACCATGCACAGAGCGCTCTGTCCTCCTCTGCTGACATGGGTCTGACCTGCTGTGACTCCGTGGGGCGAGTGCTTTGCAGGTGGAGACGGAGGTTTAATAGCGGCTGATGAGTGGTGAGAGTGCGGGTTTTTCGGGAATGGATGTGAAGGAGGCATCTCTATACAGCTAAATTCCTTTATTAACGTAATGAGTTTGGCTGCTTTCCTGGAAATGCAAGTGCCATTTGGCACCATCGCTGCTGCTTCAGAAAGGGTGTCATTAAACTAAGAATCTGTAGGAATGCACAATGGCGATAAACGAAGCTGCTTGGGAGATTGCAGGGAATCTCGCAGACTTCAGAGGGACCTTCAGAATGGAGGCTGTGAAGTCAGTATGCAGCTAAGGGGTGGAGGAGGGGTGCTGGAAACCGGAACAATTAGCTGGATTATCCAACTCAAGCAGGTAATAATGAATCATATTTAGAGGGCTAATAGTAAAGTCATATCAAAGTCAAGTTGAAGCAGAGACCTCAAAGGGGCCAGACCACCTCCCAGCCCTTCTGTCCCCCATTCACTAGTGCAATCTCTAGTCTGGGTTTCTAAAGGCAGCACCTGAGTGTTGTGGTTTTTGTTTCTTTCCATGACTCAGCTTTGCCTCAGATTGTCCTGGTGGTTCCCAGACCTACTGGGAGGGAACCTTGAGATGTTACTTCTTCCCAACGTGAGATCAGACTTGGAAAACCAAGGGCTGAGACCAGATCAAGGGATAGGGTGGGAATAGAAATCTCTCTTCCTATTTCATTTGTTCTTTGGAATGGGTTGGGTTTGAAATTAGGGGGAGACTTGGGCAGTCATTGGGCTTCCCTGGTGGCTCAGACAGTAAAGAGTCCGCCTGCAAGGTGGAGACCTGGGTTCGATCCCTGGGTTGGAAAGATTCCCTGGAGAAGGGAACGGCTATCCACTCCAGTATTCTTGTCTGAAGAATTCCATGGACAGAAGAGTCTGGCTGGCTACAGTTCAGAGGGTTGCAAAGAGTCAGACACGACTGAGCGACTTTCACTGGGCAGCCATTGGGTTTTTAAATTCATTGTACTGTTGTGAAATTCTTTCTTTCTGAGTTGAGTTTGGACCCAGAGTTGGATGTGGACGACATGGTACAAGAAAACCTTCCCAGATGATGTCAGCCCAAAGCGATGTAAGGTTTCCAGGAGCCTGGGATGCAGCCACCACTGCACGCACCTTTCATGCTCTCTTTCGCCCTCACAGCAAACCTGTAAAGAAGTAGCAGTTAGGAGTTTGCAGGTGAGAAGAGGAGGCTCAGAGAGGTAAAGATGCTTGGCCAAGTCCGCTCAATTGACTTGAACTCAGGTTGTCTTATGTTGAAGCTGGTCCCTCCAATCCTGTATCTGTCCTTGCTGATGAGGAAGGTATATAAGAAGAGTTCATGTAAAGTCAGTTAAAAAAATTTTCTTTTGGCTGCATTGCATGCGGAATCTTTATTTAAATGGGAAACTCACTCTTGTTAGCTTGGCTTCTTCTGTTTGTTTATTTTTGGCTGCGCTGGGTCTGCATTGCTTTGTGCAGGCTTTCTCTAGTTGGAGATGCGGGGGTTACTCTCTAGTCGCAGTGCCCAGGCTTCTTACTGCGGCGGCTTCTCCTGTTGCGGAGCACAGGCTCTAGAGCATGTGGGCTTCAGTAGCTGCAGTGTGTGGGCTCAGTAGTTGTGGCTCATGCCCTTAGTTGCTTGCAGCATGTGGAATCTTCCCAGACCAGGGAAGGAAACCATGTCCCCTGCATTTGCAGGCAGGTTCTTAACCCCTGGACCTCCAGAGAACTCCCTATGTGGAATCCTAGCTCCTTGACCTGGAACGGAACCTGTGCCCCCTGCAGTGGGAGTGGGGAGTCTTAACCCCTGAACTGCCAGGGAAGTCCTGTAAAATCAGGTTGGAGTTCAGCCCAGCTTGAGAAAAGTGTCTGTGGTTCCCTCCATCCATCCCCTCTTGGCTCCCATCCCAGGCAAGAGTTCCACATGGTTAGGCGCTTTTATAAAATTTTTATTTTTCAATTACATGGTCATTGTAACAAATCCAAACAACACAAAAGTGGATAAAACGGGTGGAGAAAGGCCCCTCCTCCCCTCCCCCCTGGTTTAAGGCTCTTTTTATATTTATGACACGTAGAGTCGTGGTCGACTCTGGACTCCATCCCTTACTAACTTCCACTGGTGGAGTTAACTTCACTTACTGAAGTTGCTTAACTTCCTGATGACTCAATTTCTTCTGAAAAATTGTGTAATGGTACTCATAAGTTTGTTTAAGGATTAAATATTTAGATAGGTGCCTGGCGAAGAATAAGCGTTTGATAAATCATTAGCTATTTTTATTATATATGACTTTTAAAATAAAAAATGAGTATTAACACTACACATATTGTGCTGAAACTTCCCTTTTCACTTTACAATATGTTGTGGACTTTGTGCCAAGTCTGTACATATGGCACTTTCAAAAATGGTTGTGTAGAATTTTATTTGTATGGAAGTAATCTATTCATTCAGATATGGACAGACGCTTAAATCATTTCCACTTTTTCTTTTGTTTTTACAAACAAGTTTACAAGTTTGAGCTTTTGTAAGATACACATTCAAGAGGTGAAGTCATAGGATTTTTTAGGAAATATATATATATTTATGTATATGTATATATATATAATTTACAAATTTTTGCCAAAATACATTGCCAATTATTAATATATTTTCACTGACAGAGTGATTAGAAAGCCTGTTTGAACCTAACCAACACTAAATTTACTCATAACTGCTGGATTAAAGAAATATCCAACTAATTTTCTCCATAATAAAGAGAGGGCCCCCCCTCCCCCGCCCAACTCCCTGCATTGGGAGGGAGAGCACTGAGGTCCTGAAGAGAGATCTTTGTTTCCTGCCCAGGAATTAAACCTGGGTAACCCGAATGAGAAGTAGGAGTCCTTGCCCTCAAGACCATCAGGGGCTAGAGAATAGAAGCAAAGTAGCCCTTCCTCTTGCCCTTGTTAGAAAGCAAGAATGTTTCAAGGAGGCAAAAACTGTTAAGACAGGTACAAAGTTTATTGTTAGAGACACAGCACAATGGATGGGAGGGCTCCCAGGAAAACAGTGCGTTTAGCCAGCTCAGAAGCAGAGCAGGGATACACACTCAGAGAGGAAGGGTATGGACATCCTCTCTAACGAGGAGGAGCACAGGAGGTCAGAAACTAGGCAAGACACGCACCCGAGAGGAGCGAGAGGAGCGCGAGGAGCGCGGGCGTCCCGAGCCAGGAGGAGCGCAGTCGGGAGGTGACGTCAATCACTTACACAGGACAGTCCTTCCGGGTCTTTGTTTACCT
Source organism: Capra hircus (assembly GCF_001704415.2). Classification (NCBI taxonomy): domain Eukaryota; kingdom Metazoa; phylum Chordata; class Mammalia; order Artiodactyla; family Bovidae; genus Capra; species Capra hircus. The sequence goes on along the minus strand of NC_030826.1, from coordinate 25,820,929 downwards.
TTGGCCACTTATCTTGTTTCTTTGTTCACACCTGGTCCAAGGATGCGCCCCAAGATGCATGCACAGCTTTTTGCTAAGGTGAAACCCCCCCGCAGAGGCCTATGGGTGCATATCCACACTTATTATGGGGTGGAGTCCCCTCCATTTTTCATCGCCAAGAAGCCTTCCTGCGCATGTGCAGACAAGGAAGTCTCCCTTGACCTCAGGAGTGGTCACCTTCTCTCTTTGCTTTAGCAGAGCTCAGGTTTTACCACTAGCTTTGTCCTTGGAGTGTCTGGGTGAGAACAAAACTTGACTTTTACTCCACTTGACAAGCACCAGGTGTCTGGCCCAGAGGCCCACTATCTCCTGTCTCAGGAGCATGGAGTCTTAGCCACTGGACTACCAGGGAAGTCTGTATCTCCCATTTTATTTTAGTTTTTTACTTTACAATATTGTATTGGTTTTGCCATACATCAACATGAATCCACCACAGGAGTACACGTGTTCCCCATCCTGAACCCTCCTCCCACCTCCCTCCCCATACCATCCCTCTGGGTCATCCCAGTGCACCAGCCCCAAGCACCCTGTATCATGCATCGAACCTGGACTGGCAATTCATTTCACATATGATATTTTACAGGTTTCAGTGCCATTCTCCCAAGTCATCCCACCCTCGCCCTCTCCCACAGAGTCCAAAAGACTGTTCTATACACCTGTGTCTCTTTTGCTGTCTCACATACAGGGTTATCATTACCATCTTTCTAAATTCCATATATATGCGTTAGTATACCGTATTGGTGTTTTTCTTTCTGGCTTACTTCACTCTGGATAATAGTCCCCCATTTTAGAGATGAGAAACTGAGGCGCTGAGGGATCGAGTAATAACTTGCCTAAGATCAGGCAGCTGGTTGAGTGGCAGAACTCGGAAGCTGAACTCAGGTCTCCCTGAAGTCAAGATCTGCTCTGTTTGTTCGACCACCCTGCCGGCTTGTAGAGGTTTACAGAAGCAAATATTTTGGACTTGAAGAAACCAACAAGGCCTCCAAGAAGGTCAAATGGCACTGGGCTAGGCTGCAGAGCTCTGAATGGTTTGGTTTTTGTCGTGCTTCCTGTAAAATTTAGATGATTTTTCCATCGGTGAGGCAGAGAAGCAGGGTTACTTTAGGCAAGCACTGGGGCTGACAGAAAGGATGGAGTAACTGGGAGGCAGCTGGTAAGATAGTTCCTCTCCAGGTAGACTACATTAGCATCTCTGTATATGTCTATCAAATAGCCCACAGTGCCTTCTGGCTCTCATTTTCTGTACATGCCTGTCAGTGTAGTAAATCCTGAGTGCTTCTGCTTTTTTTTTTTTTTTTTTAAACAAAATGGAATCAGAGCCTTTTGTGTTTGAAAGCCATGTCCATAAATCACTGCTCCTTGAATGAGAAGATGTGTGTAGACCCATGAAGACAGGGCTTTGAATTATTTATCAAGAAGGGATGCTACTTGGAGCCTCAGGCACACTCAGCCCCATGACAAAACTGGGTTGCTTCTCGAGATGTTTTTGGGGCCCTGACAAATGATGACATGGGTTAAAGAACCATACAGGGGCCCCTTACCATCTGGTCCCTACCCACCTTTTCAACCCCCAAATGCCCCAAGCTGTAGCCACACCCCACTACTCACACACTTCTGAATGTATCATAATTTTTTTCAAACCTTAAACTTTTTATTTCGTATTGAGGTATAGCTGATTAACAAATTTGCGGTAGTTTCAGGTGAACTATGACTCAGCCAAATGTATACATGTATCCATTCTCCTCCAGGCTGGCACATAGCATTGAGCAGAGTTCCATGTGCTATACAATAGGTCCCTGTTGGTTATCCATTTTGAATATAGCAGTGTGTACATGACCATCACAAACTTCCTAACTATCCTTCCCTCTGGCAACCGTATGTTCATTTTCTAAGCCTGTGAGTCTCTTTCTGCTTTGTAAATAAGTTCATTTACATCATTTCTTTTTAGATTCCACATATAGGGGATGTCTTTGGATATTTCCCCTTCTCTGACTTCACACATATGACAATCTCTAGGTCCACATTGCTGCAAATGTTGAATGAATCATTATTCGCACGTACTGTTCAGTATGGCTGTTCTTTTCTGCCTATCCACCCTGCAAATTCCTAGTGTCTGCTAAGAGCCATCCCAAATGTCTCCTTCTGTCAGAAATATTTCCCTCTATCCCCTGTCAGGGTTAGTAGCTGCTTCTTTGTAAGTCTGGCTGGATGTTGAACTCTTGAAAGGCAGAGTTGGTTATGTCTTCATATCTAGCCATGAAACAATGTCAAGCACATAGTCAGAGCTTGGGGCTCTTAAGTGAGAGAATGGTTTGATGTCAATGGGGGAACAGCTGTGCTTGGTCAGCCCAGTGCGTCTGGCCAATGAGGTTTATGATTTCCAGCACGATGTGCCTAATACTTCTTGGAGGGGCGTGGATAAAAGTGCCGGGGGCAAATGCTTTGCTGATGGCAGGGAATGCAAACCTGGGAAGTGACAGTGAACACAGCCAATGATTATTCGGCATTTGAAGAGATCTTGATAGATTGGCAGAATTGCCTGAAATTAACAAGATGACCCTTAACATCATGGATGCATTTGAAGTGTGGCTAATATAAAGGTCTGTGAATCAATGGCTAGGGTGAGGGAGAAAAGAAGGAATATCCACAGATGGCTAAGGTGTCAAACAGCTCTCTATATGTGCCATGGTTTTTCATACTGTTAAGGGGAAGATTAGAGGCTTGTCTGGGAAGGGACATAAACATGCAGAATTTCGTTTGTTGAATCTCCTCCATGCTTGTCATGGCACATGAAACTTAGTAGATGTTCAATAAATATTTATTGCATTTTGAGTGACTAGTGACTGTGCATTTACTTTCTGCTTAGAATATCCTTAGTCTTAAAATTCTTATTCATTCCTCAAGAGTGAACTCAGAAGTCACCAATTCTGGGCACTTTTCCTAGTGGGTACTTCTCCATTGGTTTTAGACATAGGGCTTCTTATGCTGTGTTGATGTTATTTGCTTATGGTATGGATCTCTTGTTAGACTGAGAGCTTAGAAAGATTAATTTCTGGTCAACCTGTGCATTCCATATCATCTGTATTCAGTAAATATTTGCAGAATAAATGCCTGGGAAAGGCTGGCACATGATGCTTATTTAATTTCCAGCAAGGCTCAGTGGTCTGAAACAGGATATGGGTCAAAGGACAAGGGACCAGCTTTTGGCGGAGGCAGGATGGCAGTGAGAGAGCAGGGCAGTGGAGTAAGTGGTGCTAGACCGCAGAGGTCTGTAGCATCATCACCTCTGTGCTGGGCAGAGAGAGCCTGGATGTAGAAGCTCACTGCCAGCACAGAGTCCTGGATGGTGAGTTTCTGGGGACCGTGGCCACTTTCTGCTCAGCTCCCCTGCCTGGCAGCATCTGGCAGGGTAATAACACCTAGCACTGAGGGAGAGAGAGTCCCTGTGTGCTAGGTGCTGTGTGGAGGCTTATGAGCCTTCATCTCAACCCCCACAACAGTACTAATGTGATAGGTACTGCTATTACTTCATTCTATACGTGGAGCCATGGCAGCCAGAGGATTAGGTAACGTGCTTCATAATCACAAAGTGAGAGGAGGAGCAGAGCTTGGAGGCGGTGCTGTGGGGCCCCAAGTTCGTGTTCGCAAATTCTTGGCTACACTATGGAGAGAGCAGGTGTGCCAGAGGTAAGGGTAGTGGGAGATGGAGTGTCTGAACATGGAGATAGTCATGGTGAGTTTGAAGCTTCACTGTTGTAAACATGTGGGGGCTTATTACTACCAGCCAAGAATTGGTCTAAGTGTTATATGTATTATGTATGCATTATGTATTTTATGTATTTCAATTAATCTTCAAAAGTACTTGGAGATGATACCCATTGGTGTATCAGGAAACTGAGGACCAGAGAAGTCATCTATTTGCTTAAAACCATACCATGCCACTAACACACGCTGAAGCCACAGGCAAACAGGGTCCTGGGGGCTTCCCTGGTGGTCCAATGGTTAAGAATCGCCTGCCAGTGTAAGGGGAGGGGGTTCAGTCCCTGGTAGGAGACCTGAGATCACACATGCCACCAGGCAATGACAAACAGCGTGTGCACCACAGTGAAAGATCCCACATGCTGCAGCTAAGACCTGATGCAGCCAAATATAAATAAGCTGTGGGCTTACCCACCAGGCTCTCCTCCACTGTTGCGTTAACCATCATACTGTGGCTCCTCCTGGCTGAGCCCCACTTACGCCCAGATAAGATGCCTTTCAAGTGCTCAGAACAGGAGAGAGGTCTCAGGTCTTCAAGGACTGGGGACTTAGTCCAGGAAAAGGAAGTCTGGAGGCAGATCCTCTGTGGGAGGAGCACAGGTGAGCTCCAGACTGCCCCATCCTGGGAGGAGCGTTCCCACGAGCTTGAATAAACCAGATCAGGTTCCTGTGCCGTATTCTAAACCTCCAATGCTGGGCCAGCCGGCCAGCCAGGAGTTGAGCCGGAAGCAACCATGACTTCCCTGTATATAAAACATTTCCCACAACCCCTCTTCTCCCCAAAGTCATTAATAACAATCTTTGTCCCGGCAGCATCTGCTAACTATTTATTACACGGATAGTATAACATTTTCATATACACAACATTTTTCATCCCAGGTTGAGTTAATTACAAATGACTCACCAGCTAGGAGCATGTCCCCCAGCAATCCAGTGCAAACAATGCTGCCTTGCTCCCCACTCCCTCAACCCGAAGCAGGAATTTGCTGCCTTTCTTCAGCTTCTACCACTTTCCCTCATTTATCACCGTTGCTCTAAATGAATCACACAAGCCGTGCAAAAACACTCTGAGACTTTTGACTCTTCCTCTTTTAGCTTCTTCCTGGTAAAAGCAGGTTCTAAGAATATAGGAACCCTTCTTGAAAATCGAGTCCTAGTTTCTCATCGAATGGACTGAGAACCCCAAAGGTAGCTCTCATCACCTATGTCCATAGGATGTACAAGAAATCATAGTGTCTTGGAGGTAACTGGGGCACCTTAAAAGTTCATTTAGGCAGCGAGGTGACAGAAACACCCTTGGAGCTTCCAGGAAAAATGCAGACTTGCCGGCACCCCTACTTTCGCCCAGGAGACCCATTTTGAACTTCTGACCCCCCAGAACTGGAAGATCATAAATTTGGGTTGCTTCAAGCCATGAAGTTTATGCTAATTTGTTACAGCAGTAATGTTGCTGTTGTTCAGTCACTAAGTTGGGTCTGATTCTTTGCGACCACATGGACTGTAGCATACCAGGCTACTCTGTCCTCCATGATCTCCTGGAGTTGTCTCAAATTCATGTCCATATCAGTAATAGGAAACTGATGTAAGTGAATACCCTGAATGTGTGATTTCTGTGAATATGTGTATGTGGTTTTCTAAGCCTGTATGTCTTAAGTTCAGTTCAGTTCAGTTGTTCAGTCGTGTCTGACTCTTTTTGACCCCATGAATCGCAGCATGCCAGGCCTCCCTGTCCATCACCAACTCCTGGAGTTCACTCAGACTCATGTCCATCGAGTCAGTGATGCCATCCAGCCATCTCATCCTCTGTCGTCCCCTTCTCCTCCTGCCCCCAATCCCTCCCAGCATCAGAGTCTTTTCCAATGAGTCAACTCTTTATGAGGTGGCCAAAGTACTGGAGTTTCAGCTTTAGCATCATTCCTTCCAAAGAACACCCAGGACTGATCTTTAGAATGGATTAGTTGGATCTTCTTGCAATCCAAGGGACTCTCAAGAGTCTTCTCCAACACCATAGTTCAAAAGCATCAATTCTTCAGCACTCGGCTTTCTTCACAGTCCAGCTCTTACATCCATACATGACCACTGGAAAAACCATAGCCTTGACTAGATGGACCTTTGTTACAGACCGTAGTAATGTCTCTGCTTTTGAATATGCTATCTAGGTTGGTCATAACTTTTCTTCCAAGGAGTAAGCGTCTTTTAATTTCATGGCGGCAGTCACCATCTGAAGTGATTTTGGAGCCCCCCCTCCCCCCCCCGCAAAAAAAGTCTGACACTGTTTCCACTGTTTTCCCATCTATTTCCCATGAAGTGATGGGACCGGATGCCATGATCTTCGTTTTCTGAATGTTGAGCTTTAAGCCAACTTTTTCACTCTCTTCTTTCACTTTCATCAAGAGGCTCTTTAGTTCCTCTTCACTTTCTGCCATAAGGGTGTTGTCCTCTGTATATCTGAGGTTATTGATATTTCTCTTGGCAATCTTGATTCCAGCTTGTGCTTCTTCCAGCCCAGCGTTTCTCATGATGTACTCTGCATAGAAGTTAAATAAGCAGGGTGACAGTATACAGCCTTGATGTACTCCTTTTCCTATTTGGAACCAGTCTGTTGTTCCATGTCCAGTTCTAACTGTTGCTTCCTGACCTGCATATAGGTTTCTCAAGAGACAGGTCAGGTGGTCTTGTATTCCCATCTCTTTCAGAATTTTCCACAGTTTATTGTGATCCACACAGTCAAAGGCTTTGGCATAGTCAGTAAAGCAGAAATAGATGTTTTTCTGGACTAAAAGTCTAAATGTCCTAAGACTTCCCTGGTGACTCAGTGGTGAAGAATCTGCCTGCCAATGCAGGAGACAGGAATTCGATCCCTGGTCTGGGAGGAGCCCACATGCGACAGAGCCCGTGCGCTACAACTATTGAACCTGTGCTCCAGAGCCTGGGGGCCGAAACTGCTGAAGCTGGTACACCCTAGATCCCATGCTCTGCAACTAGAGAAAAGCCCACGCAGAAAAGAAGACCCAGCATAGCCATAAATAAATAAAATTATAACCCAAAAATCTAAATGTTCTTGAGTGAAGGAAGCCCCTTGGGTGGCCAAATAGAGTGCAGAAACTAGAAGATTCCTGGGAGGGCTGCAAACTTTCTATCTCTCCCTGTATTAGTGGACCCGACCCAACACAACACTGTACTTTAATTCAAGACTGATGTGTCAGAGGACCCAAAGGTCAGGATCTATCCGAGTGAAGGGGTGCAGGCATCTGTGTTGAGGCACTCATGTATGCACGTGAATGTACGTATATACCTGTGTGGACACACACATGTGGCATCTTTGTATGTGCATGCATGTGGACAGACGCGCTTATGTTTGTGCACATGTATGCAGCACGTGCAGGCACAGTGTTCATGCGTGTCTGTGTACGAGGCATATGAGGACACACATGTATACCTCCATGTGGTGTGCATGTGTGTGCACATGTGTGCACCCTGTGTTCACTTGGGGGTTTCAGGCCTAAAATCGGAACCCCTCTAACCCAGCCAGCGGTCACCTTCCTGAGCCAGGCCCTGGGCAGAGAGGCAGCACAGGCGCCCTTGACAGGAACCATTCATTTGCTAGTTTCTCCCTGGGGCTGGAGTCAAATGAAGCTTGTTTTCCATTTCTACACAATGAGAAGAAGTGCATTGATTTTTCCTCACTTCTGATTGTTCACATTAGAGGCTTGTTTCTACGTAATTGACACCCAGCTCATTCGTTTTACTGCACAAACATATTTTACAGGTTGCTTTCCTCTTTGGGAAAGAGTCCTGGGTGGACCTGAAACAAGTCCATTTTGTAGATTGGTGCTTCCTTGCATAGACAGCATCTCTCAGAGAGCAAGTTCAGCTGTTCTGATGGCTCCTTTCAACTGTTTGTTTGTTCACCCATTAATGTGTCCAAAACATTGTGTTGAGTGCCAGTGATGTGTGGACAGAATCCAGTGGGCGGGCGGGCGGGCTGTGGTTGAGGGACACCAGGCCATCCCTGCTTGCAGAACCATCAGTCTGGGGTGACATATTAGCCTAGAGGGGGTCTTTCTCCCATCCTCCTTAGGAAGCAGTAAGGAAATTCAGGGCTGAGCGGAAAGGAAGGGGAAAAGGGAGAAGATGGGATAAAGATTTGAAGCAGCAGGGCAGCAAGTTTCCTTGCTCAGGAACCTTGCCATGGAAACATGGAGTCCTAACCAGTAGACCTCCAGGGACGTCCCAAGAATTGCTTATTGCTTCTCCAATGTCCATCCTCCTCTTTGTCCTTGACAGCAGAACCCCAATTCCATTCCATGTGCAATGGGGTTAACTAAAGGACCGAGCTTTCTTGCAGCTAGCGGTGGCCAGTCGGTTGGGAACGGAAGTGGGAGGGCAGAACTTCTGAGAAAGTGCTTTGACAGAGGGTAAGATGGAGGCTTCCTCTTTTTTCCTCTCCTCTTGCCTGATTTCTGCCTGGAGCTCAGATGTGCGGCTAAAGCTCCAGCAGACACCCTGGATCATGAGTGGCCTTGAGAATCGAGGCCATGGTCTGAGGACCGTGCCCCAGAAAGATGGAAGATCTTGAGTCTTAACTACTGTGGACAACTTTCAATACTGCCTATCTCAGGGCTTCTTTTTTTGTGAGAGGGAAATAAATGTTTCTTTCCAGTTTCTGTTACTAGCTTCTGAATGCAACTGCTGATGTATGAGGCTGTCCAGTTGTAGCTCTTACCCAGAATAGCCGGGTATTCAGGGGCTGGGTGACCATGCACATATAATCGACCCATCTTTTAAAATTCTATTACTAAAACCCAAACATGCTCTTTCATCTCCAGCAGAGCATGGGGTCTAAATTTAGACTGGTGCATCACGATGTCACTGCATCAGTCAGCTCTTCATTTAAGGCTTGTAGGCATCTCACTAAAAGGGGGATAGTCAGATAACGAAAGGGAAGAAGCATTGTTACAGAGTGGCAGGTGCAGGGGTGCCGAGGACTCAAGGGAACTGTCCAGAGACTCCTCCAACACAGATGTGAGAGCTGGACCATAAAGAAGGCTGAGCACTGAAAAACGGATGCTTGCGAACTGTGGTTCTGGAGAAGATTCTTGAGAGTCTCTTGAACAGCAAGGAGATCAAACCAGTCAATCCTAAAGGAAATCAACCTTGAATATTCATTGGAAGGACTGATACTGAAGCTGTAATTACAACAGTTTGGCCAGCTGATACAAAGAGCCAACTCATTGGAAAAGACCCTGAGACTGGGAAAGATTGAAGGCAAAAAGGAGAAGGGAGCAGCAGAGGAAGAGATGCTTAGATAGCATCACTGACTCAATGGACATGAATTTGAGCAAACTCTGGGAGATAGTGGAGGACAGGGGAGTCTGGTGTGCTGCAGTCCACAGGGTTGCAAAGAGTCCGACACAACTTAGCGACTGAACAACAACCTCCAGTACAGATCTGCAGTGTAAAAGCAACTGACAAGGTGCCAAGCAGCCAGGTTGTGTAGCCCAGCAGAGCCCACTGCTCTTCATCCAGGCTGTTCGTGAGCACGGGCAGGGCTGTCTCTCAACACCTGTTGACCTGGATGGGTTAAGGTTCAGAGTTTTTTCTGAATATTGGTGTCTGTGCCACGTTAGTTAACTATATATATATAACTAAGATCCCACATGCCATGATACCAGAAAAAATTCAGCTCCTCAGCTGCACTTGCCACATTTCCAGGACCCAATAGCCACATGTGGTAAGTAACTACCCTATTGGACAGTGCAGGTACAGATCATTCCTATCCCTGAAGAAAACTCCTTTGGGCAGTGTTGATCAATAGCATTAAGTTTCAGCTGAAACTTGCATTTTAACATTGTTACATGGATTTATACTTCACGCAAACACACATCAATCATTTATTTTTCAAGTTATTCATTCTTATGTATTTTTAAATTGAGGTATAATTTATGCATGGTAAAATGCACAAATCTTAACTATCCAGCTTAATGAATTTTTAATATGTATATACTACTGTGACCACCACTTAAATCAATATTTGGAATGTTTCCATTACTCCAGAAATTTCTCTCATGCCCCTTTGCAGTCAATACCCTGTCTCATCCCCTTTCCTCTCTCCCAGGTTACCACTGCTCTGAAATCTATCACTATAGATCAGTATTGCCTGACCTTGAGCTCATAAATGGGATCCTACAAATAGGGAGTCTTTTGCAGCACAATATTTTTGAGATTCCTTCTTGTTGTTCACGTATTAGAAGTTTTCACCATATTGTTGCTGAGCCATGTTCTACTATATACACAGATCACAGTTCCTTTTTTAAAAAAATTGAATATAATTGCTTTACAATGTGGTGTCAGGTTCTGCTGTACAATGAGGTGAATCAGCTATATGTATCCATATGCCCATCCGCTTCCTCTTGGACTCCCACCCACATCCCACCCCTCTAGGCCATCACAGAGCACAGAGCTGAGCTCCCTGAGCTATGCAGAAGCTTGCCACTAGCTGTCGGTTTCACACATCGTGGTGTACGTATGTCAATGCCACTCTCCCAGTTTGTCCCGCCCCCTCTGTATGTCTGCGTCTCTACTTCTGCTCTGCAAATAGGTTCATCTGCACCGTTTTTCTAGATTCCACGTACAAGTGTTAAAACATGGTATTTGTTTTTCTCGACCTGACTTCACTCTGTATGACAGACTCTAGATCCATCCACATTTCTACAAATGACCCAGTTTCCTCTATCTGTTCACTTGTTGGTGGACATTGGTGTTGGTTTCAGTTTTTGCCTCTAATGAGTAAGATACTATGTACATTTGCTCTCAGAGCTTCCCTGGTGGCTCAGATGGTAAAGGATCCACCTGCAATATGGGAGACCTGGGTTTGATCCCTGGGTTGGGAAGATCTCTTAGAGAAGGGAACAGTTACCCACTCCAGTACTCTTGCCTGTGGGGTCCCATGGATAGAGAGCCTGACAGGCTATAGTCTGTGGGGTCACAGAGAGTCAGACATGACCAGGCGACTTTCACTTTCATATTTGTTCTCAAGGCTTTCTGTGACATATCTCTCCTCTTTAAGACTATCTTCAGGGATTTTTCTGGCTGGGTCACTGCCAGCATCCTATGACCTGGGCTGGATCAGAATTTGAAGGTAAATCTTAGCTGAGTCTCTGTCTTTGGGGATAGGTGAGGAGGATGATAAGTATAAAATTATGACACGAGGAAAACAAAGAAAAGCATTTGGAGCAACTGAGTTGATGCCTTGGGTGCTGCCTTTGGTGACATTATTTATTCATTAGGGTTTCAGAGTGGTTTTGTGGACTTTCACGGGACTTGGGCAGGGGGAGCCTCAGGTCACTTCAGGTCCTTGGGACGAAATGTGTGCCACTGGATGCCAGTGATGGGAAATTAAAAGTGAAGGGTCTGCTGTTTACTTGTCTCTGATGCCCTCTGGTTCCTCACCTGCCCCTCCTGGGGTTCCCATACAACTGAGAAGACTACATGTTTGATTTCAGGTGCTAGAATTGTTACTGAATGTGGGGCTCTGGCTGCTCATCGCTCTAAAGCCAACAAAGGGGCAAAGTTGGTGGAAAGGAAGGTTTGCTATATTTTGGAGTCTGGCCACCTTGCAGGAGGGCAAACTCTTGTCCAAAGGCTGACTTCCCCTGACTGGCAGTCAGTGGGCAAGAGTTTTTATAGGCTGAGGGAAAGGGCTGCATGCAGAAACAGCATAGTCAACGCCGATAGTCATCTCGAAATGTGTCATACAGTGGTCTGATCAGTGTCATCTTGATTGTTTTTAAGTACAGTTAACCTTCAGTTCTAGGGTCTATTTTTTCCCATTTCTTTGAGGCCAGCTCTTGGAATTGTGGCAGCTTAAGTCATGGCTACAGCCTGGTCATCATGTAGATAACTACTCCACCTGGTGTATCTATAAGACAGTTCACAGGACATGGCTCAGAATATTATCTATAGCCCTTGGAGAGGAACTGAAGGTCCTTGACTATGCTTAATCACTCAACTATTATTATTTAGTCTTGTTGAACTGTTTTCCTTTGCTTCTGCATTTTCTCACTTCTCTGATTAAGCTGATTTTGGGGTAAAGTTTTTCCACAGACAAAAGGCAGGCTGAGGTCATGGTGGCAAGGACCATAGAGTCCTACTCTGTCAGGCCCCTGAACTCCACTCTGGGTGACAGGGCAGAAGGGAGATGGTTTCACAGCTTCTCAGTGTGGGCATTTATTTATTTTAAATATTTGCTTAGTAATTCGGCTGTGTTAGGCCTTAATTGCAGCATGTGGGATCTTTCTTTGTGGCTCTTGGACTCTCTAGTTGCAGTGCGAGGGCTCAGTAGTTGAGACACACGGACTTAGTTGCCCTGAGGCATATAGGATCTTAGTTCTTGGACCCAGTGATCGAACCCACGTCCCCTGCACGGGAAGGTGGATTCTTAGCCACTGGACCACCAATGAAGTCTGAGGCATTTGATTTTTTTCAGTGCAGGTGAACTTGTCTGCCTTCATGCCCCCTGCCCTGGTTGACACCCAGCTTCCATTGATGCCAGCCATGGTGCAGCCTCCCAGACTCTGGGTGGGTACCCTGGTTGGCTCCATCTCAGCCTCCTGCTGCTTAGTGCTGGGAACCCTTGTCGTGGCACCCACCCCAGACTCCAGCCCTCGAGTACACAGCCCCTGGCCCTTCTTACGTGATCAGTGCATCAACCTTCTTGAAGCTCTCCTTGCCTCCAGGTCAGTAGCCAGGGTGATCTTTCTCTTTCTTTTTTAATTAATTAATTAATTTTTAATTTTGGGCTGGGCTGAGCTCTTCATTGCTGCACACAGCCTTTCTCTACTTGCAGCGAGTGGGGCTAGTCTCTAGTTGTGGTGCATGGGCTTCTCATTGTTGTGGCTTCTTTTGTTACAGAGCATGGGCGCTAGAGTTCGAGGACTCAGTTGCAGCATGCATGCAGGCTTAGTTGCCCCTTGGCATGTAGGCTTTTAGTTCCCAGACCGGGCATTGAACCCATGTCCCCTGCATTGGTAGGAGGCTTCTTAACCACTGGGCCACTAGGGAAGTCCCCAGGGTGATCTTTCTAAGACACAAATCTGTCCCTGTTCCTTTCTTCATTAAAACACTTCAATGGCTCCCTGTCACCTGCAGGATAAATCTAAACTCCTAGCTACAGCATTGAAAGATTTTCAGGATTTTTCCAAAGCCGTTTCTTCTGACTTGCCCACATCCACCCACAACTCCAGCCATGCCAAGGACTCGCCTAGCTCTTTGCCCAGGCCCCCTGGGGCTGGTGCCAGGGAGAGGTGAGTGAGGCACTTGCCATGGGTGAAAAACTTAAGGCGTGCCTCCAAACTCAGAAACCAAAAGAAAGAACATTTAAAAAAAATCAAAATTAAGGCAAAAAAAAAAAAAATCCTGGTGAACAAAATCTCAGAATTTTCCACGGAGACAAGCTCTGACAGTGTGGTGCCGAGCCATCCCGGAGCCAAGGCAACGGGAAAATGTGCATTCTGATGTGTGTGTTTCTATGTGTTCTTGTAAAGGGTTCATTTAAATATTGAAAAATAGAGAAGTAGGTGTATTAACACTGACAACATTGTTTTAAGTTTAAACATTTTATTTTTACTCAATCCAGAATTTATTATAGTTCCACTCTTCTGGCTTTAACAGAGCAAATGCATCAGTAACATTTTCAAAATCTAGTTTTGTGGAAGAGAGTGGATTTTGCATCAGGCTCCATTATGGTGCCACATGGCACTAGTGTGAGGATGTCCTCTTGGTCTGGTTGAGCCCAGTAAAAGAAGGCAGCAAAGAGGGAGCAGGGTCCTTGCAGCAGGTGCCATGCAAAAGTAGGGCTGGAGAAGCCAAGAAAACACACCTAACAAGCTTGGGAACATTTGACCCTTCCTTCAGGGGACCCGGCACAGAAGTCTGCCCACAGGCTTTATTTTATAACAAATAAAAATGATTTGGTATTATTATTATTATTATTATTTTTTTTTGTGGCAAAGTCAGGGATAAGAAGCCAGATCCCTGGGGTGGGTATCTGATCACGAAGCAGAGAACAGCGTGTCACTAGGAATCTGATCAGGACTGAATAACTTCTGGTGCTTTACTTACAAAGTGCCTCTTGCAGCCCTGGATCATGGTACACTTGAGTGAACCACTGAGAAGTCTCAGTACAAAATACAAAATATATTTTTCAAAGGAAGAAAAAACTGAAAACAATTTTTTTGGTATTATTTTTTAAAGTCTGGTTAGGGACAAGTCCTGGAAATTGGGCTGCCTCTGTTCTAGGTTCTGGAACCACTACACACAGCCATGTGATTTGGGGCAAGTTATTTAGCTTCTCTGCATTTCAGTATCTTAACCTCCAAAAAGATAATATAACAGTGGAAGCTCCCTAATCTTAGGGCTATTGTAAGAATAAAATGAGATAGTCCCCTTTCATAGGGGCATGAGTTCCAGTCGCAAAGCTTTCACCCAATCATTTCCCGAAGGGCCCACTTCCTAACACCATAACATTGGAGGGGGGTAGGGTATCAACAAATGAATCTTTTTTTTTTTTTTTAATTTTGTTTGCTTATTTATTTATGGCTGTGCTGGGTCTTTGTTGATCTCGTTGTGGAGGCCAGGGGCTGGCCGTGAGAGGGCCTTTCATCGCTGCTCTTGCTGCAGAGCATCGGCTCTAGGTCATGTGGGCTCAGTAGTTGCGGCACATGGGCTTAGTTGCTCTGTGGCATGTGGAATCTTCCCGGATCAGGGATCGAGCCCCTGTCTCCTGCATGGGCAGGCAGGTTCTTTACCGCTGAACCACTCAGGGGAGTCCAACAAATGAATCTTGACGGGATACAACCTTCAGTGCATCGCAGTGCACTCTCCCAGATGAAGGCTCAGACATCAGCCAACACAACCAGCGGACTGTGTGATATGCCTCAACACAGATGTCCTGCGGGCTGGTACTTTAATGATGCCTTAAAACTGCACTTCCAGGGGACATACAGCAGTGAAATCCCTGGCTTGTTTGTCCAGGAGACTGTTTTCCTTACAGGTCACAGAGCAAACATGGTGAGAACCAAACCAGTTACAAGAAGTGAAAGAAGGCAGCAAAGACAGAGCAGGGTCCTTGCAGGGGGTGCCGTGTAAAAACAGGGCTGAAGAAGCCAAGAAAACATCCTTAACAAGCTTGGGAACATTAAACCCTTCCTTCAGGGGACCCGGCACAGAAGTCTGCCCACAGGCTTTATTTTATAACAAGTAAAAATAATTTGTTATTATTTTTTAAAGTCTTTATTGCATTTGTTACAATATTATTTCTGTTTTATGTTCTGGTTTTTTGGTCGCCAGGAATGTGGAATCTTAACTCCCTATCAGTGACCAGCATCCCCTGCATTGCAAGGAGAAATATTGAACACTGGGCTGCCAGGGCAGTCCCAAACATTCATTATTTTTTAAAAGACTTTTGACAAATGTAGGGAGCAGTGCCGAGAATCCTTATAAAGAATAAATTGGGGCCAAATAGAGGCAGTAAGAAAGTTGAGCGCCAGAGGATTGATGCTTTTGAATTCTGGTGTTGGAGAAGACTCTTGAGTGTCCCTTGGACTGCAAGGAGATCCAACCAGTCAATCCAAAAGGAAATCAGTCCTGAACCTTCACTGGAAGGACTGAGGCTGAAGCTGAAGCTCCAATACTTTGGCCACCTGATGAGAAGAACTGACTCATTGGAAAAGACCCTGATGCTGGGAAGGATTGAAGGCAGGAGGAGAAGGGGATGACAGAGGATGAGATGGCTGGATGGCATCACTGACTCGATGGATATGAGCTTGAGCAAGCTCCAGGAGTTGGTGATGGACAGGGAGGACTGGTGTGCTGCAGTCCATGGGGTTACAAAGAGTCAGATACAACTGAGCGACTGAACTGAACTGGTGAGAGACAGTAAAGAAGTTGTAACGGTCCTTTTAAAAAACTGTTTTTGTTATTAAACTGAACTTTGTTCTTCCAGCATCCTTCTTCGTTGTTCAGTCAGTACGTCGTGTCTGTTTCTTTGCAACCTCATGGACTGCAGCGCGCCATGCTCCTCTGTTCCCCACTACCTCCTGGGGTTGGCTCACATTCATATCCATTGAGTTGGTGATGCTATCGAACCATCTCATCTTTTGCCACTCCCTTCTCCTTCTGCCTTCAATCTTTCCCAGTATCAGGGTCTTTTCCACTGAGTCGGCTCTTAGCATCAGGTGGCTAAAGTATTGCAGCTTTAGCTTCAACGTTAGTCCTTCCAATCAATATTCAGGATTGATTTCCTTTAGAATTGACTGGTTTGAATTGTGTCCATCTTTTCCTTATCTCCAAATTGGTCTACACATCACATCTGGGTTTCCTTCCAAAACACAGCTCAGGCCTAATGTCTCTTGGCTGGATGCAAATACTCTATGTCTCCCTATTGGCTGCAAGAACCACTGGTTGATTTCCTTCCTTCCTTGAAGCCCTTTAGGGCTTCCCTGGTGTCTCGACAGTAAAGAGTCTGCCTGCAATGTGGAAGGCCCAGATTTGATCCTTGGGTCAGGAAGATTCCCTGGAGAAGGAAATGGCAACCCAGTCCAGTGTTCTTGCCTGGGATATCCCAGGGACAGAGGAGCCTGGCAGGCTACAGTCCATAGGATTGCAGAGTTAGACACGACTGAATGACTGACACTTTCACTTGAAGCCCTTTCCCCACTGGGTTTCAGGATGCATGCTTTCTTAGGTTTCACCTCATCTCACCAACTGCCCTTTTTAAATTTCTTTAACTGGCTCCTCTCCATCTTCCAGACTTTGATATGTGGGAGTACCCAGGGCTCAATCTTGGTATCTCTTCCCTTTCCTAGCTATTCTTGTGCCCTTGGTGATCTCATCCTTTCTTATGTCCTAAAACATCATTGACTTACTGAGGACTTCCAAATTTTATACTTCTAGCGCAGACCTCTTCTCTAATCATAGATTTAGAGATCCAACTTTCTTGGTGTGAGAAAAATGAGCCAGGTAAATCTAGTCTGTTGTATTGAGCTTTTCAAAAAGACAAATGTAGCAGGTTATATTATTTAAAAGATTTACTTATTTATGTATTTATTTGGCCATGTCAGGTCTTAGTTGCAGTACATGGGATCCTCCTTGCATTATGTGGGATATTGTGTTGAGGTACATGGCCTCTCTATTTGTGGTTCCTGGGCTGAGTTGCAGCATGTGGAATCTTAGTTCCCTGACCAGGGATTGAACCCAATTGCCCTGCATTGGAAATAAGATTCTTAACCACTGGGCCACCAGGGAAATGCCCCTGCCTCCTTTCTGATCATATCACCCCTCTCATTTCCTTCTGTAGGCTACACTCCTCTGAAGCAACTTTCTGCACTCTGAAAGCTCCCCTCCCTTCCCCTCCATACCCTCTCTCCACTCCTCTCTGGCATCTTGGAGCCTGAGATAGTCAACAGCCCTTCAGGTTTCAGTGCAAATCTACTCAGAAAGGGGGGCCTCTCTAAGCCTGTTGTCTTAGTGGAAGCGGGACACTTAAAACTGATCACTGCATTACCACGGTGCTGATGTACAGCCCGGATCCCTGGGTTAGATGGCACAACATGGAGAAAATTAGCACGTCAAAAGAACTTGTCTGCAGCATTATAGATGCTTCATAATCACCAGTGTTTCAATATTCTCTCCAGAGCAGCTAATGATGCTGACAAAATACATCGAGCTGCCGTTCCCTTCCACACATCCAGATAAAAGTCACTGCGTCTTGACGCAGGGCACATCATGAGTTGATGACAAAACATTATCTTTTCTTTATGAATAATAGAAGACATTTGGCTTGCTCAGAATCTTTTAAAAACTGTAGCCATAGTAACATGTGTTTTGCCCGTTAATATGAGATTCCCCCCCCCCACCTTAAAGACAATAGCCCGCTTTACAATGTGTTCTTATCCCCCCAACAGTGCAATATCCATTAGATTTGCAACTCAACCAAAGTCAGAGATAGAAAAGAAGATTGTCTTTGCTACTGGTGAGATTCTTGGCTACTACTCCTGTGGGGTGACATAAACGCCAGATTCTTTTCGGCCAAAATTTTTAGTTTACAACAAAAGAGAAAAGTGTCTGGTGGAAAACTCCATACGTATCTAAGTTCAAGGGTGATTCAGCCTCTAGCATCAAGATGGCTCTGCTGTGTGGCTGTGGTGGGTGGGAAAGGGTGCTCCATAGACATGGGGCAGAGTTTCTCTTTTTTATAGTTGACGCGCTTCCATGAGGGTATGGGGAATTTGTAAGAGCAGGCAGGAAGACGTGTGTGCTCAGTGTCAGAATGGTTGAAGGAAGAGGGGTCGATGAGCCTGGAGAGGATAGCTGGAGGGTTTCAGAAAATGATGGCCGATTTCTTTCTTTTTATCAGTTTTACTGAGATGCAGCTGAAGAATAAAATCATAAGATATTTAAAATGTACATTGTGATAACTTGATTTATGTGCACATTATGAAAGGATTGCTTCCATCTAGGTAAGTGGTAATGATGTCCAGTTTCAAATATCTGAGAGGCTGGGTTGGGAGGAGAGTGATTTGACTTGTTTTGAGTGGCCCTGGGAGAAGGAACTAGTACCTAGGGATGGGAAGACACCAAAGGGGACTGTATTATAATTAATCTGAGAACGAATTAGTCTCCTTGCTGTTGCCCAGAGATCGCTTGGGATGTGTGAGCAGTTATGGTGCCTTGGGTCGGATTCCCTGGGACACGACTCTGAGAT
This sequence comes from Capra hircus, assembly GCF_001704415.2. Classification (NCBI taxonomy): domain Eukaryota; kingdom Metazoa; phylum Chordata; class Mammalia; order Artiodactyla; family Bovidae; genus Capra; species Capra hircus. The sequence continues at coordinate 25,802,364 of NC_030826.1, read as the reverse complement.
GTATTTACGAATGTTGAAAATTTATAAGGGAGTATCTTTGTCATCTATATCTTTGGGGGGAGGGGCAAAGGAATGGTAACTGAGAAGAGAAAGGAGTTGAGCTGTGATGAGCTCTAATGAGCCTTTTGGCTGATCCCATAGGGAGCCTTGGAGCAAGGATGGTCCTTAGCACTGTCTTGGATAGAGGCAAAGGCACTGGCCCTTGGGAACTTGACACTGACCAGTCATTGGATGCAGGGGAGGTGGGGTTTCCCTGGTGGCTCAGTGGTAAAGAATCTGCCTCCCCATGCAGGAGATGCGGGTTTGATCCCTGGATTGGGAAGATCCCCTGGAGAAGGAAATGGCAACCCATTCCAGTAGTTTTGTCTGGGAAATCCCATGGACAGAGGAGACTGGCAGGCTACAGTCTGTGGGGTCGCAGAGAGTCAGACATGACTTGTTGACTAAATGACAACAGCAACAACAGCAACAACAATCCCCTGGCGAGGATGGGGTGACCTTGTATAAAACTGCTCTCTTCTGCTGAGGGAAATTCCAGGAGAATAATTCATCTGAGAGTCATCAGTTCAGTTCAGTTCAGTCACTCAGTCGCGTCTGACTCTTTGTGACCCCATGAATCGCAGCACGCCAGGCCTTCCTGTCCGTCACCAACTCCCGGAGCTCACTCAGATTCATGTCCATCGAGTCAGTGATGCCATCCAGCCATCTCATCCTCTGTCGTCCCCTTCTCCTCCTGCCCCCAATCCCTCCCAGCATCAAAGTCTTTTCCAATGAGTCAACTCTTCGCATGAGGTGGCCAAAGTATTGGAGCTTCAGCTTTAGCATCATTCCTTCCAAAGAAATCCCAGGGCTGATCTCCTTCAGAATGGACTGGTTGGATCTCCTTGCAGTCCAAGGGACTTTCAAGAGTCTTCTCCAACACCACAGTTCAAAAGCATCAATTCTTGGGCACTCAGCTTTCTTCACAGTCCAACTCTCACGTCCATACATGACCACTGGAAAAACCATACCACCAACATTCCCAGAAGCTGAGGAGATGAGTATTTGCCTTGGCCTGTTGGGGGAATCTGGGGAGTATACTGTGCTGTCCGCTACGAGAATGTAGTGAATTAACCACATCATCCACTACAAATGGCCGCTTGATGGAGATGTTGTGATGTCTCCATCATGTTACTTCTCATGATCCTTCTGGGGTTCATATCCAAAAAAAAATATTATCAGATCTATAGAAGATCCCTTTTAGCTCCCATGTGGCCTCCAGCATGGGTCTCAGATGAAATCAGGAGAACTGTTTGCTTAGTTTCTCGCTTAAAGCTCTTAACTCCTAGGCATCATCTGATCCATAGTCTCTGGTTCCAGGAAGAACAGTTCATTTATAATTTTCGTTAAAACAATACTGGGAGTTCCCTGGTGGCCTAGCGGTTAGTATTCGGTGCTTTCACTGCAGAGGCTCAGGTTCAATCCCTGGGTGGAAAACTGAGATCCCACAAGCCAGTTGTCATAGCGAGAAAAAACAAAAAAAACACCCTCAACGATATTAATTGGGTGCCTTCCTCTAGGAGCTAGAAACTCAAGTACGAATAGAGTCTCTCTCCTGATGCAGTTATATTCTTTTTTTTTTTTTTGAATTTTAAACAGAGTAACACAGTCTCGTTTTTAATTGAACTGTAGTTGATTTACATTGTTGCATTAGTTTCAGGTGTACAGCAGAGTGATACACACACAAATATATATACATATATACTTTTGCAGATTCTTTCCCCTTATTACAAAATATTGAATATTGTTCCTATCCTATACAGAAGGTCGTTGTTGTTTATCTACTTGACATACAATATTAATCCCAGTCTCCTAGTTTATCCCTCCCCTTCCCCTTTGGTAACCATAAATTCATTTTCTTTTTAAATTTTATTTTATTTTATTTATTTTTTTTTTTAAATTTTAAAATCTTTAATTCTTACATGTGTTCCCAAACATGAACCCCCCTCCCACCTCCCTCCCCATAACCTGATGTGGTTATATTCTAACGGGAAAGACAGAAAACAATAAACCAATAAGATTGTCCTGGCGAGTGGGTACAGAATGATTGTGTGCAGATACTCAAAGAGTGCAGCAGTGATGCTGGAACTTTGAGTAGTGATACTCAAATAATTTGAATGCAGTGAAGAAGTCTTATTAATGAAGACTCCTTCATACGGGGAGCAGAGTTCTAGGTAGGAAGAATAGCAAGTAAAAAGGCCCTGAGGCCAGAACAATCTTGGTATTTCAAGATTTGTTTAGTTTAATGCAGTAGGAAAAGATGAGTCTGAGTTGTCTGTAAGCCGGCTGCTTCATAGATATATTTAAGGATGTAGAAAGCATTTTCAATGGCAGTAGTAAAAAGCCAGGATTTCCAGGTGGCACAATGGTACAAAATCCACCTGCCAATGAAGGAGAGGCAAGAGACTCAGGTTAGATCCCCAGACTGAGAAAATCTCCTGGAGGAGGAAATGGCAACCCACTCCAGTATTCTTGCATGGAAAATTTCATGGACAGAGGATCCTGGTGGGCTACAGCCCATAGGGTCACAAAGAGCAGGACATGATTGAGCAGAAACATACACAGAGTCAAAAACTATGTGTGGCTTTCATGAGGAAAGACCCTGGTTCTATTACAGTGTTGACATGAGGCTGTCCTTGAATGTGGAATCCTAGTTGGAGTGGTTTGTGTCCTCATCTGAAAAGTTAGGACAATTTCAGTGCTCACTTTGTAGTGTTGTTGTGAAGATCAAAGCCTGTCATGCCTGGAAGTGCTGACCTTAATTTACGTGCTTAACCTGGCACATAGGTTAAGTGCTCAACCTGGCACATAGCTTAAGTGCTCAATATATGCTAGTTCTTATTTGTGATGTTTTATTAAGAACTGGAACTTAAACCTAAGATGTAAAATTCCATCCAAGTGCTTACTCAATGTGACCTCCCTCTCACACCTCTATCCCCGTCTCTAACCCTCCACTCCCATCCCCACACACACGCCCACCCCACTCACATCTGCACCTCCATCTCTATCTTCTTCTCTGTCTCTTTTTCTCCCAGTCTTAATCTCTGTCTCTCTCAGTCTCTGCCTCTGTCTCTCTTTCTCTGTGAATATCTCTTAGTCTATCCTTATGACTTGTACTCTATCTCTGCTTGTTTGTCTTCTCTGCCCCTCACTATCTTTTGTTTCTTCTTTAACCCTCTCTCTGTTTCTTTGTCTTTCACTCTGTTCTGGTTTTTTTCCTTCTATAACCCCTTCTCTCTGTCTCTTTCCTTCCTTCTGCCAGACTGAGAGCCCAGCTGCCCTCTATCGCTGCTATTCAGTTGCTAAGTTGTGTTCTGTTCTTTGTGACTCATGGACTACAGCATGCCAGGTTCCCTTGTCCTTCACTATCTCCAGGAGTTTGCTCAGATTCACATCCCTTGGATCGGTGGTGCTATCTAACCCTTCTATAGGCCCATGAGTAGGCAGCTGTCCATGGTACTGATGAGAACAGTAGGTCCAGGCCTCCATTCCTCTTTGGGGAACAGAGATGGATAACAGTCGCTTTTCCTTGAGCAGTCACTCAGCAGGCACTCTCCAGCTTCTGGTGCAGGGAGCAGAACTTCCCTTAGTGGCACTGGCTTCCCTAGAGCACACACAAGACCCCCATTTGATCATGAGAGCAGCTGCCTTTCTGCCTCCTTCCCACAAACACACTTAATCCTGCCTAGTACATGCTCATACAGCCTCCACAGGGGGGCTGGAGCAGCAGGTGCTTCCTGGTCTCTGGACTGCAGCAAAGCAGACTGGAAGCAGATTTATTTCTCTTGCTCTAGTGGTGCATGGCCGCTCCCCAGTGAGGGACCTGGGGGCTGGCCTTCCAGAAACATGGGAGCTTTCTCCATGGAAACCCTTCTCAAGGAAAACGGTGGCAAAAAGCTGTGCCACTTTATCCCTCAAAGCTCTTTCTTTAATGTCACCTAAAGTGAATTCGATGATGAGAGCCTTGGGATTTCATCTCTCTTGATCCTTTTTAGAAGGTGATGGGTGGAGGGAAGGCTCAGGGCTTGGGGGGAGGAAGAAGTGAAAACGTGATGACATAACTTAAAGCAGCCATGGGTAGATTTCAGTCCTGGTCCTGTCACTAACTCTTTGTGATCTCAGGCACAGGATTGGTGAGTTTCCCCATCTGAAACTGGGAACAAAAATGTATACTTCAGGAGGGCTTCCCTGGTGGCTCAGTGGTAAAGAATCCACCTGCTAGTGCTGGAGACACGGGTTCTGTCCCTGGTCCAGGAAGATCCCACATGCTGCAGAGCAACTAAGCCCATGACCACAACTACTGAGCCTGTGCTCTAGAGCCTGGGATCCGCATCTACTGAGCCCGTGTGTTGCAACTACTGAAACCCGAGTGCTCTAGAGCAACAAGAGAAGCCACTGCAATCAGAAGCTCATGCACCACTACTAGAGAGCTCACCGCAACTAGAGAAAGCCCATGCAGTAATGTTAACCCAGCACAGCCAAAAATAAATAAAATAAAATAAATATATACTTCATCTTCCTCATAGGATCGCTGTGAGGATCAAGCAGAAAATGGGGTGAGAGAATTTGAAAATGAAGTGTTGAGCACATTCTAATAGCTCACAGTTTTTGAGTGCCTTCTAAGGCCAGACTCTACTAAGCTCATGCACTTTCATATGCAATCGTTAAGATGCTAATGAGGTGGTTACTAGTATTGTCCCATCTAAAGGATGAGGACACTGGGGTCCACTGAGGAGTTATGTGTCCTGCCTGAAGTCACACTGAGCTAGTGTGAAAGAGAGAGAAGAGAGTTAGGAAAGGGATTCAGGTCTGTTTGACTCCAAAGTTCTTGTCTCTTTCCTTGTGTCCTTCCCCTGACCCTATCTTGGAGGATAAGCCGTGGATGATGTCCCGGTAGCCCTGTGGTCCTGATGGATTAACTGAGACCCAGGCAGATGGCAGGGCTTGAGTTGGCAGATCCATCCTGGGATGTCCGAGAGGCTGACCTTGGACAAACCAGAGGGCACTTGGAGGAAGAGGGTTTGGAGTTCCTTGCCTCAGGGAGCCCACCATCTGCTCTAAACTCTTTCAGACCAATTACCTTCAGAATCTGCGAATCTTTGGCCGACACTTTTGGGCAGCAGTGGCTAAGGAGACCAGGTGTCTGCCGCCTTGTTTATCCAGAGAGAGCAGAGTTGTGCCTGAAAAAGATGCTTCTGGAAGTCCAGGAGGCATCTTTCCATGGCAACAAAGACTCAGCCTGAGGATTCTGCAACAGCTGGAGCCCTTCTTCTGCCTTCTTTGATCTGCAGCCTCCTCTTCCACCTCCAAGCCACAGACATCAACTGATGGTGCTTATTTTTATTTTGAAGATATCAAGTATGCTTTCATAGTCTTGGGTTCAAAACTCTAAGCCAACCCTTCTGGGATAGACGAAGCAGTGGAGATTGATCAAGGAAGGATTCTGAAGTGAGTTGAGATGAGTTTCTACAACTGAGATGCTCAGCTTCCTAAGTGTGGGTGTGAATTTGGTCACATTTCATACTTTTAACTAAAAATGGGTTTTTGCCCATTGCTTGCCATATTTAAAAAAATCTTAGCAAATCTCTCAGGGTTTTGGGATTATAAAAGAAAACTCAGAATACACTCCGTCCAAAATGGTCAGTCTGGCTTCTGGATGCTTGTGCTGATAGAACTAGGAACCACAACCAATCTACCAACAGACAGGCTGGTATCAGCTGCCGTTGTTGCTGTTGCAACACACAATAGTTGTTGGAAACTGGTCTGGCACAAGGCCATGTCTCCTGTCCTTGCTCGTACTGTTCTGCTTGCTGGTTCAGATCCCTCCACTGATCAAGTCATTCTCAGGAAAGACCCTCTCTCTTTTGTGCTGCTCTGGATTCAAGGCACTCCACAGTGGGACTCCTGAGCCAACAGTTCTCTGGTTCACCCTTGTGTTCTTGTCACATGGTGAGCTGGCAGTGAGGGTTCTGTTAGCCTCAGCCAAACACAGTGACAAGACCAACACTCTCTCGTACTAGCTTGGATCACCCCTCTAGGCTGCCCCATCCCCTGAGGGGGGCTCTCAGCCTTGCAGTGTCATTTCTTGCTGGTTGATCTTAGTCAGGATCAACAAAGATTCTGAAAGGTTTGAATCTCACAGTGGAAGAGGGCAACGTTGGCATATTTGCTGAGAAGCTACCCCAGGAGCCAATCTCCAAGACACCTTCCACTTGCCAAGGACTGTTGGCAGGAACAGTCAATGTGTTAGCCAGAAATCTGTCCAGTTGCAGCCCTCCCTTGAAAGGCAATGGGTTTTATATTTTATACAGCAGCCAGGGGAGTTTTCCCAGAACAATTCACCTACGTGGAGAAGTAACTGCAACATTTAAATTTCACCCCCCTAGAAATGTTTCAGTTCTGCCTGATCAGGTATCCCGTTGCACTTACAAGAAGCCAAGAAGAGGCCCTGACCCTTCAAGTCTCCATTTTCCTGCTCTGATTAGTTCCTGAGCCCAGTGCCTGAGTCTTTGTTCAAGTTTTGGGCTTGGTCTCTTCTCCAAGCTCTAGTGAATAACTCAGTCACCGGCCCCCTTCCTAGAAGTGAAGCCTTGTCTTGCTCTGGCCTGTTTTTCATCTGATTGTTTCTGGCCTTGGTGGGTGGGTAAAGGCGGGGGGTGTCTACTTTTTTTCCCCACGTTTTAAAATAAAACCTATTTTGGAGTAATTCTGGATTTACACGAAAATTGTAAAGATAGCACAGGCAGTCCCTGTACTCTCTTCACCCACTTCCTCTGATGCTAGCATGTTATGTAACTCAGTACTTCTGTCAAAAGGAAGACACTGACGTTGATACAGTGCTGTTAACTGAACTTGCGCCTGTGCCCAGTCACTCGGTCATATCTGACTCTTTGGGACCCTGTGGACTGGATTCCACCAGGCTCCTCTGTCCATGGAATTTCCCAGGCAAGAATATCGGGATGGGTTGCCGTGCCCTCCTCCAGGAGATCTTCCTGACCCAGAGATCAAATACACGTGTCCTGCACTGGCAGACTAATTCAATACTACTGAGCCACCTGGGAAGCCCCATTAATTGAGCTAGAGACTTTATATGGATTTTACCAGTTTTGCTACTAATGCAGTTTTTCTGTTCCAGAGTCCATTCCAGGGTACCACAATGTATTTGAGAAAAGCATGTATTGAATAGATTGCCGTGGGAATTTGCTGTTTGATGCAGGGAACTCAAAGCCAGAGTTATATGACAACCTATGGGGTGGGGGAGGAGGCGGTGGGGGTAGAGAGGGTGGTGGGACGGAGGTTTAAGAGGAAGGGGACATATATATATATACCTATGGCAGATTCAGGTTTGGCCATATGGCAGAAACCGTCACTATACTTTTAAAGTAATTATCCTCCAATTAAAAATAAAATAAAATTAAAAAACAAAAGCATCTACTTTTTTGTTTTATTTTTAAAAAATTAATTAATTAATTTATTTTACTTTACAATATTGTATTGGTTTTGCCATACATTGACTTGAATCCACCATGAGTGTACATGTGTTTCCCATCCTGAACCCCCCTTCCACCTCCCTCCCCATCCCATCCCTCTGGGTCATCCCAGTGCACCAGCCCTGAGCACCCTGTATCATGCATCAAACCTGGACTGGCGATTCATTTCACGTACGATATTTTACAGGATTCTCCCATATCATCCTGCCCTCGCCCTCTCCCACAGAGTCCAAAAGACTGTTCAATACATCTGTGTCTCTTTTAAGCATCTATTTTTTATCACTGTGCCCCCAGAGTCCAGTCCAAGGCTTGCTTGGCACCAAAAGGGTGTGAATGAATGAATGAATGAGTGAATAAGTGCTAACCAAGGACAACCCTTCCACCTTGATTAGTTGCTATGAGGCCTCTTGGCTGTGTTCCCCATACATCTCGGCATCTTGGGAAACCCCAGAGGTTCACTGAGGCCCAACCACCTGAGGCCTAGTCAGTTTTGCTGCTGAGACAGCTTCTCAGGGCTTGCCTTAGATCACCCTGTCACTATTGCCCTGGCTGCTCTGCCAGGCTGGGAATAACGGTCCAAATCATGATTCTGCATCTTTCCTTCCCACGCCTGTAGGGAGAGTGTGTGCTTTCTTGGGGATGTGTGGGGATGTCTGACATAGCAGCTTCGAAGATGGGTGCACCCTCGAAATATTGAGAAATGGTCACAGATCCCTGGAGCTTACTTCAGGGATGGCCAGTATCTTCTGTGGCTTCACGAATTCCCCTTATTTCTATGTCAGTCAGGACTCAATCATAGAAGCTAAAAAATGTCGAGTTTTCTAGAAATAGAGATACAGGAAGTTGCCATTATGCAATTGTGGGAACCAATTAAGACCTCCATGTAAGGTTGTTGCTTCTGTGTCTGCATTGGATCTGAAGTCACTTGCAGCCAGCAAAGCCGACTGGTGGAAAGGAGAATTGGAGGTGAACTTGGGGAAAGCAAAGACAAGTTGCAAACCATGAAGACAACTGGAACCAGTGACGTGCCAGAGCTTGTAAGACTGTCTTGTGAGAGCTGGTTATTAAATTTTTAGGAATTCTGTGATGCAGTTGTTAAACACAGTGATTATAAAAATTAAATTAGATGAACTTACAATTAAATAAATTGCATTAAAAATAAAGCTCATTGCTTCCTAATTATTCTGCTATGACCTATTACCTATGCTCTTGGAATAATTTACATCAACTTTATCTGTATGGTGGAAATACTATATAGAGGTATGCTACTGGACCCCTCTTCCCAACTTCATGTTCAGCGGTGTTGTGTTGGCAGCTTGCAATTAGCCCTGTGGGGATATTTATATGATTGAAATTGGCAAATACTCAAGTCAGGCCTTGGTAAATTATTTTATAAGTTGCCTAGACCTAAGAAGTTGATGGACAGAACATGAATAAAACAAATTAAACTTAAAAACGTCTAATATTTGTAGCAGTTACACTGCGGGTAAAGGAAATACTCCTTTGGTATTCAAAACTACTTTTCAGCCTAGCAAAGGTGTAGGTTACAACACAGAAGAGCAGGTGAAATTCTTCAACTATCTTCGCTGTTTCACTTTTGTCTTGCTTGTTACTGTCATTGTGGACAATGTCCCCCAAGATTCACTCTGGAACTGCACCTGGAGAGAAGGTTGTCCGACACGTAGCAGCACACTGTTGATTGTGTCTGTTTCTTGTGGCCTCCAGTCTCGATGACACAGGTGATGTGGGGGAGAAGCTGGCATCCTTTGTTGCCAAGCTGAACACATGCCTGGCCCAAGACAAAGAAAAATGGAAGGAAGAGAGCCAGGAGGAGCTGGAAGAGGTAAGCCAGGTGCTCCCCCACGTCAGCCAATGAGAGACGGTTGTGTGTGAATGGCAAGACTGCCTGGAGTCTTTCTGCCTCCCAAATCTCATGCATCTCATGTCACCCTCAACTTGGAAGCCAGCTTCCCCTGGCGGCTCAGTGGTAAAGAATCTGCCTACAATGCAGGAGCCTCAGAAGACACAGGTTAGAAGATCCCCTGGAGGAGGGCACAGCCGCCCCCTCCAGTATTCTTGCCTGCAGAATCCCATGGACAGAGGGACCTTGTGGACTACAGTCCATAGGGTTGCAAAGAGTTGGACAGGACTGAAGTGACTTAGCACTGCATTGCCCTGCACTTGGAAGCACACAGAAAAGGGAAATCTGAGAACCGTGGTTCCAGCTGAGCCAAGCTGACTTGGCGCCACACATTTCCTGACTCCAAGACATGATGTGAGGCTGGGTTGAAGACTTCCTTGGGTGACACAGCTGTCCCAGGGCCGGAAGGGGTCCAGCTCTGGCTGTCAGCAGTGTGCTGGTAGGTACCTGCCACATCCAGCACCAGGATCAGGGGTGTGGAGAATACGGCTGCTGTGCCAACGCTCTGCTTGCATCTTCAGTTCAGAGGGCGGGGCTGGGATGTCCTGGGAGCCAGGATTCTAAAAGAGTAAATTAATTCTCTGCACCAGAATACTGGAGTGGGTAGCCATTCCCTTCTTCAGGGGATCATCCCAATGCGAGGATTGAAACCAGGTCTCCCACATTGCAGGAAGATTCTTTACCAGTTGAGTCACCAGGGAAGCCCAAAGGAATAAATGGGAGGACTCATATTAAGAGATGTCTAAATAAGTCTTTCAGGGGGCACTCTCTGTTAATGACCGTGACAGGTATGACAAAGCACTGAGGGCCTGGGAAGGAGAAACCATGAAGAACTTCCTTCAGGGGAGACCTCTGGGATGAGCGAGTGGTCCCCCCACCACCCCTGGGCCAGCTGAGTCCCAGTCATCAGAGGAGAGGCGGGGCTCATGGAGGTACTTCTACCGTGTGGTCTTGTGATCAGGCAACCTGGATCCTCTCCATGGGCTGGCTTCTGGGCTGCCTGTCAGCACCTGCTAAGGCTTCCATGGACTCCATCTGCTTTGACAACAGGAAGGTGTCCGATTCAGGGCTGCAAGGGCCAGGCTTTCATTTGCTTGGCTGTGAGTGTAGTCAGATGGGCCAATGTTGGCTCCAGTGTCTAAGTCAGGGACTGAGCTGGGAGGCTTCACTGAAGCATGACCTTGGCCAGCTGGTCCCCTGACAGGTGCCAAGTCACAGGTGGGTAAGATACTTCCTGGGGGAGGGGCCCTGGAAAGGGCTGAAAAGGGGACAGGAAGAGTTGGTTCAGCCAACTAACATGATTGTGTCACTTTCTTCTTCATTGAGAGTGAACTAGAACCCCACCCCTGAGATCCCCCACCCTGTGTCACACCTAGGGTGATGTGGGTAAAACCGGCCCTTGCTGCCTACCCATGGTAGGTGCTTCATCACGGGCATGGGCACATGAGCCACTCAAAGCAGGGCAGCTGGAGGGGTGGAGGGCAGAGGCATTGCCTGCAGCCCGTCAAACCCACTCCTCTAGGACCCAGTGTTCCTGTGCCTGCCACTTGCCCGTGACACATGTCTTTAGGTGGTTCGGCTTCCAACCCATTGTAATCCTCTTGTCCTGATCATGTCCTGGGGCTCCAACAATCCTCTTCTTTCCCTAATGCACTCTGGGCTCAGCGAGTGATGCTTGCTCTATGCACAGAGCTCCAGCTGAACACTCTGGACCAGGCTGCCAGCACTCTTAGGCCCGCTTGGCTGGTCATTAGAACACAGAGACCTTCCTGACAACCCCAGTGCTGCTGTCTGACCAGGCTGACCTTGTCATTAGGGCAGGCAGAGACTCATTTGTCACACGAGAATGGGGTGAGTACCCTTTAGGAAGGCAAAGAGCAGTCTCTTTTATCCACAGCTGCTTTGGGCTGCAATCCTGCCTGCTCCGTCCCTCCTTCCCTCCCTTCCTTCTTTCTTTCCTCCTGTCACCTCTCCTCTTCCCCATGATGGAATGCCACGAGATGGTAATATGACGATCTGAGGACCCAGGGACTTCATCCTGTGTAAAGACTAAGATTCCCAAGGTCTTCCAAAGACTCATTCACTTACATGTCAGGTGGTGGCTGCTGACTGTTGGCTGGGGCCTCAGTTTCTCTCCACATGGTCTCTCCCTGTGGGCTGGTTTGAGCTTTCTGACCGCATGATGGCTGACCTCTCCAGAGTGAACTTTCTCAAAACAGCACCAATGCGGTGGAAGCATTATCCTTCTTATGACCCAGGCTCACACAGCATTACTTGCACTGAACTCTGGTTGGTGGTTGGAGCTGTCCCTAAACCCGATTAGTTTCAGGGGGTGGGAAGCGTAGATCCTGCCCGTCAGAAGGATGACTATGGAAGTCATCTTGCATGAGTAACATGGGAGTGAGGGATGTGGCAGCGTTATTTAAGAAATACCGCTGCCATAGAGACAAACTAACTGTCTCCCTTTTTAAATATTTATTTAGGAGACTCGGGTTTGATCCCTGGGTCAGGAAGATCCCTGGAGAAGGAAATGACAACCCACTCCAGTATTCTTGACAGGAGAATTCTGTGGACAGAAGAGCCTGGTGGGCTGCAGTCCGTGGGGTTGCGAAGAGTCGGACATGACCGAGCAACTAAACACTTCACTTTCATTTATTCTTTTGGCTGAGTTGGGTCTTAGTTGTGGTGCATAGGCTTCCGTAGTTGCAGCTCTTGGGCTTAGTTGCTCTGGGGCATGTGGGATTTTAGTTCCCTGACCAGGGATCGAATCCTTGTCCCCTGGATGGCAAGGCAGATTCTTAACCACTGGACCATGAGGGAAATCCCCAAGTAGTCGAGATTTTGATACCCAAACCTTGATGCTGCTGCTGCTGCTAAGTCGCTTCAGTCGTGTCCGACTCTGTGCAGCCCCATAGACGGCAGCCCACCAGGCTCCCCTGTCCCTGGGATTCTCCAGGCAAGAACACTGGAGTGGGTTGCCATTTCCTTCTCCAATACATGAAAGTGAAAAGTGAAAGTGAAGTCGCTCAGTCATGTCCGACTTCAAGTAAACTGGTTGCACCCTGTGGGTGGTTTTCTCTCTTCTAATCTTCTGAGGTCTGAACAGCTTCACATCCACAAGGGTTAATCTTACTGATACAATGCAAGGAAAAACCAACACCAGGGAGAGTAGGTCTGGAGAGTAGGAGAAAGAGATGTTCTCTAAGTCCAAAGGCTTAAGTTTCCCAGGCTGTCATCCTGTGCCCTTCTAGTCTTGGGCAGTGGCCGTCGGCCTGACTGTCTGCAATAATTAGGGTTCTCCAGTGACACTGAACCAGTAGCATATTTACACACACACATACAATGTACACACTCACATGCATATGCATGCATGCCAAGTTGTGTGTCCAACTCTTTGTGACTCCATTGACTGTAGCCCGCTAGGCTCCTCTGTCCATGGGATTCTCCAGGCAGGAATACTGGAGTGGGTTTCCGTGCCCTCCTCCAGGGGATCTTCCCCACCCAGGGATCGAACGTAAGTCTCCTGCATTGCAGCTAGATTCTTCTCCATGTGAGCCACCAGGGAAGCCCATATTCAGTATGTATATTTTACACACACACACACACACACACACACTCAGTGGTACATGTATATGGTATACACACACACTTGCACACACTCCCAATATTATCATAAGGGATTGGCTCATGTGATTAAAGATGGAGGTTGACAAGTCCCACAGTCTGCAAAGTGAGTCAGCAAGCTGGGGACTCCAGACAGCCTCATAGGTTAGTTTCAGTCTGGATCTGAGAGTTCGAGATCTGGAAAGAGCCAGTGTTTGAGTTTGAGTCTGAAGGCAGGAAAAATCCCATCTGCAGTCAGTCAGCCAGGAGGAATTCTCTCTTTTTCAGGGGAGGGTCAGCCTTCTGCTCTATTCAGGCCCCACCGACTGGATGAGCCTCACCCATCATGGGGAGGACAACATGTTGGGCTGAGTCTGCTGAATTAAATGTTCGTCTCATCCCAAGACGCCCCCACAGAGACATGCAGAAGAATGTTTGACCAGATATCTAGGCACCCCTGGTCCAGCCATGTTGCTCCATTACATTAACCATCACACTGTTGTGTAGGAGAGAGGCCTTAGAGAGCAGAAACACGTTGGCCAACAGGAAAGAGAAGCTTCTCCATCTGCTGAAAATCCTGCCTCAAGAAATGTCAGGCCAATTAGTGTTCTGAAATCCAGTGAACCAGAGTAGGCCTCCTCCCTCTTAGTGAGTAAACTTACCTCCTTCTTGCATTTGATTTGGATCCAGCCCTGCAGGGGATTTCCCTGGTAGCTCAGACAGTCAAGAATCTGCCTGCAATGTGGGAGACCTGGGTTCGACCCCTGAGTGGGGAAGATCTCCTGGAGAAGGGCATGGCACCCCACTCCAGTATTCTTGCCTGGAGAATTCCAAGGACAGAGGAGTCTGGCGGGCTACCGTCCATGGGGTTGTAAAGAGTCAGACATGACTGAGTGCCTAACACACTATTCTGACATCATTCTTGCAGTGAGTGAGGGATCAGGGAACAGTACTTCAGGCCTTCTAAAAGCAAGCTGCCATTCATTCACTGGGCACGGAATTGAGGCACATGCTGGCCAGTGGGGAACCATAAGGAGGATCTGACCAGTCCCTGCCTTGCAGGAGCCCACCATCTAAGGAGGAAGAGAGGTGTGGCTGGCAAGTAAGAGAGGCTCCCATCCAGACAGTCCTCTAAATGGCCACCAAGTCATCTCATGGCACTATACTCCTCCAGAACAGCTTTGGCTGCTCACTGTTCATGCCATTCCTTGGCATGGCATCGTAAGCCCCTCACTTGACCCTCAGCCTCTTGTCTAACCACCCACAGTGTCTCTCCACCTTCCTGTGCTCCCCCCGACTCCACTCTGCCTCTTAGGTCCTAGAGGCTCACATGTTCCTTCAGCCAGAATGTTCTTTCGGCTCCCCTGCCTGCTAGGTCCTTTCATTTCCCTTAACCCACGTCCGGCACTGCCTCCTCCACAAAACCCTCCTGTTATAGCAACACGATGGCCCCTTTTGCTTCCCTCCCACATCATATGGCTTGTATCTTTATTCAACACTGTTGATGACATGTTTGTTGACGGCAACAGCCACTGTTCACAGAGAACCGCATGTGGACGGCGCTGTGCCAAGCACTCTATGGATGTTATCTCCACGTAATCCTTTCGTGAACCCTGGATGCAGGTGTTTGAATCTCTTTTACCCAGAGGAGGAAATAGAAGCTCAGAAACAATTCAGCATCAGGGTCCCAAGGTCACATAGCTGGTCAGTGGCAAAGGTGGAATTTGAATGGAGGTTGCTCTTCGCCTAAGATCTACTGCCTGCCTCCTTAGCATCAGTGAGGACTGTGTGAATGTCAGTTTCCAGGACTAAGATTGGAGAGGATGGAAGAGAGTTGGGGACTCTGGGGGTCTGTGTGAGTGTAGCTGTTTTTCAGAAGATGGTGGAATGGTAGCCCTGTGGGCTGTGTCCTCCAGAGAGCGCTGATTCTTCTGAGAAGGCTGCTCAGCTGAGCAGTCAAAAGCACCTGCCCCAGCTAGTGAAACCAGCCCCCCTTGCGTTTGGTGTGAAATTGGCTCATGGGCACAGCTCCGCCTCCCACCTCCTCAGACTCAGACAGGAAGACTGTCAGCCTTGTCTTGTCACGTCTGACTGACTGAACGACAGCAATGACACATGTGTGGGAGGTGCTCAAGCAGGGGATCCCTTAATAGATCCGGCGCCTCTCAGCCCTGAGGCTTGATATCCACTGGTTGGGGGCGGGGAGGGAAGCGTCAATGTACAAGGACCCGTCAGCCTCTGCGGGGACCGGGTGAGGAGAGTGAGACACTCCCAGAATTTAAGAGGACATCAACCAAAAACAAAAACAAAAACAAAAACAACAAAAAAAAACAGCTCAAGAAACCAAGATAATGATATTTCCATACAATATTTGGAAACCAAAATGAATGCAAAATATCTGTGATTCAAAGTCTTTTCCCTGACTTTTGAGGGGCAGAGTTGTGTGATCTGGGCTTCCCTGGTGGCTCAGCAGTAAAAAACCTGCCTGCAAAGCAGGAGAGCTGGGTTCGGACCCTCGGTTGGGAAGATCTCCTGGAGGAAGGATGGCAACCCACTTCAGGATTCTTGCCTGGAGAATACCATGGACAGAGGAGTCTGGTGGGCTACAGTCCATAGTGTTGCAAAGAGTTGAACACAACTGAAGTGACTTAGCACACATGCACGCACACTCACTGTGTGATCTGATGAAAAGGGGAGCTGGCTTCCCACGGCTCTGAGTTTCCAGGGATCTAGAATCCTCTGCTTCTCTCTGATCCAGTGGAACCGACTTGTGTTCACTCATTCCTTTGCTCACTCCGCGAGCATCTATGTAGTATTTTGCTATGCAGATAAGCATATCATTTGCAAATAATGATAAATTTGTTTATAGCTTCCTTTCTAGTCCTTTCTACCCCTGTCTCTCTAGAATTAGCTAGACT
Source organism: Capra hircus (assembly GCF_001704415.2). NCBI lineage: Eukaryota > Metazoa > Chordata > Mammalia > Artiodactyla > Bovidae > Capra > Capra hircus. The sequence goes on along the minus strand of NC_030826.1, from coordinate 25,786,393 downwards.
TCCAGTACAATTTTGAATAGTGCTGCCAATGAAAGTCTCAGTTGTGTCTGACTCTTTGTGACCCCATGGACTGCAGCCCACCAGGCTCCTCTGCCCATGGGATTCTCCAGATAAGAATATTGGAGTGGATTGCCATTCCCTTCTCCAAGGGATCTTCCCAACCCGGGGATCGAACCTGGGTCTCCCATACTGCAAGCAGATTTTTTACCATCTGAACCATGAATCACTCTGATCTTTTTCCCGATTTCGTTGGGAAGGAGTGTAAAATTTCATCATGAATTATAATGTTTGCTGGCAGCTTTTGCTATGTTTTTATTAAGTTGTGGAAATTATATTCTATTTGAATTTTGCTAAGAGTTTTTAACATCACAAATGGACGCTGAATGCTATTGAATGCTTTTGTGATCCTTTTGGTATGATTGTACAATATTTTCTTCTTCATCTGCTAATATGTTGAATAGTACCAACAGATTTCCTAATATTGAGTTTCTTTGTCTTTCTGGGATAGCAGGAAGTCATATTTTATATTCTGCTGAAATGGATTTGTCTCTGCTTTATTTAGGATTTCTAAAAATTTGTATTAATAACTAAGTTTGAACTGTGATTTTTTTTTGGGTCTGTCTTTGGTAGTAAGATCACATGAGCCTTATGAACTGAGAAGATAGTCCCCCATCTCCCAGTTCTCTGAAATGTTTTGTGTAAAGTAGGAATTACCTATCTCTTGAAGGTTTTCCAAAACTTGCTTCTGTAACTGGGCTTGGTGTCTTTGGGAAGATGGAGAAGTTTTTGACTAATCTATTTTATATATATATAAATAATAATATATGTATAATATTTTAGAGACTTTTTGGTTTATTCAATTTTTAAAGTTTTTCTTGTCAATTTTCTTAATTTCTGTTTTTTTTTTATAGAAAATTGTCCATGTCATCATTGTCATGAAGTTGGTCATAGGTTTTTTTTTATGATTTCAAATATTTATTGTATCTTTTTTCCCCTTGTTTGAAATCTATTTTGTTAATGTTTTAGTTTTAAGTTTTGATTTAATCATCCCTAATACTTTCTCTGGGTCTTCCCAGGTGGCTCAGTGATAAAGAATCCGCCTGCCAAGCAGGAGATGTGGGTTTGATCCCTGAGTTGGGAAGATCCCCTGGAAAGGAAACAACAATCCACTTCAGTATTCTTGCCTGGAGAATCCCATGGGCAGAGAAGTCTGGCAGGTTACAGTCCATTGGGTCACAAAGAATTGGACACGATTTAGTGACTAAACGACACCAACAATACTTTATTTCACTAATTTTTCCTGTCATCTTTACTACCTCCTTTGTTTTACTTCCTAGCTTCCCGAGTTAGACAAGGAACTTATTTACTTTGCAAAATTTTAATTTTAAAATTTGAATAAAAACATTTTTTTTTGGCTACTCCATGTGGCTTGTGGGAGCTTAGGTCCCTGACCAGAGATGGAACCTGGGCCCCTGCAGTGAAAGTGCAGAATCCTAACCACTGGACTGCTAGGAAATTAATTTACTTTTAATCTTTCTTGGTTTTAAATAAATACACTGAAAGCTAAATTTTTCCTCTAGATATGATTTTAATCATGTCCCACAAATTTAACATGAAGTATAGCCACCGTCATTTGCTTTTAAATAGTTCATAAATTTCTATTGTCAATTTCTTTTTAATTCATTTTGTTCAGGAGTGTGTTTTTTCTTTTCTAAATGCATTTTAAACTGCTTTCACTGTTGAATTCAAATATAGTTGCACTGATTGAGAACAGTCTGTGTGACATGGGTTCTTTCCAATTTGTCAATACTGTCTTTGTGACCTAGTGCATAGTCAATTTTTATAATGTTCTTGGTGTGCTTGAAAATAATGAATATTCCATGCTTACTGGGAGCAGGTTTCCAGATTTATCTATTAGATCAATATTTTAATTATGTGGTTCAAATAATCAATATCCTTACTGTGTGACCTATTTTTTTCTGGGGATGTACACTCAACTCTTCTGTGATTGGATATTTGTCATCAATACTGTCTAGTAACTCTTCCAGGTTTTACTTTATGTATTTTGAGACAAGATACTTAGATGGTAGAAGTTCATGATTATTCTATTTCTTTGGTGGAATGTGTTCTTTTTAAAATCATTATGCATTATGTATTGTCTGTCTTCATTTTTCTATTTTGCCTCAAATTTTGTCTCATTTTAGTTTTGATATATTAGTTTTCTTTTACTTTTTCCTTGGTATTTTTTGTTGTTGTTGTTGCTTTATTTTAGATTTTCCCTGTCACTTGTAAACAATGTGTAATTGGATTAAAAAATTCTTAATCTGATAGTCATTTCTTTAACAGATGAATTGAATCTACTAACTTTATTTTATGGTGATTACTAGCATACTATGTATATCATCTTATTTCATTTTTTTTTTAACTTATATGTTTCTACTTTTCTATTTATTCATTTGACTGTGCCAGGTGACTCATTTATTTGTTTACTTATTTGTTTGTTTATTTATTTGGCCATGCCAGGTCTTAACTGTGGCATGTGGGATCTTTAGTTGTGGCGTGTAGGATCTAGTGCCCTGCCCAGGGAACAAACCCAGGTTCTCTGCATTGAGAGCACAGAGTCTCAGCCACTGGACCATCAGGGAAGTTCCTATTTTTCTACTTTTCAGCTATCATTAGACTGCTCAGAGGTTAAAGCGTCTGCCTGCAATGTGGGAGACCTGAGTTCAATCCTTGGGTCAGGAAGATCCCCTGGAGAAGGAAATGTCAACCCACTCTAGTATTCTTGCCTGGAGAATCCCATGGACGGAGGAGCCTGGTGGGTTACAGTCCACGGGGTTGCAAAGAGTAGGACATGACTGAGCGACTTCACTTAGCTTGATAAAGTTTTCTTTTTCCATTTCTCCCTACTCCTGCTAGCCTGGAAACTGTAAATTGTATTATTATTCTTTTAGCAATGACCTTTATATTTCCAGTGTTTCTCTTGCTATTAATTTTTCTGATATAGTCAAAGTTATTCATTATTTCTATTTTTCTTCAGATAAGACCTTAACATGCTTTACCCACAGAACCCCTAAATCTGTTGATGATCCAGGGGATCTTCCTGACCCAGGGATTGAACTTGGGCCTTCTGACCTGCAAGAGGATTCTTTACTATCCGAGCCACCAGGGAAGCCCATAGATGTTAATATATAGTAATTATATTATAATTGAATAGCATTATTTAGCAATTAATTAAATGTCTAAGCATATTGTACCAATTTCAATTTCATCTTTGTTTCTTGCATGACACTTTTCCCCTTTGATTTCTCTTTTCTTCTTGCTAAAGTACTATTTTTGTCACTTCTTTGAGTTAGTTTCCTTGTGTGGTAAACATTTAGTCTTTTATGTTTGAAAATGTCTTGATTTAACTTTCAATCTTTAACCATTTTTTTTTTACAGTATTGACTTATTTATTCATTCACTATTCTTTTTCTTTTCCCTTGGCCATGAACATGTGGAATGTTGGTTCTCTGACTAGGGATCGAACCCAAGTCCACTGCATTGAAAATGCTGAGTCTTAACCACTGGACCACCAGGGAAGTCCCTCACTTTCAATCTTGAATGATAGTTTAGCTTGGGGTATAATTCTAGACTGCCTCTTGTTTTCACTCAGACCTTTGGAAATTTAGCTGCATCGCCTTCTGTCCTCTAGTGTGGTGATGAGAAATCTGAAGTCTTTGTTCTATTTTTGCATCTGATAATTTTTTTAGAATGACTTTTTCTCTACCTTCAATGTTCTTTAGTTTCACTAGGTATATAATTAGATGTAGCCTAAAAAACTTTATTCTATTTAGCCTTCAGTATACATGTTCCCTTTGAGGACCCACATTTTTCTTCAATTCTGGAAAATCCTTACCCCTTATCTCTTTGAAAATTGCTTCCTTACAATGCCTCCTATTCTTTTATTTTGGAACTCTCATTAGACACATGTTTGAGCCAGTTTTTAATAGTTCTTTAATATTTTATTTCCTTAATTCTCTGAGTTGTGGTCTGAGTTATTATAATAGCACCATCATTCAATGTATTCATTCTCTCTTTAACTTTATCCCCTAACATTGATCACTTCTATTGAAAAAAAGTTAAATGCCTATTTTGTGTACAGCATTTCTAACAGGTTCTTCTTTTAAATACTTCTGATGTTGCTTCATTTCTGCTTGTTTTGTTTCACAATTTCTTAATGTTATGATTCATGTTATTTCTTCTTTTATCCGTCACAGGTCGCAAATAATCAGAATAATCATTTTCTCATGGCTCTGTTATTCTGCTTTGCTCTGGGGTGAATTAGCCTCCTGCATATTGGCTTTGCTGGCCTTCTTAGTGCTAGACTTCTCCACGTCTTTTGGAACTTAGCTTTTGAGAAATATCTTGAATGGGGCTCCCCTCCACCCGCCTCAATGCCATGTTCCCTCTTTTGTAGTCATCTCCAACCCCTTCACTGAGGCCTCCATCCAAGGGTCTTCTCTCATTTGGGTGGTTGAGGCTCCTACTCTTTGTGGAGATAGAAGGGGTTGCAGATTCATGAGCCTGGATGGCTTGACTGGGTCCTGGCTGGAAGGTTGCTCCTTCCTACTCCCATCTTTCTAATCACAGACTTCAGGCAAACCCTAACATAAACTAGAATACATTGCAGTTTGTTTTCTAATTCTGTTCTATGGTAGGAAAACCCCATGCCAGACCAGTGAGCTTGGATCAGAATCCATACCTCCTGCATTTTTAATCCCTTGTACCCAACAAGATAGAGTTCCCAGCCATCTCTGTCTACCTCTTGGCCCCAACCCCATCAGATCCGCAACTTTTCCAGCCTTTTCTCTTTGTTCTTGTCTACTGTATCTAGTCCAGAGGGATATCTATCTTGCTTTTGAAAGTGGCTATGACTTTTCAGTTCTCACTATTTATATTTTATCTATGAGTACCATGTGTGTTGGGATCAGAGGAAGGGCTCACAGCATGAACTTTGAGTGCCATCCTGACCGGCAGACTCTTTTAGTCTCAGAACCACTTTTTAGCTTCTTTTTTTCAAACAAAATATTATTACTTGCAACCTAAAACATCCTAACTGATAGAAGCACCCTTCTTATAAGATTGTTTTGGAGATTACATGACATTTTCCCAATACAAACTCTCTGAGCAATGTCCAACACAGAAAAAAGCTTGATAAAAAGCAGCTATTACATTTTAGTAAATATTAATTTATTTACCTGGCTATGCCAGGTCTTAGTTGCCATGATCTTCATTACAGCATGTGGGTTCTTTAGCTGCTGCTCATGAACTCTTAGTGGTGGCATGCGGGATCTAGTTCTCTAACCAGGGATTGAACCTGGGCTCTTTGCATCGGGAGCCCAGAGTCTTAGTCCCTGGACCACCAGGGAAGTCTCCAAAGAAGCTATTACTTTTATGGTTTAATTGTCTGCCTATCCCCACATGCTTCTGCTCACTCTGGGTTCGGCCCAGTGAAACCTGTGTAAGGAGTATTTTATTGGGTTGTGTCTGTCCTTGATCATATGGATATTCTTCCGTCAAAAACACCGGTTTTCTTTCTCTCTCTTCCACTCTCTTTAATAAGATCTTTTATGTTTCTTCTTTTAGAAATACAATTTCCTCCAACTTTTAAATGATAGCTTGAAAAAATCATTGACTGAGTCCCAAGTCATTAGTTTAAGTCCCACTCATGACAGGACAGGACCTTGGGGAAATCTCTCATCTCTAAGCCCCAGTTCCCTCACAGCCAAATGAGGTGATGACTGTTCAGTGCAAGATTTCCCTGAGATAATGGAGGTGAAGCTCTTGGCAAACTTTGAAATCTGTGCAAATTTGAGGAAAAATAATTATGTTCACCTTTATTAAATATTACATCATATTGTTTAGCTTTCACAACAATGCTCTCCAGAAGAACTCTTTTTATTCTTATTTTCACAAGAGGCTTAGAAAAGAATAGTGACTTGATGAGGAAACTATATAGTAATATATATACAAATACATTATAAATTATATAGTTATATATATATAGATAAATACATTACAAATCTTGGACTTCCTGGTAAAGAATCCACCTGCAATGTGGGAGACCTGGGTTTGATCCCTGGGTTGGGAAGACTCCCTGGAGAAGAACATGGCAACCCGCTCCAGTGTTCTTGCCTGGAGAATCCCCATGGACAGAGGAGCCTGGTGGGCTGCAGTCCATGGGGTTGCAAAGAGTTGGACAGGAAAGAGTGACTAAGCATAAAACACACACAAATACACTGCAAATTATATAGTAATATATGTATAGATATGGGCTTCCCTGGTGGCTCAGTGGTAAAGAATCTGCCTGCTAATGCAGGAGACCTGGGTTCTGTCCCTGGATCGGGAAGATCCCCTGGAGAAGGCAATGGCTGCAAACTCCAGTATTCTTGCCTGGGAAATCCCATGGACAGAGGAGCCTGATGGGCTGCAGTCCCCTGGGTTGCAAAAAGGGTTGGACTTGGCTTAGCAACTAAACAACAACAAACTATATATAAAAAGTAGTGTCTGAACAAGATTTTAGGGTGGTTCTTCTCCCAAAGCATCACAGACCCTGGAGAGAGGGTGTGAGGGATTTTGAGTGGCATGTCTGTCTGCTTGGATCCAGGGTCTGAGGACTGGTGGCTTTGGAGAGGGAGCTGGCTCCCCAAGTGCTGGGGACTGACAGCCCACGGGGGACTGAGGTGGTTGCCGTCTGCCAGCTCTGAATTCTGCCCGCAAACACTCTTCCTGCTTCTCCCGGGATTGCTATGGAAACCTGGACAAAGCCTTTCTCTCCGTGCTCAGCTTTACTGGGTGTTTTCCCTCCTGGCCTCCAAGCTTACAAATCATTCTTTCCTGCATGCAGATCAGGTGGTTCTCCTGGGCCCTGTCTGGGCAGGGTGACTGACAAGTCAATTTGGTCAGACAGTTGCTTGTGCTGTTTCCCTAGTGAAACGAGCTCTTTATTTGGGTTCCTGGTGAACTGGGTTTGAGCTGGGACTGGGACCAGGAAGGCTGAGGAGGGGATCCCCAGAGGGCCTTCTTTTTTCCAGGAGACACCAAGAGAAAGGTGGGAATCTAAACCCCCAGGTCTGAACAGGGAGCTGGAGGTATGCTGAGATGGGGCTGGTGACATCATTCCCATTTTACAGATGACTCCTAGGCATCAGGGAGCTGAGTTGCTTTACCCAAAACCACAAGACTTGAGTGGCAGAACCAGGACTCCACTTGAAGTCTTGGCATTGAGCATGCCACTCCTTCTGCTGCTTAAGGCAAGGGAGAAATGAAAGTGGCCTTTGTCCGATTTGGGTATTTCCCTCCTTGTGATGGGGAAGGAAAAGGCTAATGTTGCACATCTGAGGCTGATGTTACCTAAGGAACCAAGTGGGAATCTCTTCTCACAAGAACTCGTGACAAATCTGCAAATGACTTGACCCAGGACTCTGGGCTGTCCCCAGATGCAACCTGGGCTTCCCAGGTGGCTCAGTTGTAAAGAATCTGCCAACCAATGCAGGAAACAGAGGGGATGCAGGTTCAAATCCTGGGTCGGGAACATCCCCTGGAGTAGGAAATGGCAACTCACTCCTGTATTCTTGCCTGGAGGATCCCATGAACAGAGGTAGACCACAGTCCATCAGGTCACAAAGAGTCGGATACCACTGAGCACGAATGCTCGAATGCACAAATGAACAAATGCAGCCTCCCTCGAAGGCCCTTCCACAACTTCAACTTGCCCATCCAGCTGACAGTGAGCTCACTTCTCAAAAGGTGCAGCTGAGGCAGAGAGAAGAGAGCATGTGATTTCTATCTCACTTCTGGCACTTCCTGGCTGTGTGACCTTGTGCAAGTCACCAAGCCTCTCTGAGCTTCAGCTGCTCTGTTTGTGCAATGCAGAGGACCATTATTGCTCTGCCTGCTTATCTGGGTAGTTACAAGGATATAAAGGGATCAGAAAAGGGAAAGCATTTTGTAAGCCCACAGGGCTATCCAAGTGTCTATACAGAGCGATGAAACTCTGAAGTTCCCAGAGTCCCAGGCCCAGAGACAAGGCTGCTATTTCAAGGCCAGGTTCTTGGAGTTGGAGAGCACAGCCTCAGGGTTTGCAGGCATTCAATGGCTGTATTGGTGCTTCTTCCTTTAAGGGGCCATGGGGCCAGCCAGGAATTAGGGTTGTGTGTTTGGTGACATCTCAGCCATCAGACCTGCCATCTGCTTATCAGCAGGAGAGACTGGTCGTTGTGACACAGAGGAGCCAGCAGAGCGTAGTCACCAAAGGAGGGGGTGGTGATGTACACTGGGGCTGGAACTAAAAGGCAGCTTGACTTCTTTGGCCGCGGCCAAGCGCATGTGCTTTTAGTCAGGTAGGGCCACAGGCAATAGCTACTTAATGAGCAGGACTAGGTGGTAATGAAGGTGGCCAAGTTTGCAAAGTCAGATCCCCATCTACTGTGGGCAGAAATGGGAACAGGGATGTGGGACTCAGCGCTTACCCCCTTCCCCTCCCTGCAAAGCCCTCCTCGTACTTCATACCGGCCCTCAGATTCTGCAGCAAGCTTGGTTAGAGGCCTGGTGCCAAGATCAAGCCTGACTTGAGGCTGGAGATGTCCTGTAGTTCCAGACTCCTGCTGTGAGCTCAGCATTGATCAGCTTATCAGACCCTGAAGCTCAGGCCAAGTTATGCAAACACACCTCAGCCTCCACCCAGAAATTTAGACCTTCCCCTTTTTCCACCTCCCACCCTAGATGTCCTTGTTCCCCTTTCCAACATCTGGGGCCATTCCCAGCTCCTTAGGCCCTAAGGAGGCTGGGTGTCCTCTGGGTTGAAACCAGATGGTTTCCCTCTGCAGACTGAAACCATCCTTGTCCTTGCTGGCTGCTCTCATCCTTGGACTCCAGTCCCATGTTGGTGCCTGTGGGCTCAGGAGCAGGAAACAAAGTCACATACACTGAGGACCTGTTTAGCTCCTGGCCCTTTAAACTTCACAACAGATGGATGAATTGAGTTCTAATTATTCCCATTTTACAGAGGAGGAAACTGAGGCTCAGAAAATCTAAGTATCATGACTGGTGGAGATAAGATCCCAACCTACATCCATGGGGTTCCAAAGGCTGTGATGGGTTCTGGTGGATTCACCAAACTGCCCTTATTCCCAGGGGTGATCTGGTCCCTTCGTGGTGCATTTCCTGTCCTGGACATCTCCCTTTAGCGCCTTCTCCTTGAGATGCTGACGTTCAGTGTGTGGCAGCATCACCCACGGGGATCCACTTCAGGCCAGTTCTGTGACCAAGTTTTAGATGTTCTTTATGGAAGCTTAACCTTGAATTTGTCTTTCCACCCCTCTTAGTCATTCTGTGCAGTCTTAATATGAAAGAAGACTCAGAGACAAAACATTTAGGGAAGAAAAAGCTGCCTTGTAAAGAAGTTCAACAGAGTCAGAATTCATAAGGAAAAAAACACAACAGGAATTTAAATAAAAAACCCAGGGCAAAGCTACCAAGGTTGCTGAGTTAGAGTGAATCCTTTCATAGTGGACTGAAGGAGGGCACGGCAACCTGCTCCAATATTCTTGCCCAGAGAATCCCCATGGACAGAAGTGCCTGCTGGGCTATAGTCCATGGGGTCACAAAGAGGCAGACACAATTGAGCAACAAAGCGCACATTCATGGTGGAAGCAGCCATTTGCACCTCAAAGCTCATGATAAAGTTTTAGATATCAGAGCTGCGAAAATCAGGCATAAAGTTTTTTGTTGTTGTTGTTTTTGGTTATGTGCTTAGCCTGTTATGGGAAAGGCTTGAGATTTTGTTTGTTTGGGAGGCCAGAACTAGATAGGCTTTGCTCTTATTTTTGGTTCATTCCAGCCCAGGTCCTCTGAGCCCCCAGACACTGGCAGGAAGGGTTGAGGCCGTTCTGGTGTCACCCTGAAGGATTCATGGCAAATCTTCCAGGTTGCTTGTCTGGTTCTGCCCTCATGTGCTAAATGTTGCAAATATTAATAATGGTAATCATTAGAGGCCAAGCATGGTGCTAATTGCTTTGTGTGCAGCGTCACATTAATTTCCTAACAGCTCTGAGAGGTGGGTTTCATCTTAAGGATGAGTAAACCGAGGAACAGAGAGGCTAAATGACTTGCTTAATGAGTGTTCATGGAGCCAAGAGTTAAGGTTCTTTTTCTTTTTTAATTATTTATTAACTTATTTTTGGCTGTGCTGGGTCTTTGTGGCTATGCGGGCCTTTCTCTAGTTGCGGTGAGTGGGGGCTACTCTACTTGGCGGTGCATGGGCTTCTCTTGATGCTGAGTATGTGGCTCGTGGGCTCAGTAGCTGCAATTCACAGCCTCTAGAGCACAGTCTCAATAGTTGTGGTGCACGGGCTTATTTGCTCCTGAGTCTCCTGCGGCTCCTGCTTTGGAAGGTGGATTCCTCACCACTGAGCCACCAGGGAAGTCCTTGAGGTTCGTTTTGTCTGAAATCGGAATTTGTTCTCTGAACCAGACATGTGCTGCCTTATTCACTGAGCTCAGTTCACTTACTTGGCTGCTGCAGCCCTGTGGCAGTTCTTTGGCCCAAAAGGGGCCCCCTGGTGGCGTGGGGGATGGGATGGAGCAACACCTAAGGGCCCGTCAGCTGTTGATGTCAACTCTCCTGCTCCTGACAGTCTCATCTTCCAAGCGTCCTCTGATTCTTGGCTCCCTGGATAAAGGATCCAGGCTTTCGGTGCCCATATTTCTCTGGACAGATGGTGCTGCCTGTTTGAATCCTTGGTCCTCTCTGGGCTGCCTTCACTCCTGGCCACCCTTCTCAGCACTGAGGCTCTGATTTTGAGGTTCTGAGCAGCAGAATCCCCTGGCTCAACTGGATGGGTTACATGGAAAGACGCAGGTGGAGAGTCTCTGCACATTAGTACGTGAAGAATGATACCTTCCCAGAAAGGAAAACATCTCCTGTTTTCTTCCAGTAAATCAAGGCTGGAAGGTGCATTTGTTTAATGGGCTCTCTCCACAGCTAATCCAATTTGGTAAGTAACTTGGGGGTGGGGAAAGATGCTGACCTGACACTTTAGAGAGTGAACTCAGAGTAAGGGGCTTGAGCAACAATCCTGTAGGACTGGAAGCAGGAGAAGGGGCAGAGAATCTATCTGTGGGGCCTGGGGCTCCTGTGTCTCCTGCTGTTATACACATAAACACACATACGCATAGGCACATCCACACATTTAATATGTTGGTGCTGTGTTGGCTTTCCCTTCTGACTCTCTGCTGCATGTCTTTCTGCCTGTCTATCCTTTCCAGCTGGAACCACAGCTGGAGAGGATCTGGAGGCCAGACCCACATATCATGGTGGACAAGTAATGAGCATGTTGGGATGGGCGAGTGTTCAGACCAAAAGAAGAGGAGTATGGTGCAGAGAATAATGGCTCCTCCTACAAATGCCTACATCCCAACCCCAGAACCTGTGCACACAGTAAGACAGACTTTTTAAACGTGATTAAGTTGAGAATCTTGAAATAAGATTACCCTGGATTATCTGGATGGGCCTGATGTAATCACATGAGTCACTGTAAGAGGGAGGCAGGAGGGTGAGACTCAGAAAGAAGATGCAAAGAGGGAGCAAGTGGCTGAGTGATGTGCTTTGAAGACAGAGGAAGGAGGCTGTGAGCACACTCAGAAATAACACTTAATCTGGGTGCCTGTGGCTAGTCAAGGTACCATGTGACAACCATCACAGAAGTCTTGGTTAGATAACAGTCACAGACTGGGGCTGCAGGGTTGATCCAGACCATAGTCACCTTTGACTTGTACTGAGTTTATAAGAACATTTGGACCAACATTTAAAAATCATTAGATTTCACATGTAAATCTTTTTAAAAGCTTAAACCTGATTAAAAAAAACTTTTAATTTTATATTGGAGAATAGCTGATTAACAATGTGGTGATAGCTTCAAGTGAACAATGAAGGGACTCAGCCATGCAAATACATGTATCCATTCTCCCCCATACCCCCCACCCATCCCAGCTGCCGCATAACGCTGAGCAGAGCTCCCTTTGCTCTACAGTAGGTCCTTGTTGGCTTTCCATTTTATATAGAGCAGCACATACATCACTTGCAAAGCTCAAGTTCTGAGTTCTCTGAACATCTGAGATGACCTGGCAACACTGGGCCTGTACTCTTGTAACTAGTCTCTGGGCCAGTTCTGGCTGGAGGTGGGACATTCCCAGGGGAGGTGGGGCCTAGAGCCGTGGAGATGGGGCCACTGTCGCCCCAAATGGGCAGCGTAGGCTTTTCAGACCCAGGATGAGGGAAGTGTCTGAGTCAGCTCCTCGCAGCGCCTGGGCTCCAGATACAGTCTGACAAGTGCCGACTGCAGCGGGACTCTTAGCCACATCGATCCGGACACTAAACTCCTATTAATGTAGTCAGAGGAGGCAATTGCTTTCTTGGCAGCCACGCGGCTGACGGCTGCACAGAAGTTACAGTCAGTCGGAGGCCCTTGGGCCGCCTGCAGGAGAGGCTGCGGACCTGAGACTTCTGTGTCTGGGTGTTAAACCTTCCAGCAGGCTCTGCACTGTGACCCTGCCAGCGAGGGCTGAAATGTCAGCTGCCCTTCAGTGCTGTCGCCCCTGCCCTGGACCTAACCCCTACACCAAAGGGTGCAGGACCCCAGGTGGTGGGCTGAGAGTCTGCCACCTGCCCTCACCTTGGTCCAGAGGCCCCACCCCCTGTCACTGTGAGACTCACTTCCTTGGTTTCCTTACTTTTCCAGGGGTCAGCACATTCTGGGCCCCCAGAGTGACCTGGTTTGAATTACTTCCTGACTTACTCTGCTCAGGCTCACTCAAATGGACATGATTTTAGGTCTGCTCTCTGGATCTATGCATCTTGATTTGGGGCTAAAATCCACCCTTAAAGGAAGACATCCCTGAATATTCATTGGAAGGACTGGTGCTAAAGCTGAAGCTGCATTTCTTTGGCCACCTGATGCGAAGAGCTGACTTACTGGAAAAGACCCTGATGGATGGCATCACTGGTTAAATGGACATGAGTCTGAGCAAACTCTGGGAGATAGTGCAAACTCTGGGAGATAGTGAAGGACAGGGAAGCCCGGTGTGCTGTAGTCCATGGGGTCACAAAAAGTCAGACATGACTGAGCTACTGGACAAAAGTCACCCCTTTGCTCTGGCTATATGGGCTCTGATACTGGCCGGGACCCCTCTCCAGCCCCAGACGTACCCTCTCCCATCACCGAGGTCTGTCTTTTCTACTTTTCCTGATATCTCTTGAGCTTGTTTGTTTCTCTCATTCTAGTACCACTCCTCCAGTCCAAACTATCACCTTCTCTCACCTGGATGATTACCTGGCCCCTGCCTGGGCTCTCTGCCCGTAGGTTTTGCTCTTTCAGCCTGTTCTCTAGCAGCAACCAGAGAATTACAGGTGTAAAGAGAACCTGGCCATGGTAACTCTGTTCAGAATTCTTCAGTGGATCGCCCTAATTTCTGGAGAAAGCTGGGATGCTGGGCATGACTTGGTCTCTGCTCCCTCCTCCAGTCTCATGGATCAGTAGCACCACCCCCATGGTTAAAAATGTGACTTGGGGCAAATTTCTTACCCTCTCTGGGCTTTTGTTTCATAGTACCTAATCCTCAGGGCTGTTGTAAGGATTCCTCTCTCATTCCTTTGAAGCTTGTGAGGGGCAGGGGCCCAGCTTCTCCATGGGGGCTTGCTGGCTGCTCAGCACTGACCTTGTTTGTCCACAGAAGCCCTGAAAGTGGGATCTTTGAATCGAAAAGACCACCGAGATTCCAGACTTTCTAAAGTCCGTCATGAGTCAGGCGCTTGAGCAGGGCAGTGAAACCCATTCTATCCTCGCTAACTGGACAATTGCCTCATGTCACTGATGTGTACTATTATTTCCTCTGCTATAATGCACGTCTTTTTAAAAGAAAATTAGGATCTGTCAAGCATCATTACAGCATGAACCCAGCAAAGGGGCAGCCAACGGTTGCACATCAAGCACCCATCCCCAAGGAGGCAGTCCCCCAAGGGGAGCAATTGTCTAGGGCCAGGTCATCACTGATGCTCTGGAGGACAACTCCAAGCAGAGGTGTCCTCTCCGGGGTGTCTCCCCTCCCCCTTGGTCCCTGGCAGCTGTCCCACTCGTGGAGTGGGAAGGATTTGATACAGTTCTCTGGCTTGAGGAGCGAAATCCTCTTCTGAAAGTGCTTGGAGTCTCCTGACTGCCCCACAGCTGCGGTACATGCATACTAAGTCACTTCAGTATTGCCCGACTCTTTGCGACCCCATGGACTGTAGCCCGCCAGGCTCCTCTATCTGTGAGATTTCCCAGGAAAGAATACTGGAAAGTGTAGCCATGCCCTCCTTAAGGGGCTCTTCCTGACCCAGGGATCGAACTCAAGTCTTTTATGTCTCCTGTATTGGAAAGTGGGATTTTTACCACTGAGCCACCCCATAGCTGCAGAAACTTGTGCAAATGAGAAAGATGGGAGAACAGGTGAGGCACCATGACGGGAATGGCTCCTTCTAGTAGTCCCATCTTTTTGTGCCTCGTGACACTATGGAGTCATCACTCAATCTTTAAGAGGGAAGCCCCTTTCAGAGATGAGGAAACTGAGTCTTGGAAATAGTCTAGCCTGGAACTGGTGAGTCTGACCCCAAAGCTCCATAGGTGGTGGTGCCTGCTTGCTTTCTGTGGGTCTGTGAGATATGGACGAAGGAAGACCAGCAATGCAGGGGGATTTGGCTTTTATCTACATCAGATGGAGCCAGCCTAGGACTGCTGTGGGACTGGCCAGTCACTCAGACACAGTTTTGATTTCTCACGGTACTGGCTGGTTGCTGGCAGGAGCCACTCTTTCTATGGTCTGAATAGATGTGACATAGGACAGTTCTCTAGTGGCGGGTGAAAGATGGCAGATTAGGGCTTCCCTGGTGGTCCAGTGGTTAAGACTCCACCTTCCAATGCAGGGGGTGTGGGTTCGATCCCTGGTCGGGGAACAAAGGTCATACATGTTGTGAAGTGCAGCCAAGAAAAAGAAAAAAGGTGGTAGTTTAAATGCTGTGTCCCATCGGGTCTCCTAACTGGCCAAGAGATCCCATAAAACCTGACACTGTGGTCCAGTGTGGGCCCTGCCCTGCCCCGTGCTCTTCTTCCCTGACTTCTCCTTCATCTTCATCTCCCCTCCCTACAGCTTCTCACCAGCCAGCACATGGAACTGGGAGAAAAAGAGAGCCAGCCTCACATGTGAGGAAATAAATGCTGAGCTGTGACAATCCTGCCTGCTTTAGAAAGAGAGGTTTTATGTAGTTTTTGGCATTTACAAATCCTTTGTGAAAAGGTCACCCTGTTCTTGGAATCTTTTATTAATGCTGAAGACTGGCCCCGGAAATGTCATGTCTTTTTACCGAGATATTTACTCAAAAAAGTATGACTAAGCATCTGAAATTCTATCAGGAGCTCAACCTGAATCAGGCTGAGAATCTGCAGGGGACAAGTGGGTCCTGGTTACTCTGGAGCAGTGGGGTGGAGAGAGTCCCCCTCCCCACCCCGAGCCCGAGTGAAGGGAAGGAGGGATGGACAGAGGCCACACACCCGGGGCATCTGCTGTCCCTTCTCCCTGTCGTCCAAGCTCCTTAGTGTCTCCCGAGGGTCAGAGCTGGAAGGGATCTTTGTGTGTACAGTTCAGCAGCCTCGTCTTACAGGTGTGGAGACTGAGGCCCAGAGAGGAGAAGACAACTGTAGGGACCCCCATGAAGTTAGGGGCAAAGTAGAGACTTAAGACCAGGTGTCTGGACTCCTGTGTCAGTCTCTCTCCCTGACACTGAGCCGTGGTCCAGACTTATCCTCATGCTGAGCCTGGAAAGAGGGAAGAAAGTAAGCTTCTCTCTTTGGGTCTGAGGTGCCAGTTCCTGCATCCAGGGGCCAGGGGAATGCAGTGTAGGGGGAGATATGGGCAAGGGTGGCCCTACTATGTGCCCCACTTCCCCTCCCTGTGACACACAAGGAGAAGTGCATAGACCAGCTGTCCTCACACATCAGCAGGCATCCGAATCACTGAGGGGGCTTATAAAGCTGTGGAGGCCTGGCCCCATGCCCCGAGGTTCTGACTCAGTAGGTCTGGTATGGGACCCGACAACCAGTGCTTCTAAGATATTCCTGCTGCTGCTCAGAAGGACATAGCTTGAATCTGTCAACACCTGCTGCTGTTGTCCACCTGGTGTGTGCTCACGCTATGTCTTTCACTGCAGCTGTGCCCACCTGTGTTTGGTGTGGGTTTGGTATGAGACGAGGGATGGAAAGTATCAGTAGGAGTTGGGTGGTTGGGTGGAGTGGAATCCCCCAGATCATGGACCAGGCATGCCCAGGTGGCCAATTCTCCCACCCCCTTAGATGACAAGGGATACCTCTTCTAGGATGGGGAGAAGGAGCTTTGCTATGTGGTAGTTACCCAAGCATGCTTGCACCAAGGTGCTGAAGTTGGAGGAGAGGTACCGGAGTTGAGAGCTTTCTTGATCTGGAGCTTGGTATCAAAGTTCAAGTTCACATTCTGCCCCACCTTCTTCTGCTGTGTGACCTTGTGGAGTACTTTACCTATGAAGTCCTGGTCTTCTCATCTGTAAAATGGGACTGAGGAAGATGTCTCTACTACCACTGGGATTGTTTTGGTAAGAGGAGGCAATGGATGGGAAATCCACAGGTAAACAGTAGGCTATGTACATATACACACTAGTTATTATTATTATTTTAACTTTGAAAGGAAATCATGTTTTAGGTTTCTTTTATTTTCATCCTTGTGTTTAGAGAACTCAGATTAAAAAAAAAATTGGATTACATGAGGCAAAGTCCAAACTTCAGCCGTTACATCAACTTTGATTATTTGGAATTACTTTTGTTTTGGAATACACGACAAATGAAAATTGTCTGTTTATGGTGTCCAGCATGATTTTAAACATTTTTTCATGTTGTGGCTGTGCTGTAAGCCATGTGAGATCTTAGTTCCCCTCCCAGGGATGGACACTGCACCCACTGTGTTGGAAGTATGCAGCCCTAACCCCTGGACCAGCAGGAAGTTCCTACAACGTGATGTTTTGATATACTCATATATTGTGAGATGTTTGCCACAAGCAAATTAACGTATCCATCACCTCACATAGTTACTGTTTTGCGGGGAGGATAAAAACCATCAAGATTTACTCTCCTAGCAATGTCAAGGATATGGTACAGTGTTGTGAACTACTATACATTAGATCTCCATAACTTACCCATCCTGCATACCTGAAACTTTGTACCCTTTAACCTACATCTTCCCTATTTTCCTGGTCCCTTAGCTCTTGAAACCACCATTCTACTCTCTGCTTCCAAGAGTTAAACCTTTTTACATTCCATATATAAGTGAGATCAGGCAGCGTTTGTCTTGCTGTGTCTGGCTTTTTCACTTAGCGTGGTAGATTTAGCCATGTTGTCACAAATGACAAGATTTCCTTATTTTTTAAGGCCGGACAAATATTCTGTTATATATGTACACCCCCTTTTCTTTATTCATTTGTCAATGGACACTTAGACTGTTTCTGAGTCTTGGCTATTATGCAGTGAACACGGGAATTCAGCTATCTTTCTGAGATAGTGGTTTGGCTTCCTTTGGATACATACCCAAAAGTGGAATTGTTGGATCATATGGAAGTTCTAGTTTTAGCTTTTAGAGGAACCCTCATACTGGTTTCCATAAAGACTGTACTAATTTATATTCCTACCAACAGGACACATTCTTCCCATCCTGGCCAACTCTTAATTTTTTTTGTCTTTTTGATAAAAGCCATTCTAGCAGGTGTCACACAGACTTTAGCCAGGACTCCAGTCAACATGAAAGATGGGGGCTAATTCATTTTTTTAGGTTTTAGAAATGTTGACATTTGCTGGTTTGGGACAACACAACCCACATTTCCTCTTTGAGGCTGAATGTTTATAATTTCTCATGAATATTTCATACCCCTCAGAGTTGGACTTTGTAAACCTTGCCGAAATACACCAGACAATTCACTGGCACAGAGTTAACTGCATTTTTTGGTGTGCCAGCTGTGTCATGGAGCTTCAAGAACAGGATTTCATCTTTGAAGGTAGGCTACCGTATTCCCACTTTGGAGGTGAGGAAACTGAGGCCCACAGATGTTGTCTCTTGACAAAGGCAGTGATTTAGTAAGTGGCAGAGTCCTTAGCTTTTGATTGTACCCTCGGCTTCTCGTAAGGGCCATGAAAATACACTGTAAACCGTGCTGCATTGAACAACAGTAAGGGACTGTTATTACATTATCCCACCATCGATTTTTAGTGCTCAGAGTAATTTTCTCGAGCTTTTTATTTTCCTAGTTGAACAAATATGCAGCCACTTGTGCATATCGACAGCAGCAGCACTGCCTACGTGGCCCCTGCAACGTCCTGCAGTGCTGATAACGCATCCTCAGCCCCCAGTGACCACAGGCAAGACGGGGACAAAGAAAAGAGGGCTTTATGAGTCTTCTCCATCCTTTGTCCATCAGCCTATTGCCTGGGAAAATTCCAAGCTTGTTTCCCACCCCCCAACTCCAAACCACTTTGTTGCACCAGCATAATTTCTTACGATAACATTAACATATCATTGGAGCTCATTACCTTTGGTGTAATAGTTCCCTATTGAACTGTGTCAGACTAATTATGTCAGTTCCTTTTCATTCCAGTTTAGTGCTTCTCCAGAGAGTCGCAGTGCAGCACCGGTAATAATGATTAAACTGCTGTCTAATGCTCCACTGGACGTCCAAACCAAACGGGAAAATTTCTTGCCGAAGATGGGACTTGTAGTGGCCCTTGTACTTGATGCAATTTGGTGTTTTAAAAGCCATTAGCTGGTGGACATTTCCCTAGGATGGTGAAGGGCTAATAGTGTTTCTTGGGGGTTGGGGAAAAAAAAGCAAATCAGGGAGAGAAACAGCTCAGCCAGCGACAGCAGTGGCTGAGAGGTAACCCAGGAGCATTCTGGTCGCCTCTGAGCCCTTAAGTTCTGATCCGGTCCATCTGGATCGAAGATTTGCCACTCAGTTGGCAGAGGTGGGTGCGCGGGAAGAGGCCAGGGTAATGAATCAGGACAAGCCAATATCAAATGCTTAAAGCTCTGTTGCTAGTGTCAGACGAAAGAACCCAGGGAAGATGAATGAAAATGAAGTCACTTTCACCTTCCCTGTCATCTCAGATAGAGCTCTTTGCTCCAGTCTAGATCGAACGTGCTTTTGTCTTTTTGCATAAAGGGCAGGGAGGCTGTCTCCTGCTCGCAAAAGCATAGAGACAGAGGTTGATGTTCTTCATAGCTTAATGGGATGCCAACCTGTTCTGAGCACCGTTCTTTTATTTTTTAAAAAAATTTTATTGAAGTATAGCTGATTTACAATATTGTGTTAATTCCTGCTGTGTAGCAAAGTGATTCAGATACACCGCACATATATATTGTTTTTCATTATGGTATTGCTGCTGCTGCTGCTAAGTAGCTTCAATCGTGCTCAGACTCTGTGAGACCCCATAGACGGCAGTCCACCAGGCTCCCCAGTCCCTGGGATTCTCCAGGCAAGAACACTGGAGTGGGTTGCCATTTCCTTCTCCAATGCATGAAAGTGAAAAGTGAAAGTGAAGTTGCTCAGTCGTGTCCGACTCTTCGAGACCTCATGAACTGCAGCCAACCAGGCTCCTCCGTCCTCCATGGGATTTTTCAGGCAAGAGTACTGGAATGGGTTCCCATTGCCTTCTCCGTTACACATCAAATGTAGTTTACCATGAACTCCTGTTCTTGGTAATTCTTAATGATCCTAATAATAACAACTAACCGTCAGCTAAGTGTTCACTTTGAGTCAGGAATTGGGTTAAGGGCTTCATGTCTCCTGGCTCGTTTAATCCACAAAATAACCTGATGAGGGACCATGGTGCAAGGAGAATAAGTAACTTGCTTAAGGTCACTTGCCAGAATCCCCATAACTGATCCCCAAGCCTGTTCATTCCGTCAGCCCCTATGGTTGGGGTTGACTCCAGCCTTGAGCTGTGTCCCTCAGATGTGTTTGGAGCATCGCCGACAGTCTTGGCTTTCTTGGGGCTGAGAGCTCAAGCTCAATTTCAGTTCAGGGTGATCCATTCTATAACTGGGCAAAGGCCAAGGGCTGTGAGAACACCTTCATTTCCAAGTATTTATTTGAGTGCCTCTATGTGCCAGGCTCTCCTGGGTCCTAGGACACCAGGGTCCACAAAGCTGCTACAGACCTTGCTTTCATGAAGGCTTCAGTCCAGATGGGAAAATGTAATCTTTACTTAGTATTTATTAAGCTCTTCCTATGGGCCAACCTCTGTGCTAAGTGCTTTTATATAAGTCAATGTATTTAATCCTCACAGTAGCCCTCTGTCACTCCTACAGGTGAGAAAATGAAGCCTTGGAGAGTTCTGCCATTGGCTCAAGGTCACTGCTTCTAACCACCACGTTCAACCACAGACAGACCTGATCTATTCTTGGAGATTATTATAATGGGGTATATAGAATTTCCCCCTTGAGGTCACCTTATTCTAAGAAGAACAGGTCTTTGAGACTCTCAAGCCTCCTATGGCACCTAGGGGCCTGATACCAGCTGGGCACATTATATCCATATGGACTCTGCTGTCAAATTGGCTAAAATGGGAGGGAAGACACAGAAGCTCTGGTTCAATACCATGAGAGGTAGCAGAGAAAACTGTGATGTCTTCCCAGCAAGGCTTTAGCTCGAGGAGGGGCATACATGCCACGCCCTGTCCCAGTGGGCCATGTGCCATGCCACTGCTGTTCAAGAAACACCAGCTGATGCTCATGGAACTTTGGGGATGTGGGTGCGATAGAAAGCTGTCTCTTGACCTTGCCATTAGCCAGTGAGGTAAGCATCACTATCAATATCTGTGGACGAGGAAACTGAGGCTGGTGAAGTTGGCAGCTTGGCCAGAATCAAAGAACCAGTAAGCGGCAGAGGAAGGACTTGGGTCTGACTTCAGTGTTCAAACTATACCCCGCCCCCACCATGCTGTCTCACAAAGCAAGGCCTCCATACTTTGTGCTGTGTCCCTTCTCAAGCCATCTTGACCATTCCATCCTTCAAATCCAAATGCTGCCATGATTACTCATTCATAGCTACTCAAGAGAAATGAAAACAGACATTCACCAAAAGACTTGTTTGCACATGTTCACAGCAGTATCATTTATAACATCCAAACATATGGAAACAACCTCAATGTCCATCAAAGGCTAAGCAAAATGTGGTATATCCATATGACAGTACACCATGATGTTTAAAAGAAATAAAGCAATGATACATGCTACAACATGCATGAATCTCAAACATATTTTGCTAAGTGAAAGAAACCACATAGAAAACCATACATATTGTATGATGCCATGTACATGAAATGTTCAGAACAGGCACATCTATAGAGTTATAAGTACATTATGGCTGTCTAGATGGGGAAACAGTGGCTGACTTTACTTTTTTGGGCTCCAAAATCACTGCAGATGGCGATTGCAGCCATGAAATTAAAAGATGCTTACTCCTTGGAAGGAAAGTTATGACCAACATAGAAAGCATATTAAAAAGCAGAGACATTACTTTGTCAACAAAGGTCCGTCTAGTCGAGGCTATGGACTAAGTCTTCCAGTAGTCATGTATGGATGTGAGAGTTGGACTATAAAGAAAGCTGAGAGCTGAAGAATTGATGCTTTTGAACTGTGGTGTTGGAGAATACTCTTGAGAGTCCCTTGGACTGCAAGGAGAGCCAACCAGTCCATCCTAAAGGAGATCAGTCCTGAGTGTTCATTGGAAAGACTGATGTTGAAGCTGAAACTCCAATACTTTGGCCACCTGATGTGAAGAGCTGACTCATTTGAAAAGACCCCAGTGCTGGGAAAGATTGAGGGCAGGAGGAGAAGGGGACGACAGAGGATGAGATGGTTGGATGCCATCACAGACTCAATGGACATGAGTTTGGGTAAACTCCGGGAGTTGGTGATGGACAGGGAGGCCTGGCGTGCTGTGGTTCATGGGGTAACAAAGAGTCAGACATGACTGAGCAACTGAACTGAACTGAATTGAGGGTGTAGGGGGGGTGGGGAACATGAGAGTTTCTGATAATTCACACATTATGTATGTTTGCAGGGATGGCTACGGTCTAAAATTAGGTTTTGGTGATGGCTGCATAACTTTGTAAATAGAGAATGGCAGCTTCAGAAAAGCAAATTTTTATGGTATGGAAGTTATATCTTCATAAAGTTTAAAAAATTGAAAGAGAAAAATACCTTGAAACTTCTGGACAAGATGAGCTGAAGGGCCCTCCCAGAGCTCACTGACTGAGCTTCCTGGGGCAAACCCCCTCCCTCCTGACTCCCCAGTCAATGCTCTTCCCACAAAGACAGGCTCTAGACCCTGAGCTGACCTGTTTTCTTTTTCTCCCAGGATCGAAGTGAGCCTTTTGCAGAGTTTCAATCTCTGGAGGGGTAAAGTCTAACTTCTTATTCTCGATCAAAGGCACAGAATCTGGGTCAGCAGAAAATGCACATTTTTTTTCCGCAAGGAGTGAGGTCAAGGAGCAGGTGTCAGGCTGGCAAATTAAAAAGGAGGTCAGGAATGGCTGAGACACACCATCTGCCTCCTTGCTTGGGGCTGAGAAGGCGCTTCTGTTCAGAACCTGTGCAGGTCAAGCAGGTGAGTACTATAGAGAACAGGTGAGAGGGCTGAGCTGGGAACGGGAGCATTTGCAAACCTGGGGCAGTGGAGGTTACTCCATAGTGGGGGCTGAGGGCAGCCAATCCCAGATCCGGGCTGGGCCACTGAGAGTGGGGTGAGGCTGAGTGGAAGCTGGGGCAGGGCTGTCAGAAGGCAGAAGAGGGGAGAGCCACTGATTTTGCCTTGGTTGGTTGAGAAAGACTTCTCTCCCCCTAGAAGGAATTACTCCCCTACCATCCACTCCCTGAAAACTTGTAATGGCAGCATAACTTCCAGAAAGTTGCACAAAACCATTAGTGTAGAGCTCCATGGAATGTACACAATGCCTGAGCTTGGGCAGCCGTAACAAAGAACCACAGACTGGGCGGCTTAAACAACAGACATTGGTTTCTCTCTGTCTGGAAGCTGGAAATCTGAGCTCAGTGTGCTAGCCTGGTTGGATGCTGGTGATATCCTCTTCCTGGCTTGCAGATGGCCACCTTCCCACTGTAGGTGTGTTTTTGGCTGTGCTGAGTATTGGTTGCGGTACATGGGCTCTTCGATCTTTGTTGCAGCATGCGGGATCTTTAGTTGCAGTACTCAAGCTCTTGGTTGTGGTATTTCTGTTGTTTCATCCACTCAGGCCGTGGACTTTATTATAGTAGCTGGAGCAAACTGATACAAATTGCATTCTTATGCCCAGTACTCACCGTATCTTGCTTAATCCCCATACCAACCCTGCGGAGTAGGAGTATTATGGCCTCCATGTCACAGACACAAGACTGGGGCTTGGAGGTTAATGACTTCTCTCAGGGGTTAACACAGGGGTGTGCCTGAACTTCTTTCCTTTTTCTGAAGATGTTCAGAGAGACAGGCTTTGCTGTTATACCCATCTTACAGATGGGGAGACTCAAGCCCAGAGACTTGCCCTAAGTTGCTTAACCAGCAAGTTGTAGGACCCAGGACTGAAGCAGGAGACCTCTGGCTTAGGCGCTGTTGATTGCAGTGCATCAGTCTGGATAGGGCAGGTTGAGCTGCAGTAATAACAATAAAACCCAGATCTTAACGGCAACCAAAGTTCTCTTCTTGCTCATCTTATATGTTCACTGTGGGTGCCTAGCCATGCTGCTTCTGCCTCTTCATCCTGAATCCAGGCTGACTGTGGCCCCTCTTTCCAACATTGCTGGAATTCTATAGGGTCTCACACTGGCAATTAAATGCTCTAACTCCAAAGTGACAAGGGCTTCCCTGGTGGCTTGGCTCGTAAAGAATCTGCCTGTAATGTGGGAAACCTGGGTTTGACCCCTGGGTTGGGAAGATCCCCTGGAGAAGGGAATGGCTACCCACTCCAGTATTCTGGCCTGGAGAATTCCATGGACTGTATAGCCCATGGGGTCTCAAAGAATTGGACATGACTGAGTGACTTTCACTTTCCAAAGTGACAGTCACTGTTTTGCTCAGACTCATTGGCCAGAATTAGCCACGTAGCCCCAACCAAGTGCAAGGCCAGGGTGTTCATCCTACATGAACCCAGAAGACAGAGAGGGAGACAAGATTATTGAACAGCACGGAATGAATACGTGAATGAACGCATACAATTAGAATCCCCATCTGAGTTTGGCGCGTGTTGATGGACCTGAGGGGGCTTCCCAGGGAGCTCAATGGTTAAGAATCTGCCTGCCAAGCAGCCTGAATTTGATCCCTGGGTCGGGAAGATCCTCTGGAGAAGGAAATGGCTACGTGCTCCAATATTCTTGCCTGGGAAATCCCATGGACAAAGGAGTCTAGTGAGCTACAGTCCATGGGGTTGCAAAGAGTTGGACATGGCTCAGCAATTAAATAGCAACAGCGGCAGGTGGACCTGAGAAAGAATAGATATATACTTGAAACCAGTCAAGCATTAGGGCACTGGGGGCTCTTTGGGTCCTAAGAATAGGTTTAAAAAATTGTGAAAATGTACTGGTGTTCTGTCCCCCTGCATCATTTACAGCCCCCCATGCCTGCATGTTCTTTGTTTCACCAAATCTCTTTGCCATTGACTGAGGGCAGTGGACCCATCCTACCCACACAGGCCCCATTCCGAGGGTGATTGATGACTGCTGGACACACACAGACGGACACAGAAGGAAATTTCTGCCTCTTCCATGAGCCTCGGGCAGCTGCGGAGACGACAATTTTTCATGTAAGCGTTAGCTTGGAGTCTTTCTCAGGCTCCCAAGCATAACTAAGCCCAGACAGGCTCTGTGAGATGAAAAGTAAAGCGTTGTTTTTATGATGCCATGAAAATCCTTCTTTTTCCCCCTAAAAGAGAAACTTATTTATTTCTGTGTGTGTATGGGTTTGCAGTAAGTGTGGAAGGATTAAGCCTTTGGAACTGTCGATTTATATCCATGAGCAATGTGACGTCTTTGTCTTGGGGAGGAGAGAGACTTCCAAATCGAGAAAGAAAAAGTCAAGCCCCTTCACTCCTGTACTTAGTGGCTCCTTCGTTAAAGGGTTACTGAGTACCCATTGACCGGGGTCTGGCGTCAGGGGACCCGGCTTCAAGGCTGTGCTGGATTGCTTTTTAGCTGTTTGTGCTCTGGACTTAATGTCTCTGAGCCTATTTCCTTCCATATAAAATGGGGTTTCACATGAGGACATAAAGATGAAATGTATTCATTCATTCATTCAAGCCAATATTGAGTGACCACTATGGGCTAGTGCTGTTCTAACTGCTGAGGATTACTCCAGAGCGAAAGGAAAGTAAAGGACTCCTTGGGGGTGGGGGACACAGATTTAAGTGCTATGAAGGAAAATCCAGTGGAGTAGGGGGTAAAGCACATCAGGGTGCAGTGGAGTGGGGGTGTGTTGGAGAGTCATGGAAGGCTATTTGGAGGAGGTAACATTTGAGCAACAAGGGAGGGAATAGAAATGGGATACAGGGGAAATCATCACTGCAAACAATGTTTCTGTACCTGTACTAAGTGTCAGGCAGTGTTCTAAGGGCTTTACCTGGATTCTTCATTAATCCTTTCTGTGCCCTGAGAGATAAGCCTATCATCATTGTACCCTATTTACAGAAGGCAAAACTGAGGCACAGAGTTAAGTGATTTGCTTAGGTCCTAGGGTTTGAACCCAGAGATATGGCTCCAGCAGCCGCCATCCTAATCACCACACCACGCCCCAGCCAGGGAGCCCAGGCTGGAATGAGCATTAATTTGGGACAGAGTGCTTTGCAGAATTAGAAGCAAATGTGAAAAGTCATTGCTAGTATTTTCTTCAGGACATGAAGTGAAATCTATCGGCACTCCTGGAACCCGTGGCCTGCTGCCCACTTCTGCCGGAGAGACCTATGGCCTCAACTCCCTACATGACTCTCATCAGGCTACAGGAAAACGTAATGTGCTGAGGGGTGGGGAAAACTGAGAAACTGAAGAGCAACTGCATTTGCTCTTTGTGAACTAAACCCACGTGCTGAGAATACGGAAAATGGAGAGAAGAGGAAGAGCCACCCGCGTAGTCACCATTTCAACACCAGCACTGTTATTATTTTGGAATATTTCCTTTTATCCCTTTTCAAGATGAGTATTTTAGTTGTATGCAGCAGAAAATAAAGAACTCAAACATCTCGGAATATGTAGATGATAATATAATGTTATCATGTAACAGGAAAATATATGATATTGCACTATTTAACTTCTATATTCTTCAAAGTATCAGCTCTCCCAAAAAATTCAGGGCAACATTTACAGCCCTGTGGCAGATCACTAGAGACTGGGTTTCAGGTCGGTCAGTTTACTCTGGGATTATCTGTTTGTCAGCCCGATGGCCACTTAACTATGCTGTCACCTGTTCCTATGGTCACCAAGCATTTTGATGTTTACCCCTCTTAGGAAAGAACATTTTAGCATCTACTTTCATTATAGGCCTATTTCTTTATAAATTGTACTACTACCAGTCTGCAGATTAAGTCTGCAGATTAAATATTAGTATGAATGTCACAGTTAATCCTTGAGGGGCACCAACCCTGCTCAAAGTAAAAAATTTAAGTATAACGTTATAGTCAGCCCTCTGAATCTATGGTTCTGCATTTTTGGTTCAATAGTACTTACTCATGAAAAACAAATCTACATATAAGTGGACCCAGGCAGTTCAAACTCATGTTGTTCAAGGGTCAACTACTTGAACATTAGTATAATATTTCAACATAGTTTAATTTCTTATTTTTATATAAAAGTACAGATGTTCTAATATTGTCTTCCCACGTTATTTCTTGGGCTGCTCACATCCCTTGATTTAATCCCCCCTCTTCAAATCCAGAGAGTTTTGTAGACAGTCATGGGGTATCCTGTTGCAGTGTGAAAAGATGCTATTATACTTAAGGCTAAAGCCTGATCCCTGAGAACTCAGGGATTTTGTGTTGGGGCCAATTTTCTTCAAGTCTGAAAGGACGAGGTGACCCCAGCTGACCAGCCAAATGGCTCCAACCACCCCAGCCTGAGTCTTCTTTTCAAACATGATGGGCCGCAGACTACCATGTAGGGTGTGGATGAGGGCTTTGCCATGCTGGCTGGGAGGGAGCCAGGGCTCCCTAGCTTGCATGCCTAGCTCCCCAGGGTCTCCTCTGTACGTCAGAATATTTGTAAAGTCCTTTACAGATGACAAAGCCCCTGAACAGCCATTATTTTATTCGATTATCACAACACTGACCCTTTTAGAGTGGGCACAAGAATGGGAAAAGATGAGAGAGAGGAGAAAAATGTAGGAGTGAGTTAAGCTGAAATGCTCAGACTGGTTCTTCTTATTTTTATTTCATCTGTTTTTGTTTTTATTACGAGCTTGGGTCTTTTGGACACAGATATCTCTGTGTCCAGCCAGCAGTCAGGTGGGAGAAGCAGGCCTCTTCATGATCAGACTAGAGACAGCCATGGACTCAGTTTCCAGCAGTGACAAGTGGCCCCAGGGGAGCTTGCTGTCCTGACCCTGAACAATGCCGAGGTGCATATCTGAGGTCTGGGTCTTGACCAAGAGTGGGGGGTGAGGGGCCTTGCCTGGCCTCAGTCAGTTTAGCTATGAGTAGCTACAGCCGTGGGGAGCTGACCTTGCCTTCTTCTCAGAGGTTATCACTTTCTGAGGCAGGTGTTAATTTTATGCCCATTTTATAGATGAGAAAGCTGAGTCTCAGAGAAGTTCACACCTGTTCGTAAGCATCATAACCTGGTCTGCTCGACCTCAAAGCTTAATGCCTACACTTTACTCAGTGAAAAAGATTCTTAGAGAAGCACAGCTTACAGGAAAGGATTATGTAAAGTTACTCACTTGCCATCAATAAGACCAAAACATCAAGAGAAAGAAATACATTTAAAAGCTCTCCAAAATTTGTCATTTGCTTGGGTTTATCCTGATTTACACAGGAATTGAAACAAAGCTTGAAAGACTGTATCCCGCAAAGGGGAGACCATAGTTTGATTATCCAGGCATCCCCCAGAAGCCAAGGACTGTTGTTCTGGGGGAGAAATTTTAAGACTCCCAGATGTGTGTGTGTGTGTGTCATAGCTGAGGAGGTGAAGGGGAGAGAGGGTGGGACCCCCAACATGACTCTCCCTGAGGGGCCGACCCCAGACTCTTCTCATCCATCTCCTCCCAGGCTGCCCTGGGGCCCAGCTAAGTGTTTTAAGTGTCGGTTCTGAAAAAGGCCATTTCCCGCCAAGACTATAAAATGGAAAAATGGAGAGGCCGTATGCACGGCAAAGAATCAAATGTGCAGAGCCTTCCACGGAATTTATAAATCAGTTACCAGGAGCATTAAAACGCCTCTCGCCACACTTAATCTCCGGCTTCCTTTCTTCTCTTCTTCCAAATACCAAGCACATCGTTCTTTTTTACTGGCTCTGGTGGACTCTTCAATGAAGTCGGTTCCTATTTCAGAATAAATATATGTGTATTCTCTTCTCTGACTCTGCTTGACTGCAAAACAAACAGTGATGCATGCTCAGGCCGATTCTCCAGATGAATAGGAGAGCAGGCAGTTTTGCTTGTCTTGGTCTGGGCGCTTTCTGGGAGCAGGAAGCACAGCTGGGCTGAGTACAGCGCCGCCGGCAGCACCCACATAGCTTAGGACACGTAGTCTGGATGGAGTCAAGGCTGGCCTAGTAAAAGACAGGTGCACCGAATTGTACCCCAAGGTGTCCCTCTGACAGTTGTATTACTGCAGGGCTCACAGAGGCCCTCCCTGGGCCAGGCACTATTCTAAGCCCATTACAGTTATTGACTCAGTTTAATCTTCACAATAACCCCAGTCCTGTTATGATTCCCATTTATGGAAAGAGAAATGGAGGCCCAGAGAAACTAGCTTTCCCAATATTAAAAATTTCTTTTGTTTATTTATGGTTAAGCGGGTTCTTTGTTGCTGCTCACGGGCTTTTTCCAGCTGGGACAAGCGAGGGCTACCCTCTGGCTATGGCGTTGGGTCTTTTCATGGCCGTGGCGTCTCTGGTTGTGGAGAACGGGCTCCAGGGCACACGGGCTTCAGTCGTTGCGGCTCTCAGGCTCCAGAGCACAGGCTCAATAGTTGCGGGGCACGGGCCCAGCAAGTGAATGTGCCTGGACCAGGGATCGAAACAGCCTCCTGCGCGGGCAGGCAGACTCCACCGCTGAGCCACCAGGGAAGCTCCTGCTTTCCCAGGTTTCTGCAACCAGGAGTTGGTGGTGCTGGGATGTGAATCCAGGCAGCCCGATCCGGCAGCAGGGCTCATAAATGCCACCCACATTCTCTGCAGGAGAATTCCCCCACTTACCATAGTTCAGGGAGGCTTCCGGGATACTGTTTGGAATGAGAGGACAGAGCTGTTCAAACTACCAGTCTGCTTATTCCCAGGACATCTGTCTGCTGGGCTGGTGTGCTATGGGCCATTCCCATAACAGAGGAGTCTCCACCCTTTAAAACACCTTGATCAAGTCAATACTTTGAAGCTCCGATACTTTGGCCACCTGATGTGAAGAACTGACTCATTGGAAAAGCCCCTGATGTTGGGAAAGATTGAAGGCAGGAAGAGAAGAGGACAATAGAGGACGGCATGGCCGGATGGCATCACCAACTCGGTGGACGCGAGTTTGAGCAAGCTCCGGGAGTTGGTGATGGACAGGGAAGCCTGGTGTGCTGCAGTCCATGGGGTCACAAAGAGTCAGGCACGACTGAGCGACTGAACTGAACTGATCAAGTCATAGGTGAGTCTTCTGCTGGCTGGAGGGCAGTTCAAGCACCAGCAGCTGGAGCAGGCCCACCCCAAGCCCCATAGTCCCTGGAAGGCTGCCCTGGGGAGAAACCTGGGTCTGGGGATCCAGAGGAGAGAGTCTTCCCCCTGAGGCTTTGAGTAAGCTTGGCTGGGAAAAGAGGAAGTGAGGTGGTCTGAACAAAGAGCCTGGGCTGAGGGTACATCTCTAAGATGCCTGTGACACATGTGGGGTGATGAAGAGGGGCTTCAGAACCTGGCTACCTGGCAATACTCCAGCTCATGAATGCTGTATCCCTTCCTGAATGTCAGGTTGTCTTCCTTGGAAGGTCCTCTGCAGCTTATGGAAAACACCTGTGTGAGGTCCTTGCCAGACATCCAGACACTGCTGGACTTGGCCACTCACCTTACACATAAGGTCTCTCTCTCCCGTACCTCCCTGAAATTGGTCCAACTGGGGCTCTTGATGGCTCCCTTATGGTCCATGCCCATGCCCACACCCTCACCCTCACCCACACACCCACCACAGTGTGTCCAGAGGATCTAGTGGGTAGTCTTGGTCTGGCACTCCCAGTGGGGTTGCCTGACTTCTCTGAGCTTGGTTGAAGTTGGTACCTGGGATCCCCTTAACTCCTAAAGGCAGGGCTGTGAGACACAGGGTAGCTGTCACTAGGGGCTGGCAGGAATGATTCTCTGTGAGGGGTGCTTCTAGGGACCCATCAGGAGCCCCCATGGCCTCACCTGTAGGGCCTCTTCCTGCCCTGAAATCCCACAGTCCTAAGTGGGAATCTAAGAGGGATGTAGATTAAAGATGGCAGGTTATTGAATTGGATGATGACCTGTAACTAAATAGCTGAATTGTAAGAAAAAAAAAGGAAAAGAGTCAAGCCTGGAAGCCAGGGTGGTTTCATGGGAAAGAAATCACAGTGAAGAATTTCCCTGGGAGAATCAGCAGCCCATTCTAGTATGAAAATATGGAAAATGATCTCACAGTTGGACAACACTTTCCAGTTGGGTGGCACCTCCCTTTACTTTGATTTCTCCCCTGCCCCTCTCATAAGAGTCTTGGGAAGTAAGTCTGGGAGTCTAACACCTTCAATTTACAGATGAGAACACTAAGAGAGGAGATGGGATCGGCCCAGGCTCGCACAGCCCAGGGACAAGGTGTAGACTGCAACTTAGCGTCTCCATCTCTGCGTCAGGGCCCTTTCCGTGGTGTGCATCAGTGTCTCCTGATTTTAGCAAGATATGCAACATTTTGCAAAATCTCCTGGAGGGCCAATTAGAGAAGTGTCACCAGGGTGATGGGAAGCATGGTGGCTTGAACATCAGGGCCCTTAGCTCTTTAACAGCAGAATGTGGGATTCTCTGGAGCATCCCAACACAGCGGTCCTTCCCTGGCAAGTGTACTAGAACCCCAGTTGGCTCCGTTGCCCAACTCCTGCCCCCAGGTGGACTTCCGAGTCTTGGATCGCACTTCTCAGCCCCGGGCCTGGAGCTGCATTCCAGATTAGGACAATTTTCTTTCTCACCAACACACAAATCCCTCATCGGGGTTCCCAGTTATTTTTGAGTCCTCTGCGTGCAATCTTATCCCTCATTTCCAGGAACTGCATTGGCACCAGAGGCTCTTGCAAGTAGCAATTTACTAGAACAAAACCAAATCCCTAGTCAGATTCAAAAAGCAATGAAATAAATAGAATTGCATTTTTCATTCGATGTCAGGCCAGTAGAGACACACCCAGGCAGGGGCTCAAAAGTGCCTTGTTTGCTGTCCTTTTAAAGAGACACTGCTGATCAATCAATCAGCCACTTTCATTTAAACCTGGGAGCACAGAGGGAAACGGAACAAAAGCAGCTTTTCTGCTTCCAGGAGTCTCTGAGACCAGCTGTTCCTATTTCTTAAATCTGCAGACCCCCCACTCCCATCCTCTGAACCTTTCTCCTACTTCTTTTCCTCAGGAAATTTTCAGCAGGAAAGGAGCATCTGGAAACACAGGTTTCCATGGAAAAGACGGCAGGCTGGGCTTTGTTCTCATCTCCAGCTGATGGAGACAAGCCTTTGTGAAGGCGGCAGGGAACGCTGTCGGGGTCACCAAGTGGTGGAAGCCTTCTCTGCCCTCCAGTACATTCTCCTTTTGTTGCACTGTTCCACACGCCGACTTCTCCCAGAGCTGGCTTGATTTTAGCAGGACACAGAGAGTTTGTCCTGGAGCTTCTCTGATTGTTCCCTGTGTCTCCAGCCTCTGCGCCATCCCACACTGCACTGCCTGCTTCTACCTGACCAGGAATGTGATTCAGCTGTTTATTTACGGCACAGTGGTGGCCGGTCAGCAGGACCGAGCTGGCCATTTCCTTTTTTGGGACTCAGAGAAAGGGGAGTGGTGGATGTTGTAGATGGTAGGGTCCAACTCCCTCCTTTAGAGATGAAGACCCGCAGGCCCCTAGAGACCCAGAACTGGCTCAGGTGCACACAGTGAGTGAGACACTGGGTCCTCTGGCCCCAAGCGTGGTGGTCTGTTCATTGATACATGGAGCCCAAGATTTGAGTCGGCCCTCCCGAGCCGTGTCCTTGGTAGGGGAAGTGGAATGAGATATCTGGCAGGGCTAAGCTCTGTGGCAGAATGATAAATGGCCCCCTTGCATTGCTAGGAAGTGGGTTCTGGGAACAAGGGCAGCCAACAGAGCCATTTATCCACCTCCCAGTCTGCCATGGGCCAGTACTGTGGGGAGTAAAGAGAGAGGGGAGGCTACGGGCACTCCAATTCATTACTGGCAGAGACTGCCGTCGGGGGTGGACCAGAGCCTCAGATGTGAGGTCTGTCTGTCCTAGCGGTCAGGGCTAGGCCAAGAACATCCTTTTAATTTCAACTGCATTTAAAATCGGAGCTGTAAAATTTATGTTAATTGCAACTCTGAGCCTTGAAAGTTCATGTGTGCATATATAAGATACATATAATTTTTTTTAATGGTATAGGATATAGGCTGTGGTAAGACAAGAATTCTCAAACATAGGTGATGAAAGAATAATTTTTTAGAGGCCATTTGGCAAGTGTCTGTGAAAGCCTTAAAATATTTATACTCTTTGTCTTAGGAATTCCATTTCTGGAAATACATCCTAAGAAAATGATTATAGATGGAGAGGAAGATGTTTATAGCAGCACTAAATTAGTTTCAATCTTAATACTTGGCTATTAAAATACAATGGTAAACTATGGTATATCCATTTGGCAAATTATTACGAATCATTTAAAAATGAGGTAAAGAATTCTAATGATATAAGAAATGCTTATGATACAGTGTCTAATGAAGAAAGTAGAGCATTGTAGTCTAAGCCCTGACTGATCTGACTGATCCTTTTTTTCTGTTTTGTAATACAATGTCTGACTTAAGCTTTGATTTCGAAGGCATCTATTTAAAGAGGTATCTACTTCAAAGCTTCCCAGGTGGCACTAGTGGTAAAGAACCTGTCAATGCAGGAGACATAAGAGATGCGGGCTTTATCCCTGGGTCTGGAAGATCCCCTGGAGGAAGGCATGGCAACCCACTCCCAGTATTCTTGCCTGGAGAATCCCATGGACAGAGGAGCCTGGCAGGTTACAGTTCATAGGGTCACAAAGAGTCAGACATGACTGAAGAGATTTGGCATGTATGGCACTACTTCAAAGCTGGCTATGGAGACTAAACACCTTGCCAGCCGCAGCAGGCCACCTTCCCTCATGGAAGTGCCTCTGTTTTAGAGGTTGTGGTTGATTTCAATAACTGACCGTTTGGGATGCTCCCTATTTTTCTCTTCTCACTTCAAATTCCCATTCTTCTGTTTTAAGTTCATCAATAAAGCTGCAGAAACCCTAGGCCCCTACCTGGACCCCAGTAAAGGCAGAACCCCAAACTCGTGACATGTGCACTCTCTCTCTCCTGCTGCAATCTTGTTCTGTGACCCCCGGCAGGCTGTGTGATTTCCAGGTCTTACAAGTAATAAACCTTTATGTTTTTTCAAAGCTTCCTGACGGTTATTGCTGAGGAGCATCTTGCAATCATAATAAGCACTACAAGGGCCCGTCCAGCTGCAGCATCGCTTATTGATAGGATAAGACCACACAACATACGCACACAACGGGCAATACGTAGAGATATACTCAATTAAAAATTTTTTTACTTATTTATTTTTGGCTGCACTGGATCTTTATTGCTGCGCATAGTAGTAGTGAAAGTTGCTCAGTTGTGTTCGATTCTTTGTGACCCCATGGAATACAGTCCATGGAATTCTCCAGGCCAGAATACTGGAGTGGGTAGCCTTTCCCTTCTCCAGGGGATGTTCCCAACCCAGGGATTGAACCCAGGTCTTCCACATTGCAGGCAGATTCTTTACCAGCTGAGCCACCAGGGAAGCCAAAGAATACTAAGAGTGGGTAGAACTTCTCCAGCAGATTTTCCCGACCCAGGGATTGAACTGGAGTCTCCCGAATTGCAGGCAGATTCTTTCCCAACTGAGCTCTCAGGGAAGCCCATTGCTGTGCAGGGGCTTTCTCTAGTTATGTCGAGTGGGGGCGACTCTTCACTGTGGTGAGCAGGCTTCTCGCAGTGGCTTCTCTTGTTGCAAGGCATAGGCTCTAGGGTGCATGGGCTTCAGTAGTTGAGGTGCACAAGCTTAGTTGCCTCTAGGCATGTGGCATCTTTCCGGATTAGGGACCAAACCTATGTTCTCTGCTTTAGAAGGAGGATCCTTAACCACTGGACCACCAGGCAAGTTCAATATATATATATATGTATATATATATTTGTCTATCATCTATCTTTTCAGTCTTTTTTTTTTTTTGGGTCATGCAGCGTGGCTTGCAGGATCTTAGTTGCCTAACCAGAAATGAAATCCATGTCCCCTGCAGTGGAAGCACGGAGTCTCACCCACTGGACTGCCAGGGAATTCCCTCTTTCAGTCTCTTTTAAAAATTTCTACATAATCTTAGAAAGATGGGCGAGAAGGAGGCAGGTCCAGTGTCTGCAGCAGCTTCTCTCTGGTAGGGGGGGATTTGGGATGATTTTTAACACTTTCCTTAATTCTTTTAATGCTGGTCTTGTTAGCAGTGCCAAGTTTATACACACCGTGAGGCCAAACAAACTGGAACTTGAGAGTTTGGAGCAGAGATAGGTTTATTGCAGGGCCATGCAGGGGGAGGGGCATGTCTGCCCCTACCCCAAAATCCCTGAAGAATTTGAGTAAAGCATTTTTAAAATTAGTTTTTATTAGAGGATAGTTGCTTTATAATGTTGTATTGGTTTCTGCTATACAACACAGTGAATCAGCTGTATGGATATGGATGTATCCATATGTAATAGATATGGGATATCTGTGTGTGCCTGCAGCATGCTAAGTCGCTTCAGTCATGTCCGACTCTGTGAGACCCTGTGGACTGTAGCCTACCAGGCTTCTCTGTCAATGGAATTCTCTAGGCAAGAACACTGGAGTGGGTTGCCATGCCACATATATCCGCCTCTTTTTTTGGATTTCCTTCTCATTTATCCCCGCCCCCCCACCTTTTTTTTATTTCCTTCTCATTTAAGCCTCTGGGTCAGGCCCTGTCTTCTGGGGGAACTCGGGAGTGGATCAGGCCAGGGAATTCAAAGTCAGTTTATACTTCAGGGCACTAAACACAGTGTCAGCCAGGCATGGGGGATAGGGGTAGGGGGTATGTGATCCCAGCTCAGGGATGGTGCTGGCACCAAGTTCTGCAGGTCCTTAGGAGAGGACCTGCATTCTAGCAATGGAGCTGTGAGGAGTAAGCTGGAAACATTCAACTGTCCTTGGGCTGATGTAAAGCATCCTGACCACCATCTCCCAGGCTGGGAGGATGGCTCCTGGGGAGGGAGCTAACGCAGCAATGGGGTGAGGGAGGTGGGAAGCTGAGCCCATGCTTCTCTGGTTTCAAGCTTTTTCCAGCTTGTCTTGGAAAAGCAAATGCATGACTGTTGACATCCCCTTCCAGTGGGTGGGCATGGAAGAAGCATTAAGCATCTTATTCTCAAAGCCCTGGAATGTCAATGATAGAGGTCCTTGCAGGGCTGCTGGGGGTTGCCTCCTCCATTCCAGCCACATAGACTTGGTGTTGCCCGAAGGAGGCTCTAAAAGCCAGGCTTTATCTGGCTTTATTCAGTTGCAAAGTCAGTGGGAGCCTGGGAGGCCGGCTGGACACGTGCAGAGAGCTGTCTTTGCAGATCCTGGGCCTGTGAGCCGCCTGGCTCTGAGCTGAGCAAGGGGGGCCAGGCCCTGCCTTTCTAAGCCTTCAGATTTCCTACCATCTGCTTAGTCGGACCGCCTGTTTAAATTCTCCACTTGTCTCGCCTTCCACAAAATAATTAGCATCCATTTGTTCCTAGAGCTCGCGTGGTGACATTAGTCATTGTAGGAGCTTTCAGCGCAGCTCACAGAAATTTCCATTTGATATAAAGTTGAAAATGGCTTTTGTGGGACTCTGCAGGGCCCCCCTCACTTCTGCTCTCTCACTAGCATCTGGCGCCTCTGTTGGTTCCCTCCCACCCGTTTCTTTGTTGCAGTCTGAGTGATGATAAGGGGGAGTGGAGGGTGATGGGGTGAGAGGGGACGCTGTCCTCTGGGGACACTTTTGGGAGGGAGACTCACTTGGGGGAGAACCTATCAGGGTGGGAGGGGGCCTGGGCTTTGGTAAGGGAGCGATTTTTGTGCTGGGCTGTGAAGGAGCTCTGTCCAGCTCAGACACACAATTTGCTGCGTAAAGGCTCTCAGATGTAATATCTGCTGCACAAAACTAAGCAGAGCAACCTGCTTCCCGCCTGAGTGGCTCAAGGTCCTTTGGCTTTGCTTGAAAGCAGTCGCTTTCCCTTTCTGAGAACTCATCTACTCTAGCATGGGTTAATTGCACACTCCTGGGCTGGTGTCCTGGCTCTCCTACAAGTAATGAACGCTGGGCATGTAATTCCCTGAAATCATGTATCGCCCTTTCTAGGCTGCAAAACCCGCTTATCGACATAGTTTCCTTTGATTCCTCAAACGACTTGCTAGATGGGCATTAAGATCCCATCTGAGACACAGGGAGGTGGAGGGACCTGTTTTGTGATTCTGGGCCTCTCTTTGCCCATCTGTAAAATGGCTAGGTTGAGCAAGATGCTCTCCAAAGGGGCTGTTGCATATTCAGTGGGTCCGTAAGGCAGACCCTTCACTGGATGGCACTGGTGGGCCCTGGACCATGACAAGCAGCAAGGTATTGTAGGATGCCTTGGTCTGAGATGTAATACAGATCTGGCTTCAGTTTCTCGCTCAGCTCTTTTTTAGCTGTCTGGCCCTGGGTAAGTGGCATCTCTTAGCTGGCTCTCAGCTTTCTTCTCACGCACAATGGGTTTGGATGGGGGAGGTAGCGTCATGATCCCCTTTTTGTCTGCCTCACTCTAGTGTGAGCTTCAAATTGATGTGAGAATGCCATGTGGACCAGACAGATGTAAAGGTATGTTTGATTCTTTTGTGGAAACAATACACAGAAATTGTACAAAATTTAAACGCTGTGAAAGGACGATGAGAAATAACATTCACCCTCATCCTGATTCTTAGTTTCGCACTTCTGCTCTTTAGAAACAACCCAGTCTTAATTTCTTGAGTGCTCTTCCTTAGAGATTCTCTGCATGTCCAGTCTATAAACATGTATCTCATGAATGGAGGATGTTTAGGATTTTAAGGAATATTTGTTCCTAAATAGTCCCTCTCCTCCTTCTCCCACGAGCATACATCCTTGTTCTGTTGATGTTGGACTTGGCCATGACTTGCTCAGGCTAGTGGAATATTAGTAGGTGTGACATGAGTAAAGATTCAAAATATGGTTACTTGCTGGAGCTCTCCTTGTGCTCTACTCTGACCATGAGAGAAACATGCTCCCAGTAGATGGCTGGATGATCCTAGAAGAAGGAGAAACACGTGGATCACAGCTGTTCCAGGCTTTCTGTAGTCCCCCAGTCTGAAGAAGTGCAACTGACTACACATCTATGAGCCTGATAATGAATGCTTATTGTTGTATGTCAATGATTTGAGGGGTTGTTTGTTATGTGGCAATAGCTGATTGATACAATGTCTGTTATTATTCAGTTGCTAAGTCATGTCTGACTCTTTGGGACCCCATAGACTGCAGCATGCCAGGCTTCCCTGTCCTTCACTGTCTCCCAGAGTTTGCTCAAACTCATGTCCACTGAATCATGTCCTTCTCATTCTCTGCCACCCTCTTTTCCTTTTGTCTTCAATCTTTCCCAGCAGCAGGGTCTTTTCCAATGAGTTGGCTCTTCCAATCAGGTGGCCAGAATATTGGAGCTTCAGCTTTAGCATCAGTCTTTCTAATGAATATTCAGCGTTGATTTCCTTTAGGATTGACTGGTTTGATCTTGCAGTTCAAGGGACTCTCAAGCATATTCTGCAGTGTTTATGTACACTTAAAAAAAAAAAAAGGAAGCAATGTTTATATATTCGCATGTTATTAAGGACCTTGCTTTCTTCAAATAATAAATGTTGGAAGAAATATGTCTTAGAAATTGTTCTATATTGAGACATTTTCATGTGTTCCGTTCTTTGCAAGGGCTATATAATATTCCATTGTCCATGGTGGAGCATGTTACTTATTGATGGACATTTAGGTTGTTTCTGGCTTTTCCTGTTACTACAAATACTGTAATGACTCACAATTATTTGTAGGACACACACTTAGAAGGAGAAATTACTAGATCAAAGGGTATGTTCAAAGAAGTTGAATCAATTTCTGCTCCGACAGCCAGTATCTGCTATTTCCCCATGCCGGGGATAATATTGGGAAGATATCTCTTTACCCCAGCAATAAGCCTTCTGACTTTCCATCTACAGCCCCATGGTCTTCAAGGCTCACCACAGGTTTCTAAAAAAGCAGTGTTTTCCCAAAGTGGTATATGATTTCAGGTGGCACCAGGGAATGGTTTTTACAAGGTGCACAGACCAGACACTCACTAACATTGAATCACATAGAAAGAAAATTTTTCCCTTTTCAAGTCTCTTTCACTCCTCTGATTACATTAAGGAGAAAGTCCCACTTGGATGCTGATGTATTTTAATATTAGTCAGTTCAGTTCAGTTCAGTTCAGTTCACTTCAGTCGCTCAGTCGTGTCTGACTCTTTGCGACCCCATGAATCGCAGCACGCCAGGCCTCCCTGTCCATCACCATCTCCTGGAGTTCACTCAGACTCACATCCGTTGAGTCTGTGATGCCATCCAGCCATCTCATCCTC
This sequence comes from Capra hircus, assembly GCF_001704415.2. Classification (NCBI taxonomy): domain Eukaryota; kingdom Metazoa; phylum Chordata; class Mammalia; order Artiodactyla; family Bovidae; genus Capra; species Capra hircus. The sequence goes on along the minus strand of NC_030826.1, from coordinate 25,747,152 downwards.
TGTCGTCCCCTTCTCCTCCTGCCCTCAATCCCTCCCAGCATCAGAGTCTTTTCCAATGAGTCAACTCTTCAAATGAGGTGGCTAAAGTACTGGAGCTTCAGCTTTAGCATCATTCCTTCCAAAGAAATCCCAGGGCTGATCTCCTTCAGAATGGACTGGTTGGATCTCCTTGCAGTCCAAGGGACTCTCAAGAGTCTTCTCCAACACCACAGTTCAAAAGCATCAATTCTTCGGCGCTCAGCCTTCCTCACAGTCCAACTCTCACATCCATACATGACCACAGGAAAAACCATAGCCTTGACTAGACGGACCTTAGTCGGCAAAGTAATGTCTCTGCTTTTGAATATGCTATCTAGGTTGGTCATAACTTTTCTTCCAAGGAGTAAGCGTCTTTTAATTTCATGGCTGCAGTCACCATCTGCAGTGATTTCAGTAGTTGCTAATTTCTCTTTTATCAAAAAAGGAAGAGGTCTTGAGTTCCAAGCTTTCAACGGCAGTCATACCTGGCTATCACTGTATTCATTTTTACCACTTACTTAAAAAAAAGGTCTATTTATTTAATTGGGCTGCGCTGGGTCTTTGTTGCTGTGCGAGGGCCTTTTCTAGTTGCGGTAAGTTGGGGCCACTCTCTAGTTGCTGTGTGCAGTCTTCTCATTATATTGGCTTATCTTGCTGTGCAGCACAGGCTCTAGGGGGTGCAGGCTTCAGTACTTGCGGCACATGGACTCAGTAGTTGCGGCTCCTGGGCTCTAGAGCACAGGCTCAACAGCTGTGGCACACGGGCTTAGTGGCTCCATGGCATGTGGGATCCTCCTGGATCAGGGATCAGACCCGTGTCTCCTGTTTTGACAAGTGGGTTCTTTACCACTGAGCCATGAGGGAAGCCCTACCAGTTACTTTTATTTTTTTTTATTTTTTTATTTTTTAAATTTTAAAATCTTTAATTCTTACATGCGTTCCCAAACATGAACCCCCCTCCCACCTCCCTCCCCATAACATCTCTCTGGGTCATCCCCATGCACCAGCCCCAAGCATGTTGTGACTAATGACTGTCTTTTTTTTTTTTAATCACTTTGGGTGATGATGGCATGTTTCCCTTGAAAAGAAAAATTTATTTCATTAGCAAAAGAGCTACTTTTGATGTTATAAAATATATCATATATACAAGAGTTTATGTAACTTACACAGTTTAAGAACAGTAAAACAAAGCCCATGTTTCTAAAACAGTATCTTGAAGCTACCTGGGACACAGGAACTTTTCCATGAGGATGGTCACCAGTCCCCCTTCCTCCCCCAGCCTCCAACACAGGAACCACCCAGGTACCACTGATGCTTGTGCTGTGACAGCTCTGGCTTCTTTGTCAATTGCACCAGCTTCTAATTTTAAAAAATGACCAAAGCAAACATTACTGATCACTCTTTTTTTTTTTTGTACCAAGCCCTAAACTGAGCACTTTACAAAGAGTGTCTCACTTAAGTCTCCCAGCAACCATGAGATGATAGTAATAAGAGAAAAAAATTCAGTAAAAAATAACAGTTTGTGGTCAGATTCTTTTTCTTTCTGTTGGAAATGATTTTTGACTTACAGAAGAGTGGTAGGGATAGTATGGAGCCTTCATGTATACCCTTCACCCAACTACATTTATTGCTAACATCTCACACAACCATAGTACAATGATTGAAAACCAGGAAGTTAACATTGATTGGATGCTATTGACTAATCTTATTCAAATTTTTCCAGTCTTCCCACTAAGATCCTTCTTCTGGGTCCAGGATCTAAATCAGAATCCTATATCACTTTTTTTATTTTGTAGTCCTATCCATCTAATTTTGTTCAATCTGGGATAGTTCCTCAGGTTTTCTGTACCTTTTGTAACCTTCATGCTTTTTCAAGAACTGGCCAGTTATTTTGTTAACTCTCAGTCTCGGTTCATCTAAAGTTTTCTCATGAACACCATGGAAGTGATATATTCTACTGCTCATTGCATTATACCAGGAGTTATCTGTTTGTTTTTGATAGTGTTTTATCTTTCAAAAATATTAAGTAAAGATATTAGTATGTCTACAGACAGAGTTTGTAAAGTTTTGCTTTTAATTGAAGTGTAGTTGACTTATGGGCTTCCTTGTAAAGAATCTCGTAAAGAATTCTTCCTTGTAAAGAATTCTTTCCCCGGTAAAGAATCCGCCTGCCAATGCAAGAGGCTTGGTTTCAATCCCTGGGTTGGGAAGATCCCCTGGAGAAGGAAATAGCAACCCACTCTAATATTCTTGCCTGGAGAATCCTGTGGACAGAGGAGCCTGGTGTGCTACAGTCTGCGGGGTCACAGAGCATTGGACACAACTTAGTGACTAAACAACAACAATACATTTGATTTACAATGTTGTGTCAGTCTCTGCTGTACAGCAGAGTGACTCAGTCTTACCCATGTATACTTTTAAAGATATTCTTTTCCATTATGGTTTATCTAAGGAGACTGGACATAGTTCCCTTTGCTATACAGTAGGACCTTGTTGCTTATCCATTCTAAATGTAATAGTTTGCATCTATTAATATTAATACCAACCTCAAATTGCATTATACCAGAAGGTGTGTATGTATGTGTATGTGTGTTAGTTGCTCAGGCGTGTCCGACTCTTTGTGACCCCATGGGCTGTAGCCTGTCTATGGGATTCTTCAGGCAAGAATACTGGAGTGGGTTCTCCTTCCCTTCTCCAGGGGATTTTCCCAACCCAGGGAAGTGAACCTGGATCTCCTGCATTGCAGGCAGACTCTCTACTGTCTGAGCTATGAGGGAAGCCCAGGAGGTATCTGATGTCAATATGTCTTGGGGAGATATGTGTGACTAAGGTTTGGGAAATCCTTCTGTAGGCAGAGAAGCTGTACCCTGGCGGCATTTGTGATGTGGATTTGTGTCTCCATTACAATTTCCCCCCATCCTGGCCTCCTGCAGAAAGCTGACCATCTTTGGCCCATGTCATAACTCACCGCCCAGCTCTGTAGTGGTCCCTATAGAGACGAGAATCTGCATCCCATCCCCCATCCCCATCCCCCTGCTTCCCCCATTTAGTCTTGAATGGTGACTGGTCTGAGACTCTACTTAGCTTTGATGCCCATGCTTTCTGGGAAATGCTCCTGCTGGCTCAGACGCACAGCAAGAGACAGATCTTTGGATCTGATCTTCCCTTGGATGCAGCTTTTTAGGTTAGAAAATAAAGATGTCCCAGGCAGGTGGGAACCGTGACACCCTCGACAGAAGCATCTCTGCAGTTTTCCCTTTCAGCCCCCAAAGAGATTTTCCCAACTGATCTTGTTCACCATCTGTTGCCAAATGGTTTGCTTTGTTTGACTTTCCCTTTGTGCTTGGGAAAACGGACTGTGAAATCACAACCTCTCTTCCCTCTGTGATCTGAAGAAACTCTCTCTTTTGGCTTCTTTCCCACTTGGATTCTCCCTGGGGTTTGGGCCCGGGGGGGGACTTCTGGGGTCTTGGATCTGCTGTCGGTTCCTGGGCAGCTTACACTGGTTCAGGTCTTGGATAATATTGTCCTGAGGAGAAAAGCCAGTTACCCAAAGCTATGACTAATTAACTACCGCAGAGGGCTGAATCTCAGAAGAAAATATCTGATTCTCCCCAGGGCCTGTTTAATGAGATGACAGCTCCACAGGGTTGCCTTGGACAATTTCAAGGCCTGAAATGGATCCTACTACTTAACTCACACTGAATCTGGCCCCCAAATCACCTCTGCTTAATTTCTGGCTTGTACACTGCCTGGTTTCATATGCTGTCAAAGCCAACCAATGAAGATGATAAATAAGTTAGTCATTTTTTTTTTTTTTTGTCAATATGAGTCCTTTCTTCATTTCTCTCTCTCTTTTACATGTGAAGTCCTGGTTTAGTGAAAGTGAAGTAGCTCAGTCGTGTCTGACTCTGCGACCCCGTGGACTATAGCCCTCCAGGCTCCTCCGTCCATGGGATTCTCCAAGCAAGAATACTGGAGTGGGTTGCCATTTCATTGTCAAGGGGATCTTTCCCAACCCAGGGATTGAACCCAAGTCTCCTGCATTGCAGGCAGACGCTTTAACCTCTGAGCCACCAGGGAAGCTTTAGGCACCAGAAAATGCACAGGAGACTTTGAGGAGTCTCCATCAGAGAGAGGAACTCAGGGAGGTAAAGTGGGGGCAGTAGAATATGACTGACTGCTCTAGTACAGTCATGGATTAACTCAACAACTACTTACTGAGTACTTACTTACGTGTGAAGTGCGGCTTCCCTGGTGGCTCAGATAGTAAAGAATCTGCCTGCAATGCAGGAGACCTGGGTTCAACCCCTGGGTTGGGAAGAACTCTTGGGTTGGGCAGATCCTCTGGAGAAGCAAATTGTTACCCACTCCAGTATTCTTGCCTAGAGAGTTCCATGGACAGAGGAGCCTGACCTGCTACAGTTCATGGGGTTGGAAAGAGTCAGAAACACCTGAGTGACTAACACACATTTACCGTGTTTGGGGCACTGTGGTTGCTGCTGTGGAAACAGCGGTGAATGGGCCATAAGTATGATCCCTGCCCTCTTAGAGCTTGGAGTTTGGTTGGGAATTCCAGATAACATTAAGTAAGAATGATGAGGTCGAAGGTAGATGCTTTGGGAGTGAGGTGGAAGAGTCCTAACCCCGTGTAGGGGTGAAAAGTACATTTCCAGGAGGGACTTGGATAGTAGGTAGAAATTATGCAGCTTGAAGAGCCAGAGGTGGACGCATTGGTGTTTTTTGGGCAGAGGCAATGGGCCATGATGCTCAGAGATAAGAAAGTGTGTTGCATTTGGGGAGCTGTTGGAAGGTCAAATTGGAACCCAGAATTCAAGGAGGAGAGTGGAGAGAGGTGAGGCTGGGGAGAGAGGCAAGGAGGGCCTTGTATGCTCAGGGGTGTGACTCTTTCTAAGAGCAATGGGGAGCTATTTCAGGGTTCTATATGAGAGTGATGTGTTCCAATATTTATCTTAGAACAGTCAACGTGGCTGCATTGTGCAGGCTGGAAAAGAGAAGCAGGAACCATAGGGCAGATATTGCAGAAGACCTGGGAAGGGATGATGGTGACCTGGATTTGAGTAGGATGGCGAGAAGGGAATGGATGGAGAAGAGGTCTTTAGTTTCACTCCACATCCAGGAATAACAACATGGGAAATACACTGAGTCTGCATCCTGATTGGCTCTATACTTTTTTTTTTTTGACAGTCACATATTTCTGTGAAATCAGAATTTACTCTTTGTGGCAAAACCACCATTATTGTTTATCACACAATGAGTTATAACCAATGGAATGTGAGCAGAACTGATGTAAGCTATTTCCAGGCCTGGTTTAAATGTATCCCACATAACCCTACAGTGTATACCCAAAGAGGTGATTTTTTAAGATGCAAAGAGCCTGGATCCCTGAGTCCCCGCTAGGAGGAGAGCCCCAAGGGCAACTTCCTAGCTTGCTTTGGCAGTGACACAAACAAGAAACCAAACTGCATTTTGTTAGGCCACTGAGATTTTTAAAAAATTTCATTCAAGTATAGTTTTAGTGTTGTGTTAGTTTCTGGTGTACAGCAAAGTGATTCATATATATATATATATTATAATATACAAAGCATTCTTACGTGGATATATATAATACATAATATATGTGTGTGTGTATATATATATATTCCTTTTCAGACTCTTGTCCATGTCAGTTATTAGAAGATTTTCTATATAGTTCCCTGTGCTATACGGTAGGACTTTGTTGTTTATCTATTTTATATGTAATACTGTGTATCTGTTAATCTCAAACTCCTGATTTCTCTCTCCCCACTTCTTCCCCTTTGGTAACCATCACTTTGTTTTCTATGCTTGTGAGTCTGTTTCTGTTTCATAAATAAGTTCATTTGTATCATTTTTTAGATTCCTCATATAAGTGATATCATATATTTCTCTTTTTCTGTTTGACTTATTTCACTTAGTATGATTATTTCTAGGTCCATTCGTATTATTGCAAAGGGCACTATTTCATTCTTCTTTATGACTACTATTTCATTATATATACGCATATATACATACATATATATGGGCCGTGCCTTCGTTATGCATTCATCTGTCAGACATTTGGGTTGTTTCCAGATCTTGGCTATTGTAAACAGTGTTGCTATGAACACTGGGGTGTATGTATGTTTTTGGATAAGAGATTTCTGTGGATACATGCTGAGGAATGGGTTTATGTATCATATGATAGCTTGGTGCTTAGTTTTTCATGAAACCTCCATATTGTTCTCCATTGTGGTTTCACCAATTTACATTCCCATCAGCAGTGTAGAAGTGTTCCCTTTCCTCCACACCCTCTCCTGCATTTGCTATCTGTAGACTTTTTGATGATGTCCGTTCTGACTGGTGTGAGGTGATACCTCATTGTAGTTTTGATCTGCATTTCTCTAATAATTAGTGATTTTGAGCATCTTTTCATGAAGCCATCCAGATTTTGAAGTTGTTAATTACAGAAGCTGAAGTTAAACACCGGACCATAAACCAGCTGGCTCATAGTTTTCCTATCCCTTCTATGACACTTCAGTAGCTCCCAACTCTCTGCATCCAGGAAAGAGGGAAGGGTCACATTTCAGACACAGATGGAACAGGAAGTGTTGGGTGTCAGTGAGGTGCGGAAAGACGTAAAAGCAGTCAGACAGATACAGCAATGTGAAGCCCTAACAACCAAGCACCCTACAGACCTGGAAAATCATGCAGTAATAGTGGTAAAGATAATAAATGGAAATACCCTGGTGTCAAGGACTGTGCTAATGTTTCTTTTGAAGAATTATTTATTTATTTATAGAGTTTTTTTGGGGGGCTGTAATGGGTCTTCATTAGTACACGTGGATTTCTCTAGCTGCAGCGAACAGGGCTACTCTGTGCTGCAGTGCGCGGGCCTCTCACTGCAGCGGATTCTCCTGGAGGGGAGCACAGGCTCCAGGGCATGGGCTTCAGTAGCTGCGGCACGTGGGCTTAGCTGCCCCGTAGCACGTGGGATCTTCCTGGACCAGGGATCTAATCAGCGTCCCCTGCACTGGCAGGCTGATTCTCAACCATGAGGCCACCAGGGAAGCCTTTGTGCTAATATTTCATTAAATCCACTAGATGGATGCTATTATGATTTTTTTTTTTCAGATGAGACAACTGAGGCCTAGAGAGGTTGAGTAACTTTCTCAAAGCCACACAGGATTTGAGGCCAGCCATCCTGACTCAGGAGTCTGTACTCTTAGTCACAACACAAAGACACAACCACAGAGGGCCGGAGATGAGGTCACGCACGCAGGCATGACAGAGACAGAGAGAGTTTCCACTGACCTTGTCCCCAGCGTGAATACCATTCTGTTTTCGGGAAAGAGATGGCCTGATTGCAGCGGTGACAAGAACAGAGCGTTACTTTTAACAAAGACTCACTTTAATGAAATTCTCAGCTGGCTCAGGACATTTTGTTTCTCTCTAGATAACTTCCCGATGCTATCATTTTTTTGTATACCCTGTTTATTTCACCTGCTCTGTCTCTCCCTGGCCCATAAAGGTTTGTTTGATGTTCCTTAGTTACAAATGCTCTTTTCCTGAATAGCAAATAGGATGCACCCTTCAGAGGAATTTATGATTCCCCTCTTGTTCTTCTTGTTTCCAAATGGGATACATCCATAGAAGGGGCTTCTTTCTGTCAAGGCCTAAAATTTCTTAGCAAATGGGTTGTCTGCTGAGAATGTGGGCTTGCTTCTTCAGTTCCTAGGCTTGGTAGCCTGCATGGTACCCTATGTCCTAACCTTGGAGGTCACATAATGTTACGTCTATCATGCTCCATCAGCTGAGGCAGTCCCAAATGACCAAGAGGAGGGAATATTGATCCCATCACTCAGTGGAGAAGAGGCAAGATTCTGGAAGAGGATGTGGGGCAGCAGACATCATTTGAGCCAACTTTGGGAAATACAGCAGACGTACCATTTTATATGTGAATCCCTTCTTTGTAGCCTAACACATGTCTACATGGTCTCCACACCTCTGATGGGGAGTTTACTGCCCTGACTGGTTAGGGTTCTTTGACTTTAAACCACAGGAGCCAATTCTGGATAACTTAAGTTACAGAAGATTTCCTGGCTCGAAGTCATGGGTATTCTTGGCATAAGAAAAGGACCATTGCATCCCCAGAGGCAGAAGAATGGGAATGTCTTGCCTAGGCTCTGCCTGGGATAAATGGATCCCAGCTCATGTCTGAGTCTTTTACTCACTCTGTTTAGAATTTAAGTGATAGGGAGGAAGATCTGAATGGCTTTGCTTGTGCCATGGACTTAACCCCTGACTACTCGCTAAACTCTGAGCAAGTTACTTAGTTGCTTCCAGGCTCAGTTTCCTCATTTGTAAAGTGAGGACACTAATAGTAGCTATTTCCTAGGATATGTGAAATAAAATAAGACAGTGCTTACAAAGCGCTCAGACCAAGGTCTAGGGCATGATAAATCTTCAATGTGAGCTAACAACCACTACTGATATTAATGCAACAACTCCTATTATTTTGGTTGGCTCGCACAGGGCCAGGCAGAGAGTCAATGCCCAGTAAATAGTATTGAATGAATGAGGAATGAATGAACAAAGAAATGAATGACTTCTGCTGTAATAATGGCCATAAAGTTTTTTGGAAGCTGTCTTTGGACATGTTTTACAACTAGATCAGAACAAGGAGAATCGACCGACAGCAGTCCCAGTGCACTTAAATATTGGACCCCTCCTCCTTAGTCACTCATTTCTACCTCTCCAGTCCTCATTCTGAAAAGTAATCTCTGGGACTGCTCCTTGCCCAAGTCCTTCACAGATGCTGCAAACAGTAAACAAAGAAACTCCATCCCGAGGAGGTGAATAACATGCCAGCGGGATTTCATTCCACATCAATTCTTGTGTCATATTTGATTAATTTTATATCTAGCTTCATTACGTCTCATCCGTCATTTCAAAGGCATCCTTCAGATGGGACACTCCAGGAGGCAGAGAGGGGAGACCAAGCAGGGGGCAAACCAATGCAGAGAATTCACAAGTACCCAAAAAGAGGAGTGATGGAGAAATTTAACACTCTCAGAGCCTCCCGGGTGGTCACAGAATGAGCTCATTGCTGGCGCAGCGGTCTCTCCCAGGCTCGAGTCAGGGTGTCCCAGCCACTGCCAGAGAGATGGCCACTCTACACACTATTAATCAGCAGAGTGGCCGGGGAAATGCTGACCCACTTAGCCGGGATAGTCAAGCAGGTGAGAGCTCCTAGAGCTGACAGAATCTGGCCTGGGGGCATACGTCTCCGGGTGGGCTGCCCGGGGCTCTGTGATCTCTACTTTGGTGACTGTGCCGCCCGAGGTAACAAATCCAGCTCCTTGGGCGAGAACTTGCTTAAATGGGTCAGGGCAAGATTTAACTCTTTTGGTACATCTGAGTTCTGGGTCCTTCTTTTCAAGAGAGCCAATGACATCCTCCTTCCCATCTCCTCCCCACCGTCTCCTCCCCGTATGTCACCTCTTCTTATAACTCTGAGGAATCATCTAGCATTTATTTAAGTCAATTCAGCAATTATGTATTGAGTCCTGTGGCAAACAACTCAGGTATTAGTGTCAGGCCTGTCCCACGGGTTCACCTCTAATTTCAGCTGTGTGGTTGTGTGACCGGGGCTGTGACTATGGATGGAGGCTGAGCTTGGATCTTGGCCCCAGCCTGCCCTGATCATGGGCACAGGCTGAGTTCTCATCCTGGTCACAGGCTGAGCTCTGATCACAAAAGAACAGGGTGAGAGGATCGAGGACGGCTCAGCTCAGGCCACCCCCACGTCTATAGTCGCGGGTGGGATCCTGGCCCTCTCGGTGGGAAAAGAGGAGAGGAAGAATCAAGGAACAGGCCTCCTGCTCACAGCCAAAGATGGGGACAATTACGGCAGCTTGCATTTTCAAGTTTCTACCTCAGAAAAAGCCACGGCGGTTTCAGGCAGAGCCTAATGAGGTTTTTCAGAACTGTGTCTTGTTTCCTTTAGCTTATAGAGGTTATTGTGTTTTGCAGGAAAATTAACTGGCAATTAAATTTCTGAAAAAGTGTTTGAAACTCCTACAAGCTGTGCCTCATTGTTTTGCAAGATTGGGTACACAATGTAATAATTCCATCTGCTAATTGATTTTCTCTCACTCACAGTCTCTGATGTCACCGCAGTGTCATTCGTTTAGTTGCTCACTCATCCTTTCATGCTGTGCACACTTACTATGTGCCTCACGTGAACCAGGCAGTCTGGGGGAAGACAGAGGTGGGTCAGACACTGTCTCTGTCCCCCCAGGCAGCTCTCTGTCTGGAAGGAAGGCAGGATTTTCTCAGAAATAAAGGTCACAGGAAACACAATGTGAGCATTCCTTTCAAAAGAGATAGTGCTTTGGATTTCCAGATGGGGGATGGGCAACTTCTGACTTTGTTTCTGGGGACAAAGACTAGAAAGAAAGCTGTTGATGGGAACTAATATTTTTTTCTCCTTTCTAAGAATTGCAGTATAGTTGGTGTGCAACATTATATAAGTTACACTGTAGTGATTCACAATTTTTAAAGGTTATACTCCATTTATGAGGCCTCCCTGGTGGCTCAGATGGAAGAATCTGCCCGCAATGCGGGAGACCTGGATTCGATCTCTGGGTCAGGAAGATCCCCTAGAGAAGGGAATGGCTACCCACTCTAGTATTCTTACCTGGAGAATTCTTTGGACAGAGGAGCCTGGCGAGTTACAGTCCATGGGATCGCAAGAAGTCAGACACGACTGAGTGACTAACATTTTCACTCCATATATAGTTATAAAATATTTGTTATAGTCCCTGTGTTGTACAATATACACTTGTAGCTATTTTATACCTAATAGTTTGCACTTCTTAATTCTCTATCCCTGTATTTCCCCTCCCCGCTCCCTCTCCCCACTGGTAACCACTAGTTTTTTCTCTATATCTGTGAGTCTGCTTCTTTTTGGTTCCATTCACTGGTCGGTCATATTTTTTTAGATTCCACATGTAAGTGACATCATACAGTATTTATCTTTCTCTGTCTGACTCATTTCACTTAGCTTAATATATTCCAAGTCTATCCACGTTACTGCAAATTTCATTCTTTTTAATGTCTGAGTAGTATTCCACTGTGTATGTGTTTACACACCACATCTTTATCCATTCATCTGTTGATGGACACTTGGGTTGCTTCCATATCTTGGCAACTGTGAATAGTACTGCAATGAACATTTGAGTGCACGTACATTTTTAAATTTGTGTTTGGTTTATTTTTGGGTATATGGCTGGAGTGGAATTGCTGATTCATATGGTAATAGCTAACAGTTATTGAACACATGCTGTCTGTAAGACCCTGTGGTGAGTATTTTGCATCTGGGATCTCACTCCTTCAAACAGTCCTGTGAGGTAAGGTTATTACCACCATTTACAGGTGGGGAAACTAAGGCTCAGACTGGTTAGATGATTTTCTTGGGACCATGTAGCTAGCAAACATCAGAGTCGATACTGGAACTTGGAACTGTCTGAGTAAAACGTTTCCCACTAAACATTACTACTTCTCTAAGGATGATTTCTTTGCCATGTGGGTAGCTTTTGTGTTTCCTTTCAGCACAAATGAAGGAGCTGGGAAGGATCTAGCTGGCAGATAGTCTTAGACTGAAAGGACATCAAATGTGCTTTGAAGAAGGAAGCTGCTGAGATTGGAGGAGAGATGGCTAATCTATAATTTTCTGAGTGTCTGCTCAATTTCTACTTGGTGCTTTCCATACGTTTGTTCATTTAGTCCTCACTTCTCCTCTCTGAGTTGAAGTGTTGAAAGGGAAAGTCAGTCAGTCATGTCTGACTCTTTGTGACCTCATGGACTATACAGGAGTGGATAGCCTTTCCCTTCTCCAGGGGATCTTCCCAACCAAGGGACTGAACCCAGGTCTCCCACCCTGTAGGTGGACTTTTTACCAGCTGAGCCACAAAGGAGGCCCAAGAATCTGGACTGGGTAGCCTATCCCTTCTCTAGAGGATCTTCCTGACCCAGGAATCGAACCGGGGTCTCTGGCTTTGCAGGTGGATTCTTTACCAACTGAGCTATTAGGGAAGGACCACTCTATGAGTTAAGCATTGTTGTGTGCATTTTTTAAAAAGGAAATGGAGCCTTAGCGATATAAAATGAACCCTCTAAGGTCACACAATTAATAGATGTTGGAGCCATGATTCAAGGTTGGGTCTGTCTGACTCTGAAATCTGGCTGCTTTTTCTGGCTGCACTGTATCTTTGTTGCAGCACCCGGGCTCTTTCACTGTGGCCTGTGAGCTCAGTAGTTGTGGGGTGTGGGCTTAGTTATCCTGTGGCATGAGGGATCTTAGTTCCCTGAACAGGAATTGAAACTGTGTCCCCTGCATTGTAAGGCAGATTCTTTCTTTTTTTTTTGTTTTAAGCTTTTTATTTTTGTATTGGGGAATAGCTGACTAACAATGTTGTGACAGTTTCAGATGAACAGTGAAGGGACTCAGCCATACACACACGTGTATCCTTTCTCCCCCACATACCCTTCCCATCCAGCCTGTCACAGAACATTGAGCAGAGTTCCCTGTGCCCTACAGTCGGTCCTTGTTGGCTGTCCATGTTACATAGAGCAGTGTGTACCTGTCCATCTCTAACTATCCCTTCCCCCCACCGGAAGGCAGAGTCTTAACTGCTGAGCCACCTTGGAAACCCCTGAAATCTGACTCTCTTCATCTCACTGTGCTGCCTGTTATGTGACGTGGTATACAGTCAGCCTTGGAGTGTGATGGGCTGTCACCAGGTGCACCATGGAAGTTGTTCTTATGGTTCATTTCTTTGGTTAGGAATAAAGAAGAAGAGATGATGTTCCTGGCTCAAACTCTAATCATGAGTCTACAGCCCTGTCCCTCGTAGGCATCTCAGACCAAGCCAGTCATCTTGCCTACCACTTCCTGCGAGGTGACCTATCCCATGCCAGCTACTAATGCCTAGACACAGATGATATTCTGTCCCACCTGGATTCTTCTTCTGAGCTCCAGATCTGTTTATCTCCTGGACTCCACCTGCTATATGACCTAAGAATGTAAACCCGGCCACAGGAATGCAAACTTAGAATGCCCAAATGAGATCCCCTTCTCTTTTCACCCTTCATGCTCCCTGTATCAGTGAATGGCACCATCTTGAGAATCTTCATTGCCAATTCCCTTTCTCACTCACCCTACAAAAAGCAGCTTATATTGTCAGTTGTTGATTGGACTGTGTCTTACTGTTCCTTCAGAGATCTCCTTTCCTGAAGTCCCATTCCACTGCCTTGGTTCAGGCATCGTCCCTTCTCCCTAATGGTCCTATTTCTGTTCATGATCCAAGCAGTCCGTATACTGCAGCCAGAGTGATGGTGTGAGGGGGGACATGGGTTCTGAACTGGTCATGTGCTACCACTTACGGCACACTTCTTAAACTCTGTGTCTCATTTTCCTTGTAAGTGAAATAAAAATAACAGGAACTACTCGGAAAGATTGTTGTGTGAATTTACAGAATGGTAAGTGGGAAGGATATAGAAAAGGCTCTGACTCATAATAAACACCCAATGACATTAGCTAACATTATTAGAAGGTAATGCTAATGCTATTATTAATAGGTAGCTTTGATGATGCCTACTGTTGCTCACATCTTTTTGTTTGTTTTGATGGTTTCTCATTTCCTCCAGAATGAAGTTTAAGCTCCTTATTAAGCCTTTTTTTTTTTTTTTCCCTAATATCAGGACTCTGACTATCTATCTTGCGTCCTGGTGTCTGGAACTCTCCCTGTGTGTGCTAAGTTGCTTCAGTTGTGTTCAACTCTTTGTGACCCCATGGGCTGTAGTCTGCCAGGCTCCTCTGTCCATGGGATTTTCCAGGCAAGAATACTGGAGTGGGTTGCCATGCCCTCCTCCAGGGCATCTTTCTGACCCAGGGATCGAATCGGCATCTCTTACATCTCCTGCATTGGCAGGCAGATTCTTTTACCACTAATGCCATGTGGGATGCCCAAGACCCTCCCATCTTTCCTCACTTTTAATTCCAGGTAGTTCAGATAGTGAAGAATCTGCCTGCAATATGGGAGACCCGGATTGGATCCCTGGATTGGGAAGATCCCCTGGAGAAGGAAATGGCAACCCATTCCAGTATTCTTGCCTGGAGAATCCCATGGACAGAGGAGCCTGGTGGGCTACAGTCCATGGCGTTGCAAAGAGTCAGAACGACTGAGCAACTAAGCACACAACAGCACACACATATTGATTGGGTTTCCAGGCTTCAGCACAGGGAGGGTAACCAAGATCCCAACAGATTTCCTGAGCTGGGAAGCTGGTACTGAGAGACCTGGAGATGTGCAGAGGAGAGAGCTGCACAAACAGAGAACTCTGGAGGGTCCCACTCAAGTCCTCAGTTGAGAACTGACCAGAGCCTGTGTGTGAGGAGACTACCTGGAACCAGGGAAAGCACCATCCAAAGGGTTGGAAGGAGCAACGCCTGGTGCTCACACAGGGCTGAGAAGACTGCCTCTTCCCACCAGCCAGGTTAGAAACCTTGAGATTCACAAGGGGTTGAGTAGAGCCCAAGGAAGGCTCCAGCCCCAGCAGAGGGAAGAGTGAGCTCTGCTCTCGTCCTGCCTGACAAATCTGAGAAGCAAAACCTGAAAGGATTAAATGTTTGTTTGCCAGCAACTTAGAACACAGCTTCCTCCTAGAACACAGCTCAAGAATATTTACAGGAATATACAAATACCCAGCACCCAACCAGGCAAAATTGACAAAATCGTGTATCCAGTAAAAAGTTATTGGGCATGCAAAGAGTTAGGAAAATATGATTCATAGTATTGGGTGGCACTAGAGGTAAAGACAGAGAAGGCAGTGGCCCCCCGCTCCAGTACCCTTGCCTGGAAAATCCCATGGATGGAGGAGCCTGGTGGGCTGCAGTCCATGGGGTCGCGAAGAGTCGGACACGACTGAGCGACTTCATTTTCACTTTTCACTTTCATGCGTTGGAGAAGGGAATGGCAGCCCACTCCAGTGTTCTTACCTGGAGAATCCCACGGACGGGGGAGCCTGGTGGGCTGCCGTCTATGGGGTCGCACAGAGTCGGACACGGCTGAAGCGACTTAGCAGCAGCAGCAGCAGCAGAGGTGAAGAACATTTCTGCCGATGCAGGAGACTTAAGAGACATGAGTTTGATCCCTGCGTCAGGAAGATCCCCTGTAGAAGGAAATGGCGCCCCACTCCAGTATTCTTGCCCGGAGAATCCCATGGATAGTGGAGCTGGCAGGCTCCTCTGGGTCCATAAGGTCGCACAGAGTCGGACATGACTAAAGCAACTTAGCACATGTGAAATATTCATATATTTAGGCAAACCACTATTCATAGACTCTCTGGTATTAAGAGAAACTATTCCTTAGGGGGAGAAAGCAATGGCACCCCACTCCAGTACTTTTGCCTGGAAAATCCCAGAGATGGGGGAGCCTGGTGGGCAGCCCTCTATGGGGTCGCACAGAGTTGGACACGACTGAAGTGACTTAGCAGCAGCAGCAGCATTCCTTAGGGAGATTACAAGAAGGAAATTGCAAAGCTTTTGTCAAAATATTTGGCCACCAAAACATCCCTGTTTGCTTAACAGAGACAAATGTATGAATGCTGCAGTACTATCTGTTCTCCGCTTATGATCCTCACCCAAAATAACAGCCTCTGTTGACATGTGCTGGCAATCTGAAAATAAAGAAACTTGAAAAATCAACCAGGTAACCAGTTCAATATGGTAGACAATGAATACAGGGTAGCCCCACCCCACAACCTAGCTTCTGACATAGTTAACTCCTTTAGTGTTTGTGTTGAGAATGCCTAAGATTTAAAAACAAAAAATTTACTTGGCTTTGCCAGGTCTTAGTTACATGTGGCATGTGGGATTTTAGTTCCCCGACTAGGGATTGAACCTGTGTCCCCTGCATTGGAAGGCAGATTCCTAACCATTGGATGGCCAGGAATATCCTGAAAATGCTGAAAGTTTACTCTCAGCAACTTTTAAGTATAGAATACCATATTATTAACTACAGTCACCACGCTGTACATGAGCTACTCTGCTGCTGCTAAGTCACTTCAGTCGTGTCCGACTCTGTGTGACCCCATGGACGGCAGCCCACCAGGCTCCCCCATCCCTGAACTTACTCTAAAAACTGAAAGTTTGTGCCCTTTGATCAACATCTCATTTTCCCCCTCCTCCAGTCCCTGCAACCACTATTCCACTCTCACTTTCCATAAAATTGGCTTTTTGAAAAATTCTACATGTAAGTAAAACCATACAGTGTTTGTCTTTCCCTGTCTGGCTTATTTCACTTAGAATGCCCTAAAGTTCCATCTACGTTGTTGCAGAAAGCAAGATTTTCTTTCTCTTTAATGGCTGAGTTATATTCCATTGTGTGTGTGTGTATACATATGTGTGTGTGTGTGTGCACGTGTATCAGTTCAGTTCAGTTCAGTTGCTCAGTTGTGTCTGACTCTTTGTGATCCCATGGACTATAGCATACCAGGCTTCCCTGTCCATCACCAACTCCCGGAACTTACTCAAACTCATGTTCATCGAGTTAGTGATGCCATACAACTATCTCATCCTCTGTCGTCCCCTTCTTCTGCTGCCTTCAATCTTTCCTGGCTTCAGAGTCTTTTCCAAGGAGTCACTTCTTTGCATCAGGTGGCCAAACTATTAGAGTTTCAGCTTCAGCATCAGTCCTTCCAATGAATATCCAGGGCTGATTTCTTTAAGGATTGACAAATTTGATCTCCTTGCAGTCCAAGGAGATCACTTTTCTTTATCCATTCATCTGTCAAAGAACATTAGATTCTTTTCATATCTTAGCTATTTATGAATAATGTTGCATTGGACGTGGGTGTGTAGATATTGTATCAAGATACTGTTTTCATTTCCTTAGGATATTTGCTCAGGAATAGGTTTACTAGATCAGATGGTAGTTCTATTTAAAAATTTTCGAGGAACCGACATACTGTTTCCCATGGTGGCTGCACCAATTTATGTTTCTACCAACTGTGTGCAAAGGTTCCCGTTTCTCTACATCCTCATCAACATTTTCTGTCTCTTTTCTTTTTGTTAATAGCCATTCTAACAGGTGTGACGTGATAGCTCATGGTGTTGATTTGCATTTCCCTGATGATTAGTGATGCTGAGCACATTTTCATATACTTATTGGCCATTTGCATGTCTTCTTTGGAAAACTATCTACTGCAGCACTCTGCTCCTTATAAAATTGGATTTTTTTCCTTTTTGCCATTGAGTTGTATGAGTTCTATATTTATTTTGGATATTAACCTCTTATCAGATATATGTGCTGTGCTGTGCTTAGTCGCCCCATCATATGCAACTCTTTGCGATCCCATGGACTGCAGCCCACCAGGCTCCTCTCTCCATGGGGATTCTCCAGGCAAGAATACTGGAGTAGGTTCCCATGCCTTCCTCCAGGGGATCTCCCCGACCCAGGGATGGAACCCAGGTCTCCCACAATGCAGGTGGATTCTTTACTGTCTGAGCCACCACGGAAGCCCATTGAGTATATGATTTACAAATACTTCTCCCATTCTGTAGGTTGTCTTTTCAATTTATTGATTGTTTCCTTTTCTGTGCAGAAGTACTGGAGTTTGTTTATTTTAGCTTTTAGCTTGTTTATTTTAGTTCTTGTTGCCTGTGCTTTTGGTATCTTATGCATGAAATCATTGCCAAGACCAACATCAAGGACAGTTTTCCCTGCATTTTCTTCTTTTACATGATGCTAATGACTAGTGTTAGAAAAATGTGAGTTTAAAAAAACCCCACTCTATTGAGGTTTGGTTGATGTGTAAAAGCTGTCATATTTGTACACATTTAATGCACACAACTCAATGAGTCTGTGGACGAGGAGTACACCCATGAAATCATCACTAGTATTCAGGCCATAAACATATCAATCACCTCCCCAAGTCTCATCTCATTCCTTTTATTATTGTTATCATCTAAAAAATATAAGTTAAATACTTGTGAGGAAAAGCTGAGAATACCAGTGAGAGAATAAGTAAAATATGTAAATTCCAAACCTGGAAGAAAAGTGAAACGGAGCAGATTTTTTCAATTCAGCCAAAGTAAGAAAAGGAAAAATAATAAGAAGAAGAAAGTGTGGAAAACACAAAATTGATGTAAGTCTAAGTAAACACAACAATGTGTTAAATTGTCTTATTAAGAGACAGAGACTCACAGAATGAGTAAAAGAAATAAAATACAGATATATAATTGCATGAGAAGTTCTTAACAGAGTGATGAAGGAATGTTGAAAATAGACAAAAATATTAGCAAATAAATCTGGAATAGTGATATTAATATCAGGAAGAATGGAATTTAAGGTAAAAAGCATTATGTAGGGACAAATTAAAGCACTATTTATAGATAAAAGGAATAATCCATCAAAGTATGATCACAAGTATGAACTATTACATGACAACAACATAGATTTGAAATATTAAAGCAGAACCAGATAGAAACACAGGGAGAAATGTACAAAGCCGCAATCATATATAAAACTAAAATGTGAATGCTAGGAAAAAATGGACAAAGTCGCATACTTCACTGATAAATTGACATAGCAAATAGATTAAAAGAATTAAGAATACAAGAAACGAGTAGAAAGTGAAAGTTTTGATTTTGTTAGTTTTGTGCCTAACACAATAGTTTTCTTTTCAATTATATTACTTGTGATTATATTTTAGATTAAAAATCAACCTAAGTAGGGCCACAAAGTAAATTTCAATAAATTATGAAAGGCAGAAGCAGGCCATTTTTCATACAGGCTGATTTAAACAGACCATTTCCACATGCAAAATGCAGTAGAATTAAAAAGATAATCAAGCAATCATATATATATATAAAAGCTTTAGAAAACCACATGTGCATTTTGAATTACTCAGGTTAAAGAAGAAATCAGAATGGAAATTAAAATTTCATTATATATTGAGAAAAATAATATTGTGTAACAAAATTTGTGAGTTATAGAAAAAAATAGTGTTCTGAGGAAAATGTGTAACCATGAATATGACTTTTATAAAAATGAAAGAGCTTAAAGTCAAATTAATCTTTTATTCCAAGAAGCTAGATGAAGCACAAATACAAAATAAGACTCCATTCCTGAGTTTGGGATCTATAAGTACACACTGCTATATTTAAAATGGATAACCAACAAAGACCTGCTTACTGTGTAGCACAGGAAACTCTGCTCAATGTTAGGTGGCAGCCTAGAAGGGAGGGGAGTTTGGGGGAGAATGGAAGCATGTATGTGTATGGCTGAGTCTCTTTGCTGTCCACCTGAAACTATCCCAACATTGTTAATCAGTTACTGAATTGAATTGAATTGAAAGTCACTCAGTCGTGTCCGACTCTTTGAGACCCCATGGACTACAGTCCATGGAATTCTCCAGGGTAGAATACTGGAGTGAGTAGCCTTTCCCTTCTCCAGGGGATCTTCCCAACCCAAGGATCAAACCCAGGTCTCCTGCATTGCAGGCAGATTCTTTACCAACTGAGCTATCAGGGAAGCCCCACGCTCCAATCCAAAAAAAAAAAAAAAAAGTAAAAAATGACTTCATTCTCTGTTTAAAATAATCTCTTCAAACTAGATATAGTAGAAAATTTACTTTATTAGAAAAAGGATATTTACAAGAGTCCTACAAAGTAAGACAATAAATGTTTCTGAGATCCCTAATAAGTCAGGAACAAGACAAGGATGCTGCATATTCCTGCCCCTTCTCAGAGCTGCACTTGAGCTCCTGGTTGAGTGGTCCCCACTCCACGTTGTGGATCAGAAACACATGGGAGTAAAAATAGAATGAAAAGGAAAAGAAGGATCTGTATAGTTTGATACTATTGACAAAATTATCAGTATTTTTATATGCAGTTGATACTTAAAAAGTTGAGTGGGAATGCAAACTAGTACAGCCACTATGGAGAACAGTGTGGAGATTCCTTAAAAAAACTGGAAATCGAACTGCCTTATGACCCAGCAATCCCACTGCTGGGCATACACACTGAGGAAACCAGAATTGAAAGAGACACATGTACCCCAATGTTCATTGCAGCACTGTTTATAATAGCCAGGACATGGAATCAACCTAGATGTCCATCAGCAGATGAATGGATAAAGCTGTGGTACATATACACAATGCAGTATTACTCAGCCATGAAAAAAAAAAAAACATTTGAATCAGTTCTAATGAGGTGGATGAGACTGGAGCCTATTACACAGAGTGAAGCAAGCCAGAAAGAAAAACACCAATACAGTATACTAACGCAGATATATGGAATTTAGAAAGATGGTAACTGTAACCCTGATTGCAAGACAGCAAAAGAGACACAGATGTACAGAACAGTCTTTTGGACTCTGTGGGAGAGGGCGAGGGTGGGATGATTTGGGAGAATGGCATTGAAACATGTATAATATCAGATATGAAACAAATAGCCAGTCCAGGTTCGATGCAGGATACTGGATGCTTGGGGCTGGTGCACTGAGACGACCCAGAGGGATGGTACAGGGAGGGAGGAGGGAGGGGGGTTCAGGATGGGGAACATGTGTATACCTAAGGTGGATTCATGTTGATGTATGGCAAAACCAATACAATATTGCAAAGTAATTAACCTCCAATTAAAATAAATTTAGATTAAAAAAAAAGTTAACTGGAAATAAATATGGATTCTATGAGCTTACAGAATCTATCTTGAAAGGAAGGTAGGGATCAGAGTCTGTGGTTGGTGGCTGGAAAATGATGCATAGGAGACATATGAAACCATGGGGAGCATGGAGGAACTTAAAATATATATAGTCACCAAACATCTGTGAGCATGAGCTAAGTCCTGTCTATGGAGAATTAAGCCTAGTAACAAGGAACTTCCATGCTGAAAATTTATTAATCATTATTTACACAACTTTAAAAATTGCTATTGTCTCACTCTTAGTATTCACAACAGAGCAATACAGTAAATTAAATGCGTCTTCAATTATTCGAAGCTGCACCTCCAGAATTATTATACCTAAATATTGTGTTTTAATGAACTCTACTTAATTTCAAGTGATGGCCTGGGCTGCATCTTCCTCCCAGGGGTCTGACAGTCTGTCTGGTGCTGTTGGCAGCACGTGGTTTCAAAAATCCTTCTGCAAACACCTTCCTGCTCTCCTACTAAGCCAGGTTCAGGAACACTCTTCTTATTTATTGCGTATAGTTCTAGGAGGTGACAGGGGGAGGGGAGGGAAGGGGATGCTGCTGCTGCTGCTAAGTCGCTTCAGTCATATCTGACTGTGTGTGACCCCATAGACAGCAGCCCACCAGGCTTCCCCGTCCCTGGGATTCTCCAGGCAAGAACACTGGAGTGGGTTGCCATTTCCTTCTCCAATGCATGAAAGTGAAAAGTGAAAGTGAAGTCACTCAGTCACGTCCTACTCTTCGAGACCCCATGGACTGCAGCCTACCAGGCTCCTCCATCCATGGATTTTCCAGGCAAGAGTACTGGAGTGGGGTGCCATTGCTTTCTCCAGGGGATGCTGCTAGTAAGTGCCAAATTGGGAGATCTTTATCCTGGAGAGAGTAAAGGAAAGTTTGGAAACAGTGAATGCCAGTCTATGCTCTTAGGCTGCAGAAAACGGAAGCAACAACAGATTCACACCACTTCCCCATCCCACTTCCTTGGTGGCTCAGGCGGTAAAGGATCTGCCCATAATTCGGGAGACCGGACTTCGATCCCTGGGTTGGGAAGATCCCCTGGAGAAGAGAATGGCAACCCCCACTCCAGTATTCTTGCCTGGAAAATCCCATGAACAGAGGAGCCTGGTGGGCTATGGAGTCGCAAAGAGTCTGACATGACTGAGCAACTAACACTCTTCTCCACCTTCCAGGTATTGAAATCCGGAGGCCTTGAGACCCAAGCTCAGGAACAGGAAGAAAGTAAACAGATAAAATAAGGCACAGCTCAAAGTCAGCACACTTTCATTGCCCGCCTTGCTGTCTCAGGTACAAGACAAATTCACATCAGACACATTTGGACAGAAAACTTCCCTCCTTCCAGTCAGTTAATACTTTATGTGGCCTGGATGGCCCCCTCATTTATCCATGAAATGGACTTGTTCTCAAAAGCCAGAGCTGTAGCGTTCACTGAGGGCCTTGAAGCCTCCCTCATCCTTTCTCTCAGGGTTTCATTCGGCGAAAAAGGATCTCTAGGCCAGGCCAGGACAGAGGTCATGACCTTTGCCCAGACTTGGTTCCTGGGGCCCCTTCTGCCCATTTTCTGTTAAGGGCAGTCTAACCATATGACTGTTGTTACTCAGAGTTACAGTTCAGATACCCTATTTTTTTCCCCCATTCCACGGATCCTCTTCCAATATACGATTTATTTAACTTTGTTTATTGTTTGTCTCTTCCCCTACTAGAATGAAAACTCCTTCCTAAGACCAGTATTTTGATCATTTTGTTCACTAATGAACCCCTAGTTGTTGCTTAGTCACTCAGTCCTGTCCAACTCTTTTGCGACTCTTATGGACTATAGCCTGGCCGGCTCCTCTGTCCATAGAATTCTCCAGACAAGAATACTAGAGTGGGCTGCCATTTCCTTCTTCAAGGGATCTTCCTGACTCAGGTATCGAACCCATGTCTCCTGCACTGGCAGATGGGTTGGCAGGCAGATTCTTTACCACCGAGCTACCAGGAAAGCCCGATGAGTCCCTAGTAACTTCCTCATAAAAACCTGTTGGCTAGATGGATTGAATGAATGAAATCTTCCCTGTACTCATTTATCACGGCATGTACTCCCCACTCAGGCATCCATCCTCCTCTAACCACTGCATTAGCCAGGACAGGTTAGGTCATGTTGCAGGAAAATTAACTCTGAAATTTCAGTCGTTTAATAAAACTACAGTTTATTTCTTAGTGATGCAACATATCCAGCTTTGGTAAGCAGGGGGCAGGGCTGAAAATACATGGTCCCTCAGGGACACAAAGTGATGAGGTCCCGTCATCTGGAATGCTGTGGTCACTGTAGCACCTGAAGAGACACCTAGAGGGTCACAAGTTGGCTCTTCCATGCTTTTGCCCAGAAAGGGCCCAAGTCGCTTCCACCCATAGTCTATGGAGTAGTCACGTGGGTCCTGCCTCACTGCAAGAAGTGGCTGGGAGTTGTGGGGGGTGTCTGGACGATTGGGGAAGCATCATTGTTTCTGCCCACTCAAGTGCATTCATATTCATTTGTATACACTCACACTCACCCACACCCATTCACACCCACCCACACCCATTCACACCCACCCATGTTCACTCTGACCCAGAGCTGTTCCTACCCACCCATCCACCAGGCCCAACCACTATACACCCGTGTGCAATGTCTGAGTTATGCCTCGCCTATTCTCCCTGCCCATTATACCCAGCCTACCTCTCATGTCTGTTCATAGCCAAGCATATCTAATCCCAAAGACTATCTAATTCCTCTTGTTTCTTCCAAAACAAATTGCTCTTGGGCACAGGGGGACCTCTTGGGGAGAGCCCTGGATGCCATCTTTTGGGATACAGGGACTCTTTTGTTTTGTTAAAAAGTGTTATGGACTCACATGTTAACAGCAATATTTGCAGTAATTTTTTTTCCCATTTTTTCACTGCATTGTGTGGCATATGGGATCTTAATTTCCCAATCAGGATTGAACCCTGCAGTGGAAGTGTGGTGTCTTAACCACTAGACTGCCAGAGAAGTCCTTGTAGTAATTCTTGATTGAACAAATACTTAACGCTAAGAAAAGCTGCATTGAATTCAGGAACTTGGAACCATCTGTATCTGCTAGAGACATGATTGTGCATTGACACATAAGCATACAATTTATCGAGGTTGCAGACAATGCCTGGAATATATACAGATTCAATAGTCCTTTGCAATATGCCACGGCTCTTGAGTTGGAAGCTGCTGAGGCAGAATAGTGCCAATGGGCTGGCTGGCCAGTAAAACCAACCTCAGGCAGTGAAGCTAATGCCTCGCTCCAAGAGTGGCTGGTGGCTGTTTGCAATCCTCAGTCAGTGGCCGAACTTTAACCACATTGTTGCTCTCTCCTCAAGCACAAACCCCATTTGCAATATAGACCTCAGCTTGCAGCTAATAGAAACTGATATCTAGAAAGTAATCCATTATCTCCCCCGCTGTGGTCTGCTCACCTCCAGGATTTCATTTCACATTTGAAGGCACCTGAAGATGTTAACGTTATGTCAAGAATGTTCTGAAAATGAGAAGGATTCATTCAGGGAGCTCTGCCAGAGCTGAGAAGAGATTCTGGGACATGTGGGTATGAAGTGTCCGGAGAACCAAGCCTGGTTCTCCAGTGTCCAGAGCTAATTTCATTACTTCCTCCCACTTCCCCATCCATTCCTCCCTGCATCACCCAGAACACCCGTCTCAATAGTCTTAAGGACTTCCAGCCTAGGATCTGCTTCTGCCAAGGGCAGTGAAGGGTGGTTCTAGAAGCCATAGCTGCTTCTTAGAAGTTCCCGAGAATCCTTAGCCCAAGGTTCTTTCGTCCTTGGGCTGAATTAAAATCGGTTCAAGAGTGAATTAAAATTGGTTCAGATCCCTTCTCATGTATGGAGATTCTCGACTCTGCACCTGTCTTCAGAGTTGAGATTTCCTCTTAGACTGTTGTGCAGCTCACATGGGGTTGAGAAGGAAGATGGCTCTTTCTCATGAGCTCTGAGGATGGTGGGATGGGTCATGCCCCTGGACAGGGTACCTCAGTGGCCGGTGCTCTGAAGGTGAGTGGTCCCCAATCATCCAAGGTATAGCCAGCTTCCCTGAGCACAACCCTCTGCCCCCAAGTCCCCACATTCACTGCACCAACTAGAGACAGTCCACATCCTGTCGCTCTCTTTTTAAACTAATTAAAAAGTTTTAAAAATGTATTTGACTGTGCTGGGTCTTATGTACACACACACACACACACACACACATACACACACACACGCACACACACACACACGCACACACACACACATATTTTAGTTGTAGCATGTGGGATCTAGTTGCCTGACTAGGGATAGAACCCAGGCCCCCTGCAATGGGAGCGTGGAGCCTTAGCCACTAGACTGCAGGGAAGTTCCCCGTCCTGCCCTTGCTGCTGCCAACCATCTCCCTCTTGTGTTACAGTTTCTTCTCCGTGTTCCTTCCTATATACTAGAAGCTGGCTGGCAGTTCCCTCTTCAACTTGGAAATGAAGATCCCTTCTGCATCTTTCCTTCTTGTATAAAGTCTTTTCAGTCTCCAGGTCTCTAACAAGTCCCTCCCCAGTTTTCAAGCGTGGATATGCACAGCATAGTGCGGGCAAGTGTGCCGAGTCGCTTCAGCCGTGTCTGACTCTTTGCGACCCTATGGACCGTAGCCTGCCAGGCTCCTCTGTCCGTGGGGATTCTCCAGGCAAGAATATTGGAGTGGGTTGCCATGCCGTCCTTCAGGAAGCTTCCTGATCCAGGGATTGAATCTTTGTCTCCTGAGGCTCCTGCATTACAGGCTATGAATGCACATGCTTATTTTTATGTTGTATTTATTCTTCTTTTAAACTTCGCAATTGGAATTTATGTTTTAGAGCAGTTTTAGGGTCACAAAATTGGGCAGAAAGCACTGAGAGTTCCCATAGACTCCCTACCCCCATACGCACAGCATATCTGTTTTTATACCATCTACATGATTTCTGTGGATTTGGGGGTGGGGTGGGCTGCAGTCTAGGCTACCATCTTGAGACCAGAGGTGCATTCTGACATCTCTCTGAACACCTCAAGGATTCTTGGGTGCAGGTGCTAAGCCCCAGCCTCTGCTGAGTTCTTGATCATCCTGAATATTCTGTCCCTTCTCTCAGCTGAATTGCCTCTCTGGGGATCCCATCACCTCACCGGACACTCCCCAACTCCCTCACTCCCGGAGAGTGCCACAGCCTCAAGGCATGTGTGAAGTATAACCCAGGAAAGTGCTGGGACATTGGGGAAGTTTCTTTCTCACACTCACACAGTAAAGTACTAACATGGATATTAGGAATCTCTGGGCACAGAAGCCCTGGGCTGTTTCTGAATAATAAGGAACTGCTCTGGTATCCTCGTCTCATTGGGCTCCAGGCTCTGTTGCCTTCCTTTCTTATCTCCCTGGCTACATCCCCCAGGCTCCATTTCCCCTGTAGTTCACACAGCCAGTCACCTGCGTCTTTATCCACGTCCTGATCTTCCAGGCTATGCACAGAGGGTCTTGTTTTCAAAACCCAGCACCTGTGGAGGTGTGTTTCTGCACAAAGATGCTTCTCCTTGTGAGAACATCTGACCCGCTCTCTGTACATCTTTCTCTTTGCCTGTGATACTTTCATAGGGCTTCCCTGGTGGTGCAGTGGTAAAGAATCCGCTTGCCAATGCAGGAAACACTGGAGATGCGGGTTCAACCCCTGGGTCACGAACTTCCCCTGGAGGAAGAAATGGCCTGGTGGGCTACAGTCCATGGGGTCACAAAGAGTCTCACGCGACTAAGCACACACACATGGGATACTTACAAGCTTAGATTAACAGAAGCTGGGGCTGAGTGAAACCTCACAGTCCATCTGGTTAAATACCCCATTTGATGCTTGATGGACAGACCCTACTCACAACCCTTCCTCCTCCAGGGCGAATGGTGGTCCAACTTATTTTGTTACATGTACCATTTATGCATCTTCTTGAGCCTCTATACCTTGATCTGTAAAAGAGAGACAATAGGCTAATATTTGTCACCAGGGTTGTCGGAGGATGGGCTAGGTGTCACTGTCCAGTACAGACTCAGAGGTGGTTCCGTGTGCACTATTGCTGTCCTGTCTTGGAGCAGATCTGATGGATCAAAGGAAACAGCCTCACATGCTGAGCTGATCTGTCCCTGAACCTGATTGTTTTTAGCCAGACCCCCAAGAAGGATGTCTGCCGTGACATGGCACTCTGGGCTGCCAGAGACAGGAGCGCTCCTTCTTGGAACTTTTGTGAGTGACAGTGCCTGTCATTGGGCAGATTTGATTTTTATAAAACTAGAGAATTTCTGGGAGGTCAGTGGCAAAAGAAGAGGCAGGGGCTTGGAGGAGCAGCTCTCTGGAAGGTTTGAGGCTGATGGTTTGAGCCTGATGGGATGCAGGCTTGGCTACCAGCTTTGATGGGCCTTTAGCTATGTTGGATAGTGGGCAAGTGATGAAGGCTGAGCCAGGACAGCACTCTTGCAGGAATCTTTGTGGCCTCATGACTTGACCTTAGAGAGTGGACTCTGCCTGACAAAGGACCTTGGCCACATATAAAGCTGCTACAGTCACAGGCTGAGCCTACACCTGGCCCTTCCATCAGGCCAGCCACATACTGATTCTCGCCTCTGGGTGAAAGCTTGTTGTCACTCAGGGTCCCTTCTCACCCCCCACCCCCGCCCAGGGGCCTACACCGCTGACTGCTGGAGGCAGCACTGGAGCTGGCAGATGGCACATGTCTGCCTCAGAAGGGTTCCCAGTTCTGTTCACAGCTCCCTTAGGATACCACTGATGTTCTCCAGAGGGGCTGTGAAATTCTCAGATAATTCTCAAAATAAAAGTAGTTTTAATACACTTTCATTTAAAAATAATAAGTGCTAGAC
Source organism: Capra hircus (assembly GCF_001704415.2). NCBI lineage: Eukaryota > Metazoa > Chordata > Mammalia > Artiodactyla > Bovidae > Capra > Capra hircus. The sequence continues at coordinate 25,719,422 of NC_030826.1, read as the reverse complement.
AGAATCAGAAAGTCAGTTGCAGAGGAAAGTCAGGAAATGAAGCCAGCCACCATGGACCGCCTCCCTGGGGAGAGCAAGTGAGGTCCCTGTATTCACAGACATCCCCTGGAGGTGTCAGATCCCTGAATTCACCTGGGGGAGGACCCCCACACCCGATCACCACTCCTGCAATGGGAGGACCTGAGCCCCAGGCTCCTTGAAGAAGGAGCCTGTCCTTTGGCACTGCTGAGACGTGTTTATTGCAGATCAGGGAGGTCCAGGGACCCCAAGACAAACATGCTGACTTTCTCCCTCCTCCCTTTGACTTTTCCCTGCGCCGTGTTTATGGGCTGACATCCCCTCTCTTCTCATGTCCTCAGTTCTCCCTATAGCACCTCAGTTTCTCAACCTTCCCCTTTGGCTCTCTACCATTTTCTTCAGTATTTATTCCCCCCTCCTTTGAAGTCAGAGAAACAAGAACTCGAAGCCTGGACAGAAAAGTGTGGATAACCTGGCCCAAATTCACCCTTCTTGCAGAATATTTCCCTCCCCTCCCATCACTGTCTTTTATTCTCATGGTCTTTGACCCCACATCTCAGAGGCTCTTATGCTTTATCTGCCCCTTGCCCTGCTGCTGCCTTCTCTGTCTGTCCACGCGACCCTTGTTCTCGCTATTCCTCTTGCCCCGTCTCTGTCTCTGTGTCTTGTCCCTGCCTCTCTTTCAGGGGCTTTCTTACTGGAAGGCCTGTAGGAGCTCATGGCTTCAGTGCTTCTTTCTTAGTCATTTGGGAGATGCTGAGGAGTGGCCATCTCCGTGACGTCTGACGGGACTTTGGCTTGCTTCATTCTCCCCCATCCTCCCTGCTTCTACTCACCCCAGGATGGAACCTGCACCTACCGAGGAGCCCTCACACTTGAGCCCTGGGTCTGAGCTGCTCAGAAGCTGGCAGAAGACAGGCTTTCTTCATCCCTGGGGCATCAGCTCTGAGGTGGGTGTTTGTTGGTTTGGGGAATTACCTCCCGGCTGCCACTTTTTTGAGTGGGTTACCTGGAGAAAGGCAATGAGATGCTCCTGATCTGATCTGAGGGTGATTCTCAGCTCAGATTTATTTGTGTTCCAGTCTCCTGAAACTTGTCATGGTCTTGGGAGATGGAAGAACACCTGGGTGGGAGAGATAGGGAGAGGTGGGAAAGGAGAGGGACACACACACACACACACACACACACACACACACACACGCACAGGCCATTTTTCAAGTGTGTGCGCTTTCTCTCTCTTGAGCCTGACGTGACTGCCTTACTATTTCCTTCCACAGACCTTTCCGTAGGTCTACCTTCTTGGTTATGCTAGTTAATTTAACACTTCTGTAGCGTGCTTACTATATGCCATGCTATCCAGTGGGTTCTCCCTGGAGGAGGGTATCGCAATCCACTCCGGTATTCTTGCCTGGAGAATCCCATGGACAGAGGAGCCTGGCAGGCCATGGTCCATAGGGTCACAAAGTGTCAGACATGACTGAAGCCACTGAGCACGCAAGCATACTGGGCTCTAGGGACAGAGATGAAAAACTCAGTCCTTGCTCTCACGGAGCTGATGGGTTTATAGAAATAGATAATCTGGGTGTAGGAATCATTCATTCCTAAAAGGTCCTCTGCCTTTTCATAAAGACTCACCACTGCATCCAGACCCTCAGTCTCTCTCTCGGCTGGACCACTCCATAGCCTGATCTTAGAGGGGTTCTGCCCCTATCCCATAGAGACAGTGACTGTCTTAGAGCTGGCTGTGTATCTGAAGGCACCTGCATTTCTTTGTCCTTACTCTGCCTCTCACTACCTGCAGCTATACTGACTGACCCTGTCAAGCAGGTTTCATATCACAGCCATGTTCTCTAACCTCCCAATGCCCAGTCTGACTCCAAACAGAACCTGGTCTACTTGGTGCCCTAGACCTGGCGGTTCCCTCTCCCAAATTTCCTCCATCCCTCATGCATGAGTGAAATGGACCTGCAGTGACCGCGTTGTTTTTAGAGCATTAACCCAAATCTAGTTCCAAGAGTTTATTCTGATTTCCTTTTATTCAATCGAGTTCCTAATGTCACCCACCTTGCTACAGTGTCTTGTTCAGTTAACCCAGGCTTAGTCAGTGCAAGGTCTTTCCCTGGCCAAATAGATTGGCTCAGGGATGGGTATGTGACCCCAAATGGGCCAACAGTCGGTAAAGAATCTGCCTGCAATGCAGGAGACCACATGTAATACAGTATACTTGGGTTTGATCCCTGGGTTGGAAGGTGCCCTGGAGAAGGGAATGGCTACCCACTCCAGTATTCTTGCCTGGGAAATCCCATGGACAAAGGAGCCTGGTGGGCTACAGTCCATGGGGTCGCAAGAGTCAGACATGACTTAGCGACTTCACCACCACCACCAGGAGGTAAGGAGATTTTTCCCGGGTGGTTATGGGAAAGAAGGTTGCTTACTGGCCTGAGAGATCCATTGAAAGCTAACCCTCCTGTCTCCAGGTGGTGGAATACAGAAGAGATATCTGGAACTTCTTCAGCCACTTTGCCACCATGAGGAAAGATGACTTGAAAGAAGGCAGAGAGGAGAAACAGAGAGTACCAGATCCCTAATGCTATTGTTTAGCCATTGAATCCAACCAGCTCTGAAGTCTGTCTTTCCTCAAGAGCTTCCAAGTTCTGAGTGGATAAATTCTAATATTGTTTAGACCAGTTTGAATTGGCCTTCTGAATTTGGAACAAAAATTCCTGGCAAGATTAGAGTCTATAGAGATTTATGCTGACTGGAACCTCAATTTCTGCTCCCTGCATGACTCTGCTTTGTCCCATCAGAGAGGTAAATGAGGTCCTGCCCTGCTGACAAGGCTCTGTGCCTGGTGCAGCATTGACCTGAATATGTAGGGGCTTTGGATCAACTGCACATGGGCTTCAGATTCCATCCACGTCCCTCACGGGCTGTGTAGCCTTTGACAAGTTACCTAACCTCTCAGTGTTGAAATTTTCTTCTCTGTGAAATGGGACCCTGCCCTCCCAAATCAGTCCCATTCTTCTCAGGGCTCTTGTGAATGAGGCCGTGCATATAAAACCTGGCACACAGGAGGACCACAGCCAGGGTTGCCTCCTCTTGGTTCCGTTCCTTCCCCTTCACCAGAAAGCACACTTTGCTGTTCCTCAGGCCTTAAAGGAGATGCTAGTTCCTCCAGATGTAGGCCTCTCTAACTTAGAATCTCAGTGATCTCCCAAGAGGAAAACAAATCCCCTTTGCCAGAGAAGATGAACAGCTCAGCCATTTGCTAAAACAAATATTAGCTCAGTGTTGTCCAGGGAGAGTAAATGCTCCAAGCGCTGTTTGTGCTTTTGTATCCTTCAAGGAGCTGATGAATATGCCGCTGAGGACAAACATCTGGGGGGAGTGGTGGGAGGAGGGACAGCTGCTCTGGGAGCTCCCACCTCACCTCCTGTCCTCCTGGAGGCGTCATTTATCTGGGACCCAGGGCATTTTCCCCATCGTGCCCTCCTTGTGTCTTCTGACCACCACAGCCACTCACACGTGGGGCCTGGAGCTGGCTTCATCGGTCAGACTGGCCGAGCATTCGGATAAATCCTGAGAGTTTTGGGAGGGGGGATTGAGTCCCTGCTCTCGGTGTACATGACCCGCACGCCAACCCAGGACTCATCCACACTGGCACTGTTGACACCATGGGTCTGACAATGCTTTGTTTTGAGGGCCTGTCTTGTACATTGAAGAATGTTTGACAGCACCCCTGGTCTTTCCCCAGTAGACACCTGTAGCTCATCTCTCCCAGTTTTGACAACCCAAAACATTGCTAAATATCCTTGGGGAGAGACCTTGCCTTTGAGAACCACTGCTCTAGCTGAAAGCACGCGACAACTCTAGAGTTAGCCATATCTTCAAGTTCTGATCCTATCACTCACCAACTGTGATGTCAGGCTGGTTAACAACTTCTCTGAGCCTCGATTTGCACACTTGTAAAATGGGAAGCATCATAGTACCTGTTTCATAGAATCATTGTGAGAGGATGACATGAAATCATTTATGGGGAGGTGCCTGGGAGCCGGAGAAGGCAGTGGCACCCCACTCCAGTACTCTTGCCTGGAAAATCTCATGGATGGAGGAGCCTGGTGGGCTGCAGTCCATGGGGTCGCTAAGAGTCGGACACGACTGAGCGACTTCACTTTCACTTTTCACTTTCATGCATTGGAGAAGGAAACAGCAACCCACTCCAGTGTTCTTGCCTTGAGAACCCCAAGGACAAGGGAGCCTGGTGGGCTGCCGTCTATGGGGTCGCACAGAGTCAGACACGACTTAGCAGCAGCAGCCTGGGAGCCAGTCTTCTTGATACACGTTAGCCTGCCCCTGGTAGATTGTAAACTGCATGAAGGCAGAGACCCTACCTGTATTATTCACCACTGTGTCTCCAGCACCCCACACAGGGTCTGGCCGTACAAATGCTGCTCGGGCAATAATTGCTGTTCTGGGGACTGCTCTGGACCCCACTGAACTTTCACTTTATTGCTACTCCACTCTCCTGGCAAATCCCTTTAGCCTGAGGCCTCCCTAGAGGAGGAAATCTTTTCTCCCTCTCATCTGGATTTTATACACTTGTCCTAAGCTCACACTTGCCTCCCTTTCCCTCCCAGGACACCCTGAGGGAGGCTCTAGGAAGGCTGTTTTGGCCCTGGCTCACTCTCACCACCCTCAGTCTGCATGGTAACCAGAGTATCTCTCTCCAAATTTGTATTGCTGACTCCCACGACATCCTCCTGATCATGGCTTATTGGCAGAGCAGAGATGATTGACCTATCTTGTGTCCAATGATCAAGTCCTTTCCAGCTCAAATGACCAGTTCTGCCTGCCTTACAGGTTCCCTGGATGACTTATATGTAAGTACCCTCATTGGTGGATTTTTTTTTTTCTATCATTTCCATATCTAAAGGCTGGTTTGAGAAGCATAATCACATTTCCAGAATTATTTCTATCCAAGGAAGAAGGACATTTAACTTCAGTAGTATGTGTCTAGACCTGTACTAGGTCTTAGGGGACTTTGGAGGACAAGACAGGCTTCTCCCTGAAGGGACTGATGATTAAGTATGGAAGCCAAGACTAACAAGGTGACAATTAAGGAACATGTAAGCTCTAAACTGATGACAAGAGGTTGTAAGTGAAGATGGAGAAGCCACTCAGGAGACTGATTTTTCTAATCCCTATTCTCCATCTCCATCACCTCCAGTGCCAACAGTGGAATTTAGGCTTCATCATCTCTGGCCTGGAATATTTCAACCAGTTACTCTGGTCTTGCTGCTCCCATTTGCCTTGAATGTGGCTCCCTAAAGCTGCCAGTGAGATTTTTCTAAAATGCTAATATGGTTATATCACAGCACATCTAGAATCTGCTTAAATTTTATCACGGTGTTATTTGTAATTATGGAACATTAGAAACAATTGGGGAATGGTTAAATAAATGCAGGTAAAGATAAGGAAATATTTCATAGCCATGAACACTCATGTTTTATAGACTAATTAGAGGTATGAAAAATTACTTGTACCATTACTAGAAAAAAATCTGGATTCAAAACTATATGGCACAATACAGATTTAGTAACTAGATATGTATATATAATTACATGGAATCACAAGATTGGAATTATTGGTATCTGGGGAAAATAATAGTGTAGGATAGAGAAGATATTGATTTCTTCTAGGCTATAAGTTTTATGAGGTTTAGAAATAGTCTATCTGGCTTTGCATTAATTTCTGATGCCTAGTGGAGTACCTAGCATACACAGGTACTCAAAATGTTTGTTGAGTGGAATTGACTATAGTTTTCTCTTTTTCTTTTTCTCTTTCTCTTGGAGTATAGTTGCTTTACATTGCTGTGTTAGTTTCTGCTGTACAGCAAAGTAAATCAGCCACACATATACATTTATCCTCTCTTTTTGGGGTTTTATAATTTCTAAATTTTGTCCAAAAACACTGGCTTAGATTGCATTTCCCTAGAAGAAGATGATGAGACAAGGAATTGAGGGTAAGTAATTTGTCTGGGAGGGGACTTCAGCTTGGGGGGTGGGGGAGATAGGACAGAAAGGGAAGGAGGGGGGGTCAATGGAATGGGTTACTGAGCAGGGTAGCACCGTGGGCAGTGGTGGTTTGATCCTGTTGGGCAGCTCTGGAGATCATGGAGGACACCCTTTTAAAGTTATGTTTCATGAGGGACCAGGAAGCTGCGGTACTGATCCTCTAGCTGGCATCTGCCATGGAAATGGCAACCCACTCCAGTGTTCTTGCCTGGAGAATCCCAGGGATGGGGGAGCCTGGTGGGTTGCCATCTCTGGGGTCGCACAGAGTCGGACACGACTGAAGTGACTTAGCAGCAGCAGTAGCAGCATGGTGAGGGCAGCGCCAGGGGCACCGAGCCCCCAGGTGCCTGCAGCAGGACAGTCTCATCACTCACGAGAATGGCATGTGCTGAGGGGATGGGGCAGGACACTGATAGGTCTATTCCACGATGATTTAGAGATAATGGGAGAAATGTTTTAAAAAGATTAAGTCGTAATTAATTATGGTCTTGGGTAAGTCACTGAACTCTCTGAGCCTCAGTTAACTCATGTTCAAAGTAGGAACAGTAACACCTGCCTGATCTTACTCTTAAGGCTCAATGCGAGTGGGTTGTGTGTGTCCATGTGATGAACCAAATGTGTCCTTCTCGAATTAATATGTTGAAGCCTTAACTCCCAACGTGATTGTATCTGAAGGGAGAACCTGAAGGGATGTAATGAAGGCCGTGTGTGTGTGTGTGTGTGTGTGTGTGTGTGTGTGTGTAGTCACTTCAGTCATGTCCAATTCTCTGCGACCCTATGGACTGTAGCCCACCAGGCTCCTCTGTCCATGGAATTCTCCAGACAAGGATACTGGAGTCGGTTGCCGTGCTCTGCTCCAGGGGATCTTTCCAACCCTGGGATCAAACCTGCATCACTTTACGTCTCCTGCGTTGGCAGGCAGTTCTGCACCTCTAGTGCCACTTGGGAAGCCTCGTGATGAAGGCTGAATGAGATCATAAGGGCTAATATAATAGGGTTGGTGTCCTGCAAGAAGAGGAAGAGACACCAGAGTTCTCTCCTCGCCATGTGACAACATAGCAAGACGACGACTCTCTATAAGGCAGGAAGAGCAGCTTCCCCCAGGAACTGGGTCTTTGGGCACCTTGATCATGGGCTTTTAGCCTCCACCAAGCTGTGAGAAATAAATGCCTGTTGTTTACGCCACCTGGTCCCCATGGTATTTTGTCATGGCAGCCTGAGCTGACTAGTACAGGGTGTGTATTTTAAAGCAAGAAAATGATGTAAATGATGCTCATGTGTTTGGGGGGTCTGATTTGGCAGAGGTGAAAATAAGATCTCTGTTAGAGTCAGTTCTCACTTTGGGTGGCCTGCAGCAAGTCTGGGCTCAGTTCCTCTTAGAGAATTCTAAGAGTGTCCAGTGGGTGGACTCTGGGCGCTCTGTAGTGAGTCCTTTCAGGGACCCTGTGGAGCTGGGTTTCCTTCCCTTCCATGTTGGTCCTGGTGGTGATGTGTTGTGACTCTGTCCACCCCAAGGGGAAGCAGCCGTGCAAGAGCCCGTGCCACCTGGGTCAGGACAGCCAAAGTGTGGTGCTGAAGTTGGTACTGAGGGTGTGGCCCTCCCTTCACCTGTGGGAGTTGCTGCCAGGATGAGCTCTTGATGTCCCCCGAAATGGCTATAGAGAAGCTCTTCCAGTGTTTTCTCATGCTTCAGTAGCATCTCTCTCCCCTAAGGTCACAAAGGGACCTTCAGGTCCTTGAGCATCACTGAGTGACATGACCCATACTCAGAATCCCTCCCCCAAACCTGGGCTCTTGGTATTTGAATTTTGCATGTGGGTCTGACTCTTATTGGAGTGAGCTCTTCCACAGGAAGTTCCTGCATCCTTTACGTCAACAGATGCACAAGAGCTTCAGACTGGCCCAGATATGACTTAGTTTTAGGCTGACTCTAACTTGGGCTGAGACTGGGCATCTCCTGTTGCCTGCCTCCTGGTTAAGCCTGTGTGCTCTGTAGTTATCTCTATGTGGCTTTGGCAAAGTTACTTACCCTTTCTAAGCCTTCAACTTTCTTATCTGTAAAATGGGGGTGATAATAACACTTTTCTCATGGGTTTGTGAGGATTAAAGCAATATGGCATGCAAAGTGCTTACTGTGTGTGCGGCAGGTGCTAGGGACTGTATTGTATTCCCCCAAATTCTTAGATTGCAATACAAACCCTCAATGTGATGGTATTTGGAGATGAGCATTTGGGAGATGGTTAGGTTTAGGTGAAGTCATAAAAAAGAGGGGGCTTCATGATGGGATTAATGTTCCTATAAGAAAAGACCCTGGAGAGTTTGTTTGCTCTCTGTCTCTCCATGTACATATACTGAGAAGGTGACCATCTGCAAACCAGGAAGAGAGCTCTTACCAAAAAAAAAAAAAAAAAAAACTGGCTGACACCTTGATCTTGGACTTCCCAATTTCCAGAGCTATGAGACATAAATTCCTGCTCTTTAAGTCTCCCAACCTATGGTATTTCATTATGGCAAGCCTGAGCTAAGACAATAGCTAGTAAGCTTTCAATGTATTTAAACTGCTGTAAAATAGCAATTGTTATTGTTTACCATTTTTATTAGGGAAAGAACACCAGTTCCCTGACAAGAGACCCCCATGATCAGAATTGTTGCTGAGCTGGTATTGCTAAGATTAATATTTTTGAATGAAAATCAAGCTGGAAAGAATCCTAGATACCACCTAGGTACAGATATAAGACCTGGCTCTAAGCCTTCCCTGGTGGCTCAAACGGTAAAGAATTTGCCTGTAATATAGGAGACCCAGGTTCAACCCCTGGGTTGGGAAGAGTCCCCTGGAGAAGGAAATGCAACCCACTCCAGTATTCTTGCCTATAGAATTCCATGGCCAGAGAAGCCTGGCGGGCTACATACAGTCCAAGGGGTCACAAAGAGTCGGACATGACTGAACAATTAATACTTTTATTTTTCCAAACCTACCTGGCAGTTTTATAAACCCTCGATGATGTAAATTCTTATTTTTGCTTTTCTGAACTGCTCCTTTCCCCAATCCAAACATTCTGCTTGGCCCGGCTCTCTGTTCCTGTCTGTGAACAGCTGCAACTCAGAGTTCAAAGATCAGGATGGTCCCGGGTCCCAGGGATGAGATGAGCTGATGTTCCTAGGAATATCCCAAACTCTCAAAACCTCTTCAGCTCCTCTGAAGGCTTCAGGATGTTTCCTGGGTCCAACAAGACTAGGTCTTAAAGCTTCTGTCCCCTGGAAAAGCAGACAGTGCAGTTCTTGTGTTCACACACTGGCTTGCTGCTTCCCCCTAGCCTCCACCAATGCCCCAATTACCAGCAAATTGCAAACACTCGAGGCAACTCTCTCTGCATATTAATTCAGCGAGAGCGTGTGCGTTTGGGAGCCTGGGCCCCTGAGTGCCTGTTGACGTTATTTGCTCTGCAGAACCAGGTAATTTCCTTGCTGGACCTTGGTGGGAAGTTGAAAAGCAGTGTCAGCTTCTCCTGCTCTTAATTAGGGCTGGGCTTTCTCAGGTAAATCATTGATCATTATCAATAAGCTTGTAATTTCATGTCCCAGAATTAGAGGCTGATGATGAAAGAGGAAAACCAAGGTGTTGCTGTGTAGGCCCAGCCTCCGTAGATCTGGGCATTCTTTTAATCTCTATAATTTATTCCACTGTGACCTTTTCCTACAGCTTTGCTGAGACTTCCCAGAGTTGCAACATCTTCTTCTCTTTGGGAAGGGGAGGGCGGTTTCCCTTGACCTTCGGCTGGCAGCGGCCAGCCCTCCTGGCTGGTGGGAAGTAGGTTGGTGGCGTGTCTGATCTTTGTACAAAGAGGAGGCGCAAGGGGTGGCCCAGGAGCTCTTCTCTGCCTCGTTTCCCCTTGGTCCTGAGTGAGCCTAGGACTGCCTCAGTCCACTGCTGGGATGGTTGTACGCAGCGCAGCAGAGCTCATGGGGCTCCATCAGCAAGACCTAGGATGGCAGAGGCTTCATTCTCTCTGGACTTGGATGCTCCACTGGGACCCTCTATGGGGCAGAGCTGGCATTTTACCTGCGTCCATTCTCCTATCTTCCACCATGACATCTCACTTCACCTTCTCTCCTCTCAGTCCAGTGGCTGGGGTGACGTCCCTCCTCTTTCTGTTCTGAAGCCTCACAATCTCTCACCTGGGGCTCATTCCTCACCCCACCTGTGGGCTCAGCTTCTCTGAAGATCCAGGATCCATCCTGGGCCCAGCCGGAAGGGATCTTAAATCTTTCATCCCCAGTTCTGGGATGTCGTTCCAGTTCTGACCTTGTGGACTACTTCCCATCAGGGTCTTCTGCTGTGATGGTGTGGCCCCATCTGAAATCTGACTCCATTTCCTCTATGACTCCAAGCCTCTCATGTTTCATCTGATCCCAAATTTCATGTGTGTTTTAGCTCCTCTGGGAGTTTGGGGGCTCCTTGTTCCCTGGACCTAGTCTATTCATATTTTGATCTTCCAGCCAGTTTTCTGCTGAATTAAGGCACAGTTATGAGACAGAGTGGGCACTTGCTGCTGCTGCTAAGTCGCTTCAGTCGTCTCTGACTCTGTGCAACCCCATAGATGGCAGCCCACCAGGCTCCCCCATCCCTGGGGTTCTCAAGGCAAGAACACTGGAGTGGGTTGCCATTTCCTTCTCCAATGCATGAAAGTGAAAAGTGAAAGGGAAGTCACTCAGTCGTTTCTGACTCTTAGCTACCCCATGGACTGCAGCCCACCAGGCTCCTCTATCCATGGGGTTTTCCAAGCAAGAGTATTGGAGTGGGTTGCCATTGTCTTCTCCAGAGTGGCCACTTGGTAAATAGTAATTGGATGGATGAGTGGGAAATGGCATGGTGGAAGAATGGCTGGATGGCTGTGTGGGTGTACAATGTGATGATGGATGGTGGATGAATGGTAAATACATTGGTGGATGGATGCCTAGATGGGGTTCATTTTGGTAACAATGGGCTTGGCTTGAGCTCTGGATCCCTTGACTGTCATACTCCAATGCCTGGTCCTGGCACCTCTGGTCCCAGCCTGCCTGTCCACCTGTCTATACTTTTGCCTGGTGCCCCTATCCAGCAACCTGGAGTGTGCTGGCAGGTCTGGCTGGTTTCTGGTCCCTGATATCCTCAGATTTGGCCTGCCATGTGCCAGGAACCTCCAGGAGCGCCACTCATGATCAAAGCCAGAGAAATGCATGGATGAGGGCCAGCCTGGGGGAGGGTGGGGGGAGGTGTGGAGCAATGTCTTAAAACTCTGAAAGGGTCAGCCCAGGGCCCACCCTCCATTCTCCATTCTTCTCTCCAGAGGGGCAGGCTCCTTGCCTCTGACAACTAGCTCTGCTTTTTCCTTTATGAAAAAATAATCAAAGCCCAAATGCGGCTGGCAGAGTTTCTGAAAGTCAATAGAAAAGAAGCAAAGGAAAGGAGCCAGCTGAGACGGAGATAACGTTCAATGCCTCTAACTAAGGCGGGCCTAATTAAAACAAATCTTTAAAGCACAGAACTTGGAAGTTGGCCCCAGAGGGAACGGAAATCTCCGAGACGGACACTCCTCCTGGGGTGAGTGAGTAATGATGCTAGGATACACACCCAGGCTCCAAGTCCCTCGGCTCCTCCCAGAGCAGCCTGGCTACAGAGCAATGGGCCTAGGTCTTAGGGTCCTGATCCTCCCGCTCCCCCGCCAGCCCACCCACCCCCAGAAACCCAGAGCCAGGGCTTTGGGGAGACCCAGTAGACAGTCTGCCAAGACCTCCCTGAAGCAGGCAGCTCAGGCAGGGGGTGGGCTGTGCCTTTCCAAGGCTTCTGAAGGGCTTTCGAGGTCCAAGCCCACATTCCTGTGGAACATTTGGTGCTTGTCCTTCAGTTGTGTTTCTTACCCACCCACCTCTCTAGCTCTCCCTTAAAATACTCCCATCTGGCATCAGTGTCCTAATGGGTTTTGCTGCCTCTCCTGCATGCCTCCTGGCCCTTCCTGTTTGCAACCCCAGGAAATGTCCAAAAGTACCTGAAATGATGTCACTCCTCTGGCTGAATGTTCTGAGACTGGCTTGAGGTCCTTAAGAGCCCCTCATCACCCCTAAGGCAAAAGGCAGCAGCATTGAAAGCCCTTGGCGATCTGGTCCCGCCCTAACTCCCACCTGTAGGCTAAACCTCAGCTAGGGTTTCTCTGCTTTTATTTTTGTTTGATTTTATTTCCATAAACATCACATAACTTAAGAGTAACCACTAACCATTTAAGCATGTGCAATTCAGTGACATCTAGTACGTTCATAGTGTTGTGCAACCATCAGCAATATCCAGTTCCAAGATACCTTTATCACCGCAAAGGGGAACCCCATACCTACTAGATTTCACTCTCCCTCCCTTCCTCCACAGCCTCTGGCAACCACGAGTCTACTTTCTGCTTCTATGGATTTGTCTGTTTTGGACATTTCATACAAATGTGCTCACTCGATGTATAACTGTGTCTAGCTTGTTTCCCGTAGAGTGAGGTTTTTGAGATTCATCCATGTCAGCACCCCATTCTTTTCTGTGGTTGAGTAACATTCCATTGTATGTATGCACCACATTTTGTTTATCTATGTTTCCCTTAATAGACATTTGCGTTGTTTCCTCCTTTTGGCTCTCAAGAGTAGAGTATGTCCATCTGGGACTTCCTTGGTGGCTCAGATGGTAAAGAATCTCTCTGCAATGCAGGAAATCAGGGTTCAATCCCTAGGTCAGGAAGATCCCCTGGAGAAGGGAATGGCAACCCACTCCAGTATTCTTGCCTGGAGAATCCCATGGACAGAGGAGCCTGGCAGGCTACAGTCCATAGGGTGGCAGAGTCGGACATGACTGAAGCGACTTAGCACACATGAACACTCTGGGCTTCACGTTGCCAGGTGTTTGTATTATATTATAGTTTTCTGTCTGTTTGCTCTCCCCTACTGGCTAGACTGGATGTTCATTGCATACAGGATCCTCTCTGGGTCAAGTTCACTTCCTTAGTGCCCAGGTAGGTGCTTATGAGAATGTTTTCTGGAGAATAAGTGAATGGGCCTCCATATGTGGGACCTGGAGCAGAGATTTCTGGTGTCTCCATTGAGGAGATTCTCGGGGCTCTTGGGAGCCCAAAGTGTCCCAGAATGGCCTCACTTGGCTCCTGGCAGCTCTAACATCTGTTTGCCTTCCTCCTGCAGCAGTGGTCAGCAGCCAGCTCTGTGCCGAGCTGACATGGTCATGCTTCATTAGGACTGTTCTTGTTGCTACGAGCTGAGGTTTCCACTGTTGCTAGGTTGTCTTTTGTTTCATGTGTATCTCAAGATTTTTTTTTTTCTGCTGACAAATAATCAGCACCCAATTAATTCTGAATCTCTCAATGTTTGTTCCAGCTGTTGAGCTCCTTGCACGAGCAAAGAATAATTGTTCAATGTTTTCCCTGCAATGAACTGGGAAAGTTGGCAGGGTCACACTTGGTCTTGAGGAGAAGAGTGAGTGAGGGAGACAGAGAGACAGACACAGAAACACACAGAGAGATTTGAGGGAGACAAAGAGAGAGGGGGGATAGAGACAGAGACACAGAGGGTGGAAGAGAGAGATATAGAGGAAGAGAGAGGCAGAGATACAAACACAGAGAAAAAAGATTTGGAAAAAGAAGGACAGATATACATCAGAGCCATAGTCACAGATGGACAAAGGGACAGATGGACAAAGAGAAACACACTTGCAAAGAGAGAGAGAGAGAATGAGAGAGAGACAGCTGGCTAATAGGAGAAATGCTGAAGGTTTGGTCCTCTTCCTCCAAAACAGAGATAGCGCTCCATGAAGTGCAACAGCAGGAATCTGGCCCTCCTTTTTTGATAGAGCGACAGACTTCTATGAGAAGAGAGGCCGGGTCAACAGCTGTCCTCCTCAGACAGAGAGACAGCACTGTATGCAAAGAAATGCCGACTGTCCGGCCCTTCACCTCAGAGAGCGAAGCAGCGCTCTCGTGGAGAAATGCTGCCGTCTTGGACCTCCTTTTCTGTCAGAGTCAGCACCCTGTGAGGGGACATTGAGGATGGCCAGCTGACTTTTTCAGAGGGACAGAGCTTTGTGAGGAGAAATGCTGGATGTCAGGCCCTCGGCCTCAGAGAGAAGACCAGCAGTCTATGGGCAATAATCATGGAGGGAAAGCAGACCTCCGTGGCTTTCCAAGTATGCACTAAGTCACTTCAGTCATGGCCAACTGCAGACAGAGAGTGCTCAGTCTGTGAAGACAGATGTGGAATAGTCAGCCTTTTTCAGACGGAGAACGCCCTCTGAGGAGAAACGCAGTTGTTGCTTTGTTGCTTAGTCTCTTTCCGTGCTGTCTTACTCTTTGCGACCTCATGGACTGTAGCCCTCTGTCCATGGGATTTTCCAGGAAAGAATACTGGAGTGGGTTGCCATTTCCTCCTCCAGAGGGTCTTCTGGACCCATGGATGGAACCTGTGTCTCCTGCATTGCAGGCAGATACTTTACCTGCTGAGCCAACCCTAACCCTCTCCCCTTGGACCCCGCTCCCAGCCCCACCCCAACATGGAGACACAGAAAAAGCTGGGTTAAGAGAAATAAGGCAGAGTGGTGCTTTGGCCCTTCTTTTCTGGGCAAAGAGGCAGAGCTCTATGAGGAGAAATGCCAGATGGCCAGATCTCTATTTTAAACTGGCAGATTGCTCCCTCTAAATGCCAGAGGGTTGGCCCTCCTTCTTCCAAAGAGAGACAGCCCTCTGGGAGGAGGAGAAATGCCTAATAGCCAGCCCCTCATGTCAAACAGAGAAACAGAGCTCCAGGAGGAGAAAGGCAGGAGAGTTGGACTGTCCCTTCAGTCAGAGAAAGTGCTTTGGGAGGAGACATGGTGGAGAGCCAGCCCTCTTCTTCAGACAGGGACAGTGAACTCTCCATGAGGAGGAATTCAGGATGGCCAGCTCACTTTTTCAAACTGAGAGACAGAGCTCTGTGATAAGAAGTGCCTGTTGCCTGGTTCTCCACCTCAGATAGACCACACTGTGAGGAGAAACATCAGATTGTCAGTGCTCTATTTCAGAAAGGGAGACAGCACCTTATGAGGGCAAGTCCCTAATGGTCAGCCTTCTTTTCAGAGAGAAAGCACTCTGAGAAGAAAGACGCGTGTCCAGCTCTCTTTTTTTCTTTTTCTATGAGGTGAAATAGAATGGTCTCCTCTTTCAACAGAGAAATAGCGCTGACAGAGGAAAAATACTTGATGGTTGGGTACCCTTTATCAAAGAAAAAGACAGCTCTCCATGAGGAGAAATGCCCAATGGCCAGCCCAGCACCCTCCACAGAAACACAGTACTCTATGAGGAGGATTCCAGATAGGTGGACCTCACCTCAGAAAGACAGCCCTCTATTTGCAGAAATGACCCAATGCCAGTTTTCCACCTCAGACAGAGAGTCAGCATTCTTTAAAGAGAAATGTCTGTCTGTTGACTGACCCTCTACTTCAGGCAGACAGACAGCCCTCTGAAGAGAAATTCTGAGTGGTCAGGTCTCCACCTCAGAGAGAGACACAGGAGTCTATGAGGAGAAATGTCTGATGGTCAGTACTCCAACTGAGAGAGAGAGAGGAAAGGAGAGGGAGAAGGAGAGAGAAAAAAGGAGAGAGAAAGAGACAGATAGACAGAGTGCTCCTGTGGAGACTATGCCAGATGCCTAGGTCTCCTTCGCCTACATGGTGTCAGAGCTCTATGAGGAGAAATGCCCTGGGATTGATCCTCCTTTTTTTGACACAGGAATGAAGCACAATGAGGAGAAATGCCAAATGCTGGCCTTTTATTTCAGAAAGAGAAACAGTATTCTGTGAGGATATACGCCTGAGTGTCACCCTCCTCTTAAGACAGAGACATCTCTCTGTGAAGAGAAATGCTGAATGGCCAGCTCCCTCTTTCAGACAAGGAACCAACCCTCTCTGAGGAAAAATGCCAGAGACTTGGACCTCCTCCTCCAACACAGAAGCATCACTCTATGAAGAGAAATCACAGGAATTTGGCCCTCCTTTTTTGACGGAAAGACAGAGCTCTGTGAGGAGAGACGCTGGGTCACTAGTCCTCCTCAGACAGAGAAACAGCACTGTATGCAGAGAAATGTTGATCATTAAGAGAGAGAAACAGAGATCTAGGAGGAGAAATGCCGTAGCCTCGGACCTCCTTTTCAGTCAGAGTCAGCACCCTGTGAGGAAACATTTGGGATGGCCAGCTGACTTTCTCAAAGAGAGGAACAGAGCTGTATGAGGGAAATGCTGGATGTCAAGCCCCTGGGCTAAGACAGAGGACCAGCACTCTATGGGGGAAACTGCGGAGGGAAAGCACATTTTTTTTTTTTTTTAAGAGACAGTATTCAGTCAATGAAGACAAATGCTGAATGGCTGGACTTTTTCAGGCCGGAGAGAAAGCCCTCTGAGGAGAAATGCAGGACGTCTATTTCTCTTTTTCAGACTGAGAGATAGCTCTTTCTAAGGATAAATGCTGAGGGGTGGACCCTCTCTAGGGTGTGTCCCCCCCACCTTCTTTTTCTCCCCCTTCAACACAGACAGAGCTCTGAGAAGACAGTGTGGTAGGTCGGCCCTCTTTTTTGGGCAAAGAGACAGAGTTCTAGCAGGAAAATGCCAGATGGCCCATTCTCTTTTTTTAAATTGGCAGATAGCTCCTTCTAAGGAGAAATGCTAGAGGGTTTATGTTGTATGTCTTTTAACACAGTTAAAAAAAGAATACCTGTAGAAATCCTATTAAAAAGGGTGGCAGGGGAAAGTGGAAGGATGGATGGCGCTGATGAGCGGTTGATAGAGAAGAAGAGGGAAAAGTTTTGTGGATGCCAAGAGGGCAACTCTCTACAGAGCAATTAAGGATGGCAAGTCAGGTCAGAAACCGAGATCACAGCTCTAATGGTGAACCCTGAGGTGCAACCTGAAAAAATGCTTAGATGAAAATGACTTTTCTCAGAAGAAAAAGCAAGAACCAGAGATATTTTCTTCCCCAACTGTGGATCTATGGCATGAAAATGTGAACAGTATATAAACATTTTTTTTAGGGAAAAATAGATATCTAAATATCTTTTTTAGTGAATCAAGCAATTAAGTCAACTACTACTTTATCCCTTGTAGGAATTCTTGCCCAAGGGAGGGCCCCCCTCTGAGATACCCCACTCTGAGATTTTCTTTAATCTGGGGTCTTATCCCCATGGCCTGGCTTGGGTTCTCATGGGGAGGCAGATGGTCAATATTTAGGATTTATTTGCTTTCATCAGTGTGGCTTATAGCTGTGGGTTTCCTCCAGTGATAGCCAAATTTTGCTGTTTGTCATCCAGAGGTTTTATTTAAAGGTTAAAAAAGAAAGAACTTTGATAATGAAGGTTGAAGCACCATGTCCATCACCACCTACCCCCCTGTCCCCCACAAAGGGTTTGGGAGAGGTGAACAGAGAGAAGGGAAGAGAACCAGAATCTGCTAAACACCTACTATGAAACTCTGGCAGGTGCTTTCCCGAGCTTTGTCATTTAATCCCCACAGCGATCTTGTGAGTTAGGAAATTTTAGTCTCATCAAACTGTAGAAACCAAAGGCCAAAGTCTAAACTGTTTATTAGTTGGGGAGTGAGGATTTGGGATTAGTTTGGAGGACTTCACACTCAGTGTCCTGCTCCCTGCATCCAACTCATGTTGCTTATGCTTCGGAATTTAACCTTTACGCCACAGGCAGCCGCTGAGGGTTCTGAGCATGGTGACATGGTCAGAAATGAATTTTAAGAAGAAGTTCCTGGCAATGGGTTGGCTGATGGGTGGGACGAGGAATGTCTGAAGGCAGAGACCAGTTCTGAGATTGTTGCCATTGACTTGGTGAAAAATGATGCCTGTACTAGGGTAGAAGCAGCAGGAAGGGGAGGGGGAGAATGTATGAACCATATTCAGATACTGTGTCATTTAGTTCTAAAAAAGTGACTCAGGAATTTCCTGGTTATCTAGTGGTTAGGACTCCACACTTTCACCATCAAGGGTCTGGGTTCAATACCTGGCCAGGGAATTAAGATCCCATAAGCCAAGTGGCATGACCAAGAAAAAAAAGAAAAGCTTCTTGGTGGTAGACAGTATCATTGCTATTTTATAAATAAGGACACTGAAATGACTTGGCCTAAGTTTACCGTCAGAACTTCGGTTCATATGACTCCAAAATTCCTGCAATTTCCTCTAAACCATACTGCAATATCTCTTGCATGGGTGATATTGGATGGGATTGGATCTGGACTCAGGAGAAAAAGAAGATGGAGGAGCTTCACAAGTTTTGATCTTGGTAGTGGATTTTTAGGCTGGGAGAGGGCAGTCTGGGGGAGCTGGTTTGGACTCAGCAGGGCATCCCAGTGTGGTGACCCTGAGCCGGTATCTGGGTGTTGGGGGTCCTGGAGTCTGGAGATCATGGTGGGGAGGCTGGTTTGAGGGTCTTCAGGGTAGGTATGCTCTCTAGAACGGTGGGGGTGAAGGGGAGGGAGGAGAGACAAGCAAAGAAAGAGGAAAGGGTGCAGAGGTGGTGAAGAGGGATGCTGTGAGGACTCAGGGAGGCCAGTTTGCCTGGGGGTTGGTCAAAGGATGAGGAGGAAGACTGCAAAGGAGACTGCAGGTGGAGGCAAGACAAGGAGAACAGCAACAGGGGTGTTGGGCCAGGAAAGGGGAGGAAGAAGAGGATCACAGTCAGATACTGTCGAGAGGGGTGGAGGAGGCGGCAAAAAGGACACCTCTCGATTGACTCTCATTGGCTGGGGATCAGTGGCCCTGGAGAGCTGGGGAGGAAGGTGCCTGGGTGGGGGCTCCCCTGGAGCATCCCCTGGGGGTCTCCCATGAGGTCGAACCAGGACTGTACAGACGACGTCTTTCTGTGCAAGTTATTTTTGCTGTTAACCCACGTGGTCGTGCCTGGTAATTATAGGGTAAAAGGAATTAAGAAAGACATAATTTCTCCCCATCAGAGCCTGACTGTTTTACATCTCCACCTCGCACTGGCAGCCAGGCTTTCTGCCTTCACAGGTGCCACTTTGATTTCAGTCACGTAGGAAGGGAATTTGAAACACTTTCAAAGTGATTAAAGAGAGGAAGCTATTGCAAATTTGGGCTAAATGCAATAATCACATTAACTGTTTGCAGCCGTGGGGCTTTCAGGAGGGGGGTCCTGGCCTTGGCTGAGGTAGGGGTGGGCTGGGGCTAGGGCTGGGGCAGGTCAGAGCAGTGGTGGCAGAGGCACTGAAGATGCAGGAGGGAGAGGCCCTGCTAATCAGAACATTAATTCTTCTTCTTATTGCAGCTACTGTTCACTGAGCATTTACACCTCACCCCATGTTCTCCCCTTTAATCTTCACTAAGGCCCCATGAGCTGGGCCCTATGATCTTTACACTGAGGAAACCGAGATCCAGAGAAGTTCAGTCTCTCATTCTAGATACACTGCTGAAAAGTGGCCAAGTTTGGATATGGAGTCAGTACTGTCTGGTTATTGAAACCACTCAGACTTCTGCCTCACTGTGTGGGGTCTGTCCTCTGTGGCATCCCAAGGTGTCCCTTTCGCAAGTTTAGCAAAATAGACCTGAACTAAGTGGGTGGGGCCCCGGCTGATTATTTCTCTGATGCTCCTGGGCTTGAGGGAATTTGTGTGGCTCACTCTCTCCATGAGGAGGCAGCTCTGAGGGCTCAGGAAGGGTAATACAGAGGCTGAAAACACCATCCAGGAAAGGATGGAGAAAATTCACAGAATGAAGAGCCACGTGACCAGGCCTGTGGGGAGAGTCTAGGAGAGCTGATATAACGAAGGAGCATCTTCCTCTCCCATGGGATCCTGCTATGGCCATGGAGATGGCATCCCTGAGTTCCCACTATGGGTCCCAGGAGCCCTTCCACTTCCCCCACATCCTCCTCACACTGATATCAAATCCCCACACCTCTCTTCTTCACTGAATATCCAAGCGACCATATTTTCCAGAATGAGCAGGACTCTTGGACCCCTTCATGAAGCACCTTCAGTTTTTCCCCTGGAAACCCCCTCTGTGGGCCAGACTGCCCCCTGCTCCTGAAGAGATCACCAGGAGCCCCATATTTTTCTTCTTAAACTTGGATCATAAAATATCCTCTGGTCAATTTAGCCTTCAGGACAGTTTCAGCTCGGTCATTCAAATGTCCAGGTTGGAATAATACCCAGAGCTCCAGACTGCATTTCAAGCTTGCAATCAGAAAAGGGAGTTGCCAGAGATTTTGCTCTTTTCATCTCTCTGTATTGGTTTCCTACTGCTGTGTCACAAGTGACCACAAATTTAGTGACTTGAAACAACACAGAGGTCTTATCTGAAAATTCTGAATTTGTGATCTTATGGTTCAGAAGTCTGAAATGGGTCAGCAGGAAGGCATTCCTGGTGGAGGCTCTAGGGGAGAATCCATTACCTTGCCTTTTTTCACTTTCTAGATGCTACCCATCCTTGGCTTGTGGCTCCCACACCCTTCCAATCTCTGCCTCTGTCACAGCTCCTTGTCTCCAGGGCATGCTTTCCCAACAGCGAATCCCCTAATTTTATCATCTGCAAAGTGAATAGGCTGAGATTTCCCCCAATCATTCTCCGAACAATTCTTTTCCTCAATTTCTCTCTTTTCTCTTCCATTTCACTAGAAGCACTTTTGAAACTAGGCTGCTCCTTCAACACTTTGCTGGGAAATCTCAGCTCAGATTCCAAGCTCATCACTTGACCAGGTCTGCCTTCCATGCACTGCAGGACACAATTCAGCCAGGCTGTCTGCCACTAGACAGCAAAGATCCCCTTTCCAATATTGGTTTCCAATAACATGTGCCTCATTTCCTTCCGAGCCCTCGCTAGAAGCATCCTTAACGTTCATATTTCTGCCAACAGTCTGTTCACGATGATTTAAGTGTTCTCTAAGAAGATATAGGTTTTCTTACCATGCTCCTCACTTCCTGCTAGACCCTCACTGGCAGAGTCTTTAACACCCATATTTCTACTAACAATCTGTTCCAGACAATCTTGGCTTTTTCTATCATGCTCTTCAATTTTCTCCCACCCTATGCCCACTGTCCAGTTCCAAGGCCATTTCAGCATTTTTGGATGTTTGTTACAGTGGTCCCTCACTTTCAGGTACCAAAATCTGTATCACTCAGAGTTCAACCAGAGAAAGAGAACCAGTGGGAAACTTGTATTAAGATGTTTATTGGGCAGGATTGGCTCATATAATTATGGGGCTGGTTGGGCAGAGCTGAAATCTGTAGAGCAAACCATCAGGAAGAGCAAGGTGAACTCTCCGGCATGAGTTTTCTTATTTCTGGAGGTGGAATTTCCTTTCCTTTAAGGAAGTCTCATGGAGAAGGAAATGGCAACCCTCTCCAGTGTTCTTGCCTGGAGAATCTCAGGGATGGGGCAGCCTGGTGGGCTGCCATCTATGGGGTCACACAGAGTTGGACACGACTGAAGTGACTTAGCAGCAGCAGCAGCGGGGAAGTCTCAGGATTGCTCTTAAAGCTTTCCGCTGATGGAATCAGGCCTATTCAGATTTTCTAGGCCAGAATCCCTTAAAGTCAACGGATTATGGACTTTAATACCATCTATGAAGTACCTCTCCTGGGTCCGGAAGATCCCTTGGAGAAGGGAGTGGCAACCCACTCCAGTGTTCTTCCCTGGAGAATTCCATGGACAGAGCCTGCAGGCTCCAGTCCATGGGATTGCAAAGAACTGGACGTGACTGAGAGCACGCACGCATGCGCGCGCGCACACACACACACACACACTTGAAATACCTTTATAGTAACCCCTAGTTTAGTATCTGATTGAATGACTGAGGGTTGCTGCCTAGCCAAGCTGATCCATAACCCTGACCATCACACTCTTCCCCTCCTCATCCTGCTAGGTAATGAGGTAACAGAGGGAGGTGGGGCAAGAGAAGAGGTCAGAGGGCAGAAATGGTCTTCACAACTGGTGGGGCATCTGGCAATTATTTCCTCTAATGTTGGCTGCTCTTTACAGCTGACCATTTCCCTCCTTGATGTTTTGAGAGCTTGTGTATCCCTGGTACATCAGCTTTCACTGGATGCTGCTGCTTAACAAATGGCAACAAAACTCAAGGGCTTAAAAATCAGTATTTATTCTGATGGTTGTGGGTCTGCAGGTTGATTGTGAGTCTTTAATTGAGACTGTGCTGAGCTGGTGGGTCAGCTCCACGCTGTGGGTCTGGTTCATGGGTCTGGTTCCTCCATATTCATTTTGGGGCCTAGGTTCAGGGCCGCTCGGGAAAAGTTTTTCCCTTGATGGGTCACTGGAGAGCAAGAGGAAAGGCCTAACTGAACAGGCACTTTGCAGCCCTGCTCCAGGGGCACACCTTGGCCATTGCAAGTCACTGGCCCAGCTCGTGTCGAGCGCTGTGGCAGAGGACTGTGCTCCTATGAATACAAGCCGGAGAGTGATTGTGCCACTCTACTATTAAAAAGTGAATCATTGGAACCTATCATTTGTTTATCTTACTCATCCAGTTTTAGCATCTCTCTCACCAACTTGTTGGGTGGGCAGTTATGGTGTTCCTTTGGCCTTGAGTTCCTGCTGATCTTCTTCCTCACAGACTATTAAAAAAATTTTTTTTTAATATATTTTTTGCTTTGCTGGGTCTTTGTTGCTGTGCATGCTTTCTCTAGTTGTGGTATGTGGGGGACTACTCTTTGTTGAGGCTTCTCATTGTGGTGGCTTCTCTTGTGGTGGAGCACCGGCTCTAAGGCATGGGCTCAATAGTTGTGGAACACGGGCTTAATTGCCGTGCTGCATGTGGGATCTTCCTGGGTCAGGGATAGAATCTGTGTCTCCTGCATTGGCAGGGGGATTCTTCACTACTGAGGCACCAGGGAAACCCACGGACCATCTTTTGAGGTCTCATTTCTCCTCATAACTCAGTTGGTAAAGAATCCGCATGCAATGCAGGAGACCCCAGTTTGATTCCTGGGCTGGGAAGATCTGCTGGAGAAGGGATAGGCTACCCACTCCAATATTCTTGGGCTTCCCTGGTGGCTCAGATGGTAAAGGATCTGCCTGCAATGCGGGAGACCTGGGTTCAATCCCTGGATTGGGAAGATCCTCTGGAGAAGGGAAGGGTTACCTACTCCAGTATTCTGGCCTGGAGAATTTTATAGTCCATGGAGTTGCAAAGGGTCGGACACGACTGAGTGACTTTCACTTTCACTTGCCCCTCCAGGTGGCTCTCTTGAAATGTCTTTTAAGGCCCCCCCCAACCCCCACCCCTGAACCATCCATCTTACCTCAGCTCTCACAGCGAGGCTGCCTCGGGTCAATTCAGCCAAGCCTTTGCCCTTTAGATTTCTCAGACGTGAGTCAGATGCCAATCCACTATGTTCTCCAAAGTTCTACAGGGATGTGTAGCCAGCAGTCTTGAGGCCCTTTCCCTAGCACCCCTCCCCACAATCCCTCTCCCAAGATATCTCATGGGTCCCCAGGCCTGGCCTGGGTTTTGTTTGTGCAGGAAGGATCAATTGCCAAGTTCGGGGTAATTGGGCTTTTCCCTCCAGTCACAGGCATTTTTCTCTTTCTTAGTGAAGCGTGTCCCCCATGCCGCTAGCTTTCTGCCGGACACTGCTTTTGTGTTTGGAGATGAGACATTTCCTGTCAGGTCCACTCTGCTCTACTGAGCTGGATGTTGTGTGTGAGCTGTTCATTAGGATGGCCTATTATTTCTGATTCCCTTTAGTGGCTGAGGACAGTTTATTCTGCTGAAGGACCAGCATCTTTGCTCCCCCCAAACCTTAAACCTAGAGGTTTTTAGGTACTTGGGCACCTTAAGTTGAGGGCAAAAATGCCTGGCTGGTGGCTGGATGTGTGCTTTATGCCATGTGACACAGAGAATTCATTTGGGCAATGCAGGGGTGAGTGTGAACACTGATTACATCTGCAGGTACCAGGCAAATGAAATGAAGTGTAACTATATGATGTTAGGCAAATTTAAAAGATTGTTATTTCTGCTGGGTCCAACTGATACTTCCCAGCATCAAAGAGTCACCTCTGAGGTCAAATCCAAATTGCCTGTTTTATGCTTCTGTGAATCTAAGTACAATATGAGAATGCTTCGGGCTAAAGAAGCAGGTCCTGCCAGCCAGCCATCTGTGCCTCTGTACTGTTACCCACGATTAAGCGCCCTCTGAGTGGTGGCCCAGTGTGGCCCAGCTGGGTAAGTTGTGTCTTTCATGTGTGACAGGATGAGAGGCTGGCTGTCCCCTGGAGGAGTGGGGAGGGCTCAGATGGTTTCCCACCCTGCTTCTGAGGATGGGAAGTTCCAGGGCTCAGCAGTCTCAGGAGTCTGCTAATGGCCTTACCTTGCCTGCATCAGCCGCTCATCCTTCAAGCCTTAGGGGGATCCAATCCTTGCTGAAGCCTTCATGCTGATGTGAGTGTGTCTTCCTCTGGGCTGCCACAGCGTCTGCCCTCCCGTGTGCTGTGACATGGTCCACACGGCTCTTAGTCACCTGTGGATTTATTCTGTTCCTCCTCTAAGCTGTGGGCCACTGTCGGCCTGGCTTGGGAGCATCTTTGGGGCCCCTGACATGCAGCAGAAGCTCACTGGCTGCCAGCTGAACAGGCAGAGAAGAGAGGAGAAACAAGGGAACATTTTTCCCTCTCAGCATCCAAGGGACCCAACCTGGGCTTCTGGCTGTGACTGAAATGCAGCCACGTTGCAGGGTTTCTGTGAAGATGCCAGGTGGCTGGCTGTTTGATCATGACTTTGAGGTGATGTTTGGACACTGCTCTTCTCCACTTGGGCTTCTCACCAGGGCTTCCCTGGTGGGGTATTGCTATGTAAATGTCTATGGTAGATCTCTTCAGATGGTAAAGAACCTGCTGGCAATGTAGGAGACTGGGGTTTGACCCCTGGTTGGGAAGAACCCCTGGAGAAGGGAATGGCTACCCACTCCAGTATTCTTGCCTGGAGAATCCCATGAATGGAGGAGCCTGACGGGCTATAATCCACGGGGTCACTATGAGTTGGACATGACTGAGCGACTAACAGTTTCCCTTTCTTTCACTTCTCTGCCTAGGAATGCTGCAGTGTCAGCCCATCCCATCCTAGCTTCACTTGCCTGGTGACAAAGCAGATGTGCCTAGAGGAACCCACTGGTCCTTGACTGCTTGTTAAGCAACATGGACCACCAGATGGAACATTCTGACAGAAAAGAACTATCGAGCCATCCAAATGATGAGCTGACTATTAAAAATGTTTCAACTCCCTCAGGAAGTTCATTACTTTTTAGCAGTGAGACCGGAGGGAAGTTATTTCTTCTGCAAAATGGGACCAATGATAGATCTATTTGACAGGGTAGTAGTGAGAGTTAAATGAGTTAATATATACAAAGTGCTTAGAAGCAAGCCTGGCACATAGAGGGTGCCATGTGAATGTCTGTGGTGGGTCTCTTCATCATCGTTGTTATCACCATCATCACTGGACTAGGTCATTAGTCCCTGTTGTGGGTCTCTGGACTATAGCTGGTCTGGGAGGGATGCTTTCACCACTTAGTCAAAGTGAGAGCTAAATGCTCATGTAATTTATGTATAGTGTATGTATGTATTTATGTATAGTGTTGCCACTATGTTCTTTTTCTGGAACATTATCTTTTTTTTTTTTGCAACGATGTCCTTCGTACTCTCTTAGTGCTAACATGTTATTCTTCCATGAAATACTAATTTCTGCAGGTTAAAAAAATCCTATCTGGCAAAACAAGAGGATGGTGCCCATGCCGAGGCTCTTAGACATCACTGAGTCCAGTTTACTTGTTCTTTGGGTGAGGAGCCCCTGAGCAGAGTGCAAGTGACTTGGCCAAGGTCACGAGACAGAATCTCAACCCACCAAGCATCTGGGGAGTAAACTGGATCCTTGTTATGTTTAAAGTGGTTCCCTCCAAAGGAAAAGAAATGACTCTGAAACCCAGGTGAACTTCTCCTCAATCATTGTAAGGCAGAAAGTATAACTAGGAGAAGTTGTAAACGTTTAGGTCAATTCCACTGACCTTGACTGAGCACTAGGTAAGGCCATGTTGCATCCGAACAGATGCCTGTCTGACCCCTGCTGCCACCTCCCTGCCCCAGAAGGCCATTATAGGTTGTATGCCTAGGAAACACCAATCTTCACAGGAAGGGAAGCATGGTTATAGGCCCATTTTACAGGGGAAGAAACTGAGACTTGGGGAAGGACCATAACTTAGTCACACAGGCAGAGGAAGAGCTGAGAGGAGCCCAGGATTGACTGCAGAGTTGGGCTTGCAATCCCCAGCTTAGGCCACCATTGCAGGCACCAAATGTGCCCTTGGCTGTACCCAAAGTCAGTAACGAGTGGGTATCTGCATTTATGATTATTCGTTTCATGTCTGCCCCTTGATAGCTCCTGGGGGAACAGAGGGTGAGTGCTTTTTGCTCACTTCTTCTCCCCAGCACCCAGCACGGTGCCTGGGGCAGAGTAACAGCTCACTGAATACTTGGTTATTAAATGAATGAGTGACTATGTTGAGAATCACCCAGGGAAGCTGCTTAAACATCAGAATCCAGCCCCTACTCCACCCCAAGATTCTAATCAAGGAAACTTGGAGGGGGTGTACACATCTGCCTTTTAAGCAAGAGGCTGGGCAGTTCTGGTGCCCACGACCCACACACTGTCCTCTAAAAATTTCAGCCATAGGGAAGTAAACTTTTCTGATTATCATTTGGGGGAGTTGGTATTTTATTTGGCAGGTGATGGGGGACCATGGAGGTATTTGAGGAGGGGAAGGAATGCTTTCCAGGGCTGCGCTTTATAGAAATGCCCTGATAGCTGGGCCTGTCTCCTTGCCTGACACTGATGCCCACTCCCTTGCTTTTTTTTTTTTTTGACAACCAGACTCATTCTGAACAAGAGAGATTCGTGACATCATCAGGCAGCAGCACAGAGGGGCCTGTTCCCTCCCAGCCTTTGGCCCCCTCGCTGACAGCAGGCAGGTCATTAGGGGCTCCCCGGCCTTCCGAAATGCCTTGTTAGCGCGTTTAAGCCCTTTGTACAAGGCTCTCCTCTGCTGTAATTGGGCCTTCGCTCTGCTGCACTTCCCAGCCACAGAGCTTGTTAGCTGTCAGGCAAAGCCGTGAATTTGTGGAATGGCCAGCGAGACTCATCTTCCACAGGCAGCCTCTCTACATGAGCACCTAGGGGACTCCAGCAATGCAGGAGGGTGCCCTGTTGTGGAGGAGGAGAGAGGAGTTAGGGTTCAAGTTGGGAACGGGGTGCATGGCAGAATGGGGGTCTCTGCCCTGGGGATTTCTACAGCTCCCAGTTCAGTTCTGTGCTGGTTTGCTGAGTGTCTGTGTCTATGGCCATTGTGTTGGGTTTGCTGCCAACCCACTTACCACAAGGGAACAATAACAGCGTCTTCTGATCCTAGACTGCCTTTCCTGGGATGTTTTGAGAAGGAGGCTCATTTGGGCTGTGTGTAAGCTTGAGGAGAGTAGTCCCTCTGGAAGGGGGCTGGGAGCAGTGCTAACTTAGAACCCATCTTATTGGAGAAAACTTCTATGGCTCTGGATCCATGCAGAGGGGACACTGGAGCCCTGTGTCTACCCAGGGCTCCTAGATCTCGAATTTTTGGAGTGGATCTCATGCGTTTTCTCTCTTGGCATTACCTAAATGCCTCTAGGCTCCACAAAGCTGCCTTGGACCAGGGACTTAGGTAAGTATATATGCGAGGCAATGAGAGGAATCTTTGTCAAAAGAGAGCAGAAAGGAATTTGCAAGGAGAGGAAGAGAGGATAGAAAGACTGCATCCTCAAGTTTGCCAGTAGCCTCGCAAACTCGAGCTGGGGCAGATGGACAGGATCGTAGAAGCAGGGCAAAGAGTGAGAAGTATCTTCACAGCACAACTTACATTGAATCCATTAGAAGTTGCAGGAAGTACCTTCAAAGTTCTGTCTTTGAGTTAAATCTCATACTTTTTCCTCTAATACTTCATTACACAATTTAAAATTCTTTATTTATGTATTTATTTTTGGCTGTGCTCTTGTTGTTTTGCATGGGCTTTCTCGAGTTGAGGGGCCTGGGTTTCCCATTGTGGTGGCTTTTCTAGTTGCAGAGCATAGGCTCTAGGTCTTGGGGTCAGTAGTCGTGGTTCCCAGGCTTAGTTGCCCCATGGCGTGTGGAATCTTCCTGAACCGAGGATCAAACTCATGTCCCCTGCATTAGCAGGCAGTTTCCTAACCACTGGGCCACCAGGGAAGTCCTTGTTACATATTTTTTGAGTGACTTGTATCATCTTATCCAAGCTGCTGGGGATATAGTAGAGAACAGTAAAGACATCTACACTCAGGGAATTTGTATTTTGGAGACACAGACCAAGCGAAATGAATAGATATTTAAAATAACGGCAGGTAATCAGTGCAATGGAGAAAAGTGAAGCAAGAGTGAGAGGAATTATTGCTATTTTAGATGCAGTGGTCAGAGAAGTCTCGAAGGAGGAGGTGACGTTTGAGTAGGGACCATGAAGCAAGCCATAGGAATACCCGAGAGCACACGTTGGGCAAAGGAACAGCAAGGCAAAGGGCCTGAGTGGGTGCCTCCTTGGTGGTGTTTAAGGAAGGCAGGAAGGCAGGATGGCTGGAATGGGGTATGCAAGAAGGGGAGCCGGAAGAATTAAGTCAGAGAGATAACATCTCTTCCCTCCTCTTTGGCGTTCAACTCTTTAAATCCTGAATGTTAGCATTTTCTTTTTCTCCTGGGAACTCCTTGATTCCACGTGAGCAGCTTCTGAAGACAGGCTCACTTTTGATCCTGTGTGGGGCCTCATAGAGCTGGGCTGCAATGCCATCTTCCACCAGCAGTTGTCACTAGTGCACCTAATGCCTTCTGTTCTCTCCTTCCCCTCACTTCTAAGCCACAAACATTTCTCAAGCGCATGCCTGGGCCAGGCACAGCAAGGCTCCTGGGCTGTGATGGCAAGTTAGATATAGTCTAGTAGAGTTGAAGTTCAAGGCTCCAGTGAAGTGACCCTTGTGATGCCTGACTTCTGACCTTAATGAAACAGAATAGGCTGGTCTCTCTGCTCTCGTCCTTTTGTTGAGAACAACGTGAGCTCGCTCTTCGTCCTCTTCCCCCAGTCTGAGCCTCAGAACACTTCCCAGTCCAGTCAAGGCCTTTCTGCAACCTCAGCCACATGACAATTTGCTTTTTCGGTTGAGGTCATCCTTCGAGAAGGAGAAGCTCCCGTGTGATTTTTCTGAGACGCAGTGGAAAAGAACAGTCCTTCTTCCCCTTGTGTTGTATGCTTCAACCCCCCTCCCAGTCCAGCTCGCTGGAGTCTCACCACGACCTTGAAGATTTGGTATTATCCCCATTTTAGCTCGCTGGAGTCTCACCACGACCTTGAAGATTTGGTATTATCCCCATTTTACAGAGGAATGTAAAGGTCAGAGAGGCAAAGTCAGGTTCCCCAAAGTATGACACTGATTACGAAGTGACTGCCTCTCCCCGCCAGAGCTGCCCTGCTCTACACTCCTTTGCAAAGCTGGAGCTGAGAGGACCTTCTCACTTGGCCAATTAGTTCCTTTTGGGTTTTGCCTATAGGGGGCGCTAAGGGGTTCTGGCAGGCAAGAGAAAGAAGAGATACAGTCTTGGTTTTGCCTGAAATCTCTTCCTTTATGGTGTGGTCATCTTTTGGTCCAGCTGCCTCAGATGCTAAACTTTCCCTGGGCTAGTTCTCCAGACCCTGAGATCCTCTCTGAAGAACTGGAGGTGGGTGGGGTTGCGGGTGGTGCAGCTCCTTTCCCTCACAGCTGCCTGGAAAGTGCTGCAAATTCACTCATACTCTTAATTTGTGAAACCTCCTCAACTTGTCTGTGAAGAGCTCCTCAGAAACACCCTTCTCATTACAATGTTAAATTAAAATTTAGTAGACGAGGCACATAGCAGAATAAACTTTCAATTAAAATATACACACTGCAATGGTGAAGGGAGGCTGGAGAGAACTTGCAGGCATCTTTGCCGCGGATGTGCTCGAGATTTAATTTTACTATGACATCTCCTTGGAATTACACTGCTAATTGATCACATTGTGTCTGTCTGTTATTTAAACTTTCAATAAAACGGAGATTAATGGAAGGTGTAATCCTCCCGGGCAGAACAAATATTCCCATTGCTCATGTCAGGTACAGAAATGGAAATGCTTGGCTAACAGCTTTTTGCATTCAATCTGCGAACATGAAGTTAATCATGAAAAATGCAGTGATTCTTTAATTGCTTAAATGAAATTTTTTCTGCCTGCCCCATTTCTCACCCAAAATAGCTGCCCTTGTCGGAGACTGGAGCGAAGTGGTAGAGAGGCAGAGATGGGTTTCGGAGGCTGGGGCTCTGGGGAGGGGCTGGCTGGGGTGGCTGGTGTTGGTACCTGGCACCTGAGAACAGCCTCCGTCACCCCTGAGGAGCGATGTGGCTGTCAGATGGGATTGGAGCTGGGAAGGGGAAAAACCCAGCTACTGCAGGGGCCCAAAGGCACCCCCTGTCCTGTGGTGACTTTGACAAGACTTTATGGTGAGGTGTGGGAAAAGGGTGCGCCTATATCTGAAACCCCTAAGAAAGGAGTAACATGCTGGAAGGCCACTAGGAAGAGACCTTTGAGTCCTAGTTCGGGTGGGGGCAGGGCACGGTAGCAGTTGGGAGTACTTAAGCTTCACCAGTTACTAACCAGTGACCTTGGACAGAGTGCTTAAATTCTCCATGCTCTGTGTCCCCTCCTGCGGAGGAGAATGAGAGTCAACATGCTGATTCTTTGGTGTTGCAGATCATCTCAGAGAGCATTTCCAAATTGTCTAGACAGTGGTTCTCTCCGGGGGTGGTTTTGCCCTCCAGGGAACATCTGACAATGTCTGCAGACATTTTTGATTGTTATGACTAAGGAGAGTGCTATTCTAGCCAGAGGGTAGAGACCAGTGTGTGCAGGTTCAGTCTCTCCAGCTGTGTCTGACCCTCGAGATCCTATGGATTATAGCCTGCCAGGCTCCTCTGCCCATGGGATTCTCCAAGTAAGAACAGTGGAGCGGGTTGCCATGCCCTCCTCCAGGGGACTTTCCTGACCCAGGGATTGAACTCACATCTGGTTTTCCTGCATTGCAGGCAGATTCTTTATTGCTGAGCCATCATGGAAGCTTGGGTAGAGACCAGAGGTGATGCTAAACATCTACAATGCCCACAACCCCTGATCCCAAAAAGAAGACTCACCGAGCCCAAAGTGTCAGTAGTTCCAAGGTTGAGAAGCACTGATCTAGGCTAGATGCTAAGGGGAGGAAGGGACAGGAATTGGTCTGTTGGCTCCCACATCCCTTTGGTTAAAAATTGCCCACCCCAAGGGTGTTAATTCCTGATGTTTCTGGGTTGTCTATATGGTAAATCCAGTTGGGTCTGGTGGTGTCTCTGGTTTCAGCAGCAATGAGGAAGTCCTAGGATAGGAGGCGAGGGGTCTATGGAGCAGGCATGAGGTGGGGCCGTTGCGATGCACCCGTGAGGGATTTAGGCGAACTCAGAGGTTAAAGCATCTGCCTCCAATGCGGGAGACCCGGGTTCGATCCCTGGGTCGGGAAGATCCCCTGGAGAAGGAAATGGCAATCCACTCCAGTATTCTTGCCTGGAGAATCCCATGGACGGAGGAGCCTAGTAGGTTACAGTCCGCGGGGTCGCAGAGAGTCAGACACGACTGAGCGACTTCACCTTACCCTTACCTTTCACCTTACCTACCCAGTGGTGCAGACAAGGACTACCTGAAACTACACGCCCTTAAGCCATGGTGA
Organism: Capra hircus; assembly: GCF_001704415.2. Taxonomy (NCBI): domain Eukaryota; kingdom Metazoa; phylum Chordata; class Mammalia; order Artiodactyla; family Bovidae; genus Capra; species Capra hircus. Next base: position 25,687,477 of record NC_030826.1, on the reverse strand, counting down.
CAGCTGTTCCAGCAAAAAAATCAAGGCAAATTTGCACGTCTCCAGTGGCACATCCACTGAGCCCTCTATAAGCGCATGTTTTTGAACCAGCACCTCCAGGACACAGTTTTCTGGCTGGTTGACTAGATTGGCATTGTATCAAGTACCCAGCCCAGGGCAGTTAGCCATGGCTCTGTGTGGGGAAGAGTGGGTCAGGGTCATGGGGACGTGAGCTATAAAACAGGACAGCTTATTCAGCAGAAACCGTGGGTAGAAAAAGTTCCATTAGAAGTAGGCGTAAGTGGGACTGGCACTGATTAACAACCTTGACACACTCAACTTTGGAAAATCCACCTCAAATTCTGGGTAGAGGGAGGTGCATAGAGAGGGGTGACCCCTATTTGTAACATTGGCCGCTTTTCGTGATGTAAATACTTTCACCACAGCTGATTTCAAGTTATGAATGGATTAATAATCAGCTTGTGGATTTCCTGAAAATGGAACAATTAGCTCCCCGAGCCAGTTCGAACTGCTCTGGCATGCAACTGCGTTAGTAAATCAATTAATTAACAAAGGAAGAGATTAGCATGGCAGGAACGTCAGTGGAAAACATTTTCGACCTTACTTATCCTCCTTCAGTATAACCTTCCCTCCAATTCTAAGCAGTCCCATCATTCTGTGTTCCCTGCTTCAGAGAAGAGGCATAGTATGGTGGAAAGGAAGCAGCTGTGAATTTCTTCCTGGATGTTATGTTCTAAAATAACGCTATTAGACAGAACAGAAAGCTCTTTTGGACATTTAGACAAAAATGTTTAAGTCTAGGAGGTTGAAAGAAGTAGTTGCCATCTGGTTGCTGAAACTGAAAAAATTCCAAATGCTGGAAGAAGAAAAAAAATGGTGAAGGGAAAGGCTGAGAGTACAGTTGCATATAAGTCCAAGACTGAGTGCCACTGTCCCTCCTGGAAGAACCCTGGGGAGGCAGTATGACCCAAGAGGTCTGTGGGACCTGGGAACAGGGAAGATCTGTGCCCCATTCTCCTGGTGGACCCCATGGGAGCCCATAAAAAGAAGGTCCAGCTATGACGGAATTCCTGCTCTGCCGTGGGGTGAGAACAGCTGATGGTTCCTGGGTTCTCAGTGACTCACCCACCTTGGCAGGCCTGCTGATATTTAAGAAGGGGAGGGGAGGGGGGACACCTACAGCCTGTGGGTTTCTGAGCAAGTGGGGCTACCCCTCTAGCCAGGGGGGAAAAACCCAGCTGAGGGTCTTGGCAAGTTGATGGTGCCACCAAAGCTATCCCAGAAAGCCAATCCCAGGTCTCATTCTAATGCTTCTGGAAAACAGCAAAGTGGCCAGTGGCTGTTGAGGAGCAAGTAGTCTAGCAATCCTTTTCGATTATGTTTCTGTTACACGGCAAACAGAACACTTGCTCCTGACTACAAACAGCTTCATTATAATCAAGTTGCATCAACCTGTCTTATGGTTTTTATTTTTAATTTTTATTTTTGTATTGAAGTATGGTTGATGTACACTACTATATAAGTTACATCTATATAAGGTGTAGAATATAGTGATTCACTATTTTTAAAGGTTATGCTCCATTTATAGTTACTATAAAATATTGGCTATATTCCCTGTATTGTACAATATATTTTTGTAGCTTATTTTATACTTAGTTCCTATGTACTTCTTAATCTCCTATCCCAAGATCCCCCTCTGCCTGAGCCCCCATTACCACTGGCCTGTTCTCTATATCTGTGAGTCTGCTTTTTTGGGGAGTTATATTCATTAGTTTGTTGTATTTTTGCGCTTCCACATCCGAGTGAAATCATACAATATTTGTCTTTCTATATTTGAGTTATTTCGCTTAGCACAATGTCTTCCAAGTCCATCAATGTTGCTGCAAATGGAAAAAATTTCATTCTTTTTTTTTTTTTTTTTTGCCCATTTCTATGTTTAAGGCCAATACTTTTCTTCTAGTTTGGAGGACACTGTTTGAGCAAGAGAAAAGTACCTGGTTACAAAGTGGTGAATTCATGGCACTCATAGCCCCCAAAAGAGGATTTGTGCTATCACTTCCTACCCATGTGATCTTAAGCGAGTTTGCTTTGGTAAGCTCATTTTCTCTCCTGTAAAGCAAAGATAGTAATTGTGTCTACTTCAAAGGCTCTTTGCGAAGATCAAGAGCAGATATATATGTAAAGCGCGCAGCACAGCCCTTGGACACATAGTAAGCACTCGGTGAATATTTGCTATTACTTTTTTACACTGTTAGGCTGCGGTCAGTGGTCCTGTGGTGGCTGCAGAAGGCCAGGGCCAGGGCAAACAGGTTCCTGGAACTCCTCCAACAGCCCGGTTTGTTGAAGGACCATTAATTCATCGTGAGAGTAAGCCTTAAGAAGGGCCTAGAATTTGCAGCTCCTTGTCCTGAATTAATGTTGTACAGCACTGCATAATTTTAAGAATAACGAATGCTAACCCAACGGTGGAGACAAGCCTGGTTGCTGTGCTCACCTAGTGGCCAGGCTGGTGGCTCCTCGTGTCACCTGCTCACTGGCTGGAAGTGACCTTGTGTTTTCCCAGCAGTGAGTCAGGCCCAAGGCCACGGCCCGCAGTGCACATTGTGGATGTGAGTGGTTCAGATGCCTTGCCGATGGTGAACAGGTGGTAGAGATGAGGCTGGTGACTGATTGAGCTGGTTCTGGGCTATTACAGGGAACATATCAGCACTCTGTGAAGATGCAGACTAAGATGCTGGGGAGGAGCAGGGGTCACTAAGAGAGTTCGGAGGGAGGGTAGGAGCTGCCCTTGAGTGGCAAGGGTCAGGGGTCCATCTGGGGTAGGAGTTGTGGGTGAGTCTGTGGAAAGCTGATCTGCCTTCCAGTCTTCATCCGTCCTATGCTTTACCACCTGATCACGTGTCTCAGGGCAGCCGTGCTGAGATGAATCCAAACCAAGGACACAGAGGAAATGAGAATCTCACCTATTTGCTGATGTAAGGGGGTCATTTCACAGTTGACAACTGACCCCCAAAGCCCTCAAGTTCAAGAAAGCTGCTTATTGTGATTCCTAAAGAAGATAACCTCCAGTTATAGATGGTTATGGCTGAAAGAGACTTCACAAATCCTTCCATTCAAATACCTAATACAAAAAATGTACAATTTGCTTCTGTTTTTCTTTGATCAAAGTTATATCTAATTTAAAGAGCCCAATAGATCTGTGAAATTTGTTACTAGAAACAGTCCCTTTCCCTTTGTTCCATCACCAAAAGCAAAAATTTTCAACTTTTTGGGCTTCCCAGGTGGCTCAGATGGTAAAGAACCCACCTGCCAGTGCAGGAGATACAGGAGACCCAGGTTTGATCCTTGGGTCAGGAAGATCCCCTGGAGGAGGAAATGGCAACCCACTGCATTATTGTTGTCTGGAGAATCCCACGGACAGAGTAGCCTGGTGGGCTACAGTTCACGGGGTCGCAAAGAGTCGAACATGACTGAGCAGTGAACACTTTCACGCTTTCAACTTTTCAGTCTGTTATTTTGGTATTTATCTTCAAATATGGAGCTTGTAGCTCCTTCTTGAATTTTCAGTTTTAGGCACTATCTACTGGTTTCCTCCTGTAGATGACAATGATGTTCCTCTGTCGCCTTCCTCCAGCGCCCCCCGCGACCCCATTTCCTCTTCTCCCAGGAGACTGAAATGGTTTTGGTGAGATCACCGTGAAATGAACATGTTCACATCATGTTCGAACCAGGGTCTCCGGCGTTGCAGGCGGATTCTTTACCAACTGAGCTATCAGGTAAGCCCTGATCACAACATGAACATTGTTAAGTCCCCTGACAGCATGATCATGAAATATCTTAACCTTACTTATCCTTTCTTGCCCAACCTTTTTGGCTTCCATGCAGTTCATAACTGTCTTGGTTTTTTTAATTCACTGATTGTCTATGAGCTTATTAACAGCCCAACACCAAACTCTCTGCCAGTTGTCTAAATCTCTTCTCGAGGTGTTCAGACATACCGGGAATCCTGTGCTTGCCATTTCTGTGTCCAGTCCTGGTCTGAGCTCTGTGTCCCCCCCACCTGCTGCTTGGTTGTCACCTGGGACCTCCTGTCTCAGCACTCTGGAGATTCCCTCTGCCTCTCTCCCCTGCTGGAGTGCCTATCTTCTCTATTCCACATTTTTCTTTCTCAGTTTACTCCTCTTGTTTGCTGAAATGCATCTCCCTGTCTTCTTGAGAAGCATGCCTGGCAGGCAGATTTTTTTTTTTTTGACATCTTGCATGCATGTCTGAAAGTACTTTTATTTAATCTGTACACATAATTGATAGCTTGGCTGGGTAAAGACTTACAAGCTAGAAATCATTTCCTTCAGAATATTAGAGGTATCACTTTCTTGTTCTTTAGTTTTACGAGGTTGCTATTAAGTTTTTAAGCCATTTGCTTCTTGATCCTTTGTATGAAACCTGGAAGCTTGGGGTCTTTTTGTCCCCTGTGTACTGCGGGCATGTGCTTTCGCATGGGCTGATTTTATTCACATTGCTAGACATCTGGTGGCCCCTTTCAACTTGAGTCTTGCAGTTTTGCAATTTTATCCTTCCACTTAAAAATGCAAAACAAAAACAAAAAACCTTATGGATTTATCCCTTAAAAGAAAATTATTTTATTGATATTTTAGTGGGGTTTGAAATAGAACATTACTAAATGTGTGTGTTTAACCCACCATCTTTCGTGAGAAATTTCTTTTTTCAAATCACAAGTAACACATGTTTACTGGAGAAAAACTAGAACATATCATTAAGAAAAAAAGAAGAATACAATCAGAATAATAATGCCTTTACCTCAGAAAAACCACTGTGAATAGTGTAGAGGGCGATCCTTTCATTTTTTCATATATCTGAAATGTTAGGTGGTTAGAATAGGAAAAAGGAGTCCATAATGTCAGTGGCTAAAAGGCAAAGAAGGGAAAGACCCACAAAAATAGAACAGAGGAAGGTCTGAGGACTGGAGTGAGTCCTTTTTCCTATTCTAACTACCTAATAAATTATATAGAAATATATTATGCTTATATACAATCATTAGAAAGCAATAGACATGTTTTTTTTTAACTTGTTTCCTCAGTTACCAGTATATTATGAACACCTTTCCAAGTTGCTAAATATATTTCTAAAATTATTTTAATGGTTTATAATATTTCAAAAAATAGTTCATAATGCAGTATGCTTTGGTCCAGTTCTATAATATTAGACATTTTGATTTTGTTTATGAATTTTTCAGGATCATATTAATAAAAATTCTAATGAACAAGTCCATTCTCAAAGTTTTCTATAATCCTTGATTATTTCCTTAGGTTAAATTCTTAGACTTGCTCCACCAAAGCTGTATTCATTGTAATTCTTTTAATTCTCATTACCCAGGTGTCCCTGCAAAAGTTGACATACATTTCATCATCACTATAGTAGAGGCTGGTCTCTTTGCCTTTGCCAACACGAGTATAACATATTAGGACACTCCCATCCAGGGGCCCAAATGGTGTTTTGATTTGTGTTTCTTGGATTCCTGCTGAGGCCCAGTATCTCTTCCTATTCATTGGTGGTATATATTTCTTCTTTTCTGGATGGACCTGGCAGTGGGTTTAAGATTTACAGTTACACTCAGATGTGCAGAAATGTAGCTTTCTTCATTTTTTAATAACTAAGTTTCAGTTGTTCCTGGGTGTCCCTGATTCCACTTAGCAGAAACAAACCAACTTTTGATTCAAAGTAACTCACTGCTCAGTCACCTCTAGGTGAAGGCATCTTGCCTTCTGGTCTCCTCTCCCATCCCTTTGTGGGAAGAGTGCTCCGTATCTTTACTACTCTCAGGCACCTTAGTCTCTGGGTGGCAGCCTCTGTACTTGCTGCTGGTGACCCCCAGCACACACTGGCAGCACCCCAGAACTCAGAATATCCTGAAAGAGCATCCCAGCATTGTATACGTTTAAAGCCCCCCAGGTGACTCCTGAGTGTATCAGGACAGAGGATTGCTGTTCCAGGCTGTGACTGCCCTCCCCATCCCAGGGGTAATGGATTTGACCTACTTGTCCTTGAAGGGATAAGGGCCCCAGGCCCCTGGGGAACAGAGCTGGGCTCTGCTACTGAGGACGTGAATGGCTGTCAACATCTGGACTCACACCTGCATCTGAGGGGAGGGGATGGAGGCAGAGGAGGCCCTCAGCTGGGTGCAGAGTCGTTGTCAGCTGGTTTGACAGGCCTGAGACTGGGGCTTTGCAGATGGATCCCCTCAGGGGCTGGGGGAACACGACTCTGCCCCCAGGCACGAGGTGGTACAGGTTCTCATTAACTTGGCCTCAGCCAGTGCAAGAGGGAAAGTGTTTCCTTGTTGCTGGAGCCCGTCAAGGACCAATATGTTACAACATATGTTGTACAGCTTCCTGGGGTCTCTGATAAATCTCTTGAGACTCCTTTATTTGCCTTTTCTCCCCCAAGGTTATGAAGCCAACTGTTCCCCTCTGCTGACAGATGCGCCAAGGCAGGGAGTTCTTTTCCATCGGAAATTGGCCTCAGAGGAGGGAAGATGCTGGGGGAGGCTGGTGCTCTGCCTCCAGGAAGAGGTTGCAGGCATGAGTGGGGGTGGGGGAGCGTGGGATGGGGGTGGTGGGAGATCCCACCTTGGCCATGACTTTATACATATACGATCAGAACTCAGGAGAGAGTGAACACCGCCAAAGCATGAGTAGAAACTACTTTCTTTTTCTTCTTCTTTTTTTAAAAATAGCTGTGTACTTTTGCTTTCTATGCATAAGACATTTCAACTGGACACATACCCTGCCTTCAGTGCACTGGCCAGGTAGCCGGGAGCACTGTGCTGTGCTGTGCTCAGACACTTCCCTCCTGTCCGACTCTGTGTGACCCGCCAGGCTCCTCTGTCCGTGGGATTCTCCAGGCAAGAATACTGGAGTGGGTTGCCATGCCTTTATTTCCACATTTACTGCATGTCAGGCACAGGTGATGGAGATAATAATAGTATTTAAAAAAAGCCCCAGCTTACTGAGTTTCTGATATGGGCTGGCCCTTTGGAACAGTCTGGATTCCTCAACAGGAATTGAATATATCCTGTCTTGCTACAGGAAGGTTGGTCCTGAACCAGTAGCAATCACATTATCTGAGAAAAACAGAATATTAGCCTCAGCCCAGACCTGCTGAATCTGAGTCTGCATTCCAACAAGATGCCCAGGGGGTTTCTGGGCAGATGGTTATTCCTAAACACAGGCTCAGTGGGAATTGAATGGCTTATAGAAGGGCACAGGGTAACCAGAAGCTTAGTAGGGATATAGACATGCTTCTCAGGACTCAAGTGATGGTAAAGGCTAGACTGCAGCACAGTTGGGGAGCTGAGTCCTGGAGAAAGAGCATTCCCTAGATTTCGGATGGAGGACCAGCCAGAAGGGCTGCCTGGAAGAGGGGGCGTTTGAATCAGACCTAGAAAGGTGAGCAGGACTTCCAACTCTATCTGAGATGGAGGAAATAGCATGAACACAGACAGGGAGGAAGAGTGAGTGTCATTCACCAGAACCTTCCTTTAGTGGCTGCTGGTACATTAATTAAACAAGAGTCCATCAGTCTGGAGAGGTCCTAACACCTTAACAATGTACATACATAAACAAACTGAAGCCCGTATGTGCCTCATGGTTAGGAAATCGAAACTAAGGACAACCCATCACAGCCAAGGAGACTTTCCCCAATCAGGCCACCACTTAAACTGTAGCCAAATTATTTCGTTGATTTGCTTCTGTATTTTTTCAAAAAAGTTGTGCCTCGAGTTCCTGTTGATGGAACACTCCCAACCACTCGCTGTTTGAAACTGCCAAGTCTGAATTGATTTTTGCTCAGATAAACTCTTAAAAATTTAAATATGTCTCAATTTATCTTTTGACACTGCAGTCTTCTACAGCATCAGAAGCATTCTACAGAAGCAGTAAAACACTGGAGTCAGGGTGGTGGTGATTTAGGAAAACTTTGATTTCCTCTTAATCTGCCAGAGAGGTAGCCACATAGCTCCAGCCTGGGCTGTAGGATGCTGATATGGACTTGCCTTGAGATGTTCCTGGCCCTTGGGCCCTGCTTATCTGGAGCTGATGACCCCTACTCTCCCCTGATTTCCTGCTGGAGCAACCCCCTCTACTGCTCATGCTCAGAAAAGGGCTCACAAGAGCCCCTGGTCCTTGAACACAGAACCCCACTTCTGGGCAATAACCAGTGGTCCAGTTGGAATCCGTGCTGTAATCGTGTCTCCTGTCCTTGTTTTCACCTCCAGGCATCTCTGTTCAGCCCAGAACTTGCCCTTGACTTTCTCCTGACTGTCACAACCTTCTTGTCCTGACTCAAGGTTGCCATCTTGGAAAGCATTTCCTGACCTTTCTAGGCTGGGTTGGGAGCTCCCGCTCTGTGATTCCACAGCTCCTATCCTGCCTGCTCCGCTCATACTGCAAGTATCCACTCTGACCCAGGAGACTCTGGCTCCTCCTCAGTGGCAGACACTGGGTCTTCCTCCTGTGCTCCCAGAGGTCTCGGGTGATCTCGTCCTGCAGCAGCCTGAAGCAGGGCTTTGGTTCCTGGCCAGAAATTGAGTTCAGCTCGTGGTGGTGAGAATACCAAACCCTAGCCACTAAACCAGTGGTCAGTGACAAGGCCCTGGCTCTTTGGCTTTGTGGAGAAAGAATGACCACAAAAACAGAAAGTAGTGAGAAAACTAAAGTGTTTATTAGGAGGAAAAAGGACAGCATGTGTGGTTAGACATGTGGGTAGGCTCAGAGGAACAGTCATGCCCTTGTGGTACTTTAAATCACTTATATGGGGGCATTTATTCCTGGTTTTCCTTGGCTGTTCATTTTGATTTGTCCGGTTCAGAGTCCATATTTAGTATATCTCAGGATCTTCCCCTGTGCGTACATGCATCTCTTAACCAAGATGGATTCTACCAAAGAGGCCTATGGGTAGTTAGCATCACTTGGCGTCACTCCCCGTTTGACCCCCAAGGAGATCTTCTGCACATGTGCAGTTGGGGAGACCTCCTGAGTTGAAATTGAGAACCACATGGTCTCTTATCGTCTATCTGGGAAGGGCTTAGCCTCTTTCCTTGTTTGTCCTGCTATTTTCATCATGGAGAGAACGAACTCTAGCTGTTAGTCTCAGGGGTCCATCTATCTCCTGCCTCACCAGCACCTGGGGGAGCAGCTGACATAGGAAATGCTGGGTGAGTAACTGTTATGAGTAGGTTTCTTTGCCTCTGGTGTCTGGACGTGGAGAGCTGATGAGAGTGTCAACATGGCACCTCCATCCTGGTGACTTGCTTTGCGGATCCCCTCCTCCCAACTCCTCACCTCATCCCAGCCTCTTCATTGTCTCCTCTTTGGCTTTAATGCTTGTGAGATCATCCAGGATAATTAAGAGAAAGAAGTTTTATGCTGTTTATGGGGCTTCGATCAAAGATTTTAATTAACCTACCTTGCTTTAAGCCTTTAAAAGTTCATTCCCCAGGGTTGACCATTTGATAATGGAATTAGTGCTTCTGGGCAGAGTTGGGGGGTGGGTGGAGGCTCCAACAAGGAGGGCCTAGTGTTCGTTTCATTAACTCTTCCCAGGATGGATAGATTTCAGCTCAGCATAAAGAACTGATCTCAGTTGGAGCTGTTCATGGATGAATGAGGTGCATCCAGCATGCGAGATCTTTAGTTGAAGCATGTGGGATCTAGTTCCGCAAACAGGGATCAAACCTGGACCCCTGTATTGGGAGCAGAGAATCTTAGCTACTGGAGCCCCAGGGAAGTCCTGAGCGGTACTTCTTTAGGGAGCCATTTCTGGGAGAGTTGTGTGGTAGATGTAAAATGCCAGGTCCGACAAGGAGACCCTTTCCAGGCTTGCACATGAGGAAAGTGAGGATGGCCTAGGAGGGGGCCCTTGGAGAGGAATGCTAAGGAGAGAAGGGTTCCTGAGGCTGGAGAGGCTGGCAGCTATGAGAGATGCATGGGAAGAGGTGCCCAGGTGTCTTGTTCCACATTCAGAAATTGGGTGCCGAGGCCTGAAGTTTTCCTACACTTTCCTGAAACTTGGATGAAGAAAAAGCTCAGGTTCTGTTCTACAAAGACAGGATGCATTTAGAACTTGATTCAGCAATAAAGGAGAACATGAGCTGGAGCTATTGGGGATGGTTCTTGTTATAATGCACACTTTAATAAGGTCGGGATTCTGAGAGTTTCCTCCTAGAGCCTCCTTAGCTGAGAGGATTTCAGAGGTCCTGCGTTTCTAATCAGGGTCCCCCGTACCCTGGCCCTGATCTCAGCTAAGCCCTGACCAGGAGCATAAGTCTTCTCTGATCACAGAATGAGCCATAGTCTTGGCCATATACTCATCCCTTATCCTTGCCACAAACTGACCTCAACTCATGACCTCAACCTCAATCCTGACAGCAGTCACTGATTCACTATTAAGCCCTGACTTCCCAGATTAACCCGTGCTTGGGACTCTTCTCAAGGCACAGTCCCAGACAGAACTGCAGCTCAGCTGCTCTCGCACGGAGGGGGATGAACAGGAGAAAATGATGGAGTTGTGCAGGCGTCCTCCTCCCCCACCACTGGAGGCTCAGATGAGGGCCCCCAGCCCCCATAGGAGGCTCCTGGATAGGGGCAGATAGAGGGCTTGGGCACTTAGGGGCTGCTGTGTGGGGCTTTTCAGGACCTGCCCTGGTTTCATATGCAAGGCTGATTAACATGTACCATGCTTCCCCCACTTCCCCAAGCGCCTTCTCCAGATCATTGCTTCGCTGATTAATTCCTCAGAACAAAGCACCCGGCACTTACATGCAGATTGAATGGAAGATCCCAGAGGCCCTTCCCAGTGCCGGCTCCCCAGGCCTTTCCAGAGTGCTTGTTCTAAGGGTACAGATGGCCAATAACTGGACCAGAAAGAAGATGGTGTTCTGCCCCTGGGATGCTGGGTTTGCTGGTTCTTGGGAGATTCTTTCACCCTAGAGCCGGCTTTAGAGAGTGACATTTGACATTCTGACTAACTGATGTTGTTGTTCAGTTGCTCAGTAATGTCTGACTCTGCAGTCCCTTGGACTGCAGCATGCCAGGCTTCCTTGTCCTTCTCCTAGAGTTTGCTCAAACCTGTGTATTTTGAGTCGATGATGCCATCTAACCGTCTCATCTTCTTTGAATCCGGTGGCCCATGTATTGAAGCTTCAGCTTCAGCATCAGTCCTTCCAGTGAATATTCCCTGGACTAACTAATGTACTGTGTTAAAAATCTGTCAGCAAGTGAAAGTAGTCCTCTTTACAAACACAAGATAGATGTAGAAGTTATCTCATCACCAGCATGACTGCCATTACCATCACCAGGACCATTATCATCATCATTATCATTATATCATCATCATGGCTCTCTATGGGAGATGCTTTACCTGTATCATTTAATCTTTAAACACCAAGAGTAACTTTGTATACATGAGTATCATTGCAAGAGAGGCTATGTCACTCCACTAAGTTCAAGATCAGGCAGGCAAGTTCCTCAGTGAATTTGTAGGTTTCCCATGATCAGCCTCAGAAACACGTGAAATCCATATCATTTCCCTTGTTTCCTTGACTGCAAGGAAATTCCAGAATTTCTTTCAATTGCTGAAGCTTTTTGCAGCTGGAAGCTTCGCAGTTTACCTTTCCTCTACATCTGGCTTTGTTTTCTGCCCACTTCTCCCAGTCCCCAAATTTTGTTTTTATGGCATTTGAGTCTATACGACAAATAAGTCTGTGTATAAACAAACTGATACGTCATACCTTGTTCTAAAGTTGATGTGTACATCATGTAAGTGTCTAATGGACTGAACCTCCTTCAGATAATAAACTATAGATAAAATATAAAAATCCTGAAGGCTCTGAGCAGTGAACAAAAGCAGGCAGATTTTGTAGGGTATTTGAAACTTGGAAGAAGGGACCAGCATGAGGTGAATTTCCCATTTTCATGACTTTTAACCAAAGGTAGACTGTAGCCATGATACAGCATAAGGCAGTGAAAATTTTGATTATAAATCATTTTTGGAGCCTGATGAATGGGAGGACAGAGCCAGAAGAACAACTGCTGGAAAGTGAGGGAGGAATTCTGGAAAGGATAAAAGCAGAGAGAGGGGAGCCCCAAACAAATTCTGCCCCAAGTCTCTGGCTGATCAGAGTTGCTTATAGCCACGGCCAAGGGAACTGAAATGAAATTTGATCTTCTGTCCACTGCATGTCAGGCACATGAGTCTAACCAAGTTAGATGCCTATTAAACAGACATTAATAACTTGCAGAGTAATATGAAGAATCCAGAGTTGTCAGAACATAACCTGAAAAATTCAGATGCAATGAAAAATTATTAGACATATGAAAAGCCAGGATAATGGGACAAATTCTCAAAGGAAAAGACAGTCAACAGAGGCCAAACTTGAAGTGCCCTAGATATTGGAATTACCAAATAAAAGCATTAAAGCAACTATTATAATCATAGCAAATGTGCTCATAGTAAATAAAAAGGGAAATCTTAGCAGATATATAGACACAATAAAAAAGAACCAAATGTAAATTCTGGAAATAAATGTCTAAACTAAAAAATTCACTGGGTGAAATTCACAGTGGAGTGGAGGTGATGGAAGAATGAGTGACCTTGAAGACAGACCAATAGAAATGACACAACCTGAAGAAGGGAGAGAAAACATATTGGGAAAAAAAGAACAGAGATTCAGGGATGGACGGGGGCACTATTAAAATCTCTAACATACCAATAATTGGCATCCTAGAAGTGGAAAAGAGAGAAAATGGGACCAAAGCTATTTAAAGAAATCATAGCCCAAACTTTCCAAATTTGGTATAAAGATATATAGATCCATGAATTTCAGCAAGTCCAAATCAGAATAAATAAGAAACAGATGATGCCTAGGCATATCAGTTTAACTGCCGAAAACAATGAGTCGATCAAATGGGGTTTTACTATTAAAGGAGTGTTTTTTTAAATTCAGTATTTAATGAGCATATATTGTGTATCAGGCACTGTTTGGGTACTGTGTGTATAACCTAGGGTTGATCGTCTTTGAAAGAGGAAAGGGAGTTTAATTTTGTTGAATTGAGTTTTGTTCAGTAAAACCAGATTACATGAAGAAGACAAGCAGAGCAAACCCAGAGTCCAGTATCCAGGACATAGAGGCAATTCAAGAACACCGGACTATGTTGAACTGAGCATTTCAGGAAAAGAGCACTACAAGTAAGTCAGAAAGAGAAAAACAAATACCATGTATTAATGCATATCTTTGGAATCTAGAAAAATAGTACAGATGAACCTATTTTGCAAAGCAGAAATAGAGACACAGACATAAAGACACAGATGTAGAAAATAACCATATGGCCACAAAAGGGGAAAAAGGGATGTGGAATGCATTGGGTGACTGGGATTGACATACATAGAGTGTGTGTGCGCTCAATCATGTTTCACCCTTTGTGACCCCATGGACTGTAGCCCTCCAGGTTCCTCTGTCCATGGGATTCTCCAGGCAAGAATATTGGAGTGGGTTGCCATGCCTTCCTCCAGGGGATCTTCCCGACTCAGGGACTGGACCCATGTCTCTTATGTCTCCTGCACTGGGAGGCAGGTTCTTTACCACTAGCACTACCTGGGAAACCCCAAATATATACTACTATGTATAAAATAGATAACTAACTACAACCTTCTTCTCTCGCTGGGTCCCCAGGGGCGCTTACTTCTCCAGCTCCTGGGTGGTGTCTGGTGCAGCCAGGGCAGAGGAGCCCTTAGGCTGAGAAGCAGAGAGCCTTGCAGAGCGGCTGCAGGTGACCTGGAGGTGGAGGTAAGAACCCACTGCCCAGCCACCTACACCCAGGACTTTGGATGTTCTAAAGTACAAAGAGAGACACAGGAGCTTTTAAGCAGAGGAGTGAAATGCCCTGAATTAATTAAAAGTGAAAGTGAAGTCGCTCAGTCGTGTCCGACTCTTTGCGACCCCATGGATTGTAGCCTATCAGGCTCCTCCGTCCATGGGATTTTCCAGGCAAGAGTGCTGGAGTGGATTGCCATTTCCTTCTCCAGGGGATCTTCCCAACCCAGGAATCAAACCTGGGTCTCCCACACTGCAGGCAGACGCTTTACCCTCTAATGTGAGGGAGGGTGGAGTCCAGGGTACAGTGGTCCCTGAAGAGAGCAGAGACATTCTTCACTGAGACAGGAGTGAGGATCTGTGTGTGGGGACCCAGGGGGGCAGGTTTGGAGAGAGAAAGAGGAAAGAGTTTCTGTTGATGGTTTCCTTTTGGTTCTCCTTGAAGTGTGAGATGCCCCCCAGTTGAAATGGGTATGGGAGGAGGTTAAAGGGAAGAAAATGCAGAGGACCATTTTTTGCAGGATTCACTTCCCACCTCTCTGCTCTTGTTTGAATTTTGTCCGCAGTGTGAATCTAAATTGTAACTAATCAGTTCATTTAAAGTGATTTTCTCTGGCAGCATTTAGCAGCCCTGGTGCTGGCAGAGAGAAGTGCAATAATTGGGTTCAATCAGGCTGGGGTTTTGCCAGGAGAGCACAGCCCCAGGTGGGAGGAAAGGGTGCTGGGCACCCCCCTGCAAGGAAGACCTGTGATTGCAGGCCCATGGGGTCAGGGTGGTGGCTGATGCCCCGACGTGCACGCCTGTGTGCTCAGGGCACTGGGGAGGGATGTGTATCTCAGGGTGAGTTAGGCTTCAGAGGTGATCCTTCCCTTTTGGGAATTTATGCTCCATAACTGAAAATTTGTTTACTTCCACGCCACGTCCTTTCCGCTTCACTCCCTTTCATCCACTAGAAGAGTAGTGAAAAACATACACGTGAACTAGCCCGATGTACCTTGCTGAATTGCAAAAGCTTATTTTGACATCAAAATGTTTTCTGAACTTCCAGATGAGAGAGTTGTTTAACAGCTGTTGATTAAGAAGGGAATGGCTACCCACTCCAGTATTCTTGCCTGGAGAATTCTATGGACAGAGGAGCCTGACAGGCTACAGTCCATGGGGTCACAAAGAGGTCACAAAGACATAATTGAGCAACTAACGCTTTGACTTTACACTTTCAAGAAGCTATCTAATAAGGGGCTATACTTTGGGGACATTTATTTATCTAATTACATATTTCATAGGTATTATGTTAATATGCTCTTACTTTCATAAGGTTTAAGCAGTACAGAGCAAACCATGGTAAATTAAAATTTTCAGACATAAGTCAGGTTTATTGCATGTTAATGAAAACTGTAGTGTGTATAGTAAATGGAATGAAGTGAAGTCACTCAGTCGTGTCCGACTCTTTGCCACCCCATGGACTGTAGCCTACCAGGCTCCTCGGTCCATGGGATTTTCCAGGCAAGAGTACTGGAGTGGGTTGCCATTTAAACCAGTGCAAATATCCTGGGAGAGATTTACCTTTCTGAGCCAGGCACAGACTTCTTCCTCGCCTCAAGCTGGCTACCTGGGCATCACTTGCTGTTTGACTTTACTTGATCCTGGAAAATCATATCCCTGTAAGTGATGGGTTAGATTGGTGGCATGGATAATTTGAAACCATCATCAGATATAATTTACTAATCACAAATATCAAGTTAAACAGCTGAGAAGTAAAGGATAATGAATTGATCTGGGGCTATTAATTGGATATTCCAAACAACAGGGCTTCATCTCTGACAAGGAGCCCATTCACTCTGGGGTGTCAGCAGTCAGAGACTCACGGTCCCACCATCCCTTCAGCCTCTCAGAAAAGGTCTCCAACTTGCCCTTGAAGGTATTAAACACACAGTCTGCTTCAATCTCAGTTTTGGGCAAAATATTTCTTCCACACATGGAAGTCATCCATTCTTGGCTTACTACTCATCCCCCTTCCCTAAAGATAACCACTGTCAGTACCTTAATGTCTATTCTAATTTCCCTGTTTTTCTTTATGTAGGTGTGTGTGTGTGTGTGTGTGTATGTAAACACAAGTGGCTGTGTATGATTGCCGCTGCTGCCAAGTCACTTCAGTTGTGTCCGACTCTGTGCGACCCCATAGACGGCAGCCCCGTCCCCGGGATTCCCCAGGCAAGAACACTGGAGTGATTACTGTACAAATTATTTTCAACTTGGTCTTACTTGACGATATGTCTTGAACATCTTTCTGTATCAGTACATGAAAGTCTACTACATGATTTTAATATTTGCAGAGAAATCTTTTGTTCTAGAATCTATTTAGCCACTCTCCTATTGATGTACATTTATGAATTCCCCAATCCCCTGCGGTTTTGCTATTACCAACCAGGCTACAACTATTGTTGTATATATATATTTTGCACACAGGCCAGTATTTCTCTAGGCTGGGTTTCTGGAAGTAAAATTGCTGGGGTAAAGGGAATGCATATTTAAGCATTGGTCATGATGCCCGATGACTTCCAAATGACCTCACAGTTCATAGTGCTTCCAGTGAGTATCTGAAAGCACTTGTTTCTCCATATTCTGGCTAATATTTGTTACTATCAATCTTTTTAATTTCTGGCAATATAATGAATGCAAAATCATCTCTCATTATTGTTTTAATTTCCATTTCCCTTGTTCCTAGTGGAAGCCGTGTTACTTTCTCATATGGTTATTGACATTTGTATTTTTCTTCAGTGAATTTCCTATTCATATACCTTGTCCAATTTTTATTGTGTTGTGTGTCTTTTTTAAAAATTGACTTGTATAAGATCTTGATGTATTATAGCTATAAATTCTTTGTGTGTTAAATGTGTTGCATATAATGTCTCATTTGCTGCTTGTAATTTAACTTTGTATGTAAAGTATCATTTTTCAAGAAAGTGTTTTAAATTTTATGAGATTAAATATGCTAATCTTTTATTATGTGACTTCAGGGTTATATGTCTTGTTTTAGGAAAGTCTTTCCAGCACCAGGATTATAGGAATTGCTTCACATTTTTATCCCAACCTTTTTATAGGTTTTTTTTTTATGTTCAGCTTTTTAATCTGACTGAAATTTATGGTGTGAATTATGTATCTAACACTTTTTTCAAACAGATATCTAGTTTTCTTTAAATTATTTATTGAATAGTTCTTTTTGTTCCGGGGATTCAAAATGCTGTCCTTATTGCAATAATACTTCATCACTAGTTATAGATGTATGTACTAATTTATTATAGTAGAACACTTCAAATAGCTCCTACTTCTTACATTATTATTTTCATTATAGACAAAATTGACATATAGACACAAGATATATATATATATATATATATATACACATATATCTATTTATGTAAGGAGATCAAACCAGTATACATATAAATATATGCATATAAATGTACATATACACCACATATATATCAAACCAGTCAATCCTAAAGGAAATCAACCCTGAATATTTATTGGAATGATGAAGCTCCAACCCAGGCCAATACTGGCCACCTGACGAGAAGAGCCAACTCATTCGAGAAGACCCTGATGCTGGGAAAGACTGATGGCAAAAGGAGACCAGGGCAGCAGAGGATGAGATGGTAAGATAGCATCACCGACTCAATGGGCATGAATTTGAGCAAACGCCAGGAGATAGTGGAGGACTGAACGGCGTGCTGCATGCAGGCCATGGGAGTTATGAAGAGTCAGATGCGACTTAGTGACTGAATAACAACAAATGTACACATATAAGATATATATGCATAAATATAGTTATAACAAAGCTTCATTACAAAAACAGGTTGTGGGTGGGTTTGGTGCATATGCCAACTTCTGCTCTAGCCCAATACATTTTTAAAAATGGTTTATTTCTGTGTATTTTAAAGGTATTGATTTAAAAATTTTGATCTTGTTTTTGTTTTTTTAAAATTTATTTTAATTGGAGGCTAATGCTATGGTTTTTCCAGTAGTCACGTATGGATATGAGAGTTGGACTATAAAGAAAGCTGAGTGCAGAAGAATTGATGCTTTTGAACTGTGGTGTTGGAGAAGACTCTTGAGAGTCCCTTGGACTGCAAGGAGATCCAACTAGTCCATTCTAAAGGAGATCAGTCCTGGGTGTTCATTGGAAGGACTGATGCTGAAGCTGAAACTCCAATACTTTGGTCACCTGATGTGAAGAGCTGACTCATTTGAAAAGACCCTGATGCTGGGAGGGATTGGGGGCAGGAGAAGAAGGGGATGATGGAGGATGAGATGGCTGGATGGCATCACTGACTCAATGGGCATGGGATTGGGTGGACTCCAGGAGCTGGTGATGGACAGGGAGGCCTGGCGTGCTGTGGTTCATAGGGTAGCAAAGAGTTGGACATGACTGAGCGACTGAACTGAACTGAATTACTTTACAATATTGTGGTGGTTTTTGCCATACATTCACATGAATCAGCCATAGGTGTACATGTGTTCCCCATCCTGACCCTCCCTCCCACCTCCCTCCGCATCCCATCCCTCAGGGTCATCCCAGTGCACCAGCCCTGAGCACCCTGTCTCATGCATCGAACCTGGACTGGTGATCTATTTTACATATGATAATATACATGTTTCAATATACATGTTTCAATCGTCCCACCCTTGCCTTCTCCCACAGAGTCCAAAAGTCTGTTCTTTACATCTGTGTCTCTTTTGCTGTCTTGCATATAGGGTCATCATTACCATCTTTCTAAATTCCATATATATGTGTTAATACACTGTGTTGGTATTTTTCTTTCTGACTTACTTCACTCTGTATAATAGGCTCCAGTTTCATCCACCTCATTAGAACTGATTCAAATGCATTCTTTTTAATAGCTGAGTAATATTCCATTGTGTATAGGTACCACAGCTTTCTTATCCATTTGTCTGCTGAAGGACATCTCGGTTGCTTCCATGTCCTGGCTATTGTAATCAGTGCTGCGATGAATATTAGGGTACACGTGTCTCTTTCAATTCTGGTTTCCTTGGTGTGTATGTCCAGCAGTGGGATTTCTGGGTCGTATGGCAGTTCTATTTCCAGTTTTTTAAGGAATTTCCACATTGTTCTCCATAGTGGCTGTACTAGTTTGCATTCCCACCAACAGTGTTAAAAACAATTTTTTAAAATCTTATAGTTAGCAAACTTAAACTCTCACATTAGTTCTAGTGCCTTTTTATTTGATTTTCTTTAGATTTTCCAGAGAGACAGTTATAGATCTGGAAACACTGACAAATCCCCTTCTTTTTTCCCAGTGATTACATTTTATGTTTTCTTGTCTTGTTACATTTACTAGAACTTCTAGCACAATGCTGTATAATTATGATAATAGCAATCATTTTTGTATTTTTAATCTCTTTTTTTGAGGAAATATTTCAGATGTTTCCATCATTAATTGTGATGTTAATTGTAGGTTACCAGCAGATGGGCTTTGTAAGATCAAGAAAGTTTTCTTTCATTCTGAGTGTACTGAGGGCTATAAGAGTGTTGAAAGAATTAAATGCATAAAAATAGCCAAAGGTACAAATTCCCAGTTGTAAATAAGTCCTGGGATTGTAATGTACAGTGGGATGACTCTAGTTAACAATACTATATTGTATATTTGAAAATTGCTAAGAGAGTAGATCTTATAAGTTCTCACCACAATAAAAATTTCTGTAGCTATGTGTGGTGATAGACAGCTAGATTTATGGTGGAGATCTACTTGTAATATATACATGTAGCCAATCATTATATTGTATGCCTTAAACATGTCATATATGTCAATTGCATCTCAAAAAAAACCCCACTGAATTTGATCAAATACTTTTCTAGCCTTAATCAAGATAATCTTGTTTCTAGTCATTTACTTTATAAATGTGGTGATTTACAATTACAGATTTCATAATATTGAATTGTTCTTACGTGTCTGGTAAAAATTCTTCTTGGTGATAATGTATTACTCTTTAATAGAGCGATGCACTTGATATGCTAATGAATTTAAAAAATTTTTTCATATTTAAGAACTTAGAGTGGCTTGCAGAATATTTTCTGTGTTACACTTACTTGGTTTTGGTATCATGGTTATGCTAAGTTTCATGGAGTAAACAAGAATGATTTCTGTATACTTAGGAATATTTTGTACAGTTAAATATTTTCTGTTTAAAATTGGGTCCCTAAATCCTGATGGAGTGGAACCTATTTGTGAGGTAATTGTTGGCCATTATTTCCATTTCGTCCACAATTAGTTCATTCAGAATTTTCATCTCTACTTGAATATGGTTAGGTAATTTCCAGGAAAGTATTTGTTTTATCTAGATTTTTAAATTTGTTGAGTAGAGTGATTAATGTTCTCTTATAATTTTAAAAGTCTTCTCCATATCTGTAATTAGGTGTAATTTCTCATTTTGAGTGTTATTTATATTGCTTCTTTTCTTACTTCTTTATTGCCCCTGGAAATTTGTGTATTTCTTTGGTATTTTAAAAGACAGCTTTGATTTTACTGATTCGGTCATTTTTTTTTTCTGTTTTGGTTTTTCTCTCATCTGTAATGGCTATTTATTTACTATGTATGTGTACTTAGTCACTCAGTCATGCCCAACTCTTTACAACCCTTTGGATTGAAGCCCACCAGGCTCCTCTGTCCATGGAGTTTTCCAGGCAAGAATACTGGAGTGGGTTGCCATTTCCTCCTCCAGGGGATCTTCCCTGGATCGGGAACCTGAGTCTCCTGTGTTTCCTGCACTGCAGGTGGATTCTTTACCTGCTGATGTGTCCAGAAAGAAAATATTTAGTTTATTATTTTTGAGACTGATGCTCAAATTTTTAATTGTTAAGCTATTTGATTGATATTCAGTTCAGTTCAGTTCACTTCAGTCGCTCAGTCATGTCCAACTCTTTGTGACCCCAAGAATTGCAGCACGCCAAGCCTCCCTGTCCATCACCAACTCCCGGAGTTCACTCAAACTCATGTCCACTGAGTCGGTGATGCCATCCAGCCATCTCATCCTCTGTCGTCCCCTTTTCCTCCTGCCCCCAATCCCTCCCAGCATCAGAGTCTTTTCCAATGAGTCAACTCTTCACATGAGGTGGCCAAAGTACTGGAGTTTCATCTTAAGCATCATTCCTTCCAAAGGGCACCCAGGACTGATCTCCTTTAGGATGGACTGGTTGGATCTCCTTGCAGTCCAGGGACTCTCAAGAGTCCTTTCCAACACCACAGTTCAAAAGCATCAATTCTTCTGCACTCAGCTTTCTTCACAGTCCAACTCTCACATCCATACATGACCGCTGGAAAACCATAGCCTTGACTAGATGGACCTTTGTTGGCAAAGTAATGTCTCTGCTTTTGAATGTTATCTAGGTTGGTCTTAACTTTTCTTCCAAGGAGTAAGCGTCTTTTAATTTCATGGCTGCAATCACCATCTGCAGTGATTTTGGAGCCCCCCAAAATAAAGCCTGACACTGTTTCTACTGTTTCCCCATCTATTTCCCATGAAGTGATGGGACCAGATGCCACGATCTTAGTTTTCTGAATGATGAGCTTTAGGCCAACTTTTTCACTCTCCTCTTTCACTTTCATCAAGAGGCTTTTTAGTTCCTCTTCACTTTCTGCCATAAGGGTGGTGTCATCAGCATATCTGAGGTTATTGATATTTCTCCCAGCAATCTTGATTCCAGCTTGTGATTCTTTCAGCCCAGTGTTTCTCATGATGTACTCTGCATAGAAGTTAAATAAGCAGGGTGACAATATACAGTCTTGACGTACTCCTTTTCCTATTTGGAACCAGACTGTTGTTCCATGTCCAGTTCTAACTGTTGCTTCCTGATCTGCATATAGGTTTGATATTAAAGAGATTCTTTTATTCCTCTTTGAAAGCCTGAGTTTGTTGAGTTTGATTTCTTTCTTTCATAGTGTTGGTTTTCTATAAATACTTAGTGAACTTTTGATGTGTCCCATATCTAAAAATACATGCTGCTGTGTTTTCCCTGGCCCGCCTGTAGTGCTTTGAAGGAGGAGTGGCAAGTACTCATTGAGGAGAGATTGACTGGTAGTGTGTTTTTTTGGGTGTATAGACTCCTATCCTTCCTGAAGGTCAGTATTGTCTAGGGGCCTCACTGAATATGAGACACAGAGCGTCACACTACTGCCTCATGTCTTCATTAAAAGTTTATTTGTTTTTGGATGCACTGGGTCTTGCTGCTGTGCATGGGCTTTCTCTAGCTGCATCGCATGGGGGCTACTCTAACTGCAGTGCTCAGGCTTCTCAGGCAGTGGCTTCTCTTGTGGATCCTGGGCTTCAGTAATTGCAGAGCGTGGGCTCTAGAGCCCAGGCTCAGAAGTTGTGGTACACAAGTTTAGTTGCCTTGAGCACGTGGGATCTTCCCAGAGCAGGGATCAAACCCATGTCCCCTGCATTGGCAGGCAGGTTCGTTACCACTGGACCAGCAAGGGAGTCCATGGCTTCACAATCCTAGAAGAGGGAAGGGGCTGATCAGTCTAGATGCCCTGAGGGCTGCTCCCCAAATAATCTTTCTCTGAATAACCAGTGTCCACTGGCTGTTCTTCTCTCTGATACCTGTGGGTTTAGAGTGCCATTGGGACAACTTCTCCCTTCAAAACGAATTTTCTCTTTGGCCGTTTTCCTCTGATTTACTTTTTTTCATATCACATTCTGTTTATTTATTATATTCTTCTAAATTTCTTCACCATCTCTGAAATACTAACATCATTTTCTATTGTTTTCTTGGGCTTTAATAGATTTTTTAAAATTGTTTTATTTCATTTTATAGACTTGTATATTGCACATTCACACTCCAAATGCAACTGTACTTTTAAATAGATTCATGTTTTATTAACCTCAAACGCCCATATATATTCAAAAATAGTTGTACCTCTATATAAGATATGAGTTATGAGATATACATTATTTATCACACATGGAAGAGTTTTTCTATGTACAGAGAATATGTAGCACCTCTATGAATTTAAGACTTCTCAACAGTCTGTGGTCCACAGGTTGAGAATAATGCATTTGACCGCCAGGACAAACAGTGTGGCCACTTAACAGACTCTTAAGACAGGTAAATATGGAAAGGAATAGAATCTATTTGTCACTGTGATTTTCTCTTCTGAGATTTACCAATTTAAAAATTAACTTTTGGATACTTTTGTGGATTACATAAATTTCTGTATGAGTGGTTGTAAAAGTGACATTGTATATTGATTAAGAAAAAAAAATGTTTGTTGAATTGGGGTTTGGTTGTTTTAAGTGTGTTTTCATAATGAACGTTAAAGATAACACTTCTGTTGGAAGTTCTCAAGATCATCTTCGGGTCTGATTTGTTAGAAGAACTCATGAAAGAAAGTGAAAATGTTAGTTGCTCAGTTGCATCTGATTCTTTGTGACCCTACAGACTGTAGCCCACCAGGCTCCTCTGTCCATGGGATTTCTCAGGCAAGAATACTGGAGTAGGTTGCCATTCCTTTCTCCAGGGGATCTTCCCAACCTAGGGACTGGGATCCTGAATCGCAGGCAGAATCGTTCCATCTGAGCTACCAGGGAAGCCCAATAGGATTCAGTATGTAGCTGTACTCACAGCCGTGGTTTGGTCCAGCAAAAGTACACAAAGAGAAGCCAACAAAGAAAAGTGCACATGAGGCAGAGTCTGGAGGAAACAGTTTCCCCAAATCATCTCCCCGTGGAATCACACAGGCGCACTCAATTCCCAGCAGCAAGTTGTGACAACATGTGTGAAATGTTGGAAGCCGGAGAAGTTTGTACTGAAGCTCCAGTCTCCTAGAAGGAGAGAAGGTGTTCATCATAAATCATACAATTTGTGCGAATGATCGAAGCACAAGGAGTCCCCCTTCTCTTTTAGGGAAAGCTTTATTTCAGTATAAAGACATGTTTACCATTCAGGTTTCCAGATGCCAGCCAAGGGCCAACTTATAAGCAGGCCTTTCTAAAGACAGGGGTCTGTGTGCTCTCTTTTCTATACAATTCCTAACCTTTTTTTTCTTTAAATAAAAAATTTATATTCAACTGGCCATTAAACATTTAATTAATTTATTCATGGCTGTGCTGGATCTTCATTGCAGTACTCAGGCTTTCTCCGGTTGAGGCACCAGGGGACTTCTTAGTTGTGGCGAGAGGCTTATTTGCTCTGTAGCATGTGAGGTCTTAGTTCCCCGACCAGGGATCGAACCTGCATCCCCTGCACTGGAAGGCAAATTCTCAACCACTGGACCAGCAGGGAAGTCCATACCCTTTGCTTCTGAATAGACGAGATGGAACAAATAATACGTTAACTAAATCTGCAAGGATTTTTTTCTCCCCTTCTTTTTCCTACTCACGAGCCAAAGACATGTCAGTTAATAGCACACGAGAATTTCTGGGATGTAGTTTTACAGACATTTATGAAATATATACTATGTACCAGGTGGGGCTTTCCAGGTTGAGCAGCGGTAAAGAATCCTCCTGCCGATGCAGGAGACACAGGAAACACAGGTTCAGTTCTCGGGTTGGGAAGATCCCCTGGAGAAGGATAGGGCACCCCACCCCGTATTCTTGCTGGGAAATCCTATGGACAGAGGAGCCCAGCCAGCTACAGTCCATGGGGTGACAAAAGAGTTGGACATGACAATAACTGAACAACAAACCCATACACAAGCCAGTGGCTGTTTTTTTCTTTAACTTGGACTTTGAAAGGCGTATCTTCCACAATAAATGAAATACTTTGTGGACTCGTGTGCAGGGTGTTCATTCAGAGTCAGGTGAGTCTGTTGTGAAAGCAGCTGCCAGAGGGATTCAGTTAAAATCGAATCAGGTAACATCTCTTTCTGGTCAAAATCAACCTCCTCTTCCCAGGGCGTGGGCTCAGTAGCTGTGGTACACGGGCATAATTGCTCTGAGGCATGTGGGATCTTCCCAGATCAGGGGTCAAACCGGTGTCTCCTGCATTGGCAGGTGGATTCTTTACCACTGAGCCACCAGGGCTTCAACTTTTTATTCCATTTGGCACATAGGGAAGACTGAGTCCCAGAGAGGAGAGCAGTTCTGGCTAACGTCATCCAGCCCAGATTGTGAGCTTCTCAGCTTCCATGAAATTGCATATCATCTAGAAGACAAACACTGACGATCTCTACGTATCTTTGGTTCCTAGGGTCTTTGGAGAGCTTTGTCCCTTGGAAATTGCCTCTTCTTCCCATTGTCTATGGTTTTCCCATACTGATCCTGTATCTGTGTCTTGAGCTCAGGGGCACTGCCCCAGCCATGAGCTTCCACCTGCCCCCCCTCCCCCCTAAAATTCTGGAACCCAGTATGTTCCTAATTCATGACCCTTTAGGGCTTATCATATCACAAAGGTACGATAAAAAGAAAATCTAATATTCAAGCAACTCTGCTAAACAAGCAGCTCTTTCAGGGTGACTATTTATTGCTATTTATGATGACAGATTATCTTTGTGATTTCCCCCAGCACATGTCTCCAGAGGAAATTAGATACAGTACTTTCCTTAAGCAGGGCCAGGAGAGGATGTTTCTATAAATACTTAACAACTTGTCAGGGGAGATTACAAATACTGGCACGTCCTTCACAATGTCATGTTGGTTATTGAAGCTGTTGTAAGAAATCAGGATAGTTTATTTTCTTCCTGTTTGAATGTAGTGATACATTTTTTTGAGCCAGAGGAGGTGCTTCTAGAGGCAAAAGCTCCAGGACTAGACTCAAGGCCAGGATTCCGGCATCCCCCAGTCTTCATATGGGACCATTAAGAGCGTGGGCTTTGGGGCCAGATATCTGATGGGCTCCACTATTTCCCAGCTCAGGGACCTTAGGCAAATTCCCTGAGCTTCCCAAAACCTCGAATTTCTCTTCTGAATGATGACGATATTATGACTCATCTCAAAGTTGTTGCAAAGAGGGACTTTCCTGGTGGTCTGGTGGTTAGGAAACTGCCTTCCAACGCAGGGGATGCTGGTTCGATCCCTGGTTGGGGAACTAGGATCCTACATGCCTCGGGGTGCCACAATTAAGACCTGAAGCAGCCAAAATTTAAAAAAAAAAGATGTTGCAAAGATTAAATAAGATGATGTGCAAAAATTCCTTGATCCATAGTAAGTGATCTGCAGTACAGATCTCATTCTGTCCTCTTTTCAGCCCATTGAGAAGACCTCCCTCACCAGCAGACATGCGTGGCCCTAAGTTCTGTTGCCTTCGGACTTTTTGTTTTGCTTAGGAGAAATTTGACAATGATGAGAATAATAAATGCAGCTAATGAATACTAACATCGTCTCAGTCTCATACCACATGCCAAGGTTTGTTTTAAGGGCGTCACGTGGATTCAGTTATTTAATCCTCCAAGCAACCTTATGAGGAAGGTACTAGCGGCAGCCAACTTTTACAGAGGTGGAAACTAAGACAGAATAATATGCTTAAGGCCACACAGGTAGAAGGGATGGAGCTGAGACTGGCCTCAGGCACTCAGGTACCCCGCAATGTGGTCTCCAGTGGAAGGCTGGCTCTTACTCCTTTCTGATAGTCTGTCTCTTCAGTACCCTCAAGGATTTTCTCTTTATCCTAAATGTTCTGAGTTTAACCATCATGAGTCTAGGTATGGTTTTTTTCTTCCTTTTTTTTTTTTTTTTTATTTATCCTGCTTAACACTTGGTAGAATTTTTAGATCCAGGGAATCATGTCTTATTTAAGTTCTGTGAAATTCTTGGCTGTTATCTCTTCAAGTACTGACTTCTCTGTGAGCTCCGATCAGACCTATTTTAGAGCTTTTGGAGTCACATTTCCTGTCTTTCAACTTTTTCTTTCATATTTTTAAATCTCCTATCTCTGGCTCGGTTCTGTTTGATCTTTGCCCGTTCTCAATTTTCGCTCTTCCGCCCTGTCCAGCATCCTGGTCAATTTCTCTATTGAGTTTTAAAATTTCATGAACTCTTTTTTTCCACTTCGAATTGGTTCCTCTTTGCAGTCACTTCCTTTTTATTTCACCAGTTTATTTCTTGTGTCACAGCTGTGGATCCTTTCCTGACTCTGTAAGTCTATGATGATGCTTGTTACTTACGGAGTCCTTCTTGGAAGGGTCAACTTGATCCCTTTTCCTTCAAAGATAAGTGATTTCATTTGCGGAGTTTGTGGTTAGTCCTTTGTGGTGGTGACTTTCCTTGACTGATTTGTGCCTACTGTTTTTTTTTTTTTTTACTTTATTTTACTTTACAATACTGTATTGGTTTTGCCATACATTGACATGAATCCACCACAGGTGTACATGCGTTCCCAAACATGAACCCCCCTCCCACCTCCCTCCCCATAACATCCCTCTGGGTCATCCCTGTGCACCAGCCCCAAGCATGCTGTATCCTGCATCAGACATAGACTGGCAATTCATTTCTTACATGATAGTATACGTGTTTCAGTGCCATTCTCCCAAATCACCCCACCCTCTCCCTCTCCCTCTGAGTCCAAAAGTCCGCTCTATAGATCTGTGTCTCTTTTGCTGTCTTGCATTCAGGGTCATCATTGCCGTCTTTCTAAATTCCATATATATGTGTTAGTATACTGTATTGGTGTTTTTCTTTCTGGCTTACTTCACTCTGTATAATCGGCTCCAGTTTCATCCATCTCATTAGGACTGATTCAAGCCTATTGGTTTTGAATTTACCTGCTGGATTTCTCAGCAGCTTCCACCCAGTCTCTAGGTCTTGTTGTCTTGATAATTGAGTACAGGACAGTCATGGTTGGGCAGAAGTAGGTTTCTGATCCTCAGCTTCTTTCAGGAGGCCTCCATGTGGCTCACGACCTGAGGCCGGCTGTGTGGTTTTAGACCCACCTGCTGCTGCTAGGCTAGGCGTGCTGCATTCCAGCGCTACTTTTAGGAGTCTTGCTTTAAGATCTACAGGAATTTCTCTTACTTTTGAGCGTGCCTGTGTGTTTTTCCTTAGTACTAGGAATTTGGAGCAGAAATTCTGGGAGACAGCACCTCAGATAACTCTGAGAAACTGCTCCAAAGAGGCAGGGAGGAAAGGTCAGTATATATGTGATTTTTGGTGAATGGGGAATTGTTGTTGTTCATTTGCTCAGTCGTGTCTGACTGTTTGCGACACCACGGACTGCAGCAGGCCAGGCTTCCTTATCCTTCACTATCTCCCTGAGTTTGCTCAAACTCATGTCCACTGAGTTGATGATGCCATCCAACCATCTCATCCTCTTTTTCCCCCTTCTCCTGCCTTCAGTCTTTCCCAGAATCAAGCGTTTTTTCCAATGAGACAGCTCCTTGCCTCAGGTGGCCAAAGTATTGGGGCTTCAGCTTCAGCATTAGTCCTTCCAGTGAATATTCAGGGTTGATTTCCTTTAGGACGGACTGGTTTGACCTCCTTGTTATCCAAGGGATTACTCTTCATTAAAATGAAATAACTAATATATACAGAAAGAGCATACATAATATTTACTGTGAAGCATAATAATAAATAATAAGACAAACACCAGTGAACCGACCCCCTGCTTAAGTACTAGAACATGACCAGGGCTGTTGAGGTCACTATGTGTTCCTCCTTGACCTCAGCTCTTTGTTTCCTCCACTTCCAGGTGACCACTCTTGGGTATTTTCTGTTTGTCTTTCTCTTGTTTCCTCCTCCATTATTTTTCACCAATTTTTTTTTTTTCCTGCAAGGAAGTGCCATAACTTTCCTTAGAACTGTGCAATGAAGTCACAAAAATAATTAAAACACATTAGCACATAAATGGACCAACAAATCAATAGAACAGAACAGAGGATTTAGTAAGAGACTCAAGTTTGTAAGGGAATGTATTAGACAATAAAGGATGTATTTTAATCAAGGGTAAAAAGGATGATCTATTCAATAAACTGGTGTTGGGCAATTTGTTATCAGCTTGGAACAAAATATATTTTAGTTTCTTATCTCACACCTTATATAAAAGTGAACTCCTAAAGGACTAAAACAAATCTAAATTAGGAACAAGACTCAAATCATAATAGAACTAAAAGAAAATTAAGGAGAATAATTTTATAATCTTGGCGGTAGAAATGCCTTTCTAAGCAATACACAAAACCTCAAAGCTATGAAGGAAGAGATTTATACAGTTAATTGCATCAACATTTAAACCTTTGACACAGCAAAATAAGATCCAAAGGCAAACACCAGAATGATCAAGAATATTTACCACACATATAATAGATTCAAACCCACATGTGTGCTTGTTTATATATGTTTTAAATGCAAGAGGAGCCCTGGTGGGCTATCCTTGGGGTTGCAAAAGAGTCAGACCTGACTTAGCAACTGAACAACAACAAATGGATTAAAACCTTACTACACCATAAAAAACAGAAGTCACCTGTAATTTTGCCCCTCAGGACCACTGTTTACATTTTAGTATACAGTGTTTCAGATTTTTCCCTCCTGTGCATTTTTTTTCTTAGTGGCATTGCTTCCATCTCTGCGATTATACAGTGTATGTTTTCTTTTCCCTATGACTTTTAACTTGGTACAGGGTAAATGTTTTCCCATATAAATAAATACATGCAAATGATAATTTCTTCTGCAAAAATCACAATGTCTATTTAATGCATAAAGGTACTAAAATTTTTATAATAAGTTAATTTCCCAAAATTAACATGCCTAATATAGGAGGGACTCAGACAAATCAGTAAGTTCGAGACAAACATACAATGGGACAAAATAAATGAAGAGGCCATCAATCCACAGAAGACTGAAGGAAGAACCCTGCAACGGCCAACAAACACAAAATGCCGATTTATCTCACTAATAATTTAAAAATCTGCAAGTAAAACATTTTTGATTTATACTCCTGAGAGAAAAATTTAAAAGATATATAATGCTTGGGAAGGATGTAAGGAAATAGGCAGGCTTACAATCTTTGGTAAAACTGATATAGTATTTCTCGGGTAACTTGCCCATATCTATAAAAATTTTTTTTAAAAAATACATACCTGGGTTCTGGCTTAGTCCCACTGAAATCATAGCTGGATAGAAGGTCACTGTGATGTGGTCAAGGACAGAGGGGAGGGTGGTGCATGGGCTGGAGGGAGAGGTTTTTAATTTTGGTTGATTATACTTCAAAGTACTCTTGGAGTATATGTCTTTTTTTTCTAAAAAAAAACAAAAAAACAACACCTTGGGTACATTTTCAGTCTTCCTAAATTTTTCTTGGTAAATATATTGCTATCAGAATCAGAGAGTCAACAATTTTAAGGAAAGGTTTTAAAGGGGAATAAATCAATGTTTGAAAAGGTTATACTATATAAATGTTCAGTGTACATCTCCCACAAAAACAATAGCAAAAAAAAAAAAAAAAGACAAAATAAAAACTCCAGCTACAAAACTATACAAGAGACAGACAGTGATCACCTCATAACTCATTATTTTCAGGAAACACACACACACACACACACACACACACACACACAAACAATTCAATTCCTTAGAATGAGATACAAAAGGGATATGGATCCGTAGCCTTCTGTGACTTCCCAGGTCACCCGCTCTTCCATGCTCCAAGTATTGAGTTCAAGCAATCCCCAACAGTTTCCTGGAGGTGAAATGCTCTTTGTTGACTGGGCTCAATGCATAGGCTTTCCCTGCCGCCTGATGGATCGCCCTTCCCCTGGAGAACAGACACTGGCCCTGGTGGTTCAGTGTCTGCTTAGGACCCAGCAGAGGGACTTATGGACAGCAGTCACGGTACACATGTACTTTATGAATGAATGAAAAAAGGAATGAATCTGTGGCTTAGAGTTTCAGCCAGAGACAGACCCAAGACCCCTGTGAGACAGTGGGGGAGGCCGGCTTCATCTGGCTCTCTGCTGGCAGGTTATTTTTCCCACATCTGATCTTTGCTTCTTCATAGTTATTATGGCGAGAAAGTGGTAAGGGCACACGAATGGCTTCTGAGAGGGGAAAATGGCCATGCACATTCGTGATGACTCACTGGCTGCCAGATTCCCATATTATGTGGAAGCCCTGCCTGCTAGGGGGCCCTGGGCTGCAGAGCACCCCTTCTCTAAAAAAGCCTGACCTGCTCGCAGTCTTGATTTAACAAAGACTAAGATAGAGACTGCAGGATGCCTTTGATGGTGGGAGGAGAGCCTGGGCAAGGCAAACCCGGTCATGTATCTAATGTATGCAGGCGGCTTTGTTCAGCGTGTTTGGGGGCCACATGAATAAATCACATTTTTATTTGACAGCAGCTCTATCCACACAGAAGAGTCACTTGGATCCTCTCTCTGTCCAGGACTTGGCATCCACAGGGCCCTCTCATGAGCCCAGTTATTTTGAGCTGTAATGAAAATCATAACAAGCAGTGTCATGGACCTCATTTTTGCTAACTGATGCAAAGTATCTTTTTCTTAATTATAAAACTGGCTATAAAAACTTTTAAATTGGGGGGTATTTTCAGTGCTCAAGGAGGAAGCCACTCTAGCATTCATATGGGATGACAGGTAGTCAATGAGGAGAGGAAAAAACCCCAGGCTGCCTCCATCGGTCCCTCTGTTCTCGCCGCACTCAATTACGGAATTAATAGGCTCTTAGAAAAGACTGACACTCAGTTACTGTGAGAAAGACAATTAAATGTGGAAACCCACTTTTCTCATGGCATTGAATTTTAACGAGAGGCTTTGAGACTCAATAAATCTCCCTCCTATTTCTTCTCCTGTGTCCTATAGGTTCTTCAAAACAACACCTAAAACACTGAAGAGGCTCTTCTCTCCTCTTGATCCTCTCAAACTCCTCATTCAGGTTGTGATTTTTTTCCAGGAATTTTCTTTTAAGATCAAGGAGAATTATAAACACGCATTCAGTTCAGTTGCTTCCCAGATGATCCTCTTGCTCCTGTCTTTGCCTCTTCCTAACAGTCTAGGCCAGATTCATTCATTCGGTCATCCCCTCATTCATTCATTCACTCATCACTCATTCATTTGTTTATTCCCTTGACAAGCAATCCTCGGAGCTTGCGTTCTCCAGGTGCTAAAGGTCTGATTCAATCTAAGGAAGAGAGAAAGATGTAAGTGAGGGACTCTATACCTGGGATAAGAGCCTCAGAGATGGATGTAGAAGGTACAAGAGTACTTAGAGGGAGAGTTAGTCCCCACACAGGTGCCCTCCTGCCTCCACCCCGTCTAGCATCAGCCCTCTGTCTGCAGCTCCTCTGCCCTCACCTGGCACAAAACAGGCACTTGCTAAATGTGTCCCGAATTGACTCAACTTCTCAGCCTTTCAGTTGAGTCCTCCCAAGGTTATGCATCCAACTCAAATTAGTCTGCACTCTGCCCCAGAGGCTTACATGATTAATTGAGAAGAAAAATCCTTTTTGAGGGGAGGAGGGTGAATTTTTTTTTTTAATTCCACTTTTCTCCCAGCCTCAGCTGTTCAGCAGTCAAGCATTTGTCATATTTTAGTCCTTTAACTACTAGTCATTTCTGACTAATACCCAGCAGGCCGTCATGGGGTACGATTTCCAAGATGATAAATGTCTGCCTTCTTATCTTTTGATATCTGAAAGTAGAAAATTTCAAGGAAAAAGGGTTTTACACCAAGACAACCATAAATCTCATTGTGTTCACAACAGAAGGCTGACCAGAGGAGTTTATTAAATCCGTAAAGGATTTGATGTATATCAAACTGTTACATAAAGTCAATACTTTGCAGAGAAGCAGACAATAAATACTCAGCAAGAGGCAATATTTCTATCAGGGAGAAGGCAATCGCATAAAGATTAGGGGAGCAATTTCAATATTGCCCGTCTCTCTGCCGTAAGGAGACATGTCTTGTTTTCCAGAATGATCACGGGGGAAGGAGCGGGGGTGGGGCAGAAGCCTTCTTTACTTGGCTAATCTCACCATCAAGCCCGAACTAGATGTTAGGCACCAAACATTTGTGTTCCCTCCTACATTCATACGTTGGAGCCTTATCCTTCAGTGTGACTGGATTTGGAGATGGGACCTCAGAGGAGGTGAATTGGGTTAAATGAGGTCATAAGGGTGGGACTCTGATCGATAAGGTGATAGAGTTGGCGGTTTTGCCAGTAGTCATGTACAGATGTGAGAGTTGGACCGTAAAGGAGGCTGAGCGCTGAAGAACTGATGTGTTCAAGTTGTGGTGCTAGAGAGGACTCTTGAGAGTCCCTTAGACTGCAAGGAGATCAAACCAGTCAATCCTAAGGGAAATCAACCCTGAATATTCATTGAAAGGACTGATGCTGAAGTTGAAGCTCCAATAATTTGGCCATCTGATATGAAGAGCTGACTCGGTGGGAAAGACCTTGATGCTGGGTGGCACCTTGCTGGTGCAGACCAGAGACATCTCCCTTGTCTGCTTGTCAGGAAAGGTGGTCTTTAGAGGGGCGGGTAGTATACTGAGACTGTAGGCCCTGCACTGTGCATGTTAAAGTATGTTAAGAAGATAGATTGTACATGAAGTGTGCTTACCACCAAAGAAAGTCCCTAAGCCCCCAAACCAGAACACAAACCAGCAACAACAAACCACACAAAGAACACAAGCACATTTTTGGAGAAGATGGATGTTTAATGCCTTGCTCATGTTGTTGGTATCACAGGTGTATTTATATACTCAAACTCATCAAAATGTATATGTAAGATATGTGCAATTTTTTTGCATCAGTTTCAATTATATCTCAATAGGACTTCCCTGGTGGCTCAGATGATAAAGAATCTGCCTGCATTGTAGGAGACCGTGGAGAAGGGAATGGCCGTCCACTCCAGTATTCTTGCCTGGAGAAATCCAAGGACAGAGGAGCCTGGCAGGCTATATATAGTCCATGGGGTTGAAAAGAGTTGGCCATGACTGAGTGACTGATACTTTCACTATATCTCAATAAAGCTTCAAAAATAAAAAATGAATGAAACTACGAGGGAGAAAGGACAGCTCTGCCCACAGTTGTAAGTACACGCAACAGTGCTTTCAAAGGGGAGTTCCTTGTGCCAGGAAACAGGAAGACATCTCTGAATTACACCAGCTTGTCAGGGTTTCGGGAGGCCATCTGTGCACACTACGAGTTTTTGGATGCAAGTAACAGAAAAATCCAGCTGGTTAATGTCTTGGCTCACGATAGGGGGAGACTTCAGGGTTGTTTTGATGATGATGTGGCCAAGCCCCAGGTTCCCTTTTCGGTCCCCTCCTCTGTGATGGTTCCTTTTTCATAGTTGCTTTTTCCTCCTCTCGTGACCACCAAGATGCCTGCCAGTTTTGGAGGGCTGTCTGATCCCTGGTTCATGGTCCCTGGGGAGAAGGGTATTTTTGCCCTCCCAACCAGCAAACAAAATCTTCAGACTTTAGCTGGTTGGATCCACTTAGGTGAGAAATTTCCAAGAGGATAGAGCTCACAGCTTAGTGAGGCCTGGCACATGGCCCCAGGGGTGGAGGAAGTAGGAGCTGGGGGATGGAGTCAGCTTCCTCTGAAGCACCCAGGATGTGTGGGGGAGAGTAGATGCCTGCCTGAAAATCCTGAGCTGTTAACCAAGAGAAGGGAGGGTCGTGCTGGGAAGCTCCAAACAGCACATGCTCGAAACAGCAATGTCTCTCTGCAGAATTGTTAGTGGTGTGCCAAACCCAGAGACAGAGATGGGAAAGAAAGCGGATGAGGCTGTCAGATGTCACCAGGTCCAACTTCCTGATTTTACAGATGGGAAAGCAAAGAGTCAGAGAGGCGGGTGAAAGAGCTCCCAGACTTCGCAACAAGGCATGGCAGAGCTAGGATCAAAACTCCTTCTCCTAAGGCTCTTTTTCCCCACTGTAATGCACAGATGGGAGAGAGAGAGAGAACAGGGTGGGTGGCTGTTCTCCGAGATTTCTGGCTTTTCCCTCTTTGGAGGGTAGGAACCCTTCAGCAGAGCTGCCCATGAGGCAAGGGAATGACAGGAAAAACAAAACCCACGAAAAAAAACAAACAACACTCAAACTAGAAAATAGGCTAAATACATGAATAGACATTTCACTGAAGGAGATATAGAGCTGGAAAATTGGGTGTTCGATACCAGCAACTGTTAGGGAAATGCCAATTTAAACCACAATGACCTATCACCACACACCTATCAGAATGGGTTAAAATAATAATAATAATAATGACAACACCAAATGCTGGTGAGGATGCTGAGAAACTGGATCATTTAGGCATTGCTGGTGAGAATATAAAATGGTGCAGCCACTATGAACAATAGTTTGGCAGCTTCCTTACCAACTAGCAACTATGGTACAACAAGGCAACCATATCAACATCCTAGATGTTTACCCAGGGAAGCGAAAACTTATGTTCATGCAAAAGTCTGTACACAAACTTTCAAGGCTGCTTTACTGGCAAGTCGAAAACTGGAGTCAGCCCAGATGTTTTTTAATGGTTAAATGGTTAAATAAACAGGTATATCCATACCACGGGCTATTTACTACTCAGTCATGAAAAGGAATATACTGTTGATTCAGCTTGCCAAATGAAAAGAGCCAGTCCCCACAGGTTACAGACTGAATGCTTTCATTTCTGTAACATTTTTGAAACTACTAAGTTACAGAGATGGAGAACAAATTAGTGGTTGCCAGCGATTAGGGATGGTGGGTGGAAGGTGATGAGTGTGATTTTAAACATACAGAAGGGTCAGTATCTTGAGTGTGGAGTTGCATACAAGGTGATACAGTGACCAATACTAACATCGTCACTACAAGAAGATAAGATTGTACAGAACTTAATTTTTGTTGTTCGGTCACTAAGTTGTGTCCAACTCCTTGTGACCCCATGGACTGCAGCATGCTAGGTTTCCTTGTCCTTCAGTGTCTCCCCAAGTTTGCTCAAACTCATGTACATTGAGTTGGTGAATACACACACAATGAATACAAGGAAAACTGAGGGAATCGGAACAAGATCAGTGGGTTGTATCAATGTCTGTTTCCGGGTGGTGATGTTACAGTACAGTTTCAAACTGGGCAAAGTGGGCAGGGCTTTCTCTTTGTTGTGTCTTTTAGAATGTGATAGATTCTTTTTCCTTAAAATTTTTGTTGATTTAGTTTTGGCTGCAGTAAGTCTTAGTTGAGGCTCAAGTTGCATGTGGGATCTTAGCTCCCCAATCAGGGGTGGAACCTATGCCCTCTTCATTGGAAGGTGGATTCTTAACCACTGGAACACCAGTGAAGCCCCTCTGTGTTATTTCTTACAAGGGCATGTGATTCTACAATTATCTTAAATGTTTTTTTTAAGGAGCAGAGGACTTTGCAGTGGACATTTTCACCTTTTCTATTGCTAAGAATGTCTGAGTCTTCCCCAAAGCTGCTAATAAGTGGGCACACAGAGACAGGAAATCAGCTCCTGGTTGGGCTCTCAGAAAGGTCAGGGTGGCCTCTGATAATTGTCTCCCCATGGCCAGAAACAGGGGATGGTGTGTCATTAATTATGCATCATTAGGACACCTGTTGCCAATGATAAAGTCATCCTGGATGGCCCCAAAATAAACAGTGAACACATGGTTGAAGAAACACTTTCACAAAAGGGACTCGGGATGGAAAGTTGTTTTATTTTTCCAGAGTCCTTGGGAAAAAGACCCTGACATAATCACTCCCTGGTCCAGGATAAATGAACACAAAAAGTGCTTCAAGAATGCAGCGTGTCTGATGGATTTTATTGATCGGCTCTTCCCTGGGTTTCCTCGGGAAATGCTCCGGCTCCCTCGTCTCGGCTCCGGAGACATCGACACGATTGTTTTCATTATAGGATGGCCTTTCCTTGGAATGAAATATGAAGTGGGGTGTGTTCCACTCTCACCTCGGGCCGGTATGGTGCCTGGGCTCTGATAGACATTTTATTATTTCCAAACAAATATCAACTTCCATCAAATATTGGTTTTATATGAAACCAGAGTAATCACGAGTGCTTTTTGTCACTAGAGTAAAAGAACAATGAACAGCCCAGGGGTCATTAATTTCTTCCCAGAAAAGTGATCATGTGTGTGTGTGTGTGTGTGTGTGTGTGTGTGTCTCTGTGTGACTCAAAGAACAAGGGGAGAGAGGTAGACCAGAAGAGCCATCATCTTTTCATTCTGACCCTTGATGTTTCTGTTTTTCTTAGCAGCAGCAGCAGGAGGGGTCACCGCCCTTGCTGAGTTTGTCCTCCTATCTGGAGGGAACCAGAAATGCCAGGAAGTGCGGGGTGGGAGTGGGGTCTGGGAGGTGGTACAGCGGCGGGTGGGGGTGGTCTGGAAGTCAGCTGCCCGGCGCCTGGGATCTAAACAGCTCTAAACAGACCTGCTGTGTGTCCCCAGAACATACTTGCCCTCTCTGAATCTCCATTTCCTCTCAGGTAGCAGGAAACTAGGAGTCTAAATGGGCTCTAGGGTCCTCCGGCGCTGGTGTTCTAAGGCATTTATGGGGGATTTTTTCCATCTGCGGTTTTCTTTGCTGAAACCCACTAGGAGTCAGGAGTGGCCCAGGAAAGGTGTCCAGGATCACTGATGCTTCTCACCCCTGTTAGTCACCTTCTTATTGTAGTTCTCCCACATCTTGATTTTTTCCCCACCTTCTTTCAAACTACTTCTTCATATCGGATAACCCCAGCTCTGTCTTAGGCTTGAATACCTCCAGTTTTGAGCGCTCCCCACCTTCCAGGCAGCCCCTCTACTATTGGGAAATTTCACTCTTGGAGAATCTTATGCAGAACAGATGGTTTCTGATTACCCTTCATCCAGCTCTCTGTCTTCACATGGAGCAAAGCTCGTTTTTCTCACAAGTGACAGCTTTCATGTGTTGAAGGATGGTGATCAAGACCCATTAGTCTGTCCACCTCCAGACTAAGTACTCCCAGATCCTGAATCATTTATGGGTTGAAGTTGTGAGAGTCTTTATCATGCTGGTTTGGTCCTTATAAATAAGTTATACAGCTGAAAAATGTCTCCTCTTACATATATAAGAATTGATCATAAAGGGAATGTAATATCACTATAGAAAATTTGTTGACTAGAGGATAAGAAAAAAGTCACCAAAGTTCTCATTTTTAAACTAATTATGATTCATACTCTGGTATATTCCTTTCTGGCTTTTTCTCTGTCGAATTTCTAAATTTGAATATTTTTTATCCCTTCTCCACTTCACAGCACATTAGAATTGTTTCCTACTTCCTCCTAGTCTTTATTTCTTTACATTTATTTTTTAATTGGAGGAAAATTGCTTTACAATGTTGTGTTGGTTTCTGCCCTACAACAATGCGAATCAACCATAATTATACATATATCACCTCCCTCTTGAGCCTCCCTCCTCTCCCCTTGCTGCACCCCACTAGGTCATCTCAGAGTGCCAGGCTGGGCTCCCCGCGTTATATAGCCGCTTCTCATCAGCTGTCTATTTTATACATGGTAGTGTATATATGTGTGTGTGTGTGTGTATGCTATTTTCCCTTCTAATCTTTATAAGCATCATTTTGAAAGTACGTGGATTCTTCCATCTACTTATCCATTATATGAATGGATTATAATTTATTTAACCAAACTCATACTGTCAGACATTTAGATTGTTTCTGTTTTTATGCATCTATAATGAACGCTGTGAAGGACATTTTTGGTAGAGGCTTCTTCAAGAAAAATGTCAGTGAGATGCATCATTGGGTCTGAAGGTTTGAATATTTATGGATTACTAGGTACTGCCCCAGTGCTTTGTAGGAGAGTTAGCAGGTGTCCACTGTCAGATCCAGCACCTGGACTGAGCTCTGGAGAGAATGCTCTGAGTGGACTGGATAACACTGGGCAGTAGTGGATGGCCGGCTCCCTCAGGCTGGACCCTGGGTGTCTGTCTACTGATGGAAGCAGTGTCAGATAACGGGAAAGAGTTTGAGCTTCAGAACCTGGCAGGACTGGGCTGAGCCCTGGTCCTGTCACCGGCCTGTTGTGTGATCTTTGGGAATTTATGGAGACTTGATTTCCACATCTGTAAAATGGGAGCAATACTTACCATAATACCTGCACTTAGCAGGGTCACCAATGGCCTGTGTACTAGTTTCTGCTCTAACAAATGTCCACAGACTTGATGACTTTACACAACAGAAATGTATTCTCTCACAGTTTTGGAGGCCAGAATCTGTCGTCAGTGTTACAGAGTTCGGCCATTCTAAAAGATATGTAGTGATATCTCACAGTTGTTTAATTTATATTTCCCCGATGACATAGTTTGTGGAGCCATCTTTTCATATGCTTATTTGCCATCTGTGTATCTTCTCTGGTGAGGTGTCTATTAAGGTCTTTGACTCATATTTTAATTGGGCTGCTTGTTACCTTATTGTTGAGTTTTGAGAGTTCTTTGTATATTTTAGATACAGTCTTTTTTCAGATGTGTCTTTTGCAAATATTTTCTCCCAGTCTGTGGCTTGTCTTCTCATTCTCTTGACATTGTCTTTCACAGTTCATTATATATTTTTTTTCTTGTAATTTTTTTTTTAGTTTTTTATTTTTTTAATTTTAAAATCTTTAATTCTTATATGCGTTCCCAAACATGAACCTCCCTCCCACCTCCCTCCCCATAACATCTCTCTGGGTCATCCCCATGCACCAGCCCCAAGCATGCTGTATCCTGCGTCAGACATAGACTGGCGATTCAATTCTTACATGATAGTATACATGTTAGAATGCCATTCTCCCAAATCATCCCACCCTCTCGCTCTCCCTCTGAGTCCAAAAGTCCATTATACACATCTGTGTCTTTTTTCCTGTCTTGCATACAGGGTCGTCATTGCCATCTTTCTAAATTCCATATATATGTGTTAGTATGCTGTATTGGTGTTTTTCTTTCTGGCTTACTTCACTCTGTATAATCAGCTCCAGTTTCATCCATCTCATCAGAACTGATTCAGATAAATTCTTTTTAACTGCTGAGTAATACTCCATTGTGTATATGTACCACAGCTTTCTTATCCATTCATCTGCTGATGGACATCTAGGTTGTTTCCATGTCCTGGCTATTATAAACAGTGCTGCGATGAACATTGGGATACATGTGGCTCTTTCAATTCTGGTTTCCTCGGTGTGTATGCCCAGCAGTGGGATTGCTGGGTCATAAGGTAGTTCTATTTGCAATTTTTTAAGGAATCTCCACACTGTTCTCCATAGTGGCTGTACTAGTTTGCATTCCCACCAAATATTTTTTTATTTTATAAAATGAGTCATCAAAATAACTGAAAATAAGACTAGAGTCTCAACTACTGAAAGATAAAGAGAAAAGAAAAGATGAAGTGTGTGATAAATTCCTCATCTTTTACAGCAGAAGTAAGCACATGAAGGCCCACGGGCCGGTTTCTGCTTGTCACCTGTTCTTTCTCTCTTTTTTTTACCACCTGGTTCTGTAAATAAAGTTCTATTGGAGTGCAGACATGCTCATGCATTTGCCTATTGCTGGTGGCTCCTTTCATGCTACCACAGAAGTGACTAATTGTGACAGAGACCATCTGGCCTGCAAAGCCTAAAATATTTGCTCTCTGACTCTTTATTTTAGAAAATGTTGACCATTGTTTTAGAGCAAGACCTCCAAGATGGAGGGATTAAATGTCACTCATAAAATTATAAAAACATCTGCTGGAGAGTTAGGACATTATTTTGTATACTTTGCAACTCACAAGAAAGAAAACTTTACTTGAAAGATGTAAGACAACTTATGCAGGAAATAATGGGCATCAAGAGAGCATTTAAAGCAACAAAAATGAGGATAAAATAAGACTCAGAAATATCTATTATTTAAATAAAATAAATGAGACAAGCCTACTCATTAAAATAAACAAGCTGAATGTTAAGTTGTATTTAAGAGATGGATTAAAAATAAAAACAGTGCAAAAATTGAGTTAAAGAAAGGGAGTTGTGGTTAAAATGACTAGACATTATCTTCCCCCAGAGACCTACTAAAATGATAGCAAGAGAAAAAAATTAGTATAACTAGTGACGTCCAAGTAAGCAAGTAAAAGTTCAGCCATGGATAGGAGACTTCAACAAATTCCTTTAAGACAGAAAAGACGTAACTGGCTACGCAGGGTAGAGAAAGTGCAGAGGAGAGTTAAGGCAGCCAGAGATTGAGAAGACTCTCCCTCTAGAGCCTGGAGCGGCTTGGATCCTGAAACCCTAGTAAACGCAGTGAGGGGACAGGCTGAAAGGAGGCAGTAACTGAACATCTGTCTGAACACAGTAACTGAACACGGTCACACCCCACGCTCCTTTCCCCTCCACAGAAAGCCCAGCAGCCAGGTATCTGCCACCTTCTTTGGGAAACAGATCAGGGTCTTCTTTTAAATAAGCTGAAAGACCCTAGAGAAAAGGCCACCTGCTTTTTCTGTCCTTTGGGGACTTCCATTATTTTGGCTACCTGCCTACCTGAGCATCAGAAAGCAGCACCTGTAAGTGAGAATCTGAGTAAGTGGGAAGGAGACCGGGTTCCTCCCAAGATGGCTCATTCACATGGCTGTGAGAAAAAGGCCTCAATTCCCTGCTGGCTGTTGGCAGGAGGTTTTAGTTCTTCAGCTCGTGGGCCTCTCCTCAGGGCTGCTCGAGTGTCCTCATGACACAGTAGCTCGCTTCCCTCAGACTGATGGATCAGAGAGAGAGAGAAAGAACAAGCACCAAGAGCAAGGCTTTTGCAGCTTAGTCTTGGATTGTACACCATCATTTCCATTTTCTTCTATCATTAGAAACAAGTCACTGAGGCCACATTCATGCGGAGGAGAATTAGGCTTCACCTCTTGAAGGACGGAGAACCAAAGTGTTTGGGAACACATTTTAAAACAACCACAGACTCTTAACTAAAAGAAGAGGTAAAAATCAATACATAACTAAAAATAATCTTAGAGAAAGCTGAGGTACTACAAAAGATAATAAAAGAACGTAATGGATATCCTCAGAGAGACTATTACATTCATTAGATAAATAACAAAATGAATGTTACGGAAACAAAATGAAAAGAACCAGATAGAGATCTTGGGGATTAAAAGTTGCTGATTTCTTTCTTGATTCACTTGTCTTTTTTATTTTTTTTTTAAAATTTTGCTTTTTTTTTTTTTTAAATTGAGGTGGAATTTACATGATGCAAAGCAAACCACTTAAAATATATAATTCCGTGGAATTCAGTGCATTCACAGCGTTGTGCAACTATTCCCTCTGCCTAGTTCTAAACGTTATCCTCATTCCCAAAGGAGCTATATTCTCCCAAAGGAGACTGTATCCATCACGCCTGGCAGGTGTTCCTCAGCCCCTCCCCAGCCTCTGGCAAGCACCCACCTGCTTTCTGTCTCTGTGGACTTGCCTATTTTGGACAGTTCCTGTAAATGGAATCACACAAAATGCGACCTTTTTTTTTTTTTTTTTGTCTGACTTTTTTCACTTAGCATGATGTTTTCAACTGCTGACTTTTTAAAAAATTTCAAATTAGTAGAAGGATTGGAGGCTAAATTAGAAGAAACGTCTAAGAAAGGGGGTCATACAGAAAAAACGAGGGAAATACGAGTGAACAGCAGTGTTAGGAGATCAATCCAGTGGTCCAGGATCTAATATAAACTCCCGAATGAACAGAGAAAATAGAAAGGAGAAGTTTATGAAAGAAATAATATAAGAAAATTCCTCAGAAATAGGGACTCAAATGTCTAAAGGAGCAGCATAATAAATCACAATAGGCCCACATTAACACAATCTATTGTGACATTTCAAATCATGGAGGGACAGAGAGAAGATATTAGAAGTTTCCAGAGGATGGGGGAAAAACAAAACCCAGCAAATCAAATGCCTGGAAATTAAAGAAAAACTCTCTCAAAGATAACTTCTGTGTCAAAAATAAATTAATGCTGACAATGAAGAATATCTAGAACAAAAGAATATATGAGAATGAAAACACTAGGTAATGATGCTTAGAAATACCTCTTGAAGGAATATCTTACTCTTAAAACACTCATATAACCAAACAAGTGTAACCAGTATGTTGAACAAGCAAGACTCCTATAATTCTCATTTAAGGAGAAAAACATCTTTATTTTTGAGCATCCCTTTCATCTGTTTGGTTGGGTTGCTCTTATTCCCCTAACACCTAAAGGATGAGTATACTCAATCCTTTTCTGATAACTCTCAGGTAGTTAAAATTGCATATAATCACTTTGGAGCACAAGCAAAGTCTTGAGTAATTCAAAGTGTTTCTGACACCGTCATCCCCACTCCAACCCCCAGCCCCTTTTGGTTTGGCGCTGAAGGAAAGGAGGAGAAGAAATGGAGCATATAAAACATGTACTTGCCAATACTGTCCTAAGATGGCTCACAGGCTTTGCACTTGGAATGTGGTTAAAGCAAATTGCCTTATGAGCACTTTCCTCATTTCTTAAGAGGTTCCTCTGCCACGTCCTTGCCTACAGCTCTTGTTTCTCGCACACGTTCTCTTCATCTGGTCCCGCTGGCCTCCCTCAGCCTCATCTGATGCCATGCTGTGACCTTCTAGGTGCAGTCATCTGTGCTTTCTCAGGGGTGGGTCAGACCTCAGTTCTCTGTGTCCCCACCTGCAGAGAACTTCCAAACTCTGCTGTAACCCGCCCACCCACTCGGACTCAGGAGGTTGCATCGTCCATGCTGCTCCTTGGAGCCGGGTCTGACTTAAAACACGGCTTTCTCCAAATAAACACTCTCTGCAAATGGGTTCCAAACCTCTTTGTTCAATCCTACTGTATCCATATTGTGGTCCCTAACCAGTTCTGGAGCACTGTGCTTAAATGTTCTGCATCGTGTTGCATCTCTGATCTCAATTTTGGTATATTTGGGGGGAATATATTGTTCACTCAGCCAAATTCTGCAATTTAGCAACATGTTACACCAGAAAGAATTACAATCGATGAATTAAAGAATTAAAACGAACAGATTAAGCATGCAATTTAAAAAGTCAGGAAAGATCAACTAAATTAATTCAAGGTTCAGAAAAGTATTACTGAATTAGAAAACAAAATCAATAGAGCTG
Organism: Capra hircus; assembly: GCF_001704415.2. Classification (NCBI taxonomy): domain Eukaryota; kingdom Metazoa; phylum Chordata; class Mammalia; order Artiodactyla; family Bovidae; genus Capra; species Capra hircus. The sequence goes on along the minus strand of NC_030826.1, from coordinate 25,643,549 downwards.
ATAAATAAATTTAAGAAGTATTGTGTATAGAAGAGGGGGCTTTCCTGGTGGCTCAGAGGTAAAGAATTGGCCTGCAATACAGGAAACAAGGGCTCAATCCCTGGATCAGGAAGATCCCCTGGAGGAGGGCATGGCAATCCACTCCAGTATTCTTGCCTGGAGAATCCCAGGGTCAGAGGAGCCTGTCAGGCTACAGTCCATAGGGAGGCAAAGAGTTAAACATGACTGAAGCGACTGAGAACTCATGTATAGGAGAACACACAATAAAATTGATAAATCATTGGGAAATAACTCAAATACACTACATTGGAAACAAGAGAAAATACTGCTGATCTAAAAGAAATTAAAAAAAAAAGGTTTTTAAACTTTTTATTTTAATTTGGAGTATAGCAGCAGCAGCAGCAGCTGATTATCAATGTTGTGATAGTTTCAGGTGGACAGCAAAGGGACTCAGCCATACGTGTACATAATCCATTCTCTCCCCAGACTCCCTTCCCATCCAGGCTGCCACCTAACATTGAGCAAAGTTCCCTGTGGTATACAGTAAGTAGGTCCCGGTTGCTTATCCATTTTAAATATAGCCGTGTGTACATGTCAGTCCCAAACTCCCTAACTGTCTCTTCCCCCCACATTCTTCCCCACTGGTAACCATAAGTTTATCCTCTAAGTCTGTGAGTCTGCTTCTGTTTTGTAAATGAGTTCATCTGTATCATTTCTTTTAAGATTCTGCACATAAGGGATATCATAGGATATTTCTCTTTCTCTGTCTGACTTACTTCACTTGGTATGGCAAGCATTAGGTCCATCCATGTTGTTGCAAACGCATTATTTAATTCTTAAAAAAATGCTTTTTTGCAAAAAATTCAGAGGGGCTAAATTTGTAAACATGGATGAAAAAATATATTTTCCAGGAACTATAAATGGTCAAGATTGATTTCATAAGAGATGGTAACCTAAATAGACTAGAGGCAATGGAAGAAATTGAGAACGTTATTAAAAAGCAACCTTTCCACAAAAGTGCAGATCCAGATGGTCTCAAAGGTAAGTTCTTTCAAACGTTCAAGTAACAGATGAACTTGATACTATTTAAACTCTTCCAGAACCGAGAGAAATAAGGATGGCTCCCAAATTCTTTTTATAAAACTATCATAACATGGATACCAAAATTTGACAAAATTAGCACAGAGCTGGAGAACTTCAGACCAATCTCACTTAACATAACCATGAAAAAATATCAGTTCCACAGCCTCTTAAAAGAACAAAATACCATGTTTAAGTGAGGTTCTTCCTACAATTCAAAGGCCTTTCCAAGTTATAAAATCATACATTAATGTACCAAAGGGAAAAGACAAAAGAAGACCAACTCAATTAGATACCAAAAATGGAATTTTAACTGAATCCAACATTAGCTCCTAATTTAAAACAAACAATAAACTAACTTCATATATGGGAGTGGGTGCACGTGCGTGTGCGAAGTCAGTTCAGTCGTATCTGACTCTGTGACTCTATGCACTATAGCCCGCCAGCCTCCTCTGTCCATGGGATTCTCCAGGCAAGAATACTAGAGTGGGTTGCATGCCCCACTCCTGGAGATCTTCCCAACCCAGGGATCGAACCTGCGTCTCCTGCATTGCAGGCAGATTCCTTACCGCCGAGCCATCAGGGAAACCCACATATGAGAGTAGATGGTACACCTCTCCAGTATCCATTCACTGCCTGTTGGAGCAGCCGAGAGTTTGAGTTTTACTGACCCTCACCCTGCCCTGAGGAAGATTCCTTAGCCCTAAATTGGTAAGTATAATTCCACCGCCACAAGGAATAGTTAAGGATGGACAGTAACACAGCAAGTCATTTCCTGACCACAATGACTGCTTCAAATATGAATAAAGAGTCTTAGGACAGTGTAGTCAGAGTAAACCTCAGGACTTTTAATTTCTTCAAAGTTGAAGGAAGAGAAGTTGTCTTTTCTTCTGGATTATATGGTTTGCAAATGTCAGGTCTTGAACCGGGTAATCATTTTTTTTTCCCCTTCAAGAGGAAAACCAAGCAGACAGCAAAGCCAGAATATAGAGGAGAGCATAGCTCAGAGAGTTGCCGTGACAGTGGAGTCCTGATCAAATTGCACCTGAAGCTTAATCTACCTTTGTGCTATTTTTTTTTTTGAAAAGTTCTCTTTATTGTTTGAGGCAGCTTGAGTGGGTTTTCTATGACTTGCAGCCAAAAATACTCTGATTCAGACTGATAGTTTCTTACTATGATTTAAAAAGTTGAGTTCAAATCAATCTAATGGTGAGAGACTAGCAGCATGCTCATTAAACCCAGGGTATATAAATGAAAACAGCATCAGCAATAGCTGCCTGGGGAAAATCCTGGATTTCTGGGCATATGAGGTCAAAGAGGGATGGATAAAGATGAGGCTGAAAAGGCCTGACAGCTCTGGGGACTCTGAGATGAAGAGCCCAGAGAAGACAGATGCTCTTTGCTGACTTGCTCAAAATCAGCTCTCAGGTCAGGGGGCTCTAGCTACTTTCCCTGAGGCCTGTGGGTCTCATCTCGCGGTGATTTTTCCTTCCAGAGGACATTTGGCAGTGTTTGAAGACATCCTTGGTTGTCACCTTCAGCGGGCAGGTGTTATTGGCATCAAGTGGGTGGAGGTCAGAGATGCTCCCAAACATCTAACAAAATACAGGGACCCTCCCCAGCCCCTACCTCCACCCCCACTCCCAACAAGGAATTATCCAGCTGAAGATGTCCCTAGTAAGAATGCGTGCATGCTAAGTCACTTCAGTCGTGTCCAACTCTATGGACTGTAGCCCGCCAGCCTCCTCTGTCCATGGGGTTCTCCAGGCAAGAATACTGGAGTGGGCTGCCGTGCCCTCCTCCAGGGCATCTTCCCAACCCAGGGATCGGACTCTTGTCTCTTATGTCTCCTGCACGGGCAAGTGGATTCTTTATCACTAGCGCCACCTGGGAAGCCCCCTAGTGAGAATGGATACATGTATATGTGTGTCTGAGTCCCTCCATTCAACAACTATAACCCCAATACAAAATAAAAAGTTTAAAAAAAAAGTTGTTCCTAGGGCTGAGGTTCAGAAATCCTGCCTTTACGCTCTCAATTTTGCTGGTTTAGGTCCGCACTTCCTCCCTTGGCTGTGTGGGCAACCTCGCAGTGTGGCTAAGGTGCTCCCACAGCACATGTTATTGAGGTTAGACGAAAGACAAGAGTACTGAAAAGCAGGAGCCAAATGTCATTATTCACAAATGATACTACTCTATACCTGCAGATTCTAAGCCAGCCCACTGAAAAACTGTTAGAAACAACAGGAGAATTCAGCAAAGTGGTGAATTCCAACATAAATATTCAAGACCCACCATTTTGCTCTATACTAAAAATATCCCCTTGAAAAGTACTGTAAAAAATCTAAAAGAGTGCAAAACATTTGACTACACAGTTACTCTGAGCTGATCAGTATCCTTGCTCAGACAGTAAAGAATCTGCTTGCAGTGCGGGAGACCTGGGTTTGATCCCTGGGTTGGGAAGATCCCCTGGAGGAGGGCATGGCAACCCACTCCAGTATTCTTGCCTGGAGAATCCCCATGGACAGAGGAGCCTAGTGGGCTATAGTCCATGGGGTCGCCAGAGTCAGACTCGACTTAGCAACTGAACAACAACAGCAAAGAAGACTACTAGCTTCTATTGAGAGACATACAGAAAGTAGCATCAGATCAGAAGCAAGTTCTTGTTGTTGGGTATATTCGACATTGCAAGAGCATGATCTCAAACTGAACTGATCTATGAAATTCCAAATAAAATTTTGTAGGATTAAAAAAAAATACAGTGAAATAAAATGAAAGTTTATCTGGAGAAAAAAAAAAAAACCTGCAAAAATAACTGGGAAAATCCTGAGAAAAAAGACTGCTGACACGGGGCCAGCTTGATTAAATACAAAAACATCTGAAACTCGGCAATTAAAGCAGCTTGATACTGGAGGAGTAAGAAGGTAGATGAAACAATAGAGAAACCAGAAATAGACTCAAGGACACCAGAGAATTTGGTTTATGGGAAAGGTAGAATTTCATGGGACAAATCTCTGGGGTAATAGAAAACCTCAACCCTTCGATCTGTGATTTAAGACTCTCAACCAAGGGTTCATTTTCAGAATATAGAAATAACTCGTTCAAATCAATAAGAAAAATGAAAACGAACAAAATGGACAGAATACTTGAACAGCCATGGGATGAAAGAAGCTGTTCCAAAGGCCTAAAGGCTTTTGAAAAGCAGTTCAGCCTTGCTAGTTAGGGAACTGCAGATTAAAATCCCAGTGAAATGCCACTGCGCACCCACCAGCAAGGCTGAAATTTAAGAGGCAGCACAAACTGTTGGTGAAGACACAGACCAAAACTCTTATACTGTGGTGGGAGTGGCCATTCATGTAGCTACTCTGCAAAGCTACTTTGTAAGCCCTCTGGAAAACTAAATTTAAACAGAGTCTACATACCATGACAGAGAAATTTCCCTCCTTGATATATAACCACCTGAACCACTCAAATGTCCATCAATAGTAGAAAGGACCATTTTTTTGTGAGGCTCAGACAATGGAGTATATAGCGGTGGAAATGAATGAACTCTAACCACATGTAATAAACATAATGTTGAAAAAGAGAATGGTTCTGAATGATTGCATTTATAGAACGTGAAAGCGTAGGCAGAACTAATCTATGATGACAGATGTTGGGTTACCTTTGGGGAAAAGGAGGGTGTGACTGGGCAGAAGCAGGAAGGGTTGCTGCCAATATTCTATTCCTGATGAGGCTGTGTTTCCTTAGCGAAAATTCAGGGTATATTTGGGCGTGAAGCGGAGGGAAAAGTTTTCCTCGAGCCTCTTAGGGTGCTGGGCTGATCTGAGAATTAAACTGACAGGGACAGATTAAGAGAAGAAAAGCATGCAAATTTATTGAATGTAAGTTCTACCTGACATGAGAGCCTTCAGGAGGAAATGAAGACTCAAAAAATAGAACTGAGTATTTCAGGCCGAGCTTGATGAAGAGTGGGCAATTGGGGAGGCTACAAAAGGGTTAGGCATATGAGGTTAGCTAGTGAACTATGGGCAACGTAGCAAGGTTGGTCTGTTAGGATTCTTCTTGGCATCTCTTTGTAAGGACAAAGACATTCTTTTCCTCCAGATATGGGGAGAGCACCTCTCACGTGAAGGCTTTACGATTTGTTTCAGAGAAGAAGGAGGAGGGGTGGAGAAGGTCGGAGTGACCTTCCAGCTTCTGTCATTTTTCTCAAAATCCCTCAGCTTAAAATATCCCATATGTCAAGGTGCTGCATTTGGTGGGGAGCGTGTCCTGAACACCACTAGGCGCTTTTCTGTACGTATGCCATGCATCAATAAAAAGGTTAAAAGAGAAGTACAGAAACGTCAAGTTTATTTGAAACAGCTAATGAAGACTCCGTGCTGTGTTGAAGGCCATTCAGCAGCATGTCCGTGACTCGTGGCTTCCCTGTGATACACAGAGCGAATATTGCTGACCTCAGATGGTTTTTATGAGAATTAAATGAGACAATGGATACGGAAGAGTTTTGTAATCTGTAAAGGGCACTGTAGTGATTTTTATCATTATCATGTGTTCCCACTGCCGAGAAGGGCACACACTGAGTTATGACTACCAGTGTGTCCTGGGCCTGAAGCCCTCTTGTTCAGTTCTTTTATGGAGAATTTTCTCTTTATCATTTAAATCTGCCCCAGCTTTCCTCTCTTCACCGCCTTGCCACCCCAGTCCCAAGATTAATTCTTCCCCTTGGACAATGGAAGATGGATGACCTTCGTGTTCCTTCAGCTGATTAAAATCATTTCCTCTCTGTTGAGAGTCCATTCATGTGAAACTGTGTTTCTGAGCGCTGGCCTCAGAATCCAGCCCCATGCACTGGAATCGCAGCTTTGTGATGGCTGAGCTTTCCTCTTGCCTTCCTGGCAGCATTCCACAGGCCTCGAAGATGCCTGGTCCACAGCTGCATCTCCAGGCTCAAGTGGAGGATGGCCAGCTGAGGAGAACTGGCTGTGGATGTAGCCGCATCTGTGTATATGTGAATATTAACATGCAACCATCATAACCAAGAGAGCTGCTATTCATCCTGTGCATGGCCACTGGGTCCTTACTACACCGCCTGTGGGGTAGATAACACAAGCCTCATGTTATAGCTGTGGAGGCTGAGGTTTAGAGGCAAAGAGTGACTGAAGCAAAGTCATGGAGTACCAAGTAACAGAGGAGACTTGAACCTAGGCTTGTGTGACCCCAGAGCTCAGGCTGGTTCATCTATTCGACAGCAACTTATGAAGTCCCTGCCACGTGCCAGGTGCTTGGTTATGTGAGTGAGAAAGCCTCCTGCTGCCAGGAGCATACATTCTGTTGGAGGAGATAGACAACTGATAAACATAATGAGTCAATCCATCATGCAGTCTGTTAGCAGGACAGATGCTCCGGGAAGAATGAGTTGAGTTGAGTAAAGGGGATCTGAAGCACCTGGAGGTGGTGAAAGGGAGTGTCTTGGCTTGCAGTTGAAGTGATGGTGGTCAGGAGACAAAGACGTAACATTTGGACAAAGTCTTAAAGAAGGCGAAGGAATTAGCCACGTGGCTACCTGGAGAGAGAGTCAGGCCGAAGGAGAACCCAGTACACAGATCCTACTGTGGAGAAGCTTGCCATGTCTTGGGAGACAGAAAGGAGGCCAGAGTTAGTGAGGAATCAGTGGTAGTAGGCGAGGTGAGCCTGTGACTGAGGGCCAGGTGATGCAGAGCCTTGCAGATCATTGCCAAGACCTTGGTCTTCACTCTGAGCAAAATAGGGACCTAGTGGGCTTCGGGCAGAAGAACATCTCTGTCTGACTTGAGTTTGGAGTGCCGAGTTACTCCCAAATGTTACAGGAAAGTCTCCCCCTTTCAGGGCCCAAGAGTGGGTTCTTGTCTAACACTCAAAAATGAATTGTCTGCGGAGACACACATGCTGCCAAACCAAGAGACTTTATTGGGAAGGGACGCCCGGGCGGAGAGCAGTGAGGTAAGGGAACCCATCACACATGTCTGGGACTCGAATCTGGCCAAGCAAATCTGGCTGGGACGCAGGCATTACTGGGATGCTTGTTATTAGCAGATGCCAGGCCTACCGCAGAATCCCACATCCCTGTGACCATGGCCAAGGTCCTGGACACCCCTCTTCCTGTCCTCAGCTTGCGCTGTGCTAAGTCGCTTCAGTTGTGTCTTTTTGTGACTCCATGGACTGTAGCCCACCAGGCTCCTCTGTCCATGAGATTCTCCAGGCAAGCATACTGGAGTGGGTTGCCATGCCCTCCTCCAGGGGATCTTCCCAACCCAGGAATTGAACCTATATCTCTTATGTCTATCTTCATTGGCAGGCGGGTTCTTTACCACTGGTGCCACCTGGGAAGCCTCGGCCTTGGCTTGTTCCCCCTCTAATCCTATTTCTTTTCGGCTGCCAGTCTTGGCTTGGGGACCTACTTTGTTCTGGCCTCTCCTCCCTGAGTTCCTACCCTTCTGGTAGCTCCTCGTGCTGCGAGTTTGGTTGTCCCTTGATCCAACTGCAATTGAATCAAGGAGAAACATGCTTCCTCTCCCACCCCCATGCCTGGGAGGAGTTGAGCTAGACCCAGTAGCTCACAGGCAGATGTTTGGGTTGGAGGGTCCAGTCCACAAAGGCCTAGCGGTCAGCCAGCCTGGTCCTGGTGATGGTGACGAGGACGCTGAATTCGGCCAGCAGGACTCAGAGACAGCTGGTGTCTGACTCTCTCCGGTAGGGAGAAAGGCAGGAAGTCAGAGGGGATGTACCGAATGGCTTGGGGGCGAGGTGGAGTGAAAGCAGAAGGCACTGGAGGGGAGTCACAGATTGTAACTGACTGAATCTGGAGGAGAAGCAGATCCAGAATGGCATCTCCACGAGGTGGCCTGAAGGGTCCTCTGTGGCTGGGGAATCCCGGGGACACGGGGAGGTACTCACTGGAAGGGGCAAAAATGACCGAATCCACAAAGCCTGTGGATTCTGATCTCAGGGCTGCCGGCCAGGGTCTGCTGTTCTCGCTCAGATGGGCTGATGTGTTTTTCATTTTAATTGGGCACATAAGTAAAGGCAATGGAATCTGTATTCTTGTGAAAGGAGATGGAAGGGACTGGGGTGGGGGTGCGGGCGAGTCATCACTGCCAACACTCCCCACTTCTGGCACATGGTAGGTGGGGCAAAGACATCCTGCTTTTGCAAACGTTTATATCTGTGCTCCCTCTGCCCCAAGACAAGAAATGGGTTTCACAGAATTGTCTACAGTCTCACCCAGGCCCCATGGGGCCAGAGTAGGGAGAAGGCTGGGAAGAACACAATTCTGTCCACAGCCAAGGATAGGGGCAAAATTGTGCCCAAGGTCAGATGTCAGTCCAAGGTCAGGATGGGAACAGAGTCTGAGCTCAGTGTACAGGGGCCCAAGGTTGAGTCTCCCTCTGTGATCAGGCCTGGCGGATCTGAATAGGTCTCTTCTGCTTCCAGGGCACATTTGCCATTTGCTGCGTGTCGCTAGAGGCCGGCTGGTGATCAGCCACCCTCCTGTCTGCTTTGGTTTCCTGGTTCACCTCTGAGCAAACCAAACACACAGCGACTTGACGGCAAGTGCCCCACCCCTAACCCCAGACCCGGGTGTCGTAGGCGTCTGCCTCCCAGAGCAAAGCTGATCTCCAACAGAAAACTAGAGTCCTTCCCAGCTTCTGGGTCCTTCCCAGACCCGACTGGCCCCTCTCCTCCTCTGTAAGGCCCACACTGTGTCCCACACTTTCCTAGGTGAGCTCTCCAGATCTTTAGAACAGACACTCTGGAGGAGAGAGTAAGAATTATACCCATTTTATGGGCAAGGAAAACTGAGGCCCAGTTCTTGTCTGCATCAGGGATCTGTGCATTCCTTCATTTCAGATCGTTTCTACCCTCTTTTGCTCTGGATTTAGAACACGTTTTTTTTTCCTTTTTCACCTGAGTGGTCCGAGGCAGGACCCCTGATGCTGGGGCGGGGTGATGAGACATAGTCTCATCTCTAGTCAGCCTGGACCAGCCTGGGCGTCCTTTCCTTAAGGGTATTCCACACTGGGGGAAAAAATGGTCAAAGCAGATTTCTTCGCTGTGCGCGGGAGAGGGCCGAGGTGGGGGCAGGGTTTCTTACCTTTGGAGGGGCTGCGCTATCCCGTGGTGGAAGCAGCCGATCCTTGCGTGGTGGTTCTAGCATCATCACAGGCTCTCAGGGTGTTAGTGGGGGAGGGGAGGAGTGACATTTACGGGCAACCCCTGGGTTTTCGGTACCCACCTCTGAAGAGTGAACTGGGGGAGTGGTCTGCATGCGCTCCCCTCCCTCCTAGCTCCCCTGCCTCCAAGGCAATTAGACTCTTTTTTTGCAGCTGGAGTCCGACTGTGCAAGGGTCTCAAGAACTTCTCATCGCTGCCTCCTCCCTCAACATAGCCTCCTTCGGTTTCGAAGTCTCCCGGCCCCTCCCCTTTCTGAAGCCCTGCCCTCTTTCTTCCCCTAAAGACCCGAGCCTGGCTTTGCGGAACGACTTTCCCGGGGCTGGCAGGAGGGAGGAGGCAGCCGGGTCCTCCGCGTGCGTGCAGAACAAAGAGGCCCACTGTTATTCCCTTTCCACCCAGCGCCTGTCAGGACCTGACAAACGAGCGTGGGCACCCTGGGTGACAGAGATGGATGGGGATCCCCGCGCTCGCGCCCCGCACACACTGCCCGTCTGTGTATCCCTCCCCTTGGGATCAGCCTAATCAGATGGCCGTTTATGGAGCCATTACTCAGTCACTTAGTTGTGCTCGGGGTAGGCGGGAGTGTGAAGTTTCACAAAGAATATAGTTAGGACCCCTTCCTGACGTCTGCTGGAGTGGGCCACGTGAGTCCCATTAGGTGGCGATGCTGATGACAAACCCACTGGCTCCAATCATATTGGAGGCCCACCTGGTCCTTCCCCGGGCTGGGCGTGCTCAGACTTCATCCCCTGTCAGCCCCACTAGGGTGAGACCTGAACAGCCAGACCTCAGCTGTGGTCCAGTGGGTTTTCTGAGCTCCAGGGCTCTGGCCACAGAGAAAGGCAACCTGGGTGCCCTGTGGAACACTTCCAGCTATTGTTTGAAACTGGGGATCCACGTGGGGCACAGCACGTGGGATGGAGGCAATTCCCTGGGAAGAGATTCTCTTATGTGTCGGCAGCAATATATTCTCTGTCCCAGGGCCTGTTATTGTACAATAAAATAGGAAGCCTGGGAATCAATACAAAAATGTAAAAAAAAAAAAAGTTCTGAATCATTTTCATAACCAGCAAATGTGATTTTCAGCTGAGAAACGTTTTCTTTTCTATTCTGAAATAGTGGGAGGGGTTTTCAAGCCTGGTCTCTGGGACTAAAGCTCTTTGCTGCTTATAGGAAAATATTACCCAGAGGAGAGGCTGCAACAGACTGGGCTGTGATGAGCTGAACTTGGCTATAATAATAATGGGGTATATTACTGCCTACTTTGCAGGCATCTTTCGGATGACTATTTCCCAGGTGGCGCTAGTGGTAAAGGACCCACCTGCCCGTGCAGGAGACTTAAGAGATGTGGGTTCAGTCTCTGGGTTGGGAAGATCCCCTGGAGAAGGAAATGGCAATGCACTCCAGTATTCTTGCCTGGAGAATCCCATGGACAGAGGAGCCTGGCGGGCTATAGTCCATAGGATTGCAAAGAGTTGGACCTGATTGAACGGACTTAGCCCGGATTGGGTGCCAGCTCTGTGCTAGGTACTTTTGTGTTGAATAAGTTTTACGGTTGAACAAATCCTTAGGGTTCATCTGCTCTAGACCCATCAACATGTAGGAAGTCCCCTCTACACTTCTCCCAACAGATGGACCTAGAAGTTTTACTTGAATACTTGCAGTGGGAACAACTCACTAACTCCAAAAGCCTATGGCATTTTCTTTTAATACCTGTACGTATTTTAAAATGCTTTTGACTTGTGGTCACGGTGTGGGAGTCAGCACACACTAGAACCTTCCTGCTCCATGTTCTAAACACACGCAGAGAGTTAACTATAAATGCTATGTAGGTACAAAGGGAATTTTGTCTTATTTTTGATAAGACCAGGCATATTAAAAACACTATAATAAATTCCAAAAGCTAGAAATCAAATAGAGATACCAGTGTGTAGAGGCTGGAACTCTGACACCCTCAGTGCACTGAGACTGGAATAGCCTGTGGGCCAGGAATACACACACACACACACACACCAAAAGCAAGACAAAACAGGAAAATGGAACATATAGTGATGGAGGAAAAAAAAGAAAACTAATAGAAACTTACCCTGAGATGCCCAGATATTAGACTTAACAGACAGAATCTTTAAAGCAGCTATATAAATATGTTCAAAAGACAAAAGGAAAATGCAGTCTTAATGAGTCAACAAATAGAGAATTTCAGCAGAGAAAAGGGAATTCAAAAGAAATGAAAATTCTAGAAATTACAGTAGTTGAAATAGAAAATTCACTGGATGGGCTTACTAGCAGTCTAGAGGTGATAGGAGTACAAATATGTGAATTTGAAGACACCAGTGGAAATGATCCAACTGGAGGCAGCAGACAGGAAAATGATTGAAGAAAAATGAACAGAGCCTCAGAAGGGCATGGGACAGCATCAGACGGTCTAACGTACATGTAACAGAAATTCTAAAAGGAGGCTGTAATGAAAATTGGTCAGGAATAAGATAAGGAAGGCTGAGCAGTGAAGAACTGATGCTTATGAACTTTGGTGCTGGAGAAGATTCTTGAGAGTCCCTTGGATAGGAAAAAGATCAAACCAGTCAATCCTAATAGAAATCAACCCTGAATATTTATTGGAAGGACTGATGCTGAAGCTGAAACTCCAATAAATTTGGCCACCTGATGCGAAGAGCCCGTTCATTGGAAAAGATCCTGATGCTGGAAAAGATTGAGGTCAGGAGGAGAAGGGGGTGACAGAGGATGAGGTGGTTGGATGGCATCACTGACTCAGTGGATATGAGTTTGAGCAAACTCCAGGAGATAGTGAAGGATAGGGAAGTCTGGCGTAATACAGTTCATGGGGTCACAGAGTCAGGACATGACTGAGCAACTGAACAAAAACAAAATATTTGAAGAAATAAGTAGCTGAAAATTTCCCAAATTGATTTTAAAAAGAAGAGAAAAACATAGACTTATAGTATTAAAAAGTTTAGAGACCCCTAAGAAAAATAAATTCACACTTCCCTATGTCATAGGCCACTCAAAGCTAAATATAGAGAAAATCTTGAAAGGAGCCAGAGGGGGGAGAAAGACACATTCCATAGAAGGTAACAATAATTAGAACTGCCATGGACTTCTCAGAAAGAGTGGGGGCCAAAAGACAAAGGAATGCTAGCATTAAAATGATTAAAGAAAAAACCCAACCTGTCAGCCCAGGCAGTTTTACTCTCTATACCCAGTGAAACATCCTTTAAAATGAGGATGACACGGAGTCACTTTTAGACAAATGAAAGCCGAGAAAAGGTTTTGTTGGCAGATGATCTGTACAGAAGATCTTCTAAAGGGTGTTCTCCAGGCAGAAAAGAAAGGATGGGAAGTTACCTGGTGGAAACTTGCATCAACACCAGGAGGGAAGGAGCACAGCTAATGTTTTACTCTCATTAATTTTAAGAAAAGACAACTGACTGTTTAAAACCAAATGATAACATTTTAAGCATCGCTCAAAACATATGTAAAAAGTTAATGATATGACAACAAAAACAGAGAGAAGGGAGGGTGTTAATACACTTATTACACTTGTGAAGTGGGAAACAGAAAAGGGGGGGAGTGTGAAGGATCATGTAGGAGGTGGAAAGTGGTTCCAAACTAAGGATGCTTACGGTGAGCCCTAGACATTCTTCTTTTTTTTTTCTTTTTTTAAGCTTTTTATTTTGTATTGGGGTGGCTCAGTGGTAAGGAATTTGCCTGCCGATGCAGGAGACTCAGGTTCAATCCCTGGGTCAGGAAGAAGGAAATGGCAGCCCACTCTAGTATTCTTGCCTGGAGAGTCCCATGTACAGAGGAGCCCGGTGGGCTACAGTCCACATGGTCTCAGAGTGTTGGACATGACTGAAGGACTAACACTTTTGCTGGGCCCATGAGACTCAACGCTTGGCCACCTCCTATATGTTCATGGGGTGCCCTCTGTGCTGGTCTTTGGATTCCCAAGTTTCTCATTCCCAGGCCAGAGGGGGAGTCTTCCAGAGGGGAGGAGTGCTATTCAACTCCAGGCCCCCGGAGGGTGCTTTATTGCCAAGGGGGCACCAGAGACCTGGCTCATGGCCCCAGCTCTGCCTCAGTCCAGCTATGTGACCCTAGGGGAGCCAGTTCTAACCTCTGCTTGAGGTTTCATCCCATCTGTGCAGCGAGGGGCTGGGTATGTCACACCCGGGCCTGGGGTGAGCAAACATTTTCAGTAAGGGCCAGAGCGCCAATAGTTTTTGGTTTTGCAGGCCATGCAGCTGCTCAGCTCTGCCTTTGTGGTGGGAAAGCTGCTGTACACAGCATGTAAACAAAGGATGAGGCTATGTCCCAATAAAACCTGATTTACACAAACGGGAGACAGGTTGGATTTTGCCTGTGTTAACTCAAGTTCCTGTGCCCAGCGCATGGTAAAGCCAAACAAAGAGAAACAATGGAGTTTGGAGCAGAGAAAGGTTTATTGCAAGGTTCTGCAAGGTGAGAAAGTGCCTCTTGCCCTAAAAGGCCTCGAGCTCCCCCAAGAATTTCCACAAAGCACTTTTAAAAGCCAATTGAGGGGGTGGGGGTCGTAGGAACTGTGATGAGTTTGTGCACAGTTCTCTGACTGGTTGAGGGGAGGCAACAGGGTGGTGTCACAGGGGTAAACATCCTCCAGGAGGCCTGGGGCTATGTGTTCATGGTCATCAAGTCCCTAAGGTCTTCCTTTTGTTGGAAACAGGGAGGTTTTTCACATCTGCAAAACAACTCAGGAAATGTGCATCAAATGCTATTAGCTCTGATACTTCAGAGAGGGGCTGGAGCGCAGGAAATGGGGGAGGGCTTGTCCCAAGAAGGCCCCATAGAGTCTTGCTGGATTACACGTGGCCCCTAGTTTGTGGGCCTTTGCCTGAGAAGATCTCAGATTTCTGGTGCTAGAGAGATGGAGGTAGCTCATAGTTGGGGTTGGGGTGGGGCGAGGGAATGTGTGGAAATGTTGCAGAAACCAGGACTTGAGAAACCAAGCACCACATTTGGAGAGTTGGAGAACTCAGGTTTATTATGCCAGCGGGCTCAGAGGCCTTAATACTCCAGGCTCTGAGCCCTGAACAAAGGGGATATGGAGTTTTTATAGACAGACTATAGTGGGCAACACTAGCTGCTAATAGGCTCGTTTAAACTAAGGGGTTTCGCACGCGCAGGAACAGCAGTCAAGATGGGGAGGAGGATGCCTAACCTTCCCACAGACAGGCATGATTAAACAGGTTTGCAGGGGCTGGGCAATTGCAAAGAGCAGGACAAGAGTGAGTGAGATAAGCTCCAGTTTCTAGTATTGTAAGTCCTCGCTGTCTGAGACTACATGACCTACCTGATCTAGACTTTGCAAGGAGCAAGCTGAGTTCCAGAGGCAGAAGGAGCAGGAGGTTATGGAAAATTTTAACTTGTCCTCTTCCGGAATGCCAAGTTAACAGTACGGTTAATAGAAAAGAAGAAATGGTTTAGAGGAGAGTACAGACACGTGTGACTCCGGGAGGCCCTGGGGGGCTTCAGTGGTTAGGCTGAGTGTCAGTGGGTGACACCTGAGAGGGTTTGGCAGATGAAGGGCAGAATACTCCTGGTGGGTGGAACTACATGTGCAAACACCCAGAGGAATTCGAAAGCTGAAGCAGGAGGCACCGATGAAATCAAGGAAGACCTTAATTGCTGTGCTAAGGAGCTTGGACTTTTCAGCAACTAATTCACAGTTATTTAACTCCTCTTCAATGACTAACATTTTTCTTGGAAAGCTTCCACCCTATAACTACTAATCTCAGTAAGGGGTATTGGATATGCAATTTCTTCTAATTATGTGGAAATACTGGTTGTTTCTTCTCTGTGAGTGCTGAGACCCTGGGGTGGGGGTGGCAGTGATGGATGCCCAGGATAGGCAAAGGGGACAAGCTGATCCAGACTGATTTGCACCACAGTGGAGCCCGGGGCTCTTTGATTTCACACTCTGCCTCAGGCCAGAGCGATTCCGCCCGTGTCATCATTATGCTCATCAAGGGAGGCTTTGTCTTCCCCTGATCGGCCTAATTGCTCTTCTCATTTGGACAGCCCTGGAGTCATTTAGTAATGAAAATCGCCACGTGCTAATACGGCATCAGGAGCTCACCTGCTTGTTGGTGTGGAGAGAGGAAGAGGCCCAGCTTGTCATTACAGGTGCAGAGCCTCGCTGAGCTGTTGCTGTGCAATTACCGTCCAACAGCCTGGAAATTACAGTCTGGTTACAGTGGCTGCTAATGAGGACTAATTGCATGGCCACAGAGCTGCCCTGGACACTTAAAACAAATGGCCGCTGTGGGAATGGGGCAGTGGACAGGGAAAACCCCATGAATTCTTGAAACAGGGAAAGGCTGGTTGGGGTTGGGAAGGGCTCAGCTATGGGCTTCTGGGCATCAAAGTTTCATTTCCCAACTAATGTAATCAAACTAGAGTTTCATGATGACATTGACCCATCCATCCCCCATCCATCTAGCTACCTACCCATCCCCCCACCACCCATCCACCATCCATCCAGGCATTCCTTGTCCATCTTCCCCTCATCTATCCACCCTCCATCCTTCCTCTTTCCATCTATCTTCCTCTGCATGTTTTTTTCACCTGTTAACCCAGACATGCACCCATGATTTATCTATCCATCCTTCTCTCCATCTACCCATCCATTCATCCATCTATCATGCGATCATCTGTCTCTCCATCCATCCAACAAACTTCTTCCCATTATTGCTTCATAAAAGGTCTGCAGTTGATGCTGCAAGTCAAGGATGAGTTGAGTGATTCTGCACACAAGAAAATATAATAGACACAATAAATACTTTTGAATAAACAAAAAAGAGTAAATATTTTCTCAATAAAGAGATGACTATTGCAGAGATTCAGGATAAGGAAAGGGGCATGGTAGGTATGAGGACAGAGAGGTATAAAGCGTTGTCCATCTCAGTCACACATGCATGTGAGCCTGTGTTTGAGTGTGGTAACTTCATCTGCTTGAGCCTCAATTTCCCTACCCATAAAATGGGGATAAAAATACCTGCTACCCCACAAGGTTGTTACGTGGATTGCCTAAAATACTACATGGAAAGTTCTTAGAACAACATCTGATATATAGGAAGCACATAAATTACTAGATGTGTGTGCTGCTTTCCTTGACATTCCTAGGGCAGGGGACCCCAACCTCTGGGATCTAATGCCTGATGATCTGAGGTGGAGTTGACATAATGATAATAGAAACAAAGTACACAAAAATTTCTAATGCACTTGAATCATCTTAAAACCATGCCCCCTACCCTCCCTTGCCCCGTCCTTGGGAAAATGTTCTTCCTTGAAACCAGTCCCTGGTGCCAGAAAGATTGATGACTGCTGCTCTAGGAAACTACCCTCTACTATGGTTTCTGCTCCTTGCTAGGTTTTCTGCCCACCCTGTTCCACCTTGTTCAGATGCTAAGTCGTGTCTGACTCTTTGCAACTCCATGGACTGCAGCACGCCATGCTTCCCTGTCCTTCACCATTTCCCAGAGTTTGCTCAAACTCATGTCCATTGATGCCATCCAACCATCTCATCCTCTTCGTCCCCTTCTCCTCCTGCCTTCAATCTTTCCCGACATCAGGGTTTTTTCCAGTGAGTTGGCACTTCACATCAGGTGGTCAAAGTATTGGAGCTTCAGCATCAGTCCTTCCAATGAATATTCAAAGTTGGTTTCCTTTAGGATTGACTGGTTTGATCTCTTTGCTGTCCAAGGGACTCTCAAGTCTTCTCCAGCACCACAGTTTGAAAGCATCAATTCTTTGGTGCTCAGCCTTCTTTATGGTCCAGTTCTCACATCCTTACATCACTATTGGAAAAACCATAGCTTTGACTATATGGATGGACCTTTGTCAGCAAAGTGATGTATCTGCTTTTTAATACGCTGTCTAGGTTTGTCATACTCTTACTCTACCTAGAAAGAGAAAGAGGTCATCCTAGAAATTAGAATCTCATGTAGAGCTTGTGGGCTTCCCTGGTGGCTCCGATGGTAAAGAATCCACCTGAAATGCAGGAGACCCGGCTTTGATCCCTGGGTTGGGAAGATCCCCTGGAGAAAGGAATGTCTGCCTACTCCAATATTCTTGCCTAGAGAATCCCATGGACAGAGGAATCTGGCAGGCTACAGTCCATGGGGTCTAGAGAGTTGGCCACGACTGAAGTGACTTGGCAGGCATGCACGTAGATGCTTGTGACATAAGGGTGGTCTTGGGATTTGGGGAATGTTAATTATTTCCCCTGTGGTTGGAGCCCAGGGAGTGAGGGGCAGTGGCCAGCGGAAGATGGTAGGGTCAGGGCTACAATAGTCTGGGAAGAGCTGAGAGTTTTGGGGTTTGCTGAGGGGGAAGACAGTGAGCTGTTGAAAGATGTTCTACCAGTGATTTGAATTTATAAAGTGTTACTCTGCATGAGGAATTGATTATTGTTCATCGATTATTATCCATGGATTACTAATTGGAGGGCCATCTGGTCGTAGTGATTCAAGGACAGAGGCTGGATGAGAACTGGTCCTGGGGTCGTTGCTGGTCCCAGCTGCTAGATCCCAGGTCCCAGACTTCCCCACTATTGTTCTCTGGCCTGGGGCTCCAGGCTAGGGAAGGAATTGTGCTGGGGTTCTTCTGTCAGGGTCAGTGCAAGGGTCTACAGGTCCCCATGTTCTCCCCCAGGCCTCCCCCTGTCACACACACACTCACGGACCTCTACTAAGTAGCCATTTCAGGTGTTCTTACATGCTCCCAGTGACAAAGACATCCCTCCTTCCTGAGGTAGCCTGCTTCCTCTCCAGCCGCCTCTGCCAAAGTCCTTTGTGAGATTAAAAGTTCAAACCTATCTCTTCATGGGTTCTCATTATTCACCCTCGCCCTGCTCCTGAGGGGCAGAAACGGATTTCAATGGCAGCCATGGACACGGCTCATCGGGGGCCAGGATACAGGCTTGGCTTGTGGGCGGGGTCAGTGTGTGGCCAGGTCAGCACTCAGGCTCCAGCAGGGCTCAGGGTGGGCCTTTCCCAGGAAGGTATGGAGTGGACTGACTGTTGAGCTGACAGCCCCTGTCCCCGCTGCCTCCCTGAGGCACTGTCTGGGGTAGTCTGCTCCATGGATGCTGGGTTTACCGTGGGCTTTCCACCAACAGAATGTGTTGGAGATGACGTACTTGCCTTTACAGGCCTGGCAGCTTCTGCTGTTGCCTGATGAATGAGGAGCGGCCACACGGAGAAGGTGGAGAAGCCACCTCGGATGTTCCAGCCCCGCGTGGGCTCGCCTCTGAGTGCAGCCACGCTGGTGGCTAAACCACATGGAGCAGAACTGGCCATCGGGGCTCATCTTCCCACGGCATCAGAAGAAATAATACCAGTGTTATTCTTGGTATTGCTTTAAGCCATCAAGAATTGGAGTGGTTGGAATGCATCCATGGATAACAGGTACCGGGGTCCCAGGAAGCACTTCCTGTCCACTCCAGGACACAGTGAAGTCCCAACTATAACCACCGAGCCTCAGTTCAAATCAGACCTTCATGATTTCGGCATGACCCCATTCCTGTGTGACATCACTGCTGTCATAGGCTCGGTTTCGCCATCTGTAAAGTGGAGAGAATTCAATGTACTGATTTCATCTCTTTCAGCTCTTCTTTGCTGAAACCAAGGGATTCTGCATGAGACAATGGCCTCTCCACTCCCAGGAGGCCACTTCTCGGGGGAGGTTCTCACATCCAGGGTCTCACTGCCCATTTAACAACCTGGTACCAGTCTTTCTGACCCATCCACCTGCAATCACACACTTCTGCTCCAGCTATGTGAAATTCACCCCAGTGGTCCAAGTGACCTCTGGAACAGGGCTGTGTCCTGTGGTGGACCCTTGGCTAACTGGGTGTGTCACACCAAAGAGCGCAAAACCAACCCTACTGTCTCCGCTTCCTTGTTCCTCGTTAGATTTTGGGCAAAGAGTGATTCACTTAAAAGGGGAGATGGGAGCAGGCAGTGGTGTTTGGAGCAACTGATCATGTGACAGCCCTCTCCCTGTTTTATTATGCTCTCAGAAAGAAAACTTGATGTTTTGTTTGAATAATCACGCCTGAAAGAGTCTGTGACTCAAACTTTCCAGCCAGTTTCTCCAAATGGAAACTTGTAAACTTTTCCTTTAGGATCTTCAAAAGATGCTTTTAGAGTTAACACGATGTCAACTTTGGAGGCAGCCAGGAAGGGGAGGAAGGAGTCAGCTCAGTCGGGAGCCAGGGCTCAAACCACAGAAGAGAGGGTCAGAAGCCTGGGCCCCACCTGTGGAACCCTTCAGAGCTCTCTCTGGGTTGAGGAAACAGATGTCACTGCGCCCTGCAGGTGGCTGTGGCAAGATAAAGAGCTGGCAGACAGAGGCCGCGCAGTCGGGCAGAAACATGTAGAAGTCTGAGCTGTCCAGGGAAGGGAGTGGGCTGCCTTGGGAGGCTTGTCGTCTCCAGGAGAAGAGGACACCGAGATCCAGAGAGGAGACGCGTCTTCCCAAGGTCACCCAGCTGGGCAGCTGGGACTAGGCACAGCTGCCGACAGCCTAGGAAGGTGGGCAGAGGGTGTTCTTTCCCGGCTAGTGTGTGTGTGTCAGGCAGGCAGGTGGAGAGATTCCTTTCCCTCTGATGCCTTCTCCTCAATGGTGAAAGGAAATAGGGCTGAATTCGAAGCTCTTTTTTGACCTCCAAGCAAGTGGAACGCACCTGATGAGCCTCTTCAATATTTATTTTCCCAAAGGACTCGAACAATTCTGAAGAGACATAATATTACGTTTCTTAGAAATTTCCCTGAATACATATTTATCAGGGAAACCTGCATAAGCTAAAAAGGGCTCAGATCTACTTATTTATGTATTCAGTCATCTCCAGAGTGTGGGCTCTGCCGGCGTTAACGAGAAGAGACAGTAATTAGATTGCACTGGACCTGAGCCCCAGCTCCAAGGCCAGGAAGGGGGCCTGGCTGCCAGGCAGTGTTCTGAGATCCCCACCCTCAGGATGCTTGTCCTTCAGGTTTGTGCCTCTGGGGATCTGTGGATCTCAAACTTGGCTGTGTATTGGAATCATCTGGGAAGTTAAAAAAAAACCCAAAACTGATGCTTATATCCTTTTCATTCTGATTTAATTTTTCCTGGGGCAGCCTTGGCATTTGGGACTTTTACAAACTCCCTGGGTGATCTATTGTGTAGCAAAATTTGAGAACCACTGATTTTGTGAACCTGTAGACCAGGCTACACTCATGCGTCATCCTTTCTTCTCCACTAGTTTTTATCAAAAATGGGCTGTGCTGATGGAAGGGGAGAGCTCAGGGCTGGGAGTCATGGGTGAGGCCAGCTTCATGGACCTGTGACCCGGGCAGTGACAGAGGGGCCCATGCTAAATACTCTGCTGAATCTGTCTTGAAATTCCTAATTACTTTTTAACAAAGGCAACTTACATCACATTTTACATTAGTGTTAGTCGCTCAGTCATGTCTGGCTCTTTGGGACCCCATGGACTGTAGCCTACCATGGAATTTTCCAGGCAAGAATACTAGAGTGAATAGCCATTCCCTTCTCCAGGGGATCTTCCCTACCCAGGGATCAAACCTGCACCTCCTGCATTGCAGGCAGATTCTTTACCATCTGAGCCACCAGGGAAGCCCTTCATTTTGCACTGGGCCCTGCAAATTGTGTAGCTGATCCTAAGTGGGCGACCTGGTCCTAGCCACGTCTCTGGTTGTATACCTACTTGCTATGCAATGTTGAAATAAGTCTTTCTTTGTCTCTGAATCTCCCAGAGACAAAAACCCATTTGTAGAATAGAAATCAATCAGCCACAAGGACTTTCTAGTACCTTCTCTGTCTGTTAGCACACGCATTCACACAAGGCCACCTAAGAAAATAATTGAGCTGCCTTCCATCCAACACAGTAATATCACATAATGGCTGGTTGTTTCCAAAATCACACATTGTTTGATTGAATTCAGTTGGGCTCTTCTGCACTGTCCCAAACAGGTGTGTGTGCTTAGAACCTACTAAGGGACAACATGTGTGAACGTTCCTTTTCTCACTCCCTTCCTTCTATGGTTAAAGACAATTTCTGCTTTGCCCATTCAGTTTCCTGGCAACCCTGCCTACTAAGTAGAGCTCTGCCTTTCCAGCTACTTCCTCACTCGTCTTTTCTAAGGCAGAGATGGAGCCAGGTAGAAAGGCTGGGGACTGCAGAGGGAAAGGCAGCAGATTTGCACCAGAAAGGGATGAACTGTTCCCAGGAGAAAAAGAACTCAGGCTGAGAAGGAGCGGGTTGGAAGGGAAGGAAACATTTTACACTGAGATTTAGAATGAGGGAAAGAAAAAGTATTTGAGGGCTAGCTGCCGGATATGTGGATATTGAGTATGGCAGCTGGAGGAGAAAGAATTGTTAAACTACTTTGCTGTGCACTGAGCATATATTCTGACCTCCCAGAATGCATGTACACATTTTCCCTTTAGAGATTTCTCAAGAGGGTAAGCATAATTTGCTGTTGCTTTCAGGTATATTTTTATGTCTGGCTACAGATTCCTTGAACCCATTTGTGCAGACTGGTCCATCTGGGACCCCAATTACATTTGGAATACACTGGTAAGCCAGGGTTGAGTGGAAGTGACAGCAGATATGAGCTGGGAAATCCTTCATTTAGTGCAGGCGCTTTATAGACTCATGAGCTCTTGGGGTGGGAAAAGATCTTAAAAATGGTCTTATTAAGCCCCTCTCCTGTTTGAAATTTCTAGAGCATCTCTACCAAGTCCACTCTCTGCTTACATACTTCCTGAGAAAAGGAATACAGAAATGCACTGCCTCCAGGGAAGGCTTACTCTTTGTATCAGTTCAGTTCAGTTCAGTTGCTCAGTCATGTCCGACTCTTTGCGACCCCATGAATCACAGCATGCCAAACTTTCCTGTCCATCACCAACTCCCGGAGTTCACTCAAACTCATGTCCACTGAGTTAGTGATGCCATCCAGCCATCTCATCCTCTGTCGTCCCCTTCTTTTCCTGTCCCCAATCCCTCCCAGAATCAGGGTCTTTTCCAATGAGTCAACTCTTCCCATCAGGTGGCCAAAGTATTGGAGTTTCAGCTTCAACATCAGTCCTTCCAATGAACACCCAGGACTGATCTCCTTTAGGATGGACTGGTTGGATCTCCTTGCAGCCCAAGGGACTCTCTAGAGTCTTCAACACTACAGTTCAAAAGCATCAGTTCTTCGGCGTTCAGCTTTCTTCACAGTCCAACTCTCACATCCATACATGACCACAGGAAAAACCACAGCCTTGAATAGACGGTCCTTTGTTGGCAAATGTAATATCTCTGCCTTTCAATATGTTATCTAGGTTGGTCACAACCTTCCTTCCGAGGAGTAAGCATCTTTTAATTTCATGACTGCAATCACCATCTGCAGTGATAATCGATAGATCTAATCATTAGGACAATCTGTCTACATTCTCAAAAACTATTATCTTATTTTTATAACAAAAAAACAATGTTGCAATCTCACTGGGCATCACCCTGCTGGGTCTTAGGGCTTCCCTGGTAGCTCAGATGGTAAAGAATCTGTCTGAAATGCACGAGATGCAGGTTTGATCCCAGTTGGGAAGATCCCCTGCAGAAGGGAATGGCTACTCACTTTAGTATTCTTACCTGGAGAATCCTATGGACAGAGGAGCTTAGCAGGCTACAGTCCGTAGTCGGTCACACAGAGTTGGACGCGACAGAAGCAACTGAGCACACGTGCACTCTGTATATGCGGGGGCTTCCCAGGTAGTGCAGTTGGTAAAGAATCTGCTACCAATGCAGGAGACACAGGAGATACAAGTTTGATCCCTCGGTTGGGAAGATCCCCGGAGGAGGAAATGGCAACCCCCTCCAGTATTCTTGCCTCAAAAATTCCATGAACGGAGGAGACTATCACGCTATAGTCCATGGGATCAAAAAGAGTCGGACACGACTGAATGACTAAACACTATCACATTTTAAAATGTTCTAATTATTTGAAGGAGTAATTCTACTTCTGGGAAATCTGCAGTGACTCATACACAAAAACAGATATCAGAGATGATTTCCTGTGATAGTGAAAATTTGAAGCAGTTAAAATGCATATTCACAGGGGATTGTTTATCCCACATCACCAACTCAATGGACATTAGTTTGAGCAAACTCCAGGAGATAGTGAAGGACGGCGAAGCTTGGCATGCTGCAGTCCATGGGGTTGCAAAGAGTTGGACACGACTTAGTCACTGAATAACAATCCCTACTTCCGAGTGATACAGATGTGTGTTACTAATGTGGCAACATTTCCAAGGCATATTAAGGAAAAAAGTAAGTTGCAGATAATAAGGGATGAATGGACTCCTGTATTTACAGATTTCCCCCATTTCCCCAAAGTAGAGAGTTCCTATGAAGCCTTCCGTAAGCTAAAATGACATAAACTGAAGAGGCAGTTACCTTAGAACATATCTTGCTAACGAATGTACAAAATACATCAAGGGAATGCATAGATTGCTCACGGACATAGTTCAAAGTTCTGCTGGCTTGATACTGAGATGCTGAGTGCAGTTCCCAGGGAAGGAGGTTGATGGTGTAGCTCTTACTGCTCTGAGCGAGCGGCCTCTTTAATAGCTGGCTGAAGAACAAATGCTCTATGCTGTTTTGGTTTTTCACTTTTAGTTTTTTTTTTTTATAAAAGTGAAAATCCCCTTCAGATTTTATAGGTCTTTCCTAAAAGAAAAGTGGTGTAAAGCAAACCTTCAAAAAGTGGGGGATATCAACATGTATTTTTTTAAAAAACAGCAAAGCTTCATACATATATAGGAGCAAGAATTAAAGATATGAAAATTCATATAAAAATGTTACACACAAAATTGCATTAGGGAAATGCAGACCAAAACCACAATGAGATACTACTTCACTCCCCTGACAATGGCTATGACTGAAAAAATGGAAAATAAGAAGTGTCGGTGAAGACGTGGAGAAAGAGAAACCCTGGTTCACTGCTGGTGGAGATGCAAAATGGTGCAATTACTTGGGAAAACAGTCTGGCAGTTCCTCAAAAAGTAAAACAGAGTTACTATATAATCCAGCAATCCCACTCCTAGGTGCATACCCATGCAAAATGGAAACATACACCAAAATGTGTACAGGCGTGTTCAGGGCAGCAGTATTGGCAACAGGCCCAAAGTGGAAGCAACCCAAGTGTTCATCAGCTGATGAATCTATGGATAAACTGTGATATCTACACAGCGGCATATTATCTGGCAATATATAGAACTGAGGTACTCATTCATGTTATACTGTGAATGAACTTTGAAAACATTATGCTAAGTTGAAGAAGGCAGTTGCCAAGGATCACATATTGTTCACTTATATGAAATAGCCAGAAACAGCAAATCTATGGGGACAGAAATTAGATCAGAGTTACTTAGGGCTATGGTTGGAGGGAAGGGTGGGCTGGGGAATGACTGCTAATGGTCATATAAAAATGTTCTAAAATTAGATTGTAGTGATGGTTGCATGACTCTCTGAATATAATAAAACCACTGAACTGAACACATTATATGGTGTATTGTATGGCACGTGAATTACATCCCAATAAACTCTTCTGTGAAAATGCTAACAGTGTTTAGAGCAGGGGGAGGGTGCTGAGTGAGGAGCAGGGAGTGAAATGCTTGCCCTGTCCTGGTGATTTATTTCCAGGAACAAAGCATGGCCATCAATAGGCACTCATGGAGGCTCTTAAGCATATGGCTACTGGACTCCCAGCCCTCTGACAAAGCAGGCAATGTCAATTCTGTCCCTTCTCCACCTCTGGGGCCAATGGCTGATCCTCCAGGGGCCATCCGAGCCCCAGGTGTGGCAGTACACACAGAGGGTAATACTGCCTCTCATGCTGGCCTCTGGTGGCCAGGAGCGGACCAGGGCCCCTCATAGACTCTCCAGTGACTCAAGGGGATGAGCTCTGTTTAGCCTTCCCATTTCTGGGGTTTCCCATCTCAGAGAGGGCTGTGAAAAGGGTTCTGAGCTCCGCAGGGATTTAGTTGATGAAGACTAAAAACTCAAGATGCTGTGTTTGACTGGGATGATGCAAACAGAGAGGCCAGGGGGGCCCTCCCCATCCTACGGCAGACAGAGGCCAGCTTGGCCAGGGCAGGACCAGGGGCCAACAGAGGTCAGTGCAGCTGGGTACCTCTGTTAGCCGAAGCCCTTTCAAATCCCGCTTCCCTACACCCCCAGGAACCCAGGCGCATCTGTCTCATTTGCCTGGCTCAGAACTGCAGACCCCACAGCACGGCACCCTGGTATACCCATGCTTACATGCCCTGGAAACCACGAAAGCACAAAGGCACCCAGATCCACGCCCAGAGGCATGAGCAGGACCTCCGCAGGTCAAATGCACATAGACACCAGACACGCAGGCACGCAAATGGAACAATGGACACTGGAACGTTGAAGAGGGCGAGAAGATGGTTAGCCATAAGCAGGAAAGGCCTTCGGGTTGTTCACCCGGCTGCCAAAGGCCCGTCCAGAACAGCGGAGGCACTCCTGAAACAGTCTGGGTCAGGGGCTCCCCTCTGTGTCATCTCCCTGGCCCTTCCTCTTCCCCCTGCAGTCCCTGGGCCTCTCTCTAGTACATGATCCGTCCTACTGCACTGGGACTGTGGGTTTCCTTGTTTGCTTCCTTCTCTGGATGCATAATCCTCAAAGGTAGGAACTGTGCTGGTGTATCTCTGAGTCCTCAGCACTTGTCAAGTGTGCGGTGTGCAGTAAAGGGTTAATGCGTGATGCTTTTAATAAAGGAATACATGAATGGAGTAATCCGAGTGTATATTTGTTAGGGAAAGCATTCAACCTTCCTAACTATCAAAGAAATGCAAATTAGAATGAGATTCAATTTTACACCTATTAATTTAGCATGCATTAAGAAATATAATTATCACACCCAGGACTGACCCAGTTGAGGTATAATCATGAACCACAATGCTGGTGGCGGTGTATGAACTGGATGTTTCTCTTTGGGAAGCAATTTCATAATCTGTATCAAGACAGATTATGTAGCTTAGACAGTAAAGAATCTGCCTGCAATGCAGGAGCCCCCAGTGCAATCCCTGGGTTGGGAAGATCCCCTGGAGAAAGGAATGGCAACCCACTGTAGTATTCTTGCCTGGAGAAGCCCATGGACAGAGGAGCCTGGTGGGCTACTGTCCGTGGGGTAGGAGAGTCGGACACGACTGAGCAACTAACATTACTACTCAAGAGTCCTTAAAAAGTTTACATGCTTGGGGCAGTGACGCTACTCCTGGGAATTTATCCAAAAGAAATTATCAGAAAGAAAAAGGATATTTATGAACACGAAGCCCTGATTTCAGAATCCCAAACTGGGACATATGTTTTGACACATTCTATTTGAGGACAGATGAGAAGAATATTCCAGAAAACTGAGGACAAAGCTGACCACGACTGAATTGGAAACAGCAATGGTGGGAATATACACTCCCTGATTGGCAGGGACGTTGTATGCGTCTCTTGCTGTTGTCTCCCGTTCCTAACTAGGAGCCCCGTACACAGCAAGGTAATACTGCCAAATAGAATAATAAATAATGGTTGAGTAATCTATGCCATACTGTGTTTAACCACTATAGACGTTATTGAATATTTATTTAACCACATGTATATTAAATATATATGCATATACATTTCACTATTACACACATGCATTCTGGAGAGAATGCTCTGTAGCCATTAAAAGTGATTAGTAGGCAGATGCGTTGCTCTATGACACAGGGAGCTCAATCCAGCGCTCTGTGACAACCTAGACGGGTGGGATGGGTGGGAGATAGGAAGGAGGTCCAGGAGTGAGGGGACATATGTATACCTATGGCTGATTCATGTTGCTGTATGGCAGAAACAAGCACAATATTATAAAGAAATTACCTTCCAATAAATTTTTTTAAACAAAGTGATTAATATGCAGATGTGTTTAAGATGCAATATTATAAAGATAGAACTTCCTATTCTGCATGAGAAGGACGTATATGCTAGAGAGGGAGGTTCACTTGAAGACAGGGTTGTTCGCGGCCAAGAACAGGAGTTGGTGAACAGGAGTTGGAGAATCCCCACGGACAGAGGAGCCTGGCAGGCTATAGTCCATGGGGTCGCAAAGAGCTGGACACAACTGAGCGACTAAGCACATGCTTGCATATGGGAGTAGTTCCCTGACTATGGAAGGACCCCGGGCCCCCTGCATTGGGATCACGGAGTCTTAACCTCTCACTTAAGTCGTGTCCGACTCTGTGCGACCCCATAGAAGGCAGCCCACCAGGCTCCCCCGTCCCTGGGATTCTCCAGGCAAGAACACTGGAGTGGGTTGCCATTTCCTTCTCCAAGTGTATGAAAGTGAAATGTGAAAGGGAAGTCACTCAGTCGTGTCCGACTCTTCGCGACCCCATGGACTGCAGCCTACCAGGCTCCTCCGTCCATGGGACTTTGCAGGCAAGAGTACTGGAGTGGGGTGCCATCGCCTTCTCTGGGACCACCAGAGAAGTCCCAAAATATCACAATTTTAAATAGAAACAGTGGGTTGTTTTGTGATGCTACATTACTTTGCAACCAGAAGAGGTGATTCTGATCAGTCCACCTGGCTGACACTCCCTCACCCTGGGCTTATGAAGATTGGTGTGTGTGTGTGTGTGTGTGTGTGTGTGTGTGTGTGTGTGTGTGTGTGTGAAAGTTGCTCAGTTGTATCTGACTCTTTGCAACCCCACGGACTGTAGCCTGCCAAGCTCCTCTGTCCTTGGAATTCTCTAGGCAAAAATGCTGGAGTGGGTAGCCAGTCCCTTCTCCAGGGGATCTTCCTAACCCAGGGATCTTACTCGGGTCTCCTGCACTGCAGGCAGATTCTTCACCATCTGAGCCACCAGGGAAGCCCGTGAAGATTGGTAATGGCACGCGAATGTATTGGGTCACACGGGCTTTATCTACAGTTGTGTTACAGGATTGCAGAGCTCTTACTAGCTTTTCCCACTTAGTTTGAAGGGGGAACAGTTTGATAAATGTACGTAGGGGTGCACTTTTTTCTCTGCTTCAGACTTCAGTGTGACTGGACTTGGACGGAAGTTGGAGTCCTGAGGTCCTGAGGGTCTGGAGGTGTCAAGAGCTCAGCGGGTGAGGCATTTGGGGGGGTGGGAGGGAGGAAAGTGGTGTTGGATAGAGGTGTATTCCCACAGGGGTTTCTCCAAGCTTCTCTAGAAATAAACACGCCATGTTTTCCCAGACACACACATATATATTTTGTTGTCGTGAGTAAGGTAGTGTTTTGTTTTTAAAAGGTCAGTGCGTCTGCTTTTACTTTTCGTAGGTGTGTATTTTCTCAGAGGATGGATGCTAAATGATTGATTACAGTTCTATGAGAGTCTTTGAGTTTACTTTGTTGGTAAAGGGTCTTGTAGTGAAACTGTTGAGTGCTGGGAATTGAACACCGAGGGTGGGTGTGGACGGGGGAGGAGGGGCATCACACCCTATAGGCAGGGCTCAGAGTCTGGGACTGGACCCTGGGGACTCAGACACTTCTGGAGTACCTGTAGCCAGGAGTCCCAAGTGTGCTGGTGGGATGGTGGGAAAGACAGTCATGTTAGACCAGATTTGCTTTTTTTCTGTCTCTGTCTGCATCTCTTGGGATGCAGACATCCCAAGATGGCTCATAAGGTACCTGGAAGTTGGAAGAGTTTAGGTCCTGATAAGGGCGTCTCCGATGGCTCAGTGGTTAAGAATCTGTCTGCAATGCAGGTGCCACAGGAGACTTGAGTTTGATCGCTGGGTCAGGAAGATCCTTTGGAGAAGGAAATGCATGGAGAATTCCATGGACAGAGGAGCCTGGCAGGCTCTAGTCCATGGGGTCACAGAGAGTCGGACATGATTGAATGACTGAGCACACACATTGGAAAGAAAGCAGGAATCTTCTTTCTCACTAAGCCCACTCCATGGCCCCAGGCCTCTCAGAACCCTGAGGGAGACAGTTCTGGGCAGGGTGACTACAGATCCCGGGAGGCATGAGCAGCCCACTGGGACACAAATTCTGAGTTAGCTCCTCTAGAGGAAGTTGAGAATCAATGAACAGGTGTCATTTCCTATGGAAATGTCATCTCCATTTCAAAGAAGATGAAACTGAGGGTCAGGGAATTTATGTGTCATGCCCAAAGTCTCAGCCAGGAAGTGGCAGCCCTGGAATTTTAACCCATGTGGTTCCTCACCTTTGGGAAGGCACATGCTGGTACCCGGGCAGGGAGCGGGGCGTCAAGTCCCCAAGGTGGTGAACATCCATCTGTTTGAGAATAACCCAGATCTCTCAGGGGATTGCTTGCAACCACAGGTGGTGTCTTACAGGTGATTTTCACGCTTCATAAAAAGAGAATTTGTAGGATTTATAAAATTTTATGTGATTTATGAGACCTGTTAAATATATGAGGGAGCCGGCAGGGCTCATGGATCCCTCTGCTCTCTCTAGTTTGGATAGTTGGCAGTTGGCCCTTTATCAAAGGCTGTTCTGCACCCAGCTCTGGGCCCTGGGCCTCTGGAAGTCCTGACCTGGTGCTGATGACCCAGCTGCTGCTCCCAGGCTCCCAGCTCAGAGGTGGCCCCACTGGTCCCTAAACCAGAAACACAGGCACTTCCTAAGCCTCCCTTCTCCCTCATCCCCCGTATTTGATCACCACACCCTATTCTTTGTCCCCCAAACCTCTCTGGACTCTTCCCTTTTTCTGTCCACCATTGCTAATAGTCACATCATTTCTTGCCTGGACCATCACTTGCGCCTCTTGCCAACATGAGACTCTTGCTCCCAGGTCACCTGCAGCATCAAGTTCCAGCTCCCAGGGCTGGCACCCAGGGACTTTCAGCAATGGTCCTGCTGCTGTCAGCAGCTCTCCTCTCCAGCTGTCCTCCCCAACTGCCTGTTCTGCCCCAGTCACCCATCAGATGCGCTTGCCTAACAATCCCACGTTGTTTCCATAACTCTTGACTTTTCCAGATGTTGCTGTCTCCCTCTAGAAATGACATCCCGATTTCTGGAGAACTCCTCTCCATCCTTCAAAACCGGTTCTTGAGACACCGCTTCTCTGAAGTACTGCTTGACTTGCCTTGGGCGTAAGCATTCCGTCTTCTTTGTCCTGTACCTTAGCACAAAGCGCACTTCACCCTGACCATTTGTGTGCAAATTTGTCTTCTCCATAGTCCCTGAGGTCTTGGAAGAGTGGCCAAGTTTCTCCTTCTCTTTCCCTTTCCTTCTCTCTCCTTTTTCCTTTTCTCCCCATCTTCCATTTTCTCTCTTCCCCCGGCCCCTCCTTCCCCTTCATCTTCACCTTCCATCCATCTCGTCTTTCCTGAGTGCTCACGGGTGTGCTAAGTTCTGTGCCAGGTTTGTAGAGAAGCTCCAAAACCAGGTTCTTGTTCTGTGGGGGCCGGCTTCTCTTTGCAGCCTGTTACATCATGCAGTCCCCCTCAGAGGCGACGTCCCACAGGCAAGCCTTCACTCCAGTGGAGCTCAGTTTCCTGGGTCTGCAGAACATAACCTGGTAGTCAAGTAAAGCAGGACAACCATGGGGAGGAAGAGGACTGGCATCTGGAGAGAACAGGACTGGCATCGAGAGCTATGTTCAGGGTGGAGTAGGGCTACTGATCGAGTGGATGGCAAGGTTTCCTGAAGAGGAAACATTTGAACTGACCCCTGAATGATGAGAGGGATTCAGCTATGTCAGCAGGGCAGGAGAGAGACACTCCAGGTTGAGGGAACAGCTGGGGTAGGACTATGCCTGGGGCACTGAAGGAATAGTGGCTGGAGAGAAGTGAGCAGGAGAGGGAGGTGAGGCTTTGGGTGGTGAGAGGGCAGGTAGCAGGGGCCCAGTGAATAGATGTTGGATGAAACTGAAATGTAAGGCAAGCTCTGGGCTCACTGGGGAGACTTCTGGCTGGTTGCCCCACCTCACCAGGCTCTGGTCTCTAATCTGTACCCTAAGGGGACCCTCATGCAGTCAAGGATGGTCCTGGAGTCACTCACTCCATGCCAGGCACCATGGCAGCGTAGGTGATACAGGAATGAACCAGACCACGTCCCTATTCTCCTGGCTCTTACAGTCCAGGGGTTGCGGGGGTGGTAGGTCTAGGTCCCGGCATGGCTCACGGTGATCCAGGGAAACACTGTCCTTAGGACTCAACTTCTCCCTGCTGAGGCTGTTTTCAGCCGTGCATTCTCTTCCTGTTATTTTCTTCTCTGACTTTTGATCCCTGCTTACTCATTGGCAGGATCCACCACCAGCAGGCAGATTCCTAGAAGCCCGGCACTCACCTCTTCTGTTTGCCTCTGTCTTATCTCCAGTGCCGAGCACGTAGCAGCGCTCTGAGTGAACGATGGTGGTTTGCTCTGCTTTTTTCCTTTCTGGTGATTAATATGCGTGGATTTCTCTTCAAAGAGCAGATCGTGTCAAACTCACAGAGCGCCGGACTCTGGCGTGGCTCAGAACTCATTATCTTCCAGCCGCAAGTGGAGAGATTCTTGGACAGAAATTTAAACAAACGCTCGAGCTCCCGCTTTGACCTAGCTAACCTTCCGGTGAGTTCAGAGTCATAAGCCATTATTGTCTCCGCAGGCGGGGAGCTCCTTGGATGCCTCTTGGCACCTGGCACATCCGCTTGAATTAGGAGCTCTGTCCCCAGATCTGATGCTGGGCCAGGACTGAAGGAATTGACTTCCCTCTGCTAGGCTGCTCTTGGTGTCTGTAAGGGTGTTCTCAGACCACAGGCACGCATTCTGAATCACAGTTTCTTCACTTTCAGAGCCCCCAGAGAACCAATGAATGAAAAGGACTGGCCCAGGGTCACCCTGAGGTCAGTTGGCAGAGCCTGGGCTACAGCCTGGTCCCTAGACTCATGGCCCAGGGCTGCCCCATCACTCTGGCCTGGCCCTGGGCATCCGAGACTATTTCCCAACCCTCCCATCGGTAGTGATTCAGCGCCCCTCCCTGCCACTTGATAGCTGTGGAACCTCGTGAAATTAACTCATGAAAAATCCTCTTCCTCCCGCACTTTTGAAAAGTTGTGGCAGATACCCCAAATAAAATTTACCATCTCAGCCATTTTTAAGTGTAAAGTTCAGGAGCATTAAATTCATTCATATTGTCATGCAACCATTACCACCCTCCATCTCCCCTGCTTTTTTCATCCTGCAAAATGGAAACTCTGGAAATTTTACTCAGTGCTTCCTTCAATGTTAAATGTGAATAATGATGATGATGGTGGTGACGATGATAGTGGTGGTGGTGAGGATGATGGTGATAGCTGGCACACGTACTAGTGAGAGTGAGCAGGACAGCCAATGTGGGGTTCAAATCCAGAAGCTGTTCGGAAGTTGCTTTAAAGGCTTACTCTGTGTAACAACAAAACGGAACAAAAGCGGCAATGGTGGGGAGCAGGCATGATATTTTCAAGGTTCACTCACATTGCAGCCTTCATCAGTTCCCCATTCCTTTTCTTATATTATGGTCAAGTATGCATTCCTGGGTGTTCATTGGAAGGACTGATGCTGAAGCTGAAACTCCAGTACTGTGGCCACCTGATGGGAAGAGTTGACTCATTGGAAAAGACCCTGATGCTGGGAGGGACTGGGGGCAGGAGGAGAAGGGGACGACAGAGGAGGAGATGGCTGGATGGCGTCACCGACTCGATGGACATGAGTGTGGGTGAACTCTGGGAGTTGGTGATGGACAGGGAGGCCTGGCGTGCTGCGATTCATCGGGTCACAAAGAGTCAGACACGACTGAGCGACTGAACTGAACTGAACTGACTGACGAATAACAAAACTCGCCTCAACCGTTCTCAAGGTGCTAGATGCATGCACGTTGTTTGCGACCTTACCGCCATGACACCTCCATCAGCTTCTCTAGAAATTTTTCATCTTCTCCAACTGAAATTCTGTCCTCATTGACCAGTAACTCCCCCACTTGCCTTTCTACTTCCAGTCTCTCTGAAACTCCATCCCTTTTTATGGCTGAGTAATATTCCAGTGTATGGAAATACGACATTTTATTTATCTGTTCATCCACTGAGGGACATATGGTTTGTTTCCACTGTGAATATTGCTGCTATGAATATGGGTGTGCAAATGTTCATTTGATGCCACAACATGGATGAACCTCAACAGCATTACGTTCCATAAAAGAAGCCAGACACAAAAGGCTACACGTTGTATGAACTGATTTAGACTCTATATCAAGAACAGGTAAATCTACAAAGACAGAGAGTAAATTGGAGACTTACCCCTGGAGGAAGAGAGAGTGGAAATGACTGCTTATGGGAATTTTGGAACTATTTAGGGGTGGCAGTTGCACAACACTGTGAAAGTACTAAATGCTGCAGAATTGTACACTTTAAAATGATTGCTTTCATGTTATATAAATTATGCATTAGAAAGAGAGGTGAGCAGTCAGCGCTTCATTTCACTGTGATGCTACAGCCCTCAGCAAAGACCTGAGGAGGATATTCTCCCAAATTTTACAGTGAGAGATCACCTCACCCCAGTCAGAATGGCCATCATTAAAAAGTCTACAAATACTAAATGCTGGAGAGGGTATGGAGAAAAGGGAACCCTCCTACACTGTTGGTGGGAATGTAAGTTGGTGCAGCCACTAAGGAGCACAGTACAGAGATTCCTTAAAACGCTAAAAACAGAGCTACCATATGATCCTGCAGTCCCACTCCTGGGTAAATATCTGGAGAAATTTTAATTTGAAAATACACATGCACCCCAGGGTTCACAGCAGCACTATTTACAACAGCCAAGACACGGAAGCAACCTGTGTCCATCAATGGATGAATGGATGAAGAAGATGTGGTGTGTGTATGTCATGGAATATTACTCTGCCATAGAAAAGAATGAATAATGCCGTTTGATGATCATAGTAAGTGAAATAAGTCAGACAGAGAAAGATAATATCACATGGCATCACTTACATGTGGAATCTAAAAAATGATACAAATGAACTTATGTACAAAACAGAAATAGGCTCACAGACATAGAACACAAACTTATGGCTACTAAACGGGGTAGTGGGGGTGGGGGAATAAATTAGGAGTTTGGGATAAACACGCACACACTACTATATATAAAATAGATAAACAACAAGGATCCACTGTATAGCAAAGGGAACTTATATTCAGTATCTTATAATAAACTATAATAGAAAAAAATCTGGAAAAGAATGTATATATATTTTACACTTCAATTTAAAATGGTTAAAATGAATAAATACATAAATATTAAATGAGTTGATGAAGAAAATATTCCTTTAGCCTTGTCCTTGAGTGCTTGGAAGGATTTGCGCTGGGCCTGCCTTTACCTGGGGCCTGATGGGAACCAAGTGCAGCCAGTGGTACCGGCTCCCTTGCTGCTGAGCACAGTGCTCTGGCCTTCAGAGGAGAGAGTGGGAGGGCTGGAGGAACCAGAAGGGAGAGCATGTTCCCCACCCTGGGCTGGGGCAACATGCAGGTGGAGAGGCGTGGGCTCTTGAGAGCTCATCTCCTGGCTGACGGAAGAGGGTGGTGGTGAGGATGTAGAAAAGACCTTCCTCTCCTGAGACCTGCAAATTGGAGAGGCAGCCTTCAGTATCAACCTGGGGCTAGGTTAGCGGCTCAGCCAAAAGCTGGGGCCAATTTTGCGAGTAAGATTCACTGTGGCTTAGACCTTGAAAGTGTAGAATTGCCTTGGGCAAAGAAGATAAAAGCCAGAGGACAAAGACAGACTTGTTTTTTCTTCCGTGTGTCTCAGAGGATGGAGAGGGCCAGGATAAGAAAGCAGTGACCTGCTGAGAAGTCAGTGCCACGGCAGGCGACAGGAGGCTGGTCCTGCCAGGAGTTCAGTACTTTGTTGCTTCTTAGTCGCTAAGTCATGTCCAACTCTTTTGCAACTCCATGGACTATAGCCTGCCAGGCTCCTCTGTCCATGGGATTTCTCATGGAGAAGGTTGCCATTTCCTTCTCCAGGGGACCTTTCAAACCCAGAGATCGAACCCATGTCTCCTGCATTGACAGGCGGGTTCTTTACCCCTGAGCCACCAGGGAAGCCTGTTCAGTACTTTATTTGCTGTCAAACACTTCAGGTGCATTAATGACTTCTAGATGTTAAGTACCTGCTAATTAACAACCAGCCAGCAAACCTTCTCAGCTGGGGGATTGGCACCTGTGCCTGGATGCTCTCAGTCCCAGGGGAGAGGGAACCTTTGAGAAATCCACAGGCTGTCGTGGGAACCCCGGTGGAGAAACAGCGCCCTGGTGAGGAGAGGAAGGTGTTCTGTCTCATCCGGGGGCAGATGGGGGTGCAATGGGAAGAAATTCCTCACTCTCAGAGGGGTGACAGTTCAAATCCTGGCTCTGCCATGTACTAGCTGTGATCCTGGGCAAATGCCTTCTCTCTGAAACTTTCTCATCTCTGATCTGGGCCTGGTGTCTCACAGGGCTGTTATCACAGAGCTTAGCGCAGTGCTGCCTGGCTTGTTGAAATCCTCCAGACTGAGCAGCATGTTTGAGGCAGCCGCAGTGGAGTGGTGAAGCTGGCGCTGCCGAGTGCAGGTCTAGACCTGCATCCGTTTCTCCTGGGGTTCTCCTTTGGGTTTGCCGATGGCTACACTAAAGCCAGTTTTGCCTGATATCTTAGCCACTCGTGGCCGTGTATTTTGATCCCATCAGTTTGAAGAATGCTGGCCTGAAATAAACGTTCTCTGATAGACCTAATATCCAGGACACTGGAAAACCTGCCACTTGGCTCCGTGGAGATGGGGAAAGTGTAGCATAGGGAAGGAACCACCTGAGTCTGGTGGGGCTTCTTGAACTAGGTGAGCCCTGAGACTTGGTCTGAATTCCCCAGGTCTCTCCACATACCTGGGCTCCCCTGGTGGCTCAGATGGTAAAGAATCTGCCTGCAATGCAGGAGACTTGGGTTTGATCCCTGGGTTGGGAAGATCCCCTGGAGAAGAAAATGGCAACCCACTCTAGTATTCTTGCCTGGGAAATCCCATGGACAGAGGAGCCTGGCGGCCTACAGTCCATAGGGTCACAAAGAGTTGGACACAACTGAGCAACTAAACACTTCACCCACATACATGGGACAGAACTAGGTCTTGGAAAAGGGATCTATGAAGGCTTGGAGGGAGGCGGGGAATGAATTCGACAATATGGGTCGAGGTAGTCCTGGAAATCATCACTGGTGAATCTGATTTGCCAGCAGCAGCAGCAGCAGCAGCAACCAACTTTCAACTTCTGTTTGTGAAGGACTCTGAAATTTTGCATTGTTGGAAAGCTTACAATTTAGTGTGTCACCATTTCATGTGTGCTCACAGGGGTCTTCCTGGATTGTAGACCAAAAACTTTATGACTCACAGCCCAGCCAGGAGCCTGAGCCTCATGTTTGCAATGGTTTAACCCCCAAGTTTCATGGAGTGATGCAGAGCAACCCAGGTGCATACTGCACGTGGGGTGGGTTTGTGTCACTGCTGAAGAATCTGAGTTTAGGCAACTCCAGGGTTTTATAACCTGCTCAATGTTTGCCCGGAGGGGAACATTCTTATTATTGTCTTGGACAGCAATCCAATCTGCCCTCTGCCCTGGAGACAGACATAATAACTTCCAAGGCTGTTTGTTATACAGACATGCTTGCAAAGACAGCCCAAGACAAAAGCTGTCAAGCCTCTATTTGGAAGTCCTGCAGAAACTGGGGAGAATGACAGAGCACACTACTCTCCTGAAACTGCTTTGGTCATAGTAATAGAGTGCAGAACGCCTCCAAAATCCACTGGTGCCAGACACAGTCCTTGGTGCTTTATACGCATTCACTCATTTAATCCTTAGTGGATTCTATTATTATCCCCATTTTATAGGTGATAACATGGAGGGTCAGGGAAATGGACTCACACAGGACAGATCTGGGAGCCCCAAGGTCTGGGCTTCATACTGTATGGTATTCTTAGGGGAACAGCCAGCCACTTAGTGGTAGCCTGATGACCGACTGGCTGTTTCCATTGTGTGATCTCCCCAGAATGGACACTTATCTGCAGTTTGAGTTTGCCACTCCCCATCTGTCATGTCTTGGCCAGCGTGGACTTGCTGAATGGTCTCCATAGCACATGACATCTAACACAGCATCGGCTTCTATTCAGAAAGTCCTGTTACAGGAAAAGATCTCCCCAGGTGGGACCAGTAGTAAAGAATCCACCTGTCGGTGCAGGAGACACTAGGGACACAGCTTTGATTCTAGGGTTGGGAAGAACCCTTGGAGTAGGAAATGACAGCCCACTCCAGTATTCTTGCCTGGAAAATTATGTGGACAGAGGAATCTGGCAGGCTACAGTCCATGGAGTCACGAAGAGTCGAACACAACCGAGTGTGCACGCCATTAAAGTAGGCAATGTACTGATGCACGTGAGTCTTCTTGGTTTTTTTGTTGTACCCCAATTTCAACAAGCAGCTGCCTTTTAAAACTGCCTTTCCAGTGATCTATGGGAAAATCAGCTATAGTAAGTCTCAGCTGGAAAGAAGAGCTTATAAGCTTGGTATCTTGCCAGATGTGGAATATATTCTGAACCAATGTGCAGTGTACAGTGTAGAAAGGGTGCTCCCATTAAGACCCTCTTTCATAAGTATGTGTGTGTAGTGAGTGTCTCATATGACATGCCCAGTGTCCTTCTTTATGTCAACATATCATGATTTGGGGGGGAGGGTGGAATTGCCCCTCCCCACTCGACGTGGTCCCAGAAGAGCCATTAATTTTGGTACCCAGGATAATAACCACTTCCTCCAGGCTCCATACTCCAAAGTACTGCTGCCCAAAGGCCCCGAGGGGTTGAGAGGTGTGACTGTGGCCAGAGGTCCAGGCAGCCCACTGAGGGCAAGGAGAAAGGCACTTTTGAGGCCATGGATGCAGCTGGAAGCCAGCATCCCATTCTGAGGTGGCCGGCTTGGGCTGAGTGTGATTAAGTTGGATAAGACATTCTGCATTAATGCTTTATGCGGTTTCTACTCACCTTCTAGAAATAAAGACAATAAACCCCTTCTGCATCAGAATAATAGGGGAGGGTCAGCTGCATTCCCTGATCATTTTAAATATCAGAAAACTCCTCAAGAAATGCAGTTTCAGTAGCTATGGAAAACAGTATGATAGATTCTCACACCGTTAAAAATAGAATTACCAAATGATTTAGCAATGCCCCTTCTGCATACATACCACACCAAAATCGGAAACAGAGTCTTAAAGAGATATTCATATATCCATGTTCACAGCAGCATTACTCACAGTAGCTAAAAAGGTGGAAGCAACCAAAGCGTTCATTGATAGATGAATGGATAAACAAAACTTGTTATATACGTACAATGGAACATTACTCAGAGAAAAGGAAGAAGATTCTGATACGTTCCAATGTGGATGAAACTTGATGACATATTCTGCCAAGTGAAATAAGCCAGTAACAAAATGACCAATTCTGTATATATGGTACCACTTAGATGTAAGATACCTAGAGTAGTCAAATCCATAGAGACCAAAACATAGAATGATGCTTGCTAAGAACTGAGGGTGGGGAGAGTTAGTGTTTAATGGGCACAGAGCTTCAGTTTTGCAAAATGAAAAGAGTTCTGAAGATGGTTGGTAGTGATGGTTGCACAAAAATGTGAATGAACCTAATGCCACGGAATTATACGGTTAGAAATGATTAAGGTGGTAAAGTTTATGTTATGTGTATTTCACCACCATTTGAAATAAACAAATAAGAAATGTCATTTTGTAATTTTCTAGTGAAAGTGTTAGTCACTCAGTCATGTCCAACTCTTTGTGATTCCATGGAGTGTAGCCCACCAGGCTCCTCTGTCCATGGAATTCTCCAGGCAAGAATACTGGAGTGGGTAGCAATTCTCTTCTCCAGGGGATCTTCCTGACCCAGGGATGGAACCCAGTTCTCCTGCACTGCTGGCAGATTCTTCACCATCTGAGCCACCTGGGAACTTGCAGGATTATGGAGGGACCATTTTTAAAGAGTTGAAGGACATATGTTAAGACCTAGGTTTCTAGAAAATCTTAATTGGCACAGGTTTTAAAATGGATGGCGCTGTCAGTTTTAAACACTTTAGGAAATCTGAGAATTGGGGGGTGAGTTTGGGAATCGGGGGGTGAGTTTGGGCCTCGCACAGGGAGGCTGACCTTTGTAGCAACTGCTGGACCATCTTCTGCTGGGTTCCTGCCCCACACTCACCTGTACTGAACTGAGACCTGTTAAAGTATTTGAACAAGAGGCCATTCGACTGGGGTGACTCTGATGGCTTGGTTGCGGCACGGGCCAACCACAACCTCAGCCAAGGTCTGTGCTCTTCATTCTGAGACACTGACTCTTGAGAGCAAACAGTCACACACAGCCTACTTCGCTTCCCCAGTAAAGCCACTGCGGAACCTCTCACCCACCAAACACTGGCTTCACTTCTGCTCCTCCCTGTAAAATCCTCCCCTCGCTCCTGTTGGTGGGGGGTCCCACCTTCAGTTTGGCGCACCCCGATTTGAATCGACATACACTCCAAATTTGCCCTTGAAAATAGTTTACGTGCTGCCATTCAGCTTTCAACCGACCTTGAGTGAACTCTGTCCTTCAGCCTGCCCACCATGCTGGGGTTCTTGGTACACCTTTCCATCTAAGAGGGCAGCACAGCCCACGCCCTTCTGTTCTCCAGGACACTGTGTGGGTGGATGCTGGCCATTTGCCCACTGATCTGTTGTGTCCATATGGGCACTGCTGGGACTGCCCGGAAGCCACTGTGAGCAGCACCAGTCTCTCATCCTCAAGGCATTTCCCTTTATGGGGTGGTTCTCTCACCCCCAGGATAACCACCTCCCTCCCCACTTCTCCCGTGGGCTAAAGTAGAAGCTTGATTTAGAAGCTTAATTCACCTATTAGCTTGCTGAGTGATCACACCAAGTCCTTTATCCACTGTGGGCCTTGCCTTTCTGTTTGGAAAATCAGAAAAGCCTGACTCTAGCCTGTTGTGTGGAGAAGGCAATGGCACCCCACTCCAGCACTGTTGCCTGGAAAATCCCATGGATGGAGGAGCCTGGTAGGCTGCAGTCCATGGGGTCGTGCAGAGTCGGACACGACTGAAGCGACTTAGCAGCAGCAGCAGCAGTAGCAGCAGTCTGTTGTGAAATAAGGGTGGCAGGGATGAAAGAATGTGGAGTGGGAAGAGTGGGTGTAGGATAAGGTCTGATAGATATGAGTCGTATTTCATGGACCTAGAAGTATAAAGAAATACTACACCTCTTAGTTCCATTTTATTTTTAAAAATATTTATTTATTTGGCTGTGCCAGGTCTTAGTTGTAGCATGTGGGATTTTAGTTTCCCAACCAGGAATCAGGTCACTGGACCGCCAGGGAAGTCCCTCTTGGTTCTATTTTAAATTGACTTAAGTCTGCCTGTGTCTGCATCTCAACAAGATGGTGGGAGAGCCAGCCTCACTGATTGGCAGGTATCTCATCCTCCCCACTTCTTGGGCTCCATGGGAATTTTAGGAGTCTAAGTGGCACCTGACGTAGAGCTGGGTGTTTAATTTCCAGCTAGTTATGGAATGGTTGCAGGTATCCCCCTTTCTCAGTGAGGTCCCTTGAAATAGAGCAACCTTCCGATTCCTTGCAATTCTGGGGCATGAGAATTTTTGCTACAGTCCAGAGGTTTTAGAGCCCAGCCTTGCAGAGAGGCCATGCAGCCACTGGGGAGGTCTTGCCACTTTCCCAGGACACATTTCCAGCTACTCCCAAAACCCACATCGTTGTTCCCATTTCCGGTCTGGTGGAAATCAGTTTCTAATCTTCTGTCACCTTCCGTGGCCATTTCTTTCTTTCCCCCTGGGGGACATCATGCGTAATCTCATCAAAGGGTTTAGGTTTTTACAAAAGTCTGGGAAAGCCTTTGACTTCAGGCAGTGTCTGCATTAAAAAAATCCCCAAAGCAAGGAATTGCAAAGAACTGGGTTATGAGCCTGAAACTGGAAGAAGAGGAAATTCAGACATGATGACACAAACTAACGTCTTGAGCGAGGCTTTTCCAATCTACATGAGCTCTGAGCAGATCATGATCGGCATTTAAAAACAGCAATGACGGAAAAGAGTAGTATAGGAAAACATTAGAGTACCTCCCACACAGCAAGAGTGTGATTTTTTTCGTACTTTTAGATGTAAGTGTGCTGGGCTATGATATAAATGTACTTTTTCCCAACAGGTCACCGTGGGAAAAAGTTGAAACTCTCCTGCCAGAGATGAATGGGGCCCAGGCATCTGTATTTGAGAAAACAAAACAAATCACAGGTGAAGCTAAAGTGCAGCTAAGTCTGAGAGCCACTGGCTTTGAGATTGATCAGATGAGGGGGGAGAAATAAAAAACGCTGATATTTGTAGCCTGTCTAAAACCATTAACTAAAGCGAGTATATGGGGACTTGCCTGGTCCTCCAGTGGCTAAGACTTTGCACTCTCAGTGCAGGGAGCCTGGGTCCCATATCTGGTGGGGGAACTAGACCCCACTTGCCACAACTAAGAGTTGGAGTGCCGGAACTACAAAGATCCTGTGTGCCACCACTAAGACCGGGAGCAGCCAAATTAAAGTATATATGTATATATATGTACAAGTACATATATATATATACACACATATATATATATATATAAAAGAATATACCTATAAGAATACCTGGGAGGTGGGCGGAGGGGAGGTGGCAGAGACAGAGTTTGAAGATGGGACTAATCTGAGCACAATGTAAATAGGTAAAAAGCTTCCTTCTTCCTGTGTACTGGCTTACAGGGAGGAGCCATCAGAAGCTTTGCCAGTAAAGGGGACAGGTCTCACTCTGTTTATCTATAGTCCAAACTCTTGAATTTGGGAGCTGAGTTTCTCTACTTGGCTTTCCAGATGGTAAAGAAACTGTCAGCCATGCGGAGACTGGGATTTGGTCGCTGTCTTGGAAAGAGTCCCTGGAGAAGGGAATGGCAACCCACTCCAGTATTCTTGTCTGGAGAGAATTCCACGGACAGAGGAACTTGGCGGGCTACAGTCCATGGGTCTCAAAGAGTCAGACATGAGTGAGGGACTGACACTTACTTACTAGGTTCTGATGATCTAATTTTTGGACATTCGAAGCAGCCATGCTGACTGTCATTTGTTCCCACCACTCATCTGGAAGCTTATCTTTGCTCCCATATTGATTTCCCTGGCTCTGGCAGTGACCTCAGTCTGCTCCTTGTGAAGATGGGTGCTTGGCAGCATCCAGCTTTTTGTGTTCTTTGCAGATGTTCTGCCTGATGGCTCCCTGGAGGGGACTGTATCTGGTTTAGTTAAGATAAGAAGCTTCCTGATTCAGCATAGAAAGGAAAGCAACATGGATTATTGGGAAGGAGTCAGGGATGGGGCTTATGGTGATTCACTTGGAAAATAAGATGAGTTTGAACTTTCTGATGTGTCCAGAACTGGTGGGGTGAAGATGGTCCAGGAATAGATGGACTGTTCGATCTTTGTGGTGAAATTTGGGGCTTCCCTGGTGGCTCGGATGGTAAAGAATTTGCCTGTGATACAGGAGACTCAGGTTCAATCCTTGGGTTGGGAAGATCCCTTGAAGAAGGAAATGGCAACCGACTCCAGTATTCTTGCCTGGAGAGTTCCTTGGACAGAGAAACCTGGTGGGCCACACAGTCTATGGGATCACAAAGAGTTGGTCATGACTTAGCAACTAACACTTTCACTTTTTGATCTTTGTAGGTGTTCCGTTCTTAGGGAGTCTGTGAAAGTTCACCTTCTGAAAACAGAGCAACTCCGCTAATAGTGATTGCCATCTCTGTTAGAAAAACCTACACTA
The DNA here is from genome assembly GCF_001704415.2 of Capra hircus. Taxonomy (NCBI): domain Eukaryota; kingdom Metazoa; phylum Chordata; class Mammalia; order Artiodactyla; family Bovidae; genus Capra; species Capra hircus. Next base: position 25,600,292 of record NC_030826.1, on the reverse strand, counting down.
AACTCATTAAACAAAAAGCAAAAATTTATTGTCATATGACTGCAGTGTCTGGAAGAAGTGTTGGGCATCATGGATCATATTAAGGGTCTTCATTCAGGACCTCTGAGACAGTCTTCTTGATGGACCTCTAACAGCCTGCTTTGTCATTTGTAAAATAAGGAGGATAAGTGAGAAGATGGCATGGAAAGCCCCAGCACACAGCTGGAGCCCATTAAAAGTTAGTAACTGTAAAGGACAACGGCTGTTTCCTCTTGCATCCACATCTCCCTCCTTGGTCTCCCGGCAACAGCTCCAACTGCGTTTATGGATTGTCATTCCCTCAGTCTCAGTTATGCATCAGGCTGGGACATATAACCCAGGCTCAAACCAGTTGGTATACTGCATTCTCTAGACGTCGATGATTGGTTCAAGGTTGTCTCCAGATGGAGCCAGCACAAACAGACAGACTGTCTTGATTTTCATAGCTGTGACTGCCAGGACAAAGGTCTCTTCCACCTTCCCGTGCCCACTGATTTGAACCTGGAATTGCACGGTCCCAGGTCCCAGAAGTTTCTGATCGTCAATTTTTAGCCATGAGGGGAGAGACTAAATAAGAAAGGAGAGCACACAGAGAGGGCCAAACTTAGACACTGAAAGAGCTTGCTGGTGATATCATTTGAACCCTGGATCAGCTCATGCCTGATGCTTGCTTCAGATTCTTCTGTTCTATGGCAGGGATTTTTTTTTTTTTTTTTTGGTTCTAATGAGTCTATTCTGGGTTTTCTTTTGTTAAAATTTTTTTTTTCTTTTTATTTATTTATTTTTGGCTGCACTGGGTCTTTGTTCTTTGTTGCTGTTCACGGCCTTTCTCTAGTTGTGGAGCACAGGTTTCTCATTGCAGTGGCTTCTTTCATTGTGCAGCATGGTCTCTAAGGGCCTATGGGCTCAGTAGTTGTGGTGAACAGGCTTAATTGTTCAGCAGCATGTAGGATCTTCCTGGATCAGGGATTGAACCTGAGTCCCCTGCCTTGGCAGGCAGATTCTTAACCACTGGACCACAAGGGAAGTCCTATTCTGGGTTTTCTGTTACTCAAAAGTGAAAGTAATAGACTTAAGTTGGGATGTGTTTTCTGGAAGCCATAAAAAAAAAAAAGATTCTTCAGAAAGCCTGAGCCTCTGTTCCTAATTCTTGTCTGGCTGCTAAAGAACTGGGTCCCAAATGTTGCATTTGACTAATTCCTTCCTTCTGTGCATGGGGCTTCTTGTGTTTGCTGAAAGTCAAAGAAACTGGTCCAGCCACCTGTCACTTCAAGAAGAGATGAATTATTTTTTACTACAACAGGAAAAGTCAACTTCTAAGCCACAGGCAGAGGCCCAGCTGCTCTCTGGCTCTCCCAGATCACTCCCTCACTACAGCCCCTGAACAAACAAATCTCCTTTTGTTGTCTCTGCTGCTCAGGGATTCTGGATACTTGGAGCTGAGCCAGGAAAGAGACTCCGAGGCTGGCAGGTAAAGTGACCTCCTTCCTTGGTGTGGATCCTGACCTGGTCTCTTTGTGGCTTGGCCTGATGTTTTCTGAGTACAGGCGGCTGATGTCCCAAGTGGCCCCTTGCTCTTCAGCCATTGTTCAGTCCCAAACAAGCAACTCCACTGCTCTTTCCAAGTGCAGAGGGTCAGAGCCCCCAGCCATCTGCAGACTGAAGACTGGGGTTGATCAACCCCAAGACACCTCTTTATGTCACAAAAGGACTGGGAGTGAGGGTTGAGATGTGAGGATTGTCCAAAGGAGCCTGGGGGACCAGCACCCCCTCCTTCTCTGAGAGACAGCCCCTTAAGCTGCTCAGACTGAGAAGCAGAGAGTTCTCAGAGGCTTTTCTGATTAAGGTGAAACAAAGGATGGAAATGCTCTGCTGGTCATTCAGAAGGCGACGGTGTGGCTGGGGGTGCAGGTACGAGGGGTGCTCACAGTGCACGCTGAGCTAGGCTTTTGGGATTGCTACTCTACTCATTAGAAATCACTCTTCAGACCTCATTTTAACTTACTTACCACTTTGTCAACAAAGGTCCATATAGTCAAAGCTATGGTTTTTCCAGTAGTCATGTACAGATGTGGGAATTGAACCACAAAGAAAGCTGAGCACTGAAGAACTGATGCTTTCAAGCTGTGGTGCTGGAGGAGACTCTTGAGAGTCCCTTGGACAGCAAGGAGATCGAACTAGTCAATCCTAAAGGAAATCAACCCTGAATATTCACTGGAAAGACTGGTGCTGAAGCTCCAATACTTTGGCCACCTGATGGGAAGAGCTGACTCATTGGAAAAGACCCTGATGGTGGGAAAGATTGAGGCAGGAGGAGAAGTGGGTGACAGAGGATGAGATGGTTGGATGGCATCACTGACTCAATGGACATGAGTTTGAGCAAACTCCAGGGAATGGTGATGGACAGGGAAGCCTGGCACACTGCAGTCCATGGGGTCACAAAGAGTTGGACATGCCTTAGTGACTGAACAACAACAACAACCACTTCTTGACCCTTATGGTTGGCCTTGGAACTGTCAAGGCACCTGTGGGTATGTCATTTAGCTTGTTGATGTGTTATGATTGAGCATATGCTGAGGCTCGTGGTCTAGTGCGAGTCGACTCATCCACCATCTTGGAACTATATGGTTCTAATCAGTTTGTGTTGTGTCCTCGGGCTATGTCATTCTATTAAAGGTCGTGCCCTGCCCCCTTCCCTCCTGTTTCAGTGGTAGCATGACCACCCCAAAGACCAGATGGTGTGGCTGGCCACTGAGACAGACCAGGATGACCTGAAGGATCCTATTAGGCTCAAAGCCCCCTTCTCCTCTTACCATGAGGGCAGGAAAGCTTCTCTTTCAGAGAAGAGCAGATGCAGAAGGAAGAAATCAGAGAGATGAAGATGGTATCGGAAAGGGGCTCATTGTTTAGCAGAGACCATCAAACTGTCAGATACCAAGACACTATTGATTGGAAAGTTTAATGTTTGTCTGTTTCGCCAGCTCCTGCCCTCTGTCAGTCAGAGGGATGCAGGATGGCCAGAAGATTAGATCTGTCAAGGCGCAGTGGTAAAGAGTCTGCCTGCCAATGCAAGAGACACAGGAGATGGCGGTTCGATCCCTGGGTCAGGAAGAAACCTGCAGTAGGAAATGGCAACCTGCCCCAGGATTCTTGCCTCGGAAATCCCATGGACAGAGGAGCCTGGCAGGCTACGGCCCATGGGGTGGCAAAGAATCTGACATGACTGAGTGACTGAGTACACGAAGAAAGAAGTAAGCTGTGTTTTCTTATAGATGAGCAAAGTTGGGTCAATTTGTGGCCCTAGGACATTTGTCTAAAATTGTATGAAATTATTTTAATTACACAATGCATTCATTTATTGGTAAACATTCTAGCATACAATTTATAGAAGGTCTGTCTGCTCCATCCAAGGCCACTCTTCTCTCCAGCAGTAGCTACAGTTATCTGTTTGGTATATTTTCTTTGTATTCATGTATATATAAACATACATTTTGCAAACATATGTATATATAAGGTTTTTGCCCCAAAGCTTTTAACTGCTCCTCATTTCTACATAATGATTTCTGCTTTAGCTTTGAGACCTTTCACAGCCCATCTCCTGTCTGCCTCGCCTTCTCATCTCCCCATCACTCTCCAGGCAAACTGGGCTATTTGCTATTCTGAGAATGTGTCTTGTTCTTTTAACTCTCTTCCCCTTTGCACGTGCTCTTCATTCTTCCTAAAGCGAGCTTATCCCCTTTGAGATGTCAAACTTCTTCAAAGTCTGGTTGAAACACCACCTTCTCCTGAAGCTTTTCTGTGCCTCCCACTCCTTTCACTCATGTTATCTGGTAAAAGATATGCAGATGAAGGCATCTGCCTGAACCATAGCAGCTACCTGCTGGCTTAACTGGGTTACCGCTAATTAAAATCACAGGACAGCTAAATTTAATTTTTGACACTTGATAAATGCCAAACATCAATGGATTTTTCATTAACATACTGAATAGCAATGTCTTTCTGTCACTGTTATGAAGACACTTTCCTAATTTCTTTGAGGTGGTTAATCTTCTGTGCAGACATTGGAAGGGATTGAATTTCCTGCCTCTCTTCGCTCTTGTCATGTCAGTGGTGTAAAATGATTCGAAGAGAAGTAATTGCCCTGAGCAGTGATGTCTGTTTCACCTTATTCAGGAGAGGCATAAATGAGATGGTATAGATGTCCTGGGCAGGGGTGGGTCACGGCCCCCACCTTCTATTCTCCCCTAAACAGATCTAAAGGAAAGCATTTGCATGGGACATTGGACCCCATTTTGTGGTTAGATTTGGGCCCCTCCTCAGTTTCCACAGAGACAGATGTTGAATTTGTCAGGTCATATTTTTGCAGCAATAAAGGGCCATCTCATTAAATTCAACTCAGCCCCTACGGGCCATATATTCATGACATCCCAGGCTGAGAACATGTGAACAGAAGCCTACAAAGTAATAAGAAACAGTCCTGAATGTGCAAAATGATGCTGATTCTGGTTGTCTACAATTACCACCATCCTTCCTGGATCTCTGCTCAGCCAGCTGATATGTTATCACATCAGATGCTTCCTCCCAAGAGGCAGGAGAAGTAGGCTGGAATCCGGGGTACCCTCAGAGCACACACACAGAGAGAAAAGCAATCAAAGCATTGGCAGCCTGCTCGGAACAAGCTAAACGGGTTCAGCACAAACCTGAGAATGGCTTGGGGTTATGTTAACAGATGGTAGAGGGAGGGCAGAGTGCTTCACCTCCCATTTGGCGCCTGTCACCTGGCTGAGAAGACTAATCTTCTCCAGTAAAAGGGTAGTGCAGACTCTTTGTCCAGAGGAAATTGCAGACAGAGCTGTGAGTGGAGTTTGGACAAGAGCCTAGTCTCTCTGTGTTTTGCTGAAGGATGGGTAGCTTAAACTCTTTCAGGAAGCAAGGGGTTAACCTATTGTTAGTCCAAGGAGAGAGGGTGAGTGAGAATACTCAGTGCCTGTGGTTGCTGGCACATTCATGCATTCATGCCACACACTTCTTTTTGGTCTGTATGACCCAAGGGTGCAGAGAGGAGAACAAGGATCTTGGACAAGAATAAGATGACCTGAATTCAGACCTCTGGGCAAGTCACAAACCCATTATATTATTGTCAAGGAACTTTTGGTTACAAGGACCTGAGACTCATTTATGCTAAGTCAGGAGGAAGGGTGAGGCAGTTAGGAAACCTGGAGTCACACTAAGTATTTCAAATGGAGGGGATTTAATGTAGGCGATTAGGGGGTGACAGAGGATAAGATTGTTGGATGGCATCACCAACTCAATGGACATGTGTTTGAACAAACTCCAGTTAAGTTTGAAACTATCTCCAGCAAACCGCAGGAGACAGTGAAGGACAGGGAAGCCTGGAGCACTGCAGTCCCTGGGGTTGCAAAGAGTCAGCTACGACTTAGCAACTGAGCAACAACGATGTAGGAGATGGGTTACCTGGATATGGGAAGAATGAAAGAGCACAAGTGTGTATACACAGGTGGCTCAGAGATTAGTACCTGCAGGAATCTTTGACCTCCCCTTGGGCCAGAGAAATAAAAGGGAGAAGGTGGTGTTGCCAGGAGATTGGAGAAGGGCTCTGAAGGGGCTGGGTCTCAGGACTGCTGAGGCGGCAGATTCACATGTGTTTTCGGCCTCGTTGCTTGTCATCACAAAGGCTTGTCCCTTTGGTCACATTTCTGAGCCCTTACCTCTGGACCTTTCTCTGGCACCTTGACCTTTGCTTTCAAGGGCTTGGATAGGACAGTGGCCTGAGTTGCTGCATTGGATGGACACAGGAGGCAGACACACCGCCCCTGAATACCGCATCTGCATCGTCTGCCCTTAGCAGACTGTTTCTCTAAAATTCTGCAAATGCTGTTAGCCTGGGCAGCCTGGATGTAAGGGATTAATGTATTCATTTAGTCATTCACTTAGCTGTCCACACATCTACCCATTATTTGTCTCTGTCGTTGCTGTTGTTCAGTCGCCAAGTCGCGTTTGACTCTTTGCAACCCCATGGACTGCAGCACATCAGGCTTCCCTGTCCCTCACTATCTCCCAGAGTTTGCCCAAGTTCATGTCCGTTTGTCTCTTTACCGAAGACAATATAGAAAAATGGTTTATGTTACGGGTTCTGATCCTGTTTTCCCAGCTTACTAGCTGCCTCAGGTCTTCACCTAAGAAGTGAGAAAACACAGTACTGATACCTGCCTTCCAGGGCTGTTATGAGAATCCAGTGGATAAGGATGTAAAGCATTTGCCCCAACACCTTGTAACTACGCTGCACCTGTCTCAGTTTTGTTATTGTTTGCTGGTGGTAGTTGTTAGTGTGTGTTGGGGGAAGCTTAGCAGATGGTCTTTGTCAGTTTTTAAGCAAAGGTGGTAAGAAAACACAAAGTTTACCTATTTCCAGAGGGCTCAAGTTCCCAAGGGAAACAAGATGCTTGCTTCACTGCTGTTTCAATATTGGTTTACGACGTATTATGTACAATCTGTGTGCTCGTAAACTTGACGTCATTTACTTAATCTGCAAAGTCTTTTGCAGAACACTCTGAAGAATCTCATTCCACAGAGGAAGAGCCTGGGGCTCAGAGAGGGAAATGGTTTTGCTGAGTTTGCACAGCTGAAGTAGGGGAGGGGGGTCACATTTGGGGCTGCCCACATCCTGACCATCACAAGATCCCCTTGTGACCCCAGCCTGGAGGCCACAAAGCCAGCTCAAGTCTGAGTACATCTAACAACGGCCTGACAGGGACTCTGCCAGGTTTGAGAACTGCTTCAAAGCCAAGGCTAAGACACATGTTCTCTGGGATGTCTTTCAAACAAGGGCCTCCCTCCCATGAATCCAAACAGCAGGGCTGAGGAACACCACAGACTTGATTAGCTTCGAAGAACACACTTGAAGCCATTTCCTCTCCTTGTTTGAACCATCAAAAGGAACTTTCCGGTTTGAATAGCAACTTCAATTCTCTGCCTTAGTCTGTAAAGGAAGAACGGCATTCGTTCAGACAGTCGGGTAGGTGATTTCATCCCCGTTTTTCAATTTCAAATGAGTTTTCTGAAGCTGGTGGCTGCCTTTGGTGGTCAGAGTACGTTTGAAGTCCAGAAACTGTAAAGGCTGTGCCACTCTCCCCAAGAGGGGAAGAGCCTTGGTGTCTGGGCTCCCAAGGACTGTTTCCTGCTTCCAGAGGGGAGAAGATGACGGACAGCTTTGGGAGTGTGGGCGGGGCTTCTGGGCCCAGGGACGAACCAGTTTTTGAAACTTCAGCCCTTCATAGGTGACCTTGTCAAGGTGAGGGTCTCTTAACCTGGTCCTGGGCTGGGCAGAAACTCCTCCCCAAGGGCGAGTATGGGAAGTTGTCCATAGGAGAGAGCAGAAAGCGGGTCTCTTTTGTCTAGTCTACCACACTGAGTTGTCGCTGGTGGAGTCAGAGAGAGAGAAAGGTCACTGATATGTCTGACTTCTCAGAGCAGAGCCCAGTTTAAACACCTAAAGTGGGGGTTAGCAAACATTTTCTGCAGAGGGCGAGAGAGTAAATATTTCTGGCTTTGCAGGTCAGAAGGCATCTGCTATAACTGCTCAGTTCTGCTGCTGCAGCCAGAAAGCAGACACGGGGACTATGTCCATGAGCGAGCGTGTTCCAGGAAAACATCAGTGGACCCTCCACAGAGGTCCCCATTTTAATTTCATGTCATTTTCACACGTCATGAAATTGCATTCTTCTTGTCATGGTTTTGGCCAACCATTTCAAAGTGTGAAAACTATTTTCATGGGTCACACAAAAGCAGGTGGCAGGCTGGATATGGCCTGTAAGTAAGTGATAGCTTGCTGATCCCTGATGCAAATGATGAAGGGGGCCTCCCGTGCCTTGGGCCAGAAGGTGCCAACAGACTGTGGCCAGAGCAGCTTTCTTGGGGTGGAGCGGGAGGGAGGGCAGCCTGTAGCTGAGAGACGTAGGGAGAGAGAGGCAGGAAGGAGGGGGGAGAGGTTGATTCTGGCTTGGAAACATTTTCTGAAATGAGACACGATTTTGCTCAATAAAACTTTTTCCGGGGTCCCTGGGAAGATCCCTTGGAAAAGGGAAAGGCTACCCACTCCAGTATTCTGGCCTGGAGAATTCCATGGACTGTATAGTCTGTGGGGGTCACAAAGTCTCAGACACAGCTGAGTTCCATTTAAGTCCTGTGTTTCCTTAAGACTGTATAGTAGTAAACCTCTGGCTGCTGCTGCTGCTAAGTCGCTTCAGTCGTGTCTGACTCTGTGCGACCCCATAGATGGCAGCCCACCAGGCTCCCCCGTCCCTGGGATTCTCCAGGCAAGAACACTGGAGTGGGTTGCCATTTCCTTCTCCAATGAATGAAAGTGAAAGGTGAAAGTGGATCTCTAGATGCTTACAACTAAACCACCACCACCACCACCAACAGGAGGTTTTCATGATCACTGTCCTTCCTCTCACTTCATCCCAATCCCTGGACCCCCTGGTTATTATGGTCTACAGGGTAACAGATGGGAGCACAGCACCGCGGAATAATGTAGCAAGTGCAGGTTGAGCACACAGGAGAGAACCACGGGTTGGTTGGGAAGGTTGGGAAGCCTTGCTAGAGGAGGGTATGTCAGAGGACCATGGACATCTGAGAAGGAATGTTAACAGAGAAGGGAGGGGAAGGGCAGGCATCTGGGCAGAGGGCTGAACTTCAGTAAAGTTAGGTGAGATCCCAAGGAAAGGGTCTCTTCTCACAGATGGATTTCATGGGTCTATTGACTGAACTCACTTTTTATTTCCTACCCCAAAAGAAAAGCTACAATTAGGTTTCTAACCTTTGTTTCCTTGGGCCACTCAAGTATTTTGAATCAATGTTCTTTAAACCATTTATTTTTCTTGAAGTGCCAGAAACAATGGCAAATTACAATATTTTATTTAACTAGATTTGTAAATTAATGGTTTGCTGACTAAATTATTAGAGTTGAATGTCCATGTCTGTAATTGATACTTGCAAAGCAACCCTAAGCTATTCTCCTAAAAGAAATGTCAAAAGACAATTTTCCCATGGTGGACACTTGTGGGGACTCTGGGCATTCATCTCCCACTGTCTAGAGGTCCTGAATTCTGCTTGGGGGTCCATATGATTCTGGTGGAACTGACTACCCTCACTCCCAGCTTGATTCAGGCACACGATAGTGTAGGATAATCAGTGCATTTCATCTCTCTGTCACAGTTCAAGTGTGACTACCTGAGTGGAAGCTGGTCAGTCAGATCTAATCTCAATATTCCAGCTTGAAAGGTTGGGACAGCGGCATCCTCCCTGCCGAGCAGGGCCCTGTGGATAGAGGCTCACCTCCCTGGATTGCTACAGCCCCAAGGGAAACCAGACTGAGGATGAAACTGAGCCAAGTAAATAGCAGAAATAAATGGCACTAGGGCCTTGATATCACCATGGACCCCTGGATCAAACTGAGCCTAAAGTCTGCTTACCTCTGGACTTTGTGTTTCTGTGAAACAATAAATTTCCTTTATCATTTAAGCCAAGTTGAATTTGCTTTTCCATTCTGAACTGAGACAGTTCTCAAGGCAGAACTGGATTTGTGTCCCCTCATGCTTTGTAGAGACTTGTGAGTACCGAACTCAGAGTTTGAGAACTCAGCTGATGATGCCTATATTATCCAGATCTTGGGTTACATCAGTAATAATCTGGATCCATTAAAGTATATTTAGTATTTGCATGAAAAGAGACATTGGCAGTGCAGCAGAGAATCAAAAACGTGGGGTAAGCTTTCTCTTCTGCAGTGACGAGAATTCAGAAGAAAAACAGCTGTGATGTTTTTATTGGGATTTGGAATTAGAGCCAAACACACAACTTTCCCGCTGGGCTGTGCCAGGCAAGGTCTGACAGGGAACACGTGGCGCCGGCTTTGTGAACCTCAGTGGGGTTAATGAGAGACATGGGTTTCAGGAAACCAAGTCTTTGAAGGCCCGAAGAAGGCAGCAGCAGTTCTTTCTTTTCTTCTGATTCCAAAAGTATTGTGTGATTATTGTGGAAATTTTAGAAAATGTAGAAAATATATATGAACAAATAAGTAGCAAACATCCAAACTCAAGAACTCAGATTTTTTTTTTTCTTTAATGCAATTATATGTCATGGGCATCTCACCGCTCAAAAACATCCTTGTAATCACTTTCAGTGACTGGATTATATTTCACAATATAGGGAATTTTCTACACACAACCATATTCCTTTCACGGAACATTTAAGCAATTTGTTGTTTGTTGCTTTCTCTTCGAAATTACACTGTCATGAACTTCTTTGAGCAAAATCCTTGTCCACATCTCTAATGATTCCCTTAGGCTAGACTCCCAGAAGGATGATTATCAGGCTAGAAGTTTTGAATATTTTTGAGGTTATTAATGCATTTTGCCAAATTGCTCCCATTAGCCCTGCATGACTGCTTATAATGACAAAAATTCAAAGTGTATCACTTCTGTGGTCAGAGGTGGGTGAACCAGTCAAAATCAGTTAGAGTCAAGAGTCAGGTCAATGCCTGAGGATCAGCTCTGCCGCAGGTGCCAAGAGGTGGGTCACCAGGTGGTCTCCCCCAGTGGGCTGGGGAGCAGACAGGCCACGTGCAGAATATCCACGGGGAAGAGGGACTCCCTCTCAGAACAAAGGCTTAACAGGGTCCAGCAGCCCCAAGCTTCTTCACAGTCACTCTCTTCCCTCTCATTCTGCCTCACTTCTGGGTCTACCCACAAGGCCACCTTAGTCCTCTGACCTTGCTGACAGCTCTGGTTTCCTTGGGGTGTGGCCCACAGTAATCGCTGGGACCTCGTTCATGGCTTTACCTTCGTTTGCCTAAGATACTTACCGAGTCATACCGAGGTATGACCCGGGAACCCTCCACCCCAGCCCGCTCTCTGAGCTCACCCTGCTTCCTTGAAATGTGACAAGATGTGTTCCAGACCCATCATGAGTCTAAGGGACCCATGATGCTTGGAGCAGTAGCCCCAGCCAGGCTGGATGGCCGGTGCCATCAGTGGGCATCAGCAGGAGAACAGCAGACGTGAGGCAGCCTTCCGTCCTTGTACTTGCAGGATTCCGCCGCTTGGGAGGCAGCCTCAAGGGGCAATGCTGTGCTGACTGCAGCGCCTCCTTCTACCATCTTTTGTGTATGTCTATGCTTAGTCATGTCTGGCTCTTTACAGCCCCATGAACTGTATAGCCCACCAGGCTCCTCTGTCCATGGGATTCTCCAGGCAAGAATACAGGAGTGGGTTGCCATGTCCTCCTCCAGGGGATCTTCACGACCCAGGAATCGAACCCTCATCTCCTGCATTGGCAGGCAGATCCTTTACCATTGAGACACCAAGGAAACCCATGGGAGGGATGATTGTAGATGAGTAACTGCACTGACGTGTTGCTGCAGAACCAGGGGACCCATGGAGCCCAAGGTGCATCACTGGGAGCTTAATAAAGGGGGCTCGTGTCTGTGTCTATGAAGTGTCTACTCCAAGTCCTCTCTCAGGTCTCTTTGTCTCCAGTTACAGCTTTGTTCCAGCCTGAGTGACAAGTTGGAGGATGCTCACATTATTTTGACATCTGGGCCCTTTTCCAGGAGTTCAAGGGCTGATCTAGACACTGGGCAGGTTTAGTAAATGAGCATCTGCAAAATCCACACTGTGGGGTGGGTGGAGCATCCTCACCAAGGTGCCCAGGGTGCTGGGTGGAATCAGAGCTCCAAGGCAGGAACAGAATTTCCAGGCAGCAGCTGCGGCCGGAGGCCTGCTGGGATTCAGCAGGAGAACGGAATAACTTTGCATACTGAGTGTTAAGAGCTGCAAAGAGCAAACTGTAAAGTGCCCTCAAACATTAACTTTTCCTGCCCTGACCTCACCTGTCAGGTTGGTTGAAGCCCTTGACTCCAGGAGGGGTGAGCTGGCTGGAGGTGGCTGAAGTCCACAGGGGGGCCCAGAGCCTCAGAACTTGGCAGAGAATTCAGACCCAGTCGGAAAGCAGTGGAAACAGGCCACAGAAATCAGTTCTCTCCTTCCCCTCAGGAATACCAGCTCACAGATGTCTCCTTCCTCGGGGCAGACAAGCCTGATTCCCTCGACGGCTTGGAACTCGCCAGAGGAGCTGAAAGTCAGAGGGAAATTAGGTCTTGGCCCCACAGTGGGAACGGCCCTCTTGCTTTACGCACTCCATATGGTTTAATAATTTGAGATTTCTTACACGTCTCCAGGGAAGGCTGGAGGGGTTTTCATGCTCTTTCTATGGTTTTTCCAATGTGCATCTCCTCTCATCAATTAAAGATGGGGTTTACTCACTGTGGTAAGCCGAAAGAGAAAAACAGGTGCAGCGATATAATATTTCTCTTTAATTACTGTTTATGAAAGAAAAAAGCGCATGAGTGTGGATATTAATTATTCCGTATTGTTAGACCAGGATGAACTACCTGCTAATTTTAACTGTGGCTTTTATGTAGAGGCTGTTGCTCAACATCTTATTAATTCGAGTAAATAGTAATAAACAGTTCCTACCCCTCCCTCCACTACCCTCTACCTTTCACCTCTCTGGCCCTGGCCTCCAGCCCTTATGGGACAGCCTCTTGGGGTGGGGGAGGTGGGGGGTTTCTTTTTTCCTTCACTGTGTGGTGTTGGGCCTGAGTGTAACAATAAAGCCTCCTCCTCTGAAGAAACACTTTTTGATTTCAAGGCAGTGTTTCTCCCTCCACTGTCAGTCAGTGGTGGTGCCCTGAGACTACTGTCGAAACACAAGGAAATTTTTTCTGCTCTTTATGTCTATTTCCATACCCGACACATTCACCTCATTTGGTAACTTCCTTCTCTCTGATTCCCCCTCCATTCCATGAAGGGCATCTATGGGTGTCCAGTGGCCCCCTGGGCAGATTAGCATGCTGGAGATGGGGGTCCAGAAGCCCCCAAAGGTATGACTGATTGCATCCTCCTGGCTTATAAAGTTGGGATTCCGCCCCAAGTCACAGTGGCCCCGGCAGCAGAAGAGGAGAGACGAGATGTGCTGGTCTGGCACATTCTCAGCAGAGTCCATTTGGTGGAGTGCAGCCTTCCTCCCTTCAGTTGCAGGGAGAAGAGAAAAGGCATTCCAGGAACCTGGATGCTGCTGGTGGCTTGGAGCTCTTGAAACTCACTGTCTATTGTGTGTAGCAACGTAGCCAACACTTACTGACTCAAGACAACCACTGATTTATGACATCTCACCATTGTGCGGTCAGGAATCAAGTCAGGGCTCAGCTGGGAGGTTCTTCATCTCCACATGAGTTAGTTTGGTGTCACTGAAGGCAGCTTCTCTCCCAGGTCTGGCTCCTTGCCTAGGGGTGGGGAGTGGGAGGAACAAACTAGGCTCAGTGATGTAATGTACAACACGAGGAATGCAGGCCGTCTTTTGTAATAAGTGGGAATTGAAAGTAACCTTTAAAGATTGGGTAAAATTTTAAAAAACTGTCCATAAAGATCTATTAAAAAAAAATAGCCCAGATCAGGGTCTGGCATCCAGAATATACATTATCTGTGAAATTTTTGCTCTAAAAATGGCTGTCTAATGAGATCTGTATTGTGTGAAGACTCAGTGAGGTTATGCCTGTTTCTTGCCAGCATGGTGATTCGGTCTATCTATTTATCTGCAGGGTGGGAATAGAGACACACATGTAGAGAATGGACTTGTGAACACAATGGGGGCAGGAGAGAGCAGAACAAACTGAGAGAGTAGCATCGACACACATTACAATGTGCAAAACAGATAGCTGACGGGGAGCCGTAGCATAACACAGGAAGCTCAGCTCGGGGGCGACCTAGGGGGGTGGGATCTGGGGTGGGAGGGAGGCTCATGAGGGAGAGAGTATATGTATACTTGTAGCTGATTCATGTTGACGTACGGCAGAAACCAATACAACGTTGTAAAGCAATTATCCTCCAATTAAAAAAAGGAGAAATAAAACCACGCAGGCTCAGTCTCATCTGTGGGTCATGAAAAAATTTTAGTGGCGTTGTAAAAATAGAATAGAAAAGGAACGAAGAGAATACAAAACATCAAGTTGCACCCTGTATAACAGAGGCAAATAGAGGTTTTCAAAACTTGTTTCAGTTTTATATGTGTGTGTGTGTGTGTGCGTGTGTGTATTTATATGTCCTGGATCATGATGTGAAATGTATTGTTTCACTTTAAATATAAACTTTGTACTGAGGTCTTGGTCAAGACTGAAAATTTCAGGGAGTGATTGGGCCATGTTTTTGCCACCTGCAGTGTGCTGTCGTCATTCACAAGTACAGTCCTTATTCCAGGTGTATCTGAGAACTTGGGGCTAGTACAGAGGAGGAGCAGCTTAGTAAATATGCAAAATCCACAAGGATCCTGGCCTCAGGGATACTTGACTTCAAAACCAACAAAGAAAAATTGCCCGGCATTTTTCCTGGTGTCACACAGAGCCCTGAAGATTGGATTGGTAGAAACCAGCCTCTGAAAAGCCCATCCATCCTCCCCACTCCTATTCCCTGAGTGTCTTCAAGGTAAGTAGTGGTCTCTGGACCTTCTCCTGGTACAGAGAGAAGCTGACCTGGATATGGGATTGGGGCAAAGTGAGATCATGAGGGAGACATGTGCTATCCGGTCTGCTGAGGCCTCTGACTTTACCCTGAGAACGGTTCCTTTCTGATTCCAGCCATGGGATTCCCCTGGGAGCTGCTGTAGGTGACTCCAGGACTTATGCCATAGATTAGAGGTCCCCAACCTTAGGATCTAATGCCCGATGATCTGAGGTGGAGTTGATGGAATAACAATAGAAATAAAGTACACAATAAATGTAACACACTTGAATCATCCCGAAACCACCCCCTGCTCCCCAGTTCTGCAGGAAAATTGTCTTCCATGAAACCAGTCTCTGGGGCCAAAAAATTGGGACTGCTGCTAGATGACTGTGTTGATTGACTTACAACGACCAATCAGAGCTCTTTCCCGGGTTTTTTATTTTTTATTTTTAAGTTTAGGGTCAGAAAAGGCTTACATCAACCCCTTCCCAGTGGTGGAAACCCTGAGAGGTAAAACTTGAGAGCCATCATCTCCGAATGTCCCACTGATGGAGGAAGACTATAGGGAGAGGGGACAGAGCCAGCAGGCAGAAGAAGCACGGAGAGAAACCTAGGTGTTCGAAGTGTGTTTTAGTTCCCAGAGGTACTTGTTCGTGAAACCCAGCTGCTGCCAACCTCGCTTGCAGCACAGATGTTCAACCTCACAGCCCACAGAAGTCCATACATACGTTTTTTGCCTAAACTCACTTGAGATGGGTTCCTGTCTCTGGTACACAAGAATCTTTCCTAAAAATATCTCAAAGGAAACAAATTGGTGGAACCCAAAGGAGTGACTCTGAACAGAGTCCTTTTTCCTGGGCCTGTATTCTGCTGCCAACAGAGGCTGCCCACCCCCTACGTCTCTCTTCCTGCCCAGACATCTGCAGGGTACTCAGCCCCAGAAACAGATGCTCATCAGGGAGAGAAGCACCAGCCAGCGCACACACTGACTTGCCAGCTCACATGCTTTGTCTCGACAGGAACAGTCAAGGGCAGCCAGCCCTCCCCCGACGGGGCTCCTCCAGGCCCCTTCCATAGTTAAATGCCATGATCGCTACTGTGCCAGGGGCTCCCACATCAGGAGCCTTGGATTAAGTGATTCGTCTCCCTCCAACACAGCTGCTCTCTGGTTCCTGTCTGACAAATGCGGTTCATTAAGGCTGACTAAGATGAATGTCCTTGTTTATGGAAGTCGGCTAAGTGCTATTCTCAGGGAGCCAGTGGGCCTGGATCTGAAACCAGGTGTGCATTGGGTGGCCTCCACAACACTCCCTCTGAGCCATGGGCTAAGTAAGGTAGGAGCACCAAGGCCAAGTATACGCGTGTGTGTGTGCTAAGACATTTCAGTCATGTCCAACTCTTTACCACCCTATGGACCGAACCTGGCCAGGTTCCTATGTACATGGGATTCTCCAGGCAAGAATCCTGGGGTGGGTTGTCATGTCCTCCTCCAGGGGATCTTCCTGACCTAGGGATTGAAACTGCATCTCCTGTAGCTGCTACCTTGCAGGTAGATTCTTTACCACTGAGCTGCCGGGGAAACCCAAGTATGTGCTTCTTGCCAAAGGTAGGCCCCACAGGAGTTTCAGGCTTGGGGTACAGTAAAACTTGGTAGCTGATGGCAAATTCTATCACTGCCCCCATCTAAGAGTCAGCTTAATTTTTCAAGGTGTACCTGCAGGACACCCACCAGTCAACAGATGCCCATCTGGGCCACTCACATCCATTAAGCAACTCTTTTAACCCGGATAAGCAGAGAGTGGAGAACTTGGGGGGGCAGTCTTGGTTGGCTGGGGCTATGTCTGACAAATTCTCATGGACTGGCTGACAACAGAAATTTGTTTCTTATACTTCTGAAGGCTGGGAAGTCCAAGATCAAAGTGCTGGCAGATTCGGTGCTCTTTCCTGCAAATGAGCACCTTCTTGTTGTGTCTTCCCATAGCAAAGAAAGCACAAAATCTAATCTCTCTCTCTTTTTAATATTTATTTCTTTGGCTGTGCTGGGTCTTAGTTGCTGCATGCAGGTTCTTTAGTTGTGCATGGGAACTCTTAGCTGTGGAATGTGGGATCTAATTCCCTGACCAGGGTTGGAGCCTGGGCCTCCTGCTTTAGGAGTTAGGAGTCTAAGCCACTGGACCACCAGGGAAGTCCTTAGGTGTGGTATTTCATCAGGCTTCCTGGGCCCTCAAACACAGGTCAGTAGGCCTCTCTAAGACCCCCCACCCACTTCCCTACCACAGAAATTCTAAGGCTGGTCAGAGGTTTCAGCATAAATTTTGTTACATGCAGAGCATGTGGGCCACAGGAAGTCCAACTTGACCAATGGACTCCTCTTCTAAATCAGTCAAGCTGTGGGTCAAGGTCAGGGTGGGGTGGGCAGCTCAAGGGGCTGACCAGAGAGACCAGAGATGGGAAGAGTCAGGGATGCAGCTCAGCAGAGTCCACGGAGAGAGCAGGGCTAAGAGAGCCTCAGAAAGCCCACACCAACCCCAAGGCCACCCAGCGACAGTGGCTCTGGTGGCTGACACACTCCTGGGACTGGGAGAATCACTTCATGTGCGTTTTGATCTTACCTTGTACCTTCCTTACACAACTGATGCCCAAAGGGATCAGCTTAGCCACAGTTAGGCAGCTGGTGAGTAGAGGAGTTGAGATGGGAAACCATAAACCATGGGCTCCTGGGTCCCAGGCAGAGCGAGAACAGGGACACAGAAAGCACTTAAGGGCAGGTGAGCCCCAGGATTCACCCTTCATCTTCAGCACTGGGGGTGCACAGTCAAGCTGGTCCTGGGCCCAGGGAGCTTGCCTGAGGCTCCGCCAAGTTTGAGAAAGTGAATTATTAATCAAAGCCTGTGCTGTGAGATTTCAAAAGCAGACTGGGCCCCCGCAGTGGTCCTCCTCGGAGCTGCCTTCCTGCACGTAAATATCCTCCCTCCTCATTGCTCACTGGAGATTTTCTTTTCCTTGCTCTATTTTTTTTTTGCTTCTGTTTAAAATTAATTCCACAACACTGAATAACCTTCCCCCACAAGGTTGGAGTTAATCAGGCTGAATTTATTAAGATCTTTACAATTAAATGAGCTCATAGCAGGAGGAGGAAAGTTACCTTATTATCCCATTTTAAGAGCTTGAATAATTTCAGTCCCTAACTTACTGTCGACCGTCAGTGACTTCCGTTGTAGTCGTCAATGACTTTAGAGGGCGCCGGACCATGGTCTTCTCCGTGTCTCCCATCCCTGATGTGGGGAGAAGCGTGCTCAGAGCAGTGAGTCATTGCAGAGAAGCCAGGACGATGAAGGGTTTGTGGTTTAGTGTGGAGGGACCCTGTCTTGGTTTTATAGACAGAACTTAGGTTCAAAAGGGGACATCAAGAAGGGATGACTTTCTCCTGAGAGTTTATCTCTTGAGGGGAACTGTCTGCCTTGTCCTGGATCCCTGCCCCCTGCAGCTCCCCTCCAGCTCTTCTCTCCTCTTAGCAGGGACCCCTTACCTGTCACATACAAGATTAGAGGGAGCCAGATTGCCAGAGCTTTCAGCAGCCCTGAGGAAGGGACTCGGGCCAGAAATGGCCCTGCCGCTGGTCTCAGTCATACTTAGACCCCCCCCCCCCCCGCCCCGCCTTGTTTGTTCCTAAAGGTCTGAACTTGACATTTCACCCTGTACTCTGGGATACACATAAAGGTCTGGAAGTTTGCTGCTTTGGTCTTGCCCATCTCATTCACCAGAACCCACAACCCATGATCCATGGGGTTGGTTGTGATTGGTGGGGCTGACACTTGTTTGGATTTCTGAACATCACTCTCACTCAGCTGCCTTATGGACAGGCTCTTTCAGCTTGTTGGATTCACAACTCTCTGTGTCTGAGGCCTATTACAAATTGAACTGGGGCTTCCCTGATGGCTCAGATGGTAAATAATCTTCCTGCTATGCGGGAGACCCAGGTTTGATCCCTGGGTCAGAAAGATCCCCTGGAGAAGGAAATGGCAATCCACTCCAGTATTCTTGCCTAGGAAATCCGATGGACAGAGGAGAGTGGCGGGCTACAGTCCATGAGTCACAAAAGTGTCGGACACGACTTAGTGACCAAACAACAACAAAACAACAAGACACCATTTACTGCTAACTTCATATATATGGTCCCACCTCCTCTAAATGTTATAAACATGGGGAGTGGTTCCATTGACATGGCATTCAGGAAGTGGTAGGAAAACAGTGCAGCCCTATGTGAGATCTTAACCCTTGCTGGTTTTGAATTGATCTTGAATTTCCAGGGTAATTCTCATTAGATCATGTCATGTTATCCTTTTGAACAGATTTTTGGATTCAATTGGTAATATTTTGTTAAAGACTTTTGCATCCAAAACACGGGTCTGTGGGACACTGGTCTGTAGTTTCCTTTTCTTGTAATTTCTTTAACTGACTTAAAGTATTAGGATAATGTTGGTCTCATATAATGAGTTAGAATCTTCCTTCCTCTTTTTTGGAAGAGGGTTTAGGTTCATGTTCTCCAATTCTGATTTCAGGCTGTTTATATCGCTTTTGATTTTCTGTCTACAAGTTCTATTGATTACTGAGAGAGTGGTGAGGTTTCCAGCTGTAATTCTGAATTTGTCTCTTCCTCCTTACAGTTCTATCAATTTTTGCTTTATTTATTTTGAAGTTCTGTTGTTAAGGGCCTACACATTAAGAAGTATTTTTTAAGAAAAATATGTGTGGGAGTTCAGTCACTTTAGCCATGTCTGACTCTTTGAGACCCCATCGACTGTAGCCCATCAGGCTCTGTCCATGGGATTTTCTGGGTAAAAACAGTGGAGCAGATTGCCATGCCCGCCTCCAGGACATCTTCCTGAACTAGGGGTTGAACCCCAGGCCCCTGCGTCTCCTGCATTGTAGGCAGATTCTTTACCACTGAGCCACCAGGGAAGCCCTTTGAATATGAAGTGTCTCTTTTTATTCTTGGTATATTCCTTGTTCTGAAGTCTACTTGTCTTAATATAGTCACTCCAACTTTCTTTTGATTCATTTTCACATGATGTGTTTCCATTCTTTTCTTTTTATTCTATTTATGATTTTATATTTAGTGTGTGTGTATTTGTAGGTAGCACAGAACTGGATCTGGCCTTTGTTCATCAAACCTGACCTTTATTTATTTATTTTTTTGCTTTATCCCATTTTACTTTCTAGATTCTGTTTTATCCTTTACATTGGGGGAAATGGCACCATCTACTACTTCAGTGATTGTCTTAAATTTTTAGTACATTTACTTCACCAAAGTTTGAAGTTAATTAGTATCTTTACCCTTCTCCAAAACAATACAAAGATTTTGGAATCATAATCTCTATCTACTCTCCTATAGTCTACTGACATTTCTTTTTTTAAATTGAGTTTCTTAGACTATTTATATTTAATTCAAATACTGATCTAGTTGTGTTTAATATACATATTTAAATATATGGTTTTGCTTGTTTTTCTCTTTTCTTCTTTTGCTTTTTCAAAACACCTGATTTTATCCTAAGAACACCTTACATTTAAAAATCTATTTCAGCCTGAAAACAAACATGCTGGAGCTCTGGGATGAGGAGCAGGAGCCAGACATGAGAGAGGAGGAGGACACGGGGGTCTTTGTTTCCCAGGCGGCATTTCATTTGCTGAGCAGCTCTGAACAATCCTGTCTTCATATAACAGACTTTACTCTGATCCACCCTTGATAAAATTCAATCACCTTCTGTAAAGAATGTAGAGCATGTAATTTTCTGTGGCTGTGAGCTAATGATGGAGGAGGAGGAGCCATCTCCACCAGTGGCCTCAGCATCTTCAGAAACAACCCAAAGAATGCTGGATGCTGATTAAACAGGCTGAGGCTCACTAAGAACTCTGCACTGTCGTTTAAATATTACATCAGGCTCAGGAGGAAATAAAGCTGAAGGAAAAAGGCTCTGACTGAATCTTGCTGGTTGTTTGCTATTTGTTGCATCTTTTTTTGTTTGTTTTCCTTATTCCCTTTTTTCTGCTTTCTTTTGGATCAGTCGGGTATTTTTCATAATTCATTTTTATCTCCACTCTCGGTTTATTTGTTTCATTTCCCTTTTGCTTTTTAACGATGGCTTTGGGGTTTATAATATATGTCTTTAGCTTTGCCACAGTCTCTATACTTACTTCCATTTCCTCACTCCCGTTTTTGCCTTGATGCTATAGTTGACATATATCTTACTTCTACATATGCGATAAACCCCAGATACATTATGACTGCTTTTGCTTCAACAGTCAATTATATTTTAAAGCAATGTAAAAATCAGTTTAAAAATATCATAAAAGACATTTATCCACATTTTTACACTTTTTGTTGTACTTCATTTCTTTGTATAAATCCAAATTTCCATCTGGTATTTTAGTCCTTTTGAAGGACTCCCTTTAAAGCTTCTTGTGGTATAAGTCTGCTCCCGTATATTCTTTCAGCTTTCATTTTTCTGAAAATTTTTGATTTCACCTTCATTTCTTGAAGACATTCTGGCTTGACCTGAAATTCTAGGTTGACAGTTTTTTCCAGTGGTACTTTAAAGATGTCACTCCATTTTCTTCTGCTTGCATCATTTCCCTCTTCTGCCGAATTCTTGTATTTGTTTTTCTGTACATAATGTTTCCCTTTTTCTCTATCTTCAAGATGTTCTTTTTCTTTCCAATGTTTAGAATTTCAGCAATTTGATTATGAAATGTCTAGGTGTCTGTGCCTGAGTGTGTATCCGAATACGTGCGCACGTGTGTGTGTGGTTATTCTGCTTGTTCTTCAGTTTTCTTGCATCTATGCCTTGCTGTGCTGTGCTTAGCCATTCAGTCATGTCTGACTCTTTGCAACCCCATGGACTGTAGCCTGCCAGGCTCCTCTGTCCATGGGGATTCTCCAGGCAAGAATACCAGAGAGGGTTGTCATGCTCCCTTCCAGGGGATCTTCCCCACCCAGGGATTGGACGTAGGTCTCGCACATTGCAGGTGGATTCTTTACCATCTGAGCCACCAGGGAAGTAATATGGTTTGCTATATTTCATTACTTTTGGAAAATCCTTAGCCATTATTCCTTCAGATAATTTCTCCCATTCCCCCCCTCTTCCTGGACTGTAATTACATAGATGTTAGACTGTTTGGGGGCTTCCTTGGTGGCTAAGATGGTCAATAATTGGCCCACAATGCAGGAAACCTGGATTCGATCCCTGGGTGGGAAAGAGTCCCTGGAGAGGGAATGGCTACCCACTTCAGTATTTTTGCCTGGGAATCCCATGGACAGGGGAGCCTAGTGGTCTACAGTCCACAGGGTCACATAGAGTTGGACATGACTGAGCAACTAACACTACTCTGCACGTGGACCTCAGGGATGGGACATTATTAACAGTCTTGCTCTTCCCTCTGTGGCAGCCAAATACTGTTCTGTGTCTAAGGCTGACACAGGACCCTTTGCTCCCCCAGCACTAGCAGACCTATGCTTTGTATCAGAGCAAGACCCTGGGTCTGGGAGTGTTTCCTCCCCTTTCCCCAAAGACAAGAAGACTTTTGCTTCTACCTCTTTCCCCCAAAGAACACTGTCTTTGCTTAAGCCTTGGGAGCAGGAGGACTTCTTTTACTCTTCCCAGGATCTCAAAACATTTGCTTTGAGAGAGAAGGGTCTGGGGGAGTGAAAGGGGTGGGTTTTGTCTGTGACCCAGCTGCAGTCGAGCATCAGCTATATGCCTATCCCTCCTATTCCAACCTCCCCACATTTCCTGCCCTGCTTCTAGTCTTTCTCATGAGCACACTGCCCAGACCCCTAGGGAAAAGTTTGCAAGGAAATGCAAACTTCCCTTGTGCTATTGCTGTTGTTCAGTCACCAAGTTGTGAGCACGCCAGGCTTCCCTGTCACCATCTCCTGGAGTTTGTGCAAACTCATGTCCATTGAGTCGGTGATGCCATCCAACTATCTCATCCTCTGTCACCCCCTTCTCCTCCTGCCCTCAATCTTTCCTAGCGTGAGGGTCTTTTGTAAGCCTACACCAAACCTTTAAAAGTTCATGACAATTTTAGCTGGTTTCTTCTTACCTACTTTGGGGTAGTTACCTCCTTTCCACCTGCATTCTGAAGGTGAAACATTCCATGTGGTCACTCCTCGAAGGAGCTTGCTATGCTTTGGCATTCAGATCACTTGGCTGCCTTAGGAGCTCAGTTCTCCGATGGCTCCACAGAAGTCATGATTTTGTAGTTTATCTGGGTTGTTTGCATAATGAGGATGGAAGTGACACATCTGGGGGGATTTCTACGTTCACTTCTATGTTCAAAATGGAAGTAGAACTCCCTAAATACGTTAAGTCTGAAGTGACCTGGGGACATTCATGTACAGAAAGCAGTTGAAAATATGGGTCTGGAAAGCAAAATAGAGCTTCTTCTAGTTTGTCCATGGCTGCAGAACAAACCACTCAATACATAGTAGCCTAAAGCACAGTTTAGCTCGTGAATCCATAATTTAGGCAGAGTTTGGTGAGGAAGGCTTGCCTGTGCTCCATGTGGCATCAGCTGGGTTGGCTCAATGGAGGGTCAGAAAATTAATCTTCAATACGGCTACTCTCTCATGTAGGTGGCAGGTGGGCTCAGACTGTTGCCTGGATCTTAGCTACATCTGAAGCCTGGGGGTCTCAATTCCTTTCCATGTAAGTTTCTCCTCAAGGATCTTGTCACAGAATGCCTGTGCTTCCTTACAGCATGATGATGAGTTCCAAGAGCAAACGTCTCCTGGGGAATCATGTGGAAGCCATTATGGCCTACCCTTGGAAGTCACGTAGCAACAAACCCTTCCGCATTTAAGGGGAGGGAACATGGAACCCACCACAGAATGGAAGAGCATCAAAATCAGATCATAACAAGGGCATGTGAAATGTGAGATACTGGACAAACTATTTTCAGAAAGCATGATCTGCCTTATGACTAAGATTTAGAAGCAGGCTGGTGAGGACTGGGCATTGCCTGCATATTAGAAAATCCACTGGGAAGTCTTGGAATCATCTTTGGCTCATATGAGAGAAACTTGGGATAGAATGGAGAGGATTCTGAGATCATGAGTTCTCTGCTTTCAAAAAGGTCACTTCGCATCCGAAAAGATTAAAACAAATGTGATGTGGTGGAGCACAGCGGTGCCTGAAGTGGATGGCATGGGTTTGAATCCCAGCTCCACTCTTTATTACCTGAGTGACTTTGGACCTCATCTCTTCTGTCAAGTGGGGAAAATGGTTTCTACTTCCTAGAACTGTCATAATGTGAAGTATCAAATGAGATACTTCATATTAAAGGTCTTAGCTTAGTACTTGGCTTATAATGAGAGCATAACGTGTGTTATTCCTATAACAACACAGAAGAATCCTGATTCAAATGGGAGGCTGTGATTTCACATTGGCTACGGTTGGAGCTTTCAAATAAATTTTGATGATTTTGAGTTCTGAAGAAAAATATCTGAGTACATATTTCTTGACTAATAACAATAGAATCTGGCATCCTGTGAACATTTTCTGTGCTTTAGCCTTGAAGTTCAATCTCTCTCACTAGCAGCTAAAGGAACCCATAGAAGGAAATGGATGCTCAGAGAAGAAATGTTGATCTACGGCCAGGAAGTGGTGGAGAAGGAATTCAAGCTACTGGTCAGGGAGACGGTCTGACGCTAGTGAGCAAACTTTCCCCCTAACCTAGGAGGACCCGCTGGGAAGAACAAAGACAAAACACCACTGGTGGCTCTCTCTGAAGATTTTCACCTGTCATTAATTATCTATCCTAACGCTTCAGGTTTGCAGCCTCAACTGAGAAATGCAAGATTATTCCAAGTTATCACTTTTGTTAATAATGATCAAAAGTCTCCTGCAATGTTTAATGAGATTCTTCGGAGAGACAATTACCAAGGCATTGATAGCTGAGAATAATTCATTACATGCTAATGATAAAAGCGGAATCCGCCTTAATAAAAAGTTTATAACTTCCAGCTTTAAAATGTCGGACTCTGCCCCTTCCCTTTATTGCTCTGAGCTTCCTCCAAAAGCAGAAAAGATCTTGAGGCCCCGCTTTTTGGAGTTGGGGGACAGCGATGACAGGAGTCACTTCGGAGGGGTAGCGCCATGGTTTCCTGGAAGTCCTCTGTTTTTGTTTTTAAAGCATGAAGACAGAGGCTTCACTCTCTCAGAGCACTTGAAATTTTGAGCACTCACTTCGTGTATGAGTTTGTTGTTTTCTCTCATTGCTCCTCCCATGTGTGCAGAGAGCAATATATACAGTGGGCAGCATGGAAAGGCAGGAGACCTGGCTGGAATCCCACCTCTGCCGGTAAACCCTTGGGGGTCCTAATTCCCTGGTCTCATACCGGCACTCCCAGTGTGATAACAAGAATCCACTGTGTCAATCAATGGGCACTGCGGTGGTCTTGTGAATTGGGATGTGCTATTCAGAAGTTAGGGGTTTCCCAGGTGGCTCAGTGGTAAAGAATCTGCCTGCCAGTGTAGAAGACATGGGTTCGATCCCTGGGTCAGGAAGATCCCCTGGAGGAGGAAATGGCAACCCACTCCAGGATTCTTGCCTGAAAAATTCTATCGACAGAGGAGCCTGGTGGGCTACAATCCATGGCATCGCAAACAGCTAGGCACAGTTGAGCTTCTAACACACACACGTTTAGAAGTTATGTGCTTCCTGGGTGGCTTCGTGGGTGAAGAATCCACCTGCATTGTAGGAGATGCAGGAGACATGGATTTGATCTCTGGGTTGGGAAGATCACCTGGAGAAGGGAATAGCAACCCACTCCAGTATTCTTGCCTGGAGAATCCCATGGACAGCCTGGTGGGCTATAGTTCGTGGGGTTGCAAAGAGTCAGACATGACTTAGTGACTATACGCAACAATTCAGAAGTCATCCCGGAGAGCAAGGTGTTCTCTGGGGTAGGGAGAGGTAGGCAGTAGAATGTACCAGCAGGCACTGATTCTACAGTGGCCCTGCTCTCTCCCATTCCACACGCACTTGAACTTTTGCATTATCATGAGACTGAGTGATAGGCCCTGTGCCACCCAAAGGCCTGCAGGGTGGATGGTGCCCGAGGTGGGGAGGTGGTTCTGTGACCTGTTAGGCACCTGGAGCTTGAACTGGCAGCAGGCGTTCTCATAGTGGCAACTGCTTTAACAGCAGACGGGTTTGTAGTGGGTCTTGTAAACAGGCTGGCCAGAGGAATGGGGGAGCCATATGTGAACATCCACAATCTAAGCCTCTGGTTCCACCAAAGCCAGCTTCAGCCTCAGGCTTGTAACCAAGGAGAAGGCGGGGATGCCCAGGCCCAACCGTCACACCAAGATGCACACCTGGGGCTGAGGCCTGGTTTATCTACGTACTCAGCGTGTGATCACTGTCTTCCGTGGTCACTTGTCTTCCATGATCAAACCCATATATATTGGGCTTAACATACCAATCTGTATACTGGGTCAACTCTTGGCGACTCCACGGACTGCAGCACGCCAGGCTTCCCTGTCCTTCACCATCTCCTGGAGCTTACTCGAACTCATGTCCAGTAAGTCAGTGATGTCATCCAACCATCTTGTCCTCTGTCATCCCCTCATGATCCTGCTTTCAATCTTTCCCAGCATCAGGGTCTTTTCTAATGAGCCAGCTCTTCGCATCAGGTGGCCAAAGTGTTGGTGCTTGTTTCAGCATCAGAGCACGCATATATTCTTGTAATACCTACTAGTCCCAGCCTTCTCCGGAGAAGGCAGTGACACCCCATTCCAGTACTCTTGCCTGGAAAATCCCATGGACCGAGGAGCCTGGAAGGCTGCAGTCCATGGGGTCGCTGAGGGTCGGACACGACTGGGCGACTTCACTTTCACTTTTCACTTTCATGCATTGGAGAAGGAAATGGCAACCCACTCCAGCGTTCTTGCCTGGAGAATCCCAGGGACAGGGGAGCCTGGTGGGCTGCCGTCTCTGGGGTCGCACAGTCGGACACGACTGAAGTGACTTAGCAGTAGCAGCAGGTCCCAGACACTGGGTGGCGCTAGTTGTAAAGAACCTGCCTGCCAATGCAGGAGACATGAGACGCAGGTTCGATCCCTGGGTTGGGAAGATTCCCTGGAGAAGGGAATGGCAACCCACTCCAGTATTCTTGCCTGGAGAATCCCATGGACAGAGGAACCTGGCAGGCTGTAGTCCATAGTGTTGCAAAGAGTTGGATACGATTGAAGCAACTTAGCATGCACACAGGTGCCAGGTGCTGCCACAGGCATTTTCTTGTAAGCTTCTTTTAAACTGCTTAATTAATATATTTTAAAAATATATTTGTTTATTTGGTTGTGCTGGGTCTTAATTGCAGCACTCAGGATCTTCGATCTTCATTGCGGAATGCGGAGTCTTTAGTTACAGTATGCAAACTCTTAGTTGTTGAATGTGGGATCTAGTTCCCCAACTAGGGATTGAACTTGAGCCCCCTGCTTTGGGAGTGTGGAGTCTGAGCCACTGGACTACCAGGCAAATCCTTGTTTAATGAATATTTAACATATGCATTAAAGTATGCAATGTGGGCTAATTCTAAATGCATACCTACATAGATTTTTAGGTATGTGTCCACCATATAACCAGTGACTAGATCAAATTATAAAAATTTCCAGACCCCAATGGGATCTTTGTACTGCTTTCCTGTCAATGACAGTTAATTCCAAAACTTCTTTTCTGAAGTAACCACTATTCTGACCTCTCTTAATAGGCATTTTATTTATTTATCTATATTTTCTTATTAGTGCTTTTTAATTTTTTAAAAAATAAGCTAATTATAAAATAGTCCATGCATTCATAAATCATACAAAATAATATAGTCCCCTAGATCCCAATTGCTAGATTTAATAGATTGTTAATGTTTTGCCCTATTTGTTTTTCTCTTGTCTTTCAAGTCATGTGTCTAGGTGTGAATTTTTTTTTTTTTTAAAGAATTTTCATCAGTTTCAAAATTCTTCTGCGGATGTATATGTTTCACCAATTACAGAACATTCTTACCCATTCTCTCGATTTCATGCATTTTTTTTCACCCTAACCTTTGTTGTGATCTATAGCACACATAGAAAAATTCACAAAACAGAAAATTATAGCTCTATAATTTATCACAAATATAATACAAATTTATCACCCACATACCCACCACCCTGTTCAAGAAATACAGCGTTGCGGTCTCAGAAATTACCTGCAGGTCCCTTCCCACCAAAATGAATCAGCACCTTGATTTTTATGGTGATGACTTGCTGGGTTTTCCTTGCAGTTTTACCACCCAAGGATGCATTACTAAACACCAAGCTTTAATTCTATTTGTTCTGCATATGTGTCATTGTTTTTGTTTTCCTAAACACGATTTTATTCTGACAATCTGTCATTCTATAAGATCAATAAACCCAGAAGCATTAATATCTTTTTTTTCCTAGTAAGCTTTTCCCCTACTGTTACTATGGCAATTACTTTTTTGAAGAGTATTTTTTTTTTAAAGTAAACTTTTTATTATTTTAGGATAGTTTTAGGTTTATGGAACAGTTGTGAGGGTAGAACAGAGAGTTCCAATATGCCCCATATCAGAGTATGTTCTCTTACATTATAATGATACATTTGTTACTGTGCTCAAACTAATATTGCTATAGTATCATCCACTCAAGTCCATGTGGAGAAGGCACTGGCGACCCACTCCAGTACTCCTGCCTGGAAAATCCCATGGACAGAGGAGCCTGGTGGGCTGCCGTCTATGGGGTAGCACAGAGTCGGACACAACTGATGCGACTTAGCAGCAGCAGCAGCAGCAGCAGCAGCAGCAGCAGCAGCAAGTCCATATATTATTCAGGTTGTAATTTTTTTTTTTTTTTTTTACCAAATGTTCTTCTTCTCTTTCAGCATCCCTCCTAAGGGATCACCTTTTACATTTAGTGATTGTATTTTCTTAGGCTCCTCTAAGCTGAGGTGATTTCTCAGACTTTCCTTGTTTTTATGACCTTAACAGTTTTGAAGAATATTGACCAGGTCTTTTGGAGAATAGACCTCAATTCCGATTTGCCTGATGTTTTTCTCTTAGTTAGACTGGAATTATGCTTTGTGGGGAAGAAGATCACAGAGGCAAAGTGCCATTCTCAGCACATCAAAACCAAGATATGTACTATCAACATGACGCATCTCTTGTGTCTGTTCATCTTGATCACCTGGCTTCAGGCAGTGTGTGTGGGCTTTCTCTGCTGTCAAGTTACTCTTTCTTTCCCCCTTGCTTTCAATTTTGTACTTTTTTGAGGGGGGATCCCTATGCAGAGTCTGGACTTAAAACTTAAGGGCTGAGTCTCTACATAAAATATTTGAAATTCTTCTGCTTGAGAGAGTTGACTCTTCTCCATCATTTCTGTAATTATTCAATCATTTATTTATATCAGTAGGAACTTGTGAATATTTATCTTATGCTTGAGCTTTCACCCAGTACTACTTTATTTATTCTGTGGCTCAAATTGCACCAGCTTTGGCCATTGGGAGCTCTTTCAGATGATTTCTGTGTCCTTCTGACATATCCCCATCTTTGTATGTATGTGCACACACCTGTGTGTGTGTGTGTGTGTGTGTGTGTGTTAAGTACCTTCTTACTCTCTGGCACTATAAAATACTTCAGACTCATATATTTCCTGCCCAGTCCTGTGTATGTTGGTTGCTAAGTCTTATCTAACTCTTTGCAACCCCATGGACTGTAGCCCACCACACTCCTCTGTCCATGGAATTTTCTGGGCAAGAATACTGGAGTGAGTTGCCATTCCCTGCTTCAGGGGATCTTCCTGACCCAAGGATTGAACCTGGTCTTCTGCATTGCAGGCAGCTTCTTTACCGTCTGAGCCACCAGGGAAGACCCAGTCCTAGAATCAGCAGCCATTTCTCCAAGGAGTCCTGGTTTCTATTACATGAGAAATGTTCGCAGAAACCAAGATCTGGGGCGTGAGAGTGTTTGTTATGATTGAGATGTAGTTGCTTCTAGGTCCTCTCAGCCGACAGAAGATAAAATATTTTTATGTATGTTAATTCATGTATATACACATTTCTATCAATATTTTTATTTATAAGCTTCTGTCTCTATATTAAACGTGAGTTCATGCTGATGCCTCTGGCTCGAATCCATCACCACGTGGATTATTCTCTCTTCCTCTCCTTGCTTATCTCACTTCCCACTCTAACAGAGAGAAACCTGGCTCCCACCTTTCACAATCTGTTTACTTAGTTTTTCAATTTCAATATACAGGTATATTAGTTTCAGAATTGATAACCCACACTTCCATGGGCAATGACTTTATGAAGTAGAGTCCTTATGTATGCTTTTGCCTTTAGTCTTCCAGACTCCACTTATTTCCAAAGTTAGTTAGTTTGGTCATCATCTTTTCCATCTTTTCTCTTTGGTGAGATTTTTTCTTTTGTAACATTGCATTTGTAACATTAGATTCTCTTGTCACATTCTGCATTTCATCTGGGAGTTCTCTGACCTCCTAAATGTGTGTGTGTGTTTTAAAATTTGTAGACATTAAGTTTCATTCTCTGCGCTGCAAAGTTCCATGGGTTTTGACACATAGGGTCAGTCACACAGTATCACATTTTCATTATTAAAATATCATATAGAATAATTTCATGTAAAAATCTCCTGTATTTCACTTATTCAAATACCACCCCCTCCACCACATCTCTAGCAGCCAAAGATTCTTTTACTGTCTTTGGTTTTGCCTTTTCCAGAATGTCATATAACCGAAATAATTGAAATCATACAGTATGTATTTTCAGACTGGCTTGTTCAACTCAGTGATATGCACTTAAGATTCATCCATGTCTTTTGGTGGCTTGATAACTCATTCATTTTTATTGATGGATGGTATTCTATTGTATGAAAGTACCAAAGTTTGTTTATTGGATCACCTATGTACTGAAGAACATCTTGGCTGCTTTCACTTTTAGGTAATTACAGTAAAGCTTCTGTAAGCATTCATGTGCAGGGTTTTGGATGGACATATATTTCTAAAAGTCAGTCAGATAATAGCTAGGAGAGTGACTGATACATCTAATAAGGTTTATTTTGGCATAATTTTAAATTTACAGAAAAGATTCAAAGATGGTACAGAGAATTCTCATAGATTCTTTGCCCAGTTTCTTCTCATATGCACATTTTTATAATCATGATATATTTGTTAAGACTAAGAAATTAACATCGGTACATGATTATTAACTAAACTCTATATTCTGTTTGGATTTGGCCAGTTTTCTCTTTGATGCTCTTTTTCTGTTCCAGGATCCCACCCAGAGTTTCATGTTGCATTTACTCATCATGTTTTCTCTGGTGATGTGAACTCTGACCCCTTGTTTACAGTAATATTTGCAATAGATGTTTGTATTCACATAGATGTATGTATCCAGCACCACAGAATTGTTGTCTTTATCTCTCCCTGAACTTTATATAAAGAGATTCAGATTGTATGTGTTCCTTTCATTTAAAATTGCTTGTAAACTTCCTCTGGGGTGTAGTATATAACCATACTTTCCTTCTATAGTTGTCTACATTGGTCCATTATTTGAATATATCATGATTAATCCATTTTACTTATGGTGGACATCTGGACTGTTTCCAGTTTGGGGTTATTAAGGAGAATGCAGCTATGGACTCTTCTTGTCTATGTCTTCTGCTAAGCATGTGGCACTGGGACTGTGTCTTTGAGCTCACACATTTATCACTCTTATTTCTGGGGGTTTTCCTTTCTCTGAATTCTGTATTTTAAGTAATTATTTTGTATTTTTCTAGCATTTCTAAATATTTATTGATGGAGGGATTGATATTAATTTAAATCCATTATCTTCCAAAACCGTAAGTATTGCATTAACTTTCACAACAACTTTCTAATATAACTGTATTATTTTTTCCATTTAATTGACTAAGAGGTTGAGAGGAAGGGGAATTCATGCAAGCTTTTATATGTAGGGTGGATAAACAACAAGATCCTGCTGTATAGCGCAGGGAACTACATTCAATATTCTGTGATGAACAATAATGGAAAAACATGAAAGATAATATATAAGTATAACTGAATCACTTCGCTGTATAGCAGAAATTAACCCTACTTTGCAAATCAACTATACTTCAAAAACTTTTTTTTAAAAAGAAGGGAAATCGCAGCCTAGGGTCCTTCTGAGTAAGTGGTACAACTGGGAGGTAAACCTAGTTAACTCCATCTCCCAAATTCAGATCTTCCCCCTACTTTCCAAACTATAAAGCCCTCCCCACATCTGACCCAAAGCTGGGACCTAAACTTACATTTGTTTCCCCCCTCTGTATGCTGTTCCTCTTATGACACTGTCTTCCTGAAAATACAGGCTTATGTCAGTTCCCTCCGTCACTGGCTTGGCACTCAAGGGATTTCTGCCTGACTCTGTGTCGTGGTCATGTCTTTGGCAGCCATGCAGGATGGGAGTCAGGATAATCAAGGAGAAGAAGGAGGAGGAGGAGAAGTAGGAAAAGAGGAAGAAAGAGAAGATGCTAGGCCATCATTCCCTTCTTTTTCTAGCCTAGGTAATGAAGTGCCAGGACCCCAGCACTGGCTGCTGTTCCATAAGGGGTCAAGAGTGCCATTCCCTCCTCACCCAGAGAGATGGAGAATCTAAATTCCTCTAATCCCCTCACCAGTGTCCCTGTTTAATGTGCCAGCATATATTACGCTGAAAAGCCTTTGTGGCCAGAGAAAGCAGCTCCTGAATGTCTCCTGGGTTGTGCTCAGGGTAGATCCTGCTCAGGAATGGATGGCTTCACACTGCAAGTTTGCCACCATCCTAATCTTTCAGATGGGAGATCCTCATCTCCTCCCAGTCCAAGACTTTAAGTGGGTGAGGATTTTGATTCAGGATGTCTCTGTCCCTCTCTTTCTTGAAAGAGACAAGTTAGCTTTATCTTTGAAGAAACTCAGAAACACCCATAATTCTCAACTACACCGCATGGAACTAGACTGCAAATGCAGTGAAAATTGGGGAAGGGGGATAGTGTGTGACTTGCTTCTACAAACCTCCAAGAAAGTCAGGCAAAGTAGAGCTCTAAGGATCAAAACTCATGACCCACGGCCAGGAAGGGCACGTGAAAGTGAAAGTGTTAGTTGCTCTGTTGTGTCTGCCAACTCTTTGCAACCCCATGGACTGGAGCCTGCCAGGCTACTCTGTCCAAGGGATTCTCCAGGCAAGAATACTGGAGTGGGTAGCCATTTCCTTCTCCAGGGGATCAATCCCTGACCCAGGGATTGAACCCCGGTCTCCTGCATTGCAGACAGATTCTTTACCATCTGAGCCACCCGGGAAGGTGGAGGCTGCAAGAATTTCCTAAGACCTGGTTTATACTGTGGACTGATCTCCAAGGCAGAGCCCCATAGGGAGGGAGAAACATCACCCTGGCAATTAGCAAGTTTCAAATTTCAGGGAGGCTGTGCATGACAAGCAGCCCTTAGCAGCAGCAGAGGAATAAAGGATAATCAAAATACACCAAAACCAATGTGTGACATACCAGGAGGGGTGAGAGGCGAGTGTGCAACTTTGCTATGAGCCAAGGGGATTTCCTGGTAATCTAGAGCACAGACGTACCCTGGGGAGAGAATGAATGAGAAAGTGGACTGCAGACTCAAGTCAATCTTTCTGACAGCCCTCAGCTTACTTCCAGACTCCAATAATCCTTTCACACAGAGTCAGCTGAACAAAAACTATACCTCCTTCATTGCAGGAGGAATGATAAATAAGCAACCAACCAACCAAACAAACAAAACCCCAGCCTCTGTGCAAAGGAACTTTGGGAATAAAAGAAGCAAGGATGATAATAATCAAGAGATGGATGAAGAACTCCAGGAAGATAATGCTTTGAAGGAGGTAAAAATGATGAGTCAGGTGTTCTCCATCCGAAAAAATCAAGGAAAAGAAGACAGCAAGAGGTAGAGGATAAAAGTGAGTTGAACACCTGAGAACATAAATGATAGGGGAAAAAAACCAAATCAGTAGGGAGGAATGGGAAAAGAGAATAAGTAGAAGAGAATATATAGGCATGTGCCTGGGGTCATGTCCTGTCTTTGCTACTCACTAGCTGTGTGACCTTTATCAAGTGACTTGCTCTATCTGTACCTCAGTTCAGTTCAGTTCGACTTTTTGCGACCCCATGGACTGTAGCACGCCAGGCCTCCCTGTCCATCACCAACTCCCGGAGTTTCCTCAAACTCATCTCCATTGAGTCGGTGATGCCATCCAAAAATCTCATCCTCTGTTGTCCCCTTCTCCTCCTGCCTTCAATCTTTCCCACCATCAGGGTCTTTTCAAATGAGTCAGCTCTTCATATCAGGTGGCCAAAGTATTGGAGTTTCAGTTTCAACATCAGTCCTTGCAATAAATATTTAGGACTGATTTCCTTTAGGATGGACTGGTTGGATCTCCTTGCAGTCTAAGGGACTCTCAAGAGTCTTCTTCAATACCACAGTTCAAAAGCATCAATTCTTCTGCACTCAGCTTTCTTTATAGTCCAACTCTCACAACCATACATGACCACTGGAAAAACCATAGCCTTGACTAGATGGACATTTGTTGGCAAAGTAATGTCTCTGCTTTTTAATATGCTATCTAGGTTGGTCATAACTTTCCTTCCAAGGAGTAAGCGTCTTTTAATTTCATGGCTGCAATCACATCTGCAGTGATTTTGGAGCCCCCAAAAATAAAGTCACACTGTTTCCATTGCTTCTCCATCTATTTGCCATGAAGTGATGGGACCAGATGCCATGATCTTAGTTTCCCGAAAATTGAGTTTTAAGCCAACTTTTTCACTCTCCTCTTTCACTTTCATCAAGAGGCTCTTTAGTTCCCCTTCACTTTCTGCTATAAAGGTGGTGTCATCTGCATATCTGAGGTTATTGGTATTTCTCCCAGCAATCTTGATTCCAGCTTGTGCTTCATCCAGCCCAGCATTTCTCATAATGTACTCTGAATATAAGTTAAATATGCAGGGTATATATACAACCTTGACGTACTCCTTTTCCTATTTGGAACCAGTCTGTTGTTCCATGTCCAGTTCTATCTGTTGCTTCCTGACCTGCATACAGATTTCTCAGGAGGCAGGTCAGGTGGTCTGGTATTCCTATGTCTTTTCCACAGTTTATTGTGATCCACACAGTCAAAGGCTTTGGTGTAGTCAATAAAGCAGAAGTAGATGCTTTTCTGGAACTCTTTTGCTTTCTCAATGATTCAGTGGATGTTGGCAATTTGATCTCTGGCTTCTCTGCCTTTTCTAAATCCAGCTTGAACATCTGGAAGTTCACAGTTCAAGTACTGTTGAAGCCTGGCTTGGCGAATTTTGAGCATTACTTTGCTAGCGTGTGAGATGAGTGCAATTCTGTGGTAGTTTGAACATTGCCTTTCTTTGGGATTGGAATGAAAACTGACCTTTTCAGTCCTGTGGCCACTGCTGAGTTTTCCAAATTTGCTGGCATATTGAGTGCAACACTTTCACAGCATCATCTTTTAGGATTTGAAATAGCTCAGCTGGAACCTCTGTACCTCAGATAAGGATAATAATAGCACCATGTCATAAAGTAGATGCCAGGATAAATACAATACATAAATATATATAAACATATAAACATTTGTAGAAACATTTAGAATAGTTCCTGGTAAACAGTGAAAGTTACTCAGTTGTTCTCCTCTGTCCATAGAATTCTTCAGGTAAGAATATTGGAGTGGGTACGCAGTGAGTGTTACATAATTGTTGCTATCATTATAGTTATATTCATTATAACAAGACACAAGTCAAATTAGAATCAGCAATAAGAGGGGGGAAAATTGCCAAAAACATAAAGTTTTTTGGAGAAAATCAAATGCAATTAAATGAAAGAAAAGTATTTAAAAGGATTAGAGACAAGCATTAACTATAGAAGACCAAAGAGCGCAGAAAAAACTGAATAGAGACCTTTGCAGATATATATAAAAGGATTTGAGGATATATATCTTTTATCATCACTAAATTTATTTTTCATTTCAATTTGTTCTTTTTTCCTGCTTCAGTGACATCAGTAACGGAAATATCATCCATATCTATGGAAAAAAACTTGCTTAAAATAAAAACTTGAATAGGCAAATTGAAAGGATGTACTCTGCCCCAAAACAAATAAAGATTAAAAGACTGAGTTGGCCAAAAAGTTCACTCAGGGTTTTCTGGAAGACTTTATGGAAAAACCCAAACAAACATTTTGCGTTTTGGCCAACCTAATACCTAAAATGAAGATGCATCATAGTGACGTTTCTGGACTTCAAAGATAAAAAAATTACAATGGATATTCAAGCCAAAAATACAAAACACCCAATAAAGAAGAAAATCAGACTGCTCTTGGATTTTGCACAGCATATTCAGGGCTTGAAGGCAATGGGCAATGAAACTACAAAGCCCTTAGGAAAAGAAATAAGGGAAATGGGGCAGGAGTGGTGGTGGGGGAAACTTCTCACCTACTGTGAGGCACTGCCTGTCACCTGGCAGGGGGCAAGGATGTGTAGCCCTCTTATAGAGAGAGCCACTGATATTTAGCAACTGATGCTGATAAAGTTTCCCCAGTGTCACCTATGAAGAATTTTATTCCCTGCTAAGCTGTCACTCCGGAAAAGAGTGAGACATGATTATCATTAAACATGTAATAATTACCATAAGGTCTTCTTGGAAGAGAGTACCTTTTGGTACTTGGCACTTTGGTGCTTGGAAGAGAGTAAAATAGATGACATTTTATTACCAGCAAATCATGATAAAAGGACAAACACTGAGCAATGTTGTTAGCTCAAGTATGTGTGCCCAGTGCGCAGTGAGGCCAGACAAACTGAAACATTGGAGTTTGGAGCAGAGAAAGTTTCAGTGCAGGGCCATGCCAGGAGAAGAGGTATTTCTTGCCCTGAAAAGTCCCAGCTAGCTCAAGGTTTTGACAAAGCACTTTTAAAAGCCAGGTGAGGGATGCGGGTAGCAGGGTAAATAATCAGCTCATGCACAGTTCTCTGACTGGCTGACGGTGAGGTAGCAGGGTGTTCACAGGTGTGAACATTATCAATCCTTAGGCTCCAGGAGAATAGTCATCAAGTAGTTTTCTCATTTGGTGAGGATTTTCACATCTGCAAAACAACTCAGGAAATGTGCATCAAATACTATTAGCTAGGTACTTCAGAGAGGAACTAAAGCACAGGATAAGGGGGGAGGGTCTGTCTTAGGAAGGCCCCATGAGTTCCTGCTCGATTACAGTGTTTCTATTAAAATGTGGAGCTGATAATAAGAAAGAGAATTAAGGTGAACAATGTGCAATGTGTTATAAGCTAATGCAGTAATAATGTAATAGTTTTGACACATATTGGAGAGCAAAGTGAGAGGGAAAGAAGCAGATTTCCTTGTTTTTCAAAGAAGCTGGGGCTAAATGATGTGGCTTAGAGAAGGAACTGATGGGTATATAAATATGTTTTGAAAGGTGTAAAGATGACTATGGAAAGTATTCAACAACAATATGGTCATCAAAACTGGGAAATGAGATTAGATGGGAGAAAGTGGGGACATGAACCATATTTAAGTTCCCATCACTCATATACAGAGTCAAGATGATAACTTCAGGTTTAAATACTGTCTTGGTCCAGCCTCCCAGGAAGCACAACCTCTGGCAAAGTCTTGGAGAATATAATGTATCAGGGACGTCAGTCACAGGAAGTAGAGATGAAGGACGAAAGGGATGACACAGGAAGAAGGAAAGCCTGTAAGATCTTATAAAATGAGACCCCATTTAAAAATTTATTTATTATTTATTTTTGCTGTGTCTGGGTCTTAGTTGTGGCTCATGGGATCTATTGCTATGGTGCAAAGGCTCTCTAATTGTGGAGCATGGGCTCAGTTGCCCCTAGGCATGTGGGATCTTAGTTCCTTGTCTAGGGATCAAAACTGAGTCCTCTGCTTTGAAAGGTGGATTCTTCACTAATGGACCACCAAGGAAGTTCCAAGTGCATAGCGTTAAAATCCAGCTGGCTGCTACTGGGTGCAAATGATTCTTTTGTCTCCTGGGACAAGGCTCAGGGAAGTCATAGAAAACTGTATGTTATGCACTGTACTGTCTTCCAACCCCTCTGAATTCATATGTTGACTTCCTGACCCCTGGTACCTCAGAATATGACTGTATTTGGAGATAGGACCTTTACAGGTAATTAATTTATTTTTCTTCCTTCTATTTATTTATTTATTTATTTTTGTAAGCTAATTACTTTACAATATTGTATTGGTTTTGCCATACATTGACATGAATCTGCCATGGGTGTACATGTGTTCCCCATCCTGAACCCCCCCTCCCACCTTCCTCCCCATCCCATCCCTCTGGGTCATCCCAGTGCACCAGCCCTGAGCACCCTGTATCATGCATCAAAACTGGACTGGTGATCTGTTTCATATATGATAATATACATGTTTCAATGCCATTCTCCCAAACCATCCCACCCTCGCCCTCTCCCACAGAGTCCAAAAGACTGTTCTAATACATCTGTGTCTCTTTTGCTGTCTCGCATACAGGGTTATCATTACCATCTTTCTAAATTCCATATAGATGCATGAATATACTGTATTGGTGTTTTTCTTTCTGGTTTACTTCACTCTGTATAATTGGCTCCAGTTTCATCCACCTCATTAGAACTGATTCAAATGTATTCTTTTTAATGGCTGAGTAATATTCCATTGTGTATATGTACCACAGCTTTCTTATCCATTCGTCTGCTGATGGACATCTTGGTTGCTTCCGTGTCCTGGCTATTATAACCAGTGCTGTGATGAACATTGGGGTACACATGTCTCTTGCAATTCTGTAGAGGTAATTAATTTAAAATGAAGTTATATGGGTGGTCCCTGATCCATTATAGGGGCTTCCAAGGAGGTGCAGTGGTAAAGAATCTGCCTGCAATGAGGGAGACTTGGGTTGGATCTCTAGGTCAGGAATAAGCCCTGGAGAAGGAAATGGCAACCCACTCTAGTATTCTTACCTGGATAATTCCATGGACAATGGAGCCTAACAGGCTATAGTCCATGGTGTTCCAAAGTGTCGGACATGACTGAGCACAATATTCCATGATCCAGTATGAATGGCATTCTTACGGGAAGAGAGCCTTAGGACACAGACAGAGGAATGACCAGGTGAGGGCACAGCAAGACACAGTTCTATGCAAGCCAAGGAGAGAGGCCTCTGAAGGAACCTTGAACTTGGACTTCGAGCCTCCGGAACTGGGGAAAGAGACATTCCTGTTGTTTAAGTCCCCTAGTCTGAGATATTTGTTATGGCAGCTTGAGTAAACTCATGAACTGTGTTTTAGGATGGTCTGTCCAGGGAGAGAAAGTGGGAAGAGTTTATCTACAAGCTCTCATTTCCTACTGGTTAATGGCTTATTCCATGAGGTATAAACAGGGCTTCCCTGATGGCTCAGTCTGCCTGCCATGCAGGAGACCTGGGTTAGATCCCTGGGTCAGGAAGATCCCCTGGAGAAGGGAATGGCTACCCTCTCCAGTGTTCTTGTCTGGAGAATTTCATGCACTGAGGAGCCTGTTGGCTTCCAGTCAATGGGGTCGCAAACAGTGGGACAGGACTGAACGACTGACACTTTCACTCTCACGGTGAGGTGTAAATACCTCTGCACTTGCGTGTGGCACGTGTGTGATCTCCTGACGTCCCTTGGCTCCATCAGGCTGTGCCTGCTTGAAGCTGGCAGACGTGGTGACATGCAGAACAAGAGACAGGTGAGTCCAGGAGGACCCAAGTGGTGCATCGGAGATGACTGACAAAATTACGGCTCACAAAGTGAGACACCAGCATCATTAAGAGAAACACACACACAAGAACTAAACCTTTCCAATTTACCAGTAGGAAAACCTTTGAGAAAAAGTATAAGAAAACAGCCCTGTCATCTTTTTCATATTCTTTTTTATTTTTAATGTTTCTTTCTGTTTATTTTTAAAATGTTTGTTATACAGCCTGAGAACCAACAAGCATGTCTTATTTGTAATTGCAAATGAGATATACTCTCCTGTTAAAGAAAAAGCTCTCAGATGTCTTGTAAAAACAAAGGCAAATTATATGCTGTAGACAAACGCGTCTAAAACCAAAGCCCAAAGAGATGAACAAACAAAGGAGGCTTTAGCCCCCTACCTGGCAAATGCAGCAAAGGAAAACAGGAATCTAAGTCTCAGTATCAGATAAGGTTGAATTTAAAGGCAGAAGACAAGTCACGATTTTAAATACGTTTTCGTTTAAGAAAGGAAAATAAATTAGGGGCTCAGTTCCAAAAGTTGGGAAGAGCAAGAACAAAACAAGCTTAAGAAAAGCAATAGAAGGAACTGCCAAAGATAAAGATGGAAATTAATGAATTAAAAACAGTAGCACTAATAAATATAAGAGCTGGAACTTCATGGAGAAAAATGCAATAAAGGAAATAAACCACTAGCTAACCTAATTAAGAAAATTTTTTAAAAAAATAGAGAAAAAAATGAGACTACGTTAAATTAGAAACAAGAGTAGGAGAAATCTCCAAAGATAGAGTGAGGATACGGGAATAGCCATGAATACAGAGAAAATTAAAATGACTAATTTCCTTGACTGATTCTCTCACAACTACAGTTCCTACCCACCCCCCCCAACTCCACCTCAATCGCCTTCAAACTCCCACATTCATGGATCGCTATTGTCATCTCTGACCCTGAAAGCTGTTTCAAGTGCTTCAGTTCTGGAGCTGCATGGATATCTCCATTCGGAGATGATCCACTTGTTAACTATTAATATACACCCCTCTTCCCCTCCTGACTCTACTTCCTTCCCCTCCCCGTTAGACACAGTCATAACAACATCTCCTCCTGGCCTTTATTCCTTGTCCTCTTGTCTATGGAAGCATGAATCCCTCTTGACCCCAGCACCCATCTCTGAGATGCCTCCTCTGGAGTGGGTAGCCATTCAATTCTTTAGGGGATCTTCCCAACTTAGGGGTCAGACCTGGGTCTCCTGCATTGCAGGCAGATTCTCTACCATCTGAGCCACCAGGGAAGCCTGAGGTGCCTCCATCCAGGCAGCTAACCAGCAAATGTTTCTCAAAAGCATCATTCAAGAATGGCTGAGGAAGGCACTATCATTGTCTCTTTAAGGAGTGTGTGTATGTGTGTGTGTGTGTGTGTGTGTGTAAGCAGGCATGTGCACATGCACACCTTTGGAACTCCTGTGGCTTCTCAAATGTGCCCGAGCAGATTGCAGAAGTCACACATGATATAGGGAAAAACATGTTGTTCGGGGATGTGATAGCCAACTCCAGGTTGGCGCCCACGGTCCCTGCCTCTTGGTGTTCCTGCCATTGTGTTCACGCCCCTTCCTATGTAGTACAAGGATTAGACTGTATGGCCAAGAGACTATGTTGGAGGTAATGATGGTCTGTCACTTCTAAATTCAGACTATAAAAGGATTCATAAAGACAACGATGGCTTCCATCCTGAGCCCCCTGTCTCTCCTGTGTTACTCGTGCTGGGAGGAACCAGTTGCCGAGTTGTCAGTGTCTTGATACGGGAGTTCGCGTGAAGAAGAACCAAAGCTTCCTTCCTACAGTCACAAGAGTAATTTGGAAGTGAATCCTCCAGCCTCAGGGGAGCTCCAGACGACTTCAGCACCAGCTGATACAGTTGCTACAGCCTGTGAGATACTGAGTCAGAGATAGCTAAGCAGCCGCCAGATTCCTGACTCACAGAAACTGTGAAGGGACAAATATCTGTTGTTTTAAGCTACCGAGTTCTGGTGTAAGTGGTTTTGTCACAATAAAGAACTAATAAAGAGGAATATCATCAGAGAAGGCAATGGCACCCCACTCCAGTCCTCTTGCCTGGAAAATCCCATGGACGGAGGAGCCTGGAAGGCTGCAGTCCATGGAGTCACTGAGGGTCGGACACGACTGAGCGACTTCACTTTCACTTTCATGCATTGGAGAAGGAAATGGCAACCCACTCCAGTGTTCTTACCTGGAGAATCCCAGGGACTGCGGAGCCTGATGGGCTGCCGTCTCTGGGGTTGCACAGAGTCAGACACGACTGAAGTGACTTAGCAGCAGCAGCAGAGAGGAATAGCATAAAGGGCTGAGAGGTCACTGGTGCTCCCTGCGCTACAATACAGCTCTGAATCTGACGCTCACTTGGGAACACGCAGAAGGCTGAGCCCAGAAACAAAACACAGTAGCCATCAGCCGTGACACCGCATGTCCACATCTGGGCAGGTGTGGGGAGATGAGGAGTCCCCTGTACGTGTTCTGAGGCTGACACCTGCGCCTCAGGTGTTGATGGGTATCACCTGTCTTGCTCTGTCAAGCCCATCCTTGGGGGTAAGCCATGCTGCACCTATGTGATATGGAAGATAAAGCCTGAACTTAGAAATCCCACAGATCTGAGACCACAAATCTGTCATCATCATTTATTAGTTGGCAAGTCTCTATTGAAGCTCTCTGAGCCTGTCACCTCATTTGTAAGTTGGGAGTGTTCCTACTGATCTCATGGGATTGATGGGGAAGATTAAATGGGACACCCTGGACCACAGGAGGTATTTGATGCTAGTTCCAGCCTTGCGTGAAGAGGAAAACCTGTCCTTCAGCAGATGCACATACACGATCCCCAGTGGGATTGATGACTTCTGCAAGTGGTACTGTTTGGAGTGGTGCAGAATAGATGGTCCAAGCTGGACATCACAGAACATGGTAGTGGAGGGGGCCATTAGAGGCATGGAGGGTAGTGAATCAGGAATATAGACAATGTGGATGATGACACATTGTGAGGGCCACCAGGGGGAGGAGGGGACCAGAAAGCTAACCCAGGTGAGACAGCAGAAGCTGAAGGCTTGCCAGGAGCAGAGCTGTGTGCGGGCAGCAGGGCCACAGTCTCTGTCTACCCATTTCTGATGAGTTCTCCTGGGGAGAAAGGATTCAGTTATATGCTGAAACTGCCAAAGACAATGCCGACACTGGATAGTGGAAGCTTCAGGAAGATTTCTGCTTCTCAGATAGTACTGACCACAAGGGAAAGAGGCTATCTTGGAAAGTAGTGAGCAGCCCATCAGTAGGAATACGCAAGAAGGAACTTGCCTCTGTTTGGTTTTGGTGGGGGGAGAACTATTACAGAGACGATGCTAGTGTGACATGGGTATTATTAGGATTTAATGATTTGTCAACTCCAATCCTTGGGCTTCCCAGCTGGCGCAGTGGTAAAGAATCTGCCTGCCAATGCATGAGATGCAAGAGATGCAGATTCTATCCCCGGGTCAGGAAGATCCCCTGGAGGAGGAAACAGCAACCCACTCCAGTATACTTGCCTGAAAAATTCCATGGACAGAGGAACCTGGCAGGCTACAGTCCATGGGGTTGCAAACAGTTGGACATGACTGAGCACGCACATAACAGCCTTTGCCACTGCAGAAGTACATTTTCTTTTTGTAATTAACAAGTAACTGTGGAATGATACCCAGACACTGCATGAATATCCCATTCCCCAATATCATTTCACCCAATGGTTTTGGCATCCTTTAAGGATTCTTGCCTATATCGATTGTTACATGGTTGGTTGCAGAATAGTGATTTCGGCATGCAAATTTTGAGAGATGTGAGATGAATGAGGAGGCTAAGGTTCAGAGGGATTAAGCTAGGACCCAAGCTTGGGTTTTATGATTCAATGCCCAGATTCCTTTCCCTTCTCTCAGCCTCATGCAAGTCTGCTCCTAAAGCCATTTACCCGTGAGTGAAGAGGTATGGCAGGGACCTTGCAGGTCCAGATACCAAGGACACCTGGATCTTCAACATCTTCCCTATCTGGGACAGGGATGTGAAGATATGACTCTCAGAGACTTAGCTGCCTGCAAAGAGACAGGAGAGTGGGAGGAGAAATGACAGGGGGCAGATAGCTGGTGAGTGATGTCCATGACTCTCTAGTGCTGTTGGCCATGGACCCTACAGTCTGGAGACTATAGACACGAAATCTCCATCTGGGTTGGTGAGTCAGAACTCCTTGTCATGGCCAGTACCTTTGGTGTCTTCTAGCATCTCTGCTGCCACCAGTCCCCACACAGGTGTTCTTTCACCCCAAACGATTTGTTTCAGACCTGATAGTCTTCAAGGAAGTATCTCAATACACTAGCATCCACATGTGTTATGTTGCTGGTAGTTTGTAACCAATAATAAATGCCTGACATTTGCAAATGATTTCTTCTTTAAAAAATATTGGAGAGAATTCTAGGCTATCCTTGTCATAGTATTACTCGCTTGCAAGAAAGATGTGCTTTCTTGCATGGAAAGTGGTGGAATTTGGGCTATGAAATGGAAATTACACATGAGAATGTATTTGTCTCAAGTGTCAAGGGGGGAACATGACAGGGAGC
Organism: Capra hircus; assembly: GCF_001704415.2. NCBI lineage: Eukaryota > Metazoa > Chordata > Mammalia > Artiodactyla > Bovidae > Capra > Capra hircus. Next base: position 25,556,209 of record NC_030826.1, on the reverse strand, counting down.
AGGCATCTTAGGGTATGGTACCTGGATGCTGAAGATCATGGTCAAAAACCCCAAGGTACTGACTGCTCAGAGATTCCAAGAGAACTCTGGTAACAAAGCACCCCCAGTCTGCCCAATATCAGGATAGACCAATCAAGAAGCAGGCAACTTGGCTGGTAGAGTTTCAGCCTTATAGGGTGGAGAGATCAAGGAATATGGCCTCAATGTGAAAGCTGGGGAATATTCATGAGTGCGTGCTAAGTCACTTCAGTCTGGTGTCCAACTCTTTTCGACCCTATGGACTATATAGCCTCCCAGGCTGCTCTGTCCATGGGATTTGTCCAGATGTGAATACTAGACTGGATTGCCATGCCATCCTCCAGGGGATCTTCCTGGCTCAGGAATAAAACCCATGTCTCTCGTGGCTCCTGAATTGTAGGTGGATTCTTTACTGCTGAGCCACCGGGAAAGCCCAGAACACTCATGGTTCTCAAAATAGATCTTTACTCCTCACCTGTCTGGGGTCAGGCATTACTCTCATGATGGACTCTTTGGGTATCTTTGGTCCACCAGGTTTCTCAGCTTCGTGGAAGCCAAGTTAGAAGTTAGGGTGACCAACCATCTCAATTTGCTTGGGAGTGTCCTTGCTTTAGCAATGAAAGTCCCTCATCCAGGGAAAACCTTTGGTTCTAGGGCAAACCAGATGGTTGGTCAATCTAGCTGGCACACAATCCTGTCCATCCCTGAGAAATCTACTTTTCCCTACCTGGAAAATGTATTTCATTTAGCCAACCTGTGCCAACCTCTGACTTCGCTAAGGGGAAGTCTGGCAATCATAGTGAGACAGAGGGAGAGGTTCTGGAAGCCAGAACCTCTGAAATCCAGCCCATACTTCACCTACATGATATCTGGAACATTCTCTGTGCCTGTGTGTTCACAAGCATGCATACTCCTGGAGGGCACAACAGTGCCCTGCAATCTAAGTTTGGACTCCTTTTCTCAAAAAAAAAAAAAAAAAAAAAAAAAGGCTTCTATTGGATTTACAGATGTTACACTGATTTCCAAATCTATGACCTCTTCTCTGTCACTCTCTCATATCATTCACCAGTCACATAGGAAATCCAAAGGGATGAATCTGTAGATCAATGATTAGAATTCATAAGTGAATTTTGCAAGGTTGCTGGATTCAAGACAAATTGAAATCAACTGTATTTCTACGTGTGTGTGTGTGTGTGTGTGTGTGTGTGTGTGTTAGTTGCTCAGCTATGTCCGCCTGTTTGCGAAACCATGGACTGTAGCTTACCAGGCTCCTCTGTCCATGGAATTCTCCAGGCAAGAATATTGGAGTGAGTTGCCATTCCCTTCTCCAGGGGAATCTTCCCAAACCAGGGATCAAACCTGGATCTCCTGCATTGCAGGAGCAATTCTTTACTGTCTGAGCCACCAGAGAAGCTCCAGTATCTCCATATACCAGCAACAAGCAACCGGAACAATAAATTCAAAAATAACATTTATCATAGCATCAAAACCTACCAAATGCCAGGAAAATACCTAGAAATAAATCTAATTAAAGACATGTAAGAAGATGATCTCTGATGCCAGAGATTCTTAAACTCTAACGGGGGTCAAAATTACCTGGAGAGTTTATTAAAACACTGCTTGGGCCTCAAGGCCAGAGTTTCCGATTCAGTAGGTCTGGGGTGGGGCTGGGAAATTTGCGTATCTAACTGGTTGCTAGGTGATGCTGAGACTGCTGGCCTATGGACCACATTTTCATTATCCCTGTCTTGCTGATTTCCTCATTCTCTATCTGTCACTCAGATTTGGAGCCCCTGAGATCTCGGTGGCCAAATACTGAACACATTTTCATCTCCCTGAATCTTCTCCTCCCCTTAGCATCTGTTTTTTACCCCCAAAGATCAACTTCCTCACCCATCTGGTCATCCAGATAAGAAACTGGGCCACCAGTCCTGACACCTCCTCTTCCCCAGGTCCTACCTCACTTCTAGGGGAATTGAGTGGGTGGCTATACCTTGGCATTGCCACTTGCCCCCAGATTGATACTGAGGGTGACAATTAACTACAACTCTGAAAACAGACCCAAGAAGCCATATAAGGATCAATATATAATATCAACTGTATAATCAACAGAGGAGGATAATAAACTCATCTTGGTCCAAGCCCAACATATGACACATGAGTTTTTCTTTTCTCCTGAATTTCATTTACTCACCTAGTGAGCGCAGGAATACCTAGAGAATCTGAGCCTCCCCTGGGTGACTGACTGTTTAGTGGGGTGGGAGCGGGGGAAGAGGGCCTGCCCTGGAGCCTACTACATGGAGAAAGCAGCTGGAGGCAAAAACAGTCTATGAGAAAGACTGGGCAATGCTTGGCCTGTGGTCTTTAATCTCATCTCTCCAATATGATAAGGCTTTCCTCTTTCTGGAGAAAGAGTGGTGTGTGTGTGTGTGTGTGTGTGTGTGTGTGTGTGTGCGTGCATGCATGCATGCTGAGTCATGTCCAGTTCTTTGCAACCTTATGAACTGTAGCCTGACAGGCTCCTCAGTTCATGAAGTTTTCCAAGCCAGGATACTGGAGTGATGAGAAATATTCCTCCAATCCTGCCCCATCCTGGCCAGTGGAATGGAAGCTTCCTCTCACTATGGAAACTTGAGGAAAGGATGATAAGCATCTGATTCCACAAAAGCCTCGTGGATCCTTGAAGGAGCTACTGTCCTGCTCTGAGCATCAGTTTCCCCATCTGCAAATACAGGCCTTTGGAACAAAGGCTATGAAGTTCTTCCAAGCGTTCAGATTTGATTAAATCCTATGAATATGGAAAGGCCGTGCTCCTATAGGTTTTCCAGCTGAGAGCCTGCAGGTAATTTGTCATTTAATTACTTCATGAGAAGTTGGCAGCCCAGCCCTCTCTGGGGGCACAGAGGATGCTCCTGCAAAGATCAGTGTGGCTTGCATCCTACACAGATGAAAAATAAACGGGGTCAGAGCACAATACCATGCAGTGGCTGACAAAGAGGAAGACTCGAGTTTCACTCATTTCCTGTGTATTTATCGGACATCTACGGAGGATCCTTTATTAGGGGATGAGGTGGCTGGAATCCACACAACTCTGGCTGCTGGCAAGATCTTAACAGAGCAAGGGAATTAAAGCATGGATACAACAGCTGTTAACAAAACTAGAAAGAGTGTTCAAAACCAGAAGAAAAATAGGGAAAAAAGCCTCCAAACTACAGGGTCAATGCTGGAAGGACAGTGTAATTGCCACTAGTAGGAGGGAAGTAGGGAATACTTCCTAGAGGAGGAGGATCTTTAAAAAAAAAAAAAAGGGTCTTCATTGTGGGGCATGGGCTTTCTGTAGTTGAGATGTGCAAGAAGTTCTTTAGTTGTGATATGTGGGCTCAGGAGTTGCACCTCATGGACTTAGTTGTCCCTTGGCATGAATTCAATCTAGTCACTCATTCCTATCTAACTCTTTGTCATCCAAGATGCCATGTGGTCCGTGATGCCATCCAACCATCTCATCCTCTATCATCTGCTTCTCCTCCTGCCCTCAGTCTTTCCCAGCATCAGGGTCTTTTCCAGTGAGTCAGTTCTTTGCATCAGGTGGCCAAAGTGTTGGAGCTTCAGCTTCAGCATCAATCTTTCCAGTGAATATTCAGAACTGATTTCCATTAGGATTGACTGGTTTGATTTCCTTGCTGTCCAAGGGACTCTCAAGAGTCTTCTTCAACTCCGCAGTTCAAAAGCATCAGTTCTTTGGTGCTCAGCTTTCTTTATGGCCCAAATATCACATCCATACATGACTACTGGAAAAACCATAACTTTGACTAGACGGACCTTTGTCAGTAAAGTAATGTCTCTGCTTTTCAATATGCTGTCTAGTTTGGTCATAGCTTTTCTTCCAAGGAGCAAGTGTCTTAATTTCAAGGCTGCAACCACCATCTGCAGTGATTTTGGAGCCCAAGAAAATAAAATGTGTCACTGTTTCCATTGTTTCCTCGTCTATTCCCCATGAAGTGATGGGACCAGATGCCATGATCTTCGTTTTTTGAATGTCGAGTTTTAAGCCAGCTTTTTCACTCTCTTTCACTTTTAGTTCCTCTTCGCTTTCTGCCATAAGGATGGTGTCATCTGCATATCTGAGGTTATTGATGTTTCTCCCAGCAATCTTGATTCCAGGCTGTGATTCATCCAGCCTGCCATTTAGCATGATGAACTCTGCATATAAGTTAAATAAGCAGGGTGACAATATACAGCCTTGACATGCTCCTTTCCCAATTCGGAACCAGTCTGTTGTTACATATCCAGTTCTAACTGTGGCTTCTTGCCCTGCATACAGATTTCTCAGGAGGCAGGTCAGGTGGTCTGGTATTCCCATGTCTTTAAGAATTTTCCACAGTTTGTTGTGATCCACGCAGTCAAAGGATTTAGTGTAGTCAATGAAGCAGAAGTTTTTCTAGAATTGTCTTGCTTTTTCTATGATCCAAAGGGTATTGGCAATTTGATCTCTGGTTCCTCTGCCTTTTCTAAATCCAGCTTGTACATCTGGAAGTTCTCTGTTCAAGTACTGTTGAAGCCTAGCTTGGAGAATTTTCAGCATTACTTTGCTAGCATGTGAGCTGAGTGAAATTGTGCAGTAGTTTGAACATTCTTTGACATTGCCTTTCTTTGGGATTGGAATGAAAACTGCATATGGGATCTTACTTCCTTGACCGAGGATTGAACTCATGCCCAATGCATTGGGAAGTAGATTCTTAACCACTGGACCACCAAAGAAATCCTGAGAAAGGGAGATTTTAACTAGGTCCTGGAGGATAGAAAGTATCTGTACCTGCACACAATGGCTGAGGACAGGATTTCCAGGAAGAGGGAATGGCATGAGCCCAAAACACAAGACTGAATGCATGGAGACAGGAAATCAATCTGTTTGACTTCAACATGAGGCATGGAGGAGAAGAGATGTGATGGACCCAGGATAGGACATTTTTATCACTATGGAAACTTCCCTTGTGTCCACTCCCAGTCAATCCCTCCACTAGAGAGCAATGTCTGGTCTGATTTTTTTTGTTGTTTTTTTGGCCACACTGTGCAGCTTATAGGATCTCATTTCCCTGACCGGGGATTGAACTCGGGTCTTGGCAGTAAAAGCACCGAGTCCTAACTGCTAGACCACATGGTAACACCCTGATCTGATTTTGATCATCATAGGAGAGTTTGCCTGGGGCTTCCCAGGTGCGCTAGTGGTGAAGAACCCACCTGCCAATGCAGGAGATGTGAGAGACGCGCTCGATTTCTGGGTCGGGAAGATCCTCTGGAGGGCATGGCAACCCACTCCAGTATTCTTGCCTGGTGACTCCCATGGACAGAGGAGCCTGGCAGACTACAGTACCTGGGGTCGCAAAGAGTTGGACATGACTGAAGTGACTTAGCACGCACACGTAGGTGTTTGTCTATCCCAGAATATCATAAAAATGGAATCATACTGTATGTATTCTTCGTATTTGGCTTCTTTCGTTTAGCATGTTATTATTTTTTGAGACTTTTCCATGTCACGGCATATCTCAACAGATTTTTAAAACTTATTGCTGAGTAGTATTCCGTTGCACAACTCCACCACAATTTATCCATTCTCTTGATAATGGAGTTGTTTCCAGGTTTTACTATCTTGAAAAAAGCTTGAACATTCTTATGCAAGGATTTTTGTGGACATTGGTTTTCATTTGTCTCGGATAAATATCTAGAAGTGAAATATAAGATCCATAAGGGGAGGGGACAGGGGAGCCTGGAGTGCTGCAGTCCATGGGGTCGCAGAGTCAGACGTGACTGAGCTACTGAACAATAACAAAGGTAAATGTATGTTTAGATATTAAAGAAACTGTTTTCTGGGACTTCTCTGGAAGTCCAGTGGTTAAAACTTCACCTTCCAATGCAGGGGGTGCACATTTGATCCTTGGTTGGGGAGCTGGGGTCCCACATGCTTCATGGCCAAAAACCCCCCCAGAAAAACATAGAACAGAAGCAATACTGTCACAAACTCAATGAAGACCTTAAAAATGGTCCACATAAAAAAATATTTTTTAAAAAGGAAATAAAATTTTCTAAAGTGACTCTTGGCCCTTTCTATCCAGGAGGTTTTTTGTGCTTCCAAAGTAACTGGACAGACACACATTATTTTGTTTTATTTATTTTTGGCTGTGTTGGGTCTTAGTGGCCACATGGGGGCTCGTCCTTGTGGCATGCAGACTCCCTTTAGTTGTAGCTCACCAGCTCAGTTTCCTGGTACCATGTGGGTTCCTGGTTCCCAGATCAGGGATTAAACCTGCATCCACCTCCATTGTAAGGCAGATTCTTAACCGCTAGGCCACCAGGGAAGCCCCCAGACATGCACTCCCTATTTCTGGGCTTCTCTGATCCCAGGCACCAATGACTAAACCCTAGAAAAGTGTCAAAACAACTCTAAAATTAGGTCTCATTGCAACCTGCAAGTCCAGCTGCTGTGCTTAGCACCAAACCTCCTCCTCCCAAATGGATTCTCTCCGTGCATATTAAAAATAACTTGTGTTGCATCTTTGAAGACTGCCATAGTCCAAGCTTCAGTCCTCCAAAGAGACCTGTCGGGGTGTGAGTTATAGACGGAGTAGTTCAAGTACAGCCAGTTAGTTCTCGGAGGGCTGAAGCCTGAAGCTCCAGTGAACTGGCTGGATTGGAGGAGGCTTTTTCTGCCAGCCTGAATTTTCTACAGATCTGATTTTATAACTGCATGCTTATTGAGTTCTTCCTGAGTCTCAGAGGCAGAAGTGTCTCACAGATCATTGCTAGTTTCCAAAGGGAGATTTGCAAGTAGAGGAAATGAATGTTCCACTCTGGACTTGTGCCTTTCCAGAGGCTGGTGTCCAGCTTGGAACCACTTCCCAGGAAAGGAGCATCTCTCAAGGGTCTCACTCACTCCTTTCACCTCTGTCCTGCTTCTTTCACCCATCAGGATGGCAATCAGATGGTGATCATGTAGAAGGCGGGATCGTCCTTTCACCACTGGCGTTGTCTTGTCTCCTTCATTCAGGAACTCTGTTCTAGGTCAGTGACTCCCTCGATAACCTTGGGGAAGCTCCAGCCCTGCTCTCAGCCCCCAGCTCCACATGATTCCATGTGATTCAGTGGGCTGTGAGAAGTTTCACTGAAGCCAAATGAATGACAGGTGAAACTTCCAACTTCAGGAAGGATGCTTGTTGGAGGAAATGGTGGCCAGAAATCTCAGTGGTTAAAGTATGGCGTGGATGTCTCCAAGGCCATAGATTGCAGTCATGGAAGGGCCAGTTCAATTACGGATCATCACATGCTGTGATCAGAAAGTGCATCCTGACTCTGGCCTCACGGAGCTTCCACCCTGGCCCTCGCTGAAAGTCACAGGGAGGCTGTGCTAGGGACTCATCTGATCTCTCTCTGATCTGACCAGACCTGAAGGTCCCTGCAGACCAAGTCGTATCTGTGACTTCCCAGTGTCAGCCTCCCAAGGTAATTTTATTTCATCCTTTAAGTGAAACCTTGTCATGCATTAGAGTCAGGAAATTATACCCTTCGCTGAGCAACCTTTGTGCTGAAAGGAAGTCAGGTAATGTGATGAAGTGGGGTCAAGAGCAGCATTAACGTAACTGTCATGAAAGTCACACGAATGCTGGAGGCTGCCATCCAAGCTCATCCCTGGAGCTTCCATGGGTACCTCAGATCCCAAGGGGGTGCTCCTTCAGCCCGAGGGCTGGTTCAGGGAGGGTACATTCCAAATTCTGGCTCCTCTGTCTCCTGGGGTAGAGTGGAGGATTGTAAGAGACATCTAGCAAAGGTGGGTGCTTGAGCTAGACAATCATGGGTGCTGGATACTTCAGTGACCTCAGGGGTCGGGCACCCCTTCCTGAGCCAGATGACACTCAGATTTGGGGTTACTCCTCAAGGGGGCTGTGCATTCTTTGGCCATTGACATTGCCAAAGAAATTACAAATCTCAATGGTCAATAGTCAGTTTGGTGGGGTCGGGGGGAGGAGGTTCTTTTCGAGCTCTAGGACTTGTCCCTATAGTGTGTGATTCATGAGTTATAGATGAGGAGTGAATGAGGGAGCAAGTGAATGAAGCAGAAGAGTGGCTTCAGGAGCAGGAAGATGACTTTGGCAGCCCAGGCAGGTATTGGTGGAGAAGGGGAGGAGCAGACCTTTCAAAGTTCAGACTGACCTGTTCTGCATCACCTTCCATGCATAGAGAAACTCCTGACAGTGCATAGAGGACGGACCTAAAACCACGAGGCCCCAATGGGGCCCACGCTGATTCCTTGTGCCCCAAAGTTCAAATTACGGAATCCTTAAAAGGATCAACAGACTTTCATCATGCCCTTTTTTTGGTCCTGTGACCACCTGTTTGCTTCCAAAGAGGCAGGAGAACTCAGAGAACCAGCATCTAGGGCTGAGTAAGGGGAGGGGCCCGAGAGATTATCTTCTAAATTGAGGCCAACAACATGGCACTTAGCAAAAGGATGTACAAAGAGGATGCTGGATGGGAATTTCCTGGTGGTCCAGTGGTTAGACCTTGAGCTTCCACTGCCAGGGACACAGGATGGATCTCCGGTCTGGGAACTAAAATCCCCCAGGCAGCGCAATGCAGCCAAGGGGGAAAAAAAAAAATAACAAAGTGAATACAGGAAATAATGGGAAGAGTATGGGCTTCGAGGCAGGAAGCCTCCCTGTATGAGTGTGTGTGTGTGTGTGTGTCTGTGTGTGTCTGTGTGCACGCACACATGTGCATGCATGCATATGTTTTGGTATAATGTGGAGAAAGACCCAGCGTTTAAACTCCTAGGCAGATGGGACAAAGGTGGAGGTGGGGAAGAAAGCATCCCCAAATCTATACGCACTCAGTGATTTGTTTCACTTTCCGGATTCCACTTCTAGAAATTATTTCTTGATAGAAAGTCGTAAGATCATACTCAATAAACTCAAGTCCTCTATTGATTTTCCTCCTCTCCAACAGAGGCTGTGTTTGGACCACAGTGTGATGAAGCAGAAAAGGAGAAACAATCTCCTCAACTCCCAAGGCAAGAAAATCATCATCAATTCACTGGGACGCACACGTTTATTCTCAGCAAAGAATAAGTTATGAAGGATCTGTGGTGAGTACCCATTGGGTAAGAGCCTGGCTGACAATTTCCTCACCTTGATTTTAAAAGAAAACTTAGGAGAAACTATAGTCTTTTCCCACCATCTTTCCCTTCCAAGTCCACCAGGAGGACTTCTGGCCTGACTGACAGGTGTGTTTTGCCTCAACCCCATGGTGAATCTAAGACCGTCATCTTTCTACTCCTTGCCTGTTTACCTTGCCTCCAGACAAAAATTAAGCATATTATTTTAATATATTTATTTATTAAAAAATACTCTTATAAAACATATATATACCATCTTATTGGAATACAACGTAAGTCCTGAAAAGTATGCAGATTTGAGATCGACAGTTAAAATTTCTCATAGTGGCCACATCCATATAAGCTCTGTCCAGATCGAGAGATGGTCTTCTCTGGTGGCTCAGATGGTAAAGAATCCGCCTGCAGTGCAGAAGACCTGGGTTCAATCCTTGAATTGGGAAGATCTCCTCCAGGAGGGCATGGCAACCCACTCCAGTATTTTTGCCTGGAGAATCCCATGGACAGAGGAGCCTGGCAGGCTACAGTCCATAGGGTCACAAAGAATCACACACAACTGAGCAACTAAGCACAGGTCAAGAGATAAAATGTTATCAGCATCCTAGAATCTCATTTGTGTCCCCCTCTTATCAATCTTCCCCCATGGAAGTCATTATCCTAACTTCCAAGACCTTGGGTTAATTTTGCCTAATTTAGGATTTAACATAAATGGGACTATAGGGTATGCGTTTTTCTGTGTCTGGGCTTTTGTTCAACACTGTGAGATTCATCCATGCTATTGTGACTCTCAGTTGCTTGGTTATTTTCGTTGTTGTTTAATATCTCATGCTATGAATTTACTGCTCATCCTGCCTTAATGGGTATTGGACGTGTTTCCAATTTTTGCCTATCACAGGTAACATTGCTATGGATACTCTTTTACAGGTCTTTTTTTAAAAGACTTTTTTTTTTTTTTTTTTTTTTTGTATGTGGGCCATTTTTAAAGTCTTTATTGAATTTGTAATAATATTGTTTCTGCTTTATGTTTTGTGTTTCTTTTGGTTATGAGGCATGTGAGATCTTAGCTCCTTGACCAGGGATCAAACCCTTTTCATTGGAACCCCCACAGGACCACCAGGAAAGTCTCCACTCTTATACATTACAGACATAGATGTATATTCTGTTGGTCCGATGTCTAAGACCGGATTGCTGGTTATAGGGTATGTATCTTTTCACCTTTGATAGATGTTGCCACTCTTTTCTAAAATGGTTGTGCAAAATTATATTCCCACAAGCAGTATAAGAGGACTGTAGTTATTCCACATTTTTGTCAGTACTTAAAGTCTTATTTTAGACTGCGTCTTGAGAGTGGTTTTAAAATGCATTTCCCTGATAACCAAAGATTTTTTAACACAATTTCAGTTTATTTGTTATTTAAATATCCTCTTTTGTAAAGCACTTCTTCAAATAATTAGCCTGGTTTTCTATTATCTTTTTCTTTTATTTATTTGTAGGTGTTCTAAATACTTTCTCTATTAGTCCTTTGTTGGTTATATGTGTTGAAAATATATTTTCCTACATTGGCTTGTCTTTTTACTCTCTTAATGGGTCTCTTGATGAATGAAGTTTAATGTAGTCCAACCTGTCATTACAAGGTTCGTATAGTCAAAGCTATGGCTTTTCCAGTAGTCATGTATGAATGTGAGAGTTGGACCATAAAAAAGGCTGAGCACCGAAGAACTGTTGCTTTGAACTGCGGTGCTGGAGAAGACTCTTAAGAATCTCTTGCACTGCAAGATTCAAACCAGTCAATCTTAAAGGAAATAAACCTTGAATATTCTTTGGAAGAACTGATGCTGAAGCTGACTTAATATTTTTGGCCACCTGATGCAAAGAGCTGACTTACTGGAAAAGTCCCTGATGCTGGGAAAGATTGAAGACAGGAGGAGAAGGGGACGACAGAGGGTGAGATGGTTGGATGGCATCACCGACTCAATGGACATGAGTCTGAGCAAACTCTGGGAGATAGTGAAGGACGGGGAAGCCAGGAGTGCTGCAGTCCATAGGGTCGCAAAGAACTGGACATGACTGAGCGACTGAACAACAAAACCTGTCAAACTTTTCACTTAAGGGTATTGCTTTGATGTCCTGTTTGAGAAACCTTGCCTACTCCAAGGTTTTGAAGATGATTTCCTTTATTGTGTCCTAGTAGCTTTATTGGTTTAGCTTTTCTATTTGAACCTATGCTTCATCTGGAATTAATTTTTATGTATGTTGTGGGGTAGGTGTCAACATTCATTTTCCCATACAGATGTCCATAGTTGAGCTCTCAGTGTTTAATGAGATGACTGTCTTCCCTCCACTGTTGGGCAGTTCTACCTTTGTCATAATCAATAGTGTGTGTATACATACTCATCCATACATGTAGGTGGGCCATTTTGTGTGATCTCTATTTACTTATTTTTGTGCCATACCTGTCCCTTTATTTAAAAATATCTTGATATCTAATAGTCTTGAAAGTTCTTAGCCCTTTAAATTTTGCATACATTTTAGTATTGTCTCAATTTCTACAGTCACAACAAATGTATAAGGCCACGTACCCGCCATTATAGTGTCATTCAGAGAGTATTTTCACCTCCCTAAAAATCCTCTGTGCTCCGCCTATTCATCACTCCCCACTCCAAGCCCTGGAATCATGACCTTATCTTTTTGAACGTGTCATATATCTCTTTAGGATAGACTCCCAAATGTGAAATCTGCTGACTCCAAGTATGACTTTCTGGAAAGTCTCAATTTTCTCTAACAGTTTATGGAAGCAAGATTCCAGAACATTCTACTAACAGGACTCCAGAGAACCCTGTCCCTAGGTGGAAGACTAGGAATTTAGGCCTTAGGAAAATGCTAATTTGCATTGCATAGAGTCTCAGGGATAACCAGGCCCACTACTTGGGTCAGCATGGTAGAGGGTTAAATAACAGCAGAATGCAAAGTGCCCCCTCCTGCCTTTCGTTGCAAGGTCCCAAAGTCTAGCTAAGGTACTGAAAACAGAATAAATTCATTTATAGAATAATGAGTTGTCAAATCCAGTTTTGGTGTTTCTGACAGGGCAATTTTTTCTAACTGTATCAGCTTATTTATTCATTTTAGATGGCTGCCTGGACACAAACATTTAAACTTGTGTTTATGAATAATTTAAAAGGAAAATCCAGCTTGGACAGCAGTAATCAGCACCCCATCAGATTCCCTAATGACAGGTCCTCCTTTCTCATGCCCTTCCCAGACTCAAGAGAGGTCATCTGCCTTTGGACTTTGGCCTCAGCAAGTGATGAGAACCTGAAATTCTCAGTGACTTACAGAGGTAAAGTGGGGTCATCTCAGCTGACATTTTCTGCTGATGACTTTCTGTTAGAATCCCTGAGAGCCCAGGATTGACTCAGTGGGACCCCCATATGAGGGTCTATGAAGGTTCTATGAAGGTCTCCTAGCCTCACACTAACCTGGTCTTTGTTGATGGAACGATCTCTGCCCAGAAGGTCAGGCTGTAGGGTCACCATAGGCATAGCTCCAAAGGGCACCGTTTATACATATAATACAACAGAGTTGTGCAACCTGATATAAGACCCCAGAGCACGAGGCCTTGACCCAGCTGCTGGGAACTTCTTGTGGGAACACTAAGTCTGCGTCGGGAGGGATGCAGAGAGATCTACCACGGAGGGGTGGGTTTGAACACGTCACCTTCCTGTGACACCACCTTCCTCTGCTCCTTTTCTTCTGCCTCCCGAGCATCCCATCTCTTCCAATGTCCCTCCCAGCTCTCTCTGGCTCAGATACTTGCCTGACAGAATCCTGCACTGCTCCCCACATCTGCCCCCTTCCCCAGCTCCCTGCCACCACAGCTCTGTCTCCCCTCACATCTCACCATCTGAAATGACCACATTTAAGCCGGGTTTTGAAGGAAGAGTAGGAGTTTTCCAAGTCAGAAAGGAGGGAAGGGCATCTTCAGATATGCGTTCCAGAAAGGTACTGTGAAGGGTGCACTGGAGTGGGAGCCTGGAAGAGCACGGACCTGGCAAGGGAGCTGATGTGATGGTCCAAGCTGAAGGTGCACTGGGAGGTGGGCAGTGAAAAGCACCTGCAAACGGCCAGCGGCCTGGAGCTCCTGAGAAAGGAAGCCTCTGGGAATCGAGCAAAGGCTGAGCAAACCCCACCTGAAAGCTGTGCAGACAGCCAGAACTTGAAGCTGAGCCAGAGGCCTGCAGCTCCCACTCTGAACCCCAGTGTGGCGAGTGGGGATATTTAGGCATCAGAAGGAATCTCAGATGGTGGGAGGGCACTTTGAATGTGATCATAAGAGATGAAGTGCACCCTTTATTAAGAGCGATGGGAACACCTCTGCCCCTTGCTGTGAGCTTGTTTATCTGAGTCTCCTCTCCTTCCTCAAATGGGACATAACACAGAACTGCAATTATTTCTAAAATCCTAAATTGGCAGCTTTTCTCCAGGAAAATGGTCCTTGATGCAATTAATTCCTATCCTGAACGAGCAGTTAGACATCTGATTGGAAGAGGAGTTAAGGGAAAGACAGCAACTCCCCTTGATCCTTCTGTCGAAACCCAGTTAAACCCACATTTATCTAGCACCCATCATGGGCATAGCTTTGGGCAGGGAGCTGCAGACTCCCTGGTGTGGGAACCCCTTACTCTGTGCCCTGCCAGAGCTCACAATCTAATGGGAAGCAGAAGTAAACTGACTAACAAATAGCTTCAGTACTAGGTAAATGTCAGGCAAGGGCAGACCCAACATGGGAGGGAGGACCTCCAGGCAGAGAAAAGGGCATGATTAACGGTGTAGGGCTGAGGAAGAAGAAGCAATGTTCAGGAAAGAGTGGGTAGATTGGCGTTACATGGCATAATTACCAACGCCCAAGAATCTACTCTTTGTGAGCATTTTCATCAACCTATAGTATTCTTGTCTGGAGAATTCCATGGACAGAGGAGCCTGGTGGGCTATAGTCCATGGGGTTGCAAAAGAGTCAGACACGACTGAGCAACTAACACACACACACAAACACACACACTATCATTTAATCCTTAGACATCACTGGCTTCATGATATGGATGGAGAAATGGAGACTCAGAGACTCGAGTGGTTGAAATCGCAGTTGTCATTTGTCAAGGACTAAGTATATGTCGCATATTCTGTTTGCATATGTGTATTGGATTTAATTCCTAAATGAACCTTATGCATTAGGCATATTAGACCCATTTTTAAGATGGGAAAACTGAGACTCAAAGAGGTGAGTCCATAGCAGAGCCAGGGCTCTGACTCAGATCTTTTGGCTCCAAAGTCTGTGTCCCTTTCAAAAGCCCATGTTAGAAGAGCCCAGTCTGGAAGGCAGGTCAAGGCAAATGACCAGGGACTTCTGATGCAACTGGGATGTTTAGATTTTGTTCAGCCTATAGGTGACCAAGAGCCTCTTTGAAAAGGTATGAACCATGGTCAGAGGTAACCGGATCGCAATGTGACTTCCAGACAAATGAACTCCTGCTTCAAAGTGACATCGCTAGTGGAAGTACTCACCTCCCATCTCTCCTCTGCCCAGCGCCATAGCTTTTCTAGACTGTGGTCCCAGGTCCCACTTCTCCTTTCCTTTTCTTCTGCCTGCATCCTATGTGGTTTCAATGGCCGAGGGGACAAAGCCTCAGAAGGTAGAGACTCTCCCTTCCTGGATCTACTCCAACCACCTCTCCCTCCCTGCCTGATCATTCCTTAGAAGGGGTCCCCTTTAGGAATATCAAACACCAGGAGGCTCGCAATTCCTGACCACAAATTAATTTATCCTATCTTTCCACCAGAGCCTTCTTTCTCCCTGCCTATCAGCTCCAAGTGGTTAATAAATTGAAATCAAATCCCCACTCTCATGCAGTTTACATTTTAGAGGTGCAAACAGGCAATTCTCCAGGTAAGCCAAATATCACAGATGCTAAATAGTGGCATTAACCTGTGTTTAAAAGAAAAATTAGAATAAACAACAAGATCCTACTGTATGGGGCTTCCCCAGTGGCTCAGTGGTAAAGAATCCACCTGCCAATGCACAAGATGCCGATTCGATACCTGAGTCAAGAAGATCCCGTGGACAGGGAAATGGCAACCCACTCCAGTATTCTTGCCTTGGAAATCCCATGGACAGAGGAGCCTGGTGGGCTACAGTCCATAGGGTCGCAGTAGAATCGGACACAACTTGGCGACTAAACAACAGCAATCCTGCTGTAGAACACAGGAAACTATATTCAGTGTCCTGTGATAAATCATAATGGAAAAGAATATGAAAAAGAATGTGTATATATATATAAAACTCAGTCACTTTCTGTACAGCAATAATTAACACAACATTGTAATTCAATTTTACTTCAATGAAAAATAAAAATAAATAAAACAAAAGTTAAATTATAGAAGTGTAGAAACAAAGTGTAGAAAGTGCCATCACTCAGTCGTGCCCGATTCTTTGCGACCCCGTGGACTGTAGCCTACCAAGGTCCTCTGTCCATGGGATTCTCCAGGCAAGAATACTGGAGTGGGTTGCCATTTCCTTCTCCAGGGGATCTTCCCGACCCAGGGATCGAACCCGGGTCTCCCGCCTTGGAGGCAGACGCTTTAACCTCTGAGCCACCAGGGATGCCCTAAATTATAGAAAGGGGATCTGAAATATGGTGAGGGAGGTGGGTTGGAGTTTTAGGGAGAGTGTAACCTTGGGAAGAAGGTAGCTTGAGGGGGTCCCTGCAGGAAGTGAGGAGGTGGGTCAGGCAGATGCCAGGAAGGGGAGCAGCCAATGCGGGGACTTAGAGGGGACGGACGGGAGTTTGAAGGAATAGCTGGTGGCTGGTGTGGCCAGAGGGGACAGGAAAAGGGGTGAGAAGGAGAGACGCAGGGCGCCATGGATTTGTCGCCTTGGAGGCTCTCTTCTCGTTGTAAGCCCTGGTCTTTTCCTCCGGTTCACTCTGATGGGAGCCCTCGGAGGGTTTTGAGCAGAAGGGTAACAAGATCTGACTTGCTTTTAAGAAGAGGCACTCTGACCACCGTGGAAGATAGACTATTCAGGCAAGGACAAGTTCAGAGCCTATGGCAATAATCCAAGGGTAAGATAAGGGGGCAGGAGCGGAGGGGGATGTGAGGGAGCAGATTCTGGATGTAGTCTGAATGTAGCCTGGAGTGAATTTGCTAACGGGCCAGATGGAAGATGGAAGAGAAAGAGAAGAGTCAAGCGCAACACCCAGAGGCCTGGGCTGAGCACCTGGAGAAGAGGACAGTCCCTAGCAGGAGCTGCCTCCGGGAACACAGGAGGGGCTCAGTTCGGGACGTGTTCAGTGTGAGAAAATTATTAGTCCTATTACTTCTTCCAATACCCAGGACAGAACTGCATTTTACTCAGTGGACCAAAGGCCCCCATATGCTGCTCCTTCTGCATAAAGTGCACTTCCGTCCTCTTTGCCCTCCAGCAGCCAGCTCCCCTGCCAGGCAGCAAGGCAGGGAACCCTCCCCAGTTGCCCCAGCCAGTTAAAGGCACCGCCTCTGGCAGCACTTTGCTCATTCCGCATTGCGCCCACCTCATTGTTTACTATGTGCTCTCTGTGCAGGTTTCTCTCCCCTAAGACGCTGAGCTCCCAGAGGAAGTCATGCCTCATCCATCTCTGGCTGCTCAGCAAGATGTCAAAGTCAAGAATGAGGACAACAGAGGCAGACAAATCTGAGTTGGAGCCCTAGATCTGCACCTTCGTAGCCGTGGCCCTGAAGCAATGCACTCACTGCTCTAAGCCTCGGAGTCCCCATCTGTAAAATGGGGTTGATAGTAGCTTTGTTCCAGGGTTGTTCTCAGGTATAAGTGAATTAATGTACGTAAAGTGCTTGGTCCTAGGCTTGAAGTGAAATGATCGCTCAGTCATGTCCAACTCTGCGACCGCATGAAATTCTCTATGGAATTCTCTATGGAATTCTCAGGCCAGAATACTGGAGTGGTTAGCCATTCCCTTCAACCCAGGGATCGAAGCCAGGTCTCCCATGTTACAGGCAGATTCTTTACCAGCTGAGCCACCAGTGAAGCCCTGGGCTTGGCAGATACTAATCCTTTAGTCAATGCTAAACTAATGATGAGGAGGATGATGTCTGTTCTTTAGGCAGCTTCTCTAGAGGCCAGTGTAGGAGTGGATGGAGGGCCTGGGAGCTCAGTGAGAAAGGATGCTAAATGATCCTCCAAGTGAAAATAGTGAGGCCAGAGCTAGGGCTGGGTGGATGGCACAGGGGAGCTGTCCTTGGAATGAGCGGGACGAGGTGACATTGGTCTTACTTAAGTGGTTGAGGAAGGGAGCAATCTTAGATGATCCAGCCCTGAGCTCTTTCCAGACCAGCTTCACAATTTTAAATAGCTGTGCTTTCTCACTTGGTCAAAGTCACTCAGTGTTGAGATTTCCCTGCCACGGGCTGCAGGAGGCCTGACCTTTCAGCAGTATTTACAGTATCGACCAGCTAATTTTAGACACTCACATCAGCGGGATAACAGAGGGAATGGCATCCTTGCCAGAGTCACTGCAATGAAGCCTCCTCTAGACAGCAGTGCTCATGGATGAAGCCAGTGTTCATTGGGTGCCTGCTTCGGTCCGGCCAGGGTACTGATAGTGTGGGTATAAATAGCCTGTCCTTGGAGGTCAGCAGAGAAAGCTCCCCTTCAAAGGCAGTGGCCCTCAGGATTCTGGTCCAGGCTTTCTTCTCAGTGGACATCATCTCCAGGTGACCTTCCCTACTCCCCTGCCCTCAGGATTTTCTATCTCCCAGGTAGCCCCACTCTCCCTTCCGCAGATCCTTCCCTCAGGCTCTGCTAAGGCTAGGCTCTGGGCTTAGCAGGGGCTTTCTGGAGGTCGAGAGAACCAGACATGGGACCACAACATTTCCGGGATGCAGCCACCAGCTGGGGCCAGGTGGAGTGAGTGTGAGAGAGATTGATGCTAAGGTCCAGGAGCTGGCTCCTTCCTTTGTTGGGTCTCATCTGTTAAATGTCCCAACCATCTCCGCTGGGCAGGATTTATATTAGGGAGAGGGCACACAGAGCCTGGGGTTTCCTTGGTGTCTTGGATGGTAAAGAGTTCTCCTGCAATCCGGGAGACCCAGGTTCAATCCCTGGGTTGGGGAGATCCCCTGGAGAAGGAACTGGCAACCTACTCCAGTATTCTTGCCTGGGGAATCCCATGGACAGAGGAACCTGGTGGGCTACAGTCCACAGGTCACAGACACACACACAGTCTGTCTGACACAGAGTCAGACATGACTGAGCAGCTAAATACATACACGGAGCCTAGCTTAGTAGCTGGAACCTGCTAGGCACTTGGCAAGTGCTTGCTCTATTTTTTTCTAGCCATCCTCACTCACTCTTTCATCCCTGCTCTACAGGCAGCTGCCTGGCCAAGTCCTGGGCACCAGAAAATGCCATGGCATGGGCTCAGCTTTGCCAGACCACGTGCTGGGCTGTGGAATGGGGGCCATTCAGTGTCTGTGCAGGCTCTAAGCTTGAGGGGGTAAAGGGCAGCATGGCTATTTCCTGGAAACAGTTTACATCATTGAATGATCCCCTGGATTTTCTTTCTCCCTTGATAGCAACAAGATGGAGTGAGTTCTGACATTGTGACTTTGGCATTCACATTCCCTTCTTCACCCTTCCGGGAAAGAGGAGGCTTTCTGTCTGAACCGTGACAGAAGGACTCAAACGGATTCACCTGGAAAGTCAGAGTGGAACCAGACTGTGGGGTCTTCATTGTCAGGATCATGCACTTTCCTCCATAAGGAGTAAAGTGTTTTTTTTTTTTTTTGACCGCGCAGCATGTGGAATCTTAGTTGCCAGATCAGGGATAGAACCCATGACCCTTGCATTGGAAGCATGGAGCCTTAACCACTGGGCTGCCAGGGAAGTTCTGGAGGAGTGAAGACTTTTGAGACAGGGCATGAAGAAGCCAACCTGAGCTGAGCAGGATGGGCAGGAGGTGGTTCGGCAGACCAAGTGGGCGGTGTTTTAATTATTAACCACAGTAACTGCAATCCATGTACTGAAGAGCACTTCACAGCTTATAATGAACTTCCATAATCATTCCTTCACTTGAGCCTTGCAAGAGGCACAGCAAGGAATTAATTAGTTAGACGGTTCACTCGTTCATTCATTCGTCCATCCATCCGTCCATTCGGTTATAGAGCACTTATCAGATGCCACACAATAGCTGGGCTGGTAGCTTGGTATCACGGACCCCCTTTACAGTGAGGAACCTGGGACCCATGAGGTGAAGAGTCTCACCTACAGTCCCACTGCTGGAACACTGAACTTCTCCATCAGTTATCCCAGCTTTGGCGCCCAGGAGCTCAGCCACAGACCTGAATCCACAGGGTCCCTGCCCAGAGGATCCCACAGTCTCTCCCTTCTTCTGATGGATGGAGCAGCTTAAAGGAGACGTGGAGAAATAAAACTGGTCATCAACAAGACTGCCAGATCATCTTGCCCGGATTATCACATTCACTGGGCGTAAAAATAGACAGTGGTTGTGAGCAACTTGGGGGGAAAAAGTTGTCACTGGAACCAATTTCTAGTCTTTTTCCGGTCAACTTGCATTACTTGATTGGGGAAGGGTTTCTGCCACAAAAACATTTAGCTCCAAGATATAATAAAACCACACTTAAAAATTCAGTGAACTTCGGAGTATCCCAAAGCTGATGGAAAAGAGAACTTTTGGAGAAAGTAACAGTAATCCTACTCAGAAAGCAGTTGCCATGGTTACCCCCAAAGTCTCTGGGGCTGTTTTTTGTTTTGTTTTGTTTTATTTTTTTCATTTTGGCAAGAGATATTTGTCCAGGGCGAGCTTGGCTAACCAAGAAAATACCCTTGTGGCAGCCAGAGCCACGACCCAAAGGATGGGCCAAAGGGGAGGGTCTGAGACTCAAAGGAGGGAGCTAGTCTGCCCCTCAGGGGAAGGGGCACAGCAAACTGAGCCCCACAGGCTGACAGTAACTGTACAGAGCCCACAAGGATGGCAGTCACAGCCAGTTCCACCTTCTGGGCACTGAACTGTTTGCATCATTGAACGTGTACATCAGCCTCAGGAAGGAAATATTCTTCCCGTGTTACAGATGAGGAGACTGAGGCTCAAGGAATCTAAGGCACTTGCCAGATCTCACAGCAAATGATGGGGCTGGAATTCCAGCCCAGGTTGCCTGGACTCCAAAGTCCAGGGAGGGCATGTGGGCTGCATTTTCCAACTAAAGGGCCCTGGAACTTGGAGGGCAGCCCGTCCCTCTGCCTCCTTCCTCCCCAGGAGCATCCTGCTAGTGCCCTCCTCTTAAAGGGATGCTCAGTATTGTTCTCTAGCCAGTGACGTCTCCTTCCCTTACCTGGGCCACTTGTGCACCTCAAGATGCCCTGCCAGATGTCTAGGGGGGATCTTGCTGCTCCAAACCTGATGTTCCCAGCTAGTGAGCTGCCACTTGGGAAAGGTGTAATCTCCTTGGTTGGCAGCAGAGAGGGGGGTATAAACTCAGCTGCAGCTGCCCTGCAGGCTCTCTGGCTGGTGGACCACCAGGTCTGGCTGCGGGATGAGTAGGGGGCCAAAATGAGAGTTCTGTCTGGCTCACTGCTCACCTGTTTCATCTCACTGGGCCTGGGCATTCCTCCCACACTCCCCGGGGAGCAGGGACCATGTATTTTCTGGTTTGTATCTTCTGCATCCTAGGTCTCTAGCACATTAATGCTTTCCAATCATCTGTTTATTCAGCAGATAGCAGGTCTTTACTGAGAACTGAACCCTGTGATGGCCCTTCAACATGCCCAAAGTCTGGAGGGGAAATTCACAGGCCATTACGAAACCCCTATGGTTTCTTCTATGATACAAGGAAGCCACCGAGACCCAGAGACCCTGAACTAGCTTTACCCGGGAGACAAGCAAGGATTTACAAAGAGTGCGACCTTTGATCTGGGAAAATAAATCTGCAGCAAAGAAGGAACACAGAGAAGTTGCTGCTCTCTTTAGAAGAGTTTGCTTGCAAGGTTGGTCCTTGGCTAGTGTCAGGGAACCTGGCTCTTGAAATATTCCTTAACTGATAAAGCTGCTTTGTTGTGACTAAACTCTGCAAACAACATGTTTTAGGCGGAACCCTTGCTTTCCTTCTGGGAGTCTGATGCTTTGGTAGTGTCTTGACTAAGAATGCCCAGGTGATCAGCTCCTAATAAAAACACTGAAATTGGAGTCTCAAACAGGCTTCCCTGGGCAGAAACATTACACACGTGTGGCTACATTTATGCTGCTGGAGAAGGAGCCTGTTCAGTGTGGCCCCTCATGGGAGGGAGAGCAGAGGAAGCCAGACCATTTGGTATCTTTCTCCCTCATTGTTCCTGTGCATCTTTTCGTGATAATAAACAAAAATAAATAGCCAGGAGAACACCAATACTCTGAGTCCCAAGAGTTCTTTCAGTGAAACAGTGAGCAGGTAGATCGTCTTGGGGATCACGGACACAGGAAAGATGGAGAGAAGAGAGAGGATACGGAGACAGGGACCAGCAGATGCTAACTCACAGAAGTGTGAAAGGGCCCTACTTGGGCAGAGACCAGTGTGGCCCATGAGAAATTCGGAGGTAGTGTGGTATCAACCTGAAAAAGTTCAGGGGAAACAGGCCAAGAGGGATCTGGGTGCCAGGCCCAAGTGTCTTGACTTTAAGAGCAGTGAGAAATTACTCTTTGCACTTAAAAAAGGGAAATAACATTCAAGGCTTTTTATGCACACCCATCCCTCCAGCAGTCAGCAGGTAGGGTTGATCATGGGAGAGGGAGCAGGAGGCTGAGAGGCCATGCAGGAGACATCGGCAGTGATGCAGATGTAACTTGTGTGACCCAGGTGATCCTTAAGGCCTCCTTACCAACCCTCTCCATCTCTTTCCATCCTTCCTACTGTCCAAGAACTCTGAACATGTGTCCAGTGCATGCTGATGGGGCCAGCTGTGCTCTCTGCTCTTCTATCTCACCCTGAAGGAAGCTGGTCCCACCCAGTTGTGTCTTTGTGCCCCTCCCCCACCCCTCAGGCAATGCCCAGGATGGTCTACATGATCTGGGCCAGTGGGTCTCAAGTGGGGACAGTTTTGTCACCGCCACCACCCCTGAAGGACCAACGTCTGGAGATAATTTGGTTGCCACCCCAGGGGTGAGTTTTTTTAGCATCTGGACAGTGGAGGCCAGTGATGCTGCTAAACATCCCACAGTGTATGAGATGACAGCCCCCTACAACCAAGAGAGATCCCTCACCCCGAGTGCCAGTAATGATGATGCTGAAAAATCCTTCTGCAAATTAGCTCCATCTGAGGGAAATTTTTGGCTTCTTTACCCAGGTGGTTAAGAATCTTCCTGCATTGCAGAATACCTGGGTTCAATCCCTGGGTTGGGAAGATCCCCTGGAAAGGGAATGGCAACCCACTCTAGTATTCTTGCTTTGAGAATTCCATGGACAGAGGAGACTGTTGGGCTACAGACCATGGGGTCACAAAGAGTTGGACACAACTGAGCGATTAACACTTTCCTTTCTTTCTTTCTTCAAGGGAACTTAAAAAAATATATTTATTTATTTGACTGTGCCGGGTCTCAGTAGCAGCACATTCGCGCTTCGCTGAGGCACGCAAACCCTTAGTTGTGACATGTTAACTCTTAGTTGTAACATGTGGGATCTCA
Organism: Capra hircus; assembly: GCF_001704415.2. NCBI lineage: Eukaryota > Metazoa > Chordata > Mammalia > Artiodactyla > Bovidae > Capra > Capra hircus. Next base: position 25,533,313 of record NC_030826.1, on the reverse strand, counting down.
TTCCCCAACCAGGAATCAAACCCAAGCCCTCTAGAGCCTTAGCCTCGGACCACCAGGGAAGTCCCTGAGGGAATGTTTTTGCAGTCATGGAGACAGTCGACAATTCTGCACTAGCTAATGTAACCGCTAACCACATGTGGCAACCCAGCCCTTGAAATGTGGCTACATACGACTGAGGAAACAGGTTCAATTTTATTTCCATTTAATTAATTTAATTTTAATCTTCAATCACCACATGGAGCTGGTGGCCACTGTATTGAACAGAGCAGGTCTACATTCCCTGCAGGCTGCGGCGATTCTTCCTCGGTTTCTGAGGATTACCTTCCTAGTTTTCACTCTCCGGCTCCAAGATTTCCCCCAGAGCACATCCTCTGGGAAGAGGGGCTTCAAGTCATGGCCACCATCCAGGTCAGACAGACCCACGGCTCTGAGGTCAAGCCCAGCTCACAGCTTCCCCTTGAAGTGACCTCTGAAGCTTTGATGTCCTTTTCTGCTTGTAGACTGAATCAGAACCCTCTCAGACTGTATCACTGAACTTCAGATGTGAGGAAGAAGTCGGGATCTTGAAATATTTTCCCCAAGAAGCCCCTGATGTACCCATCTTCCTCCCAGTCACCAGTTCTGGAATACTGGGAGGTGCAGCCTTGGTCAAACATCAGAAAAGACCCCTTTGTTCTGTTCTAGGATCATTTGCACCATACTGGCCCTTATTCCATGACTAAGGGGGCCTCCTTCAGGGATTCTTCGCAGGAAAGAGAAAATCTGCTCCAAGATGACTTAATGTCCCACTGTGCACAGAGAAATTGACAAATTCAAACAGCAGCTTCTCTGGCTTTTAAAAATAATAATAATTTCTGCCTAAACAAGCACAACCCCTAGACAGGGCAGAGCTACCGAGATCTAAATGCAAACTATGGCAGTAGCAAGGCACAGATGCCTGGGATGGGTATTCATAATTGACAGAGGAATGAGTAAGGGAGGGAAAACCTCCTGATGAAAGCACTATTCCCATTTTACAGATGAGGAAAGTGAAGCCCAGAGAGGTTGAGTGACTTGTGCAAAGGAACACAGCAAGCACATGATAGAATCAAGATTTGGAGCCAAACCCCAAACTATCAGGCTCCACTCTCACCTTTTAAAAAAATGTACGTGTTTTGTTTTGGCTGTGTTGCGTCTTCATTGCTTTGTGTGGCTTTCTCTAGTTGCAGTAAGCAGGGCTACTCTTCATCGTGATGTGTAGGCTTCTCATTGCAGTGGCTTCTCTTGTAGACCACAGGCTGTAGGCTCACAAACTTCTTAGTTGGGGAGTGTGGGATCAGCAGTTGTGACCTGTGGGCTTTAGAGCTCTGGCTCAGTCGTTGGGGAGTACTGGTTTGGTTGCCACAAGGCATGTGGGATCTTCCCTGCCCAAGGATTGAACCATGTCTGCTGCTCTGGCAGGTGGATCCCCAACCGCTGGACACCAGGGAAGCCCCTCCACCCCCACTTTTCAAACGCTGCAGCACCTATAGAACGGTGTGTGCCCAGTGGACAGGCAGGGATGTCACAGACTCCTCAAGCCCCTTGTCCAAGGAAGGCGCTCAGATTTTCTGGAGGCCTGGATAAGACCGGGATGGGGGAGCAGAGCATCCCCTCCAACATCCAAGATGGGAATGAGCAGAGGTGCTTCCTCAGTTCTGCATGGGGAGGTAGCCATGCTTCTAATTGGCTACGGGAATAAAGATGTAGGCTGAGCATGGAGACAGGCTATTTACTACACAGTGGGAAACATCCATTTCTATTTGCATGATCAAAACCCAGTCTGGTGCTCAGGGGAAACCGTGGCTGGCAGGGAACTGGGGAGCTGGCAGGGACAGCCACTGGGCTGGGCTGGCCAGGGAACTGCTCGGCTTTGAAGTGTTTGCAGAACCTCCTAATTAAAGGACAGGCCCACAAGAAAACAAGAATGAGTGATGTTTAGGAACTGGAATCTGGACTGCTTCAAATCTTCATGTTGAAAATTAATCCCTTTTCTGGCTCTAAGATGATGTACTTTGGTATTTTCTTTGATGAATATGGCTTTTCCACTATTATCCACTTGGGCTCTCCAAAGTCAAAATGCACATCCTGGAGCAAAGATGGCATAGATGTGGCAGATGTCTGCCAGCTACTGTCCCGTACCCAGGACAGACATCACTCATCAATCAAAACACCGTTCCCACAGAAACTAACCAAAGCTCTATAATAGAACAGCGCTCCAGGCAGCCACTACCAATTGAATCAAACTGAAACATAAAATGTACTTGCCAGTCTTGCACTTAATATCAGGTGTGTGCTATAAGCCTCTTATATGTAGCTTAGAGGACAGGTAGATCACCTTCGAAGTAAGCTTGCTAGACCAAAACCACTGTCTCAAACCCATGACGATATTGGGCTCAATATAAGAATGGGCAAACCCACAGCCAGAAAACTAGAGACTCTAGTTCAGCCTGTCCTTCCAGCTCTTTTGCAGAGTCTCTCTTGGCTTAACCAAGTGAGTGACCATGTCTCTACTCGACTACCTCCAGTGACGGGGAGCTCACTACCTGACAAGACTACTTACACTTTTTTGTGGGGGTGGGGGTCTACTCTAAGCAGTGTAGGCTATGGAATCAGCTGGTCCTGAGTTGGCATACTGGTTTATTCTGTTATAACTGTGTGACTTTGAGCGAACCATATCTTCTTTGCCACATCGTCCCTTGTGTCTGAGTGTGGGGAAACCACGCCTGGTTTGGGAAGATGTGAAATGCAACTGAACGCAGGCTAAACAACTTGCAGATGCCTTGTACGTGATTGGTGCACAAAGCATGTAGGTTCTTTTCATTTTTAAATTGTTCCAAAATCTGCCTTATTAAAACTTCCTCCACCGGTTCCTTGGGGATCCCCGAATATGTCTGCCTCCTCCTCCCATGACAGCCTGGCAGATGTTTAACGACATTTGAAGACAGACTGTCACATCTCCAATTCCTTGAACATTTTCAGAAATCTAATGCTCCCGTCCTCTGGACTCACTGTTAGTGTGTGGCCCTAACTCTTGAGTTAGCACTGACCACGGCTGGACAGGTGGGACCCTAACCTCCCTCACTGTGCACCATAGATATCTATTCATTCATTCATTCACTCATGTATGGCTTCCTTAATTCACATATCTGTTCACTTAGATACTTTACTGAGTCCCTGCCAGGTATCAGGCACTTGGCTAGGAACAAAGGACGCAGTGATGAGCCTAACAATATATACTATGTCACCCTTCACTGATTCACTTATGTATTGCTTTGTTAATTCATTGATTCAACAAATCTTTGTGTCAATCTCCCTGCCCAAAGTTTCAGATGCAACAGAAAAGAAGACGAATGTGGTCCCTACCTTTCATTCATTCGCTCACATAATGATTATTCATTAATTTATTGAGGATCTAATATGTGCAAGGCAGACAGGAAGTCAGATAAAAGGAAGAATTATTGGGATAAATGCTATCAAGAAAAGCACATTTCCCTGAGCACATGCAGCCTTTATCTTTTCACACGCTAACTCATCTGGTGGGTGAACTGAAGAGTAACCAGAAGATCTGCTTGGCTTTAAACTTACTCTTGGGGTCAAGTGGGACTCCAAAGGGCAAAAGCTTTCCTCTGATTATAACGGCCCAAATTCAGAACACATATGATACCAATCACTAGCGAGGATGTGGAACAATAGAAACTGTCATTCATTGCTAGAAGGAATGCAAAACGGTGCAGCCCACCTTGAAAGATAGTTTGGTGGTTTCTTACAAAAACTAGGCATACTCTTCACATATGAATTAACATTGTGCTCCTTGGCATTCACCCAAAGGAGCTGAAAACTTATATCCACACAAAAACCTGTGCATGGATGTTTATAGCAACTTTATTCTAATTGCCCAAACTTAGAAGCAACCAAGATGTCCTTCAGCAGATGAATGGATAAATCAACTATAGTACATCCGTACAGTGAAAAATTATTGAGGGCCAAAAATTAAATGTAACATACAGCACAGTCACTATGGTTCTTTATGTGTGTGAGTGTGTGCTCAATTGTGTCTGAGTCTTTGTGACCCCATGAACTATAACCTGCCAGGATCCTCTGTCCATGGGATTTCCCAGGCAAGAATATTAGAGTAGGTTGCCATTTCCTTCTCCAGGGGATCTGCCTTTCTCCAGGCGGTCTCCTGCATTGCAGGCAGATTCTTTACCACTGAGCGACCAGGGAATAATAGTGTATTGCATATTAAAAAGTAGCTAAGGGAATAGATCTTAAAAGCTCTCATAATGAGAAAAAATAGTTGTAACTATGTATTCTATGTGTGTGTAGTGAAGAATGCCAACTAGACTTATTGTGGTAGTCATTTTATAATACATACAATTAAACAATATACAAATATACAATTACCAAATCAGTATGTTGCATACCTGAAACTAATGTAATTTTTTTAAAGATTTTTTTGATGTGGACCATTTTTTTTAAAGTCTTTATTGAATTTGTTACAATATTGTTTCTGTTTTATGAGTTGGTTTTTGGCTGGGAAGCATATGGGATCTTAGCTCCCCCACCAGGAATCGACACCACACCGCCTGCATTGGAAGGCAGTCTTTAGCCTTGGACCACCAGGGAAGTCCCTAATATAATGTCATATGCTGATTAGATACGTTTAAAAAGCAGTTTACACAGACAGAAAAAAAAAAAAAAGAAATGAGCTATCAAGCCATGAAAAGACATAGAGGAAACTTAAATGAATATGACTAAGTGAAGGAAGCCGATCTGAAAAGGCTGCGTTCTGTACGATTTCAACTATCTGGCATTCTGAAAGGGGCTTGTTTACTATGGAGGCAGTAAGAAAAGATCAGCAGTTGCCAGGGGATAGGGGAAAGGAGAGAGTAAGTGAAACACAGGGTTTTTTAGGGCAGTGAAACTACTCTTGTGATACCATAATGGTGGGAACATGTCATTACACATTTGCCCAAACCCACAGAATGTCCAGCGCCAAGAGTGAACCCTAGTGTGAACTGTGGACTCTGGGAGAGGGTGGTGTGCTGGTGCAGGTTCCTGGACTGTCAGGAACGTTCCACTCCGACAGGGCATGGCGATGGTGCGGGAGGCCTTGTGCATGGAGAGGGCAGCGGGTGTACGGAAACTCCCTGTGCCCTCTGTGCAATTACGCTGTGAACCTAAGACTCCTCTAGACAGGCAAGTCTATTTAAAAAATGGTTTTATTCATGTAGTTATTTTTGAGTGTGCTGTGTCTTTGTTGCTTTGTGCGGGCTCTCTCTAGTTGTGGCACGCAGAGGCTACTCTAGTTGCGGCAAGCAGGCTTCTCATAGGTTCTTTTGTGGAGCACTGGCTCTACGACGCGTGGGTTTCAGCAGGTGCGGCTTCTGGACTCTAGAGCACAGATTCAGCGGTTGTGGCTCCTGGGCTTAGCTGCTCCATGGCACGTGGGCTCATCCTATATCAGGGGTTGAACTCGTGTCTCCTACACTGGCAGGCGGACTCTTTACCACTGAGTCACCAGGGAAGCCCTAAAGTCTATTTTTTTTCTTTTTTTTTAAAAAAAGCTCTCCTCTGCTCCTCGAAGCCCTGAGTCTCGCTCGAGTGGGACACTCTGTGTGTGGGAAGCCGGCTCTAGTCTGACATGCCCGAGTCTGAGTGAACACAGCTGCCAGATTTGGGAGTTTAGTACCAGCAAGCCTCTTGCATAATATGCCTAAAGCCACATTTTCCATTTTATCTTTAGCAATAGTAAACCTGATATTTTGGCTCTCTGTCTTTTTTTTAACATGATATTTTTGAGGTTTTTTTTTTTTTTTTTGATGTGGATCATTTTTAAAGTCTTTATTGAATTTGTTACAATGTTGCCTGTTGTTTTATGTTCTGGTTTTTGACCTTGAGTCATGTGGGATTTTAGCCCCCCAACCAGGGATTGAACCCACACCCTCTGCAATGAAAGGAAAAGTCTTAACCACTGAACTGCCAGAGAAGTCCCTGGCTCCGTCTCTCCTTTTTTTTCCCCTCAACTTGTTCAAAATGTGGGAGGGTACCATTTATCAGAGGTCTCTTCAAAGATCCTCAATCTTTGGTGCAGTGGGGAATTATTTTTTAAAAGACTAGAGTTTAGGCACTTTCCTTGTGGTCCAGTGGCTAAGACTCGGCGTTCCCAATGCAGGGGACCTGGGTTTAATCCCTGGTCAGAGCACTGAGATCACACATGGAGCAACTAAGAGTTCTCATGTTGCAACTAAAGATCTCACATGCTGCAACTAAGACCCAAAGCAGCCAAAAAAAAAAAAAAAAAGAATATTAAAAAAGACTGGAATTCAGAAAGCCGAATACACACATAGAATCGATCTGGGGCAGTCAGGGCCTGTTATGACCTCGGACTTCTGCGAATGGGCAGGGCATTTTGACCTTGGTGATTTCTAGAAGCTTAGATCAGGCCAAATGGGTTTGTCTGTTTATTTGTTCGCTTTTAGAGTTGTGTGGCATCTCTTCACAGTTCTGGAGTGGGCAGAAAGGTTGTGCCCCAGGCCAAGGGGTTTATTGACTTCCGAGGGTGAACTGATGCGTGCAACAAACACTGGAGATTCCAGCCCCTGGAAGAATTGGTACCACCATTCCCCACCTGGGTTTAGAAAAAGGTGAGCCAGCAACGACTAAAGATGGAGGCCCACAAGTCTGTCTCTCTATCAGCCAGGCTGAAGGGTGTGACTTCCGGTCTGCTGGCTAGACTGAGGCAAGCCATCCCCCTGCAGCGGGGAGAGAAGTGCAGTCCTACCCCCAGGGGCGAGCTCACTCCCAAGAGGACGAAGAGACAGAGACAGACCAGGTGGGAGTTCTGGAAAAGCCTTCCACGAGGAAACCAGGCCAGGGGAGAAGGCATTCCCTTCTGATGCTGTTCTTTGCGGCGGGGATCCAGGAAGGGGAGCATGAAGCTGGATTCATAGACAGAACGTACGTTTTATTCTCTGAAAGCCGTGAATTCACCCGTCAGCGTGTTGCATTTGATCAGTCTGGGGTATCCTGCTCAGGCACCCGTCTTTTCTTTCCTCTGCATCCTCACCAGGCAGGGAGGGGTCAGTAAGAGTCAGGAAGTGCCTGGTCCAGAGACATCTTAGGTATGGTGATTTGCTGACCACCATGCCTTGAGCTCATGGACTCACTGGTGTGAAGCAGATTCTCTGTTATTTGCTTTGATAGTAGGACCCAAGTAAATAATTCAGCAGCATTTCTGCTCTTCCAGCATATCCGGCTGTGACAATTAGTATAGGTTCTGCTGGGATTGCCTTGTTTCCCGTGTTCCTGACCTCTGACCCCTGTGAATTTAATTCTGCTCCTTTAATAATTTCTGAGTGTATGGAATCTGTTGAGTGAGCAGGTTCCCTCCTGCAGAAATCAACTTAAATCCTGAAGCTGCACACTGCATATTCAAGAGGACCGAGCCCTGCTTTGTTTCAGGTGCAAAGGAGAGAAGTTGCTCTGGATGCAGGCTGGGGAACCAGGCAAGCCTGCCTGGATGTCTGGGGCTGGGAGAGGGCAGGCTCTCCATCATCCCTCGGATGAATAGCCTGCCAGGGATGCTTTTGGGTCCAGGACAGGCTCACTTGCTAAGTCCCTGCAAGGGATAGAACAATTGTGAGAGTGCTTGGTGGTGTTGATGCTGAAAGCTCAGCTTCTCTGCACACTGGTGCTGAATTGAATCTTGGAGACAGAGTTTTGGGTGAAGCAGAAGAGGATCATTTTATTACTTTGCCAGACAGAGGGGACCACAGTGGGCTGATGCCCTCAAAACCATGTGCCGTGGGAAGTTTTACAGTAATTGTTCAAAGAGGGCATGATCAGCTCATGGACATTCTTCTGATGGGTTAGTGGTGAGGTCAGTAGGAGTTAGCATTAACAACCTTCAGGTCCAACTGGTCTGAGGTCTATCTGCTTGTGGGCAGCCTAACATCATTAATCTTTAACTTCTCCCACCTGGAGGGGGTTTCAATCTCTGCAAAATAGCTCAAAATTTTTGTTGTGTGTATCCATTGATGGGGAAACGCGACCCTGCCCCAAGGCTGCTCTTGACTGTTTCTCCCTGGTTTCGCATCCCCTCCCTTCCCTAATTAACAACTGCTTGAATCTGCCCACTGGACCTCAGGAAAGGTCGGAAGCTGAATGAAGGCTGTTTCCTGTAATCAAAGAAATGGGGGACACAGGAAAGCTTTGTGGAGCCCCATAGGTCCCTGCTTGGTGTCAGTATTTGGGGTTGAAAATGCAAGCCTCTCCACTACCATTTACACTCTCCTTTCTTGTTGTTATTCAGTCCCCAAGTCCTGATCGACTCTTCTCCACCCCATGGACTACAGCACTCCAAGCTTCCCTGCCCCTCACCATCCCCCGGAGTTTGCCCAGATTTATGTCCATTGAATTGGTAATGCCATCCAACCACATCATCCTCTGATCTCTTCACACCTTCCTTTATTCAACAACAATTTAGGCTCCAGGCACCAGACTGGAGGAGGCAAAGCTGAGAAGCACATGGCCCTTAGGGATCCTTTGTGGCCCTTTAGGGACAGATAGACATGTGCGGTAGACAGGTGTGGAGAGATTAAGCCACCCTGGAGTGTAAAATCATCTTGTAGTTTGGGCTCCATTGATGAGCTTGACCCTGGAGGGGGCCAGTTGGCGCTCTGTCTGCAGAACTGTGAAACTGAACCAGTAATGGTCCAGCGTTCAGGTGGCTAGAACCATACGGACAATTTAGATGCTGTCAGGTAATACTTTTCTACCTTGTGGCTAAGTTGAGGAAGATGCTGGTTTGTAGAGAGATGGAGAGACAGAGAGGGACAGAGAGAGAGAAAGAGGCCAATCCTGAGATAAAAGCAAGAGTTAAATGGGAAAAGTGGGTACTTGCATTTTCAAGTTTATATTCCAGGTCTTCCTGAGGCTCAGCTATATTCTTGTCCCTCATATACTTACAACTAGGCCCGTCTTTTTGCCTAAGCTGGTTTGAGTGAGTTCTTAATGCTTGCAAACAAAAGTGTTTGTAACCATACTGACAAATGGCGATCTCGTGGCCTGCTGGTCCTACAGAAGAGAGGAGGCTACAGGAGCTGGGACAGGGGATGTCTCACTCTAGGTGAAGGAGTCAGGCCAGCCAAGGAGGGCTTCATGAGAGGATCAGAATTCAATCACACTTATGAAGGGACTGGTAACAGTGGTGAATACTATGCTAGACACTCTTCTAAATGCTCCATGATTATCTCAAGATTAGTTCTCACAGCATCCTAGGAAGTTGGGACAATGGTAATTCCATTCTTTCAGAAGGGAAAACTCAGACTCAGAGAAGCTAAGTTGCTTGCCCAAGATCATGTAACCCAGAAGTGGTGGAGCTGAGATTGGCATTCTAGTCTCTGGCTTCATTCAGCTACTAGGCTGTGCTGTCTCCGCTATCCAAGGCACTTACTCAGGGTTAATTTCATGGACAAGGAGCAGGCAGGGCTGGGCTGAAGGCTGATGCCTCAGGTAGAGGAAACTGCTTATACAAGGAAATGTAGAGATGAGTGGGAGAGGATGATGAATCTGGGCATGATTCTATACACAATTTGCAGAGCCCAGTACAAAATGAGAATAGGGCACTCCTTGATCAAAAATTATGAAGAATTTCAAGACAGGACTTCCCTGCTGGTCCAGTGGGTGAGAGTCTGCTTGCCAATGCAGAGGGCACGGATTCGGTTCCTGGTCTGGGAGGATCCCAATTTCTCATGGCAACTAAGCTCGTGCCCCACAACTACCGGGCCTGTGCTCTAGAGCCCGGGCTCTGAAACAAGAGAAAACACCACAGTGAGAAGCCCACACACCGCAACTAGAGAGTAGCCCCCCACTTGCTGAGCCATGTGGGCAGCAACGAAGACCTGGCACAGCCAAAAATAAAGAAAGTTATATACATATATAAATCTTTCTTTAAAACAAAGGAATTTCAAGACGGCCACAGCAGAGCCTTAAAGCAGACACAGCCCTTCTGGATGTCAAGTTCTGCATGCCGGCCCAGGCCACGCACTCAACCTAGAATTTTCAGCCTGGGGTTCAAAAGGGAGCCGGGTGGGTATTGTGGTGTCAGATGAGGGTAGGGTGGGCCTTTTGTGCAAGATCAGAGGCTTTGGGTTTAATTCTAATTCTATAAGGGTTGGGTCACCAGTGAAAGACTGAGAAACCAGTGATTCCATCTAAGTTTGGGCTTACACCTAGCAGATCACTGTTGGCCCTACAGTTGAAAAAGGAAAATTATCCTTTCTATAGCTAATTCTGACAGTGGTTTTCTGAATACAGCCTGCTTGGGATCTCTTGACTGTTTGAGAAGATCTGGCCAAGGAAGTTCAGAGGCCGAGGTGGGAAAATACTCATTTAGGGGATGTCAAATCCATTAACACGGTGCTTTTTTTAAGTCTCAGCTGGAGGGAAATATTTAAATAGAAGTCATTAGTGAGCATATTTCTGAAGCCAACAGCATCTAATAAGTCAAAATTGCTTTCCCTAAAAATGCAACCTATTGAAGGTTTTTCAACACCCTCCCTTTCTGAAGTGCTCAATTAGGGTGAAAAAAAATCCATAGCTCTCCCTGGATTGAAACTGCTGAAAGGCCGGAGTGCTTTCTGGTTAAGCATTGTCCAACCACAGTGATACAAATCAGGCCTTTAAGATAATTTATACCTCGGAGAGGACTTCGGAAATGGGCCTGCTTGGAGCTAAAAGCATCGTAAATAAGCTGGGTCAGGTGGCTGCGCCGACCATGCTGGCTGCAGTGGGAATTCTGGACGGGTCTCCTAGCTCCCTGCCCCCTTCGAGCCTACCTGGTCCACATGGGCCCCTCCTAACATCCTTGCAGGGGACAAAGCCTCAGGAAGGAGTGGGGACCCATTCACGTCCCGCAGAAGGTCCCAGGGCTGTACCTCTGGACCACCTAGTGTGTTCAACCGCGTCTCACCGGGTGCTGCACTCTCTACTGCCCCAGGGCCAGGAGCTGACAGTGAGGAGGGAGGGTCCAGTACAGAAGGCCCAAAGACACCGTGGAAAGAACCAAGTGGCTTCCTTGGTGGCTCAGAGGTAAAGAATCTGCCTGCAAACAAAACCCAGGTTTTGTGGAAACCCAGGTTTGATTCCTGGGTGGGGAAGATCCCCTGGAGGAGGAAATAGTCTCCAGTATTCTTGCCTGGAGAATCCCATGGTCAGAGAAGCCAGTTGGGGTCACAAAAAGTCAGAAACGACTGAGTGACTAACACTTTCACTTCACTTCATCAGTATTAAGGTAAAAACAAATACACACACAAAAGCCTCTGTGTGTGTGTGTGCACGTCCAGCTGTGCGTGTGCAAGTACTCTCACATGCACGAGTTGCGGTGCGCTTCCGTGCCCATGTGTGCAGGTGTGCGCTGCTTGCATGCGCATATGTCTATGTTTGCATATGCCTGCATGTATGATCAACCCTGAACATTCACTGGAAGGACTGATGTTGAAGCTGAAGCTCCAATACTTTGGCCACCTGATGCGAAGAGCTGACTCAGTGGAACAGGCCCTGATGCTGCGAAAGACTGAGGACAGGAGAAGGGGACATTGGGGGATGAGATGGGGGATGGCATCACTGACTCAACGGACATGAGTTTGAGCAAGCTCCGGGAGACAGTAAAGGGTCGGGAAGCCTGGTGTACCATAGTTCATGGGGTCGCAAAGAGTCAGGCTCGACTTAGTGACTGAACAACAATCACACCTGGGGGAGTCAGAAAACTTGATTCAGGGACCGAGTGTCACGTTTGGAGCAAAAGCTGGCAAAATGTGGATGGCGCTTTGGGCTGGGTCAGTACTGGGGTTGGTGAAGGGGTTCCTGCCTGAATCTTGTAGAGCATAGAAGGATCCTAAGGACGAGAGTGGCTTGACCAGATTTGCATTTTAGAGACTGTAAATGCCTGCATGTAAGATGTAATTATTTTTCTCCAGTATTTCCCTCAGAAAAAGATTCCTTCCAAAGTCTGTCGTGTAACAAACAGGGCACTGTAGAGATTGTTTCAAAAAGCAGAGTTGTCTGGGGAAAGACCTGGAGAAACCCCTCAATCTGTTGGCAAAAATAAAGACCAAGGCATTGAACACAGATGGAGTAATTAATCATTCCTGGGAATAATAATTATTTTTAGGCAAAATTAGGTAAAAATTATTATTTTACCTAATTATAATAACAGGTAATATATTATTACCATCCCCAGAACTGTGGGATGGTATCATAAGCAAACTTTTCAAAGCTTATCTTTATTTTATTTTTGCCCATGCCAGACGGATTTGCAAGATCTCAGTTTCCTGACCAGGGAACGGAGAACCCCAGGCCACGGCAGGAAAAGCCCAGACTTCTAACCACTAGGCTCCCAGGGAATTCCCACAGAGGTTGCCTTTCAAAGGCACAGAGGAGAGTCCTTTCTTTTGAGGAGGCGGTCCTGGTGGTGGGTAAAGTTACGCCCACAGCTTGCAGCTGATGGGAAGAACTGACTCACTGGGAAAGACCCAGATGCTGGGAAAGATTGAAGGCGGGAGGAGAAGGGGAGGACAGAGGATGAGATGGTTGGATGGCAGCACAGACGCAGTGGACATGCTGCCGCTGCTGCTTAGTCGCTTCAGTCGTGTCTGACTCTGTGTGACCCCATAGACAGCAGCCCACCAGGCTCCTCCGTCCCCGGGATTCTCCAGGCAAGAACACTGGAGTGGGTTGCCATCATTTCCTTCTCCAATGCATGAAGGTGAAAAGTGAAAGTGAAGTCGCTCAGTTGTGTCCGACTCTTCGAGACCCCATGGACTGTAGCCTACCAGGCTCCTCCATCCATGGGATTTTCCAGGCATGAGTTTGAGTCAATTCCTGGAGTTGGTGATGGACTGGAATGCCTGTCGTGCTGGAGTCCGTGGGGTCGCAGAGTCGGACACGACTGAGCGACTGAACTAAACTTGCGGCTGAGTGTGGAGGAGCCAGATCTGTGTCTACCGGGCGGGACTGCGGCTGCGGATGGAAGCCAGGGTCCCGCGTAGGCGGTTGAGTGGAGTCGGGGGAGGGGCGAGGCGGAGCTGGGGGAGGAGCAGGGCGGCAGGGGGCGGGGCTAGGCGTCAGCTTCTCTCTGGTGGCGCCTGCAGGGACAGGGGTGTCTCTGAAGTGCCACGTTCGCTCAGCACCAGCTCCGTCTGTCTTGGAAATCGAGGTGACAGAGACTTAGTGACTCCTGGCATTGGCTGTCACTTCCCATTCCCCTGCTCCTCAGAGCGTGGTCGGGAAGGGGTGGAAGCTGGTCAGATGCACACCTGAGCCCTGCCATCCCTCAGGTGAACAGGGAGGGGGACCAGGAGAGGCCCTGGGGTCACGAGCCAGGCCTTTGCTTGCTGGCAGTGTTGAGTTGGCCTCTTCACCTGGGGACTCTAAGGGAAGCGGGTGGACCCGCTGTTTGTCTGAGACTCAGCTTGAGATGATCCGGGTCGAACTCATACGTATAGAAACAGAAAGATCTCTCTCCATGCTTTCCCCGCCATTGGTTGCCATGGTAACAGTCAGGCCTGGGGATGACAGTCAGGATGGTCAGGACCCCACTCTTCCCTACCCCTTCCCCATATCGCTGATTCTACCCACTGGTGAAAAATTTCCCTGGCTCTTCAGCACCTAGCTCCAGGATAAAGGCCAATTCTCTCAGGTTCTCCTAACACACTCCCTGCCCCCATCTGTTTGCCAACCACAGAGAATTTCTCCCCTTCCCTTCAGCACTCCAGGTGTGCTGTCCTAGTCTCAGCTAACTTGCACTGGCCCCTCCCCATCCTAAAGTATCCTTTCCCCTCCACCCACTTCCCCTACATCCATCACCATTTCTTCTTTGAAGTCTTCTCAGTCTCAACACCTGTTCTTCGAAAATATACTTGCTCTCTTGAGCTGCTCCAACTGGCGAAAGCAGGGTCGGCAGGGACAATCTGAATTAGACACTTTCAGTGTCCTCAGGTCCCCACCAGCATCCGAACCTTAGCCACCATCCTCCAGCTCTCTGCCCTCCCAGGCACCGGTGCACACCCCAGCCTTAAGGTACAATTTAAGAAGGCCTGGATGAAGCAAGAAGTAAGAGGGCACTCCAAGCATCATTCACTCCTCTCATCTTTCCCTGCCCCATGGCAGGTGCTGTCCTAGATCCAGGGAAAGCAGCCTTCATGAACTTTAGAACGACCTCTGCCTTCGAGTTTCAAAGTCTAGTCTCAGAAGTGGAAGTGGAAGTGTTTTTTGCTCAGCTGTGTCCACCTCTTTGTGACCCCATGGACCGTAGCCTCTGTCCCTGGGATTCTCTAGGCAAGAATACTGGAGTGCGTAGCCATGCCTTTCTCCAGGGGATCTTCCCAACCCAGGGATTGAACCCAGGTCTCCTACATTACAGGTGGATTCTTTATACCCCCCAAAAAAATATGACTAAAAATTGTGAGAACACATCCAAAGGAAAAAAAAAAAAGTAACTTGGTGCATGCAAGGTGGGAAGCACAGGACCAACTCCCTCCTCCCCCAAACATACATGTTTTCTCCTCTCATTCTTATTATCTCCATTTTACAGATGGGAAAACTGAGGCTCTGAGAGGTGAAGAACATTGCTCAGGGACACACACCACATGATTAGTGAATGGCAGAATCTGTCTGCTCTTCCAGAGACTGGTGAATTTCTTGCTCCAGTGAATTTCTGTTCCTTCTCAGCACTTCTATCCCTTGGTTCCCCTATCCCTCAGCTCCCCTTGGGAAACACACATAAAAGGAAGCAGAAGGAACTAGATGAAACGTGGGGGAACACTTTATTTATCCAGCCGAATTTGCTCCGCTCCCGTGTGTGTCCTATTATAGAACAGTTTCCTCCTGTGGGTGAGCCCACACATCTGGAGTGTCTGGCACCAGGGTGCATGCAGGATAGGGCTGGGAATTCCATTCCTAAGGAGCTCTTTTCTCTCTGTCTTCCTAGAGGATTCCTTGATCCCACTCAACGATCTCTAGGAGAGTAGCAGCTCTTCCTCCCTCCTTCCACCCCTCCCCCCTTCCCATGATCCCCTGAGCTCTAGCCATGACGTTGACTATGTCCTCTTTTAGTAACAACTCAGCAGTACCTTTCCCAGAGAATTCCTTCATAATCTGAGATGGAGGGCAAGCACATGTGTGTTGGCCTTGGGATGACTGAGCAGGGGCAGGAGGCTGTCCCTGTGTGTCCCCTGGGTGGGTTGGGAGGATGGACAGGTGGGTGGACATGAGTGACCAAGTTAGAGCCCATGGGGGTGGGGCCCTTTGAGGCCAACCAGCTCTGAACTCCAACCCAGCTTTTTGCTTTCTGGGTATGTGATTTTGGCTTAGTCACTTAATTCCTCTGAGCCTCAGTCTTCTCATCTGTAAAATGGGGCTAAAACAGTACATGTTTAATAGAGTTGTAAAGAGGATTACATGATCAACATATACAAAATGCCTAGCATAGGACCCAGCAAGCCATGATTCTTCCTAAGTGACAGCATCTTCCCTTGTCATGCTCACATGTGGCAGACAGGTGGTGATATAGATATTTCCTCCAGCAGTAACTCTCTGAATGGCTCTACACACCTGCCCCCCAACCCTGCCACACACACACACACACACATGTGCACACACCTTCTCCTCCTACTTGGCTTCTGTATTTCTCCATCCTGGTTTTTATCCCAAGCACAAAGCTATGGGAACACTGATTGGGGGGGCAGGGGTGAGAGATTAAATTTGGATGTGCAATCTGGGAAGACTTCAAGGAGGAGGCAGAGTTTATTCCAGGCCCTGAAAGAGCAACAGATTGTGAGGAGAGGGGCATTCCAGGCAAAGGAGATAGGGTGAGTAGACTGCAGAGATGGGATGACAAAGGCTGATGGGGGGAGATGACAAAGAGCTTGGGAAAACCTCGAGGTGGGGGGCCAGAGGAGGGTGGAGAGGGGTGGATGGTGACCTGGGCAAGATGGGGGCGGGGCTGCCACGTGAAGGGGCTTTGAGTAAGTGAGGCTATTCAGGGCAGGGGACAAGAGGGTGCTGGGGTGACAGCCATGAACTTGAAGACAAATGAGCTCCCTGCGGTCATGGAGCTCAGCTCAGCATCTATACAATCCAATCTTTCTGCTTACCCTCCACCTCCTGTCTGCCTGCTTCTCCTTATGTCCATCTGCACAGCCCTAGCCCTTCCACCCACTTTCCACTCATCCACCTGCTTGTACACCAAAACTTCCAGAAGGGAGAAACTCAAAATATGCAAGATCTTTAGATTTCTACCCACTTGGTTCACAAACTTGGTTATTAGGACTTTGCTGTTCCTATGCTGAACATTGGCGGCTCACAATTTGAAGGATAAAAGCACGTAAGAAATCAGGGTGTGTTTCTATACAAATAGATCTTATTTTTCTCACATGTGTCCACAGGGAAGGGGGTCATCCATTGGTTCACACCTGGGTCTCTCCTGTCTTTGTGCTCTGCCCCACATAGAGGATTGGCTTGTCGTCTCATGGTCTTAAAGTGGCCACTCCACTTTCTGGCATAGCAGCACAGCTGTGTTTAAGGTTCTCTAATAGAAATCCCTACAAAGGGGAGGGAGAGAAAGGGATTGGAATGAACCAAACATGTTTCTCTTTCTTTTATTAAACTTTTTATTTTGTATTGGGATATAGCCAATTAACAATGTTGTGATAATTTCAGGTGAACAGTGAAGGGACTAGGCTATAGGTACACATGTATCCATTCTCCTCCAAACTCACCCCCATCCAGGTGGCCACATAACATTGAGAAGATTTCCATGTGCTATACAGTAGGTCCTTGTTGGCTATCCATTTAAATATAGCAGTGTGTACATGTCCATCCTAAACTTCTTAACTGTCTCTCCCATTCTTCCCCCGGCATAACTTATTCTGTTAAGTCTGTGTGTTTCTTGTTCTTAAAAATATTTCCATACAAAGGATTAATTTCCCTTGATGAAGATGTTTATGGAGACTTTACTGTGGCTATTACCACCGATGTGCTGTTTTCAATCAGGTTGAGGTGAAGGGAGATGGCCAGCTGTGTAAGCGGATGAACATGGGCCCCATGCGAGTGGGGGGATGGAAGGGGCAGGGCTGGAGTGGGAGTTTCAGGGCAGTAGCTCTCCTTCCCCAGTGACATGTTCTGTGCGGCCAGGACACTCAGATTGAAGAGAAATGCAGATAATGAGCAGACCCTGCATATCAGGAACGGGAATCAGCCAGTCATTACATTTGGAACTTGATGTTGTATTTCCTCCAGCCACTAGCCATCTGCCAGCCCCTATCCTGTCGAAATTTCCTCCATGGTGGCCTCTCCTCGTCTTCTTTCCCTAGGATGCTGACCAGGTCTCTTGTAATGGACCATAACAGGCTCACACATAGAGATGGTATCAATAGTCGCATGAGGGACTTCCCGGTGGTCCAGCGGTTAAGACTTCACCTTCCAATGCAGGGCATGTGGGTTCAGTCCCTGGTTGGGGAATTAATACCTCACATGCGTCATAGCCAAAAAAACCAAAACATAAAACAGAGGCAATACTGTAGCAAGTTCAATGTAGATTAAAAAAAAAAATAGCCACCTAATGCCACCAGGTTCAAAAACCCTTCTAGTCTGAGATGTCCCATTTGAATGGAGCCCTCTGGACATTTCACAGGGTACCTGGCCAGTATTTCTCAGGACTGTCAAGGTCATGAAAGTCAAGGAAAGAATGAGAAACTGTCGCAGAACAGAAGAGACTGGGGAGAGGGATAACTAAACACAATGCGGTACCCTGGACCCTGAATAGAATCTGAAACAGAAAGAGGACATGCATGAGGAAAGAAGAAACTGGTGAAACACAAGTCAAGTCCGGAGTCCAGTCAATAGCGAGCAGCGTGCCAAGCTGAAATTCTCAGCTTTGAGCAAGGTACCTTGTCACATAAGATATTGTGTTAAGTCACTTTAGTCGTGTCCGACTCTGCAATCGCATGAACTATAGCCTGCCAGGCTCCTCTGTCTGTGGGGTTTTCCAGGCAAGAATATTGGAATGGGGTGCCATTTCCTGTTCCAGGGGATCTTCTCAACCCAGGGGTTGAACCCATGTCTCCGATGTCTCCTGCACTGAAGGTGGATTCTTTACCAGCTGAGCCACAGGGAAAGCCCTATAAAACATTAACAATAGGGAAAACTAAGCGAGGGGCAGACAAGAATGCGTTGCTATCTTTGCAACTTTTCTGGAAATCTAAAATTATTCCCAAATAAGAAGTTCATTAACATGAACCCATCTCCTCTTGAATCACTGCCATCTGCTTGAGGTGCTCCAGCAGCTTTTCTTAAATGACAGTTTCCAAGTTCAAGGCCTTTGATGAATGACTTACAGAGAAGCTCATAAAAATGGAGCAAAGACAGGGTGCTTCCTCTGCTCAGCACGCATGTGCACACCAGGCAGGAGGAGCAGAGACGGAATCCACTCTGCCACCCTCTCCACCAGAGCCGACTTCCTGCCCCAGCACCCTCACAACCCTCTGGCTGATAACTGAGCCCGTGAGCTCTGCGTCTAACCTGTCAGACCTCTGTCCTTGGCTGGTGATCCTTCAGTGCTTTCTGTTCCCCAGCCCCAGCCCATTGCAGACAGAAAGGGTCACAGGGTCAGGCAGTTCTAAACTGAATCCTACACACTCTTGGCCAGGGCCTGCAACATCAGACCCCACACCACACCACGGCCAGGTAGAATTGTCATCATACCACCAGTTGGAAGAATCATTCATGTCGTCACTTACTGAATATATTACCCTGTGCCAGGAACTCTGCAGCAGAAAGCGGACTCGTTCCCCATTTTGCAGATTAAAAAATTACATCTGGGCAAAATGATTTCTTTTGCCCAACCAGAGAAGCAGAACTTGACTTCAAAGCACTCTCATTTCGTTCCCATGCCTCGCTCAAAGCAAGGCCCTTCACCTATGAATTAGATGACCGCCCATTTTACAGAAAGGCAAACCAGGACAAAAGAAGGTAAGTTCAGCATGAGGTCACACAGCTTATTCTAGTCTAGTCAGACAAGGAATTTGGGGGACTACCCTGGTAGTCCAGTGGCTAAGACTCGTGCAGGGGGCCCGGGTTCGATCCCTAGTTAGGGAACTATATCCCACATGCTGCAGCTAAAAGATACTGCATGCCACAACTAAGACCCAGCATATTTCTTTATTTATAAAAAAAGAAATAAATAACGAATATTTTTTTTTAAAAGAAAAAAATGGGACTCAGGCTTCCTCCTCATTTTGATGCCAGCTGCCTCTGGATTCCTGAAACTTTCAGGGCACCTGTGGCGCCTACCTAAGAAGTCCAGCTGCTCCCAGACCAGACCTGTCCTCCCTTGCCAGGCAGCGGGTGCAGATCCCCACCCTTCCCACCTCACACTCTGATATCTGCAGACACAGCTCAGCAGGGGGTACAATTACCATCTGTGTCGCTGGCGTCTTCGCAGAGGCATATTTAAGCCTCTGTGGCGTGCTCATGGGAGAGAGCAGGTAAATAGGCAGCATAGCAAAGTGGCGAAGCCAGTTTCAGGTCTGAGTGCACAGAGGGGGCACCAGTCACAGCACCACAGGGGAATAAAAGCAAAGGAGGAAAGAAGAAACTGCATCCTCATCTTTTCAGATGTTGCCAAAGGTTCTCTGGGTCTCTGAATGATGCATTTTCCAATGATGCAGGGCTCCACCAGGAGCAAAAGGCAACCTTCACAGGCTACCCTGAGATGGTCAAGCCCATGTCACCTGCCAGGGTCCTGATGGAGCAGCAGCCAAGAGCTATGTAGTCAAAGGAGGAGGGTGTTCAGATGCAGATGCTGGCAGGTACTGGAAGGGCACCTGCTTCCATAACCCACCATAGGCCCCTGGCAGGGGGATGAGAGACCATGTGCCATCCACGCACTCCATCCTGGTCTCCCTGCTGGCCAGTAGAACCCAACGAACCATTATAAAGTGGTTGGTCACAAACGTGGATCTGTCTGTGACCTGAAGAGGAATAAGCAGTCTCTGAGTTCTTGGGAAGACACATGGAGACTATTGGGAAACTGTTTGGGTTCCTTAAAAATACATCATGCATATTGCCTTTTTAAAAACCAGTTAATTATTTATCTAGTAAATATGTGGTGGGCGTGCCTATGTGCCAAGAATTAAGCTAGACACTAAGAATATAGTTCTGAATGAGATGAGAATTTTCCTGGCTTTGCGGGGGCTGAAATTCTAGCTGTGGGGGCTGGGAAGGTCTGGGAGAAGACAGACAATAAGCAAGTAAATCCACAAGATGAGGACGGAGTATGCTTTATGCAGCCTGGGATGTCTGGGCAGGCCTCTGGGGAGGTGACATTTGGAGGATGAGAAGGTACTGTAAGCCCGTGGATCAAGAGACCGTTGCACAGGTGGCATTTCTGGATCGTAGCAAAGCCTTGGGAGAAAGCTCTTCATATCATGTTTACTAAAAGGCATTACGTGTGTATCCTGTGGCAGACAGTGCTACAAGCTCACCAAGCATTTCCTTTGATCCTCACAAAAGCCCAAGAATGGGTGCATTTTCTCTAATTTGCAGGTGAAGATGGTGAAGACATGCACCACTTATTTTGAGTTCTAAGGGGGCACCAAGGGCATGAAAGAGTTAGGGCCAGCTCCACTGGCATGAGACCCATGCAGGGCATGGGGCCTGAGCTCAGAAGGGCTCTGCACTGGGTTTCATGCATTTGGTCTCCTTTCCTGAAGTTCTTACCCATTCCTGAACAAAGGCCCACATTTTCATTTTGCACTGGGTCCCACAAATGATGTAGCTGTCCTGGAGAGTGCTTTGAAAATCAAAACGCAATGCAAAAAATGTACAGTGGATTATTGTTGTTGGTAATAATAGCAACAATGGACATGAACTTGAGCCAGCTCTGGGAAATGGCGAAGGATAGGGAAGCTTGGTCGCAAATAGTCCGACAAGACTGAGTGACTTAACAACAGCAACAATAATAGCAACACACACATTCACACTTCAAAGAGACGTGTATGGGGGCTTTCCTGAAAGCATCACCCCTCACTTCCTGTTCCCTCCTCCAGATCCTCCCAGGCCCCAGCACTCCCCACCTTCATCCCAGGGAGGGGGCTGACTCTCCTAATTCCTGCACTTGGCCTGACTAGCCGGGCTAACCTAAGCGCCTCCCTTTCCCCTCTGGATGCCACTTGACTGACCTACATAAAGCGGGGCTCCGACTGGTTCCCGAGCTAATCCTCTCCCCGCCTGCCCTCCACCTGTTGAAAACAGCTCCTCCCAGCCTTGCCAAGCAGTGCTGCCCCTAGCGGGAGTCGGAGGCATGCAACTCCCTTTCAGGAAGACCTGCTTAGAGCCATGCCAGCGCCACCTGTTTCTGCAGCCTCTGCTGGTCCCCAGTCTTCCTTCGGAGCATCTCAGCAGCCAGCCCCAGGTGAGACAAGGGCCAAGGATGTGCCTGGCAGCGCAGGGGCAGCACGGTGGCCTGGGGACTTCTGAGGAGCAGGAGTGGGGCATGGAGGGAGAATCCTAAAGGTTGGATCCAGTCCTTATTTTATAAAGGGGATGGGTGTGTAGCAGTGTGGCTGTATACCTGTGTGTCTGTATCAGTGCCTATCCACCTCAGGGGGTCTGTGGGCCAATGGCCAGTATGACTCTCTACACAGCAGGGTGTGTGTCAGTGGACTCCGGTGTGTAGATCACTACACCTCGGTGTGGGTCTGTCACTGTAGGTCTGTGTGGGGCAGTGCAGTGGTTGGTGGTAGAGCCCTGAGTGTGTGGGTATGGGAGATGGTGTCAGTGTACTCGTGGGGTAGCGATCTGTGGGAGACTGTCTCAGAGTGCATGTGTGTGTGTGTGCATAAGGATGTGAACGCTAGTGTCTAGCTCTGCATGGGACAGTGATCCAATGTCTGTCTGTCTGCCTCTGCGGGTTGGTATCAGAGTGCTACAAACTGGGTGGCTGTCAGTGTCCCAGGACAGAGCCCTGTGTTTGTGTGTGTTGCGTGTGTGAGTGTGGGTGTCAGAGTGTCTGTGAAGCAGTGGCTCAGTGTGTCTGCATCACTGTGCGTCCCCGTGTGTTTGGGCGAGTGTGGGAGTGTGTTCCTCTATGTGGCAGTGCCCAGTGTGTCTGTGTAGACATGTGTTGGTGTGAGCGCTAATGCATTAACCTGGTGTGTATTACAGCAAGGGAGGCTCTTTGTGTGTGTATGGGAGTGTGTGTATGGGAGTGGGTGCCTGCGACTCTGCTTCCCAGCTGCGAGTGTGGCTGCGCCGGGTGGGCTGGTCCCCAGGACCTGGGCGACCCCTCCCACGGGCGGCGGGAGGACGGTCGCCTCTAGGACCCGGCGGCGGCCGGCCGCTGTCCCCGGGCCGCGCGAGTGAGCATGTGCAGAGCCGGGCGCCCGCTCGCCCGCTCGCCCCGCTGCCCGCTCGGCGCCCGCTAGCTCTGCCGCCGCGGCTCAGCCCGGACGTCCGCAGCCCGGGGAGCCAGGCGGCGGCGCCCTGTGCCCGGGGCGCATTGGGCCGCTCCTCGCCGCGGGCCACCCGGGGGCGTGCGGGCGCCGGGGGCGCCTAGGCTCCGGGCACTGCGGGGCTGCGGGCTCAGCGCCCCGGGGAGGCGGGGAGCGGGCGCCCCAGCCGGCCGCGATCGCGTGGGTGAGTGCAGTCTCCGGGTGCTCCAGCCGGGACCCCTGCGCGGGCTGCGGGCAGGGTTTCCCCAGCCGCGGGCTAACAAGTTTGTGTAGACACGGCCGGGAGCGCGGCGGGGCTGCACCTGCTCCGGCTCGGGGCGCGCTGGCGGAGGGTGCCTCTCGCGGGGCCGGGGCGGCTTCGCCCGGGAGTGTGTGCGCTTGGGTGGAGGGAGGTTTCGGACGAGCGGGATGGGGCGGGGGTGCTCAAGGCAGTTTCCCGAGCCGCGTACCCGCCTTGGAATCCTCAGAGACTGTCCGTTTTCCGGGATGGAGCCTTGGATCCGGGCCCGGGGAAGGGGTGAGGACAGGATTTGGGGTGCGCACTGCCTTTTCTAAGAGGAGACGTTTACCTAGCGGCAGCTCCCTTCGTTCTGCCAGCACGCCAGGTTTCCGGTCAGCGGAGGTTTTTCTCCGTCTCTTGGTGAACTTGAACGGAGGCATGGGCAAAGGCGAAACGTACGTATTTTGTCCGGAAAATTACCCTAAGTAGAGCTTTTGCATCTTCCTAAGTGTAGACGGAAATTCATGACTGGAGGCTGCTAATTGCGGTGTTTCGTTTCTCCGGGGAAGCCTCCGGGGCGGGGAGTGGGTGGGGGGGTGGTCCTCTGCTCCGGATAACGTCCCGGGTGTCTGTTTTCCCAGAGCATCTGTGCCCACGAATGATGCCTGCTCGGTGCCGGCTCGCCCAGTGGGGAGGCAGGGGCGGGGAGGGAGACCTCTGACCCTTCTCTGAGCACTGGGAAGGCTGGACGTGAGGGTTCCAGCCTCACAGCCCTGCCCCGGGATCCCGCTGCTGCCCACACTCGCCTGGTCCCCAGCAGCACCCAAGATGGACAGACTCGGAACTCCACTGCACTTTTCTAACAACATTAGACTCTGTCATCTCTCTTTTCGCTGGAAGGGCGGGCTTCAGTTTATGGAGCGCTTGGCTTATCCCGTGTCGGAACGCCATGGTTGGGATCAAGAGATGGAGAGAGGGAGTGACTATTTCTTTTTCTCCTCTGGATCCCCTAGGTTTTCAGGCACAGGAAGTGAGGGCTGGTGGAGAGGGGAATACAGGCAGCAGAGGGCTGGTTTGCTGCGCTATGTCTGCAGCAACCTCGACCTGGCGGTTGCAAGTGCTGGAGAGAGGGCAAGGTCGGGGGAGGTTCTCTCCAGTATTCCCCTCACCGCCCCCACCCTCCCCATACACTTAGCTCTGGCCTCACAAGTCCCTTGGAGATGATGACCCGGTGGGCCCATTGATTGCCCCCAGAGCCCAGTGGTTCCATGGGGGAAGAGCAGTTGTGTTCATATCCTGTGCACACTCGCTAAAGGAAGCTTGGCCGACAGCTGGGCTGGTGGGGTTAGCCTGGCAGCCTTCATCTTCCTCGCGGAGAAGCCCCCCTGGCCCTCCCCTGCCGCTGCATCCTCTGGTCTTCAGCAGGACTATTTCCACAGCTCCTCTGGAAGCATGCTTTATTTTGGGGTGAGGGGTTCCTTTATTCCACTTGGAGCCCTGTGGGGTGCTGTCCTGTGTCCTGTGTGTCTGGCTGGAAGTGAAGAGACGCCTGGATGAAGCAGATGGCCTGCCCCCTGCCCCTTCCCTCCTGTCTGCCTAGTCAGGCAGAAGTGGATATTGTGGGCCACCAGTTGGCTGCTTAAGTCTGAGCCCTCGGAGCACTGTAGAGTCTGCCTCAACAGGCACCCCAGAGCCTCCAGGCTAGGACTGAACTGTGTCTGAGCAGTGCTTCTTGGGAAGGTATGTTTCTCTATAGACGCACCTGGCTTGTGCTTCCATCCGGCTCAGACCCCAGTCAGCCCTGGCGAGGCCAGTCCCCCGGATTCTCCATCTGGAGCTTCACTGAGGCCAGGGCAAAGGACTCTGGGGCAGTTCCGTGTTTATTTTTTAATTTTTCAATCAGTTTCTATTGGAGTATGGTTGCTTTACAATATTGTGTTAGTTCTGCTGTACAGCAAAGTGAATCAGCTATAAATGTATCCCCCCTCTTTTTTGGAGTTCCTTTCCATTTTGGTCACCACAGAGCACTGAGTAGAGTTCCTTGAGCTCTATGGTAGGTTCCCATTAGTTATCTGTTGTATACGTAGTGTCAATCATGTCTATATGTCCATCCCGATCTCCCAATTCTTCTCACCTCGCTTCCCCACTTGGTGTCCGTAGTGTGTTCTCTGTGTCTATGCTGCTGCTGCTGCTAAGTTGCTTCAGTCATGTCCGACTGTGCAACCCCATAGACAGCAGCCCACCAGACTCCACCATCCCTGGGATTCTCCAGGCAAGAGCGCTGGAGTGGGTTGCCATTTCCTTCTCCAATGCATGAAAGTGAAAAGTGAAAGTGAAGTCACTCAGTTGTGTCCGACTCTTTGTGACTCCATGGATTGTAGTCTACCAGGCTCCTCCAACCATGGGATTTTCCAGACAAGAGTACTGGAGTGGGGTGCCATTGCCTTCTGTGTCTATAGATGATCTTATTTGCAAA
Source organism: Capra hircus (assembly GCF_001704415.2). Taxonomy (NCBI): domain Eukaryota; kingdom Metazoa; phylum Chordata; class Mammalia; order Artiodactyla; family Bovidae; genus Capra; species Capra hircus. Next base: position 25,508,082 of record NC_030826.1, on the reverse strand, counting down.
GCAGAAATACAGCTCAGTGTTTAGACCTTTATCCATAGGATGTGAGTGATGATCAGACCCACCAGCAGGAACAGAACTGGGATGGAGGCAGGCCCTGCTCATCTGGGGAGTGAGAGCTGGAACTTGGCCTTGGACAATCTTCTCCCTGGGCTTCTTTTCACTCTGCTGTTTTAAATCTCTCCTCTCGGCTTTAGTAATCAGCATGTGGACGTATCAGGTGGTGGCGTGGTAAAGAACCTGCCTGCCCGTGCAGGAGACACTAGAGACACTGGATTGGATTCCTGGGTCAGGAAGAGCCCTTGGAGTTGGAAATGGCAAACCACTCCAGTATTCTTGCCTGCAAAATTTCATTGACAGAAAAACCTGGCGGGCTGCAGTCTTTGGGGTCACAAAGAGTCGGACACGACTGAGCACAACACACATGTTGACATGTCACCTGGAAAGTTGTTCGAAGGGTGGCTCTTTTGGGGAACATAGGGAGGAACTGTATTTCCTAGGGTGGATGTGAGAGTGGTTGGAAGAATGGGCTGGGTTAACCATATGCGGCTTCAAATACTGTGAGCCTCTTGGTAGCCATTAAAGCTTTCCTCCTCCACTTCGATTCTCTGTCTCTTACTGTTGAAAACTCATGAGGGGGCCAGGAGGGTCCTTCTGTCCTGCTGAGGACAGGAGGGTCCAAGGTGTTCCCCCCAGCATAAGTCCCCCATCCCAGTGACTTCAGGCACAGAGCCAGAGGAGGGTGAGGCTAACTGTGGCTGGATGCTCCACCCACTTGCCCAGATTTATCCAAATCACTGAGTGAGGTCTGGACAACCCTCAAGAGTTTGCCACTCAGTGGAAGAAACATCCAAACACAGGAACAAAATAGGGTTCTACCAAAGAGGTGGCCCAGAGATAGCCTAAAAGAGCCTGTAATTGGCTCTTGCAAGAGTGGGTTGGGCTCCAGACCAACCAACTAAAAAGGGGAGATGCTACCCACCATGGAGGTGTCCTTTCTTTGCAGCCCTGGCCCCTAGCTGAGTGTCTGGAGGAGTGGGTGGAGTTGGATGGATGAAGGAAGGCCACGTGATATGGTAGATGATATCGCAAACCTGGAATCTGAAAACTTGAGTTCAGCCTAGCAATAACTGTTTGTCTTTGGTCAAGTTAATTGGGCCTCTCTCTCTGTCTCAGATTCTGCCTGTCCATGATGGAGATGGTAATGATTTTGACCTCACAAGTTTATGGGAAGATCACTCATTCATTTGATGATCCGTTGATTCTTTCAGCACGCTTGAGAGTGTGTGAAAGCAGTCTTGCAGTCTCTAATGTGGTACATACAGATTTAGTCTTTTTTGTCTGAACCCTTCCCTTCTCCAGAGGGTCTTCCCTATCCAGAGCACTGAGTTTACTGGAAGAATCCCCCCTCCCACTACCTGCTTTGCTTTGACTGGAGTTTTGACCTTAGTATTATGCTTTATACCTTTTAAGCACCACTTCTTAATCTGGAACTTTTCCCTTAAGTTCTGAAGTTCAGAAGATCAAAAGATTTGCCTCTTCAAAGGCAGGGACCCCACTGCATTCCCATTTCCCAAACCTTGTCCCATCCCAGGGCCCAGCAGATCTCTGGTTAGTGGGTCCTTTGTTCTCTTTCTGAGCGTCCAAGACCCAGAGCCTTGGGACCTGGAGGTGAGGGCAGTGTGGCCCTGAGCACTGGAGGGAGGGTGACCCATGGGCACAGATTTCTGGGGTCTGCCCTGTACCCCACAGGCACCGCCTGTGTCTATGAGGGGCCCATAGTCTGGGAGGAGAAGCGGACAGTGTACCTGGGACTCAAGGCAGGACACGTCACCTGAGCATCCAGCCTCCCCGTTGAGCTCTGAGAGCAGCTCTGCTCTGGGGATCAGGAAGGCTTCATGGAGAAGGTGGCATTGGAGCTGAGGTTGGTGGCCGCAAAGCATTTCTGAGCCACAAGACAGGGCACCCATTCCTGGCCGACGGAAGAGTATGTGTAAGGGGGCTTGAAGCATCACATGCTGGCCAGTGGGGTGTAAAGTTCTGGAAGGAATACTGAAAGGAGTTTGCTGGGAGACCGACCCAGGAAGGGCCAGTGAGTACCAGGCTAAGGGGCTTGAACTTGGTCATCTGAGTCCTGGAGAGCCATTGCAGCCTGGAGCTGTGCTCTTTCTTGGCGTTAGAAAGATCTCTTTGTGAGGCTGCTGGGAGAGGGCAGCCTCTGGGAGAGGGGGACAGTGTCCAGATGACAGGCATTGAGCCTGGGCAGGGCAGTGGCAGGGGTTGAGGGCGGGAAGAAACGGGGAGGGGTGCTAATTCATAGCACTGGGCCCAGCTGGAGGCTCTCAGTGGGGCTTTGCTGAAGTTTAGAGGCTGAGGCACCCTCCTACCAATCATGGAGGCTGGGGCTCTGAGCTGCTGGACCACGAATGCCCATCTCCTTGTCTGCAGGAGCAACATGTGGGTCCCCTGTTTCTTGTGTTTGGGGCTCACCCAGCTAAGAGCGTGCGGCTCTGGATCCCCAGATAGTCACAGCCCGCACAGCAGTGGCCCTGGTGTTCCCAAGGCTACTGGTGTTCTCTCCTTCCCTGTCTGTCCTCTCTGGTGGGGGCGGGGTGGTGTGGTAGAGTCATGTGCCTAAACCCCAGTGGCTACTGGTCAGGCCTGGGCCCTCTCTGAGCTCTTTCTCCAGCCCTCAGGCCACAGTGGCTGCCTTCTGTCCTCTCCTGGCTGTCACCACTGCTCCTTTGTTCAATCCTGTGGAAATCTCAGCCTGGTGCCATCTGCCCAACGCCCCCTGCACCCCCGCCCCGCTTCAAATGGAGCCATGGCTGCCACCTGGGGTCCAGATGGCAACAAAGGAACAGCTCAAGTTGTCTGTGTCCTCACCTGTACTAGGCTCCTGCTCCCTCCCAGAGACCCCGCCCCCCAAGAAGCCTCCCTGTCCCAATGTTCTCTTCTCATTCCTTGGAAGAAGCTGAGGGTCTCCCTCCCCTGGGCCCTGGTCTCCTCTGGGGTGGCTTTTGGGCCTCTGGCAGACCCCCAGGCAAGCATCTGGTGTCCACCTTGTCCAGCCTGAGGCTGTGTGCCTCCTTGGTGCCCCTTCCCTCCTGAGAAGCCTGGGGTCTCAGGCAGGAGTGGGGGTCCCCTGCCCCCCCATCATTCTTCTGAAGCACTTTGCATGGTTCCCAGATGGGAGGTGTCACATGGGAAGCATGCCTCGGGGGGAAAACGGCCCAGACCTGCAGAGGAGGGGAGGGGTCAGGAGGCTGGGGCTGTCACCACATGGCAGCGTTGGGAAGGTCTGGCTGGGGGGGTGCTCTGTGTGTGGCACCATGCCTGGGAGCTTCATCCTGGCATGTTTTCAAAGAGATCTGATGGAGGCATACCAACCCCCTTTCAGGATTTCATCTTGCCTCCTTTGAAGCTGGGGTGGGGAGAGAGGCAGGCAGCTGAGTGGACACAGGGTGGGCTCTGGAAGCAGGGAGCTGGGGTCTGAATCCTGGCCCTGGTTTGTCTGGCCTTGACCAGCTGAGCTTTAGAGACCCAGGCTCTTAAATGGGAGTGATCAGGTTATCCCCCTCGATGGGAGATATGGAGTAAATGAGATGGTACAGATGAAACACACAACCCCGTGTAGCCTAATTACTAAACGCTGCAAAAGAAGAGGGATGGAAGTGTTAATCGCTCAGTTGTGTCTGATTCTTTGCGATCCCATGGACTGTGATGCCAGGCTCCACTGTTCATGGGATTCTCCAGGCAAGAATACAGGAGTGGGTTGCCATTTCCTTTTCCAGGGGGACTTCCCAACTCAGAGACCAAACCCAGGTCTCCTGCATTGCAGGCAGATTCTTCAGCATTGAAAAAACAAACATGGGCTTCTCTGGCAGTCCAGTGGTTAAGACTCCACACTTCCAGTACGAGGAGCACAGGTTCAATCTCTTAGCGGTGAGCTAAGACCCCACGTGCCTCTTGGTGCGGCAATAAATAAGTATTCAAAAAGAAAGAAATAGCAAGCAGTTTGCTAACACCTATCTTAGCATGGAGGGAGCTGCAGGTAAGAATGGGTCCCACCCCAGGGAGTTGGAGGCTAACTGGAGGTGAAGGTGGCTGATGTCCCCCACAGCTCACTGCTGCAGGCCTCTCCTCCAAGGAGTTTCCAAGTTTGCTTCCTTTGCCACTGGCTGTAGGTAAGAGGTTTCCTCTCTCATTTGGTTCCACGACAATGCTGATTAACCCCCATTTCACAGATGGGTAGCCTGAGGTGCCACCCATTCGGTGACTTGCTCAAGGTGGGTTTGCTCTCATGGAGGGCCTCCTGGCTTTGGGGTGCAGTGGGCACAGCTGACAGGTAGTGGCTAGATATACCCGCCTCCCCAGGGGTTGGCTGCTTCTGTTCTTCAGCTGCCTTGTGGCTTGGCTCTGAGTCCTTGTGCAGATGCTGGGCTTGACTCAGCACCCCCTCCCCCCACCCTCCAGGCTTTTTTCCATACAGTCACTCAACAGACATTTATAGGCACTGCAGGCTGCGTGCTAGGATCTGGGGATGTGATGATAAATCAGATGTTGTCTGTGTCCTGGGGGAGAGGTGAGAGTGGCAGAGAGTGGGGGACGATTGCCGAGCAGAAGCCTGGGCCAGGGGACAGGTTGCTAATACTGTGGGTTTACATGGTCCCACTCCCCACCCCCATCCAGGCAGCGGCAGGTATTCTGGGCTAGGAATCAGCTTTGCAATGTGAAAAGTTCAGAGTGGCAGCCTGTCTTATCAGAAGCAGGGGTCGTGAAGCTCTGGCCTGAAAGCAGCTGTCCCCTGCCCCCTTGCCCAGTGTCCACCTCCCCAGACTAGGGGAGGGCCCCAGTGGGAAGGGGTGGCTCCAGAAAGAACCTGGTGGAGAGCGGGGGTGGGGGGGGTGCCTTGGCGAACCCAGGTGTGATCACTCAATTCCAGAATGATCAGCGCTGACCACACCTCACCCCGCTGCACCCTTTGTAGCATGTTCGCAGATCCTCTATACAAACGTATATGGAATTCAGGCTGCATCTTGCCTTCAAAATTCTGAACTGTTGATCCATTGCCCACCCTTTGGCTCCATCTCATCAGAACCTTTCTTCCCACAGCAGGGGTCCACACTCCCCTTTTATTTTAGTTTTATAGGATTTTTCACTGATAGAATCTCAATCTTGTAACCAGAAGCCTTTTGCAAACAGATTTGGAAGCCCCTTTTCCTAAAATGACAACACAGGAAAGATCACATATAAAGCTCAGCACCTGTGTTAACTTCCACGTATCTCTAAGGCCTGAACTGGCGAAGCTGTGTCCTTCGTGCTCATGTATCGCTTTGTCTCCCACCTATCTAGGGAGGCTCCCACAGCTCTGGATAAGCGGAATTTGAGATTTCATTGCCCTAAGATGGTGGTTTAAAATAGAAAAAGGAGTACGTCAAGGCTGTATATTGTCATCCTGCTTATTTAACTTCTATGCAGAGTACATCATGAGAAACACTGGACTGGAAGAAGCACAAGCTGGAATCAACTTTGCTGGGAGAAATATCAATAACTTCAGATATGCAGATGACACCACCCTTATGGCAGAAAGTGAAGAGGAACTAAAAAGCCTCTTGATGAAAATGAAAGTGGAGAGTGAAAAAGTTGGCTTAAAGCTCAACATTCAGAAAACAAAGATCATGGCATCAGGTCCCATCACTTCATGGGAAATAGATGGGGAAACAGTGGAAACAGTGTCAGACTTTATTTTGGGGGGCTCCAAAATCACTGCAGATTGTGATTGCAGCTATGAAATTAAAAGACGCTTACTCCTTGGAAGAAAAGTTATGACCAAACTAGATAGCATATTCAAAAGCAGAGACATTTCTTTGCCGACTAAGGTCCGTCTAGTCAAGGCTATGGTTTTTCCTGTGGTCATGTATGGATGTGAGAGTTGGACTGTGAAGAAGACTGAGCACTGAAGAATTGATGCTTTTGAACTGTGGTGTTGGAGAAGACTCTTGAGAGTCCCTTGGACTGCAAGGAGATCCAACCAGTCCATTCTGAAGGAGATCAGCCCTGGGATTTCTTTGGAAGGAATGATGCTAAAGCTGAAACTCCAGTACTTTGGCCACCTCATGTGAAGAGTTGACTCATTGGAGAAGACTCTGATGCTGGGAGGGATTGGGGGCAGGAGGAGAAGGGGACGACCGAGGATGAGATGGCTGGATGGCATCACTGACTTGATGGACGCGAGTCTGAGTGAACTCCGGGAGTTGGTGATGGACAGGGAGTCCTGGGGTGCTGCGATTCATGGGGTTGCAAAGAGTCGGACACAACTGAGTGACTGAACTGAACTGAAGATCCCCCACTGTGGTGCTGGAGAAGACTCTTGAGAATCCCTTGAACAGCAAGGAGATTAAACCAATCAGTCCTAAGGAAATCAACCCTGCATATTCATTGGAAGGACTGATGCTGGAGCTAAAGCTCCAATACTTTGGCCACCTGATGAGAAGAGCCAACATTGGAAAAGACCCTGATGCTGGGAAAGATTGAGGGCAGGAGAAGAAGGGGGCAACAGGATGAGATGGTTGGATGGCATCACCGACTCAATGGACGTGAGTTTGAGCAAACACTGGGAGATGGTGAAGGACAGGGAAGCCTGGAGTGCTGTAGTCCATGGGGTTGCAAAGAGTCAGACACAACTTAGTGCCTGAACAACAAGACTCCCACAGAAGCAGGTTTCTGATATCAGGATCCACCTATCAGTGTATCTTCTCATCCATTTAAAAAATGTATTCAGACACAGAGAGGGCTGAGCATCTATTTTGCTGGGACTCATATTGTGAGCTGGAGTTACCAAAATGTGTACAGAGCATATGACCTCTAGCCTGGAGTCAGTCGCAGTCCTGCAAAGATGGTTGACAAGTACAAGGACAATTAAAATCATCCTAGGATGGCAAATGCTGGGATGAGGGTCAGCATGGGGAGACAGAGAAATCTATACCAGTGAGTGGGTGGTGGTCAGGGAGAGCTTCTTGGAGGAAGTGACACCTGGGCTGAGTCTTGGAGATACAGAGGGATTCACCAGGCAAAGAGGGAGGAAAAGACATCAAGTGAAGTATGTGCAAAGGCACCAGGGCAGACATGCTGTGGTTGTTTTGCTGGACCATGGGGTGTGTGTATGTGTGTGTTTACACACACATGTGCACACCATGAGGAAGCAGAAGGGAAGGGCCCAGCAAGAGACGAGCTGGTTGGGCTGGATCAGGAAGGGGGCCTTGTATATCACGCTAAGGAGCTTGGAGTTTATCCCAAAGCCACAGGGAGCTATTGAAAGGGGTTTTAAGCAGGGGAGCACCGTGATCAGATTTGCGTGTTAGGAGGATCACCTTGGCAGCCTTGCAGAGGATGGATTGCAGGGGCCAAAGCTGGAGGCAGGGGGATCAGTCCGGATTTCTTGGGATTTTCTCTGTGGTTATACAAATCTGACGAGGCTGGCCGGGGTGGGCCTGGCACACACTAGCTTAGAGAGAAAATAAAAGCTCTGGAGACCCATTTGAAATGGCTCCCAGACTCAGCATTTAATTCCACCTTCATTTGCTGACTCCCTACCCTGCTACCCCTGCCCCAGCCTAAAGGACCCATTGGACCCCCTTAATTCTCAGATCCTGCCCTCCCCAGAAGCATCAGAACCTGGTGGCTCTCGGCATTGAATCAGAAAGGGTCATGCTGATCTGATACCACCCCCTCCCAGACCCTGGAATGCCAGGCCACAAGAGCCCAAACGTTGTCTTTCCTCTCACACCCGGCCACTGTCCCCAGGGCACAGAGCAGCCATTGAGGGGCCGTGGGGTCCTGGCCAGGGTCCCGGGCCTTGTTAGTTACAGGCAGTGGCTTAGTCACGCTCCTCGGAGCCTTTCACCCCGGGACAAGCCTGTCCTTGTGTGCCGGGCTGTCCTTATCCAGCAGCCCAGCTCGCAGCAGCTGCGGGCCCCTTTGCCAACCCCCGACAGTGCACTTCAGAGGCGCCGTCAAAGGAAACCAAAGCCCAGTGTGAGAGCTGAGTCCTGGGGAGCAGAGGGGCACCCCGGGAAAGCTTCTCTGAGCGCCTTCCCTGCTTCCCTACACCAGGAGCCCAGCCTCTGCTGACAGGTGCACGGCCCCGGGGGCTCTCCTGCTCTGGTGTCCTCCCTTCAGGAAGTAGGGAAGACTATGCAAGCCCACTCCCTCCTCTGTGCCCTCTCCTGGGTTAAAACCAACCCACCTCTGCAGAAGCATTTCCAAAAGACAATTTGCAACCCCAGTACACACATGCATTGAGCACCTGCTGTATACTCATGCGCTGGCCTGAGTGCACATATAGGTAGTGGGGTTCATTACAGGCTGGACCACATGGGGGTTTACAGTCCAGGCTCTGATTTCAGGCTGTTCCAACCCTTGGCTCATGTTCTCCCCAGTTGTGTGACTGGGAAATTTACTTTGTCTGCCTTTGCCACAGTTTCCTCATCTGTAAAATGGGGGAAATGCTGTATGTATCTCTCTCTCTAGGTTGGGGTGAGGATTAAATGAGATGATACATAAAGCGTCTAGCTCGGAGCCTGGCACATAGTTTAAGGATTCATACAAGGTCACTGCTGCTGTTTTTCCTCCTTCCTGTTATCATTAGTGGATTGTCCTACTGCTCCCGGGTAGAGCGTTAGTTCCATTTTACAGATGAGGAGACTGAGGCCCCATGAGGTGAAATAGCCCACCTGCTGTCACATAGTCATCCAGTGGCAGAGCTGGGGTTGGAACCAGGCTCTCTGTCCCTCACTTCTGCGGCATAGCCAGCCGCTTTGGCAGACAGAGCACAGAGGTGTGGGGCTCCTGACCCTGGGGCAGTGGGAGAGGTGGACCCTCCTATTCCCTCTAAGTGCCCTTTCTCTTTTCCAGGTTTCGAAGCCAGGACATGAAGGTCACTAGAACCCAGGGATGGCCAAGTTCCTGACACTTGGGCAGAAGCTACAGCTGCAGGGCCCAGGGCTGGGGCTCAGTGATGGTGCTATCTGAGCACCTGTTGCAAACGGGGCAGGAGGAACAATAACCCCAGGAAAGAACAGGCCGGTGCCAGCATGCGGGGATGACACCTCCGGAGGCTCCGGCCTCCTTCCGGCCTGGGTGCTAGGAGCCGTCCCCGGGCTCCAGCTGGGAGCCCTGCCGCCCAGGGGCATGGCCAAACCTTTCTTCCGACTCCAGAAGTTTCTCCGCCGGACGCAGTTCCTACTCTTCTTCCTCACGGCCGCCTACCTGATGACCGGCAGCCTGCTGCTGCTGCAGCGGGCCCGCGTGGGCCTCCCGCCTGGCCCCCGGGCCCCCGGCCCGCTGCAGGCCCTGCCTGTGGCCGCCGTGGCACTGGGCGTGGGCCTGCTGGACAGCCGAGCCACGCACGATGGCCGGCTCAGCCCGGAGCTGCTGCTCGGCGTGGACGCGCTGCAGGGGCCCCTGGCCCGGCCGCGGCCTGGCCCCCGCTGGCTCCGCAGCCGCAGCTCAGAGCTGCGCCAGCTGCGGCGTCGCTGGTTCCGCCACGTCGTGGGGGACCCCCCAGGGCCTCCCGCGCTGAGCCCCGAGGTCCCCCAGCCAGCCACCAGCAGCCGAGGTAGGTGCTTAGCCTGGGTCCCCTTACACATATGGGAGCTCTTCCCGGGAGCCCCATTTGGGGGCACAGACTGGTGTCCCCTCTCCCTGGCCCTGGCTGCAGCCTGAGAATTGGGAACCGAGGGCCCATGGCCTTCCCATATCCTGCTTCCTCCAGCCCCACCATAGACAGGAAGGGCCTGGGAGGGGAAGCCCTTGGGAGTTTTGCTCACTCCCTAGCTGGACTGCCTGTGGCTGGGGGTTGAGATGTGTAAGCATCTTAGAGCTGAGACAGACCTGAGCTTAAATCCTGGCTCATTCTCCAAACTTATTGGGTGACCACGTCTCTTAATTTCTTCACGTCCCTTGAAGATGGAGGTCACGATACCTGCCCCAGGGTTGTGGTGAGCATTAAATGTGATGTAGAGCAGCAGCTCAGTAAGTGGGGTCCCATGCTGGCAGCCCCACACCACCCAGGAGTTTGTGGCAAATGCAGGTTCTCAGGTTCTCTCAGACTCCCCAAATCTCGAACTCGGGGGCGAGGGCTGCAGTCTGGAGCAGTGTGGTCTCCACGTGGTTTGCATGTGCCCTGAGGCTGAGGACCACTGGACTAGGGGGCCTATTGTATGCACCGGCAGTCAGGAATTATTATTATTTAATAACAGCTCACTCATGTATCAGTGACCACACACCTGTAAGTGTTGTATTTACAGGGGCTATTATTATTGTTATGGAGCTTCCCAGGCGGTTGCTAGTAGTAGTAGAGAAGCTACCTGCCAATGCAGGAGATGTAAGAGACACAGGTTTAATCCCTGGGTTGGGAAGATCCTCTGGAGGAGGCCATGGCAATCCACTCCAGTATTCTTGCTTGAAGAATCCCATGGACAGAGGAGCCTGGCAGGGTATGGGCCATAGGGTCACAAAGAGTCGGACACGACTGAAGTGACTTAGCATGCACACACTATTGCTATAGCTCAGTTTTGCCGGTGAAGAGGCACGGACATTGTTAAGTAAATTCTCCAAGATCATTCTCTTAGTTTTGGTTCCTTGGAAGCAAACCCGGAAGCTAGGATTCACATGGATGTGGTCTGCTTTGGGTATGACCCCAGGAACACTGGTAGGGAGTGGGAAGTGAGACGGGGGAGGAGGTGGCCAGTACAGGGTATGTTATGGAGCAGATAGGGACTTGGAATGAGGGTAGAACCTACATCTTAGGGTGCAGCCTGGAGACAGCAAGGCCTAGGGGACAGGCAGGGCACTGCCCAGAACTGCTGGAATCACGCCACTGGGACTCCATCATGGGGTCAGCCTGGCTCCAGCTCGGAGCTCTTAACACTGAGTTATCCAGACTGTGCAGGGCCTCAAAACTGAGCTGTGTGAAGTGCGCACCCAGGGAGTGTCAGAGCCACTGATGGGTGGTGACTGATCTCAGTCAGTGTCTCAGCATCTCTGCCACCGCCTTATTTGATCCTGTACCATGAATTGCAGGAAAACTGCTCTCTGAGTTTAAGAAGTATGGTTGGAGCTTAGAATCCTCAGTGGCAGGATATAGAAGAGGATGGTGGCCCGATACGATGAAGACTGCAGAACTAAGCTTTCTATAGAAGAAATTCCATAGAAGGAAGTTTCATCTGAAATCCTCTAGGTCATAGCCCTTGGGTGGGATTCCTCAGCAAGGCTTCCATGTAAGAATGAGGGAGAATTAAGGAACCACTTCTATAGCTCATTTCGTGTAGTTATAATTTCTATAAACTCCTCCCAACACATCAAGAAGCCGAGTCTCTATCAGGGTGATGCCAGTGTAGAAAGTCACCATGCATTTCTTAAAAAGAAGGCATGGAAAGAGCATAGATTTTGAAAACAGACCTGGATTTGTCTCTTGGTATTGCCAGTTACTGACTCTATGACCTTGGCAAATTAGCCATGATTCCTCTTTTTATTTTTCTCAGTCCACACTCAGCACACGTGAGTCTCCACGTGTGCTATTCACTTTACACTTGAGGAGCTCCGTCTGCGGTGGTGGAATCAGATGTGCAGCTAAATGATTACCCCCTAGTATGACTGAGGCATAAGAGAGGCATGTGCAAAAGGCTTGAGGCTCAGTACACAGAAGTGACAAATTCTTAGTAACCTGGCTTCAGGGTGACTGGCCAGAAGACAGGAGGACTCGGGGTGACCTGGTTACAGCCCAGTGTGTAGAATATCTGCATCCAGGAGAACCAGCAAGCACTCTTCAAGCCATCTTTTAAAGAGGCGATGGAAGAGGCTGTAGTAAAAGCTGAAGAGGTGGTGGTGAGGTCCAAACAGGACAGACCGTCACCTATTATACACCAGGGTTTCTGCCCTGAGTCTCTGAGTACCTTCTGCACTCTGATTGATCCTCCCTGGTGACCCCCAAACCTGGCAACGGAAGGGTTAATGCCTAGTTCAGCAGGAACAGTCAGGCTCTGGTGTTGAATGGTGACAATTCAGGCCAGTCCATGCCTCTCATCAGTTATTCAATATTTTGAGTATCCCCCAGGATTGGAGAAAGAATTCACCCTGGGAGAGGCGGTGGTGTCACGCAGTTAAAGATCTTCAGAGAAAGTGGGGAGAGGTGGGCACTGGCCCTAGAACCCTCTGGGAGCCCCCTTCCTCTCTTGGGGCTCTGTGGGGCCCTGCATAGCCAGGCTGGCCTCCCTGGTGGAGGCCCGCCCTCGGGACAGCTGCTGGAGCTGCAGACAAAGAGGGCGTCTCTTCGTGGCCCCGGGCAGCCCGCCATCCTCCTGTAAGGGGATCCGGCAAGCCTTGGAAGCCGCAGGAGGCCCCATCAATCACTGAGCATTTCATTATACCTTGGACAACATCCATAATGGAATAAAATGTCAGTAAGTTTACTAGGGGAAAAATAGTAACTTCTCCATAGCCAGTTTGTTTTTTATTGATAGTAATTTCCAAAGACATTCCAATATCTCCGAAGCCATCGTTAATAGCCTCACGGCATGTCCATTTTGATGTGCAAATGAACAGATGCAGAGTCACAGACAATAATGCATCGCCTCCGTTTCAGCCGAAAGTAATAAATCCGCCTCAGAATGTGTCCCAGTGCATCCCTGGGAAGTCCTTTCTTTCTACACATTCTCGCCTCTGTCAGGGAGTTAGAAAAGCCATTCATTATTTTTCCAGGAAAAAAGGCTCACCTCCTCCTCACGAATGGGGGGAGGTATCTGGGTCTTGCTACAAACAGAGACGGGGCCAGCCGAGCGTGGGTGTTCCTTCAGACTGGTCAGTTCCACCCACCAGCCAGCTGGGAGCTGGCTAGCCTCTCCTTGTTTTTGAAGAACCCAACCCTGACTGCTCAAAACTCTTTCTTTCTCTTTTATTAATGTGCTCTGCTAATATTTACGGAGTCATCGGCACACCCGGCCCCAGGTTACAGTGTAGGATGAGAATAATAATAGCTGTCGCTTATCCGAGCATCTGTTGTGTGCCAACCATTGTTCTGCCTAGATGGACATCTGTTATCTCATTTAATTTAATCTTCAAACAGCCTTATGATGTCAGCAGTGCTATCACCATTTTAATGATGAAGGGTTTGCATTTCGGGGAAGTAGAGTAATCTAAAAGTGTTTATTATTAATAATGACACATTACAACAGTAACAATCACCCCTGAGCTCACACTACATGCCACGCCTGCGTTAGACAACTTTCCATGTTATCTCGTGGAATTCTCACAACCACCCCATGAATTCCGTGGGACCATGTGTGCATTTTACAGACGAGGAAGTAGAGGCTGCACATGCTAGGTCGCACAGCCAGATAGAGCAGAGCCTGGATTTGAATCTAAGGCAGCCCATTCCCAAGAGAGATTTCTTCCCACCCCACCCCCACACCCCGCCCCGCAAATGTGTATGTGCCAATCTCAGCCTCCAGGGGTCTTGAGCCCAGTCACCTCTTGGTGACCAGAACCTTCTGGTTAATTTCCCATCAGTGGTGATAAATGTTTAACAACCCCCGAGCCTGTATTTTGGATGTTTACTTGAAAGCTGTAATAGAATTTCTTCTTTGCTGAGCAACACATGTCAGAAATCTCTCAAATATTAGTTTTCTCTTACTAAGTAGGCAGGCTAAGGAGAACGATTGGTTTTCGCTGGCCTGGATGAAAGCTTTCTGGTCTCGGTAGTCCTGAGCTTTATACCAAGAGAGAGAAGCTTGCAGGGCCTGGGTGTCTGGAGCCCCGAGTAGAGGAGTGGAGCTTGTATCCATGGATGGACGTTGGGTGTGGCCATGTGTGTGCTGGCGGGCATCCCGGTGAAGGCAGCCTCGAGAGGGTCATAGCCTGGAAGGGAGCAAGACCCTGTGCAGACACTGAAGGTCTTTGCTTTCGCTGCAGCCCAGTGTTCTCTCATCTGAGGTTCCTGGATCTTCAGCCATTTCTGGTGTGAGAGAGTCCTGTTTCCTACCATCTTGCCCATCTTCCCCTTCCTTTTTTAACCAGGGGCCCTGGGAATTGCACATTGGGATAGCCAGTAGGACCAGCCACTGCATTTGGGCTCCCCGCTTTCCCTCTTGCACCCTCACAGGATGTCAGTGTGGGTTTTAGGAGCTCTGACCCACTATTGGCATCGTGTATGACCTTGGCAGCAAGTCACCAGCTAAGGGAAAGTTGTGGTCCCTGCCCTCAACGAGCCTTAGCTCATGGTACAAAGACGAGACACACAGGTGTACACAATTTTTAACAACAGTTAATGATCAGGATTTGGGTGACAGCAAGCTTTTCAGACACTCAGTATGACAGTGCAGGGAAAGGAGAGGCTGCAGAAGACTAGAGTCGCCAGGGCTGTGAGCCATGCCATCAAGGATGAGTAGAAAGCAAAGAGTGGATGTGCAGAAAGGAGCAGGGCCATGACCGGACGTGGGCGGGAGAAATGAGCAAGGGAAGGGGGAGGGGGGCGTTTATCCATTTGACAGTTGAGGAAACTGAGGCACAGAATGTTGAAATGATTTAGTCAACGCCAGAGACGGATTTAAGCATGCTGTTCATACCCAGGAAAGTCACTCCCTGATTCACGTCCCCAGGAATGTGGGCTGGCAGACTCACTCCTTCAAACCACTCAGCTGGTGGCCCTGAGCTTCTGTTTTGGGCCAGCTTCTTGGCAGGAGTAATCAGCACCAGTCTCGCCTGACCCGGGAGCTCCAGGACTGGTGGACGAGACGGTCACTCCTCCCCGCAAAGCTGTTTGGGAGCTGGCTGGCTGTGGGGAGGCCTTGGGCACAATGCTTCCCAGAAACGCCCAACTTCCAGAGGCTACAGTGTGCTGCTCAGATGCCACTTGAGACATCTCGGAGCTGAGTGCCAGTGTTTCCCCGGAGACGGGCAGCATCTTCATCATGGGTGCCCCATCCGGATCTGGGTGCAACTCTGTGGGTGTGCATTCGCAGCTCGGATGGTGTGATGGCGTGTTTGCAAATCCCTAGTGCATAGTTCCTTCAATGCGCTGCGCTGCGTGTGACATTTACGCACCAAATGCACTTGGTCGCGTTCAGGTTCCCCAGGCTTCGCTGTGCATTTCTGGGAGGCAGCTCCCTGGCCGGGTGTGGCAGGGCAGGACTATTTCCCACTGATACGTGCACTGTTGGGTCACTGCTTTGCGGAGTCTTGCCCCTCAACATCGTCCCCTCCCAGGGGTGTGCTGGAGATGCCTGACCTGCTGAGGGCTCAGGGTCCTGTGGTCCTAAGGATTCCCACACAGAACAGCCCTCTTACATGTTAATAGATGCCGCTTATACACCTCCAGTGATGGGGGCTTCTGCCCTCCTGCGATGGCTGATATTTTCTTTTCTTTCTCTTTCTTTTTTTGATGTGAACCATTTTTACAGCCTTGATTGAATTCATTAACAATATTGCTTCGGTTTAGTTATTTATTTATTGGCCACGTAATGTGTGGGATCTTAGCTCCCCTGCATTGGAAGGCGAAGTCTTAACCCCTGGACCACAAGGGATGTCCCAGCAGATTTTTTTTTTTTTCTATTGGACTAGCTCTCCCTGTTTGCAAAATCTCTATATTAGCTAAGATCAGACTTTGCGTGTCTCATTTCTTCCTTCTGGATCACAAGGAGGCAACAGAGTCTGCCTATCAGTTCATTCATGGAGGCAGACAGGCCTCTTCCGGCCTAGAAAGGGTAGGGATGAAAAGGAGAGGGGTCCAGGTGAAGCAATTAAACCAGCCAGAATTAATTAAACCAGGTGAGGGCTGGCGGAAGGAAGTTGTGTTCTGGCTGATGCCAGGCTCCTGGAAGGGTGTCTACAGGACTGTTGGCCATTAACTAAGAAAGAGGGCAGGAAGGGAACAAGTTGGAAGTGTCCAGAAGCGCTGTGGGGAAGGTTGGACCACAGCCTTGTCCCCTGGGCTTCTCTGAGAAGTGTCATAGCCAGGAAGGGCAATGCCAGGGTGGGTTCAGGAGTTAGTGCCCTCCCGCTCTCCAGGGTGTCTGAGTCTCTGCTGTGGCTCTCCCTCATCCCCTGCAGGCACCTATGTGGGATGCTTCAGTGATGACGGCCAGGAGCGGACTCTGAAGGGGGCTGTGTTTTTTGACTTGAGAAAGATGACCGTCTCCCACTGCCAGGACGCATGTGCTGAGCGGTAAGTGGGGGTCCCTAATGGTCAGCTCCACTGGAAATAAGGCTAAGAGGCAATCCCAGAGAGTGGGAGTGGTGTCCCTGAGGTGGTGCTTCTGCTGCCAGTTGGCTGTCGGAGTGCGATTAGAGCTCGACCGATCAGATGCAGTTTTGAAAAACTAAGAAGGTTTACTCACGAGATGGCAGGGGATTGTGGGAAGAGCTCTGGGCTCAGTGTCAGGAGACCTGAGGTTCCTGTCCTGAGATTCCAGGGCTCACCCTTCTCCTGGCCCCAGACCCAGTGGCCATTGCTAGATCCAGACCTCAGTGCCCCTGGCCAGGCTTGGGACTCACCCCAGGCCCCGTTCTGCCTGCAGGTCCTACATCTACGCTGGCTTGGAGGCCGGGGCCGAGTGCTACTGTGGGAACCGACTCCCAGCGATGAGCGTTGGGCCGGAGGAGTGTAACCACGAGTGCAAAGGGGAGAAGAGCTCCGTGTGTGGAGGTGTGGGCCGGCTCTCCGTGTACCGCGTGGAGGAGCTGCAGCCCGGCTCCAGGAAGCGTGAGTGCGCCAGCCTGTCCCTGAGCTCTGTCTGCCCCTGCTCTCTGCCACCTCTGCGTCCACAGCCCTTCATCTAAATTCTGGAGGACGGAAACTGTGCTCTGCCTTCCCTACCACCTTCCCTGGACAGGCTTGTGGCAGGGGGCGAGGTGTTAGGGTTTGCCAAAGATCGCTTGAGTTCGTGACCAAATCACATCTTTCCTTGTCCTCTGCAGGAGAGAAAAACTGACCAGGAGGCCCAGAGCCTTGGCCTAGGTGTTTCTTAGATGTGCTGTGTGGCCTCCCATCTTTGGGTTCCAGTCTATTTTGTCAAGTGCAGAGACAGACTTTGATTACCGGGACAGACCAGACAGTAGGAGTATTTCCTAGCTACACAACACCCTGAAGTGCTGGTGAAAGTGAAAGTCGCTCTGTCATGCCCGGCTCTCTGCGACCCCATGGACTATACAGTCCCTGGAATTCTCCAGACTAGAATACTGGAATGGGTAGCCTTTCCCTTCTTCAGGGGATCTTTCCAATCCAGGGATCGAACCCAGGTCTCCCACATTGCAGGTGGATTCTTTACCAACTGAGCTATCAGGGAAGTCCATGAAGTGCTGGGTAAAACTGAACAAGTGTTGCTGCAAATGCAAAGCTGAACTATCAAGAAAGTAAGGAAATCCCTGGCTCCAGTGGGAATTAGGAATCATGCGGGTGGGATGAAGACAGTTGACGACGCTGTGCAGCACTGGGTCTTCATGGGGGAAGCTGCTGGTCTTGGCGGCCGCACGGCTTAGGTTTTAGTGTCCACAGAGGACAGAAAAGGAGGTTTTGAGTCCACCAGCGTAGGGACCTGGATTGAAACTTCTTTGTGAAGTTGGATTCAATTTCACTGAAGTATGTACATCAGTGAAATTTTAGATTAAAACAAACAAACAAACTCCTGCCAGAGACAGAAAAACGCGTCTGTTTGAACTGAGCTTCAGGTTGGGATCAGAGGAAGGTGCAGAGTAGGTCATCTGTGGCTCCATCTTGGAGGTGCCCTCCTGCTCTAAGTGGCCTGGGACTCTCACCTGCAGAGCGGGGCAGAAGGGTGTGGAATGGGAGTGACAGCCTGTGCCACACCTGAAGTCTAGAGGCAGCTGAGGCTCTGCCAGCAGCATCTTAGATCACTAACTTCTCACAGCTCATGCCGCATCCTTACCTCTCAGCATGTATAGGGCACCTGCTGTATGTCAGGGTCAGGACTGGGTGTGGGGTGCAAAAGGGTGACCCAGGTGCCGCTTCCCCACAGGCTGCAGGGAGGTACTCACAGTAGAGCATGGGTTCAATCCCTAATCAGGGAACTAGGATCCCACATGCTACACAGCATGGTGAAAAGAAAAAAAAAAATCAGATTTGTGAAAGGAAGGGAGAAAGAGAAAGGGGGAAGAAAGGAGGGAGGGAGGAAGGATGGACACTGTCCCCCGAGGGCTGGCAGGAGTTGCAAGTCATGAGTTCAGCAGCTTCAGCCAAGTGGTCCCTTGTCAGTGACCCTGGTGAGCAAGGTTCTGGGATCTGGTTTCTCTCAGAGCCTGGCTTGACCACAGCCTGTCTGGGCAGTTTACCCTCTCCGATTTGGAATCTGCTCCTCCTGAGTGTAATTCCACCTATTTCAGGATCTGAAGTTGCCATTTCCCCCGGGTCAGGCCCCAAGAAGGGCAGGCTCTGCTTCTTACCAGATCCCCATTTCTTTCCCCGCAGGGAGGACCGTCACGTACCGGGGCTGTTTCCGATTGCCAGAGAACATCACACATGCCTTCCCCGACTCCCTGGTACAGGCCAATGTGACCGTGGAGACGTGCTCCGGATTCTGCTCCCAGAAAGTAAGAGAAATTATGACTTCACAGCTTTGTCCTTTAACCATCCAGCCAGAGTGGTGGTCTCAGGGAGGGGCAGGTGCCCGTGGGGGACTGCAGCTCTCTGTCCTCCTTGGAGCCAAGGTGGGAGCTGAGGAGGGAGGGAGGCGGGCTTTGCAGCAGAGTTGCTGAGGACGCCAGCAGGGAGCCTGCTGATGCTGAGACCCGAGCCTGGGTGGGGGATCGTCAGTGAAGTTTGTAAAACTGAAAGGATCGTGCCTTTCCCGATGTGAGCTCTTGGCACAAGTGTCAGATGTTAAATTGACTTGGTGTGGAAGCCGGAAGATGCTGGCTCGGGACTTGGGGAGTGCTGATGGATTTTCTGTTATTGGCACTGACAGTGTTGGGCCAAGAATCTGACTTCAGGGGCTGTAGTCGCTCAGGTCCCTTTGGTCCCTTAGCCAGGGCTGAAGCGTGGAGTGTGACTCTGTGCAAGTTCTGGACTGGGTACCAAAGGCCATGTGCCTGCACCGCCTGTCGGCTCTGGGGCGGGAGACATCGATCAAGGCCAGATAGGGTTTGCACATGGCATGATTGGGGTGGGGTGTGAAGCAGGGCTGGTGAGACCTGCAGGCTGCCCAGAGAGCTTTGAGATCTGAGGCTGGAGACCCGAGATCTCCAGGCTGGGCCAGATGCTATGGCCCTGGAAATGGCCCTGAAGGGCAGTAGGCTAGGACTTGGGGCTGCTCCAAATCCTGGGGTCCACTGGCTTTGATGGGACTGTAACACGTGGCAGTGTAATCGAGTGGGGCTAGGAGATAGGCGGGTCCTGGCTGTGATGGGGATGACGATGGTTATCAACCGTCCTAACCAGTATTCATCATTTTTTCCATGCCAGTTTCTGTTCCAACTTCACATGGGTTAACCCATTTAATCCTCTTGACAACTGAATGGGATAGGTGTTCTGAGTAATTGCATCTTGCAAGTGAGGAAACAGAAAGCTTAAGCATTCTGCCTGAAGTCACACAGCCAGGAAAGGGGGAGAGCCAGGAATTGAACTCTGCCTAGTTCTGTAGCCTTCTGGTGCTTTGAAGGGTGCAGGGAGTGGACTTCAGTGAAAGCACGTGGAGCTGGACACAAAGACATGCCCTCCAAGGGCCCCTACTCACCAGGAGCCGCCTTCCCTCTGCTCTGTGCTCCCAACCCCCTTGAGATGCTTCCCTTGGAGATGGGGGGAGACAAAGCCTTCTTCCTACATGCTTTCCTCTTGCATAAGTGCAGCCTTTGAGGTGGCTCTCTTCCATCTCCAGCATTTCCAAAGCCACTGCCAAGGGTGTCTTGGTGTCAGGGCTCATGAGACACAATACTGGGATCCGAGAAGACCATTTTGTTGATTCACAGACGCCTGGACTGGGGCCCCCTTCTCCCCCTCTCCCATTGGTAGGGCCAGAGCCAGCAGAGGTGGCAAGAACACCTGCTCACACAGCAGGGAAGCAAACCTCCCACTCTGGGCTCCCTTCGCACCTGCAGTTCAGAGCGGCTCCCTGGAGAGACCCCCACTGTAATCAGAGGAACTCGACTGGTCCAGATCCGCTGGCCTCCCGGGTCAACAGATGCACAGGCATCTTCCTGTGTGCTGGGTGCTGGGTTGCAGCCTTCCCCCTGCTGGTCAGCTCTGATCCTCCCAGCACTCTGTGAAGGGGGATCCTCTGACCCCTGCTTGCTGCAGAGCCAGCGCAGGTTTGCAGGAGTGAGAGTTCTCATACACAAGCATGGAGGGACCGGGTTTACATCCCACTCTTATCTGTCTGTCTGTTAGTCGCTCAGTCATGCCCAACTTTGCAACCCCATGGACTGCAGCACCACCCTGTTCCCCATAGGCTCCTCGGTCCATGGGATTTTCCAGGCAAGGATACGAGAGTGGTTTGCCATTTCCTTCTTGTATATATATGTATAATTTAATTCATTTCTCTTGGGCTGCATTGGGTCTTCACTGCTGTGTACGGGCTTTCCCTAGTTGCAACGAGCCGGGGCTACTCTTCACGGTGGTTCGAGGCCTTCTCGTTGCAGTGGCTTCCCTTCTTGCAGAGCACAGGCTCTAGGCGTGCAGGCTCAGTGGTTGTGGCACACGGGCTCAGTTGCTCCACGGCATGTGGGATCTTCCTGGACCCATGTCTCTTGCACTGGCAGGCGAATTCTTAACCGCTGGACCACAGGGAAGTCCCCCTACATCCCACTCTTGCCCCCATGCCCCATGCTTTTCATGCTGCTGCCTCTCAGTGTGACATCGGTGGAGGAAGGGGACAGGTGGGTGGGCTGTCGAGGAGGAGACAGGAAAAGAAACAAGAGGAAGGGAGCCGGCAGCCTCGCAGCTGTGCGTCTTTGGTGCTTTAAATTATTTTTCCTAGATGCTCACGTGGATCACGGTGAAAGGACACCCAAGGGTGTCCAGGAGAAAGTCTTCCTCTCACCCCTCTGTGTCATCCCCTCTGTCCTTCCTTGGATGCAGGTGATGGGCCTAACCTCTCCCTTCCACTCTCAGAGAAATTCCATGAATATTCAGGCAGTTGTTCCTTTACAGAGTCAGGATGGCGTTACAAACCCCACAGATGGTGGCGAGCCATACGCACTACCCTTCCCCACTCTCCTTCCCTGTGTCTTACAGACTGCTCCACATTGGCACAGGAAGCGCTTCCTCACTCTTCTATGCCATTACATGGATGTCCTATAATTTATTTAACAAACACCCCGCTGTGAAGCATTTAGGTGGTTTCCAATCTTTTGCTTTTACAAACAAGGTTGCGATGACTATCCTTATAGGGGGGTAGTTCTGTGTTGGTGGTGGATCTGCCGGATACAATTCCTAGGAGCAGCTAGGTCCTTGTTCTGTGAGTAAACTTTGCTATACTGCCCTGGTCAAAAGCTGTGTTCATTTTATGCATCCCTCCCCACCCCAGCCCTGCGGGAGAGAGAAGCAAGGCACCCCTGAGACTCTGCTGTTGGGGAGGATGGTTTCAAAGCCACATGCCAGGTGGATGCTCCAGTGTATGGAGGCACCTTCCCTGGGGCAGCCCGTGAGGGGCCCAGACACAGAATTCGAAGCTTTTAAACTCTTCAATGCCTATTTCCAGCCTTTCTTCAGATGTACTGACGCAAATCCAGGTCGCTGCAGTCTCTCACTGGAGCATGTGCCAAATGAGACCTGCAGGCTCTTGGTACCTTATGCCACTTTGCACCTTAACGCTTCATACTTCTCCCCTTGAGATGCATTTCGTGGAGGGGTTACCTGCTCAGCTCTGGGCAGTGATGCTGCGAATTGTTCAGATAGAACAAGGATGAAGGGGCACCCAGGGTTCTCATAAATGGCCTTTGCCCTCCAGGCATCAGGATCTGTGCTAACGGCTTGGCTCCTGTCCTCCCCTCCCCTGTATCATCGAATGGGGGGTGGGGGCTGTTTTCTTGGGTCCCATTGTTTAGACCCACAGGATGTTGCAGCTGTGAGGAGTAGTCACTATTTCCAGCTTTCATGTTGCCAGCAGGTCTTGGCAGGACACACTTAGTGGGACAGGTGCATACGCTGACGCCGGGTGGGGGGTGCCAGTCCCAGATGAAGAGAGGCTAAGACAGGAAGCAGGGACTCTGGCATATATCAGAGTAAGTTCAGTGCCTGATGGAGATGAAGGAGACTGGGAGGAAGGCTCCGGGAAGAGGACTGCAACTTTTTGGAAGGGTTGTTAGTTGCTCAGTCTTGTACGACTCTTTGTGACCCTATGGACTGTAGTTTGTCAGGCTCCTCTGTCCATGGGATTTCTCAGGCAAGGATACTGGAGTGGGTATCTCCAGGGGACGTTTCCAACCCGGGGACTGAACCCAGGTCTCCTACACTGCAGGCAGATTCTTTACTGTCTGAGCCGCTGGGGAAGCCTTAGAGCTAGCAGATGCTGGGCAGTGTCAAAGGGCAAACGAGGGGTGTGAGGAATGCACGTAACTGGCAGGGGTGTAGGGGCTGGGAAAGCAGCCAGCCTGCCCACCCAGTGTGCAGGGCTCCATGGCACCATGTGAAAGGTAGGGCAGGGACAGATTGCGATGGGCCTCAGAGGCCTGCCTCTCAGTCCAGATGTTTTTCAGTTGGTAAGAGGGAGCTATGGACGGTGTTGAGGGGGAGAGGGTGGTGTAACTGGTGTGGGCTTCATAGCTGTGGGTGGGATGCTGGGATCCCTCTGGGAGGCAGTGGTCCTCAGGGCCACCCCCAGAGATGCCTTGGCAATACTGGCACCCAAGTTTGCCTGTGACCTGCCTCTGGAATTAGGGATTCCAGGTAGGGCAAGGATGATGCTACAGATGTGCTTGCAGGTAAAGCCGCCATCTATCTGAGAGAGTGAGCCTTTGGTCCCCAGAATGTCTGTTCCTCCCTTCTCCCTTGTCCTGCCCTGTGGTTGTGAGCGTGACTTGGACTCAGGCCTTCTGGATGGTCCCCAGCAGCTTTCAGTGGGAGCTGGACTAGGACCCCGATCTCACTCTATGGCAGGGCTGCTCATCCTTGCAACTGTTATCAGTTGGGTCATCTAATTTGTACGGGGATCTGTCTGTACATTGTAGGATATTTAGTATCCCTCTATCCTGCTACAGACCAGTAGCACCGCCACACTTAGATATGACAACCCAGACTGTCTCCAGACATAGCCCGGGGTCCCTGTGGTACCCCCATTGAGAACCACTGTCCAGCGGGCCACCTGGAACCTGTTGGCTCAGCCATGCCGAGACCCAGCTCACATTTGCCATGTGTCTGAATCCTAGTGATCGATTATCTTCTACAACTATTTAGGGAGGATGAAGGAGCAAATTCCACCTCCAGCCCTGAGGTCTGGTAGATGCAGGATCAGTCAGAAGTTGAGGCCTGCAGGGGTCATGGTTCTATTTGCCGGAAGGGTTTTCTTTGTCCTCTCCTTGTTGTGGAGGGTGAGAGAGAGAGGTGAATTTGGGGATTTCTGGCTGTGCTTTCCTGCCTGGAGTGCCAAGCACTTCCTCTCCAGAAAGGCCAGCAGCAACCAAGGCTGCAGAGACGTCCCAGTTGCAGCTTCATCTCATCCTAATTTGGCTTCTAGACAAGCTCAGATAGATGTACTGCAATGTGGGAATGGTTACGTGATGCCACGGCCATACAGTGGACTGTAATACAGCCATTGAAAGTGTTTTCAAAGTCTTTTATGATGGAAATGCTCACAGCAGAATGTTAAATGGGGCACAGCTAAATCGGGGAGTGGGGGCTACAGGCTTAATTAGGGCTGACTGGGCAGGGGCGCCAGGAGCAGCAGATGCCAGAGGTGGGGCACAAAAGCAGGAAAAGAGGGGGTGCCTTCCTTGTGCCATGCCCCAGTTTTGAGCACCATCTGAGGTTTATTTGTGGCTCCCGATAAAAATCTCTGTGGTTATTTTTTTTTTTTCTTTGCTAGTTAGTTACAGTGGATTTGGGGAGCTCCCAGAATGTAGTTTGACAAGGAAAGAACATTTTGGGCCACATCAGCATCTTAATGATCTGACTGTCTGCCAACAAGAGCAACTTGACCCATGTAAATGTGTTTTTAAACACAGTAAAATGATCTTGTCTAATTTTCTGCGATCGTGTCAGAGCTGGAAGAAAACCTGCTCATTCTCAGTCCTCTGGATCCTGTCACCTCCTTCATTTGGACAGGAGGTGAGAATGAGCTGAGCTGTTTGCAGTGCTGCCCATTCGGGTGAGGGGTCATTAATTTTGAAGCCCCGTATTGGTGCACAAGTAGACAGGCCCTTTATGGGAGAGTGTGTTCCACGGCAGGGCTGATGTGTGAAATCCAGCACCATCTGTAAATAGGTTACTAACGTGTGAAGCTTCAGCTATTAAGCCTTGTGATCTGAGGCTTGTTCTCCCAGTGACTGCTAGTAGTTCTACCGAGAAAGGCATTGCAGGGAGAGGTGTTATCCTTTCCGCCTGTCCCCTTTTAGCCTCTTTTGGGGTGTGTGAGTTCTGCATACAGAATAGTAACCACCTGGATGTTTTCCCATCGATGTATCTTCTGAGGTTTTTTCCCTTGTCCATTTAATGGAGGCACTAACCCAGCCGCCTGTGTGATGGAAAGGCACAGATTAACTCTGAGCCTACTTGTTCTCTGCTGGGCGGTGGCCTGACCAAATCCCCTTGGATCTTGATAGATGCAGTCCATCCTGTGTGGCCCCATTCCCTCCACTGGGCATGAAATTTCACATCTCTGCCAGGGATTGGGTCTGTACGGGTCTGGGTTTTGTGAATTAGTACCTCTGTCTGCTGTCTGGGGCTCCAGTCTGTGGAGAGCCATCGCCCAAGGGGACACTTTAATGTTTGCCCCAAGCTATCTTGAGGTGGCGCCTTTGAGGCTGGAGACATGGAAGGGGACTAGTGAGGCAGTGCTTCCAGTGGAGAAGAGTGGATACAGGGAGATGGCCCAGTGCCCCCACCGCCACCCCATATGTTAGCCTCCCCCAGACTCAGACCAACCAGTCTGCCGAGAATCTACTCTCTGAAAGACACCTTAATAGTATGGTTGCTCCTTGAAGAACATGGTTGGAACTGTACTTGTCCACTGATACATAGATTTTTTTTCAGTGAAAAGATACCACAGTTTACATCATCAGCCACTGGTTGAATCCGTGGACGTAGAACCACAGTCTTGAGGAGCCGAGGATTTTGTTATCAGCAGTGGGTTCTGGAACCCATTCCCTGCAGATACCAAGAGATGACTGTATTTCACTCCATCCACAAATCCCCTTATAGCTAGAGAAGTCAAGACTCCATCTGTCTGAATTTAAATTCATACCAGAACCCTTAATCATTAAACTATGCCCCCCCTTTTACAGATGATAAAATCAAGGCTCACACTGCCCAATAGTTTGTTGACATTCATGTAAATGGATTCAAAGCCTGGGATTCCTGGGGCTTCCAAGTGGCGCTAGTGGTAAAGAACCTGCCTGCCAATGCAGGAGACATAAGAGACATGGGCTCTATCCCTGGGTGTAGAAGATGCCCTGGAGGAGGGCATGGCAAAGCCTGGGATTCCTTATGACAAGCCTTGAACTGGGTCCACTTCCCATAACTGCCTCCCCAAACCACACAGCTGCACACCTGCATTCAGGTCAGAGGGAAACATGCTCTCAGTTCCAGGATCAGTAGGTTTACATTCAATCTGACCTTTGCCTGAAAGCAAAAGTCAACGCCCTCACCCCCCATCTCCCTCCATGGGCATCTCCGCTCCTTTTTGTGTTTTGAATGTTACCCAGTTCTGCCTCTGGAGGCGAGAGACTGGTCAAAGCCAACCTCCACGCTGGTTCATGGATTTCATCACAAATCTACTGCCTTCACGTGTTTGCCTCCCAGAGGTCAAGTGTGGTGTATGGCAAAGCCCTGGGCTAGGAGTCTGGAAGGCTGGCCTCTGCTCCCACTCACATACCCTGACGGTCTGAGGTTGTTGTGGGCTTCCTTCAAGCTGCCTCCAAGCCTCAGTTTCCCCTTCTGAAACCGGAAGCTCTTGTCTCTGAAGTTTGGGGTGATGCTGTGTAATCCTAGAGATCCTGAGAAAGATGCCTAGAGAGGAGCAAGGATGCAGGAGAGGAGATCCCAGAGGGGGTGCTGCTCGGGGCCTCACTCCTTGCCTGGCGGAAGGTCCACTCCTTGACCCCTTGGCCACGGCCAAGCCTTTGCAAATGGATTCCCACCCCACCCAGGGATTCCCAGGTGGCACAATGGTAAAGAATCCACCTGCCAATGCAAGAGACACAAGAGACACAGGCTCGATCCCTGGGTGCAGAAGATCCCATGGGGGAGGAAATGGCAACCCACTGCAATATTCTTGCCTGGAGAATCCCACCGACAGAGGAGCCTGGCGGGCGACAGTCTATAGAGTTGCAAAGAGTCAGACAGGACTGAGCACGCATCATGCCCCACCACTTGGAGAGCCCAGCCCTGGCCATGTCATGACCTGGCTCTAAGCTGAATGCCCACCCACACCACAGCCCCAGCCCACACCCGAGCTCCCATCCGAGGGCACCCAGCCTCAAGTTGTAGAGGAAGTACCAGGATGAGAATGTATATCCCCCCTGCCCTCGGACACAGGCTGAGCCAGCTCCCTTTTGAGCCCCTCATCTGCTTGAAACAGTGCCACGTCTGTGCTCCCATTTTTCTGCCTTGCTTTCTTGGTTCATTTTCTCCTCTTCTTTCTCTCTGTGCACGTGTTCTGTCTGTCTCTCAGTCTCTTTGTCTCTCACTGGAGCTTGGGGTGGAGGTACAGGAAGCAAGGAGGTCGGCAGAGAGATAAGATTCATCAATATTTAATTTTTATGGAAATCCTGTCTTGGAAATCCCCAAGGGGCTGAAAATTGTTCTGTGTTTTCAGAATCCAGTGATGTTGCTGAAGAGGTTATGTTGTAAATAAAACCACATTACTGTCTGCAGCTCTCCCGTTGCTCTGCAAACACCCGGAAACTTGACGGTTTAATCCACTCAAGGAAGCAAAAAGGTTCGGGTCACTGGTGGGGGCAGCCGAGGAATACAGGCTCCTGAGGCCTCAACATCAGAGACTACCACCAGGGAGGGAGACAAAGCCAGGCCAACGAGCAGACTTTTTGTTTTTGTTTCTTTACCATGTGGCTGAGATTCTTGTCTGAACAGGAGTCTCAGGATGGCAGAGCCCCCTGGGGTTCCTGTTGTCAGAGAGGGTTTGCTTAGATGGAGCAGACTTTCTTCTCTTTACTCACGCCCGGGACACAAGTGACCCACAGAAGGCTCATGTCAAGGTGTATTGCCAACAACTTTGGGGGGAATTGAGATCTGGAAAGGATGTTCATTCATTTATTCCTTGGTTCCTCTATCCAACATTCATTAAGCATCCACCATGGTGTCAATACTGTTCTAGGTACTGAGAATGCAGCAAAGCATGCCAGGCACTCAAAAAAAATCTCAGCTTACATTCTCGTGGGTAAAGGCAGACTCTGTGTGTGTGTGTGTGTGTGTGTGTGTGATTCAGTTGTGTCTGACTCTTTGTGCTCCCATGGAGTGTAGCCTGCCAGCCTCCTCTGTCCATGCAATTCTCCAGGCAAGAATACTGGAGTGGGTAGCCATTCCCTTCTCCAGGGGATCTTCCTGACCCAGGAATTGAACCTGGGTCTCCCACATTGCAGGCAGAGTCTTCCCCATCTGAGCCACCAGGGAAGCCCCAAAGACAGATAGTAAACCAGGTGAAATAAGTGAAATAGTATCCTGAATGATGACAAGGCTGTGGAGGAGAAGAAAGCGGAGACCTTACATCCGTATGTATTTTCCCGTGGGAAATGAAGATGTGTATCCACTGAAATTCTTGTCCAGGAATGTTTATAGCAGCAAGATTCATAACAGGTAAAACTGGAAGCAGCCCAGGGGTCCATCAAGTGAATGAATCCACAAACTGTTATGTCTACACATGGAATAATACTCAGCGATATAAAGGAGCAATCTGCTGCCAGATAAAACAACATGCGTGGACTTAAAAACTATTTTTTTTTTCCTGAAAGGAGCCAGACTCACAAACATATGTGCTGAGGGATTCTATTTATAGGCTATTCTAGAACAGACAAAACTCATCTGTGGTGATGGGAATCAGATTAGGAGGAGGGAGGGAGAGATGAGTGGGAAGGGGCCAAGGAAACTGGTGGGAGGGAGGTGCTGTGGGTCCTGATAACCATTCATCAAACAGGCTGGGTGGTACAAGAAGGTCAGAGCATTCTTTTTTTTTTCATTGACAAACTGTTATTTTTAATATTTACCGTCTGATTTTTTTTTCAGTTGGAGTCTAATTGCCTTACAGTGCTGTGTTAATTCCTGCTGTACAATAACATAAATCAGCTCTATGTATACATATATCCCCTCCCTCCTGAACCTCCCTCCCACCCTACTCCCGTTCCACCACTCTAGGCCATCACAGAGCACAGAGCTGAGACCCCTGTACTACACAGCAGTTTCCCACCAGCCATCTGTTTAACACATGATAGTGTATATATGGCAAATCATGATGGACCTACTTACAGGGCAGGAATAGAGACACAGATGCAGAGAAAGGGCTTGTGGGGCAGGATGGGAGAAGGAGAGGGCAGGATGAACTGAGAGGAGGCCAGAGCATTCTGCTGAGGCAAGTTACATGCATGAAAAAAAGCAGACAGCACAGTGAAGGGTTATGGCATGTCTTGGTGATGGCAGGAGGGATTTGCAGCTTGAAGTGGGGTGGCCCTGGAAGGCCTCACGGAAGAGGTCTTATAGAAAGCGAGGGGGAAAACCATGAGGGTGTCTGGGAAAGGACAGTCCAGGCAGAGGGCACAGGAAGTGACCTGCTCGGCTGCCATAACTGAGTTCCACAGACTGCCAAGTGGCATAAACAATGGAAATTTATTTTCTCTGAGTTCTGAAGGCTAGAAGTCCAAGATCAAGGTGTTGGCAGAGTTGAGTTCTTCCGAGGCCTGTCTCTCTAGCTCGCTGATGGCCTTCATTTCCGTGGCATCACTCCGTCTCTGTGTGTCTGGGTCTTAATCCCTTCTTATAACACCAGTCAGACTGGATGGGGGCCCATCCTAATGGTCCCATTTTAACCTCATTGCCTCTTGAAGGGCCCTGTCTCCACATCCAGTCATATTCTGAAGTATTGGGGGTGAGGGCGTCAATATGGGAAGTTTAGAGGACACAATCCAGCCAGTGTCTTCAGAAGAGCAGGAACACAGATGCACAGCGCGGGGTGCACTCTGCTGCCGGGTGGTACCCGGGCTGCTGCTTTCCGCCGCTCGCTGTGATGAAGGTGTCAGTCTGGGATGAGGGGGGATGAGGGCTTTGCGGGAGAGGATGGATGGCAGTGAGAGAGGCCGGAGGTCGCAGTTCTTGTGATGGCTTTTCACTAACTCACAGCAGCAGGAGAGCTGGCTTCCAGAAAGCCAGCGGCCTTCTGATTGAGGGTCAGGACACAGATTCGCTTTCTGTTGAGAAATGACACGAGGGCCTCGGGGCGGGTGGAGTCTAGTCACAGATACTGATGGGGCTTGTCAGGCTATTGTCCTCTCTTGGCAAGCCCAGCGGCCCCAGGTGCCGGGGCTGGATGTCACGGCAGCTCTGACAGCAACGGCAGCTGTGGCCAAGGGGATCCTGGTTCCGGGGTTAGGGCCCTGTTGGGGCCACTGAGTCCTCAAAGCAGTTCTTTTCTTTATGTGACTGATGAAGAGAAATGGGACAGATGAGCCCATTTGCAGGGCAGGAATAGAGACACAGACAGATGCAGAGAACGGACTTGCGGACACAGCGGGGGAAGACGGGGGTGGGATGAACTGGGAGATGGGGATTGACGTATCCAATACCGTGTGTAAAACAGCTAGTGGGAGCCTGTGAGAAAGCACCGGAAGCTCAGCTTGGTGCTGTGTGATGACCTGGATGGGTGGGATGGAGTGTGGGGGGAGGGAGGTCCATGGGGGGGGATTGTGTGTATACTTGTAGCAGGTTCGCTTTGTTGTACAGCAGAAACTAATGCAACATTGTAAAGCAATCACACTCCCCCCCCCGCCCCCCATAAAATGGCTAAGGACCACAAGTGCTGCTTGGGAGAGGGGCTTCCAACCTTTGCTTGATCCTGAGCTTTTGAGGCCTTGGAGGGGGAGCCAAAGTGGGAATTTTAGGAACCAGACTCTCACATGTTCTGAGTGTCTGCAGGGTGGTCTGCGGCCTACCTCTATGATGAAAGGTCTTAAGAGCTAGGAGTAGGCGAGCACCTACTGTATGCTGGGTCCTTTTTATGCATCGTCTTCCCTCCACCTCCCTACACTCTGTGGCATTAATATTATTGCCCTCTGATGACCCATGAGACAACTGAGACTTGAATGGGCCCGGGTACTGGCCCAGGGTCACACAGATACTCAACTGTTGCCCTGGGATTCGAGTCCAGGTCTGTTGGAACGCAAACATGATGCTTTCTCTCCTACCCGGTGCTTCCTTGCTGGTGCCCCTGGACATGAACTCGTGGACACCCAGAGTGACTGCTTGCCTCCAGCCTCCCATCCATGAGAAAATCCTCAACTCACGCCTCATCCAGAAAAAGCATGAGGGGATAGGTGTCCCAGTCACATTGGTCCTTGTGGTGGATCAGAGGGAGAGAAATAAGATCCTGTGACTCCTCCAGGCAGGACAACTCAAGGGATGTGTCCATTTTACAGATGGAGAAGCTAAGGTTTCAAAAATGGAGGTGACTTGCTTACGATCTCATAGAATGTTGAAGAGCTTTTCTAGTGCAAGACGAAGCACTGAACTCTGGAAGCAGGCTGTGTGAGCGTGTGTGTGTGTGTGTGTGTGTGTGTGTGTATGTAGGGGTGTGTAAGAATAGTGAAAGTATCCTGTCTCCTGTCCCCACGTGGCAGGAACCCTAAGAAGGAGATGTGGGCTTGGCCCCAGGTAAAATTCTGGGCACATTCTCGCAGAGGCAAAGCCTCCCCTGAGGCTGACAGAGGAGGTGGGAGGTGGGGAGGGGCCTTCATGGGGGCTGCAAGGCACCTGAGGGAACAACACCCCTGTGTCCAGGAGAACACCCTGGGGTGTTCTCACAGGGGGGAACCTCCCCTCCCCCTTCCTCCTAAGGGAATGCCCCACCCCCAGGCTCTGCATCACCCTCCCTGGCTGGGACACCATCCATTGTCTTTTCTGAGTGTCAAGATCCTTGGCTCTGCCAAGCCACGCTCAGAAAACGCTATTGATTTTCCTTTATTTATTTATTTATGAAATTTTTGCTGTGGGCAAAAAATAAAAAGGTTTGTTCAGCGTTTCCCCAAGCAGTGAGAAGTTCTCTCCGCCCACTGCCTCCTTTGCACATACTCAATAGACTCCTCTCATCTCTCTGCCTGGGGGAGGGGCGGGGACTCGAATCACTCATTGTCTGCAAGAACCACCAGAGAAGCAGAGTAGAAATGAGGCTGAGTGTCCTGGTACTTGGTGCCCTGTACACAGTAGGTGTTCAAGTAATAGGTGTGGGAGAGATGGGTGGAGGAACTGTTGAGCGAGCCTTGGCTGATGCCCACAGGACTGGGGGAAGGAGGCAGAGGATGGCCCATTCCTCTGTGAGAATACCCACTGCGTGCAAGGCCCAGTGTTGGGCAATTTGGACCTTTCTCATCTAGTTTTCTGGAGAAGGCAATGCAACCCACTCCAGCACTCTTGCCTGGAAAATCCCATGGACGGAGGAGCCTGGTAGGCTGCAGTCCATAGGGTCGCTAAGAGTCGGACATGACTGAGTGACCTCACTTTCACTTTTCACTTTCATGCATTGGAGAAGGAAATGGCAACCTACTCCAGCGTTCTTGCCTGGAGAATCCCAGGGACAGAGGAGCCTAGTGGGCTGCCATCTATGGGGTCGCACAGAGTCGGACACGAGTGAAGCGACTTAGCAGCAGCAGCATCTAGTTTTCGGGCTTCCCAGGTGGCTCAGTGGGTAAAGAATCTGCCTGCAATGCAAGAGACGCAGGAGACTCAGGTTCAGTCCCTGGGTTGGGAAAATCCCCTGGAAGAGGGAATGGCAACCCACTCCAGTATTCTTGCCTGGAGAAATCCCATGGACAGAGGAGCCTGGCAGGCTATAGTCCATAGTTGCAGAGACGGACACAACTGAATCTACTGAGCGCACACGCACATCTAGTTTTCACAACGGATGTGCAAGGTGGGTTTTATTACCTTTGTTCAATGGTGACATTCAGAGAGGTTCAAAGGTACCCAGCCTGTGAACCTGAATTCACATTCAGGCTTTCTGGAGACCAGTGCCCCAGCTCTCACCGCTGTGTGGTGGGTGCAGCCTCCTGCTCAGAGGGAACCACGAAAATGTATGTAAAAGACTTCCAGGTGGGACTTCCCTGGTGGTCCAGTGGCTGAGACTCCGTGCTCCCAATGAACGAGGCCCAGGTTCGATCCCTGGTCAGGGAACTAGATCCCACATGCTGCAACTAAAGATCCCACATATGGCAACTAAGAACCAGTGCAGCCACATATATAAATATTAAAAAATAAATAAAGGCTGTGAGGAGCCACTTGTCCTTCTCCTAACTCTGGCAGATTTTAGCAAGTCCCCATTGAGTGGATCAGCTCAGAGCAATCAAGGCCTGCCCTTGTCCACCCCTCCTGTCCTGAAGAGATGCTGTGTGGGAAACTGTCATCCACCCTGCCCACCACCCCAAAGCAGGACTGCAGAAAGAGGGGTTAGGTCGTCTCTCTCCAGGGAGGGCTGGCAGGAATTCCACAGTCTGTTGGTTAAAGATGCTGAGCACCTCACTAAGCTGCCCTTGGGTGGGCTTCTCCAGCCCATTCTCACCCCTGCACATGTGCGTTCATGTGACTCCCTGACCTGGAGTGCTGTTCCCTCCCCAGCACTCGTGACATCTCCAAGATCTCAGATCCAGTCCCCCTCCTACAAGCACCATTTGCACTCTGGTGTTAACTATAGGCTTGTCACTGGCCAGCAGTGAGCTGCTGTAGGGCAGAGTCCCATCTTGTTGAGCTTTGTCTCCCCGGATTTGGCCTCAGTGCCCGGCCCTGAAAGGACGGATAGATACCCATGTTGATCCCAAGCAGCTGGCAGGACATCCGCAGAGATCACCCCAGTGCCTGAACAGTGGGCGCGTGGACCTTGCTTTCACCATTCACTGGAGACACATCTCTTTTTCTCCTCCCCGGCAGGAGTTCCCCTTGGCCATCCTCCGGGGATGGGAGTGCTACTGTGCTTACTCCACGCCCCAGTTCAACCTGCGGGATGCCGTGGACAGCTCACTGTGTGGCCAGGAGTCTGAGGCCCAGAGGCTGGCGGAGTACTGCGAGGTCTACCAGACCCCTGTGCAGGGTGAGTTCCACCCCAGAGGTGACCTGGCATGCAGGGCTCTCCTTCTGTACTTGGTCTGGGAGTCTGGACTGAGTATATGGTCCCGGGATGGGGAAGGCATCTTGGTGGGTGGTCCTCTCTTGGGATAATGTGAACGGAGAGGCCTCCGCCATCCCTGGAGGCTGGACAGAGGATGCAGGGATCGGTGTGAAGAGCACCTGACTTTTATCTGACTCTGGGGATGAAGGTGGTTTGAGGAAGAGCAGAAGAGGCAGGGTCCAGAGGGATAACATGGCAAGGTGGTGGGGCTGGGTGACATGGGAGCACAGTGGCTGCTGGGACATCCCTGAGCCAGCCTGTACCTGGGGACCAGTGAGTCACCCGGGCTGTACCCAGACCCCAGCTTCTTCCTTCTCTGAGAAGCAGGTCTGCCCCAGCTGATCTTAGGGGCTGATGAGAAGAGGAGGTGGGGAAGGTCATTGTCACCTTTATCAAACACCTATGGTAACCCGCACAGCCCTGGGGCCTTGGGAGACTTTCACCTGAGGGTTCTATGTGCCCCTGACACAGCCCTGGAGGGCCTCCCAGAAAGAGGGGGCACAGAGACTAACACCGGAAGTTCTGAATCCTGATTCCTTGCTGCTCTACCTGGTGTGTGACGTTGTTTTGCCTGGCCACGACCCCCAACCCCCCTCCCCTGCAGAGTCTGGAATTATCTGAGCTGGGCCAGGAGGGTTCGGCTGTGACCGCTTGAAAGACAAGGTGGGCACCCTCAGGGCACCGATTTCCACTAGACTCGTCCAATGGGAGGGCTCGTCATCACTGTGGCTCTCTCTGGCCAGCCACAGACCCGTGCAGCCAAGGGCCAGGTGGCAAATCCCTTCCCCTCTTTGAGCCTCAGTTTTCCCATTCCATTAAATGGGGGGCTTGGGTCTGTACTTCCTGCCAAGAGGAGTCGGGCTGTGAGTCTGGGAGTCACAGTGGAAATGGGGAACCCTGAGATGACTTCTGGACTTTCAGACACTCGATGCACAGACCGGAGGTTCCTGCCCACCAAATCCAAGGTGTTCGTGGCTCTGTCGAGCTTCCCCGGAGCCGGGAACACATGGGCGCGGCACCTCATCGAGCATGCCACCGGCTTCTATACAGGGAGCTACTACTTCGATGGAACTCTCTACAACAAAGGTGAGCGAGGGCTGCCGGGAAGGGAGGAGGCAGCTCTCAGGCCCAGACCCCAGCCTCTGCAGCCCGGGTCCGCCTCGGAGCACCAGAGCTGTGCTTCTCACTCTTGAATGGGTGTCAACATCACCTTGTGCATGCTCAGTCGCTAAGTCACATCCGACTCTGTGCGACCCCAGGGACTGTTGCCTGCCAGGCTCCTCTGTCCATGGAATTTTCCAGGCAAGAATACTGGAGTGGGTAGCCATTTCCTCCTCCAGGGTATCTTCCCAACCCAGGGCTCGAACTGGCGTCTCCTATATCTCCTCATTGGCAGGCAGATTCTGTACCACTGAGCCACCTGGGAAGCCCTAAGCAATACATTGAGGGCTTATTAATTCAACATAGATTCCTGGTTTGTACCCACCCTGCCACCAAGAGAGTATGACTTGATTAATCTGAGATGGGGCCTAGGAACTGGCATTTCTAACAAGCTCCTGTGTGATGCTGAAGCAGTCAGCTCTAGGACCGCACTTTGAGAGGAAATTCACAAGATCTGATATGGATTCAAAGGGAAAGCCTAGTCACTTAGATTCCCTCTCAATAAACATTTTTTAAATTTTCCTTAATTTTTACAGCCCTCAATAATTAGGGGAAACTGACTTCATCTGTTCATTTTTTCCCCCCCGAGGTAAATGTAGCTTATCAAAATACTGTTTCTTAAAACTAGGTCCAAAAATCTTCAAGAGTTTAATGATTTCTAATATTTCTCTTGTAGAAATAAGAGGCCTCATTATGTCAAGTAAATGAACGTTAAAACGGCTCAAATCTGTGCACTGTTTAAGACTAAGAACCTCAGATAAGCCAAGTGGGATACATATTTGGTGAAATAGATTTCTCTGTTGTCAGGTGTTACAACAGTTTCTCTGGGATTCTTAGCTCAGAGTTTGGTTTAGGGAAAGAGGATCCTATCAGTAACCTCTTAGAGAAAATAGAAAGTTCCTAAGGTTCTGTGATTACCCACAGCAGTCTTGATCTGGTTGGTAAAAAAGCCAAGGGTGTCCATATAACCCAGTCTCATCATAGTTGGGAGTCTTTAAAAAAAAATTTTTTTTGAACTCATGTTTATTTATTAGTATTATGTAGCACAAAGCTTGATGGGTGGTTTTCTTTTTATGCATTTATTTATTTGTTTATTTTTGGGTGTACTGGGTCTTTGTTGCTGCACACTTTTCCCTAGTGGCGAGCAGGGGCTACTCTCTAGTTGTGGTGCAAGGACTTCTCATCGCAGTGGCTTCTCTTGTTGCAGGGCATGAGCTCTAGGGCACTTGGGCTCAGTGGTTGTGGTCACGGGCTTAGTTGCTCCGTGGCACTTGGAATCTTCCTGAACTGGGGATCAAACCTGTGTCTCCTGCATTGGCAGGCGGATTCTTTACCACTGAGCCACCAGGAAAGCTCATCCTTGGGAGCCTTGAGTGTTACAGCACCGATAGGCAAAGTAGCCAGATGAAGACTGTGGTCCTGCTCACTCTGGTCTCGTCCCCTGGGAACCACCTATTGCGTACAGGCTGTAGCTGCCCACCATATTCATCCAGAAGGCCTTTACCTTATTCAGACTGGCTGACTTGGTCGACACATGGCTAAGTGACCCAGTGGCTCAATAGCCAGGTATCAAGGGTTGCAGTGACACTGTCTCTGAATGGCTCTAGAGATACCTGGGTGCATCTTTTAGCCTTACGGGACTGGTTAGGTATAGCCGCAGGTCACGAGCACTGTCAGAGCAATGAACACACACATGCACACATGAAATTCTCAAGGCAACTCCAGTGCCCAAACACCAAACCTGTCATGGGTGAGCCTGGTCTGAGTTATAAGGAAAAGTGGTCACTGCTGAATTAGGCTAAGATACTACAAAAGACACCCTGGGTCTCAGGGTATCAAAGACCAGCTCGCATGCTTCCTCGGCCCATGGATTGACTCATTCTTTCCTGGAACTTCCCAGCTGTTTGACAGAATGAATCAAAGCAAAGACTTTTGGTGTTTGGCCCATGGCAGAGATGAGCTTGAAAACATATGTTGAGTTTCATCTGATGACCCCAGACTTTCAGATTCAAAAGAGACTTGATTTTCCAGGCATCAAAGACTCCCTCGCTGCTGGCTGTAGATATGGATGCTTCCAAGCCATTCATGGGGGTGGGGGTGAGAATCCTTTATGTTTCCAAGAGCTGAAGACCAACTCATGTACATTTATAGAGTGTGTCCCCAGAGCTGATGGCATGGGCTACATTGGGATTTGGCCAGGAGATTAGCTTCAGGGGACATCTTTGCAGGAAGCCTTCTATTACCTCCCACCACACTCCCAAACTGGTCCCTCTACTCTTTGTCCCCATAAGCCCCTATCCTCTGTATTACATACACTTGGGCTGTCCCCCAAATAGCTGCTGTTGTTATTTTTTCTCTAAGTTGTGTCCAACTCCTTATGACCCCATGGACTATAGTCTGCCAGGCTCCACTGCCCATGGGATTCTCCAGGCAAGAATACTGGAGCGGGTTGCGATTTCCTTCTCCGGGGGAGCTTCCCATCCCAGGAGTTAAACCCGAGTCTCCTGGAGAGAGATTCTTTACCACTGAACCACCTGCCCTCCCCCGAATAGACTATAAGCTTAAAGACAGGCTCTGAGTCTTACCCCTTTATCCATGACATAAAGTTCAGCACGGCGTGGGCACACGATGATCTTTGTTGATAAATGCATGACGCTATGTAGGGCTGGGGAGAGTCTCCGAGGATGCAAGATTGGAGTTCAGTTACAGGACATAAGGTCAGAGGGTGGGGCTACAGTTGCTGACTGCCCTTGAGCCTGTTGATGGGGATCCCGCCCACTCCGTGGGAAGGTGGGTAGATGGCAAAGGCCTCCCAGGGACACACAAAGCCACATGGAGAGAGCCCTGGCTCTGATGCTGTGGTGCTGTGTGATCTTGAGCAAGTCACATACCCACTCTGAGCCTGCAGCCATGGTTCATTCATCAGGCTCTCTGCAACGCTCATGTGAAATAGCCATGAAGGAGCCCAAATGGGTGCATCATCAGGCCTCTGCCTCCTGACTTCCGGCTCCCACAGGAGGTGCCCGATCTGCTTTTTCTTGCAGATGCTATCTTTTCCCACTTAGATGCCTCCCTCGCTCACTGTCTTTTGGGCAGGCTCAGGCCCTGTGGTTAGAGGCCGCCCCAGTGGCCCCTCAGTGCCCACCAGTGTCGGCTCTCCCTGGGGGCACAGGTTAGTGTTCACACCTGTCTGCCACTGTGGCAGTGGGGTCTCCATGATGCCTTTCTCGCCCTTGAATGGGCAGGGTTCAAGGGCGAGAAGGACCACTGGCGCAGCCGGCGTACCATCTGCGTGAAGACCCACGAGAGTGGCAGGAGGGAGATTGAGATGTTCGACTCGGCTATCCTGCTCATCCGAAACCCGTACAGGTCCCTGGTGGCTGAGTTCAACAGGAAATGTGCCGGGCACCTGGGCTACGCAGCTGACCGCAACTGGAAGAGCAAAGGTGAGCTGAAGGGGCCAGCAGGGCAGGGGACGGGCTGCCTCTTTATTCCCGGAGTCATCTGCTAACACATAGTAACCGAAGTCCTACTGTGTACCAGGCACTGAGCGAGGTGCCAGGGGTTGGCTAAAGGGGTCACGATTGCCACCCTCAAGGTGGCCACACAGTCTAAACTTTGGGTAATGGATTAGAGAGACACAAGTCAGGGTGGTGAGTGATACAAAACGAAGCTGTCAGAAATACAGCTGTGTCCAGCAGAGTGGGTGGTGTGGTGAGAAACGAGGCTGGGCAGGCTCCTGCTTCTGTCCCTGTGTGATCAGCTGAGGCTGGTGGGTGTTCTCCCCATTCCCTGACACCCTCCCCCTAGGCCACTCCCCTCTCCAGCTATTTCTGCCTCCCTCTGATTCCCTTTGAGCCAGCAGGCAGGCTGAGCTCTGATCCCTCCTGGGCCTCTTACTAGTCCAGTGACCCCAGGCAAGCTGCAGACCCTGTCTTCTGAGCCTTGCTTTTCTCACCTTAAAACCCTATAGCCCCTACCTCTTAGGGTCGTTAAGAAGATCAAAGAAAGCAAATGCTTCCCACAGCATCGCAGAGTGGCGCTAGTGGTAAAGAATCCACCTGCCAGTTCAGGAGACGCAAGAGACAAGTGTTCAGTCCCTGGGTAGGGAAGATCCCCTGGAGGAGGAAATGGCAACCCACTCCAGTATTCTTGCCTGGAAAATTCCATGGACAGGGGAGCCTGGTGGGCTACAGTCCATGGAGTCACAAGGGTCAAATATGGCTGAGTGACTGAGCACAGAGCAACAACCCAGTTATGGAAGCTTATTTTGTTGGGGGTGATTCTTGATACTGGCACCCTTCTCTCTACTGAGGCAGGGGGTGGTGGGGGCACCGACTTTCTAAATTTGCTGGAAAAAAAATCTCATGGACCAGATCATCTGTCCAAGATTGCAGCTCCAACCCTTGCCTTGTTGTACATCAATGGTTAAACCGGCGATCACACCCATGTATCAATAAGCATCAATTATGCACCCCATGTAGCTGCATAGGAGCACCTGGGACAGGAAACCCAGCCTGCCCAGCATCTGCCCTCACACACTGCTCAGCCCCCATCACCCAGACTGGATGCTGTGCACAGTTGCCAAGGCAACATCAAGGTGAACTGAGGGTCATCTCAATAGAGATGCCCAGCCTTGCTTGTCTAATTCCGCTGTGTCCCATAGGCCTGAGACCCTGGGCTCTTCCTGTCCAGGGATGGTCACAGAGGTCAAGGTCCATCAGAGGGAGAACCAGTTCTTGGAACACTCAGACCCCATGAGTCTTGTGTGTTTCCAAGGAAACTGCTAGGGGAAGGCAGACCCAAGGTCACATCTCCCAGGCAGGCTTGGGGCTCTTCAGAGCCCAGCCTCATAGTAACTGTCCCCCTCACGAGATCCTTCTTTGGTGGGCGGATCCAGGCAGGTTGGTCCCAGGCAGAGGGGGATGGAGCATCCTGGCCCCCAGGAGGGGAGGCCCCAGGCCCACCCGGCCAGGCTCTGACATGGTGCCCCTTCTTTTCTATACAGAGTGGCCAGACTTTGTCAACAGCTACGCATCGTGGTGGTCCTCACACGTGCTAGACTGGCTTAAATATGGCAAGCGACTACTGGTGGTTCACTACGAGGAGCTGAGGCGCAGCCTGGTGCCCACGCTGCGGGAGATGGTGGCCTTCCTCAACGTGTCCGTGAGTGAGGAGCGCCTGCTGTGCGTGGAGAACAACAAGGAGGGCAGCTTCCGGCGGCGCGGCCGGCGCCCGCACGACCCCGAGCCCTTCACCCCCGAGATGAAGGACTTGATTAACGGCTACATCCGGACGGTGGATCAGGCCCTGCGCGACCACAACTGGGCCGGGTTGCCCCGGGAGTACGTGCCCAGATGATAGACTCCCGGCCTGCTCTGCCCGCCCCACCGGGAGCCAGCCGCCTCCACGGGGCTGAGCACGTGCTTGCTGGGACGCTCGCCTGCCGCTGCCTCCCTGGGATGCTCAGGGGAGGGGCCTGTGCCACCTGCACAGAGGCCCGCCCTGGGGCTGTGTCCCTGCCAAATAGGGACACCGGGGCCTGACTCCCGGTCAGCAGACCCGATGTCACAGGACAGATGCAAAGAGACACACACTCCTTGCCAGACCCGCTTAGACCTGCCACGCTCCGCTCACAGTGTCCCGTTAATGCGCCTAAGCCACCACCCTGGGCGTGCCTGACATTCTCAGACTTGCAAACACAAACGTCAGTGCAGGCATGCAGATGCCAGGTTATGTGTTCCCAGGGGCTGCCTGTCTGTCTCTGACACACTGACACACATGTGCACCCCGAGTTCTCAGGGACCCGGGGTTTCCTGTCGCCAGCCCAGTGCAGGCTTGCTGCTCAGGGGCTTTGACTGCAGGATGCTGGGCTGGGTGGGCTTAGTGCCCCGAGGAGCCAGGACCCTGGCCTGGAGATGGGCTCACAGTCTGTGGCCGCTGGGCCAGGCAGCCCTGAGCGCACGTCTGTATCCCCCAGTGTGTGTGGTGTTGTGACCGGCTCTGTAGTCCAGCCTCTCCCCTCTCCTT
Source organism: Capra hircus (assembly GCF_001704415.2). Lineage (NCBI taxonomy): Eukaryota > Metazoa > Chordata > Mammalia > Artiodactyla > Bovidae > Capra > Capra hircus. The sequence goes on along the minus strand of NC_030826.1, from coordinate 25,467,355 downwards.
GGAGGGGCTGCTGGCGATACGGGCAGAGCAGAGCTGCCCGCAGACACCCCCACCTCAGGAGTGCACCCCCCGCTGCCCCATCCAATATCAGCACTCCTTGAATTGGCGCCTCCTTGTTTGGCTTCTTTCTCCGACTCTCCCTGTAAAGCTGGGGACTCACGCCTTATCCCAGAAGCAGGGTGTAGGGGTGAGGAGACCAGGGGTGGGGGTGGCGGGTTGGGTGGGAGGGGGCTGGGCTTCCAGGAGAGGGCTATATGCCAGCAGTGCCAATGGAGGGGGGCGCTTGGACTGGCCAGACCCAGGAGAGATGAGTCTTGGGGGCCACTGGGCTGGTTGCCCCACCCATCTTGACAGCTCTCCGCAGGATCCCCCCACTCCTGGTCATGAGGAAGTGGGGGGCGGCATGGCCCATCAAGACCCTGGGGGGAGAGGCCACGGCTGCAGCTTCTGCCTGACCCCTACCCGCCAGCCCTCTCGGTTCTCTGTTATTCACCCTCCACTTCCTGTCACTGGGTCTTTTTGTCACACCCTGTGTCTCTGCTTTTGTGACACTGACATCTTTCCCACTCGGGGATATGGGAAGCCGGTGCTACCGGCACTGCTGTGTATGAGCTTGCAGGCCCCCTGAGGAGATGGCCTCCTCTTCACAGCTCAGGGCCTAGAGGGGCTGGGGGAGGGGAGTGAGAAACCCAGCAAGAGAGGAGTGTGTGTGCTGGGTGTGGGGGTCAGAGAATGCATTGCAACGGCTTTGAACTGGTCCTGAGGAATCTGTAGAAATTATTCCAGTGGAGCGAAGGGGAAGGGGAACTGAAGCAGCGGGAATAGCACGCTCGAAGGCTCAGAGGCTTGGAAAAACCCTTGTGTGTTTTGAGAACAGGTGAGTGGGTGTGGGTGCATGCCTCTGAGTCTGTGCAGGAAGAAGGTGGGAGTGGGTGGGTGAGGACAGAGGAGGGGACAGAGAAAAGGACTCTCCTCACTGCCAGCTAGTGCTCAGCCTGGGAGGGGGAGGGGTGCTGATGCTAATTACCTTCCTGGGTCACCCTTCACTACACATCTTGGGCTCAGAAATGGGGCTGCAGAGATCAGGGGGCTGAAGTCTAGAGGGTGAGGTGAAGCTGGGAGCACAGCCCAGGACAAGTGGGACCCAGGGAGGGCTGTTGAGAGCTTGGCCACACACTGACCCCTGTGAGGGAGAAAGGTGGATGGGCTTGAACTTGGGCAAGCCCCTGAGTCCCTTTGCAGCTTCTCCAGGCCTGGGCTGGGCCTGCTGGTCTGACCTCTGCATTAGCGGAAGAAAGCAGTGTGAGGGGTTTGGGAAAGCCGGGCATGGGAATGTGGGACCATCCGCTCCCTGGCTGGAGATCTGGAACTGACAGCACCCCAGTGGGGGCAGGCAGAGCTGAGGGCCCTGGAGGAGAGGCCCTTCCTCAGAGGGAAGCCTCCCTAGCCTTCAATTTTTAATGAATGGCCTTGAGCATCCATTCCTGGTGGCCTCCAAGTTATTTTTGAGTCTTCCCCAAACCCACACAGATACTGAGGCCATTTTAGATCCTCCTAAAGCATTGCTGGGGCTCAGCTCAAGGCTGGAAACTCCAGGGCCTTGATAAGTAATTATTGATACAGCATGGCTCAAGGATCAAGTATGCGATGAGCCCTGATGAGGCTGATTCTCCTGAGTAGTAGGAGCAGTTGAAATCCACCAGGAGTTTTCACCCTGCCTTGGAAGGGGGCCCAGGGAATACCTGCATCCCAAAGTGAACCTAGAATCTCAAAGGAGATTGCAGCCCTGAGTGATGGAGGAGAGGGAAGCCAGTCCAGAGACTGGCTCCCTGGCAGTGACCCTTACTCTCCTGGCTACGCAGACAATCTTTGGGGAGAAGACTCAAATGTCAAGGAGTCTGAAAAGAGCAGTGGAGGGGCTGGAGGACCAACTAGGACCACAGCCAGGGCATGGCCCCCTGGGCTTCCCCCACCACCCCAGGGCTCAGGAGAACAGTGGTCCCAGCCTGTTCTTCCTGATAGATGATGAGACTGTTCCCTGCTGTACCCAGAGACCCTCTCTCCTTCAGGTGGAGGGCCACTTGCTCAGATAGCCTTGAAATTTACTGTGCACCTTAGCCAGGGATGTAGATAAGTGGAATGTTGGGATCGGGATGCATTGTGTTGAGTCAGTCCACCTGGCAAGATACCTGAACCTCGGTACCTGATCCTGGACGTTGGGTGAGTAAGATGTTAAGGCCCCATGTGCTAATGGTTCTCAGCAGTCACCACCCCCCCCACCCCCGCAGCTCCTGAGAAGCACGGGAAGGGGATGTGTCTGTTCTTTTGGGAAAGTCTGTTTGTCCTTCTTCAAGTTAAGCCTCAACTCTAGCTCTCAGCTTCTCCATAAAGAGGATGCTGTCCCAGCCAGCCAAGGAGTAAAACAGGCTTGGCTTTAGGAGAGAAGCATGGCAGATGTAGCTAATCAGACCAGAACAGAGTACTCCTGTTTACAGATTCCAATTTTAATAGCAAGGCTGTGGAGTTGCACAAACCTGTGTTAAAACATGTAATTTTCATGGATTTCATCTCCCGTTGTGGATCAATTTGGAAAAACCAAAATATATAATTTGAAAAAACTGAAACTCATTCTTGATAATCCCAGTGATGTGTTAATGAGAGAGAAGAATAGACAGGCTTCCAAACCCTGGGAAGAAAACTGCTTAATTATGTGAGCGTCTTATAATGAAGGCTCGAGCAGCTAAAATTAGATTTGGAGTGCATGAATATGCGAGAATATTTGCACGCCAGAATGCATTTTTCCCCTTAAAAGTAACAGGAGCCACTTGGTTCTTAGGGGGCCCCAAGAGGGGAAATGGAAGTGCTGGGGTTGATCTTTGTGGCTGCAAGAATTTCTGGGACTGAGGTTTGTTTTCTTTTGGCTGGAAATTTGTTGGAGGTGTTTAAAACGTGATGCTTCCAAAGTAGTTCATTAAGGTTTGGGGAGAAATTGATTGGTCTGAACCCACATTGATGACCACTCAATATTTCCTGAGTTGGCCTGAACAAGGTCGAATTAGAATAGAGTGGAAATAGGATCGAGTCTGCAGATTAAAGGGGTGGGTCATGGTCCTGGCTCTTCTCTGCTGTGATCTTAGAACAAGCCTGTTCTCTCTCTGGTCTCAGTTCCCCATCTGTAAAACGAGAGATGAGTTGGAGGCTGTTGGTTGCATCCCTGATGTTCATTTCCCCATTTCCTTTCCCAGCAGCCCCTGATGTCTCTTGGCAGGGGTGGGTTATGCTCTGCTGGGGCTGTCTCTGTCATCGTTTCTGGGGTGGGATGCATGATCTGGACCAAGCCCACACCTCATCCCATCTCTCTGGCTACAGTGATGGTCATGTTTCCTAAGGCAACGGAGCCAGAGGGAATTTCAAGACTTTCTCTGGAAATGTTGAATAAAGGCTCTTTTTATTCACCTTGCTAGATGTCAACGAAGAAGTAGGTAATCTTGGATCTTGACAGTGGCTGTCTTGGAAATCCTAGAGGGGACCCCTCCCAGCATGAAGCTGACAACTGAAGGGAGAGTCAGGAGGCAGAAGGAAACCAGATCCTTGGTGATGCTGTTAAGTATAGGATCTATCTTTGCCTGTGACTGGCCCCGCCTATGGATGGTTTTGTTACTTGAGCCAATAAATTCCCTTTATTGTTTATGTTGAGTTGAGTTTGGTTTCTGTTACTTACAGCCCAGAGGGTTTTTACAAAGGGCTTGGATTGAGAGACCCTGGGATTCTGATATTCTCTATCTCTGTGGCAGAACTAGATGAAGACAGAGACACGAACAACAGTGAGCTGTCGTATTAAGAAGTTGCTTTTCACAGGAATGGGGGTGGATGCGAGATGCTCAGTAGGAAGCTGTGCTCTGTTAGCCAGGACAAGTAGCATTTTTAAGTTGGTACATAATGAGGTCACCTGGGTTTCCTTAGAAAAATCGATCCTCTTGATTGACCGACCCAAACCATAAATTGTCCCTTTCAATCCTTACCAAATTTAGTTTCTGAGACTGAGTTGCCCAAAGTTCAAATCCTTCATTTTACAGATAAGAAAAATGAGATTGGGAAAGGAGGTGGGTTTCCTATGAAGCTTTGAGAATGAGTTGTGGGGGTGGCTAGGGCTCCTTCCCTGAAACCACCTGATTGCCCCTGTATTGCATGCCTATATCTCTTCCAGAAGTTTCTAGAATTGAGGCAATTGTGCACATTCAGCTTGTTTGGAAGTGACTCCACTCATTTCACTGCTAATTCTTTGCCAAGATATTTTTGGTGGGCACCTGAGTTCAATGTTAAGGGCCATTTATCAAGCATCCCCAGGACATGAAAACTTCCTCAGAGGGAGGAGGGCTTTTCAAAGGACTGAGGTTAGAGACAGGGACCATAATTGCCCCTTGGAAGGAAAGCTATGACAAACCTAGACAGCATATTAAAGAGTAGAGTCTTTACTTTGCTGACAAAGGTCCGTATAGTCAAAGCTATGAGGCTTCCCTGGTGGCTCAGCTGGTAAAAAATCTGCCTGCAGTGCAGAAGACCTGGCTTCAATCCCTGGGTTGGGAAGATCCCCTGGAGAAGGGAAAGGCTATTCACTCCAGTATTCTGGCCTGGAGAATCCCATGGACTGTATAGCCCATGGGGTCTCAAAGAGTCGGACATGACTGAGTGACTTTAACTTCATTTCACTTCATGGTTTTTCCAGTAGTCACGTACAGAGTGAGAGCTGGACCATAAAGAAGGCTGAGTGTCAAGGAATTAATGCTTTTGAACTGTGGTGCTGGAGAAGACTCTTGAGAGTCCCTTGGACTGCAAGGAGATCAAACTAGTTAATCCTAAAGGAAATCAACCCTGAATATTCATTGGAAGCAGCGATGCTGAAGCTGAAGCTCCAGTATTTTGGCCCCCTGATGGGAAGAGCCAACTCACTGGGAAAGATTGAAGGCAGGAGGAGAAGGGGGTGGCAGAGGATGAAGTGGTTAGATAGCATCACTGACTCAGTGGACGTGAATTTAAGCAAACTACGGGAAATAGTGAAGGACAGGGAAGCCTGGCATGTTGCCGTCCATGGGGTTGCAGAGTTGGATATGAGTTAGTGACTGAACAGTCAACTAAATCAGGAGCTCAGAGTTCTCATTCCTTAGTCATAAGCATTCCAGGCAACAGAAAGGCCCTGCTCCTCCAAAGTATTATTAGATAAGCATCTTTGGTGGATCTGAGCCCAGCAGTCTGTATGTGTTTATGTATGTACATGCAGGTGTGGGCTCTGGCTGCTGAAGACAGCTGTCCCTTTAAATCACACGCCAGCCATCCTGACCACTACAAGTGACAAGAGTCTGGATATTGAAGAAGACAGTCTTTGTCAGGTCTCCTTCAGAATGGATAGTGCCCTAGGAGAAGTAAAATCCTCTTAACATAAAAATGAGTTTTGTTTATTTCTTCTCTTCTTCCTCTTCATTTTTTTCAATTCGAAAATCAATTCAATGGGCTTCCCTGGTGGCTCAGACTGTATAGAATCTGCCTGCAATTCAGGACACCCAGGTTTGATCCCTGGATGGGGAAGATCCCCTGGAGAAGGAAATGACTGCCCACTCCAGTATACTTGCCTGGAGAATCCCACGGACAGAGGAGCCTGGTGGGCTACAGTCCATGGGGTTTCAAAGAGTTGGGCATGACTGAGCGACTAACACAGCAACAATCAATTCAACAATACTTTCCATTCACTTGAAAAGCTATATTTACTTATTTGTTTCATTGGCTTTGAAACAAGTGAAGACAGAAACAGTGTTGTATTTTTTTTTAATATATTTTTTACTTATTTATTTGGCTGCGCAGGTTCTTAGTTGCGGCACACGGGATATTTGATCTTCCTTGCGGCAGGCAGGATCTTTAGTTTCAGCTTTCGAACTCTTAGCTGTGGCACGCTGGATCTAGTTCTCTGACCAGAGATCGAACCCAGGCCCCTGAATTGGGAATTCCGAGTCTTAGACACTGGACCACCAGGGAAGTTTCATCAGGCATCGCTTCTTGATACCCAGGAGGACTGTCCTGGTTCCCCCCATTCATCCTGGCAGGGAACCAGCAAGGCAGGAAAACTCTGTCCCTGGCCTGACATCCTAACAGGATGGTCTACTCCCCAGGGTTACCACTGAAACCAGCTCTTAGCATAATCCATTATTTCCTGTTATACTCAGGCTTCCTCTGTTCCATAGCCATATTAACCTCCATCAGATAATTAAGGGTTTGGCTTTCCATGAGAGACCTTAAATGTCACCTCTCTGCCACCCGATACGTCTTTGAATGACACAGGCTCTAATGAGATGTTCAAATATAGAAAACTGAGTGACTCCTTGCTTTGGTCGTGACATTTATTCAGCCGGAGTGATCTGACTACACCACTACATTACTTATAATTTCCACCTGACCTTGGATGGTGGAGTGTAATCTTTAAGGAAACTATCCATTTAATCTCCTTCACCTTATTAGCATTTAATTACTATGACAAATTTTCAGATGTACAAAAGATGTTAGGATTATAATTCAATTTTCCCTTCAAACGGCCCAGTAGCCAAGGACAGTGGGACCATCTCTGACATCAGTGAGTTCTGACTGAGGAAGCATCCTGGGCCTGACTTGGTCTCCAGCCCCTTGGAGCAGCAAGCAGGGCTTATCCCAACCATAGCTGCCCCGGCCAGGGACCCTGTGCCCAAATCTTCTCTCTCTCTTTCTCATCACTGGGCTGAGCTTTGTTTTGCTGCTCAGGGTAAGGCCAAGTCATGGGACCGGGAAGAGGACATAAGATGCGAAGGATGTCAGCCCAGATCTGACAGCTGCGCTGGACAGTGGAGCCCATACGTGAATTGTTTTTTAAACTTTGACTTATTACTTATTTTATATTTGGCTGCACTGGGTCTTCGTTGCTTCTCGAGGGCTCTCTCCAGCGTCGGCGAACAGGGGTTACTCTCTAGTCGCAGTGTATGGGCTTCTCATTGCTGGGGCCTCTCTTCTTGAGGCCCCACAGGCTTCAGTAGTTGCAGCCCTCGGGCTCAGCAGTTGTGGCGCACGGGCTTAGTTGCTCCATGGCAGATGGAAACTGCAATGCGGGAGGCCCAGTTTCTATCCTTGGGTTGGGAAGCTCCCCTAGAGGAGGAAATGGCAACCCACTCCAGTATTCTTGCCTGGAAAATTCCATGGACAGAGGAGCCTGGTGGGCTACAGTCCATGGGGTTGTAAAGAGTCCGACTGAGCAACTTTCAATTTCATGTTAGGAATATTTTCCCATTTTGCTATAGTCTTTTTGAAGATCTTCCCCCTCTCCCCGATTTCCTTTCTTTTCTAACTTTCCTGTCCTGCGCTCAATAGAGTCCCAGTAGTGACAGCCTGGTATAATCCATTCATACTGCTTTCTATAATCTTATGAATATGTAAAACCATGTGTGTGTGAGTGTGACTATATCCACAGCCATGAATGATAGTGCATCAGTTAGTGGAAGATAAAAAGGCATAACAATCTGCGTTGTACAATCACACTTTTGCAAAATCAGATGATGGTCCCCAATATTTGATTTCCCTCTTTTAGGAAGGTAGCATGATATTCTCTAGTAACCTCCAAAACAGGGAGCCTGTACCCCACTGGCACAAAGAAAAAATATTCAAAGTTCTATCTCTTTATTTTTAATCTCATCTCTTTAAACTTTCTATTTAGTATTTGTTTACCCTACACTTAAGATACTCACACGTGCAAATAAATATCCATGTCCTGGAAGTATATGCTATCATTAAATGAGCAATGAGTAATATTTAGAGGCCACCAGTCTACAGATTCAGGGACTGCTTTATTCACACAGTTCCCTTTTGATGAGTATCTAGGCAGTTTCTAGCTAGGGCCACTACAAACTAAGCTGTAAAAAGCATCACTCTACATAGGCATTTCTGCACGAGTGCTTTTAGATCTATAGAACAGATTCCCAAAAGTGAAACTGCTGATTCAAAGGGTATGTGTACTTACAATTTTAAAAAATTTTCTTTCTTTTTGGCTGTGTTGGGTCTTCGTTGTCGTGCGTGGGCTTTCTCTAGTTGTAGTGAACAGGGTCTACCCTCCAGCTGTGGTATGTTGGTTTCTCATTGCAGTGGCTTCTCTTGTTCTGGAGCACAGGCTCTAGGGCACAGGGGCTTTAGTAGTTGGGGCACAGGGGCTTCGCTGCCCCGAGGCCTGTGGAGTCTTCCCAGACCAGAGATGGAACCCATGTCCCCTGCACTGGCTGGTGGATTCTTAACCACCAGACCACCAGTGAAGTCCTGTACTTGCAATTTTAATCAATACTGATGGCCCGCTCTCAAAAAAGTTTGTAATGATTCATATTCTCATTATCAATGTATACAATGTTTATCTCCCTGCATCTTTACAGGCTTTAGGAATTATCACTCTTTTCCAGGTTTACCAATCCAGTGGATGAGTTGAGAAACGGCATCCAGTCTTTAAGGCACCATCATGTCATGGACCTCCCTGGTGGCTCAGATGGTAAAGGGTCTGCCTACAATTCAGGAGACCCGTGTTCAATCCCTGGGATGGGAAGATCTCCTGGAGAAAGAAATGGCAACCCACTCGTATTCTTGCCTGGAAAATCCCATGGACGGAGAAGCCTGGTAGGCTGTAGTCTATTGGGTTGCAAAGAGTTAGACATGACTGAGCGACTTCACTTTTCTTTCATGTCATGTACAGGTGAGGACATTGGACAAGATGACCTCAAAGATCCTTCCACTTCAGGCCCATGCTTTTCTAGTTAGCTGTTTTCAGAGCTCACCTGCTCTAGGTGTGCCTCTAGCCTCCATTCACGAGTCATGTCTGAATTCCAGAGATGTCTATGGAACAGTTGCCAGAAACCAACAAACCGAGGACTGGAAAGAAAGCGAGCTGAATGCCATCCAGAAGATCATCTTGCCAGTACTGCTCAGCTTGTAAAAACCATCTTGGCCAAACCCCTGCGATTTCATCCAGAACAAATAATAAAAAGCAGTGTGCAATATTTCTAGGATGAGCATATTCATAGTAAATATTTTAAGATCAATGGCTGCACAAAATGCATTTTCCTTGGAGTTTCACTTTTCAAATGCCTTTGTATTAAAAGTGCAATTTCAATAAATATTCATGGGGAAATTCACTGATGTGTTTTACCATTTACAGCTAAAATTTGTAAGGTTCTGGGGGTGGGGGGGAAGATGTATGATGCATATTTTACCCTCTTGGGAGAAAAGTGGTGAAAAATGTGTGATACGCTTTTGTTTTTTCTGACAATAAACCCTCTGAGGCGGGGAGCTAGCTTTGTACTCCTGCTCTTCTCCAGCCAGTTCCGGGGCTGTTGGCAGTGTGGGCAGAGCGGAACTGCAAGGAGATCTGACAGAGGAAGGTGCGGGAGGCGAGGAAGGCCCGTGTACAGAGCCTTTTAAAGTCCCCAGAGCCCCTTTTATTTTATTCTTTTAATTAATTGATTAATCTTTGGCTGTGCTGGGACTTTGCTGCTGCATCTGGGTTTTCTCTAGTTGCAGCGAGCAGGGGCTACTCGAATTGCAGCACCCAGGCTTCTCACTGCAGCGGCTTCTCTTGCTTTGGAACACAGGGTCCAGTTGCGGTACACGGGCTTAGCTGCCCAGTGGCATGTGGGATCTTAGTTCCCAGACCAGGGGTCGAACCCACGTCCTCTGCATTAGCAGGCAGATTCTTAACCACTGGGACACGAGGGGAGTCCCAAAGTCCCTTTTAACTTCCCTTGTGGCTCAGTTGGTGAAGAATCCACCTGAAATGCGGGAGACATGGGTTCGATCCCTGGGTTGGGAAGATCCCCTGGAGAAGGGAAAGGCTACCTACTCCAGTTTTCTGGCCTGGAGAATTCCAGGGACTGTATAGTCCATGGAGTTGCAAAGAGTCAGACAAGACTGAGTGACTTTAAAAAAAGTCATCCATATCACCTGCTCTAACAGGAGCACTTACTGCATGTCTAGTGGTATGCTTAAAACTTCCTCTACCTTCTCCCACTGAGAAGGTGCAGGAAGAAACAGTCACTATGATTCCCATTTTACAGATGAGGAAACTGAGCCTCAGAAAGGTTGAACAATTGGTCTTCATGGTCACCCAGCTAATTAAGTGGCAGAATGAGGATTCAGACGCAGATGCATCTGGCTCTAATGTGCTTTGTTACTGGTCCCTCCAGACCTCAGCGTCCCATCTATAATTTCCCCAGATTGCCAGGAGTCGGCTGGAGCTGCAGGGATTGGAGGAAGTGAGCCGTTGTGCTAAATGCCTTCCTGTTGACCTCCTCAGCCTTACAGTGCCTGCTAGGTGCAATTTGGCCACCTGCTCTGCACACGAGGCATCCCACGGCCCCTGTGACATCATTCTTCTTGGCCCCTTTGCCTGTGGCAGGAAGCTAACTCACATAGGCAAAGCACTGAAAATCTGGCTGCTTATTCCTGCCAATTTCCTCAGAGTCTCGGGTGAATGTATTTATTTTTATAATGGCAGGTTGTACCCTTGGCAACAATCAGAGCCTATTGTTCCCTTGCTTAAGGTGCTGGAAGCACTGCTCAAGGCCAATAGAATAAAACCCAAACGCCCCTTCCCGCCCCTGCCTTGGCTTGGTATTCAAAGCCCTCTGTAATCTGGCCACACGACCATCCTCTTCCTTGTTGTCATCTTCATGTGATGCTCAGCTACTATAGATGGTTAGCTGTCCTTTGCCCAAGTTCATGGTCTTCTATTTCCCTTGAATGTCATTCTTTCCCATCTCTGACTATTAGCATCTTAGATACCATTCAAGACCCACTTGAATGGACCTGCTCCTCTGAGAAGCCTTCTCTGTTCCCCCAGGTGGGGTTCACAGGTCTCTCCTCTGTAATCCCCACAGTCCATTTCCATGGTTCTGCCGCTAACCCTCAATGACCCCGTCTTATCGGTATCTGCCTTTGCAGTTGGACTGTGAGCTTTCTTAGGGCAGGGACCATGCTATTTTTCTCTGCTTCCCCAGCATCCCCCCAGACAATTGGCTAAAAGTAATAGTAACAACCTCAGATAGGCAGATGGCACCACCCTTATCGTAGAAAGCAAAGAAGAACTAAAGAGCCTCTTGATGAAAGTGAAAGAGGAGAGTGGAAAAAGTTGGCTTAAAACTTAACATTCAGAAAACTGAGATCATGGCATCTGGCCCCATCACTTCATGGCAAATAGATGGGGAAGCAATAGAAACAGTGAGACTTTATTTTTTGGGCTCCAAAATCACTGCAGATGGTGACTGCAGCCATGAAATTAAAAGATGCTTGCTCCTTGGAAGAAAAGTTATGACCAACCTAGACAGCATATTAAAAAGCAGAGACATTACTTTGCCAACAAATGTGCATCTAGTCAAAGCTATGGTTTTTCCAGTGGTCACGTATGGATGTGAGAGTTGGACTATAAAGAAAGCTGAGTGCCGAAGAATTGATGGTTTTGAACTGTGGTGTTGGATAAGACTCTTGAGAGTCCCTTGGACTGCAAGGAGATCCAACTTGTCCATCCTACAGGAAATCAGTCCTGAATATTCATTACAAGGACTGATGTTGAAGCTGAAACTCCAATATTTTGGCCACCTGATGTGAAGAACTGACTCACTGAAAAAGACCCTGATGCTGGGAAAGATTGAAGGCAGGAGGAGAAGGGGATGACAGAGGATGAGATGGTTGGATGGCATCACCAACTCAATGGACATGAGTTTGAGTAAACTCTGGAAGTTGGTGATGGACAGGGAGGCCTGGCGTGCTGCAGTCCATGGGGTCACAAAGAGCTGGACACAACTGAGCAGCTGAACTCAACTGAACTGAACAATGACAGCATCAGCGACAGTAATAGTAGTGGACTTTTATGGAGGATTTAAAAGGTGATTTTACTGAATCCCTCAGAACAGTAAAATGAAGGAGATACTATATCTAATTGTATTTCACAGATAAGGAATTGGGGGCTTGAAAAAACTGTGTGGAAATGAGGGAGCTGAGAATTGAACCTAGGGTGCCCAGTTGCCAGCTGACTGCTCTTACCCAGTGGTTCCATTCAGTGCTTGTGAAATATTTGTTGAGTGAATAATCAAACACATCAATGAGCAAATGAGTAATGAGGGGGAAAATCACACAAATACAGAAAAATTATCCACTCCATTGACTAAAGCAAGGCATTTCCTAGAATCTAAGTAATGATCATAAACATTTTCCTCCATCATCCAACGGTGGACCCCTCACAACTCAGGAAAATTCCATGGACACGTTTATTACAGAAGCCACACCAGTGGGTGTCATTCCAGATATGTTCCTAAGGGATACAGAGAAGTATGTCTCATCCTTTTGGGTCCAGGACAATCCTCTGACGACCCTCAGGAAGACAGGAACTTTGTGCTGCAGCCAGGCTAGGAGCGATGGGTGCTTCTGGCTCATTTTCTCAGCCCCTTCCATGATCCTCCAGGGACAAATACTGATTTGAAAACTGCTACACAGTGTCAGAGAGCAGTGCAGGCAGGAGATGTCTGGAGAGCCCAGGGAAGCCAAATGGAATGCAGGAAGTGAAGAGAAGGGCAGATGGAGAGCCGCCATGGCAGAACGGGTGCCAGGCTGCAGCTGGGCTTTGCTTGTGGGGAACCACAGGTACTGACAAAATGGAGGTCACTGGCGCAGGAATGTGGGAAGAGTAACCGGTGTCTCAGTCCCAGAGACACCTAGCGTGCTGAATAAGCACTTGCCAGACAAGCTTAGCTCAGGGAGGGGCCATATTTACCTGCAGTTCAGCCGGGAGCAAACACACAGACTGCGGCCTGGTCCACTGGCCTACTGGCAGCCACCCAGTCCTGCCTGATGCTCAGAAGGAGGAAAGCAAGTCCTAGAGTGTTCTCCATCCTTCCTTCTCCCGCCTTCCCCCTCACAGGGAGAATTCTAGAAACATGGGCTCATACAGACTTTCACTCGCACATGCACACATACACACGTGCTGAGAAATTTGGTCAGGCTTCCAGCATTTCAAAGCACGAGTCAATTGGTGGATCTTGTCTCTGGAGAGAAACCAACATGTCCTGAAGGCTGCTGAACTGGGTTCCAGCCTCTAAGAGGCTGCCAATTGACTCTTCAATCTCCATTGTCAGCCTTGGCACTTTTCTGGCCTTGCACATGGTAGGAAAGTGAACCTAGATGCCAAGGGGGCCACAAAACAAAGTTGCACGGCCTAACAGAAGAAGGTAAAGAAAACACAATTCATAGGGAGGATTGAATTTCTACTTAGGAAGATTGAAATAATTTCCTAAGGTGTTTTTGGAAACACATGAAAGTGTTTTGCTTTCTGAACTTGAGAGGCAGATCCAGAGATTGTAACTAGCTCCCTGGGAGCTCAAGAATCTGCTTGTCCTTCCATAAGAGCTAGGAACCAATGGCAGTGAGATAAACAGTCTCTGCCAGAACCACAAGAAATAGGATATGGGAAGTCCCATCCAATTCAACAGAATCCACCCATCCGTCCCTCCACTCTTCTATCTATCCATCTATCCAGCCAGCCAGCCAGCCCTCCATCTACCCATCCAACTAACATTCATTCATCCAGCCAGCCAGCCTAGGGTCATTCACTCATACAGTTAACATTTTTTATCACCTGTCTCAGGTCCAGTGCAGGAGACGTGGGTTTGATCCCTGGGTCAGAAAGCTCCCCTGGGGAAGGAAATGGCAACCCACTCCATTACACTTGCCTGGGGAATCCCACAGACAGAGGAGCCTGGCGGGTACAGTCCATGGGGTCCAAAAGAGTCGAACATGATTCAGGAACTAAACAACAAAAGCAAGCCTTGGGTTTACCTTTGGCCTGGCTGGAGTGCATGTACCCTGAATGGACCGGGAGCCCCCTCTTGATTATCTATGGAAAGGCAGGAGTGCTAGTCAAAAGGACTCATCCAGTTCTAATTCAAATGCAAAACAGAAGATAAACCCTCTCAGGTGTGAAAAGTCTCTTGGCTTGAGGACAAGGCATCGGTTTGTCTGGGGCCTGGCCTAGGCCACATTCTGGGGAAAGACCTGCTGAATCAGGATAACTTGTACCACCATTGTTTAATCCCCTCTCTGAACTCCACACTTTCCATCTGAAAATCTTTCATTAACATTTCGTGATGGAAGGAGGCTGAACGATTATGTAAGAGGTTTTTTTTTTTTTGGTAACAATTTTACGGAGATATTTTGAAGGAAGCAAACATATGCCTATTAAGCAGGGGGAGAATTATCAGTGAATGTTTTTAAATGACCAATAAAAAGGAAATGATCATTGCTCATTGTTTTTTATGGATCATAATGTGGCTTTTTTTTTCTGATGGAAATATCCACCAAACTCCCCTCCTTAGACGCTGGCCGCTAATCACATAGTTAACACACAGTAATGCAGGCAAGTGGGTTCTCGCCTGTCGTAATTCATCTTCATAAACGTAATTGGCCCAATGAATGAGACCACAAAATAATTCTGCAAACAGGAGACAGATTCAATAAAAACTGATTTTACTCTTCTCTCTGCCGAACCTACAGGCTTGAGAAGGGAGTTTTTAACAGCATATCAGATTTCTCCCCAGATGACCGCTCCCACCCTCATTTGTTTATTACTGACCAATTTATTGAGGACCTTCTCTATTCACATCATTAGCTAAATACTAGGGAAAAGCACAACTTGAAACAAATTTCCCATGACAAGGAACTGGCCATCAGGCAAGGAAATATGTATGTAAGCAGCAGACAAAAGAAACAGTGACACAAGGTGCAAAGTTAAAAAATAAAATAAAATAAAAGGATGCTCCAGAAGAGATGCAGAGAGAGGGCTATGGGAGTTCAGAGGCAAAGCAGGTGTTTCCTGAGGGAAAACCAGTGAAGGTTTTGTGGAAGAAGTGGCATTTGAACTGAACTGCGAATGAAGAAACAGTGGGGTCGAATCTGGGTCCCCTGCATTGCAGGCAGATTCTCTACCGTCTGAGCCACCAGGAAACATAGCGGAGCACAGATGGGTGAAGGGTGGAGAGATGGAATGGAAAGATGGGTTAAAAGTGGTCATGAAGCGGGAGAAGCAGATTTCCAGCATTTTAACTCAAGGCTGTGCCCCTTCTGCTCTGCATGCATGATACATGCTAACTTGACACCATCAATAGAGCACGCCTACTGTGTGCCAGGCCCCATCCTAGGGCTGTGTGGGAGACCCAGATGATTCAGCTTCAAAATCTCCCTCCAGAAACTCAGAAAGGGCTTATAAATGTTGATGTGGCCAATACTGGCTGTATTTATTACTGAAAGTAGTAGGAGGTGGGGTGGGGTGGGGTCACTGCTCAAACAGGCAGTATAACTCCCAGATGAGCTCACCATCCATCCAATTCCACATCACAGCAGGCTTTGTTAGCATCAGGCTCTAGCTGTCTCAAAGGCAAAAGATTTTTGGACCATTTACTGCCAACTACTTCTCTTCTCTATCTCCATTGCCAACATTTCCCTCCTTGGAAATTCAAAAGAGCCAGGGGAAAAAAAGACAGTGAGAAAAAATTGTTCAGGGAGATAGGAGGGTGATGCAAATGGAAATCACAAGGAAGAATCCCAGGGAATGGGAATTTCAAGATGGGAGTGGTTGACAGTGTCCCATGGTAGAGAGAATTAAAAGGAGAGGTGGCAGGTGTCCATTGGATTTAGCCTGGAGAAAATGGCTGATGAGCTGGTGAGAGTCATGTCAGAAGAGTGGGGCCCAGAGGGGAGCAGAGGCCAGGGAGCAAGTAGGTGAGAGGGGAGTTGATCCGCTGGGGAAGGAGTCCCACGGTTGATACTGGGTGGGTTAGCTACACGCCCACCATCTTACCTCCAGCTTTGCTTTTTGTTCTCTAGTCTCGTCAATAGACTTAAGACCTCTTAGGAAATTACAATATTACAGGATAAGTTTTATGCCATGATAACATCATTATATTGGAAGGTCTTTGAGATGCCTTAGGAAGTGTCCTGAGTGCAGGAATGCCCAGCTTACAGTAGTGGTTCTTATCTTTTCAGGGGACTAAAGTCTTGGCTTGGTAGCCTAGATGTATCTTAGATTTCCCCTGCCTCTTCCCGCTTCCATTCCATCTCCCCCAACTTCTATTTATTCTTTCTGTCTATCATCTCATTTATCTGTTCTCCTCTGTACTCCTGTGACTTCCTTCATGGTAGTCTGCATTTTTGGTTTTAAAGCTCCACTGCTTCCTAATAAATTTTACTGGCCCACCCTTTCTATGGCCACCTGTTATTCCTCACTCCTTGACTTTTGGGTGGACCATATGACTTGTCAATTAGATGTTAGTATTTGTGAAGCAATCAGAGGCTTGAAGTTCTCTTGTGCAATGAGTTTGGTTCTTTTATACTCCAGTGATCCAGCTGAGAAGATTATGTACCAGGCAGATGCTGCCACTTATGACTGGGCCCCAGGAAAACACACAAGTGAAAAAGACCTGAGTCTATCCTGTAGGTTGGAGCTGAGCCCACCTCGATTAAACCATATTATAATCAACTTGCAGATCCAAGACTGTGAAAACAATCACTTGATATTTTAAGCCTCTGAGTTTGAGGGGGTGGTTTGTTATGCAGAATGACTCTAGCAATAACTGACTGATACAGCCTTGCTAGTTCTAGTCCTCTATTGTCATTTCCTAAGTCCAACTGCCATACAAGCTGTTAGACCACTTCAATCACTATAAGCAAGAAATGCTTCCTTATTAAAGCTTTTAGCTTTTCTTCCAGAAGGTTTATTCCTTTATGCATTTTGTTCATTCATTCAATAAATGAAGGCTTGTGCTAAGCCTTAGCAAGGGCAATGGGGGGCAAGGAAAGGTGGCTATAAATTGGAATGAGGTGCTTTCTATTAATGCTTCTTGAAGTGAGACAGAGAGACGTGAAAGCAAATAATTACATCCCAAGGTGTTAGCCACATTTCTTAAAGCAAACCAAGTGGAGATAAAACAATCATTCTTGCAAATGCCCTTGTTTATACTTAAAAGCAATTATCTGTGGGTATTTTCAAAAGTAAAATCTATAGAAATTATGAATTTGCCTTTTTTTCACATATCACATGAGCCAGTCTTACCATATGTCAATATACATTTTCCTTTAAAGTTTGTTTTGCACATCCTTCTGGAAGATGGGGAGAGAGATGTACTTGTAAGCAGACAGAAATGATTCACAGGATCATGACTGCTTTCTATCAGCTGCATCAATTATATACAGCAATGGGACTTGGTGAAATACATTTACAACTTGTTAAAAACACTCCTTGAAACAATTCAGATCTTGTTAAGTCCTGGTGTGCTCAGCTAAGCATGGGCTGGCAGTCGGCATGCCTTACTCTTCACAATCAAATCCAAGATGACCTTGGCCTGGAGGAAGGCAGGCCAGGTTAGGGTTTCCTTCTGATGTCGCTTTCTGTTGTCATGAAACAGAAAACAGGGAAGCCAGCTAAGAAATGAGCAGAGACTTCTATCAGGTTGTCAGTAAAGCATCCAGTTAGTCATCAAGCCAATTAATGCTCTGCCAAGTGATGGAGATACAGCAATGCAAGTAAAAGAATAAATACATGGCCACACCCCCAGGTAACTTATGGTCTCACACAGGTTTGAGACCCCATGGACTGTAGACCGCCAGGCTGTTCTGTCCATAGCATTCCTCCAGCCAAGAATACTGCCATTTCCTTCTTCAAGGGATCTTCCAAATCTGGGGACCAAGCCCAAGTCTCCTGCGTATCCTTGCATTTGCAGGTGCATTCTTTACCACTGAGCCACCTGTGAAACCCCCTCAAAGGAGATTACAGATAGTTAAGCATGTCATTTCCAGCTCCTCCTCCTCCTAACTATGTAATCTTTTAAAAAATTCACCTAACTTCCCAGTCCCTCAATTTATCCATCCATAAAATTTCAAAACTAATAGAATTCATAGTAAAAAACAATAAAATTACAAAAATTGCATCATGGAATTGTGAGAATTAAGTTAGTATATGTTACAGCAGATACAACCAGTTGCCTACTCAATATCCATAATTCCCCCAACCCCACTGTTTTTTTTTTAGTAAGAGAACCCTAATTTTGTTGGAATGTCATTGTATCCTGCCAAAATATTCATTTCCCAGCCTCCCTTGCAGCTATGGTGGCAGTTGCTTCAGTTCTGGCCAGTGACAAATAGAAGTCTTGGCAAGGGCAAGACCTAATAAAAGGACAGCATTTCATGGGATATACTTTTCATTCATCTTCTTGTTAGAAACATACATGTGGAACATCCAACCACTACCTTGAGACCATGAAGATGAAACCACACACTTGGGATGGTGGAACAGAAAACTGGAAGGAATTTGACTTTCAAATGATATCTTTGGACAACCGTGTCAACTCTATTCTATATATTTACTTCCAGACTCATCATGGGAGGAATAGTTCTCGCTTAAGGACCTTGCTTGCTTAAGCCACTCTTTGAGGGGGGTGGTGTCTGTTCTACACAGGTGAATAAATTCCCAACTGAAAACAAAATGCCTGGCATTCAGTAAATGCCATTAGTCTTATTAATGTTATGACCACACCGTGTGACGGTGGCGTGGTGCTGTCAGACCACTTGTCAGCTTTCCCTGGGGGTCCAGGGGTTAAGACTTCATGATCCCAATGCCGTGGGTATGGGTTTAATCCCAGGTGGGGGAACTAAAGATCCCCCATGCCATACATGCACACAGCCCCCCCCCCCCAAAAAAAATCTGGGTCACTCAGAGAACACAGGGAGCTGTCAGACCACTTAGGAGCGCCTCTAATCCAGACTGGATGTTAAAATTCTTGGAGAAGGAGACGTCCAAGCCAGACCTGAAAACTTGGGTAAGAGTGCTGTCAACTGTAAGTCTGAAAGATCTTTTCAAGTAGACCGGTCTTCTCATCCCCACTGTCCTTGCATTCAAGAAGCCTCAACTTAGGGCATCCCAACAGGCTCTCAACAGGATCCCTGCTTTCAGTCTTGCCCAGACCACCTTCCACAGCAGTTTCCAGAGAAATCTTTCTAAATGGGTTTGGTTATATCACACCCCAGATGAAAACCTCTAGAGAGCAACCACTCACCTACACAGAGCTTCTCAAAGTCTCAATCAAAGGGCACTGAAACAGGCTGTAACCTCCCTGGAGGCTTTGGCAAGACCTGAAAAGCTAGAAAATTTATTTGAACTTTTCTAATTCAATCCTTAAAATAATCATGTAGTTTTTGCATTTTCATTTTGTAATATATTCTTGTTGCCTTTAACATGAAAATGTTGCCATGCCCTCCTCCAGGGGATCTTCCCAACCCAGGGATCAAACCTGCGTCTCCTGTGTCTCCTGCATTGGCAGGCAGATTTTCTACCACTGAGCCACCTTGGAAGTCCCCTTCCTCCCTGACTGCCTGGCAAATCCCAGTGTGTACAGCTGTGTTAAAGCACCCACCATGCCATAGTTGGGACAGTGATTACAGAGTCTCCAATCTCTAATAAAATTGTGAATCTGTCAAGCACGAGGGCTGAATTTTATTCATCCTTGAAAGTTTTCCATTGACTATGTAATAAATATTCCCAAACCTAGAGGCTCACAACAATCATTTTATTTTGCTCACACTTTGGTGGGTCAAAAATTCCAGAAGGGCTCAGCTGGGAAGTGTTTGCTTGGAGTCTCTCAGGCAGTTTGCAGTCAGGTAGCAGCTAAGGCCACAGTCCTGTGAAGGCATGACTAACCTGGGAAGTCCAAGATGGTCCTGCCAATGGTGGGTGGTTTATACCGGCTGTGGGCTGGGGCCTCAGATGGTGCTGTTGACTGGAGGGTCTGTGTGTCACTCTCCAAGGTGGCTGGCTTCCCCCGGAGAGAGTATCCCAAGAGACCAGGAGGATGCTGCATGCTGCTATGTTTAGTCACTCAGTCATATCTGACTCTTTGCGACCCCATGGACTGTAGCCTGTCAGGTTCCTCTGTCCATGGGGACTCTCCAGGCAAGAATACTGGAGTGGGTTTCCATGCCCTCCTCCAGGGGATCTTGACAACCCAGGGACCGAACCTGGGTCTCCCACATTGCAGGCAGATTCTTTATCATCTGAGCCACCAGGGAAGCCCACATATGGTCTCAAAAATCATGCAACATCATCCCAACCACATCCTAGTTGTTACAAGTGAGTCATATGCCAGTAGAGATTCAAGGAGTAGGGAATTAGGCTACAGCTCTTGATGAGGCCTCATTACAGAAGCCATTGGTACAGTCATCTTTGGAAAATACAGTCTGGCATAATAAGCATCTCAGCATTGAGCCCAATTTATGGTGAATGAATGAATGAATGGAATAGGGATCTAAGTGTCCTGAGAACTGCCGCCATTCCCAGGGCAAGATTCTGATATGGAAGAGAAGTGAAATCTCTCTCTACTTTCCTGTTCAAAACCTTCGTTTGTGTAGGACACCCTCTGCCTCCCCCTACCTGAGGATGAGCACTGAGGCCAGGAGATGTAGAGAGAGCAACAGAGGGAGGGAGAGAGAGACAGAGTTGCGGGGAGCAGAAAAGAAGGGAAAGGAAGGAAGAGGATGTAAGATTTCCAGCTCTTGGGAAGGTGAGAAATAAATCCCCCTCCCTTGATATTTCCTGCTCCAACCAGCTTCTGTTTTTCCAGCTTTCCCCAAATAAGAAATGGAACAACTGGGATGCACTTTGAACCCAGACCATGGGCTTCCTTGGTGGCTCAGACAGTAAAGCGTCTGTCTGCAATGTGGGAGACCTGGGTTCGATCCCTGGGTTGGGAATATCCCCTGAAGAAGGAAATGACAACCCACTCTAGTACTCTTGCCTGGAAAATCCCATGGACGGAGGAGCCTGGTAGGCTAGAGTCCAGTCCATGGGGTTGCAAAGAGTTGGACATGACTGAGCGACTTCACTTCACTTGGAACCTAGATCAATGACTGAAAAGAACTTGACTATAAATCAAGCTTGATAGCCCACGTGTCCCCCTAGGAATTGTTTCTGCCCTCCTGGCTCCGGGCCTCAGCTTCCCTGTCTTCCAGTTAGAACAAAGAGGGCTTTCCGCCAGCTTATCTCCTAGGAACCCTCCTGCTTAAGCTCTATGATTCCACACCAGCCACCCCCAACCGTCCTAGCAGGGCATCAGCCTCCCAGGGAGAGGCAGCCTGTCATTCAGAGAACTCTCCTTCTCCAAAATCTAATATCCCCTCATCTCCCATTACGAGTTCAGTTATGGGAGCCTTCATAGCAGCATAGCAGGTGTCATTAAATAGACATTAAGACCCAACAGGGCATGTTTTACAGGACCATTACCATATGCCTGATGTTTGCTGTGACAAATGGAGATCCAGCCAACCACGCCATGTGATAATGGGCGGGAAACACCCCCTGGGGTGAGCTAATGTGACTAGGAGATGAGGCACTATTGTTTAATGCCATACATCCCCTCGGAAACAGGCTGCTTCCTCATGGCTGCTCTGTCTGAAAGTCAGGCTTCATCTTCATCTTCCTGGGTCCATCAGGCACTCAGGCCAGGAGAGGTGGGCGCCACCGTCAG
Source organism: Capra hircus (assembly GCF_001704415.2). Taxonomy (NCBI): domain Eukaryota; kingdom Metazoa; phylum Chordata; class Mammalia; order Artiodactyla; family Bovidae; genus Capra; species Capra hircus. The sequence continues at coordinate 25,445,753 of NC_030826.1, read as the reverse complement.
GCCATCGTGGCCAGCCCAAGCATGTTCCAAGGAGGTTTGCCTCCTAATTTAAAAACAGTGGATTGCCCTGGTGATTCAGTGGTTAAGAATCTGCCTGCCAATGCAGAGGACTTGGTTTGACTCCTGGTCCAGGAAGATCGCACATGCCACGGGGCAACTAAGTTCATGCGCCACAACCACTGGAGCCACGCCTGAAGCCTGTGCTCTGAAACGAGAGAAGTCAACACGATGAGAAGCCTGTGCACTGCAACTAGAGAGTAGTCCCTGCTCGCTGCAACTGGAGGAAGCCTGCATCCAGCAATGAAGGCTCGGTGCAGCCAAAAAGAAACAGAACAGAACAAAACCCTACACTTAAAACACAAAGCAAAGACAAAGGGCTCTGCTGTCTCTCTTTCCTCCAAGCCGACTGGTCCTTGGAAACCAGAGGCTCAAAGGTAACAGTGAGATGAGCTCATTTATCTGTGTTCATCTGAGTAGGAAGTCAAACTTGTCCAGGCGTGGAGAACTCACCTTTATTTAAACGTCACCTCATTACAGGTCACTAGGCATTGCTGACATGCTCTCTTAGCTGGAGCCTCTGTGACCCAGAGGCAGCACAGTGTGGGGAGTGAGCCTGAGCTTCAGGTTCTGACTTCCTTGGGCATGAACCCAGCTCTGCTGGTTGGTCTCTCACAGACTCTCCTTTCCCATCTCCTGGGCAGAAAGGCAATGAGAATAACTCTGGAAGACTCAGCTGAAGTATTCAGCAAGCTTAGTTTTCCTAACCCTCCATTGCTTTTCACTCTGGGTCTCCCACCCTCAGTCTTTTGGAGAATTCAGAGGCTGGGATCCTGGAGTCTAAGACCTGCTTGTGTCTGCTGCTCCCTGGGGACTGGGGATACCCAAAGACTGACACTCTCAGTCGACGACTCTGAGAACCTCATTCCCCACACTGTGCAGACTCTCGACGGTCTGTCTCCTCTGGACCACATCTCAGTGACACAGCTTTGCTGGGGACAGTCCTCAAACCTACCAGACCACTGGCTGATCAGACCTCTCACTCTGCCACTGACATGTCCACCTCCCAGCCACAGCCTGGCGATGTTCTCAGAGATGACCTTCCTGACCCCAAAGCCCTTGACACTTTGATAGGTACTGTTTGATATCTCCATGCCCACAGTGTGTCTAGCCCCTTCCTTGGCACTTCCTTGGCCCCCTGCCCTCCTGCCTGCTCTACTGTCTTCTCCCCTCATCTATCCTCACTCCACTACCACCCCTACTCTAGCCCTCAGCCTGGTGGCCTCCTCCCGGCAGTCATCATGATTCCCTCCATCCCGAAGGGATCCTTTATGAGCCACCTGCCACACCATCCTGCAGAATCTCTGCCCTCACTGCCAACACTCCCTCTCACCGCATTTCCTCAATTCCTTGAAACCTTAGTTCCAACCCCACCACTGCTCTAAGATGACTGTCCCCATCTTGTGTTCCAACGTCTCCTAGCAAGTCTAAGTATCTTTCTTCCACTCTCATGCACCCTCATGCCTGGACAACATCTGAGAGCAGCAGTCACCTCTGTTGCTTTTGAATTCTGGGTCACTGATGACTGGTCCCCTTCCTAGCTCTCTTCATGGGTTGCCTGTTTTCTCCACCAGCTCCCTTTTCTCCCCAGGCACCCTATGCCTAGTCACTCACCAAACTGCTATTTCAGAGCTTTTTGCTCCTTTCTCTAAACTCTTTCTTTTTCTCCACTGCCTCCATTCCAAGGCCTCACCATCATCCTAGGCTGCTGACTTCTCCACTTTCATGCCATCCTTGACTTCATTTTCTAAGTCCAGTCTCACATTCCAGTGGTCTGGGGGACCAGGTGTCCCCCAGGATGTCCCTCTGGATGTCCCACACTGACGTCATCTCATTTCTTCTCCAAATCTGTTCCTTCTCCTGGACCTCATTTGGACAGATGATGCCTCCTGTCCCATCAACAGGGAGATGCCAAGATGGCTTCTTTTCTTCCCCATCTCGTCTTTCTCCCCCCTTATTCTTCCACTGATACCTCTATTATAAAAGTCTCTCTCCGCAGGGCCCCATGCTGAGTGTCTCCATGTGGTGATGATGGTACAGGGGAACCAGTTCCTTCCAGGAGGATGGACTCAGGTGCTCTGAGTTGCCTTCAGGCAGGTGAGGTGACTCTGAACTCAGGGGAGTTCATGTGCCTCCTCTGGGGTCCTGGAACCACTCACAGGATTGGGAGGAGCTGGCCTGGGGCAGAAGTGAGTATGTAGAAGGCCAGGCCAAGGCAAAGATGAAAAAAAAACACAGTTCTAACCTCAGACACTCAGCCTGATACAACAGACCACAAACAGAATGAAATAACCAGGGTCCACAGCACTGAATACATCAGGAGGAATTCTGCCACTTCCGCAGGACAGAGTGTAGCTGTACCATTCCTGCAATTTCTTCCACAGATACTCACCAAGTCCTGAGCACACATCAAGTCCCCCTGCCTCCGAGGGTCATCTAAGATTCACTATCTCCAGGGCTTGGTGCTTTAACATCTATATTCCCTTTTGATGACGTAAGCATCAGATCTGTAGCAGGTTGAATAGTGACCCTAACAAGATGTGTCTGTGTCCTAACCTCCAGAACCTGCGACTGTAACCTTGCGTGCGTGCGTGCTCAGTTGTTCTGGTCATGTCTGACTGTTTGCCACCCCATGGACTGTAGCCCGCCAGACTCCTCTGTCCTTGGGATTCTCTAGGCAAGAATACTGGAGTGCCCTCCTCAAAGGAATCAAACCCTAGTCTCCTGCATTGAAGGTGGATTCTTAACTGCTGAGCCGTCGGGGAAACCCCGAATGTAAACTTACTGGAGGGGAAGAGGGGTTTTGGCAGATGTAATTAAATTAAGGATCTCAACACGAGATCATCCTGGATTATCCCTAAATCCAGTGGTAAGTGTTCTTGTAAGAGACAGAGGAGGAGACACAGATACACAGAGGGTGAGTTCATGGAAAACAACAGCAGACTTTGGAGTGATGCAGCCCCAAGCCAAGAACACCTAGAGACGCCTGAAGCTGAAAGAGACAAATAGGTATGCTAAAATAACCGTTTCCGGGGCTTCCCTGGTGGCTCAGTGGACAAGAACTTGTCTGCTAATGCAGGAGGAATGGGTCTGACCCCTGATGCCGGAAGATCCCACATTCCCTGAAGAAACCAAGCCTGTGTGCCACAGCTACTGAGCCGGTGCTCTAGAGCCCGGGAGCTGAAACTGTTGGGCCCACGTGCTGAAGCCTGTGTGCCTAGGGTCTGCAGCTAGAGAAGCCACTGCAGTGAGAAGCCTGTCCTCTGTAACTAGGGAGCAGCCCCTGCTTACTGCAAGTAGAGAAACGCCCAGGCAGCAGCAAAGACCCAGCACAGCCACAGATAAACAAATAAATAAAAATTTAAACAACTTTCAGAGTTGTTTTGAAAGTGAAAGGAGTGGGCGAGGGGACCTATGAAAAGTACTCAGAGCCCCGCCTAGAACACAGGGAGCATCGGGAAATTCCTGTTAAAACTCTGCAGACCATTTAGTTGCCCGTTTCCCTAATCACAGACTCTGTCTCCATTCCTGCCCCCAGGCCAGGGCTCCCCAAGTGCGGGACTACGGACACTGGGGAATCCATGAACGTTGTGAGCGCTGTCCTTTGCACTGCAGGGTATGAGCAGCTTCCCTGGCCTTGTCCCACTGGAGTGCCATAGCATCCCCTTAAAAACAAAAATTGTCTCCTTCTTGCCAGGTCTGGGAGACAAAATCACCTTTGGTTGAGAACAGCTGCCTTTCCAACTTGTGTCTCTTGAGGAGTGCCCAATGCCTGCAGCTGGGTTTTGGATACTGGTCTGGTCTTGAGGCCTGAGATTGCTGCGGGGCTGTCAGGCAGGTGACCCTCAGCGAAGGGCTCCAAGACTCCCAGTCCCCAGAGAAAGAGAGGCAGTACATTAAACAAATGGACCTTTGGTGTTGGCGAGCCCACCCTGGAACTCTGGCTCTATCATTGAACTCTTCTGAGCTTCTATTTCCACACCTATAAAATGGGGATAATAATAATATCAGCCTCACGTAGTGATTATAGGCATGGAATGAAATACTTGATATAAAAAGATTAGTAGAATGCTGGGCACAGAGTCAGCATTTGGTCAATTTCAGTTATTACTATTTGCACTATTATTATTATTATCCCAGTCTGGGAGCTGACCCACAAAGGGATACGAGAGGAAAACATCTATGCCTAATGTCTGCAAAGGCCCCTGATCAGATCGGAGCATCTGGGGGCCTCTGTCAAATAAAACATATGAGCTCAGGATGAAGGGGGAAGCCGGTGTGTAACGTAATTTAAAGCAACGTCTTTCCAGGGCAGAAGGAAACTGTGAGAGATTTACATTGATGTGACAAAGGTTCCCAAAAGCAGCAGTTCTCCCACGGCCTGAAATGATGATATTTGCTGCTGGCAGACGTAGCTGAATTGGAAAAAGAGAGACTGCACCCGCCGATTGTCGCTTCATTTTATTCTCCCGTGGCTGTCATCCAAAGGGCTGGAGTGGGAGCCCCTCCATGGGGGTGGCTCCCAGGATCTTTCCCCTTATAAATTGTGATTTATAAGAAATATATATATTTGGTCATTTTGATGACCGAAGTGCATTTCTCATATGTATTCAGTCTTCATCCACATTTCCTGGCTTAGAGCCCCAGAACTCTGCTTAGAGTTTCCTAAGTGAGGCGAGTGATCAAGGTTTCTTTTGTTATGTTAATGGAGTGGCTTTTGGGACTCACCTAAAGATGCAGGCTGGTTGCCAAGGCAACCAACCGTCTATGTAGAGTCTCACCTGCTGACCTCCCGGGAGGGGAGAGAGGGTGGAGGTTGAATCAATCACCAATGGCCAATGATTTAATCAATCGTGCCTCTGTAAAAACCCAAAAGGAAAAATTCTGGAGCTTCTAGGTTGGTGGACATTGTAGCGTCCTGGAGAGAGCAACACCCAGAGAGGGCCTGAAAGCTCCACATCCTTTCCCACACATTTCCCAGTCCTCTCTTCTGTCTGGTGTTCCTGAGTTATAGTGTTTTATCATAAGCTGGTGCTCTAGTAAGTAAAATGTTTCTTTGAGTTCTGTGAGCTGCTCTAGCAAATCAATCAAACCCGAGGTTAGTAGGTCATGGGAATCTTGGATTTATAGCCAGTTAGTCAGAAGCACAGATAACAGTCTGGACTTGCATGTCTGAAGCTGGCGGAGGGGTGAGGATGGGGACTGGCAGTCCTACAGAAATAAGCTCTTACCATGCTGAGCCCTTAACCTATGGGATGTGATTCGACCTCCAGGTCCATAGTGTGTGAATTGAGTTGAATTCTCAGACACCAGTAGGGTCTTGTTGATGTGGAAGAGCCACCTGCCACATTGGAAATTGGATCTCAGAAAACCAAAGGACCTCCTCTTCTATATAAAAGTCTAACGAAGATGTAGAGAAAAGGGTCGGGCCTTGGACTCAAGAGGTCTGAGTTTGAGCTCATCACAGGCTAATCCCTCAACTCTGCCCCCAAAGTGCCTTCACCCCAGACTGAATACCAACCCCTCTCCCACGCTGAGCCTAGATGTGATCCCAATGGTCTCCCAACCTAATCCAGCCCATAAATGTACATTTCTTGATTTAAATAGGAAACCTGGCAGAGAAAGTGAATGCTGTGGATTGGGCCCCTGCAGTTCAGGAGTTCAGTTTCCAAAGTCATGTGCTGGTGGGTCAGCTTATCAAGAGCATCGGGATCACAGTAGAAAGACCACCTCCTTGGGTTTGAGTTCAAGCTTTGTCACCAGCTAGGTAAAGTTCTAGGAGGCAATTTTCCGGTCTCCATTTCCTTTTATCGTCACAAAGGGATATTGAAGGGGCTCTGCATCCTAGTGCCTGGGTGTCTTTTGTGGAACAGAGGGCTTTGTACTTTCTTTGTCCCAGATTCAGGAATTTTCCAAAACTGATCTTCACACTCCTCCCCAGCCAGAAAGGGCTTCCCAGGTGGCGCTAGTGATAAAGAACCTGTCTGCCAATGCAGAGATGTAAGAGGCGCAGGTTCGATCCCTGGGTCTGGAAGATCCCCTAGGGAAGGAAATCACAACCCACTCCAGCATTCTTGCCTGGAGAATCCCATGGACAGAGGAACCAGGTGGGCTACAGTCCATGGGATCGCAAAGAGCTGGACGTGACTGAAGTGACTGAGCACTGTCCGGAAAGACTGGCCAGTCCTTCTCCTACCAGGGCAAGCAGGCACAGTGGGCCTTCCACCAACCCTGGACCTGCTGACAATATGTTTAAACAAGGCTCCTACAAGCCCTGGCCTTGCTGCCAGCAGCCGACCTAGTTTCATTTTGGCTCCCGTAGTAGAAAGCCTTATCCCAGCTCGCCCTGTGTAGTCTGACAAATGTGTCTCTTTATTAGGGTGAAGCCGGCCCTTGGAGGCAGAGGAGCAGGTCATGTGCTGGCAAGGTTGCCATGGAAATTATTCACTTTTATTGAATTATTCATTTGTACAGTCCACCTCGAACGTCCACCCGGGATCACAGATCACAGACAGACAGACACTTGGACAGAGAGATGGGTCCCCTCGAGCCCCTCCAGGTATTGCACAGACCGAGATCCACCTGATGACAGGACAAAGCAGAGAACTGGGGCCTGAGACCCTGGTTCCCCTCCCTGCACTCAGTTCCAGGGGACAGCCATCCCCCAGTGACTTCCTGTGCAGATTCTCCCTCCAGACTACCAGGATTTGGGTTCTTTTTCTCTTGCTTTCCCAGTTTTTGCAACTTAAAGAAATGGGAATAAAAATATGCCTACCTCCCAGGGTTGTTATTACATTTTAGACTTATATATAAAACACTAAGTATAACTTTAGCTTTTATTATTTTCTTGCAAATGGCATGATTATGGGCCTCAGTTTTCCCATCTGTAAAATGAAGACAGATTGAATAATCTCTAAGGAGGCTTCCCTCTCTGATATTCCCTGAAATTGACAATGGAACCAAACAGTGATTTCTTGCCTGAATTGATAAGACTCTCAGGGACACAAAATCCATTTCCCTCAGTAGACTTTGTCCTCTTCTCAGCAGTAGCCACAGGTCAAAGTTGTAAAGCGAGAGTGTGCTGAAGACCCAGATGAGCCCAGTTCCAATGTCAAAGGCAGGGGGAGGGGGACTTCCCTGGTGGTCCAGTGGCTAAGACTCTGCACTCCCAATGCAGAGGGCCTGGGTTCAATCCCTGGTCAAGAAACTAGATCCCATGTGCTGCAACTAAGACCCGGTGCAGCCAAATAAATAAAGCTTTAAAAAAAAAAAAAAAAAAAGGCAGGGAAATGACTGTTCTGCGTTCTTTTGACTCTTCTAGGGTAAGAAGTGTTCTCTCTGAGAGGCTGTTGTACCATCACCAGCTTAATGAACCAGGTCATTTTTACTAACATCAACCACCACCTTCTGCAACCTGCAGAGATCATCTGGGTTCCCCAGTAATGCCTTCAAATAACTGATTCTTGGTAAAATGGAAAAAAAAATCAACAATAGGATATGTTTTTTGGTATTTTAACCTGAGACCTTTTTTTTTTTAAGTAGCCACCGCAACGGATGTGTAAAGATGTAAATTGAGGGATGTTATCACAGAAGTATTGGAAATCACCTAAATGCCGATCAATAAGGGGGTGGCTACACATGCTGCTAGTTTCTCTCCAATAATTTACCCTCTGGACATTCCAAAGAATGAGTTATATACTTATCGACAAGCCGTGATGCATAAGACACAGGACTGAGTTTGAAAAGACGCAAAACAGCAAGTGCAAAAATAATCCCATTTAAAGAAAACCTATAAACATAAATATATATCCCAGACATCTAGGGCCAGCCTACAGCTTCATATCTAGAGAAGGTTGGCTGGAACACCCAGCCGCAGAGTGGAGAAGCCCTGATGCCAGTATGTCTGTGAATTCGTGAAGGATGTGTGTTCATATGGTCACACAGGGATTCTCTAACACTCCCTCCCCACTCCTACCTCATTCTTCTGCTGAATTAGCTCAAGGCTGGGATTGCCTTACTGTCCTATGTCCCAGTTTTGGTTCCAAAGCATGAGAACTCAGATGTGGATTCAACCCCCTCCTGAATGTCCCCCATCCCCTCCAATCAATCTCATGAGAACCACGTATGTAGCTAAGACTCATAAGCAACAGAAATTCAGTTATAAGGTGTCCCTGTTTTTCAAAAGCACCTTGGCTACTCCCAGACTCAGGGCTTCAGCCTCCTGCTGGGTTGGGCTTTGCTCCTTTATTTTTCTATTTTCAGCTCCATCGCTCTCTCTAGCTCTTGATGGGTCCTGGGAGCGCCAAGCTCTCCTCACTTTAGGAAGCAGAGCAGTTCGGTCTTTACTGCCCCCACCCTCAAATTCATATCTAGGCCACCCTTGCACGTATCCAAACCCATTAAGAGGCAACTCAGAATGAGCCTTTCACTAAACAAAACCCACTGCCTTTAAAAAGCAGTTGGGGCTGTAGATAGCAAAGTTTCACACACACACAAACACACACACACACGAATAAAGAAAGATTAGCCTGGAACCATATCCGCCCAAGTGTTAACTGTGGTCATTTGCGGGTAACTTTTATTGGCCTGTTTTTCTATACATATTTTTATATTATTTTAACTTCCTAAAATGAGCATATATGAGTTTCATAGTCTGAGCAGGGAACAGGAAATGCAATTTTCCTTCAGGGGTAAACCATGTCCTCTGACACAGAAGGTCTGTCCCCCAGCCCCCCACACATTCATTTAGCATCTCACCTCCCAAATCCCTGGGCTAATTATCCAGCCACTACTTAGACCTCATCCCTGACTCCTGATCAGGTTCTTCTCAGCCCTCTCTGACCTGTCTCGGCCTGTGGCCTATGGCCAAAGCCAATCCCAGACCTGCCAGGAGGCCAGGAGTTCTGTCAATACTGACCCCCATCCCAGAAGCTTTCTAGGAACCCCCAGCACAGAAGCATTCCAAGAACAACCAAGGGCCCCAGTGCACCAGTGAGAGCACCGCAGAAGCTCTTGAACTGAGCTGCGCACAGAACAGCTGAATTTCCCAGGAGCAGGGCTCATTGTGGGACGTCTCGGGAGCAGAGCCCCAACCCCTGGCAAAGCAGTAAGGATCTGGAGGGATGCCCCAGCAAGAAAGGGAGAGGGGGATTCCGGAGATCTGGAGACCACACTGGGTCTGTGATATGATGATACATGTGGAATTCCTGCTGTTACTAGGGTCTTATGGAACAGGGGTCCCCAATCCCCAGGTCGGGGACTGGTCTGTGGACAGTTATAAACCAGGTCACACAGCAGGAGGTAAGTGACTGGCAAGCAAAAGAAGCTTCATCTGTATTTATAGCCACTCTCTATCTCTTGCATCACCTGTCATATCAGCCGTGACATTAGATTCTCCTAAGAGCTTGAACCCTACTGTGAATTGTGCGTGTGAGGGATCTAGGTTACACGCTCCTTAGGAGAATCTAATGCCTGATGATCTGATTCTGCATTATGGTGAGTTGTTTAATTATTTCATTATACATCACAATGTAATAATAATAATAGAAATAAAGTGCACAATAAATGTAATGTGCTTTGTTGTTCAGTCCGTTGGTCATGCCTGACTCTTTGCAACCCTACGGACTGCAGCATGCCAGGCTTCCTTGTCCTTCACCATCTCCCAGAGTTTGCTCAAACTCATGTCCCATTGAGTCGGTGATGCCATCTAGCCGTCTCAGCCTCTGTCACCCCCTTCTCCTCCTCCTCCTCCTCAAAACATCCTCTCCCCAGGTCCATGGAAAAGTTGTCTTCCACAAAACCAGTCCCTGATGCCAAAAAGTCAGGAACCGCTGTATAGATAAAATGTCACAACTGCTCTCTAGCTGAAGCCACAGGAAGTTGGGAAAGTTGCCAAGATACTCATAAAAGAAAAAGTCAACCTGCGGTCAAGAAGGCAAGATGTAGGTTTAATGATTAGATGTGAAGTTTGAGATCTATAGGAGATTTCACACTCCTCTTGGCCCCATCCCTAACCCGGCCGAAGATCCATCAGAGACTAGGTGAGTCACGTAAGAAAAACAGGACTTAAAATTCATCCCCCATGGTGCCCGGCCCTGAGCCATCAGCAGTGGGCACTTGATACCCTTTTGTTGAACCAAGCTCTTATAGAATGACCCCACCCTCTTTTTAAAATCACTGTTTATCCTGACCCTTCTATGGATCAGGCACTAGGCTATGTGCTTTATCCATGTCATAGCCCAGTAAAACACCACACAGGGCAAGTGTTATTGCCCCCCCTTTTTTTAAATAGTGGAGGAAACTGCATCCCATGGAGATTATTAACATAAGTAACCAGCCGAAGGTCTCATAGCCCATTGGTCAGCTATTGTGGTGATCATGCTATGAAGCAAATAAACCAAAAACTCAATCAACAAGCATTTCTTCTCTGACAGCTGCGGCTCTGCTGGGCTTGGCTCCAGGTTGTGGGTTGGTCTTTCAGAATCTCCTCATTCTCCCAGGATCTGTGGTCACCCACAATATACACCCCTCATGGCAATGGTAGCAGAGCAACATGCCAAGACAAGACATGCAAAGACAGAACAACCTGTTGGCAAAACAGAGCATCGTGGCCAAGGCGCACATCATGGGAGAAAAGGAGATCTATTCCACCTCTTCTACTGGGAGCTTGCTCGAGGTTTCATTGTGAAGGGCATGGATGCATAGTTTTAGTGGCAGGAACAGAGGTATTGAAACAATAATAGAATGAAGCAGACATAGAGAGCAGTCTTGTGGATATAGCAGTGGGGGAGGGGGGGTGAACTGTTAATTGCTCAGTTGCGTCAGACTCTTTGTGAACCCATACTGTAGCTCACCAGGCTTCTCTGCCCATGGGATTTTCCAGGTAAGAATACTGGAGTGGGTAGCCAGTTCCTTTTCCAGCAGATCTTCCCGACCCAGGAATCAAACCCGGGTCTCCTGCATTGCGGGCAGATTCTCTACTGTCTGAGCCACAAATTGAAAGAGTAGCACTGAAACATACACTACCATATATAAAATAGATAGCTAATGGGAAGTTGCTGTAAGACACAGGGAGCTCTGTGACAACCTAGAGGGGTAGGATGGGGTGGGGAATGAGAGGGAGGTTTACGAAGGAGGGGACATATACATATACTTAAGGCTGATTCACACTGTTGTATGGCAGAAACCAACAAAACATTGTCAAGTAATTATCCTCCATTTAAAAATAAATTTTAAAAAATCTACCTACAGGATTAGTTCAGAGGTTTAACCAGGATCAAACCCAGATCCTTCTGATGCAAAAACCCATTGTCCCCCCTCTTCTGTCCTTGGTCCCCTCCATGGATGTGTGGTATGGAGGCTGAAGCATGAAGGAGTGAGCAGCCTCCAGGAAGAACGTGGGCAGGGTGCCTGGTTCATCTCGCTGTGCAATTGGTTGCCATGGGTGAAGAGGGCAGTAGACCGTGGACTTGATCTGGCGGGGATCCAGGGAGTGGGAACCGATGTTTCCCAGCCAGAGTCAGGTTCAGCAGCAGCACTTGCTCCCTGCCCGCCATGGAGCCACTGAAACTGATCGTCACTCAGCACCAGCCTCTGGGTAGGAGTGTGTCCCCACATCTAAGTCAGTGCTCCTTCTATATTTGAAGGCAACATCCCTCATAATATTTCATGCAATATTCCAATATCTGGAACATTACCGGGGGAACAATACCACCCCAGAACTCCTGAGCCAAAATCTGCATATAACAAGATCCCCGGGTGATTTGTGTGCACGTTACAGCTTGAGAAGCACCCATGTAGCAGAGCCCAGACCTGCTCTTATCTGCTCAGGTCCTTGTGCCTGTTTTCACACTCACTGGCTCCTCCAGTGCCTGCATCCCATCAGCCCACACCTGTCTCTGCTGGAGGGCTGCCCTCGGGGATGCTCCAGGCCCCTTTGCCTGCAGCCCAGAGAGCCAAAAGGGCCTGGAAATTTACATCCTCCCTGGAGCAGCCCCTTAACCTAAAGGTTCTGGAACTTTTACAGTTCATGGAGCCCTTGATGTCTCAGTAATTTTTTTTTTTACAGCACTTACTCCAAGGCCAAAAGATCGACCTAACAGTTCTGTGAGATCCAGACAACAAGTATTTATATCCTAACGGTTTAGCAGCTGTTTAAAGATACAGTGTAAAATGGATAGCTGGTGAGAAGTTGCTGTGTAGCAGAGGGAGCCCGGTCTGGCACTCTGTGATGACCTCGAGGGGCGGGATGGGGGAGGGGAGGGAGGCTCCAGAGGAAGGAGGTTCGCGTATAATTATGGCTGATTCGTGTATGGCAGAAACCAACACAACACTACAAAAACTAAACAACAACAACAAAATTCAATGTATACAAGTTCAAATAAAAAAATAATATTTTTGTTTCACTCATCAGTAACCACCATTTCATATCAAAGTGACATTCATGCTTGTTGGGTGCTGCACGACTTTTCAATTGTTAGAATCAGATTGGACATGATCCTCCTTTCCTTTCCCACATTAATTTTCCCACGGTACTTGCTTCTTATCGCAGCTGCCACAGATTCACCTAAGAGCCAGTTTCACAAAGATATGACATCATCCGAAAGATTGTAGGGCAATCTAACATTGAAATCGTGAACTAAGTCAAGTGTGGTGTCTAACAGCTATAGCTCTGTTGTCTTCAAAATTAAAATATCCCAAGATACCCTGGGTTCCTTGGCACAGTTCGGGCACCATGGCCTAACCTTTGATGGTGGGTGTTGGGGTATAAATACCCCAGCTCCCTCACCTTGATTTTGAGGTGTGACCTGCAGTCAGCTGCTGGACTGAGCTGACTCACCCTCTGCAGGACTTGGTCTTCTTCCCTTTCTTTCTCTTCCTTTCCTGATCTCCCTTCTGCATGTCACTGTTTTTCTCCTGGGAGAACTTCCTAAGAACAACTCTTTCACATGAATCTTCACCTTTAGACCTGCCTCTGTAGAACCCAGGCTAAGCAAAACGGTGACCATGAAGAAGCAAGTTGGGGCGTTGTTGCTGTTTAGTTGCTAAGTCGTGTTGGACTCTGTGACCTCACGGACTATAGCCCTCCAGGCTCCTCTGTCCATGGGATTTCCCAGGCAAGAATACTGGAGAGGTTTGCCATTTTCTTCTCCAGGGCATCTGGCAAGAGGGTGGCAATTAGGAAGAGGAGACTGAGGGTACCTCACCTTGCTCAGTGAAGTGAGATGGGGAGGTCAAGTCAAAGGAAGCTAATGTGGCGAAATGAGCAGCCTTGGTCACTGACCAGATAGGAATGGTGAGAAGATCTTGACCACTCTGGGTTCGCCCTCACATGCCATTAACAGTCATCTGGAGATTGAAGGTTATGGTGGGTTGGGGGCGATGCCAGAGAGTGTATTTTTCCCCACGTTTAGTTCCAACCCTGAAATCCCAATTCTGAAAAAAAAAAAAAAGGAGAAAGTGGAACAGGCAAACTTCTCCACCCTCTTTCTAAAAAGGCTCTGTTTAAATGTGCACGTGATGTGCCGTTCCCGGCTTCATTAACCCCTAATAATTATACTAATTACCGCACACTCTCTGTGTAAAGATGTGTTCAGAAGCCCCAGCTCGTGCTTGGCTTCAGACGCAGACAATGTGTTCCTCTGGTGCAGACTGTTGCTGGTACACCCTGAACTGCTGTCAGCAAGCAGAGCTGCACCTGTTGAATGTCATTGCTGGGGGCGGGGGAGAAGGCGACGCTCTTTGTTTGAACTGCTGGCAAGCGATCACAGCAGCAGAGCTCCATGTAACTGAGCCCAGACACCCAAGACCGGGTTCCTCAAAGCTTTTGTTCTCTTAGGTGGCCAGCAAGGGAGTAGGATGGTCGCCTGCCGATGGCCCATTCAGAGACTGGAGCTGTGCTAGCTACCCTGCCACCTGACAACTTGTTTATTTCCAATGATCTTGAGATGTGGTCTCTGTGGGCCCCATTTTACAGGCAAGAAATCAGAGGCTCAGTTACATCTTTTTATTCATTCTACACATATATCCCCTGATGGCACTGACCTCTCTGTATCATCTCTTAGTCACCGTTATAAATTCAGAACCAAACACAGAACACAGCTCCCTTAATTCTGGAAGGAAAATGCCAGAGATGGCTCCTCTGCAAAGGGGCCAATAGCCCCAGATGGAAAGGGGAAAGGGGTGCCCTCCTGGCAGATGGGGGATCCAGAGGAAGATAAAGCAGACACAAGCTGTGATTCATGGGTAGGGCCAGGCCAGCGATTGGGCTGGAACTGGATCCCCAGATGTGACTAAAGAAGTGTGCTCCTGTACTTAGATGTTAGGGGACAAACTGAGCTGCATGGTGTGAGCTTTCTGATTCTTCCCTATATCTGGGCCAAGCCAATTTAAACAGAGCCTTGCTCCTGCCAGTCACCTCAGCTGGGGAGTCCCAGAAAGGACAGGGAATCCTAATGAGCTGGTTGAAAGTGCCTGCATCTGGGTTTGGCAGGAATGCCCTGGTCCTGAAGACAGCTGTCTGAACCCCGGAACACCTTCCAGGGTGAGGGTGAGGAAATGTTCCCGGCTGAGTCAACCAAGGGCAGGCAAAGGCAGGGTGCTTTTGTCAACTGGAGAAAAAGGATAGATTAGAAAAAGCTGCCCTGGGGCCTCCCTGGTAGCTTAGTGGTAAAGTGTTCGCCTGGCAATGCAGGAGACAAGGGTTCAATCCCTGATCCGGTAGATCCCAGATGCTGTGGAGCAACTAAGCCCATGCACAACTACTAAGCCTGCGCTCTAGAGCCCAGGAGCCACACTGAAGATGATGGATGCGTGCTAGAGCCCAGGCTTTGCAACAAGAGAAGCCACTGCAATGAGAAGCCTGAGCATCACAATCCGAGAGTAGCCCCCGCTTGCCGTCTCTAGAGAAAAGCCCACACAGTAACCAAGACCCGGCACGGCCAGAAATAAATAAATAAAATTATTCATTAAAAAAAGAAAAAGCTGCCCCTGTGGGCGGACACGGCCTCTTAAGGGCAATATTTGCCAAGGTGCTTGAAGACAAAGCGCAGGCAGCCCTTCTTCCCACAGACACGCAGCTCAGCTGTTGGGCAGAGTGCCTGCCTGACCACAGCTTCCTCTGGCCCTCGGCAGGGCACCTCTAAGACACTGACAGGAGGACTTCTGGGGGCAGAGTTGTCTCTGCCCTCAAGGCACTGGCAACCTATGGACTGAGGTGGAAACAAAAAAGTGGCTCTGAGTGTAGCGATGAGAGACAGCATCTCAGAAAAGGAGCTGAGCTAAGTCTTGGCAGATGAGGAAGAGTCTGGCAAGGCTATGGCAAAAGAGCACTCCTGGCCAACGCAACTGCTCGAGCCAAGGCTCAGAGGTGGGCAAGTGTGTGGCAGGTTGGGCAATTTGGATCAGCATGTGACAGGCTCTGGGAAGCGTGGGTGGGAAACTCTTTTCAGCTCTTTAGTATGTTGCCCTGATTCCATATTTTGGAGGTATTTCCTGGTGGCTCAGCCAGTAAAGAATCTGCCTGCAATGCAGGAGACCTGGGGTTCAATTCCTGTGTCAGGAAGATGCCCTGCAGAAGGAAATGGCAACCCTCTCCAGTATTCTTGCCTGAGAAATCCCATGGATAAAGGAGCCTGGTGGGCTACAGTCCATGGGGTCCAAAGAGTTGGACACGACCAAGCACCTAACACACATATTTTGGTTTATCTCCCTCATTTGAATTAAAGCCTCCAGGGATCAAGACCTCCTACCTCCAAAAAAAGCCAATACACTGCACCCCTCCACTGAGCTCCACCCTTACTCCCCAGGAGTCAAGAAACAGGTCTGTGGCACAGGCAGACATCACTTCATGGCAAATAGATGGGGAAACAATGGAAAGAGTGAAAGACTTTATTTTATTGGGCTCCAAAATCATTGTGGATGGTGACTGCAGCCATGAAATTAAGAGACGCTTGCTCCTTGGAAGAAAAGCTATGACCAACCTAGACCATGTATTAAAAAGCAGAGACATTACTTTGCCAACAAAGGTCTGTATAGTCGAAGCTATGGTTTTTCCAGTAGTCATATATGGGTGTGAAAGTTGGACCATAAAGAAGGCTGAGTGCTGAAGAACTGATGCTTTCGAACTGTGGTGCAAGAGAAGATTTTTGAGAGTCCCTGGAGATCAAACCAGTCAATCCTAAAGGAAATCAGCCCTGAATAGTCATTGGAAGGACTGATGATGAAGCTGAAGCACCAATACTTTGGCCACCTGATAGGAAGAGCTGACTCATTGGAAAAGACCCTGAAACTGGAGAAGATTGAGGGCAGGAGGAGAAGGGGATGACAGAGGATGAGATGGTTAGATGGTATCTCTGACTCAAGGAGATGGTTGGATGGCATCACCAACTCAATGGACATGAGTTTGAGTAAACTCCAGGAGTTGGTGATGGACAGGGAAGCCTGGCATGCAGCAGTCCACGGGGTCACAGAGTCGAGCATGACTGAGCAACTGAACAACAACAGGCAGGCCCCTGAGTCCATTTCAGTTCCAGAATTCACCTCCATCTCCAGTTCCCAAGGTCCCCTTTCTTCAGGAAGCCATCCAGGACCTAAACTTGAAGCTGCTGAAGAATTGTGGAAAGCCCTCGAGAAACTTCCAGCAAATTCTGGAACTGTACTCCATTCCTCAGCAGACTGCAGACCGCTGGGGGTGGGGCGAGGAGTCCAGCTGGCTCCCACTCCTTCCGTGATGCCCTTGATGATGAATTCCACTCCAGAATAAATAAATAAATCAGTGGGCATATTTTCCCTCGAGGCTCGGCAACGGCAAAATTGTAATGAATGTGAATGTTTCTGGGTTATGTGTTGGAAAATTAGCACGGGCTTGCATTAATTGAAATTCAGTCCTTTATGTATATCAATTCCTTTTTATCCTTCTGGGATTCTCAGCCGGGACAAAGATGCTGAGCAACAGATTAATCCAAGTGTTGTCAGTGACAATGATAAATGGAGGTTTAAAAGCCTACATTGAGATAAATTACTATGAAAACTCAGGCCTCCCCTCTCAGATATGTCTGCAGAAGCAAGAATTTGTGAAAATACTAGGTTGCCTCTTAGGCTCACTCCTAGACTTTGGATGGTGGTGCCTCCATCAGTGGAGGCCTTTACTTTCAGTGTTACCATTCCTTCCAGGTCAATCTGGCTTTTTCCATATTACCTTCCACTGTTACCAGTCTTTTTTTTTTTTCTTTTTCCTTTTGGCCGCATGGCATAAGGGATCTTAGTTCCCTGACCAGGAATCAAACCCATGCCCGCTGCAATGGAAGCATAGATTCTTAACCACTGGACAACCAGGGAAGTCCCTCGATCTGGCTTCTTAATGCTTCCTGTACTCCCCTGGGTCAGTGGATACCTTCTTCTCGCAAGGCCTCAACAACTAAATCTGTCTCAACCACTTATACACCTATGTCTGTTCTGTGAGCATCTGTGCCCCAAACCCAGTTGCCCTGGGCACCCTCCCAGGACCTCAGACAGCACAGCTGAGAATGACCTTGCTGCTTCCTCCCCGAACCTGCCTCTGAGTCTGTGTTCCCCCGTCATCCGCTTGGCACTGCCATCCACTCTGCCACCCAAGTCAGAGACAACATCCCAGGCTCCTTCCCCTCTTGATCCCCTGCCCAATCACTCATTCCTCCATCCTGGCCCTCTTTTCCTCATCCCAGCCCGCTTTCCTGGATCAGCTCCTTAGCAGCTCACCCTGGGTGTTGTAACTGCTTGGCTGGAGTCCCCTTCCAACAACTTGCCCAACCTCCAAGTTTATGTTCTGCCTATAACACCTCTGCCTCCATTGCTCTCTGCTGCAGGCTTTCTGGGGATGCGCCCATGGTGCTCAGGGCAAAGTCTAAACTCTGAGGCTCTCCTGGGTCCAGTCACCAGTTTCAAGTCTCCTGCTGGGGGTCCACCTACCATCCATCAATATCCTTGATGTCTCAGGAACACACCTCACTGTTTCTTGTGTCCCTGGCTTCCCACTTTTTCCTACGAGTATCTTATCCACTTGTCTCTGCCAGCTGACCTCATGCTAATCCTTAAAGCCCACACTCAAGTGCGATGGGGTTCTGGTTCTCGCCTCTGGCACTTGGCCCAGTTCTTCTGCAGCGCGTGTCACACTGGCTTGTGTGTTCACCACCGCTTTCCTAATTGTCTTGCCCACCCGTGAGTCTTGGGCATCGGGGCATATGTGCCAAAGGTACGTGCATGGGCACACACCATGTGCCCAGTCCTGTTTGTGATTGAGGCATAAAGGCAAGGAGGGAATCAGCTTGCAGTCAGAAAGACACACAGGCACAGAGAAGGAACACCGGCCCCCCAGACGCTCGGGGGCTTGCCACCTTGCGACAGCCGAGAACAGCAGAGCCCCCAGACCGTCAAGCCCCATGCCCTCCCGTTTCAGCTCCAGCTGAGTTCCCAAGATCCCACTCTCTCCCTCAGAAGCCTCAGGAACTCCCCAAGCCGCATCAGGAGCCTATTCTGATAGTACCTCACGGCTGCCGTGGGGAGGGCGACAGCGCGAAGAGGAATGAATTCATATTAGTTTATTCCCAAGATTAACATACTGAAAGCTTCCTTCATTAAAATTGCAGCACTGCAAACACGTCCTGGTAAACTTGGACAGAAAAGCTCCTCTCCAAGGGATAAGAAGTTGCTTCGAGATGAAGGCGTTATCTGGCTTGTCGCATCTGATTTTTCAGGCAAAAGAACAAAAAGCACCTTCATCCCTTTTCCTGTCCCTGTCTCATTCTCCTTCCTTTTTCTTCCTCTCTCTGTCTCCCCTCATCTCCCCCTCTCCCTTCTCCTCCCCGTCTTCCACTGTGCCCCAGCCCCAGCTGCAATTTCCCAGGTATCAGAGAAAAACATGGTATTATAAGTAATCAGCTGCTGCAATTTGGGGGTGAATATTCAATTAGTTCCAGGCCAGGGATTCCTGATCAATATTGCCTTCTTGAGGCAAACAGTATAACAAACCCTCTTATTAAGCAATTCTAAGCCCTGGTGCTGATACCCATGACTGGCAGCTAATCTGTGCTTTAATTAATACCTGCCCCCTGGTTAGCTAGAGCCAAGACTTACTCAGGGATGGTTTTCAGCCTTCCACTCCCCCTGCCATGAGGCTGGTAGGAGCGTGGTTATTGTATGAAGTTGTGATCAAGTCAGAAGTGCATCCTAACCCAGCCCTTTGGTGTCCATCCCCAGGGGCTGAGAAACAGAATAATGGACCCTCTAGAATGTAGTGGGCCATGCAGCCCAGATTTGGGGAAGAAAACTGCCCATTCCCCTACACACCCATTCACACACTCACATTTCACTTCTCTACCAAGTGACTGTCCATCATCTACTTGCATACCTCCAGTGATGGGGAGCTCACTATCCCACAAGAGCCCATGCTGTCTCTCTCTGGCCAGCTATGATTATGAGTCAGCTCCTCCTGAGATAGTCTCTGTCTCCATCAGTCCTGGTTTTGGACTTCAAGACTGCCAGGCTCCTCCTCCCTTCAAATATGCCAGCCTCTCCCTGCTCCAGTGATTCCAGTAGCTGCTTTGGCCTATGAAAGATCACATTGTATCTGGCATTGAAAACCCTCTGTAGTAAGAACAAAAACATCAACAATCATAATTTGTTGTGTGTTTAGTCTGTACCAGCCCTCTGCTGAGTACTTTTTGTTTTTTGCTTTTTAAAAATTCTTATAATAACACTGTGAGTACGATACTGTTGCTATTCCCTGTTTCGCAGCCAGGGAAACTGAGGCAAGGTGAACTTAGGTAACTTGTTAATGACCAGGCCACAGATCTAACAAAGGTCCTAGGCAGGCCTTCTCTGACTGTCTAGACAGCGTGCCTATCCCCGGGCTCCTGCCACACCTCATATGTGAACTGCCTTCATTTCTGGGTGCTTACTTGTGCATACATCTTCTGCATATCTGGCCCATGTATCCCACTCAGGCAGGGGCTGGTTGTACCTCATGCATTTGGGAATGCTCCACATTTAGTACCAAGCCCAGCTCTTAGACTGTGCTTTTATCTGTGGAAAGAATGAATGAGCTTAAACTTCTATGGAGGCTACTGTGGCCCAGACCAAAATGCTCCCAACTAAGATATCAATCAAAGGAGAAGCTAAACGTCAGTGAAGCTCTGCAAAGACAACCTATATATATATATATATATATATATATATCCAGTAGAAAAGGCAAAGCAGAATGGCAGAAAGACCCCAGGCCAGGGGAGTCAAGAGCCCTGGGTTCTCTGCCCATTTCTGCCAGTCTCTTCATGGTATATTGGCACATTCCTTCCTGTTGGGTCTGGGTTCCCCACCTGCAAGCTTTGGTTTGCTCTGATGGCTTCTAGACCCTCGGCACTGCCAGCCTGAGGGTGCCAATTTGACCAGGGCTCCTCAGCTGCAGCTTGGGCAGAATCGATCAGCAGCTCCCCAGCTGGCCCCACTGCTATCACTCCAGACTGCTGAGCACTGCCTGCCTGCCCCGCCCCCACTGCTTCCCCTTCTCTTGGCTGAAGGATGCCCAGTGGAGCAGTTGGAACAACAGTAATAGCAACAACGGCCACAGTTAATCCTTAGACAGCACTTAACTGTTCCTCGGGCATGGTTCTAAGCACTTTACAAGCCCAGCCCCCCCAAGGCAGGATGCCCTGGACGACCTACTCAGGGTGGTCCCTATGATACTGTCGGCCTGAGGCTGGGACTCCCCTGGCCCCCCTGTCTGGGCCTGGAACACACAGCCAGTCCCCTCTGTCAGCTGATGACCTTGCTTTCTGATTCACTGAGAAAATAAAAGCAACCAGACAAGACTGCATCCTCCTCCTCCCTCCCAAACCTTTTAACCAACCTGCTTTTACACCCACACTCTGAAAGCTATAAATCGGACCATGTCCTGTGGCTGTGGTCATCAGCCGTGGCGTGGCTGTGGGCGGTGATGGTGAGAATAGAAATTGGACCCTGAGGAGTGCGTGTGAGAGTTAACAAGAGACTCTCCAAACACAGCCCAAGGTCTGGCCCAGAGGAGGGCTGGGTGGTGGTCTAGCGCGGTGGGAACAGCACTCCAATAATAACAATCAGCATGCATCCACCACTCACACTGTGCCAGGTGCTGGAGTAAGTGCTTTCTGGACACTTACCTCCCAACACCCTTTGCACATGAGGAAACAGAGCTCAGAGATGTCAAGTCAAGCAGTGGGGAGCTGACCAGTTATACACCAGAACCACCATGTAACCACCCCACTAGACTGCCGCTGACAGGGGCTGTCCTTCCTTCTCTGACTCACGATGGCGCTTACTGCTTTACTGTTGGAGAACTCATGTTTCCTCACTCCTAATCCATCACTCTTGCCCCTGTTAACCCACAAGGCTTTTCTGCCTTTTTTTCCTTTTCAATACTCAGGCATCATTAACATCTGACACCAAGCATTCAGGCATTCCCTTGGTGACTGAGGCTTAGAGTAATGACTGCAACACAGTGCTTTCTCACAATGCTTTGCAAGTCACAGGTTAGTGGGAGACCAAATCCAGTGGAACATTCCTGTGCCAGGGGTCTGGGGACTTAGAAGGGGATGTCTGGGTCATTTACTGCCTCTTTGGGACTTGCAGGTAAATAGCTGTGAGTTACTCTGGTAACAGAACCTCCAGCCTCCAAGATGGGTTCCAGTGACCGATGCTTTCTGGCTTCATGCCCTTATGTGTGTGTGCAAAAGTGTGTATGTATGTGTGTATGTGTGTGTATATGCATATAAATGCATTGTGTGTATGCATGTGTGTGCATGCATATGCATGTGTGCACACATATGTGTGTATTGTGTGTGCATGTGTACATGCATTTGTGTGTGCATGCATGTTGTTTCTACCAATAGACCTTACAGAAGTAAAGGTGTGTGACTTCTAAGCTCAGGTCACAAAAGGCATTGCTTCCGCCTTCCTCTTTTCAATCATGCTGGCAGGGGAGGGAGGGGGGCAGGGAGGGGTTACCATGTTGTGGGGACACTCAAGCGGCTCCATGGTGAGACCCACATTAAGCAACAGAAGCCTCCTGCCGACAGCCAGCATCAACCTGCCAGCCTTGGGACTGAGTCACCTTGGAAACGAGACCTCCAGCTCCAGCGGAGCCTTCAGATGTGAGACCCTGATCCAGGACCCCCAGCCGAGCTGCTCCTAAGCCCTGACCCACAGAAACTATGACAGATCATAAGTGCTTATTTTGAGTAAGCCATTCATTTGGGAGTAGTCTTTTATACAGCAGTTGGCAACAGACTTGGCGGGAAATCTCCCCACTTGCATCCCCAGATCAACCCTGTAAATAGGCCTGAGCTGCATTTACATTCTGAAGAATTGCTTCTCCAAGCACATGCTTGCAGGAGTGACCTCCCTGCCCACCGAGAAGGAAGCTCCTTCAATGACTAAGGTCTGAGGGTACCACCTTCCATAGACCATTTTGATGGCATAGTAAGGCAGGGAATGCTCCCCCACTGTGAAAGGGGATTTTGGATTTCTCTTGGTTCTGGGGCTAAGAAAAACCAAACTTTGATCATGACAAACCTTTCCATGTATACATACATCCGTAAATATAGGCAGCACTTCTTAGTGTGAGATGTAACAACCGTTTGAGGGGGACGGGTCAGGGAGGTCCCCTGGAGAAGGGAATGACAATCCACCCCAGTATTCTTGCCTGGAGAATTCCATGGACAGAGGAGCCGGGTGGGCTACAGTCCATGGGGTCTCAAAGAGTCAGACACAACTGAGCGACTAATGGTTATTTACTTTTGCTTAGAATAAACATTAACAAATTTACCGGAGCAGAGGTTCACATACTCCTTCAAGAAATCAGCTTCTTAGCCAGGATGGGGCCTGCTGATGTCCAACCCACTGCAGCAGGAGCACGTTGAGATCTGGCCTCACTTTGGACTTGAGCTTTGGGCTATGGAGTCCCCGGCTACATGCAAATCGGAGATGCAGCCTCCAGGTACAGGCCAAAAAGTGCTCTGACTTCTGAGAACTCCCAGCCTTGGATCCCATACAACGCTTTGGTTGCCTTACATTTATCAAATCTCATGCTGCATTTCACCAAGTAAAAGTGTATATTTTTAAGTGGAAAGTAATGCATTATGTATCTGATTCATTTTATGTGGAAATGATCAAAATACTGTAGGTCTGAAGTAAAGTCATATCCAGAAAAGGGTTTGGGTAGTTTTGCCAGGTTTTGATAAAGCTCTTTTCAGGATTGGTTCTGGCCTCACTATCTGCTGGAGTCTCACCAGTCAGTGCCAACACCACCTCCTCCAGGAAGTCTTCCCTGGTGTCCCAGCAACCTGGAGCCACCTCTCCTCAGCCTGTGGAACTCTTATTGCTCCCCAGGTCACAATCCTCCCACCTAGACTGTGAGTCGCCCCAGGGCAGGAGCAGGATACGTCACCCCTGGGATATGCCAAGACGCACCTACTCAGGCTCATGAAGTGTGTGTCAGGAGATGAGGCCCCCTGAGGGAAGCTGGACCGGGAGGTGAGGTGAGGAGGCGGCCAGGGCATTAGAGCTTGCCTGCTCTCAGGCAACCCCACCCCAGTGTCTCAGTGGGTCAGTCTTAGAGTTTCTCTTGACCTAGGTGGGGCTAGTCATAACGGCCCTGCCTCTTTCCTTCTTCTGAGGCGCCTTCCTGTTATTCCCTACACAAAAAAAGAAGAAGAAGAAAAAAAACCAGGGTCATTTCCTGAGTGACAACAGCCCACGACCTGTGTTTTCCTTCCAAAATCCATGGAAGTGCTAGTTAAGCACGTAAATGGAGCCTTCCATGTTGGGACACCCCAGGAGGTCAAAAGCGTAATGTCTGGGCAAGAGTACAATGCCCTGGAATGTCCTCTCAGGAAACAGAGAAATGTTGCTCTCCCAGACCTAGTGGGAGTTCTCGGGAGAAGCCGCAGCCTAAGAGGTCAGGGAGAGAACTTTCAGAAAGGCGTTTCCTTAGCCGGGCGGCCGCTTTCCACACACCCATGAGCAGCCTCAGAGTCCGCTTCCTGTTTGGAAAGACTAAGGAAGCTACCCTTGAAGAAACATCACGAAACTCACGCTACACTCGGGGAACCACAGACCTCCTCGGCTGCATCCAAGAGCTCAGAGGACAGCACATGGGTTTCCTGCATGATTGCGTGTGCACGCGCATGCGTTTGTGCGTGTGCATGTGTTGAGGGGAGGGGAGGGGAACCGGAAAGGCATGTTTGCAGCAGGAGACATGGAAAACACAGAAAAAAATTAAGAAAGACTCGTAATCCTCACACACAGTCAACCCAATCCTTTTCCTCCATGTTTCCATAGTGGGCACCACAGGCTCAAAACATTTCTCTTCTGCTTTTCTCATCTCATGTCATCATAAAATCATCATTTTCTGCCATCAGGAAGCGCCCATTGGAAAAACCATTTGATGGCAACGTTCCATGGGGCTTCCCTGGTGCCTCAGTGGTTAAGACTCTGCCTGCTAATGCAGGAGACATGGGTTTGATCCCTGGGTCAGGAAGATCCCCTGGAGAAGGAAATGGCAACTCCAATAGTCTTGCCTGGGAAATCCCATGGACAGAGGAACCTGGTGGGCTATCATCCATGGAGTCTCAAAAGAATCAGACATGGCTTAGCAACTGAGCAACAACAACGTTTCACGGGCTGGTTATACCACTGCTAACTTGAATTTTCCCTTATTAAAAAAAAATTTGGCCGTACCACGTGGCACATGAAATCTTAGTTCTCCAACCAAGGATCAAACCCTTGCCCCTTATATGGAAGGGTGGACCTTAACCACTGAAGTCTTAACACCAGAGAAGTCTCTTGAATTTTCCCTTCTTAATGAGCGAGAGTTGCTCTTTGTAAATGCTGGAATTCATCTTTGTGTGGAACTCTTTGTTCGGATTATCTTCTTATTCAAACCCTAAAGTGATACCATAAATTATGAATACTTTAAGACTTCTGGTCCCTATTTCTGAATCCTATTCCAAAATTTGGACCCTTATTCAAATCTCCTATCCACTACTCTTCAGGCAAACTTGAAGGTTATGCAGACCAACCCTTGATTAGCAGAGGGGGAAACTGAGACCCACGGAAGGGAGGGCTGAAACTTCTCTCTGGTTAATCAGAGCCCGTTTTCTCCTGAGCACCTGTGTGTAGCTGTGCCTTGGAGGAGGGGGAAGCAGGTGTAGAGGAAGGTGTCACACACCTTCCACAGGGCCTCTCCTCCTGGAACCCTCACTCCTTCCGGAGCACAAGACAGCCACTGACAAAGCACAAGCCATAAAAAATAGGCTGTGAGCAGCTGGGTGAGTGTGAGGAGAGATTGTGCACATACACAAAGGGTCAGCCAGAGCCTCTGCTTACCCACGTCCCAAGCGGCATCTCCAGGGAAGATCTGAGCACCTGAGATTTGGGGCTGTGAGACCCTGTCTGTTGCTCAGCTCTGATTTCTGGGGTGGTAGGCAGGGGTTTGCCCAGAGAACATAGCCAACAGAGGAAGGGAAGGAAGATCTATCCTCTGGGAGAGATTTAAGAGGTTGTGCAGGTTTGGTCCAGAACAGCAATGCAGACTGATGCAATCTAAGAAGGCTTCAGAGAGGAGGTGATTCATGGCCTTTTAGGAGCTGGGACTGGAGACTGGAGGAAAATTTCAGAGGAGGGTTTTGGGGGCTCAGGCTGTAAATTTTTAAATGCAATTCTTGATAGATGTGAGTTTAGGTTACTGATTTATTTTTAAATGGCACAGGGCTGAAGTCAGTCTAATAAACAGAATCAAAGGTGTACCGTGCCTACATGTGTGTGAAGTCACTTCAGTCGTGTCTGCCTCTTTGGGACCCCATGGACTGCAGCCCACCAGGCTCCTCTGTCCATGGGATTCTCCAGGCAAGAGTGCTGGAGTGGGTTGCCATGCCCTCCTCTGGGGCTCTTCCTGACCCACGGATTGAACCTGCATCTCCTGCACTGCAGGCAGATTCTTTATACCACTGAGCCACTGGGAGGGTGGGGGGTGGGGTGGGGTGGGGAGAGAGGAAGCCCCAAAGACTCACCACTGCAAGGTAATTCAAAGAGCCTCTTTTCTTTATTTTTCTTTAGCATTTTATGCAGCAAAAAATTCCTTGATCATAATCTATGACACAATCACCCCGTCTAATATGCAGGAGGCCGTGGGAACCCCTGACAAGAGCGGGGGTGCAACTCAGTGGGGGAGAGGGCAATCTGGGATGATGGGCAGAATTCCCTTTGAAGGGCAGGCTGGGTGGGAGGTTGGGAGAGAAGAAACCCACAACCAAAGGTTGCTTCCCGGCCTCCAGCTCAGCCAGCCACCAGGACCCCCTCCTCTCCGAGCCTGGTCTGGAGCTGTGCCTTCTGCGTCACTCTTTTCTCGGTAGTGCCAGCAGCCTTGATTGTTGAAAACGGCTGTATTTGGCTTTAATCAGGGCCCTTGTCAAGCACCCGCCCCCTCCTTTTGTACTTCATTGTCCTCAGAGGGGAAATTTTATTACAAGCGTCATTTTACACAAACTTCCTGACGTGCTGGGATTCCACAATTCCCGATGCCGCTGACTTGGTTTCTGCTCCTCACCCAGGGTCACAAAAAGACAGAACTGGAGAATGCCCACTGCTCCCTGAGCTATTGCTTCCATTCCTGATCGAGTAATGACTTGCTGTGTGACCTTGAGCCCCTTGCTTCTCCTCTTTGGGCCTCGAGTTACCATCTCTGCAACCAGTGGGTTGGAGACAGTCTCCAAGGATCATTTCATTGCAACCTGCTCTATAATGTTGAGGTTCATAAGAATAACTAGGGTTACCCAGTTGTCTACATTGGGTCCCCGGCTCTGGCTATCTTTATCTTCTAAGGCTGATGGAGCTTCCTTACTGCACTTCTGAGAACAGCTATCTTCAACTCCCAGCCTCCGACGCCTCCTTGTTTCCTGACCTGACATTCAAAGCCCTTCCTAGCTTGGCCTCCATTTCCCCTTCCTGCCTCATCTCCTGTGCCTGGCACCTCACCCCATCGCTGCCACCAGCAAGCAGCCTGCACTGAAAAGTTTTCTTTATGCTTCTTTGATTTTGTAAGGAAGTCTTTGTTTAGATCTCAGATTTGTTTCTCATTCAAACCCTAAAGTGATGTATCGATTATGAATGTTTAAGGCTTCTGATTCCTATTTCTGAACTATACTCCAAAATGCTAATTTGGACCTCTGTTCAAACCTTCTTTTCCCTAGAGTGACTTTTCCCCTTTCCCCTTTACCTATCTGGCTCCAACTTTACCT
The DNA here is from genome assembly GCF_001704415.2 of Capra hircus. NCBI lineage: Eukaryota > Metazoa > Chordata > Mammalia > Artiodactyla > Bovidae > Capra > Capra hircus. The sequence continues at coordinate 25,418,394 of NC_030826.1, read as the reverse complement.
TCAAAACCTAGTTCAAACACTAAAGTCTCAAGGAGGTGCCTGGTAGAATCAGTCTGCCCCTCCTTTGGGCTTCCAGCCTCAAGACAGAGAACATTCCTACCAGAATGCTAGCATTAGGTGATTGGTTAAGATACTATAGGATGGTTAATAGGGAGGGTATATTACCTAAATGGGGTCAGAGAACTGGCCAGTTTCTATCTAGAAGCTCATGGCAACAGTTTCTATTGGGGTTGGTCAGTTCTGGAGATTTTTGTCCTTTGACCTTGGTACAGGGCTCCACATTTCTCTGACCCCTGGATATCCTCTAAGCCCAGAACTCTCCTTGGTATGGTCAGCTTCTCTCCACTCCAGTCCTTAGACTTTTCCAGGGCAGAGACCCTGATTACAGTCATCTCTATGTTATGGAGCTTGGCGTTTCACCTGCCATGGAGGGCACACGGGTGCCTGTTGGCCGCATCACAGAGACACACAGGGAAGACCAGAATTCATCTAGACAGGGCTTGTGAATCCATCCTAGCTCTGGTCCTGCAAGAACATTATGGCCTAGTGGGAAGGACACGATTCTGGAGGTACTTGTCTCTGGATTCAAATGCCAGTGCTGTCACTCTCTGGGAACGTGAACTTAGGCAAGTCACAGAACTGCACTTCTCTGCCTATAAAGTGGGACTAATAAAGGCTACTTTTCAGGTTTGCTTTAAGCAACAGATAAGAGGCATATGCAGGTCCAGCACAGCAAAGTGCACGCATGTGTGCTAAGTCGCTTCAGCTGTGTCTGACTCCTTGCAGCCCTGTAGGCTGTGGCCTCCCAGTCTCCTCTGTCCACGGGGATTCTCCAGGCAAGAATGCTGGAGTGGGTTGCCATGCCCTCCTCCAGGGGAGCTTCCCAACCCAGGGATCAAACTCACATCTCTCATGTGTCCTGCATTGGCAGGCGAGTTCTTTACCACTAGCACCACCTGGGAAGCCCCCAGCACATAGTAAGCACTCGATCAACAGTGGCCCTGGGGTCTACCCATCATTCCATCAATCCATCTATCCATCCATCCATCCATCATTCCATCCATCCATCCATCCATCCAACCATCCAACCATCCATCCATCCATCCCTCATTCCATCTATCCATCATTCCATTCACCCATCCATCCATCCATCCATCATTCCATCTATCCATTCCATCTATCGTTTCATGAATCCATGCATCCATGCATCCATCCATCCAATACTGATGAGGTGCTTTCTGTTTGCCAGGGGCAGTTTAGGCTGGGAATGTACAGTGAGAAAGCAGGATGAGAGCTCTCTGATGTCTTCTCCCCTCTCCCTTTCCTGCCCTGGTGTTTGAGGCTGTGCCCTTTGGTTTCCTCCTGACCCCCAACCCCTGCCCTGAACTAGCGGGACAGACATCCTGGCGTGGCTCAGCAACCTGGAAAAGGAGCACTGGCTGCCTCTGCACCTGCCTTCCTGGTGTCCTGTGGACCCGGGCTGCCCTGGGGAGGCCCTCAGGGATGGCTGAGCAGGCTCAAGAGGGTGCTGGGGCCCCAGCATCGGTGCCGCCCACTAAGGCGCACAGAGGCTCCCTCAGCCTCCGCCATGGCCCTGCCACGGTCTGGCCCCCACCAACCTGACCAAACCCACCCCCACCCACAGGTTGCTACCCAGACACCTCTTCACTCTTCCACCCGCCCTCCCCTAGGGCTATTATGAGGATTAAGTGAACAGAAATAGGTGAAGTTCTGGAAAGTTTCTGCACATAGCGAACACTGCAGGAATGCTTGCTTTCACTGTTTCATCATTTAACGCCCCAGGCAACCTGTGCAGGGGCATCATAGCCCTCCACTTACAGCTGAGGAGAAAGGCTGAGTGAGAGGACAAGGGGCGCCTGAGGATGGGGGCTGAGAGGAGGGGAAGGGCCGGGAGCCAAGCCCAAGGGGCTGGCAGAGCCTCTCCCTTTCGTGCACCAAAGTGAAGGGCCAGGTCAGGCTCTGGTGATAAAAATGGGTTATTACTGCATCAAGCCATTTAGAGCTCCTCCAATTGTGGGCAGGGCCAGCATGGGGAGGGAGAGAGGAGCTGGAGACAATGCCACAACCCTTTGTGGAGGGTTGAATCCAACACACACACACACACACACACACACACACACACACACACACACACACACACTCCTGAGAAATTCTCCCCAGCCAGCTCCTAGCCAGAAAACCCCTGTGAATGTGCGCCCCTTGCTTCTCCACTGAGATCTCCCCTTTCACATGCTTATCATTCCCTCCAAAGGTGACTCGATGACACTGTTCAGTGCGGACCCACCTCAAGCTTCAGTTATTTGTGATTTAATGAGCAGCCTTTTAATTATAACATCTGTTGTTTTAATTACCAAAGGAATTATAAATGAGGTTCCTGGAGGAAGCCAGTGCTGGAGCAGAAGCTGGAGAAGAATTCTCAACATCCTGGGCCCGCTGGGGTCCTTGGCACAGTCACTGCCACGGAGTGTGACCTGTCACGGAGAGTACTTCATCTTCATTTTAATTAAGCGTTCGAGGTAAGGCGGGCAGCCTTGGGATCCAAGGGGGCTGAGCAGCCCAGATCCTGGAAGATGCTCTGCAGTGAGGAAGGCTCTGCATCTGTGCATGGGAAGAAAGCAAAAGACAGACCAGCCAGTTTGGCCGATGCTGTCGAGGTACAACATCTGTTATTCAAAGACGGGGCAGAGACAGGGGCTGGTCCTCCTCACTGCCCAGCTGTGTGACCTTCGCCAGACGAGCTGACCTTTCTGGGCTCCAGTTTCTTGCTGTAGAAAGTGGAACTGATGTCTTTCCCTCTTCTCTCAAGGAAACGGCTCACCTCTGACATTCAGCTGTGGGTGTAGAGTTGGTGAGACACGTTCACAGCCACTGAAAGTGCTGGGTGTGCTGTAGGATGGCTACATGGACTGAAGGTTTGAGATAGAGGAGAGGATGCAGGCGATGGTAACAGTGATGCTGGAGTTCATGATAGTGGTGACAAGGATAACAACCCTGCCTTTCGCCCAGCCTCTTACCTCTGCTGTATCCATGCTCTTTGCAGTTCCTCCCCATGAAGAGGATGGACCTCTTTGCCCCAGTGAACCCGGACAGGCCTTGTTATTTGCTGTATTCGGTAGATGGCAGCACAGATGACATGCCTGCTCCAGACCTAGTTCTCTGCCAACCTTGCATGTTGCTGCCTTCTCTCTTGCTCCTCCACCATGACCTAGAGAATGTACTTGGACTTGGCTACAGAGGATGAGTCACATGAAGGAGAGCCAAGTCTCTCTAGTGCTCCAGCCAAGGCCATTTGAAATCAGCCAACAGCCCACTGGTTCCCACTTCTCTTCCTATATTTCCCAGGAAGAGCGCGCCTCACACTCTACTGACATCTGGTCTACCCACCTTCCCCTCCAGACACTTGAGAGCTAAGAGTACATCTCACCCATCAGTGGATACTTTATGCTCCTCCTGGGACCACTGTAGCATGTGTTTCATAAATGCTTGTTGTATTGATTCAGCCCCTTCCCGACCAAGCACGGATGGAAAAGGAAGAGGGTGAGCTCTTGGGAACAACTTCAGGTGTGAATGTGGAGGACAGCAAGGTCTGGAATATGAATAAAGATGTGGATTGGGGGGTTCAGAGACATTGACTCATCAACCAACCCTTATATTTTTCCAAGAATTAGAGTTTTTTTTTTTAAATGAAAGTTATTTTAACATAAAGAAGCAGGCAGGTCTCACTTGACAGGAGACTGACTTCCTGTAGCACATTTTATTAAGCCTCATCAGGGCCGGTGTTCTCTGCATCCTCTGAGCAGGCAGTGTGTTGAGAAGGCAGAGTGATAGGGAAATTAAACGCAGCAGCTGCATCCTTTGAAGCTGTTTTGAGCAGCAAGGCCAGCCAATTCCACAGTGGACATGACTGGAGAAAACCCACTTTGCTCGCATTCTAGCTTTCCATCCAAGCGGGAAGAGAGCTCTTCTAATTAGTCCAATTAGATAAATATTCTTCCACCCAAGCCCCTGTTTAGAGAACAGATGGATGCTCATAAACATGGCCAGGGAGTGAATTTGTATAAAACTACTCTTCTGCTTGAAGTGGCTTCCTGTATTTAAACACATATATGCATACCTGCGCATAAGAATGGTGGTGCACACACACGGAGCTCAGATGCCAGGCAACAGAGTAAGTTTAAAAGGGCTTAGAATAGCAAAAAAAGAAAAGGGGAGATTTCAGATGGTAGCACAATCCATGATATAGTGGGAGAGCAGGACCTACAAGTGTTTTCTCCCCTGGGATTCCCCCTACCATGGCTGACCCTCACATATCCCTCCCTTTCACTAGACGATGCCCCATTTTATTCAGGTCCCGACTCAAAAGCCTTTGGTGTCTCCTTGGCACGTCTAGAATGAAGTACACCTTTGGTGGTGACATCTATGGCACCTCATAAGCTGACTTGAACGGCCTTTCACCTTCAAACTCCCACCTTCCCCTTCCACCCCATCATCTTGTGTGCTTTAGTGCTGTAATCAGTACCGATAATCATTGTCGTCACCACCTCCACTTGCATTTACTGAGTGCTCTTTGACAAGCTGTGGACCAGAACCTTCACATTCCTTATCCTATTTCCTCTTTGCGGTTCACGACATAAGCGCTATGATGACCCTCAGCTTGAAGATGGACGCAGATTGGTTAAGAGACTTGCTCCAAGTTGCACAGCTAGTAAATAGCCAACAGCCACCCACACCGGCCTCATTGCCTTGGTGAACACTGGATCCTCAAAGGGTGGAGTGTAAGTGACATCCAGAAGCATCCTCCCAGTGGTCCAGTGGCTAAGACTCTGTGATCCCAATGAAGGGGGCCCAGGTTTGATTCCTGACCTGGGAACTAGATCCCACATGCCCAAACTAGATGATCCCACATGCCGCAACTAAGACTTGGCACAGTCAAATAAATAAATTTTAAAAAGCATCCTCCAGAATTTCCCTCTAATCAGCACCTGGTCATCCGTGGTGATCTTCCAAGGTCAAAAATCTCTATCTGTACACATTTTCTCTTTTCATTCTGAATATTGTTCATTTATGCCTTCTTATTTACTGGATCAGTTGCACCAAGGTTTGTTAAAGTATCAGTCTTTCCAAGAAACTCACTTTTAGTTTGTGGATGTCTTTATTTTTGTGGATGTTCCATCATTTGCTTTATTGTTTTTTCATTCCTATCATTACCTTTATTGTTTCCTTCTTTCTAGTTTCCCTTATTTTCTTTGTAGATTCTTGAGTTGATTGCTTGGGTTGTAAGTTACATGCAGCTGTTCTAATTTCCTAATAAATGCTTTCAAGAGTATAAATCACCCCTCTAAAAATCAGTTAAACTGCATTAGACAGGCTTGATTATGTAGTGCCTTCCTTATTTTCAGTTTCAAATACTTCCTAATTTCTGTTGTAAATTTCTTTTTGAACCCATGGATAATTCAGAAGTGTGTTTTTTCTTTTCAGACATATACACAGATCATCTCTTTGCTGTTGATTACTAATTTTATTGCATGCTGGATAAAGGATCTGTTGATAACAAAGGTTCTTTGAAATTTATGGAGACTTCTTTCACGATCTAATATATAGCCTTTCCCCACATGTATTTGCTATTTGTGGGAATCACATTTACACTTCTATACATACGTGAGTTGAGTTTATGTGCTCAGTCGTGTCCAATTCTTTGTGACCCCATGAACTGTAGCCCACCAGGCTCCGCTGTCTATGGGATTTTCCAGGCGACAATACTAGAGTGGGTTGTCATTTCCTTCTCCAGCAGATCTTCCCACCCCGGGGATCGAACCCTTGGCGCCTGCCCTGCAGGCAGATTCTTTACCTGCTGAGCCATTGGATAAGAGGCTAGATACACAGATGAGCATGCATGGGGTTTAGACGATCACAGATGGTTTTAATCTATCAGCTCTGGAGAAAGATGTGCTAAATTCACCCACCATGCTTATCGTTTCGTCAACCTTCCCCTGTAATCATTTCAGATTTTGCTTTATATATTTCAGGGTTAATGTTCGAACCACACTATGAAATGCCTGTCATTGTTACTTTTAATATCTTGCACTTTCAGTTCAGTTTTATTGGGCAGCAATTTCTTTTGCAGATCTATTATTGTTTTATTTCTTTGTTTTTAATACCTTGGTATCATTTGGTTTTAGCCATTTTGCTCTTAAATAGCGGGCAGCTGGCTTCTTACAACCAAATCTAAGGAATCTCTTAATTGGTTAGTTTAATACGCTTGCAATTATTGTAATTGATGACATATTTACACTTATTGCTGCTGTCTTACTTTATTTTCTATTTTCCTGACTTTTTTTTCTTTTTTCTTTTTCTTTCCCAGTTTCCATTGGCCTGCCCAAGTTTTTGTTGTTATTAAAGGTATTTCTCCTCTACTGGACTGGGGATCATATATTCTATTTTTAAAATGAATTTGTTTTGTTTACATATTACTTGGCCATGCCACACACATGTAGGATCTTAGTTCCCAGATGAGTAATTGAACCCATGACCCCTACAGTGGAAGCATGGAGTTTTAATCACTGGACTGCCAATGAAGTCCCAAATAGTCTATTTCTAGCTTCTGTGTCTTTAAATTATTATCAAATCACATTATTTTTCAGCAACTGATAACATTAATCTGTTCATACATCTCTCTGCTCGACTGAGACAAAAACCTTAGCACCTTTATTCCCTCTAGCTGTCCACTCTTTCTCTCTCTCGCCCACCCTGGAGCATATCACCTAGAATTTTCATTTCACATTGTCAGCCCTGCTCCACCTTTGTGTCAGCCCTCCTGAGCATAGGGATGCAACCACAGAGAAAGCCAGAAAGAAATTGACTAAGTTCCTGTTACCCAGCTGAATGGAAGGCTTGAAAGAGAAATAAGGTTGAGTTTTAGAAAAAGTGATTCTTTTGTTTCCACGGCCAAGTTTGTGAGCTGAGAATGTTCACTAGTGATCAGGTTGGTCCCCATCCCAAGACTAGAGGTCTGGAGAGGAAATAACCACTGTCACCCCTAGGGAGGGTCCCCTGGCATTCTCCTCTTGAACATAAATGATTTCACAAGATATCAGCAAAAGAGAAGGAGACTCTTACTTCAAGACAAAAACCAAGACTTCTTATAATCATATCAGAACACAGACAATACATGAACATTATTCAAACCATGAAAATGACCAAATATCCCCCGATCCTGGCTAACGCGAGTCACTGCAGTTCCTCTCTCTCTTCCTCTCACCTTAGAAAAAAAATTACTGAGATATCAAATCACAGAATTACCTTCATTTCCTGATAGCATCCAACCCAGAGCAAAGCTCCACTTCCTTAAACCCTGTCCAAAATCTCCTAACACAAATCTTCTATGACCTTTTTAATGCTCTGTAACTGGGATGTCTCATGATCCCAGATAGTAGGTATTCCCCCTGACACCAGAGACCTGGGGCCTGGTACACCTGAGATCTTCGTAAAAAGATGCGAGTCCCCTGTGTAGGTCTAGACTCAAAATTCAGATTTAACATTTATAACTGAGAACCTGGAAGTGGGGGCCAACATGTGAGGTACTCTGATCCCAGTTTGCGGGTGAGACTCTCAGGGAAGTTAAGCAACCTAATCAAGGCTGCCCAGCTGCTGGGTGGCAGGACTGAGACTCAAAACAAGCCCAGAGCAGTCCGATCCTGAAGTCCACCCTGTGGACCCTGTCTTCACGTCACTGTGCAAACGTCATCTGGAGAGACATCCCCAGAGCCAGGGGCAGGCTTGGGTCTCTACTGCTCTCATCTGTAACATCCCTGAGGCAAGGATCCTGGCACACCTCTTACCCCTCAAGCCCCCAGCACAGGGCGGCACAGACGGGCCTCCGGAAGCCATCCTGATGATGCCAAGTTGGTCCCCGGAGGCCTCTGCTAATCCTCTCCTACCGCATGTGCCCGCTCCGGGCAGGTCCAAGGTGTCTGTTTTAAAAGGTGATGATCTGACTCCCTCTCATCTTTAGGGAATTCACAGGAAGTGTATCCACTTGGAATGGTGGGGAGCTTTAGCGTCCTTCACTGAAGTCTGAGAACCAGCCAGCTTCAGGGTGCTGCCACCCCCAGAAAGTTCCCTGTTTCTTTTGGCCAACTCCTTTTGACATTTTCAATGGTAAAATAAATTTGATTTGCAGAAGTCATGAAGGAACCGGGGAGATGTGATTTCCAAAATGCACTGTGTTATTGGATATGATAAAAGACGGAATGAGTCAGTAAATGTAGCCGTTTAGTAACTGTTAAAAAAATCAATACCCATGCAGTCTGTGGAGGAGGAGAAAGCTGTAATGATGGCCCGGAGGAGGGAGGATTCATATCTGAGCTCATGAATCCACATCCCCCTTACTCCCTCCTGGATGCACACAGACTCACAGACTCGTATCTCACACTCCTGCTCTGATACAGACACACCAACATATGTTGTGTACGCACAACATATATGCACTTGTCCAGGCATGCCCACTAACAGTAACAACAATATTGTTGCTGTTGCTCAGTCACCAGTCGTGTCCGACTCTTTGCAACCCCATGGACTGCAGCACTCCAGGCTTCCCTTTCCCTCACTATCTCCCGGAGTTTGCCCAAGTTCATGTAATAATGCCCAAGTAATAATAATAGGTACCATTTATTGACTAGTAAAAATGAGCCAGATGTTGGCATAAGTGTTTTGCATATCCTTATTTCCTTCTTATCTTGTACAACTCTAGAGGTAAGTGGGTGATTATTCCCATTTTACAGGTGAGAAACTGAGACACAGAGATCTTAAGCAACTTGCCCACGGTCTTTCCAACTAGGAAGCCAGGAAGAGAACCCAGAATGACTTCTGAAATCTTAAATTTTTTTTGAGGGGGCACTTTTCATTCATTAAAAAAAAAAATAGAATTGCCTTCTAGTAAACTTCAGAGTTAAAAGTGCATAGTTTGATGCATTTTGATAACTGCATAGACCCATGGAATCATCACACATTCAAGATCATGAACACACCCATCACTCCAGGAAGTGCCCCTGGGCCAGTCTGCATTCTCTCCCTTCTGGCCTTCCCCGCCCTGCATCCCCAGGCATCCACTGTTCTGCTTTCTGTCACCCTTGGTTAGCCTACATTGTCTAGAACATGCTCTCTTTTGCCTACAGAAATAATGTTCAAAGCCAGGGGCCTTCCCATGAAGACAAGACAGACATATGTGAGCACACCCATGCGTGTACACACAAGGTCCTAATCCTCACAAACACCCCTCACACTCATTCTCCCCATGTGCACCCCTTACTGCCATACATTAGGACAGCCTCGCTCTCACCCTCCTATCACCTTATCTGTCCGACCATGCCACTCCTCTGGGATAACTATACCTCATTAAGTAGCCAAGTGGACTCCGCGCAGTTTTCCAGCAAAGCGATGTAATTTCTTTCTCCTTTCAAAGAACACATGACAGGTGAGTGCCTATCCTCTAAAACGTCGCTCATTGGATGAACATTTATGCAGTGCCCACCACTCTGCTGGGTACTACAGAGTCCATGTTGACCATGTAGTCACAACCTGTACCCCAGGGAAGCTGGTCTGCCTCCCAAGGCAGTGTGGCCATCGCCGTGCTGTGGGGCTGGACAAAGAAGGGACTCCCTGCCTCAGGCATGCCAGGCTGGGGGAAAGAGTTGAACTCAAAGGGGAAGAATAAAAGCATAAGCAAAAGATAGGAGATGAGAGGGGTGGGAGAGGAAGAGGTTGGGGCCACGGACCAAGCTCAGGTGGGCTTGGCTGCTAGAGAGAGGAGGGAGTCATACTTACAGACTGGACACTGAAAGCTGGCCACAGTAACTGGGAAGGACACCTAATTAAAGAGGGGACACGTGTACATGTAAAACTGATGCACTTTGCTGTGTGTTTGTTGCTCAGTCGTGCCCGATTCTTTGCAACTCCATGGACTGCAGCCCACCAGGCTCCTCTGTCTATGGGATTTTCCAAGTAAGGATATTGGAGTGGGTTGCCATTTCTTTCTCCAGGAGATCTTCCCGACCCAGGGATAGAACCCGGGTCTCCTGCACTGTAGACAGATTCTTTATGGACTGAGCTATGAGGGAAGCCCCACTTTGCTGTGTACGAGGAACTAACACAACATTGCAAAGCAATTATACTCCAGTAAAAATTAATAAAGGGTGAAAGATGGTTACAAAAAGCTGGATGGAGACAGGGGGGTAAGATAGGACTGGACAGAACTGCATTGCAGGTACCTGGTCCAGGTGCCCTGGGCCCATGCTGGACTAGAGATCATGGCTGACCAGCAGCCTTTATGGGACAGGGCAGGGGACCCACCAGCTGTGTCCAGAATCCACCATATACCTCAAGTCTGAGTCAGCCTGGCTCTCAGTCTAGATGCACACTGAAATCAGTCTGAAAGTTTGAAAAACACTGAGCCTTGAGTCCCACTCCCAGACAGTCTGATTCATTGTGTTTTGTTTGGGAAGGGCAAGAGTGGCCTGGACATGAGAATTTTTATAAGCTCCCAGGGTGATTATCTAATATTCAGTAATTCATCATTTACCTCCAACCTTAGGCTAAATACCTCCCCAAAGGACCCCATGATACTAGAAAGCCAGAGGGGCCTCTAGAAACACAGCTGGCTAGGGGGTCTTCAGTTCTACCTCCCTACACAAGCCCTAATAGGAATTTAACAAGATAACCTACGCTGATTAGAGATCAATTAATTGTTAGAAGAGGACCCAAGCTTTCATAGGAAATAAATTTCATTGTGTAATTAATTGAGATTGGCGAAAGTAATAAGTAACTGCTGAGTGATAACGACTTCCTTATCAATATCAGATATTTACAACCTTTCAGGTTTTACTGGCAATTCAATATCAAGATAATTAGATATCAATTAGACACATTAAATATGATTTACATCGGTTGTTGTTTCTTAAATATGCATAAGACGGTGTTACAATCTCCACCCCTTTTTTCTGTCGAAACAGCCATTGCTTACATGGGACAACACATCTTATACATTGAGAATACTGGAAGGGATGAAATCTGAAGTATGAATTGCTGTTGAAAGTTCAGAAAGCTCAGTTTATTTCCACCTTGCCCTCTGGTAGCAGAGGCAGAAGTCTGGTCTAGTTTATCACCTCAGCTAAGCTGAGCGACCCAGGAGAGACTGCTGCAAAATCCTTTTCAGTTTAATTATGTTTTACTTTTAATTAATCAAATTACTTTATAATTACCTTGATGCCAGCTCATATGAACCAGAGTATTTGAATCACGTTGAACTTCTACTGCCTCACAGATGTTTCAATGTGTGGAAATCATGATGAGGCTAGAGGCACCCATTAGTCCCACATGGAGGGAAAATCATTGATTCTGGCCGTCAAGGTTTGATGGGCAAGAGCCTGAATCATTTTAATGTGTCTTTATGAAGGCAGAGGAGGTAGGGACCCAGTGAGTTTAGAAGAGATTTTATCACAAAAGTAAAAGATGTAGGCAGCGCAGTGGCCGTGATGAATGAGATGGAACCGTTGCATTGAAAACAAATCAATTGGTGATATTTTGGAAATTGTTTAAAAGGGTTATATATCATATATACCACATAATATTGGTAGAATTAACTCCACATCAGGTGCTAGCCCTGGAGAGAAGGTCGTGCCTTGCTCCAGTGAAGTGAAAGGAAAGGAGAAGTTCTGGTTAAGAGCACAGCTTTAAACTTTGAGACCTTGGACCAGCTGTTTAAGCTCTCTAAGCCTCAGTTTATGCATCTGTAAAATGGGTACAATGATTTATCTACCTTACTGGGCTGTGGCAAGGGTTATATGGCTTTGTTCTTTAAATCCCATAGCCCTGTGTGCATGGCAAGAGTTCCACATGTATTTGTTACTATTATTCATTCTGTTTCTGTTTGTCATGGTATCAATCCCACGTAACATCTTCTACCTTCATTTCCACTTCAGTATTACTGCTGCCTCCATTTCTTGTGCTTTTTTCTTAATGGTTGAGGCACTTTTTTAGCATCTTTTTGCCTACCAATTAATTTTTGACCTTTCTTAATCACCCTGCTTATTTAACTTATATGTAGAGTACATCATGAGAAACCCTGGGCTGGAAGAATCACAAGCTAGAATCAAGATTGCTGGGAGAAATATCAATAACCTCGGATATGCAGATGACACCACCCTTATGGCAGAAAGTGAAGAGAAGCTCAAAAGCCTCTTGATGAAAGTGAAAGAGGAGAGTGAAAAAGTTGGCTTAAAGCTCAACATTCAGAAAACGAAGATCATGGCATCTGGTCCTATCACTTCATGGGAAATAGATGGGGAAACAGTGGAAACAGTGTCAGACTTTATCTTTTTGGGCTCCAAAATCACTGCAGATGGTGACTACAGCCATGAAATTAAAAGACGTTTACTCCTTGGAAGAAAAGTTATGACCAGCTTAGATAGTATATTCAAAAGCAGAGACATTACTTTGCCGACTAAGGTCCGTCTAGTCAAGGCTATGGTTTTTCCAGTGGTCATGTATGGATGTGAGAGTTGGACTGTGAAGAAAGCTGAGCGCCGAAGAATTGATGCTTTTGAACTGTGGTGTTGGAGAAGACTCTTGAGAGTCCCTTGGACTGCAAGGAGATCCAACCAGTCCATTCTAAAGGAGATCAGCCCTGTGTGTTCTTTGGAAGGACTGATGCTAAAGCTGAAACTCCAGTACTTTGGCCACCTCATGCAAAGAGTTGACTCATTGGAAAAGACTCTGATGTTGGGAGGGATTGGGGGCAGGAAGAAAAGGGGACGACAGAGGATGAGATGGCTGGATGGCATCACTGACTCAATGGACGTGAGTTTAAGTGAACTCTGGGAGTTGGTGATGGACAGGGAGGCCTGGCTTGCTGCAATTCATGGGGTCGCAAAGAGTCGGACAAAACTGAGTGACTGAACTGAACTGAACTGAACTGAATCACTTAAGTGAGATTCTTTTTTATTAACTGAAGTATAGTTGATTTGCAATCTTGTGTTAGTTTCTGGAATACAGCAGTGATTCCATTGTACAGAATATATGTCGTTTTTCAGATTCTTTTCCATTATAGATTATTACAAGGTATTGAATATAGTTCCCTGTACTAAACAGTATGACCTTGTTGTTTCCCTGTTTTATATACAGCATGTGTATCTGTTAATCCCAAGCCCCTACTTTATCCACTCCCACACCCTTTCCCCCCTGTGGTAACACAAAATTTTTTTCTATGTCTATAAGTCTATTTCTGTTGTGTAAATAAGTTTATTTGTATTATTTTTCAGATTTCACATGTAAGTGACATCATATATTTGTCTTTCTCTGTCTGACTTACTTCACTTAGTATGACCTCTAAGTTCATCCATGTTGCTACAAATGGCATTATTTCATTCTTTTTTAGGACTAATATATCATTGTGTATATATATATATATATGTATATATACTGGCAGAGAAGGCAATGGCACCCCACTCCAGTACTCTTGCCTGGAAAATCACATGGACGGGGGAGCCTGGTAGGCTGCAGTCCATGGGGTCGCTGAGTCGGACATGGCTGAGCGACTTCACTTTCACTTTTCACTTTGATGCATTGGAGAGGAAATGGCAACCCACTCCAGTGTTCTTGCCTGGAGAATCCCAGGGACATGGGAGCCTGGTAGGCTGCCGTCTATGGGATCGCACAGAGTCGGACACGACTGAAGCGACTTAGCAGCAGCATATATATTGGAGAAGGCGATGACAACCCACCCCAGTATTCTTGCCTGGAGAAGTACATAGACAGAGAAGCCTGGTGGTCAGCAGTCCATGGGGTCACACAGAGTCAGACATGACTGAGGGACTAACACACACACACACACACACACACACGTGTGTATATATATATAGACATAGATATATTACACACCATATCTTCCTTATACATTCATCTGTTGATGGGTACTTAGCTTGTTTCCATGTCTTGGCTATTGTAAATAGCACAGTTATGAACATTGGGGTGCATGTATCTTTGAATTAGAGTTTTCTCCAGTTATATGCCCAGGACTGGGATTGCTGTATCACATGGTAACTCTATTTTCAGTTTTTTAAAGAATCTCCATGCTGTTCTCCATAGTGGCTGTATACTTTACATTCCTAGGTGAGATTCTTTAGACAATGTAAAGCCAAGATTAGTTTCTGAACAAAATCCACCATTTCCACCTTTGAATCTGGGAACTCAGCCAATTCAGTCTCATAGAAACAACTGGCCCTCTGCTCATTTCTTCCTTCTTACATGATGGTCACTGTTTACTTTGTTGCTATTTTCTTTTCCCTTTTCCTTAATTTATCTAGCTCTGTGGAGTTAAGGACTTATTCCTATCCCCCCCCCCCTTATTTTGACAATTCTCTCTTGATTGTCATTCTATTAATGACGACTCTCCTAATCATTACATGCACAAAACATTCTGTATTCTTCTGTTGCTATATTAAAACAGGGGATCAGTGATGACTTTGCTCCATCCCACTGCACCCAAGCTCCCTTTGCCTGTTAGGAACCTCTCTCCCCCTTCCCTGATTTCTCTCTGTATCAAGACTCTGCTTTGAGATCCTTCTACACCTGATCTTGTAAGTCACTGTGATTATAATTCTCAAAAGGGACAATCTTCTAATTCATGTATACAGTTTGAAATTCAAGAACTACTCTTATTCAGTTTCAGAAAGCCTTTGGTCCTGTTGGCTCCCCTCAGAAGCTCTCATTCTGTTTTGGTTAAGCTGTCACTTGGCCCTTGCCCAGGTCTATTTCAGGAAGAGACACCTGTCCCAGGTCTTCCCCTGGGTCTGCCTCCCTCTGGTCTCTGTTCTGCCTTAGCTGTGGTGACTTTCTTGGTCTGCTCACAGCTCTGCAGCCAGGACAGGTTGTCACAGCCTGATTGGAGCAAGGGGCACAGGCACCTGACCTGGCAGGCCTCTGCTGAGACCCGAGAGGATGCCTCTCTGCTCCCGGGAGAACTGAGCGCCAGGGGAGCCCCCTCCCAAACTCAGCACCTGCAAGCGGCTCAGACTCAGATGGCCAAGAAGGGCAACATGGCTGGAACAATATTCAGATCTTTTAAATGGTTTGCAAATTGAAAAGTGTGAGAAAGGTATGAAAGTGTTAGTCACTCAGTCATGTCCGACTCTCCATGGACTGTGACCCGCCAGGCTCCTCTGTCCGTGGAGGTTTTCCAGGCAAGAATACTGAAGTGAGTTGCCATCCCCTCCTCCAGGGGATCTTCCAACCCAGGGATTGAACCCAGGTCTCCTGCATTGAGGCAGCTTCAGCTGAGCCACTGCGGAAGCCCAAGAATACTGGGGTGGGTAGCCTATCCCTTCTCCATGGACCATAGCCCACCAGAATTCCATCTCTCCATGGAATTTTTCAGGCAAGAATACTGGAGTGGGTAGCCATTTCCTTCTCCAGGGAATCATCCTGACCCAGGGATCGAACCCACATCTCCTGTATTGCAGGCAGATTCTTTACTGTCTAAGCCACGAGGGAAGCCAAATTAGTAACCTGGTTCTTGGCAAACAGGTCTGCTACCACACAAAAGCACTGGCAGTCCAGCCTTGGTGTCCAGAGGCAATCAGCAGACAGGGAGGGAGGCAGATAGATGTTCGGCCTTTGCATTTCTAGAGTTCTCCTTGTGTGGCCTCTGGAATCTGAAGGGGAGCAGGAGATGCTCCCCCATATACCAAATATGGCATAGTCCCTGTATTGAATTATAGTTACTTAAGAAACAGCAGGTGCAGGAAAGACACTCTGACCTTCATTTTTCCCCCTGAAAAAAGGAAATAAATCTCCTGTGTGCAAGGTAGCTTCCCTGTAACATCTTTCTCAGCGGAGATGGGAAATTCAGGGCTAAGCCTGATAGCTCAGTTGGTAAAGAATCCGCCTGCAATCGCAGGAGACCCTGGTTGGATTCCTGGGTGGGGAAGATCCCCTGGAGAAGGGATAGGCTACGCACTCCAGTATTCTGGGGCTTCCCTTGTGGTTCAGCTGGTAAAGAATCCGCCTGCAATGTGGGAGACCTCGGTTCGATCCCTGGGTTGGAAATGCTACCCACTCCAGTATTCTGGCCTGAAGAATTCCACGCACTGTATAGTCCCTGGGGGTCACAAAGAGTCAGACACGACTGAGCGACTTTCACACAAGGCTACGTGTAACAAACCTTCTCACCTCTTCACCAATTAGCCCAAGCTTCCCAGGTGGTGCTAATAGTAAAGAACCCACCTGCCAATGCAGGAGATGTAAGAGAGGTGGGTTCAATCTCCTGGAGGATGATGGCGTGGCGATTCAGTGTGCTATTCTTGCCTAGGGAAGCCCGTGGACAGAGGAGACTGGTGGGTTTCAGTCCCTAGGGTCTCAAAGAGTTGGACACAACTGAAGTGGCTTAGCACACATCCAAGCCTGAACCCCTTTATTTTGTCAATTCTTAGCAAATGTATTGTTTCTTGGTCTAAAAGGCATAAAAGCTGTCTGCTTTGGTCACTTCTCTGAGTCTCATATCTTTGAGGATTCCATACATATGAAACAAGTTTGGTTTTTTCCCATTAATCTGTCTTAATTCAATTTCACTATTCTTACAAAACTTTTATTTATTTATTTTTGGTTGCACTGGGCCTTCCTTGCTGTGCAGGCTTTTTTCTAGTTACAGTGAGCAGGGGTTACTCTCTAGTTGCAGTGCGTGGGGTTCTTGTTTTTTCTTGTTGCAGAGCACGGGCTTTAGGGAGTGTGGGCTTCAGTAGCTGCAGTATATGGACCCCGTTTCTCCACAGCATGTGGGGTCTTCCTGGACCAGGGATTGAACCTGTGTTCCTTCCATTGGCAGGCAGATTCTCAACCACCGGACCACCAGTGAAGTCATAATTTCATTACTAAACCAGTCAAAGAACCGAGAGGAAAGAAGGGAAAGGTTTTCCTCCCCTACCAATTACTCTGCTTCCATTTAGACAAGGGGAATTGTACTTGATATTCAAAGGCATGAGTGCAAATGCATTGCAATGCTCACATCTGGGTCAGTCAGCCCTCAGGTCTATCAGAGCCAGCCCATGACACACGTGTCAGAAATTACCAATGAGAAATAAGGTTGCCTGAATGTGAAGTGTATTCGTCAGGACTGGGGCAATAGCTGGGACACCCTGCTCTGCCCCGACTGGGCAGGTGACGGGAAGGAGCCAGCAGATGAGCCATGGCCCCAGGGGAAGGCCAGAATGGGGAAGGACTGAAGACCTCAAATAACAGAAAGCAGTGGAGCTGGGCTTGGGGGACTGAGAGGTTGGTAACTGGGCACTCAGCCCCAGCCTAGAGAAGATCAAATCAAAGAGTATGTTCTCAGTGGGCACATCAATGGGGTGATATCCCAGGAAGAGCAGTAGATTTCTGTGTGGCCCTGGGGGCTGGAACTGAACCAGCTTCAGAAGTTGAGGCAGGTGATGTGACCATCGGAGCTGGTCAGGGATGGGCTGGTCTTAGAGGGCAGGAGTTCCCTGCTGTGAAAGGCATGGCAGCCAGACCTAAGAGGTCATCTGATGGAATGTTCACAGGAGGTCTCCTGATTCTCAGGGGCAGACTGGGTAATCCCAGGAGTCCTACCTACCTGTGTGCATGTATGTGCTCAGTAGTGTCTGACTCTTTGTGACCCCAGGGACTGTAGCCCACCAGGCTCCTCTGTCCATGGGATTCTCCAGGCAAGAGTACTGGAGTGGGTTGCCATTTCCTTCTCCAGGGGATCTTTCCTACCCTGGAGAAGGGATTGAACCTGCGACTCCTGCACTGCAGGCAGACTCATAACCGCTAACCCACCAGGGAAGCCCCTCCTACTTACCTGGAAGTCTGTGATTCTCCAGGGGGCTGAGATGTAATAAAGAGAGGGGTCTGCTTCCTGCCCCTGGATACTCAGGGTCATGAAAACTTTGCACTTGAGTTGAGAAGTGGGGCAGCCCTGGTGTTGAAAAAGTTGCAACATCTTGATATTTGCTCCCAAGAATCTTGCATCCATCTTTAGGGAGCAAACTCTTCCTTTATTTTAGGAAAATCATCATGATGTGCTTTTTAGTTACACACATACTCACTGGTTGTTCTTGGGGAAAACTGTGAAATCACCATTAACCTAAATACAAATCTTTTCAACTAAGAATTTAAGGGTTCTCCTGGGGAGCTGAGACTTTCTTGCCTCCTCCCCAGGAATCGGGAGGGGCAGGAGAGGGAGATGCAGAAGCTGTTAAAAAAAAAAAAGACAAAAAACGTTTTGCTTCCATATGAACTCTGCTCCAAAGGGGTGCTGGTCCCCAGGGAAATGTGGGTCCTTTGCTGGGCCGTTCTTTATAGGAAAGGAAGCTGGCTTCAGAGAGAGGGTGCTGACGCTACCAGCTTCACCTGCTGATGGAGGAAAGACTGGGAAAGGGAACTGGATGGAACCTTGGTATCCTTGTAATGACGTTGTTTGTTGTCATTCACTCACTCAGTAGCGTCCAACTCTTTGTGACCCCATGGACTGCAGCACATCAGACTTCCTTGTCCATCACCATCTCCCAGAGCTTACTCAAACTCATGTCCATTGAGTCAGCGATGCCATCCAATCATCTCATCTTCTGTCATCCCTTTCTCCTCCTACCTTCAATCTTTCCCAGAACCAGGGTCTTTTCTAATGAATTGGCTCTTTGCATCAGGTGGCCAAAGTATTGGAGCTTCAGCATCAGTCCTTCTAATGAATATTCAGGATTTATTTTCTTTAGCATTGGCTGGCTTGATCTCCTGGCAGTCCAAGGGACTCTCAAGAGTCTTCCCTAACACCACAGCTCAAAAGCATCAATTCCTCAGCATTCAGCCTTCTTTCTTCTTGGTGTCCTTTGAATGAAGTTATTTAGATGAATAAATCTGAGCCCACTGCATCCGCATGCCTGCAGAGTGGGGCTTCCGTTGAAGGGGGTGGATATTCCACCATCAGATATGCTGGGAAATAGCTGGTCCCAGGGCAGGAAGTGGGGAAGGAGAAGAGGGAAATTTGATGGAGGGAGAAGTATCCAGTTCCTCTGAGCTGACGTAGCTGCCTGTTGTCCCATAGAGAACACTAGAAGCAAAGCAGCCATTGCTCTGAAGGGTCCCCAGGGAGCGGTCAAGCCCCTGGGATCCAAGTGCAGCCCCCTGTACATAAGCTATAGTATTTGTAATATCCTTCCCTTCTATGAACCTGGAACCTTCAGGAACGTGTTATCTGAAGTTGAAGCTTCTTCTAGACTGGGCTGTAGAGAGTTAAGAGAAGGACCACCATGTGCTTGGGCTTGGATTTGGGGTGACAACAGGGTAGAGCACAGGTTGCAGCTGAGGGCGTCCCTGGCAGAAAACAGTGGGGCCCATGAGCATCAAAGGCCCCTCTGAGCCATCACAGACAAGACAGCGGAGGGAGAGCTGGGCACGGCCTTTAAGACATGCAAACGAGCATCACAGGGTCTCCCAGATCCAAAGAGGTCCAGTTGGTAGAGGTTTGCAGTGGTAACTGTGGTATTAATCAAGGGGTGATAAGTTACCTTGATATGAGTACTTCACAGCAACCATGCAAAGTTAGCTACACACCTCAAACTAAGACTCAGAGACATAATGATTTGCCTGAGCTCACCTAGCCAATAAATGGTAGAACTGGGTGTGAGTCTGTATTTCACCCTCTTTTCAGAGCCTCATGGAGCCCTTGATATTGGCTGCATTATGATGGATCCTAGTAACATCTCCCATAGAAGACTGGCTGGAAGGAAAGCCACAGGGATTTGGAGGCAGAGCCGAAGGGATCCCAGGATAAAGGCCTGTTTATAGGCAGAAGCCAAATCCAAGCCAAAAGCAATCTGGTTAGGGAAAGCAGGCTTGGAAGGGCAGGTGTTAAGTGGAAATATGGAAACTTGGAGCCTGTTGCAAGATACAAGGGGTAGGTAGAAGACTTGTTCTTGAACATTCTCAAGAGTATCTGCTGCTGCTGTTGCTAAGTCACTTCAGTCGTGTCTGACTCTGTGCGACCCCACAGACGACAGCCATGGCTAATTAGAAACCCCACTGACCTAAAGGATGAGTTGCCTTGATTACACAGTCCACTGACGCTTCAGTGATTCCTGTAGGAAGGAATAAACAAGTGTATCTGGAGCTCATGTTAGCTAAAAGCTCACTCCCAAGGGGACTAAGCCCAGGACAAAGGCAACCGATTATTCAGTTCAGGTCAGTGCACATTTATTGAGTCCAAGTATGTCCCAGGCTGTGTGCTAAACACTGATGAAATACAGAAGTAGCATATATGAATGATGAGTAGGGTGACAAGGACAAGAAGAGGAGATAAGGTGACCCAAGGACCTTGTGGACACACAGAGTGCAGAGGCGGTGGGGTGTGGATGGTGCCTCTTCCTTGCCCCCTCGGCCCACCCTGTGTTCACCCTCAGACACATCAGTCTTGTGTGTCTTGGGACCTGCATGTCGGACTGATTATGAGTCCGTGTCCTTCACCAGACTTTGAACTGTCCAAGGGTGGGGATGATCTCTGGTTTCTATGCTTGTCCCTCACCACAGGAAAGGGACAGTCATGTGCAAAGTACAACAAGAGAAAACCGCAATCAGAGCATGCATGGTGGGGAGGGGTGATGGGAGAGAGAGCTGCAATAGAGGTACAGGCTCCACCCAAGAGGTTCTGCAATTCCAGGCTTAGGATCTGGGTTTTATCCAGCAGGTGGCTGAGGCCATTGGAGCAGGGATCAGGGTGGAGGGCATGGTGGGAGACAGCCTCAGGGCAGTAAGCTCTGCCCACATATATCACCCTGCTGGGCCATCTTGCAAAGAACCAGCAGGACAGTCATGACCCCAAAGCTGTCTCACTCAAAGTGTCCCCTGGAGTGAGAGGAACCCGTGGGAAAGGCAAGCCAATATCAATCAGAGCTAACCTGTGCTGATCACTGGCTCCCTAAATCAAGAACCTGGCAGATTTTCTGGGTGAAAATCAATCTTCCTGTCCCCACAGTAAATACCATAATCCTTTTTCCAGTGTGGTTTAGAGAATGTAACTGTCACACTCATGATTTATTCGAAAATATTCTGCCAGTTTATGTGAATGAATGGGGCAGTCAACGTGCTTCCAGACAGGAGGTCAGAGCACTTACAGAGGAGCTGGGGCTTCTGTCTCAGACTGCTTTGGTCTCCAGCAGGCTGCCACCTTCCACACCTGCCCTACAATGCAGCACCCTATGGACGGCCACCTGGACAAAGAGGGACGAGGGACATGGGAACTGAGGGTGAGCAGCCCAGAACACCTGAATGACCATGCCCTAGCCAGGAGGGGACAGAGCAGAGGTGGCTGAGACTGCCAGTGATTAGCCATTCCCTCTGGTCTTCTTTCTATGGAAGCCAAGTAGGGATTTCTCTTTTTTATATTTTTTATAATTGTTCATTACATCGCTAATACAAGGATGCCTTCTTGTCATGCATGATTCTAACAATGTTGAAGTTTCTAGGGGACTTCTGGCGGTCCAGTGGTTAAGAATCCATCTGCCAATGCAGGCAACATGAGTTTGATTCCTGGCTGGAGAAGACTCCACATGCAATGGGGCAACTAAGCCCATGCACCACAACTACTGAAGCCTGGGTGTCCTAAAGCCTGTGCTCTGCAGTGAGGGAAGCCACTGCAATGATAAGCCCAAGCCCCACAAGGAAGAGGAGCCCGCTCTTGCCATAAAGAAAGAAAAGCCTCACATAGCAACCAAGATCCAGCACAGCCAAAACCTTTTTCCAGGGACACTCAGGACACAGTAAGACAAGGGAAAAGGCTGGGAGGAGGCAAAATGATGGTTTGTTCAAGGAGAGGTTGCCGCAGAGCCATAACGCTCTGGGATGCAGCTTGTCTCCCATCGCATGATGAAATCAGTGGAGGAAATTGTGAGTTCATAGCTGTCAGGGTGGATAGGGAGGGAAGAAAGCATCCGTGAGAGGTCCTGGCAGTTTGTACTTAAGCAGAAGGCAGAGGCCTCATGGCTCAGTTCAGCTGGACTGAGCTGAAATGTATGCTTATTGCAGCCTCATGAGATGGCTGTATGAGCAGCTAAAATGCACCATGCTTTTGAGTTGGAGTGAGTACAATGAATTAATTAATAAGGAAAGGAAAGGAATAAGAAAATGAATACAGGCACGCATCCCTTTTCACTTATTTAACAACAGTTGTTAAGTTTCTACTCTGCACGAGGTATTGTTCTCAAGCGGGGGCTACAGTCGGAAGTAAAGTCAGGCTGGTCCCTGCGTGACGATGCTTCCATTCTAATGGAGGGAGGTAGTCAATAGACAAGCAAGGGCTTCCCTGGTGGTCCAGTGGTTAAGAGTCTGCCTTGCAATGCAGGGAACTCGGGTTTGATCCTTGGTCCAGAAAGATCCCGCATTCTGCGGGGCAACTAAGCCTGTGAACCACAACTACTGTGCCTGTGTTCTAGAGCCCATGAGCCGCAACTACTGACCCCATGAGTTGCAACTACTGAAGCCCACGTGCCTAGAGCCTATGCTCTGCAACGAGACAAGCCGCTGCAATAAGGAGCCTGCGCACCACAGCTAGAGAGTGGTCCCCACCCACTGCCGCTAGAGAAAGCCCATGCAAAGCAACAGAGACCCAGTGCAGCCAAACATAAAAATAAACAAATAAATAAAAATTTAAAAAACAAGTAAGGAAGGACATACATTACATCAGGCCAGGTAGCAATGAGAGTTATGAAAATGAATAAATAATAGCAGCCAATGTGGATTGAGAGCTTACTACAAGCCCCATTCATCTATTAATGCACTGAACTCTCCCAACAATACCATGAAGTAGGTATTATCATCTCTATTTAGTAATGAAGACACAGAAGCATGGAGTCGCTAAATAATTTGCCCAAGTTCTCCCAGCTGGTAAATTATTATATTGGTTAGGATATAAAGTGAGCTGTTGTAACAAAGAGACATCAACATATAATGGTCCAAATAAAATGGAAATCTAGTTTTGTCATCACAGCTCAGGGGTAGGTGGGTAGTCTTGGGCTGCTGGAAAGTTATGTCCCATGAGATCATTCAGGAACTCTGGATCTTCCCACTTTGTTTCTCTGCCATTCCACAGGATGTAGTCCTCTCTGCAGGGTCAAAGCTAGCTCAGTTTCCCAGCCACACTACATTCTGTGAGATGGGAAAAGAGAGCACAGAAGACCAGGGCAAGTGGATGCACCACAGTGACATTCATCACTTCCACACGCAGCCCATCAGCCCAAGCTCAGCCTTATGGGCTCACCTAGCTGCAAGGGAGTCAGAGAAATGAAGTCTCTGCCTGAGTGGCCATGCAGGCAGATTAAATTTCAGAGAGAACTCAGTCTCTAAAAGAAATAAGGGAAATGGATAATGGGAATGAAGGAAGGGAAGAAATGAACACTTCCTTCCCAGTGGGTATGCTGAAAGTGAAACCCAGGTACTCTAGCCATGGAATAAGGGGGAAAGAAATGAATGGAGCACTTTTTAATAAGATGGGAAGGGAAAGGATCTCTAAGGAGCTGACATTTGATCAGAGACTTGAAAGAAGTGAAGGTCTAAGTAAGGATGCTCCAGGAGAGAGAACAGGAGGCACAAAGGCCCTTAAGTGTGTGCTAGGAATTACCTGGAGATCAATGGGCCTGAGACTTAAAAAGAGGAAGTGTGTTTCAGAGTTGAGGCCAGAGAATGGAGGGTCTTTCAGTTCATGGTGGAGTCTCGGAAGCCGTGGGAGGGTTTTTGAGAAAGAAAGAGATGGAATTTGATATATTTTTTTTCAAAGTTCATGCTCAAACAGGGCCAGGGAGGGTGCAGTGCTTCCATTGGAATGAAAACAGGAGTACCATTTAGGAGGCTATAGACAAGAGGTGAGAGCCTACCGGGTGCCTGCCAATGAGGGAGACGTACGAAAAGTGGATTTGATCCCCGGATCAGAAAGATCCCCTGGAGGAGGGCATGGCAACCCACACCAGTATTCTTGTCTGGACAATCCCATGGACAGAGGAGCCTGGTGGGCTACAGTCCATGGGGTCTCAAAAAGTCAGACATGACCGAAGTGACTTAGCATGCACACAGACAAGAGATGATGGTGTTTAGGACGGATACAGTTGCCCTGGCAACACCCACAGAGGGGAGCAATGGGGAGCCCTGCTGACAATAAGTGTTCAGGCCAAGTGCTCTCTTCCCCATTGGATGTGAGAATGAAGGACACATGACCTCAGACCTTGGCCGCCTCACATCTGAGGGAAATAAGTAGGGTAAATCTTAGAATGGAGGTCTAGGGATTGCAAACCCAGACCCAGAAGCCAGGCTGCCAGGGTTCAAGCTGCAACTCTGTCACTTCCTCACTGTGTGACCTTTGGCATGTTCCTTAACCTCTCTGGGCCTGTTCCTTATCTGTGAAAGAGGACATGATAATAATACCTACCCCACTATGGTTGTTATAAAGATTAAGCAATAAAGTGCTTGACAGTGTGACAGTCTATGCAATAGAAGTGTCGCCCTTGAAAACAGTAAGAGAGGTACATTCAGGGTCCATGAGAACACAGAGAAGGCACCAGTGAATGTCAGCGCTGAAGCATTTGTAGAAGGAGCTGGAGGGTGAACCACAAAGAGAGAACAGTGTGGGGAGGGGAGTCCCTTCTGGACAGAGGCCACAGTATACAAAAGGTTGTAGAAGTGGGTGTGCAGAGCACTGCAGGCCCTCCGAGGAGCAGGAACGAGAGTCAAGGGTGATGTGGTGCCTCGTTTCCAGACTGAGGACCCCTGTGGGTGGTGGTCTCACTTGGGAAGATGAGGCATTCCATTTGAGACAGGCAGTTCCCAGCCCCAGAGAAGATGGGGACCCAGGGAAGGCGCTACATGGAGCTCAGCAGAGCCATGGGGCCTGGGGACCAAGCCATCATGGGTGAAGTGATAGCTGGTTCTCCTGCCCTCTCCCCAGGCTGCCTTGAACTGTTCTGGCCTCTCTGACTGCCCCACTGGGAGACTTTCCTCCCTCCCAGCCAGGACCACAGAGGGCTCCTGGGAGGTCCTTGACTGTGTGACTTTTTATGGTTCCCATTTATTCTGCCAGGTAAATCAGCCCCTGACCGCAGTGGTGCCCAGGCATGAATCATGATATCCACAGTGTGGAGAAAATGCAGCAAGTCAGCAGATGTGGGTGGGACCCCAGGGTTTTCATTCACAAAGAGATTTTTCAATTTTATTAAAATCAATAAGAGTTTATTACAGTATAAATGAAATGAGAGCCCCTGCTTCTGGGATAACAAACTACCATCCCAGCTGCTGGCCTGAGAGCCCACTCCCGGGAGAGGCCCCCTTGGGTAAGGAGGAGGTTTTGATTCACACCCAGGGTGGAAGCCAAAGAAACACATCCACCATGAAATTTCCAGCAAACTGTCTCATCCTGTGTGACCTCTCCCTATGTTCTCACAAATCTATAAAAATCATG
This sequence comes from Capra hircus, assembly GCF_001704415.2. Taxonomy (NCBI): domain Eukaryota; kingdom Metazoa; phylum Chordata; class Mammalia; order Artiodactyla; family Bovidae; genus Capra; species Capra hircus. The sequence goes on along the minus strand of NC_030826.1, from coordinate 25,392,872 downwards.
ACATAATTGGTGGGGTGAAATTATTTGTGGAAACCAGGGATGCAGTCATTGTCAGAATTAAGGAGAGCTCAAGAGCTGAGATTATCATTCAAGAGGGAGGGGACATACCTATGCGGATAGCTGATTTCGTGTTTCCTCGGATGGCTCAGCGGTAACAAATGTACCTGCAATGCAGGAGATGCAGGTTCGATCCTTGGTTCAGGAATATCCCCTGGAGGAGAAAACAGCCACCCACTCTTGCCTGGAGAATGCCCTGAACACAGAAGCTGGGCAGGCTACAGTCCATAGGGCTGCAAAGAGTCAGACACAACTGAAGCGATTGAGCACGCACGCATGCATAGCTGATTCACTTTGTCATACAGCAGAAAATAGCACAACATTATAAAGCAACTATACCCCAGTTAAAAAAAGAGGATTAAAAAAAATGAAGGGCACAGGTGATAAGCATGTGTGGAAGGATTCTGTAAACTGTAAAGCACTGTCCACCTGCTGGGGTTATTCCTTTATCCTTATTATTACTCCTAACAATGGGTCCCCAGCCCTATAAACAGTCTTGGAGAAGGAGGGACAGGAGCTACAAGCTCTGAGTTAATGGTTGAGACCCTGAGGGCAAACCCCACAGAAACCAGGAGGGAGGAGACAATCGATAAACTCACGTAGCATGAAAAGAGAGAAGTAAGAATCCAGCCACGCCCGTGCACATACACCTAAGCAGTTCTTGGCATGGGAGGAGTGAGGTGGAGTTCAGAGCAGAGCCCAGAGCTCCCAGGCCTACAGGCATGGGGTGGGAGGGGTAGGGTGGAGTTCCCTTTAGGCCAGGGACCCAGGATCTAGAAAGCTTGGCTCTCTGGGGTGGCCTGATTCCCCTGGATGGCCTGTGGGCAGCGGGCTGTGGGCTCCTGGCTCCCTGTACAAGCTCTGGGTACCTGTCCCTTCCCAGGACTTGGAGGGGACGGAGTTTGGGGCAGAAGGTCTAGGTTGGGCTCCGGAACTTCTTGTGCTGACTCTAGGGTTGGAAGCTCTGGCCTCACGGCTGAGATGATCCTGTATAGCCCCCATCACCAGGCTGAAGCTGTCAGTTTGGGAACCACAATCATAAGTTGTCTGGGAGGTTGGTTAGGTCCTGCCCCTTGGGAGGCTGGTATTGCAGAGAGGGAAAGCCTCCCCACCTCGCAATCAGGCCTCAGAGCTGCTAACTGGGAAGCTTCTGGCTGCTGATCTGGTTGTTCACATCCAGAAGGTGTAGACATCCTCCTGTTTCAAAGAAGCGAAGTCTGGTATAAACTCAAGGAACCGGGCATCCAGGCTGACCCCAGGGGCACAGACTCCAGCCAGAGAAGGGGCTGTGGTTGAGGAGAGCTTGTGATGTGGTTCCCACAAACCTGGAAGGATGTCCCCCAACTTTTAAAAATTAAAACAACAGTAACAACCTATGGAGAAGGCAATAGCACCTCACTCCAGTACTCCTGCCTGGAAAATCCCATGGACAGAGGAGCCTGGTAGGCTGCAGTCCATGGGGTCGCTAAGAGTCGGACACGACTGAGCAACTTCACTTTGACTTTTCACTTTCATGCATTGGAGAAGGAAATGGCAACCCACTCCAGTATCCTTGCCTGGAGAATCCCAGGGACGGGAGAGCCTGGTGGGCTGCTGTCTTTGGGGTCACACAGAGTCGGACATGACTGAAGTGACTTAGCAGCAACAACCTAGGCCTCCCAGGTGGATCACTTGGTAAAGAATCCACTGACAATGCAGGAGACGCGGGTTTATCCCTGGTCGGGAAGATCTGCTGGAGAAGGAAATAGCAATCCTCTCCAGTATTCTTGCCTGAAAAAATCTCACGGACAGATGAGCCTGGCGGGCTACAGTCCATGGGGGTGGCAAAGAGTCAGACATGACTTGGGACTAAACAACAACAACCAAGGCACATGAAAACGTCTGTATCAGGGAACCCTCCTACACTGTTGGTGGGAATGCAAACTAGTACAGCCACTATGGAGAACAGTGTGGAGATTCCTTAAAAAATTGCAAATAGAACTACCTTATGACCCAGCAATCCCACTGCTGGGCATACACGCCGAGGAAACCAGAATTGAAAGAGACACATGTACCCCAATGTTCATCGCAGCACTGTTTATAATAGCCAGGACATGGAAACAACCTAGATGTCCATCAGCAGATGAATGGATAAGAAAGCTGTGGTACATATACACAATGGAGTATTACTCAGCCGTTAAAAAGAATTCATTTGAATCAGTTCTGATGAGATGGATGAAACTGGAGCCAATTATACAGAGTGAAGTAAGCCAGAAAGAAAAACACCAATACAGTATACTAACACATATATATGGAATTTAGGAAGATGGCAATGACGACCCTGTATGCAAGACAGGCAAAAAGACACAGATGTGTATACCGGACTTTTGGACTCAGAGGGAGAGTGAGAGGGTGGGATGATTTGGGAGAACGGGAATTCTAACATGTATACTGTCATGTAAGAATTGAATCGCCAGTCCATGTCTGACGTAGGGTGCAGCTTGCTTGGGGCTGGTGCATGGGGATGACCCAGAGAGATGTTGTGGGGAGGGAGGTAGGAGGGGGGTTCATGTTTGGGAACGCATGTAAGAATTAAAGATTTTAAAATTTAAAAAAAAAAAAAATTAAAAAAAAAAAAAAGAAAACGTCTGTATCTCCTTCAGGCCCTGTCCATAGAGACACACTTCTGTTTCAATGCACTTATAATACGTGTGTCACTTTGTGTTTCAGAAGGGGTTTTGATCCACCTAACAGCACATAATAAACATGTTTCATAATTGATAACTGCATAAAATGATATACTACAGATTCTTCCTGATTTAAATAATCCCCCTATTACTAGCTTGGGAAGATCCCCTGGAGAAGGAAGTAGCAGCGACTCACACATGGACAAAGGAGCCAGCTAGGCTATATATAGCCCATGGGTTCACAAAAGAGTCGGACTTGACTTAGCAACTAAACAACAACAACAAGGCAACACATTTAAGCAGAATTGTAATATTTTTCTCATATAAATGTTAACGGACCTTTCATATGGTATAGCTATCCTGTATCTTGCAGGGGGTGCAACTTCCTTTCATCAAACATCTTCTCATTTTGTTGCATTTTTTAACATCGAAGAGTTTTTTATTCTGCTCTTGCTGTCATCAGTCAGGCTTTTCCTTTCCAGTTTCTTCCATTGCTTCAAAGCTGAGAGTGGTCTTTCTTAGTAAAGAAAATAAATATTTCATTTTTGTGCTAACTTTTCTGTTTTTTTTCTTTTTAAGAGAACACTTTAATCCATCTGTAGTCTATCTTGGTATAAGGGGAGCTCTAAATTAAAATTCTTCAGTGCTATCCAGTTTCCCAATGTCATTCATTTTTAATTACTTTTTAAATGACTATTTTATAAAGTGTTCTAATGATGAACCTGTTAGTCTTGCGATTTGCCTTTTTTTTTTTTTTTAAAGAATATCCTTTGAAATCCTTCTCTTGTTTCCCCAGAATCTTTTTCATTCAGAAAAACACTGTTGGGATTGATTTGAGGCGGTTTATGTTTGTACATTAATCGAAGATGGCGAGACATTTTCACAATAGCCAGTGTGCTCATCTTGAATTATGTGATACCTCTCACCCTGTCCCCAGCTCAAAGAATTTGCAATTTTCTTTATAAAGGTCAAGCATATATTATGTTTATTCCTAAGTATGTTAGATTACATGTTTCTGTTATAAATGGATGTTTTCATTGTATTTTCTGGCTTTTGCTAGTGTTCAGGAAAATCATCACTCTTATGCATATAGTCTGCATTCATCTTCCTCCTTAAACTTAATTCATAAATTTTTACTGATCTTTTTGTATCCACCATCCATACAAATGTTCTTGTGATACCGCTTTTTCCTCTGGTTTATTTTATCTTGCCTTACTGAATTGATGAGGATGTTCAAAAAATATCAAGTGGAAGTCCTCTAAACCTTCTGAGGAACTTGGTAGGATGTCAGTTAACTTTTCATTAATTATCAGTGTAATGAAAACAGGAATTCATTTTTGTTTCTAATTTTGGTTTTTACTTTTATTTTTTATTTATTTTTTAGCTTCACCTCGAAGCATGTGGGCTGTTAGTTCCCTGACCAGGGATTGAATCTGAACCTCCTGCATTGGAAACACAAAATCTTAACCACTAGACTGCCAGGGAAGCCCCTGTTCTTAATTTTGAACTTACTTTATCAGTGCTCATTTTTGGTTCAAAATAGGAATACTTTATCCTATTGAAGAATCCTTTGATTCTTAAATTATACTTTAAAAAAAATGTTTGATTGTTATCCAATTATTTGAGGATAACTATTAAGATGATTTTGCACCTTTCATTTTGGTCTTTATGCAGAATGAATAATGAAAATTGCCCCTGGTGACAGAGCTGGAATTTCAATCCAGGCCTCTCACTTCCAACCTCTGTGTAACTTGATCAAGTCATCATTTCAGGAAGGCACGTTTTAGTTTCCAAAGGCTTGAGCATTGCTTCCAGCTGTGCAATGACCACAGCAAACACAAGCAGATGAAAGATGTTTTCAGACAGAATTCTTTCTGCCTTTCCAGGCACCTGGGTTTCAAAGGCCGTCATGAAAGAGGCAGTGCCAAGCAGCTGTGAGAGTGATTCTGAAATTTAAAAAGAAAGACTTGTAAAGACCAGAGGAGTAATTGAAAATGATAGATATCTGATGTCACTATTATCTGATGTCCACGTCTAGTCCCCCCTCCCTCTGGAGACGTGGCAATGTCCCCAGGGGCTGTTCCAGTCCCTTCTATACTCCCTTGACACCCTGCATCTGCCGTAGTCCACCCCCATGGCGCTCTCTCTGATTACTTTCTTTCTGCTGTGCCAGGGGAGATGTCTGTTCTGCTCCAATTAGCCAGAACAGCTACCACCTCACCAGGATCCAGGCTGGAAATGGAGCCCTGCACAGCGCCGTGACATCTCCTGGGGAAACCCACTCAGCCCTGCTGTGATCAGCAGCTCCAGATGAGCTGAGGAACCCTTCACCCCCTACTCCCACGGACACAGGTGTCCAGCATAGTCCCACAGACCTTTCGCTTGAATCTCATGCCAAACTTATGAGGCAGGTGAACAGGGGTGATTACTAATACCCCCATTTTACAGATGGAAACTGAGGCACAGAGAAGATGAAGAAACCGCCTAAGAAATCCCAAGGACAGAGGAGCCTGGAGGGCTACAGTCCATGGGGCCCAAAGAGTCGGATATGACTTGGCAACTAAACCACAACGCACAGCTGGGAACGAGCAAGGCACAAATTCCGAAGGAAACTCCACCGGGATTCTAAATCCCACATCTCTCTTACACATCACACTGTCTTCCTCTAAAATAATCTCCTCTCCTCTCAAGCTTGAAATAGAGAATTCAGACATCTACAATCAAGAGAGTTAAGTGTGCATTTTGTTTTAAGTAACTGGAACCTTGCAGACGTGGAGTTTGTGGGAGCCGTCTCCTATCTCAGGCTAGGTCGGGGGCAAGGCCCCCTTCATTGCCCCTCAATGTTTTGTTTCATTTCTCACGCATCAAACTGAATGTGCCCCAGATGCTGAGCAGAGAGGAGGGTGAGTGCGTGTGAGAGGAAAGGGAGGGGTGGCCCCGGCTCCCTGTTGGAAAAGGCTTTGGTTCTGCGGCTGCGAAGTTTGCTGGCTCTGCCCTGGGATGCTCACAAGAAGCCAGGTGTTCCTGGAGCGTCGCTTGTGTGCAGGTCTCAATTCCTATGGAACAGAAGGAAAAGATTCTGGGTCCACCCCCTGCTTCAGGCACCCAAGTCCCGACTCCCCTTGGAGGCAGATGTGGACTCACTCTGCCTTGCCAGGGGTGGAGGGGGTGGCAGTGGGAGTTCTGAGCTGAGGGAAGGCACAGGCTTGGCCACCCTGGGATGCTGTCAGGGGAGGTTTTGAGGGGCGGTGGACCAAAGTTGGACAAGGAGCGAAGGGAAGGCTGGGGGTGGTGGGGAAATTAAGGAGAAGAATGTGAGCAATAGCACAGAAGAAAGCTGGAGGGCTGTGGACATCCAGGGTCACACTTCGGGGGATGGAGCAGCAAGAGCTGGGCTCTGAAGGGAGCTAGTTCACACCCTGGTGGAGTGGAGAAGCGACCAGCTCAAGGTCACACAGCTAGCTAGCTAGCAGCAGAACCAGGAAGGAGAACCCAGCACTCCTGCCTACGGGCCCCGGGGCTCTTGCGATCAATCACCCCACAGTGGATGGAGGAGCATTGGTACCTGCGGTTCCCTTGGCAGATTCAGCAGGTCCAGGGTTCTGAGCCGCCCACCCAGGCAGTCCCGCAGACTTTTCCCCATCCTGGGATGGGTACTGTCCAGGGTGGCGAGAGCCCTCTGGACCCCTGGGGCAGAGGAAGTATACCTGGGAGATGGTTACAAGAGACAGAAAGGAGCAAGCAGAGGCCACAGCCTGAGGCAAGGGCAGATGGTGCCCCCACAGCCCCGCTTCCTGATGGATCACTGTAACAGCATTAAGACATGTTCCGTGATTTCTCATCTGAAAAAACCCCACCACTGTTCTTTGGTCTCGCCTCTCCCACTAGCTCCCATCCCATCTCTCTGCTCCTCCTCACAATAGAGCTTCTAAGAGCTGTCCTCACCCCACAGTGGCTGTTCCCTGGTTAGCCCACACTGGTCTGGCTCCCATCCTATCACCACTGAAACTGGCTTTGTGTTTAGCACAGGGAGCTCAGTTCAGTGCTGGCGGAATGGGGGAGTGGGAGGGAGGCTCAAGAGGGAAGGGATATATGTATACACATGACTGATTCACGTTGTTGTACAGCAGAAACTAAGACAACATTGTAAAGCAATTATATTCCAATTAAAAAAAAAACTGGCTTTGACTTTGACCCCGTGTCCACAACTGCCCCTTGTTTACCCTCTGCCTTGTCCTGACCACACTTCAAGCAGACTTCTCTCCTTCCCTGACCTCTGCTTGGCCCCAAGCCAGAGTAAGCATCAGAAAGAGCAGAACATCACCTCCCATGAGGCCACCCAAACTCTGCCACATTTTCAGTTTCTCCTGGGAATCGCTAACCACTTTCCTGTCACACCCCACTGGTCACTTCCCCTTGTTTGTCCAGCTTCCCCTTCAAAGAGCATGCTTATCTTGGCTTGCTCCCCCTTCATTCCATAAAAGAAAAACCTTTTGCTATGTGATTTTTGAGATGCTTACATATTTCTGAGTTCAGAACCTTTCCGACTGCAATAGTCTTTCTCAGTAATAACATCTCCTTTCTTTAAGTTTAGCTTTGTTTGTTTGTTTTACATCATAGTTACCAGCTGGCCAGAATTGGGCATCCAGAAGAGAGAGGGGCCTCAAAGAAGATGCTCCGAGCCTGAAGAGATGGAGACCAGTAGCAAAGCAGGCTTTCTCCTTGGCTAGCAGTGGAAACGTAGATCCAGTTGAATCAAGAGTCAGACCCAGCCGACATTGGGGTGCAGATGCTCCCACCATTATGCAGATGGGAAGACTGAAGCCCTCAGGCCCAGGGCAGAAACTCCGCCAAGAGCACCTGGCTTATCAGTGACAGAGTCAGGGCTGGCTCTCCTGCCTCCAGGTCATCCCTGGACACTTTTGCAAATGAGCACAGAGGCACCAGGGCAGCCAGGGAAGACTCAAGGCATAGATAACACTCCTGAGCAAAGACTATTCCCACCTCTGCAGAGAAGAGCCTCAGAGGAGTGAGGAGAAGGCTTCCTTGCCTCTCCAAGAGCCCCTGGCCCTGCTTAACTCGTGCATTTAGCCATTCTAATTAATGAGCAAACATTCTTTGCAAAACAATGTTTAAACACCTTAGGATTAATTTAATCAAATATTTAATTGCCCTGTAATTAATCATCTAAGCTTAACGAATTGAACCTCTATCTCTGGGAGATGGGTTTATCCCAATGACTTCTGAGAACAGTTCTGTGATGGGGCCTTTTGTAATCAGATTTCCTGCTTTCATTTGGAGCTGCTAAGGGGAGAGGACCCTGTTGTGGCCCTTGGGGGGGGGGGGTCTCCTGCTTCCTGTAACCAGCAAGCAGCCTAAGCTTAGCCTTCACTGGGAGAAGCTGATGGCTTAAGAGGGGGCACTGGGAACCATGTCAGTCTAAGACTGGGGAGGCTGAATAATTTGGATGTCTGCAAGATGGTCCCACTGCCCTAGTTATGTGTCTTTGGGCAAGTTTCATCCCTCTGCAAGCCTCAACATTTCCATTTATGAGATGGGGAGATTTCCTAACCTACCAGTCTCCCTGAACTCTGAACAGGTTTAAAGGAGATCTCGAAAGGGAGTAAAAGGGCTTGGTAGACTGTAAAGACTTACGCACCAGGGAGGGGAGTACCGTGTCCTTGGGTGCTCGAAACCTCTCTCCACTGTCCTCAGAGCCCCCAGGCATGGAGCTTAGCATGCGGCTTGAGAGGCGATCCAGACCAGATGATCCCATCCACTGCCTGCAGCAATGCAAGATGCTGATGGCCACTACCAGAGAGCATCTGAGGACCTGGAGGTTGACCCCCTGCCTGTGCTGACAGCTGGAGAGTTCCCAGCTGGCAGGAGCCTCAGAGACCAAGAGGCAAGGGCCTTGATTCTCAGCTCTGCCCTCCTCCTGGGATGCTGGGTGGAAGACCAGGGTATCCTTGGGTTGCCAAGGATGCTTCCCAACAAGCCCGGACAGATGAAGTCCCCAAGGATAGAGATCTAATAACAGCTAAGAAGGAGCACTTCTGATGCTCCAGGTCTCGGTCTCAAACTCTACATGGGGTCACTCAGTAAGTTCTTACAATAAGCCTTATGATTGGGTAAGGTCAAGCTAGATTATTGCTCTTATTATTCCCCACTGATCTCACAAATGAGGAAATAGGGAATCAGAGGGGTTAACTAACTTGTGCAAAGTTTCAGTGCATGTAAGAGAGGGAGCCAAGATCTGGCTGCAGGGCGTGTCTTAAACCCTGTGCCATCCTATCTCCTGGGAGAGAGTTGAAGAGCTGGATGAGATAAGCCATTGGCTGAGGATCCATGCAGACACAGACAGTCAGCCTTGGTACTGCTCTGACACAACCCCTCCTCCTGGATGTGGGAGGATGAACCAGCCTTTCCTAGGAGACTGGCAAGACTGTGGGAGGGAGAGCCAAACAGCTGCCCTGACTCACTCCGTGAGCTGGCTGAATTTCCATCTGTCTCTGGGCCAAGGAGAATATCAGATTCCTAACTTCCCAGTGCCGCCTTCCTCTGACCAGAGGGCACCCAGACTCTCTGGAGAGGCATCTGGTAGGAGGGAATTAGCCCTGGACAGGCACAACCTCTGGCCCATCATTGGAACCTTCAGCTACACATCAGCAGAGGATTGATTAACTCCAGCCTGACTTGGGAGCTGCCAGGCCAAGTGCTTCTCCTGGAGTTATTTATGCCACTCCATTAGCCCAGGAGAGGCAGGATTCATAGAGCCATCATGGCCTAAGAACTCAGTGAAATTAATATACCTGTGACTGAAATACACATGAAGCATGAGCCACCTCCATTTAATTGGGAAGAAAGGAGAGGAAGGGAAATACCAGGCTCCTGATTAGAGAGAAGGGATCCCAGAATCCAACCCTTCCTCTCTGTCCTCAGAGTCCACATCCTGGTCTTATTCTCAACATCTCATTAAGACATTGCCATAGTGCCCTCCTTGGCCTCCCAGCATCTAAGCTTATCCCACCCACTTGCCCTCCACGAAGTTTCAGGACCTGGGACAGAGCTGAGAGCAACAAGTCCCCTTGTCTTGGAAAAGACCCTGGACACTGGGAAAGACTGAGGGCAGGAGAAGGGGGTGACAGAGGATGAGATGGTTGGATGGCGTCATCGACTCAATGGACATGAGTTTAAGCAAACTCCAGGAGATAGTGAAGGACAGAGAAGCCTGGCGTGATGGAGGCCATGGTGTCCCAAAGAGTCAGACACAACTGAGCAACTGAATAACTCCTTGATGAATGGTTGATGGAGCTATGCTCTCACTTTCAGGCAGTGTTATGAAAATCCCCTTCTGATACATACATTTAAGAGCAGAAGAATATGAGCTTGGTGTTGTGATCAAGAGTCCTGGCTATAGAATCAAATGTTGCTGTGTTCACATCCGAGCCCACAGTAGCTATAAAAGAAAAACATGAAGATTTGAATAGAGGGACTGGAAGAAAAATTATCATGTGTCCATGCCACAGAATTGCAACTCTAAAAAAATGGGGGTTACCTGTATTTACTGCTATGGAGTGATCTTCAGGATATATTCTTAAGTGAAAAACAAAACCAAGAGGGAGAATGCAAGATGCTAAGCTAAAAAGTAAAAAATTAGGTAAAATACATATGGTTTATATGAAAAAGGAAGAAAATGAAAAATATATCTTTTGCTTTCTTAAGGAAGGGATAAACCATAAAACAATTTAAAGTGCACTGAAGGGAACAGGAAATGATAGGATGGGAGAGGAGAAGAGAGATAAAAAGTTGGTTTCTTTGAATTTGACTTGTTTTATTGTTTTTGCTTTGGAACCATGTGAAGGTTTTACATAACTGCACAAAAAAAATGATCAAAATAAAATTAAATCTTAAAAAACAATCCCTAAAAATAGAAAATAATGAAATGAAAGTCTGGCTGCTTGACCCATCAGTTAACTATGCACCTGGAGAGGAAGTTACTCAGTAACTTTTTTTTAGTGTTTATTTATTTTTTTATTTGGCTGCAGCTGGTCTTAGCTGCAGCACATGGGATCTTTAGTTTCAGCATGTGAACTCTTAATTGAGGCATATGGAATCTAGCTCCCTGAGTCAGGAATGGCCCCCTGTATTGGGAGTTCCCACCAGGGAAGTCCCTACCCAGTGAGTTTGAATCAAAATGATCTGACTGCATGAGTAGAATGCAACCTGAAGATAGAAGTGCAGACAAGCAGCCACTCCCCAAACCCTTTCCAGTGGTCCTGTTCTTAGCGGTGGCACTGGTATTGATTATACAAAGACTGCTGTGTGTGTAGGAAAACAAGAGGAAATGTGCATTGCAGGCTGGAAACTGCAGTCGAGGCAGGGAGCTGAGGAGATGGCAATCTTTCAGGGACTGATGCCCTTAATTTCATGATATCTAGTCTCTTAGAAATCACCGTTTCATGTATTTTTCCTTTTGGTTGTTGCTGCTATTATTTCAGGCACGGGGATAAATCTGGTCCCTGCCATTCCCCCTAGAAGTTGAAGTTGAGGAATCACATTTTTTATTTTATTTAGCTTACACTTAAACAGCCACCATGGCTAGTGGTACCATATTGCAGAGTTCCTATCACAACATCCGACTGAAGAAAAAGGAAACAAATTCACTTCTGTTCAAGTGTTAGAATCCACCCCTCTCCTCCATCATCCCTTTTGTTATATAGAAGCAGAGAGGAAGAGGAGACCTCACACTGGTCCAGGCCTAGGAGGTAAGCTCCAGCATTGCCAGAACTCTGCCTCAGTCACAGGATGGGAGCTGCTTGTGCAGCCACTTTAAAAGCAAGGACTTTGGGACGTCCCTGATGGTCCAATGGCTAAGACTCTGTGCTCCCAATGAAGGGGGCCCGGGTCTGATCCTTGTTCAGGGAACTAGATCCCGCATGCTACATCTAAAGATCCTGGTGCAGCCAAATAAATAAACTAATTTAAAAAAAAAGAAAAGTGGAAAATTCCAAGGTGGGATGATAAGCTCTAAGAAGCATGGGGCTTTGGGAGCCCAGAGGGTTCCTGGGCCAGCAGGTGCACAGGCAGAGGAGGCCTGTCCTGCCCCTATTCATACCAATTCCCTTTTTGTTGGCCACTTACATTTTGCAGAATTAATGCTATGAAAGGCCCTCTCAACAAAGTGAAAATCCAAGACCAGCCAAAACTGGCCCAGCATGACCTGGCACTTTACAAATGGATTCTGGTTCTCATGGAAGAATTCCCCTACCCTGATTGCCCAATTGTGATTCTGCTTTTTTTTTTTTTTTTTTAAACAAAATGAGTGAATTTCAGATGTTGCATGGACTATAGATCAGATCTTGGAAAAAAATCTTTAAACTAGGGGTTAGCAAACTATAGCCTGCAGGCCAAATTTGTCCACTCCCTCTCTTTGCAAATAAAGCTCTATCAAAACAACCATGCTTATTCATTTATATTTGTCTATGGCTTCTTTTAACAATCAGGGAAGAGGTGAGTAGCTTTGCAGAGATCACACAACCCACAAAGCCCGGATTATTTACTCTGGCCCCTTACGGAAAATGTTTGCCTGTTCCTGCTTTCACCATGAAAACTGAAAGCCGAAGTCACTTCCAAGGATGTTATGTCAAGATCCTGACCAAAGATGCCCAGACAACCATCCCGTGAAGAGGTGAGAGATGTGTGCTGTGTGAGTTCTGGTCTCATCTTTGTTGCTGGTGACTGTAGGTAAGCCACTGCCCCCTCTGATCCTCCATTTCCCCACTGGAAAGGAAAAAGGAATAAACCAGGTGATTCTATGCTTTACACTGATTCTGAGCCACTGTGTTGAAGTTTAAGTAGTTCTTTATCCTATCAGAGGCTCCGTGACCCCGCAGGTGAGATTTGTGGTCTCAAAGAGGCCTTGCATTACTCTAGCGAGCCCAGAGAAAGGAAGCCATGAGAATTATGAAGGCAATCAAGGCCCAGGGAGGCTGAATTATTTCCGCAGGATGGTACCCTTTGGTATGGAATTTAGCACTGGAAATGAAGACCATGTGTATCCAGCAACAAAATGTCTGAATGAAAAATGAAAACCAAAGGCACTGCCTTGTCCAGTCAACACCTACCACTGAGGAGTTTTCAGATAAGCACCAGTCTTGAGCGAGAGAAGCTCATAGGTAGAGAGGTGGCAGGACTGTGACTTGGAAGACTCGGGTCCTTTGAGGCTCTGCTATTCTTATCCAGGTTGCCTTCGTCAAGTCATTGGCCTCTTTGAGGCTGTTTTCTCACTTTCAAAGAGGCTAGTAAGGGACTTCCTTGGTGGCTCAGTGGTAAAGAATCCACCTGCCAATATAGGAGAATTGGGTTCAATCTCTGGTCTGGGAAGATTCCAAATACTGTGGAGCAACTAAGCCTGTGCGCCATAACTACTGAGCCTGTGCACTGCAGCCCATGAGCTGCAACTACTGAAGCCCACATGCCCAGAGCCCGGGCTCCACCACAAGAGAAGTCACCGCAATGAGAAGCCCTCGCACTGTAGCTGGAAAGCAGCCCCCACTCGCTGCACCGAGAGCAAGCCTGCACCCAACAACAAAGACCCGGCACAGCCATAAACAGACAAATAAAACTTTAAGAAGAGGTTATAAGATTTTTCACCTGGATTCGTTGGAAGGACTAAATGAGATGACGGATTTTAAAAAAGATACTATAGTGTATAGCACATAAAACTCTCTTCCAAATAGTATAATTAGCCTGCCTTCACATTTGCACAGAAATTCATCATTTGTATAGTTTTCACGGAGACTAACTCACTGGAAAGAGAAGAAATGAGAGCCCAGAGAAGCTCAATGATTTACTCAAGGACACACAGATAATAAGTGGCCAAGTCGAGACACAAACTCAGAGCTTCTGATTGTCCTTTCAATGCTCGCCCTCCCTTCAGCATGCCAGCCTTCTGCCTGTTAATTTTGCTTAGATGTCTCCACTGGCCTCAGCGGCTCGTTAGAGCAGTGTTCATCAATGTTAGGGACCAAATGACGGGCTCTAAGACCTGAGTCATGTTTACCAGAAAAAGACAGGATATGCGCTCATCCTGCCTGTCCAATCATGTAACGCCAGCTACTCCTGTAACTGAGACAAAGAACTGCCTGTATATAAGCCGCCATACTCCTTTGTTCGGGGCTCTTGTCGGATTCCCTTGTGTGGGATGAGACTTGGGCCCTAGGGCGCTAGAGATAAACTCCCTTCTTGCCCTTGCATTACCGTGGTGGACTTGCTCTCTCTCTCGGTCGGTTCGGAGATATGGGCTCAGAGCATAACAATCAAACTCATGCAGATGGAGAAATGAACTGTAGCTCTTGCCATTCCTCCCTGGAGAGAGGCCCCCCTCCCTCCTCTTGCCTCCCCAGGGTTGGGCATCCCATCTCCATCTAATCTCATCTCCATCTTCTAGGCCTTTTGACTTCCCCAGCTTCACCCTCATCCACCCAGTGGCTTCCTGTAGAGCTCTCTGGCAGGAGTGGGCGTTTCCTGGGGGCAGGAGAAGGGTGGTGAGAGGAGGGAGTTACAAGGACTATGTTCCTACAGAGTTATCCCCCACCCCTCATATACACAGGTGACAAACGTTTAAAGGAAGGCTTTCATCATGTCGTGTGAAGGCCTAAGAATCCACAGGAAGTGACCTCCTCCCGATATCATGGCTTTCACAGATTGAAGGATTGTGGCCACCCTGTGTCGAGCAAGTCAATTGGCGTCATTTTTCCAACAGCATTTGCTCACCTCATGTCTCTGTGTCAGATTTCGGTAATTTTCATGATATTACAAACTTTTACATTATTATTATATTTGTTATGGTGAACTGTGATCAGTGATCTTTGATGTTACTACTACAACTCACTGAAGACTCAGATATTGGGTAACTTTTCTTTTAGCATTAACATATTTTTAATTAAGGTATGTAGATTGGGTCTTTTTTTTAGACATAATACTATTGCACACTTAATAGACCACAGTAGAATGTGAACATAGCTTTTCTTGATTTTTTAATTGCAGTAGGGTTGATTTATAATGTTGTGTTCGTTTCAGGTATATAGCAAAGTGATTCAGTTATACATGTATATATTCTTTTTCAAATTCTTTCCATTATAGGTTATTACAAGATATTGAATCCTTTATGTTGTGCAGCAAAACTTTGTTGTTTATCTAGTTTATATATAGTGTTATATAACTGTTAATCCCAAACTCTGTTATATCCCTCCCCCTTACCCCTGCCTTTTCCCTCTGGTAACTTCAAGATTGTTTTCTATAAACATAACTTTCATAAGCACTGGGAAACTGACTTGCTTTATTGTGATATTCCCTTTATGACATGAGCTGGAACTGAACCTATGTCTTTGAGATATGTGTGTATACTTCCTCAACTGGCCCAGAGTAGGTGTTTCCTGGAAGAGAAGGCAGGAGGGAATAAAGGGGCTTCTGGGTGCTGTGGACACAAGACAGCTGAGCAGGCAGCACTTACAGTGAGGAGTCCTTGGCACGCTGGGCACGGCAAGCCCCGGGGGGACGAGGCCTGCAGCGCCCAGTGGAATGGAGGATGACAATGAAGTGCAGTGCTCAGAAACAGAGGGGAACTGTGGGTCGTGGAGCAAAGTTTCCGTGTTCTTTCCACCTTTTGTCCTGAGCACTGAAGAGTCAGCGAAGAGACAAAACCTCACAGTCTAATGGAAAGGCAGAAGTAAACCCCAAAACTCATCATTTACAAAGTAAAGCAAGAGAGATCAGGCCATGACTACACTATAAATCAAGCCTAAGGGAAAACAGAGCTGCCTGGAACACACAGGGCTTTGGAAACCTTGACCTCCCATACATCTTTTCTGCAAGTTACTGGAAGATAATACATCAGTAAAACAAGGAAAGAATAAAAACAAACAAAGAAGGGAAAGATAAAGAGTAAAACAATACAACAAACTCGGGGGTCAAATGGGGAAAAACAAATTCAAGAGTCACGCAGCGCACCGCCAGTTTAACACAGAGCAGAAGTGTATGAGTTCCCAGAAAACAAGATCCAAGAGAGAAGACATTCTAGGGAATGTTTGTCACATGTGCAACAGATCAAGCATGTAAAACCCTAGAATAAATGAAAATCTCTGCAAATCAATAAGAAAAAGAGAACTAGGCAGACATTACAAAAAGGCAATCAACACAGTATGGGGAAAATAACAGGAACAAAACCAAAAAACTAAATAACAATAATAATAGCGATCAATGTAAAATATAATTTCTGGAATGATAGATTATTTTGTAATGTAATCTTTATCTTGCACACTGAGCTACAATGACCCTTCAAAGGAACTTTTAAAATATTTTTCCCCTATTTTACTGTAGATTTTTTTTTATTCAGTGAAAAATTATAAATTGAAATTAAAATACCAAAAAACCCCACAGTATGGGAACTATAAATGGCCAAGAACAGAGAGTAAATTGCTCAGTCTTATTTGTAATCAAAGAAATGCAACCTAAAGCAACAATAAGCTTCCATTACTTGCAGATTAGATTTTAAAAGTAGCAAAAAGTGCTGGTTGGAACAAGTTCCTACTGTATAGCACAGAGAACTATATTCAATATCCTGTAACAAGCCATAATGGAAAACAATATGAAAAAGAATATATCTATGTATAACTGAATCACTTTGCTGTGCACCGGAAACTAGCACATATTGTAAATCAACTATACGTCAATTAACTTTTTGTTTTTCAGAGAAGCACTGGTTGGGGTGTAGAGAAATGGGCATTTCTCTGTGCAATGGTGGCAGGATAAATGGGTGCAGGCTTCTTTAAGGACAAGCTGTCAGCACCTAATAAAAATGTCAATGACTTGGCTCTGTCTTCCTTGCACCTTCCATCTCCGGCCAGTGGTTCAACTTTGCTGGACGCCCATTGCAAGGATGCCTGGGAAACCAGTGTGCCAGGCTCAGGGACTCTGCCAGGGGGAGGGGCTCTGCAGGGACTTCTGCAGGGACTCTGCAGAGCAGGACAGGAATGGGCAACAGATGTCACAGCAGACCGGCACGTGACCAGCTCAGCTGTTTTCCCTTGCTTTTGTTTTCACCGATCCCATGCCTTTGAGCTGCTGAGCAGTAGTTGCATGCCGGAGTGATTATCCATGTTCTTGTGCACCAACATTTAGGTTAGTTTCTAACTGAACGTTATCTCAAGCAGTGTTTGAGAAAACCCTGCCTGTGTGTGATTCCTCATGTACACATACACATTTCTCTCCAGAAGAGATGCCTGGAAATGGAACTGCCTGGCTGAGGAGACTGGAAGGTGAAAAAAAGGAAAAAGCCTTTTTCCTGGTATTCCTTCTTCACACTCTGCTGTGGGCGAAAGTCCTAGAAATGGCCGATCTCCTCTGCTCCTTGGCCCCAGTTCCTACCAGGCTCATCCACCATCCTGCTTCCACCGGGTGGCTGTGCCTTCTGGACTCCGGTCACTCCACCTCCTCCCTCTGTCCCTGCCGCCCCACGGCTGGGGGTGGCTCCCTGTGGTGACTAATCGTTGGGTCACCTCACCTTTCCCTGAGCCCTTTCAGCTCTCCATCCACATTTGTAGCTCATTCCCTCATCTCCTTTTTAATATGCATCTGGCACGGATTCTATTTTCCTGGCTGAACCCTGACTGATCCATAGAGCACGGATGGAGTTTGGATTTTAGTCTAAGAGCCAAGGATTTTATGCAGAGGAGTGTAGTGATTTAGAGTCTGACCTAAAACCATTAAGTCAGCCGCTGTGTGGAGGTTAACTCAGAGGAGGACAGAAGTAGAAACACAGCATGAGGGGGCTGAGGGCTATGTGGGGTGGGAGCAGGTGGCTGGGAAGAAACGTAGGTCCCTGCAGGATATTTTATTGGTGGATGTATTCTTGCTTGAAGAATCCCATAGACAGAGGAGCCTGGTGAGCTACAGTCCATGGGGTTGCACAGAGCTGGATACTACTGAAGTGACTTGGCACATGTAAGAGGGAGAAGGAGAGGAGGGAGGAATAACGCCCAGATTTTTGACTTTACTAACTGGATGCTGAGAGTGCCATTTACTATGGTGGGTAAAACAGGGTTTCCTTACCCATGACTTGCCAAGAATATGAGACTCTTTCCTTCGTTAAGCACCTACCTGGCATCAGATGCCCTCATTTCTCATCTGCTTTGTCACTAAGTTGTGCCTGACTCTGCGGCCCCATGGACTGTAGCCTGCCAGGCTCCTCTCTCCATGGGATTTGCCAGGTGAGAATACTGGAGTGTGTGCCACTCCCTTCTCCAGAGGATCTTCCCGACCCAGGGATTGAACCTGTGTCTCCTGCGTCTCCTGCATCGGCAGGTGGATTCTTTACCGCTAAGACACCTGGTTCTTATCTGCAGGGAGGTATTAATTCTGCATTAGAAGACACTTTTGTAAACCTCATGGAGCCTTTCTTAAAAGAAATAATGACAGCAAAGGGGTACAGGAAGCACAGCAAGGCCATCTCTGAGCTCTAAAATCTCCTTCCTCTGTTTCTCAAAGGGCAAGATTTCCACCACTAGCTGGCTCAACTACACTCCAGCAAAAACAATACCAACAGCCCCACTGCATGCCTACTGTGTATCAGGCCCTATGCCAGGCATTTTACATCCGTTCCCTCAGATTCTCCGAAGTGGGAATCAGACATCTTCATTTGATTTCCGGAGTCAGAACCAGTGGAAACCCACACTGGGCTCACACATTGTTGGATCTTGCCTTTCTGAAGGCCCACACTGGGTGGGACTATTACATCATATTGACAACTAATTTGATTAGTCTAAATTAGACTGATTACAGGCTGACAGCATCGTTAGGAATGATATACTATTCAGTTACTGGCATTATTGCCTGTTAAATTTATACATGACAAACTGCTTTCTGTCTCTGCCCAGTGACACTATGATTTGGCACCAACCCAGATCATAGGAAATGCCCTGGTGTGAACCAGAGGCCAATCATTAACTGCCTCCTGGGAGGTCACTCAGCCCTTCCAACTCTGCTGACAGATTGGCCTTTGGTGAAACTATAAAGTGGAAGAAGATTATCTTTCTACCCTTGGGAACCCAGGGAGCTCCCCCAGCTCCCAACACCCCCACAGGGAAGTAGTTGTCATACATGGAAAAGAATATTCAACTTTGCACTAAAAGGCTGGGTTCTGTCTCTGACTGGCTTCATGACTGTAAAAAGTCATTTCTTCTTCCTGAGCCACAGTTCTCTCACATAAAAAAGAGAATCAAAATTACTTAACCTATCTGTATCATTAGGGGTGGTTTCTGCAGATTGAATGAGCCAATGGAAATGAAAGCACCTTGTATCAGTCAGTTCTTGCTGTACCATGACCAGTCACAAAACTCTCAGTGTCCTAGAACAATCAGCATTCATTTCATTCACAAATATGTATGTAAGCAAAGGTTGTGTGAGCTAGGCTAGACTGGGATGAGTTTGGCTAGAGGCTTTGGGCTGTGGTTTGGCTTTGGGCTGTGGTTTGGCTAGAACTGGTTCCTCTCCATCAAGATGAGCTCTGGTCTATTCCCTGTATGTTTATTTTTGAGCCCAGGATAGAGGGGAAGCTTCTACTTGGGAGAAGCTCTTCTCACGGCCATGGCAGGGGTGCCCAGCTGCAAAGTATATTTCAAGTCCTTGCTTGCATCATGTTTGTGACTATTTCAGGTGAGTCAAATGGCCAAATCGGAACCGAAGGAGTAAGGACATGCACTTCCATGAAGGCGAGGAAGAGTAGGTGGATATTTCTAAACAATAATCTGACCTGCCACACATGTGCTTTACACAAGGGAGAAAATAGTGTCTTATCATTATCTCCTCAACCTCACCGTGGACAAAGAAGTCAAAAATTATGTTTTTCATCTACTGCTTTAGCAATAGATACACATCAATACAACAACTAGGGTTGTAGTTAATGAATCCAGCTAACTACTAACCCAACTGGCTGTGTGGTTCTGTCCAGTGGAACCTATTTCCAGAGGTGTATTGGGTCTTTTAAGTCTTCTCTGTGCCATCTGATGGGCTTGGAAGTAGCCAACACCAGCTCTTGCAAAAGGTAGGGTAACCAGAGAAGAGCTTTTTTTTCAGTCCTAATTTGTTCCAATAACCTCAGATAGGCAGATGACACCACTATTATGGCAGAAAGCAAAGCAGAACTAAAGAGCCTCTGATGAAAGTAATTTTTCACTTGAAAAATCTGGCTTAAAAATCAACATTCAAAAAGTGAAGATCATGGAATCCAGTCCCATCTCCTCCTGGCAAATAGATGGGGAAAGAATGGAAATAGTGAGAGACTTTATTTTCTTGGGCTCCAAAATCACTGCAGATGGCGATTACAGCCATGAAATTAAAAGACACCTGCTCCTTAGAAGAAAAGCTATGACCAACCTAGGCAGCATATTAAAAAGCAGAGACCAATATAGTATTGTAAAGTAAAATAAGGTGAAAAAAAAAAAAAGCAGAGACATTACTTTGCCAACAAAGGTGCGTCTAGTCAAAGCTATGGTTTTTCCAGTAGTCATGTATGGATGTGAGAGTTGGGCCATAAAGAAGGCTGAGCACCGAAGAATTGATGCTTTTAAACTGTGGTGTTGGAGAAGACTCTTGAGAGTCCTTTGGACTGCAAGGAGATCAAACTAGTCCATCCTAAAGGAAATCAGTCCTGAATATTCATTGGAAAGACTGATGCTGAAGCTGAAGCTCCAATACTTTAGCCACCTGATGCAAAGAACTGACTTCTTGGAAAAGACCCTAATGTTGGGAAAGACTGAAGGTGGGAGGAGAAGGGGACGACAGAGGATGAGATGGCTGGATGGCATCACCGACTTGATGGACATGAGTTTGAGCAAGTTCTGGGAGTTGGTGATGCACAGGGAAGCCTGGCGTGCTGCAGTCCAGGGATGTACAAAGAGTTGGATATGACTGAGCAACTGAACTGAACCGAATTTTTTCCTGTTTAACTTCTTTAGGCTAGGAGCTACCTAGCAACAGCCAACAATATTTACATAGACCTTGACAGGTAACCAAATGCATTATGGGCTTGCCCAGTTGCTCAGATGGTAAAGAATCTGCCTGCAATGCAGGAGATCCAGTGGAGAAGATCCCTGGGTAGAGAAGATCCCCTGGAGAAGGGAATGGCTACCCACTCCAATATTCTTGCCTGGGAAATCCCATGGACAGAGGAGTCTAGAGGGCTACAGTCCATGATATTGCAATGTGTTGGACATGACTAAGCGACTAACACACACACATACACATGCTTTTATTGATATAATTCATTTTCATCTCTAAATAGCCCTTCATTCTGCCCACTTTACAGATAAGGAAACTGAGGCTCAGAGAGGTCATACAATAGGAAGCAAGAAACCTGGGATTTGAACACTTACCTTCCCGATTTCAGAGCTCAACTAGTTCAATCTTCCCATTCCCCACCCTGTGGATAGGTCTTCTACCGACCACATCCTGGTTCTGCCTGACTCCACAGCATTCCCCCAACCACACACACTAATGTGATGTCAGGCCCCTGTGACCGCCCAACCACATCCACAACAGTTTAATTTCTGCCATTTATATGAATGGAAATTACTCACTAAAATTTAATTTGGTAAATTTTAATCTTTGTAAGCAGTTAATTCAATGAAGACACTGCCCAGCCAGTCAGCAGTTACTTGGGCTATTTCCATGCAGCCAGCACCCCAGATAACAAAGAACACTCCAGCATCCTAGGCTGTTTTAAATTCACATTCCTTCATTATTATGTCAACGAAAGTCATTATGTGACTGAAGAAAATGCTTCCTGTCTAGAAAAATAAAACACGATCTTGTGCAGCAGATTAGCATTTTCTGTCGTGCATTAAATGGGGAGCTTTTAAGGAGCATGATTTCTGAATTATGTGGTTTGATGATTACTTAACCACATTGACTGGGGGTAACTATTTATCTAGCCCAGAACAATGCAGTACAACAGACCCACCTTATGTGCCATGGACCCCCTCAAGGATTTTTGCCAAGGACCAGACCCCCAGGAGAGGTCAGGTCCTGGGTCAGGAAGATCCCCTGGAGAAGGAAATGGCAACCCTCTCCAGTATTCTTGCCTGGGAAGTCCCAAGGACAGAGGAGCCTGGTGGACTACAGTCCATAGTGTCACAAAAGAGTCAGACATAACTGAGCACCCACAGACAGATCCCCAGAATCCTCTGGGGCAGGGCAGAGGGTGAGGAGAGATGGAGGTGTTTCTTGGGTCAGCACTGATGCCTGGAACATGCACAAATGTGCATGTATGGATCAGAAGTCAGCTGACTTCCTGCAATGGACATGTATCTGTGTGTGTGAAAGACAGACAGAGTCAGACCCACAGATTCAATACAAACCTATTAACCAGTCTGTTTAAGCCAGTGCAGCCATGAGCCTTCGGAGCCAAGAACAATACCTATTTATCTTTGCATCTCTAGCACCTAGAGCAGCGCCTGGCACTCACATATAAGCACAGCTTTGGGACTGGTTGTCACAAACGCCAGGAAGGGTGCAGAGCCATACAATGGTAGATCAGTGGACCACTGGGATGTGGACTGGACTGGTGTCTGTTGTATTCATACTTCCTGGACCGCAGCCTGGTACAGAGATGGTACTCAACAAACACTTACTGAATCCTGTCTAAATCTTCACTGAGGCATGGAGGTAAAGAATCCCTAAGACAACCCATCTTGGGAAGGAGGCCAGGATAAAGGAGGAGTCCTGAGATGATACAGAGAGTGGGAAAGTGATGTTTAAAGAGGACAAGCCTTAGCATCAGGATCACTGTCTTTGCACCCGTGAATGGGCACACTGGGACAGAACTGGCCCTATCCTGGTAGCTTTTGGGGAGGGAAAGTTATTGCTGGTAGGTAAATTTTGAGGGAGAAAGGGAAAGAGATTCTTAAGGTGTCTGTCCAAAGAAGGAATGACTTTAACTAAGAGTTGGTGAGCCTTCAGGTGTCAGGAGAGACTCAGCTAGAGGAGAATATTAGAGAAGGAAGAAGAACATCAGACAGAAGGTCGAAGGAGGTGATCTGTAAGGTCCTGGGAGATTCTATGACTCAGAATGCATATTTGATTGATTTGCTTCTGCTGGTTCAGAGAAGCTGAATCACATCCCCTGGGAAAGGAGAGATGCTGAGTTTGACCTTGAAGACCCTGAGAGGGAGGTAACTCCAGCTGGAACAGTTAAGATGGGGGACCAAGTGTGAAAAATCTCATGCTGCCTTGTTGGTAATGTGTCACAGGCACAGGGGTTCAGAGGAAGAAGTCAAGGTGACTGGAGTCTGGCTAAAGGCAGAGCAATCGGGGGGACCTCCCTGGAAGGGGCCGGGTTGAGAAGCTGAAGCATTTAGGAGGCACTGGGGAGGTGAGAGCTGTGGGCTTTGAAGAACAAAGCTGATGGGGTAGGACTGGGAGAACAGAGCTCTGACCAGCAGGGAAGGGGTTAAGGACAGTCGAGGAGGAGAAAAGCCTGTGCAAGCCAGGTCCTTAGGAAAGTGCAGTCTCTGCAAGGGAAAGAATTGAGACAGGGGATCAGAGGATGAGACACGCATCCCAGGATAAAGCAGCACACTGTGGGCCTCATTGTAGCTGTGACGGAGGCAGCCATGAATTCTGACTAAGATGAGAAGGTGAGATTGAGTTTTTAGAAGCAGACAGCCCTAGTTGGAAGTCCTGACACTACCACGTCCTGGATACTCAGTCCTGGACAAGCAAACCTCCCAGGTCATAGTTTCCTTGGATAGAAAACAGGGCTAGGAGAATCTCTCCAGCCCTCTGAGGACTGGAGTGAGTATTAGCTAGGATCATGGATGTCAGCACGATTTGTAAACTCTGAAGTGCCCTGCACTCATGGGGCAGGCACTAATGCTGTGGTATTGCAGAGTCTCAGAACTGGAGAGTGACAGGGGCTGCCTTCTGTGGCCGGGGCTCTGAGTCAAGCCTTGAACCTACCATCAAACTGGAACAAACTTTATTCTTCAATGGAGAGGTTGATAGGTCTGGCAATGGTCCCACATGTGAGTGACTGTACACTTTCCTGCTAGGATGTTGACTTCTCCCTCCCTTCTGCAAGTCGGTTACTGGAGAAGTGTTGACAAGGCCTGACCTGTAGCCTGTCCACAATTTGCTGCCAAACCCTCCCCTGATGACTGCCACTTAGATGGTGCTCTCTCCCTGGATGCTTCTCCCCAGCCTTCCTTAGCATCTCATGGTGACATCACATTTCAAGCTCACACCAGTTCAGTGACCCCTCCAGGAGAGAGTTACCTATCAACCAATGACTCCTGGGTTTGTACCTTCAGCCGTAACCCCGCCCCTTCATTCCGAACTGATACCTTATATTCAACGGGTTACTTGCTATCAACATGAAGATAAAGATCTCAAGTAAATATGACCCCATCAAACTTCTGGATGTCCCCTTCTCCAAACCTGCTCCAGTCTAGTCATTTCCTGAAACTGCCATCCCCCCAGCTTCTTTGGCCAAGCCCCTAGACATCTTCTGTAAGTTTGCTCTCTTCCCCTCACCCCTACATTCAATCCATTTGAACACCCAGCCAGCTTTACTTCCCAATATACCCAAATCTGTCCCCCTCTCACCAAGTCCTCTATTAACACTCTGTCCACATCAGCATCTTCTCAACTGGTAGTGTGGCTGCCTCCAGACTGGCCCATCCTGCTTTCTCTCTTGGCTTTTTCAAATCCCTTCTCTTCAAAGTAGCCAGAGGGATCTTTCCAAAGCATAAATCAAGTTGTGCTCTTCTTCTTAAAACCCTTTGGTGGCCTCCCAGCGCAGGCAGAATAAAAACAAAACTGACTGGAAGCCAGATTGAACTGGGTCGAGGTGTGAATAGCATTCGAGGACATGAAGACAAAAAAACAGAGAAACATTTGCAAGAAGCATGGCTGGGAAGGGAGAGAGAGAGAGCTGCAAATGGGCAGACTGTCAAGAAAGCTCTCTTGTTCCTTTAGAAGGGATCGCTTAAGCATGCTGAAAGCTAAAACAAAGTGGGGAGGGGTGAGTGATTTATTTAGGTAACTGATGAGTCCTGTGTCAGGACAAGAGATTCATCTCAGAGCTAATTTATATTGCTGGGGATGGCATTTCTGCCTCCAGATAAACCTATTTTCGTCAACTCTTTTAAACAATAAAATAGAGCTTCTTAAGTAAAACCTGTAAGACCCTCCTGGACAGGACCTGGCCTCGCCCACCTCTCCAGCCCACGCTGCAGCACTCACCCACCATTAGATCAGGGGTCGCATGCAGACTTTCGCACACGTGTGTACAAATCACCACAGAGCTTTTTGAAACAGATTCCTGGTCCTCTTCCTCTGGTGTCCCTCCTTGCCTGCCGTTCCTTCCTGAGTTTCAGTCCTAAAGCCAGGAGGAGCAGCAGAGCGAGGCAGGCACATGCAGGAAGCGGGGGGCAGGAGGAGCAGGGGGAGGTGGGTGACGGCTAAAGGTGGCTGCCCCACACAGGGCACCAGGACCCTCCCTGATGGGCGGAGGAGGAAGGCCGCATCCGAGCAGGTGAGGAGGATGCCACCCCAGAGCGGGCAACCTGGCATGTGGTGGCAGAACCAGAAACTAGCTGAGGAAGACATCCATGCGAGGGCTCAGTGACTTGGCAAGGGGCGAGTCGGGGGCAACCAGGGGCAGGGGCAGCATGGTGTAGGAGCTCAGGGCCCCAGCAAGGCAAGAAGGGTGTCCCCACAGACGGGCGAGTGTCATGGGTATCAGAGCTGACGTGGGGGGTACGGCACCTACATGGGGGAGGGACGGTAGCCTGGAACGAGGATTCAGAGCCCAGGCAGGATAAGAGGGTGCTGTGTAAGGGACAATGTGGCAGCTGAGATGGGAGGTTGGTCACAGTCAGGAGGCCTGATCAAGAAAATATTCAGGACAATGGAAGCCAGGTGTCGTGGGTTGAACTGTGTCCCACCAACAGCCTTATGTTGAAGTCCCCAGAACATGATCTTGCTTGGGAATAAAGTTGTTGCAAATATAATCATTTAGATAAGGGGCTTCCCTGGGGGCTCAGATGGTAGAGAATCTGCCTGCAATGCGGGAGACCCCAGTTCGATCCCTGGGCGGGGAAGACCCCCTGGAAAAGGGAATGGCAACCCATTCCAGTACTCTTGTCTGGAGAACCCCAGACAGAGAGAGTCACAGAGAGTGGCACATGACTGAGCAGCTAACAGCTTCACGCCACCTTTTTACTATACCGGAGTAGGCTGGGTCTTAGTCCAATATGACTGATATCATGATGAGTAGGGGGAAGCCTGAACACAGACATATATGTAGGGAGGACTAATGTGAACATGAAGGCAGAGATGGAAGCGAAGCATTTACAAGCCAAGGAAAACTGAAGGTTGCCAGAAAGCCGCCAGAAGCCAGGAAAGAAGCATGAAGCGGAGGCTCCCTCCCAGCAACAGAGGGACCCAGCCCTGAGGACACCTTGATGCTGGCCTCCCAGCCTGCAGGACTGTGAGGCAGTAAGTGACTTTTGTTTAAGCCACTTGGCTTGGGTGGTTTGTTAGAACAACCCTAAGAAAGAACTACACCATGTTCGTCATTACTGAGGAAGGGGGTTATAAACATCAGAGGGGAGAAAACGAGAGTGAACCCTGTGAGGTTGAATCTGAATTGGAATATACTGATGTCAACTCATGGGTTCCTATATTTAGAAGTAGATATAAATGTAGCAGGGGCTTCCCAGCTGGCTCAGTGGTAACGAATCCGCCTGCAATGCAGGAGACTTGGATTTGATTCCTAGGTCAGGAAGGAATTCCTGGGAAGGAAATGACAACCCATTCCAGTATTCTTGCCTGGGAAACCCCATGGACAGAGGAGCCCGGCAGGCTAAAGCCCATGGAGTCACGGAAGAGTCAGACACGACTTAGCGACTAAACAGAAACAGCAACATAAAGGTAGAAAGAAAGATACTTATCAAAATAATAACTATTTCAAAATATCTGGGGGACTTTCCTGGTGGTCCAGTGGTTAAGACTCTGAGTTTCTAATGGAATAGGTGTGAGTGCTATCCCTGGTCTGGGAGCTAAGATCTCATATGCCATGCAATGTAGCCAAAAAAAAAAAAAAGAAAGAAAAATTAAATCTTAAAATATATATATTTAAAGGTAGAAATAAACGTAAATGTAGTGCATGGTGTGTATGTGTGATATGTATGTTTCTTAGCTTTGTCCTCTGAGAGGTCCTTAAAGCAGTGACACTCCAGTGTCAATGAACGTATCTAGCATCTTGGTTTCTAAATACCATTTTCCAGTAATAACAATATCAAAAAAAAGCTCCTTGGAGAAATGGCTGGTGCAAGGCCTGGGTCAGGGAAGATACAAAATGAACCTGAATCTTGTGCCTGAAGACAGGGAAGAGCTCAAAGAATGATGGAGACGCGTCAGAAGGACCCAAGGGCAGTTTGAATGGGCTCCCGCTGGTCATATATGAGATCGTCTGAATACCAATTAAACAATGGTGGTACCTGCTCATTCACTCAGTCATATCTGACCCTTTGCAACTTGGACTGTAGCCCACCAGGCTCCTCTGTCCGTGGGATTTCCCAGGCAAGAATGCTGGAGTGGGTTGCCATTTCCTCCTGCAGAGGATCTTCCCGACCCCAGTGATCAAATCGGGTCTCCTGCCTCTCTTGCATTGGCAGGCGAATTCTTGACCACTGAGCCACCTGGGAAGCTAAACAAGGGCGGTAATGGATTATAATCTACCGAATAAAATGGGAAACTGTAAACTCACACAGAGACATACAAATAAACAGATACATTGCAAATGTGATGAGGAATATAACAATGACATAATTTCAAAATAGCATCCAGCAAAACATTTACTTATTACGAAGAGGAAAAGAATAACTTTATAATGGAGAAGCCCGACAGACACCATCTTAATTAAGTCATCGAAATAATCACCTCCAGAAATGGGACAAATTGAAATCCCATACCACCCAGATAGGATGCAAGTCTAAGACTGCAGTGTCACTTCTGTGCTATTCTTGCCAACGACGCATAAACTGAATTTAATCATGAGGAAGCTCAGACAGACCCAAAATAACTGTCCTGTAATCTGCAAGAAGTGTCAAGGTCTTGAAAGTCAAGGAAAAACTGAGGACCTGTTCCAGACTCAAGGGATGTAAGAACTAAATGCAGCACATGATTCTGAA
Organism: Capra hircus; assembly: GCF_001704415.2. Classification (NCBI taxonomy): domain Eukaryota; kingdom Metazoa; phylum Chordata; class Mammalia; order Artiodactyla; family Bovidae; genus Capra; species Capra hircus. The sequence continues at coordinate 25,364,893 of NC_030826.1, read as the reverse complement.
ATAGATCTTTTCACTTTGAAATACATTATTGGAGAAATTTGAATGGGCTTTCAGGATTAGATGCACCCAGTGTCGTTGCTCATCTCCTGATTTTGAAGGCTGCGTTGTGACTGTGTGAAAGAGTGCCCTTATTTATAGAAAACACACGTTAAAGTTTTGAGGGTGACGGGGCAGCAGGTCAAGTTTGCTTTCAAGTGTTTCAAGAAAACGGCAACTTTGATGCTGTACTTTCAGCTTTTCTGTGAGTGTGATTATTTGTTGCAAGGGGAAAAAAAATAAGGTTTATCAAAAGCAGATTCCTGGACTCTGCCCCGAGGGGTTCTGACTGAGCAGGTTTGGGATGGGATCAGGGCATTTGCATATTAACCATTTCTCAGGTGATGCTGATTCTACTGGTCCATGACACTGCACTGGCCTTCTTCTGTTCCTGGAGTCACCAGTTCCTCATCATTATTATCATAGGTCCTTCACGCCGTACCTTTTACCTGCAAAGATTTTTGTCTCAGCTCCTTCATGTCATTCAGGTCTGAATTTCAATGCCATGTTTTTTGGGGGTAAGGGGGTGGCTTTTCTTCTGGAAGCTCTAGGAGATTTTGTTTCCTTGTCCTTTCCAGGTTTTAGAGGCTGTGAAATCCCCCTGTGCATATCCCTTGGCTCCTAGCCCCTTCCCTCTATCTTCAAAGCCGTCAATGATGCATCTCTGTGTGCTGATCTACACACCATCCTCTAACGGACCTTTCTACCTCCCTCCTCTTCTTTTAAGGATCCTCGTGGTTACATTGGGCCTGCTCTGCTATCCAGGATAATCACATATCTTCAGGCTAACTGATTAAGAACTTTAATTCCATCTGTAACCTTAAATCTCCTTTGCTATGTAATCTATTATGGTCACAGATTCTGGGAATTATGATGTGGACATCTTTGCTGCTGCTAAGTCACTTCACTCATGTCCGACTCTGTGCAACCCCATAGACAGCAGCCCACCAGGGTCCCCTGTCCCTGGGATTCTCCAGGCAAGAATACTGGAGTGGGTTGCCACTTCCTTCTCCAATGCATGAAAGTGAAAAGTGAAAGTGAAGTCGCTAAGTCGTGTCCGACTCTTAGCAACCCCATGGACTGCAGCCTTCCAGGCTCCTCCATCCGTGGGATTTTCCAGGCAAGAGTACTGGAGCGGGGTGCCATTGGCTTCTCCATGGACATCTTTAGAGGGCCCATTATTCTACCTACCATGCCATCTAAAGATCTATTACTACCTGAAACTATTACTTGCTGAAATTCTCTTAATCTGCTTACCTGTATGCTCACTTATCAAACAAGTCTCTAGATGAACTATCAAGCACCCTCATTCCCTGGGTTCAAATCCAGGCTTTCATGTAGGCCAAGGGTGTCATGTTGGATAGTCACCTGAGTCATCACTGAGGCTCAGCCTTCTCATTTATAGAATGAGAATAGTAATTATATCTTTCTTGTAGGGTTTCCTTGAGGAGTAAAGGAAAGAGTGTGTCTTTAGCAAAAGCTGGCTTAAAACTCAACATTCAAAAAAAAACTAAGATCATGGCATCTGGCCCCATCAGTTCATGGTAAATAGATGGGGAAAAAGTGGAAACAGTAACAGATTTTATTTCCTTGGGCTCCAAAATCATTGCAGACAGTGACTGCAGCCACAAAACTAAAAAACGCTTGCTCCTAGGAAGAAAAGTTATGACAAACCTAGACAGCGTATTAAAAAGCAGAGACATCACTTTACCGACAAACGTCAGTATAATCAAAACTATGATTTTTCAAGTAGTCCTGTATTGATGTGAGAGTTGGACCATAAAGAATGTTGAGCACCAAAGAACTGATGCTTTTGAATTGTGATGCTGGAGAAGGCTCTTGAGACTCCCTTGGACAGCAAGGAGATCAAACCCATCAATCCTAAAGGAAATCATCCCTGACTATTCTTTGGAATGGCTGATGCTGAAGCTCCAATACTTTGGTCACCTTATGCAAATAGCTGACTCATTTGAAAAGTCTGAACACACACATGTGTTAGTCGTATAGTCACATCTGACTGTTTCCCCATGGACTGGGGCCCACCAGGCTCCTCTGTCATGGAATTCTCCAGGCAAGAATACTATAGTGGGTTGCCATTTCCTTCTCCAGGGGATATTACTGATCCAGGGATCACACCTGGGTCTCCCGCATTGTAGGCATATTCTTTATTCTTTGAGCCACCAGGGAAATGCAAGCCAGGAACAATTCTAGGTTCTGGGCATAACAGCAGTTAACGTAAATCATCTTTCCCCTCATATGGCTCTTCGTGGAGCCTACCTCTTTGGCTTTTAAGGGGTAAAGTAGGGCAGGCTTATGGGTAGCGACTTTTGCCAGGGATGACTGAGTTCTCTCTGTTCTCCTCGCTCTATCCTGTAGCTCTCAGCTCATTTGGAAGAGTCTTAGGACTTTATAAGCATCTGAAGGAAGTTATGTGCTTGCTCTCTTGAACAATGAACATGCTCACTCACCCTTACACACACACACACACACACATTTACAAATAATGTCAGAGCATCAAGGACCTATTGAAACCTCCTCATGAATCTCAGGTCAGAAACCTCTTTTCTCCACCAGTTCTGTTCAACCCAGGCAAAACCCTAGCCCCTTCAAACCAGTCTCACTTTCCCAGAAGTCATTGGATTGATGACTTAAATAGTTTAGAGATTGCTGAATAATGGTTTAACTTCACACCCAGCCCTGTGGATGCCCACAGGTGAAAAGGAAAATGACAAATGCTAACTCTGGCAGCCCAAGGGGAAAGAATGCCTCTTCGGATCTGCCAGAGAAAGAAGGGTCATAAAGCAAAGTCTATTGGAAATGGCTATTATTTCTACTTCATGTAAAAAAAAATTAATGTTCGAATGAATTGCAATCTCAGTGAGTTGAGAATTTTCAATTGTACTTTCTGACTTTTAGACTATAATGAGCAACTTCCTTTTGTGAGGCCCCAAGCTCCAAGCTGAGACCAAGGACTCTGGCCTCTGAGTTGGTGCATATACCCAAAATGATAATTAAAGCACATCATGGAAGAGAACATTTTCATCCTATGATACAATAGGGGCCCAAGTTTTGGCTCTTCTGTGCTTCAGAAATAATGATGTCTTTACATTCAGGAACAAATGCCTGCTAATACCACCTAATTTTGAATCCCAGAGTCAACTTCTTAACAGCACCCTCATGCACTAACCCGTGAATAATTGAACATGCACACGCACTTCATTATAACCAGATTCTGAACGTCAACTCCCCAGTCACTTTCCACTTTCTAGCCCTAAGTGCCTTGGAATCTCTGCTGCTGCTAAGTCACTTCAGTCATGTCTGACTCTGTGTGACCCCACAGATGGCAGCCCACCAGGCTCCGCCATCCCTGGGATTCTCCAGGCAAGAACACTGGAGTGGGTTGCCATTTCCTTCTCCAATGCATGAAACTGAAAAGTGAAATTGAAGTCGCTCAGTTGTGTCTGACTCTTAGCAACCGCATAGACTGCAGCCCACCAGGCTCCTCCGTCCATGAAATTTGCCAGGCAAGAGTACTGGAGTGGGGTGCCATTGCCTTCTCCAGCCTTGGAATCTCAGTTCAGTTAAGTTCAGTCGCTCAGTCGTGTCCAACTCTTTGCGACCCCATGAATCACAGCACGCCAGGCCTCCCTGTTCATCACCATCTCCCAGAGTTCACTCAGACTCATGTCCATCGAGTCAGTGATGCTATCCAGCCATCTCATCCTCGGTCGTCCCCTTCTCCTCCTGCCCCCAATCCCTCCCAGCATCACAGTCTCTTCCAATGAGTCAACTCTTCGCATGAGGTGGCCAAAGTACTGGAGTTTCAGCTTTAGCATCATTCCTTCCAAAGAAATCCCAGGGTTGATCTCCTTCAGAATGGACTGGTTAGATCTCCATGCAGTTCAAGGGACTCTCAAGAGTCTTCTCCAACACCACAGGTCAAAAGCATCAATTCTTCGGCACTCAGCCTTCTTCACAGTCCAACTCTCACATCCATACATGACCACAGGAAAAACCATAGCCTTGACTAGATGGACCTTAGTCGGCAAAGTAATGTCTCTGCTTTTGAATATACTATCTAGGTTGGTCATAAGTTTTCTTCCAAGGAGTAAGCGTCTTTTAATTTCATGGCTGCAATCACCATCTGCAGCGATTTTGGAGCCCAAAAAAATAAAGTCTGCCACTGTTTCCACTTTTTCCCCACCTATTTCCCATGAAGTGATGGGACCAGATGCCATGATCTTCATTTTCTGAATGTTGAGCTTTAAGCCAACTTTTTCACTCTCTTCTTTCACTTTCATCAAGAGGCTTTTTAGTTCCTCTTCACTTTCTGCCATAAGGGTGGTGTCATCTGCATATCTGAGGTTATTGATATTTCTCCCGGCAATCTTGATTCCAGCTTGTGTTTCTTCCAGCCCAGCATTTCTCATGATGTACTCTGCATAGAAGTTAAATAAGCAGGGTGACAATATACAGCCTTGACGTACTCCTTTTCCTATTTGGAACCAGTCTGTTGTTCCATGTCCAGTTCTAACCGTTGCTTCCTGACCTGCATACAGATTTCTCAAGAGGCAGGTCAGGTGGTCTGGTATTCCCATCTCTCTCAGAATTTTCCACAGTTTATTGTGATCCACACAGTCAAAGGCTTTGGCATAGTCAATAAAGCAGAAGTAGATGTTTTTTCTGGAACTCTCTTGCTTTTTCCATCATCCAGCGGATGTTGGCAATTTGATCTCTGGTTCCTCTGCCTTTTCTAAAATCAGCTTGAACATCAGGGAGTTCACGGTTCATGTATTGCTGAAGCCTGGCTTGGAGAATTTTGAGCATTACTTTACTAGCATGTGAGATGAGTGCAATTGTGTGGTAGTTTGAGCATTCTTTTGCATTGCCTTTCTTTGGAATTGGAATAAAAACTGACCTTTTCCAGTCCTGTGGCCACTGCTCCAAGGCAGCTCTAAATCAGAGAATCAGCCGGCTGCTGGCCGTGGTGCTGAAATGAGACCTTTCTTCAGGGCTCCCAGTCTGCTTTTCTCACTTCCGAGTCTCCTTCACAGAATGACACTAGGTTGCACAAGGTGACTTATTCCCTGAAGGCAGATGTTTCCTAGAATACTCCCGTGGACACCTGATTTACCCAGGCCTCTTCTAACTCTCCAATCCCTTTTCTAGCCACTCTCCAACAAGAATCTTATGTTCCAGCCACATTGCACAACTTGTAGTTTCTCTCACACATCAAGCTATCTCATTAGTTCTCAGCCTCTACGTATACTATTTCTTTAAATACTATAAAAACACACACACTCCCTTCACTTTTCATAACTCCTACAGATTATTGATTTTACAAGACTCTGCCTAAGTGTAACCTTTCGGAAGACTTCACTGATTACCCATGAATTGAGTTTTTTACCTGCAAAATTTTTACCCTTTGGGAACTTCCCTGGTGGCCCAGTGGTTAAGAATTAACCTAGCAATGCAGGGGGACATGGGTTGAATCCGCGCTCCAGGCACTAAGATCTCCCATGCCTCAGAGCAACTAAACCCGTGTGCCATAAGTACTGAGCCTGCACGCCATAACTAGAGTCTTTGCCTTAAAATGAAAGATCCCACATGACAAATCCCATGTACTGCAACTAAGACCCATGCAGACAAATAAATAAATAAATAAGAAAATCCTTACCCTCTACTACTTTAAATGAAATGAATCATCCTCAACTCTACATCCCAACTGTGTCCTGTGCTTCCCTCTATTATACTGTGTACCACTTTCAATTATGATTTTATTTTTCCACATTACTTTCTCCACTAGCTCCTGATTCTCTTGAAGTCATGAATCCTGTTGATATGGCTTCCATACAAGGGCAATGTCTGCCACATATCAAGAACTTAACTTCTTGAGAAAAGTGTGGGATAACTCTGTATCTCTCCCTAGAATTACAGAAATGGAAGCCTCTGAGTATAATTCTTCCAAGGCTATACATTATTTTCAATAAGGATAGGAAAGAGGGGGGAAGCAAAAGGATAAAATATTTGAGGGAAAGGAGATACATTTAAAAACATTTTTTAATTGAAAGCCTGAGTTGGAAATGGGGACTGTTTGCTCAGATAAGGTAGAAAATAAAAGATGCTTAAAGAGCATAAATCCAAGATATTTACAGTTACAGGGTAAACTGTCTCCTGATTGCTAGGTAGAGGGTCTTGCTCTAAATGCACTCAGCCTCTTGAAAGTCCTAACTCTGCTCCTATGAAGGTAGAGGGAACTGTCTGGTGCCAGTATTCATGTTGCACTGTTTTTATTAAATAAATCAATTATGTTGAAGGAGGTTTAACTCCCTCTTCTCTTTGGTCCTCAATCCACACTAGCAGGGGATGGTCAGTTGGTCTGAGGATTAGATTATTTTCTCTCAGTTGAGCAGTCCCAAGTTTGAAACTGAAAGTAAGGACTAAAGCCCCCTTGACTTTGCTAAGTTATAATCCTCTGCTGCTGCTGCTGCTGCTGCTGCTGCTGCTGCTGCTGCTGCTGCTGCTGCTGCTGCTGCTGCTGCTGCTGCTGCTGCTGCTGCTGCTGCTGCTGCTGCTGCGTCACTTTAGTCGTGTCCGACTGGCCATTTTTAGTGATGAGTTGATTGTTCCAACCCTGTCCCTTCTCTTTTGGTTCTGAACTAAGCTGAGGGAGAGAGGTAATATTCAGCAGATGTACTCTCAAAAACTACCTGGTACCAACAAGTTTAGCCATTCACCCCATGAATATGTATTGAGCATCTCTGTGCCAGGAACAGTGTTAAGCCCTGGACTGAGAGCGCCAGAATAAGATGTGATATGTTCGCAGTCCCCAAGGAACCAGCAGACCAGTAAGAGACGCAGAATAAAGGGCAAAATCCTGAAACCTGATGTGAAAATGTTATAAGTCAGGATGAGCAAGGTATTATGAAAACACAGAGATGAGATGGATTTGATTCTACCTAGAGGAGTACAAGGCAGCTTTGACTGAGAGGGAATGTTTGTGTCAGGTCTTGAAGAATAATTAGGGAGTTTCCGTACAAATGAAAGCCTGGAGCCTATTCCAAACAGTGCAAAAGTTCAGCCATCTTAAAGTGCACAGCATTTCGAAAGCATATCCAATATTTTGTGCAACTTCCTGGAATGTGGGGGAAAGGGAGAAATGGTTTGAGATAAACACAGACAAGAGGTTGGGACCTGATGAAAGGAATTTTCAGTGCCAGAGTAAGAGAGCTGGGGTTTATCTTAACATCTACATGCAAAATGGGCAAAGCCCAGGGGCAAGGAAGTCACGGCAATGTATGAAAATGCTACCTTCTCAGCATCTGACCCACTGCTCCAGCAATCAACTCCTGCAGTCTCCCTGAGCTCCTCCTGTCACATAAAAGAAAGGGGTGGTGGGGAGAAAGGGCTGAGAAGGCTAATGACCTTGTAAAATTATCCTTTTGACAGTGATTTTCTCCGAAGTGTTCCTTTAGCTATGGCATGATTAATCTTTCTGCAATCTTTCTGCAATTTCAACAAAGCTCAGATGGAGTGACAAGGGCCATGTACACCTCCTGGATCATAGGAACATGCTTAGGATGTTGAATACAGTCCCATTAGATTTGGAGAAGATAGCATAGAAATGAGAGAAAAGATAATCTAACTGGCTAGAGAATATAGTCTCTAAGTTATCAATTCATGCAGCTAAAACTCAAGTCCTTCCAACTCAAATGATCTGAAAGATGTATTGTCTGTGAGGTGCGGATACATAATCCTGGCCCCATCTTTTGATGCTGGCATCAAGGCAGAGAGGATGATAAAGAGAAGGAACAAAGGGGTGCCCCAGGCATCTGCTCTGACCCCCTTCTTTATGTCCACAGGACCCAGGACCCCCTCCCAGAGCTAGTGCCCAGCAGGAAATGTCAGCTCTAGACAAAGAACCACCCTCCCTTGACTTCAGTGAGGGCTGCCTGGGCTTGACCAAGATCACCCTCTCCATCAGTCATCCAAGTTCCCACATCCTTGAAGATAAAGTATACAGTGTGCCCTACATCAGGACCAGCTGTCAGAGGAAAGTCAGGGCAAAACTCCAAGCCCAGTCTTGGGGAATTAAGAACAGACATTAAGAGGTCATGGTCTTAAAGTACAATTAGCCTATAAGTGCTCAGGGTCAGAAGACAGAGCTCTTATCCCCAGGGAGCTCAGTCTAGGTGGTTAGGAAGGCTCAAAGGTGAGCCAATGAGCACAGGACTTCTTCTATTGGAGAGGGAGAGAACCACAGCAGACTTGCCTGCACCACGTAGCCAGTGGGAGTTGTTAAATGCCAGGGAGGAAAGCTGTTTGTTTAATTTTGTTATCTACTTTTCATTCCAAGAAACTGAAACTGGATACGCACAGTAGGAAGATATTTTTAAATATTCAGATCGAACAGTGGCATTTGAATGAAAACTTTCCCTTGGAGAATTTACCAATTCCATCGTGTGCCAAAAGAGACACATGAGTTTTATTTTTTCTTTAGCTGCTTTTATTCTTTAACTGCTGATTGATTTGGATACCCCAAAAGTATTTGAGCTAGTCCTTTGGGCACCAGGAAGACCACTGTATGCACTTGCAGACACATCCCCAGATCATTATCTCATTGTCATCATCACCATCATCCTTGAGGTCATTATCAACATCATCACCGTCATCCTTGAGGTCATCATCACCATCAAGATCCACCATTTACCTAGGACTTCCGCAGGCCAGGCATTGTGATGGGTGACCTCTAACTTAACTAGGTTACCTCTAATTCCTGCAACATCTCTACAGTCTAAGTATTGGCATCTCCATTTTGCAGGGGAGAACATGGGATCTGGGATATTCAATGACTTGCCCAGAGTCACATAGCTTGTAAGTGGTAACATTTGGATTTGAATGACTGCTTCTCTGTATGACACGCATTGAGGACAATGCTGGTCTGCTTCACAGGGACCAGGCTTGTTTTGGGTGGGCTATTCTTCCTCCTCACCCCACCTCCTGACTTCTGATGATCGCTGTGAATTGCCATCTGGTACCCATCGTTGCCTCAGCCTCCATTCCTCTGGTGGCTCAGCTCCAGTAATGATGTGTGATGGTGGCATGACCAATTGGAGCTTAAATTCCATGAAATTTCAGATGAGGCTTCTGTGAAGGAAAAAATGTTCCCTTTGCCCCAAAATTTCAAGAGAAGAGGAAGTCTGTGCTGCTGCCCTGGTCTTGCCGCCAAACTGTCCTGCTGATCCTCTCTCCCCCTCCATCCTCAAGTTCTGATTTCATGCCCTACATTGTTTCTTATTGCTATTGTAACAAATTACCACTCTCAGTGGCTTAAAATGATGCAAACTTATTTTTTTTTTACAATTCTGGAAGCCAAAAGCCCTAAAACCAAGGAGTCAGCAGGGCTGAATTTCTTCCAGAGGCTGGAAGGGAAAATCCATGTTCTTGCCTTTCCAACATCTGAAGGCCACTTGCATTCCTTGGCTCGCAGTCCCTTCCTCCGTTTTCGAGCCCAGCAGCACAATATCTCCAAATCTCCGTCTCTGCCTTTCTTTCTCTCTCTCAAATACACACACACACACACACACACACACACACACACAATCACTCACCTCCGCTTCCTTTGTCCCATCTCCCTTTCTGACTTGGACCTCCTGCTCCCTCCCTCTTATAAGGACCCTTGTGATTACCTGGGGCCCATCTATATAATCCAGGGTTTCCCAGGTGGCATTATTGATAAAGAACCTGCCTGCCAATGTAGGAGATGCAGGTGACACGGGCTTGATCCCTGGGTCAGGAAGATCCCCTGGAGGAGGGCATGGCAACCCACTCCTGTATTCTTGCCTGGAGAATCCCATGGACAGAGGAGCCTGGTGGGCTCTGGTCCATAGAGTTGCAAAGAGTCAGACACGTGAGCACACTCACACACATCTACATAATCCAGGAAAATCCCTATTTACTAAGATTTTTAGCTTTCCTGGTGGCTCAGATGGTAAAGAATCTGCCTGCAATGTGGGAGACCTGGTTTCAGTCCCTGGCTTGGGAAGATCCCGGGGAGAAGGGAACAGCTATCCACTCTAGTATTCTGGCTTGGAGAATTCCATGGACAGAGGAGCCTGGCAGGCTATAGTCCAAGGAGTCACGCAGAGTAGAACATGACTGAGGGACTTAATTATATCTGCCAAGTCCCTTTTGCCATATGAGGTGACTTATTCACAGCTTTGGGGCATAAGGATATGGACGTCTCTGGGAGGGCCATGATTCTGCCTACTCCATGCTCCAACCAGCACCTCAGAAGGGGGTTGCTCTTGAAGTCTTTTATGATGAGGTCTGTTTCTGGGCCTTGACATCCAGCCCTTTGCTCCTTAGAGTCCAAGCAGAGGTTCTCAGTTACTGGACCTCACACGTGTAAGGACAGGGCCCTAGAAGAGACCACAATCGTGGGGGTCATCAGCTCCTTCTGTGACCCTGAGCATTTCGCTGCCCCCCTCTGGCCCTCAGTCTCCCATTTGTTTCAGGAGAGTCATGAACTTTGGTGGTCTCAGGGACAAGTCCAGTTCAGACCCCCTACCTCATAAGATCATTTAGCCAACAGGCAGACAAAGGAGGGTCCAGCCAGCCCCTCCTCTGTCAGTGGTGAGAACAGCACACGGATTCCAGAGACAGGTCATGTGCCTGGGACCCAGCAGCTGGAATGATTAAGAAATCCCTCAGCTTCCTTCTTCTAATTAAATCAACACAAATTTAATTTGGATGTAATTTTTAAAACATGACCCATAAAAATATCCTCAAGTACTGCTCTACTGGACCTCCTGGAAGGAAAGACCCCCTTGGGGGCAAAGAAGAAGCCCATTTTGTGGTTTATCAGTAGGCTCTACCCGGAGACAACTGGAAGGGCTTGCAGGGATATACATAGCTCAAGGAAGACTTTATATGAAAGGTCACAGGGTAAGGCAAAGTTGTGAAAATGCCATGCTTTCCTCCTTGACATTTCAAGGCAAAAGAAGGAAGAAGATCACAGTGGGAAAGGTCAGCCTGAAGTGGGCAAAGATGACAATTCAAGGGGCCAGAGGATCAAGAGGAAGCTGAGGAGCAGGGTGTCAAAGGAGCCAATTGCGTAGGGCAAGTCTCTCTCTTTTTTAAGAGATAAATTGAAGCATAGTTCTTTTTGATCGATTGATTGATTTTTGGTTGCCCTGGGTCTTTGTTGCTATGCTCGGGCTCTCTCTAGTTGCAGCGAGCAGGGGCTACTCTCCTTGTGGTGTGTGGGCTTCTCATTGCTGTGGCTTCTCTCATGGAGCACAGGTGCTAGGCACGCAGGCTCAGTAGTTGTGGCTTGTGAGCTTAGTTGTTCAGAGGCATGAGGCATCTTTCCAGACTTGGGATCGAACACGTGTCCCCTGCTTTGGCAGGCAGATCCCTATCCACTGTACCACCAGGGAGGTCTTAGGGTAAACCCACCTAAGCCTCAGTTTTCTTGTCCCTAGAAAGGGAATTTGGACACCAGCCTCACACACTCACAGAGCGGTTCTATGACGAGGTTGGATAAAAGACCACTTCACAGGTGAGACAGCATCAGGGCATCATCAGCCCTTTATTAGAGGGTCTTTTTTAAAGAGGGCATCATTCTGCCAGAAGCAGCTTCCTGCAACGGTTCAGGGTTGACCTGGGGTGGAGACTGCCTGGGTCAAAAGCCTGGCTCTGCTGCTTACCAGCGGAGGGGCTGGAGGCTAACTGCTTAACTTTGCTTTGCCTCAGTTCCCTCATCTGTAAACGGAGATGATAGAAATAATACCCGCCTCCTTGGGGTGTTGGGAGGACTTTACAGAGTGGCAGTGTAAAGCCCTGAGCTCTGTGCCTCACAGATGGCCTGCAGCATGAGTGATGGCCACGGTCGTCCCTGAGCCTTGAGCCTCACAGAGCGCCTGCAACACAGGTGACGGCCATGGTCGTCCCTGAGCCCTGAGCCCCACAGAGCGCCTGCAACACAGGTGATGGCCACGGTCATCCCTGAGCCCTGAGCCCCACAGAGCGCCTGCAACACAGGTGACGGCCACGGTCGTCCCTGAGCCCTGAGCCCCACAGAGCGCCTGCAACACAGGTGACGGCCACGGTCGTCCCTGAGCCCTGAGCCTCACAGAGCGCCTGCAGCACGAGTGATGGCCGCGGTCATCACTGAGCCCTGAGCCCCACAGAGCGCCTGCAACACAGGTGATGGCCACGGTCGTCCCTGAGCCCTGAGCCCCACAGAGCGCCTGCGGCATGAGTGATGGCCACGGTCGTCCCTGAGCCCTGAGCCCCACAGAGCGCCTGCGGCACGAGAGATGGCCACGGTCGTCCCTGAGCCCTGAGCCTCACAGAGTGCCTGCAACACAGGTGATGGCCACGGTCGTCCCTGAGCCCTGAGCCTCACAGAGCGCCTGCAGCACGAGTGATGGCCACGGTCATCACTGAGCCCTGAGCCTCACAGAGCGCCTGCAACACAGGTGACGGCCACGGTCGTCCCTGAGCCCTGAGCCCCACAGAGTGCCTGCGGCACGAGAGATGGCCACGGTCGTCCCTGAGCCCTGAACCTCACAGAGTGCCTGCGGCATGAGTGTTGGCCGCGGTCGTCATTGTTTCTGCTCGTGAGTTCCTTTCCTCTCTCCTGCTGGCACTGTCCCAGTTCAGGTGTGCTACACCCACAGATGCTCGTCTGGACAAGAGCGACCTGCCCTGCTCCTCAGGCCTCCCCTCCAGCCCGTCTTCCCCACCAACTACAAGGGGAATGCTTCTAAAGCCATCTGCTGCTCCCCTGGCCCCCAGCATGGATCCCACACTGGTGGGTGTGGCACTCACAGCCCTTTAATAATCCAGCCCATGCATGCATCTCCAACCTCCTTTCCTCTCCTGCCCATTCCACTTTCCAGGCACACCGAGCTTTCTCCTCCCTAAGCAGCATGATCTGCATACCCCAAGGCCCACAACTCCTGATGTCGCTCTCCATCGCCCTGAAAACCCCAGTGGGATCCTCCAAACTTGATTCCTCCAACTGCCACCTCATTCTCCCATTGAGCTGTCCAAGCCTCATTTTCCTGCTTTCCACCGACCCTTCCTCTCCTGCTTGTGGATTATATCCTGGCAACACCAGCTGCTCACAGGTCTCCATGGCTTGGATAGATGGGCCAGAGCTGCTGTGAGTGGAGCTTCCAGGGGAGGAAAGAGATATGGACCCCTCAGTTCACCCCCCTCTTCAGCCCTAGAGACCTGGCAAACTGGAACCAAAAAATACTGAATTATCTTTTCCCTACCAAAGAGCCCTTCTTGGTTATTTCCATGCATAGGTTTTTAACAATTTTTTTGAAAAAAATTTAGAGATGCACGAAAACCATATAGCCAGTACGCACATATACTTACTTATCTATCCATCACCAAGAACTGACAAGTTGTTACTGTCACTTGCCTTGTCTCCCTTTATTTAAAAAACAGATATATTTACCTCTATCGCATACCTATGTGACACTGTAGTTATGACGCTTCTCTCATTCCCAACTCTGCTTTCTTTCCTTCTGCTGAGGCAACCACTATCAGGAACTGATGTGCCCCTTTCCAGCTCAATGGTTAATGTTTTGTGTAGACATAGGAATCCATGGTGATGTGCAGCATCACCGTGTGTGTGTTGATTTGCTTCAGGGGTAGAATATTCCACTTAACCATTCTTCAGTTATTTCTGCAGCTCACTTCTCATTCCATATGATGATCTTGAGATTTCCCCACACGGCTGCATGAATCTAGTTCGTTGCTTTTAATTGCTTTTAATCTCGTTGTATGACTACATCATGCTGTACTCACTCTTTCCTCTCCTACTCTGAAAGCGAGGTTGTTTCCAATCATTTGTCATGACAGTTGATGCTGCGGTAGGTAAACAGCCTTGCATACACACACTCGGTGGCTCAGATGGTAAAGAATCTGCCTGCAATGCAGGAGACCTGGGTTTGATCCCTGGATCAGGAAGATCCCCCGGAGAAGAGAATGGCAACCCACTCCAGTAATCTTGCCTGGAGATTCCCGTGGACAGAGGAGTCTGGGGGGCCGGAGGATGGGGGCTAGAAGCCATTGGGTTGCAAAGAGTGGGACACCACTGAGCCACTAACACTTTCACTATCTCTCTCTCTCTCTCTCTCACACACACACACACACACACACACACACACACACACACACACACAAGGCTTTTCCCAGGTAGAAAGCACCAAGTGGAACTGCTGGTTCTGGTTAGGATGCACTTTCCGTTCTGTTGGATGTCGCAAAGTTAGATGCTCTCCAAAATGGTCATTCTCACCATCATCAGCAATGTCTGGTTGTGCCCATTTCTGGGAGGGCTTCATTTCACAGGTGATGAAACTGAGACCCAAACCAGAAATGGAATGTCCACGGCCCTGCCTGCGGTTGTTGTTGTTTAATCACTAAGTCATGTCCGACCCTTTGCGACCCCACGGACTGTAGCCTGCCAGGCTCCTCTGTCTATGGGATTTCCCAGGCAAGAGTACTGGAGTGGGTTGCCATTTCCTTCTCCAGTGCTGGAGCTGAAATTAGGATTCAGGCTCTGGACACACACCCATGTCCCTGGTGACCACACTAAGGAATGCACCCCCAGGAGTCCCCTGGCTTTGCTCAGCCAGGGACCAACTCTAGTGACAAATTTCCCCTTGACCTCTGTCTGATCAGTCTTTCCCCAACTTTGAAAAACACTCATTGGTTTCTACTTTGCTAGGGGGAAAAAATCCTTCATAATAAAAGTTACTGGCTAATAACGAGTGTCTTGTATCATGGAAATTTTGCATACATTTTTCAACAATAAAAATGAACACATGTTTTTCTTCACTAAGAGGATTTCTGTTCTACTGCACTTATCACCCCTGGGAAGAAAATCTGATGTACCTTGACTCAGTTTTATGGCCATCTTGGAGAACTGAGATGTTGTCAACAGAAGCATGAAGAAATGATAGGGATAAAAATTAGACAGAGATAGAGACGGTGATATTCAAATAAATGTTATTATTCGAAATTGGATTTTGTGGCACCAGCGACAGCAGGCATCACTGAGAGTATGAAGGTCAGACCTTCAGATATTGAGGGTACATCAAGCCCGGTGCCAGAAAATTCAGCTTCCAAAGACCTAGTCCTGCCCAGACCCTCCTCAAGGATGCTTTTATCTAATAATAGATCTGTCTATACATGTGCGCCCTAGGACCCCCAGAGATTTGGAAGGTGGGAGAGGAAGGACAGGAAGTGCAGGGGAGTGGGGAGTGGAGGGGAGCAGGGGGGTGTGGGTCTTGCCTGGCTCTCCCCGTGTCTCGGGCTGAAGAAATGATGTCAGGGGAGGAGGGCTAGGGCTTCTCAGCAACTCAACACTACTGATTACTGTTTATTGAGCACCTGCCATATTCCCTCGGTCCAAGACTCTGGGAATGAGTCTTTTTTGAAGATGATTTCTGAGCCCCCAGTCCCGACAGGGTGTCAAGTGGGGGTGGTGGGAATCCAGCAGGCTCCCCTAGTCATGATGCTGGAACCAGTGAAGAGATCTCCCTCTGGCCAGAGCTGGCAGGTCTGGGAAGGTTGCTGGTTGCTGACCAGAAGCCATGACTTCTCCCTGCCCTCAACAGCTCTGTCGGTCCAGCAAGCTGATCAGTTTTGCAAGACTCTATCACCTCAGGGATCAGCCAAAGTTTTCCCAGGAGCACCTTTTCTGTTCCTCTCTGCCGAGAAGATTTTTCTAGCCCTGCCTCCTGCCTAGGAGAGGCTTTGAACAGCTGAGGATCTGAGGAAAGATGACGCCCCTGAGCAAAGACTCACTCCCCACGCAGTGGGGAACGATGAAGCTGTTGCCAGCCTGCTGCTGCTTTGAAGCCCTAACACTGAGGGGCTCCTCCCAGGGCCAGGTCTGGCAGCTGGTGGCCCCAGGTCAGAAGGTTCCCAGCTCACTCAGTCGCCACCCCCAGACAAGCAATCCTACCCACACAGCTTGTGAACTTGAACACAGTTCTCTCCTGATACTCAAGGCCCGCCCTCATCACTCCACAGTTCACTGCCTCACAAAGCTGACTGTCACTCTACAGGGGACAGGTCTGACCAGGGTGGCTTTATCTACAATCTCTGTAACTGTCCAGGGGCTGCACTCAGAAGGGGTGTACTTAATTGAACATCATCTCAAAAGTCTTAATAATCTGGGGGCACTTGTGCTTGTGGAAGGGAAGGGAAGGAAGCGGGGCTGGATGGTGGGGAAGAGTGGCAGAGCCATCCTCAACAATGGCCTCAGCCAACCCCATAGCTAGGCAACCATTTACAGCTATGTCAAATTGGGGGCAGAAGCCCGGGTCTTTTCACCGTGTTGATCACTGGGTGTGCACTGTTCTAGAAAGGGACATATAAGACATGGTAACAACCTATATGTCCATCAACAGATAAATGGATAAGAAGATGTGATATATACATATATGGATATATATATATATCCATTGTATATATATATATATACACACATATATACACACACATATATACACACACATATATACACACATATATACACACATATATATACACTAGTCAACCATCAAAAAGAACAAAACAGTGCTATTTGTAGCAACACGGATAAAACTAGAGATTATCATGCTATGTATATACCCACTGTATATATATATACATATACACACATATATATACACACACATATATATATGTACACTAGTCAACCATCAAAAAGAACAAAATAATGCTATTTGTAGCAACATGGATAAAACTAGAGATTATCACGCTAAGTGAAGTAAGTCAGAAAGACATATATCATATGATATCATTTATATGTGGGATCTAAAATATGGCACAAATGAACATGTCTATGAAGCAAAAACAGACTTTCAGACATAGAGATCAGACTTGTGGTTGCCGCAGGTGGGGGAGGAGGGAGAGGGATGGACTGGAAGTTTGGGGTTGGTAGTTGCAAACTATTACCTACAGAACGCATAAACAACAAGGATCTACTGTATGGTTCAAGGAACTATAGCCACTCTCCTGGGATAAACCATAATGGAAAAGAATATTTTAAAAAGAATGTATATATGTATAAAACTGAGTCACTTTGCTGTAGAGCAGAAATTGACACAACATTGTAAATCAACTATACTTCAATTAAAAAAATGATTAAATAATAAAAATTTTAAAATTAACACAATATTTAAAACACAGAGGACTTCCCTAGTGCTGCAGTAGATAGGAACCCACTTGCCAGTGCAGAGGACAGTGTTGACCCCTGGTCTGGGAAGACTCCACATGCCTCAGAGCAACTAAGCGGGTGCATCACGACTACTGAGTCCGAGTACTGCAGTTACTGAAGCCTGTGTGCCTAGAGCCTTGCCCTATGATGAGAAGAGCCACCGCAGTGAGAAGCCCGGGCAATGCAATGAAGAGTAACCCTCGCTTGCTGCTGCTAGAGAAAGCCCGTGCACAGCAGCAACCCCCCCAAATAACTAATTAATCAGCCAAACATTAAATAAATAATTTATTTTAAAATAGGAAGTAAAATTAAAAAAAATTTTTTTTAACAGAAAGGGGCATAATCTTGGGTATAGTGTCTCTCTGCAGCTGTATAATCTCTGAATGCCAGGTCAGGGTTCTCAGCCTCAGAGGCTTTCAGCAGCCAGGAACTCTTCTTTCTTTCTTTTTTTTAAAATTTATTTATTTTTTATTGAAGGATAATCGCTTTGCAGAATTTTGCTGTTTTCTGTCAAACCTCAAAAATGAATCAGCCATAGGTATACATATATCCCCTCCCTCTTGAAACTCGCTCCCATCTCCCTCCCCATCCCACCCCTCTAGGTTGATACAGAGCCCCTGTTTAAGTTTCCTGAGCCATACAGCAAATTCCCATTGGCTATCTATTTTACATATGGTAATGTAACTTTCCATGTTACTCTTTCCATACATCTCACCCTCCCCTACCTCTCCCCATGTCCACAAGTCTATTCTCTGTGTCTGTTTCTCCATTGTTGCCCTGTAAATAAATTCTTCAGTACCACTTTTCTAGATTCTGTATATATGTGTTGCTGCTGCTGCTAAGTCGCTTCAGTCGTGTCCGACTCTGTGCAACCCCAGAGACAGCAGCCCACCAGGCTCCCCTGTTCCTGGGATTCTCCAGGCAAGAACACTGGAGTGGGTTGCCATTTCCTTCTCCAATGCATGAAAATGAAAAGTGAAAGTGAAGTCGCTCAGTCATGTCTGACTCTTCGCAACCCCATGGACTGCAGCCTACCAGGCTCCTTTGTCCATGGGATTTTCCAGGCAAGAATACTGGAGTGGGGTGCCATTGCCTTCTCCGATATATGTGTTAGAATACAGTATTTATCTTTCTCTTTCTGGCTCACTTCACTCTGTATAACAGGTTCTAGATTCATCCACCTCATTAGAACTGACTCAAATGTGTTCCTTTTTATGGCTGAGTAATATTCCACTGTGTATATATACCACAACTTCTTTATCCATTTAATCAATCAGCGGACATCTTCCTTCATTTCTGAAGGGAGCTCTGGGCAATGTGTCTCACACCCACCACAGGGCCCAGGAGAAGGCTGGGGGGTTGGTAGCAGTGGGAGATTTTAATCTTCCTAAGCTGTTCTTGGAGTATCTAGAGGGGCTGGAGGAGACCCCTGGGGGATCTCTCCCAACACCTCATTGTGGAAGAAGTGATATACACTGCATGTATAGTAACAACCACAGGAAAAGGTTTTGAACACACCCAAAGCAAAGCTATTCTAAGTAGTTATGACTGGTCAGTGACATTTCCAGACAGAAAGGTTCTAACCCACCTCTTGTCCAAACCATAAATCATTCCCAGGCTGGGGTGATATCAGTGACCCCACCAGTCATCTGCCAGTGGCTCTGAGCTCAGCAGCCTTGGGGCACAGGACTCAAACAGACACTGCAAAGTGTCTCTCAGTCCACGAGAGGTTCGTGGGCTTTGAAGCCACAGTCTCAACTTTAAGTCCTGGCTCCACTGCTTGCTAGCTGTGTGATGTTGGGTAAGTTACTTGACCTCTACAAATTTCCATTTCCTCGCCCTGTAAAATGAGGGTCATAGTACCTGCTCATAGGACTGTTGGGAGGGTTAAATGAGATGTGCTTGGCATGGGATGGGTACTCAGGCCATGTTAGTTGTCCTGCTGTTACATTTCATAACAAGGGTTAACTGTGGTTAGTTGAAAAGGATACATGCACACACACTTTCTTGCTCTCTTTCCTCTCATTTTGTTACAGTGTTTGCTGATGCTTACAGTATTCCCAGCCCGATCCTAATAGCTCTCCTGGGAAGTGAAGAGGGATAAGAATATTGAATCTCTCCTCAAAGAGCTTTCAGTGTAGTCAGTATAAAATAATAACCTGGTGAAATATAAATATAAATTTATATAATTTTTATAAATTTAAATAATTTTTTAAATTTAAATAATAACCTGGTGTCTCTGACCTCAAACTCTGTGACTTTCTCAGGGGCTCAGGGGATACTGAAGCTCCTGGGCTTGTCAATTACCACTGAGTTCTCCTTGCAGAGTGAAGCTGTCATTGCCAAGAAAGAAACCTGAGTGGGTGAAGGAGGCGGATAGGGTAATCAGGGGCAGCTGCCTGAAGGAGGAACCAGCTCAGCTGAAGAAAGGAGGAGCCAAGGAGTGATCTATGGGAGCTGGGCACTGGCAAACTTGTGGGTGGCCTTGGATGGCATCCTTGCCATCCTCTGAGCCTGGGCATCCCCCTTCTACAGCAAGAAGATAGGAATAAGCCATGCTGGAGGCTCCTTCTGCTTTTCTGAGCTTCTGGGGTTCTGAAGGACCTCTGCTCTGAGAAGAGGGGTTCCCAAGCTCTCTTTGGGGTTGGCTGAGGAAGAGGGTACTGCAGCCATCTCTCTGCCTGGTCCTGCCTCCTTATCCTCCCTTCCCTAGACATAAATTCCCCCAAACTCTTTTTCTGGTTAACAGTGTGCATGCTCCATCCCCTTCCTGGGAAACTCAGCCTGCAACAGCCCCTCCCAGAAGCACCGTGTATTGCTGGAGAAGCACCCTGTATTGCTGGAGCTGTCCCCTGAAGCAAACAGATGTCCCGCCTGCCTGGTAGCACCTGCCTGAGCTCAACTCTTAGCTCCCTGAAGCTAAGAAATGAGCACTGGGTTGGAGACAGCTGCTCCGGCCTCCCCCACTCACCAGCTGTGAGGCCCAGGCCAGTCGACACCCACCTTGCCTTTCCTATACTACAGCACCCTCTCTGCCTGCCTCCCAGGGCTCTCTCGCCAAGATCTACAGAGGAAGGCAACAGAACACCTTGCAGGCTGGAAAAGGCTGAGCCAACAGGAAAGCCTGTTAGAATGAATTAGCACTAGCTCTGCCGCCAAGCCAGTCCTGCACTTCCTCCTTTGCCTCCAATTTCTTTCCCCACCTCGCTGCCAAAAGCCCTGCATGCCTATTTCCCCCTCAAAACACCAGCTGCCTGGCAGAGCCCTATTCCTGACTGCAGGGGAAGTGGCCAGGATTCTCAAATGCAGCAAAAGTTTGGTTCCAGGTAGCCTGTGACTCGCGCTTCCCTGGTAGCTCAGCTGGTAAAGAATCCACCTGCAATGCAGGAGACCCTGGTTCGATTCCTGTCAGGAAGATCCCCTGCAGGAGGGCATGGCAACCCACTCCAGTATTCTTGCCTGGAGAATTCTCATGGACAGAGGAGCCTGGGGGGTTACAGTCCATGGGATCACAAACAGTCGGACACAACTGAGCGACTAAACAGAGCACAGGACAGCCTGTGACTTAATGCTGGGCTCAGCTGACTCAGCCGAGCCTGCTCACCACCACCCCAGCAGCCCTGCACATTGTGACCCCCAAGCCAGCTCCCCATCATTCCCAACAGACTCTGCCAATGGTCTGTCCCATAGAGACACGGCCCAGACTTGAGTTCTTATCTGGTGGCTGGAAAGCTCAGGTCTTAGATGCTGCAATTGGTTCCTGTAACAGATGACCACAAACTTGGTGGCTTAAAACTGGAAATATACTTTCTCATAACTCAAGTCTAAAACCAAGGCATCATCACTGCCACACTCTCTCTGTGGACTCTAGAAGCTGAACTGTTCCGGCCTCTTCCAATTTTCACTGGCTTTCCTGGCATTTCCGGGTCTGTGGCTACATTACTCCAATCTCTGCCTCCATCTTCACATCACCTTCTCTGTGTGTCTGGATAACATCTCTTTTTGCTAGGGACTTCCCTGGTGGCCCAGTGGCTAAGACTCTGCTCCCAGTGCAGGGTACCCAGGTCTGATCCCTGGTCAGGGAACTAGATCCCTCATGTTGCAACAAAGACCAAAGATCCCATGTTCTGTAAATAAGACCCAGCACAGCCAAATAAATAAATATTTTTTAAAAAATAAAATCTTTCTCTGCATCTCTTTTTTTTTCTTTTGACAGACATGCATTTTTATTGTGCTTCACAGATAATGCTGCTTCTTTTCTTTTTCTTTTTCTTTTTTTTTTTTTAACAAACTCTTTTATACACATCTTTGTGATGACATTTAGGGTTTCCCTAGTGGTTCAGCTGGGAAAGAATCTGCCTACAGTGTGGGAGACCTGGGTTTGATCTCCAGGTGGGAAGAGCCCCTGGAGAAGGGAAAAACTACCCACTCCAGTAATCTGGCCTGGAGAATTCCATGGACTGTATAGTCCACAGGGTCACAAAGAGTCAGACACGACTGAGTGACTTTCACTCATCTGTGATGGCATTTAGGGTCCCCCAGATTCCCAGGTGGCGCTAGTGGTAAGGAACCCATCTGCCAATGCAGGAAACGAAAGAGACTCAGGTCTTATCCCTAGGTTGGGAAGATTCCCTGGAGGAGGGCATCGCAACCCATTCCAGTATTCTTGCCTGGAGAATCCCATGGATAGAGGAGCCTGGTGGGCTATAGTCCATAGAGTCGCAAAGAGTCGGACATGACTGAAGCGACTTAGCACACAGATAATCCAAGGTAAATTCCTCCTTTCAAGACCTTTAATTTTGCCTCATCAGGTGACATTCACAGATTCTTGGCATTAGGACATGGCTTGTCTCTTGCGGGGAGGGGCAACCATTCCATCTACTGCAGGCGCTCTTAGCAGATCCTGGAGGACTGAAAGGGAGAAGTCATGCAGGCAGCCGCTCTGTTAGGGAGGACTGTGGTCTGCCCTCTGTTCTGAGATCTGTAAATGGTTGGTTAGCAGCCCATGGAGATCACTGCACAGCAAGGGAGCAAGATACAGGATTAACCAACCGAAAGCTGCTGTATTTCTTTACACTAACCAGGAACTAACGGACAGGCAAAGTTAAAAAAAAAAAAAAAGTCCCTTTTAAAGTCACATTAAAAAAATAAAATACTTAGACACAAACCTGATCAAGGAGGTGAAAGACTTATATGCTGAGAACTATAAAATCCTGATAATGAAGATGATTCAAAGAAATGGAAAGATAGCCCATGCTCTTGGGTTGGAAGAATTAATATTATTTAAATGGCCATACTGGGACTTTCCTGGTGGTCCAGTGGTTAAGAATCTGCCTTCCAATGCATGGGATGAGGGTTCAATCCTTGTTAGGGGAACTAAGATCCCACATGCTGCAGGGCAATGAAGCCTGGGTGCTGTGACTAGAGAAGCCTGCACACCAACACAAAGAACCCATGCACATAAACAAAGATCTCTCAAGCCACAACCAAGACTCAATAAATACGTTTTAAAGGGCCATACTACCCAAAGCAATCTACAAATTCAATGCTATCTCTATCAATTAATTGCCCATGACATTTTTCACAGAATTAGCACAAATAATCTTAAAATTTCTATGGTACTATAAAAAGACACAGAATTGCTAAAGCAGTCCTGAGGGAAAACAACAGAAACCAAAGCCATAACTCTCCCAGACTTCAGACAATATTGCAAAGCTACAGTAACCAAAACAACATGGTCGGGCTTCCCTGGTGGCTCAGTGGTAAAGAATCCACCTGCCAATGCAGGAAATACAGGTTCAATCCCTGATCCAGGAAGATCCCACATGCTGCGGAGCAACTAAGCCCACGTGCCACTACTATTGAGCCTGCGCTCTAGAACTCAGAAGCCACAACTACTGAGCCCACATGCTGCAGCTACTGAAGCCTGTGCACCCTGGAGCCCACGCCCTGCAACAAGAGAAACCCCCACAATGAGAAGCCTGTGCACTGCAAGTAGAGAGGGTCCCAGCTTGCCACAACTAGAGAAGAGCCTGCACAGCAATGAAGACTCAGCACAGCTGAAAATAAATAAATAAAAATTTAAAAGAGACAACACAAGGGAATTGGCACAAAAACAGACATAGATCAATGGAACAGAAAAGAGAGCCCCAAATAAACCCACACACCTACTGTCTAATCTTTGACAAAGAAGGCAAGAATATGCAATGGGGAAATGACAGCCTCTTCAACAAATGGTGTTGGGAAAGCTGGACAATCACATGTAAATCAATGAAGTTGGAATACTCCCTCACACTATACACAAAAATAAACTCAAAATGGTTTAAAGACTTAAATATAAGACACGACACTGTAAAACTCCTAGAAGAAACACAGGCAAAACATTCTTTGACATAAATCACACCAATGTTTTCTTAGGTCACTCTCCTAAGGCAATAGAAATTACAGCAAAAATAAACAATTGTGATCTAATCAAACTTATAGGCTTTTGCACAACAAAGGAAACCATAAATAAAATGAAAAGACTACCTAAGGACTGGAGAAAATATTTGCAAACTATGAGACCAACAAGGGCTTCATTTCCAAAATACACAAACAATTCAACGAAAAAATCCCCAAACAACCCAATCGAAAAATGAACAGAAGATCTAAATAAACACTTTCTCCTGTATGTTTTTTAGTGTTTGTCTTATTTGTAATCAAACACACATATGTATAATCATGTATAATTAAGCATATGACTTCCTCACTAGACTCTGAGGCTGATGAAGGCAGAGAGCATCCCCATCTTATTCACCACTTTATCCTAAATAAATAAATAAAAGATGGTCTTCTTATAGCTGCTTAAATCCTCATAGGAATGAAGAACTCATTACCTCCTGGAAAAGCCCATCCATCTGTGCTCAACTCTGACTATGGAGGTCACCCCAATTCCATTTTTCTAAGTTGTCCTAGTTTGGCCATAGTTCCATCCTTTCATCTGTCTGTCTGAAATAGAACCAGATACTACCAGGAACCCTCATGTGGCCTGGAGAATGATCTAGAAGACGCATCCAATCTTCTCCAAGCTGTTTGACCTTCTCGAAGGTCATCACCTTCTGTTTCTACGTGCAATTCCAACTCAAGTCGTCCACAAAGACAATGCATCAATGCAGAGACAATAGAGCACAATTGAAGACTAAAGGAAAAGCTCATTAGTTTTCAGGGAAGTGCAAATGAAAACAAAAATGTGATCCTATTTCTCAGCCTCCAAATTTACAAAGATTGATAACATCTAATGCTGGCAAGAATGTGAGGGAAGAGGCACTCATAAACCCTGTTGGAATTGTAAATTATTTCAACCATTTTAGAAAGTAATCTAGCAGGATTTATTAAAGTTAAAGATATGGAGTCTCTCTGACCCAAGAGCAATGTGCTTCTGGGAATCTCTCCAACCGACAGAAAAGCACCCTTCCAAACACTGTATGAGCAAGAATATTTATTGTAGAATTGGTCATCATAGAAAAAGGGAACTGGAAACTTCATATTCTATGGAATACTACACAGCTATTACAAAGAATGAAGCAAGTCTCTGTGCATCGACTTGCAAAGAGATATACAAAATATTAAATGGGGAAAAACAATATAGAAAATGACATGTATAGTATGTTTCTGTCTTATTTTTAAAACACAATTATAAATGGAGCCACCAAGTCTGGCCATCTCTGGAGGCAAGAGTAAGGCCAGGACCTTAGCACATCAGCACAAATTGGTTTTGTGGTACATAAGTGTATTAATCACTCAGTCATGTCCAACTCTTTGCGACCCTATGAACTGTAGCCCACTAGGCTCCTCTGTCCATGGGATTCTCCAGGCAAGTATACTGGAGTGGGTTGCCATTTCCTTCTCCAAGGGATCTTTTCGGCCCAGGGATCTAACCTGGGTCACCTGAATTGCAGGCATATTCTTTACCATCTAAGCCACCGGGGAAACCCTTGTGGTACATAGTTGACAGCTAGTCACAGAAAAGATTGACACTCACTGCTACCTGTGGGCAGGACTCACCCCTCTTAGCCTCCTATTAAGGCACATTCCACGTTGGCTGAATTCAAAGCTCATCCCCCTCCCAAGAGCTCCCCCCAAAGGCATGGAGGTCTCTCTGCAGGGCAAGCTATTATTCTCTAGATTAAGGTGTTTAACCACCACAAAGATCAGAAAAACAAAAATAGTATATTAACGTATATATGGAATCTAGAAAACGGTATTGATAAACCTATTTGCAGGGAAGGAATGGAGACATAGATGTAGAGAGTGGACTTGTGGACACAGTGGGGGAGGGAGAGAGTGGGACAAATATAGAAAATAGTATTAACATATAGATACTATCAGGTGTCAGATGGATAGCTGCTGAGAAGTTGCTGTGTAGCACAGGGAACCCAGTCTGGTGCTCTGTGATGACCTGGAGGGATGGGATGGGGTGAGGTGAGGGAGGCGTAAGAGGGAGGGGATGTATGTATAATTATGGCTGATTCACGTTGTTGTATGGCAGAAACCAACACAACATTGTAAAAAAAAAAAAAATTAATAGGATTAAAAAAAAAAAAAAACAAGATCATTCCAGATTCTGTGGACATGGGCCTTGGGCACCATCTTGGTTGAAAGCCAGTTTCAGTCCAAGAGAAACTGTTCTTTTCCAAAATTCTACCCCAGTTAATTGTGCCAGTACACACACACACACACACACACACACACACACACACACACACTCACCAAAAACCTAAGTCAGCCAGTCACAGATCATGAGCAGGTAAAATGAGGTGAATTGACAGAATTTCTTTAGCAAACTGTGCAAAAGCCTGAGGCCAGGATGAAAAGATTTGAAGCTTAAAGAATTAACATGCAAATACAATTTCCAGCCTAATGGTTTGTAACTCACAATCATTGTCTTTGTGAAAGGGAATGTGACAGGCACTTCCTGGTACCTCCCCTCAGCCCCGAGCCTTTGTCACTTGGGTCCCTAACACAGCCCAGAGGCTCTAGGCTCACATCTGCATAGAACTGTAGAGACCAGTCAGCAGCTTTCAAGTCTAAATTCAGGGTCAACCTAGTCTTCTAGTTTTTAAATCTTTGGGATTCCCAACTTTTTAAATGGGATTGTCATTCCCAAGCTGTTAATAGTTGTTGCCTCTGAGACACAGAAGCAGAGAAAATACTTCGTATTCTGCATACTTTTGTGTCCATTGAATGTTTATAATAAGCATGTATTACTTGCATAATTTTTAAAATGATGAAAAGACTAGATGTTCTCTGGATGTGATAATTTGGGTGGCTTTTGTTTTACTGTATCTTGATTTTTAAAGAATCACAAACTAGTGAAAACAGGGAGCGGATGTAAAAACTCATCTGGCCTCATTTTGTAACCAAACAGGATCCTATGGGGGCTTCCCCGGTAACTCAGCAGTAAAGAATCTGCCTGCAATTCAGGAGACACAGGAGACGTGGGTTTGGTCCCTGGGTCAGGAAGATCCCTTGGAGGAGGAAATGGCAACCCACCCCAGTATTCTTGCCTGGAAAATTCCATGGACAAAGGAGCCTGGTGGGCTACAGTCCATGGGGTCACAAAGAGTTGGACACAGCTAAGTGACTGCATGCAGGACTCCAGGGGGCCTTCCTAGGGACAGGCCCTCCCCAATATCCTCTGCTTTAGCTTTTTTCTGTAGTACCTAGCTAATAGTATTTGATGCACTTTTCCTGAGTTGTTTTGCAGATGTAAAACCTCCCACCCTCTCCAACAAATCGAAGATGCTAACTACTTGATTTGACGACCATGAGCACATACCCCTAGGCTTCCTGGAGCCCAAGGACTGATAATGTTCCCCCCTGTGACACCACCCTGCTACCTCATCAGCTAAGCAGAGAACTGTGCAGAGCTGATCACAGACCCTGCAACTCCTCTCCCTCACCTGGCTTTTAAAAGTGCTTTGCCAAAACCCTTGTAGAAAATCATGGCTTTTAAGGGCAGGAGCCACCTGACTCCTTAATGGCCCTACAATAAATCTTTTTCTGCTCCAGACTCTGATGTTTCAGTTTGGTCTCTCTGTGTGTTGAGCACATAGACTTGTGTTAACAATTTCCTCACAGTTCAAGGAAAGCCCAGGCATGGGAGAGTTGGGACGAAAGCAGTTTTGACAGTCTAAAAGCAAGTTACTATTAGCACCAGGGCTAACTGCCCTGATCTCCTGATACCCAGACACTGCTCTTTCCCTACAAAAACTGCAGGCCCTAGCTCTGGCTCTCTCAGCCACTGGCTCCTCTGCACATCTAGGAAATGTGGAAGGACCAATCCCAGCATGTATCATCCTGAAGATCAGCTCTGGTTCAGAAACTTGACCTACAGCTCAACCACCTGTGCCTTCCAGCCACCGCCTAGACTCCTGTTATTATCCAGACACACCCTGACTTCTCTAGGACAAGAGTAATAATTACAGTGAGTGAGTTATTGTCACTCTCTCATCAGCTGTTCCCCGAGATATAGAAAAGATGGAGGCTATAGGCCTCCCTGGTGGTCCAGTGGTTGAGAGTCCACCCGCCAGTGCAGAGGACACTGGATTGATCCCTGGTGCAGGAGGATACTATAAGCTGTGAGGCAACTGGGCCTATGCTTTCAAGCCCAAGAGCCACAACTATTCAAGCCTAGAGTTTTAATAGTGTGCCCTAGAGCCTGTGCTCCACAAAAGAAGCCATGGCACTGAGAAGCCTGTGCAATGCAACTAGAGAGTAGCCACTACTCAAAATAACTAGAGAAAGCCCATGCACAGGAACAAAGACCCAGCACAGCCAAAAATGAATTTAAAAAATTTTTTTAAGAAATAAATTGAAAATATGTCTCTGGGTCTGGTTGCCTTAAAAAAAAAAAAAAGATGTGGGATACAGGAGGGTACCCTTTTGGAAACCATTGCAGCTGGGTCTGAAGAGTGCCAGCCCCACCATGACATGACCAGTGCCACTGGCATCAGCACTCAACCCTCCTTGCTTTGCACCCAGCATTTTAGACACAAGGCATAGCTAATAGAACAAACATCCATCCCATGGTACTAGCACAGTGCTTCTCAACTGGAATTTTTTGAAAATACAAGGGTCTGGGCTCAGCCACCTGCATGTTTTAAACCTCCTCAAGTGGCTCCAATGGGCATTTCCTGCCTATGCATTCATTATGTGGATGTTGGGATTCTGCATTTGCCTGAACTATCTGATTTTCCTCAAACTATGATTCTTGAGGAGGACCTTGCCTGTAATTGACAACAGTGAATTATACTCAGGTGAAACTGTCAGATTGAGTTGCTCCAAGGTGGCTGGCTTGGGGATGGTGTGGGGGCTTCTGCTTCCTTTTGGCATCCTCCATAGTCTGGAGTTGGCTTGCCCAGACTAGTGTCCCAGGTGGTGCTAGTGGTAAAGTACCCTCTTGCCAGTGCAGGAGACATAAGAGTCATGGGTTCAGTCCCTGAGTTGGGAAGATCCCCTGGATGAGGGCATGACAATCCACTCCAGTATTTTTGTCTGGAGGATCCCCATGGACAGAGGAGCCTGACAGGCTACAGTACATAGGGTCAAAAAGAATTGGGCACAACTGAAGTCAGCAGTGGCTGCAGGACTAGAAAAGGTCAGTTTTCATTCCAATCCCAAAGAAAGGCAATGCCAAAGAATACTCAAACTACCACACAATTTCACTCATCTCACATGCTAGTAAAGTAATGCTCAAAATTCTCCAAGCCAGGCTTCAGCAGTACATGAACCGTGAACTTCCTGATGTTCAAGCTGGTTTTAGAAAACGCAGAGGAACCAGAGATTAACTTGCCAACATCCGCTGGATCATGGAAAAAGCAAGAGAGTTCCAGAAAAACATCTATTTCTGCTTTATTGACTATGCCAAAGCCTTTGACTGTGTGGACCACAATAAACTGTGGAAAATTCTGAAAGAGATGGGAATACCAGACCACCTGACCTGCCTCTTGAGAAACCTATATGCAGGTCAGGAAGCAACAGTTAGAACTGGACATGGAACAACAGACTGGTTCAAATAGGAAAAGGAGTACATCAAGGCTGTATATTGTCACCCTGCTTATTTAACTTCTGTGCAGAGTACATCATGAGAAACACTGGGCTGGAAGAAGCACAAGCTGGAATCAGAATTGCCAGGAGAAATATCAATAACCTCAGATATGCAGATGACACCACCCTTATGGCAGAAAGTGAAGAGGAACTAAAAAGCCTCTTGATGAAAGTGAAAGAGGAGAGTGAAAAAGTTGGCTTAAAGCTCAACATTCAGAAAACGAAGATCATGGCATCCAGTCCCATCACTTCATGGGAAATAGATGGGGAAACAGTGGAAACTGCCAGGGTCCGGATCCAGGGTAAATTGAAGGGGAGACGGAGTAGGTGTCCTGGGAAATAACTTGTTTAATTACAGATATAAAGAGAGATTAGAAAAGGATAGTGTAGTAGGAAATATTAGTGGAGAAAAAGATGCTGAATAACTTGGTTTATGTGGAATACCAATAAAACTCCAAGACAAGGAATTTGCACCATCTACGTAGGCCACCTGCCTGGAGAATCCCAGGGATGGGGGAGCCTGGTGGGCTGCTGTCTATGGGGGCACACAGAGTCGGACACGACTGAAGCGACTTAGCAGCAGCAGCAGCACATAGGCCACCAGCACCCACTTGAATAGTGGAGGGCACCCCGCCCTGGGCTCCCTCTCGCGTGGGTCTTAGAAGCCAGGGCAAGTAAATAGACATGGCAAGCATCCACGCTTCAGATGGTAATTCAGCCAGAAGGGGAAAGAAAGGACAACACGGGGGAATCAGTCTTTCCAGAAACTGATCCGTTTTCTTTATTTTCAGGTTTGCTTATATACTTTTTGTTATACATAGGGATGAATACAGAGTCACATGGGGTCAGCAGATCTGACCTTTATCAAAATCAGGTGCTTCATATGAAAGTATACAAAGGTCTTAGGTGCTTTACATCATCTTATGGCCATGAGGCCTGCTGACATTTTATGGCGCTTTCTGATAACGGTCAGTTAACCAGAAAACTTATTTTTTCCAGGGGTGATTTTTTCTTAAACCAGGAGCCACCCTCTGAAGGTACCAGATAAATTGCATTCCTACAGGGTGAGGGTGCAGGGGGTTATAATCAAGAAAAGGAATTTACTTAGCCTAAGGTTTAACATGATTAATATCAAAGGTTAATACTTATTTCTCCCACATGCTAGTTATAGTCATTATAAGGGCAGAGAATATGGAGATTTAGCAGCAAATATTGGCTCAACAAATGAAAAACCCTTCACCAATATAATTTCTAATCAACCCACTATACTATACTAATTTTCTAACTTCTCAAAAGAATCTGTATTTAAAAAGTTTACAGCATCTCATGCCTCTCACAGTTGGGAGGCTGAAAACAATCACATGTGGCCTGACGAACCTGCTCAGGCAGGCTAGAGAACCTCCAGAGGAGTTTGTAAGTTGAAACACTCTTGTCACGCCCAGGAATTTTTATTGATTGGAGCTGCACGTTAACTCCTTCTTTGAGAGAGGTGATGAGGGGCAGCCCCCCGTAAAGTCAGAGGTGTAGGTGAGAGCATAAAACAGTAAAGTAGGTAGACTCTGGTTTGGGGGGTAGATGCTCAGGAACAGGGGGTCTCCTGAGGCTTGATCCCGCCTTTGTGTAATGCCAAGCCTCCTTCCTCATGACTTTTGCCACGGGTGGAGTTCCTCACACTGGCTCCCGGCAGGAAACAGTGTCAGACTTTATTTTGGTGGGGCTCCAAAATGACTGCAGATGGTGATTGCAGCCATGAAATTAAAAGACACTCACTCCTTGGAAGGAAAGTTATGACCAACCTAGATAGCATATTCAAAAGCAGAGACATTACTTTGCCAACAAAGGTCCATCTAGTCAAGGCTATGGTTTTTCCAGTCGTCATGTATGGATGAGAGTTGGACTGTAAAGAAAGCTGAGTGCCAAAGAACTGATGCTTTTGAACTGTGGTGTTGGAGAAGACTCTTGAGAGTCCCTTGGACTGGAAGGAGATCCAACTAGTCCATTCTAAAGGAGATCAGTCTTGAGTGTTCATTGGAAGGACTGATGCTAAAGCTGAAACTCCAATACTTTGGCCACCTGATGCAAAGAGTTTACTCATTGGAAAAGACTCTGATGCTGGGAGGGACTGGGGGCAGGAGGACAGGGGACGAGAGAGGATGAGATGGCTGGGTGGCATCACTGACTAGATGTACATGAGTTTGAGTGAACTCCAGGAGTTGGTGATGGACAGGGAAGCCTGGTGTGCTGCAATTCATGGGGTTGCAAAGAGTCGGACATGACTGAGCGACTGAACTGAACTGAACTGAAGTGACTTAGCACACATGCACGCATAGTCTTGGGTGAGAAGGCCCTGGTCTGCACTGGATGTAGAAGTGGGCGATGGGTTTTGGCAAAAGGAACACACCACACATTGATTCAACTAAGTCACTCAAACCAACAGCTAATTCCAATTGTAAGCAGCTGACATTGCAGAATGATTGAAGGCAAGAAGTTCAAACTCTTTAACATTTCTCTGAGAATGTCAACTGGCCACATTCCAAAAGCCAGGCCACTCTGGCCAGCCATTCCCCTTCTCTAGGCTGCTGGATCTCTAGTCTTTCCCATTCTGTTCTTTTCCTCTATTTCTTTGCATTGATCGCTGAAGAAGGCTTTCTTATCTCTTCTTGCTATTCTCTGGAACTCTGCATTCAGATGCTTATATCTTTCCTTTTCTCCTTTGCTTTTTGCTTCTCTTCTTTTCACAGCTATTTGTAAGCCCTCCCCAGACAGCCATTTTGCTTTTTCGCATTTCTTTTCCATGGGGATGGTCTTGATCCCTGTCTCCTGTACAATGTCATGAACCTCATTCCATAGTTCATCAGGCACTCTATCTATCAGATCTAGGCCTTTAAATCTATTTCTCACTTCCACTGTATAATCATAAGGGATTTAACTTAGGTCATACCTGAATGGTCTAGCAGTTTTCCCTACTTTCCTCAATTTAAGTCTGAATTTGGTAATAAGGAGTTCATTATCTGAGCCACAGTCAGCTCCTGGCCTTGTTTTTGTTGACTGTATAGAGCTTCTCCATCTTTGGCTGCAAAGAATATAATCAATCTGATTTTGGTGTTGACCTTCTGGTGATGTCCATGTGTAGAGTCTTCTCTTGTGTTGTTGGAAGAGGGTGTTTGCTATGACCAGTGCATTTTCTTGGCAAAACTCTATTAGTCTTTGCCCTACTTCATTCCGCATTCCAAGGCCAAATTTGCCTGTTACTCCAGGTGTTTCTTGACTTCCTACTTTTGCATTCCAGTCCCCTATAATGAAAAGGACATTTTTTTAAGGTGTTAGTTCTAAATTAGAGATACCAAGGGAACATTTCAAGCAAAGATGGGCTCAATAAAGGACAGAAATGGTATGGACCTAACAGAAGCAGAAGATATTAAGAAGAGGTGGCAAGAATATACAGAAGAACTGTACAAAAAAGATCTTCATGACCCAGATAATCACGATGGTGTGATCACTCATCTAGAGCGAGACATCCTGGAATGTGAAGTCAAGTGGGCCTTAGAAAGCATCATTGCAAACATAGCTAGTGGAGGTGATGGAACTCCAGTTGAGTTATTTCAAATCCTGAAAGATGATGCTGTGAAAGTGCTGCACTCAATATGCCAGCAAATTTGGAAAACTCAGCAGTGTCCACAGGACTGGAAAAGGTCAGTTTTCATCCCAACCCCAAAGAAAGGCAATGCCAAACTACCACACAATTGCACTCATCTCACATGCTAGTAAAGTAATGCTCAAAATTCTCCAAGCCAGGCTTCAGCAGTACATGAACCGTGAACTTCCTGATGTTCAAGCTGGTTTTAGAAAACGCAGAGGAACCAGAGATTAAATTGCCAACATCCGCTGGATCATGGAAAAAGCAAGAGAGTTCCAGAAAAACATCTATTTCTGCTTTATTGACTATGCCAAAGCCTTTTAACTGTGTGGATCACAATAAACTGTGGAAAATTCTGAAAGAGATGGGAATACCAGACCACCTGACCTGCCTCTTGAGAAACCTATATGCAGGTCAGGAAGCAACAGTTAGAATTGGACATGGAACAACAGACTGGTTCCAAATGGAAAAGGAGTGCATCAAGGCTGTATATTGTCACCCTGCTTATTTAACTTCTATGCAGAGTACATCATGAGAAACGCTGGACTGGAAGAAACACAAGCTGGAATCAGAATTGCCAGGAGAAATATCAGTAACCCCAGATATGCAGATGACACCATCCTTATGGCAGAAAGTGAAGAGGAACTAAAAAGCCTCTTGATGAAAGTGAAAGAAGAGAGTGAAAAAGTTGGCTTAAAGCTCAACAGTCAGAAAACGAAGATCATGGCATCTGGTCCTATCACTTCATGGGAAATAGATGGGGAAAAAGTGGAAAGTGTCAGACTTTATTTTGGGGGGCTCCAAAATCACTGTAGATGGTGATTGCAGCCATGAAATTAATTACTCCTTGGAAGAAAACTTATGACCAACCTAGATAGCATATTCAAAAGCAGAGACATTACTTTGCCTACTAAGGTCCATCTAGTAAAGGCTATGGTTTTTTCAGTAGTCATGTATGGATGTGAGAGTTGGACTGTGAAGAAAGCTGAGTGCCGAAGAATTGATGCTTTTGAACTGTAGTGTTGGAGAAGACTCTTGAGAGTCCCTTGGACTGCATGGAGATCTAACCAGTCCGTTCTGAAGGAGATCAACCCTGGGATTTCTTTGGAAGGAATGATGCTAAAGCTGAAACTCCAATACTTTGGCCACCTCATGCGAAGAGTTGCCTCATTGGAAAGACTTTGATGCTGGGAGGGATTGGGGGCAGGAGGAAAGGGGGAGGACAGAGGATGAGATGGCTGGATGGCATCACTGACTCGATGAACATGAATCTGAGAGAACTCCGGGAGTTGGTGATGGATAGGGAGGCCAGGCGTGCTGCGATTCATGAGGTCGCAAAGAGTTGGACACGACTGAGCGACTGAACTTAACTGAGGCTGCTGGAATGGCTCCTCCCAGGTAAACCTTTAGTTAGAGTTCATAGTGAATTGAAACTTGGTCACAGTTGACTTTTCAGCACCCTGGACAGCGTCTAGAACTAGGTTTCCGTTGCTCAACGCGGTTTGCTGTGAGGTGGGACGACTTAGTTTTAGCACCTTTCAGCAATAGGGAGCTCAACCTTTGGCTTCTCCAGCTGCACACGGGAGAGCCACTAAACTTACCCAAACCCCAGAAACCAGGTCCAGGAATTGTGGAAGGAGATTCCTTTGGAACCACTTTTGGCCTTGGACATTTGTTTAGACTAGGGTACTGTGCAGGAAGGGCCCTTAGTAATCAAAGTTGGCTCAAGTCAGTTTCCTCCAGACAGAATGGCCCCTCAATACAGAACAGCATAAAATGAATAGAGACCGACTTATGCTATGATGTCCCCACTGCCTGCAGATACAGGTAGCCAGATTCAACATTAACCCATTTTTCATACTATTCTTATCTACTGTATTGAATTTTCAAAGAAAAAAAAATAAGATACGCTAAAATCAAGCCCTAAAGAAGTATAGAAAGAGAAAGCAAATATCCCTCCCTACCCCAAGAACACCTCCACAGCCAACATCATCATCCTTCAAGGTGATCATCAACAACTTGATGTATATCCTTCACACCCTTCTCTCAACACAGAGACACACATAAACATGTACACACATATGTGTTTCACACACATATGTAATCATGTACCTAGTAAAATTTGTTTCTAAATGAATATTTTTTCCACATCAAAATACACAGTTCTGAATTATTCTTTTTAAGAGTTGAATATTATTCCACTTGGATGAACCATACATTACTAAAACAGCCTCCTATGCATATGTGTTTTAGTCAGGATTCTTCAGAGAAACAGAGCCAACAGGATGTGTGTACGAATACATACATATACAGAGAGTGTGTGAAATTTATTTTAAGAAATGGGTATGTGTAACTGTGGAGGCTGGTGAGTCCAAAAT
The DNA here is from genome assembly GCF_001704415.2 of Capra hircus. Taxonomy (NCBI): domain Eukaryota; kingdom Metazoa; phylum Chordata; class Mammalia; order Artiodactyla; family Bovidae; genus Capra; species Capra hircus. The sequence continues at coordinate 25,329,501 of NC_030826.1, read as the reverse complement.
CTGATAGGTTAGGTCAGCAAGTAGAAGACCCAGGAAGAGTTTAAGTCCAAAAGCAGTCTGTTAGCAGAATTCTTTCTTCTTCTGGGAAGGTCAGTTTTCTGGTCTGTTAAGGCCTTCAACTGATTGGATGAGGCCAACCCTCATCATGGAAGGTGATCAATCCATTTTACTTAAAGTCTATTGAATGTCAATATCTTCTAAAAATTCCTTCATGGAAACATCTAGAACAATGTTTGACCAAATATCTGGGTGCCATGGCCAAGGTGACACATAATATTAACCATCAATAGGTACTCAAAAGGCACTGAATCATTTCTAAATGGCAAACTCTAAACTGGTAGACTTGTTCACATACCATTTAATCTTCACAATCATCCTGTGAGGTACGTAGAATTACCCTACTTTACCCGTGATGAACTGAGACTCAGAATTCAGGGTTGCTGCTGTTCAGTTGCTCAGTCGTGAATGACTCAGAGACCCCATGGACTGCAGCAAGCCAGGCTTCCCTGTCCTTCACCATCCTCAGAGCTTGCTCAAACTCATGTCCATTGAGTTGGTGATGCCATCCAACTATCTTGTCCTCTGTTGTCCCCTTCTGCTCCTGCCTTCAATCTTTCCCAGCATCAGGGTCTTTTCTAATAAGTCAGCTCATCCCATCAAGTGGCCAAAGTATTGGAGCTTCAGCTTCAGCATCAGTCCTCCCAGTGAATATTCAAGGTTGATTTCCTTTAGGATTGACTGGTTTGATACCTTGAATTCAGTGTTGGCTATCTATAAGCCTTGAGAGCTGACTTACTCTTACCAGCTATGTGAGACTAAGCCATTTAGTTTACCTCTGCCCTTAGCATTCCCCTCTATAAAATGGGCTTAATAAGAGCAACTATGTACAAGGTTGTTAGAAAATTGAACAGGAATGCAGAGTAAAGCACCTGAGAGTGCATGGCACCTGGTGGATTATAAATATTCAATAAAGACATATTGCTACCATCATTCTAGGGACCCCCTCACACAGGGTGCAGCAGCATTCCCACAGCACGTGGACACAGCAGGTGCCCAAACTATTTACAAACCACTCCTGCCACCCACAAACTGGGGAGGCTCCTTAATTAAGAAGTAGCCTGTCCCACCACCTGGCAGTGTGTTTCCATTTCCTGGCCTGAGCTACAGTGTTGCCACAGTTGGGGCTTCACAGAGGAGATCTGAGAAACATTAGCACTCTCTAAAGCCCACGCTCCAGACCCACTGGGAAGTCCACCTCTCCATCTGTCATGGGCCCCAAACCGAGTATGCCCCGTGCATGAGCAATTAAGAGCTGTGTTTAGAACATGCTTTCAGTGACTGAGCCGAGGCCGTTCAGCTCCAAGCAGAGTGTATTCCCTGTGAACACCTCTTGGTTAGGGCCCCAGGCCTTCTGGGCAGCAGGATAGAGTCTTCACGGCAGACTGTGTGGTGGCCACTCCGACCCTGCTCTCCTTATGGCTAGATTCACCTCCGGGACCCAGGATGTTGGAAAGCCACAGCCATCTGTTCAAATCTGTTACTTGCAAGCCACCAAGGGCTGCAGGATGATGTCTGTAGAATAAGAGCCTGGCGCATCAAATAGGACATACTGTCCTGGTGTCCTCCACCCCACATGCACACAGCATTGTAAATCAACTATACTCCCAATATAAAATAAAGATTAAATTAAAACAACAAAATATTGGGACTTCCCTGGTGGTCCAGTGGCTAAGATTCCATGCTCCCAATGGAGGGGGCCGCGGGTTCAATTCCTGGTTAGAGAACTAGATCTTGCATGCCACAACTAAGACCCAGTGGAGCCAACTAAATAAATAAAACAATAAAATATTACTTTCCCCTTTTTTTAAAAAAATTGCTGCTTTGCAGGTGGAATAGGGAAGAAGCCAACAAAAGCCAACAGAAGCTGGAAAAGACAAGGAACAGATTGTCCTCTGGAGCCTCCAGAAGCAACAAAGCTCTGCCGATCAACACCTGGATTTCAGCCCTTGAGACTTCTGCTCTCCAGGACTGAATGATGAATGGATGCTCTTATGCCACTAGGTTTGTGGTCACTTTTTTGTAAATAGCAGCAATAGGAAACTGATCCGGCATATTCATGGCAGTCCCTGATGGAGGTAAAGCCAATGGCTACACTTGTCCCCCTCTCTCCAACTATTCTCCATTCCAAATGAAATACTGTTTTTTAACCACCTCTCACAAGACATGACTTCTCGGCTTTTTCTGTCCTGGTCATTCTGCTCTGCAAGCTCTCCATATCTAGTATGTGTCTTTATATGGTGGCCCCAAGCAACGCATATATGACTCCCTCCATGTGAGACCAGCTCAAGTCCAGGAAGGACAAGGGTTCCAGCCTCCCTGGACCTGCATCATTTGTCTCTCCATGACATCCAAGCGTCGACAGCTTTGTCATGCCAACGAGCAAAACCCTGAGTCTTCTTCATGTGAAATGCTTCAAACCTGTTCATCCTCATTATATGCATGTAGTTGGGTTTTAAGACTTAAGTCTTTCTTGCTCTTACCCCCTTGAACTTCTACTTTTCTTCCTTAATTTCAACCCATTGTTCCCACTCATCTAAGTCATCTTGGAATCTAACTTGTAGTTGTTGTTGTTTAGCTGCTGAGTCATGAGGGACTCTTTGCGACCCCATGGACTATAGCTCACCAGGCTTTTCTGTCCATGGGATTTCCCAGGCAAGAATACTGGAGTGGGTGGCCATTTCCTCCTCCAAGGGATCGTTCCAACCCAGAGATGGAACCCATGTCTCCCACATTGGCAGGAGGGTTCTTTACCACTGAGCCGCCAGAGAAGCCCAACTCCTAGTACAGGAACCAGCACACAGCCCCCTGCAATAGCCCCACCCTTCTCCTTTCTTTCAGGCTCTTCCTCTGTCTGATGCAGCTGGAGAATCAGCCTTGACAGCCACCTCTTTTCTTGATATCCCCAAAGACAGGCACGGGTCCTTTGCATTTTTAAGAGTTTTACTAGTGATCACTGAGCAGAAACAGACAGGGAGAGAGAAAGCAATGAATATGGGAAAGTTAAAGTGCCTCCAGAATCCTATAAAGTCCTTCATCTTCTCAGAATTGTATTGAAATGACCAAAGAAAGAGAAAAATTAGAGTCTGTCTGAGCTCAGGGTGCTAAAACTAAAATACCATATATGGGGTGGCTAATAAACAGCAAGAATTTATTTCTCACAATTCTGGTGGCTGAGAAGTCCAAGACCAAGGCAGTGGCAGATTCGGAGTCTGATGGGAGCCTGCTTCCTGGTTCACTGTCAGCTGCTTTTTGTTGTGCCCTCACATGGCAGAAGGTTTGAGGGAGCACTTTGGGGTCTCTAAGGGCACTGATGCCATTCATGATGGCACTACCCTCATGACCTAAGCACCCCGCAAAGACCCCATCTCCAAATACTATCCCATTGATTAGATTTCAACAAGTGGATTGGTGAGGGGGGTGGGGTGGGGCAGACATAACATTCAGGCTCGAGCAGAGCTCTGCAGCAGCCAGCAATGCCAGCTAGAGACAGAACAGTGGAAGAACGCCTGGGAGGCTGAAGCCTCTCCTTGGAATGGAGGGAGGGAAAATGGTCAGTAAAAGAGTAATTCATGATCCAGATAAGAAAAAGATGGGCCCCTTTGAGAAGCGGGAGGGAACTTTTCTCAACAGAGCCTAGGAAAATCTCTAAACTCAAGGCAACAGAGGCCTAGAGCAAGGAAGTGGTATGAGTGGGAGGTGACATACCAGCTGGGCAGCCAGGGCAGTGCATGTGTGAGCTGCAAGAAGCACAGGTGACCCGGGTTTTTCCAACAATCTCTTGACATGGTCTGAATTGGGTAGGAAGAGAGGAGGGCTTACTGAAAGAGGATGCTGGTGTGGCAATAAGAGTAGATAGTGAAGGACTGATTGTAGGTCAGCTCACTGAGTGTGATCTCAAAAGTTAGAGCCCCAAACCCTTAGCCCAATACCACAAGCATCCATTCACTGGATTCCAATTATTTTTATAAAAACCCAAAGTAAAAACAATATTTTCACAGCATGACCCAGCACATGCATAAATGCATGTTTCATTTTAAAAAATACTTATTCTTGGGACTTTCCTGCTGGTGCAGTGGATAAGAATCCACCTGCCAATGCAGGGGACATGGGTTCAGTCCCTGGTCCAGGAAGATGTCACATGTCAAGGAACAACTAAGCCTGTGTGAGCCACAACTACTGATAGAGCCTGTGTGCTACAGCTCCTGAAGCCTGCACACTTAGAGTCTGTGCTCCACAACAAGAGGAGCCACGACAATGAGAAGCCTGCAGCTGCAAAGAACAGCCCTCACTCGCCACAACTACCGAAGCCGGTGAGCAGCCACGGAGACCCAGCACAGCCAAAAGTAAAGAAATAAACTTTTTCTTTTTTTAAATTCTTAAATGCTTGTTCTTACCACTTGTGTTACATTCTGATATTTTCTAATCTAGTCTAGTCTGCTTTATTTAAATTAAAAAAAAAAAGATGCAGGCCACAATCCACTAATGTGATTTAATGTAGCTTAGGTCTCCATGGTAACTCCACCACTCTCCATACACAGATACCCCTAAGATCCTAAGATATCCCTAAGAGGCTAGAAGAGGCGGGTAGAGGCAGGGAAGAGTCAGAAAGAAGAAAATGTACAGGCTTCAGGGACTCTTCCAAGAAACAAGAATTCCCAGCAGCCCACAGTTGAGGATGCATGCCAAAGACATCGGGCTTTGTCTCGTACCTGCTGAAAGGGAGGCCCCTACATGATCTGGTCCCAGCAGATGTGTAAAGAGATTTGTGAAAATCAAAAAGAAAAACACAGGGACTTCCCTGGCAGTCCAGTGGTTAGGACTCAGAGCTTCTACTGAAGGAGGAACAGGTTTCATCCCTGGTTGGTATCCTGCATGCCATGTGATGCAGGCAAAAAATACTTAAAAAAATTTTTTAAGAAAAACACAAATGCCACAATAGGAGAAAGATCCAGAGGCATGAACTAGCAATTTACAAAAGAAGTGAAATGCGTATGACAAGGACACAGCTTATTAAGTTAAAGAATGTTCCCCCACCCCCAGCCCTCGAGAACCACTTCTGTCTGCAGGGGTGACAGAAGTGGAGAGGAAAGGGAATAGCTTTTGAGAAGAGTCCTTTTAAGCTATGAATTAGAGCCCCTTTAATGTTCTCTGAGAGATATCAATAAAGCCTGATTCCCTTTTAATTACTTTAGGCTACTTGTCTGTGCTTCTTTGATGAAGCTCCCTCCTGCTGGGCCACAAGACCTTGGCCTTCACACAGGTTACACAGATGAAGTGATGTTTAGCCTCCCCTGAGATCAAAGGGATGCAGAATAACATGGCATCGCCAAGCTGTCTGAACCCACCAGATGGAAAATGTTTATCATTATGCCAGGATTGGTGGTGTTGTAAACAGCACCAACTTTCCCCAAGTCTGACCTGTTGCTATACATCAAACTTTAAATTGCACATGCTCCCTAACTCAGCAGCTCCATGCATACAAATTTATTGAGGGAAATAATTGGAAAAGTGTGAACACGTATTTACCAGAAGGTGGAAAGCTGAAAACCAGCTAAATGGCCACTACTATCATTTGCCTGGGCTTCCCTGGTGGCTCAGTGATCAAGAATCTGCCTGTCAGATTCAGAGACTCAGGTTCAGTTCCTGGGTCAGGAAGATCTTCTGGGGAAGCAGATGACAACCCACTCCAGTTTTCTCGCCTGGGAAATCCCATGGACAGAGGAGCCTGCCAGGTTACAGTCCATGAGGTCGCAAAGAGTCAGACACGACTTAGAGACTAAACAACAATACCAAGTACCAGACACCAACAGATCACTTAAGGCTTCATTTTAGTTCATCCTTGTCAGCTCCATAGGATATATGCTGTCACTGACATCGCAGAGCTGAAAAAATTAAGACTCAAGGGAGTTTAATGAACATGTCCAAACTCACAGCAAGACTACTGGACAAGCTTGCTTTTGTTACAGAGTATAACCCTACAATGGCATACTATAGAGATGTTTTAAAGCACTTATTTAAGCGACAAGTCTTTGTTGAGTTCCTACTATGTTCCAGGTGCTATTGTAGATGCTGATGACACAGACGGAAATCCTTGCCCTCAAGTTACTTCCACTCATCTAGGAAGATGACTACAAAACCATGATATATGGGAAAGCAGGTTATGCAGTAGTACTATTGTGCATACTATGACCTATTTATTCTTTCATTCAACCATTAATTTCTGAGCAGCTCCTCTTGCCCAGGCACTTGCTGGGCCCGTCTCTGGACCGTAAGACCCTCACAGCTTGCAAAGTAAATGCATCGGTAATATTTGTTGATTGAATGAGTGAGTGAAAAATAAGGGACACAAAAGACACCAGGCTTTGGAACAAGATACACTGCTTTTGGAACAAGATACTTTACTTTCCCAAATGGAAGTATACTTTTAATTTTTATTACAAAAGCAACATTCTCGAGAGGAAAAACTGAAACAATTTAGGACTATAGAGAGTGAAACTCCCCTACTAAATAACCCCACTCTTCAGAACTAATTCTCGATCCTTTCATGCCCAATTTTTAGACACCCAACCTCGCTTCCCCAAAAGGTTTCTCTTATTTTACTCAGTCACAGCACCCTATCTACTCATGTTATACACCCGTCAAATTGCACAATTTCTTTTTTATTGGATTACTTGTTCACTGTCTGTATCACACCACACAAAAAATACATGAGAACAAAGAAATATAACCTTCACACTGAAACTAAAGAACAAAGAAAATGAGCTTTACTCCATAGAGTTAACGACTAAGTTTGGAGACTGAGCTATAGATTTTTTTCAACTAAGGAGTAACAAAAGATATTTCTAGTTCCATCCTTCTTCCCCCCTCTCCCAAGTCTGCTCCTTAGAAATCTCTGGATCTTTTGTGTCGTCGTTATTTTTTTAAGTTCTAGTCCAGGAGACCCCATTTCTATAAGTATCTCAAGAGGCCATGGATCAGACTTCCTGCCCCTAGAATTGTAGAGGTGATCTGAACATTAGCAAAGGATTAATCAAAGGCTGGGGTCTTTGCCCTGCAGCATTCCTAAGACATTCCCCATAGTGCCGGTGTTGCAGATAATAGGTAACTGTGATTCTGGGAGATGAGAGGATATGTGTTTGCTAAAGATGTGAGAGCAAAAGCAATTAAAAAGGCATTAGTTGTGCTTGTGTGTCAACTTAGGTTCTCAAAACTAATTATTTCTTCATTAAGATTCCTGGTCTTCATCAAGGGTTTTGTCACACAGAAGTAGCTGACAAACTTGACTTGTGGGTATGAAATGAAAGGTTTAGCAGAGGCAAACTGTGCTTTGGTTTCTGCGGTAACCAGGGCCAACCCTCTCATTGAGACCTGTAAACTCTGGGGTTAGAAAGGAAAACATGCAAAATGTTTGTGATGTGAAAATTAGCCAGGAGTCTTATTATCTTGATTTTTGCATGGATCTTCTTGATATGCTTCCAGTTTTAGACATTATACAATTCTATCAAGGTGGCACCAGAAATTGTAGATTAATCACAATCATTCATTTCCTGTCTCACCTGAGATCCCATTAAAATCCACATCCATAAAGACAGTAGGAGACGAGCACATAAATAAATTTCTGGAAGCTGGAAAGTGGGCACATGAGGGTAACTTCACTGTGTGAAGCAGCGTGGAGGACCCCATACAGGGTGTACATGAAAAAGGACAGAGCCCAGGAAACAATCTGCCTTCCGGAACCCAGTAGTTGGGACTCAGAAATTTTGCATATAAATGAAAATGAGATATGGACCCAAAGTAGCATGGATTAGCTAACTATCTATATAGACAGCATCTGAACTCACTCCTGAAACAAAACTTACCAGCCAGGTACATATATCTAGGCAAAACACTAAAGAGTCCATCTCAAGGAAAAATGATGGCCACATATTGGTTGGCCACATAACTATTGTTGCATAACAAACTGCCCCAAAATTTAGCCACTTACACCCACAAATATTTAATTACCTTTTGGCTTCTTCAGATTGGGAATTTAAGAGTAGCTTAGCAGTTCTGGCTTGGGGTATCTCATAAAGTTGCAACTGAGGTGATACCAGGACTACAGTCTATCTCAAGCCTTGACTGGGGCTGAAGGATCAGCTTTCAAGATGGCTCACTCCACTAGGCATTGGTTGGCCTCAGTTCCTCACCACCTGGACCTCTCTACCAGCTGCTTGAGTGTCCTCTTGACATAGCAGCCGGTTTCCTCCAACAGAGAGATCAAAGAGGAAACAGAAACGCCTGTTATGACCTAACATTAGAAGTCACAGGTAGTCATTTTGCCATATTCTATTCATTAGAAACAATTCACTAAGCCCAACCTTCACTCAAAAAGAGCAGAATTAAGTTTGACTTCTTGAAGGATGGCATGCCAAAAAATCTGTGGATGTATTATAAAGCCACTACACTCCAGAAAAACAGACCTCCACATCTGGCAGTTAGGGATCAAGCAAATTCCACAATTCGACATGCCTTCCTCATATTTATAAAGCACCTGAACAACTGTATATAGTTTATTCTAAATATAAATTATCTAATTATAAATCTAAATTGTCAACAACAACACTAGATACTTTTTAAAAATTTGTGTAAGAGAAGGAATCAACAATATTAAAGAGAAAACCCGATCCTTAGGGATCAAAAATAATTCAAGGGATAGAAGATAAATTAAAAAACAAAACTCTAGTACATTTGAGGAGAATCCAGAAGATATTGCATCTTTTATAAAACTAAAATGCTTCTTCAAAATTTGAAAAATCAGAGAACAATAAGGAACACTTTGAAATTAAAAATATATTTCCAAAAGTATCTTTTAAATATATAAAAGGATTGTTCTTAAAAGTCAAATCCAATAGCCCAGAATGTACACACACAAAAAAAAAGAGAGAGAGAGAGAATAAAATAAGAAGCATACTAAAGAAATCTCAGAGAAGGCAGTGGCACCCCACTCCAGTACTCTTGCCTGGAAAATCCCATGGACAAAGAAGCCTGGTAGGCTGCAGTCCACGGGGTTGCTAGGAGTTGGACACAGCTGAGCAACTTCACTTTCACTTTTCACTTTCATGCATTGGAGAAGGAAATGGAAACCCACTCCAGTGTTCTTGCCTGGAGAATCCCAGGGACGGGGGAGCCTGGTGGGCTGCCATCTGTGGGGTCGCACAGAGTCGGACACGACTGAAGTGACTTAGCAGCAGCAATAGCAGCAAAGAAATCTAGTAGGTCCAACGGATATTGGATAATTAACAGAACTCCTAGAAAATGGAGAGAGAAATATGTTTTTTTAATAAAGCAAGAAAATTTATCAGTTTTGAAGGATATGAGTATCAGAACTGTTTACCAGGTGGTCAAGTATAATCAATGAAAAAAAGAACAATCTATAGATAATTCATTAGGAAATTTCAAAATGTCAAGGATAAAAGGCATACTCTTCTAAAGCAGAAGTCAGCAAGCTACAGTTCATGTACCAGATGTGGCCTGCCATTTGTTTTTGTAAATAAAGTTTTATTGGAACATAGCCATGCCCAGTCATTTGTATATTGTCTTTGGCTACTTTTACAGTACAACAGTAGAACGTTCTGCAGTGGCAGCGGAAACCATACAGCCCACAAAGTCTAAAATATTTACTATCTGGCCCTTAACAGAATTAAAACAAAAAAAATGCTGACCCTTGTTCCAGAAAAAGAGAGAGAAAGAGACAAAAGTTCACTCACAAAAGAACAAAATCAACCTGGCATCAAAAACTTTTTATCAGCATCATCAAATGCCAGAAGACAATGGGGGAAATGCCATCAAGGTGCTGAAGGGAAATAATTTTTATCCTAAAGTTCTACACTCAGCTAAAGCATCTATCAGATGCCAGAAGAGTGTAAAGGCCTCTTAAGATAGTCAAGGACTCAGAAGATTTACCTCCCATGTATCCTTTCTTAGGAAGTTATTTGAGGATGTGCTTGGGGTAAATGAAAGAATAAATCATGAAACAGGAAGAGATCCAGGAGACAGCTCTCAGATGGCTGCTGTGCAGTATGCCTAGAAAGCATTTAGTCAAAGTTGGGGCAAGAAGCTGGAAATATGGGGAGGGAGACGAATTTGAGGGATTTTATTCTATCCTTGAGAATTTGGAAAAAAATTAAGGAGGTGATGTGATGCGGGATGGAGGTGGAAAAGGCAGAGGCAACTGACCCTAAATTTGTTTGCTAATGAGGGGACTTGAGAGCCCTTGAGTTATGAACCAAAGAATAAGTTCACTTCCCCAAGAGGGAAGACTCCTGAAAGAGACCGGAACGTCCTTTTACCAGGGTGATTTGGTGGTCCATCCACCAAAGGGACTCGCCTCTTGGCTGAAGTTCCACAAAGGGGCTAGACTTGGCCCGTCTAAGGGCTGGAAGCTTGCCAAGGACTGTGGCACTCACACTCAAGGCTTCTGTCTTTCTGGCAAAAGCCCAACCCAGAGTCCCCCTGCCTCTGCTTTTGAGAGAAAAGGACGTGCAAATATCATGAGAGCTACTGACCTGTAGGTTCTGGTTTTCTGAGTTCTGTGAGAGCAGCATTAGAAAAAGAAACCAGAAAAAGCTCTGCAGAAACCCCAGCTTGCCCCATCTTCTGTAGCGCCTCTCCTTGCTCCCATGAAGAGCATCCTCTCCCCTAAGCCCAGGCCTTCTAGAAACACTACTATTCTTAGCTCATGAAACAAGACAAAGCAATTCTCCTTCTCTTGGTCTGTGAATGTCCAGTCATATCCTCAAGCCTATGTTTTCAAAGCCTATGACTTCATCAACATCTACTTTTCCTAGAGACAAATTTCACAACCAGCAAAGAGTGATTCTATGGCAGTTGCTGAAATAGCAATTTTTTTCTCTTTACCAAATTTCCATTTTCCAGACAAGGAAGCTGAAATCAGAGCGGTTAAGTCACATGCTCAAGGTCACGAGATCAGACCCAGGAGCCAGAGCCAGGATTCAAACCTAGAAATGTCTGGCTGCAAAGCCTGGCTCCAGGTTTTCTCTTTTCCTCTTTTTATTCCAAAAAGGAGGAGCCCATCACTGGACTGTCCTCACCAAGTGCCATTCAAGTTCAAGGGCTCCTAATTTCTGAATATCTTGTTTCACAAGTACCAGTTTCTGGTAGAGAGAATCTGATTGGTCAGATCAATTGTGCCTTCTTGCACCAACCAACTCTGTCCAGGGTTAGCAAAGGCTGCCAGCAACCACTGAGTCAGGAGGACAGCTTCTAGGGAATATGAAAGATGTGGGAGTTGGAAAGTCATCCCAATAGAAGCCCACTGCTGCTGCCGCTGCTGCTGCTGCTAAGTCCACTACTGATTAGCAAATTTTATTAGGCAGAACCGGTTGCTTTCATATCGCTGTGGATACTAACATCAATAGCCATATAGAATTGTCATAATTTTTCACCAAATGCACTCTGCTTCCCCACCCTGAACAAGCCCCCCTCTGGCTCAATAGCAGAAAATAGAAACACATTTCCTGTTTCCCTGGGCTCCAGCGTGGGGTGATTACTTGGCAAATAGCCCCGTCACTTTTGGTCATCTTGGACATTTTTCCTGCCCAGCAGCTCCCCTTCCCAAACAGACCCAGAGACACATTTCTCAAAATGTTCTGCTCAAACAAGCATGTGACAAAACAGCTTGTCAGTTTGTCTCTTTCTTGCCAAAATGAGACCACGATGTCAAAACCCAGTCCTTTATTCATTTAGAAACGATCAGATAATGGAGCCCTGGTTTAATTTCCCGGGGAAAATAAGATGCTTCTTGACTAGTAAAGCTCCCTCTAACCCTGGAAAGAGGCGTAATTATCTTCTTCAGAGTCAGTCCCTTGTGGGTTTCCTAATTAATCGTTGAATATAGATGAAGGTTGTTCAGAAAGTAAGTTTACAGGATTAATTATGGGTGTATTACGCATGGTGCGATCACTGTGTTAGCTGGACAATTTTGTTGGGCACATCTGATAGAATAGCTGATAACAGTTTCCAAGTCCCTCCTCTGTCAAGTGCATGAGTTGAGAGGAATGACTGGAAATTCCCTCTGCTTTTGACAGATGAGTTTTCGAGGCACATGGGCCTCTACATGGGAATTCAGCCCCTCTCTGGGGCCCTGCAGGCCCTTGGCTGAAAATGACTAATGATGCACTCCTATACCTACAAGGTCATGCACGCACACACGATCACACCTGTGAGCACACAGGGCAAGTGTCTGTATACATACACATGTACACTGACAGACACACTTATGCACTCTGTCGTGTGCACACGCACGCATGCATGTGCATCACATACCCACACAGACACAAGAAGATGGTGTGCAGAGAACAAAGCATTCAAGTCCAGAGAACGGTCCTGAATCTCTGACCTCATGCCTGGGGCATCTTCCTACTTAGAGATGGAGGCACCTGAGGACATTTTGCTTATTTACAGCCTCCTACTGGGGTCAGGAACGTTAATACGAGCAGAGCTTAGATCCTTCTTTGTTAATCTTTGTGGCAAAGACATACACGCATATTTGGAAGTTATCTTGTCTTCATGTGGGAGGAATGCATGTGGGGACATAAAAGGATAGAGTCACTATTAACAGTCAGATGTTTTATTTCTAAAAATGCTGGGAGCCTATCAGAACACAAGAGCACTACATAAGATTCCAAAAGAAAATCTTACTTTTCTTTCCTTTCCTGATGAAGAGTCTAATGGTTTGGTGAGGAATGGGGGTTACTATGGGGATGAGCTAGGCTTCCCTGGTGGCTCAGACAGTAAAGAATCTGCCTGCAATGCAGGAGACCTGGGTTTGATCCCTGTGTTGGGAAGATCCCCTGGAGGAGGGCATGGCAACCCATTCCAGTATTCTTGCCTAGAGAATCATCATGGACAGAGGTGCCTGGCGAGCTACAGTCCATGGGGTCACAAAGAGTTGGACACAACTGAGCCACTAAGCATAGCACATGTGGATGAGCTATAATCAAATCCAAATCCAAATCAGGTAGATAAAGGTGAGAGCATTGCAGCTCAGGAGAAAGGGGGAAAGTTTGTTTCTTGGCTTGGGCTTGAACTGTTAGGCTGGGCTTTCCTGGTGGCTCAGTGGTAAAGAACCCACTTGCCAATGCCGGAGATGCAGGTTCAATCCCTGGGTTGGGAAGATCCCCTGGAGAAGGAAATGGCAGCCCACTCCAGTACTCTCGCTGGTCAAAACCCATGGACAGAGGAGCCTGGCAGGCCACAGTCCATGGAGCCATAAGAGTTAGACACGACTTTGCGACTAAACGTTTGTTGCTCAGTTGCCAAGTCACTAAACAACATTAGACTACTGCAAAAAAGGAGGGACATTTTCACCTCTTTCCCCCAAATTCATGCCTCTGCATGCCCACTTCCTAGTCCATCCCAAGCATACAGATATTGTCCTGGCTGATCAGAGCCCACGATTCACTAGCTGGCAGGGCTGCTTCACCGTAAGAGTAGAACAGAAGGCTCTCCGCTCCCTCTTCCCCTTCCTGTCTCTGACTCTGGAATGAACAGCTGGATAACTACACCCTAAAGGGCGTGTCTGAACCACTGGGTATGGACTGGAGTCCACGAGAAGAACACAGGCGAGAGAGCCTGTGCCTCTGTCCATGGTGGTCCAGAAGGGCTCAGGCGGAGGACACACTCGAGCTGCTTCTTAAAAGAAGAGCTGCTATCCCAGAAAAAGACAAAGTTACAGACAGATCAGACAATGAGCAGATGTGGAAGCTTTAAAGACAGGGCATGCATGTGGGGGACTGCTGAGTCATTTGACAGTGCTGGGCAGCATTGGGGCAGGACAGGTATGAAGGAATTGAAGTGTCAAGGTGAAGAATCTGGATGTTGTCCTGTAGGCAATGGGAGGTTTTAGAGCAGAGGAGTGACATAACTTGTGCTGTGGGTATTTCAGACCAGTCACAAGTGTGGGGTAAGACCAGGGCAGAGCATTCTACGCAGAGACTGAGGCAGCAATCACCGGTGGTGGTATCCTGTCTAAGGCAGTGACAGCGAGGGTAAAGAACAGGGGGTGTTGCAGGGAAAAGGAATGAGAGACAGAGATACTCCAGGGCTCCTTGGGAACTGACTGTTCACGAAAAGAGATGAAGAGAAAAGAGAGGTTGAGATGGCTCTGGGTTCAACTAGTGACTTCTGGGTGCATAATGATGCTTCCACAGGAGGGGACGAAGATAGGAGTGTGCAAGGATGCATGCTCACACACACACACAGGGATGTACATACTCTTCAGCTAATGGTTATCAGACCCTCATTCTCCAGAATTCTCTTCCTTACACCTGCCATCTATGACTTAACTAACAAAGTAATGAAAATATTAAGTAGGGTCACACATTATTTGTAAATAGCACTCTACACTTGATAAGAATGTCAATACCCAAACAGTTCCATGAGGTAGGCCAATGGAGGCTCAGAGAGGGCAAGCCACTAGCCTAATGTCACCCAGGCATAAAATGAGAAAGTGCAGTCTTAACCTCTGACTTGTGGTCTCACTTTCCTGTTATGGCCAGGTGAGGCTGGAAAGAAATTTGGAGATCAGCTGGTACAGCCTTCTCATTACCCTTCTTTATGACACTTCATGCTGTAGTGAGGAAAGTCCTTTTAATCGTTCTTTTTGCTGCCACCGTCCTATTTCTTTCCTCCAGAAAGGAGCATAGTCAGAGAGATTATTTTGACATATTTCCTGAAGACGCTGTTTCTAGAGCGCTTGCCTGATAAAAATGATATATTTATTTGGGCCCGCCAAGAGCTTGCTGAAATGAGGAATTTATCTGCATAGCTTTTGTTATTAAAGTGATTCTTCTTGTTTATTTCCTTCTAAGCTACTGATTCCATCTATAATACATGAGTTTCAGGTAATAGAAATTTTTCATGCAAGTAAATATTTTAATAACAACATTATGGTCTTGATTTGGAGTGTTCCAGGCAATTGTCTGGCGTATTGAACAGCCACTCCGCTGGGAGCCCAGGGACCTGGGTTCTTGTCTCTGCTCGGCGCCTGCGACTTAGGATAAAATCCAGCCCTCTCTGGGCCTCAGTCTCCCGATCTACAAAAGGTGGTGCCTATCAGGTGCCCTCCCTGACTCACGGGGGCTACTGTTCAGATCAGATGAGAGGACTGCTCTGAAGATTTTTGGGGGGAAGGGATGCTGCCAGCTTCACCATACACTAACAGTGGAAACATGGGGTACTCACTAGGGTGCAGACTCGTCACCATAACAAAGACATTCAGCAATGCGATGTCTTAAATAACTTATTTCTCTCACAAAGGCAAGTGGGAGTCTAGAAAGGATAAATGGCTCCTCCCTCCAAGGTCATTTAGGAACTTAGGGTGTTCAGTGCCAGCGTCCTCGACAAGGGGCTTCCATCTCTATATCCAAGGTGTCTGCTGCCACTGGTTGTCATTGGGGAATCCAAAGACAAAAGAGAATCTAGGTCACCTGGCTCTACCTTTAAGGCACGAGCTAGATGGTGTACCCTTCCACTCACCTCTAACTGGCCCAAATTTGTCACATGGGTCACTTGGCTTTCCCAGCCATAAGGAAGTCTGGGAAGTGTAGTTTCTAGCTTGGTGGCTGTGTGCCCAGCTACTGCTTGGAAGGACAGAATGGATGCTAGTGGACACTCAGCATTATGGAGCCTGTGACTACTTGGGATAATGAAAGAGCTCACAGGATCTTCAGGAAAAGCAAACAAATAAACAGGGGCATGACAGACCTGCCTCATACATTCATATATGCATATCCTCACGCATGCACGCCTGCAATCAGAGACAGGCTTAGCTAGGCAAAAGGATGAATGAAACTCAGCATATCTCCTGGCTTTCAAGATTGTGGTGATCCAAGAGAGAGGTCATGTAGTCAAAGGTAAGGCAATGTGGTTGGAGACAGGTAATGAGTTCAATATCAGTTTTGCCTTCCCCACCCTGGAAGAGAAAGACCATGTTGAGGACTGTCTGAGGCTCACAACGCAGAACTCTAGTATCTTAGACTTGGGAGAGTCACAGTCTTGAGGACAGACCTCATATCAAACACAGTGCAGGTTTTTCCTGCTCCATCAAGCTGGCAGTCCTGTACTGGTCTTTCCCCAAACAAGGCTGTCTTCCCTTCCTTGACCCCCACCAACATATGCTAACACGTTCTTTGCCTGAAGCCTACACCCTCCAGCCATATGCATTCTGTCTGGGCTATGACTGATGTCCCAAACAAGCTGATCTTTGGTCCAGACTAAATCCCAAGCTCTGTCCTCAGCCCCAAGGTCTCCCAAATATTCTCTAGGGTCTCTGCTATGAACCCAAGTGCACACACATCACACGCTTGCCCTAGCCCCAGGCCCAGCTCCCAGCCCATGGCAGAGTCAGAAGACTCATCAGAGTAACAAGAAATGTCAAGACGGAAGTGATCACAGCAGGGAGAGTTCATGAGTGTGAGTGTCACAGTAGACCAGACAGGCTGAGCCTTCGACAGACAGGAGACACTCAGAAGAGCCTTCAGAGTTCCCTGTTTACCCTTCACATCCTCCTCCATTTACAGCTTCTGTGTATTCACAGCTTCTGTGTACTCCGATCAGTTCATTCATAATTATTTGTCAAAACCACTTTTCCCCTCATTATTTCCTGCTGAGAGTGTGAGATTATACAAATTTATGTTGTAGCTGTCACAGAACCTAACAGCACCACAAAGGAAGAGAAATTAACACCCTTATTAGAGAATTATTATCACTTATTAGAGAATTTTTAGTTTGACTCTCCAAGAGGAAGTAATTTATTAGGTTAATTTTTTGAAGTTGCTTGAAGACATTGGTCTTGTGACACCAGAGTGGCATTATCTGCTGTTTTACTACAAAAGAGAGAATCTTTTTTCCAAGAGTTTCAGCAAAAATCCCAGAGAAGGATTTCGTTTGCCAAGCTTCGTTCACATGGTCACGTCTGAACCAATCATTGGGGTACAGGACATGAAACACTCTGGTTGGCCAGCTTGGGTCACATGCTCAGTCTTGGATCTCAGGTAAAGGGGTCAGTCAAACCATAAGGTCCCCCAAAGCATTTACTGGAGTGGGTAGCTATTCCCTTCTCCAGTGGATCTTCCCAACCCAGGGGTTTAACCCAGGTCTCCCCGACTGCAGGGGGATTCTTTACCAGCTGAGTCACCAGAGAAGTCCAAGCATACTGGAGTGGGTAGCCTATCCCTTCTCTAGCGGATCTTCCCAACCCAGGAATCAAACCGGGGTCTCCTGCATTGCACGTGGACTCTTTACCAGCTGAGCTACTAGGGAAGCCCTAGAGCAATGTTGAGCAGTCAAAAATCATGTATGTGTTTGGGACATCAATCCACTAGGAAGCACTATGTTGTACTACCTGGAAACATCAGCTTTATGGAGCCCTGAAGTAGGTATCTTGGACTTGACATTGTCAAGTTTTCTCTCTTTTCTCTTTCTTTCTTTCTTTTTTTTTTTTTTTTTTTTTGTGGCCCCAGGGCATACGGGCTATTAGTTATCCAACCAGGGATCAAACCCGCACGTCCTGCAGTGGAAGCACAGAGTCTCAACCACTGCGTCACTGTTTCTATGTGGCCGTGAACAAGGCATTTTCCTTCACAGATCCCCAGATTTCTCAAGTGCGATAGGAGGATAAAGAGCCCTGCCAGACCCCAGGGAGTACTGTGGGGATGGAATGAGATCATGAAGGGACTCATGCCAGAGAGGGTAAAGGTGGCCATCACTGAGGAGAAAACGGGAGCAAGGCTTTCCATCTTTCTGAACCACACCTCCAAACTTCCCAGTGGATCTGTGCTGGAGTAAGGGTTTCTTTCCCACTTATCACTCAATGAAAAACAACTTCATTTCCCTTTAATTTGGCCTTTGGATGCTGCCTCTCAACCTCCCACCACCTCCACCCCATAGCCGAGAGGCACATTCTCTCAGCCCAAAGGAGGGGCGATTCATCACTCCCATACAGAGTTCATACCATGCAGCCGTGACCTGAACAACACAACCACAATTAGCTAATGTGGATCATTTTCAGCAGAAAATGAAGCATGAAATATGCAAAAATAATGAGCCCTTCACTGAAATTCCAGTAGCTGCTACAGGGTAACCAATTTGAATAGCAGTTGCAATTCCTAGGGAAAAAACCCATTAATAAGGACAATGTTGAAATCATTATGTATGGACCCTGGAACTCACTCGATAATTAATTCAGTCAATAAACATGGTATTAATCCTCAATCCTCCCACAGTGTAACTTAAATGAGGCTTTCATTAAAATATTGGGTCCAGTTTGAGACTTTGAAGCTAAGGAAAGTGGGGACATTTGGTAAGTAACAAAAGAGTCAAAATAAATGGCAAGACAGAAGAAAAAGCCTGCCTTATGACCCAGAGAAGACGCCATATCAACAGGGATTTCAACAAGAGCCCCAGTATCAGACACTGGCTCGGATGGTTGTGCCAAGCATGTGCCAAGCTTCCAGGTGGTTCTCCTTACAGATTATGGGCTAACTCATGACCTTCTCAAACTTATCTGTGGGTGATGCCACCTACGCTTTCAGAGGCTCCTCTGTACTTTCCTTCCAGCTTGACTTAGACCTCCTAAAGGATGAGGCTCTTCCTCATTCTTTCATCATTGATGGAAAGCATCAATCTTTGCAGTCAGACCCAGGTCCAAGTCTAGGCTCAGCCACTTACCAGCTCTTTGACTTTCAAATTATGGAGGTTCCTTTCCTAGACTGTAAATCATAAAAGTGCCTACCTTTTAGGGTTTTTGTGAAGAATAAAACATAATGGGTTATAGACATAAGAATTTATAAGAACAAATAACAGAGTGTGTCAGGATGTTAAGTACTCAACCATGTGTCTAGTTCAGGATAAGAGCTCACTAAATGGGACTTCTTAGTTTCTTCTATCAAGGATGGACCCCTTGGTTCTCAGAGACATGCCACCTGCACTGGTAACCAGTTGCTCTGCAGAGAAGTCAGTTTCACATGCACTTTTCAACATTGAGGCTGGGATTTGCTTCTGATACCAGGGGCCCCCTGGATCCCAGGAATTATTAAGCCTCCTGAGACCCCACACCCACTGCATTCAGGTTATACTTAAATATCCATCTTATGTGATACTGCCCATGCATTGACTACCATTGAAGGTGAGTGATATGTACCTAGGGGTTTGTTCTATCATTCTCTCTAGTTTTGCATATGTTTTCATTGGTTTGGGTGGGTTTTTTTTTTTTTAAGACCTACCTTAAATGGGTTGAACTGTACTTCTAAATTCCATGGCTAACAGCAACATTGTCAGGCTCACAAACTGGTATTCCTCTTTCCTTCTGCTGGAGAGACCACTTATCTCCTGGTTTAAGGCACCATAAAGAAGGCTGAGCACTGAAGAATTCGTGCTTTCAAACTGTGGTGCGGGAAAAGACTCTTGAGTCCCTTGGACAACAAGGAGATCCAACCAGTCAATCCTAAGGGAAATCAACCTTGAATATTCATTGAAAGGACTGATGCTGAAGCTGAAGCTCCAATACTTTGGCCACTTGATGCAAAAAGCTGACTCATTGGAAAAGACCCTGAAGCTGGGAAAGATTGAGGGCAGGAGGAGAAGAGGGCAACAGAGGATGAGATGGTTGGATGGCATCACTGACTCCATGGACATGAGTCTGAGCATGCTCCAGAAGATAGTGAAGGAAGCGTAGGGAAACCTGCCATGCTGTAGTCATGGGGTTGCTAAGAGTCAGACATGACTTAGCGACTGAACAATAAAAAGGTACCAAGACACTCTTGGTGAAGCCTAGGTCCCTGTTGTGACTAGTAATAAGATAAAGGAGACTCAAGCACCCTTAATTTTTTAGTAGCACCGAGAATCATAAATAACCCAAGCAGAGCTCCTTAAATGAAAGAAACAAATTATTAACTATGGCAGCTGAAATATAATAAGATTCTAATTGACACATTTCCTAATTGTTCCTTGCCCCAGATCATAGGCAGAGTAAGTGATATAATTAAGAATAGAACTCAAGTTTTCTTCTTCCAAATTTGGTACTTTTTCTATTGAAACCACACATGACATCAGTAAAAACAATTACTGCAGCAAAAGAATAGTAGCTAATATTTATTAGGGGTCCCTTTCTGCCATGGCTTCTACTAAGCTCTCTCATCTTTTGTGATTTGGAATTTGTAGCCTCATACATGTCAGCTTTTGTGAATATTTAATGTTTCATATGCGCTTGAAAATAATATCTATTCACTGACTAGAACTTCATATGTATGCATATATCCAGGTACAAATATATATATGATCAGCTGATAACCATGTTAACAAAATCTTCAATACACTTACTTATTTTTATCACCTTGATCTGTCGATTTCAGAGATAAAGAGCTCCATGCTGATTACAGATGTATCAGCTTTGTCCTGCATCCTCACGCATCAGTTTTGGTTTACTGTATTCTGAAGCCATGCTGTTAGGTAACAGAAGGTTCATGATTGCTATATCTTCTTCAGCTGATTGGACCTCCTATCAATCCCAGCCACCCCGCTTTATCCTTTTAGTACCTTTTATCTTGAATTGTGCGTTATCTAATGTCAACATAGAAATGCCTGCTTTTTGTTGCTGTTAGGGTTTTGCCAGTGTAGCTCTTCATAGCTCTTTATTGTCCACATCCCTATGTCGTTTTTCTTCTGCATGTGCCTCTTGGAAATAGCAGAGAGCTAAATTTTGGAACCCAACCTGATATTTCTCTCAGTGAGTATATCTGTGTCACTCACACAGTTTCTTTTCTTTTCTTTTTTTCTTTTTGGCTGTGCTGTGTCTTCACTGGGGTGCTCGAGCTTCTCTAGGTGCAACTCAGGCTTAGTTGCCCTGCAGCATGTGGGATCTTAGTTCCCTGACCAGGGATCGAATTCATGTCCCCTAAACTGCAGGACAGATTCTTAAGCACGGGACCACAAGGGAAGTTCTGATGCTGGTCATTTTATTTTGCGTTTTCTATTTACTCTGGTTTTTTCTTCCTTCACCCACACCCGACCTCCTACCTGTTATCAAAGGAACCAAGTATCTGCACCACCCTGTCCCTGCCTAATGTGTATGATTTCCCTTTCTAACATTTTTTCCTACTCATCCATATTTAAACATACTATCTGTCGATGTCCAGAAGGAATGTCTCTTACACCTTCCCCTTAAACAGTAAAAAAAAAAAAACTGAGTATTCTTGCTTCCTTCTACCCCCTCCCTACCCTTCCTTACCTTCCTACCCTACCCTCCCTTCCCCTACCCTTCTCCTGTCTCTTCCCACATTTATACCCTCTGGGATGCTAATGCTAGATCACCATTGTTTTTAACAATCAAAGATTATTCATCTTCCACTCTAAATCTCACTAGCTTTCTACCCACCATTGCATCTTTCATCCCAACGTCTTCACCTCACCTTTCATTTCTCAATTAATGTTTTCAGATGGATTATGAAAGGCACTCTTTCTGGACCCTCGCCTAACTGGAAATAGCTTTACCTTCTAGGGCATTTTATGCAAGGTATGTCATTCTGCCTTTATTTTCTCCTGGGACTCGGAATACGTGACTCCGTGCATTCTTCTCTCCAGGTGGTCCATCCTTGTTATTTCACAGAGACTCAGTTTCTCTCCTGATCTTTTGTTCTTTCTGAAAGGGTTTATGATATTTTTCTCTTATCCTTGGTGTTAAGAAAATGTTTTATGCTTGTCTAGAGTTTTAAGCCTCTTTCATTCAACATCTTGGCCCTTTAACATCTTTCAATAATGATAAGAACAATTATAGTGTTAATAGCTGGCATGGAGGTTTACCATGTGGCTGACCTGGTAATACTTTCCACGACACTGTCCTAGATAGTATTGTTATACCCATTTTATAGAAGAGGAAACTGAGCCCCCCCCCCACCACCCCCCACCCAACACACACACACACAAAAAACTTTTCTCCAGCCCTGGAAATTATTTTACTATTACTTCTTTTAGAAGTTCCTCCATTTCATTCTCTCTGCCAGCTCTTGTTTGTCAGGTATTGGGGTCTGAAATCAACCTCAATGTCTGATTCTTTGTCCTGGGCACCATGTATGGGGAGATTTCCTCAGCTTGATTGCTGGCCTCAGTGAACCCCCTTTTTGTGGTGCCCCTTCTGAGACTGAGCTCATCTATGGAGGCATCACCTCCAAAGTCCAAACAACCTCAGCATCACTCTCCACCTGGAGACTGCTGATCAAGAAGGGCCACAGACTTCCCTGGTGATATCGTGGTAAAGAATCCACCTCCCAATGCGGTGTACATGGGTTCAATCCCTGGTCCAGGAAGATTCCACATGCTTCAGATCAACTAAGCC
The DNA here is from genome assembly GCF_001704415.2 of Capra hircus. Taxonomy (NCBI): domain Eukaryota; kingdom Metazoa; phylum Chordata; class Mammalia; order Artiodactyla; family Bovidae; genus Capra; species Capra hircus. The sequence goes on along the minus strand of NC_030826.1, from coordinate 25,307,051 downwards.
CACGCACCACAACTACTGAGCTTGTACTCTAGAGCCCGGGAGCTGCAACCACTGAGCCCGTGTGCTGCGATTACTGAAGCCCTCCTGCCTAGAGCCCATGCTCTGCAACAAGAGGAACCACTGCAATGAGAAGCCCATGCACGGCAATGAGGAGTAGCCCATGCTCACTGCACCTAGAGAAAGCCCATGCAAAGCAGTAAAGACCTAGCATAGCCAAAAAGAGAGAGAGAAAGAAGGGGCCTCCCCACCTCCCCACTCCACACACAATATTTACACTGAAGGTTGCCCCGCCCTCAGCTCTCTCCTGGCCCCCCACCCCCAGCCCTGGCCTGAGCTTGACACACCCCTAGACACCACACTGCCTCTTTTTTTTTTTTTTTTTTTTGAGCAGTAGTGCTTGCTGTTAATTCTTTCCCATTTGCCTTCCGTCTTCTAAAGACTTTTTTAAATAACGTCTGGCCCACCAAGGGGCATGCTTCTTGTTGTCCAGTGCTATTATGAACAGTTTATTCCAGTGACATGCAGGAACTTGGAGCAGAAAGACGCACAGGTGCTTGGTTCACCATTTGACCCAGCCTCCTTCTCTGGGATGCAAAGAGCAGAGACTCCAGTTACCTTGAGAAATGAGGACTCGCTGAAGAGCACGTGTAGCCATGAGGTAGACAGGTGTCTCTGACTTGTGTCCAGGCTTCTCAGGATAATGGGCATCATGCCTGGCTGCATCCCTAAGGGTCTGAAAAGCTCTTTAAGAACTGGAAAGCCATTGAGGAATCAAGTTCCCCATCAACCTTCAGCTGCAGAAGTTGGAGGATGACAGCTCTGAGGCTTCACCATTCACTCGCTCTCTGCCTCTACTCCTGCTACCAAGCAATACATCCCTTTGCATCTTGACCTTAAATTTCTCAGAGAAGAGATACGATTGATCTAGACAGTCACTGCTTTTTTGTAAGACTTGTTTATTTAATTTTGGCTCTGCTGGGTCTTTGTCTTTGTTGCTGTGTGCGGGCTTTCTCTAGTTGTGGAGCAGGGGCTACTCTCTAGTTGCGATGCTCGGGTTTCTCATTGCAGTGGCTTCTCCTGTTGGGGAACATTTGCTCTACATGCACAGACTTCAGTAGCTGTGATGCTCGGGCTCAGAAATTGCGGCTCTCAGGCTCTAGGGTCCTGGCTCAGCAGCTGTGGCACCCAGGCGAGTCACCACATGGCACGTGGGATCTCCCTGGATCAGCAATCGATCCGCTGTGCTGGCAAGCAGATTCTTAACCACCGGACCACCAGGGGAGCCCCAGATAGCCACTAGTATTCCTGTTGCTAGAATACCTCAGTGGAGAAGGCAATGGCAGCCCACTCCAGTACCCTTGCCTGGAAAATCCATGGGCTGAGGAGCCTGGTGGGCTGCAGTCCATGGGGTCGCTAAGAGTCAGACACGACTGAGCGACTTCACTTTCTCTTTTCACCTTCATGCACTGGAGAAGGAAATGGCAACCCACTCCAGTGTTCTTGCCTGGAGAATCCCAGGGACGAGGGAGCCTGATGGGCTGCCATCTATGGGGTCGCACAGAATCGGACACGACTGAAGCGACTTAGCAGCAGCAGCAGCAGCAGAATACCTCAGTAATCATAACCAATCCACAGGCTGACCACTCTGGTCCAACCACATGGTCCACACACGGAATCCCTTGATGTGGACCACAGTTGATGTCAGCAACTCTGAGACCCATGATGTCTCCCAAAGGATGGTTCCAGATCTAAAGGCTTGGGGCCTGTGGGAGTGTCTGCATGCTTGTCAATAAGACCAACACTCTTTATATGAACCACCCAACTAGAAAGAAAAACACTCCTGCCTCCCATTGGATCCACATTCCCCAGAGAAAGCAGCTGGTCTACCAGCCTAGGCATCCATCTCCATGGGGAGGAATGAGAGGATGAGAGGGAAGATTTAGGGTCAGAAATACCAGAGGAATCACGCCAGGAAGGATATTATACTGCTTCTGAAAATACACACACATGGGGTGGCTCCCTGGTTCATAATGGTGCCCCCTTCTCTGGGAATTACCCCAGTACATGGTAGTGGGGTCCCCTTGGGCACAGATGGTCGACTGATAGAGGGCTGGGCACCTGACCCAAGCTGAACTAATCAAATTCACTCTCCCCTCCTGGGAATTTGAAACTGAAAAGAAAACCCGTGACTAACCCAGACCTGGCCGTGGACTAAGCCCTGATCTGGTCAGAGACTGCTCTGCATGAAAATCTAAGCAGACACCACTGGTCAGAACCTCCTAGAAAAAGACCTGATGGAGACTTCCCATGGTTAAGAATCCACCACGTAATGTAGAGGACTGTGGTTCAATCCCTGGTCAGGGAACAAAGGTTCCCTGCACACCGAAACTACTGAGCCTGTGTGCCACAACTAGAGAATCCATGCACAGCAACGAAGGATCCCACATGATACAGCCAAGGTCCCACATGCCACAACTAAGACCCAACGCAGGCAAATAAAGAAATATTCCTGCTTATGACTCATCTGTGGCTTCCCATAACCCCCAGATAAGGCCCACCCACCCGACATGGTGTTCCAGGCCCTACCTGATCTCGCCCCAGACCACTTCCAGTCCCCTCATTGCACCAGGCTTCCCCAATGAAGAAAGAGAATTTCTTTCTCATGGAGCTGATTTCTCCCAAGTTCTCTTGGGCCTCCATTTAAACCCTTCTGTAGGGGAAATGATAGCTTTATTTCTTCAGAGTCTGTCATTTCATACGGGGGGGGGGGGTTATAATTACATATTGCAAATTGAAGCTGTTATTAATCAAAGCATCCCTGAAAATATAAAAAAATAAGTAATGTGACATCTCGGCGCTCCTCTCCCGCTGGCCCCCGTGAGCATCCAAAAGGAAGCTGACCTTTTCCGCCGCCGAATTATAAATGTCAGAATTGCATGGCGCCATCCCTCAATTACTGTCACCTTGAAAGGGAAGAACGCTGGAGGCCTCACACTTAAGTATTTTCAATCACAGATATATTTCAAACACTCTGTCTCCTTAGAGAGAAGTGCTGGGTTCTGAAAAGCTGGTGTCACCCCCACTGTGGTTTCTACACCATGTGCAGTGACCCAGAAAGTCAGCAACTTAAAAGATAATTTGGGGATTGATCAGAACTGCATATCTGATCTCCTCCTGTTCCAACAAACTAAAGATTTAATTTTTCTTCAAATGCTATTTCCGGAAGGACAAAGATGCCTATCTCCTAAATGCAGATAATCGTAGTTTGTGTTTCCTTTTACTTAAATCATGTTTTTATTCTGCAGCTTTAAATAAGAAATTAAAAAAAAAAAAACTCTTTCTGATCATGTATCTATTCTTCATTCAAGGTCTCCATCCAATCAGAAGATGGAAAGGCCTGAGTCCAATAAGCAGAGAAGAGCAATTCCATGTTCTAGGCTGATGCGATGCTACGGTATTTATAGTACAAAATGTTGAATTAGCATCTTTACATATTACGATATAATTTCTTCCTCTGTTTCCTGTAACCTGTATTTACAGTGGGGAATTTCTTTCCTTCTGCACTAAATTAACAAGGTATATTATTGGATTTCAGTTATTACAAAACATGGGCCATCAATATCATTCTCTCTCTTTTTTTCACTGAACACCCTGGGTCTGATTCAAGTAGGGAAGTCTGGCCCCATCACAAATATGAGAGTTATGAATTCAGTGTGCTTTGCCAGGGAGCTTTGCTTCACTGAGTCTGTTCTCTGCAGACATCCTGTCTGCTTCCAGGTTCAATGGCGCCTTGTGGTCCTTAGGGTGGTCAGAGCCAAGGACAGCCTGTCCCACGAGCCTCACCATCTGGTGGCTGGCCTATATATTGGTCCATATACTGGCCTGTTACACTCAAACATGTGGCAGAACTTGTCCCCTCCTTGGGAACCCAGTGCCTCTGGTTCTTCAGCCCCATGCCAGAAAGTGGAACACAGATGTAGCTGGATGGGAGGATTGTTTTTTAGGTGAAGCAGTCACTGATCCTAAACCAACATTTCAAAGGAAGTATGAAGGCACCAATTGTCCAGAGTGCAATGAAAAGACAAACTTGACAGGAAACAAGACTGTGAGGTGGGCAGAAGGTAGGGTAACCAACCATCCTGGTTTACCTAGGACTGGGGAATTTCTCAGGACTAAAACCAGGACTCTCCCAGGGGAAACCAGGATGGTCAGTCACCTCAGAAGATGATACTCTTTCTATGCACCTCTCTTTAGTCCCACTCACCTAGATGTTAGAACCTGGCCAAGCCTTTGAGTGGGGAGGCCAGGAGAATGCCCAGGACCTGTTGTGGGCACATCAGCGGCACCCCTGGGAAGACAGGTTTCTATGGGATACCCACATTGCCCCAAGAGGGGCTTTAGGATAGGATCACTAGGCACATTGTGCCTATAGAGGTTTCACCAGAGTCTGCTCCAAAGCTCAGCTAGAAGCCAAGCCTGGGTCAGGCTCAGAGACCAGCAAAGCCAGAATTTGGAAGGCAGGGCTGGTTCTTGTGTCTCTTCTGGGGCTTGGCCCCAACTTATGGCCTTGACTGTAACTGGCGGTTACTTTCATCCTCACCCAACTCCGTGTGACTCTGGATCCCCTACTCTCTTTCTGATTATTCCACTATTTCACTCTTGTGCTCAAAAGCCCTCCAGCGGCTCCCTGTCTCTCTCTTTAAAAAAAAAAAAAATTATTGGCTGCACCGGGCCTTAGTTGCAGCATGAAGTATCTTTAGTTGTAGCAAGTGAACTCTTAGTTGTGACATGTGGGATCTTGTTTCCCGACCAGGGATCTAACCTGGGCTGCTACATTGGGAACGTGGAGTCCGATCCACTGGACCACCAGGGAAGTCCCTCCCCATCTCCCTTAGAATAGAAGCCAAGCTTCTCGTGGTACCTGTAGGGCCCAACTGCCTCTCCAGCCTCATCTTCCTCACTCCCTCTGTTGTAGACCAGCTGGCCTCCTGGTTTCTTGAGCATGCCGCACACCTGTCTAAGGACCTCTGCAGGTGCTATGCCCCCTGCATAATGGTCTCCCAGGTTCCCCCACAACCGGTTCCCTCACCAGCTCAGGCCTTCCTTATTTTAAATCACATTGCCTCCCACCCACCCCAGTATTCCCCACCCCATCCCCTGCCTTATTTATCTTTAAGGCATTCATTATCTTCACCATCTAATACTAGATACAGGTTTCCTCCTTCCACTCAACTGCAAACTCGGCTAGGGCAGAGATGACTTCAAACTTTTTGGTTTTCATGTTTAACTCATTTCTATTTTATTTTTCTGACATTTCAGTATGGAAATTTTCAGACAAGGAAAGTTGAAAAAAATTGCACAAGAAGCTCTCATATGCCCACCACCCAGATTTACAGCCGTTAACATTCTGCAACATTTGCTTCAGCACATGTCTAACCATCACTCCGTCTTTCTCTTTATCCAACCATCATGCCATCTTGTTTCTTGTTTCACTTCAAAGTAACTTGGAGACGTTAGTACCCTTCACCCCTAAACATTCAGAATGCATGTCAGCAACCAGAATTCAGTATTTATGTGCAATCCTTTTGTATTTTTGGTAGCAAAGTTTACATAGAGTGACATGCATAAATGTCAAGGGTATCATTCAACATGATTTTACAAACACATGTACCTCTATAACCCAAACTTTTACCAAGATACAGAATATTACCTTCCCCCAGAAAGTTCTCTCATGACCCCCTTTTATTTTTTTGCTGATCTCCAAAAAACAGGGGGTTTTGATCAGTTCTGTTCACTTGCTGTGGGTCCCTGGTCCTTAGAAAGTTCTCTGGCACATAACAGGTGCTCAATAAATATTCACAGGAAGAATAAATGAATGCAGGGGTGAGAGTCATAGGAACTGAGCTCTTGTTCCCTAAGTCCAGACAGGGAATGAAAAGTTGGTTTCACATGAGTTTAAAGAAAATTCCTGAGAGACTACCCAGCTCTGAGTATAGAAGCCAGATGAGACTGCATCTTTGGATGGTTCTGCAGGAACCTCCCCCTCCCCACCCACCCCCATGTGCCTGGGCAACAGTTCAGCTTCCCAAGCAGCCCATTTCAGGGAATCCACAAATGCTGGAGTGCATGACACACTCAACATGGTGTAAAGATGAGAAGGCATCTTTGGAGGGGGATTACCACCGTCTCCAGTGACCATCAGCCCTATCATCCACCGAAAATATACACCACCATCATTTTCATATTTTTGAGGTGGATAGATGATATTTTCTCAGTCTCACACAAAGTGTGAATTTAAAACATTTGAAAAATTATTTTTAATGATCTCAATTATATATTAATTATTTTAAGCATGTCTGTTCTGCAAAGAAACCCATAAGATCAGTTCCAGCATGACCTTCCCATCAAAGAGGCAGGAGGCACCACCAACAGCAGTGAACAGGATGTGGGTGAACAGCAAACATTATTGCTCTACACACACACACACACACACACACACACACGTTGCTCCCCTAGAAGAGTGAATTCACTGTGCTAAACAGGAGGAAACCGTGTCACATGTCTGTGGATTCGATGAGAAACTGGAGGAGGACAAAGTCCCTTCGATCATAGCTAAAATCCAGGTCAGACAAACCCAGACCCAGAACAGAATCGAGGAATGTGCGGGCAGAGGCAGCGCAGACCGCTAAGGACCAGGAAAGTGAAGAGAAGTGGTCCAGGGGTAAAATGGGCAGCAGGAACTTTGCAAAGGGGAGGGCTTGAAAGGCAGAAGGACACCCCTGGGCTGCCCTGATGGAAGCAGAGGTGCTGAACAGTGGAAACACAGTCGATGCAAACTGTGCCTGGAGCCTGAACTTGAAACCATCACTGACATACTAAGACTTTCAATTCAGTTCAATTCAGCAGACATTGATGGGGCATATACTCCATGCCAGGTGCTAGGGGCATCCCAGCAAGATAGAAGTGACTGTCTCCAGCCTCCAGCAGCTCCTGGTGGAGGTCACAAGGCAACGGTGCAGCGGGGCTGGGCTTAGATGCACGCAGTACACAGGGGTGCCTGCTGCCTTCCCAGGGAAGCCTGGAGTGGGGCACGGGGAAGAGGATTAGCAAACCCAGTGGTACCTAGGTGCCTGTCATGGGCCTGAAGAGCCCCCTTTCTCAGGAGGGTGTTCTCCTGACCCCTTATTGACCATGGCAGACGTCATGCTCTATGACTTGTAGCCAAATCTATGGAAGAGGGATGCTAACTGTCAAGTAAACTGCTTCCTGGTGTGGATCTGGTGCTTCCATCCATCTCTAGTCACCCTTTTGTCCTCCAGGTCAGTGTCAGGCTGGGTGGGCAGGGTGGGCCCTTGAGACAGTAGGCTGCCAGACTGGGACAGGGAGCAGGTAAAATGTATCAGAATTTCTTGGAGGGAGGAGATATGATTAGGGTGGCAAAGAGTGACTGTAACAGGTATCCTTCAAGAGCCCTCTCTTTGAAACCTCTTCGCAGGAGCAAGGTGAGGGGCATCTCCAGCCCCTGAGACCAGGGGAGGAAGTTCTTCCGCATGTGTTCAAATCTGTGGACCAGCAACAAACAGGGGATGGGAAGCCGTGGGTTGCAGTCACCTCGTGTCCTTTCTGTCCACGCAGGGCTGCCCCCTTGGTCCACAGCCTTATCTCCTCTCTTAGACGGTAGTCCTCACCTCCTGCCCCTTCTCCTGCTGCTCTCTCCCCACACTCCCAGAGGGATGGAACCAGCTCACTGATCAGATGGGGTCAGTCCAGACCTGGAAAACATAAGGGCTCTGCCTTGCTTGTAGGAGACACTCCCAGTCCCTCTGTTTGGCCATCACTGTCCTCCATGGCACAACTCCACTACCAGTTCTAATGCTCCTGTGCCCTTCCACGCCTGGCCTTTCTCTCCTAAGCCAGACTCCAGCCCCTATGTTCTCAGGATTTCTTGCAGCCACCTCATCTAGACTCTCCTCTCTCATTTCCACCTTTCCAGATTCTACCCAGCCCTCAGAGGCCACCTTCTCTTAGAAGCCTGCCTAGATTCTGTCTCTATGCAAGCTGGACTAACTTCCCTCCTTCATGCCAAGGACTCGTCACGTTTTCCTCTTGTACTGCAGTGGTCTGTTCACAGGATTTCTCTTTCTCGTTGGATCGTTGATATTGCTCCACATTCAGTACCTCATACAGGGACTTGGTACGTAAACGCTTGCTGTTTAAGTAAACCTTTATTGTCATTGTTGTTTGGGCTGATGCTACTGATGCTGGCTGAATTCTCCTGGCTTAATCTTCCTGGAGGAGCGACCTGGTCTGAAAGCCGCCCCATTGAGTGTCAGGGGAAGGACGCAGGGGTGAATGAAAGCAGCAGGCAGGAGTCCCACAGGGCAGACCACCTCTACCCCTCCAGGCAGCATCCTGGCCAAAGCCCCCAGGGAAGGTGCCTCCTCCTGGACAGAGCCAGAGCCGGAGTTCCCCACCCCAGTGACACAGAGTCTACACCCCACAAGACCGCCACAGCCAGCTCTGTCCTGAGTCCCCACTGTTGGCTCCCTGATCCCCCGTGTCTATCTGACCTCTCCTTCTCAGGCACTCTGGTGCTGGGGCCCAGATCACATCACATGGTTGGCAGTTCTGTGTGGCTGATGCTTCCATGAGTAAGTCTGGTTTTCTCCACTGGCTCCATAAAGCCAGGATCAGTCTGTTTCTTAGTGTTCTTGAGTTCCTCCTGAGTGCTGAGGACAGGAGACAGGGCTTAAAAATAATTTTCCATCTTTTAGGTACCACGTTAGATTTTATTTTTGCTAATAGACAGCAGGCTAAGAAGAAAAGGGCAGAGGTGTGCATGCTCTGTGGATGATGCATTTGGGCCAAAGCAAGACCAAAGACATCCCTTCCATGCAGTTATAACTGAAGGGGGTGGAAAATAGCTCCTGCAAGCCTGCCAGGCTCTCGAGGGCTGCACCGCTCACTCAGCCCCTGCTCATGGGCAGCGTGGTGATTTAGGTTTGATAAAATGACATCCCATTAAATTAATGCTGTTAATTTGAATTTTATTGATTTTGTAGTTTGCCATTCTATAATTTGTCCATTTGTTTTGCTTTTATAGTCATATGAGAGCCATAAGCAGAAGGCTTTTACTCTAGCCTTCATGTCGGTACGTACTTAAGTAACATTATAATAGAAATTACTTGACTCAACAAAAGTGGGGGAAGGGTTCTTTGAAAATATTTCCATTTTAAAAGAGGATTCAAGCATTGCTTGAATTTGAGAAATATTTTATTTGATTTCTCTAAATCCCTCCCAACTCCAGCAACTTCTTCATGTGAAATCTGGGGCGGGGGCAGATTTTCTCAAGAGGCACCTCTACGCCCACGTGCAAATTCAGAGATTACAAAAGAGCCTGTAGTGGGTTGTGGGAGGCAGGGAATGCTGCTGTCTGAATCCTCCAACCAGAAACATCCAGGCCCCAGCTTCTGCCCAGTGACAAATGGTTGGCACAACATCATCTGGAAACTTGAGAGAGAGAAACATTTTGAGGCCATCTTTGTGTCCAGCACTCTGGGAAAAGATGAGACATAAAATTTCACAGATAGACCCCTTCCTGCAGAGAAGTCGCCCCTAAAGGATTGATCCTGGAGGGGGCCCGATAGTAACAAAGGCAACCATGCCAAGAGATGTTTTTTTTCTTTCTCCCCCCTCCCCCATAAGATATGGAGACACTGTGAGGTTGTTAAATCTCTAAGCAGAGCAGCCAGTTCACAAGCAAATACCCACATCTCTTTTATGTACACTTTGCTATATTTTTATATTCTAATTGGCATATAGGGCAGAGTGCAAAGCCAACAGGAAAATCACAGCAAATTATAAACACTATTGTAAGCTGCAAGCCTAGAAAGTCAGGTGAGGTCGAGTTACAAAGCCCACCCAAGAATCTGGTTCCCACACAGCCTCATCTCTGGCTGCTCCCAACTCACACCTGACATTCCCACTCCAGTGTCTCGCTCACTGTGGGGCTTTTTTGCTGCTGCCTTTTAGGTGCAACACTTTTCCCCACGCCCTGTGGACTGGATGGATTGTTTGTCCTCTTGTACCCACCTAAGATGTTGCCTCCTCCAGGAAGCCTTCCCTGATCCACCAAAACAGGGGTTAATTAACACGCCTTCTCCCTGCCTTACTTCATCCTGCATGTGCCCCTACCCAGCAGCCACCACACAATGGCACCATGTGGTCTGAATATCTGCCTCCCCTCTAGACTGCAGGCTCCTGGGGGCAGGCCTCAGGCCCTTGATATTCCCAGGGCTGAGCAAAATGTCAGTCCACGGAAGTACTCCATTCAGAGTTTTGAATGGGTGGATGAATGAGGTATCAGAGGAAACCCTCTATCACTAGAGAAGGAGAGCAGCCGTGACCCTGTGATGGCCACTGTCCCCTCCCTTCCCCACCTTGTCTCCCTGACTCCTGACTGCTGGGCCCTCTCAGCTTCCTGCTGTGGGTTTTGGTTCCTCATTCCATGAGTAAGCAGGAACCTCAGGCATCAGGCAGTAAAGCAGGTTCACCCTCCTGACCTGTTCAGATCTCCTGTAACAGACGCCAGAGCCTCCCCATCAAAATAAGCCAAGATCCAGAGCCAACCACTGAGCCCCCACCTCCACCATGGGCTCTTGGTGGACCTGAATGGCAGCTGGGAGGGGGAAAGGAGGAGGGTCTGGGGCCCGAGCCCACTGCCACGTGCCTGTTTGTAGAGGTGGTCTTCTTGGTTCCTTCTCTGATCACTTCCCATTTATAACCCAGCTTCTCGGGGCCTAAACGTGATTTTGTCAGCCCCAGCTTTTCCAGGAGCCCTCCTGAAGAACCTGGCAGATCTAGACAGGGTCAGCTGGGATGACTGTACCCTGATACTCCATCACCTCCCTATTCCACCTGACACCTCCAGCATCTTGGAATCTTACCTGGTGAGATAATAAATTCCTCCATCCCTCTGTTACCAGGCCCTATGAGGCTAGCTGAACCCCAAAGATCAATCCTTAAGGCTATTGGTCAACAAAGCCCATTCCACCCAAGAGTCAGGTGGAAGGCAGATCCCTCTCCTCCCTGGTGTCATTCTGTGTGTGCCCAGTCCTGTTTCCCAGGTCCCAATCTATGACAGTGTAGCTAACCTTCAATTCAAACTATAAAAGTTGGTTTTTCTCTGCCTCCGCCATTCTACTAGAAAATGAACCATAATTTGAAACACACAGTAAAATGTAATCTTTCCTTTTCAGCACTCGAGCTCCTTCATTTTCAAAGAAAGCCAATGGCTGGCGGCGGATAGGATTTTGTTTTTTGCCAGTTATACATTTTGCCTCAAAAGCTGCCTAGAGTACAGAAAAGAAGTGAGGGCATTCACACTCTGAAGATGAATCATCTTCAAAGCTGGCAACAGAACACCCCCCTCCATGTTCATAACCCCAGTCTTGAGACAAACACTCTAGTCATTAACTGAGAGCGTATACGACAGGCTAAAGTTATGACTAGCGTTTGTTCACTGCAGTAAAGAATGTCCTCTATTAATGACAACAGCTGTCGGTTTAATAACCCCAGAAAAGATCATTAAATTCCTTCACATTTCCCAGAAACAGATGGAAGAATTTCAGAAAGGTTCAAACATATGGGAAAACATATTGGATTGCAGCAGCTCCAAAGAGTGGCCAGAAATCCGATATTCTGATGGGCTGTTCCGCACACAATCGCCTGTGGGCACCCAATGGGAGCAGGCGCACTCCAGGCTTTGCAGACGAGGTGAGGACTGCTGTCGAAACAGGCAAGCCCTGGGTGTGCTAGGCTGGACTGGAAAGATGGATGCCTGAGTTGGCAGGTTCCTATTGAAGCCGAAGAGGGTAACTAGAGTCTGCAGCCCTTGACCCCACTTTGCAGCTCCAGTGATTGCTAGAAGTACCATCCACTGGCCGAGTATGACACATTCAGCCTCCCATCCATGCCCCCTCTGATCACTGCACACTTGCTCCAATGTACACAGGTATATCTGGGTCAACAAGAGTCAGGCTAACGCACTTGCAGGTGAACTCCTGATACCTTGTATCAACAAACTGACTCTGCTGGGGGGGAGGGACTGCCCACATCAGAGCCCATCAGCTTGGTCTCAAAGCCATTCTCTGAGTTCAGGGTCAAGTACCTGTGCACCTTCTGTATATCTAGGTGCAGGAGTCACTTTTAGAGCTCTGAGTCTGGTGTTCTAATGACTCAGCTCTGAATATGTCTGCTTTGAGAAGGAGAAGGAGCCATGTAGGGATTGTACAGCTGTCAAAATATTATCTGCCCAAAAAAGGCCAGAGGGTCTGGTGGTTTTACTGGTGAAGTCTTTCAGACTTTCCTGAAAGCATTAATTCCCATTCTATATAAACTATTCTCACCATGTAGACAACTATGGAAAACGAAGTTTTTCATTCTACAGAGGAAGCATGGTCTCGATAACACTTCACATTGCATAAAAAGAAAGAAATCTAAAGACTGAGCTTGCTTAGGAAGGTAGATATAAATTCCTATGAAAATAGTGGCAAGACAAATTTAAAATTATACCCATGAATATATAGGGATAAACCAGGTTTGCAAGGATGATTTGATGTTACAAAAATAATTAACATAGAACACATATATAATCTTGGATGGAAATAGTCAATATTGAAAAGATATCTATTTCTAGTCTATTTGATGCTCCCTAGTGGTTGAGTGGTTAGATTTGGCACTCTCTATTTCTACTCTATTCAACTGGTACTCATCCCAAATTTATTTATTTATGTTATGGGTTGAATTGTATCCTGCCTAAAAAGATATGGTGAAGTCTTAACTTCAGAACCTCAGAATATGACCTTATTTGGAAATAGGGATGTTGAAGATATAATTAGTCAAGATGAGGTTACACTGGAGTAAGGCGGGTTCCTAATCCAATAAGACTAGTGTTCTTATAAGAAGACAGCCCTGTGAAAACAGAGACACAATGGACGGACGCAGAGGCAGAGGCTGGAGTCCCGCAGCTGCAAGCTAAGAACACCAGAGATCGCCAGCAAACCACCCGGAGCCAGGAAGAGGCAAAGAAGGACTGGTTCCCGTGCAGGTTTCAGAGGGAGCACAGCCCTGCTGATAATACTAACTTCAGACTTCTAACATCTAGAACAGTAGGACAATAAATTTCTGTTGGTTTAAGCCACACAGTTCCTGGCACTTTGTTACAGCAGCCCTAGAAAGACCATTCAATTGGTTTAAATTAGGACTCAGCAAACTACAGCTTGCAGGCCAAATCCAGCCCACAGCTTGTTTTGCTACAGCCCTTAAACTGTGGTTTTTATATTTTACATCTGTGAAAAAAATGTAAAAAATAATAAAAAGGAGGATGAAGAACTATAGACTACATGTAGCCCACAAAAACCTAAAATATTTTGTATTTGGCCCATTACCAAAAAGAAAAAAAAAAAAATGCTGACTCCTAGCTTAACACAACCCTAATAAAATTTCCCAATGAATAAATTTAAGCTTATCTGGAAGAAGAAACCAGTGAAATTCTTTACTAAGAAAACTTTGGGTGAAAAAGAGGAAGGAGAGATTGCACTCAGATATTTAAATACGTAAAGTATATAAATCTGGGACTTCCCTGGGGGTCCAATGGCTAAGACTCTGCATTCCCAATGCAGGCAGCCCAGGTTCCACCTCTGGTCAGGGAACTAGATCCTGCATCCCACAGCTAAAGACCCTACATGCCTCAACTAAGACCCAATGCAGCCAAATAAATAAATAACAAGTTAAATATATATTTTAAAAGCATATAAGTCTATAATAACTAAAATAGGGAAAATAGTGGCATACAGATTAATGAAATAGGATATATAAACCTTAAATGGGCCTAATTGGTAACAAGAAGAGATTACTATATACTCTGGGAATTATGAGAAGCTTATTTACAGGAATACATACAATTTTTAAATATTGGGGATAACTGGGATATGGGAGAAATTATTAGATCATCATATCACACTAACCAACAGAATAAGTCCAAGACTAATTTTTAAAATGAGATATAAAAAAAAAGAAACTGACAAAGAATAAAAGTCTAGAAGAGAATATTCATAAATATTTAACCGATTACTGAACAGGGAAGAATTTTCCAAGCATAAAGCAATGGGGAAAACAGTAAAAGAAGAGAGCTTTAGATTTCATGACAACATTTCAAACTTCTGTACCTCAAAAGAATCGTAAACAAAACTGAAAAGCAAATGACAAGCTGAGAAAAATATTTGACAACATCATGACAGAAAAAGGATTAATAACCTTCATATATAAAGAAAGATCAACAAGAAAAATACAAACACTCTGATAGAAAAACAGGCATCAGACAGGCCCTCACAATTCACAGAGGACATGTAATTGGCTAGGGAACACGTGAAAATAGTCCATTTCTCCAGTATTAAAAAATGCACATTTTAAAATGAGATCCCAAGTCTAATCTATCAAATTGGCAAAAACATAAAAAGGTCCAAATACTCAGTGTTGTATAGACTACAATTAAGGACTTTTCCACACTAACAGTGGATATCAATTGTGCAGCCTTTCTGGGCTGCAATTTCACAATCTAGACTGTTAGCTTCAGCCTATGCTTCTGTAATGAGAATGAGGTCAGATGCAACTGGCAGAAAAAGTAAGGATGTGAATAGAAGCCAGAGGTTGCATTGATTCATATGCAGTTCCTCCCAAAGGTTATGTTTTAAGCCACCAAGAACCAGCAGCTGAACCCAAAAGGATGCTCTCACAGCTGAGCTCAGGAAGCCCTAGTGGGATGCAATTCATGGCCACTCAACCGTGCTCTTCCTCATGGCTGGATCTGGCTGCTTGTTGTGCTTTGAAAATGCTTATTACATGGTGATTCTGCGTCTTTATACATTTTGTCCTTGTCACGGCAATTTATCATCCCCTATCCTTCCTTACACCCCTTTCCAGCCAGCAACTTTTCGAACAGCGCCATTGTAGCTCTATTTATTGGATACTTAATTAATTTTTAAATAGCATTTTTATTAGGATTGTTATTGTTTATTAGTGTTCCAGTTACAACGTAGCATAAATCTTGAGTGATCTGCCTTAACCATGGTTTTCCCAGAAGTCATGTCATTTTTAGCGCACAATTCTGCAGAACACAGTATTGTTGGCATTTGATGGGACATATGTACATATAAATATATATCACATGATTGTAGAATAACATTGTGTGATTATCAAAAGCCTCAAAAAAATTAAGTGGTAACTCCACTCACAGCAATATATGCACAGGGAAAAAAATCAGAGCTACACATAAAAATTTATGTACAAGGGGGCCCCTCAAGGAATTATTTGCAAGGCTGAAAAATTTAGAAAGCATTCAAATGCAGAATATTTGATTAATACCTGATATTCCATCTACACAAAGGAACCATTCGAAATACACATTCCATTTACACATGGGCCGTTCGAAATAATCTTTTCAAAGAACACTTGGAGAGATGCAATATTTCATAATAGATCAAATGGGGAAAAAACAGTCTAAAATAATGCCACAGACTATCATCCAATTTTATAACATAAATTTAAATTTTACAATAGAAATTATTAAACTATGTATATATTATTTATATGTGGTAAAGATATAAATATATACAGCAAAATATAAATAATAGTTATAAATAATAGTTTGGGTAACAGTAATTACCTCCTTGTACTTTTCTACATTTTCTAAGTTTTCTATAACGAGTGTATATCACTTTTATTAAAAAAAAGAAAGAAAGAAAATGAGCATTGTTTTTAAGTAAGTAAAAACTTAATGGATGTTTTAAGCTAAAAGAAGGTAGCAAGGGAAGGACAGAGAAAAAGGGAGAGAAGGAATGGGGATGGGGAGAATGAGACCACCCAAAGTTTGAATCCTGAGTCCACCTTCAAAGAGACCCAGAGAAGGATAGAAGGACCCTCCTCCCCTAGTCTCTGAAGATCCTCAGTTACTGCAGGGTCTGTGCTCACTTTCTGAACCAGCAACACCTGATGCTTCAGAACACGCCCCCTCCATTGCCCCAGGCCACAGGCTGGACTCTGACCCCCAGACTCACTCACTCCAGGTTCCCGGGCCCTTACATCAAGCCCTAAGCTCCCAAAGCTTCAGCTCAGCTGCAGGCCCACAGCCAAGATTGTCCTCGTCCCTGCCATTCCCTAGAATCCTGGTGATCAGGGCCAGGCCCTGTATGAGTCACTAGACAAGGATCCCCAAACTGAACTCCTACTGTCCACCCTCTGGCCGGTGGGAGCGAGTGCTTCTCTGTGACTGGCCCTGGTGGGGTGCTGACACAGCCCCTAGAGAGATACAACACTACAGACAAGAGTCACCAGACCTGAAACTGCCTTGTGACCTGAGGGATGGCTCCGTGGCCATTCAGGTGGATGGCCATAGGTTTCCCTATGGAAAGGAGATCCGGACCAGCTATCCTCTCCCCACACTCATGCATTGGCACTACCGAGCCCCTCCCTTCACCAAAGAGGGGGAAGAAATAGGACACCGGGATTGACAAAGCTCATGGTAGCTTCCCAAATGGCCCTGGTGGTAAACAATCTGCCTGCTAAAGCAGCAGACGCAAGAGACACGAGTTCAATCCCTGGGTCGGGAAGATCCTGGAGAAGGAAACAGCAACTCACTCCAGTATTCTTGCCTGGAAAATTCCAGGGACAGGAGCCTGGAGGAAATAGTTCCATGGGGTTGCAAATAGTCAGACAGGACTCACTGGGGGCACACACACACACACAAACACACACACACACACACACACAGTGGTTTTAATCAGAAATTAACTTGAGTTGATAACGAATAACCTGATGGGTTTTTTCCAATGTCAGCACTGATCTGATTTCCATGAAGGACTCTCCCCAGTAGAAACTACTAAATGGCTGGATAAATTTTTTTTAATCTATTTAAACGCATTACTGAGCTGGCACAAAAGTAAGAAATCTACAAAGCCCTAAAACAAAGGGAAATAAGAAGTCTGGAAAGAAAATGAGTGTTAAAGTCGGCTTTCTCCCTGAGGGTTTCTGCTAAACCCCAGAGACTTTGAAGTTCTTCACTGAAGACCACAGGAGGTTGGAGGGCACGGGAGATAAAACCCAAGCACAGCCCAAGGCAGGAGTTCTGATTTGAAATCCCTACTTAAAGCTGAGATCCCAAAGGGCTACACACTCAGAAAGTGAATAAGAAATAAGGCAGGATTTCCACAAAGAGACAACAAGGAAACTCATCTCTCTTGACCCTGGCACTGGTTAAAGGGAAAAATTTTCTTGTAAACACGTTACCTCTTTCACAACTTTGAGATCCAAACATACACTACCTAAAAAATAAAAAAAAATTATACTACCTGTGAGGTCTCAAAAACCTCAAGGAATGATTTTAGGCACTGCCAAAGCAAATAGATAGCCTCTCTGGAGAAACTTATCACATGAAGACTCAAGAATCCTCACAAATAAATGTTGATGGACAGTTGGTGTCCACTTGGATAGGACCTTTGCCTTGTGGAGCTCACGTTGTATCAGGGACCCCTGACATAGATATTAAACCTATATACAAAAAATTACATTCAAGAACTGGAGAGTGTGGTAAGCACCAAAAAGGAACTAAATATTAGAGAGAAAAATGTGGAGATCCAATTAGAGAAGGTGATATGGGAAGTCACATATAAACTCAAACTCTAAAAGAGAGACCCTACTGCCCCCAGTACCAGAGCAAATTCCACAGAAGTAAGGTGGCCGGACTTTTTTAAATTACAGAATGCCCAATGAATGAATTTCATATCAACAATAATCAGTTTTCTAGGATAAATGTGCCCCACACACTATTAGTGACATACTTATTTTATAAGAATTATTTGTTTTTCGTGTGAAATTCAAAGTTCATTGGGCCTCCTTTATTTCATCTGACCATCCCATATAGGAGAAATCTGATTGGTCCTGCTAGAGTCACATGCCCTCCCTCTGAACCAATCCCTGTGGGCAGAGTTGTACGGGAAACACTGGGATTGACAGTTCCAGGAGAACTAAGCAGAAAGGAGGAAGAGAGTGCCCAGAGAGGATAAGTCTCAGGCAGATTAAAAACAAGACACACCTACTCCACTAAAGGATGACGGTAGTGGTGGGGGTGGCGTTACACATTTATCGTGATTTTATTTGCCTCCCTCTTTTTCTGTCAGATTCCCCCCAGATACCTGGTGGTCCTGGTCATGGTAAGTCCATCCAGTACGACAAGTCTGAGAACGACACAAACAGGTGAGGTGCTGGTACCTAATAACCAGTATCTTTGATTGTGATTATCCACAGGTTTCTCATTTCCCAAGGCCCAGGTGTAGCCCACCCCTCCAGGAAGCATTCCTTGACCATCCAGCCCAGCGCATGGACTTCTCCCTCTCTTGGCTCTGACAGCCCTTGCTGTCTGTTCCCACCAATCTAACACCAAACCCCTTCACTGTCTCTTGAGGACACTGATTCCTCTCCGCGAGCTGCTACTGTCTCTGTTAATGCCCAGAAAATTCTCTGAGAGCAGAGGTACCTCCCCGCCTTCTCCTGCCTCCCCTACAGAGCAGGGCTGGGCACACGGAAGGTGCTCCAGGAAGGCAGATAGGATGGAGTCATCACTAAGAACTGGAAGTTTGGCTTTTACGGCAAAGACAGTAGGGAGCCAGTGAAGGTTCCAGAGGAAGGGAGATGATAGAACGCGTCATTGGGGTGAGGCACTGAGCAGCAGACCCACAATATTCCTGGTCTGTTTCCTTCCTTCTTTCCCAGCTGAGGCCACTGGCAGGGTGATGAATGCGCCTGAAGCTGCACATTATTAATCACCTTAAAAGCAAACATTCATCTTGGTGCAGGATTTTAACTTTTCTCCTCTAATAACGGATTAAAGCACCCGGATATTAATGGGCCAGATAATTTACGTTTTGCTTAAGCAGAAAAAAACAAACCATCAGGCCCTCGTGGCAACACCACTTTCCGACAGATTGAGAGATAGGATGAATAAATTGCTGTAACTAAACATGCACGTATGCACGCTCACCACCGATACATGACAGCTTGCAAACATGTTGTAACAAGCGCAATATGAGTTCTGTACACAAACAATTACCCGTTCCCCCAAAGGGTTTCCTGCTCATCCTCGCCTCCTCAATCACTCAGGGCAATTAAGCCTCAAATCTCTGGGCAGCACTCCCCTCTGCTCCCATTCCCAAACTGGGACGTCAGCCCTGAATAAACCAGTCCCAAAAGGAAACAATTCATGGGGGTTCCAGCACAGCCAAGAGACAGCAAGAGTACCATAGCCATTCCCTTCTCCTCCAACCTGCTCTTCTCACAGGAATGTTGGGAAAAAAAGAGAGAAGGTTTCCTGAAATAAGAATCCAAAGGAAAACTGCATCTGGATCCTCTCTGTTTAAATACCCTTAAGAAGTCAGCCATGGTGGACTCTCTCAGGTTCCAGCCCATGGCTGAAATAGTGTCATAGGCCATGCCCTGGAGAGGACACAAGAGACCAGAATACTCACTCCTGCACTGGCACCAACTTATGGTATGGCCTTCACCAACTCCCTGTCCTTCTGTGGTCTTCAGGTCCCCCATCTGAACCATGAATGCTTGGTGTTGATAATGCTAAACTCTGCCACTTTATGGCAACAGAATTTTAACAACTCCTAGACTCCAACAATCACACAGAACATCAACTATTAGAGGTGAACAGATCACTGCCCACTGAGCATGCTCAGTCCCCAAGTGAACTGCCCACTGAGCATGCTCAGTGCCAAGGTAATCAAGTCCCTCATCTAAGCCGCTGGGGTGGACCCTGCCTCATTGAGCATGCTCAGCTCTAAAGGAAATGGGAGCTGGGCTTGCTTAATCACAGGGCAATAGGGCAATACCTTGCCTCCTGATGAAAGCTTACCCTCTCTCCTAGAGCTCCCCAGAGATAGGATAGACGTACAGTGGGTCTGTAGCAAGTAGGTGAATTAAACAAACCAAGCAATCTTAGCCAAGGCTCACTCTGTTCATCTCTGGTTTAGATCAACTCTTATTTTGACATGTATGAATCTTGAATAAGAGTGTTTACACCAAAACTCAGTTCCCTGCAAATAAATCATCAGCGAATCCCACCAAAACAGAGCATGTCCTAATCTATCCTCGCACTCATCATACATGTAAGAATACAGATTTGATCAATACTATCCACTAACTTGAGGCTTCCCCAGTGGCTCAGTGGTAAAGAATCTACTGCAATGCAGGAAACCCCAGTTCAATTCCTAGGTCGGGAAGATCCCCTGGAGAACAGATAAGCCACCCACTCCAGTATTCTTGGGCTTCCTGGTGGCTCAGTCAGTGAAGAATCTGATTGCAATGAGGGAGACCTGGGTTCAATCCCTGGGTTGGGAAGATCCCCTGGAGGAAGGCATGGCAACCACTCCAGTATTTTTGCCTGCAGAATCCCCAGGGACAGAGGAGCCTGGAGGGCTATAGTCCATAGGGTCGCAAAGAGTCAGACACGACTGAGTGACTAAGTACAGCACAGCATCCACCAACCTGGGGCTTCCTCGGTGGCTCAGCGGTAGAGAATCCACCCGCAATGCAGGAGATGCAGAAGACACAGGTTAGATCCCTGGGTTGAGAAGATCACCTGAAAGAGGGTATGGCAAGCCACTCCAGTATTCTTGCCTGGAAAATCCCATGGACAGAGGAGCGCAGCAGGCTACAGTCCGTGGAGTCACAAAGAATCAGACATGCCTGAAGTGACTGAGCACGCACGCACACATCCACCAACTTGACCTCACTGACTTTAGAGATCACTCTGTCTAACAACAGAATTCACATTCTTTTCAAGTATACAAGAAATATCCATTGAGACAGGCCACATACTTGGTCATAAAGCACGTCTCAAATATTTTTTTTGAGATTGAAAGCCTAAGCTTATTCTCTGATGTGATGAAATTGAATTTAAAAGTAATAACAGTAAGCCATCTAGAAAATCACCAAATGTAAATTAAACAAAACACTTTTAAATAACCCAAAGGTCAATGAAAAAATAACAAGGGAAATTGGAAAATATTTTAAACTGAATGATAATGAAAGCAAAACTCATCAGAATTAGGGGGACAGAGTGAAAGCAGAGGTTAAAAGAAAAGTCAGACCTTTAAATGCCTATCCTAATAAAGAAAAAAGGCATAAAATCAATGATCTCAGCTTCTGTAGATGCAAAAAAAGAAGACCAAATGAAACTCAATATAAAGCAGAAAACAGGAAATAAGAAAGAAAACCAATTATATAAAAATTGGGCAAAACAATAGTAAAAATAAGCAGAACCAAAGTTGTTTCTTGAAAAAGGTTAATAAAATTTATAGCCTCCCAGAGAAGACTAATAAAAAAAAAGAGGAGAGAAAACACATATTAACAATATCAAGAATTAAAGAAAGGACACAGAATCACCACAGATTCTATATGTATTAAAAGAACAATAGGGAATATTATGAACAACATTCTGCCAATAAATTGACAGGTGAAATAGGCAAATTTCTTGAAAAATATACTCACCAAAAACTAACATAATATGAAAGCATAAGTCTACAAAACCTTTTACATACTAAATAAAGTTTACTATATAAATAAAGTTTAAAATAAAATAAAGTTATAAATAAAGTATAACATATCAAAAGCTTTCCCACAAAGAAATTCCAAGTCCAAATTGATTTACCAATGAATTTTATCAAACATTTAAGAAAGAAATAATAACAATATTGAGCAAATTCCCAAAACCAGAATAGTTCTAACACCAAAAATTGGCAAAAGTATTATTTTTAAAAAGAGTTTCTACAGATTTCTATAGATCACCAAACATGAAAAATACTTTTCATGACTGGGAAGAATAAAATCCTTATAAAAACATTAAATATACTGGTAAAATATATATTATGCATAAAATATAAAAATACATAACAACCAAGTAGTGTTTATCATAGGAATGCCAGGTTAATTAACATTTGGAAAATGTCTGGGGAAAAAAGTTAAAAATTTTGAAAAAAGTCAATGAAATTAATGAAAAAATCAATAAAATTCACAAAATTAACAGAATAAAGGAAAAAATGTAATTCACAATATTGATCATATACGAGGAAATCACATGCTATATGATTCACAAAAAGCATTAGACAAAATTCAACACCCATTATGTTTTTTAAAAGGAAATAATGAAAGAATATCTTCAAGAAATTCCTTAATTACTTAAGATTAAATTTCCTTAAGCCTTAAGAAAGGCATTTTTTTTTAATACCTAAGGATAACAACATTGTACCTAATAGCGAAACATTGAATGCTTTTCCTAGAAGATCAATAGCAAAATTATTAGATAATTATCTTCAACACTGTACTGGAAACTTTAGATGCTGCAATAGGAAAGGAAAATAAATAAAAATAATAAATATTGAAAATTAAGAGGGAAAACTGACATTATTCAGAAAAACTGTGTTTATACATAGAATCTACCAAAAAAAAATACTAGAATAACTGAGCTTCTTGGCTTTGCAGCATATAATATCACTATATAAGAAGTCAATTATTGTTATATGTATTAGCAACAAAAAATGGAAAATGAAAACTTTTACAATATCATTTGCAATAGAATTAATAGAAGCAAATACCTAGGAATGAATCTAATGATCAAGGTGCAACCACTACACAGAAAACCACAAAAGACTGCTGAGAGAAATTAAAAGTGAAAGTTGCTCAGTCATGTCCGACTCTTTGCAACCCCACGGACTTCTGCTCGGACTTCTCCAGGCCAGAATACTGGAGTGGGTAGCTGTTCTCTTCTCCAGGGGATCTTCGCAACCTAGGGATCGAACCCAAGTCTTGCACGTTGCAGGTGGATTCTTTACCAGCTGAGCCACCAGGGAGAGAAATTAAGGATCTAAATAAATGTAAAAATATACAGTGTTCATGGATTGGACAATTTGACCTTATTAAGATGTCAGCTATCTGTAAATCGATCTATAGCTCACAATCCTAAATTCCAAGGGGAGTTTTGAAGAAACTGATGAGTTGATTGTAAAACTTATATGACAATTCAAGATACCTAGCAGAACCAAAATAGTACTGAAAAAGAACAAAGTTGGGAGCTATAGACTAATTTCAAGACTTTCTATTAAGCAACAGTAATCAATTCAGTATGGTTTGGGTACAAGAATAAACTAAATAAGTGAATAGAGCAGAACAGGACATCCAAAAAAAATAAACCCACATGTATGGTCAATTAATTTTTGAACAAGTCAATTCCACAGGAGAAAGTCCGAATATCCATATGAAAAAGAAAAGAATTCAACTCCTACCTCACTGTATATGACATCTTTGAGACTTGGGTAGACAAAATGTGAGACAATAAAAAATATACACTTTTAAGTGTCTGCTTCCTGCTCAGAGTTCCTAAATTCCTTGGAATTTCGTGGGCCATAGGAATGTCTTTTGTTCTAATGAGGTGACTCTTGGTGGACTGCTGGATGGGGGCTGGTCGCCCAGAAGACCAAGCCATGATCAGAAGCATAGAACTTTCGGTCCAACCTGCATTCTCCAGAGAGGGTCTGGAAATTGAGTTAACGATTGGTCATGCCTACTTGATGAAACCTTTGTAAGAATCCCCAAGGTACCAGACCCTGGGAGTTTTCTGGGTTGATGAACATTCAGAGGAGCTAGAGGAGTGATGCTGGAGGGAACATGGAAGCTTGTGCCCCTTCCCACATATCTTGCTCTGTGTATCTCTTCCATCTGGCTGTTCCTGAGTCGTATTTTTTTAATAACAAACTGTAATCTAGTAAGTAAACTGTTTTCCTGAGCGGCTCTAGCAAATTAATTCATTAAAATTAATTAACAGAGGAGGTCATGGAAACTTCCAGCTGATAGAGTCATCAGAAGCACAGGGGACAACCTGGACTTCCGACTGGCATCTAAAGTTGGGCAGGGAAGTCCTGGAGGACTGAACTCTTGCCCTGTAGGACCTGGCATTATCTCCAGGTAGACAGTGTCAGAACTGAGTTAGATTATAGGACACCAATTGATGTCACAGAGAATTACTTGGTGGGGGTGGGGGTGGGAGGTGGCTCACACATTTGTTAACCAGAAGTGTCAGAAGTACAGCTTTCCCTGTGAGCATCATAAGAGAAAAATTAACAAGTCAAACGAACCAAAATTTCTGCTTATCAGAATATGCTATTAACCAAAGGAATAAACAGGTTACAAACTAAGAAAAATATTCATGATACATATCTCTAACCAGGGGCTCATGTGCAGAATCTATAAGGAATCCTACTAATCAATAACAAAAAGACAAGTAATGCAACTTTAAAAATGGGCCAAAGACTTGAAAAGACATAGCACAAAAGAAGACAGATGAATAGTCACTGACATGAAAAATGCTCAATATCAATATTCATTAGGAAATGCAAATTAAAACCACAATGAGATATATTTCATACCCACTAGAGTGTATTCTTTTTTAATGACAGCAAAAGGGCCCTAGGAATCTTTTTTGGAGAGAAGGAAATATTCTAAAATGAGAGTGGTGATGGCTGCACAACTTTACAAATTTCCCCCAAAATCACTGAACCATACCATCACAAGAGGTGGATTTAGGATATGTAAATTATTCCTCATTAAGCTCATACATTACTGATGAAAGTGTTAGCCATATATTACAATTTAAAGACACAAGCTGGGCTTTGCTGGCAGTCCAGCGGTTGAGATTCGCCTTCCAAAGCAGGGAGCACAGGTTCAATCCCTGGCCAAGCAACTAAGGTCCCACATGCTGTGAGGTGCAGCCAAAAATTTTTTTAAATAAAGACACAAGTATGTGGAGAAATTGTAAGCAAATGCTGGAGAATGATAAACATAAAATTCAGGATAGTTATCACCCCTAGGAGGGCAGAGAGAGGGATGGGAAGTGATAAGGGCAAAGAGGGAATTTCAAAGGTATTTGTAATCTTTTTTCCCTATATTGGGTGATGATACACAGTGTTCGTTGTATCAGTAGTTTTTATAGCTTACATATAGTCTATAGATTGTTATTTTGTTTCTGTCCTATAGTGAATAAATACAACTTCAAATGAATAAAGTAAAACATAAAAGAAACTAAAGCAGACCTGATAAGAACACTTGGTACAATAACACCCTATCCAATGGGGAGTAAGACTTGACCCAACCTAAAAGACTTGATAACAGCACAGAAGGCAGAGTTGGAAGACAGTCCCCGGAGATTAAAGGCAATGGGCATTCATACAGACTCAGAAGGCAAACCGATGGGAATGGGGGACCAGATAGTGAGGAAGAGGATAACAGGTTGACTGAAGGTCATAACTTCTCTACTTTGGGTTCACAAGGGGTTGGGGGAACACAGAGCCCCATTTGTCCTCACCTCACTCAGCTCAGTGCAATTTAGGTACCACACCTTAACACTTCAGTGAAGATGTGTGCAAATCTTCCTCTGAGTTCACCGTCTGCTCTCTTTGGAGAAGGTCAATGGGGACGTTTAGGAACAGAGAGGAGTGGTTAGTGGCGGTGGTCCTTTCATCATTGGCAGTAACTCTGCTGGGGATTACTAGGCTAAGAACTCTATCTGCACAACTAGAGAGATATAAGTTCCAGGCAGGCTGACCTACCATAACAAACAGACCCACAATGTTAGTGGTGTAAACACAGCAGGCATTCCTGTCTGCCTTCTGTGACCAGTCCCAGGAAGGTGGTCTTTCCTGGCTGGGGACTCTCCTTCATGCAGTGAATAGATCCCCAACTGCTTTCATCTTACAGCCTCTCCATCCCCTTAGGTCCTTGTTTTTATCTGCTTCCAGCCAAAGGAAAAGGAAGAAGGAGGGAGGAAAGATACATCTATTTTTTTTAAGTTTTTCATCCAGTGACTTGGGACAAAGATTTCTTAAGCAAGATATTAAAAGAACAAATCATCAAAAAAATTGACAAATCAATTAATTGGTCTGCATTAAAATGAAAATTTTCTCCTTTCAAAAGATACTATTAACAAAATGAAAAGACAAGCTGCAGAGAGATCATTTTTGTAATCCATATATCTGATAAAGGGTTTGCATCCAGACTATATAAAGACCTTCTAGAACTCAAGCATAAGAAGACAGTTTTAAATGAGGAAATGTTTTTAAAGCATTCACCAAAGGAGATATACAAACAACCAAGAAGGACATCAAAAGGATGCTTGATAGCTTTAGTCATCAAGGAAATGCAAATTAAAACTACCATGACACACCTACCAGAATGCTTACAATTAATGGGACTGTGGCAGATTCGTATAATGGAATCCTACTCAGCAAAAAGATAAAACAAAACAAAACAAAAAAAAACTACCGCTACATACAACAACATAGATGGATTTCAAAACATTATCTTAAGCAAAAGTAGCCGGCCAGATATTTCATGTTGTGTGATTTGCATTTATATGACATCTTAAACTATGCAAACCCATCTAGGGTTGGTTGACATCATATAAATGGCACCTAAGATCTAAGAAAGCAGATCTGTGATATCTGTGTTTGGGGTGGGAGGAAGGTCTACTGCAAAGGCTCACAAGAAAACCCTTGGGGTGATGGAACTGTGCTATAACTTGATTGTGGTGGTGGTGGTGGTCTACATCCATCTGGTAGTGGGGACATCCACCCATCAAATGGCACACTTGTAAAGGGTGCATTTCACACTTGTAAAGGGTGTACATAAATTATACCTTTATAACATTAATTAAGAAAAGAAAGTCTTGGGACTTCCCAGATGGTCCCATGTTTAGGACTCAACACTCTCACTGCCAAGGACTTGGATTCAATCCATGGTCAGAGAACTAACCCCACAAGCCATGTGGTGTGGCCAAAAAGAAGAAAAGAGAAAAAAGAATAAACAATCTTAGTCCAGAAAGTGCAAGGGTATCTGCTGTCACATTCCAGTGGTTAGAACAATCAATCATAAGGGCAATGCCACTGCAAAGGAAGCTGGGGAATGTAGTCCATCTGTGTGGCCAGGAGAAAGAGGAAAGTGAGTTTGGGTGAACAGCACAGGAACCTGGCAGGCTTCGGTCCAGGGTCGCAAAGAATTGGACACGACTGGCGCGACTTAGCACGCACGCACACACAAAGAGCAGCACATCCCACTGTCTGTGGCCCAAAAGGTTCCTGGAGAGCTCTTCCCAGATAAGGCAGGACTGGCCAAAATTCAAACAAGACAGGAGATAAGGCCTGAGACAGAGGGCTGAGCGTGGAGTTATAGCGGCAAAGAGAAAAAGGATGTCTTGCCAGGGAAGGGGGCATGGTCAACAGTGGGATCCCAGACAAATAAAGCAGGAGGAAAAGGGATAAACAGCACAGGGACAGGAAAGCAGGTGATGGAGAAGTGGTGAGAAGTTCTGCACCGCTGGGCACAGAGTGCGGGGTGGTAGGGACTCCTGGGTCTGTGGTGAGGGGGGTGAGCAGTGAGGGTGGCATCCTGCATACCCCCAAAAGCCAGGAAGGGTGTGTTCCCACCCTTCATCCCAGGGCTGCTGTGCTCAGAGTCCTCTCCCACAGACCCAGCACCTAGGAGGGGGAGGCAGGTCCCATGACAGGCTGGAGGAGGCGGGAGAAGTTCCAGCAGTGACTCAGGCTGCTTGCCTTGAATCAGGAGCCAGCATCACAGGCAGAAGTCCTGGGGGGCTGGAGCCCACTCACAAAGCCCACATCCATCTGAGTCACAGCACAGAGCAGGCACCTGTTGCTCAGGCAACGGAGGCCCCAGTTTGGGGCTCAGATTCCAGCCTGCTTAACCCCTCACCTGCCAAGTAGGAGGAATCTGGCCCCCCAGGTTCTGTATGCCAAAGCTCTAGACTCACCTGGATTGGCTCTACCTGCTATCCAGCCTATTCCCAAAAGGGCATCCTGGAACAGGGGATGCAGTGTCTGCTTCACTCTGCTCCTCAAAGACCCACCGAGGAAAAGAAGGCTCAGAAGGAAAAGAAGGCTCAGAAGACCCCAAGGTGACTGGCTAACAAGGGGTAGAACTGAGAAGAGGTCATCTTATCCACTAGGTGTGACAGGGGAGAGCCTAGAGCCTGTGAAAATCCTTAAGGTCTGGAAAAGAATTATTGGTTCCAAAACATGAAAAGAAAACTGAAAACACAAATTTAATTGAATGCTTAAAGTTTATAGGACGGAACTTGGAGATTGACTTCATTAATGGCTACATTTAGTATGTATAAAAGGAGGGACTTCCCTGGGGGGTCCAGTGGCTAAAACTCCACGCTCCCAAAGAAGGGGGCCTGAGTTCAATCCCTGGTCGAGGAACTAGATCCCACATGCTGCAACTAAGAGCTCGTATGCCAAAACTAAAAGATCTGGCATGCCGCAAATGAATAAATAAATTTTTTGATGTGTAAAAGGTTTCCTTACATTTGAAAACAACATGTAGATTAGTTTCAATCACCTTGCAAGAATGCCCAGTATTCAGGAGAATGTCTGAGAAAGTTAGTGCACGCGTGCTCAGTTGCTTCAATCCCATGGATCGTAGCCCACCAGGCTCCTCTGTCCATGGGATTTTTCCATAATCAACATTAAATTAGTTACTTGTGACCCAATCATTTCAAAAGCAAAATTGTAAATGTCCTTTAAACTTATTTACACGTAAGAAAAAATCCACATTTAATATGCAATATATATTATTTACGATGAGAGACACTTCCAGAAGTAGGGACAAAAGCCCAGTGGAATCTCTATATGGCTGAGTGTCCCCCCTTGCCTTCCTAAGGCTACAAGTGGGGAACAAATTGGGCCCAGCCTGGGGGGTTGCTGCTCCCTCCCTCACCTCCAGGGAGTGAACCAGGCTGGGAAGATGCCCTGCCTCAGTGTGAAACAGACCTGGAGGATTTTCCCCTTCTGAACAGCAAAGCTTCTCCTCTGCTGATAGGATTGGCAGCTAGCTGAGCCGCAGCCACGGTAACAGCATCCTCCCATCCATGCTGAGCATTCACACCACAGTTCCCCACACCCCACTGACCTGACTGATCCTATTAGTGATAAGGTGCCAGAGAGAAGCCTTGATGTTCTCTTCCTAGCAGGTTATGCTGATGGAAACAAGACAAAGGCTGCGTGCTGGGTTCTTAGTTGTACTGGGAGTCCTGGGGGAATGCTTTCCTCCAGTCAATGGTACCACGTTGTTTGCTCTCTAGGTATTAAGTGAGTAACAGTCCTGCAGTCTCTCTTATGAGGATCCAAAGATGATTCTAGAGTGCCTGGCCAGAAGGTCAGCCCTCCCAGGAAGACCTGGAGAGGCTTAGGGAAGTAGCGTGGGGAAGAGAGCAGAGTTCAGGACCTGAAGACAAGGGTTCAAATATTGAACACAGTTACTACCTAGCCAATCCTTCACAGAAAAGTGGTTCATCATTCCTGGCCTCAGGTTCTCCATCTGTAAGATGTAAGGAAGGGAGATTTTCATCTCAAAGTTTCCCTTTAGCTCTAAAAGTTCAAGAGTTTTAGCTCTTCTCTGTGCTCATGCAGAGAAAAGCTCATGCAGTCTTTTCATCTTAGTGACCCCAAATGTCTACCCTAAGCCCAAGGAACACCTCAGTCCTAAGCAGAACATTTGCTCTAGGGGCTTTCTGGCCCCCTGCCCTCGCTTCCATCTCCCCCTAGAGATGGGGCTGCCTGCCCTGTGCTTGTCTGCATCACTCAGACTGGGATACCAGCAAACCTGGGGTACCCAAAATATTTTTCAGTGTAAGCACCTTACAACAATAAAATTATATTTACCCATCTCTTGCACCATTTTCATTTTTTTTCCATTTTCGTACATTACAAACCCCATGATATAATGCTAAACTTTTCCCTTGAAGCAGTCACTTGTCTTTTAAAAACAACAAAAAAGGAAAAAGTATTGCCTTTTTATATTTACTGACATTTCACCATCATCAGTGCTCTTCATCCTTTCTCTTATATCTGAGTTTCCATCTGGTGCCATTTCCCTTCATTTGAAAAACTTCCTTTAACATCTTGTGAAAAGCAGGTCTGCTCATGTTTGGTTTAGCTGAAAATGACTTTCTATTGCCTTCATTTTTTTTTTACATGAATAGGGTATTTTTCACTGAATAAAGAATTCCGAGCTGACTTTAAAGATGTATTCCATCGTCATATGATCCCCATTGTTTTTGATGAGAAGTCTGCTCTCATTTGCATCATTGTTCCCCAGGATGTAAAGAAGTTTTTGTCTCTGATTTCCAGTTTTTTCCCTTTCTTTGGTTCTCAGTAGTTTGATGATAATGTGCGTAGGTAGCAGTTTTCTTTATATTTATCCAGCTGTGGGGTTAGCTAAGTTTCCTGGATCTGTAAGTTTATGTTTCCACAAAATTTCCAACATTGTTTTTTTCCATACATTTTTTTCTGACTGATCTTCTCTCGTTCCTCCTTCTAGGACTCTAATTACACATACAATAGGCCATTTGATATTGTCTCATAGGTCATTGAGACCATGTTCAATTTTATTTCAATTAATTTTTTTCTATGTTCTTCAAATTGGGTAATTTCTTTTGATCCACCTTCTGTTTCACTCACTCTTTCTTCTGGCATCTCCAGTTTGTTATTAAACCCATTAATAAATTTTTCATTTCAGATATTTTAATTTTCAATTCTGGAATTACCTTTTTTTTAAAATCTCCTTTCTCCTATCTGCTCATTATGATTAAATCTTTGTATATTTTCATAGTTTCTTTTCTAAAGATCTGTCAACTACTTCCAACATCTGGGTCATTTTGAAGTCTGTTTCTATTAACTGTTTTTTCTTTTGACTATCAGTCACATTTTATGTGTCTTTGCATCCAGCAAATTTTAATTGTCTGCTGGTCATGGCATACTGTGTTGTAGAGACTCTGGATTCTGAATTGTTTTCCATGACGGCTTTGTTCGTCTCTGGCAGTTGTATTAGCCGTCAGCTAGTGCACCTCAGTTGATACTGCGGAAAGCCACACCTGGCCTAGTGGTCTCTGGATGGTATTCCAAGAGGCTGACACCAGACAATGCAAAGCAACTTAAGATCTAGCCTTGCAAGTTATATAATATCCCTTCTACATAATCTGTTGATCCAAGCCAGTCTCAGGGCCGCCCCAGATTCCAGGAGATGAGGAAACAGACTTCCCTTGTGAAGAGGAAGAGTGGCAGAGTCCCATCGCAAAGGACATGCATACTTGGATGCAGGATTATGTGGCCATAAACTGTCTACCCATTACTATCTTTAGAATGAAAACAGACAAAACAGAACCACCCTCAAATTTTTTTTAACTCAAAATAATTCAGTACCCATAGTATTCTGGATGTGTGTGAAAGGAAATAAATTATAATAAAACAATATGCATTTTGATATGTAACAGCTGGGCATAATTGCCCTAGAAGACATAATGAAGTAAGCAGCCTCGTATGTTTCTATGCACATATACACATGCAGAGGCACACAGGAGTGTTACATCGGTGACTCAGATATTTTGAGCCTCATTACCATCAGTAATGATTTCCAAAATGATGAACAAAATTTCCAAAATGGTGACTGTTGGTAATGTTCGTTACCAAAACAAGAAACAAAATTCCCTTGTTTGACACTACAGTTGTATTCTTGGACTATTCACTGCAGATCAAAAGTTCAGCAAAAAAGTCCTCATGTTCTAGATTCAGATACATGTGAACAAGTCTGGCACCTTCAGGAATGTCCAGCTGGAACTTGAAGTCCAACAGGACAGGAGACAATTATTGACAACATTGCAGGACAACTCTCTACCTCCTTCATCTTTTATCCAACCAAAACTGCACTCTAGACTTTGATGTGTCCCCTGGAGACTGTACTGCTGGTTGAGAACCATCAGACTGGGGGCTATCACAACAGGGCTATGGACCAGAAATGCACTCTATGGAGAGGCTCCTGGTGCATTGTCAGAGGCAAAGCAACACCCAGGAGGACCACTAGTGAGGTTCTGGAGAGAAAGGAAGAAAACAGAAAAGGTGCCTAAGATGAGGTGATCAAAGCAGGTGCAGCTTCCAGCAGATCTTGATGTAAATGTTTCTGTGTTTTCTGCCCACATCAGAATCGGGAAAGACCCAGGGATGCAGCCTCTTTGGGGGAAGGCAGTTGAGCAGCCCCTATACTCATGTGGCTTGTACCCGCCTTCCTGAGGGCTGGAAGGTGATGGACCAGCAGTTGATTGCCCAAATCCAATATCTAGAGCTGATACTGTGGAACTTACTTCTATTGGACTCCAAAGTGAAGTCGTTCAGTCATGTCCGAATCTTTGCAACCCCATGGACTGTAGCCTGCCAGGTTCCTCTGTCCATGGGATTTTCCAGGCAAGAAAACTGGAGTGGTTGCCATTTCCTTCTCCAGGGGATCTTCCCAACCCAGGGATCAAACCCGGGTCTCCTGCATTGTAGGCAGATGCTTTTATCATCCGAGCCACCAAGGAAATATCATATTGGACTCTAAGGGGGAACAATTTTGGTGCCTCAGGGGAGAGGGTCTGCAGGAAGGGGATAGTGCAAGATTTCATGTTTCAGGTTGGTGCCCCCATGCTGCCAAGGTTTCTCCTGAGGAACAAGGGAAGATCACAGCTTGATCTGATAGTGGTGGGTGACGTGACTGGGTCCCCAGAGGCAAGGGAGCCAGCCTAGAGCTTCCATGTGTCTGCATATAGCACATGCATTGAGAATGTGATCTATGGGTTATGGAGTCATTTCTGTTAATTAAACTCCTTAATGTAATTTTGAGGTAAGAGTGCTTGGCCTGTATTTCTGACAGCCGCTGGAGGACCAGGAAAGTGGGAGAATATGCCATCTGGCAAAGCACCATGAAACTTAATCACCGGGGGGAATTTGTGGGAAACTGTACTGCTGGGGGAGGGAGACAAGGATGGACAAATTGATACACAGAATCTGTACTCACTTTCCCAATGGTAAACGTTGACAAACCACCCCCATGCTTCTGTTCCCCACCCCCATGACCAACCCAGCCACTTGCCCAGCCTCCAGTAATCTCTGAATCCCCCAGAGATCAGCCTGCCCCCTCCTCTGATGCCCAGTGATGGTGTTCTCACTCCAGTGTCATAACAGGCCCTCCCCTCCCCACCCCAGAGTCAAGATACTCTGACTTCCCCCCAAAATCAAACCCCTTTGCTCCTCAGATCATGTTTATGTAGGACGACAAAACTGCCGCGTTAACTCAAAGCCATTGCATCTTTGGAAGGAAATCAATACATAATTATGTGTTCTGTCTGGACAGCGTGGCCCAGAGCCAGGCTTACTGGGAATTAGATAAAGTAGAAACAGACTGGTCAAGGCTAGCCAGGCTGACCAGGGATGCACACTGGCCAGGAAGGACCTGGGCCTGGAGGTTATGGCCACCTCTCAGGCCTCATAGACTTTTCTCTTGAAAAAAAGCCACCATATCCTGGGATGTGTTCAGACCTGAAGGCGGGGGAGCTGGATCCTTGGCCCCTCCCTCAGGATTCGATGCTGCCTCTACAGAAGGCAAGACTCTGGGGCATCCTCCCAGCTTCCACACTCTCCCTCTCAAATCCACCCCACATGAGTGTCTGCAGCCCAGATGATCTTCCAAACTGTAGATATGACCGCATCATTTCTCTGCTTAGGAAGCAGTGTGGGGATTAAATCATCCTCTGTAAAATCAGAAAGGCCTAAGTTTGCATCTTTCCTGGGCCACCGTGAGTCACTGAACTCCTCTGTCAGACAAACAAGAGCATGGACCCTACAGAGTTGTTTGTATGAGTTCTATGAAATCACATCAGCAAAACAGGTAAACCAGTGCCTGGCATATAGTGAGTACTGGCCTTCATCATTATCATCATCAACATCACTTTTTTATGGCTCAGAGGCAGCGCCTGATGAACTAAGCCAAACAAAGAGCCTGCAGCCAAGAAGGGGTGAGGGAGTGATCTTAGTCTGCCGTTTGGGTGGCTGTAACAAAAATGCCATAGAGACCAGTGGCTGAAACAACAAACGTTTATTGCTCATGGCTCTGGAGGTTGGGAGGTCCCAAATCCAGGTGCCTATAGATTTTGTCTGGTAAGAGTCCTCTTCCTGGTTTGCAGATGGCTACTTATTTGCTGTGTACTCATGTGGTGATAGGAGAGAGAGTTCTGGTGTCTCTTCCTCCTCCTAGAATGGCACTAATTCCATCCTGGGGGGCCCCACCCTTATGACCTCATCTAACTCTAATCACGTATAAAAGGTCCCACCTCCCAGGACTTCCCTGGTGGTCCAGTGGCTAGGACTCCATGCCCCCGATGCAGGGGTCCAGGTTCAAATCCTAAGAAGGGAACTAGATCGTGCATGCCACACCTAAGAGTTCATATGCCACAACTAGAGACCTCACATGCTGCAACAAGGACCCAGTATAGACAAATGAATAAATATTTTAAAGTACTAAAGTAAAGTCGCTCAGTCGTGTCCGACTCTTTGCAACCCCGTGGACTGTAGCCTATCAAGCTCCTCCGTCCATGGGATTTTCCAGGCAAGAGTGCTGGAGTAGATTGCCATTTCCTTTTCCAGGGGATCTTCCCAACTCAGGAATCAAACCCGGGTCTCCCACATTGCAGGCAGACGCTTTACCATCTGAGCTACCAGGCAAGCCCATTTAAAAGTACTACTCTTTAAAAAAAAAAAAAAAAGAGGTTCCACCTCCAATATACATCACACTGGGGAGGAGAATTTCAGCATCTGAATTTGGGGGGATACACATATTAGGCTCACAGCAAAGGGGAGGTTAGAGGAGGTTGGGCCATCTTCAAAGGGACAGTTGCTGGGCAAGTGGCAGGTCCAGCTGGTGTTTGGTAAAATGCTCACCTTCTTCATCTTCTCCAGGCCTCCTCTCATATGTTTGAGCCACAGCATGTATGCTTTGAAAGAGCTTCAATCATCTTTTCTCCACCTGTGAAAGGTTCTGAGCCTTGTGAGTGCAAGACATGGACTCATGTCCTGACGGACTTCCCTGTGATGTCGGTGCATGCGTGTGATGATGGAGGGGCCAGGATTGGCTGCCACTGGCTCACAGCACTGACTGCGCAAAGATCCAAGCCATTCTGGGACTAGTGTTCAGACCTCAGTCTTGAGCTGGTGCCAGAGCTCACTCTGGAATTGCGGTCAGAACTCAGCCCAGGGCTGGGATCAGCCCTCAGCCTGTAGCCAAAATCAGGGTTCACGCTGAACTACACTGGAGACTCGGCCTGAGGGCAAGGAACAGAATTTCCTGCTGTGAAATTTAAAGATTTCTATGAACATAACCCATGGCCAAAGCTTTGTGGGCATCAGGTTCTAACCATGCCACGGATGCTCCAGGGGACTGAAATGCATCATTTCCGTCCATGGCTTTAATGCATCTTCCAGTCCCCATGCAACATTACTGCAGACAGTTTTGAAAACAAGAATATCAACATGAGTGATTTATCTTCTGCAGCCAGTACACCTGCCATAACCATTCTGCAGCTTGGCACAAAAAAGGACCCTCAACAGACATAGCCCTGGCACTCAAGACTCCGAACAGGCAGAAGAGAAGCAAAAGTACACCTCCCTTGAATATTTCCAAAGACCCATCTTCAAGTCCTCTGTAGCCAAAAACCCTTCCTGTGGCAAGAAGGGAGCCACTGGGCCAGAAAGACAGTGTGTGTGATGCTTGAGGTCATGGTACACAGGTTCGAAAGCATCCACCAGGAGAAGAGTGGGAGTTGGATGGATGTGAACCAGAAAGCAGAGAAGACGAGTCTGGGAACCCTGAGTGGGAACTGGCCTGAGGATGAGGTGATGGGAAGGAGCTCGAGGCAGGGGGGTGGGGGCAGTATCTGTGCCGAGAATTCCACACCGCCCTTCATCAACAACAGAGCATCAGGGGAGCCGGTCCCCTCTCCCTCAAGATAAGAAGCACGTGCTGCAGCACCCATGGTCCCCTCTCCACGGGGCCCCAGGTGCCACAGCCTCCCTCCAGGCTCTTTCCTTCTGAGGACAGCAGACCTGCCCACGTCCAGCCTTCTCCGTATCTCACCCTCCCTAGCCTTGACCTCCCCCAGTCCTCTGCAGACTCAGATCTCTATTTCAGCCCTCAATTCCTCAACCGAGATGGTTCCATAAGGCAAATTCTTTCCACAGCATTAAAAGACAGTTTATAGAAATAATGTTCCTTTAATTAAAAGAGAAAAAAAAAAGCCTAGAATGATACAATTTTTATAGCACATGACAGAATAAGGAAGGTCCAAGCTCTCAGAGAAAAAGGAACCGCTCCCTCTGCAGTATATTCCATGTGATACAACCTCTTTGGGCGAATATAATATATTGACTTGGAAAGTTTAACTTGTAAGGTAATTGGGCCAAGCCAGCCACTCATTCTACTCCAGAGCCCTCCAAAGACAAGCTCTTTCGGCCCAACTCATAAATATGAAGACAGGAGGAGCGAACTCGCTTCTGCTGCTTCTTCGTCTCTCTCTTTTTTTAATATAATTAAACAGTTAGTGGCTAAATTGCATTGTAATTGATTGCAAAATTGCTTTTTTAATGAGATTTAGATACTAGGAAATAGCTTTTTTTTTTTTCTTCAATATGCCCAAAGTGAACTTGGTCATTTGGACAACAAATTGTCTCCCTGACTGTCTCCTCAGCTTGTGGGACCCTGAGTCTTAGCAGAGAAGGTGGTACTGGGCCAGGCCAGCTGACCCTCTCACCTCCAAGAGCGTGGTGCTTCAGCAACACCCTCCCCCCAGGACCACTGAAGTAATTTCATCCCCTTCCCAACTCCACCCGAGGTACCTGGAATGTCAGAGCTGGGTCCCTAGATTATCCAGCCTGTCCTCCTCTTTTTTCAGTGCCCTTTTTTTTTTCATGCTGCAGGTGGAAGGAACAGCATGTGCAAGGTCCCTGGGGAAGTTTAGGGGAGAGGTTACAGCAATCCCACAGAACTGAGGGAATTAGGAGGAGGAAGGCCGAGACCCAGAGTGAGGCAGAGCCACTCTGGAAAGAAGCTTTGTCTCCATCAGGAAGGAGGTAAGAATAATGCGAACAGGTCTGTACCTAGGAAAGACTTCACTGTGGTTTTTGGTGTTTTGTTTGTTTCTTTGCTCATTTGGTTTGTTTTTGATCTGGACCTCTTTTTTAAAGTCTTGCTAAATTTGTTACAATATTGCTTTTTAAATGGGTTTTCTGTTTGGGTTTTTGTGGGGTTTTTGCCTCAGGGCATGTGGGATCTTAGCTCCCCCACCGGGGATTAAACCTGCACTCCCTGCATTGGAAAGCAAAGTCTTATCCACTGGACCACCAGGGAAGTCCCCTCATTCTGGTTTTTGTTGAGAGAAGACATTTGAGGGAGGCCACAGGATATCGTGAAGACAGGCAAGAAGGCTTACAGAGCATCCAGAGAGGAAGGACAAGGTGGAGGTGATGGAGGCAGGAGAAACAGACAGATTTAAGAGGTATTTGGGGGGGTAAAATGGACAGGATGTGACGTGACTGGATCAGGCACGTGGTGAACAGGAGGGAGTGCGGATAGTTCTGCCATGGGATGCTGGCGGAGCTGCGGCACCACTAGCCTGGGCAGTGATTCCCACCCCTCAACCCTGGGCTCCGTGTCTCCTTTGTGCAACCAACACCCCACCTCCAAATTAGCCCTCCAACCAAGCTCCTTAGCAGTGGAAGTCATTTATTCCTCATAACAACTCCAGAAGGTAGGTCTGTTATTACCCCCAGTTTAGAGATGGGGATACAGACTCAGAGGAAATGAAGGAACTTACCTGAGATCACCCAGCAAGTGGCAGGTGAGGGGTTCAAACCCAGGCTGCCTGAGTCCACAGCCCACATTGTCACCTGCCTCACACAGGTCCTAGGTGCAGCTCCAAGTCCCAAGAGGCCTTGCTCTTCTGCCCTTCTTGTCCCCGAGTTGCTGTGTGACCCTCATCTCTCTCATGCCCTTGGGCATCCTCTCAATGGCCCTCCCCACAACACTGGAGGCAAGTTAGTTTTCTCTCTGTCCCTTGCCCCCTGTGGCTGAGACAGTGACTTTGGGAAACCCATTCTGCACAGATTCAAATAAAAATTCATCACGAAGTCTGGAGGCAGTTGCCCACCCAGCACTCAACAGTATAAAGCCCCTGCATACTTCCTACATGGCATGGGGATCAGTTACGGTAATGCTACTTGCTGCT
Source organism: Capra hircus (assembly GCF_001704415.2). Taxonomy (NCBI): domain Eukaryota; kingdom Metazoa; phylum Chordata; class Mammalia; order Artiodactyla; family Bovidae; genus Capra; species Capra hircus. The sequence goes on along the minus strand of NC_030826.1, from coordinate 25,268,785 downwards.
GGATAACACCAAGAATTTAAGGGCCTAACACAATGAAAGATCATCTCTCACTCACCTAAGAGTCCAGTGTGAGTGGGTGTTCCTGGCTGGCAGACAAATTTCCTCCACTTAAGGATTCAAGGATCCCAGCTCCCTCCATCTTGTGTCCCCACCATCCTACAGGGCAAGGTTCTGAAAAGATATTCTGTAAAGGGCCAGAAGGTAAATATTTTAGACTTTATGGGCAAGACTGCATCTGTCACAACTACTGAACTCTGCCGTTGTAGGGAGAAAGTGGGTAATGAATAGATACGGCCATGTTCTAATAAAACTTTATTTATAAAACACATATACAAATGAGAATAACCATGTTTCAGTAAAACTTTTTTATAAGAACATGCAGCAGGGCAGATTTGGCCCATGGGCTATAATTCGATTCCTACATCCAACTGGCAAAAGGGATAAGGAGCCAATAAAGGAATGCCTACTTCCTAAGCTCTCTCAGCTAGAAATGTCACATATCAGTTCCATGTACATTCATGTCTGTGTGTGTGTGTGTGTGTGTGTGTGTGTGTGTGTGTGTGTGCTCAGTAGCTCAGCTGTGTCCAACTCTTTACGATCCCATGAACTATAGCCAGGATCCTCAGTCCAAGGAAGTTTCCAGGCAAGAATATTGGAATGGGTTGCCATTTCCTCCTCCAGGGGATCTTCCTGGCCCAGAGACCAAGCCCACCTTTCTTTTATCTCCTGCATTGGCAGGCAGACTCTTTACCACTGAGCCACCTGGGAAACCCATTCATGTGTCCCTGCCTAGATGGAACTGTAGTCCCTGGCTGGGCAATCACTTCCCAGCAACAATGCTGCACTGTGGAAGGGAAAGCATGGGTCTTTGGCAATTGACTAGACAGCCATCTCTGGGAATTTAGTTACGTTCAACAAATACCAAGCCTCTACTATGTGACAGGCTCTGTGCTCCATCTGGGAACACAAGGGGCCACAAGACCCTGCTCCCGCCCTGGAAGATTCAGAGTCTAGTTTAAATGGAAAATGCATCTGTTTTTAAGATAAGATTTCAGCTCTTTTTCTGAGGCTTCAAACAGGTGCTCCAAATGCCAGGCTGAAAACCATGGTCCTACCAGGGAGCTGATGGGAGAGGCAGAGAGCAAATGGAGGCCTCACAAAGCAGGGACCATTGTATGCATTTAGCACTGAATCCTGGAGCTCAGCACAGGGCCTGGCACACAGAGGAGCCCCAGTACTTATTGCATAAATGAATGATGAACCCCTGGCTCCTTTCTAGAGCTAGACCCTGCAAGCTTGGGTGGAGGGAACAGGCTACTTCTCATACCTCACTGGTTTATCATCTACACCAGAAAATCTTAGATTCATGTAATGTCAAAACATCAAAGAAGAAATTTTCATCCAAATGAAAAAACTAAAAACTTAAATCCATCATGTAGACATTTGGTCTAGGAGAGAAATTCTAGTCTTGCTGAAACCAGCAACTCTAAGACTCTGTGACAATAACAGCCAGAATTCAATACAATTCTTTACACCTGATAAAATGCATCTGTATCCATGAAGTCCTGGGAAAACCTCATAAATGATGCGAGGTTGACAAGGCAAGCTCCATTCTCCCCATTTTACCGAAGAAGATACAGAGGACCCAAGAGGTGAAGCAGACCCTCCAAGTTCACATAGCTAGAAGATCCTCAAGACCAGGTCTGGAGGCCAAGGCTGATTTTGAAATCAATGAGGACCTATCCCGTCCCCTTGCCTGTGGCTCTGGTTTGAGAACATAATATCAACAAAGTACCAATTTCCAGAATTAAACTCATTTTTTTAAAAAATGGTATTCCAACTTGTATCTGACCTAAGAAAAGTGGTCTTGAATATGTATGTATTTCAAATACAAAATAGTTTTTAATTTAGGAAAGTTTATGGAATATAGTGCCCTGGGGCATGCCTCCCAAATGAGACTGGACTTACACAAAACCAAGAGACAGGAGCAGGGAGGCACTCTTTTACTATGTGACCTCTGGCAAGTCACTCCCTTGCTCAGGAGTTTGATCTCAGTTGTCCCAAGGAGGGCAAGATCAGATGCTCTCTGGAGTCTTTCTCTACTCAAAGAAAAGTGCTATAATCAATTCTCTTCAGGCCTTAGGCCAACATCTTCACATTCTCCTGATAATCCATTCTATAAGCATAGGAGAGAGACAGAGGCATTGGGCACTCACTTGAAGGAGGCTGGAGTGATATCCCTTCAGGCAGCCTCTGGATCTGAGCATCCAGCCAGAGGTCTGGAGGGCTGGGGGCAGCTGAGTCTCCACGGGCACCCATGAGCCAGGACATGTCATAAACCTCTCAGGTGCTGGTGCAGGCAACCTGCTCTTCCTCACCCATCACTCTGCAAGGACTCTGACCCTGGATAGCATCTGTCTCTGTCTTCCTCTTCAGAAAGTGGTAAGTAAGGTGATTATGAGCCATTGACATACTAATAACGAGCTTGGAATGGAGTGCCACCGGCAGCAGTGAGGGAAGCCGAGTGGCCAATTCCTCACCCAGACTCCTCCGGGCAGTGGCGGCTGGTCCCCTGCACACATCCTCTGCAGAGCCACCTGGCTGAGCAGGGCGGAAAGGAAGCAGGCCAGGAGCTGGGCTGCTGGGTATTTTCAAACCAGAGCCTGTGCTCTGGTGAAGGAAGCATTTGACAGAACTTCTCAGGGGTTTGCTCTGAATAGTAATGAGTGGCATGCTGAAGTCAGGATTTGTATTTCTTATTTTTCAAAAGCTGTATTGATGGGAGCGAGCTCACAATACAAACAGTGGTGATTGCAATCACTTGCCGTTCCCATGGCAACAGACAAGATTAAAAGGGCAAACAACGGAGCTGGAACTCTCTTCAGATTAAACTCTCCCGATTTTAATTGCCAGGCAGCACGCTAACACATGGAGTCCCTGGCTCACTGTTTAACAGAATGAAAACCTCCCCTCAGGAACTGACTGGGGACCCTCCAGGCCCATCACCCTGGCCCTCACTACTTCCATCAAGGGCATAAAGCCCAACAGAAGCCAGCTGGTAGCTTCTGGATTACCTCCAGTGACGGGGAGCTCGTTCCACCACTAGCTGGATATGCCCTTCATTAGGCGCTTTGCGTGCATGTGTGTGTGCTAAGCCACTTCAGCCATGTCTGACTCTTCACGACCCTGTGGACTGTAGCCCGCCAAGCTCCTCTGTCCATGACATTCTCCAGGCAAGAATACTGGAGTGGGTTGCTATTTCCTCTTCCAGGGGATCTTCCTGATCCAGGGATTGAACTCACATCTTCTGCAGCTCCTGCACTGTAGGCGGATTCTTTACTGCCAACCCACCGAGGAAGCCCCATTAGGCACCCTCATAGCAGCCAAAGCCCTGGGCTCAGGCTGCTGAAACAAGTATGAAGAAAACAGTTGACAACAGCGTCAATTTTAATCACAGCTAACATTACACACTGTGCTAATCACGGTGTTATCTGTGACCTTCTCTAATCCTCACAACAGTCTGCAACAAGCATTATGATTCTTACTTTGAAGGTACGGAGACTGTGGCTTGGGGAGATGAAGGCCAGGGTCACACAACCAGAAGTAGCAAAGCCCAAACTGAAACTCAGACACACCGGATCTCAGAGCCCATGCCTCTGCCCCTACTTCAGCGGAAGGAATCAGCTGGATTAGGAGACAGTTGCCTGCAGGGGCGGGCAGGAGCGAAGATGTGAGGATTTGGGGACAGCTGGGATAAGGCACTGGCCCCACCTGCACCACGGTCTCTGAGCCCTGCGCCTCCTGAGAGGGGAGCGCAGTCCTGCCCTGTCTCTGGCTGTGCCGTCTTGTCTGCTGAGTCTTTGGGGTCTGGCCTGTGGTTTCCAGGGCTGCCCAGGTGGCACTAGTGGTAAAGAGCTGGTCTGCCAATGCAGGAGACATAAGAGAGGTGGGTTCAATCCCTGGGTTGGGAAGATCCCCTGGAGGATGGCATGGCAACCCACGCTAATATTTTTGCGGGCTATAGTTCATGGGGTCGCACAGGGTCAGACGTGGCAGAAGCAACTTAGCATGCACTCTGCGGTTTCCAGGGCCCCAGGCCTCCAGCCTCCCTCTCCTCTGAGGCTGTGTTCCCTCCTCATGCAGCTGCCCAGCATTTGATCAGCCTGGTTCAAAGCAATCTCCACGGGCCCTGGGAGAAGCAGATCTTTGGAAAAATAACACTGAAATAAAACAATCATGAATTCACAAAGAAAATGACAATTAAATATGCCACCCCGGGGCATGTGGCGTTGAGCCACAGATATGAAAGGTCTGTTCTCAGACTCAGTCCTTCCATCATTGATTCACCTCTCAGTTATTTATTGTGCACCTACTATGTGCCAGGCACTGCTCAAAGCATTGGAGATTCAAAAAGGGTGTGACTTGGATCATCCAGAGTGAGGTCGGGGTGGGGAGAGCTGGCAGATGTGGCCACAAACCATGCAGAACAAGGTAAAAAGGGACAAAGGCTGCAAGAATGGCCTGGGTCTTTGCCACTGATGCTGAAAGCGGAAGAGGGAAGGCTTCTTGGAGGAAAGGGCCTTTTCAGTCATTCATTCACTCCCCCACTGAGCAATGTTTTCAGAGTCCCCACAGACTCTCTGCTAGGGGCTGGGGATAAGAGGACGGGCAGAAGACCCATCCCAGGAGACAGATCATAGGCATCCCAGAAGACGGATCATAGGCTAGTGGAGAAGACGGCAGTAAATGATTAAATGCACCAAAAAGTGCCCCCAAACAATAAAAAGAGGGTTCTAAGAATGAGTAGAATATTACACTGACCTTGTCTTGGGTATTCACATGAAGCTTCCTAAAGGGAGTGACATTGGAGGGAAGACCAGAAGGATGAAGAGGTACTAGAAGGATTGGGAGTGGGGAGGGGAGGCTGATCAGTGGGGTCTCAACTGCAAACACACAGTTCTCTCATGGGACAATGGAGGAGCCTGTGATGAGGGCCATTTACCAAGTGTGGGCAGGGTGAAGGGAAATGAAGAGGCAGATCATGGTACCCAGGGCTGGTGACAGCAAGAGGCTCTGACCATCTTTGGACCTGAAGCGGGGAAAATGGTCACCAGGATCTGGAGAGAGGAAGTGCAGGGAGGCCTTCATGATGGGGGCTGTTTCTTTCAGCCAGGACACAACCAACCCAAGGTCCCCCGACCTCACTCTTTTGCCACAATTTGAACTCCTGCCAAGGCCTCCCACTGGTCAAACCCAACAGAACCCAGGAAGCAAGGGATCCTCTTGACTTGGCCCCTGTGGTCAACCTCCCAGGGCATGAAGAGAAATGGACCAGAGCCAGGGTGGACCCAGAGGGGCAATGGGAACATCTTATCTTCTAAGAGAATCACTCAAGGGCTTCCCCGCTGATGCAGTGGTAAAGAATCCGCCTGCCAAAGCAGGAGACACAGGTTCGACCCCTGGTCCGGGAAAATCCCACATGCCCCAGAGCAACTAAGCCCGTGTGCCACAACTACTGAGCGTGTGTGCTAGAGCCCCAGAGCCACAGCTACTGGACCCCACATGCCCTGGAGCCCATGCTCCGCAACAAGAGAAGCTTCTGCAATGAGAAGCCCACGGGCCACAATGAAGAGTAGCCCCCACTCGCCGCAACCAGAGGAAAGCCCGTGCAGCAACGGAGACCCAGAACAGTCAAAAATAAACAAATAAATAAAACTTTAAAGCACAGATTTAAGAAATAAAAATAAAGGAACCACTCCAACTGCTGTGTTGAAATAGGTCATCAGAGAACAAGGCCAGAGTAGAGAGACCAATTATGGGACACACTGTAAAAATCCAAGTGGGAGGAGCTAATGATGGCCCAGACCAGGATGGTGGCAGAAGGGGTAAGGAGAAAGATTCTCGGTGTATTTTGCAGGTCCAGGTAACAGAATTTGCTGAGGCTGGATGTGGAGTATCCAGAGAAGGAAGAACATCAGAAGGACTCCAAAATTCTTAGCTGATAGCTTGGCTGTAGCTACCTTAGCTCTAGCTATCAGAAGGATGGGGTGGCTGCTCACCAAGCTAGGGAGGAATACAGGAGAATGTGGGGTGGAGGGGAGGGCAGAAGGTCAGAGAAGGGGTTGTGTTTTAGACACATTAAGACGGAGAGCTTGTTGGATGTCCAAGTGGAGATGTTAAGAAGGTGACTGGATATGAAGGTCTAGAGTTCAAGGTAGAGGACAGGGCTAGAGACAGGAAGGTGACAGTCATTAGGATAGACCTGATGGTCAACGCTATGGCAACCAGGTGAGATTCCACGCTATACAGTGAAAGCAAAAAGTCAAACAAGGATGTGGAGGGAAGCAGCATTGTGTCACACCTCTGGCTTGGCAGTGACAACACTTATGCAGTCACAATAACGCAAACACAAAATACTGATTTAGCTAAAACTATGATTGAACTGTGTTAAGAAGATGGACAAAGTATGGAAAGAGCCAGCAAGCAAGATCTACAAGTGCTTAAACCCAGGATCCCCAATAAGACAAAGATGACATTTGAAACCTAGAATGGCAGACTTGGTCATAAAAGATATTCCTGGTTCAGAGTAATCTGGAAGTTGCCCTAAAAGAAAGTGCCATTTTCCTTCCCCACAGCAGCCCTGTTCAGTCCCTTGTTTGGTCAGATCCCAGGAAAGGAAGGGCAGGAGAATTCCAATTTAATAAGTGGCACATTTCTGGGAATGTGACTGTGTGTGCCCAGCAATCACTCAGCAAATGCAGCTTCAGCACCCATGTCAAGATGCTGTGTTTGTTCAATAGCCTGATATCACAGTTGGACACATAGCTTAAGTAATTAAACTGCGATGAATGTTTGAATATGTGTTCTAAAGAATACTTTTAATTTAAACATGCTCTTTCTTCCATTACATGCTGACTGCCAGGAAGTTCACTCTGGAAAGAAGCATGGTTTCTCCCCCCACCCCCCTCCACCAGTAATTCTGGGCTTCTTCAAGGCTACAGTGCTTCAGCTAACAATTCTACAAGGGGAAGAAAAAAACTTCAGAACTGTCCGATACAAAATGCTATTATGAATTGGACTCTCATTAAGATGAAAGTGGGATGTGTTATTTCAGATTTTATTATCTTAAACCATTTGTTGAATGGATTCTTCTTTCCCTTGGAAGACACAGAGCTGTGACCCAGTGAGCCCATGGTGATAACGAACAGGCAACAGATAACTCGATTCTTTCACATCTGCTTTCCAGCGTCATGTGTCTCTTTAGACAGTTTGTGTTTTATTTAGTAATTTCACCTTTTCTTTACTCAAAACCAGGGTGGGTGTTTCTTCCCCAAGAAGATTTTAATGCAGCGGCTGAGGGTTGAGGAGGAAAAAAAAAAAACCCACTGGTGAAAGACGCTCCATTAAAGTAAGAGTGAAGCCAAAATTGAAAATTGAGAGCTAATCTTTTCATATCTTTGGAATGGAAGTATTTTTAAATTGGCAATTTAAAAAAGAATAAAATGGGCTGGAATAATACAGTGCACGTTGGGCAGTAGCATTACAATTCTAATTAGATGCATTCCCCTGTTTGAGATTTACTTACAGAACAATCTCAGTTTTAGCGGGAAGAAATTCTTATTGATGAATTTGATGACGACTATGGAATTATACTTGCCTTCTGTTGGGCTCCAAGGGCAAGTCCTGTAAAATGTGGACTTGGAGATGAAGGCATAGCCCTTCTTCCTTGGTAGCAACCTGAACTCTTATGCCCAGAATGTAGTGGAATTTACTGAGAGATACTAAGTATCTGTGCTTCTGCTTCTTTATTTCAAAGATAACCAAGAGTTCATTTGTCACAATATTGAGGGACTATCTGAATTTTCCACTGGAGGCAATGTTGCCAGATCTCCCACAACTTCATCTTCAACCTAGGAGGATGCGTCCTCCATTAGGGACGTTACCAGCTCTGCTGATCCGATTCTTGGCAGTGTGGGTAGGTATATATGGATTCCCCAGAAAGTGTCAGTATACTGAATGGCTCGAAAGTCAGGAATCTCATACATAATAGGTAAAAGTATTTTACAGGAGACAAGTAAGAAGTGAAAGGCCAAGGATAAAAATAAGAGGAAGGATGCAATGAAGAGACAAAAAGAGACGGCAAGTGGACTGAAGCATCCTGGTTACATGGTTCACGGAGTAAGTGGCTTCAGGGATACTTGGACATCATCATTCGGCAGACAGGAAGGTGACCGGAGAGAGTTCTAGCGGCAAGCCCAGGAGCAGGGCACACTAACTCCACCCCCATTCCGCTGCCCAGGGCTCAGGCACCTGAGCCCATCTGACTGCAGGCGGAACTGGGATGCAGGCCAGCTATGTGCCCAGAGATAAAAGACTTTGGTGACCAGCCATCTGGTCCATCCCAAGGCTCCTTCTACCATAGCTCTAGGCTCCCAACCCGCTTCTAACTCTCCCCAGAAATAACCAAGTTACTCATCATGCCTGATGGGGGCTCCTCATGGAGGAGAGAAAGCATTGAAGTGGCACACTATGACAATCACCGGCTCTAAATCCCCAGCTAACCTGCCCATCCTATGCCAGCAGCCTTCCTAGGAAGCTGGCTTCTGCACACCGCCAGAAATCAGTTCCCATCGAGGGCAGCTGTTCTTAAATTAACCAAAACAAGGCAGAGAGGGGAAGGAGCATTTGGAGAGACAGCTGATGGCTTCATTGAATCAGAGGAAGCCTCTTTGCTCCTGCTACCCTGCTGCCAAGCCTCCCCTCTTGGTGGGCAAAAGGATGTCTTTCAAGTTCCTTCTTCAGATCTGAACTCAGGGCTGTTCACCCAGAGATGGGGGCTTCTGACGCCAGCTCCAGGAACTGACAGGACAGCTCTGAGGGGCCAGCCGGAGATGCAAAGTACCAGGAAAAGAAAAGGCACTTCTAAAGAGAAACAGGCAAAATTGTCAGCAGGATGAATACGAAGTTTTAAGATCAGTGTCGCTTTTCTTGCTAAGAATTCCCCCAAGGAGTCCTGAAAAGCAGCTGCAAAAGAACTGAAGATTCGGTGTTGGCCGTCTGCAACATTTATTACAAAAAAGAGATGTCCGGGCAAGGTCACACCATTCACGTTGGCACAAAATATGCAGCAGGCTCCCTGAGGCCACGAATCCCTCACTTCCACACTGGCAGGAGCTGCCAGGACTACAAGACGGCTGTGAAAATTCACGCTCACCTAGAGCCAGGCAAGGGGAGGTGCTTCTGCCAGAATACAGGGCTTTCCAAAGGCAAACAGAAGGCTGAGGCTGCTGGGGTGTGGCCAGAGGGTGTGCCGCAGTGACCCTGAGGTGGCAGCATGGGTAATAATCAAAATAAGAAAAGCAGCCAGCGGCGCTGCTCACCATCATGGCCAGCCTTTCTAAGCACTTCAGAACATGTATTTACAAATGCGCTCCTACCAACTACCTCCTAAGGCAGCAACAATCGTAACCTCCATTGTACAAATGAGGAAAGCAGCTCAGAGAGGTTAAGTAACTTGCCCAATATCACACAGCTGCTAAGTGGTCAAACTGGGTTAGGAATCCAAGCCTGTCCAGTTCCAGAGCCGTTGTTGTTGACCTTCATCCTACGCTGACCTCTACTGTGGCCCTCGAGGTAGCAGGAGGGATGATCACCAAGATGATCTCTGAAGGACCCCAGGAATGATTCTGGCCAATGGACAACACTCATGGTCAGCTTTAACTGGCCAACCAGACTGCCAGCAGCAATGTCCCAGTGTCACATACAAGAGGACTGCCAAGGGACTTCGCCAGCGGTCCAGTGGGTAAGAATCCACCTGCCAGTGCCGGGCACACAGGTTCGATCCCTGGTCTGGGAACTAAGATCCCACGTGCAGCAGAGCAACAAAGCCGGAGTGCTACTGAGCCCAAGCGCCCTAGAGCCGGTGTTCCACAACAAGAAAAATCGCTGCAGTGAGAAGCCCGTGCACCGCAACTACAGAGTAGCCCCGCTCACAGCAACTCGAGATAGCTCAGGTGCAGCAACGACCACCCGGAGCAGCCAAAAATAATACACATTTTAAAAAGAGGACAGCCAAGACGGCCACTGAGGAGCAGTCCCATGTTTTACGAAAATCACTACAATGCCACCATCCAGACAGTGAATGCCGAACGGATGGAAAAATTCCAGGCCAGGCTACAGGAGGCAGTGACTGCAGGCGGGAGAATTCTGCCCTGAGATCAGAGCTAGTTCTGGTGCAAACCCCAGCTCTTCCATGACCTCGCCAGGCAACCCTGGACAAGTTAGATAACCACTCCATCTCTCAAATTCCTCAAAAATAAAATGGGCATGGGCGGGGAAGGGAAGAGAGAAGAATCTACCTCAAAGATGGCTGAAAATATTACATTAACTGAGCAGGTGTGCCAGTCAGGGTTTATCAGGGATACAATAGTGCCCTCGATTTGGGTAATTTGAGGAACGTTTTTAAAGGGGACTTTATAAAAGTGAGGGCAGAATGTAGTGAAACCACATGTAACAATGCAGGATCCTAGACCAGTAACAGCCTCAGGCCATTCCTGCTCTGGGCTTCCCTGGTGGCTCAATCAGTAAAGAATCCACCTGCAGTGAGAGAGACCTGAGCTTGATCCCTGGGTTGGGAAGATCCCCTGGAGGTAGGCATGGAAACCCGCTCCAGCATTCTTGCCTGGAGATCCCATGGACAGAGAAGCCTGGTGGGCTGCAGTCCGTGGGGTCGCAAAGAGTCAGACACAACTGAGCGACTAAGCAAACTCCTGCTCTAGAAAGTGGGGGAGGATGTGATAGCTGGAATTCTGAGTAAAGTATGGTCCCCGAAAGACGTCCAGGTCCTAGTAAATCCCAAAACCTGTGAATGGATCACCACGCGTGGAAAGGGGGACTTTGCAAATGCGATCTGGAGGTGGGGAGATATTGCAAAATTGTCGGGGTGGACCCAGTGTAATCACAAAAATCCTGGGATTTCCCTGGTGGTCCAGTGGCTAAGACTCCACCTTCCCAATGCAGGGGGCCCTGGGTTCAATCCCTGGTCAGGAAACTAGATCCCATGTGCAGCAACTAAAGAGTTCGAATGCCACAATTAAAGATCCCACGCGCCGCAACGAAGGCCAGGTGCAACCGAATAAACAAATAAAAGTAAATATTTTTGTAAAAAGGTCCTTATAAGAGGGAGACAGAGAATCAAAGAAGATATGATAACACAAGCTGGGGTGGAGTCACATGGAGCCACAAGCCAAGGAATGCAGGCAGCCTCCGAAGCTGGAACAGGGAAGGATGGAATTCTGCCCCAGACCCTCCGGAAGGAACACAACCCTGCCGATCCCTTGACTTTAGTTCCCTGAGACTCCGTTCAGGCTTCTGACTTCCAGAACTGTAAGATGGTACATTTGTGTAGTTTTAAGCCACCAACTGTACAGCAATTTCTTAAAGCAGCCATGGGCAACTGATCCAATTGGGGTTGGATGCAAGAGGGCTGCCCTGAAGAAGGTGTGGCCTTCAATCAGTCAGGCCAAGAAATTCCCCCAAGAAAGAAAGTGGAGGAAATAAAACTCTGATCTCTCTCCTCTGAAGAAGCTGGGAAGAAGTCAACTGAAGCCAGAGGGGGCTGTGTCCAAACAGATCAGCCTCTGGGGTTGAGTGCAGAGAATAAAGGTGGGGGCCCATCTGATGAGATGAAGAGGTTCTCTAGCACCACAGGGAGACATGGAGAAACTCCGCATGGGCTCATACACTGTACAAGAGGCAGGGGCCACCTGTGAATCCTGAAAAGAGCAGGGTGTCTGCACTCCAGCTGGTAAACAGACCCACCCAGAACAGAACCCCAGCAACACAGACTCAGAGCTGAGTTGTGGAGGGTGGAACTTCTTCCAGAGCTTCCAATGGGGTGGCAGGGAGTGGGGAATACCTTCTCTCATCTAATAGGAGGCAGTCTGTAGGGGCAGTCAGTTCAGAGCCCACCACCCCTACTCCCGCCTTAACCACTCATCCCAGCCCTGGCTACCCCTCCCTCATGCTACACCTTTCAAGGGTGAGATTCTGCTGGATGGAGAGGAAAGCCCAGGGTCCCAGGTACCGGCGGTCCCCCCTAGCCTGGCTCTGGCCAACTGCTACTGCCCACAGTACCAGCTGCCGACATCGTTAGGCCCTACCCTGGGAAACTAACATTCACGGGGGAGCTTAGCTGAAATATGCAGCCTGGCACTAGCCAATAAGGCAACTGTGCAGATAAGACACTTTACTGCCATCTTCTGGGATCTGTAATAACTGCATATATCCAAGAGGGCAATGAAGTAAATAGCCACCCCACTCCCTGACCCCCAAACTGTGCAGCGTACAGCATGCACAATGGTAAGTGCTGGCCCTGTAGATTTTGATAGAGCTCTCAACACAACTGGATGATAGTGATTGTGGCCTTCTGATTTGTTGTCTGTCCCCTCCCTCCGCCCCCACCAAAACTATCATTGGTGCTGTCCAGCAAAAACCTCCTAGAGCATCCCTCTAGATGAATACACTGGTCTATGCACTGTTGCAGTGAGAGAACACAGGGGAGAATATACTGTTGGGTCATGTTTCTACAAGGCTTCTCAGGTGTCTCAACGGCAAAAACCTGCCTGCCAATGCAGGACACACAGAAAATGCAGGTTCGATCCCTGGGTCAGGAAGATACCCTGGAGATGGAAATGGCACCCCACTCCAGTATTCTTGCCTGGAAATCCCATGGACAGAGGAGCCTGGCAGGCTGCAGATTATGGAGTTGCAAAGAGTCAGACCCGACTGAGCGACTGAGCATGCATGTTTCTACCAAGTTCAAGAATGAGTAAAATTAATTTACAGGGTCCGGGGTCTGGACAGGAAGGTGGGTATATTCACTGTCAATACAGTAGCCACTAGGGACTTCCCTGGCACTTCAGTGGTTAAGACTTCCCCTTCCAATGCAGGGTTGCAGGTTTGATCCCTGGTTAGAGAGCTAAGATCTAACATGTCTCACGGCTAAAGAACCAAACCATAAAACAAGAAGCAATACTGTAACAAATTCAACTGAGATTCTATAAATGGCCCACATCAAAAAAAAAAAAAAAAAGAATCTTAAAAACCAGTAGCCCTTACCCATGTAATGACTGAGCGCCTGGAGCTCAGCTGATCTGAACTGGGATGTGCTAGAAGCATCAGATATACGCTTCAAAGACTTAGTGAGAACCAGAGCGCAACGCATCTCATGAATGAGAATCTGAAAACATTCTTGACAAATTGGGTTAAGATGTTGTTGCTCGGTCGTGTCTGACTCTTTGTGACCCCATGGACTGCAATTTCCTCTTTTATATTTTTAAGGCGGCTACTAGAAAGCCATAAACTACCTTGGTGACCTGTACTATCTTTTGTTGTACCAAGCCCCTCTCAGCCCTTCATGCCTGTGCCTCAGACCTGGGCTGAAGGTCACTCCGCAGCAGATCTTTGTGAACTGGCATCTGCCTGCTGGCTGATCCCCTCCCGCCCTTTCTTTAGGAGGGTCTAGGGAGGCGTTTTGAAGCATCTGCAGAAGGTCTGACATTATTAGGACACATGGGTGTCGCACATGGGGAATCAGATCTTAACAATTCTCTCTTCTTTTTTCTCCTTCTCTCTCTTCCTCTCCCTGTTATCGTCCTACTCTTCCTCACTCCCTCTCTCGCCTCCCTACACATCTTTCTCAATTCTCTCTCCCTTACCAACTTTCTTCCCTATTTCTCACGCCACCAAGTGGGAGACAAGATGCCAACTCTACCCAGTGATGCTGCTCACCTGTCACCACCGGGACAGCGATCCCTCTGCCTCTGTTTCTGGGGGTCTCTCTCCCAACTCATTAAGGAGCTAGCAGCCTGGCTATGGTCATGTCCTGCCCTGGGCAACCAGCCCTGCAGAACACAAGACTCCTTCCTTCCTTCCTAACACAGACTGAGAAGGTGAGACTCACTGGCAGCCCCAACTGGGGGGCAGGGAAGCTGAGCCCATCAGAGAGGAAGCAGGCAAAGCAGGGGCCTCGTAAGAAACTTGGGAGAACAGTAGAGTATGGGTGGAGGTTTAAAAAGAGGGGAATCCTAACATGCCACCCGAGTAGAGGAAAAAAATTAGTGAGGCAGAAAGAAAAATGTTGGGATGCAAATAAAGCTGGAAATTGTGAGTGGGCTGGTGGAAAAGAGGCTGCCTGCAAGTTGACACATTTCCTCCCAGCCCTGGATCTGTCGTAGACTCACTGTTGTGACCTTGGATGTGCCCCTTCTCATCTCTGGCCCTCAGTTTCTCCATCTGCCAAATAAGCTGTTCAATGATTTCGGAGGGTCCCTCCACATGCAAGAATGGAGTTGTGTTTTTCCTAAGGAAATGGTATTTCTGAGCCAGTGGTACAGGGCAGGTGTTATTCTAACTACTGGGGATGCAGCGTAGAACAAAGCAGACGCAATTCGCTGCCCTCTAGAAATTGTCACATTCAGTAAAAACTGCCAGCCTCAAGACTGCTGAGGAGAGACAAATGCTCCACTACATCTTCAGATGATATTTTTATTGGTGGCAGGAGGAAAGGCGAGATTCTTTGTTCATCAGATTCTCGCACTAATGAGAATACCTGGAGTAATGGGGCAATTGTAATCAGGCCAGGAACTCTGCACACGCACGACGGCCATAAATAAGAGCGGGGCTGTGCCTAACCTTTCCTTGAAAGTCCTGGGAAATGGAAGGATGTGGGGGGAGAGGCTGGGCAGGGGGGCAGCCTCCCCCAAAACAACAGGTACTTGGAGGCGGTCGAGGTGATCCCTCATTCACAGGCTGACTGACCAACATGAAATTCAAGACTGAGTCTCCAGCAGGAGACGTGGGAAGCCCAGGGAGGAAGAGTGGGAGTGGTTTGTCAGAGGACTCAAACCCGGGCTGCCAGGCTGTCAGCACACGGACAGCGGGCATGGGTGAACCCAGGGCTCTGGCACTTTCTATGAAGAGTCTATTATTTGGGGGGAATCGGGAGTCAGGGGAGGCCCAGGTGGCCTCTCACTTCCCAGCTCTCTCCACCCTCACCTGCTCCTGGACCCCATAGGAGCACTCCTTGCAGGAAATCAAAAGAAATGTCAGCTCCGCTATTGAGTTTGGGTCAGCCTCACCAATGCCACTTACTGAGACCAGCTGCGAGGCCGGGCAAGCCAAATCTCCCCATCCCCACGCCGCCGCCCAACCCTGAGCTGAGGTTCCTCAGCCAAGTGGCACCAATACTGGCCACCATGAAGCAGGGGAAAAGCACTCAGACAGGAGCACTGATTCATGTCCAGGGCTCACGCCACGCCTCCAGCACAGCCCACGCTGGTGAAGGCTGCACTCTTGGCTAAATGCATGTGACTCAGGTTGCCTAGACGAGGAGGTGGCTTGGCCTGTGACAAGCAGTAACTGGGCATGTGTTATAGCCCTTTGCCAGGCCATCAGCTTCAGGACACACAGCAAACCCTTAGATGCTCCTTTTAGCTGAGCCCATCTCATGGCAGGCGTTCTGCCACTGGAGGGGTCTTCACTCCTAAAAGGGGGCATGCCCAATGGGGCAGGAAAATGCTGACTCTAGTCTCCATTCATCTGGGCTTGAATTCAAATTCCATCTTTGACTAGCTGGATCGTGGTGCACCTATTTCCCTACCTCTCAGCTTTCCTTCCCTCCCTCCAGTCTGGAGGAGACTTGATGCCCCATCAGCAGCATCTTGGCAGAAAACAGGGGGTCCAGTTGAAGGCACAGCCACAGAGAGTTAAATAAATGTGCAGGTGGGACGAGGAAATCAGCAAAGAAAGAGGGGCACCCAGGGAACAGCAGGGGAAGGACCAAGGGAGGCGCTGCTGCTCTGACAAGTGGTGGGAGCTGTGGCCCAGAAGGGCTCCTGACCCCAACTGTGACCATAGGGTAAAAGGCACAGATGCTGCTAAACCACAGTCAAGCAAGGAGGGGTGGGAGAAACCAAGACCCAGCCTGACTCTCCTCCCACCACATCTCCTGCTGGTGCCTCCTGTTTGCCAAATCCAACCCGAGGCTGGAAGGCCAGGGAGCTGGGACACACCAGCATGGTGAGCTTCTCAAGGGACAGAGCAGACGAGAGAACAGGTCTGGGGACAAAAAGAGACCGGCTGACTGTGGAAGGCTCTATAACGACCCCCAAAGATGTCCACATCCTCATCTCCAGAACCAGTGAACAGGTTATCCTCATTGAAGAAAGATAAGTTATCTTAACATGCGATTAAGTTAAGCATCTGAAGGTGAGGAAATGACCTTGGATTATCCATTGTCATTGTTCACTCACTCAGTCATGTCCGACTCTTTGAGACCCCATGGACTGCAGCACACCAGGCTTCTTGTCCTTCACCATTGCCCAGAACTTGCTCCAACTGAGCCCAATGCATTCACAAGGGTGCTTGTAACAGGGTATGTGATAATGGAAGTAGAGGGACATCGAGAGAGAGAAAGTGAAAGATGCTCACTGCTGGCTTTGGAGGCGGAGGGTGGGGCCACAAGCCAAGGCATACGGTGGGGGGCTCTAGAGCTAGGAAACAGATTCTCCCCTGGAGCCTCCAGAAAGAAAACAACCCTGCTGACCCATTTTAGGACTTCTTACCTCCAGAATTGTAATGGAATAAATCTGTGCTGTTTTAGGTCATTGTTTGTGGTAATTAGCTACAGCAGCAATAGAAGCCTGCTATACCTGCACAATACCCAGGGGTCCCTCTGCCCAGCTCGCAGCCCTCTGCCACCCTCTCGGATCACTCTCTGGTCTTGGATCCATGTCAACCCCAGGTAGACAGAGGTCAGGAGGGTGGTGCATGCCTGGGAGAGAATGCCTTGGTTAAGCAGTAATGATTCTCAGAGGGAGGGAGCAGCTCAGAGCGGGTGTAATAGAGAACAAATTTGACTCCACAATTGCTCCCAAACTACGCCTGAAGACATGCTCTGGGTTGCTCTGTAATAGAAGTGTCATATTTTTCTCCTTTCATTAAAAAAAAAAATACATCAAACCCTCATATGGACCGTCTGGTGAGAAAAACAACATGATATAGAACAAAAAGGCCCAGCCCAGAGGCCGGGAAACTTGGATGCTAACCCCAAGTCTTCCCCAGCTTTGAAGTTGAATCTACAAAGGTTTCTGGCCTTCCCTGAGCTTCAGTTTCCCCATCAGTACAAGGGAGTGAGACTGAGGCCCGAGTCTACTGGCAGGCTGATTCTATGGTCCTAGACACCTATTCCCTGTCGCCAGCCAGCCTGACCCTGTAGGAGTGGGGGTGGTCAGGGCCGGTGGAGAGCTGCCATCTCCAGACCTCTAAGCTTTCTCTGGAAAGTCCACTTGTTGGACCAGAAATTACAATGTGTTCTCTGCTGCCCCCTGCTGGCTGCTCAAGAACAAAGCTTTCCAGGGAGATCCCTTAGAAACTGTCAAAAGGGACCCTCAGAAGATGCCCCTGCAATCTCCTGCGTCCACTCCTGCACTCATCCACCTAGACCTGGCAGCCAAGACCTCCTTGGAGGCACAAGGAAGCCAGTGCAAGGACCAAAGGCCTGGATGGGGAGGCTGCTTGCTGCGGGGCACAGAGTCAGTTCTCCCCATCTCTGCATTCCACCTCTCCAGCACTAGTAAGCTGAAGTATGAGATGCTGTGGATTCTGGAAAGTGGTAATGTTTTCCCATGTGCTGCCTTTGGATGATAGTAACAAGAAGATAATGTGTCCCTGTTTCTTCCCCCCACCACACACACACACACACACACACACACACACACACACGTATTCACCCAAAAGAAGCACGCAAATAAGTGTGCTTTACAAGGTAGAAATTAGCAACAGGAAGTCTACTGAGAAGGCGCCAAGAGGGCTGGACCAGGAAAGAAGAGAGAGACAGTGCAAAAACCACAGTTAAGAGGCTGAGTAAACCAGAAGGTATGTCAACGGCTGATTATGATTCGTGCCCCCAGTTTAAAAAGAGGCTGAGTGCAGATGAAGCTGGACAAAAACTGGCTTTGAAACTCATGAACCAAAATGTGGCCTGATTTTAACCCATTAGATGGTGTGTGAGAAGGAATTGCCTGGGCTTTTGTAACAGAAACGTCCCTAACAGCTGCTCCAGTCTTTCAGGGAGGAACTGGGGTCCCCAGTTGTTTGAGTTCAACACTCCCTCAAGCACTAATGCCAAGGTGTCTCCTACCACACTTCTTGGGGGTCCTATGCCTATGCCTTTTTCTTGGACTTGCAAATGTCCTGGAGCATCAGGAGGGGAGACTTCCACCCAGGATGCTTTGGACCAGACCACACAAGGTCCTGCAACACATCCAGGCATCAGTCCAGCTGGGAGGACCATAGATGAATTGAGACCTTCACTGTCCTCAGGAAAAGGGGCCGTGACGGGGGCACTGCACACTGAAGATAGACAAGACAGGAGGCTAGGAAGCCTGCAGGCCACTGTGTGTCCTCAAATAATGCTTCTGCCAGGCTCTTCATCTGTTCTGAGCCGCCTCTGAGACTCTGCCCAGATCCCACCCAAGCCTTTCTTCCAGTGCAGTCTGGAGCTGCTGAAGGTCCCTTCTGCTCCCATCTCCCAGCCTCCACTCTACTCCTCCTTCTCTAGCCAGAGCCTTCTTTCCAGCCTAGGACGTTCCTTCCTTCCAGCTTCTGCAGGTCATAACGTCCCCTTCCTCTGACCGCCTCTAAAATCTCCACCTGGTTTTTGGACAGTATACCTGGCAGCCGGTCAGACGCTGAGCCTGAATCAACCAAAAATTGGTTGACCTTTTTCCTCCACAGTGGGAGGACTTAAACCTCAAATCTTCCCAGAGCCACAAAAGGGCAGAAAAGGAAAAATTTTCCCATGTTAAAATAGACACTGCCACCCCTGAAACCAGGAATATCCTCGTTTTACTGTCTGAGCCACCTGGGAAGCCCTCTGGTGGTCCAGGGGTCCTGAATTCAGAACCACAGAAAAATGCAATCACACTGCACAGCCATATTCATGTAATTGATGTCTGTTGATTTTCAAAGTTTAGAGTTAACCAGTGGACAAAGCACAGAAGACTTAATTTGGTGACAAAACGGAGGTGTTAACAGCCAAGATGATGGGAGAGTAAACGTACAGCAGATCGGTGAGGGAAGAAGTGGGGGATGGGAGCGGAGGTTGCAGCTCTGCCACCGTCATCCTACACCCGGGAGAATCCCTGCAGCCCCGTAGAGAGCTCTAGATGAAGTGTACCAAGCTGCAAAAGCAACCAAAGAACTAGCAATATACTCCCCAAAATTAGAAGGGGAAGGAAAGAAGGGATCCAAGAGCATCAAAGCATTCAATTCTCACTTTTCACTAACATGGGGTAAAAAGGACATGTGGGGAAACTGATTTACACATATCATTTGGAGACAGAGAAAACTACCAAAATAGTAAAAACAAAAACAAAAAACAGGGTCCATTAAAACTGCTGGCTCTAGGGGATGGGGGAGTTTGGGCAGGAAATTTCACTTTTATTCATAAGTTCATCCGTGCCCTTTGGGTTTTTCTTTTTTGACCCAGGTCATGCGTCAGTAAAAAATGTTGTTTGCCATATCAGTCCACATAGGATGTTGCAGCCAGCAGACACTACAGCCACCTGAACAGTGAGCCCTGAGGAACTAAAGATGGAGACAAACAGACTGCTGGCTGCCAAGCCCTCAGCACTGCAGCCGACCCCAGTGTGCACCCACAGGGGATTCAGGATGGAGAAAAGCAGGATACTGCGCCGATGAATTAAGGTGCATCTCGAAGGAATGATTTTAATGAGTCCAGACTCTTGCATCTTCCTATACATAGAAAAGCGCTAAACTTGTTAACTTGGGATATCCGGCTTTCTTTCGTTAACATCAGTCTTTGGAAATTCCCAGAACCTGGTCTTTGTTGCAGACGCTCATGTATCTTGGTTCCTCCCTTACCTCTTAGGAGCAGTCCCTCGAGCTGAGAGGCTGTCTTCTGGCGCCTGAGTCCTTAGAAAGTCCGTTGAACATAACATAATTCTCACCTTCTAGGTTGTGCATTTTTTTGTCCATTATTTTGATTTTATAAATTAATGTAAAAAGTTGAAAAACTGACACCAAAATCCTGACCAACTGCACCAGAAATATTCAGTACCCTGCTGTTGGAGTGCAGGGAGACAGTGAGATGGCGGGATGGGGAGGTTGGAGGGAGAGGCAGCGGGAGGTGTGGGGGACGGGTGGAGGTGGGGGGTGGGGGGCGGAGGCAGGAAGCTTGGCGCCTGCGCACTAGCCCAGCATGTTCCTGCAGCGCAGTCGCTCCTCCTCGCGTTTCTCCTCCAGGCGGTTTTCCAGCAGCCTCAGCTCCCTCTGCACCGCCTTCCGCATGGACGGCTCCAGCTCCAGCACTTTCTCCAGGTCTGCCTTGGCCTCCGCCTCATTCCACACCTCGGCGTGAGCCCGGGCCCGCACATAGTAGGCCTTCACGATGCCTGTGGGGAAGATCCTGCTGTATCCGCCACCTGGCCCGGGAGGCAGCCCTCACCCGACAGACGAGTGGGCTTCACTAGCTAGTGCAACCTTTAACCTTGGTCATGATGACCCTTAACCTCTCTGTACCTCCGGAGCCCGGCCCCTCCACTATAAAATACGGATGACGATAATAATCGCAGTACCCACTCCCCTCCCGCGGACCCTTCCAAGACCCGGTAACTAATCTTACATTCACAACTTTTTAAGCCTTTTGTTATAGAGGCTCCCCAAATGATGCAAGCTCCAGGTCCTATCCCTAAACCCGTCTCTCACGGTCATTATGAGAATTAAATGAAAGAAATGCAGAGAGGTGTGTGGCGCAAGGTAAGTGATTCTGTAACGTTCTTCAAACATCGTCTTCACAAATATTGCCATATCCCCCCACCACAGATATTCAATTCAGTTCAGTTCAGTAGCTCAGTCACGTCTGACTCTTTGCAACCCCATGGACTGCAGCACCCAGGCTTCCCTGTCCATCACCAACTGCTGTAGTTTACTCAAACTCATGTCCATTGAGTCGATGTCATCCAACCATCTCATCCTCTGTCATCCCCTTCTCCTCCTGCCTTAAACCTTTCCCAGCTTCAGGGTCTTTTCAAATGAGTCAGCTCTTCACATCAGGTAGCCAAAGTATTGGAGTTTCAGCTTCAACATTGTTAGGTGAAAGACCAGGACACCAAAAAAGTGTCTAACAGGCTTTTTAATGGCGAAGCGCTCCCAGGTGGGGTTCCCAGACCCGAATGAGGCAGGTTGAGGAAGTCCGTGCCCCGACCGCGTTGGAGGTGGTTTTTATATGTTCCTTGGGAGGGATGGTCAGGCTAGATGGACGGGGGTTCGGATAGGACGCCAGGCCAAGGCGTCGCGGGCTGACAGGTCCTTCTAGGTAGCTGGGGTGGGGCGGCTTTAGCTGGTGAAGTGTGCTGTCATTGGTCCCCGGGATCTGGGAGGCTCCTTCCGTTAGGGACTTCTCCCGCCAGCGGGAGGGAGAGGAGGGGCGGCCCATCATGGCCCCCGGGGTCCGGCGTTACAAACATCAGTCCTTCCAATAAACAATCAGGACTGATTTCCTTTAGGATAGACAGGTTGGATCTCCTTGCAGTCCAAGGGACTCTCAAGAGTCTTCTCCAACACCGCAGTTCAAAAGCATCAATTCTTTGGCGCTCATTCAGTTCAGTTCACTTCAGTAGCTCAGTCGTGTCTGACTCTGCGACCCCATGAACTGCAGCATGCCAGGCCTCTCTGTCCATCACCAACTCCTGGAGTTTGCTAGGATGTACTTAATATTGTTCTCTATACTGATTGTCCCCCCTTTTAAAACCCATTGACTGCTCCACACAGGTTTGGTGACTTTTATTTGTCCTAATTCACCGTAAAATAAAATAACTTCCCACAACACCACAAAGCACCGTTCATTCATCACCTGTGATACCGTTATAGGCTTAGGGAAACCCTGCTGGGTGGAAGATCTGATGTCCTGCCCAGGTCAGGAGAGAGAGCTACGAAGGTCTGTGCATGTGACTTCGGACTCGTGGGCGGGATTGGACCCTGCCCCGCCCACACTGCCCCGCCCATCTCACCGCGCCCCGCCCACCTGGGTGGTGCCGGAGGATGTCGCTAGTGTGTTCCAGCACCTCGTAGTACTCCTCCTTCTTCAGCAGACACTGGCAGTAGTTCAGGATCAGCGTGTTGATCATCTTCTCCAGCTTCAGCCACTGCACCTCCCAGGGTTTCTCCTGTCCGGTGGAGAAAGCTCTGCTTCTGCCGCGCCCCCACCCTTCCCCACCACGGCCACGGCCAGAGCAGCCCACTTCCCATCCCCCCTGGCAGGCAGCCTCCCACCTTGGTCTGCAGGTTCCTCAGGCAGACGATGGCTTCCTGGTACTTGTTGGAGGCCTCCTCGTAGCGGCCCAGCTTGAAGAGCCGGTTTCCTTCTCCATGGAGGATGGGCACCGCCTGCATCTTCTCATGGTTATTCAGGTTCCAGGTCTCCCTCTGGTACTGGCTCGGGGCCTCGACCTGCTCCAAGAGCTGCAGGTCAGTGACGCAGGGACCCTGGGTGCCCGCAGCCCAGTAGGGCAGGCCCTTTCCCCTGCAAGGGACCAGAGACAGTGGACCCAGAACATCTGGCTAAAGTCAGCTTTGCATTTTCCACAGTGAGGATTGGTGGGCAGAACCATGCTTGCTGGCCAAACACAGGCAAACAGGGAAAGGAAGCGAGTGGCCCCTCCCCACCACCAAGGCTTTACCCTAAATCAGAGCCTTTGTGCAAAGTAAGAAAAGGTAATTTGTCAACACACTCTACTGATAATATTCAGAAAATTGCCATGACACTCATTTTGTTAGAACAAGACACTTCATTGCCATCTACTGGGAAATTATCATTATAAAATCACAAGTATATATTGTCTCTAATGAGCACCTTAGAGGCGGTGCTCTTGTGCTGTGCACAAGCTGTGCAACTGTTCAAGCAGACCCTGAAAAGGCCCCTTGTTGATGCGATTCTCTTATTTATTTGTACTCACCCATGTAACCCTCAGGCTGAACCTCAACCTTGGCCATTAGCTGAGTCCTGCTCTGGTCTGATGCTCTCCCACCACCCCACAGACAGGGACCATCAGTCACACTGAGGTCCGAGGGAGACGCTATGGACGGTTCCATGCAGTTCTCCCACTATTGGAGAACTAGACCGGAACCCACAAACCACAGGGACTGGGACTGAGAATATAATTCTAAACTTTTGAGGGGAAAAGGAAGTAGATAACCAATAGAAATAAAATGCCTCCAAAAAGAAAAAGAACATTTTTTAAATGGGTCTCAAAGGGGCTTTTCCTTTGGAAAAGGCAAAGGATGTTTTTTCGGTGGAGTGGGAGGGTCCAGTTCCAGTTCTCCCGTGGTATAGGAACCCTTTCTGGTTTTCTAAATAGGATCTGGGTGATGTCCAGGGACCCGTGGGACTGGGCTCCCTTGATGCCCACTGGCCCCAGTTCTCTGATGAAGGGACCGTCCCTACCCCACCTCCCACACCCCAGGGTCACACCTGCAGCAACTCGATTATGAAGATCAGTGGCTGAGGCTCCTTCTGCAGCTCATCCAGATCCTCGTATCCCAGCGTGTGGTAAGCGAACATGTTGGCCAAGCCACACGTGTGCACGTGCCACTCCGTGGGGTCCTTACCCTCCGCCATCTGCCGCAGGCTCCGGGACAGGATGGGGTAGACCCCTGTGTGCTGTGGGGAAAGGTGGGCAGATGGTATCAGGCTGTCTGCTCAGAGCCAGCTGGGCCACAAAGAGCCCCACTCTGGGCCCCTCCCAGAGCAGGACCTCTACCCCCTACACACACACTTGTCCCCTGGCTGTTACTACTCATCTAATTACTGCAGCTACCTGTATGCAGAGTGCTCTACACCTGTCAGTACTTTTAATCCTTAAGATGACCCTATGAGAGGGGCACTATTATTCTCCCTGTTTTATAGATGTGGGAACTAGAGCCCAGAGAGTGTAGGTGATTTGTTAAAGGTCACACAGCTAGCAAATGACAGAGTCAGGATGGAAACCCAGCTCCGGGGTCCACGCTGTAGCCACAATGCTAGGCTGCCTCTTGCCAGCCCTTGTGGTCAACTCTAACAGGTTTCTCTCCCAAGGAGACCCTGAATCCATGGAGCCTGTGACTCACAGGGAGGGGAGCATGGAAAGTAGTGGAAGGACCAGGGTTCCAAGTTCTTGAGGGCCAGGTTGGTGTCCTGATGGCACTGCTGATTGGCAGCGAGCCTGGATCACTGCAGCCCCCTGAGTTCCTGCCCCCTGGGTTGCACCAGTCCGGTAGTGGGGCTGTTGCAGGGGTTAAATGAGACGGTGCTGAGGTAAGGCCAGTTCATTACAACCTCACCCAGCACAGGAACTGGGGTGGCCACCCTCGGGGGGTGGAGATGGGCTAGGAAGATCAGCTGCTTGTCCTCAGTGAGCTAGAATGCCCCACAGACGAGCTCCAAGAACTGCTCTCCTGGGAACGGGTCCTCAGATGGCCCATCTCAGCCTCCTGCACGGCAACTCCAGGAAAGAGACATCCCAAAAGTGAAGGGGCAGGAATGGTTCAGCTTGGTCTCCAAGTCACCAGTAAGAAGATGAAGGTCACCCTGCCCTGCCCCCATCAGCCAGGATTAGCCCAGAGTAGCTTCGGCATCCTCATGAGCAAGATGAACAGATGGCAGTTAAGCCTGTTGAGATTAAGCCTGGATGAAGGGAGCTTGGGGCCCCCAGGGAACAGCTTGCTGCAGGGAGAGCTCACTCCTGGCCCACACACAGCAGCTGGCAGTTCCCCAGTCAGAAAGTCAGTGGTTAGTGCCAACCCCGCAGCTATGCAGCTGGTTGGAATGACCTCAGACCAAGGCCCGGACCTCAGACCAGTACCACTCTAGCACTACCGGGATGCTAGTCAGCACACTCAGCTGTGGAATGCCACCAGGAGTGGGCAGAAATCCCAGGAAAAAGTATAGAGGCCAGAACTCCATGGCTCCACACCCATCTCCATAGCACCTCCACTGAGATTGTCCTGGGGACCCCAGGACCATGCCCCTCTCTGAGACTTCAAGGCCAAAGCCTGGTCCTGTCTGATGGGCTCTATCTATTACTATCTGGAGATTACAAACTGGTACTCGGGAGGACACATTCAACTCCCAGATTGATTTCGTTTCATCGTTCATGTGGTGGGGGTTTTGTGTTAATGAGTCGTCAACACTTAAGCATTGAAAGAGTTCACAGACTAATGAAAATATCTGGTTTGTGTCCAAAACTCAGACTATCCGGCCACACCAGACCTGCCCCTTTCACACAGCAGCCATCCAGTTGGAGATAAGGAGAATCTGCCCCTGTGAATGGAGCAGATAACCTTCAGTCACCCAGGGTCCCTGGCCCCTGTGGAATTTGCATTTGTAACCCCTAGCCTTGGGTTTCCCAGGCAGCTCAGTGGTAAAAAATGTGCCTGCCAATGCAGGAGCCTCAAGAGACGCTAGTTCAAACCCTGGGTCAGGAAGATTTCCTGGAGTAGGGAATGGCAATGCTCCTGTATTCTTGCCTGGAAAATTCCATGGACAGAGGAGCCCGGTGGGTTACAGTCCATAGGGGTGCAAAGAGTTGGACACGACTGAGCAACTGAGCGCACACATGCACACACACACACACACACACACACAACCTCTGGCCTCACTGGACTGGGCACCAGCAGAAAATTCAGCATAGAGACCAGTGTGCTCCCTGGGTGGAGGCAGAGGCACCACCATTCAGGGCAGAAGCCCCCAGAGCCCCTGACCGCCCCTGCCTCTTCATACTTCCTGGCCTGGATGCTACCTCACTCCCCACTTCTAAGCCTGGTGAACTCCTATTCATCCCTCAACACCCAGATAATGTCATTTTCTTAGAGAAGTTCCTGCTATGATCCTCAAGCAGTTAGTCACTACCCTCCCATGGCTCTAAGTCCCTCTGTCCTCATTTATATTGTGGTGCCACCTCCCCTGCATTGTAATTACCAGGGTGGCTGCTCCTTGTCCAGAATTCAAGTTCCTTGAGAGATGGGGACTTTGCCTGTTTCATTCCTAACACCTAGCACAGGCCAAACCTGGTGCCCACTGAATGTTTTCAGATAGATAGGCATACAGATAGATGATGGCTGGATGCTTAGTGATGAAAGAATGGATTATGAATAACTGGTGGAAGGGAAGGATGGATGAATTGATGCCTGAATGAGTGAATGGATAGAAAAGTGGATAAAAGATGAATATGTAGGTGAGTACGTAACTCTGGGCTGCCCCAGTGGCTCAGTGGTATGGAGAATCCACCTGCCAATGCAGGAGACACAGGTTCAATCCCCGGGTCGGGAAGATCTCCTGGAGAGGGAAATGGCAACCCACTCCAGGATTCTTGCCTGGGAAATCCCGTAGACAGAGGAGCCTGGAGGGCTACAGTCCACGGGGTCACAAAAGAGTCAGACACTTCCTAGTGAGTAAACAACAGTTACAACAAAATAGCTCTGGGAAGTGTGTGTGTGCATGTGCATGTGGACGTGTGAAATCCTAGTGGCTGTGAACTGGGAAGAGATGGGGGGCGGGGCTATTGGAAAAACCAGTAATCTTTGTGGCGTGAAAATGACCAGCCTGTGAGATGGGCAGGGCACTCAAGTGCATGATGTAGCCAAAAGAACACAGGCCCCACGGGGAACCAAGAACCAAGCCCACAGTACAGGAATAACCGCAGTTTGTGGTTCTGCAAACAACAGATCAATCAACCAATCAAGAATTTATTGACAGCTCTCTGCACTCTACACTCCTACATCAGCAAACATGCATTCTATGGAGAAGGGGCCCTTGCTGGTGACCAAGCTTGCCTAACACATGGCCTAAACGACAAGCGCATATGGGTCTAAAAAAGTACAGGAGCTTTGCAAGCAAAGTCAATAGATACCATTTTAAACTAACTGAAACCACAAAAATAGCCAATTTTCTGAAGACTTGTTAAAAATAAGCCATCTTTTAAAAATTAAAACATCAGGATAAAGATGTGAAGGTGAAAGTGTTAGTTGCTCAGTCCCGTCTGACTCTTGGTGACCCTCCAGGCTCCTCTGTCCATGGGATTCTCCAGGCAAGAATACTGGAGTGGGTTGCCATTTCCTCCTGGAAGGGATCTTCCCAACCCAGGGATCAAATCTGGGTCTCCTGTATCTCCTGAATTGGCAGGTGGTTTCTTTACCATCTGAGACCTGGAATATTTGCTAATTGATGAAGTGAATAATTCCTTGGTTGGGACCTCTAGTGGTAGAGAGCGGCATTGCAGCCTGTCTAATAACCATAGTAGCCAAAAAGAGATACTGTACAAAGAGGGAACCAGGAATCCATCCCTGATCCTGTTTCCGAGATGGTTTGACCCAGAGCAAGCTACTTTCCTTCTCTGAGTCTTATACTTCCTCATCAGTGAAACAAGGGAGTTAGTCTCTAAAATGCTTCTTAGTGAAAATAATAGCTCCCGCTTCTCAATTGCTCCATACCATGATTTGCCCTGCTGCTGCTGCTGCTAAGTCGCTTCAGTCGTGTCCGACTCTGTGCAACCCCATGGACGGCCTCCTACCAGGCTCCTCTGTCCCTGGGATTCTCCAGGCAAGAACACTGGAGTGGGTTGCCATTTCCTTCTCCAAATTTGCCCGAGTATACATAATATCATGTAATCCTTACAACCGCCCCCTAAAATGAGGATTTGTTCATTTCTACATGAGGAAATAGAGTGCTAGCAGGGCAAACGGACTTTCCCAGGGTCACACAGTGTCTCTTGCATTGAAGGCGAATTCTTTACCATCTAAGCCACCAGAAAGCCCAAAATGTGAAGTTACTGGATATCATTAAGAAATTGTTGAATTTTAAAAAAATATGATAAGGATATTGAGGTTATATTTGTAATATCTTTCTTTTTAGAGAAGGATACAGATTATAGTATTTACAGATGAAACAATACGGTGTCTGAAATGTGCTTCCTTATGGGATAAGGAAGGAAAGTGGGTGGGCTTAGATGGAATAAGACTGGCCATGGATTGATGGTGCCCAGCATAGGATGATGCGTATTTGGAATCTGATTATACTTTTTGTCGACTTTAGTATAAGTTTGAAAGTTTCCACAAGAAATGTTTGTTTAAGGGTCAGTCAGCTTTGCCATTTCCATTTGGGTCACAGGCCAAGAAGACTGCCTTCTCCGGGTGATTGTTGAGCGTGCCTACATGAGAAAATAAGTTTGTAATGTCAGTAGGAATGGAGAGGAGGGCAGAAAAGTGACCTGTGGCCAAAAGTCTCTGGTATCCAATAATCCTGCACAAAAGTGAGGGTGTGAGGCGGGCCCTGCTCGCATGTCCTACCAGCCGGCCTGGACAGCAATTGTCAGTTTAGCACCGCCTGTTCTCATGGGGAATCCATCTCCACCATTGGACTTCCCTCGTGGCTCAGTGCTGAAGAACCCACCTGCCAATGCAGGAGACACGGGTTTGATCCCTGGGTCAAGAAGATCCCCTGGAGAAGGAAATGGCAACCCACTCCAGTATTCTTGCCTGGAAATTCCAGGGACAGAGGAGCCTGGCGGGCTCATGGAGTTCACGGGGTTGCAAAAGAGTCAGACACAACTGAGCAGCTAAACAACCTTCATCCTTACAGTGGCTGAGAGGGAGGAGGCAGAGGTCTCCCCGAAGAGCTTCATTTTACCCTCACTTTCCTGAAACACAGCCGGCGTGCCAGAACAGGTGGCAAATGGGTGGGGCCTACTTACGATGGTGTCGCACCAGAACTCGGCCACCTCGCTGACCCGCATGGACGTCAGCAAGATCTCCCAGACCTCCAGCTTGAACATGTTCCCAATGATGATGTGCATGGGGTGGCCCACCTGCTTGCTGTCGTCTATCACCGTCCGCTCCTCGTCACATTTCATGGTTCGGAAATGAAAGGTCACCTGGTCACCAAGAGAGTGGACCCTGATCAAGACCCACCTCCCAAGACACCCCAGAAGCCGCCCATGTCTCCGGCTCCCTGGGCCGTCCTCGCTCAGCTCCCACCAGCACGCCCACCAGCCGGTGCTCTCCCTCCTAAAGGACCCCATCCCACTCTAGACAGCTCTGCAGTTCAGCTCTGCTCTTCCTTCAAGACACCCTAGATCTGAGGCCACTGACCCAGACACTCCATCATCCAGAAAGCCCACCAGAGACTCTCAGACAAACACCCTGACCCTGCTTGCCCTTCCTTCTCACTCAACATTCAGGACTCCAGAAAATTCCCAAAGCCCCACCCTCACTCCACACTGAAGTTTAATTTGAAAAATGTCAAAAATACCTGGGGGACTTCCCTAGCAGTCCTGGCTAAGACTCCACCCTCCCAGTGCAGGGGGCCTGGGTTCAATACCTGGTCAGGGAATTAGATCCCGCATGCAAAAACTAAGACTTCTCATGCTTCAACTAAGACCCAGTGCTGCCAAATAGATAAATAAACACACACACACACACACACACACACACACACACACACACACCCCAGGGAATGGGCATCAAGCCAGAGCTACAGAGATGCCCAGGGTAAGGATGGGGCTGATAATTCTAGGAAGGACCTCCTGGCCATTTGTTGGCAAAGCAGAAGAAGGGTGTTTGCAGTGCCCTGTGACCCAGCTAGAATGCAGAAGGATTTTTGTCTGGCCTAGGGGGTGGGCCCCACTCACTCGGGCTCCAGTAATGAAGTTGGGGAGATCCCCTGTGCCCCCGTGCAGAATGGTTTTCTTGATCCCTTCCACATTCAGGAGCAGAGTGGCGTCCATGGCTCCAGGTGCAGGGAGATGTCCAGCCTGGCCGAGATAATCTGCCAGCGGGAGGTACTTAGGGCCGAGAGGTGGGGATTTGCCCTGCTGGGCGGGGTGTGAACAAGAGCCTGGGTTCTGCCCCAGCCTCTGCTTCTAGCAGTGAGGCAGGGATCCTGCCTGACATCCACCAGTACCACCTCAGCTTCTGTTCTGTCCCCCCACCCCAAGAATGAGGGAAGACAACTGGAGCTTTCTTAAAGAAGACAGGGGGTCAAGAATGAGCAGGAGAGAGGCCACAGGCCAGGAGGAAAGGACAGGGGACCAGAAACCCCCTTTGCCCTGTCTGAACTTGGGACCCTGTCTCAGACTCTTGGTCGCTTTGGAGCCCAGGCCGGGGCCTTGCAGCCTTTGCAGTCCTACTTCCCCTTTCCTATCACCCTCTCCTCCCCAAGATCTGCCCACCAGAGGATGTAACACAGTGGCCAGAGGGAAGGGCAGGCAGGTTTCCGGCAGTTGTGTCCGACTCTTTGCAACCTTGTGGGCTATAGCCCGCCAGGCTCCTCTGCCCACGGGGATTCTCCAGGCAAGAATACTGAAGTGGACTGCCGTTTCCTCCTCCAGGGGATCTTCCCGACCCAGGGATCAAACCCAGGTCTCCCACATGGCAAGCAGATTCTTTACCTTCTGAGCCACCAGGTTTGGGAGAGCCCTAAGAGAGAAGGGGGCCAGGTTTGGAGGAAGTTGAGGCACCCCCACCAGCCCTGCTCCTGTCCCCCCTACAAGGTCTGGCTGGGGGCAGTGGGCGCTCTCGTTCCCTTGGGAGGGTCACAGCCCTGTGCCCTGGAACCCAGACAGAGCTTATTCTGAGAATTTAGGGTTTAAAAGTGAGAAATGATGTGAAGATATGGTGTTTGGCGCCACCTTGTGGTCAACTTAGGTTCTCATGCCTTGGCTCCCCCAGGTCTTGAGGGTGAGAGGACCCAGAGCAGCAAAAAGCTTTCTCTTCTTGACCAGGGGCTGACAGGCTACAGGAAGAAGAGACACGGGATCCTGCCACAGGGAGAGATGAGAACATGGCATTAGGAGCCCCAGAGCTGCGTTCCGAGGGTTGATCCCCCCTCTTATTCTCTGACCATGTGGCCTTGGGTATCATCCATCCTGTCTCCTTTTTTTCCTAAATGGAAAAATCAACCTCTCTATGAAATTGAGAAGCCTCCCCCTAGAGAGTGAGTGGGACCCCAAAAACCCAGCACCCCTAAAAGTTTTGACTGCCGTGAGAAACCACTGGCATACAGGAGGCCAAACCTGGGCCAGCTGGTCTGGGCCATGAACCCAGCCTGGGGCAGCCCATTCACCCCTCCAGGACCCATCCCTCAGTGCTCAGAGCCTCCCCCTCCTCTCGTGGGCCCAGCTTCATCCTTCTCTAGGGGCAGGAGTTAAGGTGGAGTGGGGGTAAGGCAGTGGCCCTTCTTTTCCGTTCCATCCTTTCTGCAGCTACACAGCAACCTAAAAGCGGTCCGCCTGCAAAGGAGGTAAGATGGGTGTTTAGATGGTAAAACTACAAAAGAAAATCAAAGAGATTTCCGTAAAAGCCAAGGGAGGGAGGCCAGAGAGCAGGGGCAGCGGTTGCTTCTGGGGCCTCGGCAGCATTCTGTTTCCTCACCCAGCTGATGGCTACATGGGGGTGGGGTTCGTAAGTATTCGTGCTACTAGGCTTTACATTTTAGGCATTTTCTGTCCCTGATATCATTCACAGCAGAAGAAAAAGTTCTAACTGGGTCTTGCACTGCTCGCCCTCTTCCTCTGCTTCAGCTGTTTTGCAGAGAGTCGAAAGGCACACATGAGGATTTTCCCATTGTCCAGCGGTGGGAACTCCGTGCTTCCACTTCAAGGGACACAAAGTTTTATCCCTTGAGAAACTAAGAGCATGCATGCCCAAGCAACACAGTTGGGGGAAAAAAAGCACACACACCTAGGGGTCCAACTCACAGATTTGGCCCATGGTTGGTCAGACTTGGGGATGCAAGGGAAAGGGGCTGTTGAAGCTGATGCCAGAGGTTTCCGTTTCACTGCTGAGAAGAAAGAGGTGCTCAGGCCATAGCCTCTAGATGGACCCCAGTCACTGCTTGGCCCCCAAACTAACCTCCAAATGGGCTTCATAGAAACAGAACTCTAATAATCCCAGTTCCCTCTGAAAATTCAGCAAAGGCTTCCTACTGCCATCAGGATAAATTCTAAGCTCCTTCCCCAGCCTATGGGATCCTGCCAGCCCTGCCTCCTGCCACCTAGCCCCCAGCCTCTCCATCTTGCTTGGCCTTCCTCTGCTCCTGGAACTTGGTGGTACTCTGGCCTCCCAAAATAGCCCCTCTGTTGGAAAACCTCTTCTGTTTTGCCCCCTAACTCCTCAGCTAAAACACCGTATGCTAAGGGAAACCTGCTCCGACACCCAGTTCCTTTTATATCCTCTCATTATCCCCTAACGTCTCACATTCACGACACTTAGCATAGTTTAACATCTGCTTCTTCCAACACACTGGCAGTTCTGGAAGGTCAAGTTTACTGGAGAAAGTTTTCTGTTGGACAGGGAGCCCTCAAGGCAGGGCGAGGCTGGACCTTCTTCTCTTCCTTCAACCTCCTCCCCAAGAGTCATAGATGGAGCTGGACCTAGAAAACCTCAGCCTCAAACCATGGACTGGTTTTTACTTCTTGCAAGGAGGACCAAGATCCCCTGCGCCCACCACTCCTTCCCTGGGAGCCTGCTCCCCTCCGTACATCCTCCTTCCCACTCCTACACTCCACCCTCCTCCTCGAAAGGCAATGCGAGAGGCTCCTCATTCAGAAGAAAATGTTTCTTCCTTCTGTCGTTGCCATGGAGACTGCTCTCCTTCACCTGCCCTGTCAGTCACGGAGCTGAGGGAGGGGGACCAAAAGCTCCAAGCAGGAAGGGCCTCTGGGGCATCACCGCCTCCATCCTGACCCTTGATGAGGCCATGGAATCCAAGGTTAGGAATTCAGGTTTCAGAGTCCGATCTCCAGGATTTAAGTTGCAGCTCCACTCTCTGTTCCATCTTGGGCGAGACACCTCACCTGTCTGAATCTCAATTTTGTCATGTGTAATGGGAATAAAAATAGCTCCGACTTCATAGTGTTGCTGTGAGGATTAAGGAAGATTAAGAAAAGGAAATGCACGTAGCACACATGTGAAAGGGCTCGACATATATAAGCTATTGTATCAAGGCCTGTGATGTGCGTGCCAGGCACTGGGACAGGCAGACAAGCGTGGATGGACAATGGGGAAAGACAACCCAATTTGAGAGGCTTTGTTTCCAAGTGCGTCATCTTCCCTGCGTCTTTCACACACGTTCAACTTAGTTTCCAGAAAAATAATAACCCTTTCTTTTCCCCTTCATCTTTCACTGGAAGAGAGCAACGAATGAAATTCCCTAATTACAATAACAAATTCAACAAGCATACCAGAAGTGTGGGAACAAACACTTCAGATGCTTAGGAAACAACTCAGCTGGGGAAGAAGTTGGACATGTAAAACAGAGCAGGGTTTCTCAAACCATAGCTCAGAACTCTTAGTGAACTGCTGAAAAACGAACGCAGCAAGTTGTCACCAGCATTTTCAAAAGATGAAGTACTGAACAGAAATTATGTCAAAGCACCCCACACATTGTCAAGTATTGTTTCAGGAAGATTTTGTTTCGGTTACACATAGGTATGTGTGCTGCGGGGCGGGGGTGGTCTCACCTGGGTCCTGGGTCCCCCAAACATGATGTTCTTTGTGGAAGAAGATCCCCACCCCCAAATACACACATACACACACGCACACATTCTTTGCTTGGTGAGCTCATTCTGTAGGTCTCAGCTTTAAGTGACATAATTTTTGAGTCATAATTCTCTTTGATGAATTGAGGACTTGTTATTTGACTCATCCATGTCCGTCTCTCCCCCACACACCAGGTTTGAGCTAGTTCACCAAGTTAGTTCACCTGTTTGGTTCACCTTTGTGGATCATTGTCAGCACAGAGCTTAATCTATCAGACACAAGTAAATAATTGGAAGGACAGGTGAGGGGAATGAGGAAGGAGAAAAGGGGGGTTGAGAGACACCAGCGTGACCTTGTTGGAGCATGTTGGTTTAAGGTACCCACAGCACCCAGGAGGAGAAGGGGATCCAGGTGCTGGTTGAGTACAACTGTGGGGAGAGGTGCAGGCTGAGGAGAGGCCGTGTGCTATGCTGGAGAGGCTCATGGACCCTGGTCCCAGGGTGACAGAGTTTGAATCCTTGCTGCATATAAGCTGGAAAATTGAGGTCCCCCCCACCTCCATTTTCTCATCTAGCCCTAGGCTGCAGCGGGGGGCTCTTGAGTCCCTCCTATAAAGTGCTTGGAAATTAGTACCTGGTGCATAGTGCATGCATGCGTGTGCTCAGCTGTGTCCAACTCTGTGCTGTGCTTAGCCGCTCAGTCGTGTCCCATAGACTTGCGACCCCATAGACTATAGCCTGCGAGGCTCTTCTGTCCATGGGATTCTCCAGGCAAGAACACTGGAGTGCGTTGCCATTCCCTTCTCCAGGGGATCTTCCCAACCCAGAGATCGAACCCATATCTCCCTCCTCTCCTGCATCGACAGGCAGATTCTTTAATCACTGCACCACGACCAGGTGCATAGTAAGTGACTCGTTTGAATCGGTCTCCTCCCATGGGGAGAGTCCCTTTACCAGGGTGTGGGGGAGATGACCCAGAGGTGACGAACAGAGTTAATGACTGACCTTCAAGGGACCCATAAGTTGAAACTCGGGAATGCGGGGGGGGGGGGGGGGGGTGGGGGGGGGGGTGGGGAAGGGTATATGGGGGGAGGGGAGGTTCCAGGTGAGCACGGCGGTGAGGAAACTGAGTAGGGACTACTTTGAGGGAGAAGGGGAGGGGGCTTTCTAAATGGTGAATTTTTTAGCTTGGATGCTAAAGGGAAGGGGGGAGGCACTCAGCTGGATAGAGGGGATGGTCAATGGGACAGGGTTGGGGGTCGTACTTGGAGTGGGGGGGGGATGCACTCAATCTGTCCCCTCTTCCAAGATGGGTTTTCCTGGGGATCCGTGCAGGTGGCAAGTTTGGGGAACTGAAGGGCAGTCTCAGGAAGGCAGAGGGTCACGAGGGAAGTTTGAAACAAAGTTTCCACAGCAACCCAAGGCTCCGAATTCCCAGCCCAGGCTCTTTCTGACAAAACCACTGAGACCTTCAGGCAGGATGGGAGGGACCCTTAGGAGCCGGGGACCCCCGCCTCGCCCCGCCCAGTCAGGCCAGCCAGAACCCTTTATAAGTTAAGGATGGGGTCCAGTGGCCAGAGACCGAGGGTCAGTAGGTGGCGCCGGGGCTGAGCCGGCGCGGGCTACGGATTCTGCAGGAAACTCGGGCGGGACCCGTAGATACAAAGGGTCCTCTACGCCTGGCTCCGTGCCCAGCGGGCCTCCAGAGGATGAATGGGGACGGCTGGGCCAATCCGAGAGCAGGATTCACAGCCGCTGGCGCAGGGGCCAATCGGATCCCTGGCGTGGCCGCGAGGCGGGGACAGAGCCAATCAGCTGTGAGGACAGGACCAGGGGGGCGGATCCGCGCGGTGTTTCAAATCGACTGGATGGGCGAGGAGCAGCTATGCTCGTCTTCTGGTCAGCCTCGGGAGCTGTTGGGTGAGTGCGGGCCGGGGCGTGGTGGGGTTCTGTTCAGAAGGGACGGGAGCAGGTGGGGTGGGGGACCCCTAGTTAGGACGGGCACGGCATGTGGGGCTTCTGGATACAGCCGGATGGACATCGGGGTGTCTGGTCAGCCCACCTCTGCGCATTGGGTCAGGGCGAGCTCGTGAAAGAGTCCCTAGCCCAGCCTGGGCCAAGTGCTGAGGCTCAGCGACGGCCGGCGGGTCCTGACTGCCTCCCTCCCAGCCTGAGGCAGATAACGGAAAGTAGCCTGGGATGAAAAGACAGTTGATTCAGACACTCACAGCAAGGGACGCCTTGCTGGCCGGCCTTGTCCAGACTCTGCCCTCTCCCGGGCCTCACTGACCTCACTTCTAGGAAGAATTCCTCCCCACGGTTGACAAGCGCCCCAGCCCATGGGCCCCAGGACGGGAATCTCTTCCTCTGGTACCCGGTGTCTCACTGGATCCTGGGAGTGGGATGGGGGATACCCTGCTGATCTCCCATTGATCTCCTCCCCAGGGTCTGTGGGAACAGAACAGACTCTTGAACAGTCAGATGGCTTCTCGGTGGCCAGCTGTGGGGGCTTCCCTGCGTCGGAGGTCTCTCCAGAATCAGGAGCGGTTGGAGGAGAGCGAGGCCCTGCAGCCTGTAGCCGGCCACCTGGACACCTCCAGCGGGGCCCTGGGCTCCCTGCGCAGACAGTTCCAGAGGCGGCTGCCCCTGAGAGCAGTCAGCCTCAACCTCGGGGTGGGCCCCTCCTGGAAACGCCTGGAAACCCCAGAGCCAGGGCAGCAGGGCCTCCAGGCTGCAGCTCGCTCAGCTAAGAGCACCTTGGGTGCCATGTCCCAGGTAATGCCAAGTATGGATGTAGGGCTTCCTTGATGCTGATAAATGGCTGCCCCCAAAGATCTCCCAAGAATATAGACTCTGTAAAGACAGGTCCTTGATTTATTACTGTGTCCCCAGCTCTCCAAACAATTCCTGGTACACAGTAGTGCGTGCATGCTAAGTCGCCTCAGTCATGTCTGACTCTTTGTTACCCTATGGACTGTAGGAGCCAGGCTCCTCTGACCATGGGATTCTCTAGGCAAGAATACCGGAGTGGGTTGCCAGGCCCTCCTCCAGGGGACCTTCCCAATCCAGGGATCGAGCCCATGTCTCTTATGTCTTCTGCATTGGCAGGCGGTTTCTTTACCACTAGCGCCATCTGGGAAGCCCATGGCACCCAGTAGATGCTCAACAAATAGCTGAATGAGTGAATGAAAACAGAGTTGTGGAGGAAACAGAACATCATGAGACAAGATGAAAGAGCTATACTGTGATAGGAAGTTGCATGCAAAGGGCTAATGGTGGAGGAACACCAAAAACAAGCTTAGTCGGTGAAGGTGACTGGAGGAGGTGACTCCATGGAATTCGCCCAGGAAAGGGGAGGTATGAGGAGGTATGAGGAGTGTACAAGACAGGTGAACTAGTTCAGACCCAGGGTTAAAGGAGAGCAAGACGCTGAAGAGAACTGGCAGGAACTTAGTCTGGGTATGGCTGGAGGACAGAGAGCAAGGCAGGGCGTGAGAAGGTAGGGCATGTGCCAAACATGTTTAGAATTACTTCACTGTCTCCTGGGGGTAGGTGTGGTCTCCCCCAGGCCTCCCCTTTGAGTCTGGGTCAATCTGTCCAGAAAGAGGGTTTGGATTTAGACCAATGCAGGCTCCATGAGCCAGAGAGGTTATGCTGCCGCCCATGCACTTATCCCTGGGGGCCTGAGCTGGGTCCCTGCTATGGACCTGTGACCTCATGGACTCATCTGCATCCCTCACCTTGAGCCTAAAGGCTTCCTGGGTCTGTAGGACCAGCTGGTGGGCCGAGGGGCTGGGGGATGCCCTGAGAAATCGGGTAGCTCACTCCTGGCTTGTCCACGCTGACTTTTCCATGCACCGGTCACAGAGGATCCAGGAGTCCTGCCAAAGTGGCACCAAGTGGCTGGTGGAAACCCAGGTGAAAGCCAGGAGGAGGAAGAGAGGGGCCCAGAAGGGCAATAGCCCCCCAGCTCGCAGCCTGAGCCAAAGGAGCACCCGGCTATCTGTGGCCACCCCTGCCCACTCAACCCTGGACCCCCGGGAGAAAGAGTACCACCGCCTGTCTGTCCAGATGGGCCCCCATGCCCACCCTTGGCAACGGTCCAGAAGGGAGGCTGCCTTCCAGAGCCCCTACTCCTCGGCAGAGCCCCTCTGCTCCCCTAGGTAAGTGGGGTAGTGCCTGCCCCTCGAATGCTAACTGGGCCCTGGGGGCTACTGAGCACCTTCAGGACACCCTGAGCTGAGCCACATCCATGCTCTGGCTCAGCTCTGCGCCCCACTATGGGGGACCTGGGCAGGTCCTTTTGGGCCTGAGTTTCCCCACCTGCCAAAGGAAGAGGCAAGCTTAACTCTAAGAGTATCCCAGTCACCCAAGCTCCACCAAAAGTTTTTGAAGCCACCTGGCGGGGTCGGGGGGTGGAGGCTCACCTGTTTGCAGGATCATCTATCCTTGACAATGGCCTCAGCTGTTCTCTGCCATCTGCTCCGAGCCTCTCTGACGACACTTCCTAGAGTGGGGGTCTGGGGTGATCAGTTCCCAGCCCACACTGGTCATCTCTGGGGCCTGTACACCAGGTCCCAGTGCTGGGTTAGAATAGGCTCCTGCCACAGGTTTCCAGCTAGTGACTGATATGCACGGCTTTTCCTTCTGTCCAGTGAGTCCGACAGTGACCTGGAGCCCGTGGGGGCAGGAATCCGGCATCTCCAAAAGGTGTCCCAAGAGCTAGATGAGGCCATCGCAGCAGAGGACAGGTGAGCCAGCTTACCGTGCTTCGAAGGACATGGCCAGGAGAGTCCCCTATGAGCCAGGCCACTTTTTCAGGCAGGTCTCTTGTTCAGACTCTGCTGTGTGAGTCTAACCATCTCTCTCCCTCTCTGAGCCTCTGCAACATGCCTTGGTCTCCTCCTTGATCAAATACTTAGGTTGGGGTGGTAGTTAAGGACACACCTGGATGGATGTGGCCCCCTGGGCCTTGGGCCCCAAATGTGTCCATCACATGTGACCGGGTATCTGGTTCCTGAAAGATCCACCCTTCTTCCACCACTCACTCTCCATGGTTCCTCTCCACCGTGCCCATCCTGGAACTGGAGAAAGCCGTGTGGCTGCTGTGAAATGCCTGGCCTGTCTGCTTAGGACCCTGTCCTGGAGCAGCACGTGGGCCTGGAGCTGCCCTAACTGAGGTCATACGTACGTGGCTGTGATAGGCTCTGAGGCGGGGCCCCGCTGGCGCTGACTACATGCCAAGTGGGGCATGTACCCACCACACTGCCAGTTCTGGTCTTGTCTAGCCTGGGTGGGGAGGGTCCCTTAGAGCCTGCAGCACCCAGGACAGATCAGCAGCACCTGTCCCCACTGCTCTCCCATCTCTAGTGGCGACATGACTGTTTCTCTCATCCGAGACTGAGGACAGCGCCCTTCAGGTAATGCCCTCCTACCAAGCCTCTTTCTCAGAGCTTTCTTCTCCCTCCCCCTCCTCCTCCTTCTCCTCTTCCTCCATGAGTTCGTAGGCATATCTGGAACTGAGTCTTTGCTGGAAAAAGATGTAGAGTTGATGGGCCCCACAGAGCCGAAAGCATGCAAATCCTCGGGAGCCAGGACTGTGGCTAACCTCACTGAGCCCATCACTGATGGAGCACACGTGGGGCACCCCCAACAGGCACAACCACTTTCCAGAACCTCATTTGGAGGTGGGGGGCAGTCTCTGGTGTTTCCACTTCCTCTGGGGTGTGAAGGAGCTCTGTCTTGCAGGAAGCAAGCCATAGCTGACCACCATGCCCTCACACTCAGGATCCGCACCTCCCGGGAGTTCCTGGAGGACCCAGGAGCTGGCGATGCCCCTGAGCTGCCACAAACAAGGACCTGACTCACAAAGCCCCAGGTGGGGGCTGCTTGGGGTCCTCTGCTTTCCTGCTTCAGCCACCTCCCAGCCCGCCAGGGACCACCTGCCACAGCCTGCAAGTGACTCAAGGAGATCTCGGAGGGGTGGGGGGAACCATTCATTCTACTTCACTGTGGGGCTTAGGAACTCAACCCACGTGTGAGCTTTACAGTTGCTTTGTTTGTAACAGGAAGTACAGATGGCAGGTAATATTTGAGAGCTTGAGCTATGTATCCAGGAGTGGGGTCTACAAAGAGTCAGACCATATTATCACCAGTGTGGGGGCTCTTGAGAACCCAGATTTAGCCCTACTTCCCACACAAGAACCCCAGAAGGAGGGGTGGGAGAGGTTTCCAGGCCCCAAGATCCTGGGTCCACAGGGACCTAGTCTCATTCTCAGCACAGGGCACTGTGGGCATAGAGGGCACACACTATTCAGTAGTGATTTCTGCCCTTTGTAAATTATTTAAGAAATCTGCTTTGTCATTTTATTAGAAAGAAGCCAGTGTGTGACTTTCCTGGATAACACCGGTTTTTCATGATAAAGACTCTTTCTGTAGCTGGCATCTGTTTGTTGTCCTTGCTACCCCCACACCCCTCTGGGCAATAGGTTCTGGGACCTGACCCATCACCCACCCCAACTCTGAGCCAGCCTGCCCCCAGATCAGGGGGAACACGAGCAACGGGAAAGGTCTCTCGGCTTAGTTCAGAGCAAAGTACGTTTTAAAGGCAAATAAGGTTTTTATTTAAGTGACAACATTTGAGAGTTAAAAACCAGCTCACATCAAAATCAAGACCAGTTGTAAAAATCTTTTTAACTTCATAGTGCTGTTTTTGTCTTGTTAGAAATCTCATATTTTACATTTTCTTTTCTAACGGATTTTGTACAAGGCAGCCATGAGAAATAGAAGAAACCTTTTTCACCACAGAACCATCCACCACAAATAATACTGCGAGTTACACACTTAGGAACAGTCAGACAGACAAGATCAGACGGGCTGCCATCACCGAGTAAACAAACAGAAAAGGACAGCGGGGTCCGAGGGTAGGAGTCCCCACCAGCCAGCTGCCCTACTGTCCCACCCCTCCTTGATGTCACCTGCCTCTCCTTCTGTGCATGAGGGTGGGGGGACAAACTCTTGATTTTTTTTTTTTTTCCCCAATCACCCTGTTGGTTTCTCAGCCAGGAGTCAAGGACCCAGGCCATGCCTCGCTGCTTAGACTGAACCCTACTTGGGATTTTTAAGAAAGTTCCCCCATGCCCAGGGTCGGGGGAAGGGGAGGGGATGTTTCTTTTGGCTAAGCCAAAAGAGAACATGTTTCCAGAGCACTTGGCACCCCAACCCCCCGGGGATTCGGCAGGAAGGTTGGTCATTTAAGGCGGGGTCAAGTTGAGGCTCCACAGGCAAAGCACCCCTCCCGGGCGGAGCTGCACCTGGGCTGGGTGGGTGAGTGTCCCCGCAAAACCGGCACCACCTCGGGACCCATTTCCAAATGCCTCGGGGTCCAGCTTCCATTGAAACATTGGCGCCAGGCTCCAAAGTGGTAAAAGTACAGTTTAAAAACCATGAGATCCAGCCTCCTCTCTTCCCTAGAGCCCACCCCCAGTAATGTCTGGAATACTGGGATTCAAAATTGTTTATTTTCTGTGGCCCAGCACCCAGACTGGAGGGCCATTTATCCAAATGCATGAAAGAGTCCGACTTTTTTTTTTTTCTCTCTCCAATGTATCTGTTGCGGAGCCTAAGAGAGGAGTTGAGATCTTTAGCAAAATGCCATGAGGCTGGAAGAGCAGGCCCTGGCTACAGATGCACCCTGAACCGCCAACAGGGCGAAGGTAGGGGAAGGCAGCAGGCAGGCCATCTATCGGGAGAGCCCCCCAGACTAGGAAGAACAAACATGCCACGCAAGAAACAAGGAGCTTTGGTCAGGCGGGAAGATCTGTTTCCCAGCCCCTGGGAGCAGGCACACCAGGAGCTGGAAGGATTCTCTAGAAAACAGCCAGACTAGGGGTCACAGAACTACTCTGGGAGAGGCAGCGGCAACCCCTCCAGAGAACACAAGTTGGTGCTTTGTTTTTCTCCAACTCAACTGGATGGACAAAAATCAAACAAACCACTAGCAGAGAAAGTGCATATTGGTTACAGAGTTGCCATGAAAGCAGTACTGAAACGAGTCTGATCACGATACAGAACCCCACGCACACACATTTACACACACCAACTGCAGCTCCCCAAACACTGTGTTCAGAACACCTCATTGTACACCTTCCATATCAAGGTGCAAGTCATCAGAGCCCCAAACCGGAGCTCTGGAAAGGAAGGGGTGTGGGCCCTCTGCTGGGGCTCACGTCCCAGCTCTGACCCCCACAACCACAGAACCCTGCTCCCCCACACTCCGAATTCTTCAGGGTCCCAGCCTCTCTTGCTCCCAGGCTGGGGTTCTCAGAAAAAAAAGGGGTACAGGTACTCTAGCTGGGGAAGAAGTATCTCACACTAATTATTTCATCACTTGAGAGTAATACATCAGTGGCTTTTGCAAAAAGAAGATGGAGTTCAGAGAAGCAGACCATGTCTACCTGAGTTTAATTCAGGGTCTATTTTGGAAAGGAGGGGAGAGATTGGCTTTGGGGTGACCATGCCATAGGAGCTGGTGCCCAATGGAGACCCAAGAAGGATGAAATGTTAAAGGAGGGATGGGCCCGTCGTTAACCACCAGAAGGCAGG
This sequence comes from Capra hircus, assembly GCF_001704415.2. Taxonomy (NCBI): domain Eukaryota; kingdom Metazoa; phylum Chordata; class Mammalia; order Artiodactyla; family Bovidae; genus Capra; species Capra hircus. The sequence continues at coordinate 25,226,588 of NC_030826.1, read as the reverse complement.
ACCAGAGAAGAAGCTGGGGGAGGTCACCCTTCCCCGACAGACTTGCCAGCAGCTCTGGGTTTGGGTGCAGATGCAGCGCTGGAAGTGGAGCTGGAGAAGACACAGTTCTCGTAGAGCAGGGGTGGGAGCTGGGAGCCCGGCCCCCTCCAGCCCCAGAGGGGCGTCGAGTGTGCCGCGTGATTCACAACAGCAGGGCCAGTTGCCCCCACCAGCAGCCGCCACTGGGGAGGACCCTGGCCACATGGGAGCTGCGAGAGGTAGACAGCAGAAGCAACACTGAGCCAAACAGGTGCCTGCTGGGCATACAGACGTCTGGGCCCTGGGGCAGCCCAGCCCCTGACACAGAGCCCGGCTGAAAGAGCTGGACTAGCCTAGCCCGGAAGGACTCAGAGGCGGCCCGGAGAACACCCCACATGGGCAGGCGTGGGTCTGGGCCAGGAAGCAGGAAAAGTGCAGGAGACCAATGCCCTGGCCAGGGGCTCAGCAGCAGGAAGGCCTGAGGAGAATTTGACGGAACCCCAGGAGAGCCAAGCCCTGCCAACCTCAAGGGACGACCCAAGAGGAGGTTATAGGCAGCAAACCAAGCTGAGTGGCCGGGGGAAGGGCAGAGAACACAACAGTTTGAGCCAAAATTACATGAACCCCCGGAGCTCTGGGACCTCAGCTGTCTGTCTTCCAGGAGCCAAAGGGAGAAATCACTCTGAGCCGAGCTGGGGAGCATGAGCCAGGCCAGGGCCTGCTGGGAGATGTCTCTGTTCCTGGGACGCCAGGTTTGGGCATCAGCGCAAATTAAACATCTCCATGGAGCAGGGACCCCCTCTTCCCAGCAACCCCCGCAGAGGGGCTTCCTTGGAAGTGGTGGGGCAATGGGCCCCCAGAGCCCCTCTCTCAGTCTGCGGGGAGGGTATAGATCACCGGGCACTCTGAAGGGCTCTTAGGCCTGAAAAGCCACAGAGGGCAGAAGTGCAGGACAGCCTAGGAGTCAAAAACGCCCCATGATCTCAGCTGGGGAGACCCCTCCAATTACAGAAGGAAGGCAGGGCCCAGCGAGGGCAAGCAATAGGCTCAAGGGTTCCCAGCCAGCCCAGCGAGGCCAGAGCCCAGGGCCGCAGCCTCACAGTGGAGGGCACCAGGGCAGGACTCCGGGAAGAGGCAGGACTGTCCTCCAGGGCCCCGGGAGAAAGGCGAGGATACGGAGGACAAGAAAGGGGGGACAATAGACAGCGGCAGGAGAACAGACCGTCAGCACCAGACCCCGCCCCCAACCGTGTGTGGACAGACAACTCCAACACAGGATGAACCTACCAGACATCCTCTCACTCCCAGAAAGTGGCCACCTGGCCACAGGCGAGCCAGGCCCAGGATGGTGACCTGGGACATTGCCAGGGGGCAGGCACAAATGCCGCTTGCACCCCCCTCCCCTCACCCCAGCGGGCAACCAAGAAGCTGCACTTGCCAGCGGCTGTTGGTCCCTGATTGGGGGGCGGCTCCCTTTAGGGCCTGCCAACCATCACTGACGAAGCCTCCGGAGCTCAGAGAGATGGTCGACTTTGTCAAACACTTGGGCTCCAGGCCCCCGGGGGTTACACAGACATCCACCCTGACTGGGGCTTGCCTTGCAGGCATAGGGGAGCAGCAGCGACTGCACTGAGACCCCTGGATCTCACCCCTTTGCCGCCCAGGGAGCCTCCCCGCCAAGGCCAGGCAGGGTCCCTCCCGCCTCGCTGGTTGGACACTTTGCTGGACAGACACGGGAGGGAAAAAGCAGGAAACAGCCTGTGTCTGTCGGGGACAAGGCAGCCCCTCCCGTCCCCGCAGGCAGCCCTAGTGGGCCCCCCATCCCCTGCTCTGCTGCACCGCCCGGGCTTCAGGGCACCGACTCGAACTTGGGGGGCCCACGCGCCCAGCTGAGCGCGGGCAGGGGCCGCTCGTGGTCCTTGTCGGACTCGGGCTGGCTCTGGGCCCGCTCGGGCTTGGGGTTGGCGGGCGGGTCGGGCTGCTGAACCGACATGGTCCGGCGCAGGTGGTTGCGCTTCCGCAGGAACTCGGGCTGCGCGTGGAGGCCGAAGCTGCCCTTGCGTAGGATCATGCGCGAGCTGTTCTTTTTGGGGCGCGAGCGGTGGCCGGCCTCCAGCGCTGCCAAGTGCGCCGCGTAGCCCTCGCTCAGGAACTGCAGAGGGGACAGGAGTCAGGTCAGCGGGGGGCGGGCGGTCTCCTCCCCCCGCCCCCACCAGCCCCAACATCGTCCCTTCCCTGGAGCATCCAGCTTCTCCCCGACCCAGGTTGCTCATTACTCTTCGAGGCTCCCTGCCTGGCTTGGCACAACTGAGTGCTTCGGTCTGACCCAAGGGTCACACCTGGGATTTCCTGGGTTCCTGAAGCTCTCTCATCCTTGTCACTTTCACTAAGGTCCCCCAAAGGTAAGTCTCTTCCCTCCTCCAGCTTCTATCCCAGGGAACTTCATTGATGTTTTCCTGGGCCTGCAGAACCTTGCTACTCAAAGTGTGGGCCGTGGACCACCAGCATCAGCAGGAGCTGGACCCTTGACAGGCAGACTGTCAGGCCCCACCCCAGGCCTAGGAATCTGAATCTGCATTTAAACAAGCTCCCCCGGTCATCTGTGTGCAGGTTAGAGTTAAGAAGCCCTGCTCTAACGGTCCCCACTCTGAGGTCCCACCATCTCTACCCTTCTGCCTGATGCTCACTCTCAAGCACCTCCACTCAACATGGTGCAAAGAGATCATTATTACCTTCCCATCAATCACCTGCTTCTCAGTCCCAGTAACGGTACTACCTGCCTGGTTGCCCAGGGCTTCCCAGGTGGCGCTAGTGGTAAAGAACCTGCCTGCCAGTGCAGGAGATGTAAGAGACGGGGGTTCGATCCCTGGGTTGGGAAGATTCCCCTGGAGCAGGGCATAGCAACCCACTCCAGTACTCTTGCCTGGAGAATCCCGTGAACAGAGGAGCCTGGCGGGCTACAGTCCATGGGGTTGCAAAGAGGACTGAAGCAACTTAGCACACACCCACCTGGTCACCCAGGTCAGAAACCAAGGGCCATCCTTGACATTCCATTTCTCCCATCCTGAGACTCTGATCCCTTTGTTACCAAATCCAATCCATCCTGCTTTAGAAGTGCCTCTCAACCCATAGGCCTTCACTGCCCTGCTGCCACCCTGCCGTTGCTTCCCTCCCCTCTCCCCTTCCTCTGATGCGCCCTCCAACCACAGCCTGAGGGATCTCTCTGAATCATGAACCCCCTCCAGAACCATCGAGTCCCAACTTTGGCAAGACACACAGGCCGTCCGCCATGCACCGCTCCAAGCCCTGCTCCGGCTCACTCCCGCATCACCCTCAGCCGAGCCGAGTCACTTGCAGTCAGTTCCCAGAATTTACACTTGCTCTGCCACCTCCTGACCCTTCCTTTTGCTGCTGCCTCTGTCATAAAGGCTCGTCCAAGCTCAGGCCCTTCACGGACAACTCCTTCCAACTTTCAAAAAATCAGCCTTGTCCCTGAGTCAGGCTTGGCTGCTCCTCTTCAGGGCCCACAGTCCTCTGCGCTCCCGTCATTCATCACGGCTGTTGCCGCACTGCAGTGGCACTGTCGGCCAGTCTCTCCATCTCCCCGTCTGGACCAGATGACGGGCCATCCGAGTCCACCTGCACCCCGCACAGGCACCCAGTTGTGTGTTGAATGAATGAATGAGCAAATGAAGAACGAACATATGACGGACTGAACAAACAACGGAATAAACCGCCTTCTCCCCTCTCTGCTTTTACTGGCCCCGCATCCCCACTTCCACCCACCTGGCACTGGGTTTGGTACTTCTTGGTGGGCCGGCCCACAATGAAGATCTGGGAGGGCGGCAGGCCCAGCACGCTGTAGACGGAGATGTCCTTCGTGGAGCCGTAGGCTGCGCTGATTTTGATGAAACACTGAAACACAGGGCAGCTGATGGGGGCGGGGCCAGTGCATCCGCCACGAAGGATTCCCAGATGTGCCCCCGGGGAGCACTGCTGGGGGACCCTTTTTATGCACGCAGACAGACTCCAGGTCACGGGCCCACCTTGCCTCAGGGGCCACCCCCTGCAGTGGCCTCCCCTTCCTAAACCTCACCGTTCTCATCCATCAGTGGAGACGGAGGAGATACACACCTCGCTGGGCAGTAAAAGGACCGATGAGATGCACGTGAATGTGCTTTGCCAACTGGGCATCCGCTTGGACAATCGGAGCATGTGCGGTAAAGGAGGGGCTCCCCCGGGGTTCCCCCGGAGGAGGCGGGGCCGAGGAGGAGGGCGGCGGGGACTCACCCCTCCCCGGTGGAAGCCCCTCCCCTGCCGGACGCCCACCTCCTGCATCAGGTTGCGCAGGAAAATGGCCTTCTGCCGCAGCGGGTCGTGCACCAGCCCATCGGAGAAGAAGATCATGCCCTGTGGGAAGTTGTGCTGGGACAGCCACGACACCACCCGCTGCTTCTGCATGTCCGGCCGCCCCGTGATGTAGAGGATCATGTATCCCAGGTCCTGCCAGTGCCTGGCGAGAGGATATTGCAGGGTCCAGCCCCCACCGAGTGCAAGCCACCCACTGCGCAGCAGCCCACACCCCCTGCTTTCCCCCCCTACCCGCAAGAAGCTGGAGGAGCTGTTCCAGGGCATGGTAGGGGAAAACAAGGGGGACCCAGAAATTCACACCCCGAGTTGAGCCCTGTGAGCCCTATCCATCCCCCCGAGATGGCCACAAGTGCCAACCGCATGCCCACAGCCCAGCTGGTCCCCCTATCCCTGCCCTCTCTGCTTGGGTCCCCTCCTCCCTGATGCCACTGTCATCACTCAAGTGTCTGGAGCCAGAGACAAGCCACTTGGATGTCTCCCTTTCCCTCCGTCTCTCCGCCAGTCAATGAGCCTTTGATTCTACCAGGCAGCATCTTCACTCCACCCTCTCACGTTAACTCCACTCCTAAGCCTCAGCTCAGGCCTATTGAACTGGTCCCCAAGAACTCCCAGGACCGCTGTCGGTCCACTTTTGGCATGCTGATGATTCCGAGTCTTGGAGGACAGTTTCTTGTGCCCATGACTTATTTTCTTCCACTGGACCGTGAGTTTCCTCCAACTAGGAGCTCTTTCTGCATGAGTACCAGAGCATAGAGCCTGGCCCAGAACCAGCCTCGGAAGCCTGGAGGGAGGCCGACAGGAAGGGAGGAACTCAAGTGGTACCTCTCTTGTTTTTCTCTTGGCAAAATCCTTTCGCACCTCTCTCCGCAGTTCAGCAGCCCTGGGAGGTTGTTTCCAGCCACACTTCCCACCCTGTCCTGAACTGGCCTCCAACACCCAACGGCCATGAACTTATCCCTACACATGGTCTGTTCTTCTCTGTCCTTCTCACCTTCTCAGCCTATCAAACTCAGCCCTGTATTTTCTTCCTTTTGCCTTTCTGTTTGTGTTCATCTTTGTACAGTGGCATGGATTGAAATATATAGGCACCTGTCCTTCAAGGGCTGACTCAAATGCCACCTCTCCCAGGAAGCCTGCTCTGCTTTCTCCAATCAGCTATAAAAAGTCCAGTCTCTTGATTGGCACTGTGTGTAAGCTAGTCTCGAAAGAAGGGCCCCCCAGTGAGCCACGTGTCCCGGTAGTCACACCTTTATGTGCTCCCTTCCTCTTCGAAACTGGGCTGATCCTGGGATTAGCTTGGAACTAATAGAACAAGTGTAGTGGAAAAGACTCTGAATCCCAAGGCTGGGTACTAAGAAGGCTTGTAGCTTCCAGCTGGGTATCTGGGAGCCATAGTAGGCCAGTTACCAGCAGGGAAGCCCGTCACCAGGTACCAAGTCTGGCTAGTCTGAGACCACCCAGGCTGGCCACCTGGAGCAGCCAGACGGAGAGAGAAAAAGACAGACCCCAGCCAAGGAACAAGATACATCACCCATCTTGAACATCTTGAACATCCAGCCCTGAGATGACCCCCAGGCCAGACCACAATCTGACTGCCATTTCTGGAGAGGCCCCCTCTGAGGACCTCCCAGCAGGAACCAATCAATCCACGGAATGATGTCAAAGAATAATAAACTACTATCATAAGTCACTAAAAATGGAGCCATTTGCTCCATGGCGATTGGTAATCAGCACATAACAATTTTATCCTGATTGAGATCTGAATGCAAACGACCCGTCCTGATTCACTGCACAGAATGCTCTGACCATGTTAGGATAAACGGAGAGAGGGAGGCAGGGAGGAACAGAAGGCTGGAAGGTGGTGGAGGTTCTCAAGAACCCTCAGTAAATTACTCCTGCAGGTGAAGCTAGGACTCCTGGCTCCCAGCCCAGGGACTAGTGGAATTCCTAGAGGAAACTAGAAAAACACAGCCCACCTCCCACACAGCCACTGCTTCCTTCCCCAGAGGATATGTCCCCTGCAGGAAGGAAGCACTCACCGGACAACGTCCACTGCCCCCGGCCGGACCTTGGGGTCGCTTCCCATGATGGACACGCTGGCCGCAAAGGAGCCGTCGATGCTGAAGACCACGCACTCCATGCCCCGGGGCAGCACTGTGAGGTAGCTCATCGCGCAGGTCTGGTCGCCCCTGAAAGGTGCCCACCAGGGGGTTAGCTGTACACTCAGGGTCAGGTGTCAGCCTGAGGCCAACATCAGAGCTCAATCGGGGCCAGGATGAGAGAGAAGCCGGGTGGCACCTCCTGATGCTAAAGCTGTGACCACATCCATTTTCCTCTCTCCCAGCAGACAGGGATGGGGCCCAAGACAGCATCCCCAGGACCCCATCTTCTGGACAGACCTGAAAGGGCCATGGAATTGGGTGAAACCACCGTGAGAATGTCCCCTGGGTCTGACCTGACGACCATCTTCACGGGGTAGACGCCGACCCCCAGGCGCCGGGGCCGTGGCACGCTGTACGTGATGCGCCCACTGCTGTTGGTGATCTCTGTGTCCAGGTGCACCCAGCGGCCGGAGGACGGCTCTGCCATCACCAGGATGTCCACCTGCAGGAGGCGAGGCAGCCAGGGGACTCGCTGAAAGCCAGGGAGGGGGCTGGACTTGGGAGCTCTCTGCCAAGACCGCAGGGCTCGGGGTCCCTGCTTGATGCTAGTTCCTGGCTCCCACCATCCCTTCTCTTTCCACTGCAGCCACACCGGCTTCTCCAAAGCGCCCAGTCCACCCCTCACTGCCACTCACCCTCCCTGACCTGGGTGAGCATCTCCCACCTCGTGCAGCCAGCCCCTCCCCGCAGCCCTCGGCCCAGGTGCCGTCTGGTACCCAGGAAGGGAGGGCCCAGCTTCTGTACCTTCTCGCCGGTCAGGGCCACCATGTCGAGGGGCCCATACATGAACCTCCCCACCAGGACCTGGGGGCCATCTTCGGCAGCAATCACATCATTGGCCCGGTGGTTGGCAGTGACATTCTGGAAGGACAGAAACCAGCTCAACTTCTGCAAGGGGACTTGACCTTGCTTTTTATTTGCATTGTCCTCAGGATGGGTTGGAGGGATGGTCCCCTGTGAAATCTTGCCTTTCTTCCTTATTAACCCCATTAAAGTTTCCAAGACATGTGGAAAAACAGACCCTTAAAACTTCACATCATCTCCAAGGAGTGCGGCTGCTGCTGCTAAGTCGCTTCAGTCATGTCCAACTCTGTGCGACCGCATAGACGGCAGCCCACCAGGCTCCCCCGTCCCTGGGATTCTCCAGGCAAGAACAGTGGAGTGGGTTGCCATTTCCTTCTCTAGACTCCCACAAATGAGCATCCTCTGCTCTTAACACTCCCCATAGCCTGGAGGTAACAGCCAGTCCTCAGAGCCTGGCATCCTTCTAGAAGGCCAGGCTGGAAACTTCGGGTCACCGTCGCTTCTTCCTTCCACATCACGGCTCATACCCAGCAGCCATTTACCATCCGTCTTCGCTCAGTGGGCGATTTAAATGTGAAGAGTAGAGAGAACAGTGTAGGAAGCCTCGTGCGGCTGGAAACCAGTCACAGCCCTTCTGGCTCCCTTCTTCCTTTGCAGGATCCTCCACCCCACCCCTGCCCCACTCCAGATTATTCTGGAGCAATTCTGGACATCACATCATTTGTTTGTAACTATATCCCAGCATCCCCATCCTTCTTCATGTCTGGTTTCAATTCATTCCGCAGCTCCCAGCCATGACCACCTACCACTCTCCACTTCAAGACCCCAGACCACTGAAGTTTTACAAAACTGCCTACGTCAGTGTTTCTGCCCACACCCCAGGTACCTCTCATGTGGACTCTGCTAGTAGCATCTTAAAGGAGCCCCTTGTTCAAAACACAGCCCCCACGGCAGATTCATTGTCTTTACAAAGCACAGAACTTTTAAGCTCCTGGCATCAGAACTTTGCTGGGAAACCGTTTCAGTCCCCTCTCGCACTGCTGCCCTTTGAAGCCCAGCTGGTTCTTTCAGGTCAGGCTCTGCAGAGAGGCCTCAGGGCCTTCGCTCACATTGATTCCCCATCCCCCCGTCCCTTGACTCTCCACAGCATCCCTGGTCTTCAGTCTCCACATTCCAGCCCATCCGCTATGACCTGACTCAACTTCGTCCTCTCTAAGAAGCACTCAGGCACTCCCCAGACAGTCGGGGACTCTCCAGCAGGTGTCTCTGCTGCTGCTGCTAAGTCGCTTCAGTTGTGTCCGACCCTTCGCAACACGAAGTCATGGACTGCAGCCTACCAGGCGCCTCCATCCATGGGATTTTCCAGGCAAGAGCACTGGAGTGGGCTGCCATTGCCTTGTCCGGACACAGTCTCTACCTTATCTCAATTCCCACGATATTTTAATTCAATAGTTCAACGAATATCTGCGGGTACCTCATCCCCGCTGGTCCCTGGGCTGGGCTCTGGGTATGTAGAGAGGAACCAGTCATGGACCCTGACCTGGAGACACTTAGTCAGGTGAGGAATGCAGGCCCCCTAACAAGAATTCTGATGACAGAAGATTCCATTCATGGAGATAAACACATGGAAAGATGCCAAAAAACGAAATTAAGTACTGACACAAGCCACAGCGTGAATGAACCTTGAAAACATTATGCTCAGTGAAAGTAGCCAGACATAAAGGACCACATATTGTATGATTGCATTAGGTGAAATGTCCAGAATAAGTAAACCTATAAACACAGAAAGTAGATTACTGGTTGCTCAGGGTTAGGGGTGGGAGTAAGGGGCTGCAGAGGGGGACAGTGGCTAAAGGGTAAGGGGTTTCTTTTGGAGGTGATGAAAATGTTCTAAAATTAACTGTGATAATAGTTGCACACAGTTGTGAATATACTAAGACACATTGAATTGCATACTTTAAGTGGGTGAATTGTGTAAAGTGTGGTTATAGCTCAATAAAAATGTTTACAAAAAAGGGCTGATTTATGGATCACCTTCTACCATTTAAGACTATTCTTGGGGTTCATGTCTGAGATTCCCACAAGACTATAAGTGCCCACCATAGCAGTGGCTGTGTCTGTATATTCCTGTGCCCCACTGCCTGGCAGAAGGCCAGGGACAAAGTGAATACGGATGATTGTTTGCTGAGTAAATGAATGTACGTGGACCAAACTCCTACTCATACTTCAATACCTTGCAGAGGTGACACTTCTTCAGGGAAGCCCTGCACAGCTTACCCTGACAATCCTTTTCTCCATCTTCTTCCTAATCCAGGCCTCCCTCTATGTCCTGGCAAATGCCACCCCAGGCTGTGAGCCCCATGGTTGTGGGGAGAACTCTTTCTGACTCACGTGCACATCTACAGAGGCCTGGCATACAGCTCTATATTTGGCATCTCATCTCCATCTTCAGTGCCCTGGACCTGCACCCAAGGAGCTCCTGGGGAGCCACACCCCAGGGAACCAGCTCCCCCATCTCATCTGCTCCACACCCCCACCCCACCTCTACAGAAATCCTGGGGGCCTCGTCTAAGCATGAATCCCAGCATGTATCAGCATGGAGCTCTAACCCAAGCCCTTTCTGGCCGCGTGGATGCCCCATTCCCTGGGGACCGCCCCACCTCCCTGATGCCACAGCCCCAACCCACAGGCACCTCCAACAAGCGCATACCCGCAGCTTGACCTGGGTCCTCTTACGAAGCCACTTCTCGCGGGGGTTGGTGGGGCTCAGTGCCGCGGGGTCCAGACCAGCGCTCTCCTTGATGTTCACACTCTCATAGCGCATCACCTGATCAACAGCCCAGCAGGACTCCGGGTTAGGCCGTCTGGACACCCCCGCGTCCTCCCCCTGGTGTCAGGACCCTCCAGCGTATAGCCAGGCCCTTCTCCAAGCCTCCCGCCTCCCAGCCTGGGACCCTCAGGGCAGCCTTTCTGCCCACCTGTCCTGACAGCTGGGGCAGACCACTGTCTCTCAAATGCTCTGCCCTGGGAGCAGCCCCTGCTCTCGACACCCCAACCTAGGAACCCCCTGGGTCTGTACCCATTCTCTGCCTTCCCCCCGCCCCCATCATCGTGGGTGACCATTGTCGAAGGCCAGCTGGAGCCCTGGTCCCAGCTCCACCCACCTGCTCAAGAACATGATGGAGCAAGCTCCCCTGTTGACCCTGCATCACTGGTTAGCCCCTCACTACTGGCTCATTCTCCTTGGCATCTACATTAGCATCCCAACTCCTTAGCATCCCATAGAGACTTTGCTGGCAGTCCACTGGTTAAGGTTCTGCACTTCCAATGTAGGGGCTGTGAGTTCGACCCCCAATCAGGGACCTAACATCCCTCATGCCACACGGCCTGATCACAAAAAAAAAGAAAAGAAACCAAATAGTTTTTCTGTTTTTTTTTTTTTTTTTTTTTTTTTCAAAAATCGAATAAATAAATAGTCAACGCGTGTTCTGGTGCCTCTTTCTAGGATCCCTCTTCAACAATCATCACATGCCCCTGATCTGCTTGACAGCAACAGATCTCAAAAGACAGCCGACACTATCGTCTCCCCCTCCTCACTGCCGCCTCTCCTCCCCCAACTCCAGGCAGGCTTCTGACCCCGTGGCTCACTGACGCCATTCCTGCCAAGGCCCTGTGACCTCCATCCTGCGCAGCTCAGAGGCCCCTCCCGTCTATCCACTCTGACCCACCTCTGACCTCTAGGGGTGCCCTCCTCTATTTCTTTCAGTGGCTCCTTCTCTCTCCCCAGAGGGGCTCCACGACTCCTCCCTGAACTTCTCTATCCGCAGCAACTCTCTCAATCTGTGATACTGTGATTTATAATAAGAAGTAAGTGTTTCATCTTTGCCCAGCTTCAGGCACAAAGCTCCGAAAATCCTTGGAATTTCCTAAGCGAGAGGTACAAAGGTGTCTTTTGTTATGTTCGTGAGGTGAGTTGCACCACGTCTTAGGATGGGGCTGGTTGCCAGGAGAACCCATGGCCATGATTTAATCAACTGAATCTATGTAATGAAGGCTTCATAACAACCCAAAAGGATGGGGTTCAGAGAGCTTCCAGGTTGGTAAGCCGTGGAGCTCTGGGGACAGTGGTACCCTCTGAGAGGGCATGGAAAACCCAACTCCTTTCCCCATACCCTGTCCTTTGCATCTCTTCCATCTAGCTGTTCCTGAGTTAAATCTTTTATGCGCCCAGTCACTTTAGTCATGTCTGACTCTGCAACCCCATAGACTATAGCCTGCCAGACTCCTCTGTCCATGGGACTCTCCGGGCAAGAAGAACACTGAAGTGGATTGCCATGCCCTCCTCCAAGGGATCTTCCCAACCCCAGGGATCGAACCCGCATCTCTTGTGTCTCCACCTCCTTGGCTGTGGAGCAAGCATGCAATCCAGCCCCCACCTCCCAGGCTCTCTCAGTCACTGGCCTCTCTGCTCCACCTATTTTACAGATGAGGACACTGAGACCCACAGGAGAACAGGCGTGATGACTCCAGTCTCCAAGTTGAACATGGGCACATTCTCCTACATGGCATCTATTTAATTTTCTAGAAAGTGCCATGACATTGACCAGAAGTCATATTCCTTATGCAAACGGTTGTCTGTCCAGGTCACTTCCCCCTCCACTTGCCATGCTCCAGTGTCCAATGTGACTGGCAAGGCAAGCCCAGCCTCCTTCTCCCTGGAGGCTGGGCCCTTCCAGGCAGGGGCGGTGTACCTGTCTCAGGATGAAGGCCACCACGTCCGTGGACTCCCAGTAGCTGGCGTGGAAGAGGTGGGGCAGGGCCACGGTGGGGAAGGCTGTGAGGACGTCAGGGCAGTACAGGGCGTAGTCGATGCGCTTGGAGCCCCACCACTTGGATGTGACTGTGGATCCAAGAGGGAGATGAGGACTGAGTGCCCTGCCCCAGGACCTTGACCCAGGAGGCAGTGTGTGTGGGACGCCCAGGGTGCAGATCCTGTGATGGACACGCCACTAGGGACATGAATTTGGAGCCAGAGCACTCAGCTCAAAATGAGCCCTAGGAAATGTGCCAGTCTTCCCCCAGCTTCAATGACCCCCCAACCTCCTCGCCCACCCAACCAGCCTCCAGGTCACACGCTGCAAGCTGATCCCCAGAAAGGGGGCCGGATCCACAGACATATAGAGTCTCACCCCAGGGCTGCTGGTCAGAGGGACTCCTGTGGGGAAACTGAACGTTGGGATTAAGGCTCTGGCTGAGGTCAGAGCTCAGACCACTGTCAGCGGTCAGGACCCCTGTCCAGGTCAGAGGTCACAATTCTCTGAGATCAGAGCTCAGTCTAGACGTCCTGTTCCCCTCCTCCACCGTCCTCAACAGCCCTGGCAGGGAACCAGTGCCCACCTGGAGGAAGCCCCTCTCCCGCGAATCCAGGCGGGGCCCAGGAGACCCTCACTCACTGCGGGAGACACCCACGGGGGCCAAGCTGTCCGAGGACTCCGAGCTCTCACTGGAGCTGCCCTGGCTGATCCTCCGGGCCTGGCGCTGGGATCTCAGGGCCTGAGGGGGTGAGGCTGAGGCATCCAGAAGCGGCGGGCTGCCCCGGGAGCTGCCCTCCAGGAAGAGGGCACTGTGGGTGTGCAGGGCATCAGCTGGAGGGGGAATTTCACAGTCAAGTCCACGTGGCGGTAGTTTAGTCGCTAAGTCGTGTCCAACTCTTGCGACTCCATGGACTGTAGCCTGCCAGGCTCCTCTATCCATGGGATTCTCTAGGCACAAATACTGGAGTGGGTTGCCATTTCCTTCTCCAGGGGATCTTCCCAGCCCAGGGATCGAACCCTGGTCTCCTGCATTGCAAACAGATTCTTTACCAACTGAGCTATGAGGGAAGCCCGAAACAGAGGACAGCACGCCTGAGCAGGGACTTGAACCCTGGACTCTCAGATTAAAAGTCTGATGCCCTGCCAACTGAGCTATTTAGCCCCGCCTCAAGGCCAAGTGGTGGGTCTCAAATGGAGCTGCCTGGGCAGTGCCAGCCCCATGCTGGGTGGGAGCCTGGGCACCTGGGGAGGAGCCGGCACCTCTCATCCCGGGGCCTGACCAGGACCCCTTCACCAGGTACCGTTGGTTTCACATCCTCCAAGCCATGGGTTATGCAGGCACAAGTCAGGGTCCCAACCGTCATTCCAACCCCAGCAGAGCTGCCGAGGGCGCCCCAGGGGACTGCATCCAAAGCCCCAGCTGAGGTCACAGGCGACAACCATGTGCTTTGTAGTACACTCCTCTCTGAGCCTCGGAGGATTGTGGCTGAGCTTGGACATAAATGAGCCTGGGGGCAAGGGCGCCCTCTGGGGGCAGGAAGATGCCCTGACCAGAGACGTCAGATTTTAGGGTGCCCTTCTCCCTGGCGACTCAGAAGGTAAAGAATCTGCCTGCAATGCGGGAGACCTGGGTTTGACCCCTGGATTGGGAAGATCCCCTGGAGAAGGGAATGGCTGCCTACTCCAGTATTCTTGCCTGGAGAATTCCATGGACAGAGGCGCCTGGCGGGCTATAGTCCACAGGGTCGCAAAGTTGGACACGACTGAGTGACTTTCATTTTTCTATCTATAGAACCCTTCTATCAATAAAAACTCCTGACAAAACAGGACTTTGGAAATTAAGTTTCCTTTGAGATGGGGCAGGAAGGGGTAAGCTGGGTTTAAATCCTGAATGAGACACATGCAGGGCAGCACACCCCACCCCACCCCTGCCCCCCGACTCCAATCTGGCCCAAATCTCTGAACAGGGACAGGCTAAACTTTCAAGGCTCTGATCTCCAAGCCCTGACTGTCCATCCCAGGCCTCCCCTTGGCCTCACCCCAGTCCATGCCCAGCTCACCCCACGTGAGCCCCGCAGGCCACTGGCCCTCCCCCAACCCACCTCCCTTGCTCCTGCTGTTCTCCACCCAGAAGATCCCTCAAGCCCCACCCTCTAGCTCTTCTCCACCTGTACAAATGCCTTGGTTGAAGACCCCCTCTTCCAAGAAGACCACCAGGGTGACCCACTCCCTGACCTGCACTTCTAGAGTCCAGGCACTGGGAATAACCCTCAGCGTGGATCCCAGACTTGCAATCAGGTCTGACATCTCAGTATTACGCTGGCCCCAGACACAGGAGCTAATCACAGGGCAGAGCCCAAAGATGCCTCGTGCAGAGCAGGAGCTCACACAGGTGGGCTGCTCCAAAGGCAGGTGAGTCAGCGGTCTTCCTGTCCACGCCACCCCCCACTCCCTCAAAAGTACACAGACTTTGTTCAGGTGAGTCTAGCCACTCTGACATCTGACAGCTTGGAGGGGCTGGACCAGAGAGGGTGGCCCTAGGGAGCCCAGCCTCCAGCTCAGCACACTCTGACACCCCTGAGAGCCTACCAAGGAGGAGGGGCTGTCCGTCGCCCAGTGGGAACCTCTGATAGCGGGGCACGCTGACAGGTGGCACCAGGTGGAACTTGGGCTCCAGCAGTGGTTCAAGCCGGGAGGCGGAGGGGTCTGCGCAGTGGAAGAAGCTGTAGACCTGACTGCAGGCAGGACGTACCTGGAAACCTTGGGGAGTAGGGGGAGGACATACAGGAAGCCCTTTGAACACCTGCTGCCTTGGTCCTAGGAGGCTCCCTCAACTATAGATTTGAGAAACCTACTCCTCTGCTCAAGAACCTGCCATGGCTCCCTGCTACCGACAGGATCAAAGCCACTTGGTTCAGCTTAACCCTCAAGGCCTTGCCAACCTGCCCCACTCGGAAGCACCACTGTAGACCCAGCACTGGAGCCATGATGCAGAGCTGCTTTCTGTTCTCTGTGGCTTTGCTCAAGCTCCCCCTGCTCTTAGCAGGATGTCCTCCACTATTTCCATTGATCAAATTCCTTTCAATTCTGGCTGTCACTTAGTTGCTACCTGATCTATGAAGCAGACCTAGGGTCCTTCACTTAGGATCAGCTGCCTCTTTTCCGCCCAGCTCAGTTCCCAGACCTGGGGTGGTAAGGAAACTTAGTCTGTCAGAGCCGGCCGAACACTTCTCCCATTGACCAGCAGGTGTCTCCACTGAGGCCGCATCGCATTATTTCGCAGCCCTGTCCGTCTCAGTCAGGGCACTGGACCGTCCAGCATTCCGGGAACCCTAGGTTTCCTTAGCAACGTTAACCACAGCTGTGGGATTCTGCCTGTTTCCCTTACTTCTATCAGAGCCCCTCCACCCTCGACTTTGTATCTGCAATCAACAGTCGTAGTGCAATTTGTTGGTAAGCTTTGGGACAAAAGAATTTGGAGGATCCCTGATCCATTGTGCTCCCAGGGGCCTCCAGCCTCTTATATCCTCAGAGCCATTGTAAACCATCTTCTGGTGCAAATCACCTCTGGAAGTATTTCAGAGGAATAAGGGAAGGCATTCAAGGCTGTGGGGACCTTGCGAGCAGAGGCACTGAGGTGGAGGGGGGCGGATCTGCAGGGGGCAGTAAGACCGACCGGGCTGCAGGGGGCCACCCCGGGCATTGGGGAAGGAGCGGGTGGGCACAGTAGGGTTTCTCTTCCCAGAAAGCATGATAACCAGGCAATGGGGCCTCTGGTAGGGAGTGAAATCCACCTGGGGCTGCCTCACCTTGGCCCCATCAGGGAAGTTGCCCCACTCACCCTCCTGCCCCCGCCCCTTTCTTCTTCCTTGCCTCTCTTTCCATCTACCCCTAATTCTCTGGTCCTCCCCACCCCTACTCTCCCCAGTTCCAGGCCCTGACACTGGCCTAGTGACTCAAAGGCATCTCAGGCCCCAGCCAGCATCACACCCACCATCCAGTCCGGGCAGCACCGTCCTCCGCATGGCCAGGACCAGGCCCAGGGGCGAGCCGAAGAGGAAGAAGTCAGACACCTCAAAATCCAAGCGGCCCAGGCTGACCTCGGGGACCTGGGGGCCCCCGGCCGCCGGGGACTCGGCTTCATCCTTCAGCACGCTGGAGTGGATGCTGGCCCAGGGAGGAAGACAGGGGAGTGCAGGTTAGGGGGAGGACTGAGCATACAGAGGGCTGAGAGCCAAAGAATCGATGCTTTCGAACTGCGGTGCTGGAGAAGGCTCTTGAGAGTTCCATGGACAGCAAGGAGATCAAACCAGTCAGTCCTAAAGGAAGTCAGCCCTGAATATTTATTGGAAGGACTGATGCTGATGCTCCAATACTTTGGGTACCTGATGTGGAAAAGACCCTGATGCTGGGCAAGACTGAGGGCAGGAGAAGGGGGTGGCAGAGGCTGAGATGGTTGGATGGCATTACCGACTCAATGGACATGAGCTTGAACAAACTCTGGGAGATGGTGAAGGACAGGGAAGCCTGGTGTGCTGCAGTCCGTGGAGTCGCAAAGAGTCGGGCTTGACTGAGTGACAACAACAACAAGCACGAAGGAGTGAGCACCGAGCAGGCAGCCTGAAGTCTGAGTTGCAGCACCCAGTGCTCGATCTCTGCGGCAGGGCTCGGCCTGGGACCGACTTGCCTGATCACCGACACAAATTGGTGACCATCTCAGCATCTGCCACCAAGGCCTGGCCAACATTTGGCTAAGGCAGGAGTCAGCCAACTTTTCCTGTAAAGGGCCAGATGGTAAATATTTCAGACTTTGGGGCCCATATCGCCTCCATCACATCTACTTCACACTGCTACATGGCACGCGGGTGATACGTGAATAAACCCGTGTGACTGTGATCCAACAAAACTGTCTTCCTTAAAATGGACTGAGCACCTGAAACCTAAGCCTCCTGCCCCATCGTGCTGGTCTTGTGATGGCCACACTGTGAGTTCCTGCCCAACAGAGGAGCCCAGCCTGGCTGGACAGCTGGGCGACATCAGTCCTGCCAGGATGAGGGCTTTCGTGGTAACTCGTGTTCCAGGCAACCCGCAGACACAGATGCAAACAGCTTGGTCTCTCCTCCCCTCCAGCTCACAGAGGAAACCAAGCTTAAAGAGCAAAACCTGAGCCACACGGAATTCCAATGGTTCCCATCCCAGGCACCCATTGTCTCAAAGAGCTCAAGTTGATGTGCATACCCAGAGCAGGCTGCCAAAAATAGGCAGGAAAACTGGGCACCTCCCAAAACTTTCAGCTGCATTTAGGTACCGCTCAGGGTTTCAGAAAACCCAGTGGCATAAGATCTATGAATACATTTTTGTTATTGTAGTCACTAAGTCCCAGCCAACTCTTTTGCGACCCCGTGGACTGTAGCCCACCAGGGAAATCCCGTCCATGGGATTTCCCAGGCAAGAATACTGGAGTGGCTTGCCATTTCCTTCTCCAGAGGATCTTCCCAAATCAGAGACTGAACCTGCATCTCCTGCATTGCAGGGGATCCTTTACCACTGAACCACCTGGGAAGCCCCATGAATCCACTAATGGAATGCAAATTCCACCAAAATACGCAAGTTGGAGGGAAAAGGGAATTTTAGAAATAACCTTCGAAATGTGTGCCAGTCCCCCAGCGCCTGTGGGCGAGGGTCTGGGCAGTTGAATCTGAATCCCCACACACCCTCTGCCTCTTGCAATGGGAGCGTCTTGCAGTGAGAATGACGACCCTGCTGTTTAACAATTCATATTTCACGTACAGCGTGGTCCCTAAACAGATACCAACTACTTAATTGCCAGAGAAACAGCCATCTGTCCCTACACCAGAGGGAAGAGCTGGCTGCACTGGACCAGCCACTGACAGCCTCCAACTTCACGTCACTCTCCAAATGTGGGGCTTTCTTAAAGGATTTTTCAAGGATGAACCAGAAATGTTATGATTTTACCCTGCAACCTGACTTGAAATGTAGCTTCTTCTCTCAAGAATAATCTTTCAGAGGGCTTTTGAATAGTCGGAGATTTAAATATGCAGAGCCTTTGACCTAATAATTCCTCCTCCAGGAACCCATCTGAATAAAATAGCCCTAATACATACCTAAACATTTATGCACAAAGATGTTTCTGGACTGCTGTTTATAATCATAAAGAATTGGAAAAAAGCCAAAGTGTCCAGTTGCTGGGACTGTGCAAGATATCATCCATTCACTTAATAAAACATTATTAAGAATATTTATCAGAATATTTATATTAAGAATATTTTTCATTATATGGTGAAAGACCATAATATAAGAGGTTTTTTTTTTTTTCTCTAGGTAAACCTACAGGCAAATCTTCCTTGGTGGCTCAGACAGTAAAGAAATTGCCAGGA
Source organism: Capra hircus (assembly GCF_001704415.2). Lineage (NCBI taxonomy): Eukaryota > Metazoa > Chordata > Mammalia > Artiodactyla > Bovidae > Capra > Capra hircus. The sequence goes on along the minus strand of NC_030826.1, from coordinate 25,208,021 downwards.
ATGCAGGAGACCTGGGTTCAATCCCTGGGTCAGGAAAATCCCCTGCAGAAGGAAATGGCAACCCACCCCAATATTCTTGCCTGGAGAATCCCATGGACAGAGAAGCCTGGCAGGCTACAGTCCATGGGATCGCAAACACATGACTGAGCGACTAACACTTTCACTTTCACAAGCAAAGCATGTAAAAAATGTACTGAAAGGAATTAATACGCCAAAGTGTTAGCCCTGGTGAGAGGATACATTTTCCAAATGTTGTGATGACCTGGTGCTGCTTATCATTTGGATAGAAAAGGAGGATGGGAGGAGAGAACTGAGGAGAAAGGGGAGAAGAAAAGAGGCATTTCTTCTCACTTGTACTTATATGTTCAATACTCATATGAATCCTGAATGAATGGTTGGATGGCATCACTCAATGGACATGAGTTTGGGCAAACTCCAGGAGATGATGAAAGACAGGGAAGCTTAGCACGCTGCACAGTCCTTAGGGTCAGAAAGAGTTGGAAAGACTGAACAGCAACAGGTTCATTTAACCAGTGTCCATTAACATGCTCCTTCTAGAAAGTTAGAGGGTGGGCAGTTCCACGGAGGGACCTGGCTGGTCTTTGAATAAAAGTGCATTGCTTACGGCAGAATCTAACGCAACATTGTAAAGCAACTATGCCTCAATTAAAAAAAAAAAAAAAAAAAAGAGTACTGGTGCCAGGTGCTGGGAGACCCCAGCTCTTCAGTAACTGGTGTGTGATCCATGGAAAGTTCCGGACCTACCTGGCCTTTGCTGGCCCATTTGAGAAATACCAAGAACACAATACTAAGAAATGCTAGGAAATACAAACTTCTGTTCTTTCTGTTCTTTCTTTTCTGTTCTTTCACCAGATTCTTAAAACCATCAGTGAAGTAGGCTGGGCAGCATCTACCCTCTTGGTGAGACCAACTGTCCCATCTCTCTGCAAGCTGAGTGGGTGGGGTTGGCAGGCTCAGCATGCAGAGTCCCAGGCCTCTGTGCAGGGTCCATGGGGAGTGGCCTCAGTCTCAGCATTTCAGTGCTGGTCCCTGGGCCCCCCATAGAAAAACCTGGGGCCTGTGACGGGTCACAGGCCTCCCAGATGACGCTGGGCCGCGGCTCTGTTCCCCTGGACGTTCTGCTGGAAGGCGGCGGGGCAGGCACAAGGAGCGGCTACCTTGATAGGAAGGCGTGGTGCTGGGTGACGGCCTCGCAGTCATAGGTGGATGAGTCGCTCTGCTTCCGAGGCAGCGGCCGCTTGGGCTCTTCATCCTCCAAGGTGCTGGAGACGTCGATGCTGCTCTTGCTGAGACGCTTGCTGCCCGCAAGGCTGCACTCCTCCTCCACCACCACTGGGGCGTCCTTGGGGGCCGAGCAGAGGATAGGAGGGCACTGCGGTCACTCTGGGGCCCCAGGACAAATGAACCCCCTTCTCCTAAGATGCGAGAGGCAGTACTTCTTCCAAAAGGAACATGGGAGCCGCAACACACACACACAAAAAAACGGCAGGATTTTAGGCACCGGGGTGTCCCCTAAGTCCAAAGGGCTCACTGGAGGAACTTCCCTGACCTTCCAGTGGTTAAGACTCTGCGCTTCCACTGCAGGGAGCACCGGTTCGACCCCTGGTTAGGGAACTAAGATCCTACTGCCACACGGCCAAAAAAAACCCAGCAAATTTCTTGAACTGAATTTAAAAAATGAAAATACAAAATATCAACTTTTTAAAATTATATATAAAAAAAAAATCTCAGCGATCCAGTGGGACTCTGGAGAGCTCTCTGGGGACCTGCTGCTAAAAGAGCCTTCTCCGAGCTCCAGTTTCCTCACCTGTGATAGTAACCGCCCACCACTCCTGCAGGATTGTGAACACTTTGTAACCTGGATGTCACAGCACCAACCAGGGCTAACACTGCTCCCCCACAAGAGGCCCTGCTCCCTGGGGGGGCCTCCCAAGGACATCCCCTCCCCCACCCCACCATCTGGCCCGCACCTGGGTGCTGCTGAAGCTCCCCTTCCGGCTGCTGCTCCCAGGGCTGTCACCCGTGGGCCCCGCGCTGTAGCAGATGGCATCGAAGGCCAGGAGGCCCCCTACACAGTCCCCGATGAGACTCACCTGCAGAAGGCAGAGCTGGGGCTGCGGGCCTGCCCACCGCCACTCCCTTGCCCCACACCCAGCCAGGGTGCACGCAGCCGGTCCACAGGGGAACAAGGAGCCTGTCCCGGGGAGGCACTGAGAGTCCCAACTTGGGGACGGGAGGGTCCCCTTGAGGATGGGAACCAGGCTACAGTCAGGGTCAGACTTGGGTCACAGATCAGCATGGGCTGATAATCAGAGCTCAGGTGTTGACCTCAGTTTTCCTATCTGTAAAACGAGGACAGACCCAAAGATCTCAAAAGCCTCTTAGGATGTCAGAAGCCAGGGCTGCACAGCAGCCTGATCTAGATCCTCCCGGCAGGTCCCAGCATCTCTCCAGGCAGGGACCAGGTCAGGGAGGTGAGGGCAGGCTGTCCTACCTGCCCACTGAAGCCAATCCCATCGGGGGATTTGAGGAACTCCGCATACACCTGGTTGGCTCGCTCGATGACAGTGGCAACCGCATCCTGGTACTGTGGGGAGGAGATGGCCAACAGGGGCAGGGCGGCCAGAGGGACGTGGTCCTGGCTGTTGCTGAGACAGCCCACGTCGTGGCTGAATGGGTTCAGGCTGCAGACAGGAGGCCAAGGTAAGTCCACCTGGGACCAGGCAGGAGGGTGGGCTTGAGTTGTGGACGGGGCGAAGGAGAGCACACACTGACCAGAAATTGGGCCCTGGGGTCAGGGGCTGTTGAGGAGGACCCAGGCAGGAGACAAAGCACCAGCAATGTATCCCAGGGTGGGGGGAGTGGCTAGCCTGTGAGGACTCCCCTGTGTGTCCATCCCATGCCAGCCATCATGTGGCCCCTGGAGTCTCCACGACAGCAGGGCTCTCTGCCCTTTTCTTTGCAACCTCAAAGGACACATCAGTTATGGAGGAGGCCACTGGTGTGGCTCAGAATGGGGGTATGTCAGGACTTCCAGTGGTCCATTGGTTAAGACTTCATGCTTTCACTGCAGAGTTTAATCCCAGGTGGGGAACTAAGATCCCATATCCATGCATGCTAAGCTGGTTCAGGCGTGTCCGACTCTTTGCGACGCTATGGTCTGTAGCCTGCCAGGCTTCTCTGTCCATGGGATTCTCCGGGCAAGAATACTGGAGTGGGTTGCCATGCCCTCCTCTAGGGGATCTTCCCCAACCAGGAATCGAACCCACATCTCTTGTGTCTCCTGCATTGGCAGATGGGTTCTTTACCACTAGTGCCACCTGGCAGCCAAAAGGGGGTGGGAACATGTCATCATGGCAGACTTCCTGGAGGAGGTGAGGTTTGATCTAGACTCAAGAGAGTCTTTAAGGAAGCTAGAAAGAGGAGAGAGGGTGTGCCAGGCATAGGGCTCACACACCAGCCATGCAGCTGCATGTATGTATGTATCATGTCTGTCTTTCTGAGGAGGGGATCCAGAGCCTTCATGGGCTTTGCAGAAAGGTCTGTGACCTCAGAAAGGACTGAGAGAAACTGTCCTGCAGCATCCCCCAACAAGTGGACAGACTGTCGGCTCCTGCATGGGCTCCCTCACTTCTCTGCCCCCTTCTCTCTGTGCAGCTCAGCTTCATCTGGGACCAGCTCCCAGTGGCCCGTGCCTGCCTGCACCCTCACCCATCCTGCCTCTGTCCCCAGGGGCATTGGGCCCAGTTGGCTGGGAGGTTCAGCAGAGGGGGGAACTGTACACCCCCTCCCCAGAGCCTGCCCTTCCCCCAGAGTCCAAGCTCAGGCTGACCCAGGACCCAACACTGATCCTAGTGGGAATCTGACGGAAACGGCGGAAGGTGACAGGGCTCAGGGCACCCTGGGCAGGTGACAAAGATCCCCTGCTGCACAAGGCCAGCCTGACAGCCATTCCTCATCTCCAAAAAAACACAAATTAGAGGAAACAGCCCTCAATTGCAGCCGGAGAGATTTTAATTATCTGAGAAAGAGCTCCCTCCCAGCAGTGATTAGGGCTGATTGATGGCCCAGGCAAGATGCTGCCTGGGGGAGCGCTGGGCTCCCACTTGCTGGCCCCTCCAGTGTCCATGGGCCATTTGTCTTCCTGGGGATTGAGCCTGGACTGGGTGACCCAGCTCTGGAGGTCAGATATCCTGGGGGCAAGGGGGTTGCTGGGGGACTGAGATTGATTGTGAAGGAACACAATTAACTCCGACTGTTGGAGTGTGACAGACAGGGCCTTCATTCAGCTCAGCTTCCCAAACCTGCTGCAGAGCCAAAGCCCAGAGGGAGTCAGGATGCAGATTCCAGGGCTCCTCCCCTCCGGATTCAGACACCCCAGGGGGAGGCCTACCGCCTAGCAGTTTAACAAAAATCACACCCGGGATCTGGGCCATTAACCACGTTGGGGAAATACATTTTCCTTCCTGAGCTAATCTCCTTCCTTCCAGCTCTGATAGAGATCTGCCCAGCCCGAGTTCTGGGAACACAGATGAATCTCGAAGACAGAGGAGACTTTCCTTTCTCTCTCAGAGGGGACATATGAGACCCCTGCACGTGCTCCCCGTGCTCCCACTCGCCAACCAGAGGAGCTGAGCCCCTCTCCTTACAGCCACACTTGACGCAGAGCCCCTTCTCCATCTCCCTAGGGAGATGGCACCAGGCTGGGGGTCCCTTTCTACCCTCCCCAAGGGGGCTCCTCTTTGCAGAGGCTGTGAAAGGAGGTAAAGGGCCCCGGGTTTCTCAGTCTGTCCTGCAGAGTTTCCAGGGCAGGTTTGGATGAGGGGCCTAGGCCCTGAGAGGGCCTCACTTCCAGCTGGTGGGCTTCCCCTCTCCCGCCCAGGCCCACTGTCCGCCAATGGACAGTGCTCCAACGAGGATGGTGACGCAAGTCACAGCCAATCCCTGTGCCCTGCCATGTGCTTCACACATACCAGCACACAGAATTCTCACGAAAACTCCAAGACGTGGTTGATATACTGTGATCATCCCCACTTTACAGATGAGGAAACGGACAGGGAGAGGTTGAACAACTTCCTGCCCTTCCCACCCCACTCCCCACTCCACCCCCAACCCCGGTCTCACAGCTGGAACTCAAGCTCAGGATGACTGAAGAGCCCATGCCCCTCACCAGGTTACGCTACTCTCAAAGCACACTCAAAAATCACCTCCTCCAGGAAGCCTCCCTGGCCTTCTCTCTGAGTGTCCACAACGCCATGCACCACCTCCATCAGGGCATACATCTCTACTGGCTCTGACTGTGTGGCTCAAGAGTGGGGCTGTCCAGCTTTGACTCCTGGGTCCCTGCGTAACCCTGGAGGAAACTGCTTAACTTCTCAATGCCTCAGCTTCATTATCTGGGCCAACAAGACCAGGGCCTGCTGAGCACAGCAAGGGAGTCTGAGCTATCTATGGCAGGGCACCAGCGCCACCCAGCCCCAGGCAGAAGAAAATTCGGTGCGTGGTAATCCCCTTAGATTCTTGCTGATCACTCTCCTCCGGTGATGCTAGTGGTCAGTCAGGATCTGATATCCCAGGGAGGCCTTGGCAGGCACCCACCTGCCCATGTGGCTGGGGCAGCCCCTCTGCTTAGGCACCCCCCACCCGGCCCAGCCAGCCAGAACAAGCAGAAAGGAACTCACTTGGAGACAAGCGAGAAAGCCTCCGAGCAGATGGCGGGACAGGGGACGAACTTGACGAGGATGTGGCCCAGGGCTGCAGGGAAGTGGGCGCGCGTGACCTTCTCCAGCACAGAGCTGAAGGTATGGATGTCAGCCACCTTGCAGGATGGGTCCCCCAAGCCCGTGTCCAGGACATTCCCCCCGTGCAGCACCAGCAGGAGGACGTGCGTCTTGCAGGAGCGCTGCGGGCAGCCTTCCTGAGGGGGACATCAATCAGGATAGAGAGAGAGACAGGCGGTGGGGAGGGGTGGGGTGGGGAGGGGAGGCAGGGGGCACACAGAGAATCACACACACACAGGGGACTCTGATGGCACCTCCTGTGTGTTCAGAGGGAGGGGCATGGGCTGCCAGGAAGGCAAGCCCCTCCACGTCAGCGTGGGATGAGTCCCAAAAGGCTCTTCTTATACGTATGGGGGCTGGAGGCCCAAAGAAGCACAGTGTGTGTTTGGTCACTCAATCGTATCCGACTCTTTTGCGACCCCATGGACTGTACCCACCAGACTCCTCTGTCCATGGGATTCTCCAGGCAAGAATACTGGCATGGATTGCCATTTCCTTCTCCAGGGGATCTTCCCAACCCAGAGATCAAAAACCTTTCTCCTGTACTGGCAGGTGGCTTCTTTACCAGGGAAGCCCAGAGAGGGACAGAGACCAGCACCAGGACACAGAGAAAGTCCAGTGAGGAGCTGGGTGAAGACCGGCTGGCCTGTCTACCGGCTAGGGACTCTTCCTAGCTTTCTGACCCCAGAGGCAGCCCAGACATCCCCAGAAACCCACCTCATTGTCTTCATGGATCTCAATGCTTCCTTGGGCTGGGAACCTCTGTCTTCTCAAGGAAACCCGGTACAATTCTCCTGTAGGGGGGGAATGGAGGACTCAGCATCTCCAGGCCCCCCTCACAGAGCCTGGACACTCCCCTGAGCCCTGGCTGGCCCATGACCTGGGCTCCCAGGAGAACTGGAATGATAGCATCCAGAGCTTGGGAGGGCCACGCCACCCAGTCCCCACTTCCTACATCAAAACAACCTAAAACCTCTCTCCTCCTCGGAAAGGGAGGCCGGCAGGGAGGCCGGACATGATGAGGTCCCTGAGGCCAGGAGGGCTGTCCCAGAAGGGAATTCTCCAACTCTTTCTTCCTCCCCAGTAACTTCAGCAGCAGAATGAGTGTCATCTCGTGACTCCCAGATACGGATGGAAACTCGGACAAAGCATTGTCTGAAAATAACTGGGGATGCTGGATAAAACACTTTTTAAAGATCTGGTTGAAGCTCTCAAAGTGACTGCAAAGCCTTAAATGATGGGACCCTGGTCCCGGGGAGGTGAAGCCTCCGAGAGGCAAAGCCAGCATCTAGGACCACACGCGCTGTCACCCATGAGCTTCGGGCCACCACTGCCAAGAATCTTTCCTTGCTTCTCTCAGCAGCCACCTCCTCCTCCAGGAAGCACTTCTGAGCATCCAGCACTGCCTGAGCTCCTGTTCCTCTACGTACGTGCAGGATTCTTTACACGAGAGCTGTGGACCAAATCTGGCCCGCCATCTGTTTTTGTAAATAAAGTTTTATTGGGACACAGCCAGCTCTTTCATTTATGTATTGTCTGTGGCTGCCTGTGCCACAGTGGCAGAGTTAACTGGTCATCACAGAGTCCTTACAGTCGGCAGAGGATTATCTGACCCCTTATGGAACAGTTTGTCTGACCTAACACTCACATTTCTGAAAGCCACTGTGCTGGACGCTAAGGTATAGAGAGGCCTTTAATACATCCAATGGCCCCCTCACAGCCCACCCAGTGATGCCAGCCATGGAGAAATCCACACCGCCTCTCCTTTCTCCCCATGAGAAGGGTACTGTTTCCTCTGTGTGGCTGAACCACACGGTTGGACTGTGAGCCACTTGTTTGCCTCCAATGACTGGGAACTCGCTCACCGCTAAAGCAGCGGGTTTTAGACCGGATGGCCCTCTCTCCTTCCCACTCCACCCCCACCCCCTGTTGTGAGACTTCAGCACCCACTAGGAGTCACATCTGGAGAGCAGCCTTCCCAGGGGCTTTGCAGGCAACCCTCTGGTGGATGGGGGTGAGGGCCCTGGCCAACACATTTCTTGGTCAACAACATCTCAGCCGCTTCTGGCCCCAGGGGAGGGTGTTCTGCAAAGAATTCCAAGTGAGAAGCTTCGCTTAGTCGGGAAGTGCATTTCTGAAATATTGTGTCCTCAAGGACACAACTCTGGTCTAAGGGTAACTGCTTTATGAGCTTGGAGCTGCTGCCCAAACAGACAGGAAATCGTTTCCCCGATGATGGAGGGGGTTGCCTTGAAGGAGGAAGGAAAAAATCTTGTTTTGAGGCTGGACTCTGCCCAGCACTTACTCAGGCTCCTTCAGTGGCTCAGGCTCTTCTGCCTTATTTCTAACATCCTGTAGACTTTGCCCTGGGCTTGGCTAAAAGAGGCCTGCACCCCGTCTTCAGGACAGGATCATAATAAAAGACACCAGTAAAGGGCGCATTTTTACTGAGCACTTATTATGTTCCAGGCATTATGAGCTTTACAGATACCATCTCATATAGCCTCCACAGTTAGCCTCTGAGCTGTGGTCCTCTTCTTATTAGCCCCATTTTACAGATATGAAGACTGAGGCTCCAACAACCAAGATCACTTGCCCCAAACCACACAATGAATTAAGACTGAGAGAGCTGCCCCACACTTAGTGGAAGACGATGCTTGACAAAGTGGTTCCCTTCCCATCCCCCTGACCTCCACAGGAACTTCCCAATGAGGCAGTATGACAATCTCCTTTCTCCAGGAGAAAAAAACAGGAGCACAAAATGATAAGTGACACCTTGAAGACTGATGTCCCCAAGACCTCTTCCCCCTGCACTTGAAACAGTCTGCTAGTGGGAAACCCCAAGAAGGGACGCTGACTGTCACTTCCCTGGGATGAAGCGATCATGCTTTGTAGTCCATGCATCCTCGTGTGTGCAGCTCTGGGGCAGCTGGACCAGGAGGAATGAGGAGCCTGACAGAGCTGAGGTCATGGGCGGGAAGCCTGGGAGACCCCTCACTTCTGGGGCTGGGAGAGACCTAGTTGGGACCGTGGACTTTGGAGCCAGAATGCCTGAATAGTAATGTAGGCTCTTTTTTTTTTTTTTCAATTTATTTATTTTTTTGGCTGCACCAGATCTTTGATGCAGCATGCAGGCTTCTCTTATGAAACATGGGCTCTAGAGCTCACAGGTTCAATAGTTGTGGTACTGGGGCTAAGTTGCCCCACAGTACATAGGATCTGGGTTCCTTGACCAGCGATTAAACCCATGTCCCAGTCACTGGAAGGTGGATTCTTAACCACTGGACCACAAGGGAAGTCCCCAAATGTAGATTCTTACCGGGTGTGAGTTCTGTGCCTCAGTTTCCTCATCTGGAATATGGGCATAATAATAGAAGCTACCTTATAGAGTGGATGATGAGGATAAAGGAACCCATATACACAAAGTGCTTAGGACAGGGCCTGGAACATGGTAAGTGCTATATAAGTGTTAGTAGTTGTTTATTGTTATTATTGCTGTGATCCAGGGTGCATCGGGGTGGGTGGGTAGGGCAAAGAGCCAGGGCCACAGCTGACACAATGGGGCCAGAAGCTGATGGGGACATCACCACCTCCACACTCCTGCCCTGCCCCCAAGTCCCTCCCTGAGACCTGGCAGGCTCCCCAGCCTCACTGGGCTGGATGCCTGCTTGCAGTGTGATTACAGAATTAAATACTGTGATTGCCACAAATTACCATGGCGAGGCTATAAATAAGTTGCAGGGAAGACGTGAGGGTCCTGCCATCTCCTGGGCACCATGCCCTGCACTAGGTGGGGACCTCACCCTGTACCCTCACTGATTACACAGACTCAGAGGACCTGCATCCTCGATCTTCCTGTGGTCAGCTCCCTTGGGGCCCACATGATGCTCTGGGCATCAAACCATGCTGAGTCCTGGATGCAAACAATGCTGAGGCAGTTCCTGGCTCAGAGGAGACAAGAGACCAGCAGGGTTGCCCTCAGCATCCCTCAGCCCTTCTGTAGCTGCGGGGAAGAGTCTGACACCCCCCCTCCCAAGCAGTTCGAAGACAGAGATTTGCTTCCTTTTAATGCACAAAAGTCAGAGATGCTTTGCTCTAGGAGAGGGGAGGAGGATAGACTTCGCCTGCCAGATCTGGATTTTGGCCCCTTGAGAGCTGACTAACAGGAGCAGAGTTTCCCCATCTCCAGTCTTAGAAGAGGCCTCTGTAGACAAATTGAAAGGCAGTTTAGTACCCGTCTGCTGGTATCTTGCCCACAAGGGTTCTGCTCCTCTAAGAACCAGACATTCCTACTATAATGAGTGAGGCCACTGGCTCTGAATCACCCAAAGACACAGCTCTCACTCTTCCATGCCTTTGCTCATCCTGAACCCTCTGCCTGGTAAGGTCTTCCTCCTCTGCAGACCAGCAAACTCCTACCTAACCTTCAAGACCCCACTCAGTTGTCACCACCTCTGGAAAGCTTTCTGACAGCTACTCACAGAGGGTTATCTCAAAGTGTGCCTGGGGGGGGCCTGGCTTGTTGCTGTGAGCTTATTTGTCTATTGCCTCATAAGACTGTGGACCACTTGAGAGCAGGGCTTATCAGTGGTCAGGACCTAGCATGGCATTTTTGTGAAACCGTATTGCAAGTGAAGATCCCAGGGTGCACACGACCTGGGAGACATCTCTATGCTATCAGCCCCCGAGGAGAAATCAGGATCAAAGGAGCACCATCCACTGGGAGGTACATTCCTTGGAAGTCCCCAGAGGATGCTGTCAGGGAACTTCTGGGAATTCTAGGGCAGTCTGGCCTGGGCCTTATCACTCAGCCCCTAAAGGCTGCCCCAGAGCCTCTGGTGACAAGAGCTGGCGGCAGGGGTTCCTGGGTGGTGGGAAGCCACATGCCAGGGGCCCCAGGACTTCACTGTCAGGCTGCCTGTTTCTTTGCACTTCCTGTTCATTTCTGTTTGCAAGGCCTTACTCAGGCTGGGTCCCTGCCGTGCCCAGATTTGGGGCGGGGTGAGCCCACAGCTGTTTTTGTGACAACGTTTTGCGATGAGCTCTGAGGCGAGCCAGCTACTGACATGCCTGTGCTCGGCACCCCTGCCAGCACTGGCACCCGGACCAGAGGCCCACCCAGCTCACCATGGCTCCTCCTCCCAGTTGAAGAATAGAGGCTATTTTTGCTTAATCACAACCTTGGAAAGGCACAGATCGTGATCATCCCTTCTAATTACCAATGTGCCGCACTGCTCTCGAGACAAAAGCCAAGGTCATCACCCACACACTCGGCACCCTAAGCAGAGTGTCACCCGGGTTGGCCGAAGACTCTGCCTCCATCTCTCTTGCCATCTTCCACTGGGGACCCACAAGGAGTAGACGCTGGCAGTGCCCCCAGACTAAAGCTGATCATTGAACTTTACCCTCCTTCGACCAGTGACAGTCTCCCTGTCTCTCTCTTAAGTCACGCCCCAGGGTCAACTGAACAGGGCTAGACCCAGCTTGAGACCACATGGCACGTTCTGAGACATGTCTGCAGAAACACCTAATCCTTTAGAGCACGTTGAAGCACACGCATGGGCAAACACACACACACACGTTTTTCTGGATGAGCCCAATGGCTTGGCTGTCCCACTCTGATGTGGGAGACAGGAGCTAGATCCAGAAATGTCTGGGAATATCTAGAGATTCATTCAGCAGCAAGCAGGGGGTTCAGACCACAGCCCCAACCCGCCCCGCCCCGCCCCCACCACAGAGAGACCCACATGGAGAAGGGCAAACACACAGGATATGGACAGAATTCTAGGATGGGAAATGTACACCCTAGTCAGAGAGTGATCTTGAGCACTCTCCCCACCATTGCCAACCGAGAGGGTAGACAACATTCCCTCTTTTTTTTAAAGCTTTTTTTTTTTTGTAATGTGGACCATTTAAAAACTCTTTATTGAATTTGTCACAATATTGCTTCTATGTTATGTTTTGGTTTTTGGCATATGAGGCATGTGGAATCTTAGCTCCCCGAGCAAGGATCAAACCCACACCACCTGCATTGGAAGTGAAGTCTTAACCACTGGACCACCAGGGAAGTCCCGTGTTCCCTCTTAAAAGAGTCATGCAGTCGGAGATTCCATGAGTCCAAGCGTGCTGTGTGAGCTCAAGCATCCATGCCCAGCAGAATAATACCCTTGGACCCTAATGGGACCTGCAGGCAGGATGGGTGAGTTGCTTTGAGGGGCCTCAGAGGAAGGAAGAGGAACCAGAATATGGCAGGTGGCAGATGTCACCTGGATTTTCAAAGTGGTTGATTGCACCTAGGGAGTGTCATGTCAAATTCCAGACAAGATCTATTGCAAATTAAAAAAATAAGTGTTTGGGGGGCCATTAGAAAAGGAAGCAATGGCCCCCAGAGTGCTGACAGGCTCACTTGGACCTCTCTGGCCAACCCCATCTCATTGCTTGTTGGGTGGGGTCACTGGACTGGGAACCCAAGCAAGCACCAAGGGCTTAGGGCATCTTGGGGAGGAGGGACTCTGACAGACGACAAAGGTCGGAACCTTCAGCTCTCAAAGCAGCTCAAGGAGTGTGGGTTTGTGAACGGGGCCAGGACACGGATGGGACAGCGTGAAGCAGGGAAAAGAAGGAGACTTTGTAGGATAGTTTTAAAATTTTCTGAAACAGTGAAATCTTTTGTCCAGTGCAATTTTCTTTAGGAGGGCAGTTTGTAGAACATGTGGAAGTAGGCAGCTCTGGCTGAAGCAGGTCGGGGGGCCCAGAGCCCCACTTCCTTACTCCCCTCACCCTTGCCTAAGGCAACAACTGAGGGCTCCAGAGAACAGTTAAAAAGCCACTGACCTTGTTCACCAGACAGACTTCAGCCCACCCTCCTCCTTGGTGCCCCAGTCCTGGGCTTTATGCAAAACAGCAATCTAGGTGGAGGGGTGGGATGAAGGGTTAGAGGCCTGATAGTAGAAGAAAACAAAGAGTGTTTATAAGTGGTTTTCTGTGGATGGTGGGACAATGTGTGATTTTTTTTAACTTTCTACTTTTCTCTGTTTTCCAATTTTCCTCTAGCAAACTCAATTCTTTTAGTTGAAAACTATTTATGAATACATGGAATGACTGCAGTACAAGTGTGTGTCATATTTACAATAAGAACATTTTCAACACACTATCATACAGCTCCTGATGCTACTAAATGCAAATACTACAGACAAAACAAAGTGAAGTGCCCTGCCCTCTGGGAGCCGAGAGCAAATGAGAGAACGCGAAAAAGGAAAAGAAATGTTAGGGAAGGAAAGAACAAATGGGAAACCCGATGAGTGAGTCACCATCCTGCATTAGAGTTAAAAATTCAATTTGACATCACTTGCCAATTCCTCTTCCATTGGTTATTGCCCAAACCTGTGTCAGGGCTGAAAGCACCAAGATGAATCAGATATACAGCAGGTGACTATGAGGATCTCTTAGTACTTGAGGGTCACATGATCAAGGTCAGGTCACACAACGAAGATCTATGTCATGTGACCAAGCCCAGTCACATGATCAAAGGCTGCAAACAGTTGGAGCCAGGGTAATGGGACCCCCTAAAGATAGTCAGCCTCTGAGGCTGCACACACTAGAGACTTTGGAATGAGGAGGGGTCATCCCTGTTTTGTCCCTGCAGCTCAGGCCACTTTGAGAACATGTCTGGAACCCAATAACTGGGAAGGAAAGTTAAGGAATGAAGCCCGGCCTGGGGAAGAACAGGGTCCATAGGACACAGTCGCAGCCTGCAAATCCCAGCTGAGCTGCGTTTGGGTCATGGAAGCAAAGGTGTGGGATGAATGGGGGTGGGGATAGTTTCTGGAGAGTTCCCAATCAGCACAACTAAGGACATGTTTAACAGTTCAAGAGTGACCCGTGCTGGCCCAAGGGCAGGATGCTCTCTGCTCTTCAGGAGGTTGTACAAGTAAGGGTGTAAGTGGTCACTCAGCAGGGGTGCTGGCAAGGACTGTTCATCTAGGAGTGGGGATCTAGAGGCTGGGTTCCCTCCTGTGACTCCTCAACCCTTTCAGGGTCAGAAGCCCATCAAGTCAGCCTGGATTCATCTGGAGAATGAGGCCAAACCTCCAGGGATACTGGTCTCCACTAAGGCCTGACCCTCGCTAGGGTCTGGGTCCCAGATCCTAACTCTTGAAAACACACTTTTGGCCACTGCAAGGGAGTTTGGGGATAGCTCCGAGGAGCCGCTCCCCTGGGGGAAACCAGTGTGACCATCTTGAATCAGGCCCAGGGAAGGTTTCAGACATACAACCTAAGAACGCTTCCTGCCACTACACAGTGATGCTAGAAGGGCTTGTCATCTTCTCTCCTGGGGACTCTCCTATAACAAACACAGTCTTCTTCAAATGTGTCTTAAGTTTCTAGTCCTCATTCAGGCAAACTTCACATTCAGCCTGAGGTGTTCTGCCCATTTTACAGGTGAGAAAACTGAGGTTTGGAGAGGTTAAGTGAAAGGGTACGGATATGAACTCAGGTCACCCAGCAAGGGTTCTTTCATCCTCTTGAATCATCACCTCCAAAGGTGGGGGTAAGAAAGGGGTGTTCTTGTCAGTCTTTTCAGTGCCTCCACATGGACTTCCCTGGTTGGTGCAGTGGATAGGAATTCACCTGCCAGTGAGGGGGACACAGGTACAATCCGATCCAGGAAGATTCCATATGCTGCTGAGCAATTAAGCCTGAAAGCCACAATTACTGAGCCTGTGCTCTAGAGCCCGTGCTGCACGACAAGAGAAGCCATCATAAAGAGACGCCTGTGCATCGCAATGAAGAATAGCCCCAGGACTTCCCTGCTGACCCAGCAGCTAAAACTCCATGCTCCCATTGCAGGAAGCCTGAGTTTGATCCCTGGTCAGGGGACTAGATCCCACATGCCACAGCTAAAATTGGAACAGCCAAATAAATAAATGAAAGAAGAGCCCTTGCTCACCACTACTAGAGAAAGCCCACATGCAGCAATGAAGACCCAGCGCAATCAAAAATAATATAAATAAATAAAATGCTTAAATGCCTCCACACCACAGCCTGCCTGCAGAGCAATCCCTGGGAGGGAGGGAAAGAGGAGCGAGGCTGTGATTAGGAGCAGAAGCCTGCCTGAACTTTGGGGTCCTACTCTCTAAGGGACCTCCGTCAAGCTAGCCCTGGCCCTGCTTGAAAGTCAGCACACAAAGGAACCCAACAGCACACTCCTCCACGGTAATCCCTGCATATAGAGTGAAGTCAGAAAGAGAAAAACCAATATCACTCATTAATGCCTATATGTGGAGTCTAGAAAAAACGGTGCAGATGAGATTATTTACAAAACAGAATAGAGACGCAGAAGTAGAGAACAAACATATGTATTCCAAGGAGGGAAAGAAAGGGGCGGGATGAGTTATGAGATTGGGGTCGACATGTACACCCTATGGTGCATGCACACGTGTTCAGTTGCTTCAGTCGTGTCTGACTCTTTGCGAAGCTGTGGACTGTAGCCCGTCAGGCTCCTCTGTTCATGGGGTTCTCCAGGCAAAAATACTGCACTGGGTAGCCATGCGCTCCTCCAAGAGATCTTCCTGACCCAGGGATCGAAACCATATCCCTTGCGACTCCTGCATTGCAGGCAGATTCTTTACCACTGAGCCACGGGGGAAGCCCCACACACTATTGGTTTATGTATAAAATGGATAACTAATGAGAGCCAACTGCATCACTCAGGGACCTCTACTCAGTTCTCTGTAGTGATCCAAATGGGAAGGAAATCCAAAAGAGAAGGGATATATGTACGTAGAGCTGATTCACTTTGTTGTACAACAGAAACTAACACAACGTTGCACAGCAACTGCACTCCAGTAAAAATTAATTTAAAAAGAAAAGAAATTGCTCTAAAATGCCTCTTTCTCACTTCTCAGATGAACAGTTATCAACACCCAGCCACCCACCAGGGTGTGGTAAATCAGTCCCTCCTCCTTCATTGCTGGTGAAATCGAAAACCAGATCAACCTCTGTGGAAGTCAGTGTGGCAAGATCATTCCAGACACAGAATGCCCTTGATCCAGCAATTCCAAGTCCATGTGCAAGATGACGTGAGTACAACACTAATCATCATCACAGTCTTTATGGTACGGACAAGAGACAGAAAGCAACCTCTGTGGAAATTCCCTGGTGGTCCAGTAGGTTAGGGCTCCACACTTCCATTGCAGGGGGCATGAGTTAGATCCCTGATCGGGAAACTAAGATCACACAAGCCACGTAGCTCAGCCGAAAAAAAAAAAAGGAGAAACAAGAAAAGAAGGAAAGCAACCTGTGTGCCCACCAACAGGGGCCTGGTTCAATAAAGCAGGCCGCAGTGAAATATGCACCCTTTGCAAAGAAGGATGCTCCCTCGATGTGTTCAGCAGGCAAATACTCCCAATACGTTGTCATTTGAGAAAAGCAAGGTGCAGACTGGAAAGCACCGGATGCTGCCATCTGTGCGGGGTGTATATAAAGATGTATGGAAATGAATATTCATGGAGATGCCCATGTATGCAGGGAATATCT
Organism: Capra hircus; assembly: GCF_001704415.2. Classification (NCBI taxonomy): domain Eukaryota; kingdom Metazoa; phylum Chordata; class Mammalia; order Artiodactyla; family Bovidae; genus Capra; species Capra hircus. The sequence goes on along the minus strand of NC_030826.1, from coordinate 25,191,681 downwards.
CTGGAATGTTCTAGAAGAACCTAGTCACAATCGTGGCTCCTGGAAAAAGGGAACCACCCTCATTACCTTCGTCCCTTTAGAATTTTCTGTTTTATACCATGTCCGTGTGCTATCTACTCTAGAGACATATTAAAAATAAGAATTATTTTCAAAGGGCATGGAGCAGGGTATTTTTGTTTGTTTTTTTTTTATTCTGAGATACCAATTTGTACGTCCTCCCCATTTCAGCTTCTTTGCCTCTGGGGAGCTTTGTGGCAGAGCTTCCCGGCTCTTGTTTCCAAAAGCCCTTTTGTTCTCAGAAGAAAGGGATTTGAGGAGACAGAGGTTCCTCGAGACTAAAAAGAGGTCGCCAACCCCTGCCCCAGGCTGAGGGGAGAAGGCAGACCTAGCAGGGGTGCCCCCCAACTCGGGGACTGTTGCAAGTCCAGGAAGGTAGAAGACGATCTGAGGGAGGTCTGACTGCCCTATGCCCCAAGCAGCCTGGCCCCTAGGCCAGGAGCCACAGACCAGGACAGAGGGGCCTGGGGCTTGGAGCCCCCAGAGGCCGTGAGTGTAGACAGAGAGCTCCCGGCACACACACGTGTGCCCACACAGTGTTCCCCTACTAGGGTGGTGGGGAAGAGCCCCAGGGGGCCTTGGAACCAGGGCAGGAAGAGGAGGAAAAGGGAAACCCCTGGAATCACACAGTGGGGCTGTCTCACCAGTCCAGCTGGGTGGGTCTGCAGAGTCAAAATTACAAAGTGGCTTCTAGAAAAGCACAGAAACATCCCTGTCCCAATACTGAAACAGCTTTTTGAAAAAAAAAGGAAGGGGTGGTCCTTTCACAAGTGAGTCAGTGGACGGTGCAGTATGGGCTCCAAGTTCCCCTCCAGCTTCCCGCTCCCCGCTCCCCAGGAGGCTCCCTCCCGCCAGATCCCCACAGGCCAGCCCTCCACGGCCCCTCTCCTCAAGGCCAGGCTCTGCGGGGTTGGGGGTGAAGACTCTCCACACAGTGACCTTCAGGGCTGGGAGAGGCCCAGGGCATCGTCCTCTGCCCCGTGGGTTTCCTCAACCAGAGGATGAAGTCCCGCCCACTAGACTCTCCTCCAGTCACGCTGCTTGAGAGCCTTCCTTTTCCTGCTGGAAATCCCCAACCGAATCATGACTAGACTCTAACTGCCCTGCAGAAATCTTGTCACGTCAGCCCCCACTGTCCTCTCCTGGCTTCCCCCATCCTGACCACAGCCTGTGTGGTCCCCCTGCAGGCCCCAATCTCCACCTACCTCTCCACCACTCATCTCAGCCTCTCTGAGCTCAACCACGGCAGCCTTTTGACTGTTTTCGAGCATCTCCTGCCCCTCTCGCCACAGGGCCTTTGCACATCCTGTTCTCTGTGTCTGGACTCGACCTCTCACCCTCTATGCCTAGATAACTCCTACAGAAACCTCAGTGTTCCCTGCTCCTGGGTGTCTTTCCTTCTCACTCTCTTCCTCCCAAAAGCACCATGGCTTTCTGTTTCCTGGGACTAATCCTTATGCTTTCAGTTTTGTGGTTATTTCACTTGTCTTTCCCTCCTCCAACACCCAGCAGACTGTAAGGTCCTTCAAGGCTGGAAATGGGTTTGTTTCTGTGCCATTTTCTCCCCAGAGACTATTAAGGTCCTGGCATATAAAAGAGGCTCATTAAATATTTTTCAAACAAGCAGATGAATGAACTAATCATTTGTTCCCGTTACGTGCCCCTCTGTGTGTCAGAGGCTGCACACGTCCAGGCAAAGCAGACACAGCGCATGGACACTCGCGTAAATGACTGCACTGATGCTTTGACACACACAGTGGTGCACACTCACAAATGCACAGGCACACATTCCCCTGCGTGCGCGCGCACGCACACACACACACACACACACAGGAATGGACCATGCCAAGCATCGGCTTACGCACACGCACGCAAGAAAAGTGCTCCCAAGGCGGACGTCTGCCACCCTGAGCTCATTAAAGCCGGCTAAATATAGCCCGTCTGCAGCTGTGCTCAGCAAGCTGCCCACACAGGCCAGGAAAAGATACCAGTTACCAGGCAGAGAGTGGGGAGGCCAGCCGTGGGCCTGGGGCTTCATGCCCCACACCTATGTGGGGCTTCTGGGGGTGCCAAGGGGATGAGGGTACGCAGGATGGGTAGCCCTTTGGTGGCTGGTCTGGACTTTCAGAGCTGCTCCTTTAGTCCCTGATCCCAGGCAGTGGGAGGTGAAGTCAAACCACGTCCCCATGACAGTATGGTCATCTTCCCCCTCTCCCTTTCTGGGATAACCTATGGGCTCTTCTGACAGTTATTGGGGTCAAGAAGTCAAGGTCAGCCCAGAATCTGGGACTGGAGCCAGGACACCACCTGGGAGACACTGGGACTTTGTCGGTGCCTTGGGTAGAGGCTTGGTCAGGATGAAGATCAAGGGATGGTCTGGGACCAGGACTGGGACTCAGTCGGGACCACTGTTTCGGTCCACTGAGTTCAGAGATCCGCTACTCACCTCGCTCTGACAAGCAGATATGGCCATGGGCAGACCCACCCCACGCCCTGGGCACTGCCTGCTGCCCTACACTGGCCCCGGGAAAGCCATCTGATGACCACAAGTGCAGGTCACACGAGTAGGTCACACTGTATTCCACACAGACTGGGTCCAACTCCAAGGGCACAGTAGGAGGTCCTCCTGTCTGCCTGGCCCCTCCTCCCACCCCCCACAGGTGCAGATGAGAGAGAGGAAGTCCCTCCAACTTGCGCTTTTCTGTGCATGTCCTGGACTGCAGTTTTTGGGGAACTGGCTCTTGGAAAGGGTCCCTGTGTGACACAGGGGACAGTGGGGCACTTCTCCCAGTACCTGGGGTGACAGGAAAGGCGAAAAATAGGAAAACGGGAGCTCAGACCAGACATGAGACTAAGCTCTGGAGAGAGAGGAGTGAAGAGATCTGGGTTTGAGAACCTTCGGTGGAAGGTTGTCTACCCCTGAGCCTGGCAGGCTACAGTTCATAGGGTCGCAAAGAGTTGGACACGGCTAAAGGGACTTAGCACGCATGCGTTCATCTTCCCAGAGTGACACAGTTGTGACGACTGCAGCCCTTCCCAGCATCCAGGTGTTCGTGAAGATCCATGTAGAGTGCCCAGTGCCTTGTGAAGCTGCTGAGAGGGCAAGGGAGGGGGGATGGAGAGAGTGACGTGGCCATGGGTCTCCTGGGAGTCACACTCCCCCCAGGAGTGGGACCTGGTGGGCAGGGCAAGGAGAGTTACTACACCCACCAAACCAATGGCTGCACCCCCAGCCTCCTCTGTGGTGACGGTAGGTTCTGGCAGCAAGTGGGTAGACCCACTCCCTGATCCAAACAGCTGTGAATGGAGTAGAGGGCAGAGGCCAAGAGGACTGGGTCCTGAGGGAATCACTCTGGAAGCCCAAGTCCTTCCTAGCATCTCTTGCTAGCATCTGCTACCATCCTCTCCAGGGGGCTGGATGCACTGCTCCAGCTCTCCTTCTAACTTAAGAGAAAACTGTGCTTGGAGCTCCTTTTAGAAGTCAGTGTGGAAAGGAAGGGGAAAGCAATGTGGGAAAGGTGGGCAGCTAGGTCATGCCGAGGAAAGTCTCATCCTTTACTGGAGAGGAATCATGAAAGGGCGTCGGGGTATGAGGACAAGTCTGCCACCTGTGAAGGTCTCTCTGACACTCTGGAGGAAGAATCAAAGTGGGAGAGACCAGAGGCAGGGAGGCCAGCATGGGGCGCTGGATTTGTCCAGGAGAGAGACGACAGTGGCTTCAACTGGAGAAGGGATGGGGAGCAGAGCAGGCCCATTCCCCAAACTCCTCCCAGTCTCTATGGCCAGCTCGGGAGGGCTCCCTGGGGACTCAGACTGTGACAGCAACAGCGGTGCTGGCCACGGGATCAGTAGAGCATGGAAAACACCAAACTCCAAAAGAGGCTAAGATGCAGCTCCTACACCTGCACCAGGTGTCGTAACCTCATCCCAAAGCCAATAGTAAGTGAGAAGCAGGAAACGCTCCCTATTGTGGGGTGCAGACCCTGACAACCACGTGTGTGACCGCTATGCCCGCGGTCACTCTCGAAGTGGAGTAGACATTATGATCACCTTTCCACAGCTGAGTAAACCGAGGCCCAGAAATGTTAGGTAACTTGCCCAAAGCAGCACAGAGAGCAAATGAAGCAACTGGGCTTCAAACCCACGTCTGATTCCTTTAAAGCTCAGTCGCACGAGTCCCAGGATTTTCTGGGCAATTTGCACCACCTCCCACCTTGTTTTTAGTGACGTTTTGAAAAACCAAATGTAAAACTTAAATAAGATAATATACACAGAATTATAACATAAATGATCGAGCGCGTTATAAACATCAGGCATCGCCATTGTTCTGTTTTTATTCAGGGTCACAGGCATTTATTTTTCTGCAAATCACCATCAACCACCACCACTATTTCATAAAAGGAAAGGTGTCTGAAAGCCACAATGTGCAGACAGGACAAAATCATGGAATAAAAATCCTGTTCTCTCAACTGAATGGGTTCAACATCACAATAAACACATTACAGAACTGTCATTTTGTCTCATTGTCAACAATGTTAGGTTTGTGCTTGGGAATTACTGCCCTCAATGACCATTTCAGCTCTGAAATTCTTCCATGCATCTATAGTTATTCTTTACTAAACAAGAATATGCTTTAGGAGCAGGCGTGGATGACAACCTTCAGCAATATCATTCTGACTAAAATCTATAACCATGGCATAAAAAAAAAAAAAAATGGCTTTGCCTCTCCTTAAACACACATTTTTCCAACCAAGTCCAGAAGACACCAAACATCTGATCAGTGTATTTGTGTCTGTGCAGAACAGAGCTGTGGTTGGCATCTCGGAGACAGCCCCACGACAGGTGGCCGTGTTTTTTCCCTTTGAGGATGCTGTGGTTTCTTCCTCCCAGAGGCCCAGAAGGAGTGATCTGGGCTCGGTTTCTCTCTCACATTCCTGATGAACATGATTAATCCTTTGCTTTTATTTTATGATATTTTGACATCTCCAGGGGAGTCTAGCTGGCCAAGGGGAGACTGCCCCACCTGGGCCATGCTAATTCCTAGAGATAATAAACAACTCACCCTAGAACATGCCCTTCTATGCAAACCAACCAATTGTGGGTCCTTACTGCCAATCAACTCCTTTATCTAACGCTCACCCACCAAGCCAATATCCAACCCCCTGCCCAGGAGCCCTAGAACTAGAGACTGTCCTGTAGCCCAGAGCTTGCAACATTATTCAAACCAACCAGTCCGCAGCTGTTTCCTCTGCCCTGCCATGCCTTTCCTGTGGAGAACACAATCTGGGCTCTGGGCCATGTATTCCCCACGCTCCTTCTGCCTCCTGACCGACCTGGTGCTTCCCCCATGGTCCCTCCCCTGGAGAAGTGTAAATAACAAATCCTTCTGTCAAAACCACTCATCTCTCTGGTCTTCACTCAGTCACCTCTATAAATCAAAATTCCATGGGTAAGGACTTCCCTGGCAGTCCAGTGGCTAAGAACCCCATGTTTCCACTGCAGGAGGCACAAGTTTGATCCCTGATCAGGGAACTAAGATCCCATATGCTGTATGGCGTGGTCAATAAAATAATAAGTGTACATATCGTAAAAAAGAAAAAAAACAATCTTGGGGGGCTTCCCTGGTGGTACAGTGGATAAAAATCCTCCTGCCAATGCAGGTGATACAGGTCCCCTTCGATCCCTGGTCTGGGGAGATCCCACATGCCATATGCCACAACCACTGATTCTGCACTCTACAGCCCGTGCTCCCAAAAATCAAAAGAAGCCACTGTAATGAGAATCCCGTGTACTGCAATAAAGAGTAGCCCCCACCCGCCACAACTAGGGAAAAGCCTATGGAGCAACGAAGACCCAGTGCAGCCACAAGTAAATAAATAAAGGAAGCTGTCTAAAAAAAATCCTGTGGGTACATTTTAACAGAGATCCCCTCATACAGGGCTTGGTTCCTCACATCCTGTAAGGATACGAGAGAGAGAGAGAGAGAACTGCCCACTCTCTGCGCTGCCCCTCCCCTTGCCCCGTGAACTTTTTGGCCTGAGCCTTGGTGGGGTGGGGAGGGGGGGCCCCTCTCAGAGATACCCAAGCCTCCCAACCCCTGAGTGGCTTCATCTATGAACTGCCACTGGATGTTATGTGCACAGAAACCTTCTCAGAGACCGATGCCCCTACTCGGGGCAGGCCGTGGGAAGCTGGTGCTATAGGTACCCTTCCTGTGACTGATGGATGGAAGAGCTGGGAGGAAGAAAGACTTCAGCCTGGGGGACGGGGTGGGCAGAATGGGCTGGGCCCCACAAAGCTGCAATCACAGGTCAAAGGAGAGCAGGAGAGAGAAGGAAGGGGAGTTCTGAGCCCAGACTCTTCCAGACACACACATACCCACTCCTTGTGTAAAACTCAATACTGTCAACAGGAAAGACATCTGCCAGTCCCCTCCAAACCTCCAAGAAAGATGCCCTGAGGTTGCGGTGTCAGAAACAGACATCTTTACCAAATCTCTCCTGGGTCTAACCTTGTGCTCGGCCTCTTGAGAAAACACAGGCAGAAGGAAACTTGGAGAAGCCTGCATCATTGGAAGGACCACAAGCACCTGGGCAGCCCCACTCTGCAGACACGGCCTCCGAGTGATGGGACCTAAGGGTCCTGAGCCCTGGCACAGCCTTGGTTACTGTGTCACCCACTGTGGTTCCTGGAAGTTGAGTCACCCAAAAGAGTCGATCTCAAAGGTTCAGAGGGTTTGCTCCCCATTCCTGTTCCCCCACCCTCTCTGCCCACAAGCAGACCCCACACGAGGCTTCCCGTGGTTCCACCTGCTCTGCTGGCCTCCGCCTCCTGGCACCCCCAGCCTCAGGCCCCAGAGGCAGACAGTGGCCCCAGCCCTCTGGTCCCATGCAGTGGTGAAGACCCTACCACCCAAGTGGGTGAGGGAGTTTGGACCCTTCCAACAAAAAGAGACACCTGGGGGGTAGTAGGGGGCCACTCACGCTGTTTCTCCTGGAGGAGGCTGGAAGTGCACGGCGTGCTCCCTTCTCCTGCAGAAGAAGAACAGACAGGTGAGTGGACACCCCGTCACTGTTGGCCGGACACAGGAGGCCACAGTGGCCAACTCAGCACCCCCGTCTGGCTGCTCCCTCCCCGAGCAGGGGGTGGGCGGAGGGATTCCCCCACCCCCTCATGCCCTGCCCCACCCCTGCCACCCCCAGATCTGGGTTCTTTATACACGACGAACCAGAAGCCCTGATGCCACTGCCTGGGGAGGTGTGTCCTGGACACCTTTTCACCTTTGCCTGCTCACCTTCATAAAGCGGATGCTTATGTGGGTTTCTCCCTGCTCTTACTCTCCCATGCGGGTCACCACGGCACTGCAGACAACCAGGAAGCTCTGCCTCTAGTCCAGCCTCTCTCCTAAGTACTGGATCCACATCACCTCCTGGACATCTGTTCAGCAGATTGCCTACATGCACCACGACCACAGAGTGGGTCCTGGAACTGCGCCTCTTCCCAAGTCTCCACGAAGGCACCACCTTCTCACCAAGCCTGGGAATCACCTATGACCCCCCACCCCGTCCCATCCCCACATTCAGTCAGTCACAGAATGCTGGGGGTCAGGCTCCTTCTCTCCTCCTTGCCCTCTCCTAGCTCACCAGATTGGCACTCCCCAGTGGAAGGTGCTTCTGTACTGTGCCCTGGAGTGTCCCTGGGCCTAGAACTGTGTGTCTTGTCAGCATTCATTGAATGACTAAATGAATGAAGCACGCATGCGTGCGCACACACACACACACACACACACACACACACACACACTCCCTAAATATAGAAATCCATCCTGTCTCCTTAAGCTATTGCAGCAGCTCCTGTCTTTTGATTAGAAGCTTTTTTCTATAATTATGAAAGTAATACAAGCTCCTTATGGAACATTTGGAAAACTCCAACCAACATAGAAAAGGGAAAAACTCCTTATAATCCCACAACTGAGGAAAAACTGGTTCCATTCTATGTCATTCTTTCCAGGCTTTTTTCCATACACATTTTTTTGGGGCCAACTGAGATCAAACCAGCCCTCTGTGGGCAGGGATTATGTCATTTATCTCTGTATTCCCAACAAATAGATGAACGGTGGTTGGCTCTGAAAGGCGTCATAGATAATAAAGAAGCACAAAACACACTTTGTACTGCAAGTGGAAGCATGAATAAATACATAAAGCTATGCTGCTGCTGCTTCAGTCGTGTCTGCTCTGTGCGACCCCACAGACGGCAGCCCACCAGGCTCCCCCGTCCCTGGGATTCTCCAGGCAAGAACACCAGAGTGGGTTGCCACTTCCTTCTCCAATGCATGAAAGTGAAAAGTGAAAGTGAAGTCGCTCAGTTGTGTCCGACTCTTCGCGACCCCATGGACTGCAGCCCACCGGGCTCCTCTGTCCATGGGATTTTCCAGGCAAGAGTACTGAGTGGGGTGCCATCGCCTTCTCCAATAAAGCTATGAAGCCTCTATGAATATCACTCCAGTGGCTTTGGAATCTCCTGTTGAGAGCCGACATCATTGTTGTTGCTGTTGAGTCGCTCAGTTGTGTCCAACTCTTTTGCGACTGTCCTCAGCATTGACAGGCAGATTCTTTACCACTGAACCACTCGGGAAGCCCAAACTACATCATGGTTGCCTTTAAAATTATCCTATTAGCAATCCATCATACCTTTCCTATGCAAATGGCACAATACCATTCCTTTTTAAAGTCTGGGTAATATTCCATTGTATAAATGTGCCGCACCTGCTTTTTCCATTCTTCTGCTGATGCTTCCATGTCCTGGCTATTGTAAATAGTGCTACAATAAATACTGGCCTGCACGGATCTTTTGGAATTACGGTTTTCTCCAGGTGAACTGGGAGATTGGGATTGACTTATATACACTACTATGTACATGTGTGTGAAAGTCACTCAGTCATGTCCGACTCTTTGTGGCCCCTATACAGTTCATGGAATTCTCCTGGCCAGAATACTGGAGTGGGTAGCCTGTCCCTTCTCCAGCGGATCTTCCTGACCCAGGAATTGAACCAGGGTCTTCTGCATTGCAGGCGGATTCTTTACAAGCTGAGCTACCAGGGCATCCCTATTGTAAATGTACAAAATAGATAACCAATGAGAACCTACTCTATAGCTCAGGGAACTACTCATTGCTCTGTGGTGACCCAAATGGGAAAGAAATCCGAAAAGTGAGGAGATACAGGTATACCTATGGCTGATTCACCTTGCAGAAAATAAAACAACATTGTAAAGCAACTATACCCCAATAAAAATTTTAATTAAAAATAAAAATAAAAGTATCCTATTGGCAGAAACTTTTAGAATCTCACCATTATAATTACTGCTGTGAAGGACATCTTTGTGATTGAAGCTCTTTCTGCATGTTTTATGGTTTCCTTAAAATACAGCCAAAGGAGGACAATTCTGGGTCAAAGGGCAGGAGCCTTTTTCAGACTCCTGAGGTTTATTGCCTCATTTCTCTCCAGAGAGGTGTATGTACGGATTCACACACCCAGGCGCAGCGGATGTAAGGGCGACACTTAACAGACACTCACCTCTCTGGTATTTATATTGGTCTGTTGGATTTCTCTGCCTCTGACTTCACCAGATTAATCTTTTGAAATCTGGCCTTCCCAAGCCACTCTCTTGCCCTCCCATCACCGAACTCTGAGCCTGGCAAGAAAGCCTCTCCTTAAAGTGGCCCCCGCCCACAGCGCCAACCTTTGTGCATCCCTTCCTGCTTTACCCCCACCAGCCAAATCACTGGTACATCATTACGGTTCTTCCATCTTTCTCTTTCAAACCCTCTGTATCTTACCAGCTAGGTTGAGAATCAATCCCGGGGCCACGTCTTCCACGAAGGCTTTGATCTACATTGCCTGCCCCTCAAAGGCTTCAATTCTCAGGACCTCTGTTCTCAAAGGTCATCTCTGCATCCCAAGGGCCTCACAGGGTCAGGTTCAGCAATGGTCAAATCCCTTCCTTCTGAAATGTCTACCTGGAGCCCACCCCACTTGACTGGAGGGCTCAGAAAGGGACCTGAGCTGAATCCCCAGGATCTAGAAAAACCCCTGTAGCCAGAGCAAGGCTGGACTCTGAGGACTGGAGTCCCAGGTCTTCAGCCTCAGCCCACAGGGAGCCACCCCCACCCCCAAGGATCTTTAGCCAGGAGGAGCCCCTTGGCGTCAGGAGTCCTGGCCCTGGTTCTCTGGCACCACATTTTGGGGGCTCAATTATACACATTTGTCCAATGGAAGGCCTCACTCTGCCCTGCTGAAGGGTCCCCCCGCTCTGCCAGGACAAGGGTCCATGACCTGGGGGGCAGCACAGAAGTGGTCAGACTGGCATGTAGGGAGCGGGGCAGGCAACACAGAGGTCACACCTCCAGCTTGAAATCTCTAGCTAGAGGCAGAATCCTGCTGTCCAGGTAGGACCCTCTTTTCCGACCTTGATGGCAGAACCTACAGACACCAGGTCTGGTATCCCCAGCTTCCTGAGCAAGTCTGAGTTAGTTCTCTGGAAAAAAAAAAAAAAATGTGTCCACAGCTTCCCCTAAAGACTCCAATTATCCAAGGAAGATTCTGGGACACAGAGAAAAGCTGCCTCCAGGCCTCTACTGGGGGCCCTTCAAGCCCTTCCCCGGGCAAAGTTGCGGGTCCCTTCCCTGCAGACTCAAGGGTGGCTCCCGTATAGGAACCTCTGCCACCTCCCCACCAATAATCCAGGAGCTGATGGGCGACTCCCTTCCACCATCCCAGCTGCCACGCACCAGAATCCATCACCCTGTTTCCGCAGCCCTCTGTCTGCCAGGGCTGCCTTCTCAGCTCACGTCACCTGAATGCCAATCTGTCTCCCTCCTCCATGGGATCAGAGCCCCTGGGTGCCCTCAAAGGCAGGAGTGGAGAGTGGAAAGAGCATAGAGGTGGAGTCAGGAGGTTGAGATTCCCTTCCAGGCTCCCATGGACTCGCTGTGTGAACTGAGGCAAGTCCCTCTCCCTCACTGAGCCTCATTCCCACAATCTAGTGTGGGTCCTTTCCATACTGTTAATGCGGTTCTCAAGGCAAGAATACTGAAGCGGTTTGCCATTCCCTTCACCAGTGGACCAGGTTTTGAATGCCGAAGAATTGATGCTTTTGAACTGTGGTGTTGAAGAAGACTCTTGAGAGTCCCTTGAACTGCAAGGAAACCAAACCAGTCAATCCTAAAGGAAATCAGTCCTGAACATTCTTTGGAAGGACTGATGTTGAAGCTGAAGCTCCAATACTTCGGCCACCTGATGAGAAGAACTGACTCATTGGAAAAGAGCCTGATGCTGGGAAAGATTGAAGGCAGGAGGAGAAGGGGACGGCAGAGGATGAGATGGTTGGATGGCATCACCAACAGACATGGGTTTGAGCAAGCTCAGGGAGTTGGTGATGGACAGGGAAGCCTGGCATGCTGCAGTCCATGGGGTCACAAAGAATCAGACACGACTGAGAAACTGAACTGACTGGCTGACTGAGTGTGGGTCCAATGGTCTCTGAGGAGCCTACAAGTACTGAAAGCCCTTGGGTTGTACTGCATTATGGTTAAACACCTGGATTCAAATCCTGGACACGTACCCTTGGACAAGTTCACCTCTGCAAGCCTCAGTCTTCTAATCTACGAAATGGAGATAGTGGTGCTCCTACCTAGAGAGTTATTGTGAAGATCAAATGATTAATGAGTGCAAAGTCCTTAGCACACAGCCTGGCACACAGCAGCCATTCAAGATGTGAAAGTAAAAGTGTTGATTGCATCAGTCCTGTCTGAGACTTTGGTCTGCAGCCTGCCATGGACTGTAGCCCACCAGGCTCCTCTGTCCATGGAATTCTCCAGGCAAGAATGCTGGAGTGGGTTCCCGTTCCCTTCTCCAGGGGATCCTCCCAACCCAGGGATTGAACCAAGGTCTCCTGCATCTCAGGCAGATTCTTTACCGTCTGAGCCACCAGGATTGGGCTTATTGTTGGTTCATTTGCTTATTTATCAACACTTTTAACAACTGGTTCCAGGCAGTGTCTCTTCTGTCACCAGCACGACTCCAGATGGAGTGGGGTGGAGAGACCCAGTGGTTAGTGCTGGGTGCCAGCTCACGGTGCTCCCCAGGCCAGGGGTCATGTGCTCTAGAGAGGAGACCCAGGTGGAAAAGAGGCCTGGGCACCCTCTCAGAGTAGCCCCCACCACCAGCATGATGAGGTGACTGCAGACCCCGCATCTGATGTCAGATGTATGGGTCAGAGCTGAACACGAGCATGCGGTCTGAGAACTAGCTGAGTCCACAGGGCCAGTCGGCTCCCTCCACCCAGCAGGACAGAAGCCTTACATGGAGATGAAGACACTCACTTACAAAACCCCTTCTATTCATCTCTCTGCTGAGCACTGTGCCAGGAGCCGTGGGGGATGCAGAGATGAGAAAGTCAAGGTGAGATGACCAAGAAGGAGGCAGAGACTCACTCTGACCCAGGGACCCCAGGGAGGGTGTGGCAGGCTCTCACAGCTTGAGAGCCTCGGGGCAAAGAGAGCTTTGACAGGGAGAGGAAATAGGACTGTGTCTGCTGTACATTGAGCCCAAGGAAAGGCAGGAGTGGGGGAGCAGGCACGCAGCAGAGAAGGAAACTGAGCCTGGATAGGCAGAGGGAGTTGCTGACTCCTCCAAACTTGAGTCTCCTGACATTTCTGCTGTGCCCCAAACCACCTACATCATTAGCAGGGTCCAGCGCAAAATGAAAATGCAGGGGCCCTCGTTCAGAAAGAAAGAAAACTGGAATTTCCTGGTGGTCCAGTGGTTAGAATTCCATGATTTCACTGCCAAGGGCACCGGTTCAATCCCTGGTTGGGGAACTAAGATCCCATAAGCCCCGCGATGTGGCGAAAAAGAAAAAGAAAAAAGATTAAAAGGCACTAAAAAATACAGTTTTTCCTTTTGTCCTCTCTTGACCTGTCTGGGTGGCTTTTATTTGCTGTTTAATGTTATGCTCTCTCATGCACAGGGATACTCAAGAGGTGAGTGTAGACACTCACAGGTGCCTGGGGGCCCCGCTCCTCAACTTGGCCCCCAAACCCAGCAGCCACATGCTACTAGCTTCCCCCTCCCACCAGCTGCCAGACCTGGGCACTGTGCCATGACTGAGAGCAAGAAAGCTGGGCGCCATGCATCCACCCTTCCCACTGCCTGCTGTCCCAACCCCCTGGGCAGGCAGGCGACTCCCAAGAGTACTGCAGCCTCTGCATCAAAATGCCTTAGGTCCCTGGATGGCTGGGTGAGAGATCTGCTTATCTGAGTCACCCACCGAATGCACTGCAGCCCTGACAGCCCCTGGCGGGGACACTTGCTCTGCCCTGAGACACTGAGATCTATGACTCTGACCCCAACTCTCCCGGCACCCAGGCCCCTGCTTGGGGAAAGAGTAGCTCTCCGTGGGCACGTACAGGGAGGAGGAAGCTGGGTGGGGCCAGGGAGCCAGAGGGCAGGAAAGCGGAGGCCAAGAGCCCATCCTGGAAGGGAGGGAAAGGGAGCTTTGTAGAGCAGAGGCTTCCAGCGATGGCTCAGGCCATGTGGACAGCACCACGCGTAAACCAAGGTCCCAGGCCCCGGCACATGCTCCACTGTCCATCAGGCGGCACTTACAAAGCACAGATACGAAGATGAAATCATTCAGCATTGAGATCATTCATCCCAAATCCAGGGACTGGTGCTAAAGATGAAGCTCCAATACTTTGGCCACCTGATGTAAACAGCCGACTCATTGGAAAAGACCCTGAGGCTGGGAAAGATTGACGGCGAAAGAAGAGGACAGCAGAGGATGAGATGGTTGGATAGCATCACTGTTTCAATGGACATGAACTTGGGCAAAGTCTGGGAGGTAGTGAGGGACAGAGAGATCTGGTGTGCTGCAGTCCATGGGGTCACAAAGAGTTGGACACAATTTAGCAACTGAACAACAACACCACCACCCCAAACCTGGGGCTTTTCAGAGCACAGGTCGCAGCCCTGACCACAGCACATAGACCTCCAGCATTTCTCCAGGACCTGCTCTCTCTCTGCCAGACCCTAGGGAATGGGGAGGTGTCTAGCCGAGGGATGAGCTAGGTCTGGTCCATCACCTCCCTGTTCTCATGCCAGGCCCTGGAAGCAACTCACCTGGATGGTTTAAAAGATGCTGATATCAAGCAATATTTCATTACCAGAAAGGAAATAGGATTTGTAGCCTGGGCAAGATTTCAGTGGGCATAATGCCTGGTGGGGGAGTGGAGCTGGGGCAGTAAGACTGGGGGCAGGGGTGGTGGAGCAGTGGTGTAGGGGTGGAAAGAAGCCAGGAGGGGGTGTCACTGAGATGCTGGTACAGATTCACACTGGTGTCACCTGGGCAGAAGGAAGACTGTTAGAAAGGGAGGTCAGAGCTCCCCTCACCATGTGGGCTCAGTGGTGGAAACCAGAAAGGCTCCCTCTGGGCTGCAGGGGCTTTGTGGTCTGCCCAGTGCTGACCCACCTGCTAGGTCACTGAGATCTCACACCTGGGCAGAAAAGGCCACCTTCACAGATAAAGAGACAGGCTCAGAAGGAGAAAGTCACTAACCCGATTTCAGATCTGGTCCCTTTCAATGCCCCACACCTGATGGAGGCTCTCCCATGACCTCTGCCTCCTACTGGGGGCAGGAAGGCTTTCTATTTTTTTTTTTTTTAATTTACTTATTTATTTGGCTGCATCAGGTCTTTGTTGCAGCAGGCAGGATCTTTTTCTCTCTCTCTCTCTTAGTTGTGGCCTGCATTGGAAAAGATCCTGATGATGGGAAAGATTGAAGGCTGGAGGTGAAAGGGACGATGGAGGATGAGATGGTTGGATGGCATCACCGACTCAATGGACTTGAGCTTGAGCAAGCTCTGGGAGATGGTGATGGACAGGGAAGCCTGGCATGCTGCAGCCCATGGGACCTCAAAGAGTCAGACACGACTGAGCGACTGAACAACAACAAATGCAGGATCTTTAGTTGTGGCAGGTGAGATCTGGCTCCCCGACCAAGGATGGAACTCAGGTCCCCTGCACTGGGAGCGTGAAATCTTAGCTACTGGACCACCGGGGAAGTCCCAGAAAGGGGCTTTCTAGAGCAGAGGCTTCCGGCGATGCCTCAGGCCATGTGGACAGTGCTTCCTGAATTGGGGTGTCAGGGGTTGAAGAGGGGTGAGCAGGGGGGCATGGAGAAGGGGCTGTCTGTCAGGAGCGCTGGGGAGAAGCACCCAGAAGCTGGAGCCGACCTTCAGGGTTACTGAAGCTTGCATGCCTGAGCCCGGTGTCCGAGGGGCCTGGTAAGGCCACGAACCTGGACAAGAAGGAGCTTGCTGTGTGACAAGAGAGGTGTGGAGCCCGAGCAGCGGGAAGCTGGCCTTCCCTGCCCAGCCGCTGACTCTTGGCTCGGCTCTGTCTTCCCTTGCAGCCGCCAGCAGGCGTGCAGAGGAGTTGGAGGCAGTGAAGCCAGCTTCCTGATTAGCGGGCTCCCAGGACGAGGGTGATTAACCAGATGTGCAGCTGTCTCTGCCTCTGTCTAAATGAGACCCCACTTGGCCTAAGATTTCCAGGGCCCCTGGGCCCAACAGCCTCGCCTTGGCTAGAGTTTTCTTCAAATGCAGAAGCTGCCAGTAACCACTACACACATGACAGGCTACACAGGGAGGGCTGGGTACTGGGAGGGCTGGTCCTCTGTCACCCACGAGTCCTGCCTGTCCCAACCTCACACACGCATCTCAGCTCTGTCATCTCCTCCAAGAAGATGCTGCTACAGTGTATTCTGCTCATGATTCCTGAGTGATTTTATATTTCCTCTTTCCAATCCCCCTCCATCAAACTGTGCGTTCCCCAAGAGCAAGAGGAGCAAAGTGGGCGGGCAAGAAAAGACACGCAATCACCAAATACCTGAATTGGGAGGATGGCGTGGCCGCTGGGGAAGCCATTCAGGCAGATGGGCCTTGGGGAAGAAGGAATCAGGAATTCAGCTTCTAACATGTCAGAAAAGTATCTAGGAAGACCCCATGGAGCAGGAATATGAGCAGCTGAAGACCCATGATCTGCCAAGACTTGGGGGTCTGAACCAGGTTCTGCCAGCCTGGGAACTCAACTCTTGAAGTAGGGCTGAGAAGGAAAAAACCACACACCTCCCTCCCTGCTCAGGGTGCTCCCCAGACACTGAGCCTCTGCTGAGCTGCAAGGTCAAGATTCGCCCTCCGGACTTCCCTGGTGGGCCAGTGCCTAAGAATCCACCTGCCAATTCAGGGGACACAGGTTCGATCCAGGTCCAGGAAGATCCTAGAGCAAGTAAGCCCGTGCACTGCACAGCCACGGAGCCCACGTGCAGCAACTCCCGAAGCCTGCGAGCCCTAGAACCTGTGCCCCACGACGAAAGAAGTCACCAAAATGAGAAGCCTACGCACCACAGCTGGAGAGCAGGCCCTGCTCCCTGCAGCTGGAGAAAGCCCACCTGCAGCAGTGGAGACCCAGCACAGCCAAGAAGAAATAAATTTTTAAAGAAAAGATTCACTCTCATTACCTCTCACCTGGTCCATCACAATGCCCTCTACTCTCATTCCTGGTCCCTCCTGTTATCCTCTACACTACCTTCTAGAATGATCTTTCTAAAATATGGCTTGTCACTCCCACTTAAACTACTCCATGGGTCCCCAGGGATACTCTTGAGAGGGCTGCAACTCCTCACCCTGATGCTCAGGGTTTCATCTTCAACATCCCCACGCCTACCTCTTCTCTCAGACCGCTGGACTCCTTTGGCCACCACTCAGCCCAATATTCGGAGAAGGCAATGGCCCCTCACTCCAGTACTCTTGCCTGGAAAATCCCATGGACAGAGGAGCCTGGTGGGCTGCAGTCCATGAGGTCGCAAAGAGTCAGACACGACTGAGCGACTTCACTTTCACTTTTCACTTTCATGCATTGGAGAAAGAAGTGGCAACCCACTCCAGTGTTCTTGCCTGGAGAATCTCAGGGACGGGGGAGCCTGGTGGGCTGCCATCTGTGGGGTCGCACAGAGTCGGACATGACTGAAGCAGCTTAGCAGCAGCAGCCCAATATCTAGCACCCCAACTTTCATCAAGGTGAACTCTGTGCAGCTCCCCGAACTTCCCTGCCTTCTCGTGCCTCCCGCCGCATCTTTACACCTGCCATCCCCTCCTCCTGCTGCAGCCTCATGGGTCTGTCCAGAGTCCCGAGAGGCCTCCTTCATGCCTCATGTCTCAGCTCTGGCTCTATGTCCTTCTCTGATCCCTCTGGACCTTGTTCTCACTCTTGTTAGGGTAATTAGCTCATTGGCCTGTAACCGCCCCACCCCCAAGTCTGGGAGCCAGTCAATTCTGAGTCTATTTCTGAGTCATCACTGTGTCCCCAGCATTGACCGGCACAGGGTCCGACACAGAATAAGTCACAGTACATGTGTTCTGAATGCATAAATGATGGAAGGAGGGCATGAATGCGTGATGAGGCCCTCACTGCTTCAGGTGCAGAAAGGGAGGCAGAGTACCCACCCAGAAAGGCACACAGGTCAGTACTACACCGGTGGCCCAAGCAAGCTATGCTGGGCAACTGGGAGGTGGTCTGGGAGAGACTGGGCCATCAGGGAGGTTCACTGGGGAAGGGTACAGAATTATAAGAGCTGGAGAGGAAACGGGGGGAAAAACAGACAAGCTCAAGTGGGCTTGAGAGTCAGCAAGCAGCCCCTGGGCATTTGGCTGGAACTCAGTGTGAACAGAAGAGGGAGGTATGGCCTGGAAGTCATGGATACCAGAGTAGAGATGACCTTGAGACTGCCAGATCTAGCCATGACCTGACAGTCCCAGTGTTCATGGCATCCTTCATGATAGCCATTGCAGGGCTGTCTGACTCCAGCAGGGATCATGACAATAGACAACGACAATTGTTAGAAGAAAGGGTAGAATCAGGATGGGCTTACATGCCAGGCCAGGGGGACTTATACTTCCTTCTGTCTATTTTAGAAGCATCAGAGTAGGATTGGCTAAAGTTGGTCAACTGCCAAACTGATCTAGCCTTTTTCTCCTGTCCCAAACCCCCAGAAAATAACATTAACCATTTTATGTGAGTTAATCTTTAGTAGCATCCCTAGTGGTTCAGATGGTAAAGAATCTGACTGCAGTGAAGGAGATCCAGGTTCAGTCCCTGGGTTGGGAAGATCCCCTGGAGAAGGGAATGGATACCCACTCCATTATTCTTGCCTGAAGAATTCCATGGACAGAGGAGTCTGGCAGGCTACAGTCCATAGGAGTCGCAAAGAGTCAGACATGACTGAGTGACTAACACTTTGACTTTTTCATTTTTCACAGCACTGTAAAATAGGAAAGGATGTCCTGGCATATCAGAGACTGTGAGGCACCCCTAAAAGGCAGGACATAGAGGGATCGGATGGAGGGCAGCAGGGCTAGCTACAGAATTTGCAAGACCCAGGCCAAATGAACATACAGGGTTTTTGTTTAAAATGATTAAGAATTTCAAGATGGCAACAGCAGAGCATAAACTCTAGTGTGAGACCCTTTTCTGTGTAGAGCCTTTGTGTGACTGTGAAGGTCAAATGTCCATAAAACCAAGCCATGTGAAAGGAAACCATAACCTCAATCCTGCAAAGGGAAGTCTGGAGCCAAAGGTGGAGGCAGCTCAGAGGGACTGGCAGGGTCACAGGTGGAAAACACAGAAGCAAAAGACGGTTTTGCCACTGTCTGGGCTTCCATGGGAGAGAAGCCAGGTGATTGGAATGCCCCCTCACCCCACTCACCAGCCCCTGCTTTCATACGCAGAGGCATCCATGCCCAGGTGTGAGAAGGGCCGAGTTTGAGGGACAGGACAGCTTGGGAGGCTGAAAATACCCAAGAGGAGCAAAATACCCAGAGACTAATGGTTCAACTCACCCAGAAGCAGCTCCGACCCTCCCCAATAATAAGATGGTGGAAGCTTGCAGTAAACAGACATATCACACCACTCAGAGAGAGGCTAAGGGGGAACTGCAAACACAAAGCAGAGTGTGTATCCAAATATGAACAAATATTAGAGGAAAACCAACAGTGTAGAAGAAAGATGGCAAACTCAATGACTGAAGGAAGTAGAGTACAGGAAAATGGATCTGTGGGTTCCTTCAACCAACTTAGTATCATAATCATAAATGGCTCTGAAATTTAGCAAGCACCAGAATCTCCCAAAGGGCTAGCAAACTGATTCTGAGACCTACTGATCCTGATTCAATAAGTCCAAAGTTCATATTTCTGACAGCTTCCAAGTGATGCTAATTTCGTGGGTCCAGGGACCACTCTTTAAGAACTACATATCTAGAAATGAGGTTATAAACTAGAGTCAGAAGGTAAGTAGTAGGGAAAAAACATAGCTCTCTGGAAAGCTGGAGGCAGAGAAATTGATCAAGGACACCTAGACAACGACTGCTCCCTTTGTCTCAATGAGAATGTGGCCTTGATGACACAAAGTTTGTTTCAAAATAAGAAGGGCCCTGATTGTAAAGAGTCTCTTGAGTGACAGTTCATAGACTATTAGTATAAATTAATCTGGAAGAGATTTGTAAACCCTGAACATAAAAGATTAGTGACATGGCAAGATCCAAGTGGAATTTATCCCAGGAATGAAACATTGTTCGATACATGAAAATCAATCAATGTAATACACTGAAGGACAAAATATTGTATTACAATCGTTATAATATAATAAAGGATAAAAACCACATGATCACCACAATAGATGCAGAAAAAGCATTTGGCAAAATCTAACATCCTTTACAAAACCACTCAAGAAACCAGTAATTGGAGGGAATTTCTTCAACAACATAAAAGACTACTACTACAAAAAAAAAAAAAAAAAAAACCCCACAGCTAATATCATATTTAATGATGAAAGAATTAAAAGTTTTCCCCTATGATCAGAAACAAGGTAAGATGTTGGCGCTCATCACTTTATTTATTTTTGCTTCTGATTGTTGCTGGGTCTTTGTTGCTGCATGAGCTTTTCTCTAGTTGCTGTGAGCAGGGGCTACTCGCTAGTTGGTACACAAGCTTCTTATTGCGGTGTCTTCTGTTGTTGCTAAGCATCAGCTCTAGGGCACTTGGGCCTCAGCAGTTGAAGCTGGTGGGCTCAGTAGTTGTGGCTCCCAGGCTCTAGGGCTTGGGGTCAGCACATGTGGCACGTGGGCTTTGCTGCTCCTTGGTATGTGGAATCTTCCCAGATCAGGGATAGAACCTATGTCTCCTGCATTGGCAGGCAGCTTCTTTACCACTGAGCCATGAGAGAAGCCTGGTTCTTATTTATCACTTCTATTCAGTATTATACTGGAGAATCTAGTCAGGAAAATGAGACAAGGAAAGGGAATAAAAAGCATCCAGATTGGATAAGAAGAAGTGAAACTACCTCTATTTGGAGGCAGAATAAATAGAAAATCCTAAGGAATCGCCCCAAAATAAAACCAATAAATGAGTTCAGCAAAGAGGAAGGATACAATACCAGTTTACAAAAATAAATCGTATGTCTATACACTTGCAATAAGCAATCTATTTTGATTATAACAGCATCAAAAAGAATAAAACATTTAGGAATAAATTTAATAAGTGTAAGACTTGTACACTGAAAACTATATGTAAAACATAATTAAAATAAATTAAAGAAGACCTAAATAAATGGAAAGACTTTCCACATTCATGCATTAAAGACTAATATTGTTAATCTAGCAATACTTCCAAAATTGATCTACAAGATTCAACAACAATCCCTATCAAAATTGCAGGTGTATTTTTTGCAGAAATTGGTTCTAAAATTCATATGGAAATGTGAGGAACACAGAAGAACCAAACAAACTTGCAAGAAAAGAACTTGCAAAATAAAAAAAGTTGCTGGACTCCCACTATCTGATTTCAAACTTACTATAAGTGTGCAGTAATCAAGACTCTGTGATACTGGCATAAAGATAGACATGTATATCAGTGGAATAGAAGTGAAAGTCAAAAAATAAATCCATATGTTTATGATCAATTGATTTTTGACAAGGGTACCAAGATAATTAAATGGAGAAAAGAATAATTTTTTTTCAATAAATATTGCTAGTACCACTGGTTACCCACATGCAAAAGAATGAAGTTGAATCCCTACCTCACACCATACACAAAAATTAACTCAAAGTGGATCAAAGGCCTAAATATAAAAGTTGAAACCATGAAACTCTTAAGAGAAAACATGGAATAAATTTTTCAGGATCTTGCATTAGCCAATAGCTTTTTAAATATGGCAACAAAAGCACAAACAATAAAATAAAAGATAAATAAATTGGACTTCCTAAAAATTTTAAAATTTGTGCTCCAAAGGACATTAATAAGAAAGTGAAAATACAATCCACAGAATGAGAAATATATGTAAATTATATAACTCATAAGGGTATAGCATCCAGAATATATAAAGAACTCTTACAGCTCTACAATAAAAAGACAACCCAATGTTTTTTCGGCCACACTGCACAGCATGTGAGATCTTAGTTCCTAAACCAGGGATCAAGCTGGTTTCCTCTGCAATGGAAAGATGATGCCCTAACCACTCAACTGCCAGGGATTTCTCAAGACAATCCAATTTTTAAATAAGCAAAAGATTTGAATATATATTTCTTTAAAGAAGATGAATAATGACCAATAAGCACATGAAAAGAAGCTCAACATCATTAGTTGTTAGGGAGGTGCAAATCAAAACCACAAGTATGTGCCACTTCCCCCCACTAGGATGACGGTAACCCAAAAGACAGACAGTAACGAGTGCTGGCAAGAATGTAGAGAAATTCGAACTCTTGGTAGGAATGTGAAGTGGTGCAGCCACTTTGGAAAAGGTTTGTCAGTTCTCCCAAAAGTTACCACACGATACAGCAACTCTACTCATATATATATATATATATATATATATATACTCATATATATATATATATATAAAGAAAATATGTTTGCACAAAAAGTTGTACACAAAAAATTTTACAGCATTTTTTATGATAGCCAAGAAGTGGAAACAACCCAACGTCCATTGACTGATGAATGGATAACCAATATGTGATATACCCGTGTGTGTGTTAGCCGCTCAGCCATGTCTGACACTTTGCGACCCCATGGACTGTAGCCCGCCAGGCTCCTCTGTCCATGGGATTTTCCAGGCAAGAATACTGGAGTGGGTTGCCATTTCCTTCTCCAGGGCATCTTCCCGACCAAGGAATTGAACTCAGGTCTCTGGCAGTGCAGGCAGATGCTTTACTCTCTGAGCCACCGGGGAAGCCACCTGATATACCCATACTATAGAATATTATTCACCCTCAAAGTGGAATGAAGTACTGATTCAATGTACAACATGGAAGGATCTTAAAAACATTATGCTAGATAAGACATCAGACACACAAAAAAACACATTGTCTGACTGCATGTATACGAGATTCCAGGGCCCTGGGGGTAGAAAAGTGGGGAGTGACTGCTCATGGATATGGGGTTTTTTGTGGGGGAGGGAAGGGGGGTGACAAAAATATTCTGGAACCAGATAATAGTGATAATTGCATACCTTCAATACTATATTAAAAACCAAAAAATTGTGCACTTTAAAGGGATGAATTTTATGATATGTGAATTGTGTCTCAGTTAAAAAAAGAACTTGGCAAGACTGCTTTACTTGGACAATGTTAATGACAGCTGTGTGCTTCCTTAGACAATTAGAACCAAACTCGCTCCTGCTCTGTGTTATAATCTCACTTATGGATCTTTGGCTAATTAATCCAGTCTGACGTGTGAGCGGTTTATTTCTATCCTCCTCTGACCTACCAGAAAACTCTGAAACTGAAAAGAACAAGGAGATAGATGCTCTAAACAGCAGAGAATGAGTCCAAGGCATTCATATCAGATTATTATGAAAGAGAATCAACCAGAGTGCATGAAAATGAAAAGATGATTGCTTTAAAAAAAAAAAAAAGCACACACACTACATAGAAGAGTTAATCAGAAGAAAGGAAATAGCCAAAGAAGAGAAAAATTCATGCACTGATGGTTAGCTGGAACCAGACTGCTCCAGAACCCAGCAAAGACCAGAAAATAAGAATAGACAGGGAAAGTGGAGACATGGTTCCAGCATCTACCTAATGGAAGTTTTGGAAGGAAAAAATACAGAGAAAGAAAGAGTTGAAGAGATAATCGAAAGAAAATGTCACAGTAATAAAAAAAAGAGGACACCAAGTTCAGACACGGCAAAGAACAAAACCTCATCTGCAAACTTGGTTGTGAGTTTAGAATGCAAAGAATAAAGCTTTTAAAAACTGAGTTTCAACAAGAAGGAAAAATAGATTACTCACAAATTTGCCTCAGACGTCTCACCAACAACACCAAATTCAAGAAGGCCATGAGGAATGTCTTCAAAGATAGTTTGGAATATGATTATGGATGCAGGCAAACTTGCCAAATGAATGCACGCTGAGGAATGCAAAGACTTAGAAAATGATCGTCAGCAGTTCCTACTTGAAAGAATGTCTTGAGATGTTTCAGTTAACAGATGAAGTAAATCCAAAAGGAAGTCGTGGAATTTAGGAAGCAGAAGTAAAAACTATACACTAAAAAGGATGAATTTACCTAATGTAAATCATCCCTCAGTACACTTGGCTGAGAAGAACGAGGAGGAAGGGGGAGGGAAAAGGATGAGAAGAGAAGAGGGGAGATCAAAGCCCGGATCACTCTCGCCACTCAGCATCTATCTGAAGATCCTGTGCAATGCAACTGAGTAAGAAAAATAAGTAAGCTGGCTAAATATTGGCAAGGATATAACTGCTGAGATTTGTAAACAATCTGACACTCTCCCTAAAAAAAAAAAAAAAAACAAGAGAGTCAACTGACAAATTATTAGAGCTAATATGAAAATTCAGCCAAGTGGTAGGAATTTAAGAGACAAATATTTCAAATCTATAGCAGATGAATTATTTATATCCATACAATAGGTAAAGAATTCCTAGAAACCAATAACCTGGCTTTAGTCCCTGGGTTGGGAAGATTCCCTGGAGAAAGGAATGGCTACCCACTGTAATATTCTGGCCTGGAGAATTGCATGGACTCTATAGTCCATGGGGTTGCAAAGAGCTGGACATCACTGAGCAACTTTCGCTTTCACTTTTAAGAATAAAAAGACAATTCAATAGGAGATGAACAAAAGCCGTAATTAAGAAACAGAAAAAAGAAAATAGTCAACACACCTATGAAAAAATGACCACTCTCACTAGCCATCAGGTCAGGTCAGGTCAGTCGCTCAGTCGTGTCTGACTCTTTGCGATCCCATGAATCGCAGCACACCAGGCCTCCCTGTCCATCACCATCTCCTGGAGTTCACTCAGACTCACATCCATCAAGTCCGTGATGCCATCAAGCCATCTCATCCTGGGTCATCCCCTTCTCCTCCTGCCCCCATCAAGGAAGCACAAATCAGAACAAGAAAATGTCTTCGC
Organism: Capra hircus; assembly: GCF_001704415.2. NCBI lineage: Eukaryota > Metazoa > Chordata > Mammalia > Artiodactyla > Bovidae > Capra > Capra hircus. The sequence continues at coordinate 25,167,087 of NC_030826.1, read as the reverse complement.
CTGTCAATCAGGTACAATCTTAATGTTTGATAAGATTAAGTCTGGTGAGCTTGTGGGAGAAGAGGTTCACCTGATCCACAGTTGGAATGGATATACATTAACATGGCTCTTTTAGAAAACTGTTAAGCAGTATCTATTACAAGTATCCACTGCTTATACTCCATGCATGGATCATTGTTTTAATGGTGAAAAATCCCAATGTCTATCACTGCACAGTGGTTAAATAAATTATGGTACATCTACAGTAGAGAATGCTATAATGTGGGTAAAAATAACAAGTCCCCCAAAAGAGTCAGTCTCAAAGACAGAAAGAACAACAAGGTCCTACTTTATAGCACAGGAAACTATATTCAGTATTCTGTGACAAGCCATAATGGGAAAGAATATATATATACATAACTGAGTCACCTTTCTGAACAGAAGAAATTAACACATTTTAAATCAACTATACTTCAATAATTTTTTTAAAAAAAAAAGCAAAATTCCTCTGGGGAAGCAGAAAGAAAAAAAAAGGCCATCCACAGACAGTGGGAGAAAACACTCATACATGAGTAATTAAAACTCTAAGCCCTTGCTACCTATGAGTGTAGGGTCTAAATTTACACCACTCATGTAGAATGGAAACAAACCTGTAAATTCAGCATATAAATGTCCAAGATCAGTGAGACCCTCAGGTGCAGCAGAAACACAAGATCAATCTCTAGAAGGACATTTTCAAAAGCTGGGGGACACAAGAGTCCCATACAAAAGAAAAGGGTGGGGTGCTGACCAGGATGAGTTCACAGTTAAAAATGAAGAAGCAAAACTCATGGGAGACAGATAGCATGCATGCAGATACACACACACACACACACACACACACACACATACATCATACATGCACACACATGCACCAGAATTAGCACCCTCAAGAACTGGAGATAGCAGAGCAGTCTGAACGTGTCTATGCAACACAGGCTCTAAATGACTGAGAAGATCAAAGACAAGCTATAGAACATAATTAAGGTTCAGAAGGAAGAAGGTCCAAATTCCAAATTCCATTTGGAATTTGCAGTGTGAAGTGGTTTCGGGACATCCAGGTGGAGCAAGTAGGGGGCTCTTGAAAGTATGAGTCTGGAGCCCAAGGGGGAGGTCTTGACTGGAGATGGATTTGGGGGCTATCATCAAGGGTAGCTGTGATTGGCCAGGACGTGAACCATGAGCAGGGGGGTATCTCTGGAGTGAGTCTTGCGTTGAAGGGCAGCAACATTGAAGGAGACAGGGTGAGAGCTTGATCTATACTACCACATTTTTTTTAAATTAGAGGATCATTACAATATTGTGATGGCTTTGCCATACGTCAACGTGAATTGGCATTAGGTATACATATGTTCCCTCCCTCTTGAACCTCCCTCCCACCTCCCTCACCATCCCACCCCTCCTGGTTGTCACAGACCGCTGCGTCATATATCGAACTCCCACTGGCTATCTATTTTGCATATGGTAATGGATATGTTTCAACGCTATTCTCTCACATCATCCCACCCTCTCCTTCCCCCACTGTGTCCAAAATGTCTAAGTCTCCTTTGCTGCCCTGCAAGTAAGGATCGTCAGTGCTATCTTTCTTGATTCCATATGTATGCGTTAATATATGATATTTGTCTTTCTCTTTCCAACTTACTTCTTTCTGTATAGCAGGCTCTAGCTTCATCCGCCTCATTAGAACTGACTCAAATTGGTTCCTTTTTATAGCTGAGTAATATTTCATTGTGTATATGTACCACAACTTCCTTATCCATTCATCTGTCGATGGACATCTAGGTTGCTTCCATGTCCTAGCTATTGTAAACAGTGCTGCAATGAACACAGGGGTGCATGTGTCTTTTTAAATTCTGGTTACCTCAGGTGTACCACCAGTTTTGACTGCAGCCTTTTCCAGAAACTTCCTCTCCCCAAAACAGTCTCCTGAGGCTCTCCCCTCAGGCCCCAGACTCAGCCTGTCTTACTACACTGTTGCCTGGACCATGACCCCCCTCTTCTGCTGTGAGCTCCTACAAGGACCACCAGGCCAGCCTGTTTGTCTTTATTTCCCCACCATCCTGTGTTGAGCCCATGTCTCAGCTCCAAAAGTGACTGTTGGAATGAATGAAATGGGTGTGTGTGCTCTGCCATGTTGTGGGAATTCACATTGTGAGTCCACAGACGGATGGGACTCAGAAGGAATGAAACAGGTTTGGTTTCCTCTTCCTCATCCCCTCCTTCTCCCTCTCTCCTTCCTGCTCCCCGTTTCATACTGAGAGGAAACAGCATCAGTTCTCAGACTCAGGCAAACAACGGCCTTGAATGCAACCTCTCATGAGCTCCACAAAATGTTTGCTAGAACTATATTTGTGCAAGACCTTTCACTCTTCTTCCCCATCCCACATTATAATGACCTGTCACTGAATGCACTTTGCAAGTATCAGCTCATTTAACGCGTACAACTTGTGTGCCAGCCCCATTCTGCAGATGGAGAAACTGAGGCTCGGAGAGGTGATGTGACTTTCCTGGCCACAAAGTCATGGAGCGGCAGGCAGGGCCAAGGTTCAAACCCAGACCTCTTAGCTTCCAGAGCTTCAGTTTCAGCCTCTCCCAGCGACCTCCCTCGGCTTCCTCCTCCCGTGCCCTCCCAGCTCACACTGCTTCTCACTCACCACCTCCTTAGCTCACACTGCGTCTGAGTCACACATTCTTTGGCAGACAAGTACGGGCTGGGATGGGAGGGGATGGCCAGATGGGTGGTGAGTACAAGTCTGGGTTTGTCTTTTCATTGCTCCCAAACACCGTCCTGGGGAAGCACTTGGAGTCCATGACCCCTTCTGGGCTCCTGCCAGGTTGTGGGAATGGAGGAAAGAGCAGACCCAGTGTCTGTCTGCACATGTGTGGCTGGAGAGACAGGGAAATCATCTCTGGACTGGTCTTAGAGACCAGACTCAGAGCCCATCCTTTCTGGAAAGGTGACAGTGGTCCAGGAGGGCCCTGCCTTTAAGACTCCGGGTTGCTTGGACCTGACTTTGCAGGAACTCAGAGCTGCCTTGTTGCTGTTGTTCAGTCAGTAAGTCATGTCCTGCTCTTTGCGATCCCATGAACTGCAGCATGCCAGGCTCCCCTGTCCTTCACTATCTCCCAGAGTTTGCTCAAACTCATGTCCATTGAGTCGATGATGCCATCCAATCATCTCATCCTCTGTAGTGCCCTTCTTCTCCTGTCCTCAATCTTTCCCAGCATCAAGGTCTTTTCCAATGAGTCCGTTCTTTGCACCAGGTGACCAAAGTATTGGAGCTTCAGCTTCAGCACCAGCCCTTCCAATGAATAATCAGGGTTGATCTCCTTTAGGATTGACTGGTTCAATCTCCTTGCTCTCTAAGAACTGCCCAGCTTGGTCCAATTTGGGAGGTGAAGCCCCGGTCTTGGAATCAGGAGACTAGCAATCTGAGGGTGATGCTGCTACTAGCTTTGAAGGACCTTGGGCAAGATTCAGCTTCTCTGAGCCTTGGGTGCTTCATTTGTAAAATGGAACAGTTACCCCAGGCCTGTGCATTTCTCAGGATGGGCCACCTGCTTTGGGGAGGGCTCTGAATGGGGGAAGCATGGATGAGGGCGTGGGTAAGAAAATGAACAGGTGCTGGGGCAAGATGGCCAGCACCAAGATGGTTATTCTCCCGGGCTGAAGCAGGACCATTTCACTGAATACCTCCTGATTGGTAGCCCGGCGCAGACCATGACTGAGAAATAATGGGGTCAAGAGAGAAAGGAAAAGAGGAGGTGGGAACGAGAGTAAAAGGAGTGATATACGGGGGGCTGGAGGGGTGGGAAAAGCTAGAAGCAGAGGCACCCTGGCTCCCAGATAGGGCTCTGGCCCCAGCTCTGCTGTTCACTCCTGTGTGACCATAATCAACTACAGCACCGCTCTGAGCCTCAGGTTCTCCTAAGTCATCCAAGATTTTATGAACTTCTTGGTTCCATCCTTCACTTGCCTTTCAAAGCCTGGCTCCATAGGTTCAGTGTCAAGAACGCTTCCTTGAGCTTCCTCTCCTGCCTCCTTCTAAAATTCCACCTCTCCCCTCTGACCCAATAATCCTCAGATTAAGGGTTGACCCCCGCCCCCATGTTCTGACTTACATTGCATCACATATCACAACACAGAAGCCTCCGTTAAATCACCTTTGGTCCCTCCTGCAGGTATGTGTGCTAAGTCGCTTCAGTCATGGCTGACTGCGCAACCCTATAGACTACAGCCTGCCAGGCTCCTCCGTCCATGGGATTCTCCAGGCAAGAATACTGCAGTGGGTTGCCGTGCCCTCCTCCAGGGGATCTTCCCGACCCAGGGATCAAACCCAGGTCTTTTATATCTCCTGCACTGGCAGGCGGGCTCTTTACCTCCTGGGGAGCACTTGGTCCTTCCTACCAAGCACATATGCATGGTAGCTGCTCAACAAATATTCTGCTCATGGTGCTAAATGGTCAAATGGACAGGAGGGGTGGATGCCTGAAAAGATATGCCTGCTTTGCCTGCTGATTAAGCTCCTGGTCAAAACTCCCCTCCGTAAAAAGGCTCTGGACTTATCCTCAGCCCCCTCCTTCTTCAACAATTCAACCAAAGGAAGCGACAACTCCAACTGCTGCTCTTCTCCCCTGCCCATTCTCAAAGGCTCCTCCAGTGGTTACCCTACCTTACTGGAAGATTCCAACAACATAGGCCTGGCAGTCCTAGGAGCTGGGACCCCACCACCTGCCCTTAACTACCCACCCTCCCATATGATCATTCGATGGACAAAGGAAGCCCTGTTGAAGTATCCTAGAGCTTTTCTGCCACAGAAAATCCTGCAGAAGTCCCCATGAGCATTCCTGCAGGTCACAGATTTCAAAGGTTGTAGGTGAAGTCCCAAGAGAGACAGATGACTCTTAACAGAAAACCCAGGTTCTAGCCCCAAATTGCCATCACTTCAACCCCTCACCACCACTCTCCAAAACACACATAGGTATACACCCAGACCTCAGAGGAGCAGAATCTCACCTTGATGCTCCTCCAGTTTCCCCATGGTCTCCATCTGCTCCACCAGGTCGTTTGAATTCCACTGGCTCATCCCAATCAGGATGGCATTCTTCCCTTCGGCCACCTCCTCTGTGGAAAGAAGCAGAGAGGGGCATGAACAGGCAAGGCTGTGTAGAGGCAGCCCTAACAAAAGCTTATATCTCAAAGGAGTATTTATTTCTTCCTATGAGTTGAAGTAGATTTCAACTATTGAAGGTGTCTGTAGTTACAGACAGGTATAAGACATGCAGAAATTTTTCATTCCAAGAATCCATTGCTGTATCCTACAGGACCTCCATGTTACAGTCAAAGAAAGTAACAAAGAAACAGTCATGAGAGAGACTGAAAACTCACAGAAGGCTGCATTCCTAGCACTAAGAGTGGTATTTCTGGAAAAGTAGTGTGTTTGGGAAGTAAAAGCAAAGCCCTGGAATTCCCCTGGTAGTCCAGGGGTTAAGAATCTGCCTTTCCATGCAGGGGACTCAGGTTTGATCCCTGGTCAGGGAACTAAGATCCCTCATGCTGAGGAGCAACTAAACCCATGCACCAAAACTACAGAGCCCACATGCTCTGGAGCCCGTATGCCATAGCTAGAGAGAAGACCCTGTACCACAATGAAGACCCCACACTGTAGAATGAAGGACCCTATGTGCCACAGGTAAGACCCAATGCAGTAAAAAATAAATATGTCAATTTTTAAAAAGAAAAAGCAAAGCCTTGCCACTGGGTAGCAGTTTTTCTTTCAGTGAATTACTTGACTTCCCTGGGCCTCAGTTTGCCCATCAGTAAAATGGGACTGGCAACATCTAATCATAGAGTTGTTGTGAGGATTAAAGGAGATAATGAATATAAAGGTCTTGGTGCATAGGGGGCTGTTTATACATGTGAGATGTTAAGGACATTTCTTCACACAAGGAGGGAGTTGCCATCAGTATTTGAACATACCAAGATTTGGCTGAGGTCAGAGCAGCTTTGGAATACCTGAGAAAGCAGAAGACTTCTGCCTCTAAGCCGTGAGCTATATGGAAACTTTAACCCACATCTCAACTTTGGAAGAACCTCTTAATGTTTCCAGCCTCCCTTTAGTCTTCCCCTCAACCCTGCCTCTACTCTTGTCCTTTCTTGGCCTGAAAGGATAGGAATTGCTGAATTAGAAGTGATCAGGGGAATTGGTGAGGTCATAGTCCCTGATCACACTGAACACCAGCCCCTGGGTCCTACACATCAACCACACACATCTGGCGCTGTCCCTCATCTCAAACAGGGGCATTTCCTCAAGAATAAACTGCAGGAATGACCCCACCCTCTCTTTGAAAAGTCAAGCCTTCCTGGTAAAGAGCTTTGCGCTTTTTCTCATAGAACATACATTAAAGGGTACTGGGAAGAATCCTCAAGCTCATCATAACCGAGAAAAAATGGGCCTGAGCCGACCCATTTCACTGCCAAAGAACTCCACAGAGCAGATGGAACCAATATGGTGGCTCTGAAGCTTGGGGAGCTGTCCAGAGTTCTGAATCCAGAATCGAGACCCCATTTCAGGCTAGAACACTCCCCCTTCCTGTCTTACTTGACGTGTTTATTTGATCTATTTAATGACATTGATCAAATCTTTACTATGTATTGAGATTGTTATGTGCTTTACAAATATTAATTCATTTCATTCTCATAACAATGCTAAAAGATAAAATTCTTATCATCTCCATTTTATAGACAAGGAGCATGTAATAGCTCAGTAACTTGCTGAAGATCACTGGCTAGAGCCAGGATTTAAACCCAGATATACTATTTCAAGAGTCCTGAAATCCTGCCTTCCTGATGGCTTGCCCTGGACATCCTGTATTGGCAGCCCAAGTGCCACACGCACCCAGACAATTTCCTGAGCCTGGGGTGCTCCATCTGGGCATGGTTTACACGTGTGGGCTGCATTGTGTTCTGGGCAGAACTCTGACTGAGTTTCAGTCCTGAGTTACTCCAAATGAACCTGTGCCTTTACAGATGGCCCTCAACTGTTTCTGTTTTCTTATCTCTTAAGTAGGAATAACACTCTGGTTCCACAACTCTGTCTAGCAAGCTTTCATGAGAACAAATGACATAGTAAACTTGAAAAGTCTACACAAGTCAAAATGCTGTAAACAAATATCAGGTAGCATTACTGTTGGAGAAGCAGGATCACTGGGGGTTTAAGAGTTCTATTCTGGTGTTAGCTTGACTCTTTTCAGTCCTGGATGCACCATCTGCTAGCAATCTGACCTTGGACGGTAACCTAGGCTTCATGAGCCTCATCCATAAAATGATATCATGGTAATGCCCATGTCATAGGATTGCTGTGAGGACTAAATGAGACAATGAAGGTAAAGAGTCAGTAAGCATCAGTAACACACAGTAGGAGCACAGATGTGGATAAAAGCACAGGAGGATGAGGTTCCACCCCTCTCACCACCAGAGCATGTGATGTTCTCCCCTAACACTTGCTCTGCTGCCGTCTGCCCCTATGTCGTTCTGTCCCAGTTCCACAGTGGAGACATCAGGGTCAGCCTGTAACCCACCTTGAGTGCCTATGTCTCCTGGCTCAGTGACCCAATCACGCAGCTCTCTGCTTGTTCATTTAATATTCATCCGACAATGAATGGATTCTTAAGCAGTGTTATATGCCATGTGAGACATGACCTCCATCCTGGAGGAAATCAGTTTAGTGAAAAAAAAAAAACCACACATGGGAAATTGACCGTCAGATGAGCGAGCTGGGGCTCCTGGCCTAGTGCTGGGTATACAGCAGGTGCTAACACATCCTAGCTTCCAGTTCTTCTGCCATGCATGATCCCTATCTCAGGCTGTCTGTGACGCTATCAGAACCCCGAGAGCTCCCAGCTTCTGAGGCTGAGCATGCACCATCCTTGGCATCTTTCCCCCTCTTCCTATTTTATCTACCTGACCCGCCTCCATCTTTTCCTCATGGTCTTCTATCTGTCTTTCTAGGAAATGCATCTCCTTTCAAACTCTCCCCAGGGTCCCCTCTGCTTGATGTCTGGCCCTTCCCCTGATTTCTGTCCCTCTGGGTCCTCATGTTTCTCTGTCTCAGGCTCTCTGTCACGTGTGTCCCTCCCTTTAGGCCTCCATCATGATGACTCTTGGCACCTGATCTGTCTTTATCCCAGAACCTCTCTCCTCTCTCTGAGTGGCTGTGTCTCTCTCTTGTCCTCTCTCCCTCTCTGGGTTTCTCTTTCTCTTTCTGGGTGCCTGCCCCTCAGGATCTTTCTGGCTCTGCAGGTCTCTGACCTCACTCTCTCCTTCTGGGTCACTGTCTCTCTTTCAGCTCTCTCCTGTCCTCTCTTGGTGTGTCTGTTTGTGTATCTGTGTTCGTGTGTGTGTGTGCGCGTGTGCGTGTGTGTCCTCTCCCATCCTGACTGAGTGTTGCTCTCTCTCCCTCTCTGCTTTCTCATATTTTCCCTGGCTCCCTTGCACTCTCTGCACGCTCCCCCCGCAACCCATCCCTGTCTCTCCAGCTGCTCCCCCAGCTTGCAGACAAGCTTTCTCTCCCTCTCTAGGCCAATCTTCTGCCCCTGCTCTCAATACTCAGCCTTAGATCTTCAGTCTAGCAACAATGGGCTTGTCCCCTGAGTGGAAGCAAGAAACACATACACACACACCAACACACACACCAGCACACACACACACACGGAAAGAGCAGCAAAGAAAGCTCCTTTTACAGTCATTTAGACAAACCAGCGAGCCATGTGCCTCAGCCCTGAGCCTCTGCTCTATTTCTCTTCATTGTAGTACAAGCCTCCCAACAGAGGCCATGAGGCCACAAAGGGCTTGTTCAGACAAAATCCTGGTTATTGATTTCGCTTTTCGACTACTGATGACTGCTCCTGGCATGCCAGTTCCCAGCCCCAGTGACCTCTTGTGTGGACACGGGTTTTGCACGTACTTCACCCCTAGTGAGCCCCAGCTCCTGCCCAGTCCAGGTGCCAGGCTCAGCTCAGCCCCCAGCACCATGACCCTGGCCTTGACCCCAGACTGACTCCTCCTCTGGCCAGAGCCTGGATACAGCAGAAGCCTTTCTTCCCACCCTGGGGTTTCTGTGTCTGCTGGACCCTCAGGATTTCAGAGCGGGGTATCTCCTTGCCCTGTGTCAGGCAGGCTTCACCTTCAGCTCATGGAGCCCAGGGCTCGGTCACCTCCCACCATCGGCTGGTCCAGTTCCCTCTATCACTCCTTGCCACAGACCCACATTCCAGTCTTTCCAAGGACCTAGACAAGCCCTGCTCTGAGGCCTCTAGGATACATGATCACTAACCTCCCCGACTGTTGAATGTTTGCCCCATTCCCCCACCTGCACCTATACCATCACCCTCTCTTCATCACATGGGGGTCCCCACTTAGCCCATTTCCAGAAGCCTTTGGGGCAGCTCCTTGGCATCTGCTTCTCTACTTCCACTCCTCCAAAGAAAGGGAGGGTCAGGGGTCAGCGACACACCTATGCTTTACCTCTCCAGGGGCTCCTTGTCCAGCTTCCAACAGCAACATCCTCCACTCCACCCACGAGACAAACCCTGTACCCTTGCCGTGCTCCAGAGGAGGGACCTGGAGCCCCAAGATTCAAGACATGCCGGAGGTCAGACAGTGGCCAGTCAGTGCCCCAACCCTGGGGAGAACTTGGATGCTCTGAACCCAGACAACCTGTACCGCTTTCCTCTGCTCCCAGAGACTCTGAGTTCTGAGTCTCCCTCCTGGACCAGGAGCAGGGGTGCCCAAGGCCACCCCAGGAACATATCCGGAAGGTAGTGGGCCAGTCTGTCCTCACACAGAGCACTAAGCCGGGCCCCCTTGCTGCATCCACCTTCCTACTCACCACTCCGGGAAGAGCCTTGCACTGCTGCTCCCCCTGGCCAGAACACGGCCCCAGATCCCCACATGGCTCATTTCTTGTTATTCCACTCTCAGCTCAAGGCTACATCCTCTGGGGACCTCCTACTCACTAGTCACTCTATCACAGCCCCATATGTTATACTGGGGGGGGGGTGCCTCCATGTTTCTAACAGCATTTGACACTCAATAAAACACTCATATTTAAAATGTACAATCTGAGAATTCCCTGGCGGTCCAGTGGTTAGGACTTGGAGCTTTCACTGCCAAGGGCCCAGGTTTAATCCTTGGTCAGGGAACTAAGATCCTGTAAGTGGCACAGGATAATCAAAAACAAAAAAAGTACAATTTGACAAGTTTTGACATTTGTGCACAACCAAGAAGCCATCACCCCAATCAAGATAGTGGGCATATATCCATCACGCTCAGAAGCTGTCTCCTATCCCTTTTGACCCCTCCTCCCCACCCCCAGGAGACCATAGATCTGCTCCTGTTGCCATAGACTTGTTTGCATTTTTCTAGAGTTTTCTATAAATAGAACCATAGTATGCACTCTTTCTCGGCCTGACTCTTTTGCCTCCCCTTGATTACTTTGAGATTCATCCATATCACTGGGTGTATCAGCGCGTTCCTTTCTTATTGCTGATACCAAATACACGGGTGTATTGCCATTTGTTTATTTGAACACCCATTGATGTACATTTGGGTTGTTTTTACTTTGAGGCCATCATAAAGCTGCTATGAACATTCAGGGACACATCTTTAGGTGGGCATACGTTTGCTTTCCTTTTGGCTAAAAGCCTAGGGGAGGAAAGGTAGTTAATGATGATCGACTTTTTAAGAAGCTGCAGTCTGTTTTCTGAAATGGCTGTCCCATTGTACATCCCCCCCAGCAGAGTCTGAATGTCCCAATTCTCCACATTCTGGTCGGTTGTCATAATTAGCCATTTTAGCAGGTCTGAGGCAGTATCTCATTGTGGCTTTAGTTTGCATTTTCCTAATAACTGACGATGGTGAACATATTTTCATTTTTTCACCTTTCGTTTTTCATTCATCTGCCTTCTTTGCTGATATGTCTGGTCCTTTGTATTGCTTTATTTATGGGACTTATCCATAGAACTCACTTGTATGTTGTCTTCCCACCCATCATCACTATACTGTACAGTCCAGGGAACTTCTCTGGAGGCCTGTGGACTCCATACTCCTTATGCAGAGGGCATGGGTTGGATCCTTGGTTGGGAAACTTATATCCTGTGTGTCATATAGCATGACCAAAATAAATCAATCAATCCATGGGGGTCAGGATGGGGTCTACTTGCCCTGTGTCCCATACAGGGAATACTTCCTGGTACTTGATGGACAGATGCTCAATAATTACTTGAGAGAGGGAATGAGTGACTCTGAATTCTAGCCCCTGCTCTGCCTGACTCTTTGGGTGACCCTGACCAAGTTTCCCAGTTCTCTGGCCTCAGTTTTCCAGCCTGTAAAATGGAGTGGGGGCCCCAGCCCTGACATGACCTGGGTTTGACGCATGTCCCTTCTTGGCCACCGTGGGTTTCCCCTCACTCTGCACTCCAGCCTTGCCATGGCTCCCCAGCTCTGCTTGGACTCTATCGACAGGATAGGGTATGGAGCCTCTTGGGTCGGAGCACCTGGACCCCATCACCCACCCTGTAGCATCCAGTGAGAGGTACCAGCCACCCTGAGGCCCCACACCTGTTGCCATGGACCAGGGAGTCAGCATCGTGCCCAGGGGTTGCTGTAGACCCAGAGAGCTCCATAGTCCTGAGTGCCCCTCCCAGTCCCTCCCCTGCCTTACATACACAACCAGAGCCCCCCAGAGCCTAGGAGTCTCTCTGTTACCAGACCATGATCCATGAGGATCTCCCGTCCCCCATGGTAAACCCTAGTGCTGGATCAATGGGCTGGAGCTTGAGGGAGAAAGGGAGGGAGGAGGGCCCCATCTTCATTAATAAGTCAAAGAAAAAAGGCCTGGCCTGGACACTAAGCTCCTGGCTCCAGCCCCTCTGTCCCACCGTGATGTGTGATCTGGATGGACAGGCCCCTTCCATGCTCTGGCCTCTGTTCCTGACAGTGTGGCTTCACTTCAGGGGGAGGCAGAACCACGGAGGCAGGAGGATACAGGTGGGGACGGAGACCACGACCAGGTCAGGTCAGGCCTCAGCCCAGGACTGAGGAAAGAGGCAGGGAGGTGACCCTTCAGAGCACACCCAGAAAGCCGGCTGGACCCTTGCGGCTGAGAGAGCTGCCAGGTTGGCCTGAGTCAGCTCCTGGGAATGGAGAAGGAGGTTGGCTTTGCCTTTTACTTCCCCAAGCCAAGGAAACATGCAGAGGCCTGCCCGGGGACACCTCAGGGAACAGACATGAGGTGGGGAGTTGGCAACTCAGAACTGAAGAAGGTTCCAGCAGCCTGTGGGCGGACCATGCAACTGAGAGCTATGGATGCTCTGGGAGAGGTGACCTAGGAAGGGGCGAGCGGAGACATGAGGTTCAGAGTCTGGCAGGCAGTGCTGAGAGGTGGAAGTCAGGGAAAGAGGCAGGACAGTCTGCAATCTTGGGATGGTGGAGGGACAGAAAGATGGAGGAAGTGAGGACAGTGGGGAGGAGATGAGATGAAGGAAGAGGTGGGACCACTCATAAGAGAGGCGTTAGAAATGAGGCCAACTTGGGAACTGCAGACAGAGCAGTGAGATGATGGGAGTGGAGGACAGACTGCTGAGGGTCCACAGGGGAGGGCAGCAGGAGGGAGCCACAGCTGCTCAAAGGGAAGACAGGCTTGCGGGCCATTGGGATGGAGGTGGAGCTGACCGGCGCCTCCCGCAGACGCCTCCCACCGTGAGCCATCCTCGTCATCTGGGAGTGCAGAGCCCTGATGAACTGCAAAAATATTTTAAATGAAAGTGTTCTAAGCGTCAAAATATTGAAGCCGTTGTTGTCACACTGTGGGTTAGTTGCTATGGAGAAAGTCAGCCCCGGCTGCCACTCCAAGCAGACACCAATGGGAGACAGGCAAGAAGCCCAAAATGGGCTGGTGTGGGGCTGGCATCAGGAAGGGGACTTGGCACCCAGAGTCAAAAATGGGAGAGCCTCAGCTGGGACAGCATCCCACCGCCAACCCCACTGTGATTCCTCCCCAAATCATCTGAACTGGATGTAGTCTCCATTTCTGGAGGCACAGAGCTGATAGGGAAACTGAGGCCCAGAGCAGATGACAGACTTGCCCGACATCACAGAACAAGTCAATGGCATGTTCTCTGATGCCAAGTTCCAACTGTCTGAGACCATGTTCCAACTGTCCTGCTCTGAGCCCAGAGGTCTTCCCAGCACATGCTCCATTTCTCTTTTCAAGACCCCGTTCAGCCAGGCATTTCAAAGCTGGTTCTATCTCAGGAGTAAGTTAATCTCCCAAATACGGTGACTACCCAGAGGGGAGCTGAGCCAGCCAAGCAAGACTTAAGGACCCTCCTAGACTGGAGACCCTCCTGGGCTTGTGGGTCTCACCCACCCCTGCACAGTTCAGGCGCATGGCTGGGAGGGGTCCTCTCTCTTGAAGTCCAGGCAGACTCTGCCTCCCACTGGTCCCCACACCTGCCCTGCCCATCTCCATCTCTGAGACTGTGCTCAGGTCAATCTCTTAGTCTGAAATGCCCACCCCATTTAGTGCCCTTTTATCCAATCCTTATAAGGCTTTTTTACAAAGAGTTTTGTTGGAGGTAGACCTTTTTTTTTTTTTAAGTCTTAGTTGAATTCGTTACAGTATTGCTTCTTTTTATGTTTCGGACTTTTTGCCAAGGCATGTGGGATCTTAGCTCCCTGACCAGGGATCGAACCTGCATGCCCTGCATTGGAAGGCAAAGTCTTAACCACTGGATCACCAGAACGTCCCCTTTATAATGCTTCTTGTTTTTCCGTCCTCACTTACATAGTGCCCCTTGCTACATCTGGTGTGCTGCCCAAGCACCTGGCACCGAAATGCAGAGCTGATCTATCCTCCCCTCCGCCGTCTCTCCCCTGAACGTCTGCTATGACCTAACTGGTCTCCATCTCCACTCCAGCTCCCCCTCCCATCTGTAAGCTGATCTTGCATGTTACCTACCAGGTCACACAGAGTCTCATCTCTCCTCTCCCAGAGCACACAGGCTTCCTTCACTTCCTGGAAGGCCCCATCGTTCCTGCTTCAGCACCGTCATACCTGCTATGTCCTCTGCCTAAGGCTCTTTCCTCTCGCTTTTCACCTAGCCAACTCCTACCCTCGGTTCTACAGAGAGGATGTTAAGGACCTCCACCCTAAATTAGATATCCCCATCATCACTCTATTAACATTTGATTCTTCTTATTCAGAGGTATTTTTCCCCACTTGGGGTTTTTGTTAGTATGTATATGTTCATTTGGTTTTTCCAGGTCTTAGTTGCAGCAGGCAAAATCTTCGATCTTTGTTACCTCATGCAGGATCTTTGGTTGTGGCGTGTGGAATCAGGTTCTCTGACCAGGGATTGAACCTGAGCCCCTGGCATTGGCGGCACCAAGTCTGAGCCACTGCACCATCAGGGAAGTCCCTTATTCTCCATTTGTGATTGTATTTTCCTTCATGTCATTGTCTGACGTTTGCCTCTCCCACTAGACTGTAAGCTTGACCAGGGCAGTGACCATGTCTGTTGGTTTACTGCAGTACTGTGAGCACCTGAAATAGTTGAGCAACTCAGTAAATATCTCAAAGCATGCGTGACGGGATGCTGAGCCTCAGCCCTGGGGGAACGTACAGATTGGGTGATTATGAAGCAAGGAACTGCAGAGTCTGAGTGGGGAGAGAGATCAGCTCCCAATAGCGCCCCTTCTTGGAGCTTCTCAAAAAGGTCACCCAGCTATTGATGGGAGGATGGGATTCACTCACCTCTAGCATCAAAGAATTCATCATCAGAGCTCTCCACTGAGTCACTGAGGACATTTCGAAGGTGCCAGGGGGCACCACCGCCCGGGGGAGGGCCACCTGCCAAAGAAAACACACCTGTTAACCAAGCTTGTGACTGTGTCTTGGCATGAAGGAGGTAGACGCAGACCACCCCTGGCCCGAGGTTTGGTCAGCATTCTGCACATCCCTGCCCTCTTGACTTCAAGTGCCCTGCCCCTCACAGAGCCATCCCACTGCTATGCTTTCATTTAAGCCCCAAACACTTCTCTGAGATGGCTCGGCTGGGCAGGAACAAGGGTGCCCATTTTGCACACACCCAAACCAAGACCAGAGGCAGTTAGAGACATTGCCAAGGTGACACATGTATCAGGAAGCATCAAGCAAGTTTCGCTGAGTTAATAAAAGATCTTAAAACAATAACAGGGTCTTCCCTGATGGTCCCATGGTTAAGAATCCACCTTCCTGCGCAGGGGACTCAGATTGGATCCCTGGTTGGGGAACTAAGATTCCACCTGCCATGGCGCAGCTAAGCCCACGCGCTACAACTACTAAGCCCAGGAACCCACGTGCCACAACTAGAGAGAAGCCCTCACACTTCAATGAAAGACCTAGCCAAAAAGAAATGAATGCGTAATTAAATATTAAAACAATACAGTTCATTTCTCACTCACACACAGGTAGGAAGGGGACGCTGGCCACAGCAGTCACTCATAGCTGCCACCATATGATGCCAGCATCTCAAAAAGGAACTTCAAGGCTTTCAGAAGCAGGGGAGGAGAGCACAGAAAGTCATGCCCAGTCGTAAACACGTCTTCTCACATCGACACACTTCTGCGCAGGTGTCATTGGCCAAAGCAAGTCACGTGGCCATGGCCAGCTTCAAGAGGGTGGAGGAGAGGAGAAGCTGACATCCTGATGGACTAGAAGTGAGGTCTGCTGCACACGTGTGCAAGCCAGGCTGGGACTGCAGCCTCCCCTGGGGAAAAAAAGCCCCAAACTAAGAGAAGGGGGACCAGAGCTTGCGTTCTGCCCCGTCTCTGCAACTTACAACCTGGCAGCCATTCCCACTCCATACTGCAGCCTCAGTTTCTCAGTCTATAAAATATCAGCAACAATCAATCCCGAGCTGGAAGGATCAGAAATAACGCATGCTCAGCACCAGTATCTCGGGAGGCTCAGTGATGATGTCTGCCATTATTATTAATACCTGCAGAGGCCAAGACATAGGCTGGGGGGTATTCCAGAGCAGACAGAAACAAGTGCATGCAGAGAATGTGGCCCCCTGGGGGCCCCAAACTCAGCCCCAACCCACCTCCTGCCCCAGGACCAGGGGGAGGAAGGCCAGAGATACAGATGGGTCAGGAGCCTCTCTCTTCCACCCCACATTTTCAGAGCCTCTTTACTTGGCACTTTGGGACTCTCAGGAAGCCAGCTGATATCAGGCACATTCAGGAAGCCCTCCGATGGCTCCCAAGACACGTGAAATCCTGGATATTGCGGATGAATTCCAGTCTAATTGTAAACACTAAAACCATAAAAGTGTTAGGAGAAAATTGACCTGGTAATTTTCCTGAGGAAGTAATCAGAGAAGTAGACAAAGATGGCAATACACAGTTGATCAACTCAGTGTTCTGGTGATACCCACCAACCGGAAGAAATCCCAGTGTCCACCCACAGAGGACCAGATGTATATTCACAGTCAGCAAGGGAGTTCTTTGCAGTTGGTAGAAAAATAAAGTAGCTCCTTATGTATTAACATGGAAAGATACCCACAGAGTATGGTTAAGAGGGAAAAAAATGCACATGGGTCCCAGAACCATGTTTCTTTTGATCCCATTTTTGAAAAATATACTCCTGCTTGTACACTGAGGATATGTACAGCATGTTAGTTAAGAACTCAGGGTCTGAGGTTGGAAGAGCCCTAGATTCAAGCTCAGGCCCTCACCTCTTAGAGGCTATATGATGTCAGGTGAGTCCTGTCACCTGTCTGTGCCTCAGTTTTGCCACCTATAAAGTGAGGAAAGTTCACACCTGCCCCCACGAGCTGGTTGGAAGAATGAAATAAAATACACTGAAGTACTTAGCACAGGGCCTAGCATATAGCAAGTGCTCACAACAATAATTATTATATAATTATACTTACAAATGCTCTAAAATGTCTGGAAGGACAAGCACTTTGGTGGGGATCCCACATCAATGGGGATTACCTCTACAGAGCAAAATTTAATAAGGAGAGGCAGGGAAAACTCCATGTTTACAGTGTACATATAACTTCATATGACCATTAATTTTATAAATTCATCTTATCAGTGCTAAGATGTACATTTTTCCCACACTTCAACAGCTTTAAAACTGGGGTGCATCTTATGTGGCGGCATGTCCTAATTTCGTTGGCACTGTTTATTCTTTCTTGAGGTATAGAAAATAGTGATGCAAAAAAAAAAAAAAGAAAAAGAAAATAGTGATGCACCTTATAATTCATTGCATCGTAATTCAGTGGAAAACAGTAAAACCACCCTGCACACAGGGTTTATCTTCCTCTGTTCAGCCCTGGCCATCTAGTACACATGGCTTCTTGCATCAGCAATGCCCCTACTTTGGTTCCCGCATCTGTGCAATAAGTAACCCGAAAGAGACTTTCCCCTGAAACTTTTCAACTCTGACTGATGCTTGAGGAGCTGATCTGGCAATAGTAGATGTAAATGAACCAGCAAGGGGTGGGCATTCCCCCAGCCTTGGCTAGAACACACCTCATGACGCATTCCCCAGAAAACCTGCTGCAGCCTCAGCTCACTGCACCCAGCTACGCTGCAGGATGCTGGCACCGTTTCCTGCCCTGAGCCCAGATCCCAGAACATAAACTGCTCCTGAAGGGAGAGGCCAGCATAGGTCAGCCCAGGGCCCCAGCCCTCCTGCCTAACCCTCCTGCCCCACCCACCACAAACTCCCAAACACACACCCCACTTGAGCTTCATGGCTTGAAGCCAAGCAAATAGCACATTCTGAAACACAGAAAAGGCAGAGATCATAAGGAAAATCGACCTGGGAGTCACTTCTGGGTGTAAATCTGGGTCTTCCCCTACATGCCCAGTGGGGACGCTCTAAGCTCTTCATTCTCACCCAACAGTGTAGACAGCATGACAGTCTGATCAGCAATTTCCTTCCTATGACCCTGGATTTATTGCAAGGGAGTTGGAAGAATCCAGATACACCATAAGTGAGTATTTTTAACATGACTATGGGACCATTTCCCAAATGTATATGGGGGAAGTTCTGGCTAGAGAAATAAGACAAGAAAAAGAAATAAAAGGTATACATATGAGAAAGGAAAAATAAAACTGCTTTTATTCTCAGATGGCATGATTGTTTATCTAGAAAACAATAAGTCTACAAAATCTACCAAAAAAAGAAACCAAAAACCCTACTGGAACTAATTATTGAGGATAGCAAGATGACAGGATAGAAAATCAAAATAGAAAAGTCAGTTGCACTCCTGTATGTCAGAAATGAACAAGTGGAATTTGAAATTTGAAAAATAATACCATTTATTGCACCAAAATACAATAAAATAAAGAAGTGCATAGGTATACATTAAATGTATGTGAAGATTTCTATGGTTCAAAAAATACAATCACTTAAAATCCTTCCTGATTTTACATTAATTTTATATGTTTTCTCAACTAACAGATATCAAGGATATAAAAGCTATCAGACATATGATATGAATGTGCAAATATCCCTTGCTGTCCAAATCTATTCCATTTCTAAGAAAGCAAGAATCTGGACAGTCAGGACAGTCATATTAACCTCATCTATTTGGTCCCTGAGTTTTGTATGACGAGGAGCAAGAGTTTAATTAGTGGTGGGTTCATCTAAAGATATATCTGTGTCGATTTGTCTCCTGAATTTAAATAGTGAAGTTTCAGCGAGAAAGGACTGGCTATGGTGGGTCTCCTACCCCCACAGTATATACTTCACCCACGAACAAAGAAGGGCAACTGCATTCCTGTCAACCTCCCCCTCCTAAAGAGAGCTTGTGTTAGAGCCTGAGGAAAAGAGGAGAGCTCGGGAATTTGTCCCTCCCTCGCCTCCCCCACCGCATCCATCCTTGCAGGCCACCATCACCTTAGGTCATTGCAACACCCACACCATGTGATGGGCTGGACTTGGTGGGAGTCCCAGTGGGGAGAGCCCGGCAGCAGGGAAGCCTGCAAAGGAGCCTGCTTCAGCTCCATTTGAAGGAGATGCTCTTCCAGCTAGAGATGGGCAGAAAGGGAGTGGGGCTTTGGGGGTGTCAAAGGGAGCTGCCCATCCTGCAAGGCACTGTATTAGGTGCTGGGGACATCGTGGTGAATAAGAGGGACAGAGTGGGGCCCTCCCAAAGCTTACACTCTACAGGAGGACAGAGGAGGCAGACCTAAACCAAGGAAGCAGCAATAATCCTTTCAGCAGTAGCAAGTACTAGGAAGAATGTAAAACCGTCCCTTCCCACCTCCACAATGCCCTTTTTCCTCAAGTGTCTCTTACAGTGTCATCATAGCCTGGAGAACAGACAGGCGTGAACGCGTGGATCTCTACATCCACTGAGGGATGATGACAAGGGCATTTGGCTCCATCGTCAAAAGAACTCTGCACCCGGTGAGTTATAAACACTGGACCAGTGCTGTTTCTCCTTCCACATGAACCCTTCACCTGAGTGTCGAGTCTCCTTTGTGGTCAGTATCTACAGTTGATTTTCTCTTTAAAAGCATCTTTTATCTGGTTTAGTGCCATCCTCTTTATTTTCAAAATGCATACCTTCACTGGCTTTTAAATGCACACTCTACATTTGTTTAAACCTGCTACAGTCCTTCCCTCTTTGCAGACAGGCTGCTCAAAACAGCTTCTGGAAAGGTGGGTATTCAATACATAGGGGGATCTCAGTTATCTACCCTGGTGCAAAAAAGAACTTATAAGAATGGATCATGTGGGCTTCCCTGGTGGCTCGGTGGTAAAGAATCCGCCTGCCAATGCAGGAGACACAGGTTCAATCCCTGGTCTGGGAAGATCCCACATTGCCATGGTACAGTCGAGCCCGTGTGCCACGCCTACTGAGTCTGTGCTCTGGAGCCCAGGAACTGCAACTACTGAGCCCACGTGCCATAACTACTGAACCCCTGCGGCCCCTGGGGCTCCGCAACAAGAGAAGCCACTGAAATGAGATGGACATGCATCGCAACTAGAGAGTAGCCCCCAATCTCCACAACTAGAGAAAAGCTCGGGCAGCAACAAAGACCCAGAGCAGCCAAATATAAAACAAATAAATAAAATTATTTAAAAAAAAAGACAGATCATGTAAAGAAGCAGCCGTCACCTGGTGTTTGGAGGAAGATGTTCCCTTCATCTCTTCTTCCGGCATGCAGGGTTTTTTCTTTTAGCAAACGGCAAAGGTCATATTTCAAAAAAGGAAAACACTGATATAGACTCTTGGGAGGGCATGAGAGGAAGACTTTTCTGAAAATGTGGAGGGTCAGTGGAGACTTGAATGGTGAGAAAGAGCCAGACATCCTAAGCGCTGGTATGTACATCCATGTGTGTGCATGCACGTTCCTGGCACACACGCGTGGCGTGGACAGGCAGAGGATGAGAGTAAGCGCCTTCCTGGATGAAGGAAGTGCAGGGGCAAAGTTACCCACAAGGGGCAGAAAGAAATCCACGTGGCCGGAGCCAGTGAAAGAGGGGGAGACGGGTATAAGAAGAGGTGAGAGAGGAAATGGAGCCCGAACAGGTAGGGCTCACCTGCCTGTCATAGATGGGAGCTCAGGACAGGTGGGTTTTAAGGTTCTCACCTCTATCCAGAGTCTATCACCTGCTTACTTCCAAAAGAGTGGACCCAGATGCCCAAGAGGTTCAGAAATCTCCCAAGGGGTAGAGGGTCTCAGGTCAGGTCGTTGAAGGCCACATATGGTCTTGAGAGTCAGAGAAGGTGGGTGCCTAGATCCCAGATCAGTGAGGGCAAAGGCCCAGAAGCACAACCTCCTTGAGGTAGGTCCCTGCCCTTCACCTCTCTGCATTCTGTGTCCAGTACAGGGGCCCAGGCGGAAGAGAGCCAAGAGGTGTTTGTTAAACAAGCAAATGAACAAAAAATGATCTGCTGGCGGCTTCACAGGTATTATCTAAACTCATCCTAACCAAGTCCCATGGAGCAGGTGTCATGAATTCCCATCTTACAGTTTAAGAAATAAAGTTCAGAGGTGTGATGTCATTCAACTGAAGTCATAACGCTCATAGGGGATGAAGCAAGATCCGAACCCAGGTCCATCTGACTCCAGGGCCTGTGCTCAGGACCACCAGACAGGGTGTGCTCTGCCGAAGAGCTCAGGGCAGGAGCCCGGGTCTCTTCCTCGCTTCTCTCCCCCAGGCTGCAGGGTCTCCAGGGCTCAGCCTACATCCTCCAACAGACTCTTCTGTCCCACCTTCTCCGTCACACTTATTCAAAACTTTAAATCAAGGGACTTCCCTGGCAGTCCAATGGTTCCAATGTAGGGGGGGTGTGTTCGATCCCTGGTTAGGGGACTAAGATCCCACAAGCCATCCAGCACAGACCGAAAAAAAAAAAAAAAACATTCTAAATCAGGATAAAAGAGAAAAGGGAATACCCCAATCCTTCCCTGGCAATCCAGAGAAATCAACGATCCTTCACACCCCATGGTGCACTGGTTCCCCAGCAGAGCTCAGAGAAGCGGGGTGCAGGGGGAGGGGCTGTGGGGAGCCATTCCTGCCCCTCTCCTGGTCCATCTGCCCATCCCCATCAGGCCCAGTACAGTCTCCCTGACCTCGTTACAGGCTTGGGTCTCCCCAGTATGAGTGCAGCCAGCAGTCACCCACTTCCCCACCTTAGCCCTGGTTCCCATGGACACAGGAATTGGAAGATGGACAGACAGACAGGAGCCAACAGTGGGTGCTCTGCCCTCTACCGGGGACTCCAGAGCAGCCCTGGCCTGAAGGTCAGTGCTCCCCACCCCAGAAGGGAGACACCACCCTGCTCTCGGGAGCCCAGTCTGAGGGGAAAGAGAGTCCACAGCGAGGAAAGCCCTGGCCCAGTAAAGTGAGGGAGGTAGGAGGCATTGGCCAACTCCTCCTGGGCCAGACCTTGAACCAGATGCTGCCTAGGAGGTATGAGCTCTGACAAAGCTGAATGGGCTCAATCCATGGCCTCAGTGCCAGCCTCGGGGCCCAGCCTACGTGGCCCGGCATAGGGCAAGGGACAAAGGAGGGGTGGGCAACCTGGCCCCAGGGTGAAATACATCAACAGAGCCCAGAGAGGTGTAGACAGCGCCTCCCAGAGGCAGGCAGCCTGGAGGCCTTCCTGGAGGAGGAGGCAGAACTGAGCCTTACAGGAAGTCGGGGTAGAGTTGGCCAGGCTGGGAAATGGGAGAGGTAGGAGAGATAGGGGTCAAAGCAATCTCTTAGGCAATTTCCAAGAGATGCTGGACCCAGAAATTTCTCCTCACCTGTAAGAGCGAGGGAGGGAACATGGGCATCTGCTCTGACCACCGTGGCCCTGCAGGGGTTCAAGTGACAATGTCCAGGCCTCCAGGGAGTCACAGCACCTCTGAGCTGGCCAAGGTAGGTGCCCGGCACTGAGCCTGCCGCCTGTGACCATGGCCACAGCTTCTGTGCCTGGTCCTGCCTGGAGATACATCTGAAACTGAGAGCTGGCCAGCCGGCTGGATCCCGGCAATCTGCGCCTTGGAAGAAAAGGGCTCAGGCAGGGCCCTTGTCTCCAGTCTCTGCCTCCTGTGTCCACATACACTCACACGGGCACGAGAATGGCAGGTTCTACAAGCACAAGCATCTGGGTCTAACTGCTGACCATCGATGCTGCTAAATCATCAGGCTGCCCTGAGGACAGTGGGAGCCCCGTGGACATAGACATGCAGGGAGCATGCACGCAAGCTCAGTCACTTCAGTCGTGTCCAGTTCTTTGTGACCCTGTAACCTGTAGCCTGCCAGACCCCTCTGTCCATGGGTTTCTCCAGGCAAGACTACTGGAATGATTTGCCATGCCTTCCTCCAGGGGATCTTCCTGGCCCAGGGATCAAACCTATATCTCCTGCAGGTCTTGCATTGCAGGCAGATTCTTTACTGCTGAGCCACCTGGGAAGCCAGGACATGTAGAGTCCAGAGCCCAAATGTGGCCCACACAGGCACACACACACAGAGACACACACAGAGACACACACACATAGAATCACACTTACTGCTCCTCAGCTCTGACCTGAGGTCCCAGGGGTCCTTCTACACGCTGGATACAGTGAGAGACGCACAGAATCTGGGAAAGGCTCCTACAGACAGGCAAGGGTGCGAAGAAGGGGGACTAGGAGGGGCGGGGAGTGGGAGGGAGGGATGTGACCCACCTCCTCTCTGCCCCTCCACCCAGAGCCCTGCCTTCCTGCCTCTCATTGTCCCCTCATGCTCCCAGTAGTGAAAAGACAGGCTCTTCTGTCCATGGAAGTTTCCAGGCAAGAATACTGGAGTGGGTTGCCATTCCCTTCTCCAGCGGATCTTCACAACCCAGGGACTGAACCTGGGTCTCCTGCATTGCAGGCAGATTCTTTACCGTCAGAACCACCAGGGAAGGGCTGGTTCCTATCCCAGCTCTGCCACTTCTCATGTAAGTGATCTTAATAAATGTCACTACAGCATGCTGTGCCTCAGTCTCCTCCTCTGTAAAATGGGGATTATAACAGTCTACCCCTAGAGCTGCTAGAAGGATCACATGAATGAATATTTGAAAAAGGTTTGGCATAGTGCCTGGCACTCAGACAGTGCTATAAAAGGGTTTGTTAAATAAAATAAATAAATCATGATATCCACAGGGCTTTCTTTGACCCTTTCACAGTGGACGCTCCCAAGGATGGGCCCCTCTCCTTCTCCAGCCCCTGGAACGGGAGCCCCGAGGGCAGGGCAGGAACTGCTCGCCTCACCCAGAGGCTAGAATAGCCTGAGCCCTGACACTCTCGGCGCTGCTTCTGTTGCACGGCTGGCCTCTCTCCTCTCTGCCAGCGCAGCTCCCTGGGGCTGTGTCTTGTCTGCCCCCCTCCCCCAGATCTTGAGCTACCTAAAGCCAGGAACTGCAATCTCTCCGAGCCCCACCACCCATCATCAGTCTGGGTTCCAGTAACACGCCACCACTGGGAAGCACCCCCACTCCACCATGCCATGTTCTTTCCCTCCAAGACTTTGCTCCTGAAGCTCCTGGTACCTGAAATACCCTCCATCCCCAGCCCCCAGCCCCCAGCTGAAAGCCTTCCTTGACCCCCACGCTAGTCTGGGCACCTGCCTCTTTGTTTCGTAACATCCTCTACCTGAGCCCATCAGAGTGCCTGTCTGTAGAATAGGTCCAGGCCTGCCTGCTACACTGCGCTGTGGGTTCCTCCAGGCAAACACCCAGTAGGTATCCTCCCCAGGCCTGTAGCCTCTCCTAGCCCGGGACCAGAGAAAGTTCTTGTTATGCTCAGCATGGCCCAGCACCAGGTAGATCTCAGGAGAGTCCCCTCTCAGGGAAGTATCCCTTAGGGAATGTCCTCAGGCCCCCTCTCTGGGTCAGGATGAGCCTGACAAGATCAATCAGGGCCAACCAGCCCATGCTCAGCCTTCAAGGTGCTATGGGGCCACCCAGGGAGAAACAAGAGGCCAGGAGAAGCTGCTTCCAGAAAAAGGCATTATTGAAGGAAACCAGTGCTGGTTGGGGGTTGGTTGCTATAGAAACAGGTCCTAACTATCTCCCAAACTGCTATATGCACCACTGATGAGCTCGTGTGCTGGGCTATTTCAGGGGACATGCCAGGCACCCCAGAAGTGCCTGCATGCTGGGGTTCCCAGCACCTGAAGCCCAGATCCTGCAGGATCTGGAAGGAATACAGTCTCCAGGGCACCCAGGTAGCTCCATCAGTCCAGGGGTGGACTCAAGGATTGAGGCTGAGACTCCAGGCTGCAGAATTTTCCTCAGACTAACCACAGCCCATCCTTGACCTCAACCACAGCCTAACCTCAAGCTGCCCATAGATCAAGTCACAACCCCAATCACAGAATAACTGGGACCCCATCTCAAACAGGCCATGAAGCTGACCACAGGCCACGCCACAAACTAAGCCTTGACCCAACCGCACATTCAGCAAGGACTCAAAAAAAAAAAGCAATGCCTCTAGCCACCAACTGCGGCCTGACCCTGGCCATAAACAGCACTGGGCACCATCAAGGGGCTGTAGCATACAACTTCAAGGCTATTTTTGCAGCTAACATAAATTCTGTGCAGCATTTTCCACCACTGCCAGGGGTTTGCAGGCACTTCCTATGGTCCCCAGGGCAGCCCAGTGAGGTCAGTTCAGAGGCGCTCTGCTCCCCGTTTCTGATGACAAAGGGAGAAGCTCAGATGGGGTCATACTCCCTGCCCGGGGGTGTGGGTAGGGAGGTTGGCTGGCCTGAGGGTGGGATGACAACCCCAGTCTCCCAAGCAGGACACAGTTGGCCCAACTAGTTGCTCTGGGGGGGAAAAAATGTGGTTTTCGAAGACCTGCTGGTGTCTCATAAATATGCCACTTAAATACCCATTAATTACTTTATTTAGGAGATAATTAGTGATTAATAGCTTTGGCTATCTATTGTACTTCTGTTTTGCTCTGCCAATTCGGCTCCCAACAGTTTTGAGTTATTTGGAACAATTTTTTCCAGCCCCAGATGTCCCCCTCTGTCCCACCAGACTCTTGCTCCATACGGGAGAGGTTTTCTCCTGCCTCTAACGGGAGCTTCCAGTGCACCTGCCAATTCACCACTGATGGCTCTGCCACCTGCAGGCTCCTCAGAAGGGTGGGGGAGGGGGAAGGGGAGGCTCAAAAACCAGGATAGAGGGGCCCCTTCCAATCACCCCAGGACCTGCAGTGTGGACCAGGGAACAGAGACCAGGAGGGACCCAGCATCCAACCAGGGCATGGGGAGGCCAGATTCGGGGGTGGAGATTGTCATAGACTCCACAAAGGATGCTGGGGGCTCCTTTAAAGCCCCCCCCAACCTCAGTGACCTGGCCAGCTTGTCAGTAAGGTCACCAAAGGCTGCTATCAGTTTGAATGGGGCAGCAGCAGGGGAGTGGCCCCCACCAGCCAAGGCCGAGGTGACTCCACAGGAGCCTTGGTGACCCTGCTACTCTGGGATGACTATGGCACAGGAAGGGGGCCCAAGGTGGCCTCGGCCCCACTAGGCTTTGCATCTGGTGCCAAATCACAGCACCAGGGAATTGCCAGCCGGGACCCCGCAGGTGGGGCTGTGGAATGCTCTCCACACCGCTCCAGTTTACACTGTACAAGAAGGAAGCAAAACGGCAGCAAGGGATAAACACCACCCCCCCTGGGCAGTAATGGGAAGGCTGAAAATAGCTCTTTTTACCACAAGGGATGATTCCAGAGTCGGTCAGCTGAGACCAGCTTCACGGGAGGTGGGAAGTCGGGGGATGAGAAAGGAATGGGAGGCCAAAAGGAGCTCTGATCCAGACAGCAGTGAGCTGAAGCACTCGGGAGCCGTCCAGGGAAGGCCAGAGGTGTCTGAGGGATGGGTGGCTGGCCACAGCCACTCCAAACCCCCTGAAGACAGGCTCACGGAAGAGCTGCAGCCCCTGGAGCCCGAGCCCAGAGCCCGCACACCTAGACGCATCCCCGAGGAGGTCAGGAGCGCAGGAGTGACGTGCTCTGCAAACACTGAGCCAAGCAAACACAGCATCAGCGGCAGACGGCGCAGAAGAGGCCTCTCGGATCCACCAGAACTCGGCGCCCCTCCCAGACACAGAGCCCGACGTGTTTCTATTTTTGCTTTCAACCCTTGTTTAGCATCCCCGGCTAACAGACGGCCACTTCCCTCCCTCCAGAATAACAGGTCATCTGGGAAGGGGGAACACCTCCTCCCTGGCCTCCCCAGCCCTAGGTCTGCAAATTAACAGGCTGACAATCCAAAAGGAAGACGATACTCCAGACAAGCACACACACCATGCCCCTGCCAGGATACCTGGAGAGAAGAGCTTAATGCCCCTGAACTCTGGTTTCCAGAGACAGATTCATTAGCACCTGCCCCCCCCACCAGCCCCCCACCTGAGGGGCCCCTGGCAGCCCCACAGCCACAAAACCTTCCCTGAAGGTCCTGAATTCACCCCACGGAAAGGTCACAGCCCAAGGCCCTGCAGCCCCTCCCCTAGTCTCCAACCGAGCCCTGATGCGGCCACACCTGCATTCAGCCTGGCCCCAGTTTGAGCCGTGGTCCCATCCACAACTGAACCTCATAAAATGCCACCCTGGCAAGAGCCTGGAGGAGGCAGGGTCAGGGCTTCACTGCAGGCACCCAGTTCCCACCCCAAAGCCTCTGCCAGGCAGGGGGCACCCCACACGTGTACCCCCATGGGGGCTGTGCAGGCCTCCGCAGGCAGGCAGACGTGGGGCCCTGGGGGTGGCATTTACCTCCTGCGTGACTCACTAAGGCGCCCATTCGTTTGCAAAAGGGGTGCCGGGTAGCATTTTCCTTCTCTTCAGAAAATAAGAATTTTAAAAGAAGGAGTATAAAGAGGTTTGAGGGAGTGGGTGGGGAGCTCAGATCCTATTTGATTTCCAAACTCATTTGTTATGCATTCTCTCCTCCCCACTCCCACCTCCAGCCCTTTCCCTGGGGGCCCTGGCCACCCTCTTCCACAAAGCTCCTAGCTGCAGATGTGGTGGTAGGCTGGGGTCCTGGGACCCCCAGGAGGCAGGTGCTCTCCAAATGCCTATCCTCAGTTCCCCATCTGTCCTCCCATCCCCACCAGCCTCTGGGAGGGTCCCCATGAGGAGGGAGATGGGAGGAGGTGAGGGCCAAAAGGCACAGTAAAGCCACGGGGAGAGAGGCTGAGGAGGAAGAGAGCAGTGTTTGAGCTAGAGCAAACTCAGAGCTGTCCTGTCCCCCCCCCCAACTCTTTCCTTCTCATTCCCCTTTTACAGGTGAGAAAACTGAGGCCCAGAGGGGCAGTTCAAGAGCAACCAGTGACAGGGCCAGGTCTATTCTTTGTTACACAGTCAAATTCCTAGGAATGCTGAATCCAAGAGAAGAAGAGACCTAGGTTCTAATTCCAGCTCTGCCTCTAACTTCATGTGTGACCCTGGAATCAGATACTTAACCATTCTGGGCCTCAGTTTTCTCTTCCATGAAATGGGAATGACATCAGCCCTACTTCAAAGAGACGTTGGCATGTTGTTGGATAGGAAAGCATGTTGACTGCTACCCAAAATGAGCCAGATTGTTCCTGGAATGCTAATCACTGACCCTCTCCCAGCCTGGAATCCCAGGGAATTTCTAGGAGGCACCCAGATCGAAAAGAAGTCCCCAGTCCTCAAGTCCTCACTGGTCTTGGGAGTTCACACCCTCTGTTCTTGAAGACACCAGAGCTCAGAGAAAAACCTTTTGCCTTTCTGGCCTTGGTCTTCCACCTGTGTAATTAACCGGTAGGACCAAAAGATCTCCAAGACTCTTCTAGCCACAGACTGTCACAGTCCACTAAGATATATATGAGAAAGCATCACACATTCTGGCCAGTCTGACACAGACAGGGCCCCAGAGAAGGGGGTCTAGCCATGTGTCCAGACTCTGTGTGCCGCCACTGGACTCCCAAACACCAGCCAAGACCGCCACCAGGGTTTATGGGCCCAGGATCATGTGCTCGCTGTGGGACTGTTTTACGAACTGTGCTGTGTTGACTCACTGTCCCACACCTCATCACAGGCAGGGCTAAGAGGCACCAAAGGGTCTCAAGCTGAAGCCTGCTGGGGCCTGCCAGGTTGACTGCTATGACAGGTAACTGCAGAAGAACCAGAGACAGGCCCAAGCTCCAGCGCTTCTATGACTGCACAGAAGGCCGCTAAGGCTTCCTGGAGGCAGAGCTTTAGAAGGGCTTTGAGTTGGGGCGCTGGTGTCTGATTTGGCCCTAGCCATCTCCTTAGGGGCTTCCCAGGTGGCCTTAGTGTTAAAGAACCCACCTGCCAAAGCAGGAGACATAAGAGAAATGGGATCGATCCCTGGGTCGGGAAGATCCCCTGGAGTAGAATGTGGCACCCCACTCCAGTATTCTTGCCTGGAGAATCGCACGGACAGTGGAGCCTGGAGGGCTACAGTCCATGGGGTCGCAGAGAGCCGGACATGACTGAAGCGACTGAGTGTGTGCGCATGGCTCCCTAGGAACCTGCAAAGGTGTGTTTGCCGTCGCCACATAGAATCATGAGGCCCTTCGGCAGATACACAGCAAAGCCATCCTGGTACCCCAGGCTCGGGAGTTTCTGAGTCGTGCCTCAAATCTCCTGGCTCTTCCCCAAAGTCCTGAGAATCTCAGAGCTGTCCCTTTCCCAAGTTCCGAAACATTCTGTCCTCTGAGGGATCCAGCCACTTCCCTCACCCCCATCCCCCCGCCATACACACCACCCGGGGACCACGAAGCAGAAGCCCAGGAGGAGGTCTGACTTTGGGATGGTGAGAGGGCGGCTGACCCAGCAGAACCAGGTTCAAACCAAATCTCTGGAGACACAGGTTCTGGGCCCAATTCTGCCATCACCTTTTTCCACTGGGCCCCCCTCCCCAGGGCTCAGTGTCAGCTCCTGGCAAATGGTTTGAACATAAGTCTCTGAAGGCGTGCCCCCAGCTCTGCTCCTAAAGGATCAGTATTTTACTGACTCAAATTACTGGGTTTGATACACTCCAGCCTGCTGGCTCCTCCCCAACACCTGGGAGCAAATAAACTGGTTCCTCCAGCCTGGAAGAAGGCCCAGCCCTATAGCCCCCTCCCAGCCTCTCCAGACAGCGGCTCTGGCCCAGCCAGAGAGGTTCAAAAACCATCCTGGCTTCTGCCTCGGCTCCTGCCAGGCAGGGCCTTCCACTTGTCCTGCCCCCAGGGTTGACCTGCCTGCCAACCTGCTGAGGCCAGAGGGGCATAGGGAGGAAGGGAGGGGCCCGGTGGCTGGCAGGAACCAGCACAAACCCTTCCCTACTGAGCCCTGCCCAGCTGGCCTCTCTCTCTGCCCTCCTAGGAGGGATCTGTCAAAACACCCAAACCTTATGCGTCCCTCCCATCTTCCATATTCTCCAGAGTTTCTCGCAGCCCTCTGCCCCCCTCCAGGAACCTTCTCCCCAGCCAGCCAACTTTCTCCACCCTTGGGCACCTCCACCCCACCCACCCCCTCTACGGGTACATTTTTCCCATTCCCAAGACTAGGAGGTCTTATCTGCACCTTTCTGTCCAAATTCTGCCACCCTTTAAAGGCCCAGCTTCTAGAGGAATTCAGCCTTCGCTGTTTTAAGCTCCCATTGGCCTCCTCCCTGTCTGCAACACACTTGAGGCCTGCCACCCAGATAGCTCTGTATTGTAAGAGGTCATTTCCCAGACCCTCCCTACTATCCCCCTCTCCTCCCTCCTACAGACTTTCATCCCATAGGTAGTATCTCTCCTCCTTTGTCCAGTAGATCGAGCGCTCCCTCAGGCCAAGACCAAGGGCTCTCCTTGCCTAGCCTTTTCTGTCAAGACTGGACACAGGGCACCATAACCATCCTGGTCTGTGTGACTGAAACCTTCCCATTTGGGATCCACCCCCTGCCATTTATCCAATCCTTTCTAAGACTTGATTACATTTTCTCTTGTACCTGGGTTCTCCTGGCAACATGGAAGCTCCTTTCACTGCCTCCCTTCAGCTCCTGTGTGACTCTGTTGACACAGCCATGGCTGGTTGCTTAGGGTGTGCACTGCACAAGTCTGGGCTGCTCTCACAGGACTACAATGCAATGACCTTGGAGTCAGGCACTAGGGCTGCTCTGAGACCCAAACCTCTATCTCTAGTCAATGGCCTCCTTGGCCAGATTTAGACAGAACACCTCATAGGCCACAGAGCAGACTCTTTCATTCACAGGCCAGATTCTCATAGCCTTCACCCTTCCTCAGTTCTAATGTCACCCCCAGGGTGAAGGCTGATCATTTCTGTCAGTCTGTCCATCCACAGTAGATGGTCCTGAATAGCCACCCCTGTCTGTGTTACATCCCCTCCTTGGGTCTCAGTTTCTCTAGCTGTAAAGAGAAGGACCTGGGCCCCTGTCTCCAAGGACTCCCTCTGTTGTAAAGCTCCCCAGTCCATCCTCACAGACTTCGATCTCCATGCACACATTACTGCCTGCTGTCTTCAAGTCAGCAGGCTTAGAAGGCTTAGGAAGAGAAGGGACTTTTACAAAATGCAAAGGAGCCTGGAAGAACTCAGAAGAGGAGGAGTAATCCGATCTTGCTAGGGTCGATCCCAAAGGCTCCTTGGGGTGGCAGCTGAGCGTGGGAGGGAGAAGCTTGGGCTGTTGGGCCCACGGAGGAGAAAGGCGGTGGGGGGTGGGGGGGGCGGTCCATGCTGCCCTGAGGGAAAGGGCCAAGCATGAAATTGCAGCAGGAAAGACAAGATGTTAGAATAGCATGAGGCACCGATGCTCAGGGCAGAGCAGTTCTTCACCTGTCAGAGGAACAAATTCCCACGGACTCTCGGTCTAGAGACCAAACGACGCACAGACCAAGGTGGAAGGGCTGGAACCTCTGAGGGTAACATTGGAGAAAATCCATCGTTAGAAGTCCTTACTGTCTGGCCCGACATCCAGGCTCTGCCCAGACCCTCTGGGCCACCTGGATGGAGGTATTTCTTTGAGTTTCTGTTTGCAGATGTTTTCAAAAGGGAAGAGTAACACTTCCTGCCTCCCGGGATGGTGGTGCACATTGCCTGGTGCCTAGTAAAAGCAGCAATTGTTAACTGCTGTTGTGTTGACGGTGTTCGGGTAGGTGATGTGTGCAAGGGGTGTGCATGAACTTGCACACGCGTGCACACAAGAAGCGAGGACAGTGGCGGGGGACACACACCTGCCATGTGCTCTTGTGTGAGGAATGGGGGTGGGCAAGGACCCAAGGAGACCGCCTTTTCCAGCCCCATGGGTGTCATCTCCTGGTGCCTCCCTTTGGAGAGGAAAAGGGAGGGAAGTGAGAAAGGGAGTGTTTAGATGTGTTCCTCACTGGCTGTGTCGCACACAACCAGCCCCACCCAGACAGGACTCCAGGGGACAGAACAGGAGTATATTCTCAGGCACCCAAAGCACACACCCAGCATATGTATAGGAGCATCGGGACCCGGTCCAGGATCAGGGCAGCATCCAAGGGGTGGCAGTGGCTTTACACACACACAGCCCAGCAGAATCCACTCCAAGTGTGTGCAGAAGTGAACTCACACTCATTCCATCTCTGCCACCACTGACGGAGAGAGGGTGGGGTTCGTGCCAAACCATTGCTGAGTCCGAGGGGGTGCCATGGCACCTGCCAACGTCACAGGCTGGGTGTGAGTGCACAGGAGATTTACACATGCCAGCCTCGAAAGCCGGCCCTGCTGCGACCAGGCTTGCTACCACCCTCGTTGCAGCGCCCTCCCAAGTCACCCTCGGGCCCAGAGAGTGCGAACAGGGGCAGCGTCTGGTCCACCTCCTCATCCCAGTGCCCAGCTCTGGGCCTGGCACAAAGCAGATGTTGGTGAATGAACGTCTGGCTGAATGAATGAAGAAATGACTAACGCCCACTCCCTCACACCCCGGACCACACGGCCTGGGTCTGGGGGAGGGCAGAGCCCTGGGGACCGCAGAAGAGCACCCCCCACCCTTCAGACTTCGGGCCCCGAGGCTCTGCTTCCCAGGGTCCGGGAGGGGGAGGGGGCGGGACGGCTCACAAGCCGGTGCGGAGCGGAGCACCCCTCCTTCCCCAGAAGAAATCTGGGTCTCCTGCCTGAGCTGGGGGCGGGGAGGCGGGGGGTAGTTGGTTGTCGCGCCCTGGATAGCGAGAGCGGCAGGACAAGGGGGCGCGTCCTGGTTGGCGCTGGGGTTGGGGCGGGGGGCGTGGGATAGAGCGGCAGCCGCGGGACCTCGCCTTCGTTCCCCGCGCCCGGGTCTGCCCAGGGTCTCGGGAGGGTGGCGATCGTTCCCCTCCGCCGGGCCGGGTAGGGGCGCCGCGGACCTAGCCCTTTCCAGAGGGGCGGTGGCGAGGGGACGCGGTGTCCCACGAGGTGACCGGGGGCGCAGGAAGGACGCGGGGCGCGCGGAGCCCCCTCTCCACGCTCCCAGGGGGCCGGCCGCGCAGCCGCCCGCTCGGCCCGCCCAGAACCTCCGCCCACCTGCGCCGGGGGCTCACCTGGACCGGCGGCCCCCCCCACCTCGAGCCGCGCGAGTCCCTCCCCCCGCTGGCGGCCCGGCCCTCCCGGCGCCCGCCCTCACCTGCACGGCCCGCCTTGGCCATGGCCCGGGCGGCGGGCTCCGGCGGCGCTGCGCGCGCTCCTCGCGGCTCCCAGCCCAGTCCCGGCCGCCCAGCCGCCTCCGGCCGCGAGCGGACTCCGAGCGCCGCGCCCCGCGCCCCCGCCCCGCTCGCCGCGGCCGCCGCCACCGCAGCCGCCGCCGCCTCGCCGCTCCCTCCCGCTCCCTTAAAGGCGCCGAGCGGCGGCCGCGCAGGCCCCCCCGCGCTGCCGGGGAGGGACTGGCGGAGGAAGGCGCCCAACGCCGCCCCCGCGGGCCCGCACTCCAGCCCGGGGCCGCGGCCGCCGCTCCAACACGCTCCGCTCCCAGCCCCGGACGGGCGCGGAGACGCGGAGACACTGCGGTCCGGGCGGAGATGGGCACGCGGACCGGGAGTCGGGGGCGAGAGCCACGGAGACTGGGCACTAGAGACACCTCTGGGGCCGAAACCCCGACGGGAGAGGGGGAGAGAAATTCGGAGCAGACTCGCTTCCCTGGCACCTGGAGAGTGACGGAGAGCAGAGAGGAGAGGCAGAGAGGAAGAAGGGACCTGGGGAGGGCTCCCGGGAAGCCAAGAGGGAGGTGGCTCCAGGGATCGGAGGCGAGCTGGACCCTCCATCAGCCCCCAGTCCAAGGAATCGTTTTCTAGGATCCAGAACCTGGGTGTAAACTAGCCTCAGAGGGGAAGGGATTTCTGTGCCCTTAGCTCTAAAAGAAGGTGTAAAAACACATGCAGAGCCCTCCTGGGATTCCAGGCTGGAGCAGTTTGGGGAGGCCAGGAGCCTAGCGGTGAGCAATAGCCCACTTTCGCTTCCCAAACCTAGGGGGCAGACATCCTGGTGAACAGGCCCAGCAGAGGCTAGGAAGGTTGGTGTTGTGGCTTCTGCCTGGTGGTGGCCAGGGATTCACGGTCCAGCCCCAAAAGGGGATGAGAGAAGGCCAGTTGTCTCACTGGCACTTGGGGGGGGTAGCCAGATGGGAGGCTCAGGGGAGAGAGCAGTCTTATCCCTAGCCCAGGGCTGGGCCAGATCCACGGGCCCAACAGATGGATGACCAGGCTCTGGCAGCTCCCAACACCCCCATAGCCGGCTGCCTGGCTGTCTGCTGCTGGAGAGGGCTAGGGGGTATCTGTTCTCAGGTGACTTTTCAACCTCCCCCAAGCTAAGCTCCCTTGGGAAGATGCTCTCTGCTTCCTTCCGAGGAACTGGAAAGGGCTAAAACCCAGTTGCAACCTGTAGCCAAGCTCCCCACCCACCCTGTCCCACTCCGGCTGTCAAGGGAAAAGAATAATTCCATGCTCAGGCTAGCCACGGTCCCAGCTCCAGGGTCCCATTAACCCGTCTATAGAAACAGGGCACACATGGGGCTAAACGGGTCCTCAGTGGGCATTTGGCCCAGCATTGACCCCCTCACTCTGGGACTTTGTCTCCATCCACAGGATCCCCCTCAAGTGGCCCTTCGGCTGCTGGTTTATTGCATCCAAGGACCAGGAGCTCAGTATCTCAAACAAGAGTTTTTCCATCTTTGGACACTGCTGATCATGGGAATGTTTCCCCTTGTTTTAGCTGAACTCTGCACACTGTATGACCCCACCCCCAGTGGGTCCTTCTGGGACCTCACTCAACCAAACCAAGGACAATCTGTCCAAATCCCCTAGTGTGGCTTCACCGAGAAGGACCAACCAGCCTGATTTGCCAGAGACCCCTGGTTTTAGCACTGAAAGTCACATATCCCAAGAAGTCTCTCAGACCCCAGAGTGTTGGTTCTTGGAACCAGACAGCAGTGCGGACCAATAGACAGAATTTCAGCAGCTCTGAGGTTGTAGCCAGAGCTCTTGGCCAGCATGCGCCATCCGTCAGCAGCTGGGAGCACGTGAGTGAATCCCTGCAGCCTTTCCCCATTACTCAGGCGTGGTGGGGGTAGACTTAGCCATGAGTGGGCAGGCGGTATGCTCAGGGCTTTACACATATATCATGTCATTTAACCCTCAGGCACTCCCTATATAATATCCTCGGATGTCTTGTATTGTGCCCAGTTTACACATAAGGAAGGGCTTCCCCGGTGGCTCAGTGGTGAAGCATCTAC
This sequence comes from Capra hircus, assembly GCF_001704415.2. Classification (NCBI taxonomy): domain Eukaryota; kingdom Metazoa; phylum Chordata; class Mammalia; order Artiodactyla; family Bovidae; genus Capra; species Capra hircus. Next base: position 25,131,826 of record NC_030826.1, on the reverse strand, counting down.
CTGCAATACAGGAGATGTGGGTTTGATCCCTGGGTTGGGAAGATCCCCTGGAGAAGGAAATGGCAACCCACTCCAGTATTCTTGCTGGGAAAATGCCATGGGCAGGGGAGCCTGGAGGGCTACAGTCTATGAGGTCTCAAAGAGTCAGACACCACTTAGGGACTGAGCACGTAACACACACAAGGAAAGGGAGGCCGAGAAATTTCAGTGCCTGTGTTCCGTCCATTGGGCTCGACTGTCTTCACCCTTCCCTGCAGGTGGGGCACAGTCAGAAACCTGACTGCTCGGACCATGTCCAGGTTTGGCCACCTGCTCTGTGGGTGTGAGTTGTCACAGCGGAACAATAAAGTGGCCTCAGAGCGGACACACCTGGGCCCGAGCACCTCCCCGGGCCCCTGGCTCACAGCTGGCAGGGACCCAGCTTCCAGGCAGCACCTCACATGTGTGTGCGTGCGTGTGTGTGTGTGTGAATGCATAGGCAAAGACATCATGCTTCCTTAGGTGGGCACTAAGACCCCTCCCACCACTCCATGCAGTCACCACAAACTCTTGCAGGGGAGTGTGGCGGGTAAGGGGATGCGGCCAGTTGATGGGAATGACAGAAATCATCCAGCCAGACCCTCCTCCGTGTACCCATTTCTCAGATGGGAAGGCAGTAGACCAGAGGTGAAGGAGATTTGCCACATGACAACACACTTCCAGGCTCCATCCATGGCTTCCCCACTTCCAACCTCCGCCACAGTCCCAGCCCCCACGTGAAGATCAGTGTTGCTGTGTGGCTCTGGAGTCCAACAGGGAATGTGGGGCCCTGGCCCCCCGAATGTGCTGGCTGTGACCTGCTGGCCCTGCCTTCAGACAGCAAACACATCAGGACACAAGGCCATTAGATTAACTGGTGGGAGTTAACTTCCTGCATCAGAAGAATCGTCCTTAATTGAAGAAAGAAGTAACTAGCAATTTAGAGACGCTGACCTCGGCTGCCTGCAGGAGAGAGAAGCCAGAGTCAGCCAGGGCTCCCAGCTCTGCGACCAAGAGACGGTGTCAGAGTTCCAGACAGGATCCTTCCTCTGGGACCTGCTGCCCAGGCCCTTTCCCCTGCCCACCATCTGGTCAGCTGGTGCCTCTGGACTGCCAGGTGACCCCAGGCTCAGCCAAGCTTTCCAGCCCAGAGAATTAGGGGAAAGGTACAGAGGCCAGTGCTGCCTGTCCCCAGGAGAACATGAACACAGATATGGACAGAGCAGAGGGCTTCAGGCGGGTGGGGAGTGGGAGATGGCTGGGGAGACTCCTCTGCACCATAGACAGAAGACCTGGGTGTCCATCCTGGGGAGGGGTTGCCAAGGCACTTGGACAGGTAAGTGACCGTCAACAACAGCCAGTGTGGCCCTATGGAGAGGCAGCCACACCAGGTTATAATTATTTCCTTTTTGGACACATGGCAGCTGGTGGACTTCGGTATTGCCATGCCTGCTGGGCCTGGCACGGCCACTGCCCAACTTTCTGATGGTGACTTGTGGACAGTATGGAGGTCAGCAGCAGGACAATGGGCTGGTTAAGTGACTTACTCCCGTCCACTGCCAATGGATGCCTGCAGAAGGAAGCTTGGAGCAGGACTAGGGCCAGTTCAAGCCCGGCAGCAACGGTGCCCACCACACTGAGTTCCCCAGCCTCTACCAGTTTCACGTGATCCTCTCTCAGTGGAACCGCTGGAAATACCTTCCAGCTCTGTCTCCTGGCCTGGCTTTCCCCTTCTTGGTCCCCTCCTCAGTGGTTCCATGCTTTTTTTTTTTTAAATTCAAAGTCTTTATTGAATTTGTTACAATATTGCTTCTGTTTAATGTTCTGACTTTTTGGCCAAGAGGCATGTGGGATCTTATCTCCCTGGCCAGGGATTGAAGCTGCAGCCCCTGCTTTGGAAGGCGAAATCTAAACTACTGGGCTGCTAGGGAAGTCCCTGGTTCCCACACTTTAAAGAACCTAAATGGTTGTTCACTGCCATGAGGATCACCTCCAATCACAAAAGCAACCTTAGGAACAGATGCTCTTCTTTGGAACCTTCTAGAACAGCTGGGAGGGGCTGGTTTGTCCTCACTATTGCATTCTCTCACCTGGCTGCCCCCAATTCATCTGGGACACTGGAGAGAATATGCTTTTGTATCCAGAACTCTCCTTCTTGCTGGGAGCTGTGGCTTATCTAGTCTGTGCTCCCTCCTCCAATCTCAGAAAGCATTAGGACTCTGCCTGTCCCCTTTCCTGCTACATCAGGAACTGCAGCCTCATGTTCACAGCAAATGCTGTAAAGGAAGTATTGGATCACCAAGGGTCTCATCTGCCTCTCCCTGCAGAGGCACAGAGGCAGGGAGATTCCCTTAAGATCAACACAAATGACCTTTTAGGTGAGTGCCAGACCCCAGGTATAAGAGCCTCTGGCTGGGACAGAACCTCAGCCAGTAGACCAAGGCAAATGCTCCTCCTTTACAGAGACCACGGTCCACCCCAGGCCCACAAGAGGGCGGGGGGCTGCAAAATTTAGATGACATTCACATTCCTGAGTCCTCACGGGTTTTGAGAGATGCTTGGAGACATCTCGCAGAACCTGTTGAACTGATACCTCACCTGATTTTTTGAGTGCTGAGATGAACTGAGGCTCCAGTCTAGATTTTATCTCATCAATTGCTGTTTCGCTGGCACCTCTCTTCTTCTGAGTGGGGCAAGCTGGTAGATGGGATTTTGGAGAGAGTATCTGGAGAGGCTGAGGGTAGGTGTTTTAAGAAAAGAGGTAAGCTGTTTGGAGGCAGAAAGAGGTGGCTGCTGCTGTGAGGAATGAGCTGATTTAAGAGGCTGCCCAATAGGTTAGCAGCGATTTATCTCTGAGTCTCCCGTTTGCAGTTGGAGCTGCATTTTGTGTTTGTTTGATGTCAAGTCTGTTGAGATTGGCCCCAAGCAAAGCCAGTTGTCTTCAAGTTATATTTAGACCAAATACAAATGAAGAACTGGGTGAAAATCGAAAACACACTGCAAGAGTGGTCCTTGGAGTCTGCGCTCCTACAAATATCCATCAGTACCTGGGCCTGAAACAAGCTCTTACTGATTCGCCCACCTCAGCCCTGTTGCTCTCCTGCCCTGGCCCTGCACGTGACACTGTTTATATATGACAGATTCCAGTACGCAGAGAACCAAACACAGGTATAGATGATAAGGCCCTAAGGGTGTTCTTGCCTGGAGAATCCCAGGGATGGGGGAGCCTGGTGGGCTGCTGTCTATGGGGTCGCACAGAGTCGGACATGACTGAAGTGACTTAGCAGCAGCAAGGAGACAATAGATCAGCCTGTGGGTCCTGATTACTAATGTAGCTGTATTGACAAGACAGGAAATCGCAACCAGATTATGTAAATAGATTATGTAATAGACAGTGGCTTTATCCGCACCTAGGAGAAGGCAATGGCACCCACTCCAGTACTCTTGCCTGGAAAATCCCATGGACAGAGGAGCCTGGTGGGCTGCAGTCCATGGAGTCGCTAAGAGTCGGACACAACTGAGCAACTTCACTTTCACTTTTCACTTTCATGCATTGGAGAAGGAAATGGCAGCCCACTCCAGCGTTCTTGCCTGGAGAATCCCAGGGTCAGGGGAGCCTGGTGGGCTGCCATCTACGGTGTCGCACAGAGTCGGACACGACTGAAGCGACTTAGCAGCAGCAGCAGCAGCATACCTCAGATACGACTTTCCTCTGGCTCCACTACTCCATGTGGTCCTTGCTCTGAACCTCTACAAGGTCCTAGCTCTGGCCATGCTGATCGAGTACCTGGACGGCAGTGCTGGAAGGTCCTGAGGGAATCGTCTTGACCTGAACCATCTTTATCTGTTTTGTTTTCACCCGAGAGGCACCTAGTAGGTTATAATAAGATTGGTGTTTACGAGCTCATGGCATCTCCTAGCAGTCTGGGCAAAGTCTTTTTCTTTTTTGGTCTCTTTTTGTCTTCATTCCCAGTCCATTCCTCTCCTCCAAATGCTTATGTTTTTCCAGTCTACCTTTAGAAGCTCTTTCTCCTGTCTGTTTAACCTGAGCGTTACATACCTGCATGTGTGCACGCTCGGTTGCTTCAGTCGTGTCTGACTCTTTGCCACTCTATGGACTGTAGCCCACCAGGTCCTCTGTCCCTGGGATTCTCCAGGCAAGAATACTGGAGCGGGTTGCCATGCCCTCCTCCCGGGGACCTTCCCAGCCCAGGGATCAAACCCTCGGGCTTCTTGCGTCTCCTGCATTGGCAGGTGGGTTCTTTACCACTAGCGCCACCTGGGAAGCCCTATATACCTGCGTGGATGTATTTAAAACTTTCCATAAGGGCACCGTGGCTAGCTGGTTCTACTTCTTACTCCCCCGCTTAACAGTGTTTTCAGATCTGTTCACACTGATATTGGTAGGTTTGGCTGGTTCCTTTCGATGCTAGTGTTTCATAGTGTGGTAAGACCTCACCTTGTATTCCCTCATCCCCTCTTGGGCCTTTAGTTTTCACAGCTCCTTGCTGCTACAAATACTGCTCCAGCAAACATCCCCTTGCGCTTCTTGGGTTTCCACGTTGGAGATTCTCTGGGGCACATGCACAGCGCAGGAGCCGTAGGGCCACTGGGGACACGTAGATTCCCCAAGTCACCGCAACAGCAAGCTACTCTGAGAGAGTGTGTTCTGCCAGTGCCCCATCTGATGATAGTAAAAGGGAGGCCAGAACAGGGAAAAGGACTTGTCCTAATTTAGAACCAGAGGCTCCATCCACTCAGAACACTCCACAGAGCCAGCAGGACGGCCACAGCCTCACTGAGCCTGAAGCTCAGCCTGTGATACCAGTTTTCTCACTCTCCTCCAGATCCAAGCAGGGTGGTACCCACCACACACCTCCCCAGGAGGTGATGGAGAAGGAGGTGGGTGGTCTGAGCTGAAGTCAGCACAGAAAGGCCTCCTGTTCAACAGGAATAAACACTGGCAGCCCCTGTGGCCCACGTGTGATTAAAGCTCCCACTGCAGACCACACCTCCCACCACTCTCTCTGCAGAGGCATCATCGGTATTTGTTGATACAGATATCAAAGTGTATTAGTCTTAACTCTCCAGAGAGGACCCCACACCACCAAGGCTCAGATAACTGCTGGATAGAAGCCAAGACACAGTCATTGTAGAGACTCGGAGAGAACTGCTAAGAAGGGGTCAATCTGTCCATCCTTCTGTCTCCAGACTTTGCTAAAACCTTCAGACCTCTCTGTTAGGCCAGCTGGAAGAAGGCTCTTTACATCCACTCTGTTTCTCTCCAATAGTACAACAACAACAAGAGATACTTGCTGAGTGACTACTGTGTACCTGGAAGTATTTTAAGTCCTTTTCACGTGGCGCCTCGTTCAGTCCTTCCAGCAATATAATGAGGGAGGCATTATTATCAGTTCAGTTCAGTCACTCAGTCGTGTCCAACTCTTTGTGACCGTATGGACTGTAGCACGGCAGGCTTCCCTGTCCATCACCAACTCCTGGAGCTTGCTCAAACTCATGTCCATCAAGTCGGTGATGTCATTATTATAACCGTTCCCATTTCACAGATAAGGAACAGGCTCAGAGAGGCTAGGTATCTTTCTTTAGGTCACACAGCTAGTAAGTGGTGGGCCAAGTATTCCAAACCAAGCCCTCTGATGTCTACAATTCTCCCCCTTAACCTCTACAGAGAAGAAGATGAGAAATAAATAAGACAAAAGCAAGACACAGGAAGCTGAGAAGCTGAAATTCTACCACTAAACTCCAGGTGCAGCCTCGGGCACTGTCCTGTCTATGCTAGGTTCTTACCCAGCATCTTTGCCGCTGGGCCCTGACTCTGTGGTTTTCCAAAGCCCACACTGGAGATGCTCTGGCAGGTGGAAAAGCTGAGTCAGCAGGACTCTCCAGGGCACTGATGCTGCAGCCAGGACAGAAGCCTACTGGGGCTATCAGTGCCTCCCTCCCCTGAGCAGCTGGCCTCGCATCCCAGGGCAGATCTGTGGGTGGGCACTGCTGCAGCTATCTATTCCTATTGGCATCTGAACGCTTCTGGTCAGAATGACTCAAAGGCTGAATCTTACAAGGGCTCCAAAAGTGAATTGACTCCACTTATTAAAGATATACTAGATTACTTGCCCGGGTGAAAAGATGCTCGGGGGACTCTAGGCCTTTCTCGAAGACAGAAACATCCCTTTCAGAGCTAAATCGCTCCCCCCACCCTTGTAAACCACGGGGGGGAGACATTACACAGGGCAGGTGCCAATTAAATTACCGGCTGAAGGATCGCAGTCCATCAAGGAAACATTCAGGCCCAGAAGGACTTCGGGTGAATAAAGAGGCAGTTGTAGAAATTCCCTCTGGTTATTTTATGCAAATCCATTTCTAGAGGCAGGAAGGCAAATACGGCAAGGAAAGGATTCACGGGAAGCCTTGACTTTCAGTCATGAAATGTGTAAGGAAGAGAGGGGGGATGAGGGCACGTGGGATCCCAACTCCCCAACTAAGGATGGAACCTATATCCCCTACAGCGGAGGCACAGGGTCTTGACCACTGGACCGCCAGGGAAGTCCCCCAGATCACTGAGGAACTGGGGGCTGTGTCAGTTCATGGGTGACATAAACTTTGCTGCTGCTGCTGTTTAATCGCTTTACTCATGTCCAACTCTTTGCAACCCCGTGGACTGTAGCCCACCAGGCACCTCTGTCCACGGGGATTCTTTAGGCAAGAATACTGGAGTGGGGTGCCATACCCTCCTCCAGGGGACCTTCCCCACCCAGGAGTTGGACCTGAGTCTCCTGCTTCTCCTGCATCGCAGGAGGATTGTTTACCGCTGAGCCACCAGGGAAGCCTGACAGAGCCCCTGCCACCCCACAAAAGCTCAGTCCTGAAGACTTGCTGAGGTTAAGGGTGCCAGAACCTTCAGGAGAGCACTGCTTTCTGCTGCCTAGAGCCACCTGGGACTGGCATCCTCAGAACACGAGAGTCCTGGTGTGTCCCCTGCAGGAAACTGCAGGGAAGGGGCCAGATGACCTCACAAACACAGGAACAGGCTGTCAGTCCTTCCATTGTGCTTCTTAGTCCAGGCTGCTGCAGGCTGTAACAGGATTTCAAATTTTTCAATGTTAAGACATTTCATACTTAGAAAAAAAAGAACAACTATGATTTCCAGAGTTCACATTATACTTCAAGCTCTAGAAAGTAAAATTTAGCCACCTGGCCTGAGATTTGGTGAACCTCAACTTAGAGAGGTAGATTTCTGCTCCCCTCCCTACCATGAGTTATTAGAGATTCCTGGGGTGGGGAAATGAGATCTTTTCCCCCATGCATCGAAAGGAACACAGGGACGTCCCTGGCAGTCCGGCGGTTAAGATTTCGCCTTCCTCTGCAAGGTGTGCGGGTTCAATCCCTGGTCGGGGAGCTAAGATCCTGCATGTCTCCTGACAAACAGAAGCAATATTGTAACATATTCAATAAAGACTTTAAAAATGGTCCACATTAAAAAAAATATTTTCAAAAAAGGAGGCATAGTCTTAAAAAGTTAGAGGAAACAGTAGTGGAGGTAAAGAGACCCAATTCCACTCCTGATTTTCTATAAGATCTGTGGTTCAGATGGTAAAGAATCCACTTGCAATGCGGGAGACCTGGATTCAATTCCTTGGTTAGGAAGATCCCCTGGAGGAGGGCATGGCAACCCACTTCAGTATTCTTGCCTGGAGAATCTCATGGACAGAGGAGCCTTGCAGGCTACAGTCCATGAGGTTGCAAAGAGTCAGGCACAACCGAGTGACTAAGCACAAAGGGGGTGATAAACCTCCTATGTCTACCTCAGAGTAAGAGGTTAGGAAAAGCTTTGTGATGGGGACACTGCTTGTACACAGACAGCTTCAGGAGGATGACAGAGGAAGAGGTCAGATCCGACAATCATTCAGTTCAGGGTTCAGGCCCCATCCGAGCCTGCCTGGATCCCCCTGACATGACACCATAGGTGTGTGTATGTGTGCATATATATTCAATATATATATGTATATATATGTATGTGTATGTGTGCATATGATATATATATATATGTGTGTGTGTGTACTTGTGTTTGTATGTGTTTTTTGAGGCAAGAGTCCGTGATTTTTTCCAGATTTTTGAATGGACTCTGACTCTTCAAAACAGCCAGAACTCCTATTTCAGTCAAGCCCTTTGTGCAGCTGAGAAAAGAGGCCCCCCGAGTTAGTGTGGAGAGACCAGGGTGTGTTGGTGTCTAAAGCTGTGAACGATTATATGAGTTAATTAAAAGCTTTAGCAGAGCTGAGCCAGCGTCCCTGTGCCCTCCCGCAGCAAGGTGGCCTTCTGCCATGCCCGCCACAGACAGGTCACAGGGCTGCAGCAGTGCCCGACCATGCATGCGTCTCAGGGCCCAGCATGGAGTGAGGAGCCAGGCCACCCAGCCGCCCTGCCTTCCCCAGGCAAGGACCACAGAATCAGCACCAACGGGAAAGCTACATCCCAGGGCCCAGCCCCGATTGTCCTCGAAAAGCCCCCATGGCTCAGCGGGCCCCGCATCTGTTCCAAACATGCCTGGGATTTCTTTTTGACACAAAAGTAAATGTTGGCTGGAGAGCCACCTCCGTGCCTGACGAGGCTGCCGGCTTCTCATTGGAGGACCTAGAGGAGACTCTGCAGGTCTTGGGATTGCCAAGACGCCTCCGTCACACTGAGCAGATATAAAATCCATTACCAGGAGCTAATAAGGGCGAGGAGGCCAGGCAGAGGACGTGCTGAGGGCACAGCGGGGGCCCTGGGCGGGTGGGGCTCCCTGGGGCTCCCTGGGTGACTACTTAGGCGTCAGCATTTGCCCCTCTTGCAGCATGTCCGTCGGATCCCCATTGTTCCCAATTCAGTGGTTTGGGTAGCTGTTCTGTCTCTCATTCACTACAGAAGCCCGTCCCTGCAGACCTCTCGGCACATTTATTGCAAGGCTGGAATTTATGACGGATTGGATTTCAGAGGAGGGATTGATTAAATACAGATGGAGGGCTTGGCAGGGGCCTGGGGTTCCCAGTAGACTCCCCCATTTAGAAACAGAGTACAGATTAGTCGGCTTGAGCAGGGGCAATCTGGGGCAAACGCTGCTTTCAAGGGAAGGGAAGGTGAGGGAAACAGTTTGTTTCTGTTCAAGGCATCTTCTCGAAGCCGGACAAAAATTCCTTGTTGAGAGGAGTCATGAGCTGCCGAGGTCACTCCGCACTGGCTCACATGCACTCAGTCCCAGGTCACACAGGCTCTCCGTGCAGGCATCTCGGCTCTGGCTAAACCCCTCTGGCACCTTACCCTAATCGCATTATATTCACCCATGCCCTCCCCCTTTGAGAGTTCAATCCTTGCCCTGCTGTTCCCTCTGCCTGGAGGATCCTTCCCCACTTCTATAATTACTAGAGTTTCAGTTATCTTTCAAGGGCGAATGCAAATACCACCTCCTCCATGAAGACCACCAGGATCACAACTGTCAATCAGTAAAAATGAATCACTCCTTTCAGTATATACTCTGTTACTTTCTATTTCACCTTGGTTTTCATTCTGCCTTACGAGGGTCTGTGCTTTAACTATCTGAATTTCTGTACATGTAGTGAACTTTGAATGAATATTCATGCAACAAAAATGACTCTTGTGATCTAGTCTTAAGACATATTTTTATTCTTTTTTGCCACACCATTTAGCTTGTGGGATCTTTGTTCCCTGACCAGCATTTGAACCAAGGTCCTTGGCAGTGAGAGTGTGGATGCCAGGGCCCAGGGAGAGCCATTGTGGTATGCTGGGAATAGCCCAAATTTGTCATCAGACCTGGAACCACTTTCTAGTTGGGAATATCTCCATCTCACTTGGCTTCAGTTTCCTCTGTAAAAGGGGTTAATAATCTCTATTTCAGTTTAGTGTCAGTTGCTCAGTCCTGTCCGACTCTTTGTGACCCCATGGGCTGTAGCCCGCCTGACTCCTCTGTCCATGAATTCTCCAGGCAAGAATAATGGAGTAGATTGCCATTCCCTTCTCCAGGGGATCTTCCTGACCCAGGGATCAAACCCGGGTCTCTTGCAATGTGGGCAGATCCTTGACCATCTGAGCCACCAGGGAACCCATGAGAATCAAATGAAATCATGTAAATGAAGCCCCTAGTACCTGGTCAGCACTCAGTGGATTATTATCAAGGCTCTGTGGGTGGGGTTCTGGGCGGCTGGTTCAGGGCCCAGCTGGAGGGCAGGGAATGAGAGACACAGATGACGAAAACTGAGGCAACAGCTCAACTTGGAGCAGTGGTGCTGCTGTGCTGGGCTGTGTCAGGAGGCTGGGAAATACATCTTAATCATCTTTGTATGCCCAGAGCAAACCGAGTGCCTGGCAGAGAGCAGGACCATAACAAGTATTTTTAAATGGAGATTTCACTTACAATTATATCTACCAAGATTTTCTAGACTGTCTGAGAAACATCTGCTGGAGAGAAAGACCAAATGGTATCACAGGATGGAAAGGTTACTAGATTTGAAGTCGAAAGAGGCAGACTGAGTTCTGGTTCCGTCACTGGGCGCCCAGAAGACATCGTCATTTCTGTAGACCTCAGTTTTTTCATCTGTGAAACAAGGCTGTTGAGACTTCCCTGGCAGTCCAGTGGTTAAGATTCCACGCTCCCAATGCAGGGGGTTGTGAGTTCAATCCCTGGTCGGGGAATAAAGATCCTGCATGCTGCCTGGTGCAGCCAAATATAAGGAAAAAGAGGATAAAACAAGGCTATTCATACTTTATCCACCTGCCCCATAAGGGTGTGGTCTCTTTCAGAAGGTTTTGGGATCCCTAGAGCAAGCGTGCAGGATCACTGTTCAAGGTAATACAGTTAGTCCCATGGCCAAAGGGGACAACTCTCTGAGGGGACTAGGGGACCAGCTGGAGAAGAAACTAGATGTGGTTCAGGGCAGTCGTAGGCATGGCGAAGTGTTGCTGAGTGTTCAGCTTCGAGGGCAAGAAGAGACACAGAGCTGTGAGAAGGAAGAACAACAGGGGCAAGGAGGCAAAGAAAGTACTTCAGAAAAAAGGCTATGAGAACAGCCAGAAGTTCCCCCCTTGTGATAAACCTATGAGTGAACATTTGTTGAGCATTTCCTATCTGCCGGGTGCTCTTTTCAATACTCTGCGTGGATTATTTCCCTTAACCTGCGTAGTAACCCTGGGTGGGCGCTACTCTTATCCCCATTTCACAGATTGGGAAACTAAGGCATGGAGGTCCTGGGAGATTTTAACTCACGGCTCACATTAAGTAGTCTGTGTTACCAGTGTTACACAAAGCAGGATGGCTGCAGTGACTGAAAGAGAACGGATGTACTGAAAGGCATTTTGTGACTTGCAAAGTGCTGAGGAGATGTGGGATGGGGTCAAACCCCAGGTATTCACTTGACCTCTTGGGTCAGGTGTGTTGCACAATCGTGGTTAAGGAGAACCACTGTTTCCTCCTGGCCCTGGCCCTGGAGATTGGTCTTTAGGGGCTGTAAAGGCACGGGGTCTGGTAGCCAGCCTCATCTCCCCAGCTCTCTGGACTCCCAGTTTCCCAGGCCATCTTGAGGAATTGTCTGCTGGGGGCCTCCTAGAACTCAGCCCAGACTCAGGGAACCCTGGGGTTCACGGGATAGATGGCAGAGCCCAGGTGTCCAGGATCTGGTCACAGCGTGTTAGAGAAGGGCATTGCTGCAATTTTCCCATTCCCTAACGGGCTGCCAGGCAGGGACAACGACAGAGCCGAGGTCTTCAGGGCCCCACCCAGTGAGTGGCAGAAGTGTTGAAGGGGTTTCTCAGCACAGGCATGTGACAAGTGGGAGGCCTTGGGCTGACCTCACCCACACCCAAGCGAAGACAGAGGAATGGTGTGTAGGTGGAAGATTCCAGGGAGCCAAGCAGAGCAGAAGGGCAAGGTCCCAGGAGGAGGCAGTGAGGAAGGCTGGGGATAGGGGAGGGCAGGGAATGAGCAAGGTGAGAAGGCACCCCCAGAGCGGGCGTGGAAGGCCCTGGGGGAGGGTTGCAATGGAAGCCAAAGTGCCTGGGAAGGCAAAGGCTGTGACAGAAGGGGCTCTGGGGGAGGGTGACTTCTGGATCCAGAGTGGAATGAGAGGGGAGGAGCCCCTCCAGCAGCTCCCGGGAGAACCAGGGCTCAGGGAAGGGTAGCGGGTGCAGGTGTGGTACCCATTTCATGGCAGTGGGACATGGAGGGGACTGGCCACACCCACTAGGGCATTTCTGGTGGGGGTGCCAGCAGGTTCATGGCAGGAACGCATGGACTCAGCCACAGGAAGAAGTTCAGTTGGGTGGATGGTAAGTCAGTCAGAAAAGTTGGTGAGAAGCAAGAGATTTGGTTAAAGAATAATTGATCAGGGTTACTAAACAGATGGATCCAGAAACAGCTAAGAGGACCCCAGGAAGAAGAGCAGACATAGGGGGGTTATCAGAGAAGGTGGGGGCAATTTAGGGGCTCCCTGCTCCAGGCTGAGGGTCTGAGGCCACACTTGAGGTCCTGGGAAGACCGGCGAGGCCAGAGCAGGCCCAGTGTTACAGAACAGGGCCCCCAGCAGGCTGGCAAGCGGGACTGAGAGCTGGAGCCACAGTGCAAGGTGGGGCCTGGCCACAGAGCCAGCCAGCCTAGGGCCATTAGCAGAGCTACACACCGGGGCGGGGTGAGACCTGCCCTGATGGACCAGTTGATAGAGATCTCTTGGGGTCAGGCCGCAGCCCAAACTGGGATTTCCTGGGAAGACTATAGGAAACCCTCGAAATGCCTGGCAGAAGCCCTTCCAGGCCAGCCTGCATTAGGGTCAAATCAACTAATAAACCGTGTAGTCAAAGCTATGGTTTTTCCAGGAGTCATGTCTGGATGTGAGAGTTGGACCACAAAGCAGGCTGATGCTGAAAAACTGATGCTTTCGAACTGTGGTGCTGGAGAAGACTCTTGAGAGTCCCTTGGAAAGCAAGGAGATCAAACCAGTCCATCCTAAAGGAAATCAACCCTGAATATTCATTGGAAGGACTGAGGCTGAAGCTGAAGCTTCAATACTTTGCTCACCTGATGCAAAGAGCTGACTCATGGGAAAAGATCCTGATCCTGGGAAAGATTGAGGACATAAGAAGCAGAGGATGAGATGGTTGAATGGCATCACCAACTCAATGGACTTGAGTTTGAGCAAACTCCTAGAGATAGTGAAGGACAGGGAATCCTGGCATCCATGGGGTCAGCCTCAGACACAACTGAAGTGACTTAGCACACACGCGGCACACTGCGCCAGAGAGGAAACTAGATTTCCCACCTGGCTTAGAGTTCCTTCCTCTCCTCTGGGCCCTGGAGGCTTCGCTCAGACCCTCACCCCTGCCTTCAGACCCACTGGTGCCCAGTTCATAGCTCCTCCAGGCCCTGCCTCCAGCTGCCCACTCCTTGTACACACACACACGGTCCCCACCCCTCAGTTTCAGGGAAGCAGGAACTGTGAGTGGAGGGAGGGAGGGGAGGCAGAAAGGATGCTCCTCACCATCTCCCCTCTGACCTCCAGCACCACAGGCAGAGGGGGAAGGGACCCCAGCACCAAAGTAGTCATTTCTGCAGTTCCCATCCACTCCTCTGCCCTCTCCCCACGCCCATTCCACAGCAGTTCTTGAAGTTCTGAGTTGGAATCCCCAATGCCTCGGTGCCTCAGAGACAGAATCTACAGTTCCTCACAGGCAGCATCCTACAGCAGGTCACCAAGAGTTAACAAAGATTTTCCTGGACACTGCAGATATGTGATAGAGCCCCCATCCCAAACCAAAACCTATCTGAGGAAAAAGTAAGCCTCGTTCTTTAACTCAAAACAATTTACAGAGCACTACCTACCTGCCCCCAGGCTTCCCTGGAGGTTCCGAGGTAAAGAATCCACCTGCCAATGCAGCTGACGTGGGTTTGATCCCTGGGTTGAGAGGATCTCCTGGAGAAGGAAATGGCAACCCACTCCAGCCTTCTTGCCTGGGAAATCCAGAGGAAACGGACAGAGGAGCCTGGCAAGAGTCGGACACGGCTTAGTGACAACTACATGGCTAGGCGGAGGCCTTGCCCTCAAGGAGCTGAACAGACAACAGGCAAACACGTTAACAGGTGGCCCCCAGTGGCCAGGGCTGTGAAGCTGGACAGATCAGGGCGAGGAACACAGGGATTTCAGCATGTCTGTCCACTGGGACAGCCTATGTAACACAGGACTACTACACACACGCATCTCTCTGTTTCTGAAAAGAACACCTGGATAGGTCAGGAGAAAACTGGAGGGGATTAGAGAATGACCTATACAGGACCAGCCTTTGCTCATGAACAAATGCTAGAGGTCTGGGATAACTGCAAGGCTGTACAAAGGAAAATTTATATTTGAAGGATTCAACTTCCATTTTCAGATGAAAGTTTTAATTTCTTGTGGTTATTTTTGCATCTTCAAAGAATAAGCTTTGGCTGAGGAGGTTCGCTGTGGGCCAGGGCGGTGGAGTAGTGAGCGGACCCAGAAGCAGGTGTAAGCCTCACCCCCAGCAACAGAGACAGGGAGTAGGAGAGATGCTGGAAAGATCTGCAAACAAAGCAAAGGAGTCTGGACTTGATTCTGTAGCAGATAGGACTTAGCAAAGGACTGCTCCAGACCACAGCGTCTGGAGGGGTGGCGTCACATGCTGAGCGCAGACAGGAAGAGGCAGGAGGATGCATTCAAGTGAACTCTCGAAACTTCGACAACTATCTTCATGGAGTAAGTAAATGAACCCATGCCCACGGCATTGCTGAACACAGGCTTGATCGATCAGATTATCTCCCCATCCTGGGCCTCATCTGATTCATCTATAAAATGGGAATAATAACGGTATCCACCTCACATGGATATGAGGATTAAATAAATTAATACAGGGAAAGCATTTAGACCTATGGCTGGTACATAGTATGTGCTCAATAAATGTTAGCTTTCATTATCATGTATTTCTTTCTGGAGGAGGAGGAGAGGTGGAAAATAATCCACTATACTCATATTAAATATAAAAGTATTCTCAGTGGTTCCTGTAAATCCCACTTCACTTTGCCTGAGAGGAAAAAGGATATGTAAATTATTTTAAAGCAACATGTAGATACTTTAAAATATCAACTTTATTTAAAAAATCAACAATAAAAACCGCCACTCAAATTATCAATAACAGACGCTTCTATCAATTCAAGTGTACATTATGTAATTCCTCAAATTAAAGACCTATAATTTCCCTTGAGGCCTTTTAAATTCTGAGGTTATATAAAATTAAGCAGGAAAACATTAACATTAAATGAAAATCAATTTTGCACAAGTACGTGTGATCAAGCAGCTTAAATTATCACCTGAAATACTTGTACTTCAGAGGCAAATCCCAGATGACAACACTGTTCGTGCTATAAAAAGATTCACATTATTCCGCGGGGTGTGTCTCACGTCACCCGCTCTCTACATTTCTTTCACCAAGGCCTCAGGCAAAAAAAAGTGAGGGGAACTTTTCCCAGGCAGTGGCCTTATTTTAGACACGTTCCTTTTCTTTTTCTGAACTCAGTTTCTGAAAGCACAAGAGGCTTTCCTCCTGGTAAAACAGGACTTATAAGACGTTCGAGGACTAAGCTGTTGTGGTTCTTAAGTTTATTCCTGTCTTGGGGGAGACCCTGTCATCTTCACACCATCTGGATCTATTCTGTCCTCCCACTCAGGCTCCCTTCCGGTGCGGAGACATAAGACACTCGTGACCTCAGCAGGGAGGAGAGTGAGCTCGTACCTCCGCCCAAACCCCAGAGAAGGCAGCCTCTCCTGAGGTCCATAAACTTCCTCTGAATCCAGAGTTTTGTGTATCAGAATACGTCAGCTCACAGCAACAGAAGACTTGAGGGACTAAAAATGTGAAGAAGCACCTAGCAACTGAGAATGAGAGGAGCATGTGTTTGCTGTTACACGCGGATAACTGCTGGGTTCCTATTTTAATAAGAGAGCAGGGCTGGGCAGCATAACCAAGTCCTGTGCTGGACAAAAGTCTATAAGCCAGCAGGACAGGTGTCCTGGTAGGAACTGTCAGAGCAGGGAACATGAGCCAGGTGATGGGACCAGACAGTAACTGCTCTTGTGCGGGCATCAGGGCAGGTCAACAGCAACTTGAATCCCTGTGTGAAGCAGACTTAATCTATTACCTTTCAGAACCTTCTGATCACCAAACTGAGCCAGTGGACTGACCATGGTATTTCAATGGGAAAACTACACATTCAGAAAATATTATACTGGCATCGATTCATGTTTCCTGGGCACTCATCAATAGGACACATCCCGTCATAAGCTATCAGAACCATTCGCTCTGACAATGAGAGGATCAGAGTGAGGCGCGTCCTTCGTCCCAGTGGGCAGCTCTTCTGGGCCTGGAGGGACAGCTGAGGACAAAGCCTTCCTGTGGCTAAAACCAAGCGGGGGTGCCGCCCCTTGGCCAGTGAGCCATCACGTAGCAGGTTCCAAGAACTCTGAGGTGAACACGGCTTCTGCGTAATCTTCACACATGTCCTGCAGTTCAGCAGCCACAGCCCCCAGGGCTTCGTCGACCAGCTCTTCTGAAAAGCTGGAAGACAGACAACACAGCTAAAGGTACATACAGCCAAGTATGGGAGCCGTTCTGTTACTCAGTTGAGGGACTTACCGAGTCACTTTTAAGATTTAAACAGAAATTCAAAGGGCCAAGAATGGCTAAAGTATTTTGGAAGAAGAAAAACAAGGTGAGAGGTCTTGCTTCCTTAGACAGTAAGAAGGTAGTGCTTAGACTCCAAAGTCAGGCATGAGGTAGGGGCCTGTAACACCTACTGGAGGGACCTCACCCTCGAGACAGCTGAAGCCAGAGCTGGCCAGACACTAAATGGCTTGACAGAGGTGGCCGGACGCTAACTAACTGGCCCAGCCCACTTCCCACGGCTTACCAACTGCCTGACAGAAGAAAGGATGGGGGCCTTCTTTATGGGACAGGGGGCAGGAAATTGCAAGTTTCTCTACACACACACAAACACATGCAGTACTTCTGGATACATTTCCTGAAAACAAAAACATTCTCTTAAATAAGCCTGATATAATTATAAAAATCTTAACACTGACACTCACTTAATACTACTATCTTGGAGAAGGAAATGGCAACCCACTCCAGTGTTCTTGCCTGGAGAATCCCACGGACAGGAGCGTGGCGGGCTACTGCTGATGGGGTCACAGAGAGCTGGACACGACTAAGTGACTAGGCACAAGCACAACACTGCTATCCAGTCTCACCGACAGACCTGTTCCATTTTTCTGCCAACTGTCCAAAAGAAGTCCTTTGAAAGAAAAGACTCTGTAGACTGTCCAGGACTCACTGGAGGACCGCGTGTGGCAGCCAATGGTCAGTCACAGGTCTTCAGTTTCGTCTAGAATGGTTCTTCAGTCTTTGTGTGTTATGATCTTAACATTTTTTGAAGAGCAGAAGCTTTGTTTTTAAGACTGTCTCTCAGTGTGGATTTGTCTGACGCTTCCTCATGGTCAGGTTCACGTTCTATGTTTTGTGAACAAATGCCCAGAAGGGATGCTGTGTCCCTTCAGTGCATTATTTGTCTCATTACGATGAGCGTTAATTTTTGTCACTTGATCATGCTGATGTCTGCCAAGTCTCTAGCCTGCAGTTACTAAAACCTCCTCTTTGTATTTAATACGTATGTTGCAGGGAGATACTTTGAGACTGTGTATAAATATTCTGCTTCTCATCAAACCTGCAGAATCAATTATTACAAGGTTGCCAACACCGATTTTCTAATTTCATCATTCCTTCTCTGTTCAATAGTTGGCATGCTACTGTGCGGAAGAGCTTTCCCTTCTCTATTACTTATTTATGAATTTATGTATCCATTCATTCATTCACATCAGCTTGGTCTTATGGATTCTTATTCAACAGTTTGCAATCTGTTTCTATTATTACTTATTTTGATATTCAGTGTCCCCCCGAATGGCCGGCAGGAGTCCCTTCAAGTCAGCTCCTACGTCCTCTTGACATGCCCCGGTCATTCTTTGAACACTTCCATCCTGGCACAAAATGAACTTTCAGGTTCATCTTACATTTTCCCAGCCCCAGTCTTGGAACTGGCCAATTCTCCAAGGAGCCCTGGTGCCTTGTCATGGAGAAGAGTATTTTAGAAACCACAATCTGGGTACCAAGTGTGCTCGTTGCTGCTAAGTGTGTCACGGCTTCCAGGCCCTCTCAGCAGACAGGCTCAGACAGAGAGGTGCAAGGATGCACCGCCCGCGTCTATCTCCGTGCCTATCAAAACCCATAAGTCATAACACCTCCAATCTCACTTCAAAACAGAGGATTCATTCTAGCCTCCCCCCGAAACCTGACTCTCATTATTCACAATATACTTATTCAATCAGTACTAAAATACAGAGAAAGTATTTTAGAATTGTTAACCCATGCTGCTGGGTAAAAGAAACTTACTTATTAGAATCTAACATGTGTTTACAGTCTTTGTCTTTAGCCAGAGGATACAGAGTCAAAATACTACATTCAAAAGTGACTTAGACAAGTTCTTATCTGTGTGTATCCCTTTAGTGTGGCTATTTCTTAGATATACAGTCAGTTTCTTCCTGTATTCCAATTTAGGGTCGCTCAACATCCTTCAAACCTTGTTGATTTGGAGGGTTGTATAGGAAACATTAACAATTCTGAAGTATACAAGAGACGAAATGAAGCTAAGTGTCCCTCCCCTTTTCCTATCCCTTCTGCCCCATTCCTGTCCCAGCTGTTTTGTGGTTTTGTTTTTTTTGTTTGGGGGGGGGGAGCTAATCTGACCATCTTTAGTCTTCTAACGGGTGTGTAAAGCGCTCTTTCATTAACGTAATTCTGATACAGCTGACCTTCTACTAAAATACTAAGTATTTTCTTTATGTCTATCTGTTCTCTCTTCTTTCTTAACTTTTTTAGGATTCTGTGATTGTTTAAATTGCTTTTTCACTTTTAATTTGGGTATTGTACACTATTTTACTATTCTTTTAGGAGCCACTATAGATTACAATAAGCATCCTTGACTTAAATTATAACATTAATTGATATTCTTACCAGTTTCCCAGACAATGCAAGAACCTTAGGGCACTAACTGTCTGTCCTCTTCCCAATTTCTACGCTACTGTTATCATGCACTTCAGCATATAGTCATACACCCCCACAAGATATCAGTTTATTGTTTTATACAGTCAATATTCACTTGCCTACTATTGACTTTTTCTTAATCCATGCCTTCTTGTATTTCTGCCTTTTCATCTGTGACTGTTTTTGCTCTGCCTGAAAAATACCCTTTCGCTATTTCCTATAGTGACGGTCTACTGGTAATAAATTTTCGTGGCTTTGTTTAGAACCTTTCCTGCCTTCCTTCTTGAGGTACATTTCACTGGGCTTACATCCAGACTGGCAGCTTTCTCTTTTGGAGCTTTACACCAGGGCATCCAGCCTCCACTGTTTTTGTTTCTCCATCTTCCTTCTTCTGGCTGATTTTTCAGATTTTTTTCTCTTGGTCTTTCATTTTCCAACAATACTGTGATATATGCTACGTATGGATTTCTTCTGTTTTTCTTGCTTGGGACTTTTAGAGCTTCTTGAATCTGTGGCTTGATGTCTAGTGTTACTTTGGGGAAGTTATCGGCCATGATCTCTTTGGATGTCCTTCTGACCCATTCCCTCTCCTTCCTCTCCTGTGACCCCAGCCACATGTGTATTAGACCTTGACCTTTATCCTCCATGCCTCTCATCCTCTCTCTTCATTTTCATCTTTTTGTGTGTCTCCATGTATCACTCATGACTTCCCAGGTGGCACTAGTGGTAAAGAACCCACCTGCGAATGCAGGAGGCTTAAGAGACCCAGGTTTGAGCCCTCAGTAGGGAAGGTGCCCTGGAGAAGGAAATGGCAACCCACTCCAGTTTTCTTGCCTGGAGAATCCCATGGACAGAGGAGCCTGGCAGGCTACAACATAGGGTTGCAGAGTTGGACATGACTGCGACAACTCAGCACAGCACATGCTCCACTCTAGACATTTTCTTCTATCCTATGTCCAAGTCTCTAACTTTTTTCTCCCCCCACCCCCAAACAAGATATATTTTATTTGTCACCATTGAAGTCTGAGTTTTAAGCAGATTCATGGACTGGTGGCTCGTATCCATCAGTTTGTCCAACTTTAGCACCTGTCTCC
This sequence comes from Capra hircus, assembly GCF_001704415.2. NCBI lineage: Eukaryota > Metazoa > Chordata > Mammalia > Artiodactyla > Bovidae > Capra > Capra hircus. The sequence continues at coordinate 25,111,550 of NC_030826.1, read as the reverse complement.
TCCCCAGTAGCTTTTCCAGAATGACTACCTTCACGTGCAGCTCCATGAGTTTTCCCCATTCAAACTTAGGCTTCCTCAGCATTTTTACTTTTCTAACAATAATGTCATGGAGCAGATAAATAGATTGGCAAGCTTCTCTGCCTTTTCCACTGCTGTCTGGAATCAGTTTACTGACTGCCTCTTTCATGTCACCTGTCTGCAGCTCTCGGGTCATGATTTCCACCATCTTGTGGATTTGGTGAAACTGATGGTGCTGGGCATAAGAGGTCTTCCAAATCTTTTTGTTGCCTTTTTTTAGTAAAACCCACACAGAACAGAGGAAACAAATAACTGCTGGTGGTCTTGACACCAACGCGAGCTTCAGTCATGGTCAGCCATTGTTTGACCATGGAGCATTTTGTCAGATCACATCATGGAAATTAATCAGGCAGCGTTTGCCCTGAGCATCCCCAGTAATTAGCTTGAATTTTCTAAATGCAACTGTATCAGTCACAGATCAGCAAGGCTCACGTCAAAAACATGACCCTTGAGGCCATCATATGTGATTTGAGTTGAGTTCTTGTGACTAGTGTTTTCCCAATATTTCTTATATTGAACATAGTTGGTCCTTTCACTTCATACCAATGTTTCTTAGAAAATAGGTCAACCACTTTCTTCTTGGCTCCCTTTTCACCTCCTTTCATAAGATGCTTACTCATGCTAACCACCATGGTGCTACGCAGAGAGCCAAAAGGCTCTAATTTTTTCTTTTCATGTGTCTAATTTGTTATTAAGCCCATTTGATGAGTCGCTTATCCCATGGACGGAGCAGCATGGTAGGTTATAGTCCATGGGGTCGGTCAGACACGACTGAGTGACTTCACTTTCACTTTTCACTTTCATTTCAGAAATTGTACTTTTCAGTTCTTGAATGTCCACATGGATTTAGTTTTACTCCCAGTTCTCTGCCAAAATTCTACCTCTATGTACACAGTATGCACAGTTATTTTAATATCTGTGTCTGATGGCTCTAATATGTGGAGCTGCCGTGGGTCTGTTCTTGTTATTGTCATGTCTCTCTGCTGCCAGGCTTTTTTTACCATTTATCAGACATTAAGTTTGGAAACTGCAGGAATAATTTAAATCCTAAGATGGTGTTATAAATCTTCAGAGAAAAGTTAAGTTTGCTTTTGCTCCGTGGCTGTCAGGCAACAATCCAGAATGACTTCAGCTCAGTCTCAGGAAGTGAGACGAAGTGGAGCTGAGTAGAGTCCTGGGAGGGCCTGCCGGCATCCAGGTCACCCTTATTCCAGAGTGCCACCCTTCAGGGTCCCCATCAGAAGTGAGCAAAGTTCATCAGGTCAGCCCTTGGCAAGCCCTTAATCCCCTCCGCTATCCTCTGATCTGAAAAGACCACTGAAAGTGCCATTCACCTTCCCCCAGAACCGACAGTCCAGGGTCAGTCTTCTCCAGGATCCTGGCCCAGTTGTTCTTTATTACCTAGTTAACTTCCTGGGGCCTTCAAGCATATATGTTTTATTTTGGATCTAACTTTTCTATTAACAGTGATCCTCAGTGGGAGAGGCGGTCCGAATTACCAAGTGCATCCTTACTAGAAGCAGAAGTGATTTCTTGTGCTTTGTTTTGTTTTGTTTTTCTGCTTGCTTTGCTTTGCTTTCTATATTCCTATCACTAATTCATCCCCAAACTATGAGAGAAACACAAGTACATTCAATGTGTGCTCCCAATACAAGCTCCAAAGCACATTAGGTAACGTGTTTGTTTTCTTCTTTTTTAACCTTTCTTACCCTGCCTTCCCTGTCTGGAAACTATTCCTCCTAGAGCCCTCTGTCCTATTCTAGAGGACACTGAATTTATGCTCACTGAAAATTCTCTTGGAGGGACTTCCTTGGTAGTCTTGGTTAAGACCCTGCACCTCCTCTGTAGGGGGCTCAGTTTCAATCCTTGGGTGGAGAACTAAAGATCCCACATGCTGCGTGGTGCAGCCAAAATTTAAATTAAAAAAAAAAAATTCTCTTGAAAATAGCTTTTGCCATTTTCCTGGAAGTTCCATGCTCAGTTCAGTTCAATTCAGTCACTCAGTCGTGTCCGACACTTTGCGACCCCATGAATCGCAGCACGCCAGGCATCCCTGTCCATCACCATCTCCCGGAATTCACTCAAACTCATGTCCATCGAATCGGTAATGCCATCCAGCCATCTCATCCTCGGTCGTCCCCTTCTCCTCCTGCCCCCAATCCCTCCCAGCATCAGAGTCTTTTCCAATGAGTCAACTCTTTGCATGAGGTGGCCAAAGTACTGGAGTTTCAGCTTTAGCATCATTCCTTCCAAAGAACACCCAGGACTGATCTCCTTTAGAATGGACTGGTTGGATCTCCTTGCAGTCCAAGGGACTCTCAAGAGTCTTCTCCAACACCACAGTTCAAAAGCATCAATTCTTTGGTGCTCAGCTTTCTTCACAGTCCAACTCTCACATCCATACACAACCACTGGAAAAACCATAGCCTTGACTAGACGGACCTTTGTTGGCAAAGAAATGTCTCTGCTTTTGAATATGCTATCTAGGTTGGTCATAACTTTTCTTCGAAGGAGTAAGCGTCTTTCAATTTCATGGCTGCAGTCACCATCTGCAGTAATTTTGGAGCCCCAAAATAAAGTCTGACACTGTTTCCATTGTTTCCCCATCTATTTCCCATGAAGTGATAGGACCAGATGCCATGATCTTTGTTTTCTGAATGTTGAGCTTTAAACCAACTTTTTCACTCTCCTCTTTCACTTTCATCAAGAGGCTTTTGAGTTCCTCTTCACTTTCGGCTGTAAGGGTGGTGTCATCTGCATATCTGAGGTTATTGATATTTCTCCTGGCAATCTTGATTCCAGCTAGTGCTTCTTCCAGTCCAGCGTTTCTCATGAGGTACTCTGCATAGAAGTTAAATAAGCAGGGTGACAATATACAGCCTTGACGTACTCCTTTTCCTCTCTGGAACCAGTCTGTTGTTCCATGTTCAGTTCTAACAGTTGCTTCCTGACCTGCATATAGGTTTCTCAAGAGGCAGGTCAGGTGGTCTGGTATTCCCATCTCTTTCAGAATTTTCCACAGTTTATTGTGATCCACGTAGTCAAAGGCTTTGGCATAGTCAATAAAGCAGAAATAGATGTTTTTCTGGAACTCTCTTGCTTTTCTCCATGATCCAGCAGATGTTGACAATTTGGTCTCTGGTTGCTCTGCCTTTTCTAAAACCAGCTTGAATATCTGGAAGCTCACGTGTTAGAGTTCCCAAATTTCCTAAGTCCTGTCTTCCTCTTTCTCATGTTGATGGTAAACACCCTCTAGAAGCTTACTGAGAAACTACATTTTTCGATACTTTGCGTGCCTTAAACTGTCTTTATTCCATCCTTTTATTTGATAATTTAGCTGGGCACAGAATTCCAGGGTGAACTTTGGAAGCATGCTCTTATATCCCGTAGCAGGGCTGCTACTGACAACACACCCTTCTCATTTCTGACTATTTGAATGTGCCCGGTTCTAACTCTGGAGCCTTGCGTCATCTTCTCCTTACACGAGGATGCTCGCATTTCCTGTGCACAACATGTCATGATGTGTTCAGTTTCATTTATTCATGCATTTATTCACCCATGCACTCGCAGTGAACAACTGGTGAATCCTTTCAATCTAGAGACTAATGACCTTCTGGAGATTCTTATAGAATTTCCTCGTTAGTTTTCCATTCCTCCTTTTCCCCTCTTCTCACATTCTGTAAATCTTGTTAGTTCAATGTTTTCTGTTATACTAGCCTCTGTAGCTTTCATGGTTTCCAGAAATGCTGGGATCTCTTAGTGATCTGCTCTATTCGAGAATGAGAATTTCAATTAAACCTCCTATGCTCTGACTCCCTTGCACCCATGCATCCCCAGTGCTTCTCCTTCCTGAGTCTTACCAAGATTCTTCTGCACAAATTAGCTTGATTCTTGGCTCCACCCTCATCAGGTTCTTGGCTCTCTCTGGTCTGGTAAGTCATTGCCTATTTGTCTAACTGCTCATGGCTTCCAAAATTTTCCTGCTGGTTCTTATTTGCTGTCATTTATGGTTTCATGCCTTTTATTCAGTCTTTCAGTGACATACAGTGAGACAGGGCTACAGGGAGTAGAGATAAATCGTATGTTCAGTCTGCTCTTTTCAACCAGAAGTCTCCTGATTTGTTTTTCCAACCAGGAATCCTTAAGAGTTTGCTTTCATTAAAAGCATCACCACCTTAAACCTTTCCTTTCAGAATCATGCTTTTATTTACATCCAGTTTATACTATCTGCCCCTTCTGATCACTGGAATAGTCCTTTTCTCCAGGTGAAGGGAGGAATGGAGGCATTAAATAAAGAGGACAAACTCAGCTGATTTCTCCCTCACCCAAGAGGCTATCAGATGAAGCCAACTATCCTTGGATATTTCTTCAAGATTAGATCAATACACTTCTCATCTTTGGGACACCCAAATAAGAACCAAGAGAGATCAAAAACAGAGCTGGAATATTTAGATGTGCTGTCACTTGAGGGTCCAGGACAAGAGAGGAGATCATCTGTGAAGTTCAGGCATATTTTAACAACTTCAACCTCTATATCTTACCCTATTTGTCCTCACAGGGGGAGAGAGAGATTCCCCCTACATCTACAGCACTGTAACAAAATGTATCATTAATCATGTGTTAAGAATGTAATACCGGGAACAGTCTATCTCCTTTAGCTTATTTTAAATTTCCCAAGATGCCAGTTAGTCTAATCAATCCAGACAAGCTCTGTGCAAACCAGTGGGCATGCTACAGGGCTGCAGGTTAATGCATGGAAGCAAGTCAAGTTTACTCTACTCTCCTCCCCAGGAAATATACATGGCATCTCAACCAGAACAAAGGGTCTTCATATGCTTCAAAGGGTACATATATTATGAGAAGCCTTAGGACTTCAGGTTTGACTTAAGGGAGTGGACATGTGATTATCTCTGATCCCACCCAAATCCCCACTATAATAAAAGGAGATAAACGAACATATGAAACTACATGGAGAAGAAGACAAAAGTAGATGAGACAGGTAATCAAAACGACTCAGCAGTTCAGAGGAAATGCAGAGGAAGCAGAAACCTTAGGGTGTATAGCAGAAGACACCAAGGAAAAGCAAGCTGATCTGTCTCAAAGCAAGCTGATCTGTCTCACAGAACATTACAAAGTCTCTGGAAGTAAGAGAACCAGGAACCATGAAAGTGGAAAGAAGTATTGGGTAGGAGATGAGAACGCAGATTGAGACTGCAGGATGAGCTGGTAGACTGATGGGTCTCTACCCCTGCTCGTGGCAGCTACGTGACTATCCCTCCTTCACCTCCACAAAGGAAGAGAGGCATATTCTTTGGGAAAAATAAACCAGGAATTTAAAACTCAACCAAATCATCAGTCAAATATGAAGATAAGACACTTTCAAACGTATAAGTCTCAGGAACTGTCCTGTGATACACAGAGCAGTATAGGCTCCATCAAAGTAAGGCAGTAAGCCAGGAAGGAGGAAGACACGTGGGAACAGAACACAAGGACCCTAACGTGGGAGGGAGAACCTCATGCCCAGGGTGGTGATGAAGACATATGCCAGGACAAGAGCCGCACCGCATATCTAGAAAGTGGTTGGGCCAGGCTGGGGTAGAAGGAAAGAGAGTCTCAGGAGAAAGAGTGGGGGTGGAGGTGAGATTAACCAACACATCAAATCATGAGGAAAATTATGTTGAGAGGTGTTGGCTAGAATGTGAAGAACTTGAATAATATATTAAAAAAATAAGCAACTTAAAAAGAGGCAATTATTAACTCCTGGAACATGTTTGAAACCTGTTCAAGAAAGATGTCATAACAGTATACTCTAGGTTCACTGATGAAAATTATCTGCTCGTATATAATAAAATGATACTCGTAAGGAATTTAAATTTGAGCACTATTTCTAAAGAATGAATTTGCACACATCTTTCAATTGAATATTTACATGAAAGAAGGCTACCCATTCTTCAAATATCTAGCAGCAGTGGGACTGTCTTCTGACTCCACAGACCTCCCCTTTCTCAGGGGAGGCGACAGCCAGAAGGAGAAGGTTAAGTGTAGTGAGGTCTATAGACCCGCTGTCCTGTTGCAAGTCTGACCTGACCATGAAGATTTCAAGATCATAACTGCTTCCTGCCCGGTCATAATTCACGTTCTCTGATGACGCTGACCTCACTAACACCAACAGGAAGCCTGCCCTGAACAAAGTTTCTGCTTCTGGTGGAAGGCTGCAGCATGCTCCTCGGGATGGCATCAGCCATGCTGTTTTCCCATCTCCTCTCCCTGAAGAAAGGCACTTGGCAGAGAAAGCCTGTTCCCCAGCCCCAGAGCAGCCACTGGAACTCCAGGACCCAAAAGCTTGGCCTGAAACCTCGGCCAGGTCTTTCTGCAGTCAAGTTAACACATGGCACCCTGTTCCTCAACAGAGCGCAAGCCCTCCTCCTGACCTTTCAGCTATGAGCCATGGGTTGAAGGAGCCCACGGCCTCGTGCGCAATCACCCGCAGGTAGTGCTCGAAACGGCGGCAGTAGTCAACGATGCTACGACGCATGGCCGGCGGGACAAAGAGGGCAGCTCGGCCTTCTGTCTGTTGAGCATCTTCTGAAAGGGAAGGAAGGGGAGCTTCTCTTTTCTCCGATCTCTCCTCTGTTCCCACACTTTCATCCAGAGAACTGAGAGCAAATAAAAATGATGAGAGCATTCAAAATCATCTACAAGTGAGAGTAAACCGTTAATGCATCCTGATGGTTGGACAACCAAAGGCTGACCTTCATTTTCCTTCCCCACGCTGCATCAAACCCAACATCACCACTCACTGTTTCTCCTTTACATGAACCAACCATCCTCATGGGAGCAACATCTGGACAAAAGAATTCTTAAAGCAAATCTTGCCGTAATGACTTGCAAAAGTCACCTGTGCCACTGTGATGCTTTCAATCGTAAAAATCAGCTGTTACTAAAGGCTCCTTAAGATGCAACACACTCAATGCCCATCTTATAAACACATTGTTTTGCTGGGCCATCTTGGAGTTTGGCAAGATTTTGGTCAAGAGAAGAATCTCTCTCTGTCTTGTGGTTATTGGAGGAATGTAAAATCCAACAAGGTCAAAGGTAACCAACTACAAATGAAATCAGACAGGCTCATTACCACTTACGCGCCACTGCAGGGCCCTTCTAACACGATGTTCACATCTGGGTCTTTTCGAGCTGCAGTCTTTGTGATCCTGATTGGATGAGGAGAAAGAGGCCTTTCACTTACCGCTGGAAATTTCTGGTCTAGAAAAGGAGAGGCATAAAATGACTATACGTAAAGAAATGCTGGAGTAGACATCACTGGAGTGGCCAGTAACCTGTGAGGAAGTTCACAGGCATGTCTCTTAAGCATAAGGGTTGAGCTGGCAGTGCGAAAGGCAGACAACGCCTCTGTTCTACCTGAAAAGGTGAATGTAAAAGTTATCAAGAAACAAACCAATGAGGAGTTAGCTTTAAGAAATAAGGAACTTGTTTCAAAGCTTCTGTCAGCTCTGAGGTAGACTCCTTGAAGAGGCCTGTGCAAAGCCAGGTTCCATTAGGATCCACCCCTCATTCAAGGAGTCTTGAGCAGTTGGGTTTGTTTTTAACCTTTAAATTATCTGATTACTGGAGAAGGGAAAAAAAAGAACACTCAACACCTGAACACCTGACTAGCTGACAATTTGTGTCTGAGCTTCGCTGGGAAAATCTGCATGATGACAGTCAAAACATTAACGTATTAACTATACATTGCGGCAGGCTTGACAGCTCCTTGGAGCTTTGGATTATTTATCATTTTAAACACATCTCAGATATAAAAAGAAAATTGCCCTTCTCTTAGGTAAAGAGCAAGTATAAGTCAAACACCTTTCTCTGACTCATGTATTTCTTTGTTTATGATTTTTTACGCACAGGAATACTGTACAGGTCCTTCCCTGGTAATCCAGAGGTTAAGACTCCACACTTCCAATGCAGGGGGTATGGGTTCAATCCCTGGTTGAGAAACTAAGATCCCACATTACATGGAATAGTGGCCAAAATTTTTTTTTTAATTTTCAAAAACTTTAAAAATATATTAATAAAAAGAAATACTGCATAAGTCAGTTTTTATAAAAATATTACTGAAAGTACAATCAATTTTCAATTGACTTCAGAAAAGAGAAAATAAGAGATACAGATTCGACACTGCACAATTCACAGATCACTTTAAATTTGGTTTCTGTGATTCAACTGAACATACAATCAGAATAATTAGAGACAGAGGGTTCTTATGAGGATTTCATGGTTCTGGATTTAAAGCATCCACAAATTCATTTCAGTTCTTGGTGTTCTTCAAAGCTCCTTTGAAATGCATACCTAGACTCCAGCAGAGTCAGAGATAGTGACTAATAATTTAAATTGCCCTTGAAAAAGAGAACACTGAGTCCTTGGTAAGGCTATCTTTTGCACGATGCAACCTGACTGTGGCCAATGGCCAAACCAACAGTGAAACAGTTGCCCTTCAGCACTCCCCTTTCCTCTGCTTCTAAACCGAAAGATGCCCACTGATTCACTAGGCGGTGATGAGAAGGCTCATCCCCGGGTCATGACCCTGCTAGATGCAGCTGGGATACTACTTAATATGATAAACCTCTCTGGCTTATTTGGGAGACATAAGGACCCTCCCAGAGGCAATGGCAACCCACTCCAGTACTCTTGCCTGGGAAATCTCAGGGAGGGAGGAGCCTGGTGGGCTGCAGTCCATGGGTGGCGAAGAGTCGGACACGACTGAGCGACTTCACTTTCACCTTTCACTTTCGTGCACTGGAGAAGGAAATGGCAACCCACTCCAGTGTTCTTGCCTGGAGGGTCCCAGGGACAGGGGAGCCTGGTGGGCTGCCGTCTATGGGGTCACACAGAGTCAGACACGACTGACGCGACTTAGCAGCAGCAGCAGCAGCAAAGACCCTCCAGAAACATCTCTAACAGGGCAGGACATGGCAGAAGTCTATGGGAGTTCACAGGAAGGAGCAAACATAAGGTGGGCCTGGAAGAATGGTTCACCTGTCATGTGAGGACAAACACAGAAGCTGGAGTAGGGCTAGAGGAGAGAGAGAATGAGAGGAACAAAGAATGGAGCCTGAAAAATTACCAGAACTGGGGCTTCCCTGGTGGCTCAGTGGTTAAGGATCCGCCTGCCAATGTAGGAGACACAGGTTCGGTCCCTGATCCAGAAGATTCCACATGCCGCAGAGCAACTAAGCCGGTACGCCACAACTATTGAGCCTGCACTCTAGAGTCTGAGAACCTCCACCACTGAGGCCACATGCTGCAACTCCTGAAGCAGGCGTGCCCTGGAGCCCTGCGCTTTGCATCTATAGAAGTCACCACAATGAGAGAAGTTTGCCCACAACCAGAGAGCAGCCCCTGCTTGCCACCCACACAGCATCGAAGACCCAGCACAGCCATAAATAAATAAATAACACTATGAATGGTACACTTTACAAACAATTACCCAAACTGAAAGGAATGAATCTCTATTGTGTTTAGATGGCTCATTTTTCAGTGAAAATGTGACACAGAGAACACTTTTCCTAAGACAATACCCCAAACTCATCCTCTTTTAAAGAAGTCTATGTACATACACTGCTATTATAAATCTTCTATACCCACAACTTCCTTTCCTTCTCTTAATACTCACAGTACCAAAAATCCTTTAGAGGTAATGTTTAACCACCTTTTGTTTTCCTTCTTTCATTGAGTAAAGTAGTAACTGATAAGCATAAGTCAAAGAGAACTTGAGCAACACACCCCAGCCCAAATTGCGACACTGGCCTAGCAACTGCAGCCAAAAGGCATATGTATGAATTTTTTAAAAAGTGGGAGAGAAAACAAAGTCTTTTCAACAAATGGTGTAAGAACAAATGAATATCCATTAGCAGAAGGAAAAAATGAACCTCAACCTCAAACCAGAGCCAAGTTTTATTCAAGATGGATCACAGGCCTATACATACAAACTGAAACCATAAAGCTTCTAGAAGAAAACAAGAGCTTCTCTTCTCAACATGGGAATAGGCAAAGGTTTATGAGATCAAAGAAAGCAAAATCTATACAAGAAACATTGGATAGCTTAGACTTTATCAAAATTTAAAATGTTTCCTCATAACAAAACACATTTGAGAAAATACATACGTGAGCTACAGATGGGAGAAAATATTTGCAAATACTCACCCGAGTAGATTAGTGGCTGCTGGGAAGAGATGGGGGAGAATGAGAAGTGATTGCTAATGGAAGCTGGGATTCTTGTTAGGGTGATGAAAATGTTCTGGAATTAGACAGCAATGACATTTGCAACATTCTGTAAATATACTAAAAACGACTCAACTTTAAAAGGATGAATTTTATGGTATGTGAATTAGATCTCAATAGAGCTGTTTTGAAAATAGTATATATATGGCAAAGAATTCACATCCAAATGCATGAAGAATTCCTATAACTCAAACATAAAAAGACAATCCAATTCAAGACTTGGACACTTCATAAAGAAAGATATACAAATGACTAATAATTACCTGAAAATGTTCTAAGCATCATTATTACCAAAGAAATGAAATTAAAGCCACAAAGACATATTGCTACGGGTGTACCAGAATGGTTATAATGAAAAAGACTTTGACAATTCAAATGCTGGCAAGGATCTAGCAGTAGGAACTCAATGCAGGGAGTGTAAAATGGTACAGTCACTTTGGGGAAATGTTTGACAGTTTTTATAAAGTTAGACATGTGCCTAGCCCATAATCTGGCAAATCTACTCAGGTTTTTAATCCAAGAGAAATGAAAACCTATGTCCATAAAAAGATTACACATGAATACACTCAGCAGATTTCTAATAGACCCAAATTAAAAACAATCAAATGCACATCTCCAGGCAAATGGCTCAACTAGATGTGGTGCCTGTGTACAATGGACTACTCCTCAGCAATAAAAAGGAATGGACACTGACACCAGGTGCGGCAGGCTGAACAGCGGCTCCCCAAGATGTCCAGATTCTGACCCCTGAAACCTGTGAATGTCTCTTCTATAGCAGGAGGGACTTTAAGGATCTTGAGATGGAGAAAGTAACCTGGATCACTGGGATGGGCCCTAAAGGTAACCAGCAAGTCACTGTAATAGGCAAGCAGAGGAAGATGGGACTCGGAAGGAGAAGGCAATGCGAAGGCAGAAGCAGTCTGGAGTAATACAGCCACAAGCCTGAGAACGCAGGCAGCCTCAGAAGCTGAAAGAAGGAACCAGCCCTGCCAATCCCTTGCTTTTAGCCCTTTGAGACAGTCAGACTTCGGAACTCCAGGAATTCATTTGAGAATAAATTTGTTTTAAACCACTACATTTGTGCTATAACTTGTTACTAACTTAAACTTGTTACCCTAGCAACAGGAAATGAGTAATAGATAAATTATAAGATACCTTGCAAAATGAAAGACAAAAGGTTAAATACATGTATGATTCCACTTATATGAAATTCCAGAATAGGCAAAATTAATCTAAAGTTAAAAAAAAAGCACAGTGGTTGGCTGGGTAGGGGGGCACTGACTGGGAAGGAGCACAGGGTGACGGAAGGAGTGTGGGTAACAAAGATGCACCCATTTGTCAAAACTCATCAAATAATACCATTAAGATCTGCATATTTCATTGATGTAAATTTTATCTCAAAAGGAAGAAGCACTCTAAGTAAATATGAAGCTCCAGCTGCTGATACACAGGTTGAAATGTTTCGGGTAAGATGTACCAATGTCTGCAACTTACTCTACAATGCATCCAAAAGTAACATGAATTGATGGGTGCTCATGTGTGCTCTTTGCGACCCCATGGACTGTAGCCCACCTGGCTCCTCTGTCCATGGGATTTCCCAGGGAAGAATACTGAATGGGTGCCATGCCCTCCTCGAGGGGATCTTCCCAACCCAGGGTTCAAACCTGCGTCTCTTGTGTCTCCTGCATTGGCACACGGATTCTTTACCACTGAGCCACCTGGGAAGCCTAAGAGGCTAAGGAGATATATGATTAAGCAAATATAGCAAGATTTTAATTGTAGAATCTAGAAGAAGTATATATGAGTATCCACTGTACAACTTTTTTCAACTTTTCTGTATGTGTGAAATTTTTCACAGTACAATGTAGAGGGAAAAGTGGGGGAACACTCACCATTTTTTTCTTCCTGCATCCAAAAATGAGGGTCGGTATATACAATTTTATTATATCTTTGGCGAACTGTCTCCTGGTATTTCTTTAAAAAAGTAAAAAAAGATTAATTTATGCAGAAAAAAATTAGTTTCATTACAAACCAGGGACTAGGAAGGTTATAACAGTCCAGCAGACATTTAATAAGACACTTCACCAGAAAACAGGCACCTCCCAGGCCAGGAAGTGGTTAGCTCATAAGGGGAAGTGTAAAATAAAATGAGGCAATTAATCTATACTAACTAATCTAATCTGGACCAGCACTGCCCACTAGAATCTGAATTGATGATGGAAATGTTCTATTTTTCCCCTGTCCAATGTACTAGACACTAACTACTGACCACTGGTAATGCAGTGATGTATTTAATTTTAACTGGTTTACATTAAATGGCCATGTGTGTAAATGGCAGTGTATGTAAATGGCCATGTGTGTGGCTATAGACTACCATTTGGTAGTTACCCCCAAGAAGGGGAAATCAGTTACAAGACCAGGATAAACTACACATTTTTTAATTGTCAAAAACCAACTAAATGTTGTCTTGCCTATGTTTTTGGTTTAGCAGCAAAGCCAAAATGAGATTTCATCCAGGTGGAGTTAAAATGAAAATTCTGAGCTAGGAGTCAGGGACCTGGATTCTCAGCCCAGCTCTGGTGGGAACTTCTGGGTAGCCTTGGCCATGTCACTCATTCCCTTACTGTGTCTCAATTTCCTCCTCAGAACCATCCAGGGCTTGGTTTGCATAATGTCTGAGGTCTAGAATTTTCTAAGAGCATTCTAAAGCAGTGTCACAGGAATTAAGAAAGATAAAGTTATCTGTGTTTTGCCAGGATCCAATGGGAGGAGAGCAGAAGAGGCAACTGGGCAGCATTTACAAGCTGAGGGATGAAGACGTTGCTGGTCCCATTTGCAGGACTGGGCTCTGGCCCAGCGTTTTTGGTATCACATATCGATGATGAGTTGTGTGTCAGGCAGTATACAGACACTTCATACCTCATTCTGTCCTTAGAAACACCCTCACTTAATTAAAAAAGACACGTGTACTCCAGTGTTCATTGCAGCACTATTTACAATAGCCAGGACATGGAAGCAACCTAGATGTCCATCGACAGATGAACGGAAAAAGAAACTGTGGTGTGTATACATACACACACACACACACACACACACACACACACACACACAATGGAATATCACTCAGCCATAAAAAGGAATGAATTTAAGTCAGTTTTAGTGAGGGGGATGAACCTAAAGCCTGTTATACAGAGTGAAGTAAGTCAGAAAGAGAAAAACAAATATCATATATTAACACACATCTATATATATATAGGGAATCTAGAAAAACGGTGCTGACAGGAATGGGCACAGCGGGGGAAGGAGAGGGTGGGATGACTAGAGAGAGCAGTACTAACATATATACACTACCAACTATAAAACAGACAGCTAGCGGGAAGCTGCTGCACAACACGGGGGCTCAACCCAGCGCTCTGTGATGACCGAGAGGGGTAGGATGGGACGGTGGGGCAGGGGGGTTCAAGAGGGAGAGGACATGTGTATACTTATGATTCACTTTGTTGTATGGCAGAAACCAACACAACACTGTAAACCAATTATCCTCCAATTAAAAAACAAATTAAAAAACAAGCAAAACCATCCCACTTATCAGAAAGGGTAAGTGACTTTATGAAAGCGACACACGTGGCTGACAGTCGAGCTGGGATTTAAACTGAGGACCAGGTAACTCTGATGCTTTAAGCTACAAAACCATGAGGAGGAGCTGTGCTCAACAGAAGCCAGCCTCCAGCAGCCAACCAGAACTGGCACCTGAGACCTACTTCCATTTCCTCCATTCGGAGCATCATCGTCTCCAGGTACAGGCTGTCCTTGCCATCCCCTAAGGTGGATAAGGCATCAGACTCCCAGATCTTAGAGTGAGTCACTGGCCAGTATTCGTGAGTGGTATTTTCCAAAGAACCATCCAGCTGATGAATGTTACTGGATTCGCCATCAACAGCTGTAGCCTGCAAAACAAGCAAAGGGGATGGAAAGGCAATATGAAGACTGCGTGAGACTTAAATATGAACACTGCTCATACACACCAACCGTGCGATGGTACAACAGGCAGTTTCTACACTGAATCCAGCCTCTCCTAAGTCAGTGAACACTGACAGCAGGACATCAGGACAGTCAGGACAGTTTCTACCACAGTCATTTCAATAGTTGCGTCAACTGAGTAACACCATTAATATCCATGAAAATTATTGTTACTACCTGTTCTGCCAGCTGGTAAAGCAAGTATCAGACTCAAATTGAAGAAAGTAGGGAAAACCGCTAGACGGCTAGACCATTCAGGTATGACCTAAATCAAATCCCTTATGATTATACAGTGGAAGTGAGAAATAGATTTAAGGGCCTAGATCTGATAGATAGAGTGCCTGATGAACTATGGAATGAGGTTCGTGACATTGTACAGGAGACAGGGATCAAGACCATCCCCATGGAAAAGAAATGCAAAAAAGCAAAATGGCTGTCTGGGGAGGCCTTACAAATAGCTGTGAAAAGAAGAGAGGCGAAAAGCAAAGGAGAAAAGGAAAGATATAAGCATCTGAATGCAGAGTTCCAAAGAACAGCAAGAAGACATAAGAAAGCCTTCTTCAGTGATCAATGCAAAGAAATAGAGGAAAACAACAGAATGGGAAAGACTAGAGATCTCTTCAGGAAAATTAGAGATACCAAGGGAACATTTCATGCAAAGATGGGCTCGATAAAGGACAGAAATGGTCTGGACCTAACAGAAGCAGAAGATATTAAGAAGAGGTGGCAAGAATACACAGAAGAACTGTACAAAAAAGATCTTTATGACCCAGACAATCATGATGGTGTGATCACTAATCTAGAGCCAGACATCCTGGAATGTGAAGTCAAGTGGGCCTTAGAAAGCATCACTACGAACAAAGCTAGTGGAGGTGATGGAATTCCAGTTGAGCTGTTTCAAATCCTGAAAGATGATGCTGTGAAAGTGCTGCACTCAATAGGCCAGCAAATTTGGAAGACTCAGCAGTGGCCACAGGACTGGAAAAGGTCAGTTTTCATCCCAATCCCAAAGAAAGGAAATGCCAAAGAATGCTTAAACTACCGCACAATTGCACTCATCTCACATGCTAGTAAAGAAATGCTCAAAATTCTCCAAGCCAGGCTTCAGCAATACGTGAACCGTGAACTTCCTGATGTTCAAGCCGGTTTTAGAAAAGGCAGAAGAACCAGAGATCAAATTGCCAACATCCGCTGGATCATCGAAAAAGCAAGAGCATTCCAGAAAAACATCTATTTCTGCTTTATTGACTATGGCAAAGCCTTTGACTGTGTGGATCACAATAAACTGTGGAAAATTCTGAAAGAGATGGGAATACCAGACCACCTGACCTGCCTCTTGAGAAATCTGTATGCAGGTCAAGAAGCAACAGTTAGAACTGGACATGGAACAACAGACTGGTTCCAAAGAGGAAAAGGAGTATGTCAAGGCTGCATACTGTCACCCTGCTTATTTAACTTGTATGCAGAGTACCTCATGAGAAACACTGGACTGGAAGAAGCACAAGGTGGAATCAAGATTGCCAGAAGAAATATCAATAACGTCAGATATGCAGATGGCATCACCCTTATGGCAGAAAGTGAAGAGGAACTCAAAAGCCTCTTGATGAAAGTGAAAGAGGAGAGCGAAAAGTTAGCTTAAAGCTCAACATTCAGAAAATGAAGATCATGGCATCCGGTCCCATCACTCCATGGGAAATAGATGGGAAAACAGTGGAAACAGTGTCAGACTTTATTTTTGGGGGCTCCAAAATCACTGCAGATGGTGACTGCAGCCATGAAATTAAAAGACGCTTACTCCTTCGAAGAAAAGTTATGACCAACCTAGACAGTATATTCAAAAGTAGAGATATTACTTTGCCAACTAAGATCCGTCTAGTCAAGGCTATGGTTTTTCCAGTGGTCATATATGGATGTGAGAGTTGGACTATGAAGAAAGCTGAGCGCCGAAGAGTTGATGCTTTTGAACTAGGGTGTTGGAGAAGACTCTTGAGAGTCCCTTGGACTGCAAGGAGATCCAACCAGTCCGTTCTAGAGGAGATCAGCCCTGGGTGTTCTTTGGAAGGAATGATGCTAAAGCTGAAACTCCAGTACTTTGGCCACCTCATGCAAAGAGTTCACTCATTAGAAAAGACTCTGATGCTGGGAGGGATTGGGGGCAGGAGGAGAAGGGGATGACAGAGGATGAGATGGCTGGATGGCATCACGGACTTGATGAACGTGAGTCTGAGTGAACTCCGGGAGATGGTGATGGACAGGGAGGCCTGGCGTGCTGCGATTCATGGGGTCGCAAAGAGTCGAACACGACTGAGCAACTGAACTGAACTGAAAGTATCTGCTTTGTGCTAGACTCAGAAGAATGTTCAATACTGCACATGTCATGGGGCTTCCCTGGTAGCTCAGTTGGTAAAGAATCCACCTGCAACTCAGGAGACCCCGGTTCAATTCCTGGGTCGGGGAGATCTCCTAGAGGGCATAGCAAGCCACTGCAGCATTTTTGCCTGGAGAATCCCCATGGACACAGGAGCCTGGCAGGCTATAGTCCATGGGGCTGCAAAGAGTCAGACACAACTGAGCAGCTGAGCATGCAGCCCGCGTCGTGTTCTCCAGAGGACATCCCTACACTATTCTCTTCCAGTTCAGTAGAGCATCTGTTTGTAAAAACATCTGTTCACAACATCACAGTTGACGATTCTTGTCTCTGTTTGAGACTTTCTACCACTAACCTGGGGGCTTCCCTGGTTGTTCAGACAATAAAGAATCCACCTGTAATGCGGGAGGCCTGGGTTCAATCCCTGGGTTGGGAAGATCCCCTGAAGGAGGGCATGGCCACCCACTCCAGTATTCTTGCCTGGAGAATCCCCACGGACAGAGGAGCCTGGTGGACTACAGCCCATGGGGTCACAAAGAGTCAGACATGACTGAGCGACTAAGCACAGCACAGCACCCCTAACCTGGAAGAGTTTCACCAGCCTTTCTCGACTTTGTATCCTTTACGTTGAAAAAGCACTTTACAGCTTGCAAAACATTTTTATATGTGTTGTATTTCTGTTGATTCTAATATGTGTCTATAATCTGCTCTAAAAGAGGCTTTTTAACAAAGAATGTCTGCTGGGGAAATGATATCAGGCTCTGGAAGGAGACATTTCTAGGACCCAATCCTGGTTCTGCCACTGATATGCCTCAAAGTGGGGGCAAGTATGCTTAACCTCTCTGGGCCTCAATCCTCTGGTCTGTAATATAGAAACAATAACCCTACATTTCAGAGTTACAAGGATTATATGAGCACTTGTACACTGGAACACTTAAAAAATAGTGATTGGCACAAAGAATGGTTACCACCATAGTAATCTTTAAAACCTTTTAACGGTTTACAGAAGAAAATACATTAATGACCAAGAAAGAAGTGTTCAACCTTGACCAAAGTTAAAGAAATAAAAATCAGCTGAATAGCCAATACAATAAAATTACCAAGAAATCTAGAGCTAACTAAACCAGTAATGCAGGTCTAGTTAGTTAAGACGTGTGTATCTGTTATTTTCATTCTTAATGTTTAAAGAATCAAATATCAAGAATCCTGTGAGATAAGGAAGAACCCAATGAGCTGATATGAAAAAGATCACCAAAATATAAAGAAGCTGGATACAGATGAGCATACAGTACCCATTGGTGGGGAGATTTTACTTTTTACATGATACTTTTCCTGAATTGTTTGCCTTTTTATCCAGGTACAGCTTTTAATTAAGGGAAAACCTTACACACTTTGGAAAAATGTATTTCATGTGCAAGTTCAGTTAATGACAATAGTAGCAGCAGGAGACAAATATGCCATGATGGGACCATCCCAAAATCTATTTCCTGACACCAGAGATCATCCTGTCTGCAAGCAAATCTACTGAGAGCTATAGCTGACTTGCAAAGTGCAGCAAACGTCTCCTCCCTTTGAGAGATGAGAATTCTGGGTATCTGGGATCAAGGTCCCACAGCTCTTTAATAAGTTAACACAGCAAAATATCTCTTCTTTAACTTCATCATGCCAACTTCAACAAGTTTGCTTCTATTCAGTTATTTATAAACACTGACCCTCAATGGTGCTGCCTAGGAAACTCTTGTGTGGTGATGCTGAAGTTTAACAGCAGCTGAGAATGGTAAATACTGGACAGAGTTCCTTTTCATTTTTAAGAAATTGTATTAAGCCCATTTAATGCCTACAGCATGGTTCTCATGTACAAAGCTGATCATTTCTAGTAATATTCAAACATGTCTAGTTCACTGACAGCATTTATGACCACTTCATTTCTCTTTCCTATGAAAATACCGCATGAATCGCCTCCCTAGATGAGAGGTGAATCTCATTACTTTTCTGTACAAAAGACACAGCCATCACGCACTTGGTCTGTAAGAGCCAGATGCAGGGTTTCAGCTTCCAGTCTCAGATGCCTCACCTTGCATGAGATTCTGTCATAAAATACTGGTACAATAAAATTACAACTGTAAAAATTACAAAAATATGCTAAAGCTAAACGACTGCTTAATAATTAGAACTGGGATACATCCTTGGAATCTACCATCTTCCTGTTCCTCAGGTCGTTGGGCTGGTGGAGCAGCATTCCAATTTCCTTCTCACTCTGAGACCGTCACCCTTGCTCGGCCCTTCACTTGCTCTGAACACAGAAAGCAGTTAACTTCTCTCCGCCCTCCATGAACAGCCGCCGGAGGCAGCCTGCACCTTCTTGTCCCTTTGCAGAGGTGGAAGGGCAGGGAGGGCAACATTCCCACTAATGGTGAACACACGTCCAGAGGATGAGCACAGCGGCGGACAACCACATGCTATGCTTTCATTTTTCTCAAACGTTATCATTTGTTCCTGGGCCACCTTTTGCCTCTGCCAGGCCAGATACTGGTCATTACTAGGCACTCAAAACATGCTTGCCTAACAATACTTATTAGGCCCTCAGTATAAAGGAAATCAGGCCAGTAATGAGCAAAACTAGGCTGAACAAGAGGAAATGAGGGCAGTCATTGTTCTGCCGCGGGCCATCAACATTCAGGCTCATGCAGCTACCCACACTCTGTCACTGGGAGGAAAGGAAAGAGCCGCTGACAAAAACCTGTGGCTCAAGAGCTTTCTGTGAGCTGTTCACAAGGCTCATCGATGTCATAATGCTAAAGATACACTGTAAGCATTAACATGCCAGATGTGAAAAACGACCTCCACCCTCCGGAGTGGGACAGTCTAGTGTCTGTAGGGTCATCTATGTATCATTTTTCCTTATACTCGAGGACATTATCCTGTAATAATCCCAATGTCAGTCCAGAACGCCAGCCCCACCACACGCACCTCCTCTGCAGGCTGGGCTGTTGTTGCAATTTCTGATGGCTGATCCTTCAAATGAGTATCTACTTCCAGAGAAGAATTGACTCTCTATTAAAACAGACAAGCACACTCATGAATTATGAAAATTTACAACCCATATTAGTACAAATGAATTCTACTCCCAGAATAACTTCTGTGTGGAACTGTTCATCAGTTTTAGCTATATTAGGCTTTCGGTGGAAATTTAAGCACTCTGTCTTCATGAAAATAAATGCCATGTGCTAGTCTTGGCTTTCTTCCCCTTTCCTTCCCTCAATTTTGAAAATGTTATCAGAGTAGCTATGTGTTTTTGTGCAATTACTCAACTTCTCTGTTCCAGTTTCCCCACTGATAAAATAAGGAGGTTGCATGGTTTGGCCTCTATGAACCCTCCCAGTTCTAGACTCCTGAGATTTTCATTGACTCTATAAATGACTTAACATGTCTCAGACCAAGAGATAGAGAATTTCAGTGCCCTATTCAGAGACCCAGAATGTTGTTCACTCCATTTAAGATTCTAGTGCTCTTCCATGGCTTCATCTAGTCACACAAACAAGAGCGTTCCTATTTACAGGATGGATTTACAGGGTCTGGCCATAGCATTCAGCTCACTGCTCAGAGGAGGATGGCAAAACCTACTGGTGATGCGCTATACAATTTCATCTCGAAAAAACGCACTAATTTGTGCACAGAAGCTGTCCTAACATTTCCCTCTTCTGGAAAAAATACAGCAAATCATTCCGGGCACTGAGCACAAAATTAAGAGTGGAAGCAGTGAGCTGAACACTAACGCCACCAGTAGTTTCATTTGATTAGGAACATAAATTGCAATCGAGACTCACTCCCCAAACGAAAATCTCACCTTTTGCAAAAGTGATACTTTCTCTCTCCTCCCCCATCTTGACCCCTCACCCATAAAGGAAGACACATCAGTAGTGTGGGTGCCCAAAAGGGGCCCTGGCAGCACTGTGCCCACACCACGAAGCACAAGAGCAATGCAGCTGCTGGCCGCCAGACAGACACACAGCCCTGCAAAGGGTCAGTGTGACCTCTGGGGCAACACTTTTTATTTGAGAGCTTCCAAAAGGCAAGCATATGGGATGAACTAGATTACCTGGGCCTTGGCCAGGAGAGGCTTCAAACGCTCCAGAACTGCCTTCTCTACCTTGTCTGCTAACTGGGTGGTGGAAACACTATTTAGAAATAAAATTGAAAATTAAAATCAAAAGCAATAAAATATCTTATTGTGCATATTTATTTACCACCCCAGGCGAAGGAAAATCGAATGATTATAAAACCACAGTGCTGTTCTAATTTTCATACAAGATCCCGGGGGATCTTGTTAAATGTAGATTCTGATGTGGCTGGCCTGAGGGAGGCCTGAGAGGAGCTTGTTTCCAACAAGCTCTCAGGTGATGTGATACTGCTGGTCCTGACCCCAACTTTGAGGACAAAGGCTGAGATAACATCTGAAGAAGTACATTAGGCTCTGAGTCCATTTTGAAAGAATAATGGCTGCTTTGAAACGACGAAAGAGGGCACAAGACTCAACAAATGAAACTAATTTTGTTTCCTCCCAAAGCCCACAATAACAGAATCAGACATAAACTCACAATGACAAGACGTGGGAAATGGTGCTAGAAACTTGAGGACCAAAGTGGTGAGCAACGTACCGACCTGAGAAGGCTGGATTCTAGGGCTGTAATGGGGAAAGCCGAGGACTCACACAATTTGCACTGCTGACTTAAGAGGCTCAAGACTTGGAGCACCAGGTACCCCGAGGCCTAGGGGTAACCTGGGAGGAGGTGGCTTAACTATAAAAGACAAGAGTCAGATGATGTTTGAGAAGTTAGGGTCGTAGGTCCCTTCCCTCCTTCACACACTGGACCATGGCCTCTCAGCAACTCTGAGGGAAGATGGGTTGGTTGCTCATTCTCGGCAGGGGCCTCCTGACTCCTCAGGGAATGCCAACTGCATTGAGACTGTAGGTGCCCTACTGAAAAGAGGGATGCATGGATGCAAGCTGAATGCCGAGGGGTAAGACTCACAGCCTCCTGACCACCTCAGCTCCAAGGACACACGCATCCTCACTCTCTAGGCAGCAGATCAAAAGACTCATCTTTGGAGAGCGTGGCGCACCCCAAAGGAAAGACCTAAAGATCTGCATGATGGTCCTTAACCAACAGTTCACCCAGATGACCCTAGTGTAAAGCTCAAGGTCAATAATCCTTTCATCGGATGGTGCTTAGACTAGCCAGATATCCTGATAAACAATCAATCCTGATAAGCATTTCATCTCACACACAGAAATTAATTGAAAATGGGATCACAGATGTGAAAAATAAAACTGAAACTAAAAAGCATTTTAGAAGAAAATACAGAATATCTTTGAAACTTCAGCACTGGTCATGATTACTTAGTTCATAACAAAGATTTAACTGTAAAATGAAAAAACTGCTAAGCTGATCTTAACCAAAATTTGAAACTTCTCGTATTCAAAAGATCCCATTAAGAAAATATATAGGCAAGCCACAGGACTGGGAGAAAATATTTGCTGCACATATTCTAAAAGAGGCCTCAAATCCAGAACATATTTTTTGAAACTCTTAAAAATCAGTAATTATAAAAACAATAAAAAAAGGACAAAAAACTTGAATAAACACATCACAATAAGCACTACCAAGTGTTCATCATTAGACTTCAAGGAAATGCAAAGTAAAATCCCAGCAAGATACCACCACGCTCTCACCAAAATAACTGAAATTTTAAAAATCGGACATTACCACATGTCAGGTGGGATGCAGAAAAACTAGAAGGGAACTCCTATACTAACTAACAATGGAAAACAACCCAGAGGTTAATTCACAAGAGGATGGATAGACTGGATGTGTGTATGTGAACAGTCATACTATGGAATACTACTTGGTAACAAAATGGAAAACTACACAAGGCGGCCCACTGTCCCCCTGACCAGGCCTCTTCCAGAGGTCCACTGCACCTCGCTCATCTCCAGATGCCCGAAATGTGGTAAGCCCTACACTCGCCAGGGCTCATTCATGATCTAAAAACTTTCCGGACGGGCACCTAAAAACTCCCAGGAAGTTTAGGAAGGACCCTGCGCCGCCTGCTTTCCCCGGGAATCCTCATCTAATCCCAGCAGCACTGCCTTTCCAGGTTTGGGCCTGCTTCTCAGCTGCCCGGATGAAATAATATGCCATTAGGGACCGACACAGGGTAACAGATTTATGAATACAAGAAATGAAAAGATGAAGACAGGAATCAGGACAGTGGTGAGCTGTGGGAAGAAAGAAGGAGATGCAACTGAGGAGGGACCCACAGGGAGTTTGAGAGTAGGGGTGCTGACCTATCTCTTGGTTTGGGGGTGGTAGTGGTTCACAACACTCACCCTCTAACAAAAGGGCCACAGCCCTTTTAACCTGGGAGTGGACGCTCTCTCATGACTGGTGATAGAATGCACAGCTGTGTCAATGAGGATTCTGTTCACGTGACTTCAGGGTGACTCATTATGAGAGCAAGACAGATGAGCCAACTGCAGCAGTAACAACTAAGCCCGCTCATGAACTTCTTCGTGCCTGGATTTAGGTGGTGACACTCTTGGGGGCAAATGGGAAAAGCAACCTCACTCGAAAACCTTAGGCTGTGCTCAAGCTAACCTGTGAAGCAGAAGTATCCTAGCAGGCTGCACATGTACGCCCCACCTGGCCAGGAGACAAGCATCTCCAGCAGAAACACAAACAGACGTAACACTGATCTTTCAGATAAAACTCCCCCTAAACTGTAGATATCATTCAAACTGCACACAAAAGAAATACTGCCTAGAAAAAATACTGTGCAAAATACATGCAGACATGCAGACACTCATTCATTCATTCATTTGGTGAGGTCAGGCCCACACAGTCCAGGATGGTGGCGAAAGTGTCCGGACCAATTTAAGAACAGGCAAGCATGCACCACCCTTCAGAGGCTAACACATATCTCAGTTTCTGACAACTATCCCTTTCTTCAGTTTTCAGCTCATTCAATTCCTTTGTTCTTCTGGAAGTTTCAGCATCAAGCTAATGGAGCCTAAAGGATACTATCACAGAGTCACCCCAACTCTCCCCAAACCAGCCAGGACTCCCAGGGGCTCCCGTCTGAGCTCCGTTGTTGGCTTCTTAGGTGACTTCAAAGAACTTTAAACAGTCTGACGGACAAGAGACATGAAAAGTGTGACTACACCAAAAAACAATCCCAACAAGTTGTAAAAATAGCTAGATGATATAAAATAGGTCTGCTGTGTTTTTCTCTACCTCAGAAAACAGACAGTTACCTCTGTTTTTGCATTTTGTCCATTTGTTCGGCTTTTAATTCTTCTAATTCCTTCAATCTTTTGGAAGTTTCAGCATCTAGCCAAGCGAGTCTAGCAGAGAATACAAAAGTCAGGCCAATTCTGCCTCAACCTGCAGGTGTCATTACCGCATAAACAGACCAGGAGTCAGGACCCCACAGAGCACCCATCTCGGCTCCATCAAAGACTCAGGAGGTAACTCAGGCTCTGGGCCAGTGGAGCTCTTGGTGTAATGTTCCATGTAAAAAGACATTTACCCGCAAGAGCATTCCTGGTTAGCGTGCACTGCCACAAAAACCTGGCCACAAATATTCTCGAGAAAACCAGCCTTCACTGCAATTAGAACTTCTTGCTCAACTGTAAAACAAAGCTGCTGCTCTATCTTCCAGCTCAGACAAAGAAATGGGCTCCCAGGAGAGCCCTCAAGGCAGAGTGAAGTCAAATAAACACAGAAAGGAAAAGCTAACTCAGAACAACCTTACTGTATGTGTTAGGGCTTGATGCTTTCAGCCCAGGATAGTGAACAGTATCAAATTATCTAATGGTCCACTTTCACTCTGGCTTCCCCATAACTGCAAGAACAATTCCAGCCAAATCAATGCAGGCAACCTGTTTTCACTGCTCTCCTGTCATGGAATGGCCTCACCTCATCACTCCCTATTTAAAGCCTATTCTTCAAGTCCTAATTGATTTTCCATCTCCCTCCAGGAAGCCCAGATGTCTGCAGAGGTGTCCTGTCCCCCTTCTGAACTCTCTCAGCATTTAACACTTCAGGTCTCAGGGGACATACACCTTTCTATCTTATAGTCAGTAACATGTCCTCCCTGTTGACTATAAATAAGCAGGGGCTGGGAGTCTGTCTTTTTTGCCCACTCGCTTGCCCTCTGCAAAGATCTCCAAAGAGCTCACAACTGTACCAAAACAAGCAACTGGTAGACAACTGAAACGCATATAATTTTTGAATGAATTAGGCAAGGAATAAAAGAGCGGCTCACTGTCTAAGCTGCATAATTTGACAGGAAAGTTTAGTAATTTCCATTTTAAACAGCCAATGTTATACATGGGCAAGAGGAGAGCTCGCTTCAGAATTCCATTTGAAAGGGGGCTCATTTCAAAGACCTGACAAACGCCAGCACAAACCTCACTGCTTCGTGTTCAATAGCACCTCTCAACCGACTGTCCTCTTGCGTATCTTCCTGCTGGAGAGACTGTTCTTTGGTGGTATCTTTGGGGCTGGATTTCGCCTTGAGCCAGGCAGCACTGCAAAACAAGGAAAACTTACACCTTTGTAACCATTCCCTCCACACCCAATGACTCATAAAAGGTGCCACCTCAGAAAAGACAAGAGTGTCACAGTACTGGTGATCTACGGGGTAGGGGGGCTCTACATTGGAAGCTGAATGTGAAGCAGAGTGAGAGCATTCAGGATTCAGGCTCAGTGTCAAAAAGAAGGTCCTTTTTGCTTCACAGAAGCAATCACTATTTTGAATGAAAAACAGTTGTCAATTACAGAATAATGGGTGAAATTCAACAAAACCCTGTTCTAATATACAGATTTGGGTCACAAATTATATTTCACATTACACAGCAACTCTGTGCCTTTTATCAGGTCTAATACAGCGCTTTGAACCCAAAAGCCTTCCCCCTTACCTCCCCTATCTACCACATGTACACTCTACAAGACACTGCATTATATATTTGGTTTGCAATATAAACTCCAACCAACTTGTTTTCATGAGCTTACCAAGTGAATTCACATCTCTACACTAGTACATACATAAAAACAGAGAATTAAGAGCACAGAAATAAAGCAAAGAACCACATATATTATGAAATCAGAAGACCTGATTTTAGTCTCAGCTCTGCTACATAAGCAAGGCATTAGATTCTCTGGACAGTTTCTTCACCTTTAAAGTGAAAGCTGATGAATAAGCATAACCATCCACTGAGAATCACTCAGCCTTCAGGGGACCCCATCCCACCAAGCTTCTCATCACATCTCCTGCCAGCCTCTTAGAAGTGGGACCCTTCCCGTCACCTACCTTCTCACTCGCTCTCCTCCTCATGTGACTGCTTGGGCCTGCCTTCCTGTGACTGTCCTAGCTCCTGGTCCTTTCCACTGTGCTTCTGAGACCACTGTCCATGGTATACAAGCTCCCATTTTTAACCACTTCCCTGAAGACTGTAATTTCTGCCTCACTGGACTCTGTGCCCTGAAGGACAATGCCTTCTCCCCAGCTCTGCAGAAGATTGGGCCCTCATTCTATACGTGCTGTGAGTAAGGGTGCTGCTGCTGAGGCTAAGGTGCTTCACAACCCCATGGACTGCAGCCTACCAGGCTCCTCTGTCCATGGGATTTTCCAGACAAGAGTACTGGAGTGGGCTGCCATTGCCTTCTCCTGAATAAGGGTGACAAGGCAGTAATGTCAGCTCTATCCTAACTGTCCTCTGCGTCAGGACAGCATCTATGAGGTTTGTACGGTTTTATAATTCATGTTGTCATGACTTGGACTAGAAATTATTTTTAAGCATTCATTCAACAAAGATTTACTAAATGCCTACTAAGATTGACTACATCAGGCACTGTACATTCAGATATAAGGCACAGTTCCCGGCCTCAAGTAACCAGGACCTACTGGGTGTAGAGGCGAGTGAAGAGCAGCCCTCAAAGTCCACAGGGTCCTGGAGTGATCTGCGGGAGTTACTCTACCCACAGTCAGGTAGGAAAAAGGAACCAATGGGCTTCCAGTCAAAAACATTTCATGTATTACCCATCCAAATCAGCTGTTCTCCTTAAAGGGGACTAAAGCCACTGCTTCACTTGCTCTAAGCAATAGGTCACTTTTGATCTGCGGAGGAAAAGTAAAATCACATACCTGAATGCTTGAATTTTCACATACCATTTAGGAGATGCTGGTGGGGATGTGGGGTTTGGAGGTATCCAAGGAGCCCTACTGTCTTTCACAGGCTGTTGGTTCATTTTTAATCTGGAGGAGACTGTTGTCCTTTGCAACCTGCTTTTGCTGTAAGAGGGGGTTGGTCTACTTTTTTCAGCTTTGTGGAGTCCCTGCAAGAGATAAATATGAATTATAAAGCCAAATGGATGGCAAAGAAACTGGTTTTAACCTCGGGCTTACTGAAGGTTCAAATGTCCCTATGCTGTTCATGTATTCATTCAGCAAAAACTTAAGTGGAAAGCACTGTGGCAGAAATTTGGGGAGGGCACAGATTACACTAAAACCACCCTGACTGTGGGGAGAGGGGTACACGTGTAAAGGAATCCCTGGCTTGGCCATCTTTATATATATAATATATATATATTTCTTCCTAACTAAGCAAAAGAGGTTAAACTGTAAAACATTCTTGGTTAAAATACACCTCTCAGTCTTGTGGTTTCCTATCTGTAAAACGGGAGATAATGTCTTCACAAATTTTAAGATTAAAAGAACTAATAGAGGAAGAGTATGATGAAGGCAGGAAGGCATATGCCACCTAAACAGAACAACTACCATAAAATGCTAAGGAGAACAAGGCTGTTTCGGAGAAATATTCCAGGCTGAATTTGCACAAACTCAACCCTGACTTCCCAACGACCTCCCTTGAGAGTCTGTTTGAAAAGGAATAGACTTGATCTTAATCCATGATTTATGAGCAACAGGTGATTATGTTACAGAAGCCTATGGAGAAGCCGTCAAAGTGGAGCAACCACGTTAAGCATATTCAGACTAGGAGGTGGTCTGCCAGCCAGTTCTCCACTGGTAAGGCCTGAAGTTAAACTTTAGATAGAAGCTTAAGAATATAATGCACTTTGAAGCCAGCTGACTCCCAAAGCCATGTTAGAAAGTCCTCACCCTCAGATACCTTTCAAAATCAAATGATATATTATGTATCAGTATTTAGCAGGAAATCTTCATCGTAACCCCTCAAATTTCATACTTCCAAATCAGAAGCAGAAAAAAACTGTATTTTGCAATAGCCTGTCCAATGAAGACCATGGTATCAAATCAGAAAGGCTCTTACTAAACCTGGACAAGAAAGAATGCCCTGTCCTTAGTAACAATACTAAAACTTGTTTTTTGTTTAAAAAAAACAAAAATTGCAAAAACAACCTGGAGCCAAGCTATGTCAGCTTAGACAGCTGGGCTCAAGGGCTCTGGCATTCAAATGCCCAAGAACTCAAATCCTGGCTCCACCACTTACCAGCCTCTGTGACCTTGGACAATGTCAGACTAATACAAATGGGCCAAAAGAAAGGAGTGATTCCATACTTGCTGTGGTCTTGCTGGTGCCAGAGTATCTTTCTTCCTGGACGGTGGCACATTCTCAGTCACAAGCTTCTTTCTCCCTGCTTTTATTTTTGCCAGGGCTAATGCCTCTTCTTTGAAGCCTGCATTTTGGTCGAGGATAGATGGAGCATCTTCCTGAAGGATATCCGCCTCTAATCCGTCAAGCTCATTTTCCAGCCTCTGGGTCACTGGAAGCTCTGTGTCGGGTTGATACTTATCTACATGGAGATTTCAGAAGGACAAGCGGAAGGAAATGCTATTCAAATCAAGTGAGAATGATTATCCAGAGGCAGATAAACTCACAACACCCTCTTAAAAACTGAAGTGTCTTGCTGTCAAGAGTTGCTTCTGATCCTATGATTCCTACTGCAGTTCTATGGCAGAAACCTAAGTATCATGGCTGACTCCTAAATCTTACCTCCCACATGTACTTACTCACCCGGTCCCTCAAATTCTAATTTTATCAGTAAAATACCTCTTGCCCTTTTCTTCCTTCCTGCCACTCCCTAAGGTCAGGCTTGCAATATCTTATGACTGTAACAACAGCATCTTCTAACAGACCCCTTCTTTATCTTCAATCACACCTTCTCCTGACTACCATAATTATGTTTTTAATGTAAATATTTAAGTATCACTTCTCAAAACCTTCAATGGCTCCAAATTTGATACAGAATAAAGTCTGAACTCCATACATGACATACAACCTGCAATGGGAAAAAAAGTAAAACTGTATTTGAAGATGAGATATTTTGAATATAGAAACAATCCAAAGAGAATCTACAGATAGGCAATTACAACTAAGAACAGAGTTCAGCAATGTTTCTGGATAGAAGAAGAAAATAAACAAAATTCAGCATCATTTGCACATACCAAAATAACTAATTAGAGAAAATATAAGAGAAAAGGTACCCCATTAACAACAACAACTAAACTATGAGGGACTAAGGAAGAAATCTTAGGAAACACGTATAAGACTTTTTACCAAACAAAAAAGTTCTAAAGTATTTTTGAAGGACAAGAAAGTCTGGATCAATTCTTTTCATGAATGAAAAAAATACTGTGAACCATCAGTTCTCCCCATGCTGCTGCTGCTGCTGCTGAGCTGCGTCAGCCGTGTCCGACTCTGTGCGACCCCATAGACGGCAGCCCACCAGGGATTCTTCAGGCAAGAACACTGGAGCGGGTTGCCATTTCCATCTCCAATGCATGAAAGTGAAAAGTGGAAGTGAAGTCGCTCAGTCGTATCCAACTCTTTGCGACCCCATGGACTGCAGCCTACCAGGCTCCTCCGTCCATGGGATTTCCCAGGTAAGAGTACTGGAGTGGGGTGCCATTGCCTTCTCCGAATTCTCCCCATAGTGAGCCTCAATTTCGAATGCAAGTTCAATTAAAATCTCAACAGATTTCTTTTCTGTGGATATAAAATTTTAATGCTAAAATTTTTACGAGGTATAAAATCCCAAGACAGCCCAAATAATCCTGAAGAACAACAAAGTGAGGAGTAGGGCAGGGGTGGGAGTCTTATCTTCCCAGAGACAGTGTCTGTGATAAAGCTGTAATAATTAAGGCAGTGTGGGAGTGATACAGGCACAGGCAGAAACCAATGAAGCAGGATGAGTATGACAAAGGCAGTATGACGAATCAGTGAGTATGACCTGGATCACTCAATAAATAATGCTGAAATTACTAGTATCCATAGATAACTAAAGAAAAGTCCAAGTGTTCAGCGTGAGAATCCTCGCTCTCACACTGAACACTTACATTCTAA
This sequence comes from Capra hircus, assembly GCF_001704415.2. Taxonomy (NCBI): domain Eukaryota; kingdom Metazoa; phylum Chordata; class Mammalia; order Artiodactyla; family Bovidae; genus Capra; species Capra hircus. The sequence goes on along the minus strand of NC_030826.1, from coordinate 25,081,413 downwards.
ATGTAAAGAAGACCTAAATGCAAAAGGAAAACTTTAAAGCTTTTAGAAGAAAATATGAGAATATGATTATGACATCAGGGGAGAAAATGCTTTCTTAAAGCTAAATATAATGTTAACATATGTAAACTTAATTACACTAAACTGCATCTTGCTTTTGACAAAGACACCAAAAAAGTCACAGACAAGCCAGAGTCTGAAAGCAGATTTCTGTAAGGTATATAATTAACATAGGCTTAATATCCAGAATATATAGAGAACAACTATCAATCTATAAGAAAACAAACAATGCAATAGGGAAACAGGCAAAGGACAGAAAATGGCAGAGAGAAAACCTAAATTGTCAATAAAAACATGAAAAGATGAGCACTCGCAATCAGAAAAATTGAAATTAAAGCAATGAGGTACCGTTTCAAATTCACCAGATTGGGAGGAAAATGTTTACTGTGACAATACCAAGTATAAACAAAAATGCAGAAAAACAAGTACTCTCACAGCTATCAGTGCAGGAGTGAACTGGCACAGCTACCAGAAGATTCGCCCACACTGTCGCCCAGAAGTTTCACTCCTAGGAACATACTCAGCCTTGAGGGACCCTCAAGCATACACAGGAAGACATGAGCACAGTCACTTCATCAACGTTTATAATGGCAAAAAATCAGACACAACCCAAAGGTCCATCAGTTCTACTACATTTAGACTACTTTTAACAGCAGTGAACGAAAGGCCAGATCCCCCTTGCATCAGTTTTTTAATCTCGTGCTTTTCAAGGCCATGGAGGTTACACAGTAAATATACATAAACTGAAAGGAAAGAATGCTTAGACAAACCCTAGTCTAAAATTTAATCATTAACCCTCAGGTTTACATACAGCAAGGCAACTCTGACCTCTAGGTCCCGATGCCTTTCCAGTAACGATCTGTATAAAACAACTGCAAATGTAGCACAAGCTCCAGGGGCAGCTGAGTTTGAGGACATTGCTGGTGGTAGGGAGGGACTGTCCTTATGTCTGATGAGCTGTACTAATGCAATCCACCACTTCAAGAACATTCCAGCAGCTGCTAAAGAAATGCATCAGTTACAGAAATCACAAGACCAAATCAGGCTCACACATTTATTTCAAATGAAAATGGCAAAGATGTGATTTCCCAACTAACTGGCTCCCTATGACTTTTAGGGGCAGGAGGTCAGAATGGAGGAATTAGGTAGAGCGACATCTAAAACAGAAACAGACACCAAAACCTTCTGAAATCCGGTTCATAAAGACAAGAAAAAACAAACAAATAAAAACAAGAGGACCACCACAACCTTCGCCATAAGCAACTGTACCAAATTTGCCAAGTGGCTAAGCATAATCACACCTCAATTTGTAATGATGATAACAATGATTTATCATCATCTCTTACATTTGTACATTTCTTCCGTTTGTAACATCCTTCACATTCACATTTGAGGCTCAACGTGACACAGAGCAGGCGGGGCAATGATTAACTTTTCCAATGAGGAAATGACAGTCAAGTGTTTTACTCAAGGTCAAGGACAGCAAGCAGCAGAGTCATATCTTCTGACTCCCAGTCCAGGTGAGGCCCATTCATTCTGCCCTATCAGGAACTGCAGCGCTATTCCAGACAACTGAAGCTTACATACTTCTGGATGAAATACCTAATTTGCTACTTTAAACAACTCAGTCAGTCACATAGGATAAGGACCACCAGCATACCTGAGAGAGAATGAAGGTTTGATTCCAGACCACCACAATAAAGCAAATATCATGATAAAGTGAGTCACACAAGTGTTTTGGTTTCCCAGTGCATACAAAAGTTATGCTTATATAATATGTAGTCTAGTAAGTGTGCAATAGTGCTATGTCTTGAAAAAATGTACACACCTTAATTAAAAAATACTTTATCACTAAAAAGTGCTAACCATCACCTGATAACACAGGGTTGCCGCAAACCTTCAACTTGTAAAAACCACAGTATCTGCAAAGTGCAATAAAGTGAAGCACAATAATGTAAAGTATGTCTGTATTATCCGCATCCACAAATAGAAAAGTGCAGGTTCGGAGAGATGAAATCATCCACCCAGGACCACAAGCGGGCAGAGCTGGGACTAGCTGCTGCTGCTGCTAAGTCGCTTCAGTGGTGTCCGACTCTGTGCAACCCCATAGACGGCAGCCCAACAGGCTCCCCCGTCCCTGGGATTCTCCAGGCAAGAACACTGGAGTGGGTTGCCATGTCCTTCTCCAATGCATGAAAGTGAAAAGTGAAAGTGAAGTCGCTCAGTCGTGTCCGACTCTTCACCACCCCATGGACTGCGGCCTACCAGGCTCCTCCGTCCGTGGGATTTTCCAGGCAAGAGTACTTGAGTGGGGTGCCATCACCTTCTCCGAGCTGGGACTAGAGGGAGGTCTTTTTGGTCCCCGTTTTCCTCACAGTGGTCTGTCTTCCTGCTTTCCCTCGCTGGTACCTGTGGTGAGTTTTAAATGAACAGGCTTCCCAACTTTTCTCTCTGAAGCTCGTCCCCACCTGTTAGTGCACTACACAGTTACGGGTCCCTCTCATCTTTTAACTAATTTGGGAAACACTTCTCTGTGGGCAGGCCTGGAAAGTTCTCTACATTTCCTCCAGAGCATCGTAAACGAGCCCCTAACACCCAGAACTGAAGTTACCATGATCTGTTGCTCAAAGGCCTTTTCTTGCTCTACTACACCCTCTTCACAGCTGGTTATGTAAGCGCCTAATTACTGCCGGGCCCTGGGCTCCCACAGAGGATACATCATCCAATAAGCATCACACTCGTACTGAGCGGAAGGCGGCCCCTGGGTAGAAGGAAGGTGGCAGCATTGGTTCTACCTGCCTACCAATGCAGGGAACAGAATGCCACAGCAAGTAAATATCTAACAGTGACTAAGGAGGTTAGGTTTTGTTACATTCATGATACAGGCAGGGCAGTACACTATGGAGGTGCCCAAGAATTAGTGACAAATTGAGAAACTGAACTGATTTATAACTTCAGATCAGTAGAAGAAACAAAATGAAACAAGAACTCGATTAACATAGTAAATTACAAGAAAGAAAAAGAAGTGGCAGATCAAAAATAAAAAGGGAGAAAGAAGTCCAAATGTGCCGTTAATCTCAGCAAATGTCAGTAGGTTAAATATAGAATTCTACAACAGGGTTAGAAACACTGACGATGAAGTATTTACAACAGACATTCTCAAAACAGCAAAGACGGACCGTACATACAAGGATGTGAAATGTTATTCTCGGTCAATGTCAAATGTGTTGGGTAGATGGAACAATATTTGTATCAAACAAAACAGAACCCAAAGTGAATAACATTAGCAAAACAAATATTTAACAATAATATATAAAATGCACCCAAAAAGATTTATCAGTAAGGAACGCTTATGCATCTAACAGTACGACTTCAAAATGCACTAAACAATAATGAATACAAATACAATGAGAAATTTTAAAAGTCTTCAAGTCTTTAACATACCTTTACATCAGTCGTCTAAAGATCAAGTAAATAAAACCAGAAAACTATAGAAAAAAAATAATAAGAGAAATAAAGATTGGGAAGGAGGACATAAACCAATGGTTATATTCATAGATGACATGACTGTATACATTGAAAAACACAAATAATCTGCAGATAAATTTACAGAAATAAATTAGCAAGGTTGCTAGATACAAGATAAATTAAATTTTTAAAAAGACATCCTTCACAAGAGCGCTGGAAATAGCAATACCAAGGAATAATTATAACTAAAGACGAACACACACACACATTGTAAGTTACTAAGAGTATTTAAAGACAACTTAAATGAATAGAAGGACATATATCCTGCCTGTGGATTGGGAAATATAATTTCGTAAAGATACCAATTCCCCACCAAAATTTCAATAGGTTGTTGGGAGTGTTGAGAGAGAGAGGGCAGCGCAGCAACAAATTCTGATCCTAAAATTTCTAAGGAAATACTGAGGGCCACTGCTGACAAAAGCTGACTTAGAATAATTAAGATAGTATACACTAGCCTAAGAACCTACAATCAGATCAGTGGAAGAGAACAGAGGACCCAGGAAGTGAACCCGACACATGTGGACACTTAACTTATAACAAAAGTGACATTGCCACTGTGGGAAAAAGGATAATATTTTCAACGAAGAGTGCTACCTCAAGTAGATATCCACCTGGAAGAAAATGAACCTTTTCTAGAAAATAATATACGGCAAAGGGAAAAGCTTTTTTTTTCTATTAAGTAATTCTTTATTTTTTTCCCCTGACCAGGGCATTATTGTTGTTCACTCACTAAATCATGTCTGACTCTTTGTGACCCCATGGATTGTAGCCTGCCAGGCTCCTCTGTCCATGGGATTTCCTAGGCAAGAATACTGGAGTGGGCTGCTATTTCCTTTTCCAGGAAAAACCTCTTAAACAAGACCCAAAAACAATCTTGAAAAAAAAAAAAACCTATATAGGAAAAGATTGCTACATTGGAATTCAGTGAAATTAAGAATTCTGTCCATCAAGACACTACAGCAACATTTAAAAGCAAGCCACATCTTATTTCTAAAAGAATATTTAAAACACAGGTAATTGGGAAAGGGCCCATATGCAGCATACTCCTACAAAGAACTCAACAAATCAATAAAGAAAAGTGAAAGGAAAAAAGGAACAGAAAATAAGAACGAGAGAAGGGGAGGCAGAGGGAGGACTGGGAAAGAGACCTGAACTGGCACTTCACAAAAGACATGTAGATGACCAATAAATGTACGAAATAGTACTCACCAGAAATCATCCAGAAAATGTACACTAAGACCACAACGACAGCCTTACACACCAACCAGGTGGCTAGAATTTCTAAAACTAATAACAAGTGCTGACAAGGATGTATAGCAACCATTCTCACAGGCAACTGGTTGGAATATAAAAGATAAAACTACTTTGAAAAAAATCCGTTGAACAAATACATACCCTGATGACCTAACGATAATACTGCTGGGAATAAACCCAACAGAAATACACACACACATGTACCAAGAGACATATATAAAAACCACAGTAGTTCTCTCCTTATAACCACTCCAAACTGGAAAAAACCCAATGACTGTACAGTCCACTTCCATTTATAAAAGGAAAACTGTTGTTGCTTAGTTGCTCTGCTGTGTCCAACTCTTGGCAAACCTTTGGGATTTTTCAGGCAAGAATACTGGGGTGGGTTGCCATTTCCTCCTCTAGGGGATCTTCCCAAACCAAGGATCAAACCCCATCTCCTGTGTCTCCTGCATTGCAGGCAGGCTCTTTACCCGATGAGCCATCATATATTCTACTTCAACTAAAATAAGGGAAACCAGCTGATATAATGGCACATTAAAATTTTCAATATTAAAATTCTGAAACTACTCTAAAGTACTATCAGTATAGATGTGTCAGTTTAACTATGAAGAAAAAAAGAGGACAAGAAAATCTCTCAGTAAAACAGGAACAGAAGAAAATTTCCTTAACTTCATATGCAGATTTGCCAAAACTCAAGAGTCAGCATCATGTGTCAAAATGCATTCCGTTTATACTGGGAAAGGGGGGCAGGGCTGCAAAAGTTAAGCATCTTAAAAGAAAATATTTATGATATATGTAAAACAGAAAAGGATGACGATCCAAAATACATAAAGAACTTCTGAAGCAAAGACAGGACCCAGTAGGGAGATGGCAAAGGATATGAACAGACAATCACAGAAGAGGAAGAAATAAACAAGGCCAAGGAACATGCGAAAGAAAAATCTTCCTCACCAGGAATCAGGGAAATATAAAACAATAAGATATTCAATAACATTTTCCACCAAGAGGCTGGAAATTTTTATATTTCATTACATACGGTACTTGGTAAGGATATGGGGAAATATATACTGATGGTCAGTGCTAGTTGAAAACATAACTGTACACCCATTTTCAAGGGCAAGTTGGCAGTGTCTGTTTTAAATGAGCAAACCATTTAAGCTTATAATTCTACTTACCAGAATAACAAGAATTTATTTATTACCTATGTAAAAAAAATCCATTCATATCAACTAAGTATATGTTTGTGTGTGTATGTATACATAGCTATCATTAAAATGTAAATAAACAAACTTAGAAGAGAAAGTAGGGCTTTAACTGCCAGCTCTGTAGGAATTTACTTTGGTTAGCCCAGATGCAGGAAAAGGGCATTTTACGTTCTTCACTCTCCCTCCTCTATGGAAATACTCCAGCCTCCAGCCTAAAGCGGCATCTTGGTTGCTATTCACTTATCTTAGTTCCAGGGCACTTATTGTTGACCAGACTGAGAAATCCTGACTTTTCCCTCAATGTGGCAACTGTTACAGCCCAGACAATGTCAAGGAATAAAGTATCTTGCAGTAAACACTTTAGGACACATACCAGCGAGGAGCTTCTTTGCCACTGAAGGTCGTCTTGTTTCCTGTGGAAATATCTCCTTTGCTACAAAGGGCTTCCTCTCACTCTTTGGGGATGTGTTTCGCCATCTCTCTAAGGCCCTTTGGCTACCAATGGGAAATCTGCTCCGAATTTCACCAAAACATTTCTTTGCCTTTTTTGGAGACAGTTTCTTTTCCAGGAGAGATTCCAAAGCCTGCCATGAAACAGTCAATCATTCTCTAAGTTTGTCTCACAGAAGTCTGACTGTTGATCACAAAGCAGAAAATCGGGACCCTGGAAAAATGTGTTGTTAAATGGCCATCTCCAGTTGTTACTGAACCATCACTTACTTTTAAAACTTGGTTATTTAGGACATCCAGTTAATAAAAGGAATTTTGCATGTTCTTGTACATGTTTAGCTCATGAAAACCAATGATCAAAAAGTAAAAAATATCACTACTTCAAATTCTAAAATTAAGGATCCCCGTTTAAAAACTAACCACAGTCTTCAGAATATAATCCAATATAATTCACTTCATTAATTTTCAATGAAAACCTCATAAACTTAAATAATCTTTTAAGTGGGCACACAAACTATAACACACATCTTCATAAACTAAAGGAAACAGCATGTTAATGGCTCTGATCACTCATCCACCACAGTGCGGGAGATCTGCCCCCGCCAGCCCCCTTTCCTGAGAGAGGCATGTGCTCTAACAAGCACCCACTCACTCATCACCAGGCAGCAAGGGCCCAGTCTCCCATGGTCAGTACATGTTAACAAAAACGGAACACAGCCAGGGACATTTAGTTCAGATGACAGTCAGGAATAAGAATATAAACTGTGGGATAGTGTAGTACACATCAATAAGAATAAATTTCTTGTGCTACTGAATATTTTCAAATGTACGGGAGATAAAGGGTATGTTTAAGAAACATTATGTTAAGGTACTCTTGCCCAAACTTTGGGATAGACACTATATCTCTTGAGATCCTTTCTAGAATGATCAAGCTATGTTCTTCAAATAAAACTGCATTCCTGGGAGGTGGGAGGGGGGTTCAGGATTGGGAACTCATGTACACCCGTGGCAGATTCATGTCAATGTATGGCAAAGCCAATACAGTATTGTAAAGCAAAATAAAGTAAAAATAAAAATTTTAAAAAAAATCAGGAAACAGGAAAAAAAAAATTGCATTCCTGATAGTGATTCCATATACATAAATGTAAGCAATGTAAATCACAAATATATTTGCTGGATAATGATCAAGGTAGAAAGGGTCTTAAAGATCACCAAGGGGTAGCTAATGGTAGAAATGGTCTGTCACTGGGTCTAGAATTCTTCCCACTACAGCATGCCCCCCTATAGCTAAGTTTACCATTATGCATCCCACACCAATATAAAGGCTTCTTTTCCTTTAATCTGTGGGTGAAAATGTGTGGCACAGTGGCAATGACAATGGCATGGGAGTTCCAAGACAGGTGTTTGATTCCCAGCCTTCAAGGGAAGTGTCTGTGTCATGTCCCTGAGCTTTGCTTTTCTTCATATGTAGAATAGTAAGAAAGCCAACTGCAAATCGCAGCAATACAGTAAGGATGAATGGCAGCATTCTCTAAACTTCAGAGAACTATCAAGATTTAAGGACAGACTGTTTTTGCTGTCTTCATCACCAATAAGAACTAAGAACACTATCCATTCCTGACTAGTACACACCAGTTGGGATCTCCAGAAGTCTCTAGCCATAGCACAAGACTTTACACTTGCTTCCATATATTTTTGTGCTTCTTTTCAAAAATCTATCTAGATTGCACACTGATATGCTAACCTAACTACTAAACAGTTTTACTGTTTTCCTTTTATATGCTAATACATTCTTTATTAAATGGCATGGTCATGGAATGGAATATTCTGCTTAATTGATGGCCTGGTTATGAGTTGTTTTATGTTCTAGACTTAACACACCATTTCTCAAAGAAGTAAGATACAATATTGACTAGACTGTAAAAACAATGAAATTAAAATGAAGTGCTCCTTCTGCTCTCTGCAAAGCTTGAATTTACTAGGTACCAGATGAGTCTTGTGTTCTCCATGAACCTCAATGAAATCAGGCAGTGGTGAACATAACCTCCCCGCTTAGAAATAATGCACTTTAAATACAAATCATGGTCAATTTCATACCTCGATCTGTTGCAGGATATCTATCACCACATCAGGGACAGAAGACTCGGCCTCCAGCTTGGCAGAACAGAGAGAGAGCTGGCGGATAAGACTGCCCAGCTCCTTGCACCAAGTAGGAACAGGGTACTCCCCTCCAGCAGTGAACTGAGTGACAAACGTCTGTAAGGCCCGAATTGCTCCTCGATGGGCAGCAGCCAGCCTGGACACTGCCCATGACTGGCAGTAAATGAGATGCAAGAGTTACTTCCATACTCGGAACGTCTAAATGTTAACCTAACCCTTAACAAACATTTACAGTCAATCTTCCATGTAAGAACTTCTTCCATTGTGAAAACTTTTCATAGTAAAGGGAACTATAAAATTTAAAGGTTTCCTAATAAAAAAGTGTTTTCCCTCTCATGCTCAACTTCTTATACCAGCTGCAACAACAAACAATCTATTTTCAGAACCTGTTTCTTGGAAGGAGACCCTAGAAGTCAGGATATTTAAGACGCTCACTCCCTAACAAGTTTCTACAAGTGTTGATGATAAGTATCGGTGCAGAGAAGCCACACGTAATACCATCAAAGCACTAGACATGTAGTTTATAAATAATAATAATTAAGCATAATTAAATTGCATCCTACCTTCTTAGTGTGTTTAATCTTATGTGGACTCAATTTATCCAATTCTTCCTGGATTTCTTTAACCTGGTTCATAAAGGGGGGGAAAAAATGAAAATCTTTGTACCTTTCCACTGATCTTTTCTGTAGAAAAGGAGGCATCTTATCTTGTCCAAATATAACCATTATTGATTCGAGTCACTTGAAGATGAGAACAGACTCCTCATTCAAGCGCTCCCACAACAGCTACTGGTTCCCAGTCTGAGATGGTGGCTACAGCACAGGCTTCCCTTCCATCCCTTGATTCCCACTGTAAGAGGAATTTAACATAAAGGAAGTGACTCGGGAAAGGTAGGAGGCCACATAAGGAAGTTTTCAGTGCCGTGCTGCCAAAGAATTCAGCTGTCGGACTTTCCTGATGGTCCAGAGGTTAAGAATCCACCTGCTGATGCAGGGTTCAAGCCCTGGTCCTGGAAGATCCCACATGCTGTAGGGCAACAAAGCCCATGCACCACAACTAGTGACCCTGTGCTCCAGGAGTCCGGGAGCTGCAACTACTGAAGCCCACGCGCCCTGGAGCCCGTGCTCCGCAGCACGAGAAGCCACGGCACGAAGAAGCCTGCGCGCTTAGTGTACTCTCTCAGGGCCTGGAGAGCAGGCCCTGCTCACCACATGGAGAAGCCTGTGAGCAGCAACGAAGAGCCAGCGCAACCAAAAAGAAAATAATTAATCAATTATAAAGAAAGAAGTCAGCTTTCACACTCTTAGTTACAGAGAGCCAACCACACCTTTCAAGCAGAGCTCTGACAGGCTAAGATTCGTGTTTCACAACAATCCCTATGACAGCAGTGTAGAGTAAGGACCAAAACAGAAGCCAACAAGAATAAGAACAAAATCTCATTCAGGCATTATCTTTCAATCAAAGAGCCCAGTTTGGGGTTCAAGCAAGAAAGCTAAAATGTGACCTAAGTGACCAGAAATAAGTTCAATGCTTACTAACAAGTAAGACATTAAGATTGAAAAAGTGACGTCACGTAGTCATGTCCGACTCTGCAACCCCATGGACAGCTCCTCTGTCCACAGGATTTTCCAGGCAAGGATACTGGAATGGTTGCCATTTCCTTCTCCAATTAAAGCTGAAACAAACATTTTAAAAAATCTACCCATAATGTAAATAATATAAATGCCTATTCATCAGCCACTACATGTAGCCTGGACAGAGGAGATTGGCATGCTGCAGTCCATGGGGTCACAAAGAGTTGGACACGACTGAGCAACTGAACAATGACAAAACGCATCCTGAGTGACATTTAACATATTCTTCATTCTTTACTATTTAGTAAAGACAACCAAACTATCTGGTGGTGGTGGTTTAGTTGCTAAGTCGTGTCCGACTCTTGCAACCCCATGGACTGTAGTCTACCAGGCTCCTCTGTCCATGGAATTTTCCAGGCAAGAATACTGGAGTAGATTGCTATTTCCTTCTCCAGGGGATCTTCCCAACCCAGGAATCAAGCCCGGGTCTCCTGCATTGCAGGAAGATTCTTTGCCAACTGAGCTATGAGGGAAGCCCTTCTCCAGGGGATCTTCCCAACCCAGGGACTGAACCCAGGTCTCCCACACTGCAAGTAGATTCTTGACCACCTGAGCCACCAGGGAAGCCCGTCTACTATGTACTAAGCTTCTAACATACAACAAACATGCAATGGATGGGAAACTAGCAAAGTCTCTTTCCTCTAAGACTACAAGGTGCGTTACTGGGGACCAAGGATTTCAGGGTAACTGATCCACTTAAACTTGTCTACAAAAATATGTGCTGTATAGCACTTTTTTCCTGGGGAAAGGACACTTAGGTTTCAGTAGATCCTCAAGCGTCTGTGACCCCTGAAAAGCAGAAAAAAACGAACAAAACAGTATTTAAAGAGTTTGGCTGTACACACACAGACACATAAAGACGGAGGGCGGAAAGAGGAAGAATTGTTTGTCCACACATTCAGGAAACTTAGACGCACAAACATATCAGAATCCATGTAGGATACACTGATGCTGATACTTCTGGCACAAAAGGAAAGCACGAATTCCCTGGGAAGGCCACCCCACCCTCGTCCCTGGGCCTCCGCACCTGTTGCTGGAGGACATAGAGCATACGGGCAGAACGGACCGCCTGCTCCTGTCTCCTGACCCGGATCCTCCGCTCCTCATCAGGATCCAAAGCTTCTTCCACGCGATCTGAAAATATTTTTCCCCCCAAAGTGGATTATAAACCATACATAAAAGCTGATTAAAAACTTCAATGGCTCACAGAATAATGAGGTTAAAGATCTTTAGTTTTACTAAGAAAAAAAAAAAATGAGGTTGTCCTAACAAAAAATTTGTTTTCATCAGCCAAGAAACGAGCAAGGGGGCCTGTGTACTTGACTCCGAGATGGAAGAGACAGGAAGGTGTTAATCAAATCCAAATGCTCTGGACAGCCTAGCCCACTGTTATGCAGTTATTATTTTTAAGCTATTTATATTGAACCCAAATCTATAATGCTTTCCATTAAAAAAAAATAATTTATTGACCTATTTTTATATATAGCAAGATTTCTTTTATACTTTCTTATCCTGAACCCAGAAGAGGAAACCTTTCTCTAACATATTAAGATAGCAAGGGCTAAAATTATTTGCCAAAGCCTTCATCTATTTGTCAGGAAGCAGACCCTTGTACACAATGCTGCTCCGTATTTTCAAACAATTGGTTCAAAGAAATTGTTTCTGGAAGACTACCTGAGCAGCTCTGCTCTAAGGCCCCCTATACAAGGCCCCCTCAGTAGGGTGGCATGCCTCGTGGCTTTGCTTCCCCCCACCTCACCCCAGGAGCACGGTTTCTACCACACTGTTCCATGGGGTCATGCTACAGACCACCACTGAGCAAAGTCAGGAGAAATGAGCCAAAACACTTCCGTTACTGTGAGGTAGGAATGTTTTTGACTTGTTCATATTACACAACATATTCTTTATGAAGACCCACCAGAGAAATCTTCCAACCGCTATACCTGGCATAATTTTCCCCTTGTGCAATTTTTTTTTTCTTTGTAAATTCTCTAATTGATCACATTTTCCTCTTTAGCAGACTCTGGAAGCTTAGAAACAAATCTTTTGCCCATTACTAATAAGTCTTATTTTGTACTTTCCTTTTTTTTTCCTATGCCAAAATACCTTCATTTACAGTTTTGTTCTATTTTGTTCAATCTGTTTCTGTACCGTACCTTAAATTCATTATGTAATGTGCATATGCATACATTACTTGACTTTAAAATGCAAAAGATCATCATAGACTCTACTATCCTGGCACAGTAGCTCCTTTTGATGCCAACTCCCTATGCCTTGCAGTCTGAAAGCTAGGCTTGACTCCCCTGCTTCTCAGCTATGGTAACCCCAAATTTTCCACGTGCAACCAATCTTCTACTCTCCAGGAAAATGCAAGGGCGTAGAGAATGCTGAAAGATTGTAGAAAACAATATGAGAGAATTATATACCTTCCTTTCTACCCTGAGGTCAGATATCTCATACATACATCTGTAGCTCCCTACCACTGCGGCATACTCATCTAAATAAACATTGCCCAACTTAGAACTGTTTTTATCTAGAATATACATGTTTTATATAATGTTCTTTTCTGAACAAATTAAAAATAACTTTTCCAGAAGGACTTCTGGATTCAGAAGCAAAACGTTATAGGATAATTGGCACTCAGGCGCCAGAAGACAGCAGGTACTATGATTACTAGGTGGGACCCTCAGTCATTCAACTCACCTAGCACAGCCTAAGGAAAAGGAGCTGTTCCAGGTGCCTCGGCTGGAAAGAGATGCTAGGGCAAACTTCAGAAAAAAAGACACTGGTCAAACTCAAAATTCATCTGTCTTGTCATGAATGCTCATTCTAGCGACAGAAGGACAGAAAGGGAAGTGATGAGGGGCAGGGGTCCTGAAGAATGTATTTGGCCTCTACCCTCTTGGAGCATTTTTTTCAAAGTCAAGAGTCCAATTTGTCTCACCTCTTTTAGCTACTTCTTCAATTTTACGGACACAACTGCTCAATTCTTTCTGGAGTCGCTGAACTTCCAGCAGGCATTTGTGTTCACACAGGCTTTTGTGGTCATCTATCCTGGAATGTGGCTGAAGCCCGGGATCATGCGTGGGTGGAGAATTTGGCACAGGAAGACCTGATTGTCCTGGATGAGATGTGTATAGGTATACCTTGGCGCCTGAGCTGGAAATCTCTACTTTGGACGGCTGGTGGCTGCCATGACAGGCTTCCCGACTCCTTGATTCCTCTCTTTCCACCCCAAGGTCAGGCGTTTTATGCTGAGAGCGTCCACAGTTCCGAAAGACATGGGGTTGACTTCTGAGGTGATGCTCTTTTCTATGTTCTTCTAACTGTCTTCGTTTTACATCTCTTTTGGCCAGATGAACCGCATAGCTAAGTCTCTCTTCTGATACAACAGAAAATGAAACAGAGCTGTTCAGGCCGGGACCATCTCTAAAACCCAAATCTCTACAGTGGTAAGACTCACTGTATGAGTGCTTCAGTTTCTCAATTTTAATTCCATGTGGGCAAGAGTATTGGGTTGCCAAGTTGCTTGAATGTGTAGGAACATTCCTATTAAACTGCAGCTGGTTCTTTAAAAAATAAATAAATAAAAGCAAACACATGTTAGAAAAATACCATATTGCATAGCTGACATATGTCTACAATCAAGTTTCCAACATTTCACCCACACTATTATTAGTGCTTACGAGGTATTTATTTTCCTGTTGCACTGAAAGAACTGGCCACTCTCACACCCCTGAATTGATCTCATACCCCTGGTTTTATCCTACAGTCATCTGCTGCTGCTGCTGCTAAGTCGCCTCAGTCGTGTCCAACTCTGTGCGACCCCATGGACTACAGCCCACCAGGCTCCTCTGTCCACGTGATTCTCCAGGCAAGAATACCACAGTAGGTTGCCATTTCCTACTCCAGCACATCTTCCCTACCCAGGGATCAAACCTGCACTTCCTATACCTACACCACCGTTCAAAAGAGGAGAAAGTTCATGAGAAAGTACAAATGCACCTGATCATCTGTGCAAAAAGAAACACAAGGAAGAAAAATCAAAGATCCCAAACCAAGGATCAAACCCATGTCCCTTCTGCCTCCTGCACTGGCAGGCAGGTTCTTCACCGCTGCCACCTGGGAAGCTCTCAGAAATCACTGAGTCCCCTGTATTATCCTTCTGGTTACTAGTAGCATACTATGATCCTCCTCACAAAGTCAACCCAGAAAGCTTCAAGCAAAACCAGTAAGTTCCTCAACTGCCCAGTGGTGGACTTCTGCCCTGTGTCAAAATGTCAGGTTCCAGTAAGTGAACAACACAGTTCATCACGAGTGTTCCTGAAAACTGTTCCACAGACATACCACCCAGAATCTAAGCCAATGACAATACTTCTTCAGATCTTCCTGAGACTTTTTATCTGGTGGTTGGACCACATCTTTTATCCTGCACCTAAGTGCATCGTGCTCTGAATAGTCCACTTACACCTTTTCATGCAGGTTTAAGATTTTGTAGGTTATTATCATGATAGATGGGGCTTCCCTGGTGGCTCAGTGGTAAAGAATCCACCTGCCACTGCAGGAGATGCAGGTTCAGTCCTTGGGTCAGGAAGATCCCCTGGAGAAGGAAAAGGCAGCCTACTCCACTATTCTTGCCTGGGAAATCCATGCAGAGGAGCCTGGCAGGCTATAGTCCATGAGGTTGCAAAAGAGTCAGACGCAGCTTAGCGACTAAACATCATCATCATCATCATAGACACAGGTTTTGTTTTTCACTTAATAAACATAGGCATGCTTCCATCCTCCCACAAGTTTTATTATTTTTCATAGTTGCATTTTCCAAAATCCAATGAATGGCCTTTTCATGCTTATCCTAACTATAATCTTATTATTAAAGATTGAGATTGTTCCAGGTTTTCCAATAATAGAAATATTAGTTCAATTAATATTCCCATGCATTTAGTTTTTTCCTCTTTGCAAAATATTTCCCCAGGATAAATTATCTGTTCTGGGATTACTATGTCAAAGGGAGCAAATCGTTCTGTGGCTTTCGACCTGTCCATGTCTGTGGCAGGTCACCAGCCTTGGAAGATTCTGCCAGCAGGCCTGGCAAGGCCTGTATGAAGATGTCTTATTCGTGGAGATGGCCTCCCCAACTCTCACAGTACACACGATAATGTGTGTTTATATAATCATGTACATGAAGAGTCAGTTTAAAATAAACCCAGTGCGAGAAAACTGAAGGAAAGAATTTTAGGGAAAAGAAATAGAGATTATGAGAGAGGGAAAAAAAAAGTTACCATCTGGAAAGTGCACAGAATGAGAAACAGTACTTGGAACTTGTGGGCTTATTAGAGAAATCCTTCCCCCCAGAGTAAAAAATGACCTAAAATACCTAGGGGATTTGATATACATACTAAAGTAAATAAACAAAGAGTGAATTCCTATTTAACCTGGGTATAGAGAAAGGCTTTCCAACTATAACTCAAAATCTATGTGCAATGAAACAGTGAAAAATTTTATTACTTCAAGTAAAAATTTTAAAAACAATTTGTTTTTTACGGTTAAAAAAGAACACCATCTGGAAAGAACTGGAAAAATATCTGCAAATACAAAGGGCTCCCATATATAAAGAAATCTTAAAAATTGAGGTGAAAAAAAAGATCAAAACTCAGTATAAAATGGTAAAAACACATGAACAATTAACAACAACAACAAGATAGAAATATGACCCTTAAATGCATGAAATGTTGGTCAGGCTCATAAAAATACCAAGTGAAAACACACTGAGACAGCAACAGAGCAGCAAAGTCAAGAGACACAACAACACAAGCTGCTGGCACGGCTGTGGGAAGACAGGCCTGCTCACAGGGTCCCCGTGGGCGTACAGGTGCCAGGGACGGGACTCTGGCAACAGTGAACAAAACCACACGTGCATCTGCCTTCTGACCTCGCAGTCTCACTTCCAGAAATATATTCTGAAGATATATCCCCAACAATACATGCGCACAGGGTATACATGTGTTGTTTGCAACTGCAAAGCACTGAAACCGATCTAAATGCCCACGTAAAAGCATGTCTCAGTCTATGGTACACCCACGCAGAGAAGTACCATGAAGATGTAAGAAGAATGAGGAAGATGTGCAAGAACCCATGGGTAGGGATTTCTCAGGCATGCTGGTCAGTGCAAAAAAGAGTATCTGCAATATGTGCGTGCATGTGTGCTCAGTCGTGTCCAACTGCTTGCAACCCCATGGACCGTAGCGCACCAGGCTCCTCTGTCCATGGGATTCTCCAGGTAAGAACACTGGAGTGGGTTGCAATTTCCTTCTCCAGGGGATATTCCTGACCCAGGGATCAAACCCACGCCTCCTGTGCCTCCTCCATTGGCAGGCCACCCTTCAAAAGAGGGGAGAGATAGTTCATGAGAAAGTACACATGCAGCTGATCATTTGTGCAAAAGGAAACATAGGGAAGAAAAATCAAATAAAATAAGATAAAGTATCTACAGGGTATGGGGAGGAACTGGGTGGAAAGGACAGAGCGAATGGTTGGGGGTGGGGGGGTAATATTTCACTGAATGTTCTTTTCTGCATAGATTTGTTTGGAATCATGTTAATGTTTCACATACACTGGAGAGAAAGGAAGGAAGAGAGAGGGGAGAAAGGGAAAGAGATAATAAACAAAATTCAGAAGGATAAAGGAAAACACTAAAAATGAATAGTAACAGAAACCAATGAAGCAAATTGAAGTTCAAAAGACTAATACAACCACACTAAAAAGTGAAGGTCTAAAAAAAAAAAATCAACCCAATCAACTTTGGAACGTAGCATTTGGACTATCTGCCCTCAGGCTAAAGACAACAAGTTCTCTAAACAAATACTGAACTCTAATCTCTAGTGTTATTTTCCTTTGCAGAGGCATGGGTCGAATTTTCAAACAGCTTTGTACATTCTAGGATTAAGCAAATGAGTACACACACTGTGGGTAACTGGGAACTGGTTTTATACTCTTGAATATGGGAGTTACATATGGGAAGTGTTGGACTGGACTGGAGATACCTATGTGCATTCAGAGGGTTTTAATATAGACAGACAGGCAGACAGACACAGAGAAAGGAGGGAAAAAAGGGAGTAAGAGAGAGGAGAGGGGAAGGAAGGAGGGGAGGATGCAGATATGAGTGCAGAGCTGCACATGAATTGTGTTCAGGCACACGAGTGTACAGAACTATTTCCCATCTCTGTCCTAGGGGACAGCACAGGACAAAACACTGACATCCAAGAACCAACGCGCATACCCAGTACCTAGACACTGAGTCCTAAAACTCATTCACCACCAAAGGGATGAAGGCTCCCTTCAAGAGTGGCTGGGAAGGGGCAAAATACTCTGAGCCTGGCATTATCTCTTTATACCAAAAAGTGGTCAAAGGCTGATGGCAACGTGAAAAGGACACTGGAATCAACTTGAATTGACTCTCACTTCACTGACCCAATCAGAGACCATTTGAATATCATATTGAATTAAGTAAAATGCTAAAAGTATCCTCTGATATAAGAAAATCACCACTTGTCAATTATCATAATAAAAAACTGATTCAGGCAAAAGTCATCAATGAATGCTAAAAGCAAATGAAGTCTGGGAAGTAAAAAGATATTAACATGGTCTCAAAGACAGAAACTTCCAATTACAAAAGGTAAAAGAATAACTTTACAATGGAAAACTTGGCAGACACCACCTTAATTAAACAATAAAAGGGAACATGGTCAGTAATGGGAATGAGTCGACCTATGTACCTCCTGAGGTGATGCACTAAGAAGAACTCAGCCTCACTTCGGAGGTTTTCCCACCACGGATGCACAACCTGAATGTAACTATGAGAAAATTTCAGACAAACCCACATTGAGAGGAAATCCTCAAATAACAGGTCTGCATTTTTCAAAAATGTCAATGTCATGAAATACAGACTCAGAAATCATTCAGATTAAAGAAAACTAAAGCAATGTAACAAAAGTCATGATTTTGGATTTTCTTTCACTATTAAGGACATTATTGAAACAACTAACAAAATCTCAGTGAGGTCTGTAGATGACACGATAGCATCATTTTAATGATAATTTCCTGATTTTGATCACTATACCATGAGCTATTTCAAATTCTGAAACATGATGCTGCGAAAGTGCTGCACTCAATAGGCCAGCAAATTTGGAAAACTCAGCAGTGGCCACAGGACTGGAAAAGGTCAATTTTCATTCCAATCCCAAAGAAAGGCAATGCAAAAGAATGCTCAAACTACCGCACAACTGCACTCATCTCACATGCTAGTAAAGTAATCCTCAAAATTTTCCAAGCCAGGCTTCAGCAATGTGAACTGGGAACTTTCTGATGCTCAAGCTGGCTTTAGAAAAGGCAGAGCAACCAGAGATCAAATTGCCAACATCCGCTGGATCATCGAAAAAGCAAGAGCGTTCCAGAAAAACATCTATTTCTGCTTTATTGACTATGCCAAAGCCTTTGACTGTGTGGATCACAATAAACTGTGGAAAATTCTGAGAGAGACGGGAATTCCAGACCACCTGACCTGCCTCTTAAGAAACCTATATGCAGGTCAGGAGGCAACAGTTAGAACTGGACATGAAACAACAGACTGGTTCCAAATAGGAAAAGGAGTACGTCAAGGCTGTATACTCTCACCCTGCTTATTTAACTTCTATGCAGAGTACATCATGAGAAACGCTGGACTGGAAGAAGCACAAGCTGGAATCAAGATTGCCAGGAGAAACATCAATAACCTCAGATATGCAGATGACACCACCCTTATGGCAGAAAGTGAAGAGGAACTAAAAAGCCTCTTGATGAAAGCGAAAAAGGAAAGTGAAAAGCTGGCTTAAAGCTCAACATTCGGAAAACAAAGATCATGGCATCTGGTCCCATCACTTCATGGGAAATAGAAGGGGAAACAATGGAAACAGTGTCAGACTTTATTTTTGGGGGCTCCAAAATCACTGCAGATGGTGACTGCAGCCCTGAAATTGAAAGATGCTTACTCCTTGGAAGGAAAGTTATGACCAACCTAGACAGTATATTCAAAAGCAGAGACATTACTTTGCCAACAAAGGTCCATCTAGTCAAGGCTATGGTTTTTCCTGTGGTCATGTATGGGTGTGAGAGTTGGACTATGAAGAAAGCTGAGCGCTGAAGAATTGATGCTTTTGAACTGTGGTGTTGGAGAAGACTCTTGAGAGTCCCTTGGATTGCAAGGAGATCCAACCAGTCCATTCTGAAGAAGATCAGCCCTGGGTGTTCTTTGGAAGGAATGATGCTAAAGCTGAAACTCCAGTACTTTGGCCACCTCATGCGAAGAGTTCACTCATTAGAAAAGACTCTGATGCTGGGAGGGATTGGGGGCAGGAGGAGAAGGGGATGACAGAGAATGAGATGGCTGGATGGCATCACGGACTCGATGGACGTGAGTTTGAGTGTACTCCAGGAGTTGGTGAAGGACAGGGAGGCCTGGCGTGCTGCAATTCATGGGATCACAAAGAGACACGACTGAGCGACTGAACTGAACCATGATTATACAAGCACAAGTACTTAGGGGCAAAAAGGTATCATGTCCTTAAATTAATCAGTTCAGAAAACAATTTGCGTGTGTGTGTGTGTGCGCATGCAGAAAACAACTGTATGCATTTGTGAATGTGTGTGTGTGTGAAGCTGCTGCTGCTGCTAAGTCGCTTCAGTCGTGTCCAACCCTGTGCGACCCCAGAGATGGCAGCCCACCATGCTCCAGCATCCCTGAGATTCTCCAGGCAAGAACACTGGAGTGGGTTGCCATTTCCTTCTCCAGTGCAGGAAAGTGAAAAGTGAAAGAAGTCGCTCAGTCGTGTCGGACTCTTTGCAACCCCATGGACTACAGCCTACCAGGCTCCTCTGTCCATGGGATTTTCCAGGCAAGAGTACTGGAGTGGGGTGCCATTGAAAGAAAAGAAAAAGGGAGAAGGGAGAAAGGGAGAGGGGACATGTAATAAAAAGTTAACATCTGGGAAATCTGGAGAAGGGTATCCAGGAACACTGCGTAGCATTCTTGCAACTTTTCTGTCAGTCTGAAATTAAGTCAAAATTTTATCTGACATATTACTACACACCCACGAAAATAGTTACAATTTTAAAACACCACCAAATGCTGGCAAAGATGTGGAGCAGCTGGAGCTCTCATTCATTACTGGTAGGAACATAAAATGATACAGACTGCTTTGGGAAAGTCTGTTGGTTTGCTAAAAAACTAAACAGACACCTACTCTATGAGCCAGTAATTTTACTCCCAGGTATTTACCCAAGAGAAATGAAAACATGTTTGCAAAAAGATTTGTATAAGAACGTAGCAGCTTCACTCACAATGGCTTAAACTAGAAATAGCCCAGGTGTCCATCAATTAGGGAATGAGTAAACAGTGGTATGGAACAGGACTCAGTATTAAAAAAGTAACTACTGATACACGCAACAAAGTGGATCGAGCTCAGAAACATTAAACCCACGCTGAAGAGTACATAGTACATGATTCTGTGTACATGAAGTTCTAGAACACAGAAACTAATCTGTGGTGAAAAAAAAATCAGAATAGTGGTCGCCTGTTAAGGGTGGGCAGCACCACTGACTAGGAAGGGGCACAAGAGAACATTCCGAGGTAACGGAAATAATCAGTATCTGAGATATGACTTACACACGTGTGTACACCCTGGTCAAAACTTAGCAAATATGACAAAATGTATACATTTCAATGTAGTTGCTGAAGATGCAAAATAAGACATCAAGAGAAACCAGTATACAAAGAAAGAATTCTAGCGTACGATATGCATGCACAAGGACTTAGGGTACGCATATCTGCAATTTATTTTGATATGCATCCAAAAGTAAGCTGGGTTGATGAATGGATTCTGGAGGCATGGACTGAAGGACAGATATATTCACTGTAAAATGCAGCTTGCTGTACGTGTGAGGATTTTCATTAATACAAAAAGACATTTAGAGGACAAGCGGGTGAAGCTGAAAGAAGACATTATTAGAGAATATGAGGGAACTACTTTTTTCCATTTTCTTGGGTGTGATAATGTTTAAATCTAAGAGGTGATTTAAAATGTGTTCATTGTCCTTTTCTCTGTCTGAAAAGTTTCATAACAAAAATTGAAAGAGAGAAATAAAACGAAACTACCTGGGTCTGAAGTTTACTGGGGCCACTCCTCCCATCGAGTTGGACACCAGATGCCAGATGAACACGCGCTGAGGCTGGTCTGCCTGGTCCCATGGTGTCAGACAGTGTAGACGGATAGTGAAAGCTCAGTCACTGGCCAAGTCTTCCCCTAAAATCACTGCCTGACATAAAAGAAAGCACTTTTAGACCAACCTTTTCAAAGTGAAAGAATAAGTAAAACACAATGCTATGCTCATGTAAGAGTATTCTAGTAGTCCATGGCAACCTCACACTACAGAGCGAATGCTTGTGTTGATGGTTTCTTTCATATACTAAAGCAACTACACTGTTGAAAGTCTACGTTCCACAAGTACAGAGGACACACCAGCCTAATGACATGGGCATTCCTCATGGCTCAGTGGTAAAGACTCTGCCTGCCAATGCAAAAGACGCAGGAACTGTACTTCAATTCCTGAGTCGAGAAGATCCGATGGAGAAGGAAATAGCAACCTACTCAGGTATTCTTGCCTGGGAAATCCCACCAACAGAGGGACCTGGCAGGCTACAATCCACAGGGTCGCAGAGTCCCAGACATGACTGAGCAACTAAACAACTTGCCTAATGACTACTTCTTGAGTCCTTCTCATTCCAAATTTCACATCTCAGGGGTTGCCAATAAGATGTTATTCCAAAAACAGAGCTCTTCTATGGTAACAAGCACTTTCCAGCAGGAAGTTTTATGGATATACAGCCTACGTTAATAAATTCTAATCAAAAAGCAGTACACTTCACTCTTCTAGGTAGCTCAAAAGGATCTAACTCTGAATGACTCTAAATAAACCAGTGGCATCAGAATACCTAGACAGATGCCAGAAACGGCCAGGAACTAGCGGAATGACCTCTATACCTCTTCATGTTCACCCAAACTCCCCCCCACCCTACAGCTGTCTAAAGATAGGAAAGTGTTTTGTAAACCACATGGGAGGGGCTCTCCCTGTTCTGAATGCCTCCTTATAGACACCACGCCCCCTGTACTCACCCACTTGCTTGTGTTGTTATTTACCTATTTCACACGTATCTGTCTCAGCTTCCCAGCTAGACAAGGTTCTTTGAGGGGAAGGACCTTGTCATGTGCTTCTCTGAGATTTCCCCCAACACAGGTTTTGAGCACAGTAGACAATTCAACTCAACATTTTTCGAATTAAGCAGATTTTCCATAAGTTGACCAGTGTTAAAGGTATGAGCAGAGCTTGTCCTCTTAAAGAATTCAATAAGAACTGGAAAACTCGGGATTTCCCAAACTTCTGAATAAAGCCAAGGACTGTAGACTAGATTTGCTTAGAGCTGATACACAAGTAGGAATATAGAGATTCCTTGTTTCTAAGGCTGTAGAGATACGATCAAAAGTGAAGACAGGAGGAGGAACACGAGTGAGGCCATCCCAATGGCCTGACGTCAACACAGTTCAGGGGCTGGAGCCGCAGAAGGAAGGAGCCTGCAGAGGCGGGCTCTCGGCAGCTGGGACTTTTACGATGTCAGTACTCCCTGGCTGGATGCCAAAGGCCTATTGGTCCATTCTCCAACAGGAAAAAACTAGGTGATCCCACAGTTCCAGAATACCTCAAGTGGTGCCACACATACACACAAACACATACACACACAAAGTCCAGGGACACCGACCCCAAGCCTTTCCCCCACACAAAGTTCCCATACAAAGGAGAGGACATCCCTCTCCTTGCAACCTGTCCCTTTCCCATGCGGGAAACCTCCCCATTTGCCATCCCATATGTGGTGAGGTGTCTCCACAAAGCCTCTCTCCTCCATCCCGAGACATCCCTACACCCCAGGACAAATCTCTCCCCAACCTGATCCCTCCCCAAGAGCCCCAGGATCCCCCAACGCCATCCTTATTAGTGGAACGCCCCCCTCAATCTGTCCTCCCCCTCAAAACTGTCTCCCAGATTGTTTTCCCCCGCCCTGACGGCAGACTCTCCTCCAGCCTGTCTCCTCCCACCCTGCTGTGCATGATCTCTGATGAGGCCACTGCCTGTCTCCTCCTGTGAAATTGGGGGCACCTCCTCAGCTTCGTTCTCCCCCACAGTCGCACCTGTTCTGGACACTCCTGGCATGTTCTCATAGTCCAGTTCTTCCCCCGCTGACCTCAGGCACCTCCATAACCTGGTCCCGTGCCCACAGGTGTAAGACACCCCCACTGGCTGGCTCCTCCCGGCCAGCCCCAGGACATTTCTACCTCCGATCTCCCCTGTGGGGGGAGCCCTGGGGCCCTCTGTGAACTGTCTCCTCACCCCCATGTGGTCAGAAACAGCTGCCCTGGGTTCTTCTCCTGCAGGCCCAGTCACCCACACCACCGCAGGCCTGGGCCCTGCCATGGGAACTCCTACAGCTGCAAGCACCCCCAAAGACAGAGGCACCCTCGCAGCCTCACGGACGGCTCCATCAGGTCTCCTCCATGGATCTCCAATGCCTTCAGAGCCAGTCTCCCCGTCCACAAGTCCTGCAGCCCTGGTAGCCACAGGCACCTCAGTCAAGGGTCTCCTTCCCCATTCACCTGAGCCATCTCCAGAGATAACATCGCTCACTAGCGGTCCAGGGGCCCTGGCAGCTGGGGGCACCCCCACTGTCAGGGAAATGCTGGCAGCCGCCACCGGCACCTCAGCAGTCTGTCTACTTCCTGATAAGCTTGAGAAATGCCCAGAGAGCATCTCCTCCCCCACAGGCCCTGGCATCCCCATGGCTGTGTGCAGCCCCATGGCCACACATGCTCCCCGAGACTGTCTCCCTCCCGCCAAGCCTGAGATGCCCCCAGGCCCCATCTCTTCATTCATGGGCCCAGGCACTCTGGCAGTGGTGGGCATCCCCATTCTGGTGGGATCCACGGCAGCCATAGGTCCCCACACCGTCTCTCTCTCCCCACACAAGCCTGAGACACCTCCAGAACCAGCCAACTCCTGCACAGGCCGAGGCGCCCTGAGGGCCACGGGCACTCCCGCATCTGCAAACACCCCTGCAGTCAGAGAAACTCCTGCCGTCTGTCTCCTCCCTGGCAAGTGCGAGAAATCTCCAGGGCCAGTCTCCACCCCCAGGGAACCACACACCCCAGGAGCCTGGGGCACCTCAGCAACCATGGGCACCCTGGCACTCTGTCTCCTTCCCCAAGAGCCAGCATCCTCCCCCGCCAACCACAGCTCCTGGGGAGCCATGGGTACCCCTGAAGCCGCGGGTCTCCCGGCAGGATGAAGCCCTGCCCACAGGTTCCAGTCCTCCCTGGAGCTGCCTTCCTGACCCACAGAGTCAGACACCCACACAGCGGCGGGCACCCTGGCAGCTTCACTCCCAGAACTTGGCGCACACGGAGCTAGGGCACACCTGTAGTTGGACACCCCAGCTGTCTCTGGTACCCTCACAAGCTCAGACAGCCCTACAGCCTGTCTCCTCAGGCAGAGACAGGAAGAGTCCCCACAGCCAGTCTCCTGACACACAGATCCAGGACCCCCTACAGCGGCGGGCACTACAGCCTCCTGCTCCCCTAGAGCCTGCCTCCTTTCCAGGAGACCCAAGACATTCCCACCGTAGGTCTCCTCTCTGACCACAGCCGGCACTGCCTCAGCCAGAGGCACCCCCAGAGCCTGCTGTCTAGCCCACAGGCCCGGGACACAGCAGCAGCTGGTCTGCACTCCTCTGGCCGCCGATAATCCCACAGCCTGGGACACCCCCAATGGCTGCTGTGTTCCCCACAGACCCAGGACACACCCACACCCTGTCTCTGTCCCGGGAGCCCAAGGTAGCCCTGTAGCCTGTCCTATACCCCAGTGGCCTGGAACACTGCCAGGGCCTGCCTCCTGCTCCTGGGGACCACACATTGCCCAGCCCACAGTCTGGGCAGCTTCCCAGGACCCTGAGTTGCCCCCAGAGCCTGTCTCTGCCCACCTGGCCTGTCCCCTTTCCCTGCAGCATGGGTCACCCCCACATCTCACTCCCTCTTCAATCGCACAAGGCACCTCTACAGGCTGTCTGGTGCCCCACAGGCCAGGAAGTGTCCCGGGGCCTGTCTCCCCGACAGCTTGTCTCCTCCACCACACAGCTGGGGCATCCACAGAGGGGGTGTCCCCTTGGGCCGCTCTGTGCACAGCTGCGGTCTGCCCTCTCCCCCAGAAGCCTGGGGTGTGCCCACAGATCACCTCCTGTGCCACAGCCCCGGGCACCTGTGCTGCCCGCTGTCTCCCCCAAGGATCCGGAGCCCCTCCACAGCAGAGCTCTCTCGCCACAGCTCTGGGTACCTCCACAGCCTCAGGCCACCCTGTGGCCCCGGACACCCCCACAGTCAGTCCTTTTACTGAAGAGCAGGGGGCAACCCCATAGCCAATCCCCTCCAAGGGCCCAGGCACCCCCACAGCTTGTCCCCTCCCAGGCAGGTGTGGGGCAATCCCGGAACTTGCCTCCAGAGTTCCAGGCACAGCCACAGGTGGCATCCTCACAGCCTGGCCCTGCCCACAGCAGCCCATGGCCCTCTCACAGCCTGCCCCTGCGCCCGGAGGGATGGATAGTCCCCGGCCCCGGGGGGCTGCCCCAGCCTGTCCTTTCACCCAGGGTCCAGTGAGACCTTCACGGCTGGTCTCTACCCACGACGCCCGGCCAGGAACCCCTCTTTCAATCGGCCCCTCTCCTGCGGGCACAGGATGAAGCTCGACTCTGCTTCGTTGCCCACCTCCTGAAGCTGCCCTCATGGCCTGCACCTTCAACCACAGTTCCAGAATGCTCCCATGCCCCATGGATCCCGGACGACCTTTTCTCTCACAGCCCGGGGGACTCCTGTAAACCGTCTCCTCCTCCCCAGTGCCAGTCACCCATACAGAGCCGACAGGCCCCACCACCTGCGGTTCCCCCACAGCCCCGTTTACCCACACGGTCCCACGGTCTCGTGCAGCCTCCATCGAGACTGCAGAGCCAGGTGTTCCCGCAGCCTCGTTTTCCCCCGAGGCCTGGGCTCTTCCCGCTGCTTGTCTTCTCCCCCATGGCCGCCGACGGTTCGGCAGCCTGTCCGCACTCACGCAGCGCGTCTCCCGCACGGAACACCTCGCCCGGCGCCTAGTTCCACGGCCTCGGAACAACCCTGCACCCCATCTCTTCCCCCAAGGCCGCCGGACTCCGCGTCCGGACCGGCTGGGTCCCACGCATAGGCCCGGTCTCTCTGCCGCGAGCTCGCGCACGCTCGACCCGGGCAAGGCCCCTTGGCCAGCCGCCCCACTCATCGCTCCAGGATGACTCCCGCCTTCCCAACACAGCCCCGGGGCACTTTCTGTCTCAGCACCAGCTCCGAGGGCTGCTCCACACGCGCTCTCACACACTCAGCTCTGGCCCTCGAAGCCTTCTTCCCTCCCAGCCCCCTACTCCCGCCCAGTCCCAGACGCCCGCCCCCAACTAACGTCTCGGCAGAAGAAAAGGTAACTAGTGCCGACAAGCGGCAGGATCCGCCCAGGGTCAAAGTCTCCTCTCCCTCAGATCCCTGACTCCTAACGCAGCTTCCCAGAATCCCCCCAGCTCTAGCTGGAGCCCACCTGGCCTGGGGAGCGTCGCGGCTACCAGGAAGCCGGCAGGGGGTGGGTCGCGACTAGGCCCCGCTTCCGGCCGCTGGCCCAGTCGCCATGGCAACAGGCCCAGGGCAACTTGGGAGCCGTTAAAACTCCGGGGCCACCAAGGGGCTCAGGGACCACGCCGCGGCAGGTTTTGCAGCCACTGCATATGGGGCTGGAACCGGGACCAGACTGGGGCAGAAGCCGGGGTTTCGGGGTGCCAGCGGCGCAGAAAGATCTGACAAACCAGAGCAGATAAGACTGTGCGGAGGCGTTTTGGCCCTCAGAGGCTCCTATAGCACCGCAGAGCCGGGCGGGCTCCCCCAGGCCCCGCCCCACGCCCCGCCCATTCAGAAGCTGCTTCGCCCCGCCCCGCAGTGGCGGAACCCGAAACATCGCTTGTGTTCCGAGGCACGCTTTCCCGATGGCCAGCTACGAAGAGGTGAGCGTGTCCGGCTACGAGGAGTTCATGCAGGTGGTGGAACAGCACAGTGGCAAGACCATTTTCGCCTACTTTTCTGGTTCTAAGGACGCCGAAGGGAAAAGCTGGTGCCCAGACTGCGTGCAGGGTGAGGCCAGGATTCGGGAGGCAGCAGCCCAGAGGAAGTGGCTGGAAGGCCGAGGTTATAGCCAGATAGCCGGGTGGAGAGGAAGCGGAGGGTCTTGCTCCCGGAGTCCCGCAGGGCGATTTGAGCTTTCCTCTTGTCTTTTCCTATCCTGTTCCGACTCTCCTCAATGTATTAAGACCTTCCCGCCCCACCAAAAGTGCTCTTCTAATCTTTCTATCCAAGTAATCTTGGAATCTAGTCCTTTAGACGGAGAAGGCAAAGGCACCCCACTCCAGTACTCCTGCCTGGAAAATCCCATGGACGAAGAAGCCTGGAAGTCTACAGTCCATGGGGTCGCTGAGGGTCGGACACGACTGAGCGACTTCACTTTCACTTTTCACTTTCATGCATTGGAGAAGGACATGGCAACCCACTCCAGTGTTCTTGCCTGGAGAATCCCAGGGACGGGGGAGCCTGGTGGGCTGCCATCTATGGGGTCGCACAGAGTCGGACACGACTGAAGCGACTTAGCAGCAGCAGTCCTTTAGAACTTTGTGTCTTGCAGGACACGTGAGATGGTCTCCTTTCCGTAATTCAGCAAAGATGTGTCTTTGATTGTGCTGGGTGCTGTGGCCTGGGGACAAATCAGGACTGAGAGCCGTACCTTACCCTTAAAAGGATTTCTGATTTCTCAAATCAGAAAAAAAAAAAAAAAAAAAAAAAACCACCTAACTTGTGTTAATCTCAGTTAACTGCACGGTAGTCTAAGTACTTACCAAGACTGAGGGGAAAGGAGAGGGACGCCGTTTGTCAGCGCCTGATTGTAGAGTCGGTGTGTAATTACTTTCATTTTTATCAACTTTTTAAAAAGCTGAACCAGTCGTACGAGAGGGGCTGAAGCATGTTGGTGAAGGATGTGTGTTCATCTACTGCCAAGTAGGAGAAAAACCTTAGTAAGTGGCAATGGGTACTCTATTTCTCAGACATGCACTAGACTTTTGCAGACAGGCAAGAAGGGCCTTTGTGATTCAGCTTCTGAGTTCTAAGGTTCAGTCATGGATAAGTCAAGCAAGTAAAAGATATTAAATACAAATTAAATTTTTGAATGTTCAGCCATTTGTATTAGGTAAGGGCAATTCAATAATTTGGCCTGATATTAGTTCAGAACTTAATTGTCTTTACATTTATTTTATCTTAAAATATATTCACTTAAATGAAATATATTCACTTAAAGTATATATTCACTTAAATGAAATTTTGCACAGGAGAATAGGTCATAGACCTCAAGGTTTTTTAAATGTTTACAACAAAAATGATTACTAAAGGCTAAAAGTAGGCATGTATCAAATATCAAGCAGACTTTAAGAAACCAAGTAAATCTTTTTCATGATCACTTTCTCTTTTTGAAATAGTTGGAAAGATCCAAATAATGACTTCAGGAAAAACCTGAAATTAACTGCAGTGCCTACACTACTTAAGTATGGAACAGTGAGTATCCTTTTTAACTGTTTTGGAGATGCAATTCACCCTATGAAAACTCTTCACTTGTTCTGGATTCAAATTTGAAAAGATCTTGACATTTCATCCCAAACATCATACTGCTCTCCACAATGCATTCAAAACAGACAACTTGGCCGTTCATCCCTATGGCCAATCCCAATAATGTACTAATAATGCAAATACTGGGGGTTTTTTTGTGCCTTTTAAAAGCCACTCTTATTTTAAAATTCTGTAAGCACTGCTGAAGAAAGCTGATTCACATATAATTCCTTAAAAGAGTGGCATCAATAGTTGTTTTCAACTTAATTCATAATCCTGGAGGAAATGAAAGGGTACCTCCTCTAGTCATGGCCCTGGGATTCTCAATTAGAGTTAAGGGGAAGGGGTGAAATTGGGCTTGCTGTCTCCTGTTTTAGTCCACAGAACCAAGTATTTTAATGATTCACCTTAAGGTAAATATCTTTAACTATTTCATAAAACTTGTTACAACTAGTTGATAGTTTCTGTATGGCCTAATTTCTCTGTTCCAAGACTTGTGTCATTCAAAGCATAACAACTTATTCCCTTCCTAATAACATTTTTGTAACCGTGGGTTAAGATATGACTGTTCTTCTCTTACAGCCTCAAAAACTGGTAGAATCTGAGTGTCTTCAGGCCAACCTTGTGGAGATGTTGTTTTCTGAAGATTAAGATGTGCTGATGGCAAATTGTGTCTATTTCCTGATTTGCTCTACTATAAAAGAAACTGTATACCTGCTTTGAATTCATGTTAACAAATAAATTAATAAAGGATGATGTAAAAGAAATCGGTATATATCTAAACAATAGAGCACTATTAAAATGCTCATGAACCCTCAAGTTTGCTTTAACATAAGGGTATTTTGGGGCTTCTCCATTGGCTTAGCGGTAAAGAATCTGCCTGCAATGCAGGGGATGTTATGAGTTCTATCCCTGGGATGGGAAGATCCCCTGGAGGAGGAAATGGCAACCCACTCCAGTATTCCTGCCTGGAAAATTCCATGGACAGAAGAGCCTGGCAGGCTACAATCCACGTGGTCACAAAGAGACGGACACGACTTAGTAACTAAACAACAAGGGTACTTTTAAGCTACCGTAGATAAAACGTAGTCTTTTAAGAGTGGCAGTAGTAGCACAAAGGTATTAGTGGAGATGACAAATACCTAAAAGACCCTAATAGTCCAGTAGACAGCTTCCAAATCTTAAAGGAGTTAGGATCTTTTACCTTAAATTGTATGAATTTACAAAGAATCATCATTCCTAAAACACCTTTGGCTTTACAATGTAGAACTTAACCTAACCACTGAAGGAAAGTCCAGCGCCATCTGCTCCAGCCTCTGCCTAATGCTGGCAGTGTTGTTAGAGCTCTCTGGATGTGCTTCACTGGGATGAGGTGGGTGGCCCAGAGATCAGAGACTATATAACCTGGTGGTGGGAAGGACTCCATTCTGTGAGTCAGTCTCACTGATTATGACTAACTGTAACCCTAGGCGAGTTATTTAACCCGTCTAAACCTGTTTCCTCCTTTATGAACATGGATCATTCTGAGGATAAAATGAGAATGCAGCTAAGCCTAGGGCCTGGGTTTGTGGTATCTACCAAATAAATGTCAACTTTCTCAAATGAGTACAAGTATCTGAGGCTCCTCACCTTTGTTCTAGTCCAAGGTCAAGAGTCCAATTAGTAGTTAACCACCAGTTTTCTCCCTGCCGTTACTAGGTCAGTGACATACCAATGATTCTTCCTTACAGCTCTCTTGCAAAGCAACCCGTGACACAGGTATGTCTCCGGCCTGTAGAATTTAAGAACCTTAATGCAGTTCCTGGTGTCTGATGTCAAGAGGTCACTGACTATCACTTGGCAGAGGACAGGTCGGGTAGCTGATTAAGGGACAGCAAGGCTCCAGGAGACAGACCTGTCCCAGGCCCCACTGTACATGAGCAGGGTTTGGCTTGGCGGCCCTCCCCTTACCTCATGCCCCACTGCCTTAAATAGGTATGCAGTACCTAACATTTCTGTTCTTCAGACATTTCTGTGTTAAATACTAATAAAAGCTTACAAATCCACAGGAAAATCAAAGTAAAACAATTCTGGTTTAACAGAAATAATCTAGTAACAATAAAAGTTCAATTAAATAAGCACACTAACAGTTCTGGCTGCTACCATAATAAAGGTACATAGGAACAGTTTTTTTGTCTTCACTGTACAAAAGCAATATATACATGTCTTAGTAGCCTGGTCAGGGTCCAGCTTTTTATTTTCCTGATGTGTTATTCTGCTGTTGCTGCTCCGCCAGGGCTTGCTGAAGGCGCATCCGCTTCCGGGAATAGTGCTGCCAGTGCAGAATTTGCTGCTCATCAATAAATTTCGCACACTGAGCATTCACCAGCTCCTTGCGGAAGTGTTCGTACTGGAGCAGTTCTAACATGTGTAAACACTGAGGGTACCTGAGGTTAAGTTTATAAGTTAATGATTGACATAATAATACCACGCTCTAGTTAACTCACTTAAACATGCTTTTGCACTCTAGCATTTCTGTAACATTAACTTGGTATACTTTGGTAATACTTTTTTTTTTCCTGCATATACAGAAAAGCTAATCATTAAAAGTCAGCAAAATTTTCAAATGTGAGAAAATGTAAGCTTAGAAAGATTAAATAATTTACCTAAGACCACACAGTAACTGGTAAATAGCGTTACTGTCAACTGGTAACACAATAACTGGTCAACATCTGGGCGCAAATCACACTATTCTCTTCTGGTGATTTCCAAGGTAAGGGATAGGAACACTTTATTTTCATAATTATGTGTTTAATACCTATTGGTTTTCCATAAACTATGATAAGACAGCTTTTAAAAGTGAGTCAACTTCAGAAAAAACTGTGCAGATATTGTATTCCTGTTTTCCACAGGAATATAACAATTCTGAAATTATGTACATATACTCAGAGGTTGAGCACATACACTATAAACAGAAAGCCAAACCTCTGGCTCTCAGAAAAGTAGTTTCAGATAAGGAAGGGGGAAGGCTAGAATGAATCCTGTTATTAAGTTGGAACTGAAAACATCAGGATGAACTCATGGCTTTATACACGTGCGCACACACACAGATATAGAAACAGATACACACAGACCCATTTCTAGCTTTATGTGTTGAGAGAGCCTAGAATCAATGACACTCCAGGACCAATGAGCACACCAAGTACCCAGATCATGGGTTTTAAATAGTATTATCCAGGGTTGGTTGGAGTCGTGGCTGATGCTACGGCTAACACAGGGAAAGTAAAAGATGAGCCTGGACTATTACATAGTGGCAGAAAGAAAAATGCTCAAAAAATACAGGGATTTGTTGAAAGTACACAGGAGCCAGTTTGAAGGTGTTCCCATTGGCTGTATCCAGGATCACTAGTTCAAGAAGATACATAATTATAACCCACAAGATAAAGAATCCAGGAGTCCATACTGATGTAACTTTATAAAATGAATAAATAAATTAGGAACAAGGAAATATTCTGTCCTTACAACTGAATTTCAACTAACAAATGAATAAAGAATTATGGAATTAGAAAATCACAGAAAAAGCTTTCAAGCAAGTATTTTCCACAGATTGCCAAAGTTAGGTAAAAGACTGAAATATGAAACACTATATTTACCGTCTCAAAGCATTCCCTCACAAGATAGGCATTAAATACAAAGCGAAGAACAAGTAATTTGATACAGAGAAAACTAGCAGCCACCAGCTGAACCAGGTCATCAATCTGGAGTGGAGCCTGAGCTCTGCATTCAATGCTGCTGGTCTGAGGACCACAGCAGGCCCCAACACAATGTTTCCTTATTGAACATTTGCTTCCTATACTCCAGAGATACATAGTTGCTTGTAATTGTCAGCAGCTTTGGCCACCTCATGCGAAGAGTTGACTCAATGGAAAAGACTCTGATGCTGAGAGGGATTGGGGGCAGGAGGAGAAGGGGACGATAGAGGATGAGATAGCTGGATGCCATCACTGACTTGATGGATGTGAGTGTGAGTGAACGCCAGGAGCTGGTGATGGACAGAGAGGCCTGGCGTGCTGCGATTCATGGGGTCACAAAGAGTCGGACACGACTGAGCAACTGAACTGAACTGAAGCCTGGAAAGCACTACTCACATCTACTCTAGCTATTTCCTTCTCATGAGGATGTTCTATCAACAAAGACCTAGGTTTGAAACCAGCTCTGCCCATTCTACAGCTGGGTGTCCTTGAACAGGGTACTTAACCTTTCTTAAGGATTAGTTTCTTCCTCCGTAAAATAAATTAATGTGATAACCAAGAGGACTGTCTTCAAGTAGCAAATGCTACTTCTCAATAAGTGGAACTTAGACATACAGTGATCACTTATAAGACTTGGAGAAGACCATGCTCAAAATAAGGGACTATAAATATTTTAATAGGCTACAATTATAGCATCAACCAACAAGACAAAATAGAGATACAAAAGCAAAGTTTGCATTTAGATTTTTTTAAAAAACAAATGAGAAATAAATGGAGAACTCAACTAAGAGCACTGATGAAAATGAGAACTGAAGGATTTTAGCTGACATAAGTGAAAGTGAAGTCGCTCAGTCGTGTCCAACTCTTTGCGATCGCATGGACTGTAGCCTACCAGGCTCCTCTGTCCATGGGATTTTCCAGGCAAGAGTACTAGAGTGGGTTGCCATTTCCTTCTCTAGGGAATCTTCCCAACCCAGGGACTGAACCCGGGTCTCCCGCATTGTAGACAGATGCTTTACAGTCTGCTGCTACTGCTAAGTCACTTCAGTTGTGTCCGACTCTGTGCGACCCCGTAGACAGTAGCCCACCAGGCTCCCCCGTCCCTGGGATTCTCCAGGCAAGAACACTGGAGTGGGTTGCCATTTCCTTCACCAATGCATGAAAGTGAAAAGTAAAAGTGAAGTCGCTCAGTCGTGTCCGACTCTTCCAACCCCATGGACTGCAGCCTACCAGGCTCCTCCGCCCATGGGATTTCCCAGGCAGGAGTACTAGAGTGGGGTGCCATTGCTTTACAGTCTGAGCCACCAGCAAATCAACATTGTGAATCCTTGAATGTAAGAGATAAATTACAGCTGCAGGTCGTGGCTATTAGTGAAATGGTGGAGGACATTGTCTAGAAGAGGTAGCTGCTGCTCTGCTCTAGCCAATGACTGACCTGGGAGAACAAAGACCTGGGGTTATCAGATCTTCCAGAATTTTAAAGAGAAGCTTAGAAATCTGAATCAAAATATGCAACTCTCCAATCTTTAAATTTTGGCAACTAGTAAACAAAAACCTTGTGTAGAAATGAAATGGGAGTTAATTTGCAGCCTCTCTTAAATTTAAATATCTGAATGGTTATTCTTCAAGAAGGCATAGATTGGTTCTGGATTAATTCAGGGTCAAAACTCAGAACATAGTTAAAGTTACATAGAGGTATATCATGTTATAGGACTTCCCTGGTGGCTCAGACGGTAAAGCATCTGTCTACAATGTGGGAGACCTGGGTTTAAGCCCTGGGTTGGGAAGATCCCCTGGAGAAGGAAATGGCAATTGACTCCAGTACTATTGCCTGGAAAATCCCATGGACAGAGGAACCCGGTAGGCTACAATCTATGGGGTTGCAAAGAGTCGGACACAATAATACAAGGAGGAACTTTCTGGAATCTAGCTAACAACGGAATTGGCTGCCCCTGAATGAGTAGTATGTGTTCACTAGAAACCTCCAGCCAGTATACAGATGACCATCTCAGCAATGTTGTGGGTAAAATTGAACCTGACGGTGTCTAGGGCTCAGTGTCCAACACTGAGTCTCTAAGTCTATAATACATACATATAACATGTTGCAATCTAGTAAAAAATATATATATATTTTCTCTGGATTATTAAATGAATAAGTGGTTCTTTTATAAAGGGCCAGTAAGGGTGGAAAGGGTCCCACAGGCAAAAGGAGGATGTGGACTTCATAAAGCAGCTGTTATTAGACAGAGAAAAGTGGCTTGGCCAAAGTACAAGTCTGAAACATTCTCCTCTCAAACTTGTGTCTGTTTAGGGGAAAAAAAAGGCTAGACGTTTCACCACTGCTTTTTGACTACCTATTTAAGACAAAGCAGAGGTGGGCGTTCAAGGCTTATTTTTTATCATTAAAAAGAAATGTTTGTGATTACAATATGCTCCTTGCATTTCAGTAAGCCTTAAAACGAGAGTATCTATTGCACAACCTGAATGATAAATTCATGTATTTATTATGTAAGATATATAAAATAAGAAAGCAGCTATTAAGACTCGGGTACGGTTACCTTCTCCAGAAACCCTTGCTTACAAGTAAGTACCCCTTTCTATGTTCTTTCATTTTCAGGCTATGGCTGTCATTGCATATATGGACTGCAGGTTCCTTGAGGTCAGAAACTCAGTGAGATGCAGGGAGTGGTACAAGATAAGGTCAGAGAAGACAGGGACAGATCACACAGGACTAAGAGACGAGATTTTCTTCTGCATGCAATGGGAAGCGACCAAAGGGTTCTAATGGAATGTAATTTCTATTTTTAAGAGACCAAGTTGGCTTCTGTGT
Source organism: Capra hircus (assembly GCF_001704415.2). Classification (NCBI taxonomy): domain Eukaryota; kingdom Metazoa; phylum Chordata; class Mammalia; order Artiodactyla; family Bovidae; genus Capra; species Capra hircus. Next base: position 25,045,716 of record NC_030826.1, on the reverse strand, counting down.
AGAAAATGGTTCTTCTTTGTTTGGCAGGGCAGGGAGAAAGAAGGAATACCAATGAGTAGATACTGTAGTAATCCCAGTTAAGTTACAGATGATGTGTCTCGTATTAAAATGGAGGCAACTGAAAGGAGAGCAGAGATTCAACAGGTATTTTTTCCAACGTGAAAGTAAGAAGTCTATTAAATATCAGTGCTTTGGAGTATAATAAAGTACACACATGTTTAGGACTATAAAAATTAAACTTACTTTAGATACTTGGCATATTCTGGTTCTTTCCAGTAAAGCAAGTACTTAAGATAATTAACAAAAGCTTTATCTTTGAAGTAACCTCTTTGGGCAAGAACTGAAAGGCATAAAAAAAAAAAATACATCTGTAGAGCACACCAGTCCTTGGACTACTGATCTGTGACTAACATAATCGTAAAGAATTTACTTACATAACATTCCCACCACCAACACACACTGAATTCAAAACAGAAGTCCCAGTTTGCTCAATTATATATACCAGTATAAGTGCAACAGTCATTCCATTCAGTTAAGAATGTACAAAACTAGATACTAAAGTCATCTCTCAGAATCCACAGGGAGTTGGTTCTAAGAGGCCCCGCAGACACGAGAATCCACAGGTGCTCCAATCTCCTGTACAAAATAACATAGTGCCATGACAGTATTGTCACCCTCAGGATGGGCAGATTCCACCAACTGAGGTTGCATCCAAGGATACAAAGGGCCGACAGTACTATGAATTTTGACTCTTCTATCAGAAATCGTAACTAGCTATTCACTTCAATGAGGTGCTCAACAACTTACAGTTAAGGTAATTTGGGTTGGCTAAACACTGTACAAATTCCAACTCCAACTGAAACCGCAGTCGATTTCCAGCATCATCTAGGAGAGAAGATAGCAAATCATCCAAAATAAATGTCACTGTATATAATACTGATTTTTAGACAGAAAACAGCAGTACAGACATCTGACTAATGCTGAGTTACATAAAGAAGAGCATGCAAAGGTTTTCCTAAACTGGGTGTAGGAGGAGAAAAACCTTCCTTAGAAGTCTAAGGAAAGCAAAGCCCTGATTTAAAAAAAAAAAAAAAGGTTTATCTAAAGTTAAATTATCAAAGAAAACAAGATTATACATGGAGCAGAACATTAATCACTCGTGAGCCACCATGTTGGGACTTCACAGTGATCACTAGGATAAGCTGCAGCAATGTGCCTTGCCTTATTTTGATAGTGCGTTACAAGCTGTTAAGTGATCAAGCTTAGCAAAAACAAAGTAAATGCTAAATCCATCAAGAGACGTTCAGAATGCAAGATGAAAGAGACCCTGGTGAGTATCAAGAAACGCGTGCTTACGTGAGACCCGTCAGTGGCACAGTAATACAAGAGTTCGCTGACGATATTTTAAACTTAGGCAAGCTCATCTGAGATGCAAAAAAACAACTCGAGGAAGCGGTTTATGATCCAAAATCTCTCCTTTAGTCTTGCCGGAAGCCGGTGGGGCCACTGTTTGAATAACTAACGGGGAGAAAGGATCGGCCAACAAAACAAACTCTGAAAAGGCCAAATTACCTTCGCCCTTCCAGTCGCTAAAAAAAAACCCTGGTCCCTCCCGCTCCGATCACTCACTCTGCCGGGAGTTGGGCCTGGATTCTCAAAAAATCCCGGGAAGCAGGTGTCTGGGCCCGGGACAGTTTCTATTTGACAAAACGCGAGGCTCAGAGCGCTACTCACCTGTCTCCATAGCGACGGCCGCGGCCATCACCAGCAGACACTCTCAAGTCCCCAGCAACCCCACACAGCCAGGATCGGAGAAACGGGGAAGGTCCGGAAGTCGCAGCGTCCCCTTCCTGCCGCGGGGCAGTGTGGGATGCGGGGGTGGGCACAGCTTCGCAAGGGGGCGGGTGGCTCCGCCCATCCAGGGCCCGCCCCGGCCCAACCCCGCCTCCACCTGGACAGGTTCTTGACAGGCTAAGGGGCGATGCGGGGCAGACGGCGCTCTCGAGGGGACGAACCCAGCGTTCCCAAGGAATCTTAGGCATCCCCACCCCAAGATTACGGTGCCTCCACGTGGTTCGCGGGACCCTCGACCACCGCTCTGCCTGCATCACAATGGCATGTGACGTCGCTCCTCACCGTATAAAATAATCCTTCGGGGATTGTGGGGCTGTGGGGCCTCCAAAGGTCAGCTTGGCCCTGTTACCCCCATAAGATGGCCTCACCCCTTCGGGGAAAGCCCTCTCCGGCCCGGGCGGAATCCATCCGCTCCGAGGAGACGGCGACGGTCAGCGTGGAGACCTCGTCCCACCGCGTGGAGACATCCTACCGTCACGTGAGGACATCTTCCCGGCAGGTGGAGACCACCCAGCGCAGCAGCGAGGGACCCTCCGTCTCCTCCTCTGGGAAGCGGCTCCCTCGAGTCCTCGAGGTGTCCTCCCAGCACGTGGAAACCGCCTCGCAGCTCACAGAGACGGCTTCCCGCCACGTCAGGGCCTCGTCCCTGCGGGTGGAGACGTCTGTGCACCGCGTGGAGAGCACGCCGCGGCGGGAGAAGCCAGCCGCCCGCCATAACATCCAAAAGGCCCGATGAAATGCTGCCTTCCTCGGGGCCACGAGGGGGCCATGGCCCTTGGCCAGGGCAGAATCGCCTCCAGTTCGCAGCCTGCCTGCTGCCAGGTGGACCGATCATCTTTGGTTTCCTGGAAAGAGTCCACAAATCAATTTAAGAAAGAGCCAAGCTGCGGTTTCGGGATTTAGCCAACATTCATTGACCCTCCTGCACCTTGGACCAAAGGCAAGCCTTTGACCCAGTGAACTATTTTAATTTGAAGCCAGCATAAAAAGTTTTTAGGCTCTAGATACTGTATGTGTTAAGCTGATGGAAAAGAGACTGTTTGAGCCTCCAAGGCAGGTGAGTTTTGAATTTGGGGCCCTTTAAATGACCTTGGCTGCTTCAAACCTGGAGAAGGAAATGGCAACCCACTCCAGTATTCTTGCCTGGAGAATTCCATGGACAGAGGAGCCTGGCAGGCTACAATCCATGGGGTCACAGAGACCTCGACACAACTCAGCGACTATCACTCACTCACTGAATGACCTTGGCTGCTTCAAACTTAGGGACAAGGAGCAAACAAATCATAATCAGTGAAATTATATGCCAGCTGCAAACCTGAGTTGCAAGCAACAGACTTTCCTTTATTAATTAGTTGGCCTGTGTTTATGTTTCAATATATTTCTCTTTATGCCAAGTCTTTGTGCCTGGTAGCCATACACACAGGTTTTAATAGAGGTCACATGTAGTTCAAAGGGAAAACTGAAGGCCAACGTCAACAATCAAGAATAATCTTGGAAAGGAAACCTGACCTGTGATTTGAGGAGGTGCAGGGGAGGAATATTTATTGAGCATCTACTCTGTGCCGGGCGTGCATTTGGGCTATAGCAGTGAACAAGGCAAACAAGGTCCTAGCCCTCGGGGAGCTTACACTCTAGTGAAAAGGCAGACAACAGATAACAAACCAAGAGTTTTCTGTTGTGATGAGCACTTTGAAGGAAACAAACAGGTGATGTGATAGAGAATATGCTGACCAGTACCTAGTTTTTCTAAGTTAACCTGGTTAGCAACAACTGAAGGCAGGTCAGGGCTACCCCCAGATCAGCAAATCTTAACAGATTAGTAAGTGGAGCCATTCGAGGCGGCCTTGGCTGGGGATGAAGGGACATCCCTGCTTTCAACAATATGTGCTATTTATCCCATTTAGCAGGATGTAAAGACCTGGATTCTATGGGACCTCATTGGGAGATAGAGTACTTGCTGTTGGCAGGCACCGTGATTCATTACTCACATTAATTCATTTAATTACAGGGGAGTGCACCAGAATAGGATTCAGGCCAGGGGAATGTCATAAAACCCCAGAGGCACCCCTGATGCTTCTGCTTCATCAAACATCTGCTATAGATTAATATTTAGACTTTGGAATTTTAGTTTTTGGTGAACTTACTCACTCTTTTTAATGTAACAGACCATGTGCATTAGATACACACTCTTTATCAGTGTTTTTAAATGAGCAAAGTGGTTGCTTTTCTTTAACTGTTCTTTATTAATGTTTTCATTACAAAGTGATAATGTGCTTAATATAACAAGTGAAACAATTCAAGATGTGTAAAGAATCTGTCATCATTGCTTTCCATTTTCCTCCTCTGGTAATAATTCGTGTCAGTAATTTGGTGTATACCCTTCTAGACCTTTCTGCAATAAATGCTCCTGATCTGCTTATTAGTCGTACGTAGAAAACTGGTTGAAAGGTTACTGTGAAGAAGCCAAGAACTTGATTTTGAGATGATTGACTCTCTTGAAATCTAATCCCTTTGTTTTACTTAATAAGGAGACTGAGGCACAAAGTGGGAGCACCTTACCAGTCACATGGCACTTAGCCTACCTGCAGCAGCACTGCCCCCACTGGACTCGCAGAACAGCAAAGATTTCACCACTGGAAACTCATCCATTTAGTTGTCAGTGGCCTGTCCACATTACCCATTAAAGATACCAGGAGAAAGGGCTAGAATAATTAAATCGTTCTTTAGTGTGTCTCTGATGAGATTCTTTACCAGTCCCAGGGCCACTTTATCCATTAGGCATGGCAGGCTGTAATCCTAGGACCTGCCAAAAATTGTTGAAGCTTCAAAAATCCATTGGCTTCAAAATACAAGTAGAAGAAAATAGCAAAATTGAAATTAATAAGGGTCAATGGGCACACCTTGTAATATATGTGATATGATATGGATCAGGACCTCCAAAGATAAGAATATCTAAGATCCAAGCTTAAAATGGCTCTGCCAAGGTAGCTCCACACTGATATCTGGGCTCCGATGAGATGACAGGGTAGGGCCTCTCTCCAAAAATGTTAAGACTGATAACACTGATTCACACTGATTCCTTTATTTTCTCTTTTCTCTCCTCTGACCAGACTGACCTTCCCACTGACTGAGAAACTAGACCTCCAATAAGTGAATTCATCCCTCTGGGCCTCACTGCCCCCACTGAAAATGAGATGTTTGGACCAATCTTTGAATATGTGATTCCCAAAGTGAGGAATGCAGACACTGCTTCAGGATGATTTTAGGAGGTATGAGAACATTTTTTATTTTGATAATTAAATATTTATTTCAGTGTTTTTCTTTTGTTCAGTCACTAAATTGTGTCTCTTTGCAACCCCATGGACTGCAGCCCGCCAGGCTTCCTTGTCCTTCACCATCTCCCAGAGCTTGCTCAAACTCCATTGACTCGGTGATGCTGTATAACCATCTCATCCTCTGTCCCTCCCTCTCCTCCTGCTCTCAGTCTTTCCCAGCATCAGGGTCTTTTCCAATGAGAGTTGGCTCTTTGCATCAGGTGGTCAAAGTATTGGAGCTTCAGCTTCAGCATCAGTCCTTCCAATGAATATTTAGGATTAATTTCCTTTAGGATTGACTGGTTTGATCTCCATGCTGTCCAAGGGACTCTCAAGAGTCTTCTCCAACACCACAGTTCAAAAGCATCAATTCTTTGGCGCTCAGCCTTCCTTATGGTCCAACTTTCACATCCATACACGACTACTGGAAAAGCCAGCTGGACCTTTGTCGGCAAAGTGATGTTTCTGCTTTTTAATGCTCTGTCTAGGTTTGTCATAGCTTTTCTTCCAAAGAGCAAGTGTCTTTTAATTTTGTGGCTGCAGTTGCTGTCCACAGTGATTTTGGAGCCCAACAAAATAAAATCTGTCACTGTTTCTACTCTTTTCCCCATCCATTTGCCATGAAGTGATAGGACCAGATGCCATGATCTTCATTTTTTGAATGTTGAATTTTAATAGTGAATTATATATAATATAAATATAAATGTATTATATACATATATATAATATGTATATAACTAACATTCATACTTGTTATTTCACCAATATTTTACTTCAGCTATAGTGGGCATTTTTAAATGTTTAAATGAATTTATTTAAAGAAAAAATAGATTCCATAAAAAGTCGGCCTTCAGTGTGGCCAAAAATTTGAAAGTGATATGGAACACACTGATTAGTGTTTGGGAAATGAGGCACTAATTTAGTTCCCTAAGTGAATGGTTTTTTAGATGCATGAGAAAGCCTGGGACTGTGAGGTCTATTTATTGTATTGTAATCAGCATTTTTCTTACTCATGAAATAAAAAATAGAAAATATAAAATATATTAGAGTGTTCACACATAGTAAAGGTAAGAATTGCTTTGTGAAATTTTTCTGTATTGTCACAGTGTGCTAAGTTTCCTCAGTCGTGTCCAGCTCTTTGCAACGCTATGGACTCTGTCCATGGGATTCTCCAGGCAAGAACACCGGAGTGGGTTGCCACGTCCTCCTCCAGGGAATCTTCCCAACCCAGGGATTGAACCCGGATCTCTCAACATCTCCTGCATTGGCAGGAGCGTTCTTTACCACTAGCACCGCCTGGGAAGCCCTGTCACAGTGTAAAATATGTTAATATTGGGAGTCACTATCCAGAAAGCTGAAAAAAGAAAATGCATCCTCTGAGTCCATGACAATGTCTGAGTTTGTGCCATGACAGAGCGTGGACAGCAGAGGTCAGACCATCCCCACACAGCACGGCAGCAAAGGCTGATTCTTAGCTGAGCAGAAATCTCAGGGGCATGCCAGGCAGCAGAGAGGCCTGAGGCCAGGCCTGAGGTGACAGAAAATCACAGTTGTTAACAGACAATCCAGCTTGTTTGCCTGTGGCAGTGACCACTTCTGAGAGGGACCAGAGCGCCAGGAGCTCCCTGGCCCTCCCCAGGAGCACTCCAGGCGGCACTGCCGCAGCCACTTCCCAACCTCCACCCACAAGCTGGATTCTCATCTCTGAACTTTTCCCAACACCCTGGGGATGCTTCCATGTCTGGTGCTTCTCAGTCTAAGGCCCCGTGATTGAGGATTAGGCCCAGCCACATTCATCTTGAAAATCAAAGCATCTTCGTGTGATGCGCCCACACTGATTTAAGGGAGGACATTCGTGTTCCATTCCAAAAGGAGCCTGAGTAGAGACCAGCCAGCGCATGGTGAGGACTCACTCTCCCCCAGGCACTGTTCAGAGCACCCCTGTATCCTTCACACCAGCATGAGGTGGATCAGAACACGGGAGCACAGAGACGTTAAGGCACCTACCCTGAGTGACCAGCCAGGAAGAGGGGCTGAGACCCAAGCTGACTCCAGAGCTTGTGCTCTTTAACTGCTAGCTTCTGCTGACACGAGAGGCTGGAGAGCCTGAGAGCCTTCCCATGTCTCTTTCTTTTTTTCCTTAATTTCTTTTTTGTTTTTTCCAAGTCTCTTTCTGCTAGTCCCAGCGTCACGTCTGGCAGCCTCTTCGGTCCACATCCTCTCTGATCCTCCTGTAGCATTTGACCTCCTGTAGCATCCCTTCCTCGAAATGTTCTCCTCCATTGGTTTCCATGGAGGAGAAAATCCTGCTTGTCCTCAAAGCCCTGCTCGATTTCCGCCCCCACCAAGGAGGCTGGTCTTCCACCCGACCCGGAGCCCACTTCCCGAATCTTCTCACTCCCCACTGCTGCTCCCTCTGTTTATAGCACCCATGTGATTGCTCTTTAAATTACTCCTCGTTGTTTACTCCTGTCTCTCCCATGAGACTGAAAGCACATCAAGGGCAGGGACTATCACAAAGCCTCTTTGTGCCCAGTAACTATGCCCGGGGCCGAATGAACAAGGTTTGGTTTGTCTGGACACAGGCATGGTCACTGAACGTTCTCAGCCCCCCTGTAAGGCAAGGGCATCCCCTGGCAGTAAGCAGGGAAAGCACAGAGGGTGTAGCTTCTCCAGAGCACAATTAAGGACACATTTGCAAAGCCGGACGGGCTTTGAATAAAGACAGAATTGTTCAATGACACATGCTCACTCATACTACATGGTCTTTTTCCCTTCATTTTATTCACCCACGATTTACTGAATTCCTGCTCAGTGCCAGCTTCTGAGATGGTCGCCAGGAGCTAGGGGAAGAGGGAAACTGGATGATTCAAGTCCAGAAGCACATCTGTGACTACTGTTGGGGTAAGCCAGGAAAGGTGACCCCATGAGCCCTCCTTCCCTTTGTCTTCTGTTATAAGTTGCCTTCACCTCATGATGCTTCAGCTGGGAGTCCAGACTGCAGCTGGCTTAAACAGATTGCTATGCTTGAAAATAGCAAGACACTTCAGAGCCTGCAAAATCAAACTTTATCCCTTTTCTTAAATAAGGATGCAACTCTAGTGTGTCAATTCGGGCTTGACTTCTTGGGGTATGACCTTGGAGTGACTCAGCGGGCATTACCCAGATTCTCTGGGGCCACCCAAGTGAGCTGGCCAGGTGGGCAGCCTCAGCTGAGACTGTCTCCCCACCAGTCTGAGGTCTGCGGATCAGGCTTCATGGTTGGAGAGCTCCAGACAGGGAGTGGCAGGGCAGGTCCCTTGGGAAGACAGGAGTGTGTGAGGAGCCAAGGACCACTGTTCCCCAGCAAGGGTGGGGCCGCCCAAACATCCAGATGGTGGGATCACGTATGTATTATTTTTTATGTACTGATAGTTTTATTTTCTGTTTATTTGCACATACCACGGTCTTCATATTCTCTATTTGTGTAAATATTTATAGCAGCCTCCCTATAGCGTGTTGGACAGAATGGAGAACACTGCACTCATCATCTCTTTATGACTGTTATTTTTCTGTTGAATTATTTCCTCGCAACCCACTCCCAGGAGTTTAATTACCACAGGCAAGGGGATGAACATTTTAATAGCTCAAGAGCTGTATTGCCTAATTCCTCCCCTAGAAGACTGTGCTAATTTGCAGGGCCCCTAACAGTGTGTTTAAGCTGGCTTTACCACAGCCTCAGAGCATGAGATGTTATCATTTCCCTAATGAGTGCTAATTTAGTAGGTGTGGAGTGGCACATTCAGCTACTTTAACGTGCGTTTCCCCAGCTACATGGAGGATGAGCATGTTGTAGGTACTGGTCCCTTCTTTCGATGGCCTTCCTGCTGCATTGTAGGCCCTATGTGTCTATCTCTCTCCGCCTCTCACTGACTGCGTGTTGGCCTCTCTCTTTCTAAGCCGGTCTCCATCTTTCCACCTCTGAATCCTGTTTTTCTCTGGTTTCTAACTGGGCAGACACATGGCTGATTCGTGACGGTCCTGGACAAGCCCTGATAAGCTGCTGGCTGGACCCAGACACTGGGCCCTCCCCAGTGAACTCAGATGAGGTTCTTTCTTCCAGCGGGGACTCCTCTGGGCTGACCTCCCAAGAAATGGCTGGGAATGACCAGGCTGCCCCTCCTCAATGAGCCCCTCTAATGATGTGTTCCAGGCTCTCCATCCTCAGGACAACGCACCAAACAGACCTGCATGTCCTAGCAGTTGGGACTGTGGGGTCTGACAGAGCCAGTGAGCAGGGTCCCAAAGTCCAAATGGGTGACAGCAGAGGGGCCCACAGAGGCGAACGGCTCCAGCGAGCCCTTTGCCCAAAGTGGCAGAAAGAGCTCGCTTCTCAGGCAGAAAAGCCCCTTGGCCCCAGGTAGATGGAGAGCACGCCGCACTCCATAGTGTGGCAGGAGTGGGGGGCTGGCACACTGCTCCACTTCCAATGGTCTTGAAGGTTCTTGGGCACTTGGGAAGATTCCAGAAAGACTTCAGAAAAGCAGCGGACCTCAAGGGGAACTCTGCACGTGCACCCGGTGAAGCCCCGTGCTTGGCGAGTTGCTGACTCCAGGCACCAGACCTGCCTGCCGCCACATGTCACTGAAGGTAGACGGGCCTTGGGGGGGTCTGGGCCTCTGCAGTCACCTCTCAGACTCCGTGGATGGTCCTAGAACATTAAAATCAGAGAGATTGTTAAAAGCCAGACAGGCACTCTAACATCAAGTGTTCTGCCCTTTCATTTAATGTTGCCAACATAACTCAGCTCTTTCTAAAACGATTATTATATAACAAATGCATGAAAAAAGTGAAAGTGTTAGTTGCTCACTTGCGTCTGACTCTTTGTGACCCCATGGACTGTAGCCCACCAGGATTCTCTGTCCATGGAATTCCCCAGGTAAGAATACTGGAGTAGATAGCCATTCCCTTCTCCAGGGAATCGTCCTAACCCAGGGATCGAACCCATGTCTCCGTAATTGCAGGCAGATTCTTTACCAACTGAGCCACCAAGGAAGCCCATAAAAATGCATGCCCATTCTTAAATATTTGGGAAATACAGAAAACAACAGAGAAGGGAATGCAATACCATAGGTTCGCCAAAGATAATTTTAATTATAAATAAAAATAATATTTTCATTATCACCAAGATCATACAGTATACATTATACAATTTTATATGTACTTTATTCACTTTAAATTATACATGATAAGCATTTTCAGCATAGTGAAATATTCTTCATAAACACTTTTAATTCCTACCTACAAGTTTTGAGTGAGACACACAAATAAATAGATACTAAGTTAGCCAAAAAGTTAATTTGTTCAGGGTTTACTATGGAAAACCCTAGATGAACTTTTGGCTAACCCAATACTTACTGTTATCCCAATGTTTGTCATTATGTTTTTTTGTTTTTCAAGGATGTAAAAACACACCGGGGTGGCGGGGAAACACTGAGGTAAAAATCTTTTAAATATAAATCCTTGTCCACAATTTGAATTTTCCCTTAGATTATTCACACTGATAGGGTATAAACATGTTTTTAGTCTTTCGACTTTGCTTGCCAGAAAGGTTGAGCTAACAACATGTATTTGTCTCACCACATACAACTACGTGAAGAAATATCACTTTAAAAACATTTACTGATCTGAAAAGCAATGAGTCTATCGCCTCCTTTTAATAGGTAATTTGAGACTCGGTGAGGAAAAGGGACATGCCTGCGGTCATCCCAGGAATGTGTTATCTCATGCCATCCTCTCAACAACCTACAGTATCAGGGAGCTAAAGCACGTGGATGGGATAACCTGTTCAGACTCTCATTCAGCTCATGAGACATGGAGCCTGTGAGTTTAATCCCACATAGTCAGGAACCCCGGCCCCTTCACCTCAGTTCTATGGCTGCTTGTTGTTACCAGACATGATGCTGAAAGGTGGTTTGGGGCCAAGACCTGAAAGAACTAAGAGTTTGGATGGATTTACCCTATGGACAGAGGGGCGCCATTAATGGGTCTTAAGCCTCAAGACTGTGTTTTACAAAGATATTTCTGGTGGACTGGCTGGGGGAGGCTGGAGGCAGGGAGGCTGGTGGGGGAGATGCCAGGCACAGATCACGTGGACGACAGAGGCCTGCGCGGACCTATGTGCACGTGTGCTTGTGGGTTACGGGCCGTGGGCAGTCAGGAACATTAGGGGTCTGGGGAGGCCTCCTGCCATGCCCTTTTCACTGGGTAAGGGCCATTTTTATCTGCTACACGTCAGGCAGAACCTGTGCCAACTGCCCAAGACTGCACCTCAAATCTAGCAAATAAGAGAGAGGACGGTGTGGATTACGTTATATTTAAAACAAGCCCACACAATGCCTGTAATTTTTTATTCTGACTCCGTAATTATAGCCCAAGACCGGTCAGATCATAGTTATCCCCACACCGACCCACTGTTGAGACACATTGAATTAAAGGCTTTGCTGCTCCTTCAGATTCTATTTTGGACGCCAAGCACTGGCAGGTAACTGGCCTTTCACGAGACCCGTCTCAATGGAGCCCCTCCCAGAGCAGCCTGCACGAAGGCCAGGTCAGCACTGGGCCCTTGAGAAGACCCCTGATGCTGTGATGCTCTGCCCGGCCTGAGCCTTGGGCTAGAGCCAGGGCCTGGAGAGCTATGGAGGTGCCATCCTTGGAGCAGGCCTACCTCCCACGGTCAGACCCATCTTGGAGCTTCTGCACTCTGAAAGATTCCTGCCCCAGACCTTGACCAGGCCCAGGGTCAGATAGGCCAAGCCCTGGCCATCGGGCAGTTGTCACAGATAGGCTGGCATTGCCAAAAGAGGCCTGGTTTAGAAAAGAGGCGAGAAAAAGCACAAAGGGCACAAGCCAGCCAGGCTCACACAGGCAGCCCCTGTGACTAACCCAGTCTGGGATCCACCAAAGAACACCACCTCTCAGCCCCTGATAGAGCAAGAGTGGGCTTGTCCCTGCCCACAGACCTGGAACCCCACTGCCCTTCCTCCCTGTGCCCCCTGCCCCCACACACAGGCCTGCCTCCAGGGGACACTGGCAGGGAGATCAGCTAGCTCCCACTTTACATAAACTGCACGTCTGGGCTCTGTCGGAGGCCCTTCACTTGTATCATCCCATTTACTCACGTCACCCCTGCCAAGAAGATGTGACTAGTGTTATCGCAATCTCCAGTTTAGGCTTGAGGACGTGGAGCTGAGCGGTCAAGCGTGGGGCTTCAGGCCACTAGTTCATGTGTGAAGGAGTGGGAACCAGAGTCCAGTGGTCAAACTTCTCCCCAGATCTCATGGCTCGTCCACAGGCAGCTGGCCTGAAACCACCAGGCTTGCACCCAGCTGCTGGGTGGTGGTCTCACACCCCCCAGCAACTCTCTTAGTACTTGGACCCAAAAAAGCCCAGTCGCAGTACCTGAGCACAGCTTTCCTGCTACACACGGCTCCTTGCCTCAGCCAGCTCCCTGCTCCGACCCTTTCTCTCACGTCCCGCTATAGAACGGACAGTTCCTTCCTCTGGCCTTTGATGCATCTTGCACACACTTCTCACTTCTGTTTTTACATCTAGGACATTATTGTCACTATTCACATGACCCTCCTACCAGACTTCTCAAAGGGAAGGGCCTGTGTCCTATCTCTCAGTTACTATTTTGACACCTGGGACATAGTGGCTGCCTACTCTTTGTTGTAAGAAAAAAGGAGAGTCTGAAAAGCTATTCATCCTTCAAAAAAAGTATGGCTAGTTCAGTTCAGTTCAGTTCAGTCGCTCAATCGTGTCCGCCTCTTTGCAGCCTCATGAACCGCAGCACGCCAGGCCTCCCTGTCCATCACCAACTCCTGGAGTCCACCCAAACCCATGTCCATCAAGTCAACCATCTCATCCTCTGTCATGCCCTTCTCCTCCAGCCCTCAATCTTTCCCAGGATCAGAGTCTTTTCAAGTGAGTCAGCTCTTCTCATCAGGTGGCCAAAGTATTGGAGTTTCAGCTTCAACATCAGTCCTCTCAATGAACACCCAGGACTGATCTCCTTTAGGATGGACTGGTTGTATCTCCTTGCAGTCCAAGGGACTCTCAAAAGTCTTCTCCAACACCACAGTTCAAAAGCATCAGTTCTTCAGAGCTCAGCTTTCTTTATTGTCCAACTCTCACATCCATACGTGACCAGTGGAAAAACCATAGCCTTGACTAGACGGACTGAAATATGAACTCCCCAGGTTGGTAGGTGCCCAATATGCTACTGGAGATCAGTGGAGAAATAACTCCAGAAAGAATGAAGGGATGGAGCCAAAGCAAAAACAACACCCAGTTTTGAATGGGACTGGTGATGGAAGCAGGGTTCAATGCTGTAAAGAGCACTATTGCACAGGAACCTGGAATGTTAGGTCCATGAATCAAGGCAAATTGGAAGTGGTCAAACAGGAGATGACAAGAGTGAACTATGGCTAGATGGGACCTAAATTAACTTAAAAGCTTTTGCATAGCAAAGGAAACCATAAACAAAAAGAAAAGACAATCCTCAGAATGGGAGAAGATATTTGCAAAAGAAGCAGCTAAAAAAGGATTCATCTCCAAAATATACAAACAGCTCATGCAGCTCAGTACCAAGTAAACAAAGAACCCAATCAAAAGATGGTCTTCAAAAAATGGCAGAAGACCTAAATAGACATTTCTCCTAAGAAGACGTACAGATGGTCAACAAACACACGAAGAGATGCTCAATATCCCTAATTACTAAGAGAAGTGCAGATCAAAACTGTAGTTAGTTATCACCTCACACCAGTCAGAATGACCACCGTCAAAAAAATCTACAAATAATAAATGCTGGAGAGAGTGTGCAGAAAAGGGAATCCTCCTACTCTGTTGGCAGGAATGTCAATTGGTGCAGTCACCATGGAGAAGAGCATGCTGCTGCTGCTAAGTCGCTTCAGTCGTGTCCGACTCCGTGCGACCCCATAGACGGCAGCCCACCAGGCTCCCCCGTCCCTGGGATTCTCCAGGCAAGAACACTGGAGTGGGTTGCCATTTCCTTCTCCAATGCATGAAAGTGAAAAGTGAAAGTCAAGTCGCTCAGTCATGTCCCAGTCCTCGCGACCCCATGGACTGCAGCCCACCAGGCTCCCCCGCCCATGGGATTTTCCAGGCAAGAGTACTGGAATGGGGTGCCATTGCAGCATGGAGGTTCCCTAAAAGACTAAGAATAGAACTGCCATATTATTCCACTCCTGGGCATATACCCCAAGAAAACTGTAATTCAAAAAGATACATGCTCCCCAATGTTCATTGCAACACCATTTACAATAGCCAGTACATGGAAGCAACCTGCATGTCCATCAACAGAGGAATGGATAAAGACGATGTGGTGCATATATACGATGGAATATTACTCAGCCAGAAAGAGGAACGGAATTGTGCCATTTGCGGAGACGTGGGTGGACCTAGAGACTGTCATACACAATGAAGTCAAAGGTGAAAAACAAATACCATCTATTAACACATATGTGTGGAATCTAGAAAAAGTGGTATAGAGGAACATACTTGAAAAGCAGAAATAGAGACACAGATGAAGAACAAATGGACAGCTACCAAGGAGGGAAGGGGGTGGTGGATAGCATGAATTGGGAGATTGAGATTGACGTATTTACACCACTATGTATACAATAGATAACTAATGAACACCTACTCTACAGCCTAGGGAAATCTATTCAATACTCTGTGGTGACCTAAATGGGAGAAGAGAAAATGGGAGAAAAGAGAGGATATGTTTATAGGTATAGTTAATCCACTTTGCTATACAATAGAAAGCAACACAACATTGTAAAGCAACTATCCTCCAAGAAAAATAGTCAAATAATTTAAAAAAAAACAACTATGCCTGGGGATAGATGCTGGGAATCCTTCCCTGATTCTGGCTGAACGTGTCTGCTCCAGTACAACCAGGAGGAGGATTGTTTACCTGGGTATACCTTTGGGGGCCGAGACAGAACCCCAGTATTCCCTGTGACTGCATCTCTCAGCGCAGAGCAGGCATCTCACAGGGGTCAGTGAACATAGGACTGAATTGCTCTTTGCTTCAGAGACCCAGATCAAGGGCACCGGGACCCGAACCAGCCAGCTGCCCAAGTCACCAGGCTGAAACCACCGAGAGCTGGCGCGCCAAGGATGTTCACTGAGAAAGGGAACACAGAAATAAAACCTGACTTTAAAAAAGAAACATGCCCCATAGGTATTCTATTTATACGAAAATCAGCTGGGATTTTAGTAACTGCCCTCCCGCCTCACCTCTCCAAGGTGTGCCCTGCCTTCCCACAGGGCGCCTCTACACCCCACACACCCTGTAATCATGGCCCTACCTGCCCCATCCCCTCCTCTGTTTGCTCTCTGGGGTTTCCCTCGATTGCAGGGTGAGAGATTCCAGACGCCCCAGAGGCCTGTCCCTTGCCTGGCCCCAGACTCCCTCTCTCCCTCCCTGACCTGCCCTCGTCAGGGCCCACGGCCCATGGGGTGGCAGAGGGGCAGGGCAGGGAGTCGGCCCCTTAACTGAGCCAGAGCAGGGCTCCAGAAGCCAGGCCCTGCTCCTCCCAAGTCTCTGTTGAGCCACAGGACCCTACTTCCTAGTTCAGACCAAACTCAAGGTCTTCATGGCACGGTAATAGGAATGGGGCTTTGGGGTCAGGCCTGGGG
Organism: Capra hircus; assembly: GCF_001704415.2. Taxonomy (NCBI): domain Eukaryota; kingdom Metazoa; phylum Chordata; class Mammalia; order Artiodactyla; family Bovidae; genus Capra; species Capra hircus. The sequence goes on along the minus strand of NC_030826.1, from coordinate 25,029,841 downwards.
TCCTCTATCTCCTCCTGGGCTGCCAGCATCTAGCCAGCTCACCTACCTCCCACCCTTTCCCAGCCTCAGACCCGTCCCTAGCCAAACGGAGCCACACCTGCTGCACCAGTCTACTGAGGGCCACGCCACGAGGCACGGAAAGCACAGGGCTGGCCATTCTAGCACCGAAGCCGTGTGTGAAACCTGGCAGGGTGAGAAATTCCAACTGGAGAGCAGCCACTCCATGCTTTCTGTGCGCTCATCGGGACTCAAGCTCCAGGCACTTCCTTGGGGGTCCAGTGGTTAAGACTGCGCTCCCAATGCAGGGGCATGGATTCGACTCCTGGGCAAGGAACTAAGATCCATCATGCCGCATGGTGCGGCCTAAAAAAAAGAGTGAAAAATAACACAAAATCTTTTTTAAAAGTTGTCTTTAAAAAAAAGAGAGAGAGAAAATCAAGCCCAGGGCACCCCCACCCTGGTTCTGTGAGCCTCTTCCTCTAGTCTCACCCTCTCCTCCTCCATCAGCTTCCTCATCCCAGAGTCCCATTGGGCCCTTAGGGAGCACCCTACTCTCCAGCAAGGTTCCTGCTCCTCACAGAGGGCCAACTGGGTGAGGGGTACCCACCCAACTGGGTGAGGGGGCCCTCGGTATCATGGCAGGTCCCTCCTGCTTCCAGCCATATTCTAAGAGAGACCAGGGCAAGCCTGAGGCAGGGGGCTGGGGCTGAGGCTCACCGTCCTGGGAAACTTCTGAGCCTCCCTCACAGCTCAGCACCCAGGCAGGCACCCAACAACCCACAGCTGCGGTTTCCAGAGAGCCGGGCCTCCCACCGCAGGGACAGTAAGCTGAGAAGCACTGGAGCTATAAATGTGAAGTGGTGAGCCACAGGACACTGCCGCAGCCCCACAGCGGCCAGGAGCCGGCCTCTCCCCTTCTCCCTGCCTCCCCGCCCCCTGCTAGCTCCAGGGCCCCCCGCCAAGCCTCTGAGACAGCCCAGGCCTGTCCACCAGCTCGGCTCCGGACCCCCAGCAGCTTTGCTGCTGCACTCTCACCTTGGAAGGTCCCAGGCCTGGCTGGCGGCAGGGCAGGCAGGACCGCACACAGCACTTTCTTATTTCATGTTGACTTACACAAGAGGGGAGAGAGAGAGAGAGAGAGAGTGTGTGTGTGTGTGTGTGTGTTCAGTCATATCCAACTCTGTGACCTGATGGACCATAGCCCACCAGGCTCCTCAGTCCATCGGATTCTCCAGGCGAGAATACTGGAGTGGGTTGCCATGCCCCCCTCCAGGGGATCTTCCCAACCCAGGAATTGAACCCTCGTCTCCTGCATTGCAGGCCTAGTCCTTATTGCTGATCTACCAGGGAAGCCCCACACTAGAGGAGAAGGGACCATATGTGTTGGAGCTTACTACTTCTAAAGGTCTTCCTCCAGCTGGGGTGGTACCCAGTCACAGCTTCAGATCCATCTGGAGGCCACCTTGACCTTGGGCTGGACCTGAGGCTCCTGTGGTCCTGACAGGCATCCTCATAGCCCCTGTCAGAAAGGAGACTCCAAGAGCATGGCTGATGATATAAAAGCACCCCCTTCACCAAGTGCCCGCTCCCCCGTGTGCCCAGCCCAGAGCTCTCAGACTGAGGGAGGGCCATTGTTCCACAGGCAAGAGACCACACCCAGAGGGGAGGTCCAGACCTCCGCTGTGCCTTGGGTCTCCCCGCTACTCCCACACTTCAGGCCTGGCCAGGAGTGCAGTGCGAGGTGGAGAGCAGGGGCCCATCTAGAAGGGTCTCAGGACACAGAGAAAGGGGAGAGAGGCCCCTTGAGGCCCCTCTTTCTCTCCTCTCAGACAGAGCCTGCCAAGGACAGGCCAACACCCAGCACCCCTGCTCTGTTGCACAGGCCCCTCCTGTCAGGCTGACCAGGAAAGGCAAGGCCACCCTCTGTCGCCTGCCCCACACGAGAGCTCAGAGACGAGCCCTTGGGTCTCCGGAGAGGCTGCAGAAGTAGGATTGTCCTGAGCCACTATCTCTTCAGTGTCCCTTAGCTGTCCCCCCTTCAGGAAGGAGGACAGAGATTGACACCTAGGAAGTGCCCCTATCCAAGGTGGAGGCCCCACCAGGTGCCTGTGAAGAAGCTCTCTGGTCTGGGTGATGGGGAAAATGGACAGCAAGGGGCCTCTAGACATGACCACAGGCCCAAGGGTCACCGACAAAGGAAATCACCAGGCCTAGTTCCCAGCTGACAGCCTGTCCTCCCTCCCTGTGAGCCAAGGAGTTTAGCTTCCTAAGTACACAAATAGGAGAAAACAGCCTGGGCAAATGTGTAGTGCAAAAAGCATTTAGTATTTCTTATTTTTAAGTATCTCTTATTTATTTCTGGTCACACCTTGAGGCATGTGGGATCTTAATTCCCCGATCAGGGATCAAACCCTGTATACCCTGCAGTGGGAGCTCAGAGTCTTAACCACTAGACCGCCAGGGAAGTCCCTTGTTTGTAACAAATTTTAAAACTTTACAGGGGGACAAAAAGTTGTAATGTGTGGGAAAATACTGTTTTGTTGTATAAGATGGATCAACATGGTGAAGATGGCATTTCTCATCTAACCTAGTATATAAACCTGCTGTGATTCATTTGTTCATCTAATATGTATGGAGTCATTACTACGTACTTGGTGTGTTCTAGGCACAGGGGAGCATAGGAATGAACAAAACAAAAATTCTTGCCTTTGTGCGGCTTACATTTTTAAAGATGGGAGAGAGAGAGACAAAGAGCTGGAGAAGTAAATTAAATAGTATGTTAAATGAGAAATGCAAGAGAGAAAAATCAAGGACAGTATAGAGAGCGTGGGGTGGATGGGGAGTTGTCATTTAGAATAGGCTGAGTGGTAGTAACACTTGAGCAGAGATTCGGGTTGGGGGGCACTGCTGTCGGATCTTGGTTGCATTGTTTGTTGTGGTGCACAGACTCCAGTTATGGCTCTCAGGCCTAGTTGCTTCCTGGCATGTGGCATCTTAGTTCCCTCACCAGGGATCAAACCCATGTCCCCTGCATTGCAAGGCAGATTCTTAACCGCTGGACCACCAGGGAAGTCCCTTGAGCAGACATTTAAAGGAGGTGATGAGGCAGCCATGTACTTGGCGTGCTGTAGGAGCAGCAAGGAGGCCTGTGTAGCTAGATCAGAGCGTGTCAGTGGTTCTCAGATATTGGGGATGCCTGGAGGCATTTTTCATGGACACAACTTGGGGTGGGAGGTGTGGGTTGCTGCCAGCATTCGGTTAATAGATGCCAGGTTGCTGTTAAACACCCTGCAGTGCACAGACAGCTTCCTACAACAAAGATTTGTGTAGGAATCCCAGTCATGACAAAGTCAAGAAACCCTGGAGAGTGAGACAAAGTTGGAGAAGAGATAGCCAGAGAGGTAACTATGAACCAGGTTTTTGTTTTGTTTTGTTTTGTTTGAGCTAGAAAAGCTGATTCAGAAATTCTTACGGAAAAATATGTGAGAATAGCTGGAGGGGGCACGAAGTGGGAAGGATTAAAAAGAAGAATTTTTTTTTACCAGATTATAACATACACTATAAATATTTGGGGGCTTCCCTGGTAGTTCAGCTTGTAAAGAGTCCACCTGCAATGCAGGAGACCCCGGTTTGATTCCTGGGTTGGGAAGATCCACTGGAGAAGGGATAGGCCGCCCTCTCCAGTATCCTTGCCTGGAGAATCCCCATGGACAGAGGAGGCTGGCGGGCTTCAGTCCATGGGGTCACAAAGAGTCAGATGCAACTAAGCACAGCACATAAATACTTTTATGACAAATGACTAACTTCCTTAATATATAAAGAGGTCCTATACATGAATAAGAAAAGGCCTTTTAAAGAAAATCTCTTAGAAAATAAGAAAAAGGGAGTTTACAAAAAAAAAGAAAAAGGATACACAAATGGATAATAAATATGTGAAAAAATAATAAGTGTTACTTGCAATTTAAATAGATAGGAGTGAAAATCAGGAGAGCATTTTGCAACTACCAGAGTAGCAATGATTGAGAAATTTGATTACTTAGGATATGTGAGAATATGGCTTCTTGCACAGTTCTTGAAAATATAAATTGACAGACCCTTACTAGAAAGCAAGTTGGCAATATGTGTCCCAGTTTTTTTTTTTTCTTTTTTCTGCGGCCTGTGGGATCTTAATTCTCCAACCGGGGATGAAACCCTGGCCTTTGGCAATGAAAGCACAGAGTCCTAATCGCTAGACCACCAGGAATTCCCCTCTGTTCCAGATTTAAAGACATATACCTTTTCATCCAGCATGCCATTCTCAAAAAATATTCTACTTACATAGGTTTACAAAGGTTTAACTACAGCCATTTTTACTATAGTCTTAGCAAAAGATTGGAAATGACCCAAATGCCCAGCAACTGGGGTCTTGTTTATTATACAATATACAGGTGGCTTTGTGGTAAAGAATCCACCTGCCAATGTTTGATCCGTGGGTTGGAAAGATCCCCCAGAGTAGGAAATGGCAATCCACTCCAGTATTCTTGCCTGGAAAATCCCATGGACAGAGGAGACTGATGGGCTACAGTCCATGGGGTTGCAAAGAGTCGGACACGACTTAGCAACTAAACACATACACACACTTACAATGGAATACTATGCAGCTTTTAAAAAGACTGAGGCTTGCTCCTAGGCACACAGCCAAGAGAAGTGAAAACACATGTCCCCAAAAAGATTTGTGCAGAGAATTTTACAACAGCTTTATTCAGATAGTCTTCAATTGGAGCAACACTAATGTCCACCAGAGAAAAATAAACAAATCGCGGCATAGTCATACAATGAGAAACCACTTGGCACAACAAAGGAAGGAAGGAATGCATACACACAACAGGGATGAATTTCTAAAGGGGTGTTGCACAGAATAACTCAGACACCAGAGTGTGTGCTGTATGATTCCACTGATGTGAATTTCAACAGGCAAAACCACCCCAAGGTGATAGAAATCATACCAACGATTGCCTCAGGAAGGTGTGGATTCCTAGAAGGGGCAAGAGAAACTTCAGGGCATTAGGAAATGGAAATAAGGTACTCCTTACATGTTATATACAGTGTGTACAATCACTGAATCGTACACTTCAGATCTATGCAATTCACATCTCATTTTACCTCGCTTTAACAAAACCGGGAATTCCCTGGTGGTCTAGTGGTTAGGACTCTCTGCTTTCTCTGCCAGGGTTCTGGATTCGATCCCTGGTCAGGGAACTAGGATTCCACAAGCTGCAAGGAGCGGCCAAATGATAATAATTTCAAAAAATAAAAGCAAAATTAACTATTGAATGAAGGAGGGGGAGTCTAACTTCATACGTGCTGAATGGAATGATCTCCAAAAAATTAATGGGGAGGAATGGCATCAAGGACAGAAAATGTATATAGTATGCTCCCAGATGTAATAAGGAAGACAACCACCATGCCGGATCTTGGACATGGAGGGCTGACTGGACTAGGCCATTTAATATAAGGCACTTGGGCATCCACAGATTTTGGTACCCAGGGGATCCTGGAGCCAACCTTCGAGAGCTAACTATGTATGTAACATGTCTGGAAGGACATGTAAGAAACTGCCGGACAAGTGTTGCCTTTCTGGAAGGGCCTGGAGGCCCCAAGGTCTGAAGGGGAGGGGCATGTCTCAGTGCTTTTTTGACCTGTTGGAATTTCTTTCACTGTGTTCATGTTAACTTTTTAGATACAAAAACTAGTTAAAATTTCCTGATTGGATAACAGGCTCTCCGGAGGTTGGGTTGTCATATTTCTCTGCCCTTAGTAGCTGAAAAAGCATGTGTGTGTTAGTCGCTCAGTCATGTCCAGGTCTTTGCCAAGTCTAGGACTGCAGCCTGGCAAGCTCCTCTGTCCATGGGATTCTCCAGGCAAGAATATTGTAGTGGGTTGCCATGACCTCCTCCATGGGATCTTCTTGATCCAGGGATTGAACCCAGGTCTCCTGCATTGCAGGCAGATTCTTCACCTCTGAGCCACCAGGGAAGCTTTCTCTGGTAGCTGGAAGCAGAGACAAGCCTGCTGCTCTAATACTGCCAGCAGTGGGAGGTCTGTGTCTCTGAGAGTGGAAGTTGGCATGTGCACAAGCCCATCAGAGAAGCTCCTGAAGGCATGCCCAGGGCAGGGAAGTGAGAACCTGAATCCTGGGTCAAGACACCACAGTAAATAAACCAAGTATCTATCTATCTGGGCACAAGGATTTCAGCCATAAATGGTAAGCTTTCTGTTGAAGAACATAAAAACCCATCCCATGACATGGAAGATTTATCGTGATGAAATTTTTTTTTTTAACGTGAAAAAATGCTTCATTGGTGGAAAGAAAACAAGGCTTTTAAGTTGATATTGGACCAAGGGAGAGAGTACCATAGGAGTTCTGAGCTAAGAATAGGGCTGCCAGGTGTAGTTTTTAAACAGACAATCCAGCGTTTGACCTTTATTTCCACAGACAAGAATATGCCATCAAGGGTCCTACCTGGGAATATCTGTATTCTTTTTGAGAACTGGACTCTGTGCCACTGTGCTGACTCCCTGCAGAGCAACAGCTTCAATATCCATGATTTTTTTGCATTAGCAATGGTAGGGAGGAGACTTCACCTGCCAGGGAGACGGCTCACTGGCTTTGCCAGAGGAGGCCCTAAGGAAGTTCTCAGCTCAGAGGGACAGGGAAGGATCCCAATTCCAGGATCCAATAAGGAACCCTGGAATGCACAGGATTCTTGTGGAGTCCTAAGTCCTTGGCAGAACAGTTCAGAGAGCAACACATATGGTCAGGATATGTGTTCGGCTCACCTTGGGCCCATATGTCTGATGTGTGCTGAGAGAAATCAAGGGTCTTGGGTTGAACCTCTTGACAAGATGGAAGAGGCAAAATATCAACGGGGAAAAGCTCTCAGAGTTTTCAGCAAATGGCTGAGACCCAGATGGGGGCAGGGAACAGGCCATGTAATAGACTTTAAGCTGAGACACCATGGGGCTACACCTGGCCCAAGCAAGTGAGGGGTCAGTGGGCTAAGGGTTGAAATGACTCTGGGGAAAGGCCCTGACAGATGCTCTAGTCCAGCCCCTCCCTGATGGAAACTGAGGCCCAGAGGGTGGGCTTACTTCTTCAGTGTCTGACATCAGGACTGAGCTTGGTCCACAACTCAGACTCTGGCCTTCTGAACCAGTGGTTCTCCTGGAAGTGGAGGCAGAGGTGAAATTCTTGACCAAACACGTACGGAATCTGTTTCTACTGAATTCCATGGAAAGGGAGCCACTCAAGTAGCCTGGAGTGAAGGCAGCCCTCTGAAAGAGTCATAATACCAGACCCTGGTTCATCACCTACCGGAGGGCTCCCAGCCTTTTTTTTTTTTTTTTTCCCTCCTGCCAGACTCATATTTCACAGTAGGTGGGCATCTCTTGATTTCAGGGAACATAGGCCAATTTCCCAAGCCCAAAAGATGCATCCTAATTGGTCTCATGGTATTCCAGTTCCTCTTTGTCAGTGATTAGCCTCAATGTGGGCATATGATTTAGTTCTGGCCCACAAGACATAAAAGGAGGATTGTAGGGGCTTTCTGAGAAAACTTTTGCTCTCCTACTAAAAGCAGAAAATGCAGTAGGCACCATCAGCCCCCATCCCGTACACCTGCCTTCAATGCAAGTGTATATAGTGTGAGAGTCAAGCGTGACAGTAAAGCCACAGTATCCTTAAGATGGCAGAGTGGATGGTCAAGCCCGAGTCTTTGGTGGTCCAAGTGAGCTGCTGGTCCCGTGCCAGCAACTGTCTAGCTCCAGACTTCTTGTTAAGTAGACATTAAATGCCCTTAATAGGATGGCATCATTGACTCAATGGACATGAGTTTGAGCAAACTCCAGGAGATGGTAAAAGACAGGGAGGCCTGGTACACTGCAGTCCACGGGGTCACAAAGAGTTGGACACGACTGAGCAACTGAACTACAAATGCCGCTCTTATAATTTAAGTCACTGCTAGCTAGGTTTCCTCTTACTTGCAGCTGAAAGCAATCCAGATCGGCACTGGCCACAAGTGTTAGTGCAACTCCAGCCAAGTTCAAGAGAAGCTGTTTAAAAACAGCCTTTGGTCAGCCTCCTCGACCTTGGAATCTGCTCTCCTGAAGCACCACCCAGCTTTCTTATCATCCCTCAATCAGATGGAATCTCCCCACCCTTTCCCCCACGCCACCACATCCTCCCCCATCAGCTCGGCCAGTCTTACTCATCCTTCACTGCGCACCTTGGATGACCTTCACTGGCCTTGCTCACTCACCACCAGGCATGCATCCAACTGACCATACTGATCATTTATTTACTAACCACACTTGCGGTGGCCTGCTGTAGTGGCGGCGCTGGACCCAGCAGGCTGTGCGAGTCCTCGGAGCCCTCACTGGGGGAACGAGGGGGAGGGCAGACGTGTCAGCAGCAGCAGTGTAGGGAGTAGTGATAGAAGGGGTGGAGCAGCCTCACCTCGGTGGGAGAGCAGGTGGCCCATTTCCACGCTGCCCTCTCCAGCCAAAGGCTTTGTTTCTTCTAGGGCAGAGACCAGCCCCATCTGTTCCAGGACAGCTCTGAGCCCATCTCAGAGAGGGCAGCAGCAAGGGGCTCTTGTTGATGATCCCTGAGCAGGCAGGGCCTTGGGTAGACCTGCTCTTGGTCACCCGCCTTTCCCTACAGGCCCTACAAGGCCAAGGCCCTTAATGGCTAGAGGAAGCAGCAGCGGACGTGGCGGTGGCAGGTCTGAATCAGAACCTCAGCCGCCACTAACTGGATGCGTGACTACTGGACACGATGTGGCCTCTCCGAGCCCCAGTACTAATGAAAGACAGAGGAGGCTAATAACACCTGCCTATCTCACAGGCTGCAGCAACGATTGAATGAGCTCATTAGCAGGGTGCAGGGAGGCCTGGCACACTGGAAGTGGGCAATGTGTAAGTGTTCATTCATCCACCTGCGTCTCCCCACCCGCCATCCTGCACACGGCAGAAAGCCAGAGACAGCCTGGTGTACCTTCCACTGGAGACAGGACAGTCAGGACTCACCCCACTGCAAGGAACCAGCTGGTATACGCTTGGTCCCCGAGTAGAGAGAGTGGGGGTCTTTAGGTTCCCAGACTTTCTCCTGCTCTGAAAAACACCATCAGTGGCGCAGCACGGGATGGAAAGAAAATTGGGTTGGTGGGCAAGAGGACAGGACTCTCTCACGCATCTCTCCCCGAGGTTCTGAGGGTTCTCAGGCCACTCTGGAGTCTTGGTCCCACAACTTCAGGTAGATTCACGCATGGGCAGGGGCTGTCTGCTCCGGAACCACTGGGTGCTGCTGGTTCTCAGCGATGCTCTGTCAGTACCAAGCTTGGCTGCCAAGGCCAATTAGCAAAGGGAGCTTTCCCCAGAGGAGCCCAAACTCTGGCCTGACAGACAGACTCTGAAGGAAACCTACTCTTGGTGGTTAACAGCTATCCATCCCCCTGTGCCTGCAGGTGAGGGTGGACCTAGGGCTCCAGCTATGGGCCCAAAGGAGCCTGTATGTAGTGCGACCACTGCCCATATATACTGTGACCCCAGCTGTCATGGGGCAGGAAAGCATCTTCTGGAAGAGACAAACTAACCTGCCAGGGAGGATCCCAATAAATGTCAGCCAGACCGCGAAGGGGTCTGAGGAGGTGTCCTGCAGAGCTGGGGAGGGGGTCCAAATCGTCAGTTACAGTCGAGCAGATTACAAGTGGGGTGCAGCAGGCGGTGTCATCCGGAAGTTAGCAACTCAAGTTCCTCATCCTTGAGTATGGTGGTGGGGTGGCACCATACTCCCAGTGGTCCCAGGAGGCTCTCGTTCCCACTCTCACTCTAGCAGTGCGGAGCTGCCCAGGACCAGACGCTCCATCCCTCGGCTGTGGATTGACCCCTCCCAGTGCCAGGAGGAATCCAAGGCAGCCTAAGGGAAGCTGGGAGAGGCACGGGGCCTGGAAGGTGGTTTTCTCACCTCCCAAGCTGGGATCTGATTCCCATGTGGATGACAAGTGAACCCCAGAGCCCAGCCCCGGGGGGCCAGCTCGTGGCTGAGTAGGGATGGGACCCTGACCGTCTCAGAGGTGATGGCAGGCCCCCAGCAAAGATGGACACCAGCAGACTCACGGCAGGCTCCCTTCACTTTGGAGCCTGCCCTCTCAAAGCCCATCCCCAGCTGAGACCCCAGGCCTGGAGGAAGAGTTGGCCTGTTGGCTGGGTCTCCGTAGGGTGTGGGCATCATGGGGTCACTTTGGGACATGAACCCAAAGGTCTGTGGCAAGTCATACTGGAAAGTTCAAGAGTCCTTGGGAGGGGGGGGCTGTGGGCGTGGTCTTGCAGCTCTTCCAAAGACTCAGTGTGCTGTCACGTTAGCCCAGTCCGGGAATTGGTCCAAGTCAAATACGACCCGTCCCCAGGTGTTGATGGCCAGAAATACACAGGTGATTCCAATGACGTTCATTATTAGTCCTGTTTTCATCTGGAAAAGAACAAGGTCAAAGTTAGCACCCTTGGGTCTGCCAGGCTGTCAGAACAAAGGTGAGTGGGACACGGGAGTCCGTGCTCTGGAGAAGGGAACCAAAGCTGTTGGTTGGGCCTCCCGTCCCCAGGCCAGGCTCTGTCCTCAACCCACCCCCAGGCAGAGTAACTTCACGTCCAGAACAAGGCATCACTGCTCAAAGCAGCCTGGGAAACAGGCAGGACAGGCAGACTCTCCAGGCCCACTGGGACGCCTGGAAAACTGGGCCTCAGGGAGGCAAGCGAGTTACTGAGGAGCCCTGGTCCAGGGCTCACCCCAGTGCCTTCGCCCTCCCGCAAATGCACACCAGCCTTTCCAGAGCCTGAGCTGCCTTCTTTGCGTGGTCACGAATCCCTGCCCTCAAACCCTGTGGCAGATTTTTCACTGGGGATCAGAATTGAGCCTGCAGTCCCTGGTTTCTGGGACTGCCCTCTGTGTGAGAATGCCCCATGGAGTCCCAAAGATACCCAGGGGTGGTGCTGAGAAGACTTGTCCCTCTTCACTGGCCGCCCCTGTTTGCACACTGGCCTCTGCCCATTCTGCAGCTGCAGACCTGCCCTCCTTCTGCCAGAAGAGTCCCTCCTTTGGCTACATTTGTTTCTAGTGCAGTATCTGCTCCTCCCAGGCAGTGGTGTCCCATCCCCAAGCCCCACCCCCCACCCACCCGTCGCCACCGCCTCCACCACCTCCATCTATAGCCTCTATCAGTCTCTTGGGCTGCCATTCGTCTTTCCCCTATTCTCAGCCTCGCCCCTCCTGATTCTCCTCTTGGGTTCTTGCTAATTTGTGAAGTCTACTTTGGCCATATGGGACCCCCACCCTCACCCCCTCCAAGTGCTCAGTGAAGGTTCCCCTGATAGCTGCTCGAGCACCTCCAAATGGGAGATTCTGTAACCCACCTCTCAGCTTTGGGAGACAGAACAGTCTATGAGATAAGAGATGGTGTCAGAAAAGAAGAAAAAGTTGCCTATAAGTGCAAAGAAGGAGTTAGGTCTGGACCTTTGGTCCCAAACTGTTTAACATCACAGGGCATCCCTCAGGACCAAAGGGTCGTAGCTGATGGGAGTGAACAAAAGCGGGTGGCGTTACCATGTCGGAAACCTTGAGGTGTCCATAGGAAAACACGATGGCGTTAGGCGGGGTGGCCACGGGCAACATGAAGGCGAAGGATGAACTCAGCGTACAGGGGATCATGATGTACAGCGGGTTGAGGCCAATGGAACGTGACTGGGGAAAAACACAGCACCGCAGTGTCACAGAAGCAGAAGACAGCTCCCGGGACCATCAGTCTGAAAAGCATTTCCCTAACATACTAAGTGCGTTCCCACCTCTGTGCCTTTGTCCTGCTGGGTCCTCTGCCCTTTGCCATACGTGGATAGTAACTCTGCTGGACCCTGAAGGCTAAACTCCCCAGCACGCCTTTTGAACCCCCTTGATTCATTCAACATGTATTTCTTAGGCACCTACTATATGCCAGAGGCTGCTGGATGCTCCTGCCGCCCGTGTGTGCACATCTGTCTGTCCTGATACAGACAGAGCGAGCCTGGAGGGCAGGGACCACGTCTCTCACCTGTGTGTGTGCCTCAGTATGTGTGTGTTTCTATACACATTTGGGTTCATTTTGCATATGGAATTTGGTATCCATCTATTTTACTCTAAAGCTTAAAATTCAGCTACACCTACTCTGTCTAGCACAGGGTAGAGAGATGCTCATAAATATTTGCTGAATAATTTGTAATGTCTGTCAATATCTACCAAAATGAGTGATCCTTCATGTGGACCTATATGCACTTGAGGGCAGACACACACGCAGCTGTTGGGCGACACACACGCAGCTGTTGGGCGACACACACGCAGCTGTTGGGCGCGACACTGCAGCAGCAAAACACGCAGGAAGTGGCCCCAACAGCCAGCGACAGCAGGACGGCCGAGCGACACACATATGCGCAGGCAATGGAATCGTTTGCAGCTGTAAAGAGTTGAGTAGGCTTTACGCTTCAACAACGGAATGATCTCTAACACGTATGATGAGATTTAATATATTAAGGTGCAGAACAGGACGATGAAGTGCCATTTTTCAAAAAGAGTGTGTGTGCCTGTGTGTGCACGCATGTGTGTGTGTTACACGTCCAGAAAGATGTCTAAGAAATTAACAATAGGAGTTGTCTCTAGGAAGGAGGCTAGAGGGTAAGGGTCTGGATGCTCTTTGTATTATTAGACATTTCCCAAACATGTGTATGTACACATTTGAAAAATTACATGTCCCCATTTTATGAAGTATCCTTCAAGACTATGATTTTTTAATGACTTGATAGTATTCCATTGTATGAATATATAACTTATTTCACCGATCCCCTACTATTATGGAAGTATTTTCTATCACAATTCTGTGATGTGCATCTTTATGGTATAAACTTGGAAGCATCTCTAATAATTTTCCTAAGATAAACTCCTGAACATAAAATTCCCAGAGTCAAGGGGTATAAGAGAATTTCAGGTTACAGTTTCTATGAGTAAACAGGTCTCGGAAAAGGCCGTGCCAGTTTCATCCCTCTAGGATAACTAAGAGGAGCCAGTTTCCTTCCTGGTTTCCCTCATGATGTATGCACCCCACGTGTCTCTGGACCCAGCTGGGAAATCACCACCTTCCCCTTGCCCACACGTGGTGCTGAGCCAGGATTGTGAGGCTTGTGGGGAATCTAACTCAGGGCTTCTGATTCTAGAAAAGCTTGTTTCCGAAAGGCCTGACCACCCACTCCGATGAAGACCCTCATTTATCTGACTGGTCTGGGAGTGAAAGCCAGGCCTCTGTGAGTGGAGGGAGTCCTCACTACTGCATGACCGACATCAGAAGGGGCTCCTTGGCATCTACATTCTGGGCCACCTGCTGAGGGGTGGGGGAGATGGGCTCTTCCTAACTCTTCCATCTTCACTTGGAAAGAAAGGAGAAAGTCACTTGAGTTTACTTTGTATACACATGGACACCTTGGCAACTGAATGAAAATTTACCAACTTCATTCCTGTGCTGAGGCCTTTGGAGGTCTGTCCTCTGAACTCCAGAACATCAAAGGGTAGTGAGCCCCAGCTTCTCCCAGGCTCATTTCCCATCTACAGAGGGTTTTCACAGCCCTCATCCTACTTGACCCTCAGCGCACGCATAGGAGAAAGAACTTGAGTGATGTGTTTGGAAGATCCTGAGCTTGAACTCAGGTCTTCTGACTCGAAACCTAGGCCTTTTTCTGTGCCCCCTTGAGTTGGTACTGCCATGTGATGAGTGACAGAAGGAAATGCAAGAAAAGATGGCAGTCGAGCTGCCTATACACTCTGCTTTCTTCTCAGGCCCAACTCAAAACTATGCCCAGAGAACACAGTTGTGTAACCTGACCCTCAGCACCCTCATTCACAAGCTCTCTAGGCTCAGTGCACACTGCTCCATGATACCTGAGCTTGCCAAGCAGGGCTTCTGGGAGTTTTCAGTCACGCAACTGTTTCCTTTACAGGGGCTTTGTCCAGCTGGGTCCTCTGTGCCTTTGTCCTGCTGGGTCCACTATCCTTTTCCACTACCTAGGCCTACCTTGGAGATGGAGATGGCACCCCACTCCAGTACTCTTGCCTGGAAAATCCCATGGATGGAGGAGCCTGGTAGGCTGCAGTCCATGGGGTCACTAAGAGTCGGACACGTCTAAGCGACTTCACTTTCACTTTCATGCATTGGAGAAGGAAATGGCAACCCAGTCCAGTGTTCTTGCCTGGAGAATCCCAGGGACAGGGGAGCCTGGTGGGCTGCCGTCTATGGGGTCGCACAGAGTCAGACACGACTGAAGCGGCTTAGCAGCAGCAGCAGGCCTACCTAAGACGCCACTACTCCATCTTCGCAGAACGTCCTCTCCCCTCCCACCATCCCCAGGCTCCTGTTCCCCCAAGATCTCTTCCTGGTGAGTTCCAGCCAGTGGTGTCCCCTGTCCTGCAGGCCTCCTGCTCACCTGTGCTACATTCTGAGAGACGCTGTATCGTTCCCCCATGGCATCCTTGGTGGCAGCCCTGCCTCTTGAGCTTGAGAAATAATCAATTACATTTATAAACAAATTTAGAGCACTTGGTTCTTGCTGAGCACTTTGGGTCAGCATAGAGGATACCAAGAAGAACCAGCAAAGCACTGAGGGCAGGACCAAGGCCAGCAAGGGCTCAGGGACCTGGGTCTCCAAAGCCTAGCTAGGCTTGGGCCCCTGATGTCACTGCCTCTCACCCAGTCAGCTTCCCCTGAAGTGATGACTCTCCCCCAGCCGAGTTTCTTACCATGGAGGCGAAGATGGGCAGGAACAGGGTGGTGGTGGCCACGTTGCTTGTGCACTCGGTGAGCACAGCAATGAGTGAGGACATGATCAAGGTGATGGCTGTCGGGGACACAGTGTGCAAGGGCTCCATCTGCTTCCCCATCCATTCTGACAGCCCTGAAGCCTGGGAAGCACAGGGAGGGCGGTCACCACAGGGCTACTGGCTCACAGTTCCTCCAGAGCCCGGAGGGCCCTTCATCTCTCTCCGAGGAGCTCCAACCAGACTTCACTTCCAATTCTCTTTCTCTGAATACCTACTGCACCATAGGTGCTGTCATCCATGCTCGCAGTTTCAATCTCCAACCTCACTCTGCTGTCTCTGAAATCTGTATCTCCATCCCAGCTGGTCTACTGTCTGGATTTCCACACAGATGTCCCAGGAGCATGTCAGGCTCAACACGACCCAACCTGAATTCACCCTCTCTAGCCCAGAATCTGCTCCCCCTAGGCTCCCCAGCTCAGTGACTAGACTCACCTAACCTAGAAGCCTGTCCAACCTAGAAGGCTAAGGAGTCATCTTTGGGTCTCTCTCCCCCTTATTCTTTATGCCTGGTGACCATGTCATCCAAAACATCTCAAGTCCATCATCTCCTCTCAGTCTCCCACAGTTCTTGAAGCTCAACAGAATAATTTGAGCCAGAAACTGGGGAATTTATATTTGGGGCTTTAGGCTGAGAACAGATTGTCCAGGGAGAGAATGAAAAGTGAACAGATAAGAGGCTAAGGATAGAACCTTTGGGAACACTCATATTTATCAGAGAATAGAGGAAAAGTCAGCATAGCAGGCAGAGCAGAAACAGCTAGAGTTAAAAGTAGGAGAGAATGATGTCTTGGGGACGAAAGAGGAAAGAGTTTCAAAGAGGAGAGAGTGGTCCATGGAGGCCAGTGTTCTGAGCCTGTGTTAGATGAAGGCTATACAGCATCTGCTGGGTCTCCCCCAAGCCCCGCCCTTCTTAGGCCTCCATTCCAGACATCCCGAGAGATTTTTCCTAAGTGTAGATCTGACCAAGTCACTCTCTGGCCTCACCCCTTCAGTAGCTGCCACCACTTTCAGAATAAAGTCCACACTCCTTATCTTGACCCTCAGTGAAGCCGTTTCTGGAGGTAACACCAGCCTTATTATCTTCTGCCGTTCTTCAGCTAGATTATTTCACACTTACTTCTTTACTCGTGTGTCACTTCTTTCTGAAATGCTCTTCCAGATATGCCCCCCCACCTAGGATGGGAAATCCTCAAAAACAGAGACTGCATCTCAGTCTCCTCTGTAATTCCTATGCCTGACCTAACATAGACATAGTAGGAAGGTTTGATGACGAATGAATGAGAGATAAATAGATGGATGGATCAGTGGACAGAGAAGTGACTAAATGGATGGATGTGTTCATAAAAAAAAAAAAAAAAAACAGTTATGAGCCCACTACTTGCCAGGCTGTCCTAGATACTGAGCAAACAGCAATAGTAAGATAGACCAAGTTCATCTATAACATTCTATTCCCAGATGGATGGACAGATGGATGAAGGACAGCAGCACCAAGGCAGCTCGTCCCCTCCCCCTCTAGCTCATTTCTCCCCTATTAGGGAAGGAGAGAGGGAAGAAAGTTGCATTTTGGAGGGTATTTTCTTCCAAATGCTGTTCTTTTCTCCCGATGTCACTCCATACCTAGC
The DNA here is from genome assembly GCF_001704415.2 of Capra hircus. Lineage (NCBI taxonomy): Eukaryota > Metazoa > Chordata > Mammalia > Artiodactyla > Bovidae > Capra > Capra hircus. The sequence goes on along the minus strand of NC_030826.1, from coordinate 25,013,296 downwards.
TAGAGAAAAAATTTCTAAATGGCAACTGTATCAACAAAAGAGGTCAGCAGGTAGATGAAGCAAAGGAAATGGTGAAACTATTCACAATGAGTTGAAAGAAAGATTTGCCTTGAATAAATCAAAGCAGAGATCATTATTCCCACAGCCCCCCAGGAGACTTCCCAGCGTCCCCCGCCTCTCTTGGCTAACCACAATTGTTCACTCATCTCTGAAATCAATCAGAGAGCACTCTCTCTGTTCCAGGTACTACGCATGATGCAGGGTTTGCAGATGACAAGACAGAGGCACTGTCCTCCTGAGATGTGCAATTACACGGAGGAGACAGACAAAGAAACACAGAGGCAGAGCCCTGGGGTGCTGGGAAGGAGGGGTGCAGAGGCTCTCAGCTGCCCTCCCGGTGAAGGAAGAGGCCCTAGGCAGCCCCCCACCCTGTCCCCGCCGCGGCAGTGGAGAAGTTACCTCGCATCCTTTAGCCACAGCGAAGCCGCCCCCCAGGAGAAGCACGATCCCCCAGGGCACTTTCTCCTGGGCCACCTTCCAGTTCAGCAGTGGGGGTGGATAGAATGGAGTTTTCCTTTCTGAGAAGAGACAATAAAAACACACACATACATTAGGAATTCCAGTGGTGGTCCAGTGGTCAGGACCCTGCGCTTTCACTGCTGATGGCCATAGGTTCAATCCCTGGTCGGGAAACTAAGATTCCACAAGCCACATGGCACAGCCAAAACAAACAAACAAACAAACAAACAAACAAACAATCACACACAACCCAGAGCAGCATTAGCAAGCAAAAGAGAGAAAAGTGATCTCATCAAGGGGGCATAAAAGCCGACAAGGACAATGAGTACCATCTCATAGCTGTAAATCAGCTAAAGTTTACAGTAATCACTACATCGACTGCTGGTAAAGACATGATATATTAAAGCTATGCTCTGGTAGCGTTATAAATTGGTACAGCCTGTTTGAAAAGCAGTCTCCCAATACATTTTAAAAGCCTTTAAGACATATATACTCTTTTACCCCAGCAACATCACTGCTAGAAATTTTTCCTAAAGAAGAAACACCCTCAAAGAAAAAGCTATATATACAAAAGCATTAATTTATAATAATGAAACATTCAAAATAGCCAGAATGCTCCATAACAGGGGAATGGTTACAGCCCCCTGATACAATATAATGCCATAATTAAGAAAATAAATTTGAAGACTGCAACAGTAACAGGAAATGTTTATAGAATAACTACAAACAAAAACATGAAAACAAAATCCAACAGAGAAAACAGATTGAAGTATGTTTTGATTATAGCTATATAATATCTATATGCATATTAACACAGACTGGGAGGGAGAGAGAAACCCCCCAAATACTGATCGCATCATGGGAAATCCCTTTCTGTTCCTCTTATAAAATAAATAAGATTTCAAATGCTTAAAAAGCAAAAGAAGAGGTCTTGCACTAAACAATATCCAGGGAAGTCTTGGAAAACATCCCCCCCCACCCCCAGACTCTGTAATCTAGCCAGGCCTTTGCTACAGGGTGAGGTTTTCTCCCTCCTGGGCCCAGAGAACCTCATGGAGACCCTTTGCTGCCAGGGCCCCAACCCTGATGAGTGGGAGGCCAGGACAGGAGCCTTACCTTCCTCAGTCTGGCTGCAGAAGTTGAACTTGGGCCTCTGTGAAGGCATGACGAATAGCAAGATGGCCACAAAGATGGCCACAGTGGCATCGGAGGCGTACCTGGGCAGGGACAAGCACATAGGATTAGCCCAGCTTGGCTGGAGTAACAGTCACACAACGAACCTGCTCTGTGTCTGAATGCTCCTACGTGAGGAAGCTGGCTCCTCTGAGAAAGAAAACTGATACTCCGGGACTTCGCTGGTGGTCCAGTGGCTAAGACTCTGTGTTCCCAATGCAGGGGGCCTGGGTTCGATCCCTGGTTGGGGAACTAGATCCCACATGCTGCAACTAAAGCCAAATAAATAAATAATAAAAATGAAAAGAAAGAAGAAAGAAAATTGATACCCCAAAGGCCAAGATCAGGGGGTGCTGAGATAGACTGAATCCAGGCTGGAAATCAAGATGCCTACATTCTTGTCCTGGGTCTGCCGCCGTCTTTGAGTGACCCTGAGCAACTCATGTCCCTCTCAGCCTGTGTTGCTCTGTAGGTGAACTTTGTGCGCTCTTCTCAACCAGATTTTCTGGATTCTGGGGTCACCAGGGTGACCACAAGGACTCTGGGGCGACCCCAAGCAGACCTTCAGAATGAAATAAGGCACTAATAGGTAGCTATCTCTCAGACATCTTCCGCCTTTTCTAGGATATGCATGGTCTCAACTTTTCTTTCTTTCTGACCACGTGACTTAGCCAGAAGAGAAACTCCATATCTCCCTCTTGCCAAGTCTCTTTCTAAAGAAGCTTCTGGACCCTGGATGTGCGTCTTCAGAGGGACTCATCCGAATCCGGAGAAAGATAAGAAAGGAAAGACGGCAGAACAGAGACTGGGAAACCAGAGCAATGGGAGCCTCAGCCCTCGCCCAGCAAACTCCTATCACAGCCTGGCTGCTCTGAGGGACCACAAGAACACATCTGTGAGCTTGTCGGGAAGACTGGCGAGACAAAAGCAAGTCTGGAAACTGACAGAGTGTTCCAGAACTGGACGGCGGAAAAGGAGGAGAGCCACGGAAGGTGCTGCGGGAGGAGCCACTTACTTTGTCTTTCCCTCTGCCCAGGCGATCGACACCCAGCCGGGCATGAAGCCGGGGTCCCGGGTGAACCAGAGGCCAACCAGCAGAAAGAAGCAGAGCAGGACGTTGATCTCAGCGAAGGAAAGGGGCCCCAGCTTCCTGTACTCTGCCCACAGCACCTCGTGGGCAGACTTCTCCTCGTTCTTCTTTTCCAGGCTGCAGCCCCAGGACAGACTAGAGGAGGCAAAGATGACAGGGCGGGGGGAGCGTGTTGGTTGGCCTGGGACCGTCACCAGGGGGCCTTGAGCAAGTCCCTCCCCACTCCACATCTGTCATCTGCCCACTCGACTTCACAGGACGTAGTGGCAAAGTCTGTTTTGTGTGCCCAGCATATGCCCCAGGATGCCCCCAGAACTGGAGGGTGCCCCCAGAGGAAGCCTGAGAAGGCGCAGGTCGGATGGCCAGTCTAGATAGAGACTCAGGAAGAGAGGATGGCCAGGAGGGTGGGAGACTGAGCGAAATGAAGTGGGGATGGACAGGAGCAGAGGGGGCAGAAACAAGCAGAGTCGAAGCCACCACTGGCAAGGGCATCCTGGCCGGTACCAGTCGCCTAGAGGCCAGCTGCTGCCATCATCTAGGGGACGCTGAGAAATATGGAACCAGCTCGTGGTGGAGCCAAGGCACCCTCACAAGCTCCCTGTCTTCCTTCTCCCACTGCTGCCTGGAGCTGCTTTCAGTGGTACTGGCATGCCAGTCCTCATCATCAGGTGACTCTGGAGGACACAAGGAACAAGGACAGATCCCAGCAGCCTGGGTCAGGCAGGAGTAAGGTGGGTGCTTACACTCCAAGGAGCTGAGGCGTAGGATTAGGGACCCAGCAGACTCTGGGGGCTGGAAGTGAGTGTGACTAAGGGAGGGGGAGAAACCAGCCAGGTCCTGCTCTTGGATGGGCTCCCAAGGGACAAGGGCCCATTGGCTAACACACCTGCCCAGGGCACCCTGCAGCACATCTCCCTGGGGAGGATACCTAGCCTTGGGGAGAGCTGATTCATTGGAGCAGACCCTGATGCTGGGAAATATTGAGGGCAGGAGGAGAAGGGGGCAGTAGAGGGTAAGATGGTTGGATGGCATCACTGACTCAATGGACATGAGTCTGAGCAAACTCCGGGAGATGGTGAAGGATGGGAAGCCTGGCATGCTGCAGTCCATGGGATCACAGAGTCAGAGAAGCCTGAGGGACTAACAACAGAAGTCTTGGGGAGGGACTGGCTGGGGCCCCTGGCACACAGAATGCCGACCCTGAGGAATCCATCAGCCTGAAGGTGGTGGCAAGGCCAAGCTGATTGTCCCTAGAAAGCCGTCCCTCCTGGGAGTCCTTCCTGGACCCTGAGTCAGGCTTGCAGGGAGCACAGGAGTTGCGGGACAGGTGCCGAGGTGCCGAATCCTGGAGCCAAACCGCCTTCAGGAGGGTGCGAGCCAGCCCGGGGATGCGGCGCGGCCTGGAGCAGGGGCCCAGGGGTGTCTGGGCACATCCTCCTGGCGCTCAGGGGTAGGAAAGGACGTGACGAGGGTGGGGGCTGGGAACCCAGGTCTACACAGCCCGCCAGGACCTCTGCTTTGGACAAGAGGCCAGGCCGTTTGTCCCCAGGGTCACCCACCAGGGACACCTTCTAGATCATCCTGCAGGGGGATGGCTCCGCTGGGGTGGGAGGGGGCCTCTCTGTCCTCGACCCCCTGGCATGAGAGTCTGTGTTCTACCTGCCACCAGTCTATTGCCTCCTGTAGTTCCCAAGACTCTGGGGCAGGGCCGGAAGCTGCAGGCTTCCAGAACAGGAAAAGGGGGGACTCTGGTAGCCGCCCAGCTCTTTTCTGATGCTGGCGACACATCCTGACAACACAGCGGCTGCAGACTCTGGGGCAGCATCGTATATTCAGTTGTCCAGTGCTGGCCCTGCCACAGAGGTGCCGCCAGGCCTTCAGGTCCCTCTGAGGCTAAGCATTCCACGCTTATCTTTGGGTTAATCCACCTGGTGACCTCTGGGCTGGCGTGAGAGAAAGGTGGATCCAGCCTTCCTGTGGGATTCCTGGGGGCTGGGTGGGTGCACAGTATCCTTCTGCAGTAGAATGGCCTTCCTTGAGATGCTAATGAACGGGGTAGACAGGCTGCTGAAGAGGCCAAAGGGCCCCGAGCCCTGGAAGGGGTCCGGAGAACCCTCCTCCCTGACTCAGGGCTTAGCCTGATGAGGAGGGCTGGGTGTAAGCCAGCAATAATATCCCACGAGTCCTGAGGGGTCCTGGGGTGGACCTCCTTGGCTGGACGTGGCCTAGGAAGCTGCCCATAAACTCTAGAAGATCCATTTTATCTGAATCAGGCTGGAGGGAATGACCCTGACATTGCTCTCCATGACCAACCAGATAAGGATTCAAGCTGGGCAGCCAGGCGCCTAAGGGAGCAGCTTCCCTTTCACGAGGGGGTCGGAACACGGGGTGGGGTGGGGATGTGACGGAGGCCTGAGTGCACCTTTATCTTTTTATTACAGCTGCTCTGATTATGGATAGAGTTTTTGTTTTGCTCTAATTTTCAAGACAATTCCTCCTTCGGAAGAAAACTTAACCAAAATGCCCCCCTTTCCCCATTAACTCACAGGTTTTCGTGGGCATCTTTGCCTTTCATCTCTGAAGTCTCCTCTCTCCTGCCACAGAGGCCTGTTTTTCATCGGAGCTCAAGCTCCCTGTGAATCAAGGCACAGAGCACGCGGCTCACGGAGATAAGTCCGTGCCTTTAAAAATGACAGCAACAGGGACTTCCCTGGTGGTCCAGGGGCTGAGACTCTGCGCTCTCGATGCAGGGGGCCCTGGTTTCACCCCTGGTCAGGGAACTAGATTGCGTACACCCCTATGAAGATCCCATATGCCGCAGCAGAGATCGAACAATCCCAAGTGCCGTAATTAATACCGGGGGCAGTCAAATAAATACAAATAAATTTTTAAAAAATTAAAACTGACAACAACATTTTGAGGTGTTTGTCAGCCATGCGTCATGGTTTCTGTGCACAGCCTGGCTGCTGTCAAGGTTGACCTTGGTGAACCATGCCTGTGTGCTGGGAACCAGAAGGTAAACTTTGCAGAAGTGGCGTGCTTCTGGGAACATTGCGAGCGTTCAGTAAATCTGGGCTTGGATTGATTGGGACACTCTCAGGCAGTCTGCCGTGACCTGTCCTAAAAGACACTTGCGGCCAAGTGGAAGTCCATCCAGTTCTACCCCAAGAACAAGCGCTCGTTAATTGCTTTGACTTGCGTTCAGTGGCGCACCTGTTCCTTCTCCCTGGGCTGGGCACTGGGTGGGTGCGGGGGTCAGAGAGGACTTGCCCGCAGGCCACAGAGGAGCTTGCGGTGGGGGGAGGCACTGGAGCATGACTGCAGGTGCCAGGGGTTGGGGCAGAGCCTAGAGTGTCCAGGGAGGCCTGGAGCAGCGAGCAAGCTAGCAATCATCAGAATCGGAATGGCGGGGGGCAGGGTGGGGGGAAGCTGGGAGAGGAGTTGCCGAGGAAGAAACGTTCTAACTGGCCTTGAAGATAGAGGAGGTTGGAAGGGAGGAAGGCAGGGAATGGCATTCCGGGGAGAGGGAACAGCACGTGCGAAGGCATGGGGAGCCACAGGAGTGGCAGGAAATGGAGGGCAAGCCAGCAGGAGATGGGGCTGCTGACCAGAAACGGTCAGAACCGGACAGGAAGTGCTCTCCAGACTCAGCTGCCCAGCCAGAGGGGTTTCCTGCAGGACCCAGCACACTACCCAGACCCACTGCGGTGTCACCATCTCAGACTTACTCGAATCTCATGTACATGAAGCGGAGCCACAACCAGGAGAGCAGGAGCATGATCAGCATGTTGGGGAAGGCGAATCCGAACCAGGAGGCGAAGTTCAAGACGTCTTTGCTGTCCGGAAACAACCTGATGGGAGCAGCGCCAGTCCCATGGCCAGTCTCCACCAGATGCTCGCCCAGGAGAGTGGGCAGGCCGGGCCCTCTGGACAGAGGCTGAGCTACAGCCGGGCCCCGAGAGGTGGCCTGAAGCAGGGGCCCCAGAACATAGCCACGCACAAGACAAGCCTGAGGTGTGACCAACCGGCCCTCCTAGGGGTCCACACCTGGCTGAGAAGCGCGTGAAAAGCAAGGCCCTTCAGTCCAGAAGAATACACGTTTGTATACACATAACTGGCCAATAGCTCCAGGGGGTCCACAGATTCCTCAGAATCACCTAGTGGATGTGGGCTTTCACAAGAGAAGGGTCCCCTTAAAAGATCAGATCTCAAAAGCTTCCCAGGGTGGAATCAGACAATGTTTCCTGGGGGCTGGAAGAGGGTCACTTCCACCCCCAGCCCCAGGCACTGATCCATTTAGCCCAAGAGTGAAGTGGCATAGAGCTTCACTGCTGGCTCAGCAGTAAAGAATCCACCTGCCAATGCAGGAGGCATGGGTTCGATCCCTGGGTCAGGGAGATCCCCTGTAGGAGGAAATGGCAACCCACTCCAGTATTCTTGCCTGGGAAATCCCATGGCCTAAGGAGCCTGGTGGGCTACAGTCCATGGGGTTGCAAAGAGTCGGACACGACTGGTCAACTAAACAGCAACATAGCCACAAAGTTTTCCTCACTCAGCACAGACAGGCAGCTTTGCCCAGAGGAGCTCTGGGGAGAAGCATAAGGCTGTCATTACAGAAAACACTTGCAGAAGCAAAGCGGTCTGCTTGTTCCATCTCAAGTGTCTGCCCTGCCAGGCTTCAGGCCTGCCCTTCCCACCTCCAAGCTGCCCTCCCCACCCCTGTCCAGGGTGCTTGTCTGCACAGGACGGGCACCACCATACTGCTGTTCCTTCTCTCTGTACCTACTGTGATTTGTACTTACATTCATTAACACATTTACATGACCCATCAGAACTCTCCAGGCATCTGCTACCCTCAGTTGCCCTTGAGTATCCCACTGGCAGGCCCCAGGACCCTCTCACTTCTGTGATCCCAGCCTCACAAGACCAGGCACAGAACTGAGTGAGTGAGTGAGCTGGTGAGGCACCAGCTGACCTAACTGCTAACCTCCCCCAACGTCATAGGACCATCATCATTAAAGAGCAAGGTTGTGAACCAGCTTTGAGGGGAGTATCTTTAGGTGTCTGTTTTCTATAAGTTTTAACCAAGGACCCTGCTTGTCGGACTATGTTGTCGTTTCCCATGACTGGCTCTGGAATGTGGCTCAATCCACATTCCCCTTCTGAGCAAGAATCCTGAGCCCGGGAAAGAAAGGTGGGACTTGGCCCAGAGCGAAAAGCAACCCTGTCTGTGGACATCAGCTCCCCCGCTGTGGGGTCCTGAGCATGTGCAGGGAGGCTGGGCCACAGAGGCTGAAGGCAGCCCATCCTCCCTGCTCTGACATGTCCCCGCAGCTGAAGCGGAGCCCAGCTGAAGCGGAGGCAGCGGTGGGTGGGCCCCTCCAGCCCCGTCCCTCTCACCCTGTTACTGTCCCCAGAGTCATGGCCAGCGACTCACTCTTGCATCTGGCCCAGGAGCACCACGTTGGGTCCCGTCCCGGTCAGGGTGGCGGTGCCTCCGATGCTGGCCGAGTAACATATGCACAGGGTCATGGCCTTGCACACGTTCTTCCTGTTGACCTCCTGCTGCTTCACAGAGGGACCTTCCAGAGTCGCCTGGTTCCCTGCGGTGGGCACACCGCCATGAGCTGAGCCAGCCCAGCTCCAGCTCCAGCTCCCGACCCAGCTGCTGACTTGAGGCTCTGGGCATGCCGGCTCTGCTGGCTCTTCCCCCAGGTTTTCCTTCCTCAGCCTCAAGCCCCAGGCTGTGGTCTGACCCCACCTGCCACCCACGGTCTCGTCCCACGGCTCCTCAATGACTTGTGTAAAAACTCAGCAGCTTCAGACACACTCCTTTCTTTCCTGCCTCCTTGCTCTCACTCAAGATGTTCCCTTCATCTGGAGGGAGTAGGGGCAGGGGGTGGTCCCAATCCATCTCAGATGTCCTCTCCTCCTAGCAAGGCCTCTCCCTTTTTGGCACTTCCTCCGTGTCTGGTTTATGGCATTCTGGGGCCTCTCTCAAGTCAGATGAGCTGACCGAGGGGCCTCTTGAGCCCACCCCACCAGGCTCTGTGAATCTGCAGTACGAGGGTGTCTGCTTCATCTCTGCAGGCCAGGACCTGGCCCAGGGTCTGGCCATCAGCACAGGCCCCGAGAGGCCATGCGGGGCCCTAGGGATGAACGATGCAGAGGAAAGACACAGGCACTCTGACTTCCTTGAGCTCAGTGTCCAGCAGGGAAGCCAAGGTGTGACCACCAACCCCAAAACCTGTGGGAATAGAGTGGCGGAGGGACTTGGCTCGTTCAGAGGAGGCCTCCCTAAGGATGAGTAGGGGTAGAAAGGATTCCAGGGCATCCAGTAGGTGCTCAAAAGATACCCAAATGAATAATCACATCAACGAGTATTGACTTCTGTGATGGAAGGAACAGATGCGGGGGGAACTTGCTGTAAGCTCCATGAAAAGATGGAACTTTTATACACTAATCACATTCCTAAAAGTTAGGAAAAAGGCATTTCAAAGTATTTCTCTATGTGCTTGTGAAAAAAGAGGGCTCCAGGAAGCAGGGAGGTGGCTCAAGTTTTTGGAAACAGAGGAGAGGACTGCCCTGGCCAGGGGCTAACCTGGCAGCTCGCCGGCCTTGCCCTTTTCTGCCAGCTCCAGGGTCCCCAGGCTGGCCTCGGTGGCTGCACTCGTGGCCTCCATCTGCTGCAGCACGGCCTCCACGATGGGCACCATCATGGCCGTGGTGGCCGTGTTGCTGATCCACATGGAGAGAAAGGCCGTGGCGCCCATAAAGCCCAGCATCAGCCTGCAGAGGAGGGGCAGAGAGGAAAGCCAGAGAATTCCCCACCCCCAGCCACCCCCAACCCCTAGGGAACTAGGTCCTGCCCTCTGCAGGGACGCCAGGGCCCAGCACCAGGGTGCAGAGGCCTGTTTGGGACTGGATAGTCTAGGAGTGATGCTGTGTTAATACCTCCCTCCCGACCTCCCTCCCTCTGCCACTCTCCACAAACATTACTGACGTCTACTCTGCTGGCTACTGGGTCACCACGGGGCCTCAGCTCCCATCGCGGCTCTAAGGAGCTCACGCTCCAGCAAGGTAAGCACAGGCGTGCAGCTGGCGCCGGCACAACCTAGGGGCGCACAAGGAGCAGTCCCAGCTTCCCACTTCTACCTGGAGGATTCCCAGCCCCCCAGATCCTGCTCCGCCTGAGTTCAGAAGGCCTACATGGAGTCAGGCTTCCAGGAGGGGGAGAGCCATGAGGGGCCTGGGGAAACGGGACCTCCCTCATGGCTAACCCCCGCCCCACCTTTCCACTCACACACTGTGCCCCCCTCCACTCTGCCGTGGATCAGAGCCCCAGAGAGTACTCAAAAAACATATTTCCTCCCCGTATGGCACCCCCCTTTCCACCTCTGTCCCTGCTGAGTCATCTGCCTGGAAAACTCCCCTCATGGCCCTTCAGAGCCTTCAGGCAGCACCCCTTCTCTGTCGCCTCCCCACCAGTGCACACGGGGTATGGCTGACCACACCCTCCTCCGTCTTCTCTAGGACGCTCCTCCCTGGCTGGAGCCGGAACTGTGTCCACGTCCGCCCCATGAGCACGGAAGGTCTGATTCTTCTCCATGGGTCCCACACACTTGGCACTAGGCCAGGAGCAGAAGGCTTTCCAGGGTTGGGAAGCAGGAGGGGGTTGGCTGAATGGAACTCAACTTCTTGGTCCCCACGCCCTTCTGCAGTCAGGCCCCTCCCCAGGGCCACTCATTTATTTGCCTGAAGAAGGGTCTGGGGGCTGCTCTGCACTGTGGTTTAGCCAATGTCCCCGCAGGTAGACCTCATGGCCTCAGAAGTACAAAGGCTGGAAGCCAGGCTTAGAGGAGGGAGCAGTGACCGGGGGTAGCAGAGAAGCATGAATGAACATCCTGGATGTGGTTTGGGAGCAAGACACTCCAGCACACTCCAGAAGAAGGTCCACCCGCTGATGGAGAAAAGCCTCCCACTCAAAGGAGCCTCGGAACAAGAATTTGGGAGCCTGCAAGGCCTCATGTTTCTAGGCAATCAGTTCTGATGTGACCCTGAAAACCAATCACTGGAAGAGCTCGATGTCAAGAAGGGTCACAGGTCAAAGAATCACAAGCCCTTACTCAACAGAGCTGGGGTGCCAAGGGTGCTCAGACACTGGCCTCCTGGAGGGCCGGCAGGTCTCTGCTTTCAGGGCCCAGCACTGTCCTCGACACAAGGACATTGAAGGACAGACTCACTGTGAACTAACCCACCCGCCTTCCCAGGGCTGGGCTGGGTCATGGCAGCATTTAGAAAGATGCATCCTGAGTTCCGGATTAGAGGGGGCAGGGCGCCATCAGACAGGCCAGGTCCAATCCCCATGTGAAGTCAGCAGACCATTTAACCCCTCTCTGCCTCAAATTCCTCATCTACAGAACAGAACACGGGTAATGAGAATAAACCCCAACTCTCAGAGGTGTACGAAGAGTTAGAAGCGGTGATGAATAAGTCCCTGGTATCATGCCCTGGGTACTGCAGGCACCACAGGGTGTCTGCAAGATCAGCTCCGTGACTTGGCGGGAATGGCCTGTGACTGGTGGGGAGACCTTGGAGAGGGGTGAGACAACTGAGTGGTGGGGGGAAGGTGAGGTGGGCAGCAGCTTTGCAGAGGGAACAGATGTGCCAGTTTTGGAGAGATTTTTCTACTTCCCCCTGAGCTAGGTAGTTCAGCCATCTCTTTCCTGCTTTCCCCACACAACTCCTAGGGGCATCAGGTACAGCTTGATCCAGCCTCCACCCACCTTGTCCCCTGGATCCTGCAGCCTTTCCCCCAAGGAAGTCTTCTGAACATGCAGGGACCCTTGATGAGCAGTCTCCTCTAGATTCAGAGAAACTTTACCCACTGCTGCTTACCATACACCTCCCCCCAGTTGCTCCCCTGCTCCCACCATCCTTGCATCTGGCCTCCCTAGCTAAGACTGTAACATGACCCACCCAGGGGTCTGCCTGGCTGCCCTGCCCAGGTAAGACCGCGGTCAGCCCTTGCCTGTGAGTCTGTGGCACACATTCCCCTCCCCAGCCCTGGGCCTAACTGCAAGAGAGAGGAGGCATAATTACTGTGCAGGCTTGGTCCCCACCCAGAGGAGCGTGCGCAGGGCAATCCTCTTGTGCAGCTTCCAGTGCTCCACGGCCACAGCCACGATGAGGCCGCCAAGGAACAGCATGTTGGTATCCTTCATGTACTGGATGCTCACCTGCGAGTGGGCACAGAGGCCGCATCAGACCCGCCCCCTGGCCACACACTACTTGGCTCAGGGCCACCCAAGTCCCCAGAGACGGGTGAGCAGAACAGATGCTGACTTCAGGGCAGCTTGGAGTGGGGATGGAGGGTCAAGTGTACATCCCTCTGCCAGAGGGAGCCCACAAACAGGGTATGATCTGGTCTCCCAGATCCTACACAGCTGAGAGCTGAGCTCAGAGGATGAGTTGTAGGGAGAGATGCTCTGGGGCGCTCACCTGCTTAGAGTCCAGAATCTTGAAGAGTGGGAAAAGCAAGGCAGGCAGGAGGGCAGTGACAGCCAGAGGGATGACTTCTGTGCACCAGTAAACGGCCATGACGATGATGATGTAGGCACACCTGACAAACTGAAGAGACAGCCCTGAGCTCCTGCAAGCTGCTGCCACCTCGCTCCCCGGCCCAGAGCACTCAGCGTGGCAGCGGGCACACACGCCTGTGTGCACACTCAGCGTGGCAGCGGGCACGCACGCCTGTGTGCACACTCAGCGTGGCAGCAGGCACACACGCCTGTGTGCACACTCAGCGTGGCAGCAGGCACACACGCCTGCATGATCACTCAGTCGTGTCCGACTCTTTGCAACCCTGTGGACTGTGCAACCCACCAGGCTCCTCTGCCCATGGGATTCTCCAGGCAAGAACACTGGAATGAGTTGCCACGTCATCTGATGTGAAAAGCCAGCTCACTGGAAAAGACCCTGAGGCTGGGAAAGATTGAGGGTAGGAGAAGGCAATGACAGAGGATGAAATGGCTGGATGGTATCATCAACTCAGTGGACATGAGTTTGAGCAAGCTCTGGGAAATGGTGAAGGACAGGGAAGCCTGGCGTGCTGCAGTCCATGGGGTCGTAGAGTTGGACAACCTCCAAGGGATCTTCCTGATCAAGGGATCTAACACGGGTCTCTTATCTCTCCTGCACTGGCAGCTGGGTTATTTACCACTAGCGCCACCCAGGTGCACAGCACAGCTATCTTCTAATTCGATCTTTCTACTGGCCTCATTCCACACTGCTGCTTCCTTTCTTTTTTTGCAAATCAGATCGTATCACTCCTTTGTTTAAAAGCCTTTCTTTGCCTTCAGGACAGAAGCTAAATGCTCTAGCACTCTTTGGAGACCTTCTTCCCTGGAGCCGGCCCTCCAGCCACATCTCCTTACTCCCACCGTGAGCTCCACGACCCCAGAGCCATGGTGAGAACTGAGGCCTTTGCCCCACCTCCTGCGGCTGCAAGACGCTCCCTTGGCCTGGAGACAGAGCTCAGGGCTCAGCTCACTGCTGCTCCTTGGGCATCTCCCCCTTCCTGCCCCTAGCCTGGGTCTGCGCCCTTCCTCTGTGCCCCTGCCTCCACCCCCAGCAAGCAGCACACTGAGCTGGCATTATTTGTTTCACCAGCACCACTCCTGACCCACCCACCCGCTCCCCCGAAGAGTGGAGTCAGCAGTGGAGGGCAGAATCCGTGTCACTCAGCATCCAACGCAAGCCTGACACCCCAGGGACACTCAGCAAGTGCTGATTGGAGGAACAGCCAGCACAGCATGTGCTGTGACTAACGCACCTGCGCACAATCATGGTTTATCATCACCCGAGATAACGTGTGATATGCACGGAACATCGCACAAAGAGACATTCTTTGCCTGGATTGTCCTATCAGGGATAAAATACCCCAGGACACCAGCACCCTAGGACACCTCCCTACTCTGAGGCAGGGTTTCTCAACCTCAGCACTATCGATGTTTTGGGTTAGACGGTTCTCTGTTGAGGGGGAGGGGCCTGTCCTGTGCACGGCAGGGTGTGTGGGAGCACCCCAGCCTTCATCTCACTAGATGCCAGTGGCACTCTCCAGTTGTAACAACCACAAAAGGTCTCTAAACTTTGCCAGATGTCCCCAAGTTGAGAAGGAAAGGGAAGTCAATGCTGGTGACACCACTGGGCTGAAGGCAGGACAACAATGTGGTTAGAAGCCCAGCCTTTTACACCAGGCAGGCCTGATCAGTGATCAGTATCTGCCACTGCGTGGCCTACCTTGTCTTTGAGGTCGAGAAAGAGAGGTAGGAATGATCTGCTGCAGGGGTGGGCAGTGAGGAAGGGGTGGGCAGTGAGGGAGTGTGCTGTAGAGATTTCAAACACAGTTGCTGAGTCACTAAGTCTTCTGCAACCCCGTGGTTGCAAAACCCCACCAGGCTCCTCTGCCCATGGGATTTCCCACGCAAGAATACTGGAGTGGGTTGCCATTTCCTCCTCCAGGGATCTTCCAGACCCAGGAATCGAGCCCTTGTCGCCTGCATTGGCAGGCAGATTCTTTACCACTGAGCCACCAGGGAAGCCTCTTCAGCACAGTAATACTGTCTAAAACTCAGTCTCCTTCTTATCATCTGCTGCTGCTGCTAAGTCGCTTCAGTCGTGTCTGACTCTGTGCGACCCCATAGATGGCAGCCCACCAGGCTCTCCCGTCCCTGGGATTCTCCAGGCAAGAACACTGGAGTGGGTTGCCATTTCCTTCTCCAGTGCATGAAAGTAAAAAGTGAAAGTGAAGTCGCTCAGTCGTGTCTGACTCTTAGTGACCCCACGGACTACAGCCCACCAGGCTCCTCCGTCCATGGGATTTTCCAGGCAAGAGTACTGGAGTGGGGTGCCATTGCCTTCTCCATACTGTTTCTCTACCTTTTTGTAAACCTATTGTTAACCTTATTATTTTACAACTCAAAATCTCTCCATAAAACCCACATGTGAAATGTCTTTTGCAATTTGGTGGGAGGAAAAGCTTTGTCTCCTACAGAGACTAATATGCTTCCTCTTTTTGAAAAGAAGGATTATGCAACTTATCCTGTGTTCTTTTTTGTCTTGGCTGCCAGGAAGCTCCGAGTCAAACTGTGTGCTCCATCATATGATAGCAATTCTCAATGTCTTTGATAAAATACTCCTCCCACTCCCAACCCTGGCCCCTCTCCCTGCTTGTTTCATGTCCTCACTTACAAATCAAGGCTTGAAGAGCACCCATTCTAAACATATGCCACATAGAAAGTGATGTTTTTATTATCTAAACGGCAGGTGACACGTGTAAGCAATTTTCCCAGACAGTTCCTGGAGGCTCCAAACGTAGCCAATAGAAAGCACACAAGACTAACCACCCACTCTCCTCCATGCTTTTATCAGAAGGCTCAGGAGATGCCCCTGAATAACGTGCTAAGTCATTTCAGTCTTCTCCGACGCTTTGTGACCCCCATAGACTGTAGCCCGCCAGGCTCCTCTGTCCATGGAATTCTCCAGGCAAGAATACTGGAGTGGGTTGCCATGCCCTCCCACAAAGTTGACCCTCCCTCATCTAGAATGCTCCAGATGGTTGTGGGAAGATCAGGAAAGGACAGGTGACCTTTGAGAAGCCTGAAGAGAGGCTGGCAACCGTGCAGAATGAGATGGGTTCTAATTGCAGATGGGAGCCTGAACCCCAGTGAGCTCAGAACCTTCTCTGCAGCAGAGAGTATGACCAGGGGAGTACTTCAAGCTGAGCTCACTGTGGACAATGGGATTTAAAGGTCAGCACCCAGCACAGTACTGAGCACAAAGGGTAGCTCAATAAATATGTTAAATGCACAACTGAAGAAAACTGTGGCTTATCATTAACCTAATTATTAAGAAGGGCATCCACGACATATTGTTTAATGGGAAAAGTATAGCTAAAAGAACATACTGTGTGTACATTATGGGATTTGAATATATTCTCATTTTCACTTTATACTTTCCAGACATTAAAAAAATTTAATAACAATGAATGTATTGTTTATTTAATAAAAAGCAATTTAAAGAAAAAGAAAGAACCCAGAGAATGGGTAGAAAAGTGGAGGAGAGATGATGACTGGAAGGAAGCAAGGTGTAGGAAAATAAAAGAAGGAAGCCTGCAGCAGAGAGAGTTCAGGGCACCGATGGAGGGGGACTCACCCTAGGAGTCGCTACCGTCCCCTTGGATGGTGCTGCCCAGGCTGCTGAGCTCTCACAGCCTTCCCTGCCACTCTGCCCCTGACCCTGGGCTTCCTTGCAAACTTTGTGGCCCTGAGGGTGGGGGCAGGGAGCTCTTCAGTGGTGACCAAAACAGAAGCTCAAAGGGAGAAAACAAGGAGACAGGGCTCCAGGCTCCCGGGCACCTGCCCCACCACCAGGCAAGAGAATGCAGGAAGACAGCCTTTGAAATGACTGTCACTGATGGCTCCCCTTCCCTTGCCTGATCCTCCCTCCCATCGTAACACACAGACACAGATACAACCTGAGCTGGGGGTCCTAGCTCAGGGTCTCCACTGTATGTTGGAGGGGTAGGGGGCGGGTGGTCTTGGTCACACTCTCCTGGAGCAGGAGGGTCAGCAAAGTGACTGTAATTAGTCTGGGGAACATTATTCCCACCAGCAGGACTCAAATCACAGCTCTCCTGCCTGACTCCCTCCCACAGCCAGTTACAGCCCCAAATCTCTTTCTACAGAGGAAATACTGTGAATCACAGTTGATGTGGCAACTGAAGAGCCACCCTTGTTGGACCTGCTGTCCTCAGCCCATCCAGGGTCTGTGATCAGCCTACCCAAGGGCTCCTCCCCCACCTAGGAACCAGCATGATCTCTTTTGGCCCCTACGGCCATAAAATGTCAAAACCAAGCCTCCTTGCTCCATTGTACAGATGAGAACATCAAGTCCCAGAGAACACAGGGGCTTGGCTAAAATCACAAGGATGGGTGAAAGGCAGAAGTCCAGTTCTCTTGAAGCCTGGCTTCCTGATACCCAGTACAATCCCACTCCTCCAGGACTGCCTTCAGAACGCCACCCAAAGAGATCCTCTGTTGCCCAAACCTGCCTGGGTTGTAGGGGGTGGGGGGAGCAGAGGTTTCCTGTCTGGGCTGAGAGTGAAAGGCTGAAAGAGGGAATAAGTAAGGAGCAGCCAGCAGCCACAAAAGGTTTCAAAGGGCTCGGGCCTCTGCCAAACGGGCCTCTCACTGCCCAGCGGGGCCTGGGCCAGCGCTCCCGGCACCGCCCCCACCCTGCGGCCAAGGCCATTCATTCTCTGCTTCCTTCCCGGGAGCCCTCGGAGGCCAGGGCTCGGAACGCAGCTTCCCCGCAACCCTGGGTCGTGCCACCCAAGGCGTGAGTTCTGGGAACATGTTCTGCCTCCTGCCGCAGCCACAGCGGGCAGTGAGCGAAAGCAGGCCAACCTGACCTGCCTTTTCAGCTGGGAGCGGCAGCAGGACTCTGATTCAGCTGTGGCTTCCTAGGCTTCAGAGCTGGAAAGAAATGTGCATCATAGATAGGAAAACTGAGGCTCGAAGGAGGGCCAGAAGGGGACAAAGATAGGACTCAGGAGCCCCTGGTGGCTCCGACGGTAAAGAATCCGCCTGCAATACAGAAGACCTGGGTTCGATCCCTGGGTTGGGAAGATCCCCTGGAGGAGGGCATGACAACCTGCTCCAGTATGTTTGCCTGGAGAATCCCTATGGACCGGGGAGCCTGGCGGGCTACAGTCCAGAGGGTCGCAAAGAATCGGACACAACTGAGCAACTAAGCACAGCACAGGGTCCACCGAGGTCGAGACTTTGTCCTGTCTGTCCCTGAGTGGCCTCAGAAGCCACCTACAGCTGGGAAGTCCCCAAGTGAAGAGACAGGAGCGAGAAGGAAATGCCAAGTGCCCAAGCTCCCTGTTGGTACAGGTGGCATTTAGGGACCCTGGGGACCGGGTCATGCACCTGGGAAATTCTGAGCCTGTGGATGGGCTGTGTGGCCAAGATCTGTGCTATTTTCTAGGTTTGTGTGCTTTCCAAGACGGTTCTTGTTTCCAGGGATCTGTGAATCCCAAGATCCATGCCCCTCAGAATTCCTAGCAGGGCACCTTCCACAGCACCCGGAGCTCCAGAAGGTGCGTGACCCCGGGGAAGTCGTGCCCGCCCGCGTATCCGTGCGCTCCACCTAATGGTCCCGGGTTTGGTGCCCCATAAGGGGCACCCGGCTCCCGGAAGCCACCATGCTGCCCAGAGACACAACTGACCTTGGCGGGCATCAGAATGATGAGTGGCAGCAGCAGGATCGGGGTGAGGAACAAGATCACGAAGGACTTGAACTTGGAGACATAGCTCAGTGCCGAGGCCATCGCGGAGAGGGAACCTGGCGGGAGAAGCGAGAGAAGGGCAGCCAGTCGTTGCACGGGCTTAAGAAGGGGCCGCGGTCCAGGGTGGGTTGGAGGGGGCGGCGGCAACTCCGCCTCCCACGACGGAGCCTCCCCTCGGCCCCGGGGGCGGGGACATCCCCGCAAGGTCGGTGGGACAAGCCTGCCCCCAACTCTGCCTCCGGGCGGGGCCTGCGGGCTCCAGCGCTACGGGCAGGCGCTCCAGGAGGGGTCGGGTGCCCGGCACCTCCAGACTCTCCAAGCCTTTCCTGCAGTGCCTTAGACAGGCGTGCCCGAGGGCGTCCAAGCGGGAGGGATCTGTCATTCAGTCGGGGCTTAGACATTCGGGTGGCCCCCCGACCCCCCTCTGCATCTTCATCTGCCTTTCCTGGGCGCCGTCTGGGTCCCAGGTGAAGGTTCCCAGCAGTTTCTGAGTCTTTCAGATCCATCTCCCCAACCTCTCCCTCCCTTTTCACCTGGTTACCTCTGCTCCTCACACGCCGGAGGGGTCTCCCGCAACGGCAATGACCCACCGAGCAGCCAGCGCGGTCTGCTCCGGGGGCCTCTTCTCCTCGCCTCCCACCCACCCCACCACCCTCGTCCGGGTCACGATCGGTTTCCCTGCCGGGAATGCGCTGCTCTGAGCACAGGACCCGTCCCCCGCGCCCACGCCCTCTCCCACCCAGCGCATCCCGGGCACTCTCCAGCGATTGAGATTGAGAGGTGAAGCCACTGTCCTCTGCTGTCCCAGCGGCTTTCGCCCTCCAGCGGATACCCGCTCAGCGGGTCCGCCGCCCAGCTGGCTCTGCGTCCGCGGAAAGCCGACTGAGCCCGCCTGACCGAGCAGCTACCGTCCTACTGGGAAAAGAGGGTCCAGAGAGGAAGTGACTTAACCAAGGCTGCAACGAGAAGGTCGTTCATTCCCTCAGCCGCCGCCGCCTGCACGGTACTGAGCAGCTATTATGTTCTGAGCCCTGTTTTGTGTGCTGGAGGTACAAGGATGCAGACGCTGCCGCCACCCCCAGCTAGCACTCTTCTTCCTTCTCTGCCTCCCTGTCTTCTCATTCTTCAGTTTTCTTTGGAGGAGTCCTACCCCTGTTTGTGGTTTAACCATAGCCTGCTCCATAGAGATTACTATCCTCTGTCTTTAGAGGATAAGATGTCTGAAGAGGAGGACAGAGAATGAGATGGTTGGATGGCATCACCGACTCAATGGACATAAGTTTGATCAAACTCTGGGAGACAGTGAAGAACAGGGAAGTCTAGCGTGCTGCAGTCAAAGGGGTCGCAAAGACCTGGACACACTGATCCACTGAAGAACAACAGTCCTCGGTCTTCCACCTAGCTCTGATGCCAGAGTCCCAGATTCTCCATATTCCCAATGTCTTCCAGTCTGGATGTGTCTCAAGCCCCTAAACTCATCACATCTTAATTCAGGTTCTCAGATCTCCTGCTGTGACCTCCACCTAAGGTCCTTCCTGCATCTATCTGCTTCTCATATACCTTCTGCTTTGTAACTCTCATTCATCTAACCCTGGCTTTCCTCCCATCCCACCCCCTGCCCCATCCCAAGGCACTTAGCACTATTTGTACCTATTTATTTATTGGTGTGATTTTTTATTTGACGTCTATTTTATTCGTCCACATATGTCCAACCAGCACCTTTCACAGTACCTGATCCAATGTGTGTTCGCAAAACTTTTTCTCTGGGATGTGTGAATGAATCTAAGTTGTCAACAAAAAATGTCAATAGTCAACCTAAGAAAACAATGAAATTTTTATTCCAGCCAGCTGGAGGATTATGATTCAAGAAAGTCATTCAGAAAACTCTGAGCACTGCTCCATTAGAGGTCAAGTCACTTGAGTTTTTGAGACAAAGTGTACATCAAAGTACATGTTACATCAAAGTAACATGTTGATGGTTTACATAGTCCAACAAAGTAAGCTGGTTACTGTGACCCCTTCCAGGATTGAAAGAGAAATGTTATCTCTTAAGGAATTATCTTGCTGGCGCCAGGAGAAAATCTCCCTCCTTCTTTTTTTATTTTTTTGAAAGTAGGCCTTCCTCTGTCTTCTAGGGGATCTAGTTAATGTATAACAGGCTTCCCCAGTGGCTCAGTGGTAAAGAATCCACCTGCACTGGAGGAGAGGCAGATTTGATTCCTGGGTTGGGAAGATCCTCTGAAGGAGGAAATGGCAACTCACTCCAGTATTCTTGCCTGGGAAATCCCATGGACTGAGGAGTCTCGTGAGCTACAGTCCATGGGATGGCGAAACAAAAACAGTTAACGTATAACGCAGGTGTACAATGCACACTACTGGGAAGAAAGTAGTTGTTCAAATGGGCAGAGAATTTAATGTTTAAATTTTTTCCTGCCTTAAAAATAATTTTATTTCATCCAAGTAAACCACTTCCTTACAGTGATGCAACTGCTTTTGTTACCCAGCTGAACTTGAGTCCGTTTGGCCAACTCTATTCTGGCCTGGAGAATTCCATGGGCTCTCTAGTCCATGGGGCTGCAAAGAGTCAGACATGACTGAGCGACCTTCACTTTTCACTTTCACCAAAGCCAATCTACTGACATTAGGTTGTGGGGAATTGTGATGTTTATTGCAGGTGCCAAGCAAGGTGATCAGGCAGCTCATGCTCAAAAAAATTCAAACTCTCCAATGACTTTCAGGGAAGAGCTTTTCAGGGCAACATTCGGGGTGAGAGCTGCAGGGGGCATGACTTTCTTCTCATTGGTCGGTAATAGTGAGGCAGCAGGGTGGTGTTTGGGACTCTTAATCATCAACTTTCTGTTCTAGCTGTCAGTTTTTAAAAAATGCACATTGTGAGAGTTGCAGGTTAAGTTTTATTGGGGGCAAAATGAAGACTGCAGCCTGGGGAGACAGAACCTCAAATAGCTCTGAGAAACTGCTCCAAAGAGCCAAGGGGGCAAGGTGAGTGTATATGTGGTTTTTGGTGAAGGGGAAATACATGCAGTCAAGCACATATTTTTCCAGAGAGTTTCTACTAGGCTCATGAAACCTTTGCTAGTCACAAGGAACAGTTGTCACCATGAAGGATTTTAGTGCTTTTCTAGATATGGGAAGATACAAGAATTGGGCTCATAAAATCAGTTCCTGAAAATATCTGACTATCTGAAAATCTATCTTGCCAGTTTTGCCCCCAAGCACAGAGTGCCTCATTCTGGTCTCCACCCTCAACTCCTTTCAGGGAGTACTGACGGCCAGCAGCTCCAGCAGCATACGACTTAATCCTTGTAGTGGTAGATAGGTAGACGGCAAGTGCCAACTTGTAGTTGACACAAACTAGACTGGGGTCTATGCTTGTGGTCAACATGTATGCCCATCCTTCACCTGGTAAGAGGGGTCTTATTTCTTGCAGATCAATTCGAAGGTTTGTGTCGGACTGTATGTATATCCCTTGAAGAGGTACTAGTACTCCAGTGTTCTTGCCTGGAGCATCCCAGGGGCGGGGGAGCCTGGTGGGCTGCTGTCTATGTGGTCGCACAGAGTCGGACATGATTGAAGCGACTTAGCAGCAGCAGCAGCACTCTGTTTTGCTGCTGAGCTATTGTTTCTTGACTGCTTTTCTTTTGTTTCATGTTCCCTCACTTTCCTCATTAGTGTCTGCTCGAGTCTGCTCTGTGGAATTCAGGGAAGATCTAGGAGGCCAAAGCCTTTTTCTACAAATAAGAAATGGACACAAGGGGTGTGTGCGTGTGTGTGTGTGTTTTTAACCCAGGAGGGCCCCACTGGATCTTGTTTGGTTTCAATTCCCCTTTTCTTTGATTCTCCTCATATATCATGCTAAATGCCTGGCTGGATGACTCACAAACTGGAATCAAGATTGCTGGGAGAAATATTAATAACCACAGATATGCCACCCTAGGCCACAGGGTACCACAGATGATGCCATCCTAATGGCAGAAAACAAAGATGACCTAAAGAGCCTCTTGATGAAGGTGAAAGAAGAGAGTGAAAAAGTTGGTTTAAAACTCAGCTTTCAAAATACTGAGATCTTGGCATCCAGTCCCATCACTTCATGGCAAACAGATCAGGAAAAAACGGAAACAGTGACAGATTTTTTTTTTTCCCTTGGGCTCCAAAATCACTGTGGACACTGACTGCAGCCATAAAATTAAAAAACACTTGCTCTTTGGAAGATAGGCTATGACAAACCTAGACAGCGCATTAAAAAGCAGAGACATCACTTTGCTGACAAAGGTCCATATATTCAAAGCTGTGGTTTTTTCAGTAGTCATGTAGGATGTGAGAGTTGGCTGAGCACCAAAGAATTGATGCTTTCCAACTGTGGTGTGGAGAAGACTCTTGAGAGTCCCTGGACAGCAAGGAGATCAAACCAGTCAATCCTAAAGGAAATCCACCCTAAATATTCATTGGAAGGACTGATGCTGAAGCTGAAGCTCCAATATTTTGGCCACCTAAGGTGAACAGCCAACTCACTGGAAAAGACCTTGATGCTGGGAAAAATTGAAGGCAGGAGGAAAAGATGACAGAGGATGACATGGTTGTATGGCATCACTGATTCAATGGACATGAGCTTGAGCAAACTCTGGGAGATGGTTAAGCACAGGGAAGCTTAGCATGCTGCAGTCCATAGGGTCACAAAGAGTTGGACATTATTGGCAATGAAACAACGAAAGGGGATAGGAGCAGGACAAGAAAGAGAACAAAGTTAACGATAGAGAGGTTAATCACAAACTCAGCAAGGGAACTTGGTTTTAGGGAGATTAGATTTTACTTTAAAGAGGGTATATGTGGTTGGGGCTCAGTGGTAAGGAATCTGCCTGCAATGCTGGAGACTCGGGTTCCATTCCTTGGTAGGGAAGATTCCCTGGGGAAGAAAATGGCAACCCACTCCAGAATTCTTGCCTGGAAAATCCCATGGACAGAGGAGCCTGGCAGGCTACAGTCCATGGAGCCCCAAGAGCCAGACGTGACTTAGCAACTAAACAGCAACAAAGTGCAACTACAACAACAACAACAAAGCTAATAAATGGAAAGATTATACCAAGTTCATGGATAGGAAGACTAAACATCGTAAAGATAGTCATGCCTCTCAAATTAATCTATAAATTCATTTCAATGCCAATCAAAATCCCAATTGAATTTTTATTTGACAAGTTACATCTAAAGTTCTAATTTTTGCAAGAGTCAATTAAAAAAAAAATTGCACTGCATGAAAGTTGCAAGTTAAGTTTTATTGGGGGCAAAATAAGAACTGCAGACCAGGAGACAGCACCTGAGATAGCTCTGAGAAACTGTGCCAAAGGGCAGAGCGGAAGATAAATATACATGTGATTTTGGTGGAGGGGGCGTACACACAATCAAGCACATTATTCTTTCCAGAAAATCTCTGCTAGTCTCATGAAACTTTCCACAAGTCATGAGAAACAGTCGACACCATGACGGATTTTAGTGCTTTTCTAGATATGAGGAGATACAAGAATTGGGCTCATAAAATAAGCTTCTGAAAATATCTAACTATCTGAAAACCTGTCTTGCCAGTTTTTTCCTGAGCACAGAGGGCCTCATGTTTGCCCTCCACCCTGAACTCCTTTCAGAAAGTGTTAGAAATCAGCAACTGCATCAGCACAGATTTAATGCTTGCAGAGCTAGATGGCGAGACCCTGTGGCCAGTGCCAATTTGTGATTGACACAAGAAGCCAAGAATAGTTAAAACAGTTCTGGAGAAGAGGAGGGAAATTGCCTATCAGAATTCAAGACTGATGAAGTGATAGTGATTGATGCAAGCATTAGCTATTGACATGAAGATATTTGGTTTGGCCAACAAGTTCATTCGTGGTCAAGAGGCTGTGCTGCTCTACCCAAGCAGTAAAATTCTGTTGTTGTTCAGTCACTAAGTCATGTCTGACTCTTTTGTGACCCCATAGGCTATAGTCTGCCAGGCTCCTCTATCCATGGCATAGAGGATACAGGCAAGCATACTGGAGTGGATTTCCATTTTCTTCTCCAGGGGATCGTCCCAACCCTGGGATCAAACTTGGGTCTTCCACACTGGCAGGCACATTCTTTTACCACTTTCCTGGGAAGCCCAGTAAAATGCAACTTAGTGGTTAAAAAAACAGAAAGAACATACCTGGATGGACCTTAAGGGCATTACGCTGAGTGTAAAAAGCCAGTCACAAAAGGTTTCAGGGGGTATGATTCCATTTATATAACATTCTGCAAGTGAAAAATTAGAGGGGAGTGGAAAAGACCAGGAGCTGCCAGTGGTTAGGATTGGGGGAGAATGCGACTGTAACACTGTATCACTACCGTAGCGATAGACATAACAATGTAGAACTACACACACACACAACTGGGCATGTTGTTGTTCAGTCACTAAGTCGTGTCTGACTCTGTGACGCCTTGAACTGTCAAGCTCCTCTGTCCTCTACTACCTCCCAGAGTTTGATCAGATTTGTGTCTGTTGAATCAGTGATGCTATCTAACCACCTTAGCCTCTGCCACCCCTTACTCCTTTACTCTTCAATCTTTCACAGCATCAGTGTCTTTTCCAAAGAGTCAGCTCTTCCCATCGGGTGGCCAAAGTATTGGAGCTTCAGCAACAGTCCTTCCAATAAATATTCAGCATTGATTTCCTTTAGGATTGACTGGTTTGATCTCCTTGCTGTCCAAGGGACTCTCAAGAGTCTTCTCCAGCCCCAGTTCAAAAGCATCTATTCTTCAGTGTTCAGCTTTCCTTATGGTCCAATTCTCAATTCATACATGACTACTGGGAAAACCAGATCTTTGAATATATGGATCTTTGTCAGCAAAGTAATGTCTTTGTACGAATGTCAATTTTCTGCTTTTACTAGCACGGCCATGTGGAATGCTGTGTGGGGGCAATCTGGAGAATGGTATATAGGAATGATCTCTACTATTTTTGCAGCTCATAAGTCAAATTATGTTGAAGTTTAAAAACTCTTTTTAAATTGCAGTGCATTGACTAATGAATCCAATCGCCCCTTTTATATTTATATGGCTGATACTGTAGCTAAGAAAATGGCATTACTGATGAGATGATGACAGGCATAAGACACACCTAGGAATGCGGCTGGTGAATAGTTTTACTTAAGATACTTTACTTTAGATACTTTTATTTGAGACTATTTGCTTGTATTTGGGCAGGGTGTGTAAGTATTTCTACGGATTAGGGTTGCTGCAAGAACCGGTCACTGTAACTAAAAGCAGCCATGGTTTATTTCCAGGCTTTAACTTAGGAGCAGTGTTTTATTTGTAAACAAGTTTTGGTTGCTAAAAATTCAGAGCTTTATTTGCTCAGAATATAGGATGCTGCCATTAAAAGAAAGCACTGGTCAGCTTTCGCTAGGTTCGACTTGCAACAACAAATATTTACTCCAGAGCCGCAAATCAGCTGGGAGTCTGCAGTTTTCCAACTCTGCTCCCCTCTGTGGGTAGGTTGTGGGCAGCTCTATGCTCTCCTCATTCTGAACTGTGGGTCTGCTCGACTTGCTTTCTCATTCCGAGACCTAGACCGAGGCAGCGGGCACTCTCAGGACAGCACTGTTCTCCAGGTGGAGAGCAGGAGCAAGAGGGCTGGTGGGAAGCTTGCGGCACCTCTAGAGTCTCTGCTTAGATATGGCAGACTTCATCTCTCCCCTTCCGCCAGCCAAGCAAGTCCCACAGCCAAGTCCAAAGTCAATGAGGTGGGGAACTGTACTGTCTGCGGGGCAGGATTGCAAAGATGGGAAGGGAATGAATAACTGTGCACAAATAATATGACCTGCCACACAGGATACATATTATTAAGTTCAGGGCATTACACTTACATTTTTTATAAGTGGTGTATGTGGAAACAAAATCAACTTATATGAGTTATATGAGCTCAGTTACTTGGGCTTCCCAGGTGGTGCTAGTGGTAAAGAACCCACCTGCCAATGCAGGAGATGTAAGAGATTTGGGTTTGATCCCTGGGTCAGGAAGATTCCCTGGAGGAGGGCATGGCAACCCACTCCAGCATTCTGGCCTGGAGAACCCCATAGACCAAGGAGTCTGATGAGCTACAGTCCGGAGGATCGCAAAGAGTTGGACACGATGGAAATGCCTTAGCAAGGCCCTTGAGTTACAAGAATTCAGAAGTGAGACGGTTGTTACGGGATATAAATTAACATAGCTATTCAGATTGGAAAGTGAAAAAAATCCTGCCTTTTTTTTCCTCAGAAAGTAAGTCTAATTTGTATGATTGTGTGTGCTTAGACGCTCAGTCGCATCCAACTCTTGGTGACCCCAAGGACTGTAGCATGCAAGACTCCTCTGTCTATGGGATTTTTCTGGGCAAGAATATTGGAGTGGGTTGCCATGCCCTCCTCCAGGGGATCTTCCCGACCCAGGGATCGAACCCAAGTCTCCTGCATTGGCAGGCGGAACACCAGGGAAGCCTAATTTGAATGATTACTTTGACAATAAATACTGATTTTGCCAATGAGGTTATACAGAGATGTCTCCCATAAGTCAACTGAGCTAACTTTGTAGTATCAATATTTTGACACACCTATAGGTAAATCACATAACAGAAAATAACTTTCCTTTCTAAAAGGTGTATTTATATAGTAAAGCAACATAAACATTTTAAAATAAATAAAATAGAAACATAAGAAATTGAAAAAATAAATTGTCAAATGTACTGAAATCAATAATATTTTCATTTTCCCATGTCTTTCTGAGTATATGAGTCTTAAAAGATGCTTCTACATGAAAGATATTTAGTTATGTTATCATTTGAAAATTCTAATACAGAATTTTTGGTGTAATTCTTGAAAGGTGAACGAGAAAATGGCACTGCAGGCTTGAGCAACAAATGTGTTTCTGAGCCAGGTAATTTCCAGTTCTTTTACCATCAGCAAAATTGAGTGAGAATCAAATCAGGCTGCCAACTGATACGACATTCAAAACAGTTTCCTAGGATGGCTCTTTGTGCAATTTTTGGTGAATTTGGTGAAACTTGGGAAAGTTCACAGAATTAAGAAACTCTGCTCTTAAAAATCCTTTATTAAAGTTGCTCAGAGCCCACATCTATAACAGAAAATAAGGACAGAGTTGATGCTGAATCTTGCCTCTGCCAAGTAACATGTAACATTCATCCATGGCAAATGGATAACAAATTAAGCCCCATCAACCTTATGCAGCTGCCTTTACAATCAAATTTCACTTTTCAAATTTAATAATAATTTATTTTAAAATCTGTTATAATTATGTTGCTTTGCTTAAGTGTATACTAATAATTGTTGCTGTAACTCAAAGCAGAAGAAAATTTGAACTCTTAGAGCCTTACTTTCATAAGAAATTTTAAAGCATGAGTATTTCAATCTATATACATATTTTTATTGTGGAAAAATATCATTAGGAGAGCATTAGAAGACTTCAAATATATGTTAAGAGAAATTTTATTAACTAAATGGAATGGAAATATAAGATAAATGAGAAAAAAAAGCTATGTAAAATTTTGGACTGCCAAGGAAGAGTTTGAGTATTTTTAAAGTGGATAATAGCAAGTATCAGATTACTGTGATGTTTAGATTTCATTAGATACATGTTGAAAAGTGGAGTAACAATTTTAGTTTTAAATGATATGTATATTAATAAGGCATGACATTCTTTGCAGCTATCAGTCTGAACTAAATGAAATTAATATTCAATCACTTTCAACAAACAAATATAGCAGATTCACATGGCTCACACTAGTATTTAAACTCATGACATAATAGCTTAAATGGAAAAAAACTTGAAAAAGGATAGATACACGCATATCTATATAACTGAGTCACTTTGCTGTACATCCGAAGCTAATGCAACATTGTTAATTAACTATACTCCAACATAAATTTTTAAATAAATACAAACTTATGATTTAAAAATTTATATGACAACTTAAAATTTGGAAAGAGATACATAATAATTTCAAAATTATCTTGGGGAGAACATGAGCCAAGTTCAAAGACCATTGTCCTAGGGAAAAACTCCCGCATGTGTGTACAGGAGACACATACTGGAAAGATGAGGTAGCAGTGCTTGCAAGAAGGAAAAAATTTGAAAAATCCAATAGCGAGCGAATGAATAAATAAATTGAGGCATTTTCATGCTAGATTTTTATATAGCAGGAAAAATGAAGGAATTAGAGATATGTACATAAATATGAATGAAGCTTACAAAGATTTGGTGAAAGCTTTATAATATTTGGTGAAAGAATTAAGTTACAGAAGAACACTTACGGGATGATAACGCTTATAAAATTTTAAATATGCAATATAAGACTATATTTTGCTTAAGGATACAAACAAACAGCAAAAGTATAAAGAATAGAGGCATAAATAAACATCATATTCTGTCTGGTTTTAAGCTGATGGGGAGGAGGCCTGTGATTAGGTAGGAGAGCTCTAACCATAACTGAAATGTTTCATCATCTGAACAAATGATAAATACAGATAAATAAATGAATAAATACAGATATGTTTATCATTTTTTCCTTCATAAAACAAAATAGATTAAAAACATATTTTAAATGTCATAAAATAAATGCTTCTAACATTTTTAAAGGGGTCTGTTTGGAGAAGGCAGTGGCACCCCACTCCAATACTCTTGCCTGGAAAATCCCATGGATGGAGGAGCCTGGTGGGCTGCAGTTCATGGGGTTGCTAAAAGTCGGATACGACTGAGCGACTTCACTTTCACTTTTCACTTTCATGCATTGGAGAAGGAAATGGCAACCCACTCCAGTGTTCTTGCCTGGAAAATCCCAGGGACGGGGGAGCCTGGTGGGCTGCCGTCTATGGGGTCACACAGAGTCGGACTCGACTGAAGCGACTTAGCAGCAGCAGCAGTGCATATATTTGACACTAGAAAAATATTCATTAGGTTCCAGGTATAAGATAAAGGGGGAAAAAATATTTCAGACAAAATAAGAACAGCTAATGTCCCACTTGCTGAAAATTTAGTTTCCAAAGGTAGGTCATCTTTGGTGGGGGATGGAGGGAAGAGAGGAGCACAGGGATGAAAAAAGACGGGGTTTTTAGGTTAAGGATCTTTTTATCACTATGTTTATAAATGACATCTGAATGAAAATGTGAACTTTGATCCCTTCTCAAGTGACATCTGGATGAAAATGTGAACTTTGCTCCCTTCTCCCCAAATTGATGCTGGGTCCAAAGTTTTTGTGCCCTGAAATAGTAATTGTGGCCTTGACTGATAAACATGAAAGCACAGCCTCTCTTTCAGATATGTCTATCAATAGAAAAGACAAAAATGTTTGCTGGGGGAGGGCCTTCCCTTTAGTAAAACATGTACTTTTTTTTTTTTTTTTTTAGATTTATTTATTTATTTTAGGCTCCGCTGGGATTTCATTGCTGCCCGCGGGCTTTCTCAAGTTGCGGTGGTGAGCGGGAGCTACTCTGTAGTCGCTGTGCTTGGGCTTCTCATTGTGGTGGCTTCTCTTGTTGTGGAGCATGGGCTCTATGGCTTGTGGCCTCAGTTGTTGTGACTCTCAGGTTTGGTTGCTCCGAGGTAGGTGGATCTTCCCAGACCAGAGATCAAACTCATATCCCCTGCATTGTCAGGGGGATTAAGAATAACCACTGGACCACCAGGGACGCCCAAAATGTGTACATTTTATAGCACGTTGCATTTTGTTGTTAAAGACGCCAGACAGAGTTCTATCCCTCTGAATTAAAATGAAGAAAGTGCAAGTCATTCAGTCGTGTCCGACTCTTCACGACCCCATGGACTATACAGTCCATGGAATTCTCCAGGCCAGAATACTGGAGTGGGTAGCCTTTCCCTTCTGCAGGGGGTTTTCCCAACCCAGAGATCGAACCCAGGTATCTCACGTTGCAGGCGGATTCTTTACCAGCTGAGCCACAAAGGAAGCTATCCGAATTAAGTTATATAATTTGTTGTTGTTGTTAACCTCATCACCATTTATTGAGCTGTGAACTGTTGCTATCACTGCTGAAATCTGAGACTCACTCATCCTGATCCTGCTCTCTGCTTCCCCTTGAAAACGAAGCCTGGAGCAGGACCACCCCAAACACCAGAGGGTAGAAGGAAGACATGGCGGCAGGGAGATGCAGGGAGATGAGGGATAGGGGAGGGGAGCAGGACCAGTGAGCAACATTAGGCTTCTGGGGACACACACACACTCCCACACACACACAGGCAAAGACCAGGGTGTCCATCCTGCTTCAACTGGCGGCCATGGGAACATCAGGGAAGGACCAGGCGTCTAAGACGTTTCAGTCCTTCCTGTCATGAAGCGTCTGCTGAGAGGGGCTGGGCCAAGGTCCCTGGTCTCCGTCTTTAGGGCACATCAAGCCAAAGCAGCTTTGATGGTGGCCACCAGCTTCAGAAACTTGCTCTCTGTGTCCACGTAGCCATCGCCTCCCTTCTTGGAGTCAATCAGCTTTCCTGCTATGAACACTTCAAAGAAACCAGTGACCTGGGGAGTCCCCTCGCGGCAGATGTCCAGGCAGCCAGGGCACTCTTCTCCTAACTTCTTCCTGAGCTAAAGATACTTGGGCTTGTAGCCTCGAGGGCCACAATAAACCACTCAGACAACAACCGCTATCGTTCCGGACCGCAGCATCCGCTACAGTGCGGACTTGGAATCTGAACCCAGGCGAGGAAAAGCGAGGTCTGCCAAGTTATATAATTTTTTTTAAATAAAGTTGTTCAGAATCCCTACAGTGCAAATTGCCTGGTGGCTGAGGACTGGACAACACAGTCTTTGTAGATGGGGTGGGGTTCAGCGGAGGCAGAAGCCAGGCTGAAGTAAGGAAGAGAGAATGAGAGCTGACTCGTGGAAACAAGCAAGATGAGACTTCTCTTTACAGAAGTTCAGTTGTGATAGAGAAAAAAAAGAGGTATACTGGAAAAGGCCAGAGGATCAAAGGAGTTCTTAATTTGTTTATTTGTATTATTATATACATTTTTCTTTGTATTCATTTAACTGCACCGGGTCTTCTTTGCAGCATGTAGGATCTAGTTCCTTGACCAGAGATCGAGCCCAGGTCCCCTGCATTGGGAGCTCAATGTCTTACCCACTGGACCCCCAGGGAAGTCTCTATTATATAAGTTTTAACTCCATTTATTCGTGACATTGTACAGGAGACAGGGATCAAGACCATCCCCATGGAAAAGAAATGCAAAAAAGCAAAATGGCTGTCTGGGGAGGCCTTACAAATAGCTGTGAAAAGAAGAGAGGTGAAAAGCAAAGGAGAAAAGGAAAGATATAAGCATCTGACTGCAGAGTTCCAAAGAACAGCAAGAAGGCATAAGAAAGCCTTCTTCAGCGATCAGTGCAAAGAAATAGAGGAAAACAACAGAATGGGAAAGACTAGAGATTTCTTCAAGAAAATTAGAGATACCAAGGGAACATTTCATGCAAAGATGGGCTCGATAAAGGACAGAAATGGTATGGACCTAACAGAAGCAGAAGATATTAAGAAGAGGTGGCAAGAATACACAGAAGAACTGTACAAAAAAGATCTTCATGACCCAGATAATCATAATGATGTGATCACTAATGTAGAGCCAGACATCCTGGAATGTGAAGTCAAGTGGGCCTTAGAAAGCATCACCAAGAACAAAGCTAGTGGAGGTGATGGAATTCCAGTTGAGCTGTTTCAAATCCTGAAAGATGATGCTGTGAAAGTGCTGCACTCAATATGCCAGCAAATCTGGAAGACTCAGCAGTGGCCGCAGGACTGGAAAAGGTCAGTTTTCATCCCAATCCCAAAGAAAGGAAATGCAAAAGAATGCTCAAACTACCGCACAATTGCACTCATCTCACATGCTAGTAAAGTAATCCTCAAAATTCTCCAAGCCAGGCTTCAGCAATATGTGAACCGTGAACTCCCTGATGTTCAAGCTGGTTTTAGAAAAGGCAGAGGAACCAGAGATCAAATTGCCAGCATCCGCTGGATCATGGAAAAAGCAAGAGAGTTCCAGAAAAACATCTATTTCTGCTTTATTGACTATGGCAAAGCCTTTGACTGTGTGGATCACAATAAACTGTGGAAAATTCTAAAAGAGATGGGAATACCAGACCACCTGACCTGCCTCTTGAGAAATCTGTATGCAGGTCAGGAAGCAACAGTGAGAACTGGACATGGAACAACAGACCGGTTCCAAAGAGGAAAAGGAGTACGTCAAGGCTGTATATTGTCACCCTGCTTATTTAACTTCTATGCAGAGTACCTCATGAGAAACGCTGGACTGGAAGAAACACAAGTTGGAATCAAGATTGCCGGAAGAAATATCAATAACCTCAGATATGCAGATGACACCACCCTTATGGCAGAAAGTGAAGAGGAACTCAAAAGCCTCTTCATGAAAGTGAAAGAGGAGAGTGAAAAGTTGGCTTAAAGCTCAACATTCAGAAAACTAAGATCATGGCATCCGGTCCCATCACTTCATGGGAAATCGATGGGGAAACAGTGGAAACAGTGTCACACTTTATTTTTGGGGGCTCCAAAATCACTGTAGATGGTGACTGCAGCCATGAAATTAAAAGACGCTTACTCCTTGGAAGAAAAGTTATGACCAACCTAGATAGTATATTCAAAAGCAGAGACATTACTTTGCCGAATAAGGTCCGTCTAGTCAAGGCTATGGTTTTTCCTGTGGTCATGAATGGATGTGAGAGTTGGACTGTGAAGAAGGCTGAGTGCCGAAGAATTGATGCTTTTGAACTGTGGTGTTGGAGAAGACTCTTGAGAGTCCCTTGGACTGCAAGGAGATCCAACCAGTCCATTCTGAAGGAGATCAACCCTGGGATTTCTTTGGAAGGAATGATGCTAAAGCTGAAACTCCAGTACTTTGGCCACCTCATGAGAAGAGTTGACTAATTGGAGAAGACTCTGATGCTGGGAGGGATTGGGGGCAGCAGAAGAAGGGGACGACCGAGGATGAGATGGCTGGATGGCATCACGGACTCGATGGACATGAGTCTGAGTGAACTCTGGGAGATGGTGATGAACAGGGAGGCCTGGCGTGCTGCAATTCATGGGGTCCCAAAGAGTCGGACAGGACTGAGCAACTGAACTGAACTGATACAAGGTTTAACAATATGCAGGGACTTGCCTGGTGGTCTAGGGTTAAGACTCCATGCTTCTACTGCAAGGGGCGCAGATTCCATCCTTAGTTGGGGTACAAAGATCCAGTAAGCCATGCAGCTTGGCCAAAAAAAAAAAAAATTGATGTCATAGAGTGGGGCCCATTTTTAAAAATGAAAAAACACTAATTATTCTCTAAAATGAGTGGCTGTGTATCGGCATGACGTATACACAGCAAGCTTTTTCTGATAGTAGAAAGATGCTCAGGGTCTAAATTTTTTCTCCCTGCTCCCCTCCCTCCTCCAAAAAAAGTGATAATGAAAGATTTAATGTTCATGGCCATTTGTCCTGAGTCACATGAGATTTGGCAGTAACTAAGGTGACCCATTTCATGATTGAGACCTAGAAAATCACCAGAGAGAGGTAGAAGTCCCCAGAACACTGACTCGGAGATGTCCCTTTGGGGAAGTGGAGCAGTGATCAGCGAGCGACAAAGAGGGGAGCTGAGATTGCTGGTTGGATGGGGAAGAACAGGGGGAGAGGGTGGGGGGGGGGGTGCCTTGATCAAGAACAGAGCTGAGAATGTGTGGAAACTGACCTCCAAAGGAAGGGAAGGGAAGAGTACTCGAGACCACAATTGCAGACAGAAGTCGTGGAGCTGCTGTTTCTTGCCCATCCGTTTAATGACAAGGTTCCTCCCCTCTGGATGCCAACTAAGCAGGAGCTGGCAGGGCATCCCCTGACTTTGCTGCCCAGGCTGACTTGGAGTCTGCCCCAAACACAATCACAGATATTCCCAGGCTTGAATTTCATCCAGAGAGACTAGTCATTTGATGCAATTGCCTGTGGTCTGAAAAACAAACTCCCACCCAAACACACTGTACTTGGGGAGACTGCAATCTCGACCATCATGTCTCCCAGGACTCAGGCCCTCTGACCGCAGGATCTTTCTAAAGGCATGACCGACAAAAGTGTGCACAACTGCACCGTGTAATTTTTGTCTGGCAAGTAACATACTTCTGTTGTTACATCATTTTCCTTAGCCTGCCCTCTGTGCTCAGTCACTCAGCTGTATTTGACGTTTTGCGACTCCATGGACTGTAGCCCGTCCTCTGTCCGTGGAATTTTCCAGGCAAGAATACTGGAGTGGGTTGCCATTTCCTACTCCCGGGGATCTTCCCGACCGAGGAATCGAATCCGAGTCTATTGCATCTCCTGCATTGGCAGGCAGGTTCTGCACTGCTGAGCCACAGGGAAAGCCCTTCCTTAGGGTAGCAATCCCTTAAAAGAAGAAAGCCTGACCAAGATCCCTTCTTAAAGTCAACCGTGGAAATGACCTTTAATATTCTCTCCTGTCTTCATGAGCTTGTGCAGCTTTCACATACAATTTCTCAGTTTATCCTCAAGACAACACGTTGAGGTATGGAGTATTATTCCTGCTTCCTGGGCCAGCCTAGAGTCTCCCCCAAGCCCCACCCCACCCAGTGAAGGGCAACACTGGGCAGCCCAGCCAAGTCACGGCTGAGGGATTGGTTCCCTGTGACAACCCAGACCCCCCCTGGCCTGACACAAAGGAGGCTACCGGAAACTCCTGACTGTTGCCAAGCCGGTAGCCAGAGTGTCCTGGAGAGGAATTCTAAGCTCACAACAGAGCATTTCTCATCTAGTTTTTTTATGGGTTTGGGATTGGGGAGGGGTTGGTGACTGGCCAAAAACGAGTGGCAGAATGATGAAATCATGAGAGCCCACAATACTGATTCATGTCATGGTGGGAATGGGGACAGGCTTTTGTGCCAGCCAGAATGTGCCTGGTTACACATGATGGTTAAAAATAGTGATGGCTCCAGAGCGGGCATGGTGGTCAGGAAGAAATTTTCCTTCGTTTATAATATTCCAATTATTTTTAAAGAGAACTTATTTCTAGGTGGGAGGGAGGCTCAAGATGGGGGTGGGGAGGGAAATATGTATACACATAGCGGATTCATGGTGGTGTACAGCAGAAACTAACACAGCATTGTAAAGTGCTAAGGGACCAGACCTGAGCCATGACAGGCTCAACAAGCTATAGGAGGCCTAAGATTCAGATTCTTGTAAAACCTGAGTCATAATTCCGGGGAACCACACCCTGGGAAAGTCCCCGATGGCGCCAAACCTGAGCCAATCCGGATAGGGATGCGGGATTTGAAAATCGTGTGCACACGCGCCTACAGCTCAGCCAATCATTACCCGCCAGCTGTACTAAGAACCGCCTGTATAAATGCAGCTGTGATTCAGAGCTCGGGGTTCTCCTCAAGACTCCACTGCGCTGGATGAGACGGGAGCCCTAGCTCGAGCTAGCAATAAAACCCCTTTATGTTTTTGCATTGCTGTGGACGTCTGTTGTCTCAGTTTTGGGGACTCGGACTTCGGGCATAACATCTGGGGGCTCGTCCAGGATCCCTTTAACTGGGAAGAATAACACTCCCCCGGTAGAAGGGGTTTCTTCACTTGGAGAAAAGATATCTGAACACCGGTGTTAAGTTTGGTCAGCCAGTATAAGACCGAGGCCCAGCATACGCGCTGGAAGGCAGCTGGCTGTGGTGAGAAGAGAGCGCTTGTCAGGCCTAATCAGGGGCGAATTAGTCGTCCTAGCCAGTGTAAGCCCGAGGCCCAGCATACGCGCTGGAAGGCAGCTGGCTCTGCAGGGAAAAGAACTTCTCTCTCGATCCCGAATCTGGTGGGCAGTGGACGCCCTTCGGAAAGGTAACCTAAGGGATAGGAGGGTTCAGGGGGCCCAGGAAGACCTAGTACTGTGCTCTCGGCCGAGGCTTGTCTCTCCTCTGTTCGTCGCATCTTTGTGTGTGCCGGCATCGTCACTGCTCTCTGTGTGTTCGTCTTGCCTCCTGTGTTCTATTCTGTAATCATGGGGCAAGAGACCCCCACTCCGTTGTCCCTTATGACTGACCATTTGTCTGATTTTAAGTCTAGAGCACAGAATCTATCGGTGCTGGTGAAGAACAAATTAGTAACATTTTGCTAGTCTGAATAAGCTACTTTTACTGCTAAATAGGCGCCGGCAGGGACCATCAACCGGTCCGCCATTCGAGCGGTAAAATCTGTATAATTTTGTCCTCAGTGACCTTCTAGAGTCTATCCTTTTTCGCCCATGATCCCACTTAGGATGACTGTCTTCACCACAGAGAAACATGAGCGGATTTTGTCGGAGGCACGGAAAAACATTCCAGGGGTGGACAGAAGACCTACCATGCAGCCTAATCCAATTGACGAGGGATTCCTGCCGGGGTCCAGCCCCAGTGGATCCAGGGAATTCAAAGGTGGGGACGGAGTCGGCGTCTTTGAAAAAATACATATTTAATCACAGATATAGAGAGATTAGAAATGGATAGTGTAGTAGGAAGATTAGTGGAGAAAAAGGGGCTGAATAACTTGGATTACGTGGAATAGCATCCATGCTCCAGATGGGAATTCAGCCAGAAAAATGGGAGCAAGAAAGAAGCGATATGGGGGAATCAGTCTTTCCGGAAACTGATCCATTTTCTTTATTTTTAGGTTTGCTTATATACCTTTTGTTACACATAGGGATGAATACAGAGTCACGTGGGGGTCAGCAGTCCTGACCTTTATCAAAATCAGGTGCTTCACATAAATGTATAAAAAAAAGGTCTTAGGGACATTACATCATCTTCTGGCCATGAGTGAGACCTGCTGACATTTTATGATCCTTTCTTTCTGATAACCAAAAAACTTATTTCTTCCAAGGGTGTTTTTTCTTAAACCAGGCACCACCCTCCAAATAAAGTTACATTCCTATAGGGTGAGGGTGTAGTGAGTTACAATCAAGAAAGGAATTTATTTAACCCAAGGTTAACATGATTAGTCTTAAAGGTTAATACTTATTTCTCCTATATGCTTAAAGGTTAATACTTATTTCTTCCTATATGCTAGTTATATTCATTATAAGGGTAGGGAACATGGAGATTTCACAGCAAACATCAGCCCAACAAATGAAAATCCTTTCACCAATGCTCCCCTTAAGATCTATTTAGTCTTAAGATATGATAAAGTTACATTTTTACATAGCAAGGACACAGTGATTTATAACAAAGCACAGTGATCTATTACAAAAGAGAAAATCCATTAACTCAAAAAGTCTAGTATTGCTAACATCAAACTAGTATATTTCCTTTGCTATATTCCAAATACATTGATTAATATATTCCCAGGTGCCTAAGGATATGGAGGCCTGGCGGCAATCACTGACTCAACAAGAAGAAAAAGCCCTATGCTAATTAAGACTCTCAAAATACTCCAAAACTCTTTGTGCTGTTTATGGTTAAGAGGTAGTAAACAATCATGTGGCAGGAGTATGGATAATCCTGTCACACAAGCTAGTCTGTCAGCAGAGAGGTTTGACCTGAGACATCCTTGTCCCACCCAGAGCAGGGAATTAGCAGCAATTATTGACACAACAAATGAAGAACCCTTCACCAATATAATTCCTAACCAACCCACTATACTAATAATTTCCAACTCCCCAAAAGAATTTGCCTTTAGTAAGTCTAAAACATCTCATGCCTCTCAGGTTGGGAGGCTGTAAACAATCACATGCGGCCAGACGAACCTATACAGGTGGGCTAGATAACCTTCAGAGGAGTCCGTAAGCTGAAACACTCTTGTCACGCCCAAGAATTTTTATTGCCTTGGAGCTGCACGTTTACTCCTTCTCCAAGAAAAACGGTTATGGAGGAGAGCATAAAACAGACTCTGGTTTGGGGGTTAGATGCTCAGAAACAGGGGGTTTCCTGAGGCTTGATCACGCCTTTGCGTATGCCAAGCCTCCTTCCTCATGACCTTTGCCATGGGCGGAGTTCCTCACGCTGGCTCCCGGCAGATTCCCTCTAATGCGACCCCACTGGGATTTCAAGCATGCTGAAGGTTGATGGCATTGGACCTTGGGTGCACTGTAACCACGTGCACCGTGCCACTCCAGAGAAACAAGAGAAGGCCCAGGAAAAATGCAAGGTGACACCACATCCCTCCCATCCTTTAAGAATGAAGCTCATCCACCGGTAGGTCCCAGACGAATCACTCGGACTCTCCTGTTGGTGGCCATCTTCCTCGACCCTGGGACAGCCAGCACTAACCCGCACCAACCCACCAAAACCACCTGGAAGCTTCGGAACGGACTGACTTGGGAGATACTCAATTCGACCACCAGAATTCACCCCCCCAATACTTGGTGGCTGGACCTGTACTTTAACCTGGGGAAACTGATCAACAGTGGTTGGGAGGGACCACGGCTGAGGAACTATGGATTCTGGGCATGCCCTGGACACATAAAGAACAACAGGGGGACTTGCGGGGGCCTACAACATTATTTCTGTTGGGACTGTAGCTGTGTGACCTCCAATGACGGGGTGAGGAAATGGGGGGTAGGGAACCGGGACTTGGTCAACTTTTCGTTTGTCTATCCCCTACCCGGAGTCGGAGTCGGGAACACACCCAGCCACAAGTTTGATCAGGTGAAAGTAATGTTCAATCAGGAGTCGGCTAAGCAGGAGAGGTCTTGGGTTTCCGGGCTATCTTGGGGTTTCCAGCTCTAGGTCAGGTGGCCCGGCCCATACCCTGGAGGAATTCTAGTTATTAGCCATATAATAGAACCCATCCGGACCCAAGGTGTGGGCCCCAATCACATCGAGAATCCAGGCTCACAAAAAGTAATGAAGGCAAACCCGACCCAGGGGGCTACAACGCTGAGCCCTATGCCCTTCGTTTTTCAGCCGTGGAACCAGCTCAATGAAACAGAGGCCCTCGGCCCCTTGACCCCCATCCCCGACTCAAAAACGTCAGACCCATTATGGGATCTAGTTAAGGCAGCCTTTGCAGCCCTAAATCATTCCAACCCAAATGCAACCCAATCCTGTTGGCTCTGTTATACTCTTTACCCTCCCTTTTATGAAGCAATAGGCTTAAATGTTTCTTACAACCTGACCACCAACCCAAATCCACCTCAATGTCACTGGGGAGAACGCAGGGTCGGTCTCACAATGAGAGAAGTTTGGGGAAGGGGACTTTGCCTAGGTACAGTTCCACCTGAAAAGACCCCCTTGTGCGCCTGAACTGCTATTCTTACAGGACTAGATGAAACGAAATGGATTGTGCCTGAGGCAGGAGGTTGGTGGGTCTGTTCCCATACTGGGCTGACTCCTTGTTTACATGCATCAGTTTTTAATCAGAGTAGAGAATTTTGTCTTTTGGTGGCTGTAATACCAAGGATCCTATACCACTCTGAGGAGGTTATGTACACTCACTGGGATCGGGAAATAGCGAGCCAGCCAAGGGAAATGCCTAGAAATAAGAGAGAGCCCATCACGGCCATCACATTAGCAACCATGTTTAGTCTTGGGATCGCCAGATCAGGAACCAGGATAGCTGCCTTGTCCCTCCAAGGCCAAGAGTTCACTTCCTTGTGGGCAGCTATAGATGAAGATATTGCCTGCATAGAGGAATCAGTTAGTCACCTAGAGAAATCACTAACTTCCCTATCCTAGGTGGTCTTACAAAACCGAAGAGGGTTAGATCTGATGTTCCTGCAACAAGGGGAACTCTGCGCGGCTCTGAGGGAAGAATGTTGTTTTTACGCAGACCACACTGGAGTAGTAAAAGAATCTATGGCCAAAGTAAGGGAAGGGCTAGCCCAGCGAAAAAGAGAGCGAGAAGCCCAACAGGGATGGTTTGAGTCCTGGTTCCAACAGTCCCCATGGTTAACAACGCTGATTTCCACCCTGGTGGGCCCTCTCATAGTGCTACACTGATGCTCACTCTTGGCTCCTGCATCCTAAATAGACTTATCACATTTGTTGAGGAGCGCATCAGTACAGTCCAGGTACTAGTACTTAGGCAGCAATATCAGGCCCTGCCCCAAAATGCTGAGGAAGATTCCTCAGTATAACTAAAGACAGGGGGGAATGTTAAGGGACCAGACCTGAGCCATGACAGGCTCAACAAGCTATACTAGGCCTAAGATTCAGATTCTTGTAAAACCTGAGTCATGATTCCAGGAAACCACACCCTGGGAAAGTCCCTGATGGCGCCAAACCTGAGCCAATCCGGATAGGGATGTGGGATTTGAAAATCGCTCGCGCGCGCGTGCCTACAGCTCAGCCAATCATTACCCGCCAGCTGTACTAAGAACTGCCTGTATAAAAGCAGCTGTGATTCAGAGCTCGGGGCTCTCCTCAAGACTCCACTGCGCTGGATGAGACGGAAGCCCTAGCTCGAGCTAGCAATAAAACCCCTTTATGTTTTTGCATTGCTGCAGACCTCTTATTCTCTGTTTTGGGGACTCGGACTTCAGGCAAAACATAAAGCAATTTTGCTCCAACTTAAAAAAAAATATGAAAGAAAACTTATTTATGGATTCGTTATAGAATTATAGGTTCTCTTTAAAATTCAGAAGAGAAGGAGAATGTGGGATGAATTAAGAGAATAACATGGAAACATATATATTACCATATGTAAAATAGCTTGCCAGTGGGAATTTACTATATGACACAAGGATCTCAACCTAGTGCTCTGTGACAACCTGGGGGGGGCGGGTTGGGGGGAGGATGGGGAGGGAGATTCAGGAGGAAGGGGACATATGTATGCTTGCGGCTGATTCATGTTGACGTATGGCAGAAACCAACACAATATAGCAAAGCAATTACCTTCCAACTAAAAATAAATTCAGAAGGAAATGGCATCCACCGTTGCTTTGAGAACCTCAGGTTCTGGGGTGGGATGGGGTGGAGATGGGAGTGGAGGGAGATTTCTAACTTCTACCCTAATTATCTCAGACCTGCATTGTTCACACCCATTCAGCTCAGCCAGCCTTTGCCTGCCCACTACACACAGCCCAAGGCTTCACAGTCTACTGGGCACAAGCACAGAGGGTCCTCTGGCAGAAGCTGATGAATTAGAAACAGCTTGAAGAAAGAAGTGGTGAGGACCTCCTGCATGGTCCAGGGGGTTAAGAATCCACCTGCCAATGCAGGGGACACCGGTTCGATCCCTGGTCTGGGAAGATTCTACATGCCAAAGGGCAGCTAAGCCCATGTGCCACAACAACTGAGCCCACGCGTCTAGAGCCTGTGCTCTGCAACAAGAGAAACCACCACAATGAGAAGCAACTAGAGAGTAGCCCCTGCAACTAGAGGAAGCCTGTGTAGCAACAAAGATCCAGTGTAGACAAAATTGAAAAAAAAAAAAAAAAAATTTGGTGATGAATCTCCAATAGCCTACCTCTGTGGTTGGATGAGCACAAGCTGGGGCTACAGACAGATAAGCAGCCAACCAGACCCAGAGACAGAGCAAGTAGGTCCTGTATCAGTGGTGCTATCAGAGTTAGTTTTGAAGAATTGGTGGAATTTTGATAAGGTAAGGAAGGGGTGGTGCAGGGGTGTGCTGGTCTGGAAAGAGGAAACATCTTGGAAGACAGGATGTAGATTTTAAAAAGCTCAAGGTCATTTCCAGTTCCACCACCACGGCCGCCATCACCGATCCCTGTCCCCCGGGAGCCTCATCTTTGCACTCTCTTTGACATCTCACCACCCCCTCTGTTCTGGGGGATCTCAGCAGGAGACAACGTGTGTGAAATCTCATGGTTTTTTCCCCATTATTTTTGCTATGTGTAAAACTGCCTGGAGATAGACAGCAGTGGGAAGCAAAGGTCAGAGGAATTAAACTATTTTCCCAGGAGAGGAGGAAGGGAATCGGGACATTAACCTGGGCCTCCCCCATCCCCTCCAGCTGTCAAATAAGGTGGCTGGTATCTGACTTATGTTCATAGACCCCTGAGTGAGATCAGCCTGGTTCAAATCCCAGTTCTGATATTCACTGTGTGACCGTCCTTCCCCCACACCCCCCACTGTGTGACCGTGGTGAGCAAAGAACTTAACCTCTCTGTGCCCCCATTTCCACAGATGTAAGTGGAGCTAACATACATACATCAGAGCTGTTGGGCAGATTTAAAAAGATCTTGCCTGTAAGGTGCTTCATATAATGCCTGCAGCAGAGGAAATGTATAAGCAGTAATTTTTGCTGTTACTGATCATTACTGATCACTCCTATGACTGATCATTACTGTTACCATCCACTGTCTTTCATGAGTCTCCCTGAGAGCTCAGCTGGTAAAGAATCCACCTACAATGCAG
Source organism: Capra hircus (assembly GCF_001704415.2). Classification (NCBI taxonomy): domain Eukaryota; kingdom Metazoa; phylum Chordata; class Mammalia; order Artiodactyla; family Bovidae; genus Capra; species Capra hircus. The sequence goes on along the minus strand of NC_030826.1, from coordinate 24,970,804 downwards.
GAGACCTAGGTTTGAGCCCTGGGTCAGAAAGACCCTTGGAGAAGGGACTGGTGACCCACTCTAGTATTCTTGCCTGGAGAATCCCACGGATGGAGGGCTACAGTCTGTGGGGTTGCAAAGAGTCAGACAAGACTTAGTGACTGAGCATGCAGGCACATGTCTCATTCAGTATCTGAATTTTAGAGTCTGCCAGTTGGCTGACAGAGAAGGCAATGGCACCCCACTCCAGTACTCTTGCCTGGAAAATCCCATGGATGGAGGAGCCTGCAGTCCATGGGGTCACTGAGTCGGACACGACTGAGCGACTTCACTTTCACTTTCCACTTTCATGCATTGGAGAAGGAAATGGCAACCCACTCCAGTGTTCTTGCCTGGAGAATCCCAGGGACAGGGGAGCCTGGTGGGCTGCCGTCTATGTGGTCGCACAGAGTCGAACACGACTGAAGTGACTTAGCAGCAGCCAGTTGGCTGGAGACCACGTCTGAACCTCTTCCTTAATCCTATTCTCCTCCTTAGAAAAGCTGCTCTCACTCCATTTGCAGGTGTCACAAGAATTCTCTCAGCAACCTTGTGCCTTCTGCTCAATGCTTGGAATTCTTCTATTAGCTCAGCTGTGACTGGGGTCTGGGAAAGCTCTGAGGACCCTCACTTGTAGGGGTGGGGGCGTGCAGATACACATTAGAGAGGGTCTATCGAGCGGTGGAGGTGGGGGTTACGTAAGCAGCTTCCATACCCTGTTCCCCCTTCTCTTCCTGTGTGTAGGACAAAGAACTCCAGATAAAGAGCCTGTCTGCACCTTGGCTTAGGTGGGCTTTCTCGCGAGCTCACCCACGTGGGACATGAGAGCAGCGTGCTCACTGCATCCTAGACCTTCCCTGCCCTGCTCCTGGGGCCAGGTCCCCTCCATCCCTGACAGGTTCATCCAGGGACAGGGTGGTGACCAGGAGGAAGCTCGGGGCCACCCAGGACTTCCACCCACAAAGCCCAGCTCTCCTTCTGCAGTAACCCACCCTCGTCTTTCTTCCATGAGCACCAAGAGTTGACCCCCACACTTGTGGAATCTTGAGTGATGCTCATCTGCCCCATTCTTTTATTGTTCAGGTGGGAAAGTTTCTGGCATTCAGAACCAGCCCTTTCCTCCAACACTAAATTGTTTCCACGTTAGAATCACCTTTGGAGTTTCAAAAACTCCAAAGTCACAGCCACTTGCTGGACCAGGGAAATCACGCTTTCTGGGGTTGGGCAGGCATCTGTGGCTTTTGGTTAGTTTCCCAAGAGGTTCCCAAGTGTGGGCAAGTTTGGAATCCACCATCCTTGCTGCCCCAGGAATCCCAATAAATGGCCACACGTCAGGCTAAGTGCCTAAGTGTGGCGTACCCATCATGCCTCAGTGGTCCCTTTTCAATTTCTGACTTGCCCATCAGGAGGGACTTACTCACGTAATACTGAAAAGCTGTCACATATTGATCAAGTATAGTAAGGTTACGTAGATGACGTGCTCACTAAAGTTTAAATAAATTAACATGCTTAGACAAATGTGCAAAGCCACGATCATTCCAATAACACGTTAATGTCTTAGTTGTGTTTATGAATAATGAAGGTAAATGTTGAAGCTAATTAAAGACAGGCATGGGTTTTTTTTTTTTTACAAATAAGATTCTGGGAAATAGAAATACACATTAAACCCCCTTAAAAATGTCAACATAAAGTATATAATATCCAAACATTTCTGATGGAATTGCAATTACCTGCAAATTTTTCAATTTCTACTGAGCAATTAGACACACTGTTCTGTCATTTTTATCTAATTAATTACATCCTGCTCTGTGAAAAGAACACAAACAACTGTTCCATATTTATTTGATCCAATTATGCATATATAATTTTGGACACATGTTGCCTTTAGCAGAACTTGATTTCTTTGAATCTCAAATACTGGGGTCAATTCATCCAGTCATTTATAACAGTCTGGGTCCCAGACTCCTTTCAAGTCCATGTACTCAAATGAAAGCAATTTTTCACACAGTTTCTGGGAGCACCTGGACTCCCCAAGTTCCCTAGGTCCCCTGTAGAGTCCAGGGGCAGGGGCAGTGGAAATGAGGAAACAAGCCCAGAAGCTAAAGTGACTCTTGTTGTCAGTTGGGTCCACTACCAAGATTCAAATTCCCATCTCTTGACCCTCTGGCCATTCTAGGAAAGACAAGCCCTGGGCCTCTTGGCCTGGGGTTCAAAGCCTGATTCTGCTTCCTGTTGGCTGGCAATGTGTGCAAGTTACATCAGCCCTCACTGCAGCAGTTTCTGGGTCTGAAGACTTCCTCATTCGCTTGCCCCCTTGTTAGCATTACAGCCATGTTTAATGTGATTATTTACAAGTGAGGACAGGGATGAACAGGGGGGATAGGTGAGTGCCCTAGGTCACCAGGCTGCTACGGGATGTGGCTCCAAAGCCTGTAGTCCCCACCCTGCATCCCCAGTTCCTCCTGCTCCTGACCCGTACCAGAGTAGACTACAGGAAGTCAGGAGCCAGTCTCAAGGAGGAGCAGCCTTCAAGTTCAAGTTCAACACAGCCAACCAGCTCTCTCCTACAGAGGAAGGATCAGTGAGAGGACCAGGAGGGACAAGGAGGTCAGTGTTTTGTGGAAGAGGATGGAGTGACCCAGATGCAGTGAGGCCAGCCTGGGGGAGGGGAGGGGCTGCTGCCAGGGCGGCCTGGCCTCTGGCTCCCACCCAAGGGGTCGCAGAAAGAGCCGGCGGCAGCAGCGCAGGCTGAGGGAGGAGGCAGGGGCCGGGCTTCCTGGATGTCCAGGCACAGGTACTGGGCAGCAGCCCCGGGCTGAGGAATCTGAAAACGCCTCCCTTCCTAGGCTGTGGGCCCCGTTGCCAGAACACTTTCAGTTTCGTTTCTCTGCCTGCAAGAACTGAAACTTGAAACCGACAGACTCCGGAGACCAGAACATGGAGGGAGCCTTCCAGGTGTGCAGGAACTGGTAAGAAGTCGCTTTCCCTGGTGGCCGACCTGAGGCTGGCTGGTGAGAGGGGCAGAGAGGATAAGTCTGTTTCTAAAGTGAAGAGGAAAGGGTCTGTGTGCCCAGGAAGGCCAGGGTGGGCCCCTGCGGTAGGAAGGGGTAAACTGAGGAGATGCCAGTGAGGGAGGCTCAGGGTTGGCAGACATCCCTGAACCCCGCCCCACCTCCAGGTACTGAAGACTTTCTGGGGCAGTTCTACAGCCAAACAGCCAGGCTAACCATCCCTGCTGGGCTACTCCTATTTTTCAGACCTTGGGTCCTAATTTGTATGCTCTTCATACCAGTCTTTGAAAGAAAGAGGCTCAGGCAGATTGTCTGGGATCATTCCCACTCCCACCTTTAGAGGGAGCTGTGGAGCAGGGTGAGGGGCTAGAGCAGAGGTCCCAGACCACACCTCCAAATCGTGGGGACCCAACCCCTTGAGGCACCTCACTCTCGAAGCTCCCTACCTGTGACAGGAACCAGGGGGATCCTTCCCCAAGGCCTTTCTCCAGCCAAACCCTCCTAGCTGTCTGGTGTTTGCACCAGCTCAGGAAAAAAGCTGAGGTGCCAGGCCAGGCAGAGGAGTACGAAGAGAGGAAGGGAGACTTTCCTGGTGGTCCAGTGATTAAGAGTCCATGCTTCCCAGAGCAGAAAAGTTTTGTATACATATATATAAGTAATATAATATATATTATGTATTATTTATATAATTATATTTATTATGTATTTATAAAGAAATATATAATGTATTTATATTTATTATATAATATTAAGTATAATTTATATGCATTAGATATGTATAATATATGTATTAGTATAATATAGTATATATATGTATGTATTGTATATAGGGTATATATGTATTAGAAAACTTACAAGTTTTTGCCTGACTAAAATGTGACATTTTGATTCCACTTGCTTGACTTAGTATAAATAGAATGCTATTTCTAATTTTAAAAAACAGATAAGCAACAAAGATTTACTGTATAGCACAGGGAACTATAGTCAATATCTTGTAATAACCTATAATGGAAAATAATCTGAAAATAATATATATATTGGATTTCCCTGGTGTCTCAGACAGTAAAGAATCTGCCTGGCCATGCAAAAGACACGGGTTTGATCCCTGAGTCGGGAAGATCCCCTGGAGAAGGGAATGGCAACCCACTCCAATATTCTTGCCTGAGAAATCCCATGGGCAGAGGAACCTGGGGGGCTACTGTCCATGGGGTCGCAAAGAGTCGGACACAACTGAGCAACTAAACCTCAGTCTTCCACATTGCAGGCAGATTCTTTACCATCTGAGCCACCAGGGAAGCCCAGGTTAGAAGTCAAAAACACAGTCATATGCTTTTGACACAAAGGATCATAAATCAGAATGACATACTGGCGTTTTACAAAAAGTTCACCAAGGATACCTGCCTAGTCCAGGTGAGCACGCAGAGTACTGAGCAAGCAGTGGGTCACTGTGACTGAGCACAGAGCTGAGAAAAAACACTATTCTTTTCATTTATATTCCTGGCATCAGAAGAAAGAGAAAAAGAAACGGTTGAGCAAGCTCTTCCATCGATGAGGGGCTCTGGTTAATGTGTAGGACAAATGCACAATGCACATGAGCAAGGGAGGAGCCCCAAACACACCGAGAGTTTTATCTTTAAATTGTTCTTGTCCTGCCTTAAAATATAAATTTTATTTCATCAGTCACAATCAAGACAATGAAACTATTCATTACCTCCCAAAGGTCTCTCTTGTCCCTTTGTAATTGCTCCCTCCTGCTCCTTCTTACCCACCGTGCTCACCCTGGGCAACATAAGAGCTTTGCAGAGCATCCTTACCATTACGTCATGATTCAGCATTGTTCTGATTTGAGATCAACATGGGGAAGGCGAGGCAGATGGTCTCATCGTCATATTTTCAGTGCTTGCGGCCTTGGAAGATCTTCATCCAGGAGCCCCGGGCATAAAATATGGCTCCATGCTTTATACCATGAAATAAACCTGCTTTTCCTCCTTCTTGATCCTGCAGCAAAAGAAAGGTGGCCTCCAACCACCTGGCCCTCCATGAGGCCCACTGTCTGATGTTTCTGGTCCTCTGCCCGGAGTGCAAGGAACCCGTCTTGCAGCATGAGATGGAAGAACACCGCCAAGGCGGGCACCAGCAGGTGGGGAGGCAGATTGGGGGATGGAGGTGGAGGGGCAGGGTCCTCTCTGCAGCCCGTCTCATGGCTGTCTGCCGTGGGCAAGTCCCTCAGCCCCAGCGCCCAGCCCCCTATGCAAAGTGGAAAGGGTAGATAATCCTGCCCTTCCTGCATTGCCACCTGGGCTTCCCTGGTGGCCCAGATGGTAAAGAAACTACCTGCAATGCAGGAGACCTGGGTTCCATCCCTGGGTCAGGAAGATTCAAGGGAATGGCAACTCACTCCAGTATTCTGGCCTGGAGAATCCCATGGACAGAGGAGCCTGGTGGATTACAGTCCATGGGGTCACAAAGAGTCGGACACGACTGAGCTACTAACACTTCTTTCCTGTACTGCATTGAGTAGACCCTGGTTTCCCATTCCCAATCCTTTCCCTAAAGGTGTATGAGGTTGGCCAAGCCTAGGGGTCCCTGTTTTGGGAAAAGTAAAATGTTCTTTTGAGATGTGTCAAGAGGAGAGACAGGAAAGGGGAGCTTGGAAGGCAGTCACGGCCAAGGTTGGTCAGGCCAACCTTTCTCTCCAGCTGTTTCTGGAGCTCCTCAAGCTCAGGCATCCATCTCAGCCATCCATCTCAGCTCAGAGGGTCCCACAGATGCGTCCCTGAGCTCAAGGTTGGTGCTGCAGGCAGATGAGGGTGCCTGATTCCTGCCCCCAGGTGCTCACAGACCCACCCCTGACACACAGGCCAGGGTGGGACTCGAGCACCTCCCTCCGCATTTAGGTGGGATGTGCCATGTGTCAGCAGAGCCTGCCGAAGCACTCGCTGGAGAGTCACGAGGTAAGGGGCAGGTGTGATTTCTTCTACCAAGCCCAGGAGGAGGGGAGGGGGCCGGTCATAAAGCTCTCCCCTCCCACCCCCAGCTCTCTCTTCTCTCCCAAGCAGGCCTGGAACTAGCTTATCCCAGTGACACAGGGCCTCCTGCCCCGGCCCCTCTTGCCAGGGTCCAAGAGAGCTCATGTTCCCCTCGTGAGGAGAGGCCCCCCCTCCCACAACTCTCTCCCACCCCCCACCCCTCAGTCTTTCCCACCTGCTTTCTCTTACTGGCTTCAGTCCCCCCCAAGGGAAATAAGCTCCTAGCCCCAAGGCAACTGCAGTCACTGCAGGCCAGTGACTATGCCCATCCCGCCGGCCTCCCCACAGGCCAAGGAATGCCAGGAGCGCCCGGTTGAGTGCCAGTTCTGCCAGCTGGCCGTGCGCCTGAACAAGGTGGACCTCCACGAGCACCACTGCGGCCGGCAGACGGAGCTCTGCCCAGACTGCGGCCAGCACGTCATGCTCTGCATGCTGGCTCAGCACAGAGAAGTGTGTCAGCGTGAGCAGCCCCGGCTCCAGAAAGGTGAGGATCGTGAGCTCTCAGCGGGACGGGTGACGAAGGATGACAGATGCGCATGTCTCTAAGTCACCTGGCTAGTCTAGTTCCAGAGTGGCCTTCTTGCGCACCTGCTGTGTCTTGAAATGACTGGTCCAGAGAAAAGCAAATATCATATATTAATGCATAAATATGGAATCTAAAAAATAGTACTAATGAACCTATTTACAGAGAAGGGAGACTCCGGCATAGAGTCGGACTGGCGGACACAGCAGAGGAAGGAGAGCGTAGGACAAACTGAGAAAGTAGCATCAACATATATACACTGTGTGCATGCATGCTAAGTCGCCTCAGTCATGTCCAACTCTTTGCAACCCCATGGACTGTAGCTCACCAGGCTCCTCTGTCCATGGGATTCTCCAGGCAAGAATACTGGAGTGGGTTGCCATGCCCTCTGTTCTAGGGGATCTTCCCAACCCAGGGAATCGAACCCACGTCTCTTATGTCTCCTGCCTTGGCAGGCAGGTTCTTTACCCCAAGGGCCACCTGGGAAGCCCCATATATACGCTAAGGGAAATCGTTCAGTCATGTCCGACTCTTTGCGACCCCATAGGCTAGAGCCTACCAGGCTCCTCCATCCATGGAATTTTCCAGGCAAGAGTACTGGAGTGGGTTGCCATTTCCTTCTCCAGGGGATCTTCCTGACCCAGGGATCGAATCTGGGTCTTCCGCATTGCAGGCAGACGCTTTTACCATCTGAGCCACCTTAACACCCTCATATACACACTACCAAGTATAAAATAGATAACTATACGGAAGCTACTGTATTATGCAGGGGGCCCAGCCTAGTGCTCTGTGACAACCTAGAGGGTTGGAATGGGGTGTGGAGGGAGGTTCAAGAAGGAGAGGATGAACATATAATTATGACTGATTTGAGATGTTGTGTGGCAGAGGCCAACACAATATTGTAAAGCAATTTTCTTCCAATAAAAAGAATTTTTTTTAATTTATAAAAATAAATGACTGATCCAGGGAGCCAAGAAGCCAGGGGTTGGGGAGCTGGGAGCTACACAGATGAGTTCAGAGGCAATGGGGCCCTACCAGATGGGAGGCTTCCTTTGAACTCCTCCAGCATGGCTCCAGCCTGGCAGAGACCTACCTGAATCCTTGTAGAGATGAGAAACCTATGCAGAGTGAAACAGGGGCTTGCTAGTGGCAGAAACCAGACAGGATCCCCAAGTTCCCTGACACAAAATCAGAAACTTTCCCTTTGGGCCTATGTGTTGGCCACCTGGTGCCATAGCGTGCTCTCTTTACCCAGTTACCTCTTCAGGAAGTGTGTTTACAGAGAACACGAGCCAAACACATCTTCTCACTGGTTGTTTTAGTAACAACAGTAGCATGGGGACAGAGCCAAAAATCCCCTGGATGGTAAGTCTCTCTGGGTAAGCAATTTTATCAAAATTGGCAAATGAAAAACTGGGGTGCTTAAGATTCAAGTACATTTCCAGCAGGCGTGGGTTTCAACATAGCCAACAAACAACTCTTCAGCACAACTTTGTCAACACAACACAACTTCAACAAGATAGCACTACTGCAACAAGACAATACAACTTCATCAACACAAGACAACTTCATCAACACAACTTTGACAACACAACTTCAACAAGACTGCACAACTTCAACAAGACTACACAACTTCAACAAGACTGCACAGCTTCAACAACACAACACAACTTCATCAACACAACTTCAAAAAGACAGCACTACTGCAACAAGACAATACAACTTCAACAAGACTGCACAGCTTCAACAACAGCACAACTTCAACAAGACAATGCAAGTTTATCAACACAACACGACTTCAACAAGACAGCACAACACAGCTTCAACACAATCAACAAAGATGTGTGCAATTAACTCCTCATCTGATCACAGAGCTCGGAAATGGCTAAACTGAAAGAGCAGTCAGGTTGAACAGGACTGGCATCTGTGGTAACAGCTCCTTCCATCTCCTTGGAAACCAGTCCTGCTCCAGGAAAACATCTCTTCATCAGTGCTGTGTGCTGCCCCAAGGGCACTTTTACGATTTAATGGAAATAATGTGGGCGATTCCTGTTGTGGGTGGTCCATGTGGCCAAGGACCCTGGCAGTGCAGGACACTCAAGGCAGACTCGGGGCAGTTGCGGGGCAGCCGGGCTGGCCATCGTCAAGGGCAATCATTTGTGCTGTTGCTTCTGTGCTTTTTCAGGGAAGAGCATTCCAGCTCCTGAAAGCAACATCTGCTGTCATTATTGCAACCAAATGATTCCAGGAAATAAGTATTTCCACCATCTGGTGAGTAGAAATTTGTCATTGTCTAATGATGCCAATAGCCAGTCCATATTCCAAAAAGTATGATATGAACTGTGGATTCTTTCTGAAATTCATTCATTTTATTTATTTACTTATTGGGTGCACTGGATCTTCATCGTAGCCTCCATCCCAGGCTTCTCATTGCTGTGATATCTCTTGTTGCCAAACACGGGCTCTAGATGCGTGAGCTTCGGTAGCTGTGGCACCCAGGCTTAATTGCTCCCTGGCATGTGGGGTCTTCCTGGACTAGGGATTGAACCTGTGTCCTCTGCATTGGCAGGTGGATTCTTAACCACTGGACCACCTGGGAAGACTCGAATGGTAGATTCTGGGTCCAGTTTTACACAGCATGAATATTAAGAGGTTCCCATATTTCATTTTGCTTTGTTCAAAAAAGGACATCGTGAACTGCTTTAGGCTCATTTAGCACACGTAATTGGATTCCAATCATGCCAGCCCTTCAGGGAGCCTCCCTGACCAATCCAGCTATCACTGATCACTTCTGAGGGCCTGGAAATTGCAACTTAGGCCTAAATAGGCTCTGCTTTGTTATTCTCTATCCCATGTCCCTGGTGGCTCAGATGGTAAAGAATCCACCTGCAATGCCAGAGACCTCGGTTTGATCCCTGGGTTGGGAAGATCTCCTGGAGGAGGGTACGGCGACTCACTCCAGTATTTTTGCCTGGAGAATCCCCATGGACAGAGGAGCCTGGTTGTATAGAGTTGCAAAGAGTCAGACACAACTGAGCAACTAAGCACAGCACAGCACATCCCATATGGAAGTCTTCTCTATTAGGCTGTGAGCTTCCACAAAGAAGTTAATAACTTTCTCCATCTTCCCACAGTGAAGCTGATATCAGGGCTGGGTACCAAAAGGAGGACTCTGAACGGATGTAATGATGTGATGGATTGATTGATTGCTTTTGCCTGGGAAAATTCACAGGCTCCTCCCTCCATCACTCTAAGCATCTTTTAGTGCATTAGTCAGGCCAAGCTGCTCCCCTCTTCTACAGGATGGGGCATTTTCTTTGGGGAAATCTCCCCAAAGCATCTCTCCAAAGAACTCACTTCCTTCTTCATGGATGGCAAACTGTTTGTCCTTTCTTTGCCCTTCAATCCACAGAACAATGAATATGAGAACTAAAGAAATCCTAGAGATGATCTAGGTCTTTTTGTTTATTGTGGACCATACATATAAAATGTACTGTTGGTGACATTTACTGCATTTTAATATGAATACTTGACTTAAAATCTAAATCACAGTCCCTACCCTCCACAAAAACAATATATGGATTTGAAAACATGTTGAGTGATTCTCTATTTCCACCTTTTATGTATTAATAAATGCTGTGGAATTTAGTTTCACCTGGTTTTTGTACTATCCTCTTTAGTCATTATTATTACTGTCACTTTATTCAATTCATGCCTGCTTGGATATACTCACACGTTTACCTTTCTCTTTGCTGACGTTCTTTCTTTTTAAAATGTTTTACGGATTTATTTTGGCTGCACTGGGTCTTAGTTGCGGCATGTGGAATCTTTATTGCAGTGTGAGGGCTTCTCTCTAGTGGGCTCCAGAGCATGCGAGGTCAGTAGCTGAAGTGCATTGTGGCATGTGGGATCTTAGCTCCCTAATCAGGGATCAAACTCGAGTCCCCTGCATTGCAAGGCAGATTCTTACACTGTACCACCAGGGAAGTCATGAATCCCAAGCTTTCTTGAATCCCAAGCTCTCCTTCTGGGCAAGATTTCCATCATCCTGAAATACATGTCTGGGTATCTTTAGCTGTCTGCACACTTCCTTCCTTTATTCTGCATCCTTGAATGCTAGTTTAATTGGATTTCAAATTCTACATTAACCTTTATTTTCTCCTAGCATTTTGAAGCATTTCCACCATCTTCCCACCTCTGTGATTGCTGTTGATAAGTCTGCTCTCAGTGTAGCTGCTGGTCCTTCGCCAATAGCCATTTTCTTTGCTGGATTTCAAGATCCTTTTTGCTTTGGATCTTCTGTGGTTTCACTGCAATGTATCCAAGAGAATATTTATCTTTATTCATCCCGCTTTGGACAATAGGCTCAGATGTGTTTTTTGTTTGTTTCCTCTCTCTCTTCTTCAGAATTTATCACCTCATGATCAATTTCTAGTCCAAGGTAGACAAGCTTTGTCATTTTTTTGTGACCCCATGGACTATACTGTCCATGGAATCTTCCAGGCCAGAATACTGGAGTGGGTAGCCATTCCCTTCTCCAGGGGATCTTCCCAACCCAGGGATCAAACTCAGGTCTCCCACATTGCAGGCAAATTCTTTACCAGCTGAGACACAAGGGAAGCCCAAGAATACTGGAGTGGATAGCCTATCCCTTCTCCAGTGGATCTTCCCAACCCAGCAGTGGAACATGGGTCTCCTGCACTGCAGGTGGATTCTTTACCAGCTGAGCTACCAGGGGAGCCCCTTAAGGCAATAGGCTCATATGTGTTTGCTTTTTTTTCCCTCTGTCTCTATTCTTCAGAATTTATCACCTCGTGCTCAATTTCTAGTCCAAGGTAGACAAGCTTTCTTGTCATTTCCCTTTTCCAGTTACTCAATTTTTGTCTCTTAGCCACCATAGTTCAGACTTCAAGGTTCCTAGCTTCGTGCAAGGAAAGAGGACTCTTCCAATTTCACACATCATGAAATGTGTGGATGGGACTTTTCTCTCATCCAAGCTCTTAGTCATGAGATTGACCCCACAGTCTCCTCCTGAAGGCTTACCTCATGTGCTTAACAGGTAGGCCTTCTTTCCTGGAACATGAGTTTGCTTGCTTCCTTGCAAAGTCAGCTCAATGACCGTTTGTCATATTATATCCAGCATTTCTAAAGTGTTTGGAGTGGGAAATTTTCAAGTTAGCTCGCCTACTGTATTGTCCACCATTAAAGCTGAGGTCATTTTTAAATCTGATGCTTGACTCACCCTTGCAGGATAGATGCCGTCGAGTCTCAGGTGCTGTGACACCTTCTCCAGTGGGGAAATCAGAAATTCCTCCTTCATCCCCTTCGAGTCGGGCTGCTGAAGACCAGACTTCCAAGGCAGAGAAAGATGTCCGTCCAAAGCTGAAAAATAGACACAGAGCTCCCTTTCTTTCTGAAAAGTCAACAAGGCAAGCGCCAGGAGGCACAAACAAAACCACGAATCTGTCTTTGAAGTCCAATGGCAAGCTCAGAGCCTCCTCTCCTGTAGAAGATGAGACAGCCTATGACATTCTGAAGAGATGTTCTCAGTGTGGTATCCTACTTCCCCTGCCAACCCTAAACCACCACCAGGTACCCAGCCTCTGTTCTCTCCATAACCTGGCTGTGAGCCACTGGGACAGTGTTTAAAGGAATGCAAGTCCTGCGAGATGTCCTCAGACAACACTATCTCCCCTTTCTCTGTGTGTCCGGATCTACTCCCAGCACTTATCGCCTGTTTATATATGTTCATCACCTCCCATTTCTGATGGCAGAGCCAATCTCTCATCTCTATCTCCAGTTCCCAGCCCAGTTACTGACCACAGCAAATGCTCCCAAACCATGGAACAAACAAATGAATAGAGGCATCCAGTCTAGCTCTCTCATGGCGTAGATACGGCAACTGCAGTCCAGAGATCAGAGCCTTGGTCAAGATCCTAAGTCAGTTGGTATCTTGTCTCTAGCAGATTAAGGTTTACCTCTAGTAGCTCAGGATTTGCAGCCTCAATAACCTGATTTTTCACATCCTAGATTATTTTCCAATAAAGAAGAATTAGTATTAGAGGTAGTTAACCATTATGCACCAGTTACAAGGCAAAGCAAGGCTTCCCCAGTGGCTCAGCTGGTAAAGAACCTGCCTGCCAACGCAGGAGATGCAAGAGCCGTGGGTTTGATCCCTCAGTCAGGAAGATCCCCTGGAGAAGGAAATGGTCACCCGCTCCAGTATTCTTGCCTGGAAAATTCCATGGACCGGGGAGCCTGAGGGGCTACAGTCCAGGGGGTGGCAAAGCTCTTTACAAATGGTTAATCATTATAAACATCAGGAAAGTATTTTACCCCTACCTTATAGATAAGGAAACTGAACAGAAAGGTCGAGTGTCTTCCCCAGGATTTCACAATTAGAGAGTGGCAGAATCCAGCCAGGTATACATGTGGATATAGTTCCAAAGCTTATGCTCTCAAGCCCCATAAAGGATGTCTCACTTTAAAATATTTTCATTATTTGATGTTTTTCAAAATACAAAAGTTATTGTTGTTGTTCAGTAGCTAAGTCGTGTCCAACTCGTTGCAGCCCCTTGAAAGGCAGCACACCAGGCTCCCCTGTCCTTCACTATCTCCCAGAATTTGCTAGTACTAGATACTAGATTTTGTTGTAACCATTTGACATGATACCATACAAACAAACATAAAGATAAAGCTAATCCTCCCCCACACCCACGCCACCTCCCAAGTCCCATGCCATGAAGTACTAGTTTCAGCCTCCAGGTGGGTGTCCTTCCAAAACTTCACCTCTGTTCACAAAAACCTGACAAGCCTCCATGGGGTTTGAATTGGTTTTCTTCCCCCATATATCATCTTCCTAGACTCATGACTCCACCATTTGCCTTTTTTTGCTGAATATATGACGCACACTCCTTACAAAGAAGTAGACCTAAATCTTGTTCCTTCTAACTTCTTTAAGCATCTCTATATGCACACAAGCACACAATTTTACCAAGCTGAGTGAATTTCATACTTGCTGAGGGTGTTATTAGTGCCATATTCCCTGGCCTCCTACAACTGAGATTTCCTTTCATACTTCTCTCTATCCTTAATGATGGGCTTGCTGAATTTAGCAAAGAAAAATTCATTACTTGGGACAAAAATAACTACAAAATAATTTCATGGGACATACTCATACTAAGAAAAATTCTTTGTCTCTCTGAAGTTAAAATCTAACTGGACAGCCTGTATTTTATCTGGCAACTCTGTTATATAACCGCATACACACACACACACACACACATTTGGAGTCCAATTGTACACACTGCTTGTATAGGATTCATCAATAACCAATAATAAGAAGGGCATCCCTCCAAGTCAAATGATGTTGCCCCTCCTTTTTCTTTTTTAATGTTGTAAGAGTCCATGAGGACCTCCTAGTGGCTCAGATGGTAGAGTCTGCCTGCAATGTGGGAGAGTTGGTTTTAATCCCTGGGTTGGGAAGATCCCCTGGAGAATGGAATGGCAACCCACTCCAGTATTCTTGCCTGGAAAATCCCGTGGACAGAGGAGCCTGGCAGGCTACCGTCCATGGGGTTGCAAAGGGCTGGACACAACTGAGCAACTCTCAGTCACACACACGAGTCCATGGTGTGCTGTGTTGTGCTTAGCGGCTCAGTCGAGTCCGACTCTGCAACCCCATGGATCGTAGCCCACCAGGTTCCTCTGTCCATGGAGATTCTCCAGGCAAGAATACTGGAATGGGTTGCCGTTCTCTTCTCCAGGGGATCTTCCCAATCCAGGGACTGAACCCAGGTCTCCCACATTAGAGGAGGATTCTTTACCATCTGAGGCCCCAGGGAAGCCACAGCGTGGGTACCCTCTAATCTGTTCGTTCACCCTCCTGATGATGACAGTCCTCTATTAAACATTGTCCCAAACCTCCCATAGACCCCTCCCAGTTCACTGGCCTCCCTTTTCTTCTCTTTTTTCTTTTCTTTTTTTAAGTTCTTATTGGAGTACAGTTGCCTTACAACATTGTGTTAATTTCTGCTGTACAGCAAAGTGAATTAGTTATGCGTATACATGTTTACTCTTTTTTAGGTTCTTTTCCCATATAGGTCATTACAGAGTACTGAGTAGAGTTCTCTGTGCTATACAGTAAGTTATCATTAGTCGTCTCTTTTATACATTGTTGTTGTTTTTTAGTCACTAAAAGAAATGTGGAAGTGTTAGTCACTCAGTTGTGTCCAACTCTTTGAGACCCCATGGACTGTAGCCCACCAGGCTCCTCTGTCCATGGGATTCTCCAGGCAAGAATACTGGAGTGGGTTGCTATCTCCTTCTCCAGGGGATCTTCCCCACCCAGGATTGAACCCATATCTCGTGCATTGCAGGCAGAATCTTTACCACTGAACCACCTGGGAAGCCCTCTTTTACCCATAGTAGTGTACATATGTCAATCCCAGTCTCTCAGTTCATCCTACCCTCCTCTCCCCACACCTCAACCCCATTTGGTATCCATAAATTTCTTCTCTACATCTGGGTCTCTATTTTTGCTTTGCAAATACATTCATCTCTACCTATGACTTTTCTATGCCATCTACAGCTCAGGGTCCCTGCTCCAGGAACTGGGGATAGGTTTAACCAGCGATATCCCAGGAACTAACACTTCTCACTTTATACACCTTGAACTTTTAAAATATCCGTTTCTTTAGGAGAAATGCCGGCGGTTAGCTTCATCAAAAGGAAAACAAGTGAGAAGTTCCAGCTAGCTTTGGGAAAGGTACAACAGATTTTGAAGATTTTGTTTTTACACCGTTTTTTCTGCTTGCTTTCTGTGCTAGAGGTTTTATTCACTGGGTTTCTTTCTTGTCAAAGAAAAGGTTTGGATCTTAACTATTTTCCTCCTTTTGAACAGAGATGGTTGGTCTGCCCAAGAGCTACAGCTAAACCAGGAGGAAAAGAGAATGCCAACTCTTCTGCCTGAAAATTCTGATCAAGCATCTAGGCCCAACCCAGCCTGGACACCTTGGAAAATCCAGCTTTATCTCTGAAGAATAAAAAAGATCTTCCCAAAAGCCTGTCCTCCACCTTTCTTTAGATTTTTGACAGGTTTTCCAGGGCCAGGGGTGAGTGGGTGGGGAAGCAGCAGCTAGGACGACATGGGAAAGGGAGTGGCAGAAAATGAGAGAGAAAGGAAGAGAAAAATGAGGTTGGGTGATGGGGGCAGCCAGGTAATGCACGAAGAGGTGCCAGTGGAGGCTGCTGGCAGGGGGAGCAGCTGGGAGACACCCAGAGAAGCAGCCCCCTCCCCGCAAGTAGCACAGCCCTAACTGTCTGCCTGGCCTGTGGGGAGACTGGTTAGGGTACCAGCTCCCACTAGGGAGGACAAAGCCCAGGACAGTGGGTGCTTGGGTGCACACCCCCCCACCCAAAACTGCAGAAGGGTGACCTTTCTCAAGCTTTGTCGGGTTGGCTGAGTCAGGTTTGCTTAAGGCCTTCTTTGGGTCCTGGCGGCTCAGAAGGTAACGAATCCGCCTGCAGGGCAGGAGACTGAGGTTCCATCCCTGGGTTGGGAAGATGCCCTGGAGACGGCCATGGCAACCCACTCCAGGATTCTTGCCTCGAGAATCCCATGGACAGAGGAGCCTGGCGGGCTACAGTCCACAGTCGCAAAGAGTCAGAAGCGACTGAGAGACTAACACTAAGGCTGGGTTGGCAGTGGCTTGGGCTTCCCAGAGAGGGTCCCCGACAATGGACAGGAATCGGGGCTGGATCCGGACAGGAAAGCTGGCGAACGATCGGGCCTGCACAACCCAAGTCCTGGGCAGAACCACTTACCGGCGTGCAGAGGGGCCGGGCAGGGGTCAGGGGCTGTAGGGCCGTCTACGGGGTGGGGGCACCTAGTCTGGCCCCTCGACCTGCGCAATCACCCCGGGTTTGGGCCCCGCGGCCGTGGGCATGAGCAGACCCCCGCAGGCGGCGGCGCGTCACAGAGGCGGCAGGCCTCTGGGCCTCTAGCTTCGGCCCGGCCGCGGGCGGCGGAGTTGGTGTCGGAGCGGAGGCGGCGCGGGCGGAGCAGGCCTGGCGCTCGCGGACCCTGCAGCCGGAGAAGCGGGGCCCGCGAACGGTAACGCGCGCGACGGGGTGGGCGCCCCTCCTCACCCGCCGCCCCCGGGAGGCTCCTGGGCCCTCTCCGCACCCCGGGTGATGGAACACCCAAGTGTCCTCCCAGGCTTGGCAGCTGTGTGACGTTGTGAACCCAGCCTACGCTCCCGCGTCTGGGTTCGAATCCTGCTCCCCACTTACCCATCTCATTTTCCTAACCTTCCAACACCTGTTTCCCCATTCCTAAATATCTTCCTTATAGGGATGTTATTTAGAAGCACGTTGGCACCAACTTTCTGACGGCAGCAAACACTTGAGTAACATTTACTATATGCCAGCCACTGTTCTAGTGTTTTCCATCTCAGTCCATTTAATCCCCCCAACACTGGGAGAAAGGAACTGTTATCCATATCAACAGATGTGGAGGGGATTCCCAGGTGATGCTAGTAGTAAAGAATCCACCTGCCCGTACAGGAGACACAAAAGACACAGATTCGATCCCTCAGCGGGGAAGATCCCTAGGCAGGAAATGGCAACCCACTCCAGTATTCTTGCCTGGAATATCCCATGGACAGAGAAGCCTGATGGGCTACAGTCCATGGCGCCACAGAGAGTCTGGACTCAACAGAGAACACACACACAAAGTTACATAGTGCAGGTAACAACCAGAATTTAACCCACTAATCTACACTGCCTCTTGAGGGGTAGCATAGGTTCCAGGTAATGACATGACTTTTGGAAGGCTTGCAACATCATTCCCAACTCACCAAAGTTCTTCCAGGCCCACCCTATGGTTTAAAGTGTCTGATAACTATTCTGACCCCATTCACTTTCATGCATTGGAGAAGGAAATGGCAACCCACTCCAGTGTTCTTGCCTGGAGAATCCCAGGGACGGGGGAGCCTGGTGGGCTGCCGTCTATGGGGTCGCACAGAGTTGGACACGACTGAAGTGACTTAGCAGCAGCAGCAGCTATTCTTGTTCACCTCTTAGGGCTTCCCTGGTGGCTCAGCTGATAAAGAATTATCTCCAATACAGGAGACCCCAGTCCGATTCCTGGGTTGGGAAGATCCACTGGAGAAGGGGTAGGCTACCCACTCCAGTATTCTTGGGCTTCCCTGATGGCTCAGATGGTAAAGAATCTGCCTGCGATGCAGGAAACCTAGGTTCGATCCCTGGGTTATAGGTTCCTTGCTCTATGCTAAGTGCTGTGGGGTTCCCTAGCACCAGACAGTTTATAGGTGAAGAAAGACACACTCTTTTTTCTTCATTAGTTAAAATACTTCCTCAAAAGAAGAATGAGGCTGTTCCTCATTCCAAAGAGTGTGTGGGCTTCATAGAAAAGAAAGGCTTTGACACTGAAAGGGGAAAAAGAAGGGGGCGGGCTGAACCCACCAGAGCCCTGTATCCTGGGTGGGGATAGGCTGCTACCAGTTTCCATGCAGAGGCCTATCTGGGTGGGAGATGGGAGGGCCAGCTGGAGGAAGGGGCCAAATTGTTCAGTACGTGATGATGGGGTAGTGAGGATAAAGGCATGGAGGAAACCTACAGGATCTCATTTGAGGATGCTCTTCACCACTGTGGTGTTGGGGAGAGCTGGAAGAGGCCCGGGGGCCCCTCCTGCGAGAATGAATAGGAGACGATCAACCACTGGGTCTACTCAGGTGACAGGCGCAGTGTGAGACGTACACAGGGCAACGTGAGTGGTGCTTACAGACATGGAACACGCATTTGGCAAGCACACGCACAAACGAAACGAAGCACATCAGATACACTGGAATGGCTGCCTCTGGTGGGGAACGGTGAAGTGGGACACTGAGTTAAAAGGGAATAAACGGGCCTTCCTCGTGGTGCAGACAGTAAAGAATCTGCCTGCAATGCAGGAGATGCAGGTTCGATCCCTAGGTGAGGAAGATCCCCTGGAGAAGGGAATGGCTACTCACTCCAGCATTCTTGCCTGGAGAATCCCATGGACAGAGGAGCTTGGCGGGCTATAGTCCATGGGGGTCACACAGAGTCATAAAATCAAAGAGAGTTCTTGCACAGACAAATGTCTGTCCTGAACTGAAAATTATGATTAACTTGTCCCTCTGCATCCAAGGCCTGAAAAGTAGAGGCAGGAAAAAAGTACAAGAGAAAGTAAGAAAGCCCAGGTCTAGCCTGGGGCCTATTACTAACTTGCCTGTGACCACAGGCAGGCCCCTTCACCTCTCTGTTCCTAGTTTCCATCTGTTAAAAAAAAAAAAAAATTCAATTCTCAGGCCTCTTCCAGCTCTGAGTTTTTATGAGCCACAAGGAATAAAAAAGTCAATAGAAGCTTTGTGGAGCCATGGGGCTTAAACCTTAAAAACGGAGAGTTGGGGAGAAGCAGAGAAAAGGAGGGTAGTTTTCAGGCAGGGGAAACTTTGAAAGCAAAGCCATGAAGATTACAGCACGTGACTGAAAAGCCTGACCGAGGGCTCAGTGTATCTGGTAGGGCCTTGGCCCAGTTCTTCCCTGGGGCTCCCTAGCTTGACGGGGGTACCACCTGCAATTCAATCAAGTCAGAGACCTTCCAGTCTTCCCATTTCTCTGTTCACCAGTTGCCAAATCATGTCCACTAAAAAACTGACAATTCACCCCGATTCCCACTATCATGCTGCCCTAGTCCCAGGCTTCAAGCCTGGACTCCGCTCTAGAACATCCTTCCTCCACTCCCCCAGAGTATTCTTTCTTTACCTCAAGACTGCCCACAGCACTTCTGGGCATGCGATCCTTAGACCTGCCCTGATGTCAGCGAGGTTCTCCACCTTTGTTCTGTGGCTGTGCCTTTTGAATAGAGACATATGTGTGCACGACTAGTTGCTTCAGTCGTGTCCGACTCTTTGCGACCCCATGGACAGTAGCCTGCCAGGCTCCTCTGTCCATGGGATTCTCCAGGCAAGAGTACTGGAGTGGGTTGCCATGCTTTCCTCCAGGGGATCTTCCTGACCCAGGGATCGAACCCATGTCTCTTATGTCCCTGCAATGGCAGGAGAGTTCTTTACCACTGGCATCACCTGGGAAGCCCTGAATAGAGACACAGCCATCAGCAGTGTCACTCAACACAGTGATTCATCCAGAGAAGATGTCAGAATTCCTCTAGGACACAGTCTTTATCACATCATTCAGAACATCTAGAATGATGCCCTTGAGCCTGCACCTCCCACTGCCCCAGATCCAGGTTCATCACTCCTTGCCTGTCACAAATTAAGCTTCAAACAACTGTTATTTTCCTGAATATGAACACATCACATATGCTCGCATCCTGTGGCTTCGCCCATCTTGTTCCCTCTTTTTGGAGTATACCAGATCCTCCACCACCAACCTATCTGCTTTGCACACACATATCCACCCTGCAAACCTCAGCTCAGATGCCACCTCCTCCAAGCGGCCCTCTCTACTACTTCTCACCCAGAAAGAATTAATCATGCTTTGTTTGTGCTACCCTGCCCCGTGAATGGGCTTCCCAGGTGGCTCAGTGGGTGAAGAATCCTTCTGCCAATGCAGGAGATGCAAGAGGTGCAGATTCGATTCCTGGGTCAGGAAGATCCCCTGGAGGAGGAAGTGGCGATCCACCCCAGTTTTCTTGCCTGGAGAATCCCATGGACAGAGGAGCCTGGTGGGCTACAGTCCATGGCATCGCAAAGAGTCGGACACGACTGAGCAGAGGCAGAGGCACCACGAATATACCTGAGCCTTTTCTCGTCTCCCACAGTGTTGTAACTGAGTCCTGGTCTGTGTCCCCACTAGACCCCTGCTGGGCTGTGAATCCTTGTGGGTGTACACTGTACAGTTTATTTATCTTTGTCCCCCACGCACCAGCCCAGTACTGACACATGAGGCCGCAGAGCAAGTTCATTGCATTAGGTTTAATATGTGTTTGGCAGGTAATGGTCTTCCTTTTTACTCCCCACAGAAAACAAGTGATTGCTTTTCTTTCCTCATTTTTGGAAGCCCTGCCCACCACGCAGCTGCAGTGGACATCCTGATTCCCCGATGGACGAAGAAGACCAACTGATCCAGCCTCAAGACCAGAGCTGCTGGGCCACCCTGCCCGATGTGTGCCTGCGTCGTGTCTTCTGGTGGCTGGGAGACAGGGACAGGTCCAGAGCGGCCCTTGTCTGCAGAAAGTGGAACCAGACGATGTATTCAGCTGACCTCTGGCGATACAGGACCATCACGTTCAGTGGGAGACCTTCCAGGGTACATGCATCCGAATTCGAGTCAGCCCTTTGGTATGTTAAGAAATTTGGTCGTTACCTGGAGCACCTGGAGATCAAATTCCTGAATCCTTACAACGCTGTCCTGACCAAGAAGTTCCAGGTCACCATGCGAGGCCTCCTCTCATGTCTGGGCAAGAGTAACAACCGTCTGAAATCTTTCTCCATCCAGCATCTCGAGTTGGACCGCCTGGTCTGGAGGAACAGCATCAGGAGCTCATTCATGAAAAGCTTGAGCTTCTTCTTGAAGAAGATGGGCAAACACCTGAACTACCTCAGCCTAAAGGGGGCCAGGCTCACCACGGAACAAGGCTGCCACATCCTCAATGCCCTGAGCTACTTAAGGAACGGGAGCACGGTGACGGAGCTCAACATCGAGGACTACTTCAGCCACCACCTCGCCGTCTACAGCAGTCCCCAGTTCAACAAGACCATGGCCACGTTCCGCAGCCTGGTGTCCCTGACCCTCAACTACAACTGCATCTCTGACGAGCTGCTGGAAAACCTGTGCGACAACAACCCCGGCACCCTCCGGACCATGAACATCAAGTGCCACATTCACGACCCCCATGGGCAGGTCATCTGGGGCATGTCTTGGGCCAAGCTGGCGAGGCACGCCACCAGCCTGAAGGTCAACTTCTTCTTTGAGCGGGTCATGAAGTACGAGCACTTGGCCCGGATCCTCTTGCAGGAGATCCCCATCAGGAGCATCAGTCTGAGAAGCTGCTATTTCAGCGACCCCGACTGGTCCATGAGACCCACCCTGACGGACCTCCTGCCCACCTTTCGGCACACTCTGCAGGTAGGTACGACCCGAGGGCCAGGAGGCCTGGCAGGAGTGGCCGCCCCTCTGGTTCCTCCTGCCTGCTCTCAAAAGGTGAAAGACCCTGTGGACTGTAGCCTCCCACGCTCCTCTGTCCATGGGATTCTCCGGGCAAGAATACTAGAGTGAGTTGCCATTTCCTTCTCCGGGGGATCTTCCCCACCCAGGGATCGAACCCGGGTCTCCTGCAATGCAAGCAGCTTCTTTACCATCTGAGCCACCAGGGAAGCCTTAAGTTGAGATTCTGAGAAAGGTCACCAAACTACACCTCTCCTGGTCCCCAAGACCACAGCAGAGGACAAAAGCTACTGCTCGCTTCTGGTACATGAAACCCACTCTTGGGTGACTGTCCACCAGGGAAAGCGCCTATATCCCTGGCTCAGAACTCTGAAGTCCGAGCATGCAGGTGCCTCCCCTGGTGACCAGAAGGTCGGCAGCCCCTTCCACTCATCCACCTGACACAGCAGCACACAGGACACAGTGAGACTCCAAACCAGACAAAAAAACAGACTTGACCCAAGATACCGAGGAGCTCAGAGGCGTGGGCTATTCTCTAATCTGGCAGCTCCCCATCTATAAAATCAGCATCATTTTGTCCCCTTAGCAGGGACCTCACAGTCTTCTCAAGTGGCTCAGCGGTAAAGAATCCATGACTGCCAATGGAGGAGATGCACGTTCGATTCCTGGGTTGGGAAGATCCCCTGCAGAAGGGCGTGACAACCCACTCTGGTATTCTTGTCTGGAGAATCCCACGGACAGAGGAGCCTGGAGGGCTACAGTCCAGGGGATCACAAAGAGTCAAACACAACTGAGCGACTGAATAACAAGGACCTCACACAAGGCTGTGAGCAT
This sequence comes from Capra hircus, assembly GCF_001704415.2. Taxonomy (NCBI): domain Eukaryota; kingdom Metazoa; phylum Chordata; class Mammalia; order Artiodactyla; family Bovidae; genus Capra; species Capra hircus. The sequence goes on along the minus strand of NC_030826.1, from coordinate 24,948,215 downwards.
GGATATACAGGGGTATATATACCACCACTGGGACTTTCCTGGTGGTCCTGTCGCTAAGCCTCCACAATCCCAGTGCAGAGAACGCAGCTTCGATCCATGGTCAGGGAACTAGGTCCCATATGATGCAACTAAGGGTTTGCATGCCACAACTAAGACCCAGTGCAGTCAGGTAAATTAATTAATTTATACCACTTAATAAACTTATAATTATATAACAAATAAATGATAAATTAATAAGCTTATTTATAAACTTATAAATTAAGAAACACCAATACTTACAGTGAGGGATGACAAAGTATGAAGAGGTCATTTATGCTCACACAGCCCTGAAGTGGGCAGGCAGACATCATACTACCTTTTGGTGTTGCCCATAGTCACCTGGCCAGTCCACTGCAGGGCCAGGAAGACCACTTTGGTCCCCAGATTCTAGGTACATTTCCTCAAAACTCCAAGTTTTGGAAACTTGGATGAGATCACTTGCATTCCCAAATCCCTTCCTCTGACAACTGCGTGTCCAGTGTCCCTTATGTAAGGCACTGGAGGGGACTTCCCCAGTGGGCCAGTGGCTGAGACTCCGCTTCCACTGCAGGAAGCATGGGTTCCAGCCCTGGTCCTGATCAGGGAAACTAGGCTCCCGTGTGCCGCATGGCATGGACAATAAATAAATAACACACTTGGACTACCACGGCCACCAGGCCAGTGCTGGATCATGAAAGTGCTGTGAAATGATCCAGCTAAGTCCCAGCATCTCTGTTCACATCGTCTGCCCCATTGGTGCTTTTCCAGAAACTAACTTTTGAATTCAACAACAACCATGAGTCTCTGGATGAAGAGCTGCACCTCCTCATCTTATCCTGCAGGAAGTTGTTTTATTTCAAAATCTGGGCTTTCCTGGATGTTAAGTTTGTGGAGAGGATCCTAAAGAGCCGGGAGGAAGGGCAGTGTGCCCTGCGCACACTCAAGGTAAGAGCACCCCGGGGTGGGTTCCACCGAGGGCAGGGGCACAGGGGCTTCTGGGGGGCAGGTGTCCAGTCCTGGGATGAAGGTCAGGGGTGAGGCAGGGCATGGGGGTTGGATGTCTCACAAGTCTGTCCCTTCTGTGAAATTGCTCATTTCCAAGGGAATCTGGAGCTTAGGATTAATAATTAGTAGTAATCATCCTCAGCATTGATAGTTGGGGTTGGGCTTTTCCTGATTCTGCCAATAATTGTATGGGTTCCTCATTTGGATGGTCTTTGGGGCCTGGGTGATGTGATCACAGGGTGCGTGTGTGCAGATATGCTTCTCTGTCGGCACAGGTGAGAATTTATACAAACAGATATGAGACGAATGAAGAGGACAGGACACTGCGGGAAATTTACAGGAAGTACAGAAAGCTGATCGATTCAGAGCTTAACTATTTTGTCATCGCTTACCCCATGATGTAACCAGCGCTCTCCAGAGAAAGAAAACCAGGAGCACTTTGAACCTGACAATCCGGTCCTCATAGAATGACACTTGGGGCATCCCCTACTCCACCCCTTTTCCTCCTCTCCCTCCTTGTTTGCTGGCTTCACACCAACGTGACACCCCAGCAATGCCTAGGACGTCATGCGAAGACCCCAGGTGACTTTAAAGTGCTATCTTTGCCAGCTATCCAGGGGTGATTTCTCTTTTTTGTGGTTTGGTTTTGCTTTTTGAGTCTCAGTCAGCCATGGAGCTGAAAGCCCAAAGCCACTCAGAGCAGGTTCTTACTCAGGGACCCTGGCTTTTGCTGACCTTGCTCCCGAAAAGGTGCCAGGGAAGAAACAGAGCCAAGATTTCCATCGACTATCAGTGTCAGCTCAGAAAGGCTTTTGTTGTTGTTGTTGTTAAACAAGATTTGTTCATTTATTTTTAATCTTTGGTCACACCCTGCAGCATGTGAGATCTTATTTCTCTGACCAGGCATCAAACCCATACTCCTTGCATTAGAAGGCAGAGTCTTAACCATTGGACCACCAGGGAGGTCCCCCAGAAACGCTTTCTATCCTGGCTGACCTTCATGTCAGAGCCTCCTGCCACTGAAGCTGGCCAGGCCTGATCTCAGATGAATGAAATCAGCCAGCAGGTCCTCCAGCGAAGCAGGGAGATTCCCACGTGTAGACAGAGCCGCTCAGAGCCAGAACTCCTTCCCACAGGAGCTCAGCTCCTAATCTGTTGGTGTTATGGACTCAGATCTCCCATATCTGCTTTTCTGGTTCCCCTTTGTTTTCCCCATCCAGACAGCATGGTGCTCAGCCTGCTACGAAAGCTCGGTTCTCATGTGGGGCTGAACCAGAAGTGACCATGACCTTCACCCAAAGCATCTGTAATGTCCTGGAGAAATGTCCCTGACACAATGCTAAGTGAAAAAGGCATGACACAAAACTGTGTTTAGTGTTAATACCAATCACAATAAAATACAAGTACAGGTTTTTTTTAAGCATAGGAGAGATATACCAAAATGTTAATAGTGATCTCTGAGTGGTGGGATTATGGGTGATTTTTATTTTCCTTTTTATGCTGTCCCCTATTTCTCAGATTTTCTACAAAGACCATGTGCTATTTTTATAGTCACAGGGAAACATGATGTGTTTTAAACGGGGAGTATGGATAAACTCCTGAGCCCATGCTGTTGACATGGATTTCTTCTGATCTTTTGAGATTTTGTGCATATAGTTCTACCTAGGGTTTTTTCCCCAATCGGTTCAGTTCAGTTCAGTCGTTCAGTCATGTCCCACTCTTTGCAACCCCATGAACAGCAACACACCCGGCCTCCCTGTCCATCACCAACTCCCGGAGTCCACCCAAACCCATGTTCATTGAGTTGGTGATGCCATCTAACCATCTCATCTTCTGTCGTCCCCTTCTCCTCCTGCCCTTAATCTTTCCCAGCATCAGGATCTTTTCACATGAGTCAGTTCTTCAAATCAGGTGGCCAGACTATTGGAGTTTCAGTTTCAACATCAGTCCTTCCAATGAACACCCAGGACGGATCTCCTTTAGAATGGACTGGCTGGATCTCCTTGCAGTCCAAAGGACTCTCAAAAGTCTTCTCCAACACCACAGTTCAAAAGCATCAATTCTTCAGCACTCAGTTTTCTTTATAGTCCACCTCTCACATCCATACATGACCACTGAAAAACCATAGCCTTGACTAGATGGACCTTTGTTGGCAAAGTAATGTCTCTGCTTTTTAATATGCTGTCTAGGTTGGTCATTGGAGAAGGCAATGGCAACCCACTCCAGTACTCTTGCCTGGAAAATCCCATGGACGGAGGAGCATGGTAGGCTGCAGTCCATGGGGTCGCTGAGGGTTGGCCACGACTGAGCGACTTCACTTTCACTTTTCACTTTCCTGCATTGGAGAAGGAAATGGCAACCCACTCCAGTGTTCTTGCCTAGAGAATCCCAGGGACGGGGAAGCCTGGTGGGCTGCCGTCTGTGGGGTGGCACAGAGTCGGACACGACTGAAGCGACTTAGCAGGTTGGTCATAACTTTCTTTCCAAGGAGTAAGCGTCTTTTAATTTCATGGCTGCAACCACCATCTGCAGTGATTTTTTGAGCCCAGAAAAATAAAGTCAGCCAGCCACTGTTTCCACTGTGTCCCCATCTATTTGCCATGAAGTGATGGGACCAGATGCCATGATCTTAGTTTTCTGAATGTTGAGCTTTAAGCCAACTTTTTCACTCTTCTCTTTCACTTTCATCAGGAGTCTCTTTAGTTCTCCTTCACTTTCTGCCATAAATTAATAGAATCTCAGGACTTTTGACAAGTGTCTCACTTCAGATTTTATCTCATCTTTTGTATGTTGTATCCATATTTATGCTTAGCTTTTCAGGTCTTTATTAAAGCTCATTCTTTCTAGTGCTTTTCAATTTTCACAGCATTTCCACAATCACTGTCTGATCTGAATGTCCCTGCAATGCTGTTGGGTGCCTATGGTTCCTGTTTCATGAACATTCAGAAGAAAATCAGCACTGGCAAGAGGTGCAGGGTCCCTATCTGGTTATCAGACTCAGGTTCAACTGTTTGTTGCTCAAGAAATCAATATTGAGAGACAAGTGTTGGGTAAAAGGAAAGATAGCTTTCTTGAGGAAGCCAGCAATTCTGAGAAGAAGGTAGACTCATGTCCCAAAGAGCCAACTCACCATTGGTGATCAGGGATCAAGAGCTTTTAAAGAGGAGTTTTAGGGGTGCACAGGCAGGTGAGGGGCCACATGCAGAACAGCACAATCAACTCAGACAATTGTTTTGAGATTCATCTTGCTGTGTTTTGATCAGCCTCATTATTTTTAAAAGAAAACTTTATTTATTTTTGCCTGCATAGGGTCTTAGTTGCAGCATGGGGGTCTTTTGTTATGGCACACAGACTTCTCTCTAGTTGTGGTACACGAGCTCTGTAGTTTGCAGCTAACGGGCTCTTGAGTTGAGGCACTGATTCAGCAGTTGTGGCGCACAGGCTTAGTTACTCGGTGGCCTGTGTGATCTTAGTTCCCCAACCAGAGATCAAACCCACATTCCCTACATTGGAAGGTGGATTCTTTACCACTGTGCCACCTGGATTTTTTTTTTTTTAAGTAAATAGCATTGTCAACTAATTAGACAGCAGTGAGGAATAAAATACAGTGGTGAGGAATAAACAGACACACAGAACAGTGGTTATAGTAACAATATGCACGTTATTATAATCTAAGGGTGACCATATCGTCCAGCATAGAAGCTGCTTTTCTTCCTCCCCAAGTTCTTCCACTCCATGTTGTCCAGCCCACTGAACGAATGTGACCTGGGCCACCCGTGATGACAGCTCTAGAGGTGGTCTAACTGTTCCATTTCAAAAGGTCATTTCCAAAAGATATTTCTCTTGTATGACATTTTAAACCCTTCTAAGTCACAATCTAACCTTGTCACTCACCCATGTAATGAGTGACATAATGAGTGATAGGATGACCTGCCTGTGACTGAATAATTAAGCAACTTTAGAGAAACCCAGGTCCAAGAAGAATGACATATGTTTATATGAAGTAACAGCTAATAGCAGAAAAGTATGCTGCTAAGTCGCTTCATTCATGTCCGACTCTGTGTGACCCCAGAGACGGCAGCCCACCAGGATCCCCCATCCCTGGGACTCTCCAGGCAAGAACACTGGAGTGGGTTGCCATTTCTTTCTCCAATGCATGAAAGTGAAAAGTGAAAGAGAAGTCGCTCGGTCGTGTCCGACTCTTTGCGACCCAATGAACTGCAGCCTACCATGCTCCTCCGTCCATGGGATTTTCCAGGCAAGAGTACTGGAGTGGGGTGCCATTGCCTTCTCCAAGCAGAAAAGTATAATCAACCATAAATTCCACCAGCTTGGGAATCGGTGACCTGAAAGTGGAAGTGATGCTTGCTCAGTCGTGTCGGCCTCTTTGTGACCCGTGGACTGTAGCCCAGCAGGCTCCTCCATCCATGGGATTCTCCAGGCAAAGCAACTGGAGTGGGTAGCCATGCCCTTCTCCATCTGCCTCACCCGGGTATCGAACCCAGGTCTCCTACGTTACGAGCAGATTCTTTACCATGTGAGCCACCTGGGAAACCTAAGTGCTGGTAATTCTGCATCATGCAGCAATTTAAAGACAGAGGTGGGTCTTCATGTCTTGACATGGACACCCTTCAAGACGTGCTAAGTGAAAAAAAGCAAGCTGCAGGGCTCTCCTTGCAGACAGGCTTCTGACTTGGGCCCCTGAGGCCCCTCTGATTCTGGGGCTCATCAACCTCCCTGCTGCGCCCCCTAGTGGCCTCCTGGCCACCATCCTGACCCCAAGCCCCATCCAAGACCAGCCACCCGGATAAGCGACCCCAGCAGGCAGGAGCCAGTATCTGCCTGCTTCCTTCAGGGTCCCAGATGCTGAAGACCAGAGTTTCCTTTCATGGTGGTCAAGGAAATCAGAGAACAGCCAATCCCCATTTGGACTTGTTCTCTGGGGCTGGTTCATCATCACCCCTTTGAATCGAATAGTGGGAAGGCCCATGTCTTTTCTGGACACTGCACTGGCAAAATTTCCAGGGTCACTTCAAGTTATCAAAGTCTCATTTCAGTAATCGCAGTTTTGAGACCCATACAGAGTGGTCAGATTCACAGAGACGGAGGGTAGAATGGTGCTTCCTGGGGGCAGGGGCAGGGGGTAGGGATAGGGGGCGTTCTTGTTTAGCAGACATGGGGTTTCAGTTGGGCTTGATGAAAGGGTTCTGGAGATGAGTAAACGCCAATACCCAACTGGGTACACAACAATTCGGTCCTGCTGAATCCTACATTTTTTAATGGTTAAATGAGAAATTGGATGTTATGTGTATTTTACCACAATAAAAGATGTACAAAGGGGAGGAGAGGGTGAGATGTATGGAAAGAGTAACATGGAAACTTACACTATCATATGTAAAATAGATAGCCAATGGGAATTTGCTGTATGGCTAAGGAAACTCAAACAGGGGCTCTGTATCAACCTAGAGGGGTAAGATGGGGAGGGAGATGGGAGGGAGGTTCAAAAGGGAGGGGATATATGTATACCTGTGGCTGATTCATGATGAGATTTGACAGAAAACAACAAAATTCTGTACAGCAATTATCCTTCAATAAAAAATAAATTAATTTTTTAAAAAGATGTACAAAGAGTACAAGCCAAAAAACCAACAACAAAAAAGAAAAGTTTATTTAAGGTTAAAAACATCTCCGCCATCTATTTTGGATAGACAGCACACAGCGGGGGGTGGGGGTGGGATGTGCAGGGGAGGGCGGGGGTGGGGGGGGTTTGTGAGTCTGTGCCTCTGTATGTGGGAGGGACTCTGTGTGGGGGATGAATGTTGCTTCCCCTCCCCCTCTGCTCACACATCCTAAGATCCTCTTCCTTACTCACTCACTGGGCTGCTTTTGCTTCCTCCGGGGTTGAAATAGGGGAGAGAGGAGCAAGCCTGTCACGCGTTCTACTCTAAAAATCAGCTTTGGGGACCTCCCTGGCAGACCAGTGGTTAAGATTCCCAGGGCCGGGGGCTCCGTTTTTATCCCTGGTCAGGGAACTCTGGAACTCTGGTGGGGTTCTATCCCTGGCTCGGAATCCATGCCTGGTCATGCCGTATGCCCTGTGGTACAGCCAAAAAGAATACTAATAAAATTTTTTAAAAATCAAATTCTAACTAGTTCTGGGTGACCTGCCACACATCTCCCCAGGCTTGCTATGTGTAGAAAGCTGACTCTTCATCTAGTGACTCTTGAAAGTTCTTCCCAACCCTGCAGCCCACATCATTACCGGGGTCTCTCACCCACAAGTCTCACCCTTGGTCTGTAGGGACCCCTTACCCTAGGCCCACAGGTAGCCTTAGGCTTCAGCTTCTTGCTGCTAAGTCTCAGCTCCCCTCCAGGTGGCGCTCCTGGACAGGTTTTTATTAATATTACCGCTCTATGCAAGCTTTCCCTCTGCGTAGAGGTGCCCTCTGCGTGTGCGTGCTAAGTCGCTTCAGTCATGTCTGACTCTTTACTACCCACTGGACTGCAGCCCACCAGGCTGCTCTGTCCATGGGATTCTCCAGGCAAGAATACTGGAGTGGGTCGCCGTGCGCTCCTCCAGCCGCTCTCCCCATTCAGTTCAGTCGCTCAGTCGTGTCGGAATCTTTGCGACCCCATGGACTGCAACACGCCAGGTTTCCCTGTCCATCACCAACTCCGGGAGCGTGCTCAAACTCCTATCCATCCAGTCGGTGATGCCATTTGGATCTCGTCCTCTGTCGTCCCCTTCTCCTCCTGCCTTCAATCTTTCCCAGCATCAGGGTCTTGCCCAATGAGTTAGTTCTTTTCAATAGGTAGTCAAAGTATTGGAGCTTCAGCTTCAGCAACAGTCCTTCCAATGAATATTCAGGACTGATTTCCTTTAGGATTGACTGGTTTGATCTTCATGCTGTCCAAGGGTCTTTCAAGAGTCTTCTCCAACACCGCAGTTGAAAAACATCAATTCCTCTCCCATGGCTCACGTCTAATCCACAGGAAAGTCTCATATCCTTTTCTCTCAGCAGGTCTTAGGAGAGCCAGTTTCTAGTGCAGCAAACTGTCTTCCCTTCACCATCAAAATCAGTGGTGGCCGACAAATTTGTCATGCATTCTATTCGAAAAATCAGATTCATTGGGGGTGAAATTTACACAAAGTAAAGTTCACCAGTTTTACTATATATCATCATCTAGCGACACCATGATCAGGATAAAGAACATTTCCGTCGACTGAAAAGGTTTGTTGTGCCCTTGCCTCACCCCTTACTTCTGGCCCTTAGCAGCTACCAGTCTGATTTCTATCCCTGGACGTTTGCCTCCACCAAAGGAATCATGTTTTGAGTATTTACAGATTATAAACGGAATCACACAAGTAATCACTCATATTTGCTTTCACGTAGCATAAAACTTGGGACAAGCACTCATATTGTTGCCTGTATTGCTAGTTATTTCTTTCTATAGTTGAGCAGTGTCCGTTGTATCCATATACTACAATTTATTTATTCATTGATGGAATTGGCTTGTTTTCAAATTTTTATCATTATGAATATAGCAGCTGTAAACATTTATGTACAAGTCTTTGTGTGGATACATGCTTTTGTTCCTGTTAATATCTAAGGTGGGATTTCTGGGTCTCGTGATAAGTATACAGTTAACTTGATACATATATACACATATAAACATACTACCAAATCATGTTCCAGAGTGACTGCACCATTTTGCATTCCCAACAGCAATGAATGCAAGTTCCAGTTGCTCTGCTTTTTTGACAACTCTTAGTATTGTCAGTTATTAAGATTTTATCCACTCTGGGGTATGTGTATGTGGGGTTTTCCCCATGTGTCAGTACTTTCAATGTTGCACACATCAACTTATACTAAATAGACAGCTACTGTAAGTAAAATGCAGCTCCTCTGTTCTCATGAACAGCACACACTGTATCACAGGAAATCAAGTTTATATTCCATCATCAAGGGTAGTTTTCCCATTAGTTCCCTTTGTGATATGTCATTAAAAATATTTTCAAATCCAATAGCCTCATCATTATTCCTCAAATATCCACTGAAAGGTTTGAGCTTGGAAGAAATGGAAGGTGCAGAACCTGCTGCATTGCTTTGAATTCCATGTGCAATTTTAGTGGAGCAAATAGACCCCAGATGTTTCTCGGTGTGGAAAAATTCATTTTATCTTGGTTGAACTGGAAGGTTTTTTTCTGGTAATTCAAGAGAATGACTAGGCAAAAGTTCATTTCTCACACAAGGGAAAAACCTTTTTTTGAAGAAGGTCCATTTACTGAAAATTCAGTAACTGGAATATTGTCCTTTAGCTGAGATCCAAGTCCAACTTGCTCTGCACACAGCCTCTCAGCACCTTTATTGTCAGCTGGCCCCACCACTCACTTCTATTCCGTGTGGTTTTAATTTGTATTTCCCTAAGGTCTAATATTGTTGAGCATCATTTTATTTGCTTATTATCCACTCATGTATCTTCTTCGCTGACATGTCATTTTATTTGCTTATTATCCATTCATGTATCTTCATTGGTCTAGTGTCTGTTCAAACCTTTTGTCTATGAAAAAAAGTAAGCTGCTTTTATTGAGCTTTAAGAATTCCTTGTACATTCTACACATAAGTCCTTTACTGGATAATATGTTTTGCAAATATGACTTGCCTTTTCGTTTTTCTTAATGACATCTTTTGTAGATCAGAATTTTTTACTTTTCACAAAATTCCATTTATCATTTTGCTTTTTGCCATCTAAATAGTCCGTGCCAAGAGAGTCATCCTTATTTCAGTAAGAGTAAATCCAATCCTTATTATTCTATCTTGATTAGAAGTTTAATTTCTTCGGCAACATTGAAGATTTTCTTTTTATTATTGATATTGACAAATCTGACTGTGATCAGCCTTAGTGTGGTTTTCTTTGTTTCTTTGCTTGGGTTTTGTTGAGATTCTATGCATTTATAGTCTAAGCTTTTACAGTCTCCATCTAATTTGGAAAACTTTAAGCCACGATTTATTCAAATATTTTTTCTGTTTAATTTTTGCCTCTTCTGGGATTCCAGTTTGTAATTGGAATATGTTATATTGCTTGATATTGTCCTACAGCCCACCATGACTCTGCTCACTTCTTTTTCATTGTCTTTTCCTGTAATGCTTTATCTTGGGTAGCTTATAATTGCAATTTCTTCAAACGATCACAGTCAAATGATCGTTTCTTCTGTAGTATCCCATCTGCTCTTAAGCCCATCCAGTGTATGTTTCATTTTGGATACTATGTATTTCAACTTTAGAAGTTCCATTTTGGTCTCTTTTGTATATCTTTTCTTTTCCTCCTTCAGTTCAGTTCAGTTCAGTTCAGTCGCTCAGTCGTGTCCGACTCTGCAACCCCATGAATTGCAGCACGCCAGGCCTCCCTGTCCATCACCAACCCCCGAAGTTTATCCAAACTCATGTCCATCGAGTTGGTGATGCCATCCAGCCATCTCATCCTCTGTCGTCCCCTTCTCCTCCTGCCCCCAATCCTTCCCAGCATCAGAGTCTTTTCCAATGAGTCAGCTCTTCTCATGAGGTGGCCAAAGCACTGGAGCTTCAGCTTTAGCATCATTCCTTCCAAAGAACACCCAGCACTGATCTCCTTTAGAATGGATTGGTTGGATCTCCTTGCAGTCCAAGGGATACTCAAGAGTCTTCTCCAACACCACTGTTCAAAAGCATCAATTCTTCGGTGCTCAGCTTTCTTCACAGTCCAACTCTCACATCCATACATGACCACAGGAAAAACCATAGCCTTGACTAGATGGACCTTTGTTGGCAAAGTAATGTCTCTGCTTTTGAATATGCTATCTAGGTTGGTCATAACTTTCCTTCCAAGGAGTAAGCGTCTTTTAATTTCATGGCTGCAATCATCATCTGCAGTGATTTTGGAGCCCCAAAAAATAAAGTGTGACACTGTTTCCACTGTTTCCCCATCTATTTCCCATGAAGTGATGGGACCGGATGCCATGATCTTCATTTTCTGAATGTTGAGCTTTAAGCCAACTTTTTCACTCTCCTCTTTCACTTTCATCAAGAAGCTTTTTAGCTCCTCTTCACTTTCTGCCATAAGGGTGGTGTCATCTGCATATCTGAGGTTATTGATATTTCTCCCAGCAATCTTGATTCCAATTTGTGTTTCTTCCAGTCCAGTGTTTTTCATGTTGTACTCTGCATATAAGTTAAATAAGGAGGGTGACAATATACAGGCTTGATGTACTCCTTTTCCTATTTGGAACCAGTCTGTTGTTCCATGTCCAGTTCTAACTGTTGCTTCCTGACTTGCATACAGATTTCTCAAGAGGCAGGTCAGGTGGTCTGGTATTCCCATCTCTTTCAGAATTTTCCACAGTTTATTGTGATCCACACAGTCAAAGGCTTTGCCATAGTCAATAAAGCAGAAATAGATGTTTTTCTGGAACTCTCTTGCTTTTTCCATGGTCCAGCGGATGTTGGCAATTTGATCTCTGGTTCCCCTGCCTTTTCTAAAACTAGCTTGAACATCTGGAAGTTCACAGTTCACGTATTGCTGAAGCCTGGCTTGGAGAATTTTGAGCATTACTTTAGTAGTGTGAGATGAGTACAGTTGTGCGGTAGTTTGAGCATTCTTTGGCATTGCCTTTCTTTGGGATTGGAATGAAAACTGAACTTTTCCAGTCCTGTGGCCACTGCTGAGTTTTCCAAATTTGCTGGCATATTGAGTGCAGCACTTTCATAGCATCATCTTTCAGGATTTCAAACAGCTCAACTGGAATTCCATCACCTCCACTAGCTTTGTTCGTAGTGATGCTTTCTAAGGCCCACTTGACTTCACATTCCAGGATGTCTGGCTCTAGGTGAGTGATAACACCATCATGATTATCTCGGTCGTGAAGATCTTTTTTGTACAGTTCTTCTGTGTATTCTTGCCACCTCTTCTTAATATCTTCTGTTTCTGTTAGGTCCATACAATTTCTGTCCTTTATTGAGCCCATCTTTCCATGAAATGTTCCCTTAGTATCTCTAATTTTCTTGAAGAAATCTCTAGTCTTTCCCATTCTGTTGTTTTCCTCTGTTTCTTTGCATTGATTGCTGAGGAAGGCTTTCTTATCTCTTCTTGCTATTCTTTGGAACTCTGCATTCAGATGCTTATATCTTTCCTTTTATCCTTTGCTTTTCACTTCTCTTCTTTTCACAGCTCTTTATAAGGCCTCCCCAGACAGCCATTTTGCTTTTTTGCATTTCTTTTCCATGGGGATGGTCTTGATCCCTGTCTCCTGTACAATGTCACGAACTTCCGTCCATAGTTCATCGGGCCCAAAATTTCCTTGATTATAGTCTTAACATTTAAAATAATGGTTTTAAAGTCCTTAACTACTAATCCCATCATCTCTGTCATTTCTGGGTCTGTTTGTGGCTTGGTTGTTCTAAGTATGTGTCCGATTTTTGTGTTTTGTTACATGTCCTGTGATTTTCTAATGGGTGCTGCTGCTGCTGCTGCTAAGCCACTTCAGTCGTGTCCGACTCTGTGTGACCCCAGAGATGGCAGCCCACCAGGCTCCCCCATCCCTGGGATTCTCCAGGCAAGAACACTGGAGTGGGTTGCCATTTCCTTCTCCAATGCAGGAAAGTGAAAAGTGAAAGTGAAGTCGCTCAGTCGTGTCCGACTCTTAGTGACCCCATGGACTGCAGCCTACCAGGCTCCTCCGTCCATGGGATTTTCCAGGCAAGAGTACTGGAGTGGACTGCCATTGCCTTCTCCAATGGGTGCTAAATCTGGTGAATTTTACGTTGTTGAATTTTATTTGCTGCGTTGTATTGTATTTCTTGAAAAAGTGTTGGATTTTGTTCTGGCATGCAGTTAACTAATTTGTGACTCTGTTTATCCTTTCAGAGATTTTTTTTATGCTTTGTTAGGATAGGCAGACTTTACTCTATGATGAATTAGCTCTGCCTCTATTCCCTTCCTCACCAGCTTCACAGAGGTGTAATTGACAAACTAAGCTGAAATATTACTCCTTGGAAGAAAAGTTATGACCAACCTAGATAGTATATTCAAAAGCAGAGACATTACTTTGCCGAATAAGGTCCGTCTAGTCAAAGCTATGGTTTTTCCTGTGGTCATGTATGGATGTGAGAGTTGGACTGTGAAGAAGGCTGAGCGCCAAAGAATTGATGCTTTTGAACTGTGGTGTTGGAGAAGACTCTTGAGTATCCCTTGGACTGCAAGGAGATCCAACCAGTCCATTCTGAAGGAGATCAACCCTAGGATTTCTTTGGAAGGAATGATGCTAAAGCTGAAGCTCCAGTACTTTGGCCACCTCATGAGAAGAGTTGACTCATTGGAAAAGACTCTGATGCTGGGAGGGATTGGGGGCAGGAGAAGAAGGAGACGACCAAGGATGAGATGGCTGGATGGCATCACGGACTCAATGGATGCAAGTCTGAGTGAACTCTGGGAGATGGTGATGGACAGGGATGCCTGGCGTGCTGCAATTCATGGGGTTGCAAAGAGTCGGACACGACTGAGCAACTGAACTGAACTGAAGGGTACATTATTTGATATACATGGAAACTGTGAAACGATTCTCCCAGTCAAGTTGATCAACATACGGTCACCTCAAATAGGCTTCCCTTCTGGCTCAGCTGGTAAAGAATGCATCTGCAATGCAGGAGACCTGGGTTCGATCCCTGGCTTGGGAAGATCCCCCAGAGAAGGGAAAGGCTACTCACTCCAGTATTCTGGCCTGGAGAATTCCACGGACTGTACAATCCATGGGATCACAAAGAATCGGACACGACTGAGCAAGCTTCACTTTCACTTTCATCACCTCACATAATTATCTTTTTGGTGTGTATGTGAGAAAGCTTAAGATTTGCTATGAGACTAAATATAGAAACTGTGTGATCTACTATAGTCACCATGCTGTACATTAGATCCTCAAAACTTAACTATCTTACAACTGAAAGTTTGTACCCTTTTACCAGCCTCTCCCCATTTCCCCCTCTCTCCAGCCACTAGCAACCACCATTCTATTCTGTGAAAGTGAAAGTCACTCAGTCGTGTCCGACTCTCTGCCACCCCATGGACTGTAGCCTGCCAGGCTCCTCTGTCCATGGAATTTTCCAGGCCAGAATACTGGAATGGGTGGCCATGCCCTTCTCCAGGGATCTTCCCAACCCAGGAATCAAACCCAGGTCTCCTGCATTGCAGGCGGATTCTTTGTCAACTGAGCCACCAGGGAAGCCCATTCTATTCTGTCTTCTTTTTTTTTTTTTCTTAATGCATAAGTGATATCATACAGTTCTTGTCTATATCTGTCTGGCTTATTCCATTTAGCATAATGCCCTTCAGGTTCATCCATGAATCTGTAAACGGCAGGACTTCGTTCTTTGTTAAGACTGAATAATATTTCATGGTGTGCGTGTGTGTGTGTGAAATTTTCTTTATCCATTCATCTGTCAACAGAGACCTACTTTCTTTCTATGTCTCAGCGACCATGAATAGTGCTGCGATGACACAGGAGTACAGTTATTTCTTAAAGATAGTGCTTTCATTTCTTTGCATATGAATCTCCCAGAAGTGAGATTGCTGGGTCATAGTATAGTTCTATTTTTAATTTTTAAAGGAACCTCCGTACTGTTTTCCATAGTGACTGTTCCAGTTTACATTCCCACCAACAGAGTGCTAGAATTCACTTTTTTCAGCATCCTCATCAGCACTGGTTGTCTCAAGTCGTTTTGATAACAGACATCGTAACAGGTGTGAGATGGTATCTTACTGTGGTTTTGACCTGCATTTCTCTAATAATTAGTGATCTCAAGCATCTTTTCATGTTGGCCATTTGTATGTCTTCCTTGGAAAAAATTCTATTCAGGTCCTTTGCCCATTTTACAGTTGGGTTATTTGGGTTTTTTGCTACTGAGTTGCATACATCCCTTATCTTTTTTTGGATATTAACTCCTTATCAGATACATGGTTTGCAAATATTTTCTCCTATTCTATGGGTCGCGTTTCATTTTGTTGCAATACACGCGTGACCCATCTGAAGACTCTACCCAATGCTTGGTGTATTAGGAGTTCTCTCCATTTTGACAGGTGGAAACAGGGGCTATTCCTACTCCTGCGTGAGCCTCAGAAACATTTGGCTCCTGTGTGGTGGTCCTTTCCCTCGCCTTGAGTAGCTTCCTGTTACACATGAGCACATCAGTTCTTAACGAAGTCCTCTGGGATCCCAGTCCCCTGGCCTTACAGAAGGCAAGTGTGGAGCATTGGGGGAAATGGCAGGGATGCGAGGGGAAATGCGGGTGGAGCAGAGACTAGGAAACCCTGTGGAAGATTGGAGGGACTGGGAGGATCGGTTCAGTTCAGTCACTCAGTTGTGTCCAACTCTCTGTGACCCCATGGACTGCAGCACACCAGGCCTCCCTGTCCATCACCAACTCCCAGAGCTTATTCAATCTCTTGTCCATCGAGTTGGTGATGCCATCCAACCATCTTATCCTCTGTTGTCCCCTTTTCCTCCCACCTTCAATCTTTCCCAGCACCAGGGTCTTTTCAAATGAGTCAGTTCTTCAAATCAGGTGGCCAAAGTATTGGAGTTTCTGCTTCAGCATCAGTCCTTCCAATGAATATTCAGGACTCATTTCCTTTAGGATGGACTGGTTGGATCTCCTTGCAGTCCAAGGGACTCTCAAGAGTCTTCTCTAACACCATAGTTCAAAAGCATCAGTTCTTCACTGCTCAGCTTTCTTTATGGTCCAACTCTCCCATCCAAACATGACTACTGGAAAAACCATAGCTTTGACTAGATGGACCTTTGTTGGCAAAGTAATGTCTCTGCTTTTGAATATGCTGTCTAGGTTGATCATAGTTTTTCCTCCAAGAAGCAAGTGTCTTTTAATTTCATGGCTGCAGTCACCATCTGCAGTGATTTTGGAGCCCCCCAAAATAAAGTCTGACACTGTTTCCACTGTTTCCCCATCTATTTCCCATGAAGTGATGGGACCAGATGCCATGATCTTCGTTTTCTGAATGTTGAGTTTTAAGCCAACTTTTTCACTCTCCTCTTTCACTTTCATCAAGAGGCTTTTTAGTTCCTCTTCACTTTCTGCCATAAGGGTGGTGTTATCTGCATATCTGAGGTTATTGATATTTCTCCTGGCAATCTTGACTCCAGTTTGTGCTTCATCCAGCCCAGCATTTCATATGACGTACTCTGCAAATAAGTTAAATAAGCAGGGTGACAATATACAGCCTTGATGTACTCCTTTCCCGATTTGCAACCAGTCTGTTGTTCCACAGGTCTAACTGTTGCTTCTTGACCTGCACACAGGTTTCTCAGGAGGCGGTAAACAGAGAGGATGGGTGGGGCTGAGAAGGCCTGGAGGTCTGAGAAGAGATGGATGTGCTGGGAGGAGTTCCCAGGAGGTGGGAGATAGGAGACATGGGAAAGGGGCGTGGCCAGGGCTGGTCCTCTTCACAAATCATAGCCCTACCAAAACCAGATCCCGCTGGACTCCCTCCATAACCACCTGCTGCAGCAGGCCCCAAGCTCTGGCTGGGTCCGTGCCCTGACAGCTGCTGGGACCCACCCCTGGCTGGACTAGGAGCTCCCTGACTGCCAGGGTGGGCCCTGCCCCCACCCTGTGGTCAGCAGGCTCTCATCCTGCTTGTGATGGGAAATGAAAGGTAACCTGGGGGATCTTGCATTTCCTCCTCTCTGGGTCCAGGGGTCGCTGAAGGTGGCATGAAAAGATGTGGGTGGTTTACTAATATCGGGTCAACTGAGTCTCCATGAAAAGGCCTCTGTGTGTGTGTTTGTGTGTGACTGTGCACACTCAGTTGTGTCTGATTCTTTGCGATCCCATGGATTGCAGTGTGCCAGGTTCCTCAGTCCATGGGATTTCCCAGGACAAGAATACTGGAGTGGGTTGCCATTTCCTCCTCCAAGGGGGGGATATTCCCGACCCAGGGATCGAAACAGCACCTCCTGCATCTCCTACATTGCAGGCTGATTGTTTACTACTGCACCACCTAGGAAGCCCCAAGGGCCCCTCTCAGTTCAGTTCAGTCACTCAGTCATGTCCGACTCTTTGCCACCCCATGGACTGCAGCAGGCCAGGCCTCCCTGTCCATCACCAACTCCCGGAGTTTGAGTCACTGATGCCATCCAGCCATCTCATCCTCTGTTGTCCCCTACTCCTCCTGCCTTCAATCTTTCCCAGCACCAGGGTCTTTTCAAATGAGTCAGTTCTTCAAATCAGGTGGCCAAAGTATTGGAGTTTCTGCTTCAGCATCAGTCCTTGCAATATTCATTCATCCATGCAGGATTGATTTCCTTTAGGGTGAACTGGTTGGATCTCCTTGCAGTCCAATGGACTCTCAAGAGTCTTCTCCAACACCACAGTTCTAAAGCATCAGTGCTTCGGTGCTCAGCCTCTTTACAGTCCAACTCTCACATCCAAACATGACTACTGGAAAAACCATAGCTTTGACTAGATGGACCTTTGTTGGCAAAGTAATGTCTCTGCTTTTTGATATGCTGTCTACCTAGATAGCATACTTCCAAGGACTAAGTGTCTTTTAATTTCATGGCTGCAGTCACCATCTGCAGTGATTTTGGAGCCCCTCAAAAAAAGTCTGTCACTGTTTCCCCATCTGTTTGCCATGAAGTGATGGGACCAGATGCCATGATCTTAGTTTTCTGAATGTTTAGTTTTAAGTCAACTTTTTCACTCTCCTCTTTCACTTTCATCAAGAGGCTCTTTAGTTCTTTGCTTCACTCTCCTCTTTCACTTTCATCAAGAGGCTCTTTAGTTCTTCTTTGCTTTCTGCCATAAAGATGGTGTCACTGCGTATCTGAGGTTACTGACATTTCTCCTGGCAATCTTGATTCCAGCTTGTGCTTCATCTAGCCCAGCGTTTCTCATGATGTACTCTGCAAATAAGTTAAATAAGCAGGGGGCTTGAGGGCCCCTCTAGGAAGTGGGAAATAATGGGAAATAAATAAAGATGCACCTAGCCCCACACAAGGAACTAGACAATGAGTCTCCAACCAGACTGGACCAAAGCAGGAGACCCAGAGGGACTCGGGAAATGGGAGGAAGTTGGTGGGGCTCTGGGCCGGGGCTAAAACAACTGAGAGTCTGGGAGGTGAGGCAGGGACTCGGCGAGCTATGAAGCAGAACTGGGGATGGTTTGGGGATTTGAGTTGCCAGAGAGAGACAGGAAGTGGAAGAAACCAGGGGGATGGGAGGGGCTGAGATTCCAAACGGGGGTGGGGGAATGTAGGAGGAAAGAGGTGAATTAGGAGGGCCCTGGAGAGGCCAGGAAAGCTGGAGGGGGGCGGGAGTCATTGGACGGATGTTAGGACCTGAGAGAACCAGCAAGGACATTCGGGGACACAGAGGGGCTGGAGGATTGGGAAGAAAGGGAGGTGACATGAAGACGTGGCGTAAGGCGTGTGAGGGATGGCCGCGGAGGGCTGGGGAGAAAGTGGGAGCCACGGAGCAACACGGGCAGGGCTGAGAGACGCTCCTTCACTCCGAGTTTA
The DNA here is from genome assembly GCF_001704415.2 of Capra hircus. Classification (NCBI taxonomy): domain Eukaryota; kingdom Metazoa; phylum Chordata; class Mammalia; order Artiodactyla; family Bovidae; genus Capra; species Capra hircus. Next base: position 24,929,629 of record NC_030826.1, on the reverse strand, counting down.
AAACCGCCGGCCGTGATTAATAGATTTCTTAATTTCTCCTTGTAGTTCTTCCAGTTTTGGCGTTCCCCGCTTCAGGGTTGAATTAGGTACACACCTAACTGCAATCCCCACCTCCACGCTGGCCCTGTTAAAATCCACCTTCCACGTGGCAGTAAAGTAAACCCGGTCCTCCCCCTGCTTGAAACCTCCCAGAGCTCTCACACCTGCACCACTGCACCCGGAGCCACGCTTCACCTGGCCCCGCCCCTCGTTGGCCCCGCCCCCTCACCGCCCTCTTGGTCTGACTGCTCAAGGCTGCGCCCATCTCTGCGCTCTTCTCCAGCCTCACCGGCCTCTCAGCTCTTCAACACTCCAGACTGGATCCAGGCTCACGCTGTTTTGCTCGTGCTGCTCCTGCTGCCTGGAATGTTCTTTCCCACACGGCTCTTAGCTACCGTCTTACTTTATAGGTCTCAACACGAATTTCACCTTTGGACAGGCCTTCTCGACCTTGCTGCATAAAGTAACCCCACCACACCACAGTCACTGTGAACCGCAAGGCCTGCCTGTATCTCCTGACGCCGCCACTGCCCCACCAGCTTTCCTGTTTCTTTTGTTCTTGCTTGGGAAGGATGTTTTTTTTTTCCCCAGCCTTCCTATGTCAGCAATTCCATGTCGTAGTTGCTTCTTCGGGCTCATGCTCAGTCACTCAGTCGTGTCTGTCCCCTTTGCAACCCTTTGGACTGTAGCCTGCCAGGCTCTTCTGTCCATAGGATTTTTCATGCAAGCATCCTAGAGTGGGTTGCCATATTCTCCTCCAGGGGATCTTCCTGACCCAAGGATTGAACCCACCTCCTGTACTTCCTGCATTGTAGGTGGATTCTTTACCCTCGGCGACTTTGGGGAAGCCCCAGTTGTTTCTTAGGTGTGTTCATGGAAGACGATTGGATTTTGTTAATAGAATAAGAATTGGATTTTATCCATTCTGAAGGGCTTGGTTTTCTTAACAGGTAATTTAAAGCCATTTAAATGAACTGTGTATCTGGACTTATTTTTATATCTTATTTTGTATTTTCTACTTATCATGCTTTTTTCCTTATTTTAGTTTTTATTTCCATTTGCTATACATGCACATAAAGAATGAGATAGTTCCCTTCGAGTCTTGTTTAGAAAAAGATCTGTATGTTGTCCCTTTTTTTCTGTTTCCTCTTCTCTGTGGACAATCACTTTCTTACTTACTCCGAAGCTGATTTTTAAAATATTTACTCCCGTATTTCTAACTGACATGTTTTTGTTACCACTGATTATCAAACTATCTTGCAGCTCAGACCTGCTCTTCTTATTTTGCTCTGCCATATGACGGAATATCATTCAGCCATAAAAAGGAGTGAAGGGCCACAATGCATGTTGCGTGGAGGAACCTTGGAAACATGCCGATGGAAGAAACCAGTCACATAAGAGCACGTGTTGTATCATTCTATGTACGGGACAGAAAAACGTAAATGAACTTTTTGGCCAACCGAATATATTAATGGTGAAGGACAGGGAAGCCCGGCACGCTTCAGTCCATGGGGTCGCAAAGAGTTGGACATGACTGAGCAATTGAAAAACAACAAATATATTAAATGTACAGAATGGAAAAATTCATAGAGACAGAAAGTAGATTAGTGATAAAATTGGGGAATGGCTGCTAATGGATATAGGATTTCTGCTTGAAGTGATGAAAATGTTCTGGAATTAGATAGTGGTGGTGGTTGCACACCATTGTGTTGTATTAAAACCACTGATTTTACATCTGCAGAATGTATTTAATGAATATAAAATTTTTCTCAATTAAAAAAACCCATCTACATCTCTATGATCCTTCTGAAGAAGACAAGAAACTCAGTGTCATAGCTGCTGCTGCTACTGCTAAGTCGCTTCAGTCATGTCCGACTCTGTGCGACCCCATAGACGTAGAATCCTCTTAAAAGCAAAGCTTGATATAAGGACTCTTGTTTTAGAAGGTCAGTCTGGGAAATCCTGGCAGGAAGCTGGAGAGAGACACCAGGGAGAGTGAGGGATGAAGACCAAACCACGATGGGTGTGATGTTGAGGTCTCTGCTGTGGGCAGTTCGGGCTCAGTTCCAGGGGAACCTTCTGAGGTTATCTGGAGATTCTCAAAAACCCAAGGCCATATGCTAGTGGCCTCAGCTTGGTCTGGGTCTGGCTGGGCTCCACACCAGGGTTTTCTCAGAAGTGTCCACTTGTGGGCCCTCAACCTCATGAGGATGACACATTTCTAGGACAATCCCTTTGAGCCTAGTGGCTCTGCTGCAGGCCGAACCATAGGCATGCCACTTCAGTTTTTGCCGCCACCTTGAAGGATGGACAGAGCTGCTCTGCTTTACCATCACAACTGGCAACCCAGTTCCTGACACCAGCCAGGCTGAGATCCCAGCCTGGCTTAGCATTTACACCGTGGCCCACACCATCCACCTTCAGCCCTGCTCTCTTCCCAGCCCCTGGGAACAGCCTCGACCCCTTCTTTCCCTGCAGGCTCCTGTCTTTTCTTTTATGGGGTAGTCTCCGTTTCTTGTCTACAAACACGTCCTCATGTCTACGTGTATGGAGCAGAGGGAGATGGTTTCAGTTGTCTTTAACCAGAAGCGAAGTGACTTCTCCACGTGTGATCCTGTTAATGACATGTGGTTCCACAAGCAGATCTGGAGAAATGCACACGCCCAGAGCTGTATGTTCTTCCTAGACCTGAATTACAACTACTCACATCAGGCTTGTTTGGACCTGCTGGTGACCAGGGTCTGGCTCAACCCAGGGCAACAGGATAAAGGTGAAAGCAACTTGTAATTTTTATTGAGAGTCAAGTGTGAAGCATGCAATCATGCATATTTGTTAATTTTATTTAACTAATAAATAGATAAATAGAGTGCTTACTATGAGCCAGACATAAGGTCTTTGTTTTTAAGGACCTTGCAAACATGAATAAATTTAATGTGTATTAACAATTCCGCCTGGAGTAGGAAATGGCAACCCACTCCAGTATTCTTGCCTGGAAAAGCCCATAGACAGAGAAGCTTGACGGACTACAGTCCACAGGGTCACAAAGAGTTGGACAGGACTGAGTGACTGAGCATAACAATTCTAGGGGGGCCGCCCTGGTGGCTTAGCGGTAACGGATCTGCCTGCAGTGCAGGAGATGCACGTTTGACCCTGGGTCAGATTTTCCATGGGAAATCCTTTAGAGGAGCCTGGCGGGCTACAGTCCATAGGGTCACAATGAGCCGGACATGACCCAGGCAACTTCGCACACATGCACAACAATTCTAGGACACAGATACCATAATATTGTTATTAAAATCCTCATTTACAGATAAGGAAACTGAGGTCCAAAGATGAGTGAGCCATGACATTACTGAGACACAGAGTCCTAAGCTCTGAGCCACTCCCCTATGCTGTGTGTGTGTGTGTGTGTGTGTGAGACCTGTGACTCCAGTTTGCACATGGGAGTGGGGGCCATGAAGTCAACCTCTGGCTGTGGTGTGACTTCCCACAGCTAGGAGTGGAATGAGGAGGAAGGCCAGAGGAGAGGCAGACTCAGGGATCTGGCGCACTGACATGGGCCTCCTGCCGCAGACCAGCTCTGCCCACTTCCTGTCTGTCTGCTCACGTGGCAGTGGGGCTGAGTTCGGTCTGGCTCAGACGCAGCAGCCGAGGGTACCAGTGAGGGCTGGCTGCAGCAGGGGCACTGGGTTCGGTCCTCTCTCATCCTCTCCCAGCCCAGACCCAGCGGCAGGAAAAACCTACTTACTGCAGACTGAAGGGCTAACACACCACTCCATAGTCATTCTTCATGTCCAGGGAGACAGAGATGGAAAAAGAGACAGGAATTAGGACTGAAGGAAGAACAAAATATACAGAGAGGGACTTCCCTGGTTGTCCAGTGGCTAAGACTGTGCTCCCAATGCAGGGGGCCGGGTTTGAACCCTGGTCAGGGAACTAGATCCCATATGCTACAACTGAGACCCAGCACAGCCAAATAAATACATATTTTTAAAAAATACAGAGAATTATGATGAGTCTAGACAGAAAGGTACAGAAACAGACACAGATGCTGGGACACAGACCATACACCTGGAGCACGTCTGAGATGGAAGTTGCTGGAGGATGGGATGGGGGTGAGACAGAACTGATAGGAGGACAGTGCAGGGAGCCACTAAGGCCCTGAGGGGCTTGGTGTCCTTGGAGAGTCTGGACAAGGGCCTAAGCCAGGGGTTCCCATCCTACTGATGTGGCCCTTCATCTGAGGGCGGGGCTGCAGCTGGAGTCGGTGTGTGAAAGTGTCCAGCCCCCTTCCTGGGCTGTTGGCCTGGTGACCCCGGAGCTGGGGACAGGTGCCCTACCTGCCTGTGCCCTCCTCCTGAATAGCACCAGCCAGTCCCCTCCACGCTGGGCCAGCGTCAGGTTCCAGGCTGTTCCCTGGGGGAACTTTGATCTGGAAAGAATGAGAGTGACCGAGCTGACTGCGGCCCAGGGCAGCACAGCATCCCTAAAACCTGGCCTGGGCTGCCCCTGCCACCTTCCTGCCCACTGGCACACCGGGCAGTCCCTCCAGGGCTCAGGAGACACAGACGGGGTCTTTCCTGCTTTCCTTCCCCGCTGGTTCTCTCCATCTCCATTTGCTGTTCAATCACCAGTTCTGCCCTCATTCATCCAGGGCCTGGGACTGGGCGATGGATGGAGTTGAGGTCTGCGCGGCTCTGGACTCTGCCCTCTCGGGAGCTCCAAACTGAGATCACTGAGATCACTGCTCCAGAGAAGCACAAATCCCGCACTGGAGCAGGGAACCAGGACAGGAGTGGACCTCGCAGTGGACACAGTGGGGCAGAGAGTGGAAGCCAGGCGGGCTGACAGGCTTCACCAAGGATGACTTCTCAGAGAAGGTGGCATTTAAACCGGGCTCTGGACTTCCTTGGTGAGCCAGTGGTTAAGACTCCACACTTCCCATGTAGGGGGCATGGGTTTGATCCCTGGTCAGGGAACTAAGATTCCACATGCCAGGCTGCATGGCCAAAAAAAATTAAACAACTTCCTCAAAACACTGGGCTCTGAAGATCTGAAAAAGGAGCAGGAGTTTGTCAGACAGGATGGCAAGTGGAAAGGATGCTTTGGGCAGGGCGACCAGAGCAGCCACAATGGCAGAAATGTGAGAGTCTGTGCCTTGTGCTGGACGGGCCTTGAATGGCAGCCTCAGCTATTCGCCTGCTGCTGGAGCAGAAAGGAGACTCTGGGGGCTTGCAAGGGAGGTGGCCGCCTGGTGGGTCCGGATGCTGGCCTCGGCTCTCCAGGCCTTCCCAAGGATGGTCTCATGCCCTCGGAGACACCCCATGCCTACCCCAGCCCCAAGGAGCCTCAGGAATGCTTCTGGGGGAGCCTGGCTTGTCTACAGACTGCAAGAGGCTCCAGAGAGCCCCTTGCCCAGACCCTAGCCCAGGCCCTTGCCTCAGCCTGGCCTCCCCACCCCCACTGCTCGCTCTGAGTGACACGGCCTTTTGCTGGGCTGAAAGCGGACACTGCCCAGCCTCTGGGGCCCCTGGGGAAGGCCCGTGAGCTCTCCAGCCCTGCAGCTCTGGCTCCTCAAGTCCTGGAGGCCATTGAGCCAGGCCCTATAAATAGCCCGGGAAGGGGGAGGAGAGGCCGACGAGGCAGGGTTAGAGGGGACAGGCTCTGGGTAGGATGTTGTGGAGAGGTGGGGAGAAGGAGAAGAAGTCCAGAGTTCGAGGCCAGTTCTATCCCTGACCAGGACTGCTCACTCCTCCGGATCTCGGGGTTTCCCTGGGCAGCGGGTGGCCAGGCTGATGGAGCAGACAGACGGGAACTGCTGTTCTAAAGGGACAGGAGACCCCTCCTCCTTACTGGGTGGTTTTCAGAGGCAAAAGTGTCAGGATATTAGCTGTGAGGGTCCCAGGCTGGGCCAGTCCTGCCACAGACACCACCTCCCCAAGTCCCCAGGGGCCTGGGACAAGCTCTGGTGGGGTGCTGACTCTTCCAGCACCTCAGTTTCCCCTCTTGGCACGGCAGCTCCCAGAGTGGTGGGGGTGGGGAAGGCACTGGGTCAGCCAGAGACCTCTCCAGGCCATGGGGCCAGAGCTTAGGGGATGGGACCTGCCGGGGAGGCTCCTGGAAATGGAAAATGTGAGCCCCACGGCCTTATCTGGGCTGGAAGCAGCTGTCTCCATTCCACACCCTCCACAGCCCCTGCCTTGGCTGGGAGGAGTAGGCAGCCCCTCCACACGGGGATGATTGCTGTTTGTTCTCTGGGCAGCCAGTCTCTCAGCAGAGGCTCGTGGGAAATTCCTCCTCCGCTGGGACCAAAAGGGCCCGGTGCTGGTCCAGGTGGACAGCAAGCTCCACTCTCTTACCCCCTCCCCAGGTCAGGGCCACCCTTAGAATTGTATATGCGAGTCTCTGCAGAGCACTCAGGATTCGTACCTTCTAGAGACACACTTCCAGGTCTGGTGAAAGAGACAGCGGAAAATGTGGCATGTGATGTGTGATCAAACTCACACAACGAGACACACACAAATATCTGATATACGTGAGCATGTGTAGGCAACGCACATACACACACAGTCATGCGCACGTCCTCTGTTGACACACGTTCTGCAGGCATGCACCCTTGTGTGTCTAGAAACACATTCACCATTTATGAGCGAAGGCATAAAAATCCCCCTTCCAACCACAAGGGCTTGAACATGTGCCCATATATGTGCATACGTGTACAGCTGTGTGTGCAAGTACTATAGACTCTGTCCGTCCACATCTTCCCTCTACACCAACACAGTACACAGGTATATGCAAGCATGATACATGCACAGACATGTCCCCAGATACACCAGAGAAAGAGGAACATCCCAAATATACACATGTGTCCCTGGGATGGAGTTTAAAGGAGGGTTTGGTAGAGGGAGTTGGAGTGACCCAGGGGGCAGGAGTCTCTTCTGTCCTCCCTCCCGGGGGCCTCAGGATTCCAGGTTCCGCCCCGGTGGCTCCGCTTCAGGCAGGCAGAGCCGTGGGGCAGAGCCCAGAGCTCCTGGTGCCCTTCTCTGGGGTCCTAGTTAGAGATGAGGCCTAGGAGCTCCGAGACTGGCCCACTCCAGGCTCCTGTGCAGCTTCCACATGCCCCTGCCTCCCCGCTCAGCACCCCTTTTGGCTCCTAAACCCAGCAACCTGGCAGGAAAAGATAAACGCAAGTTCTGCGTCCACGCCCCTGTGGATCTCATAACAAGGCAATGGTTTCCAGGGCAGAGGCTGGATTTCAGGATTCAAGGGGGAGGAGCTGGGGATGGTTTGTTTGCCAGGAGGGTCCAGTCCTAGAGTGTATTTCTCCATTGAGTCCTTATTAGCCTGCTCCCCGTTAGTGTCTGCATCTGGGGACCCTGAGGCGTGGGGTGTGGCTCCCTTTCCACACCTTCCCCAGTTACAAAGCTGGACTGCCGGGCCTGTTAGCCATCCCAGTGACCTGAAGGCTTCATAGAGGGCTTGGCAGGGCCGACTGGGGCCTGCCTGGCAGATAACAGGTCTGGCCTGACCCATGATCTTCTGACCTGAGCATTCCTGGCAGAGGGGCTTGAAGGGCTGAGGTGACCAGTGAGGCCGGCAGCTGTCTTTGCCTCAGTGCAAAGGCTGATGTGACCTTGGAGTCAGCCCCCGTGTGGCACCTATGAGCCTCATGGTTCACCACGCCTTCTAACGTATCCTCTCTGACCCCGCTCATGGGGTCCATCCATCCACTCATTCTATTGGTTCCACTCCCTCTCCAATGAGCCCCCTTTTCCTGGCATTCACTCCCACATTTTCACAGAGCACTTTCTAAAGCCAGCTGCCTCTTCAGCTGTAGGAATAGATGAACAGCTGAAACAGCTCTCTGCTCTCCGAGGATGGGCTCCAACACATGTACGCAAATGTGTGAGGGCCCCACGCCCATGCGCGGGGACCCAGGTGCAGAGGGTAAGGGCCAGTCCCAGGCAGGTGGGCCCAGGACTGCAGAGGACTGACCCACCCCTTAAGCGCTGAACCTCAGGAGTCTGGGGACTGGGTGGGAGCTTCAGGGCAGGAGCTGGAGGCAGGTGGGTATAAGGAGAGGGACTGGGCTGGAGGTGGAGGAGTGGGAGTCACCAGTGCGGGGGTGGGGGTGGATGACACCATGCAGAAAGGGTCTGTTAATAAAAGGGGGACCTTCCCAGCTCAGAGCCCTGGGGACCATGGTTAAGGGATGACTGAAAACAGAGCCACTCAGGAAGGTCACTGGGGAGAAGAAGGGGAGTCAAGAGGGCTGGGAGGAGGGATGGTCATCAGGGGCTCCTGCTGGAGGGCCACAGGGATGGTCTGGAGAGCTCAAAGCACAATTCCGGGGGATTGGAGCCTCTGGGTGATCTGGAAGCAGGGGGACCTGCCCAGACTTGGCTGGATTTGACTGTTGCCCCCAAGGGGCCCTGGGACCACAGCCAAGACCCTGGGTTCCAGCCCTGTCTCTGCATATCTTGCTCTGTGACCTGGAGCCTGTCCCTGTCCCTCCCCAGACCTCACTTCCCCCACCTCAGTTGCCTGACTTTGGGGTTTGGGCTTGGCCAGGATTTGATTTCATGAGGTGATTGGCAGGGGGTACAGGAAGGCTTGTCCCACATCCTGCCCCCAGCCCAGCACCAGAACAGACCAAGGGGCCAGGAAGCAGGGTCGGAGCCAGGGGAGGGAGAGCTGGGAGGGCAAGTGCCAGAGCCCCTGGGACTCAGTGGGAGGTCGGCCTCGCTAGCCCGCTGACATCAGGGCTGGTGAATGTGCAGGGAGTTCAGCAGGGTCCATCACCCTCACCTCCCCCACAGTCTGGTACTGGGCAGGAGCTGAGCCCTGGGAGGGTGGGAGGAGGGGCCTTGAGGGGGCGGTCAGGAGGAGCCCGTGGGGCCTGGGGTGAGCAGCAGCCTCCCCTAAACTGGCAAGGAGCCAGCTGTTGGATGGCATTGGTCTTCAGTGCCTCCCTCCCTACTCCAGAATCACCCCCTCCTCCCTCCCCCCCCATGCTCTGCCCCTCTTCCTCCCCTCCTGGTTCATCTCTCCTCTCCTTGGCTCATCTCCAGCTATTGACTCAGTGGTCTGACTGCCGAGGGAGAGGAACCAAGGGGGATGGTCTGATTCTTATACTGTCTGCCCAGAACCTACCGTGAGCCCCATCTCTGCCCTTGGCAGATAGAGCCCTCCCCAGGCCCCAAGCAGCCGCTCCCAGATGTTGTCATGGTGGATCGGGACAGACCATATAACCCACCTAAGGTGGGAGAGCGAGGCTGGATCCTGGGCAGCGAGTCTCTAGAATCTTATCTATCTCACATTGGGGTCCCACCCTAGAGACCTGGCCAGCCTTCCTTCTCCTGGATGCTGCGAGAGAAGGCTGGACCCCCACCCACCCCCACCCTCATTTATGTTGTCCATCCAGGCACAGACTCTGCTGTACATCAGCTATAGGACCAGGGACCCAGCTGTCCAGCCCCTCCCAGACTTTCCTACCTGGTTCTTCCTTGGGTCCTGCAAAGGAAGAGGCTGGGCTTTTCTGGCTGAGACTGGGGTCCCTGCACTCCAGGCTCTGTGCTCAGATCCAGAGGGGCTCTGAGTGCTACTAGAGACAAGCTGTAGCAGTTGCCTCTCTCCTAGTGTCTATCAAAGATTCTACCCCAAGAAGAATGCAGGGAGCAATTTGGCTCACCCTGTCCCACACAGCTACTTGGAACACACACATATACACACCATGCATGCCTTTTGGCACTTGACTTTCTCATGAAATAATTGCTGGAAGGCTCCTTGGATTAGGTAACCCAGCGTTTCTTCCTGTCCCCATGGTAGGGGTGGGGGGAGTCAGCATTTAGTATCTGTTGGGCTGATCCAGCTCCTTTGGGGCAGAGCAGGCCAATTCAGGAGGTCTGTGGCCGCAAACAACTTTGGAAGTGTGATGGGAACAAGCCTTACAGACCTCTCATTCTTAGGCACCAGGGTTAGGCCGAGGAAGGAGAAGGCTAGTCAGGAAAGATCTTTTTTTTTGCACAAAGAAGGATGGGATGTTCCCATTTTTATTTTAACCTAATTTTGCCATATACTTGAGAACATACAGCATCTTTCAGCATCATTCTGAAGCAACAGCTGTTTTTACTCCTTGCTTTCTTGGGATGGTTAGGGGGTGGGGAATGGAAGGAAGGAATATCTGAGTTCAGGCACGAAAGGAGTGTTGAGAGGATGTCGAGGTGGGAGCCCTGGGCTGTGGCTAGAAGCCAGGGACTGAGGCTCTGATGGAGGGAGGGGGGTTCTTAGTCCTAGGGCCGCTGATCCTAGGATTTGGAGACTCAGCCCTAAGCACACCCTCTTCTCTCTGTCTGACCTCAGCCACTCATGGATTCCCTAGCAGGGACCTCTCTGTGAACCCCCAGGCCCTGTGACCATTGGCAGTAGGATGAAAAGACCTTACTATCCAGAGTGGGTTGGGAGGGGAGAAGGCACAATGGTAGAGTCAGGGAGGGACCTCACCACCTGTCTCCTTCTCCCTTAGGTCTTATAACAGGTGCAAGAAATTCTAGACAACGACTCCATAGGTGAGTATGTGCTTGTGAGGGCCATGTGCCTGGCATGGAGAGGACAGTGACAGGCCCAGGGTGAGGGTTGGGGGTCTGGAAATTATTGCTGAGGTTTTCAGGTCTCTTTGAGCAGAGTGTGGGCGTGTGTGTGTGTGTGTGTGTGTGTGTGTGTGTGTGTGTGTGTGTGTGTGTGTGTGTGTGTGTGTGTGTGTGTGTGGCTCAGGGAGTGGGGTCGGGTGGGGATGTCTCCACTCCCAGTAGGACTTGCCCCCAGGACCTCCCTCACCTCAAGGCATCCCGCGGGACACCGGGGCGGGGGCGGTCTCCGGAGCCGCTGACCACGCCCCTGAGGGCCCGCCCTCGCGTGGCGCCCAGTCCCGGGGCTCACTGGGCCCGCCCCGCCTTCCGCCCGCCCCTCCCACCGCCCCTCCGGATGAACCCAGCCGAGGGTGGCCAGTTGCGATCCAGAGCTGCGGAGCTCGACTATTCTCTCCGGGTCAGGCCCGATCTCCCCGACAAACAAGCGCCAGGCCGGGCCATGGAGCCGGCCCCCGACGCCGAGGAGGCGCGCACAGTGCGCGAGGCGCTGGGCCGCTACGAGGCGGCGCTGGAGGGCGCGGTGCGCGCGCTTCACGAGGACATGCAGGGGTTGCAGCGCGGTGTGGAGCAGCGCGTGGCCGAGGCGCTGCGCCTGGCGGGGCCGCTGGCGCGCACCGTGGCCGATTTGCAGCGCGACAACCAGCGGCTGCAGACGCAGCTCGAACGCTTGACGCGCCAGGTGGAGTCGCTGGGCTTGACGACCGGGCTGGCGCCCGCTCCCGACACGCCCAGCCCTCCGCCCGCGCCCGGCGTCCCGAACCGCGCGCCGCGTCTGGGCACCGCGCGGTTCGCCAGCCACGCCACCTTCTCGCTGTCCGGCCGCAGCCAGGTGAGCCGAGGGGAGCGCGGGCGCCTGTTCGCGTGCGCCGGGAGAGGGGCTCCGCGACCCCTGCCGCCCCTAGGTCCCGAGTGCGTGCGCCTGCCGCTGCGACCCGGTCGTGGGGGTCCGGCTACGGTCGGGGAAACCACCGGCTTAGGCTGCCCGCCGCACCTGTCTCGGACCCCGTCCCTTCTTTGCAGCCAGGTCCCATTTTCCCCGAGCTCTGTCCCGCTGTCTCCACTCTCCTTGGCACTCGGGCGCTATAACACCAACCCTGGCCTGGCCGAAGTATTGGAATGGTCAGCAACACCCCCCACCCCCTACTTCCCCACCTCCGTTGACTCGCCCCTGTGATGCCACTTCACTGAGGCCTGACGGCTCGGGTTATTGATTAACCCAGGTGGAGAACTCCAGCGCGGTGTGAGTGTTGGGGGCAGGACGCAGTCTGTTGGGGCGCAGCCGGGCACAGCCTTTGGGAACTCACCGGAGGCGGGGAATCCTTCCCGTGATGGGAGAGACGAGGTTGGGGTAGAGGCCAGGGGAACCAGTCCTGAGTAGTCTAGATTTCTGGGGTCAGTGACTGGCCAGCGACCTACACTGCGGGGGAGGCGGGGCGGAGGCCGGTGTGGACCAGTCACTGCGGGCCTCCTGGAACGGCTCGTCCGAATGCTCTCCTGTGCGCACAGCGGCCCTCAGGTGGGACTCTCCGCCCTGCCCCCGGAACGTGCTCCAGGGCTAGGTTTCCAGGGTCTGGGTAGTCTGCACCTGCCGTCCCCCTCAGTTCAGTCCATCACTCATTCAGATCTCTTGTGCGGGCTGCGCTGCACCTCAAGGGGCTGGAAGCGAAGGGGGGAGGTTATCAGGTTAACCTTTGCCCCCAGAGGTCCCAGCCTGGATGGGAGATGGCCCCACATGGAGCAGTCCCAGCAGCGCTGGCAGCCAGAGCCGGCGTTCTCATCTTAGGATTGTCTCATCCTAGCGGGTTTTGTGCTGGGGGCCTAGGACCTGCTGCTGCGGGGAGTGTGTGTGAGGCTGTACCGACCACCTCAGAGAGGCTCAGAGGACTCAGTGGCCAGAGGGGAGCCTGGTGGGGTGTGAGAGGAGAGGGGTGAGTTGAGAAGGCCCCCAGATGATGGACCAGGGAGTTGGGCTTTGTCTTGGGGGGTGGGGTGAGAGGTTCTTAAACGTGCTGGTGTCAGAGCCCCGGAGTGTCCCAGTGTCAAGGAATATGTGCGTGCGTGCGTGCTAAGTCACTTCAGTCGTGTCCAGCTCTTTGCAACCCTGGGGACCATAGCCTGCCAGGCTCCTCTGTCCATGGGATTCTCCTGGCAAGAATACTGGAGACGGTTGCCATGACCTCCTCCAGGGGATCTTCCTGATCCAGGGATGAAACCTGTCTCTTAAATCTCCTGCATTGGCGGGCAGGCTCTTTCCCCCTAGCGCCACTTGGGAAGCCCGTCTAGAAATATGGATACGCTTAATTCTGTCCTTTGAGCATGACCACTACTTGGCCAAGATATAATATCATCACTGTGAGATCACACGCACCTAATAAACTGTGTCATCGACTGTTTCTGAGCTTTTATTTTAACATACATTTGCTACTTGTCTACTCACAGAAGCAGCTGTCTAAGGTTTAACAAAATACTCTGAGTCATGTATGCATATGTACATGAAATCACACATATATGTAGAAGTGTCTCCAGTCTTCTATTTTAAGTGGGAATTGGCCTTCAGTCACATGGGGTTTCCCTGGTGTCTCAAATGGTAAAGAATCTACCTACAACGTGAGGAGACCCGGGTTCAGTCCCTGGGTCAGGAAAATCCCCTGGAGAACGGAATGGTAACCCACTCCAATATTCTTGCCTGGAGAATCCTATAAACAAAGGAGCCTGGCGGGCTGCAGCCCATGGGTGGCAAAGAGCAGCTAACACTTTCACTTTCATGTGGGGTGAGCTGGTCCTCTTGGCTGTTGGGTGGTGGTGAGGGGCACTGGCCAGGGAAGGAATAGGCTCCTCCTTGTATCCAGCAAGCTCCCTCATGGATGGATGGGGGTTGGAGGGCAGTTGCAGGCAGGGTAACTTAAATTCGATGGTCCAAGGAGAGGACAGCCAAGGGTAGGTGGAGGGAGCATCGGGACTGCCTTGCAGTGCTGTCTTGGAGGTGCAGTCATCAGGGTGAGACGGTCTTTGGATGTGAGCAGGGAGGCAGGGAGCACAGCCCTGCCGGGGGACTCCTGGGTCACAGATGTGTGGAGAGGCCAGTTCCCTTTGGGTTGTCCTGAGGGTGAGGGACATCCTGGTGAAGCTGATCCAGAGCAGGTGGAGTCACAGATCTGGTCGAGACCAGCGGTGAGGAAGACAGCAGGGCAGAGCTGGTGGGTGAAGCCCTAGAATGGGTGGGGTCTTCAGGGGAGCAGAGGGAGAAGGTGAGGCTGGAGCCCTCCGCAGAGGTCAAGGAGCTGCCAGGGAGTACGGAGGTCCCAAAAAGCCCATTCTTAGACATGGAGAGAAGGGGGGGGCCTTCTGAAAGAAGGGGTTGGGGTCATCAGGGATGCCGTAGCCTCTTGGAGCCTCTTGGGGGATTAGGATGGAGACACAGTTGGGGAGTAGGTTCTGGGCTTCAGAAAAGCCTGGAGTGGCTGGGGCAGTGGGCAGAGTTCAGCACTGTGGGTGGAGGATGGTCGAGGTCTCCCATTGGGTCAGAGGCTCTCTGGGTCCCAGGCAGCTTCCCCCTGCCCCAAGGCACTGGCCTCCACTTCTCTTGCGGCCCGCCTCTCAGGAGCACCCACCCAGACTCCGAGCCAGTTTCGGGCAGGGAGGGGCGCTATGTGGAGTCATCCACACGTTGTCACTCTCCAGCTGTGACCAGCAGCTTGTGATCAGGCGCTTGGTCATGAACAGGGAATCGGGTCTCTAGAGCGAGAGTGGAAAGAGTCATAGCTGGGTGCCAGGGCTGTCTGGCCTCTCAAACTTGTGTGTGAGTGTGTGTTGCTGGATGGGGAGTCTAGGTGTGAGGATCTTATCCACACATGAGAGCCAGTGGTGGCAGTGGTCAGGCAGTGTGGAGGCTGGGCTGTCCACTGCCCCTCTGTGATAAGCAATGAGATTTAGAGACCCTCAGTTGAGACCCTTTCACTTCCTGCTCTTTCAAAGTGGGAACCACCAGGGTTGGAGGAGGGTTGAATTCAGCATGTACATATGCTCTGAACTCGATGCAGAGTTGATTTAGTAATCCACTTGTGAGTGCACAAACCTTGACCTTGCTAGGTAGTGAGCAGCCAGGGAGGCTCAGGGAGGAGGGAGAGGGCAGGGCAGTAGGGTGGGAGTAATCAGGGAGGACTCCCTGTAGGAGGCCTGAGACCCTGCAGCAAACAGGAGCTGCTTAGGGCTCATTTGCTGTGAGGCTGTGGGGACATCTCTTAGCTGAACCTCAGGTCCCTTGTATCTCAGGAGGACCGGCCCAGCCCTGTATGGGCCCTGAGCCGAGCCAGCTGAGTAGTTACGACAGTGACATCCGCCCAGTGGGTTCATAAGAGTGTCCACGGAGCCACAGTTGTGATCTGGCCAGTGGAGGGAGCTGGCTGGGGGCAGCCTGAGGCCAGACCAGGCCCAGCTCAGGAGGCTGCGCCAGAGTTGGTCCCTGGAAATGTCCTCAGCTGAGCTGGAGCCACTGGGTCCCCATGTCAGAGGCAGTGGAGCCCCTCCCGAGTGGCTGCCAGGAGCAGAGATCGGACGTGAAAGAAACCAGACTTGCCTTATCTGCCTTCCTTTCCCAGACACACTGTGTGATAAGAGAGTTAAATGCTTGGGGGAGAAGTTTGAATTGAGTCTTTAAAACCGGTGGTGTGAGTGAGTGAGGAGGAGGAGGAGGCTGGGGCAGCCTTGGTAGGGGCTCAGGATGGGTGTTGTGCTGGGCGTGCTGGCATGTGCCCCGTCCACACGCACAAGCCCGCGTGGAGTCAGGCAGCCCCAAGGATGCCTGAACTATTATTCCTGCCCTCCCAACAGTGTTTAAAAACTTCCCCAGGAAGAGTGTCTCTGACTTACCTCCCCTCCCCCCAGCCTCCCCGCTTTCTGCCTCTCTCCCTAACATTCCTGGGCCTGGACTCCCTGACCAGGAGCCTCCCCCTTCTTCAGACAAAGCCCAGGTCTTGGGGCTGTGACAGTTGGCTCCCCAGGACCCGTTTGGTCCCCAGGGCTCTCCGGTGACTTGACTTCTACTCTGGCCCCAGCATGCAGAGGGCCCCCTCCCCAGTCCATTCTCTGTGGCTGAAGCAGGCTGCCCCCACCAAAGGAAGACCACTGCAGGGGTGTGCTGGGGGCCTGTGGCTGGGCTTGGGGACTCAGATCCCACTGGGGCAGTTACCCCACCCTTCCCCTCATCAGTGAGACAGCTGGGGCCTGATTGTACAAATTTGTCTCAAGTGGTCCTTCCTGCTCCTGGAAATCACGAGCGCTTTGTGGACAGAGCCCGGGGTTGGGGAAGGAGACCCCAGCCTTGACTCTGCTGCTGCCTTTAGTCATGGGGTGAGGTTAGGGGTGAGCCCGACCCCCAGGCTTCTGTGATGATGAGTTGGAGGGTGGCCTCTGAGGAGCCCCTTGGTCTGAGGTGTGGGTTGAGCCCTTTCCTTGCATGAGCAGTGGTTTCTGTCTCACGCATGGGGGAATGAGGGGCAGGGGGAACCTGGGAGTCTGGCCTCCCAGCGTGAGTCAGTCCAGCCCCTTTCCTCTTGCTTTGCTGGAGACCCCTTGATGGGAATTCGGAACCTGCCTCCTGTCTGATGGTGGTGTCTGGTCTCCTGGGCCATCCCGGGGAGCACAGGGCCTGCATCATGCAGGAGCAGGTGTCTGTGGGGCCCCGCAGAGAGACCCACATTCCTGAGAAGATGGTTTCACCATCAGCTGGGCCCTCCAGGCTCCTGCCGAGACCTGCAGAACCTGTGGGACCAGGGTAGGGTGTGTGTGGGGGTCAGGGAGCCCCCAGAGCTGCGCACCCTGCTGGCAGGCGAGGCTGGAGTCCAGGAGGGACTGGCTGTCTCCCTCCATCTGCTGAGTTGGCTTCAGGTTAGGCGCTAGGGGTGCCCCCCACCCTGGGAGGCCAGGAGAGGCCCCCTTTTCTCCACTGTGTCCCTGAGTGGTTGGGGAACCTCTCTCTCCATCCTTCTGAATTGGAAGTTGGAGGGGGCCACCTCTTTTCCAAACCCTGGCTTGATCCTGTGCTCTTCCACTTCCCCAGGGTCCCCACCCCACAGAGGGCCCCATCACCCTGCTAGAGTCTTTCTCTCAGCCTCTAAGCATCGTCCCCCTCTTCCGCCTGGGTGAGCCCTTCCAACCCCTTTCCCGGCCTCCACCCCGCCACGGTTGCAGTTCCTGTGTCTCCATCTCAACCCGAGGCTGTCTCCTGCCTTCACCTCCACCTCTGATTCAGCTCCTAAACTGTCACCCAGCACCTCTTTTTGGGTTAACCCCAATGGACCCTTTTAGATCTTGCCTTGACCTTCTTTTCCTTGACCTGAGGCCACCTTGGGAGCCGCTGACGCGCCAGCCTTCTTGTTATACTTCCACCTGCCTCTCTTAGTGTTCTTTCGGTTTTCTCCCTCCTCCCTCTGGCTGCTGCTCCTTATTCTCCTCTGCAGATGCCTCCTCTGCCCCCGAACATGGTGCCCATCCCAGGCCTCTTCAGCCCCGAGCCAGCTCTTCTGCTGGGCTCTGGACGTGAGACCCTGCTTCTCTATTGTTTGTCCATCCTCCCTCTGAAACTTCAGACTCAAATATCCAGCTACTTCCTGACCTCAACTCCCTGATGCCTCAGGGGCTCCTTACACTCACGTCCCAAATTGAAGTCCTTATTTTCCCACCAGTACCCCCTTCTCTCTCCGTAGTCACATTCCCCAGGCCCAAAGCCCAGGCTTGGAAGACCTGTGACTCCCCCCAACCTCCACATCCACTTACTCTCCCCAAACCGCTGAGTCCTTTTTGTCCTCCACTGTTTCGCTGCCCCATCTCTGCTTCCCAGATCCCCACCGGAGACTAGGGAGGTGACTGGCCATCTGGTCACCCATTTCCATGCCACTGTCTCATTGGTCTCTGAAGGATGTTTCTAAAACAGAGCTGACGGCCTTGGGTTCCTTCTTGTCCAAGGAGTCAAGTCCAAGCTCTCCAGGATGGCACTTTGAGCTGCTTAGTGCCTCCCCACCCACCAGATCAGAACACTTTGTGCCTTGATGTCTATGTGCGTTGGCAGCTATCAGTTGCTCTACTGGGAATGGCTTCCACTCCTGGTCCACCTGGCTTACTCTCGCCAGGCTCAGCCACCCCTGCTTCCCTGACCCGCTGGGCTGGATGAAGTCTGTCCTAGGCACACACCTTCAGGCTGGATTGACGTCATCTGCTCACAGTCCTGGCTCCCACACCACGCTGATCCCCTCATGGCAGGGTGGATATCTCTTGTACTCGTTACAGTCATAGCTGAGCCACTGGGGCCCAGGGATGGGCCGTTGTCATCTGGGAACCTGGTAGACAAGAGGGCCAGTCTGGCGGTGTCTAAGAAGAGTTACGGCCAACCTCTCAAGCCCCTCATCGTGGGCTCTGAGTAGAGCCCCTGATCAGGGTCTGCCTCTGTGTCCCTCTCTTGCCAGGCAGACCCCATCAGGCTCACAGAGACTCTGTACTCTCCAACCTCCCTCCATGTAGGAAGGGCAGGGCCAAGGCTGAAGAGAACATCTGTCCTGACCACGAATCTTAGTTGTTTCTTACTGGGTAACCTTGCACAGTGCATGTTCTTTTTCTGAGCCCTTGGGTCCCATCTGTAAAGTGGGTGTGCTAGCATCGACCTGGGACAACAGAAGCAAAGTGGTATAAGTGGCATGCATGGGCAAAGGGCCTGATGGCCTGGCAGGCGCCAAAATGAAGGAAGTTTGCATAGCCTACCCCCCATCTCCAGCAGGGAGACTGACCCAGAGGGGCCACAACCATCTGACCTGGGTCACCTGGCCCTTGGTCTTGGCTCTCTCTCTCCGCATGACACCCCCAACTGCTGCAGGCCAGAGAGAATGGAGGGGTCGATGGAACCAATAAGGCCTCTGTACTCTGGACATCCAGGCAAATCTTGTGACCCTGCAGCCAATGAAAAGACCTCAGCATGAGGGCTTCAGGGCCGATTGTTGGCCCAGAAGGACCTTACTTAGGTCACTGGGTTTGGGCTCCCGACATGGCCCCAGGCCAGGTTCTCCTGACCCCAGTCATCTGGTCCAGCCTGAGCAAAGGGGTTGGGTGCCTTGCGTATTCCTTCGGACTCCCAGCCTCTTTTTTTTTCCCTTAAGATGTATTTATTTTTGGCTGTGCTGGGTCTTGGTTGCTACGCACAGGCTTTCTCCGGTTGTGCGAGCAGGGGCTACTCTCTAGTTGCTATGTGTGGGCTTCTCATTGCAGTGGTTTCTCTTGTTGCAGCAGGCTCTGGGGGCTTCAGCAGTTACTGCTCATGGGCTCCGGAGCACGGGCTGAATACTTGTGGTGTAATGGGTTTAGCTGCTCCGTGGCTCGTGGGATCTCCCCTGACCAGGGATTGAACCTGTGTCCTGCATTGGCAGGTGGATTCTTTACCACTGAGCCACCAAGGAAGCCCTGGAACTCCCAGTCAGGACCTTTACTTGAGCATTTTCGTGGTCTAGGATGAGCCCAGTGGAGGCTTTTGCCTCCAGGATCCTGGGGGCTCAGTTGGTGACGCTGAGTCCATGTCAGCTTCTTATATGATAGGGGCCCATCACCGAACACCCTCCCTACCCCAGAACTGTCTCTCTCAAAATGTTTGTCCTGCCAGAATCAGGGAGGGTCTCTGGCAATGATTTGGGGGAGGGGCAGCTGGCCCCAGCTGACTGGGTCTTGGCGGGGTTTGTCTCTCTATAGAGCGTGGACCACCATGACGAGGCCAGTGAGCTGGAGATGAGAAGGACCTCAAACTCATGCATCATCGAGAACGGGCACCAGCCCGGGGCAGGTAGGGGCTGACGGCAAAGGAGGGCGAGCTGGGTAGCTTCAGGGTCAGGGCTTCGGCCGTGCCTCTGTGCCAGGCCAGCTTTTGCCTGGGACAGAGGACTTGCATCTAAACCCCGGTGGGTAGAGAGGCTGACAGGAGAGCAGCCTCATTCAGGGTGAAGTAGAGCTTTGTAAACACAGGAAAAAAAATGAGAGCTCTTGAAAGGTGGTGAGCTTCCTCACTTCTGGAGGAAAGCAAGCAGGGGCTGAGGAATGATCCAACTGCTGAACTGGGTAGAAAGAGAGGCAACTATTTATTGAACTGTCTGTTTAGTAAACAGGCAGTTTATTGAAAGTTGCAGCAGATGCCAGCTTTGGTTGGAGCGGCAGGGAGAGGTCAGGGAGACTGGAGTGATCGGGGAGACCTTCCTGGAGGAGGTGGGAAGAGGGTTCAGAGACTAAAGTCCTCTGGGGAGGGTCTGAAACCCCTGTGGATGGCACAGCTGACGGCTCCGCCCCTGCTGGTCACATGTTCCAGATCCAGGTGATGGACCCCCCGAGACCACTCAAACCATCCCAGGACCAGAGCCCCCCAAGCCTCGCCCTGTGAGCCTGTCCTTGCGGCTGCCTCACCAGCCAGTCACAGCCATCACGCGAGTCTCCGAGAGATTCTCTGGGGAGACCTCAGCCACAGCTCTGTCTCCCACATCTGCCGCCATCCTGGGGGGTCTCGGCTCGAGCCCCAGCGAGGCTACCACCCCCTGGACTCCCAGTCCCAGTGGTAGGAGCAGGAGGGGATGCATGGCCTCAGCGTGGGAGGGAGGGCAGGGGCTGGGGTGGGGGTGGGGGGGTGTTGGCCAAGCCCTAGCCTCCTCCCCAGCCTGTCGC
Organism: Capra hircus; assembly: GCF_001704415.2. Lineage (NCBI taxonomy): Eukaryota > Metazoa > Chordata > Mammalia > Artiodactyla > Bovidae > Capra > Capra hircus. The sequence goes on along the minus strand of NC_030826.1, from coordinate 24,909,257 downwards.
CGTGACCCCTTTCCCTAGTTCGTCAGCTCCATCATATGGGGCCCCTCCTTCCTGACTCCTCCGCTAGAGATGCTGTGAAGTAGCATCAACCCTGTAGGACACCACCGTGGTTTTTCCTACAGGTCAAGGCTGTGACTGGAAGGCGGCCTCTCACCCTGCACACTCTGGTGTGGCCCCTGGGGCCTGGGGTCAGGCCTCAGTGGCAAGTCCTGGGGTTGGGCTGTGTAGGTTTCCAGAATGAAGACTCGGGATCAAAGTGTTTATGGGCCGCAGCCCAAGAGGCCCTGGGCTCTGTACTCTCAAAAGCAGGAGGGAACACTGTAAAAGGCCTCTTTTATGTTACTGCTCTATGTCCCCAGCATCGTTTGTCCTCAACTGCTGGCCGAGGCAGGGCCAGCTTAGCCCAGGGATCCCGCCCATGCCCTGGAGTGACGCTGGGTTAAGGGCACAGGGCCAGGTCAGCGGAAGGGAGGCAGGCAGTGGTACCCCCCACACCCTGAGGCCAGGGTTTGTTATTTATCTCTCTTGCCTTGTCCCTCAGAGAAGAATTCTTCCGTCCCACGGTCTCTGTCCAGCTCTGGCTTCGGGGCAATGACGGCCAGCAGGAGCAACGACAGGTGAGTCTGAGTCAGGGCCCCAGTCCCCGGTGGGGAGGGGTCGTACCTCCCCAGGAAGCGTCTGGGCTTTGCCTTGGACCCAGGCTGCCTGGGCCCCTGCAGGGAGCTCCCTGTGCTGACCTCCAGGGAAATAATGCAGTGAGGCTAGGAGGTAGAGGGTTTTATGGCCGCAGACTGGTTTCACTTAGGATCCTTGAAAGCAAGTCCGTGTACAGACTGGAGGGGTGTCTCAGTCCACCCAGGAAGATGGAGCGTGGGACCATCTCCTGCTTTCTCTTCATCCATCCTGGCTGGGCCCCTCCTCTCCAGCCTGGTGCTTCCTGTCCCTGGCCAAGGAGGTCCCTGGAGGGACTGACCCCCAGGCTGGGGCAGGTCTGCCGCCTCCTGGCCTACAGTGGTCCCCAGGCTTCCCCAGGCCCACTGGATTGTGATCAGAGCTGGGGGCGGGGCTGGCTTGACCTCCCCAACCCCCACCTCCTTTTACTAATAAAAGGAGGATTGTGACTTTCTGGTGAACTGTTCTGGGGGAGACAAAGGGGAGCTTTTCAGTGGTGGCATAGAGGGGGCCTGGCCCTGGGAGTGGCTCTGGGTTCACCTCCTGCAAGGAGGATGCCCCCCAACCCCAGGCACTGACACCTGCCAAGGGGTGATTACTCCCAGAGAGGGGGCCCACGGCCTGTCTGGCCTGCCTCAGAGAACAGTTCAGCTCAGAAAACCTGCAGAACCGGTTGGGGACTAGAGCCGGTGATGTTTCCTTTCTCCCTGGAGCCCGGTTGCTGCCTCATTTCACACTCAGTGGGGCAGGGGACCTGGGGTGGGAGACCGGGGGCCTCTGGTGAGCTAGCAATGGGCGGGTCTGTGTTCCTGACTCAGTGGTTCTCTCCCTCCCTGACTCAGCCCTCCGCTGGTGACGCCACCCCAGTCACCGCCATCCCCACACCCGCCAGCCACGACTCAGGCCCATCGGCCGGGGGAGCGTCGCCGGGAGTTGGTGAGGTCACAGACTCTGCCCCGCACCTCAGGAGCACAGGCCCGGAAGGCGTTGTTTGAGAAATGGGAGCAGGATACAGCCGGCAAGTACGGATGCTCTCCAGATCAGTCAGGCCCCAGAGGAGGCCAGGACTCAGACCAGGGTCAGGCAGGCACAGCACAGCAAAGCTGGCCCTTTCTGTTCCCCAATATGTGACCTCTTGGGCAAAACACAAGGTCAGGGCCGACGACGGGGTGGGGTGGGCTGAGGGGTAGGCAGCCCCAATGGAGGGAGGAGAGGAGGGGGCAGACGGGCCAGGCAAGGCCTGGTGAGAGCCCAGCCCCTCTCCCTGCATTCCAGAGGGGCCCCTGGCCACCCTCACACCCACATTCCTCACCCAACTGGAGCAGTTGGTTTCAGGGCGTGACAGGGGAGACCAGAGGGCAGTCCCTGGGGTTCCTGGTAGGAACTGGGAGGTGACACAGCGAGACCCAAGGGCCCACCAGCCCCTCCTCACACCCCAACGCCACCCCCTTAGAGATCGAGTCCAACTTTGCAAATTTATCCAGCCTGCCTTCCTCTGGTGATACTATCGCCTACTGCTTGAATGGTAGGCCCAGGCCTGTGTGATGATAACCGCACCCCGAGTCCCAGCTCTCAAGGCTCTGTCTCTAGTGAAGGGGACAGACCCAGGAAGTGTCCCACTGACCCTGACAACCTGATCTTGGCCATCAAGGAGTGTCCATAGGACCCAGAGGAGAAAACTATCCCTCTGGGCTAGGAAAGGGCCGTCCAGGAGGGCAGCCCAAGAGGGAGCCTCAGAGGAGGGTGGGATGAAGGGAAGTGGAGCGGATGCTCCAGGCAGAGGGGAGGAGCACAGGCCGGTGGGCTCAGGCTCTCTGCCCCCAGACCACCAGTGTGGCGAGTAAAAGCTGGTCCGTCAGACCCCATCGAGGCCGGCTGTGCTCTGGGATCCATGGCTCCTGCCTGGACGAGGGTATGGGGTCGGGAGGGTGCGTGCTACCTGAGTGAGCAGGTGGAGCATGGTCTCCGAGGAGATGGCAACTGAGGGGCAGCCCCCGACCCAGCCCGCCTGCCCTCTGTCCGCAGGGGGAAGGGCGAGACCCGGGCGAAGCTGAAGCGCTCGCAGAGCTTCGGCGTGGCCAGCGCCAGCAGCATCAAGCAGATCCTGCTCGAGTGGTGCCGCAGCAAAACGCTCGGCTACCAGGTGAGCCCGGCTGGGCCACTGGGACCCCGACCAGAGGCTGGAGTGGGCATCGCCCCCGGCTGTCGTTCCAGGAACCCCAGGCTGGGACGGAGGGGTAGGAGCTGGAGAAACCACGCCCTTCCGATGGGTCCCCAGCTGGGAGTCCAGCAAGCACGGGCACTTGTTACTGAGCTGGGAGGATGGTTGCCTGGTGGCTGGGAGGGCCTCAGAGTCGGGTCGGGTGGGGGAGCTGAGGCCGGCACCGTACCCCCTCTCCACCTCATCCCCGTGCCTTGGCCTCAGCACGTGGACCTGCAGAACTTCTCCTCCAGCTGGAGCGATGGGATGGCCTTCTGCGCCCTGGTGCACTCCTTCTTCCCTGGCGCCTTTGACTACAACGCGCTGAGCCCCACACAGCGGCGGCAGAACTTCGAGCTGGCCTTCACCATGGCTGAGTGAGTCTGGGGGGTCGGAAGGCGCGGTTGCTTTGGAAGCCCCAGCTGCGGAACAGCGGGAAATTGAGTAATATCTGCCTGGGGGACATTTCAGACTTCTCCAGTGGGTCCATTTTGCTCCCCTAAATGTGATCAAAGGCGTTGATTATAAAATTGCCTACCTTCTTAAGACATGCTCATAGAGAGAGGAGGGGCTTCCCTGGTGGCTGAGACGGTAAAGAATCTGGCTGTAGTGTAGGAGACCTGGGCTTGATCCCTGGGTCGGGAGGATCCCCTGGAGAAGAGAATGGCAACCCACTTCAGTATTCTTGCCTGGAGAATTCCATGGACAGAGGAGCGTGGTAGGCTACAGCCCATGGGGTTGCAAAAGAGTTGGATACGACTGAGGGACTTTCACATAGGGAGAGGAGGGAGTGAGGGGTGATTCTGGTGTCGGGAGGTGCTGGGGAGCTTGGGATTTGGTTATAGGTTGAAGGCTACCTCAGGGCATCAGGAGAGTGGCAAAGAGGGTGTACCAGTCAGGGCTCTGGTGGGGGGTGGGCGGGGGTGCGTTCAAATTGAGTAGGCAAGAGAGTTTAACAAAGGGATTCCTTGTAAATGAGTGGGCTGGAGTGAGGGAAGGAGCCAGGTGTCCTGCGATACCCTCGGCCTGGGGAGAGCAGCTCTACGCAGAGGGCTGGCTAGCAGAGCCGTGCTTTGGGGCAGTGGGTGGGTGCGACCAGCTCACAATGACTGGGCAGGAAGGGTTAGGGAATAAATACCCTGCCTTCCCCCTCCTCCTGCCCTCACCCCAGGGCCTCCTGTGAGTTGAACACAGAGGCAGAGGGCGGGGGAGCTGCTGCCGCAGTTCATCGAGTCCCCCACCCCGATCCAGGGCAGGCACCGGGGTAGAGATGAGGGTATTGAGGGCTGCCTGATGCTGGGCATTAAGGGGAGGAGGGTTGGAGAGCAGTAAGGCCTCCCCAGAGCCCGAGTTTCCTGGAGGGAACATTTATCATTCCCTCCTACCCGCCCTCCTTTGTGCCTGGTGGGGTGAGCCTCTGCCATCCGGGTGCGCCTGGCCCCTTCCGTGTCTTGTCTGCAGCCCTGGTGCCTGTGTCCAGGAGGTGCCCTCCCTACTGCCTTGCCTGCCCCCCTCAGTCTGTTCCAGCCCCCACGCCCTGGCCCTGAGCCTGGCTGGAGAAGGAGCTGCAGCTCACAGGTTACATCCCGGAGCCCGGTTCTGAGGGTCTCGCCCTGGGGGACAGATCGGAGGACCTGAGTCTGATCGCTCGGCCCCCAGTGTTGCCCCGTTGTGTTGCCCCAGACGACGTGCATGGCTCCTCGGTCCCCTTGGGGTCACAAGAACCCCTTGTATACTTTGAAAGTCATTCCTTTCTTGGCTGCTTGGGATTTGCTGTCATCCTAATTGCAGAAACAGCTCTGGACGGAGTGTGTTACACAACTGAGCCCAGACGATGCTGAAGGAAAGCCAAGTGTAACAGCTCCATGTTGGGAAGGGGGCGTCTCCCCAGGAGGAGATCCAGCTGTTTGCAAGCCTAGAAAGGGTGGCTGTCAAAACAGCACACGGTCAGAGGGTGCAGGGCCTGGAGCTCTGATGTGGGTACCCCAAGTCCCACCCACGCAGAGTGAGGCTACCCTTGGCTGACCCGTCGAGTTCAGGGGGCCAGGCCATGCCAGCTCAGGCCCTGGCTGCCTTGGTCACCCTAAGCCCTGGACCAGGCTGGGCTTGTGCAGGAAAGGGGGTGGGGTGGGGCTGGGATGGTGGCCCTGCACCCCAGCTTGCAGGGAGCACAGCTTCCCTTGGCAGCCGGAGCCAGAGAGATTCGTGGCTCAGCACGAGGTTTGAGCTCACAGCGCCTGCAGACTCCAACCAGATGTTTCTTCTATTCCCAAATCAGGGGCGGGAGTGGGGGTAGCCTGCTCCAGGTTTTGCCTCTCTCCTACCCAGAGCAAACAAGGAGGTAAAAATTGGCCTTGCCTCCCTGTGGCCTGAGCCTGCTCCCGGCTGGCTGGGGAGGGGAGGATGGTCTGTGGGCCCCTGAGACGAGTTCTTGCTTTTCTGCTGACTCGAGAGGTATGGGAGGGGCGACTACAGCAGGCCTGAGCGGGAGGAAGGTGCCTCCCCCTGTGAGTCATCTGGTATATCACCTCCCAGGTACCTGGGGGAGCAAGCTGGGGGGTGGGCCTGCCCGCCCGAGGCCTCCTGGCTTGGCTCACATAGTCTCCTGGACAATAAGTTGGTTAGACAAGCTGGAAAGGGGGACTTCCCTGGTGGTCCAGAGGTTAAGAAATCTGCCCGCCAGTGTCGGGAACGGGGGTTCAATCCCTGGTCGGGGAAGATTCCACATTCTGTGGAGCAGCTAAGCCTGTGGGCCAGAACTACTGAGCCTGCACTCTAGAGCCCACAAGCCACAACTACTGAAGCCCGCGGGCTGAAACAACCGAAGCTCGGGCGCCTAGAGCCTGTGCTCCGCAGCAAGAGAAGCCACACAGTGGGAAGCCCGTGCACCACAGCTAGAGAGTAGCCCCCTCTCGCCGCAGCCCGAGAAAGCCCGCACAGCCATGAAGACCCAGCACAGCCATAAATAAATATTTTTTTAAGCTGAGAAAAATAAACTAAAAAAATAATAATGATACAAAAGAAAAAAGCTGAAAAGAAAACACAGGGAGACCTCCAGGAGAATACTGATTATCAGCATCTTAACAGGCACTGGGGTTAGACAGCAAAAGCCAGGCAGACCCACAGGGCTATGAGAAGCCATCAGAGACCACAGGGGCAGCAGGACAGACCTGGGGCGGCAGGACGGACCTGGGGCAGGCAGTCTGCGGCGGGCACTGGGGAGCGACCGGAGGAGGGAAGGCAGCAGGGTCAGGGCTCCCTGACATCAGGAAGGAGATGTTTCCAGACCCTTCAGTGGGCAAGGGGTCTTAAAAGCATACACCTCTAGAACCTGGGGAGTGAGAGGGGTTTGTGTGCCCCCTCCCAATAATTTGCCTCCCCAGAGATTCCGGGGGCCTAATCTGTGTGAGTGATGCGGTGCTGACAGCTCAGTGAACTCCCCTTATTGGACAGGTGCTCACGGCTTGGAAAGCGGGAGCACTGGCCCATAGTATGGGTGTGTGACCCTCCACGCTCTTCTCCCCGTATCTCCAGGCATTGTGCAAGCCCGGCCCGGGCCCTGTGCCTGAGGCTCCCCCTTGCCCTGCGGAGAATGTGTCCTGCTCTCAGGTTACGGCCCAGCTGAGGAGCTTCCAGGCTATTTGTAGTGCCCATGTGTCTGAAAAACCAGATAGGGGCTGTAGTCAAGCCCTGGCATCCCAGGCTGCATTTAGAAAAGGCTTAAACAAATAAAAATAGCCCCTCACACACCTCCTCCATTTCCCTGAGAGCCTTGTAGGTACTGAAGATCACAATAGAAAGTAATAGGAGAAAACCCTCTGACCCTTTCTTAACCCCAAACAAGGTGGGGCTGAGTAAATCCATCTAAAATTGGTAGAAGGCAGAGGGTAACTCTGGTTCTTGCTGTGCAGTGACATTTGAAATGATCTGTACTTTCTCCTTGGGACTATTATTCCATGCTGCTCCAACTGTTTAAAACAAGCTTGTATTATTTTCACAAAAGCAGTCATGTTTTCACTTAAAAAGCAATCAGGGCCCCTAATATTTTGAGACTGTAATGTTTTTATAAAAGTCAGTGCGCATCATCGTTTTCCTTTGCTCACATCCCGTCCCACGGAGCTATGGCCACAGCTAGAATAGGAATCTTGTCGTTACTGTCATGGGTGGTGGGGTGGGGACAAGATGGATGTGGCTCAGTCCCCTGGTTCTTTGCTGGGGAAGCCAGCATCTTGCCCATGGCTTCCTGTCTGGGGGGGTAGAGGGTGATGCCAGGTTCAGACCTTAGTGCCCATCCTGAGGGCCACCCTGGGCAGGGGCAGGGATGTCCTTACTGGGAGGCCCAGCGCAGCCTCTAGAATGAAGCACAGGTTGGACAAAACTCAGAACGTGCCAGCGATTCTGGGTGCTCTTCCATGAAGAGGGCTAGAGAGAAACCAGAACCACCAGCTCAGGGCAGAGGTCCCAGGTACCCACTGTGGGCACAGTGAAGGAAGCAGACATGTTTAGTTGTAGGGAAAGATGTGGATATTAAGATTTTCTCCTGGGACTTTGCTGGTGATCCAGTGGCTAAGAGCCCGTCTTCCAACATGGGGACATGGTTTTGACCCCTGTTCGGGGAACTGGAATCCCATGTGCCACAGGGCGAGTAAGGTGGCACTGCAACTGGAGAAAGCCCATGAGCTGCAATGAAGACCCAGAGCAACCAAAAAAAAGAAAAGAGATTTTCCTCCAACATGCGAAAGGCTCTTCTGTGGGGAAGAAAGTTAGACTGAGAATAGCCTTATAGGGACAATAGGCAGAAAGGACTTAGAGGCAAAATAGCATAAGAAATGCTGGGAGGAACTTCCTCGTGGTCAGAGCCTGCCATGGTCAGAGCAGGGCGATTGGAACCATCCTTGAAGGAAGTTAGGGCCCCTTCCCTGGACCTGGAGGTGAGCACAGCCGAGGCAGGGCCTCCACCAGGGGGTTGGTGTTTGGAGGATGGGATTTCAGTTCTCTTCCAAGGTTGAGGTTTAGGGTTTGAATGGTACCCGCATTCCCTGGAGGGACTGACTACTGAGGTCACTGCTGTCAGAGGTGGTGACCTGGGCACACACTTGGCATCCTCTGACTGCAGCCGTGGGAGGGAGGGGGAGACAGAGAATCTCTCCTTGTGCTGCAGGTGAGGAAGAGGCTTCAGATGCTACCTGATAGTTCAGGGAGGTGGACTCAGGTTGAAGGCCTCCCCAGGGACTCAGATTTTCAACAAAGCACCTTTGCATGTACGCTCTTGTCAGAGCGCCAACCCCCTTGACACTGAGCCCCACCCTGGCCCATCCTGGAGAGCAAGGGTGCCTGCTCATCGGTCCAGAAGCACTCGCCACCCCATGAACCCATCAGATTTCTTTACTAGCTGCTCACCCCAAACCCAGGGGGAGGTAGCAGTGGGATCCAGAACAGGTATCTCTGTTTCACCCTAACATTTGGTTTCTGATCTGAGGCCTGGTATCAGGCCAGCACCAAAGAATGGCCCGTGCTGATATTGCACAGCTTGTCTTGGAGCAAGCAAGCCGGGGAGCCGGTAGGGACTGGTAGAAAGCTCTTGGGGTACTGGGCATGAACAAGCCCGCCTGGAAGGGGAGCAGCAGTGGGAAGCTGATTTCTACCCTGCCCCCAGGAATTGGCACGGAAGGGTGGAGCAATGAGCAGAGCTGAACCCAGCTCTTTAGAGTTCCAGTTCGGGCCACTTTCCCCTGATGACCCGCTCTGATGTTAGAGAGAACCATGATGATACAAACAGCAACGGTGATCACCACTCACAGTTACTGAACTCTCCATGCCAGACACCACTCGAACTGCTTTGCGTGATTTGTTCATTAATCCCTCCCACCGCCCTGTGAAGTGGCTGTTATTCCAGATGGGGAAACTGAGGCCCCAAGAAGTTGTGTTCTGCTCAAATCATGTAGCTAGGAAGGGTGCAGCTGGAGTGTGAATGCTGACACTCATATCAGTTCAGTTCAGTCACTCCATTGTGTCTGACTCTTAGGGACCCCCATGGACTGCAGCACGCCAGGCTTCCCTGTCCTTCACCAACTCCCAGAGCTTGCACAAACTCTTGCCCATCAAGTCCGTGCTGCCATCCAACCATCTCATCCTTTGTCATCCCCTTCTCCTCCCGCCTTCAATCTTTCCCAGCATCAGGGTCTTTTCTATTGAATCAGTTCTTCAAATCAGGTGGCCAAAGTATTGGAGTTTCAGCTTCAGCAACAGTCTTTCCAATGAATATTCAGGACTGATTTCCTCTAGGATTGACTGGTTGGATCTCCTTGCAGTCCAAGAGACTCTCAAGAGTCTTCTCCAACTCCACAGTTCAAAAGCATCAATTCTTCAGTGCTCAGCTTCCTTTATGGTCTAACTCTCACATCCATACATAACTACTGGAAAAACCATAGCTTTGACTAGACAGACCTTTTTGGCAAAGTAATGTCTCTGCTTTTTAACATGCTGTCTCGGTTGGCCATAGCTTTTCTTCCAGGGGACAAGAATCTTTTAGTTTCATGGCTGCAGTCACCATCTGCAGTGATTTTGGAGCCCCGAAAAATAGTCTGTCACTTTCCCCATCTATTTGTCATGAAGTGATGGGACCAGATGCCGTGATCTTAGTTTTCTGAATGTTGAGTTTTAAGCCAACTTTTTCACCCTCCTCTCACTTTCATCAAGAGGCTCTTTAGTTCTTCGCTTTCTGCCATATGGGTGGTGTCATCAGCATATCTGAGGTTATTAATAGTTCTCCCAGCAGTCTTGATTCCAGCTTGTGTTTCATCCAGCCCCTTGTATATGGGGGCAAAAAGACCAGGGACCCTGGAACAAGAGGGCACACAGTTGTTGAAGGAAGGGCACTGCTGACTGGGCCAAGTGCAGTTGCTTTTGGGCCTTCTGGCTCTGGCCACATCTGGTGCAGGGTGGGAAAGGGGCTGTGCTGGGCATCACAGAGGACCCTTGCCATTACTCCTGGGTGCATGCTCATCCCCAGGAGACCCTGAAGCCCGTACCTTTGGTTCCCACTCTAGCTGGGAACAGTGGAGTGAACAGCTTTTTTTCCAGCCCAGTGAAAGGCCCCAGTTTCCACATTCTTCTACCCCAGTGGGCCAGAAGTTAAATCAGTATTTCCCAGAGCATGAGGCCTAGGGCAGAGTTGAGGGAGGCTCTCAAGATGATTTTAAGCAATTTTTAAACCTTTGAGTTGTTGTGACCCTTGTGTTGTATGCATGCTTAGTTGTGTCTGACTCTTTGCAACCCCATGGACTGTAGCCCACCAGGCTCCTCTGGTCCATGGGATTTTCCAGGCAAGAATACTTGAGTGGGTTGCCACTTCCTCCTCCAGGGGATCTTCCAGACTCAGGGACCTGCATCTCCTGCATTGGCAGGTGGATTCTTTACCACTGAGCCACCTGGGAAGCCCCTTAGTGGCTCATGACCAGCATTTAAAAAATTGAAAAAAGAAGTGGGGAGTGAAATAAAGATGAAATCTAGAGAAAATATGAATAGTAGAAAGGGTCAATATTTTTGTGAAACTTTATTTCCGCAAACAGGTATGTGTATGCTGAATCATGAAAGATCTCTAACTATGGGTTATGGTTTAAAAAAAAGGTTAAAGACTGTTTTAGGAGGCATATGGGTAGATTTATTTTTTACCTGATTCATTTTACATTTATTTTCATAGTCTGTGCTGATTCTCCTTACACTGCTGATACACATTGGATTTTTTTAGTGAAATTTAATTTCAGAGCTAGATGTTTATCAACAAAGCTAACCATTTTGATTCATATAAATTTGACTTAATTAATAAAAACTGAAATTGTTTTTAGCAGAACTTAATATTTAGTGAAACCTGAAAGGGAAATTGAATTTCATTGAAAATTTAAAGTAAGTCTAGTTGGGTTTCCCCGGTGGCTCAGATGGTAAAGAATCTGCCTGCAATGCAGGAGATCCCAGTTCAGTCCCTGGGTTGGGAAGATCCCCTGGAGAAAGGAGTGGCAACCCCCTCCAATATTCTTGCCAGGAGAATCCCATGGACAGAGGAGCCTGGTGGGCTGCAGTCTGTGGGGTCGAAAAGAGTCGGACACGACTGAGCGACTTTCACTCGCTCAATAGTTAACTAAAGGGCTTCTCTGGTGGCTCCGTGGTAAAGAACCCACCTGCCAGTGCAGGAGATGCGGGTCCAATCCCTGGTTCGGGAAGATGCCCTGGAGAAGGAAATGGCAAGCCACTCCAGTGTTCTTGCCTGGAGAATCCCATGGACTCAGGAGCCTGGTCGGCCACAGTCCATGGGGTCACAGAGCTGGACAGGACTGAGAGACTGAAAGACAACAGTCAAGTCAGAACATGAGCTGGAAGGGTGCTTCCTCCACGTGGGAGTTCCGGAAACACTGCATTAGAGAGAGTAACTCCACCAACTCTTATGGGGTAATGTGAATTCCCTACTGGGGGGCACTCAGGAGCCTCCAGCTCTGGGCTGAGCTGTGTTCCCCAGCAGTGATGCTGGCTGGTGGCTGGGGCTGACATTCTGATGGGGCTTCTGTGTTTCAGGAACCTGGCCAACTGTGAGCGCCTCATTGAGGTGGAGGACATGATGGTGATGGGCCGCAAGCCAGACCCCATGTGCGTCTTCACCTACGTCCAGTCTCTGTACAACCACCTGCGTCGCTTTGAGTGAAGCCCCTTGGGGCTGGAAAGCCAGCCCCCAGAGAAGACGGTGAGGCCGCCGGTGTCCCCGGGTCAGGCGGCCCCCTTGAGCAGAGCTGCATACTGGTGTGAGAGCACTGTTTGTGCCAAGTGACCGTGCCCCCCACCTGCCCGGCTTCATTACTGATGGAAAGTACCATTGAACTGCGCTCCGACTCATTACAGCCAAGGGCTCCGAGGAAAAGGAAATATTACTGGAGAGAGAGAGAGAAATTGGTGCTAAGTAATTCTCTTCCTTAAAAAAAAAATGCTTGTCTGTAGATTCCGGAAGCCTGAATCACAGTGTTCCTTCTACTGAACTGGATCCATTGGCTTTACAACGTTGCCTTGATTACAAAGTGTTGTTTGTTTTTGTTTTTTTTTTTATCAGAATAGCCAGAGTTTTCTACTTCCCCCCACATTGTAGGTTCCTTTCCTCCCTTGCTCTGGGCCCCTGTCAGGAAACAGAGAGACGTATAATCAGCAGCTTGACAAGGATGACTGAAGTCTTGGGAAGAAACGGTTAATCACTCCGGGGTCCTGGCCAGCAGATGACCTACACGTCACCTCGGCTCTCTGGGGAGAGGGGAAGGCTCTCGCCTGGTCCTGTCCTTCCCAGGAGGGCCCCACAAGTGTTTGGCTAAGAATAGGCTCTTGGGAAGTTAACACTTTTAGGGAAGGACAGGCCCTTGGTGCTGTGAGGTGGTTTTTATTCACAGCTTTTTTTTTTTTAGGGGATTTGCTGCAGATATTTATAAAAAGTAACTCCATCTGTACCACTGACTGTTTGTACATAAAATGATGTGTCTCACCTTGCTTGGGATTTTTTATTTCATCTGGGAATAAGAACTTTCACATACATGCCAAAAGAAAATCTACTTAAATCTGCACCCCCCACCCCCGCTTAATTGTTTCTGTACCAAAATCACCACCCAGAAAGTTGAAAATCACATTTGCTTTTTTTGCATTTGCCTGTTGGTCACTCGTCTCCATATCATCGAAGGAGCGTGGACAGAAGGTACCCCCCCCCTTGCAGTTCTGTGTCCTGGAAGTTGACTGACAGATCCATGATCAGCGGTGGGGTGGTCCCACACATGGGGGAGTCCACTGAAGGGCACTGGTTTATTTTCACAGCTGTTTGTAAAAAAAAAAAAAACTGTTAGGTTTTTAGTAAGACATCTTTAGATTCTATAAAGCCACAGACATTAGCTTATTCTTATTCAAGAAGCATTTTCTAACTGGGTTGGATTTTAGCCATGAACTTGGAGAATTTCCCTGTAAAGAGCTAGTATGTGTCTCCCGCTTATACAGAGGGTTCAAACCACCAGTATCTGGGTACCTTCTCAGAGTCACCTGTGGTCCCCTGTGTTGGGGGTCAGAGCTCTCTGAGGGTGTCAAGAGGAACATGATCGAGCTTGCCAGCTGAGTGATAAATAGTCTCAGCAGATTTGTTTGTTCAGAGCTGCCCCACTCAATCACTCAGTTGTGTCCGACTCTGCAACCCCATGGACTGTAGCCTAGCACGCTCTTCTGTCCATAGGATGGATTTTCCAGGCAAGAACACTGGAGTGGGTAGCCATTGCTTTCTCCAGGGGATCTTCCCAACCCAGGGATCAAACCTGGGTCTCCTGCATTGCAGGTGGATTCTTTACCATCTGAGCAGCCAGGGAAGCCCCTGTTTGTTTGTTCAGGCTGAAGGCTTATTCCATCCTCTGAGTTCTCTGTCAGTGGGAACCACCCCCTGTCCAGCTCCAAAAGGTGAGCCCTATTATTAGCAAAGACACTGTGCCTGGTCTTTTTTCATACCGAAGCTTAGGGTTTCAAACCTAAAGCCAATCTGGGATCACAGGGGCTCTATAAAAAGCATGCCTATACCATACTGAGTCCTTGCACATGTTAAATGGAACTCTCCTGATTTGCAGACGTGGCCTTGCACCTCTGCACATAAAACAGAGCAGATCCTGCTGGAGAAAGGAAGAACGCCTCTTAAACTGAGCAATGGTGTTTCTCACGTCTCACATTCAGTCACAGAGACTAGGTGTTTTTAAAGTGGGTTCTGTGATGTTCTTTGTGGTTTGCAGAGAGGGGCAAATGAGGGCTCATAAGCTTTAACAGGTTTTAAACTTGATTACCTCCAAGACAAAGCCTGAGGATTCCCAGGGAGGACAGAAGGGGATGGTGGCTGGCGGGGGTGGGGTGGGGGGGCGGGGATGAAGGGGCATGCAAGCAGGCCACACAATCTCAAGACATTTGGAAACCATCGTTTTGCATCAGGGTTACACGGAAAATTCCCATTTGTGCAATTGGATTTCAAATCACCTTCTGCCATGATACGAATGGTTTCACATGTTTTTCCCCCTATCTCTCCTGAGAGAATCATTTCTCAGAGCTGCCTGTGAGATTCTTCAGCTTTCCCAGATAGATCCCTTCACCTGGATTTTGTTGAAACTTATGAAGTCTGAACCAAATTGGCTTGTGTGCATTTCCCTGAAGGGGATGTGTCACCAGAGCCAAGACGGGTTTTAGCTTTTCTGACAGCTGATGGAGGTTTTTTTTTCCCCAAGGCAAGTGAGAGCTTTATAAGCACTTTCTGAACATGATCCTACACAGGCTGGTTAGAGGAGAACGTTCAGGCCAGGTGTTCAGGGGAACAGTCTGTGAAGGCCAGTGAATTTCGCAAATGTGTTCAGTGACTAAGTTCTCAGCTTTCCTGACTGCACTGGCCAGCACTCTGTCACTGAAGGAAACACGCACATAGAGGCTGCTTTCTGCAATCCCAGGCCTGTGTGACTCCAGACAATGGGATGATGGTTTAGTCGCTCAGTCATGTCCGGACCCTTGCGACCTCATGGACTGTAGCCCGCCAGACTCCTCTGTCCGTGGGATTCTCCTCCCGGGCAAGAATACTGGAGTGAGTTGCCACTTCCTTCTCCAAGGGATCTTCCTGACCCAGGTGTTGAACTGGGTCTCCTGCATTGCAAGCAGATGCTTTACCAAGCAAGCTACCAGGGAAGCCCCAGACAGTGGGATGGCAGACTAACTGTGCTGAGTGAGTTGGTCAGTTTTAGGCAGAACATTGAGCCACCCAGCAGAACCAGCTCTGGACTGGGTTTCTCCAACTGATGACTGGTGACCAGCTCATTCTGATGAACGGATCACACCAGTTGAGATGGACGTGTTTCCCCTTTGCTCCGCTCCCTGAGCCATGCTTTCACACCCACACGTCATCCCCGTCAGCTGAATGATGAATGTTCTCAGGAGGGTTATTACCCATCTTATCTCTCTCTCTTTTAAGATTTGGTTTGGGCTTGCTTTTAGAGCCTTTGATCTCTTATCACTTGGTTCTTGGACTTGATTTGACATCAAGCAGCCCTCACTGTCCTTAGTCAGAGCACATTAAACGTGCCTGGGCCTGCCCCTTCCCTAGAAAGCACCAAACAACAACAAAAAAACACACCTGGGAAGGATGGGGCCAAGAACGCTGTGCTCCCTGGGGTACCCAGGCAGCCCCAGTGAGAGGGAGACGGTGCAACCTGATGCAATAAAGAACTGATGGAGGCCTGGAATTAGCAGGGGCCTCGATATGGATGGTGACACCCCAGAGATGCCAAACAATGTTTGGGTCCAACTTGACTCTCTACCTGGGTCCCTTGAGTTGATCTAATGGTGTCACATAGACAAGGGGCAAAATCTATATTTTTCACAAGCCAAATTTTTCATCACTCTCAGTTACAAGTGTCTTTCGTGTGTTTTGTCTCTCAGTTTGGCATGTGTGTTATTGGACCCCTCTTCCTGGCATCCATGGCCTTACCCATACTCACAGGTCCCCCCCACTGCGCTAGCTGTTTCTTCCCAGTCTCCACCATGACCTCCTTTCCCTCTGTCCACTACTCCCCTGTGCTGTGTCTTATACCCTGCGCCCCATGTTCTACATCAAGGGCTCATAACCCAGGACCGGCATGGGCTTTGGGAGTCTAGATGTCCAAATTGAATGTTTTCCCTTCTTTTTTCCTCTAAAACAGGCTCCTTCTCCTGTATTTATTCAAATATAGTGAACAGCAGCATGATCACTCCCCACTGTCCATGCCAGGGAACTGAAAGCCACCTTGTCCCTGAGCATCGTGGACCAACTGCCCAAGCGACTCTCCTACTTCCTTTCACATATTGTAAACCAGGCGTTTGCAAAACTCTTACTAGTGGAGCCCCATGATTCCTACCCAAGTGTCTTGAAGCATCAGAGCTATTAGTTTTCCCTAAGGGTTTATTTTGCTAATCCTCAAATTTACAAAAAACTTGAAAGAAGAGTTCAGTGAACATTGTTTTCCTTTGCTTTGTAAACATGCTGCCCTGTTTGTGGTCTGTCTCCATTTTTCTGAGCCATTTGGAAGTAAGATACAGACATCATGACACTCAGCCCTAAATGCTTTAGCGAATGTCTCCCTAGAGTAAGGGCATTCTCCTACATGAGCACGATAATGTTAGCACACCTGAAAAATGGAACATTTACTCATCTAATCTACACTCGACATTCAAATTTCCCTAATTGTTTCCACATGCCTTTTATGGCTGTTAAAAATTCTTGAAAATCCAGGATCCAGTGAAAGTTCACACACTGTATTCGGTGGTTATGTCTCTTTAATTGCTTTTCATCTAAAACAGTCCCTCCACTTTTTGTTTACTGTCAATTTTTCACTCAATTCTTTTTTTATTGGAGTATAATTGCTTTACAATGTTGTGTTAGTTCTGCGGCACAACAAAGTGAGTCAGCTATCCACATACATATATCCTCTCCCTCTTGAGCCTCTCTGCCAAACCACCTCTGCCCTAGGGCTTCTCAGGTGGTTCAGTGGTAAAGAACCTGCCCGACAATGCAGGAGACGCAAGAGATGCGAGTTCAATCCCTGAGTCGGGAAGATCCCCTGGAGGAAGAAATGACAACCCACTCCAGTATTCTTGCCTGGAACATTCCATGGACCAAGGAGCCTGGCGGGCTGCAGTCCATGGGGTCTCAAAGAGTCAGACATGACTACGCAGGCACGCACACCATCCCACCCTTCTAATTCTTTTGAAGAGCCCAGGCCCGTTGCCTTGTTCCCCACTCTGCTGGTGTTTGTTTTCTCCCAAGTAGATTCAGGTGAAGCATGTTTGGCACAAATACAGCCCAGGTGGTGGATATTTCTATAGCCCCATGTCAGAAGCACATGCTGTGGTTTGTCTGCTCTTGGCTATGGGAAGGTTGATGCTGTGGGGAAGGGCATTCACCAGACCTTTCCACTGTCCTCTCTCCCTCTAAAACTAGTTAGAAGTCTGTGGGTGATGCTTTTGAGGTCATGTGAGTATCCTGCTTTGCAATGCCTTGAGAATCTTGAGATTGTCTGTTGAGATTATCAACTGATGATCTTTGCCTGACTCTACGATTATACTGGGAGCTGAAAAGCGTGTATTTTTTTTTTCAGTTATAGTTGATTTGGGCTTCCCTGATGGCACAGTGGTAAAGAAACCACCTGCAATGCAGGAGACCGAGGTTTGATCCCTGGGTTGGGAAGATCCCCTGGAGAAGGGAATAGCTACACACTCCAGTATTCTTGCTGGAGAATTCCATAGACGGAAGAGCCTGGCTGGCTACAGTCCATGGGGTTGCAAAGAGTTGGACACAACTTAGTGACTGAACAACAATAAGCAAATTCATAGCTGACACAACTGAGTGACTAACACTTTCATATGACGAAGGTTCTGTATCTTTTTCTTTAAATTTGTATTTTATTTTAAAACAGTTTAAATGTTATGTTTTTAATACAATTTTGAAAGGTTACTTTCCATTTACAGTTATTATATTCCCTGTATTATACAATACCACTTATTCTGTGCCTAATAATTTGTGCTCTTACTCCCCTACCGCTGTATTTCCCCTCCTCCCCTCCCTCTCCCCACTGGTAACCACTAGTTTGTTCTCCATATCTGTGAGTCTGCTGCTTTTTTGTTATATTCGCTAGTTGGTTGTGTCTTTTAGATTCCACATGTAAGTGATATCATACAGTATTTCTCTCTTTCTGGCTTATTTAGCATAACACCCTCCAAATCCTTCCATGTTACAGCAGATGGCAAAACTTTGTTCTTTTTATGGCTGAGTGGTATTCCATTGTACATGGAGACCGCATATTCTTGATCCATTCATCTGTTGATGGACATTTAGGTTGCTTCCCTATCTTGGCTATTATAAATAGTGCTGCTATGAACGGGGGCTTCCCTGATGGTTCAGTGGTAAAGAACCCGCTTGCCAAGCAGGAGATGTGGGTTTGGTCCCTGGGTCGGGACGTTCCCCTGGAAAAGGAAATGGCAACCCGCTCTAGTATTCTTGCCAAGGAAATCCCATAGGCAGAGGAGCCTGGCAGGCTACAGTCCCTGGGGTCACAAAAGAGTAGGATACAACTTAGCGACTAAACAATTTTAAACAACTTCTGTGTTCCTTACCAGGGCATTCAGGGTAGCTCCTCCCCGCCGCCACTGATCTCGGACGCGGGGTAGCTCCTCTCGGCCGCGCGCTTAGTGCGCCGGCTCTCGCGGCCGCCTGCGCTTAGAGTGCTTAGTGCACTGGTCATAGCGAACACCCTTTTCCAACAACACAAGAGAAGACTCTACACATGGACATCACCAGATGGCCAACACCAAAATCAGATTGATTATATTCTATGCAGCTAAAGATGAAGAAGCTCTATACAGTCAACAAAAACAAGACCAGGAGCTGACTGTGGCTCAGATCATGAACTCCTTATTACCAAATTCAGACTGAAATTGAGGAAAGCAGGGAAAACCGCTAGACCATTCAGGTATGACCTAAATCAAATCCCTTATGATTATACAGTGGAAGTGAGAAATAGATTTAAGGGCCTAGATCTGATAGAGTGCCTGATGAACTATGGAATGAGGTTCGTGACATTGTACAGGAGACAGGGATCAAGACCATCCCCATGGAAAAGAAATGCAAAAAAGCAAAATGGCTGTCTGGGGAGGCCTTACAAATAGCTGTGAAAAGAAGAGAAGTGAAAAGCAAAGGAGAAAAGGAAAGATATAAGCATCTGAATGCAGAGTTCCAAAGAATAGCAAGAAGAGATAAGAAAGCCTTCTTCAGCAATCAATGCAAAGAAATAGAGGAAAACAACAGAATGGGAAAGACTAGAGATTTCTTCAAGAAAATTAGAGATACCAAGGGAACATTTCATGCAAAGATGGGCTTGATAAAGGACAGAAGTGGTATGGACCTAACAGAAGCAGAAGATATTACGAAGAGGTGGCAAGAATACACAGAAGAACTGTACAAAAAAGATCTTCACGACCTAGACAATCATGATGATGTGATGACTAATCTAGAGCCAGACATCCTGGAATGTGAAGTCAAGTGGGCCTTAGAAAGCATTACTACAAACAAAGCTAGTGGAGGTGATGGAATTCCAGTTGAGCTGTTTCAAATCCTGAAAGATGATGCTGTGAAAGTGCTGCACTCAATATGCCAGCAAATTTGGAGAACTCAGCAGTGGCCACAGGACTGGAAAAGGTCCGTTTTCATTCCAATTCCAAAGAAAGGAAATGCAAAAGAATGCTCAAACTACCACACAGTTGCACTCATCTCACATGCTAGTAAAGTAATGCTCAAAATTCTCCAAGCCAGGCTTCAGCAATGTGTGAACCGTGAACTCCCTGATGTCCAAGCTGGTTTTAGAAAAGGCAGAGCAACCAGAGATCAAATTGCCAACATCCGCTGGATCATGGAAAAATCAAGAGAGTTCCAGAAAAACATCTATCTCTGCTTTATTGACTATGCCAAAGCCTATGACTGTGTGGATCACAATAAACTGTGGAAAATTCTGAAAGAGATGGAAATACCAGACCACCTGACCTGCCTCTTGAGAAACCTATATGCAGGTCAGGAAGCAACAGTTAGAACTAGACATGAAGCAACAGACTGGTTCCAAATAGGAAAAGGAGTACGTCAAGGCTGTATATTGTGACCCTGCTTATTTAACTTCTATCCAGAGTACATCATGAGAAATGCTTGGCTGGAAGAAACACAAGCTGGAATCAAGATTGCTGGGAGAAATATCAATCACCTCAGATATGCAGATAACACCACCCTTATGGCAGAAAGTAAAGAGGAACTAAAAAGCCTCTTGATGAAAGTGAAAGAGGAGAGTGAAAAAGTTGGCTTAAAGCTCAACATTCAGAAAACGAAGATCATGGCATCTGGTCCCATCACTTCATGGGAAATAGATGGGGAAACAGTGGAAACAGTGTCAGACTTTATTTTGGGGGGCTCCAAAATCACTGTAGATGGTGACTGCAGCCATGAAATTAAAAGACGCTTACTCCTTGGAAGAAAAGTTATGCCCAACCTAGATAGTATATTCAAAAGCAGAAACATTACTTTGCCGACTAAGGTCCATCTAGTCAAGGCTATAGTTTTTCCTGTGGTCATGTATGGATGTGAGAGTTGGACTGTGAAGAAGGCTGAGCACCGAAGAATTGACGCTTTTGAACTGTGGTGCTGGAGAAGACTCTTGAGAGTCCCTTGGACTGCAAGGAGATCCAACCAGTCCATTCTGAAGGAGATCAACCCTGGGATTTCTTTGGAAGCAATGATGCTAAAGCTGAAACTCCAGTACTTTGGCCACCTCATGCGAAGAGTTGACTCATTGGAAAAGACTCTGATGCTGGGAGGGATTGGGGGCAGGAAGAAAAGGGAACGACAGAGCATGAGATGGCTGGATGGCATCACGGACTCGATGGACATGAGTCTGAGTGAACTCCGGGAGATGGTGATGAACAGGGAGGCCTGGCGTGCTGCGATTCATGGGGTTGCAAAGAGTCGGACGCGACTGAAATGAACTGAACTGAACTGAACTACCAGGGCATTGAAGACCACCAGCCTGGCTCCAGCACTCATCTTTACCCTTGTCCCCAACTTGTCCCTTCAGCCTGTTCACCTGACTCTCTCCTACTACTTGCTCAGAGCTGTCTAAACCTCACTTCCTCCGGGAGGCCCTCATTGACAGTTCTGGCCACAGAGCACCAGAAACTCACTTTGTCCTCTCACCCAGAACTCTTGTTTTATCACTAGACCATAAATGCCGGGAGGGCAGAGGGCCGGCCTGGCTTCCTACTGGGCGCCCATGGCCTAACAACAGCCTGGTGCACAGTAGGTACTCCATGAGTATTCCCTGAACAGATGGGCAGTGCTGCCACGCGGGCAGGTCGTTCTTTGCCAGACAAGCACGGGAGGAATGGGCCAAATGAATCAGTTGTTCTGGGCCCCCAGGACCCAGCCCAAGTTTCTGAAGGTTAAGAGCCTCCTTTCAGAATTAATCAGGTGCCGCTCTCTCTCCTTCCAGCAGGACATTCTAATCCAACAGTGCTTCAGTTCCAATCGCCAGAGCCTCTGGGAGGCCAGTAGGAAGAGCAGAGTTAGGTGTTTGTTTATTGAACAGATGTTGATAAATGAAGCCAAAGGTGACAAGTGGTAACTGAGCTCCTCCAGACTCAGCTAGAACCACCATCAGTGAAAAGGTTCAGGTTTCAGTGCCCAGAGTGCATCGTCACCGCCTTGGATGAGGGTAGTGACACTTGGTGATTAGTGTCACGGGGTGTCCACCAAAGGCCTCCTGCCCTTCAGTCCTCATCATGAGACAGGAAAGAAAGAAAATCAAATTCGATTACAACAGAGACATGCTGAGAACACTGCAGAGCCTGTGCTGTGCTCGGTCAGAAAGCAAAGCCAGGGAGGGGAAAGCAGGCCACAGCCCCTCCCCTGGTTCTGGGAGCTCCCCCCCAATACAGGACCCACAGTCTGGCACCTTCCAATGACTAAAACCCTGCACACAGCAGAGTACAGAAATTGCTAAGTCCTAGAGTAGTTAGTGAAAGTCATTCAGTTGTGTCTATTTGCAACTCCATGGACTATACAATCTAAGGAATTCTCCAGGCCAGAATACTGGAGTGGGTAACCTTTCCCTTCTTCAGGGGATCTTCCCAACCCAGGGATTGAACCCAAGTCTCCCACATTGCAGGCGGATTCTTTACCAGCTGGGCCACAAGGGAAGTCCAATACTGATGTGGGTAGCCTATCCCTTCTCCAGCGGATCCTCTCGACCCAGGAATCAAACCAGGGTCTCCCGCATTGCAGGTGGATTCTTTACCAAACGAGCTCTCAGGGAAGCCCACAGGGTAATTAACTGTGTAATTACACAGTGTAATCAGTGTCGTTAAATTAATGGCAGTAACCACATGTCACGTGGCAGAATCTCAGAGTTGGTCCACTGAGCCTCCGGGGACAGAGGCGGAGCTGTGTGCTCATCCATTCCCACCATCATCCTGGCCCCAGACAGAGTCTGGACACGGTAGGTGTTCCGTGGGCCCTGCTGACCCGACTGGGACACGCCAGCTGCCCACCTGCTGACACCGCTCCACTGTCATGGCAAAAATCGCATTGCACGTTGGCAAGTTTGGGGCACACCCACACCCAGCCGCTTTGTGCCTCTGATAAAGGCTTTGATGTAACTGAACAGAGCGGGTTCAGCGCACAGCTAAGCACAGATCAGGGGTGAGTGAGCCCTTCTGGTGGTCCCTGGTCTGCGATGGAGCAGCTGATTTACAAGGGTCTGGTCTCCCACTGGTGACTTTCCCTCTGCCCCCCAGGGCAGGGCTGGGCTCTGGCACACCAGACCCACCCTCTGAGAGGGACAGATTCCCCAAGGGAAAACCCAGGGTTCTGCCCCAAACTATGCGCCCCCCCCACCCCCGCAGTCTTCTTCTGCCTAGGAATTTCATCCCAAAGGAGCTCTGTTTCTTTCTGTTACTTTATCCAGCAAGCTTACGCTGACCCAAGGAGGGTGACTAAGGGGAAATGGAGTATTTTCAGCCAGGGGCCATCACAGTCACTGTATCAAGTATCTTTTGGGGGCAGTGAATTTCACGACAGGTGTGTTTTTATTCAGGAGAAATAATGCACTTAATTTAGAGGGATGAACTTTCCTTCCAAGAACTGTTCCCTCTCTCTCTCCCCTACCCGCACCCACGCTGCCAGGAGAACCCACAGCGATGGCAACCACGACATTTAAGCCTGGAGAGACCATTGCAGCATGAGCCACAACACCTGACTTCAAGTCTTGTCTTTTAGTGACTTTTAATGGGGTGAGCTCACCAAGCCATGCTTCTCTCTTCTTTCAAATGGGCGTCAGCCCGTCTCTACAGGCTTGGAAGGGGTGAAAGTGAATGTGTGAATCACTCAGTCATGTCCGACTCTCTGCAACCCCATGGACTGCAGCCCACCAGGCTCCTCTGTCCATGGAATTCTCCAGGCACAAATACTGGAGTGTGTTGCCATTCCCTTCTCCAGGGGATCTTCCCGACCTAGGGATCAAACCCGGTCTCCTGCCTTGCAGGCAGATTCTTTACCATCTGGGCTACCAGGGAAGCCTTTGAAAGGGGTAGGGAGAGGGTGTTAGTGAGATGATCCAATACCTGGGAAGCTGCAGTGGTCCTCACTGGGACAGCACAAGCGTGAATGGGTTGGTCTCAGTCCTCTTTCAGGCCAGAGACATGAAGGAGAAGGTTCAGAGTGGAGAGGTGGCTGGGTTGGGGTATTTTCTAAAATTTGTCCTTGCCCTGTGGATTGGGTATTTTTCCTATACATTAAAAAAAAATTATTTTAGTGAAAAAATATACAGCCTCTTAAAAATTCTCTGATCAGAGTAACACAAGTACATAGGTTAGAAAGTCAAACAGGGGCCTTCCCTGGTGGCCCAGGGTGTGTCCCGCTCCGTCTTGGGACACACCCTGTGGAGTTCTGGTGACCGTGTAAGAAGTCTGGTTCTCCTGAAGCCACATGCTGGAGAGATTTTGGGGTGAGGCCATGAGAGAGAGACAGAGATGGATGTCTGAGGAGCCGCAGCTGGTCCATCCTCTAGCTATTCTATCTTGTAGTAACCCTGGTCCTAACCAGCAAGTGAGACACGCCCAGCTGAGCCCAGCTAATACTAATAAATGATGGGCAGCTCCTTGGCGGTCCACTGGTTAAGAATCCACTTTCCAATGCAGCAGATGCGGATCTGACCTCCCCTCTGGGAACTGAGATGCCCCCACGGCGTGGGTCAGTTAAGCCCGTGCCCCACAGTTACAGAAGAACTGCAACTAAGATCTGATGCATCCAAATAAAAATACATTTAAAACAATAATAAGTGATGGTTGTTGTTTTATGCCACCAAAGTCTGGTTTAGGTCAGCAGTGGATAACAGGGTCATTGCTCCAGCTTCTGTCTCCCCATCTCACTTGACGGCAGCTTCATCTTCCCAGTCGCTCAGACCCAAAATCTTGGAGCTACTTTTGTCTTTTCTCTTTCACACCTCACATCTATTATGTCAAGAAATACTCCGGCTCTGCCCTCAATGTTTGCCCAGAGTCCACTCGCTTCTTACCACCTCCAATGCTCACACCTGGCTCCAAGCCACCATCATCCTCTTGGGCACCGTGATCATCTTTCACCTGCATCATAGCAATAGCCTTCTAATTGCAATCGCATCTTGCTTCTGCCTTTCTTCCCGCTACGGTTTATTGTCAACGCATCAGGCAGAATCATCCTGCTGACACGTGAGTCAGCCCTCTTCTCAAGTTTTCTTCTACCTATTCCTGCCCATACATGTCTTTTTCAACACTAAAGTCACTCTTTAATTTGTAACAAAGAGACCTGCATTCTAGTTCTGTCTTTGCCCCTAATAGACTAGGAGATGGAAACAGCTCGGATGAGGGATCTAGATTCAACCTGCCTGGATTTGGATCGCAGCTCTGCCGCTGGTTTGCAGTGTCCCATGGCCCAGCGCTCAGTCTTCCATGGGCTTAGTCTCCTCATCTGTCTGATGGAGCTGATAATAATAGAACCTAACTCAACGCTGCTGTGGGGATTAAACAGATGAGCCACGCAAATCGCCCAGCCTAGCACTCAGCGTTCAAAACAAGCTAGCTATCACTCTTACTATCGTTCCCAATTTAAACCCTCGGGCAAACTTTGTTGCTTCGGGCACAACTGGGGATGAAGACTCTTAGGGGTATGAAGCTTTTCAGATGGCTGAGGCAGAGGAAATGTGATCGCCTTGATTATGTTTGTAGGTTCTATTAGACCACATAGCAACAGAACAACATAGCAACTGAAGAAAGCAGTTCAGTCAACTTGCCTTTTCTTTTCCTGTGGTCCCGACTTAAAAAGAAAAAACAACCACGTGAGTAGTTTTCGAGCCACCCCCTGTGGTGAAAGTGGTACTTGGATTTTGTTTCTGCTCAAAGCTGTTGTCACAAATCTACAAACCAATCACGAACTCCCTCTGTTCTTACAAGCCTATTTTATGAATGTTTTACTAGATTGCTACCACAGTGCCCTCTGGTGGAACATAATGATTTCCTTGATATAGGTGGCTTCGATTTTTTTTTTCTTTTTTTATTGAATTCACAGTGTTTCAACTGCACAGTAAAGTAATTCAGTTATACATATATATGTATTCTTTTTCAGATCATTTTCCGTTATAGGTGTTTACAAGATATTGCATATAGTTCCCTGTGCCGTAGAGTAGATCCCTGTGTTTTGTTGTTGTTTTAATATTTACCTATTTTTCGTTGCACTGGCTCTTTGTTGCTGTGCACAGGCCTTCTCTACTTGCAGCAAGTGGGGGCTGTTCTCCAGTTGCGACGCATGGGCTTCTCATTGCGGTCACCCCTCCTGTTGCCGAGCACAGGCTCTAGGCTCGTGGGCTTCAGTAGTTGTGGCGCAGGGGCTCAGTAGTTGAGTGCAGCAGGTTCAGTAGCCGTGGTGGACGGACGGGCTTAGTTCCTGTGCGGCATGTGGCATCTTCCTGGAGCAGGGATCAAACCCATGTCCCCTGCATTGGCAGGCAGATTCTTATTGACTGTGCCACCAGGAAAGTCCCAGAAGGTCCTTGTGGTTTATCTACTTTATACGTAGTAGTATGTATCCCATTTATTATTATTCATAGTATTAGGCTCATATGAAGATATGGCTTATCCACATACTTTAGAAAACTTTAAAAAATTAACTTGTGATTTACTTTTCAATCCATTGAACTATGAGGCTTGGTTTTCACTGTCTAAGAATCTACCTTTCCGCACAGTGGTTCTGCCTGGTGTGCGCCTCAATCCCACGCCTATGGCCCCTCTGGGTTTAGAGGGCCGCTCTCAAACTAGGACATAGCAAATCTGATAGAGTGAGAGGGCAGGCCTCGCAGGACCCAGGCCGATTGTTCTGCACAGGGGATGCAGCTAGAACTCAAAGCTGCCTGAAGTCAGCCTTCTGTGCCAGCTCCTGTCCAGCCTCTCCCCAGCTGGGTGTGCTAATGATCCTGAAGGGGGCCAGGGTATGCCATCCCAAAATGTGCCACGTTGGCATAAGGGTTATTTTTGAGCTGAAGGTAACTGAAAAGTGAGAGATGCAGGAAAAGTTCTCTGTCCTCCCTTATCTGCCTAAATCTAGGCTATAGATGTTCCTTGGAGGAAGGTCTGTACCAGGAAAAAGAGACAAACTCTGATCACCAGAGACTGGAGTCACACTGAGATGAATCTGCATAAACAGACCTTATAAAAATAACCTTTATCTTTCATTGGTTTCCCATATATTCCCTAGTCACTTTCCTAGAATTTATCACCCCAGAAACCCAAATCTTCTTTCCTTTTTCTAGCCAACTCTCCACAATTTACTGCCCTTTGTTAAAATGGTATAAAAGCCCCAAGTCTAGCTGCTCTTTCAAAAAAAATTTTTTTTTTAAGTACAAAATAATTTATTACAGTATTATATAGGTTGGCATTATTTTACAGTGAATTCTTTTCTCTCAACAATTATGAATCTAAATATAAACAGCGTGAAAGAAAACAGTTTTAATTAGAACAGTTTCTCTAAATAAAATCTCTTTTGAATTTATATCTTAAAAGGAAGTATTAATGTTACAGACATATTTATATGGTTCTGAAAAAAAACATTCAATGATGCCATTACTGTTTTCTGTACAAGACAGAACAAAAGCTGCTGCTGCTACTGCTAAGTCACTTCAGTCACGTATGACTCTGTGCGACCCCACAGACAGCCCACCAGGCTCCCCCGTCCCTGGGATTCTCCAGGCAAGAAAACTGGAGTGGGTTGCCATTTCCTTCTCCATCAAAAAAATTTTTAATTGGATTTTTTTAAACTGTTTATTTGGGCTTTTTGTTTTGCTTTGTTGTGTTTGGTCGTACCACATGGCCTATGGGATGTCAGTTCCCCAACCAGGGATTGAACCCGTGGCCCCTGAATTGGAAGTGCAGAGCCCTAACCACTGGGATGCCAGAGAAGTCCCTCTAGCTGCTTCTTAAGAGTTTTCACTTCTTTTTTTGTGTGTGTGACAATCCCATGCACACAAAAATACTAACATAAATAAAAATCATATACCTTTCCTTCTGCTAAGCTTTGCCAGTTTAATTTGCGTATCCCTATATACTGAACATAAAAGAGGGGAAACATTTTTTCTTTCCTACAGTTATCTCCCAGGTGTGGAGATCATTGCAAGAAGGACAGGAGGTGAGTTAGTAGCCTTTGCTCCACCCTCCAGGGAGCACCTGGCACCTGGTTTGAGTCTCGAATGTTGCTACCTCATCCAATTCAGCACCTTCAGCTGCCGTGCCTGACAAATGGCTAAAGACAAGAAACAAACCACACAAAGAACCCAGCACACTCTCTTCCCTGTCTCATCTTGACTTTCAAGGGGTTTTGTGTGCTCTCTGAAATGTTAATCCTCCAGGGTGAAACCCAAGCTGGTTTATCCTTAGAGCTACCAGGGCCAGTAGAGATGGTGAGCAATGAAGCACTAAATTTCTTCTCCTAAAAATACAAGGGGTCTATTCAACAAACTCACTGTTGCACCACAAAAAGCTATTCTTGTATCAGATCAACAAAGGGAACAGGGCCAAGTACAAAGACAATTTGACGTTTATATTCTGTTTCCTGTGGAAAAGTGAAACCCAAGGGAAGACCACTGGTAGGACAGAGCAGGTCCCACGAAGGTGCAGCGTTATCTTAGACCTAAGTTCTGATCCAGCATATTTGTGGTGGGGCCTGAGAATCCACACTTTAACAAGCACCCCAGGGGGTTCTGATGCAGATTATTGGAGGGTTGCCCACATTCTAAGAAATACTCAGTGGTGTCTGCCAAGATTCAATAGCAGATATCATCAAAGCTCTCAGGAGCACAAGGCCATGCCAGCATAGTAAAAGAATAATTACATTTTCCAGGGTTTGGCTCAGTCAGCCCTTGCTTGGCCCTCATAAATGCTAGTAGATAGATATTCATAAACAATAAGCATATGTTTAGCATCCTGAACTAGACTTTTAAATAGAACATTAAGAAACTGTCACACGTAGAAAACAGACTAGTGATTGCTAAGGGGGAGGGGGTTGGGGGAGGGATGGAGCGGGAGGTTGGAGTTAGCAGATATAAACTTTTATATGTAGAATGAACAACGAGGTCCTACTGCATATCACAGAGAACTGTATTTAATATCCTATGATAAACCATAATGGAAAAGAATATTAAAAGAGAATGCTTCTGTACAGCAGAGACCAATATAACATTGTAAAGCAATTATACTCCAATAAAAATAAATAATAAAAATAGATAAATAAAAATAGAAGGAAATGGCAACCCACTCCAGGATTCTTACCTGAGAAATCCCCTGGACAGAGGAGCCTACTGGGCTACAAACAGTCCACGGAGTCTCAAAGAATCAGACACAACTTAGCAACTAAACAACAACAGAAAATAGACCTCCTATATGATCCAACAATTTTATTTCTGGTTATTTATCCAAAGAAAACAAAAACACTAATTCAAAAAGATATATCACCCCCTATATTCATTGCAGCATTGTTTACAATAGTTAAGACATGGGAGCAACCTAAGTGTCCACTGATGAATGGATGAATGGATAGAGAAAATGTGATATATATATATATATAAACTTCTCTTTATTCTGTATGGCCCAAGATAGAAACTAGTACTCACGGATGGAAACCATCGGAAGGCCTTCCCTGCAGAATATCCCAAAGAAGGACTGACTGAGAGGTGATGAGTTCCCCATCACTAGGAGAGTTCAAGCACTGGGCAACCATTTGGCAGGAATGCTGTAGAGACTATAGCATTTCGGCATCAGATTGGATTAGATAACCTTTCAAGTTCCTTGCAATTCTAAGAGTCAGATTCTCTTAAAGAATACCTCAAAAGTTCAAAAGTAAACCTATAGGTTTAAAAACCACCAAAATTTCTTCCTAATGTTCTTTCAGACACAGGGAAATCAAGATAAGCAGAAACTCTAGTACCATGTACACTGAATGCTTTGAAAGTTTGAAGGACTAGAACTCCAAGATGTACCTGAGTTCTCTGAAATGTCCGTCAAAATAAGAGGAGTACTGGCGTGAAGCACATTCAATAGCATCCTTTGCTGATTTTCACAAGCCCCAAATAGGTAATCCAAGGGGCAATTTTTTAAAATCACACTCAAATTTCATGCTTTCTAAGGTCTTGAAGTATTTTAGTTTTTTGATTGTGTTCATGAATGTATAATAATCGTTTTTAAAACCTTTATAATTAAATTGACTCTTGGTGGGAGAACAAAAGCAAGCATAAAAGAGAATCTATTTTCCATAGCTTTTCCTGGATGGAATAAAATGGTACTCAACAAAAAGTAAGTAAATCGTGATTGGGTAACATAAATAAGAAAGAGCTAAGCACATTGATTTCTTTACTGAGCAGTTTGTTTCCTAACATTAATTTAGGCAATAATGCATTCTCAGACATCCCCTTCCCACTTAACAGAATTGCATTCTGTCAATGCTGCTCACTTTCATAAAGCCTGGACAGCTCAATTGATTAGAGCACACCCGTTCGATACACATTTATTGGGGGACTTCCCTGGTGGTCCAATAGCTAGGACTTCGCTCTCAATGCAAGGGGGCAGGTTTGATCCCTGGTCAGGGAACTAGATCCCATATGCCTACAACTAAGAGTTTGCATGCCAGAACGAAGATCAAGGATCCCTTGTGCCACAACCAAGACCCAGCACAGCCAAATAAATAATTAAAAATAAAATATTTTAGGACTTCCCTGGTGGTCCAGTGGTTAAGAATCTGCCTGCCAATACAGGGGACATGGGTTTGATCCCTGGTCCTGGAAGATACCACGTGGAGCAACTAAGCCCATGCACCACAACCACTGAGCCTGCGCTCTGTAGCCGAGGAGCCACAGCGAGAGAAGCCACTGCAATGAGAAGCCCCCGCAGCCAACCTAGAGAGCAGCCCCTGCTCACCGCAACTAGAGAAAGCCTGGGTGCAGCAAGACCCAGCACAGCCAAATGCGGATAAACAAATAAATAGTACACATATTTTTGCATTTTAAAAGACATTTATTGGGCACAACAAATGTACCCTAGTCCTCCAGGAACACACACTTTAGTGCAGAGAATCTGCTAGGTCCTGGGTTCAATCCCCGGGAAGTCCAGTTAGCTTCACGGCCAGCCACCTTACAGACGCTGCTATGAATCACAGCCAGAACTGGTGGAGGTGACTATGCACTGTAGACACGGCGAAAAGACTACTGGAGTTGCCGGTGTGAGGCTGAGAACATCTCCCAGGCCTACTGGCAGTGGAAATAGGCTATTTCGATAGAGAAACGTACACTTGACATCCTCCTTATCTCGGAAGGACCTCTTAGAAACACACAGAAGTCATCTGGTAGTTAGTCAAGTTTAAAATGCCAATAAGAAGCTTTTAAATGATCACGTTTCTTGACTGCTGATTTTCCAATAGAACTGTGCAACACAGGAGTAAGGTCCTGATACAGACCCAGGACACTGGGGTCTTGAAGAATCAGCTTCAACACAATGGCCTATGACATTGAGACAGTTTAAGAATGCTGAGAATAAAAAACTGATTTCTTCTCAATGAACTCACTGTTCCACAGTGATGCCTAAGATAGAAAACAATTCATATCTTAACAATACCCTTGTATGGAGGAAGAGATTTTTTTCCTCATCCAGGTGCAGCTGGATAGAGAAACCAACACGGATCTGAACACCACTGGCAATGCTACGAAAACAGAGTTCCAGGGTCATGGAAGCACTGTAGGAAATTAAACAAGAAGTTAATAACATCTGACGTTTTGGTAGCATTTTTGCATCCATAAAACTCTCCTATGGCTGTCATAAGCCAAGCAGAACAAAAATAACTATTTTTTAATTGAAATACAGTTGCTATACAATATTATATGTTACACTCTATTACAGCAATTCATGATTTTTAAAGGGTATAGTCTGTTTATAATTTATTATAAAATATTGGCTATATTTCCCATGTTGTACAATATATCCCTATAGCTTATTTTATATCTAGTAGTGTGTACCTCCTAATTCCCTTCCCCCATATTGCCCATCCCATCTTCCCACAGATATCTCCCCACTGAGAACCACTAGCTTATTCTCTGTATCTGTGAGTCTGTTTCTGTTTTATTTAGTTTTTTGTGTTTTTTAAGATTCCACATATGAGTGATATTATATAGAATTTCTCTTTCTCTGTGTGAGTTATTTCACTTAGCATAATGCCCTCCACATCCATGCGTGTTGCTGCAGATGGCAAAATTTTATTCTTTTTTATAACTGATATCTTCTCATATATGTGTGTGTATATATGTATACACATATGTATGCCACATTTTCTTTATCCATTCATCTGGTGATAGAAACTTAGGTTGCTTTCATATCTTGGCTGTTTTAAATAATGCTGCTATGGACATTGGGGTGTGTGTATCTTCTCAAATTAGGGTTTTGGGTGTTTTCTTGGATATATGCCCAGAAATGGGATTGCTGGATCTCATGGTAGTTCCTCTTTTGGAGAAACCTCCATGCTGTTTTCCAGGACAGGTATTATTAATGCGGACACTGAGACAGCTAAGCAGTAGGTAGGAACCAGGCTGGAAGCCAGACTGCAGGCTCATGGCTAAGCGTGTTTTCCACTACACCATGCGGCCTCCATAAGCTTCCTGCAGAATTCTTTTAGTTTCAAAATGACAGTTTGATGCTGTCCCCATTTGTTTGTCTTTCTTGTTTGACATATAATTTCGGCTCACCAAGAGCATGAAGTTATACTTCTGGGTTATGAATCATATAATTTGTGTAACTCTCCTTAAATTCTTCAAGAACTCTTCTGACTTTCAGTTATAATTTGAACTGATAGCTTTCCAGAACTGATACAGCTATCATATCTTTTCTTTATGGTTCCTCTATTTGTTATGGTCAATATCTTCCTCTTTCTCGATTTTTCACTTTTATTCCAGTAACTTTTTTTCCAAAAGAGTATACGTTCAAGTTTCAGAGCTGTCCAAAAATATCTTTATTTTGCTCTGTGAGGTGTTTTGGCTGGTTATAGAATTTGAGATTTGAAATCATTTCCTCTAGAATTTTGAAGACATTATTCTAGCATCATTTCTAGGAATCTATGTTATAGACAAAAAGCTGTATACATATTCATTTCTTTCTTCCTTTACTCTTTGAATAATGACGTTTCCCCAGTGGTCCAGTGGTTAAGACTCTACACTTCCACTACAAGGCGTGTGGGTTCAATTCCTGGTCAGGGAACTAAGACCACACAGTAAGGCAAAAAAAAAAGAAAAAGAAATTTCACTAGAATAGGATGTATATAGAGAGAGAATAGGTGCATATACAATGTGTATGTATGTGTGACTATGTATGTGTGTGGAGATAATTATTTCAGGTGGGTCTTTCAATCTAAAGACTTGAGTCTTAAATTCCATATATCACTTACATGTGGAATTTTTTTTAAAAATACAACAAACTAGTGAGGATAACAACAACAACAACAAAGCAGACTCACAGAGACACAACTTGTGGTTACCAGCTGGAGAAACAATATAGGTGTCAGAGGCAAAAACTACTGGGTGTAAGACAGGCTCAAGGATGCATTGCATTAATACAACATGGAGAATAGAGCCACCATTTTGCAATAACAAAATGTAAATAGAAAGTAACCTTTCAAAATTGTGTAAAATTTTAATTAATTAAGAGAAATAAAGACTTGCGTCTTTAGCGCAGGACATTTTCTCTCTCTTTCCTTCATCTGTTCTCTATTTTTCCCCTTCTGGACGTCCACTTGACAAATATTAAACCTCCTGAGTCTATCCTCTCAGACTTCACTTTTCCCCTGTATTTTCCATCTCCCAGTGGACACAGTGACCTGGGTTGGTTTGCCAAAGGCATCCTCCCCATACCTGCACTCAGAGCTGCCTATTCAGGCCTCTCACACGAGAAGAGCCTGGTTGCAGAAACAGAGCTACGCCAACTCCAGAGGAAACTCACTGTATTTGGGAAACATGGTTTTATTCCAACTAACAAAAATCTCAAAATCACTTAAAACTTCAGTGTGCTTTGCCTGAGTATTCCTACTTTGAATATAAGCGTTGGTTGTACACTTAATTTAGCAAATTCTAAGCCTTGAGCTGCATATCTGCTTTATATTCTCTTCCCTACCCATATATTCTCCTCCCTACCCATATACTGATGCCAGATACACACTGAGTAAGTATTGATAATAAGCTGTTCCATACTTTCTCTATTGGACTCATGCCTTTGCTGGCCTGTGTGGGTGCAAAACAAGGTTTTTCTTTTGAAAATATTTTACTTAAACTCCAGAATAAATAGTTGGAGAGCTCTTTTTTTCTTCTTCTTCTATTTTTGTTAATACATCAACAGAAGCAACAGCATCCGAGTTTAGGCCTTTCAGAGGGCAAAACCAGCAGAGCAGAGTCCAGCTGGCTGGCCTCAACTACAATGATCAGTTCTTCCGCGAGGGTCTCAGGGGTTTCTTTTTTAATCCCCTCCTCCAACCCTTGGAGTGCTTTACCAGCACTACAATCATAAAGAACATATTCCGAACGCTGTTTGGGAGTTCCAAGCCACTCATTTTCTAGATAGAGAAACCACTCCTGACTCCTAGCCCTCGGTCTGGCCACTGCCACTGACTGGAGGCTGAGGGACCGGCCCGGGGTGCCCCTCCTCATCCCTCCTCCTCTTAACCCCCCACCCTCCACCCCCGCGGCCTCGGCAACCCCAGGAATCTCTCCATGCAGCGTCAGGTGTGCGGTTTAAACGGCCCCAGGCCGGCCTGCGGATGCGAGGACCTAGAGGCATCGTCCAGCCCAATTTCGCGGTACATCTGGGGAGTCGGAGACCCAGTGAGTGCTGTGCGGCCCGAGGTGGCCCAGCCGGCAGCAGGACCAGAAGCAGGCCTCCTGAACCCCAGCTTGGTGTCCCGCATCTTCGCTGTAGATTGAGCTATCTATCTGGCCAGAGCCCTCCCAAGCCACATCGCCAAGTCACTAGCGCAGGCGAAAAGACAACACTCGCGCCTGCGCAAAGCCTTCCGGAGTAAACGCCCCTTCGCAGCAGACCCCACCCCCCTCTGCCCTGGTAACGCGTTACCGGTTGCCATAGAGCCTGAGCTGTTTACGTCCCATTTCTGCAAAGGCCCAGAGCTCCCGCTGGAGTAAGGAGGCTCCCATCCCCAAGCTGTGAAGTAGTTCTTTGTGGCGCTGAGGTAAGTAAGCCTCGGCCCCACCCCACCAACTCTTAACTGAAGTCCATAGACCTATCCAATGCCTTGTGCCCACTGGAATCAGCCAAAATTTAGGTTTAATTTCAACCTCATTTAGCCCTAATTTCGATTTCTCTGGGAGCTGCTCAGACTTATCCAGAAATCTGGGGTTAAATGTTGAGCCCCACACTCAGACAAAATTGGCAGAGGCCATTGGATGGACTGGATTAGGAGACCCATGTTGTCAGAGAGGGCCCGAGGCCTGAGACTCAGCCTGGTCAAGATCTGACTTCAGTTCCAACCTTCAGAGATTCAGAAGTCTTTAAAGGCAGGCACTCGTATGTTTTGGATGAGGATGGGGCTTCCCAGGTGGCACTAGTGATGAAGAACCCACTTGCCAATGGAGAAGACATAGATCGCGGGTTCGGGTTCAATCCCTGGATTGGGAAGATCCCCTAGAGAACAGCATGCAACCCACTCCAGTATTCTTGCCTGGAGAATGCCATGGATAGAGGAGCCTGGTGGGCTACAGTCCATGGAGTCGCAGTTTAGCACACATGCACGTGCGTGGGGCAGATTTCAGCCCCGTCTGAGGAAGACAGGGCTCACAGTCAGAGCTGTGTGCAGATGCGTGTGTGTGTTAGTTGCTCAGTCGTGTCCGACTCCTTGCGATCCCATGGACTGCAGCCCACCAGGCTCCTCTGTCCATGGGATTCTCCAGGCAAGAATACTGGAATGGGTTGCCATGCCCTTCTCCAGGGGATCTTCCCAACCCAGGAATCGAACCGAGGTGTCCTGCTTTGCGGGTGGATTCTTTTATCACCTGAGCCGTCAGGGAAGCCCGCTGTGTGCAGAGGAGGAAGAGACATGCTCGTCTTTCTGTTGCTGCTGGCCTTTCTGTTGCTGCTGGCCTCTGCCTGCTGCCTCTTCATGGGTTCCTCTTCTTGCTCTCTCCTGTTCTCTGTCTTGGGAAACTTTTGTTTCTGTTATCTGCTGAACAGGCTCAGTACCTAGTTGTCAGTTTACAGATGTCACATTTGCTCTATTTGTTTTTAGAAAACACACCTGGATTCATCTGTTAAGCAATATCTACTAAAATAGAACACTGCCCTATGAGCTAGCAATTCAAATGAGTTCTAAAAATGCATTTATGTGTTCACCAATATACGCATTCTCTCTAAATGCGAATATTCATAGCATTCTCATAATAACCCCAAACCGAAAACTCAAATATCCATAAACAGTAAAAAAAAAGAGAGAGAGAGAGAGAAATTGTGGTATAATGATATACTACACAGCAATGAGAATGAACAAACTACAACTATATGAACAATCCTGATAAATCTTACAAACATAATCCTGTTTATTAAGAAGTCAGATAAAAGAGTGTATAGGAAAAAAGAGTACTTAGGGATTCTATGTTAAGTTCAAAAATATCAAAACTAATGTATAGTGTAAAAATTGGGGCTGTGTGGGGCTGGGGTGAAGAATAGTGGCCAGAACAAGGCACGAGGTGCTAGTAATGTTTATTTCTTGGTCTGGGTGCTGGATATATTTTGTGTACAGATTATGGTTTGTGCACTCTTTAGTATGAATGTCACACTTTAATAAAAACTGACATTAAAAACAAGACAACTTGCTTTCAGTGAATCTAAAAAAAAAAAAATCTACTTTTGAGCAGGACTTTGGAAAGTTCAAATGGCCAAACTACTACAGCAGCCACCCAAGTTCTTGCGCACAGAGTGGCAAATTGCTAACAAAAACCAGTACCACAGAGCAGAAGCCCAAAGGTCCCGGTCTGAACGCCTGGTAGCAGAAAGCCAGAGACTTGTGGATGAAATTGAAAAGACCACAAGAAAATCTCAAAGCGATGTGAATAAGAAACTAGGTAAGATAACACACTTGCTATGTTTGTAAACATGTTTGCATGATATTGTATTGTCACTTAGCATTTCTTATTCAGGAGTGGCAGTGTATTATCTTGAAATATTAGAGAGAAACATGTATTCTCCAGATTATGTCTTTAAGTTCATTGCCTTGAGAGACAAGCTTTTGATGCTTTTGAACTGTGGTGTTAGAGAAGACTCTTGAGAGTCCCTTGGACTGCAAGATCAAACCAGTCAATCCCTAAAGAAATCAACCATGACTATTCATTGGAAGGGCTGATGCTGAAGCTGAAGCTCTAGTACTTTGGCCAGCTGATGAGGAGAGCTGACTCACTAGAAAAGACCCTGATGCTGGGAAAGACTGAAGGCAGGAGGAGAAGG
The DNA here is from genome assembly GCF_001704415.2 of Capra hircus. Lineage (NCBI taxonomy): Eukaryota > Metazoa > Chordata > Mammalia > Artiodactyla > Bovidae > Capra > Capra hircus. The sequence goes on along the minus strand of NC_030826.1, from coordinate 24,872,740 downwards.
GGATGACAGAGGACAAGATGGTTGGATGGCATCACTGACTCAATGGACATGAGTTTGAGCAAGCTCCAGGAGATGGTGAAGGACAGGGAAGCCTGGCGTGCTGCAGTCCCTGGTGTTGCAGAGTCAGACACTACTCATCGACTGAACAACAGCAAGAAACATGGTAACCCAGTCTGATTTGCAGTCATCCATCAGTCATTCTTTTATTGATTTGATATATATATCTGTTGAGCATCTAAGGGCATCCATGGACTAAGCACTATGGATATCACAGGGATATCAGAGCCTCTGTTTTTAAGGGGCTCTCAGGTTGAGGACGGAGAAGGCAATGGCACCCCACTCCAGTACTCTTGCCTGGCAAATCCCATGGATGGAGGAGCATGGTAGGCTGCAGTCCGTGGGGTCGCTAGGAGTCAGACACGACTGATCGACTTCACTTTCACTCTTCACTTTCATGCATTGGAGAAGGAAATGGCAACCCACTCCAGTGTTCTTGCCTGGAGAATCCCAGGGACAGGGGCGCCTGGTGGGCTGCCATCCCTGGGGTCGCACAGAGTTGGACACGACTGAAGCGCCTTAGCAGCAGCAGCAGCAGCAGCCACAGCAGCAGATTGAGGAGGAGAAAGATACAAAAATTGTTAATCAGAATATAGCTAGATAGGTGCTGTGGGAAGGGGTACAGAAGTAAAGGTGGAGTAGACACTGGAGAGTTGGAAAAGACATCCTAAACCGGAATATTTGTGCTGAATCTTTTTTTTAATATTCATTAATTTTTATTTTTGGCTGTGCTGAGTCTTCATTGCTATGCTGTAGCTTTCTCTAGTTGCAGTGAGTAGGGACAACTCTCTGTTGTGACGTGCAGACTTCTCATTATGATGGCTTCTCTTGTTGTGGAGCCCGGGCTTTAGGGTGCAGGCTCAGTAGTTGTGGCTCATGGGCTTAGCTGCTCCAAAGCATATGGAATCTTCCCAGTCCAGGGATCGAACTCATGTCCCCTGCATTGGCAGGCAGATTCTTTACCACTGGACCAGCAGGGAAGTCCTAAGCTGAGTCTTAAAGAAAGAGTAATGCTGTCATGACAATCCCATTCCTATGAATACAATTTCAAAGCGGTGCCCAGGGACTTTTCAAACAATATACTTTCATGTCTTTGACAAAATTAAAACTTATTTAAAACAGGGTGCCTTGAGGAATTAGAGTCAATAAGTGTAGAATGATCTTTGGATTACTTTGATGTTGAATATAAGAAGAAACAATGTTCTTTTTCCTTCCTTCCATTCTAATAAACACAAAGATGTATAGATACCCCAAGTAGCACCATTCTGAGAAGGAAAGAAAGTATCTCGGCAGCTTCCCAATAGTCTTCTAGTTTCTGATCTAAGAGCTGCCTGCGCTGGGAACAGAGTCATCCTGGAGTGACTCCTCTGTGTGCTTCAGAGCAGAGACTTGAGGAAGTCAGGTTCTGGAAGAAGGAGTTAGATGAGAAACTTGAGCAGCTGGTGTACGCAACTGAAGACCTACTCCTCTATCAGACCAGACTGGAGAAAGCCCTCGAGAGCTTTAAGGAGCCCTTGCGCATCACAGAGAAATGCTTGGAATACAGGTAGGAGGGATGGTTCCTCTAATGAATCTTCTGGGAAATGAAATGCTGCATAGTAAAAACCGACTGTGCTTGGTGGTGGGCTAGAATGAAACCAATAAGCATGTGTTCTTTTAGAGCCTGAAATTATCTCAGCATACTCATGGTGCTGGGCAGGAGCAGGAGCACCGGACTTGGTTCATGTCTAAACTCTGCTCTTAATTAACCAGTATAAGTTAGGACTGGGTTTGGCTGTGGATATCAGAAAGGGACAAAATAACATTGACCTTTTTCCTCTCACATTTAAGGAATCTGGAGCTAGTTTGGGGTTGGCATAGTATGCCACAGTGTCAGGCTTCCAGGCCTTTGTAATCTTGTTGCTCCACTATCTGGTTGCTCCCTGTGCTTGGTTTCACTCCCAAGGTTACCTCATGATTCAAGATGGCAACTAGAGTGCCAGCCATTATGTCTGCATTCCAATAAGTAGGAATAATTAGGGTTTAAACTTAGCAGCAGCAGCAGCAGCAGCAGCATTCACCGTTTCTACTTGCGTCTCATTGACCAGAGCTTAGTCACGTGGCCACCCCAACAGAAACTGGGAAATGGTGGTCTTTATTTTGGGCAGACAAAGCAGATACAGTTGGTAGAGGACAAGCCTGCTCCCATACACAGAGCACATGGGAGCAGTTCACAATCCAGAGAGCACTGTGCTAATGTACCTTTTTACTATAATTTCCCTCATGTAAGTACTATGAGCAGGATGCTCCTCTCTGCTTTGGGGTGATTCTGATTCACAGAGCTGATCCCCATAAATCTTCCAGAGCACCCTAGCAAGTCTTGTTGCTGCCAGCATCGCCCCCTCCAATCGAGGGCACCGTCTACACTGGCTATTATGTGAACTTTCCCCAATGCAGATCTTTCCAGGTCACTCCCCGGCTTTCAAATCCCTTCATTACCACCCTATGCCCTAACACCTTCAAAATCAAATTCAAACTTCTTCGCTTCAAAAACGAGGTCCATGATGGTTGGGCCCCCAGTGAGCCCTCCATCCGGTCCTGCGTCTCATCCCCAACAGTGGGATGCACTTGGCGCTTTGAGCTGCTTGCACTGTGGCTCTGTCCACTCTGTTCCTCCTCCTCAGAAAGCCCTCACTGTTGCCTCAGTGAGCTTCACCAGGACCCTCGGCAGCAACCAGGAAGCAACTCAACCAGATTTAGAGAGGTGGTAAAGCAAAGGAAAGTGGCAGGTGCTCAAAGAAGCCAACATCCCGTTGGCTCAATTCCACACCTAAGGGTGATTAGGACGCAGATGCTGCTAAGTGGGTGGAGTACCTGCTACTCTGTGCCAGGTCCCATGCTGTCTGCTTTCATATCTCTTTTGTTCCTTGCCACAACCCTAGGAAGTACTGATAAGTATACCCATTTCACAGAAGAAGAAACCAAGGCACAGATAAATTATACAATGTGCCTGAGCCCACACAGCTGGTGAGTGACGGAGCCTTCCCCGAAGACAAGCACTATCAGGCAGGTGGAAAAGAACAAACTATCAGATGGTGACCGACCAATTTTGGGAGGAAGTGGTTAAAAGCATGTGTAATGCCCAGTTCTGTGACACAGGATCTGTAACCTCTCTGAAACTCAGTTTCCTCACCTGTAATTGAAAGGTTAAATGAAAATGAATTTTCACATGAAAAGCTCAGTACAGTGCGTGTCTCATTGTAAGCGTTCAGTAATGGAGTACTATTAATTTTGACATTATTATTATTACTATTATTATACAGCATCTTTTTCAATTCAACCCTTGTTAAAAAACAAGACTGGGCTCAAGGAAGAAAACATATGTCTTTAAAGTTCTAAGTCAAAAGATAGTCTTTCCAATAAATAGGTAAGAAGGAAAAGCCTTCTGAATTGATGGCGAAATTAAGGCCAAAAAGTCCAGCTGGCATTTTTCAGACCAAGTGACCAACCACTGATTCATTTTTCTTCTTTGTGTTTTGGATATTTTGAAGTCAAATAGACACCAACTAATGTATATCCCAGTGGCTCAGATGGTAAAGAATCCGCCTGCAATGCAGAAAACCCAGGTTCCCTGAGTTGGGAAGATTCCCCTGGAGAAGGGAATGGCTATCCATTCCAGGATCAGAGGAGTCTGGCGGGCAACAGTCTATGGGGTCACAAAGAGTTAGACATGTCTAAGTGACTAACACTTTCACTTTCAATGTACATCCCCTGTCACATTGTCCAGGTGGATTGGGTTCAGTTGTCTTGATAGTTTTAAAAGTCAGCAAGTTTTGAGTTGTCTCCCTCCATGCGTGGGATGACTGTCCACTTTTCTCCCGGCCAGGGAGAAGCGGGTTGGCATTGACCTGGTCCATGATGAGGTGGAACAGGAGCTGATCAAGGAAGAGGAGATCATCCGGGGAGTAATGACCCTGCTGACCCGCACCCTGGAGCAGACATGCGAGCAAATCAGGTACCGCCCCCACGTCTCCACTGGGCGTATCTAGGAAAAGCTGTGCCCAGCAAGACCATGCTCCCTGGCACAGAAGAATGGGGTTTAAGATCCTACAAGCACTCTCCATGCCCCAGAGTGGCCAGGGAACACTCAGAATGAGACCTGGACAGCCTCTCGTGCCTGACAGTTGTTCTCTGGTGGTGGGCTGGGATGTGGCAGAATTTCACCCCTGATTAGAAACTGGAGGACACTGGAGCCATTTCCTCCCCGGGCTGACCTCTCACAAACAGGATGCCACAGTGGTGACATCAGAAAAGGCCACAGTTGAAAGGAGGATTTCGAAGTCCAGGGCTGGATACGTTAATTGGTCACCAAGCGTTAATGGGGTGTGTCTGTCTGTGTCTGTGTCTGTGTGTTGAGTGGATGAGAGGGTGGGAGGAAGTGCCGCCGTGTTGCACTAGACTAGCTTCGTTTCCCAGGGTCTCCCAAGAGCCTGACGTAGCTGCCACTTGGGCATTCAAGAGGAAGAAACCCAATTTACCTTCTCCCTTCAGGTTAAACCGCTCTGCCAAGTACAATCTTGAAAAGGATTTGAGGGACAAGTTTACAGCCATAACCATTGATGATATCTGCTTCTCACTCAACAACAACTCACCAAACATCAAGTATTCTGAGAACGTCGTGAGGGTTGAACCAAAGTGAGTGAGTCCCTGCTGGCCTGGCCACACTGTCCTTCTCCCCACTGTGTGATGCCCCATTGTTTCTTGGAGAGGCCAGCAGGACCTAGGACATCATCCTGACCTTAGGCTGGGAGCTAGGAAGAGGCAGGTTTTAGGAAAAGACAGGCGCTGAGCAGTGACTACCCTATAGGGTACCCTATAGGTACCCAGTGGTGCCCCAGTCCTCCAGGCTAGGCTCTACTTTAAGAAAGTCTGATGTAAAAAATATATGTATTGTTTGGCTGTACTTTGTGGGGTGCAGGATTTTAGTTCCCCAGCCAGGGCTGGAACCCGAGCCCCCTGCAGTGGAAACATGGAGTCTTAATCACTGGACTACCAGGGAAGACCCTGAAATAAAATCTTAAAACCTCTCAAATTTATTCATTTACCTATTTGCATTTTTAACAACTAGAAGAATTTGAAAATGTATAAAGAGCAAGTTAGTAGTTTCCCTGAGATAGCCAGTGTTTCCTGTATGTTCATACAAACATACATATACACTCATGTACACAAACAGTTTTGTTACAAAAATGAGATTATACTCTTTACCTTTTCTATAACATCTGATTTACATTTTTCAAGTAATATTACATCACAGACCTAACTCATTCTAATTTTTAAAACATTCTTTTTGAAGTAAAACATACATATAGAAAACTGCATTGGGATTTCCTGGTCCAGTGATTGGGATTCAGTGCTTTCATTACCCGGGCCCAGGTTCAGCCTCTCTTTTGGGAAAGAGGATCCCACAAGCCAAAAAAAAAAAAACAGGAAAGAAAGAAAATCGCACAAATAATAATCAATTGTTTAATGAATTATCATTATTCTAGTTATCTTTTGCTGTTACCAAGTTACCCTCAAACTTAGCAGCTTTAAAACAAGCGTGTTATCTCCCAGCTTCTGTGGGTCAGGAGCCCAGGCATCACTCAGCTGGGTGCCTCTGGCTCACCTTTCTTCAGGTTGTAGTCAACCTGTCAACTGGGACTGTGGTCTCATCTGAAGGCTAGACATGGCAGCTGATCTAAGAGGAAGCAAAACAGAGAAGGCATCCAAGAGAGAAGCCATAGTCTTCCTCTTTCAACCTCATATCAGACATGGCCTCTCATCACATCTATTCATGAGAAATGAGTTCATCACACAACTCAAGGGGGAAGGCACTGTACAAAGGTGTGAACACCAGCAGACATGAGGGGTCATCAGGGGCATCTCCACATAACCACCAGCCAGGCCGAGAAGTAAAACGTTACCACCGACGCCAAAACCTCCACCCCGGCCCCTCTTGATCAATGCCCCCTCTCTCCTCCCCCCAAAAGAACCACATTCCCGGCTTCTAATAGGTTTGTTCTGCCTGCTTCTGCATTTATTAAATAGCATCATATTTTGAATATTGTATATTTTGTCATATATGTAGTATATATAAGTATATGACAAAATATACAACATTCCATAATGTTGAATCTTCCAATTGACATTATTTTGAGATTCCTCAGTGCTATGTAAAGCAATTCCTTGTCAAACTAGCAATTCTTTTATTCATAGCATTTCAGGATACACTCATGATTATCCTATTTTTTTCGGTGTATGATAATCTGTGGGCTTCCCAGGTGGCTCAGTGGTAAAGAATCTGCCTACCAGTGCAGGATAATGGGTTCGATCCCTGGTCTGGGAAGGCCCCCTGGAGAAGGAAATGGCAAGCCACTCCGGTATTCTTACCTGGGAAAAACCACATGGACAGAGGAGCCTGGCAGGCTACAGTCCATGGGGTCGCAAAGAGCTGGACACAATTTAGCAACTGAACACACACTCACATTATAATCTGTGAAGACTATAATTTATTTTGATACCTACCTTGTCCCTACCTGTGTGATGTTGACCAGGTTACTCCATCTTTATGAACCTGTTTTCCACATCTTTCAAATGGGGGTGTGAAAGCCACTTCACTAGGCCAGCATGAGGATTAAATGAGAGAGTGTCTGTAAAGTGCCAGCCCAGTGCCTGGCAGAGAATAAGTAGATTTCCCTAGAGTGGCAGCTATTGCCACTGACAGACCAGTGTTCACTCTGCCTAGAGATGGGGAAATGTTCTAGGTGCTTCCATTGGTGGAGGGAGGCCTAACTTCCCACTGGTTTCCAGTCACTGGTCCCTCTCCCCTCACCCCCACGCCAAGTCCAGATATGCTATGAATGAGTGCCTGGGTCCTGTTTCAGCTCTGTGAGTCTGGAAGACTGGCTAGACTTCTCCAACACCAACGTGGAGAAGGCTGACAAGCAGAGGAACAACTCCCTGACGCTGAAGGCCCTGGTGGACCGAATCCTGTCCCAGACGGCCAATGACCTGCGCAGGCAGTGTGATGTGGTGGACACCGCCTTCAAGAATGGGCTGAAGGAGACCAAGGACGCCAGGGACAAACTGGCTCTTCATCTGGACAAGGTGAGCTTCCTGGAGGGACTATGGACGAACTCGCTCAGAAGGTTCCACTCTGGAGACCTAGAATGGCCTTTAGGGCTTGTGATCCTGGGTGCTAAGGAGTAAATGTCATTCACCTCCTCCGTCTTAGCAGCAGGCTTTGGACTTTGGAGGACTGGAGAGGGTCTTGGCACTGCTCTGGGCCTCCTTCGTCACTGATTGTTGCACAGAACAGGCCATCTCCCTGCTTCAGGCCTTAGTTCCTCCTCTGTGGAGCATGGAGAGGCACTGTATGCTCTTAGATATTCTTTATGACTCTGAAGTTCTGTGCGTGCACGCGCACGCGTGTGTAAGTTGCTCAGCCATGTCCGACTCTTTGCAACCCCACGGACTATAGCCCACCAGGCTCCTCTGTCCATGGGATTCTCCAGGCAAGAATACTGGCGTGGGCTGCCGTGCCCGCCTGCAGGTGGTCTTCCCGACCGAAGGATCAAACCCACATCTCTAATGTCATCTGCACTGGCAGCTGGGTTCTTTACACTGCTGGGACTTCTGTGGTGATCCAGTGGCTGAGACTCTGTGCTCCCAAAGTAGGGGATGCAGGTTCAATCCCTGGTCACGGAAACCAGATCCCAAGATCCCACATGTATCAACTAAGACCTGGTGCAGCAAAACAAACTTTTTTTTAAAATTGGCTGCTGCTACTAATAATAGTAACAACAACAATAATAATAGTAACGATGATAAACATAGCCAAATAGAGTCAAGAGGCTTCCGAGTGGAGTAAGAACTTAGTCCAGGCCTCAAAAGATGGATCCGAGATAGGAAGGCAGAAGTTGGAAGGATCCTCTGTAAGGAAAAAGGCGAGAGGCTGGTCTTTGCAGAGGCCTGTGAGAAGCCCTGTCCTACCAGAGGAGATCCCTGCAGGAGCTGGGGGCTGTGGGGCTGAGGCCTTGGAAGCCACATCTAAAATGAGCAACTGGGACTTTCCTGGTGGTCCAGTGGCTAAGACTCTGCACTCCCAATGCAGAGGGCCTGGGTTCCATCCCTGGTCAATGAACTAGATGCTTCCACAATTAAGAGTTCATGTGCCACAACTAAAGATCCCACATGCTGCAACTAAGATCCAGCACAGCCCAGTGAAAATGAAATAAAAATGTAAAGTAATAACTAGCTTTTTTAAAAAGGGTCGGAATGATGGACTAGAACGACTCAGGTGAGGTTCCCTGCCCTCATCTGGAGAAAGGGACCTAGCCCTATGACAGAAGTCTCCACCTGCTTATCGTCTGGTCAGAAGCCTCTGTGGTCACGAGGAGACTTGACAAACTGAGGAGGCAACCTTCAAATTAAAGGGTAGGGTGGCCCCCATTTTTATTTCCGAGACACAATTATTTCCTTATTGAACAAAATGTATTTTAACTCCAGCTATACTTAGAATTTAGTATGAGAATGTTTAATCTAACCCAGGGCTTCAGTTACCTTAATGAGTCAGCAACATTTTTCTATAAAGGGTCAGAGGGTAAATATTTTTGTTTTTGTGGACCAAGATGCAAGATCAAGGATATTACATAGATATTAATATAAGAAAACAAATTTCCACAAATTCTTTATTGGTAAAATTAAAAGTATAAATAATTATAACTGGGTGTTGTTTTTACAGGTCTTCTGGTGAGAAGAAGGGGATTGATTCTTTTAGGGGGAAGAAAACAATTGCTTTGGTGGGGTTCAAAGTTAGTATTTTCTACCAAAACCATTGCAGAGGTTCACCTGTTAATGCTGACCTGTAATGAGATTTTGTATATTTCATCTTTGAAAGCATCCATTCATTCGGATAGGCACTGCCATAGACATAGCCACCTATAAGCATATGATTTTAATTGAACACGCTCACTGCTTGGAAGACCTTAATAGAATCCTGTTAAATTGTTCTCCTGGTACAGTATTTGCCTTTTAGTACCTCATTCCATATCAGATTAATCACTCCCAGTCGAAGGGTAGTTAGAAGTTCTTAATTGCACAGTTAAGTGAATTTTGAAGTATGGAAATTTCCTTTGCACTTGCTTTGATGTCCAAAAAAAAATTTCCAGAACTTGGAAGAATACTTCTTTGGCAAATGTGTGGGGGAATGGAGGTCTTACTTCATGTTTTAACTTTTGGCAGCACAAGAAGCAAAGAAAGCAACTTGATTCTACTTGTGACGCAAATCATGTCAGTTGTTGAAATGACTTTATCGCAGCCAGTATATGAAAGGGCTGTCTTGCCTTGCGATTTTAGGTTGACTCACTTAGAAATATTTTTAAGTGTGCAGCAAAAGTGAACTTCCAAAGCCACTCCATGTTTGATAACAGAGGTGGTTCTTGCTCAGAAAAATTTTAATCTTGGCCCCAAGCTAAAATAAACCACAAGAACATTTCATCACTGCTAAACCATTTTACTGCTGAGTAGTATGACAAGTGAGGATAACCAACTTCTATTTCTGACAAAAATGCACAGAAATGAAGACAGTCAAGTCCACGGAAGCCAGTCCAAGTGAACTTCATGGTTCACTGTTGACGTTATTGGTTCGATAACACATGATAGATCCACATCTCTTCTGCAAAGCACTTTCTAATGAATAAACCAGCCACAGTCCTTAAAACGCTTACATTTCCACGAGCTCTGTAAAAATGCTCAGCTAAGCCTTTTTGTGCTAAACATGTATCCACAGCATCATCAGCTCTAACACTTAGTAGACTCCACTTCAGGTTGTACTGAGTTCCTGTTTTCTTAACTTTTTGAAAACATCCTCACCTATAATTATTTCATGCAGTCATTCATAGAGGCTCATTCTTTAGTTACTTCAAACTCAGCATTGACTCCTTCAATAAACGACACTGAACAGGATCAGTACACCCGCCAACTCACGAAGAGCAGAAGAAAACCTCCCAAACTCATGTGCTTGGCGTGCTTTCAATTAACGATAGTTGTTCCTTGTGTCCATAACTCTTCGAGCAACTATCCTTGCAGACTAACAGTCTTAAAAATGATTTATATTCCCTGGACACTCTTTCTCAGCTGCTGCAATCAAACGTGATTTAATTAGCTCACCATCAAGTAAATGGCTTTCCTTACTTGGCTAACACATGCACCGCTTAGAATCTTATTGTGATAGAAGCCTCATTTTCCTTTGTGTGAAGAAATTCTGCAGTGATGAGATACTGTTTTAAATTTCCAGTTTTTCTGATCATTGCTCTCCTGTGTGTTGGGAATGTTGTGGTGGATGCTTAGTCTGGTACCGTTGATGTTGAGTGTATTCTTTCAGTACGGTTGTTGTGTCCTTGCATAATAAACACAGTGCTTTGCTCTCCAATGGATGGGCAAAACCTACACTTCACTCTGCGTTACAAGTGCAACCCACAAAGCCCACTTTTCTTGTATTAACATGATGGACATACACGGACGATAAAAAGTAAAATAAGATGCCGCAGTATGATGATGCATGTAGCATTTGGAAAGCTGTCAAGTTATTACCATGTCTTTGGGATTCACAGTCTGGACAGAAGCACGAAACAGTGAGAGCATAATGTATATCATCTGTTGCAACTTCTTAACTCTGCTGCTATAGTTCAAAAGCAGCCATATATCAATGAACGATCATCACTTAAATTGATGATGAGTCCGTGAGGTTCGTTTTACTATCACTTTCATGTACGTTTAGAAATTCCCATGATGCAAAGTTTAAAAAGAAAAAACAAGGAAGAAATAAAATCTTAAACTAGCTAATATTAATCTAAAAACCCAAGTACCTTGAAGGAATCTTTTGTTGGCACAAAGCCACCATCAAAGAAATTAACAAAACTCAGATTAAACTACTTACTCCTTTAGTGGGCAGAACTGGTCCTAGTGGGTGGATTGGTAAGGAAGCAGGCAGAGGCAGCTTTCATGGTCCGAAAGTACAGGATATGTAAGAGACACAGGTTCAGTCTCTGGGTGGGGAAGAGCCCCCGGCAGAGGACACAGAAACCCACTCCAGTATTCTTGCCTGGAGAATCCCATGGACAGAGGAGCCTGGTGGGCTGTAGTTCATAGGGTTGCAAAGAGTCAGACACAACTGGAGCAACTTAGCACACACACACCAAGGTACATGGGCAGCCTCCAGCCTTTGCTGGGGGCCTTTGCCAGGAAATCCACATATTTGAGAAGGAGATGAGGCAACAATGGCCATCCGTATCCATTCCATGCTTGAGATTCTAAGGCTGGGTGACTTACCTTACCTCCCAGCAGTCACTGCTCTAGGGAAAAGAGATCAGGCCCATTCAGGTGGCCTGCGTGGGTAGATAATCCGAGGTCCCCTCTTCCTAACTCCCTAAGAGCGTCTGCTGTTGAGGAACACAGCCTGGCCTCACCTACTCTAACCCTTTTTGTAAGGTCATGGAAGAGATCACCTCCCAGGAGAAAAACATTGTGGTTCTTGAAAAAGCCATCCTCGACCAAGAAGGGCCTGCCAAGGTGGCTCACACACGCCTGGAGACCAGGACACACCGGCCTAATGTGGAGCTGTGTCGAGATGTTGCACAGTACAGGCTGATCAAGGAGGTCGGCGAGATCACCCACAATGTTGCAAGGTAAGCAAAGAGCTCCTAGAGGAGGGCACGGCAACCTACACCAGTATTCTTGCCTGGAGAATCCCACGGACAGAGGAGCCTAACAGACTACAGTCCCTAGGGTCGCAGAGAGTCAGACACAACTGAAGCGACTTAACCACTCAGGCAAAGGGCTACTGGGGCTCCATTTAAACCTGGACTGTGAGGACTTCCCTGGTGGTCCAGTGGCTAAAAATCTGCCTTCCAATGCAGGGGACAAGGGTTCGATCCCTGTTCGGGGAGCTAAGATCCCACATGCTACAGGGAAACTAAGCCCATGAACCGCAACTACTGAGCCTGAGCATTCTAGAGCCTAAAGCCTTCTCACTCTAGAGCCCACACATAGCAAGGAAGACCCCTCTACACACACACACACACACACAAAACCCTGAACTGTGAGCAGGGTTAAGCAATGTCATCATGGGTGAAGCCAGCTGGTCATAAGGACCTTTGCCCTTTGCATCTATCATGTTTAGGGGTTCCTTTCTAGAGGAACCTACTCCAACCAACTGCTGCCATGCAGGGCACGGACCCAACGTTGACATTTTTCTAAAAATTCAGATGTCTAGGTAAATTCTAGTTCTAACTGTTGGAAGTTCACAGGTTTGTCTGCTTGTGAATCTGGTCCAGGGCCACCGATTGGAAATTTCTGTCTTAAAGAGGAGAGAGGAAGCAGACACATCAATTTGAGTCCAGCACCTAATAGACGAATACACTTTTCCCCCTGAAGCAGTGACAGGAAGCCATTCATTGTTCCCTCACATTCTTCCTCCTCTTCTAGACTGAAGGAAACGCTGGCCCAAGCTCAAGCAGAGTTGAAAGGCCTGAATCGCAGGCAGCTGGCCCTGCAGGAGGAGATCCAGATCAAGGAGAACACCATCTACATCGACGAGGTGCTGTGTATGCCCATGAGAAAGTCCATCCCGCCTCGGGACGGGGATGACCACGGGGAGTGGGCCGGGGGCTCCCATCCCGAGGCTGTCTGCTGAATGGAGAATTCTCATTATGCCGTTTCTCATTAAACCATGTTCTAAAACAGGAGCACAGAACTCTCCTTCCAGGTCGGCAGAACTTCCATGCAGCCCACCCAAAACTCTCAGCTGGGTATCAGGCCTGCTCAGGGCCTCAGATCTGGCTCTATTCTGCTGCGGGTGGCGGTGCTGTGGTTGTTCAAGGGTTAAATTCTGTGACTTAGGCTCTTCTTATACTATCACAGAACTTCAGGCCTGGGGGAAGGGTCCTAGGCATCTTAGTTCTGATTTATTTCAGTTGAGGAGCTGGGCTGGCTCGCCTGTTCAGACCATGCCCATCTTACTCAGGAGAAGGTGAATATTCCTCCTGGCTCTCAAGATTCCTTTTCCCTGGAAAATAAGATGGTGATTGCTGACTGAGGTCCCTGGTTGGTCCGCAGGATGCCTGTTCAGGTCATACAGACCTGAGAGGAGAGGGGAGTGGCGCGGCCCTGGGTGAGGAGTCCCCTTCAGACTTACTGACACCTGTGGACATCTCTCTGGGCCTCTTCCTCCCGCCCCCACCTCCCTCCAGGTGGTTCAGTGGTTAAGAATCTGCCTTCCAATGCAGGACACAAGGGTTCAATCCCTGGTCAAGGAACTAAGATTCCCATATGCTGAGGGGCAACTAAGCCCGAGCTCAGTTGAAACTGAGATCAGCTGATGGCTCGGACCTGAAACCCTCTAGTGGAATGCTTGCACCTGGACAAGCATCTCCCCAAGCAACAGAATACAAAGAAACTGGAAGGCCACAGACCAACTGCCATTCCTGAGGTGCTGGGAACAAAAGCGTGATCCTTGCACAGGGGCACCACCGAGTGGCCTGGGCAGACCCCCTGAGTCACCCCTCTGACCCAGCCCACAGACCTGCCCCTGTTGTTAGCCCATTTAAGGAACTAGCTCCTGCATGCCCCCTCAGGGAGGAGCAAGGACACCTGGGGCTTGTTTTCACTCTCTGCTGCTGTAGTTCGAGTCAGAGTCCCGGTAAAGCCTTGCCTGAATATCTTGTCTGGCTCCTCATTGATTTCTATCAGTTAAAGAGTCCAAGAACCTGTGTCAGTAACAAAATGAAGAGGAAGGCTAGGATCCAAGGGGCCCTTCTGCTCTTAGGAAGTTAGGGGTTGAGGAGTGGGTGAGCCAGGTGGCTGCTTTCTGGGCTCATGGTCTTACCAACTCGGGTCCTTGGGCTCTTTAGTCAATAGAAATTGATGAAGATCTGATGAGAAATTCAAGCAAGGCTTATTGGGATTTGTGCTGTGGCACAAGGCAGCAAAAACAAGTCCCAGGTGCTCTTGCCTTCCTCGAACAAGGGCGAGCTGGTTTCAGCTAGAGGGCGCTAGGCAGGTGTTCAGATCCCAGGAAACTAGTCTCAAGATTGTCAGTCTGGGAAGGAGGGAGAGAAGTAAAGAGGTAAGCTTTTCCAGCAGGCCTTCCTGAAGGCGCACAGTTACCTAACTGACCTAACAAGACCAGGGTTCTTAACCTTCCCCAATCAATCCCCAGTGGCTCAGCTGGTAAACAACCCGCCTGCCAATGCAGGAGTAGGTGCAAAGAGACATGGGTTCAATCCCTGGGTAAGGAAGATCCCCTGGAGAAGGAAATGGCAGTCCACTCCAGGTTTCTTGCCTGGGAAATCCCATCGACAGAGGAGCCTAGCGGATCACAGTCCATGGAGTCACAAGGAGTTGGATAGGACTGAGCACGCATACACAGCAATCAATAGAAATTGACCCCAGAGGCCAAACAAGAAATTCAGGCAAGGCCTTACTGGGGTCTCTGCTGCAGCAGGGGGAGCAAAGACAAACAAGCTCGCTTCCAAAGGTGGAGGGGACAGCAAACTGTTCCTCATGCGGGGTGAGGGTAGGGGTGTGCCCAGGGTGGGCTGGAGGGGTGGCTCAGGCGTTTTGCCAACCCCTTTAGGAGGTGATGTGTGCAGTGGACATGTTCAGTATCCTGCTTTTGCTCCAGGCTCTTTAAAAGTGGCAGTTGGGTTTGGGTTTCCTTTTTCTGGTCTCTTTTTATCTTTTGTCCAGAATTTGTCCCAGCTGCACATGCACGCAGTTATTTTTAGTCCCATACAGTTTCTTTGTATCTTGTTGCTCCAGAAGAGGCGTGTCCAGGTGCAAGCACTGAAGCAAAGGATCCCAGGTCCCAGTCTGTCCCAGCACCGCCACATGAAAAGTGTTTCCGGCTTTTATTTTCTCTGATGAATGTGAATAGAGTGTGAGTTTGCTGTTGGTTTTCTGACTAGTTAGTAATCATTTGTAGTATTGTTAATGCTCATGTAACAGTAAAAGAAAAAAATTACATTCTTACCACAGATTCAAGTCAGTGGCTAAGGGTTTGTGTTCTGGAGCCACACAGATGTCAACTCAAGGTCTCCAAGTATACCTGCCTCCCAGGGCCCATGGGAGATTGGGTGAAATAATCCTTGGGCAGGGGCTTCATACAGAGCCTGTTCCCGGAGAAGGAGGCAGAGAAGGGGTGGAGTCCAGGTAGTCTGGGAGCTCTGGGGCTTGATGGCTGCTTTGGATATACAGAACGGGGTAGGGGGCGGGGGGAAGGAGCTGAGGATGGCTCTCTGGTTTCTGGCATGAGTAGCAGGGTGAATCCTGGCACCTTCTGCTGAGAGGGAATGTGGGAGGAGGAGGGTGGGGGTGGGAGAGGGAAGGTGATGAGTTCACACGTTGAGAATGAGGAACTTGTGGTCAAGAGAAAAGTCCAGCTGTGGCCGGAAGCTGGGAGACACCTGGAGAAAGGCGGTGGTGGTGGATACCAAGGAAGGCATCAGAGCTGGAAGAGCTCAAAGAAGTGGTCCGGGCCTGAGTCCCAGCAAACCCCAGCACTTCCCGGTTCAGTGAAGAACCAGGCCAACAAGGAGACCTCTTACAGAACATCCGAGGGGCTGAAGGAAGCCAGGAAAGCATAGCATCACAGATGCTAAAGTGGGAGAAATAGAATGTTTCAAGGTGGTCAGTGGGTCAAACACTCCAGGGTCAGCTAAGAAAGGAAAAGCATCATCCAGATTTGGCAATTAGGCAACCACCAATAACACTTTGCCAAAGGCAATTTCGACAGGATATTGGAGAAAGAAGTCAAGAAGTGTAGATGCTGAGTTTTCAAAGATGCTTATCTCAGAATGTGCTAAGAAAAGAAAATTGGGATTTCCCTGGTGATCCAGTGGTTGGGACTGCTTGCCTCCCCTGCAGGGGCCATGTGTTCGATTCCTGATCAGGGAACTAAGATCCCATGAGCTGAATGGTGCAACTTTAAAGAAAAAAAAAAGTTTTTAAATCACTGTTAACCACTGTTCTCTGCTGGTATATATTCTGCCTCAAGGACCAAGAAGCTGAGAGGTGGGACAGAAATAAGGAAGCCTCTCCACATGAGCCTACAGTCAACATCGTAAGATGCCATGTTAATCTCTCTCATCTTGGCCCATGTCCTTGAAAAATCAGCGTGTCCTGGAAGTCATAAACCCTGCAGCCGCGAATGCAGACTTTGAAAAGTGTCTAGTCCAACTCAGTCATTGTGCATCCAGGAAAGCTGAAGCCCAGGAAGGAAGGGACAGCGTGCTAGACCCAAATAATGAACTCCCATCCATACCTACGGTTGTGTTTTCCTTTACACATAAATTACATCATTACGTAATTATCACGGAGCACCAGATACTGGCCTCGTTTGAGCCTCGTTGAACTGTGGCCTCAGCATGTTCTGAAAATCCCAGAAGCAGCCGATGTCTTTATGAACTATTTATTTCTCATTGCATTCCTTAAATCAGGATTGGCACTGAAGTGGACCATCTCAGTTAGGTACGAAGCCTCATTAATGGAGGGAGTTAGTGTCTCTCAAATTTATTCAGAGAATTAAAATTAAGGAAAGGATGGCGTTACATCAACAGAGAGGTTAGCCCATCAGTTACAAGCCAAATCAAGCAGCACTTGTTTCTCAAGCAGGGCACGCACCCTGTCCTCTCTCAGTCTACCGATACCATAGTAAAATCCTCTGTATTTGAGGTCTTGCGGTCTATTATTTTGTGAGCAGCGTAGGGTGAAACATGCTGGGTCTCTGAGAGCTAAGTCCTTGGCAGAGGTAAATCACTCTGTCTGAAAATTTCCTTATGTTTCTCAGAACCTTCTGGGGAAATCTCAAAGGTTTAGCTACTGGGTGGTGGTGTCATTGTTCGTCGCTAAGTCGTGTGTGACTCTTTGCGACCCCATGAACACCAGGCTTTCCTGTCCTTCACTATCTCCAAGAGCTTGCTCAAACTCATGTCCATTGAGTCAATGATACTACCATCCAACCATCTCATCCTTTGTTGCCCCCTTCTCCTGCCCTCAAACTTTCCCAGCGTCAGGGTCTTTTCCAATGAGTCAACTCTTTTCATCAGGTGGCCAAAGTATTGGAGCTTCAGCATCAGCCCTTCCAAGGAATATTCTGGGTTAATTTCCTTTAGAGTTGACTGGTTTGATCTCCTTGCTGTCCAAGGGACTCTCAAGAGTCTCCTCTAGCACCACAATTCGAAAGCATCAACTCTTCGGTGCTCAGCCCTCTTTATGGTCCAACTCTAACAATCCATACATGGCTGCTGGAAAAACCATGGCTTTGATTATATGGTTCATCTGGAACCACCATATTTACACCGCCCAGCCCATTTGGGTGGGTCAGGAGTGAGCCCCGCTCCCCTGAGGAATTTGCATTTGGCACTGGGAGATTTCAGTTCCATGCGGCTGCTCTCTCAAACAGAGGCGACGTAG
Organism: Capra hircus; assembly: GCF_001704415.2. NCBI lineage: Eukaryota > Metazoa > Chordata > Mammalia > Artiodactyla > Bovidae > Capra > Capra hircus. Next base: position 24,855,193 of record NC_030826.1, on the reverse strand, counting down.
GCTTTGGAGGGTGAGTGACAGCTGCTGTCTCTCACATGGATGGGAAACAGCCAGTTTACAATGAGAGGGAAAACAGAAGCTGCTGCACCAAGAGAAAGAAGAGAGGGCTCCCCGCAGTGCTCCCACACTTGGCTCCAGGCAGTTTCAGCTAGTACAGGGTTTTAGTTTCTCTCTGTGTGCGTCTCTCTCAACTGTTAACCCCAGAAAATATAGCCTTGACTATATTACCAGCAGGGTGGGTTGAGGAAAGATCTGCTTGCTCCCCTCCTGGAGTGAGAGAGAGACGGGGGAGGCAGTCACTTGATATTATTAGGCTATCATATAAAAGGGCTACGGCGGTTCGGCCACTAAGTTGTGACCGACTCTTGAGGCCCCATGGACTGTAGCCGCCAGGTTCCTCTGCCCATGGGATTCTCCAGGCGAGAACACTGGAGGGGGTTGCCATTTCCTTCTCCAGGGGATCTTCCCAGGCCAGGGATTGGACCCGGGTCTCCAGCACTGCAGGGGGTCTCCTGCTTTGCGGTAGATTATGCTATAGATGCCCTTGTGTTGTGTTTTGGCCTCTATGGTGTTGACTTCACAGCAGGCTGGGATCTGTTAGCTCGAAAGCTACCACTCCCATCCAGCCCGGAGCCAGACTCAAATTTATACACACTCAGGTGCTTTAGTTATAACCCTAATCATATTTTCAAGCCCCTTAGCACCTGCCTGATTTACACACCCTGTAAGACTGCACCCAACATCTACCGGCCATAGGTAAGACAAACCCCAGAGCTGTAAAAGGCCCCAACGCCACCGCTGCTCTCTGGAATTCTCTGATCCAGGGACTCATCTAGACACGTAAATGCCCTCTCATATTCCCTTCTCCCTGGGGAAGCCCCTTGCTCTCTTCCTTTCCAGGGGGCGGCCCCAGGAGGGCTCCCACCGTGGGGAGCCTGCCCTGACTGCAAGCCTGTCCTGGAGTCACTCTCATACAGCTCGTTGTGTGCTACTACCATCTAGTGGTCCTGGGTTTTTTCCTCGATAACACACATCCACACATCATGGGGGTGGGGAGGAATAATTCTCCAGTAGAAAAAATCTGGGTGCCGTTAGGAAGAAGCGGTAGAGAGAGAAGGCAGCCTAACACTTGACAGACCCACTACCGGAAGTAACATCAAAGATGAATGAGGCTCTCAGCAGCAGAAGCCTGGCACCCCCAGGCAACTGGAACACTTTACAGAGATTAAAGCAGTTTAATCTAGTTAATTACAGAACTAGATGCTGCCAGGAAGGGGACAACAGAGGTGCTTCCTGACTCAGGCCTTCTGATTAGAAATATTCAGAAAAGACACTGACCACGTAATGACTTCTTACTGGAGCTGAAGTTCCCCAATTCGATTTCTGGCTCTAAAACGAACTTTTCCTCTATGGAAAGGGGCACACAAGTGGGCTAGGCTCACCCATTCTAATATTGCCTCCTCTGGGGGGCCCAGTGGTAAAGAATCCATCTGACAATGCAGGAGACGCAGGACACGCAGGTTTGATCCCTGGGTCGGGAAGATCCCCTGGAGTAGGAAATGGCAACCCACTCCAGTATTCTTGCCCGGTGGATCCCATGGACAGAGGAGCCTGGCGGCTGCAGTCCACGGGTCACAGAGTGGGATGTGACGGGGCACATGCACACTGTCTATTGAGGCTGTTCCCAACTTGCTCAAAAGCCCTTTCTGGTGCTATCTGCAGCTAGAATCACTTGGGCTGATTTTTTTAATTTTTTAAATACCAATGCTCTGATTATATCACAGTCATTTTGCAAGGAAAAGCCAATTCTTTCCCCCCTACCACACTTCATTGCCTCCAAGTTTATAATTAGAGTCGAATCTCAGTATGTCCCAGGGTCCAATTATAAGGTCATGCATGGGTGAGTATGCATACTCACGGCAGATCTGAGCCAGAGACGGTGAGCAGGAAAGTCAGCTAGAGGGGACTGGAAAAAAGCTGGCTTTTGGGCCCATATCCTTCATTGCCCCTTTTGTAGGAGCAGCCAGGAGTGCTGGAGGACAACCCACCTTTGGCTGTTTGCAGGCTCCTCACTGCCCACCCTCAGCAGAAGAGGCACCCAGTGAGCACCTGATAAATGCACCTACTAGTAGAGAAAGCAGTTCTCAAATCTGACCACCCATTAGACTCTACTAGGGAGCTTTTTTTTTGAAGAATCTCTTAAAATTCTCGTTCATTTAACCAGGTTCCGTCTGCACTGGGTCTTTGTTGCCGCGTGCAGGCTTTCTCTAGTTCCGGCCAGCTGGGGCTATGCTCTGGTTGCAGTGCTCAGGCTTCTCATTGAGGCGGCTTTTGTCGCAAGAGCTCTAGGCGCACAGGCTTCAGGTTTTCAGTAGTTGCGGCTCGCGGGCCGGAGAGCATGCAGGCTTCAGTGGTTTTGACACTCAGGCCTAGCTGCTCCACGGCATGTGGGATCTTCCCAAACCAGGAAGGGAACCGCAGTCCCCGTCATTGCAAGGTGGACATGCAACCACTGGACCACCAGGAAAGCCCACCTGGGGAGCCTGAAAAACTATCCTGATGACGAGCTCACTTCCAGGGATGCTGACTCCATTGATGTGGGACTGGGGACGGGAAGGGATTAGCACATTGGTATATATATTTCTTTTAATCACTGGACATTTTTCTAGTTGCAGAAATCCCTGAACTAGCAGGCTAGATCAGACAGAGGTTCTCAACCTTGGCTGTACATTGAAAACACCTGGAAAGCTTTTAAAAACACCTGGCAAGCTTTTAAAAACTGATGAATCTCCAACCTAAAGATTTTGATTTATTTAATTGGCCTGCCTGGGTATTATTTTTAAGCTTTCTGGTGATTCTAATGCATAGAACCATTAGGATGAAGTTGAGAACTATTAGGATAAGAGAATAAAGTCAATATAGTCATTGCAACAACTTTAAATGCAGTATGACTAAAAATATTGAATCACTGTGTGGTACACCTGAAACTGATACAATATTGTAAGTCATCTATACTTTAATTTTAAAAAATAAATGATGAAGGCATGAGGGAATCTATAGTCCTACACTTCACACTTCGAGGCATCCGGTATGTGTGTGAGTGTCTGCATGTGTGTATGTATAGTTGAAGAAGTAAAGCTTAGCCATATCATTTTAGCATTATAGATTGATGGTGGCCTCAATGGTCAGGCCACTCAAGAAGACTCTTCTCTTGCTCTCCACACATCCTCTGCTTGTCTGGTCTCTGCCTCACCTACACCATACTCACATGACTATCCAGTCCTCTTAATCATAACGTTCTTGCCCCCTGCCCCAGCCACTGATTTCCCTGGTTAACTGGTGAGCCAACCTGACGTCAATTCCCCCTATAAATGGTAGCCACCTTCTTGCTTGAGTATTAAAGACTGTTGCCGTGTTCTGCCTCCCATCTGGTGTCCACGGTGGGGTGCCACTCCAGGACTTTGCTTTGGACTTAAAAGATTCCCTACCCAGTAAATCACTGATGTTTCTGTTGCCATCTTGGTTCTCTCTTTGGTCTCATGGCTAGGCAATTATGAGGCTTGCAGATTGGCAGACTACAGCCCAACAGAGGCCCATAGAACAGAGAGGAAGGGACTCATGTTTTAATTTTCTGGCCTCGCTGCACCACATGTGGGATCTTAGTTCCCCAACCAGGGGTTGGACCTATGCCCCCTGCATTGGGTGGCAAAGTCTTAACCACTGGATCACCAGAGAAGTCCTAGGAACTGAAGTCTACTGGGTACCAGGCACTGGCCTAAATGATTTAAACGTACTTCCTTGTCAAACCCTCACGACAATCCTGGGAGGACAGACCCACAGAGGATCCTATTTACAGAAACAGAGTCAAGACACCTTGCCTGCAGTCACATAGCAAGTCAGTGGCAGAAACTGGACCAAACCCTGGTTTCCAAAAGCTAGTTCCACTCCCAACTCCCAGGGAAATGATTGGCACCATTTGCCCATTGGCCTGACCACCATTCATCCCCAGAGCCTGTCTGGCATCTACTTGACGCTTAGCTAATAAGCATCTCTGGGGGTGTGGGCAGTGCTGTCCAGGCCCAGAGCTGTGGGAGTGATAAAGACCACCCAGGAAAGGTCCCCCAGACCCAGTCAGTGGAGGTCTTGGTCCCAGAGAGTTTGCCAGGGCATAGTCTAAGGACAGAGGAAGATTGGCTGGACAGGCACCAAAGAGTGTCGGCTGGGTGAAGGGAGCCAGTGCCAGCAGCCCAGAGGCCAGGCTGAGGACGGGGCGGTAGATACACAGGGTTCCCAGCTGCCTTCCCTTAGGAAGGAAGGACCGACTTTCATTCTGACCTTACAACCTTCCCACATTGTATTAACAGGAAGTGAAATTATTTTATAAAACGAGCTCAGATCGTAATCATGACCCCCTCACTCAACCCTTGGCAAAATAAACAGTTGGCCACCCTATGATGGTATGTCCAGCTGGTTGATGGGTTATTGGTCCAAGAAATCACAAAACCTAGAAACTGAAGGTTTCTCTGGCAGGTTGAGGGTGGAAACCAGCTTGTAGTGGGTGGCAGGGTGGTGGTGGTGGGTAGATAGGCAAGGAAGAGGTGACAGCAGGTGTATATTTTTTGTAGATCAGTGCTCATTTCAGGACTGGCGGTGGCAGCATCACCTGGGAGTTCAGAAGGCAAATTTCTGGTCCCTACCTCAGACCTACAAAATCAGAACTTCTGGGAATGGAGCCGGGCAATCAGGATTTAACAAACCCCTGTCCATGCATACTAAGTCTCTTCAGTCATGTCTGACTCTTTGCGACACCATGGACTATAGCCCACCAGGCTCCTCTGTCCATGGGATTCTGCAGACAAGAATCCTGGAGTGAGTAGCTATGCCCTCCTCCAGGGGATCTTCCCAACCCGGGGATCGAACTCTTGTCTCTTACATCTCCTGCATTGGCAGGCAGGTTCTTCACCTCTAGCACTACCTGGGAAGCGTTAACTCCGAACACACCAGTTAGAGAACCACTCCACCTGCTTGTGAAGAGTCTGAGGGAAAGAGGAGTGGCTGGAGAGTCAGATGAGATGAAAAGATGATTTCTGTGGCTGTGATTCTAGCGTAGAAAATAAGCTTTCTCAAAGCTTTTTATTGGAATGCAATATACCTCCAGAAAAGTGCATGTCACATGTACAGCTAGATACACTTTCACCATCAGGAACCCAGGTAACCAACCTCAGACGGAGAAACAGTATCACCAAGCATTCCAGACGCCCCTCTGCCTCCTCCTGCTGACTGGTAATGGCAGAGGCTGGTTTCACCTGTTCTTGTAATTTACACGTGAAAATTGCTTAGTCGTGTCCAACTCTTTGCGACCCCATAGACTACAGTCCATAGAATTCTCCAGGCCAGAATACTGGAGTGGTTAGCTGGTCCCTTCTCCAGGGGATCTTCCCAACCCAGGGATCAAACCCAGGTCTTCTGCATTGCAGGCGGATTCTTTACCAGCTGAGCCACCAGGGAAGCCCAAAAGATAAGGTGGACAGGCGACCTCCCACCCCCCCCCCACCCCCCCGCCAAGGGTCTTTAAACCGCCACACCAGAAACAAACATGATGTGCTCTTTCTGCTTTGGCTTCTTCCAGTCCTCATGTGCCTGTAAGATCCATCTATGTGATCGCATACAACTGTAGCGCCCTCATTCTCACCACTGCAGAGTACTCCCCATGTGACCACACCACTCACTCTCCTGATAATGGATGTGTGAGCTTTCAAATACGGGACTGTTCCAATTCGTGCACTTATGAACATTATGTGACTGTTGGGCACATACCTAGCAAAGGGAATTTCTGGAGACTGGACCCTGTTTAAACGCTGAGAAGGAACCCGTAGAGAAGATGTGAAACTACAGGAGAGAAGGGGTCAGGGAGAGAGTGAGCTCTCCGGGGAAGCAAGAGGCAGGAAGTGGGAGGGCTCGGGGCCAGAACCAGAGGCAGAGATCGGCTTTTCGACTGGAGCCATGTGAAGGTGGGTTTGTAGTTGGGGGTTGATATGGGGGGGGGGGGGTTGTCTTTGTGTGTCAGCTTTGATTTGTTATGTGAAGAAGGACAGGTAGTCTGCTGAGAGTGTATGGCAGATGGTTTGGGGTTTGAGGCCCTCATAGTCTAGCATGGTTAGGAGAGAGATGACTGGAAAAGGAATGAGACTGTAGCACTCTCTGGAGTTACAGCTTTGCCAGAAAACAGCTCCTTAACGTGAACCCCAGAGTGAAGGAGTCTGGGACACCTGGTTTCCAGGCAGGGGCTCCCCAAGGGGTCTATGGCGCCACCTACTGGACAAGATGTTCATGACAGGCCCAGAGAGGTATTGATACCTTCACCACCCAAGTTGCTTCCCCAAATAGGGAAGCCCAGATCCCTGGAGTGGCCTCAGGCTGAGCCTTGACCCCAGACAGAGACCAGACACCCCCCCATACCGGAACCTAGTCACATGCTGAGCCCTGATCCAAGTCAATGTACTGCCGTCCTCTTTCTCCCCTGTCCCCAGATTAGAGCCTGAACAGGAGAGATTTAGAGGCTATACCCCCTAAAGGGGGGCTTCCCCAGTGGCTCAGCTGGTAAAGAATCTACCTGCAATGCAGGAAGCCTGGGGTCAATCCCTGGGTCAGGAAGATCCCCTGGAGAAGGGAACAGCTACCCAGTCCAGTATTCTCTGGCCTGGAGAATTCCATGGACTGTATAGTCCATGAGGTCACAGAGTCGGACATGACTGAGTGACTTTCACTTTCTTTCCTCCTAAAGGGAGGGGCCCACAGATGTCCTGGGTCTCAGGGCCTGTGGCCCCAGGACCAGGCTCCTCCTCCCCTGCATCCCCTAAACCAGGTCCTCTGCCACGAGAGCCCCTCAGGCCCTGTGCCTTAATGGGGCGGGTTCACACACAGCCTCCCTGGCCCTGTGCCCTGCCCAGACCTGTTCTAGATTCCACACCACCCTTCCCCAGGGCTCCTCCACCTCCCACCCACCAGCCCGGGCAGAGCCTCCTGAGACTCAGCCTGGAAGACAGGCAGGCAGGAGGGCAGGCACCGTGGAACCATGGAACCCGAAGCAGGGCCTGTGCTCTACCAGAAGCTGCAGGTCTGGGAGCCGAGCTTGGAGTCCGAGGAGGAAGAGGAGGAGATTTCGGAGCAGCTCATTCCGGATGCCTCCAGGCCCCACGACTCCTCTGGGTGAGTCAGGGAGGGGTCTGGGCACCCAGTGACTCAGGCCTGAGGCTGGCAAGTCCCTCCCAGCCCCAGGAACCTTCTGGTTGAAGGCAGGGACCCCCCCCCCCCAGGTTCAGCCCCAAGCCTGGCCAGTGCCAGTCAATCCAAGGTCTGTGCGACCGAAGGGACATTTGTACTAGGTCAGCCCCGCCGGCTGCTCTGCCAAAGGCTCCCGGCCCCCACCCCCTGGTGCAGGAGGCACCTGCTGGGCAGGTTGGTTCTGGCTACACCTGGCCAGGCCCGGCTCCTGGAGCCTGCCAAGCCCCGCTAGGCATCCCTCCGGACTGGCTGGACCCTACCTGTGCAACCCCCTCTTCTCCAGAGACCCTCCCCAAGCTCCTTCCCGTCTCCACGTCTCCATTCACAAGGCTGTGTCTTCTGCCAGGAGACCCTTTCTCCTTGGCAAACTTCTCCTCCTCCTGCAAGCATGACCAAACCTTTTGGGAATTAGTCCCTGGGTTCTCCAGGGGTTCGTGGATGTCCTCCTGCCTGGCCCTGGCTTAGGACATCACTCTCTGCAGGAACAAGGCTGGCCATCTGCCCGGGGCCTGGGCCCAACTGGTGGCTGCCTTGCTGTTGCTGGCCGTCAGCTTCTCCCTGGCCGTGAGGCAACTCTGCAGCAGTGGTGCCTCTCCGGGAGCCTTGGGCTCTGGGGCCCCTCCAGCCAGCGGGCACTCCCATAGGCCTGGCATGTACCACCATGGCGCCATCATCAGCCCAGCAGGTCAGTGCTAGGAGTAGCTCAGGGGAAGAAGGGGGCGGGGTTACTGGTCCCAGCTCCCCACCTCAAGACAGTTCCCTCTCTCACTGCAGCTGAGTGCTCCCGCCTGGGTCGAGAGCTGTTTGTTGCCGGGGGCAACATCGTGGATGCTGGAGTTGGAGCAGCCTTGTGTCTGGCAGTGGTCCATCCTCACGCCACAGGGCTAGGTCAGTAACCCACAACCCCAGACAGTGACCCCAACCCTGGGCCTCAGCAGTGACCTGGAACTCGGGCAGTCAGCAGCCCTGACCTCAGGGCTGGCTGGTGAGCAGGACCTAAGACTTGGGCAGTAGCCCCACCCCTAGGCTGTGACCTTTGATCCCAGATCAGTGTGATCTTGACCCCAGGCCTGGTTATTGATCCCCGTCTCCAGGCCTGGTCAGTAACCACTAACCCCAGGCTAAGTCATTGACCCTTCACCTGGGACTACCGAGTGCCCCTGACCCCTGTGTGACCCCTTTGTCTCCTCCCAGGTGCCATGTACTGGGGCCTCTTCCACAATAGCTCCTCGGGCAACTCCACTGCCTTGACATCGGGCCCAGCCCAGACCCTGGCCCCCGGCCTGGGGCTGCCCGCGGCTCTGCCCGCCCTGCACATGCTGCACGCTCACTTCGGCCGCCTGCCCTGGCCACACCTGCTGGTGGGCCCCATCTCACTGGCTCAAAAGGGCTTTCTGGTGGACACATCCCTGGCCAGCGCCCTGGCAGCCCAGGATACCAAGGGCCTCTGTCCACTACTTTGCCATGCTAACGGGACACCCCTGGGCCCCGGAACCCGAGTCACCAACACCAAGCTGGCAGCTGTGCTCCACAAGGCCTCACTGGCCCCCACCCCAGACCTCTCCGGGGATGCCCTGCTGAGTCTGCTGGCCGAAGACCTGGGGTTGGAGGGCCCCTCAGCCGGGCCCAGGCCCACCTTGGAGCCAGCCCTGCAGCTACCTGTGCCCCAGGGCATCCTGTTCACCACCCCCAGACCCTCAGCTGGCCCAGAACTGCTGGAGCTGCTGGAAGCATCTCTACAGTCCGCAGGGCCCAGCCCTGCACCCTGCCCAGCACTCCTGCAAGCTGCTGCAGCCCCCAGGAGCAGTGTCCTGGCCACCGTGGACAGCGGCGGCTCCGTCCTCCTTCTCACCTCCTCGCTCAACAGCTCCTTTGGCTCTGGACACCTGTCCCCAAGCACCGGGATTCTACTCAGCAACCTGGTGGCTGAGTCTGCAGCTGGCGCCTGGGCCTGTCCCCTCATCTTTCGTGGCATCTCAGATGACACAGAGGTCGATGTGTTGGGGCTGGTGGCTTCAGGGACCCCTGCAGCTGCCACAGTCATGACTCACGCTCTGCTCAGCCACCTGGCCAGGCCCCAAACCCCAGACCAGCAAGGACCAACAGAGAGCCCCAGAGCTTGTGGCCAGGGGACCCTGCTCCAGGTGGCAGCCCACACAGAGCACGCCCATGTCTCCAGTGTCCCCAGTGGCTGCTGCCCCTTCCAGGGGTTTTAAGGTGGGGCAGTGTCTGGCAAGGGTGGACAGGAGTAGGGGGTCTCAGGGGTCTGCCCCATGGAGGCAGGGGCAGAGAGCCCAGCAGCAATGGTGTGCATAAAGAGCGTGCGTCCATTATGTGCCCAACGCTGGCTCACTTCTGGCCTGATCTGTTGTCTGGACTTGAGTTCGGCTCTTTCTTTAGCTAAAGAATCTGAGGATAATGAGGAAAGAACACCAGGAACCTGGGGACAGCCTTGAGTTCAGATCCAGCTCTGGGAAGCACAGATGGAAGAAAGCCATACCCCTGCCGAGGCTCTGGGCAGAGCAGGCAGATCCTGGAGGCATGCCGGAACCTCCGTGCTCCCCTCCAGGCCACACTCCACTGATCTCCCTCAACCAGGCTGGAAACAAAATAAAGATCAAGTCTCCTGGATGCCATGTGCTACTCTCGCTTCTTGGTTAATTTCACATCAGCCTTTGAGGCGTCTGGGCTCCGGCCACAGGGAACACAGGAGACTGCCACCCAGGGATGCAGAGCCAGGCTAGTGTCTTTCTGCTCCTCCCTGCTCTACTCCCCTGCCTCCCGGGACAGCACACATACAAGGTAAACCAGTTCTCACTTTCTGAAACTGATAGAGCAAGGAAGGGGTTTGAGATGGTGAGAAGGAGGTATCCCAAGGGGGAACAAAGGGGGCCGGAGCTAGATGTGCGGTTTCAAGGCCGGGTTGGCCCTCACCTCTCCACCTCCAAGAGGGCTGGGTTCTCTCTGAACTACAATCCTCCACAGGTTAGTTCTCAAACCAAGAAACGGGTGACCATTAGCACTCCTGCCCCACACTGTAAAATGAATGTATCTCTGACTTACTAGAACTCAGTGCCGCCACCTCCCTCTCGCTGCTCACCCCCCAACTCCCGGACAAAGAATTCTTTCCCCAGCCCAAACGGTACCACAGTCTACCCGCTTATGTTAGCCCCAAGCCTAGCATCAGAGAAGGCAATGGCAACCCACTCCAGTACTCTTGCCTGGAAAATCCCATGGATGGAGGAGCCTGGTAGGCTGCAGTCCATGGGGTCGCTAAGGGTCGGACACCACTGAGCGACTTCACTTTCACTCACTGGAGAAGGAAATGGCACCCCACTCCACTGTTCTTGCCTGGAGAATCCCGGGGACGGGGGAGCCTGGCGGGCTGCCGTCTATGGGGTCGCACAGGGCCGGACACGACTGAAGCGCCGCAGCAGCAGCAGCAGCAAGCCTAGCATCCCTCTCGCTTCTGTCACCTCCCACCTGTTCCAGATTAGCTGGAATTTTCTCAGCACTTGGTTCAATCCAGCTGGTATTCCTGCTTCTACCTCTGCTCTCCTTCAATTCACCCTCCACACAGCAGCAGAATAATCTATTAAATGTGTAAATGGGGGGATTCCCTGGGGCTTCCCTGACGGTTCAGTCGGTAAAGCATCTGCCTGCGATGTTCAGTCCCCAGGTCGGGAAGATCCCCTGGAGAAGGAAATGGCAACCCACTCCAGTATTCTTGCCTGGATAACCCCGTGGACAGAGGAGCCTGGCGAGCTACAGTCCATGGGGTCGCTAACACTTCACTTCACTAGAGGTACCGTGGTTAGGACTCGGCTCTCTCCCTGCGGAGGGCCGAGGTTCCATCCGTGACCCATCCCTGGTCTGGAAAATAAAATCCGACAAGGCGGGGGGCGTCGAGGCAGTTAAATAGGACCAAGGCTTGTGCCTACATAAAACCCTCCGGTGATTTCCTATCACAATCGGAATGAACTCCGGACTCCTGAGCGCCCAGAGAGGAAGAGCCACACCTCCCCGTCCGCCCCGCCCCCGTGCCAGCCGGCTCCGCCCCCAGCCGACCCAATTCATTGCGCATGCGCCCCGACCTGACCTGGAAGAGGCTGTCTTCCGAGCCCACGTGTTCGACGAGCATGGCGGAGCCGGCGAGTGTGGAAGTCATCGAGCCTCTGGCTCCGGGAGAGGCCCAGAAGAGCGGCGCCCGGCCTGCCGACCGTCATGGCCTGCTCAAGCACAGCCGCGAGTTTTTGGACTTCTTCTGGGACATTGCGAAGCCGCAGCAGGAGACGCGGCTTGAGGCTACAGAGAAGCTGCTGGAATATCTGCGCGCAAAGCCGAAGGTATGGTGGCGGGGTCTGGGGCAGGAGCACCAGAGATCCTGGCTAGTAGCGGCGAGCTTGGGGTCACGTGGTCGCGAACCTGGACGCCCTAAGTGAGCGCGCGCCGAGGAGCGGGCATGGGCGGGTGCCAGACGACCCTTCTCACTGGTCCACCTGGGGATGTGCTTGGTTCCTTAGGGATCTTCCGAGATGAAGTACGCCCTGAAGCGCCTAATCACTGGGCTCGGGGGTGGACGAGAAGCAGCCCGGCCCTGCTACAGTTTGGCCCTGGCACAGGTGAGGTGGTGGCCCCTGGAAGGGGTCCACCTGTGCTGGTCAGGTGGGGGAGTGAGTGAGCAGAGCAGATGTCCCAGCTGCAAGGGACGTGAGAACTGACAAGTAGGGGTAGCATCTCAGGCGAGCCGATGGGAGGTGTGCCCACGTGGATGCGGAGAAAATTGTGTAAGCAAGGCCTTTGTGCAGAGAAGCCCAGGAAGGTGGAGAGAGGGAGGTTGAGGCTGCTTTTGGGTACCTGGTTGACCAGCCTCCGAGGTACATGTACTGGGGGTGGTAAGCTCTGGGATGAGTTCTCTTACCTCTGCAGGGTTTAGGACCCTCTTCTCCCAAGGGGCACACAGCTAATTATAAGCCGTATCTAAGGAGCTTGGACAAATGGAAGGCCTCTAGAGACCCAGTCCTTGAAGACCAGTCTAGGGAGAGCTCAGAGCTGGCTGTGGGGACAGCGTGTTTGGGAAACACAGTCTAGTGGCCAAAGCACCCCAGCTACACATGGGACAGGGAGAGAGGGGTCAGCTCCATTCACAGCTATGTTCCATCATCAGCACTGCTCAGAGGCAGGTAGGCAGCTTCAGAGGCATCCTTGGGGCAGGAGCAGGGGCCCAAGGCCTGCTCCCAAGGGCAGAAGTTGAAGGAGAAGTAGGAAGAGATTAATGTCTGTTGGGATGTGGCAGGGCCACTCCCCCTGAGCCCCTCTCTTCCTCCTGGCAGCTGTTACAGTCTTTCGAAGACATCCCTTTGGGCAGCATCCTGCAGCAAATACAGGAGAAACATGACCTGCAGAAGGTTAAGAAGGTGAGAGTTAGCAGCCCCAGGGATATCAGCAGTCCCCAGGGTGGGAAATGCTTGGGTCCTTCTCATGGGTGCCTGGAATCCTTTTCTAGGGGATGATGAGACCTGCCCTCTTTGGAAACCTGTTTGGTGTGCTAGCCCTCTTTCAGTCAGGCAGGCTAGTGAAGGTAAGAGCTTTGAGGGTTCTGGGGGTATGTGGACTGGCTTGGAGTGGTGGGGGAGAGTGGCACGCCCCACTCATACCCTCTCTGCCTCTGGGACCACCAGGACTCAGAAGCACTGATGAAGTCAGTGAAGCTGCTGCAGGCCCTGGGCCAGCATTACAATCACCTTCAGGAACAGCCCCAGAAGGCCCTGGTGGACATCCTCTCTCAGGTATGGGCTCACCAGCTGTGGAGCCTTGGGTAACTAACGCCACCCATCATAGAAGAGCACGGAGAAGACACAGGTTAATGCATGGAAATGCAGTACCATCCCACGGAAGCATAAGTGTGGAACATGATGTTTTGTAGTAACTTCCCTTAAAAAGTAAGAAGGAAAAGGGATGTGCTTTAATAACATGGTTTAGTTTAATATCTAAAGTATTTTCATGTGCAGTCAGTATCAGAAAATCTGTGGAGGTTTTTACATTCTTTATCGTGGTAAGTCTCCAAAATCCAGTGTATTTTATACTCACCGGCATATCTCTGTTCAGATTAGCACGTTTTACGTGCTCAGTGTCCACATGTGACCAGTGGCTTCCATATTGGACCATGCATTTGTAGAACAGCGCCTGACATGTGCCCAGTGGGTTAAACATGTTTGCCATTGTTGTTTTGGGCAGAGCTGGGGTCCCCACTGCCCTACTTGGGAAGTGGAGGTGGGCTAGTACCTAGAATCCTTGCTGTGGTGAAAAAGCCAGGGACTGGCACATCCCAGGCCAAGGCTTTCTGCATAACCCTGGCCACAGAGCTGGAAGGACCTGAATTCAAGTCCCAGATCTTCACTGGGGACTCCTTATTAAAAAAAAAAAAAAAAAGGCTAGTCCTGCAAAACCCAAAAAAGGAATAATTAAAAGGGTGGTCCTGGGCTAGTTAGCATCAGTGGGGTGCTTATTTAAACCCAGTTTCCAAGGATTTGGGAATTTGAGCTTTTTAAGAAACCCTCTCTGGTGATTCTGTTGCCTGACAAGGTGGATTGTGACTGTCCCATCTCAGGCTGTTGGTGTGCCGGGGCCTTGGGGGAGCCTGGGAGGTAGAATGGGGCCCAGAAAGCTCAGCTCACAGCAGGAGAGTCAAAGGATGCTGTGAGGGCGCCCTCCGCACCCCCAACCTGTCTCCCCCACCGCCAGGTCCCGGAGACCACGCTGCAGGAGATCCTGCCCAAGGTCCTCAAGCCTGACATGAATTCAGTTCTCGGCTCCCCTGAGCACCTGGAGCTCTTCCTCTTGGCCCAGCAGAAGGTGCCCAAGAAGCTGGAGAAGCTGATGGGACCGGTCAACCTGTTCTCGGACGAGAACATCCCAAGGTGTGAGGGAGGTGGGCAGGTGGGCCCTCCATCCACAGGTTTGCACCGTGACCCGGGGGTGGGGGTCCATGTGGCCCCAGGCGCCTGGCCCTTGTTTGCTGGGGACTGCCCCGAGTCTTCTTCACCCCCACCCACCCCCGACCTCTGCAGGCTGGTGACTGTGCTAAAGACGGTGGCCAACTCTGTGAAGAAGGAACGCAAGCTGCCCACCATGGCTCTGGACCTGCTCCGCCTGGCGCTCCAGGAGGACAAGTTCCCATGGTTCTGGAAGGAGGTTGTGGAGCAGGGGCTCCTGAAGAAGCAGTTCTGGCCGGCCAGGTGCGTGGGCGCTTGACCTCTCCCTATTTGATGAGCAGGGGTGGCTCAGGGGACCGAGGGCTCTGACCAGGCCCTGTCGTGCGCCCCCTCAGCTACCTGTGCTTCCGCCTGCTGGGCGCAGCCCTGCCCCTGCTGTCCAAGGAGCAGCTGCAGCTGGTGATGCAAGGGGACCTGATCCGACATTACGGGGAGCACATGGTCACCGCTAAGGTGAGCACCGCCCCCGCGGCCCAACCCTGCTGGAAAGGGCCAGGTGACTGGGCTGCTTCCTGCCCAGAGGAGGGAAGGGATCAGCCAGCTTCCAGAAAAGAGGGTGGTTCTTGGTGTCAGTGGTCCTGCCTGGGATGGGCAAACACAGCTGCCCCTGGGAGGAGGGGCTGGGGACCTGGGTGTCCCCCACCTCTGGGTAGAGGGAGCTGCCTGAGAGCTGACCCCCAGCCCTGCATCTTCCCCTACGAACCGAGAGTGGCAGGGTCAGCCCTTCTGCCCCCAGGCCGCTCAGCCCAGGCTTGTACAGCCAGCAATCTGTCCAGACCCCCCTCCACCCCCAGCTGGTGTTACAGGAATGCTACCCACCGATGCTATTTTGAGTACTGTCCACATGCCGCACACTAAGCTAAGTGCTCGACAGGGGACTCGAGCAGTGGTTAAGAGCAGGGAACCTGGGACCAGACTGCTGGGTTCCCGTCCTGACTCTGCTGCCGCTAGCTGTGTGACCTCCCACAGGTCGCTTCCCTTCTCTGTGCCTGCCCCTGCCCCTGTCCATGAGCCAAGGAGCAGGACCTTCCTTAGAGTCGTTGTGAGGATAATCAGGCTAATATCCACAGGTGCTTAAAGTAGTGCCTGGTGTGCAGGAAGTGCTGCTGGGTTTGCTTCTAGCTCATTCCATCTTTACCGCCAGCTTTGGAGAGCTGCCATTCCCCTCTTCCGAGTGAAGGACAGGCTCAGAGTTCAGCGCAGGGGTTAAGAGCTCCACGGACTGGGGGCCCAGACGGACAGGGGCCGAGTCCCAGCTCCACCACTTTTAGTCCTGTGATCCTTGGAAGTTGCTTCCAGGCTTTCTTATGCTTCATTTTCCTTCATCTGCAAAACAATTAGAGGTGCCAGGACGAAAGTTGTCCCAAAGACTGAATGTGGGGGCGCCTGAGCGACCCAGCTGGGTACAAGGGAGGGGACTTCCTAGGCCCCAGGGAACCTGTTGTGGAAGAGGCTGGGGGTGTGTTGGACCCCTCCTGGCTGATGACCCCAGCGCTATGCCCAACTCTCGCAGCTCCCGAAGCAGTTCAAGTTTGCCCCGGAGATGAACGAGTACGTGGGGGCCTTCCTGGAAGGCTGCAAGGACGACCCCGAGCGGCAGCTGGCCCTGGTAGTGGCCTTCACGTCCATCACCAACCAGGGCCTCCCTGTGGTGCCCACCTTCTGGCGGGTCGTGCAGTTCCTGAGTCCCACCGCCCTCAAGGGCTACGTGGCCTGGCTGCGGGACATGTTCCTCCAGCCTGACCTGGACTCCTTGGTGGACTTCAGCACCTACAACCAGAAGAAAACCCAAGATGCTTCGTTCCATGGGTGAGTGGGCCTGTGGGGCCCAAAGGCCTGGACCCTCCCTCCCAAATACCTTGGTTCCTTGGGCCAGAGAGGAGCCAGACCTTTGCTCTTAAAGGCCTCAGTTTCCTCACACGTGGCCCTGTGCTGGGGATCAGGGCATTAGGGAGCCTTGGTTGATTTTCCCGTCTCAAGGATGGGAGACACCCATTTCACCACCTCTAAGCAGTTTCCGGGACTTGTCTCCTGCCCACAGGCCCGAGCGAGCTGTGTTCCGGCTGCGGAAGTGGATCATCCTTCGCCTGGTCAGCATCGTGGACAACCTGCACGTGGAGAAGGAGGAGGCGCTGATCGAGGAGGTGGCCAGGTATGGTCCCGAGATGTGCCTGAACCCTGACTTCCCACGGATGCAGCGACCTCGTGTCTGACCTGCTTTGGGTCCCTCCTGGAGCCAAAAGCCTGAGGGTCAAGTCATCCTTGCCCCTTGGGCAGGACGAGATTGGGGGAAATTCCCCAGGGAGTCTGGGTATGGCAGGGGGGAGCTCCAAGGTTCAGGCTGGCTCAGCATTCCCCCCACTGCCTTTGTGTGTCGACGGTGTCGGGGGTCCTTAATGACGACACTGCCACTGCTTCTCACCCTCACGGCAGCCCTGAGAGGGGCAGGAGCGGCGGTGACCTGGCCGAGGCCACGCAGCTTCGCGTCTTTGGTTCCAAGGGAGGGATGCTGGTCCTCTCCCGGTTCAGGCTGGGCTCTGTTCTGCTGGGGGTCCAGGCCTGGGAAACGTCCCCTCTGTCGTCATCGCCTCCGGGCACCAGGCCCTCGGTGAGGCCACCCGAGAGTGGCTGGTGAGGAGGGTGGCACTGACCGAGGGAACACGGGTACCCTCACACCCTCCCCAGGTTTTGCTTCTTCCACTCGTTCTTCGAGACAAAGAAGCCCACGTCGCAGATCCCTGAGTCCGAGCAGCACTTCACCCTCGCCTTGGATGGCCGGACCCGGGAGGTGGTGTGCAGTGCCTTCTTCAGGTGGGCACCGGGAAGCCCAGGAGAAGCCTGAGGGTGGGCGAGTAGGCGGGGAGGTGGCCTCGGGCAGGGTGGGCACCACTCTCTCCAGCTCTTCATCTGAGGCCCGGTGAGTTCCAGGGGCTCAAAGCCTGGGGATGGAGTAGGGTGGCCGTGTCTACCAGCCCAGCCCGTGACCTTGACCGCCCCCGCCTACCCCACCACCACCAGTCTGCTTCAGACCCTCAGCACGCAGTTCAGGCTGGCGCCAGAGCAGACGGCAGACGGGCGGCCCTGGACCTACCACTTGGTGCAGTTCGCAGACATGCTGCTGAATCACAGCCGCAATGTGGCTCCACTGACAGCCTTCACCACGCAGCAGCGCCAAGCCTGGGACCGGTGAGAGGGTGTGGTTGCCACCTGTGGGTAGAACCTCCCGGGGTCTGACACTGGACACATGGGTGGGATCCCCTGGGGTCTGATGCTGGCTGCGGTGGCCTGAGAGCATGCTCATCTCGCCCAGGATGCTGAAGACGCTGAAGGAACTGGACACCCTCTCTTCAGAGGCCAAGGCCACTGCCTTCCAGCACCTGCTACTCTTGGTGGGCATCCACCTCTTCAAGGTACGGCGGCCTGAAGTGGAGGGGGCTACAGACCTAGGATCTGCGGGGGCCAGGAACAGCTCTGTGGAGCTGAACGTGACAGGTTTCCTAGGCTGACTGCTCCTGGTTGGAAGTACAGCCCAAGGGAAAAACCACTCCATCCACTTACTGGACACCAGCTCTACCCTGGGCTTCCCTGGTGGCTCAGACAGTAAAGAATCTGCCTTCAGTGTGAAAGACCTGCGTTCAGTCCCTGGGTCGGGAAGATCCCCTGGAGAAGGAAATGCCAACCCACTCCAGTATTCTTGCCTGGAGAATTCCATGGACAGAGGAGTTTGGCAGGCTACAGTCCATGGGGTTGCAAAGTCAGACACAACTGAGCAGCTAACACACACGCTCTATCCTGAGCTTTCTGAGCAGTGTCCCTTGTTGGTATTACCCACAGATTGGAGGCAGGCACATTTCTGACAGGTGGGATAATAGACTCATAGAGGTCAAGTAACTTACCCCAGGCCACACAGCTTTTGGCTGGGATTCAAACATGGGGCTCTGACTCCGCTATCTCATAGGACCTCCCTACACTACCTTACTGGCCAGGGGTGGTGGATGTCGAGGAGGGCGGGGCCTGGCTCTGGGCAGACCCGTCAACCATGGGGACGCTTCTGTCTGTCTGTCTGTGGTCCGTTCGGAGTGGAGCCACGATTCTTCTGTTTCGCTCTTGCACATTTGGAATCTAGAGTGGTGAGTTGAGGGTAGTGGGTGTTTTTCCGGCACCGCCCTCCCATGGCGTCCTGTGTCCTGTCAACTATATTTCTCATGTCATGGGTACCTCTTCTCATAACCGGTTCTCTAAAACCCACTCCGTCTCCTTTTCTGTTCTTTCCACAAAGAAATTTTGGCCGTGTGCGGAGCGTACTGCCGACAGCGCTTTTGACCCTTGTGGTTTCTTCTGACTGTGAACCCAGGTCTCTGGAGGTTTTCCCCTCAAGTTATACAAGGCTCTTGTGGGTTGCTCCAGGTCTTCAGTAGCCTCAGGAGACAGGACTCCCTTCTGGCCTCTCGGCTGAGGTTTTTGCTTCCATGCCTTGGGCACTCAGCCCAGCTCATGGACAAGCAGTGTGGGGAACAGTTGGTCACCATGCCCCTTCCAGTCCTTGGCCCTGGACATCCAATAGGGGCTACCCAGACCCTGGACCTCTGAGCTTGACATGGATGAAAGCTACCCAGCCACAGCCAGGACGCTAGAGGCAAAGATGCCCGAGGCTTTTGAGCTCCTGCTCTGGCCTTCCTTCCACCGCCCCCACCCCAAACATTGAAGCTGCCCTGCAACATTAAGGAGGGGAAGTCTGCCTTTTTGGTGCCAGCGGTCAAACAGGTTAATTTCAACTCACTGGCTAGTAGCTGGACTCTGGTCTTATCCTTCAGCAAAATAGACTTGAAAGGACTGTGAAAGTTGCTCAGTTGTGTTTGACTCTTTGTGATCCCATGGACTATACAGTCCATGGAATTCTCCAGGCCAGAATCCTGGAGTGGGTAGCCTTTCCCTTCTCCAGGGCTGTCCAACCCAGAGATCAAACCCAGGTCTCCCACATTGCAGGCAGATTCTTTACCAGCTGAGCCACAAAGGAAGCCCAAGATAGACAACTTAGTTGAAATTAAATTTTAAATTTGTTGAAATCGGTCATTTCCAGTTCTTTTTGTAACGATGTTGAGCCAGGTGTCGTGGCGGAATCTAGAACTGCAGATCAGGAGTCTGGGACCTGCTGGTGCCCTGTGATCCTGATCCAGCCTGGGCATCAGTGGGGAGGTTGGGCTTCATCTTCTGTGAGGCTCATAAACTGTGTGTCTGGATGTTAGGTCATCAGCTCCTGGGGTCTGGCTGTAGCCCTCTGCTCTAGATTGTGAGGGGGACTGGCCAGGACAGTCTGGAGTCTTTTGGGCCTTGATACCAACTCCGCCCCCTTGGTCACTCCCTCTCCCAGCTGAGCAAAGGCTGAGCATGGGTCCTGGCCTCTGATTTCTGTCCTGTCCCACACAGTCCCCCGCAGAAAGCTGTGACCTCCTGGGCGACATCCAGACCTGCATCAAGAAGAGCCTGGGGGAGAAGACCCGCCGGACCCGTTCCAAGGCCACCAGTGGGTTGTCGTCCCTGGGGCAGGGGGCGGGTGATAGGCAGACAGTAGGACTCAGCATGGGGTGCTCAGACCTGCTCCAAGGCCACCAGTGGGTCGTCGTCCCTGGTGGGGGGTGATGGGCAAACAGCATGGGTCACTGGCCCCCTGCCCAGGCTCACCCCTTCCCTGCTTGCAGACCCCCAGGAGCCGCCGTGGGTGGAGGTGCTGGTGGAGATCCTGCTCTCCCTCTTGGCCCAGCCCAGCCACCTGATGCGCCAGGTAGCCCGCAGCGTGTTCGGCCACGTCTGCTCCCATCTGACCCTACGTGCCCTGCAGCTCATCCTGGATGTAAGTGGGGGCCTCTGGGGATGTGGGTCCCAGGATGGGGCTCTCCAAGCCCAGGGCTGCTGTGACCTGCATGGTTGGGGGATGGGGGCCTCCTTCAGAGTCTCCTGCTGTGCACCCCTGACTTGGGGTCAGGTCTCTCAAGGACACTGGAGGGAATGGCTTTCTCTCCCGGGCTCCATCTTCCTCCCTGAAATGGGGACCTTTGGCCAAGACTGGATGGGAGGGGGAAGGAAGGCAGTTGAGAAGGTCCCGGGGCCTGAGGGGGTGGTGAGGGAGCAGGGACCGCAGACGCGACGGCCACCTGGGACTCCCCGCAGGTGCTGAACCCGGAGGAGAGCCAGGACGAGGACGACAACGTGGTGGTGACAGATGACTCTGAGGAGCAGCCGCTGGGGGGTGCGGAGGTACTTGTCAGCAAAGGGCAGGGGGCGGGCAGACACCCGGTGGGCCACGGGGAGGCGTGACACACGGCCCACCCACAGGACAAGAGCTCAGACGGCGAGGACAGCAAGGGCAGCAAAGGCTCAGAGAGTGAGGAGGAGAGCGATGACGACAGCGACGAGGAGGACCGAGACGGGGACGTGGACCAGGGCTTCCGGGAGCAGCTGATGGCGGTGCTGCAGGCCGGGAAGGCGCTGGTGAGTGGGGGCCGGGGGGCCGCCCCCCGCCCCTCGTCCCTCTGCTCCTTCTGCATGAGGAAGGGCTGCTCACCAGGCCTCTGTCCCCCCGCCCACAACCCCCAGGGCGGAGCGGACAGTGAGGATGACGACGACGAGGAGCTAGGGGACGAGGCCATGATGGCCCTGGACAAGAGCCTGGCCAGCCTCTTTGCTGAGCAGAAGCTGCGCATCCAGGCCCGGAAGGACGAGAAGAACAAGCTGCAGAAGGAGAAGGCGCTGCGGCGGGACTTCCAGATCCGGGTGAGCCCGGCCCTGCCCTCCCGCTCACCACGCCCCAGCCCTGCCCTCCCGCTCACCACGCCCCGCCCTC
Organism: Capra hircus; assembly: GCF_001704415.2. Lineage (NCBI taxonomy): Eukaryota > Metazoa > Chordata > Mammalia > Artiodactyla > Bovidae > Capra > Capra hircus. The sequence goes on along the minus strand of NC_030826.1, from coordinate 24,834,073 downwards.
CCGCTCACCACGCCCCGCCCCCCATGCCCCCGCCCCTGCCCGCGCCCCCGCGCCTGGCTGAGCTCACCCTTCCCACTGCAGGTCCTAGACCTGATCGAGGTGCTGGTGACCAAGCAGCCCGAGAACCCCCTGGTCCTGGAGCTGCTCGAGCCGCTGCTGCTCGTCATCCGGCGGAGCATGCGCAGCAACAGCAGCGCCAAGCAGGAACAGGACCTGCTGCACAAGACGGCGCGCATCTTCACGTGAGGGCGGGAGGGGGGCCCGGACAGCCAGGCCAGGGGCTCGCGGAGGGAAGGGGTGGGAGCCAGGGCCCGCGTCACTCAGCAGCCTTCACCCATCTGTTCCTGCAGTGCTTAGCGCAGGGCCCCCAGTCCCACCGACGCCCTCAGGGCCCCTGTAGTTGGCAAAGCAGACTCGGTGCCCGATTGGCCGGGGCTGTGGCAGCGAGTGGGCGGGAGACGGGACACCTAACCCAGTCTTGAGGGACTGGGAAGGCTTCCTGGGAGAGGTGTCAGCAGTGCTGGGAGCTGTGGAGCTCGCTTATCCTCCCAGAGGCCACAGGCAGAACAGGAAGGCGTGTCTGACACAGTCAGAACATAAGCAGCTTGTGGCCTGGCCGACCTCAGTGTTGAGGAGCCACAGAGGCCTTTGCAGCAACAGCAGAGGTGGGGTGAGGTGGGGTGGGCGCTGCTGGAGCAGGGAGCCCAGCAATGGAGACATAGATAGCAGATAGAGCCCTGCTTCCTGGGCAAGGGTAGGGGGAGCAGTGTGGAGACAAAGGCCTAATAAGAACTTGAGATGGGGGGTGCCCCCACCTCACCGGCCCAGGTCACACTTTCTCAGCTAGTTCTCTGCCCAGACACACAGTGTGCTGAGCACATAGACCCTGGTTTTGCTTTACAAAGGGCCCGGAAGCCACTGTCCCCTAAGGGACAGGTGCTCATGGGGCTGAGGACCACATCGGGGTGTTGGGGTGTCACTCAGGGAGCCAGTTTCCCTCTGGCTTTGCCTGGGTAGATCTGTGTGTGGCCCCGGGCCTCCCCCTGCAGCCTCAGTCAGACCCCTGTCTTTAGGGGTCTGTTTCCGCCTGTGAAGTGGGGCTCGGGTCTGCTGGGGTGGGGGGACGTGGCGACCAGCTCTGCCCCCGCCCCCCGCAGGCATCACCTGTGCCGCTCCCGGCATTACTGCCGCACGGCGGGCGACCGCGTGGAGACTCTGTACGCCCGGCTGGAACAGCTGGTGCAGCAGGCCAGCCAGCAGGCTGACTCCTCCGTCGCCCTCTACCACTTCAACGCCTCCCTCTACCTGCTCCGCGTCCTGAGGGGCAGCACCGTGGACAAGCCCGCCCACAAGGCCCAGAAGAAGGAGAAAGCCAGCAAAGATGCCAGCTCCCAGTCCCAGGGCCCGGAGGTGAGCAGACCTGGCCCGGGGAGGCTTGGCCTGGAAGCCCAGCACCGCTAGATGGGAGCGCGTCCTGGGAGGCAGTGGGGCAGCCAGCTTACCCGTTTCACAGACGGGGAGGCGAGGCCACACCTTCCTTGGGACCCAGCCTTCAACCGTCTGAAGGCAGCCCAGGCTGGGCTCCCGTGCCAGGCCCCCCCAGCCCCGGCATCACAGCAGCTTTCTCCCTTGGCACAGGCTGCCAGCTGCCTGGACTTGAGCCTTGTGACCCCGATCTACTCGTCAGCGCTGAGCTCCTTCCTGACCAAGCGCAACAGCCCCCTCACGGTCCCCATGTTCCTCAGCCTCTTCGCCCGGCACCCGGTGAGTATCGGGCGAGGCTGCCCCCTCGGGCCCCTGCTGGGCCCCATCCTCACTGCCCACCATTTCCTCCACAGATGCTCTGTAAGAACCTACTCCCCATCGTGGTCGAGCACGTGACAAGCCACACGCGGCCCCGCCATCAGGTAAGGCCTTCCCAGATCCCAGCCCCAGGTTTGTGTGAATTACCAGCTTGACTTACGTCTTTGTTGGCTGTTTGAGAGACTCAGGAATGGTGCCCTGGGGGACAGGGTGGGGTGAGTCTGCCCCTCCAATCTGGCCAGTCCCCCCCAACCCCACCACTGTAGGCCCAAAGTGGAGATGGGGGGACACTTCCCACATGGCCTGAGTCCTCCGGCTCCTCAGAGGTCACGCCCTGGCCTGACAGGTATGCCTGGGGGTCAGGGTAGGAAGAGGGGGCCTGAGTTAGTAGGGGGCCGGGAACCGTGTCCAGCTGACAGCCCTGCTGCCCCCCTTGGCCTCAGGTCTCCCCACTACCTGAGAAGAGCGGGTGGGAGCAGGCGATGGTGACAGCTGAGCCCAGAGCTTCGGTGATGACAGCCCAGGCGGGCTGTGCTGGGCACAGCAGGCAGCCCCACCTGCACCCCCTCTTCAGGCTCCTGGAGCTCGCGGGGGTCGCCCAGCATGCCAAGGCTCCTGGTGACCACATTGCCCCCACCCCAGGTCCAGGCCTGCTTGCTGCTCCAGAAGACCCTGCCCACACGGGAGCTACGCGTGTGCTTTAAGGACCCAGAGTGGAAGCAGCTGCTGGGCCAGACCCTGGGGAAGGTCACCGAGGTAGCAGCCCTGGGCTCTCCTCCCCTACCGGCCAGTTGTGGTCCTCAGGAACCCAGGGGCGAGGGTTGCTGGACCCTGTGCCTCGGGGTGGGTTTGGGGTTCCCCCAGGAGACGTTTCTTCCCTGGGGACCCTAGTCTCTCACGTGGGAGATGAGCTGCGAGCAGCTCTCCGGAGTGCTCAGCCCAGTCGCCTTCTCCCCCAGATCCTGCGGACGCTGGGCGAGGCTGAGACCAAGTCGGGGCACCAGAAGGATCTGGCGGCCTTGGAGCTGCTCAACACTCTGTTCAGGAATTTCTATCACGAGGTGAGCACTGGGCACAGCAGGAGGTTGCCAGGCGGGCAGAGCACAGTCTGAGCAGAGGCTGGGGGGCAGGTGGGAAGCCATCTGGGGAAGGGTCTGGATGCCAGGGTGAGGAAACTGGGCTTTATTTATTTGAGGCGGGCTAGTGCTATACGGAGAAGGCAACGGCACCCACTCCGGTACTTCTGCCTGGAAAATCCCATGGACAGAGGAGCCTGGTAGGCTGCAGTCCATGGGGTCTCAAAGAGTCGGACACGACTGAGCGACTTCACTTTCACTTTTCACTTTCATGCATTGGAGAAGGAAATGGCAACCCACTCCAGTGTTCTTGCCTGGAGAATCCCAGGGACGGGGGAGCCTGGTGGGCTGCCATCTGTGGGGCCGCAGAGTTGGACACGACTGAAGCGACTTAGCAGCAGCAGCAGCGCTATATTCTGTGCTTGGCCAGGGTAGGGTGAGCTGGTATGCTGTTGCTGTGCTCCAGTGAGAAAGCTGAGAAGGGGCTGGGAGGGCTGGCGACCGCGGGAAGACGGCTGTTGGGTGGGAACCCAGGCTCCTAGACTGGCAGAGACGGAACAGGGGTATGGCGTGTGAGATGCGTGAGGGCCACGGGGCGGCTGTGGGCAAGTCTCTGGTTCCCCCAGTCTGGCCCAGAGGGAAAGGTGTGGGAGTCCTTGGCGTAGACACTGATCAAAGCCACAGTGTTCTAGCTTCCAGGAAGGTGCCGCGGGGGGCAGGTGCTGAGCGGCAGGCAGACCCCGAGAAGCCACACCCAGAGTGATAGCAGAAAGCCAGGAGAGGGGCCATTCTGGAAGCCAGTGGCTTTCAAAAACACCCCACTCAGTGCGTGACAGGGACGGAGAGATGAGAAAAGGGCCTTTGGCGACCCGAAGGTCACTGCATGGTGCCCCCTGAGGTGGGTGGGCTTTGGGCCCTGGGAAGAGAGAGCAAACTTGGCCCCTGGGGCCCTTATTGTCTCCCCAAGGTGAGAGAGGCTAGGGAGGCACAGGCTGAAGGGCTGGCTGAGGGGCCACAAAGGGGTGGGTGAGGGTGGGAGGGATGGGGACCAGGAGCTGGGGAGAGGCCGTGCCTCTGGTCCCCTCTGCAGCCACAGCCTTGCCCGCCTCTGCAGAAGCTGACCGTGAGCCTGACCGCCATCCTGGGTGTGCTGCAGAGCCAGCAGCCGAGGCTGCAGCAGAGGCTACAGCAGGGCGGGCACTCGGCAGGGTCCAGCCGCCTCCACGACCTCTACTGGCAGGCCATGAAGTTCCTCGGAGTCCAGTACGTTTCAGGGAGGGCGGGCGCTGGAAAGACCCTCATGTTGCGTGCGTTCTGATGTCCTCTGTCCCCAGTGTGGGAGCTTCAGGCAGCTTGAGGATGACAGAGGCGCAGGTCACCCTTGCCCTGGCCACAAGTTTCCTTTCTCTGCTCACTTTCCCCCAGGCGCCCCAAGCCAGAGAAGGATACCAAGGAGGCCCCTCAGGCCACACAGCAGAGCCCCGTTAGCATGAAGCGGAAGAAAAAGGGCTTCTTGCCAGAGACCAAGAAGCGCAAGAAACGTAAGCCTGAGGCCACCACGCAGGAGGTGGCGGCGGCCAAGCCTGAAGCTGCCAGTGGGGACCAGCCCCCCAGCGCCGGCAAGAAGAAGAAGAAGAAGAAGATGAAGACGACCAAGTCCCCAGCACAGTCCCAGGTGAATGGGACATCTGCTGCCAAGAGTCCGACCCCAGAGCCCCCTGCTGTGAGCCCCAGCACCCCCACCAAGACCCCAAAGCCACAGAAGAAAAGCCAGAAGCTGTCCCAGATGAACGAAGCCACTCCCCTGCCTCGTCAATCCCCGGAGGAGCCGGCTGCCAAAAAGCGTCAGAAGAAACTGCCCCAAAAGGGAGTTTCAGGCAAGTCGCCACAGTCCGCGCTGCCTCGGAAAAAGGCCAGGTTGTCCTTGGCCAGCAGGAGCCCCAGCCTCCTCCAGAGTGGGGCCAAGAAGGTGCAGCTGAGGAAGGCGAAAAAGCTCTGAGTGACCCCCCTCACCCTGTTGTGCTCAGTCCTGACTTGCAACCCCGTGGACTGTAGCCTACCAGGCTGCTTCTATCCATGGGATTTTACAGGCTAGAATACTGGAGTGGGTTGCAGTCATTCCCTTCTCCAAGAGATCTTCCAGACCCAGGGATCGAACCGCAGCTCCTGCCTTGCAGGCAGATTCTTTACCCACTGCACCACCCTAGAGACTTTTTTTCACCATGATTTTAATAAACCAGCTACTGTCTAAGGTTCTACCTTCTATGCAGGGGTTAGTGGGTCTGCTGCAGCAGGCATGGCCTGAGAGACCCCAGCTCTAAGCTGGGCCCTGCTGCTGCTCTCGAGCACACAACACCCTTTGGGACCTTGGCTCCCAGATGCTGTGGGCCAGGCCCAGGGCTCTGGTGTCTGTCTGGGTTGAGTACAAGTGTGACCACACCTCGTGCCCCTCATCCCCACCCCCCAGGCTGCTTTGCTGCGGGAGCCACCAGGGCATGACTTAAATAGCTTTATTTCTTCATTTACAAGAGGAATATATTTGGCTTCTCTCTTAAGACTCTGAGATTCACAATCAGCAGCTCTAAAAAATAAAGGAGCAGTTTGGCTTCCGGAAGGAAGAGGAAGCAGCACTTGGACCTGGTTCTTGTACAACAAGAAAACATTGCTGGGGCCCTGGGCTGAGGCTGGGGTGGGAGTGGAGGCCAGGCTGGTCTTCGGGGGAATCCCACCCCCTGGTTAAGCCCCCCTCCTAGGGTACCCCAGAGCTTGGTAGGGAGTGGGTGCTCCACCAACTTACCCACCCCTGAAGCCAAGCCAACCAGTAACTGAGTAGGGAGCACTAAGCTGGCTGGCTCTTAGGGTCTCCTACCAGCCCCACGGGGCCCACCAGACCAGAACCACCTTGATGTGGTGGGGAGGGGGTGTGTGGAGCAGAGGGGACAAGCGTCAGTGGGGGCGTGGGGGGTCTGATGTGAAGTTGGCAGCTGTACCCTGGTGTGTGGCTGCGGGGGTGGGGGTCTCGGCCACATGGAAACGTGTGAACTGAGTGGCTGACATGCACAGGGAGGTGACTCGAGTGCTGGCCTCTCCTGGTGCACCTTAGCCTCCACCAGGCTCTTCCCAGGGACAGGAAGCTTGGAGGATGGCTGTTTCCTCTGGCAGCCAGAGCCCTGGCTCCTGCCCTACAGATTCTGGGAATACTCCCCTGGGCGCTGCCCCTGGAAGGGGTCCAGCCTGGGGGCAAGAGTCAGTTCCTGGCATCTGTGGGGATGGTCAGGCAGGGGATGGACAGTGGGGGTGCTTCGGTGGATCCGAGGAGCCCTGTAGGGACGGGGAACCCCCAAAGGTCTCAAGCATGGGGCACAGGTGGTGTGCCACTGCCACCAGGGCCTTTGCTCCCGGTGACGCCAGCTCGTCGGCACGGTCCCCCACCTGGGAGACTGCCAAGCTGACAGCCAGCCCAAGGCAGAGACCAGTGTCCTCCAGAGTGGCCAGCCAGGCTGGGAAGTGCCAGCAGCTTGGGTGCCCAGCTCTTGCCAGGTTGAGTCCAGTGTCCTCAAGGTCAGAGGTCCTCACCCACCCGGCCCTTGGGGAGCCAGAAGTGCCGCCCTGAGGCCTGGACCCCCTCCTTTCTGTGTAGTCCAGGGGCTGTTGGGTCTTCAAAGCTGCAGCCAGCACCTTGCCCAACAAGCTGCATGGGAAAGTCCAGCCTCCTGGCCCCAGGGTCTGGGGAGGGCAGACACTGCCCCAGGATCACATAAGCTGGGGACAGGCCAGCCTCTCCCCACACACCCATGGGGGGCTGTCTTCCTCCAGGACCCCAGGGCCCCTGTGGCCCAGACCGGGGCCTGGGGGTGGCCTGTCCCAGGGCATGGCTCCAGCAGACACAGCCTTCCAGGTTAGTTGAGGACACAGCTTCTTGGAACCACTGCCACTCAGCAGTCCCAGACCAGAGCTGGTGGGAGCCCCGCTGTGGGTCACAAGGAAAGCTTCGGGACAGCCTGGCAGGGCCAGGGTGCCGGGGGACACCTCCCAGACTAGGCAGGAGTCCGGGTCCTTCGTTATCCCAGCAGCACCTGGAGGGAGGGGGTCAGAAGTCAGGTGCAACACCCAATCCAGGGATCCTCCCTCTGGGACCCACTGGAAGGGAAAGAGCAGATCTGCCACGGCCAAGGCGTGGGGGCAGTGACCTTGGATTTTTCTCTGCTGGGAAGCTGAGGCTCCCAGAGGCCAGGCCCAGAGGAAGGTCCAAGTAGGAGTTGGGCTCTGGCACCTCCAGGAGGATTTGGGAGGATGGAACCCAGAAAACAGCAGGGAGTTCCTGGCCAGTCCCTACCCTGACCTGTGCCCCCAGCCCTTCTGAGGAAGGAAGGGGGAGCTGATTTACTGGAAGAGGGAGCCTGTCCACCCCCCCATCCCGTGGGTCTACTGGTCAATCCAGGCAACATTACTGGAGGAAGAGGACCAGTCCCAGGGCTGGGATGTGCTCAGGCAGGAGGTGACTCACAGGGAGTCTAGAACATCCCTCTGCACAGCTCCCTGTTCCAAGATCCCCACCCCTTCCCTCCCACAAGAAGCTCCCCCCACCCGCCCTCCCAGCCCACACTCACTGCCTCAGGCTTTCATGGATGTAGGAGGCATCACCAGCTGGTTCACCCTGGGGGAGAGACGGGCGGGGGTCAAGGTGGCACATCAGCGGGGGCCGGGCCCGGGCACTGCTCTGGAGCATCGCATCGCGGGAGCCGGCGGGCCGGACGTGCTGGGCAGGGACCTCGTCAGCCCCAGGGGGAGGTGGGAGAGCCCAGGAGTGGGGAGAGGGGAGAGAGAGGGGGGGAGTAAAGAGGAGAGGAGAAAGAAGTCAGACGATGAGAGGAAAATGAAGGAGCAGAGCCCAGCCCCGAAAACCATTCATTCCAGAGAAACTGTCTAGACCCACCACACAAACCCCGGTGCCGCCGTGGGCTCCCACTAGTGATGCAGGCCGCACCTCTTGGAGGCGGGGACCTCGTCAGCCAGGTGCACCCATCCACCTCACCCTGTCACAGCCGCAGCAGGCCCACCCCCACCCATGCCACCAACTCACTGCTGCTCAGCCTTGGCACGGTCGCTGAGGAAGAAGAGCGCGGTGGCCAGGAAGAACATGCCACCCAGGACCACGACGAAGGGGCAGAGCATGAGGGCGTAGCCCAGGCTCAGGAACTCCCAGAGCGGGGAGTCCTTGGTGCTCTGGCGGATCAGGTCGGAGATCTGGGGGGTGGGGGAGCCGGTGGACGTCAGGGCGGGGCCACCTCCCGAAGCCCCCACACCCGCCCACTCCCTCCCCTGCAGCCCCTGGTACTCACAAAGCCAATGAGGTAGGGGCTTCCAGCATCCCCCAGCAGGTGGGAGGTGAAGCTCTGCAGGGCCACGGCAGTAGCCCGCCGGGTGGGGATGACCACATACTGTGCAAGAGGTGGCAGGTCAGAGCCCAGGGGAGCCAGGTGCACCCGCCTGGCCTCATCAGGGGGCCTGACACTTCTGATGTTCCCATGGCCTCACACAGAGTCCTCCTGTCTTCCCCACTCCCTCCTCCAGCTCCTAAGTCCACACTGCCTTAGCACCTGCACTTGGCCCTCGCCAGGGAGCCAAGTGCACCAGTCATGGGCAGACCGAGGCCCAAAGGCACAGAAATGGCACATGGCCGCCCTGGGACCAGAACCCCAGCCTCAGGCTTGCCCTCACCTCCTCCGCAGGGGAAAGACCCATCCTGGTTGCCCCGCCGAGGCCCAGGCTGGCTGAGAAGGGCAATGCTGGTGAAGAGGACCCTGCCTGGAAGAACCTCCATTTTCACTCCCAGCACCGACTGCCAGAGCCCCTGGGCCCCCAAACCCCACCCTCCTGCCTAGACCAAGCAGGTCCAGACCCACAAGGGGCCGCAGCTCTAAAGCTGGGTAGGCCAAGGCCAGACAGAAGGGCTGGTGGCAGAGGCGCAGAGGATGGGCAGCAGCCACCTCAGCGGGTGCCCTGGGCAGCCTCCTGCCCCAGAAGCCCACCCTTTGTGGACAGACTATGACAGCAGCTAATGCCCGCCAGGCAGCCAGTTACTGGGGGCAGGGGGAGGGGAGACCTCGATTGCATGGCCCCGTTTCCAGGAATAATTAGTCACTTAGCTGTGACACTTAATAAAATGGGACACAATTTCCCTGGGACCCAAACCCTGCCAGCAGCCGGGGCTGCCCCTGGGGGTAGAGGCAGAGCAGGGGTCCTGCCTACCGCCAAGGGCACTTGATTCAGTCTCACTCTGACCGTCACTCCCACGTGCGCAGTGACCCCGCCCCACCCCTGCCACCCATGCCTGGCACCATGCTGAGGTGCAGAGCTGAATCAGATCTCCCACCCTTCTAGCCATGGGCCGGTCAGGGGTTAGTCAGGAGAGACAACCCTGGGTGAAGCAGATTTGCAGGGAAGCTCGGGTGAGGCAAGGCAGGCTTCCTGGAGGAGGAGAGATGGCAGGGGCCCGACACCCAGGCAGAATCTGACCTCCTAGGCTGACCCGTACTCTGACAGCAAACACCAGGTGCCCTGAAGGTGGCCCCTGAGGAGTCCTTCCTCCTCCCTGCCCCCCAGGGTCCCACCCCCAGCACCTCCCAGACACTCGCCCCACCACCAGTCAGTCCCCCACATACCCTCCTCTCAACCCTCTCCTGGCCCCGACTTGGAGGATCCCTGAGGTCAGGACCACATGTCACTCTGTCTCCAACCACCACCCCCAGACTGATGCCTGTTATCAAGGCTACAGGCCCCTCCGGGTCCCTCCTAGACTGCTTCTGTCCCTGCTCAAGGACACAAACCCCTGCCACCACTCAGACAGCCCTTTGTCCCTGGCTGGCTGGTCTGGAGCCCATTGTTGGCCCTGTGAAGACAGCTTCTGTCCACCCAGCCCAGCCACAGGCATCAGGCAGGCACGCCCGGGACCCAGGCTGAGCCAGAGAGGGCAGAGTCCACAGGAGCTCAGACCCTGGGGGCGGAGCGCTGGCAGACAGCACCACGTCGGTGCCAGCCTGGCACTGCCAGCCTCCCGGCCACAAACCTAGGCCTCCAGACATTACCCTTCTGCACCCAGTCCCCACATCCCTCCCTTCTGCCTGCTCAACCCTCTGATTCCAGGCCCTGGCCCAATGCAGACTCCCAAAATCCCCGCTGTCTCCCTTCACAAGTCCTGCCAGCTCTCTCACCCCTTCACCCGCCCTCCCCAGCTGCCCTCAGTGGTCAGCCATGGCCTGCCTTACCATGAGGATGTCCGCAGTGATAGCCCAGTTAGAAAACAGCAGCGTCTCCCCTACGAAGATGCAAATCTGTCCGGGGTCGGGGAAGACGAGAACAACCATCAGAGGGCGCTCTACCCACTACAGGTCCCAGGCTGCTCCCTGCACCCTGGCTGCTGGCAGGGAGACCCCCACAAGCCTCCCCGCCGCCAGCTCCTGGCAGTGAGGCTCCTGAGAAATCTTTGGATAACCTACAGGCTTCAAGCCAGGCCCACAGCCCTGAAGGGCACCCAAGCCCTGGTTAGAGCAAGGACAGAAGCCTGGAGCCTCCAGTTGCGGGGACCCCCACCCCCACATTTCCTGTTCCAGAGCCCCTGCACCCACCCCCTGCACTCACATAGGCGCCCACGATGCTGCTCTTGGCGGCCACAAAGATGAGGCAGATGAAGATGGCGGAGCCCAGCATGCCCACAGCACACACCAGCGGGTCAGCCCTCTGGGTCCTCAGGCGGCACCAGCGCGTGGCTCCTGCCCCCGTGACCACACCCAGAAAACCCGTGAAGCAGGTAATGGCCCCAAAGATGAGGCTGCAGAGACAGAGGACAGTGGAGTGCGGGTTAGGGGGCAGAGCTGGGGTACGGGGGCTGACTGCATCCCTCTCCCCCCCCCGCCGCCCCCCTGCCCCCGGCCCCGACCCCCAGGCCCGGCCCCACCTGTCCTTGGCCCCACAGGGCGGGCTGCTGCAGGTTTCCGCCGTCTTCTGCACGACTTGGGCACGGTGCAGGTAGAGCGGAATCCACATGCCCAGGGCCCCTGTGGCGAAGGACACGGCCGACGTGGCCAGGGAGGAGAAGACGTAGCTGCGGCTGGAGAGAGGCCGGGGTAGCGACACTGAGCGGGGGGCTAGCACCCCTGCGGATGGCAGGGCCCAGGAGGCAGACTTTCCTCCCTCACACCCTCCCCCCAAGGGCAGAAGGCCTCAGATGCCTTCCCTGAGGCCTCCGGGGCCAAGGGCTCTGGCTTCAGGAATTATAAACACTAGTGGTCTCAGCACTGTCGACAGTGGAGATGCCAGGTAGTCCGGCCAAGCAGGCAAGGGGGGGATGTCCTCCCATCTCGGAACCCCTCCCTCTTCCCACTGGACCCCTCCCAGCAGCACTCACTTGCGGATCAGGGCCTTCATGTCTCGGAGCCATGACGTCCGTGCCTTGAGCTGCCCCCCAAGCTGGTCAGCATGGCCCCTCTTCGTGGCCGGGACCAGGACAAGGATGAGCGTTCCTGTGATCATGCCCAGGATTGGGGACACCTGGCGGGGCAGGGTGCACCAAGTTAAGACATCAGGCCCCCAGAGTCTTTGTCTCTCTTTGGCACTGGGAAGGGGTACCAGGCCAGCCATGCCTTCTCTGGGCCCCGGGCTCCTCCTCTGGGCTCATATCTTCCCAGCCTTCCAGACTGGGCAAAGCCACCAGAGGTGATGCCAGCACAAAGGGCTGGTGGGCTCCAAATGGGCTGTCCAGATGAGGGGTAGGACAGGAGAGGGGACTGAAAGTGAAAGGGAAGGAGGGAGGGATGGTCAGAATGGAGGAAGGAAGGAGGATAGATTGCTAAATAGACGGACAGATGGATGAATCCTTGGATGGATGGATTGCTGGGTGGATGAATTAACACATGGAAACAGGAGGATAAATGGATGGGTGATAGATGGAACAAAAGGAAGACAGGTAGGTGGGCAGATGAGAACTAGGAAAGGAGAGTTCCTGGGGTCAGGGGCCAGATACCAGCTCTTACCCACCTCCCTGGGTCTGGGAAAGTTTCTCAGGCCAGCTCCTCTCCCTGGGGAGGGTGGACACTGAGAAGGGACTGGTTGGGCATGAAACTTCCAGCTAACATATCAAGTAGGTGATCATTTGGGAGGGGCCCATGTGGGTGGCTCGGCAGTAAAGAATCTGCCTGCAATGCAGGCAGCCCGGATTTGATCCCCAGGTTGGGAAGATCCCCTGGAGGAGGGCATGGCAAGCCACTCTAGTACTCTTGCCTAGAGAATCCCACGGACAGAGGTGCAGGCTGCAGTCCTCGGGGTCACACAGAGTTGGACACAACTGAAGCGACTAAGCAACTGCAGCAGCATGGGGGTCCCCGGAGAACAGAGGCGCAGGGGCCCCTTTGGGTCTTCCTTGCATCCTGCCCAGTGTCAAGAACAGAATCTCCAAGGCCCCAGGCCTCTCTCCGGATGGAAGGAGCACATCGTGGGAGCCTGGATTCCAATCCGCCGCTCCTCCACCCGCTCATGAGAACCGGGAAATCTGTACCCACCCCCACCGGGCCTGGGAGCCCGTGGGCTGGGGAGTTCCTGTCCATTTGCTGTCTCCCCCACCCCCGTCAAAAAATTCCACGGAGGCTGCTTCCTTCCTGCTTTTGAGGAAAAAACACTTTGTCTTAAGCTTCCTCTCCTTCGCGAGACTGGGGATCTCTGTTTCCTCTGATTGCACCGTCCTGGGGCCTTGGCACACTTGTGCTGAATCCTCCTGCAGGACAGGAAGCGGCCCCACACAGAGGTCTTGTCTCAGTCCCACCCTGGCACAGTGCCCCCCAACCCCCGGCTTGAACCAGGAAGTGCCACCATGAACCTGGAATTTCCTTTGTCCTCGCAGACTGCGGCCCCTGAGGGTGGCAGGGGCAAGTCTGGCTCCCCAACACCTCAAAGTGGGCTCATGGAGAAGAGCCCAGGTCCGTGAGGTGGGAAGCTAGGGAGCCAGGCCTCGGCTTTGTCCCCGAACCTCTGGGTGACCCTGGGCAAGAGCTGGTCTGGGGGAGGGGTCCTTACCCGCAAGGCCCAGTGCCAGTCTCCGGCCGCCTGCTTCACGCTGGAGCCGGTGATGTAGCCCAGGCCGCTGCAGAGAACACAACGTTGTCAGGCAAGGACAGGCAGGGGTGTGGGGGTCAGGGGATGCTCACCAGTCCAGGAGGCCGCCAGCCCTGTCCCACCCCAACACCCCCCTCAGCCAGCCAGGGAGCTGGTCCTGGCGGCTTTCAACGCTGACCACCCGCATGTTTAGGTCACAGAGAGCCGGACGTCAAGGAGAGGGGATGGTCAGAAATCTGAGGGGACCCTGCCCAGATCCCTCACCTGCCCAGCGGGATGGCGAAGTAGAAGACAGACAGCATGAGCGTGCGCGTGTTCTTGGTGAAGAGGTCGCCAATGATGGTGGGCGCGATGGTGGAGTAGCTGGCCTCGCCGATGCCCACCAGCCCGCGGGAGAGGACCAGCAGCCAGAAGTGCTGTGGGGGAGGGGCGCAGGCTGCTGGGAGACTGTCCTGCTCCTCTGCCTGCTCATCCTTGGTCCCCGCTTTGCTCCCCACCCCCTGCGAGGCCTCGGAGCCAGGATGGAGCCCTACCACTGCCTGAGCAACAACTACACCCTGGGCGGCTCCAGGCCTCAGTTCCCACCTCTGAATAGTGGGTTGGACTGGGCCCAGGACTGGGATGGAGCTGGACTTACAAGGGCTGAGAGTTGTAGGTGTGGCAGGAGCAACAGCCTGTGTCTCCACTGCCAGCCCCACCGATTAGGAGCCTTCCTCCCTGGGTTCTGGCCCCACCTCGGGAGCCTCAAGCCAGCCCCACTCTGAGTCCCATCCCTGACAAGGCCGCTGGGCTGACCCTGGCGGCACTGAGGACCCAGTGTACACGGGGAATGGGCAGGGCAAGCCCAGTGGGCTTGTCACCCCTCCCCCATCACACATCAAAGAGCAGAGCCCAGCTGAGCCGGGAAGGGTGGGGCCCTGCCAGCTGCCAGTGGTCCTACCCGCTTTGATGTGAACCCAGCCCCTCAATACCCCCAGCTGCCCAGGGCCTGAGAACCAAGCCTGGTCATTTTCCCCTGGCCTCACCCTGCCCACCCATCCGGCCCAGCATCCCCCACATCCAACCCTCCTCCGGGTCTCCCTGTTTCTCGCCCTCCATCTCCATCTGTTTCCCAGACCTCTCTCCTCATCGCTGGTCCTGCCCACCCCTCTCTGCGCCTCGTTTCCATAGTTCGTTCACCCTCTCACTCTCCATCTTCCTTCCCCTGGCCCCTGCCTGTGCTTCTTTGCCTGGGAATCAGCTGCCCATAGCCTTTGCCTAGTTTTCTGTTGGATTCTTTGTCTGTCTTGCATTGGTTTCTGTTAGCTTCTTATATGTCATGGGAATTGATGTTTATTAGATGGGTCACAAATATTTTCCACCATCATCTTTCTTTCCACTTTTTTACGGGAAGTTTCATCACACAGAAGCTTTATTTTGTGTTATTCAATTCAATGCTGCCCCAGCTGCTGATTTTCCCTTAATGGTTTCTGAATTTCACATCTTGCTCAGGAAGGGCTAGTCCATCCCAGAAATCTTATCTTTTGCGTTTATTTTAGAAAGAGAAAGAAAATGGGAATGATGTCCTGTTCTCCTGGGCTCCAATAGCAGGCAGATAAGACCTCTTTGACAAAGGATCCCATTGATCCTCACTCCTGCCCCTGGAACTGGATATCTTGTATATTTGCCATGACTTCTGCCTTTGCCTCTATGTACACATACCAGGCGACAACATTTAGTGTCCCCTGTGTGCTTTCAAAAAAAAAAAAATCAAATGACCATGTTTTTCTCCATGCATCTTGTCCCACAACTCGCTTTTTTTCCCTTCATCTTTTGGAAACCCATTTCCGCTGGTTAATGTAGACCTAGTTCATTCATTTGCTGCCAAGAATCTCATAGCGTGAATACACCCCATTCTATCCGGGCATCCCCCTAGTCATGATCATTTAGACTATTTGTCTTCTCTCTCCCTGTCTCTTTTTTTTTTCTATTACAAAACTACGACAAACGTCCTTGCATGCACCCATCACTTCGTGTCCATGAGGTGGAGTTTCTCTCTTCGGCATATACTTCAAAATAGAAGGCAGGGCTCTGGGGTGTACACAGAATTTTATAAAATCCTGCCACTTTGCTCTCCAAAGAGGCTCTCCCAATTTACACTCCCACCAGCAGCTTTAATAACACTTGGTATTGTCAGCCTTTTTAATTGCTGCCAATCTGATGGGTGTGAAATGGCATCTCATTGTTGTTTTAATTTGCAGTGCTTTCATTACTCTCGAAGAAGAGAACCATCTCTTCCTACATACATTGCCCTTTGGGGATCTTCCTCAGGAACTGCCTCTCACTATCCTTTGCATATATTTTTTACTGAGCTATTTGTCTTTTTCTTGTTGATTTTTATAGTTTGCTTTTAACTTTACTTTCATCTATCTGGGATTTATTTTGAAGTGTGGTTAGAAATACAGACCATACTTTATCTTCCATCCAGATGGACAGCCAGTCCTCCCAACACCGTTTATCTGAGATGCAACTTTCATCCTCCCATGAAAAGGAGGACTCTGCTTCCCCAGTCTCTTAGTTTATCCCTCTGCTGTTTTAGTTGGAATAGCCATGTTGGGATAACTAATGGGGTAAAGTCCCTTTCCCTGTTACTTTCACTGCTCTTGGCTGTTCCTGGGCATTTTCTCTGCCAAATTAACCAGAATCACATTGCCAAGGTCCACCAAAACCCCCCACGGGACTCAGAACATGGCAGCAGTGAATTTAGAGATGAATTGGGAGTGACCCGTCTGTTTCTGCCTCTGTTCATCTTCTCTCCCCAGCTCTCCTTTCCTTCCACACACTGGGAACGGTGCCCAGACTGGACATCATGGTCCTAGACTCACTGGTCAATCCCAGAAGCAGCCTCATGGGCACGACAAGGCCCAGAGGGGGCCCAGGAGCTTCTTCTGGTCCAGTCCCCATTTTTGACTGTGGCCATGAGATTCTGCCTGATGCTCTAGGTCTGGAGCTTAGCTGACCTGACCCTCCTCCTTGAAGTTGCCCCATGAAGCAAAACTGGAACCCCCAAATCTACCAGTTCTCTCTCCCTCACCTCCAACCTCCTCTCCATAAATGTAAATCTGACTCACCCTTCCCTTCTTCAGACTCTCCCAGGATCCCAGAAAGAAGTTCAGGCCTCCCAAATTGGCAGTCAGGGCTCTCCATGACCTGGTCCCTGCCTTCCTCTCCAGTCAAAGCACTCTCCTCCTTGATCTGTCAATACTCTACACCATTTATGCCTCCATAGGGCTGCTCCCTCAGCCCGTGCTATCTTCGCCAAAAGGCCAAACCTGCCTGGCTTGCCTGCCCAGCTCAAGTGCCACCTCCTCCAGGAAGTCTTCCCTGACTATATGGATGTCAAAGAGTGTTGTCTGTCTTCAGTGAGGACTTTCAGCACTTTGCATATCTTGAAAGTCTGAATGTGGGAGCTCCTGTCACATCTTCCCACCCCCAGCCTGGATGCTCCCAAGGCCAGGGTCTCCTCTTTTGTCCCCTAGGCTGAAAACTCCCTGAGGATAAGACCTGATTTTCCCCCTTCTTCCTCTATCTCCATCTACAATAGCCATCATGTGATTGTCCTTTCTCTGCTTGAACACCCCTAGTGACGGGACACTCACTACCTATCAGAGCACCATATCTCCTCTTTGGAAGAAAGAACAGAAATAAAAATGTGTTGAACACCTCCCATGTATGTGTCAGGGTGTGGACATCCACCAGTGCAGTTTTTTCTCACAACCGCCCTTCAAGCTGAGAAGTGTTATCCCCTTATTACAGATGAAGAAACTGAGGCTCAGAGAAGTAAAGCAAGTTTCTCCAGATCACAAAGCGGAATGGGCCACAGAACTGGGATCTTCAAACCCTGAACTGTGGGGGCCAAGTCAGAAACATCTTCCTTAGGTTAAACTGATGTTTATTTCCAGAGGACTTTGATGCAGGGAACCGGCTGGTCATTGGACAAAGAGCAAACTGTGCGAGGCCCAGAGAAAGGGAGCGACATAGCTCGAGTCACGCAGCAAGGTGACAGCAGAGCCAAGACTAGGACCCAAGGTCCTGACTCCTTGGCCCGACTTGCTTCCCCGTTTCCCACATTCTCTGCAAACCAGAAGCAGCTCAGGGAGAATTAAGATGTCCCACTGGGCTACAAGCTCTTCAGCTCAAGGCCAGCACAGGGAAGGCCCGTCGGCAAGGCCAGAGTATCGAGGCACCCAAAGACCCCTCATCACAGTACACTTGAACCCAACAGGCTGCAACCCCAGTCTAGACTAGGAGAGGTCCATCAGACTAGCCACCCCCTGGAGGAACCAGGACACGTGGACAGGATGCACAGGAACGCCGGGTGGGAAGCCCGGGCAGGCCTCACCTGCTGGGGGATGAAGGAGCTGGAGAACGTGACCACCGACCAGAAGAAAATCCCGCAGCTGAGGATCACCTTCCTGTTGAAGCGGTCACCCAGGTAGCCGAAGATGGGGGCGGCCACCATGAAGCTGCAGATGAAAACTGCGCGGGAGAGGAGAGTTTCAGGGGTGGGGCAAGGGTGTGGGAGGGTCCCATGGCAGAGCCCACCTGCTCAGATCACCCAGCAAGAGACCAAGTGCCTTTTGAGGAAGCAGCCCGCACCCAAGAGGGGCAGCCTCGGCCAGACCCCGGGCCCAGGGGAGCCAGGACAGCCCCGTTGGGTTAGGAGACCACACGACTATATCCTCTTCAAAGCCCAGCAGAAGGTGAGCCCTTCGGGTACTTGAAAAGGGCTAAGCTATCCACTCCAGTGTTCTTGGGCTTCCCTGGTGGCTCAGCTGGTAAAGAATCCGCCTGCAATGCGGGAGACCTGGGTTCAATCCTTGGAGAAGGGAACAGCTACCCACTCCAGTATTCTAGCCTGGAGAATTCCATGGACTATAGTCCATGGGGTGGCAGAGAGTCAGACACAACTGAGTGACTTTCACTTTTCAAAAGTTAAGATTTATTCATTGGACACTTTCATGCACCAGGGTCTGTTCTAGGGGTTCACCACATCCCATCTTGTGTGTCCTTCTGACCCCCGTCCCATCTTACTTCTCTCTCTCACACACTCAGAGAGAAGTGACTTGCCCAGAGCCCCACTGGCAGTAAATGTCCCAGTGGGATTTGACCTCCTATCTGCCTGACTCGAGCCAGTCTTCCTTATACTTTGCCACACCACTCTCCTTATTATTTTTGAAAAAAGAGGTTCAGAGAGGGAAAGGAACGCGCCCAAGGCCACACAGCAAAAGAGGGCAGAACTGAACCTGGAAACCCAGGTTTCATGCTGGCCTGACCACACAGCCACCCTAACTCCCAGTGAGCTACAGAGGCTTTCCTGACAGTTAGGAACATTGCCATTTCATTCATTCATTCAATAACTCGCTCATTCATCCATCCTTTCATCCGTTCAACAAAGGCAAAACTTCCTGGCCTCTTGAAGTTTTCAATCTAGTGAGAAACAGAAAATAAAATTAAAAATATAGTATGTCAGGTGGTGACAGGTGCTAAGGAGGGGGAAAGGGCAGAAAAGGGAGATAGGAAAAGCGTGTAAGAGAAAGAATACAAGCGTAAACATTTTAAAAAGGTCAGAGAAGGTGACATTTCAACAAAGATCTGGAGGAGATGAGATGAGGAGATGAATGATGCAGATATTAGATTGAGAACAAACCGAAAGGTCCTGGGGCAGAAGTGGGCTTAGTGTATTTGTGGAACAACAGAGAGACCAGAGTAGCTGATGTAGAGGGACCTGGAGGAAAGGCCAGATGGGGCAAGGCCTTGTGGCCCACTGAGGTGACTGTGGCTTCTAGTGAGAGAGGAACACACCAGAGGATGCTGAGCAGAGGCGTGAGGTGACCTGGTTTTGCTCTTCCAGAACAAGAGCACAGCAGTCTTAGAGGACCCCATGGGGATGGCTCTAGCGGGATGGGAGGGGCCTTGGGGGTCCCAGGTGGGATGAAGAGGCCAGCAAGGCAGGGGAGGCACCAGGTCATGCGGAGAGGCAGCCCCTGATTCCTCCTCCTGGAAGGCAGACCCGCAGCTGACGGGCAGATGGCCAGACAAAGCCCGGGTGAGCAGACAGGGTGGCCTCTGACCGCCACGCTGGACGTTCACAGGGGCTGTCTGGTCCCTCACAGGCCTGCGCCCCTAGGAGAAGAGACAGACGGAGGGAGGAGGGCAGGCTGGGGCCGCGTGACTCTCTCTTATCCTCCAGAGGAAGACAGAGAGTGTGTATGGGTGTGAGGATACTTTGTAATCCCAACTGGGTGATGGGGGCCTGCTGCAGAATCAGCACGGCAGAGAGGTGCAAGAATCTGGACTCCAGACACACTGCCCAGGCTCGAATTCAGCTGGGTTCCTTGCCAGCGGGGTGACCTTGGGCAGGTCACAACCTCTCTGTTCCTCATTCCGTGGTATGCCGATAAATGTTTAGCAACTGTCTCTCTAAAAGGCAGGGGGAGGCGGGCCCTGATGAGTAGTGTTGCCAGTTTGCAGGGTGCAAATACTCCCAGTGTGGCCTGATTTCAAGCTCCCAACATGATGTCACTAATCAGAATTGAGAAGAGATACGCAGTCACGGAGAGCTGTATATGAGTCTACCATCCAGATTCAACAGACATAAATAACTTAAAGGACGTAGATAATAAGTACAAGGCAGTAAAATAATTAGGAAGTGATGAATCTTGAGTGTTTATTACCTTTGTTTTTAATATGCTGTTTAATTGTAAGTTGATGTAATTTAGTTTTTAACAACGGTCTGTGCTTAACAACTAGCTCACACAATTCCTGAAAATTTAACAATCAACTCTCAGGAGTCTAAGCCACCTCCGGCGTGCCAACTTCCTCATCTGTGAAATGAAGATAAAAATAGCAACTCCCGGCTTGCTCTGGGCACTACTGAGATAGTGCTTGTAAAGTGCTTAGTGCCACGCCCTGCCCAGAGTGGGTCAACCTTGGTCAACAAAGGGCCCTTGTTTAGATCGGTCAAGGTAGAAGTTATTTCCTTGTATCCAGAAAAAGAATTGTTCCTGCTGGGCCTGTCTCCCAGGATCTGCCTGAGATCAGAGCAGAATACAGGTAGGAAAGAGACTGCAGTCTCCTGAGGACTCCACATGTTAGGGGAAAAGGAAGAATCGTTCCCTCTATGCCTGTGTCTGCAAGGTGGGGAGTGGGCAGAAGAAAAATCAGAGTAGGAGTTGCCCCCGCTGTCCAACCAGGGAGTAGACCTCATCTGTGGGTTGACCAGCTTAAAGAGTTAAAATGCCAAGGAACCAGCAAGTAGGGCTAAATTCTGCCAAGACAGTGAAGGGAGGCTTCCTGGAGACAGTGATGCCAGAGTTGGGCATTGAAGGCTCCATATGAATTTACTGTGGTGATGATAACACTTAAAATCAAGAATACTAGATCAGTTACAAATCGTATGACTGTTAATGAGCCATAATGCTGACCATTAATAATAACTGCAGTTACCATTTATGGAGCATTTATTCTAGGCAAGGCCCAGGGATGTACCCTGGACATAAGCACAATCTGATTTTATCATCTTCATCTCACAGAAGACACAATAGAGGCTTAAATGAGTGACATCACACAGCTAGTGTGTGGCTGAGCCAGAATTTATACTCCAACTTGACTCCAAAGTCCTTGCTCTAAATCACACTACAGACTGCCAGGCCGGGAAGGCAGAAGATCCCAGCTGATGTTCCAAAGGTAAGAGAAAGTTCAGGGTGTGTCAGGGACAGCAGGAAGATGCAAGAGGCTGCAGGCTGGGAAGGTGATGGAGGGAGCAGCAGGGGATGGGGACGGGGACCAGGCCGTAACCCCTAGGACCGGGTCTGGCGGTTAGTGAGTGGGCAGTGGGAGATCCGCAGCACTAGACAAGCCCCCACTGGATGGGTGCAGAGGCTGAAGGAGGTGGGTCAGGCCTCAGCCCAACATCCCGCCGTCCTGGTCCAACCCTACCCTCCTGTCCACAGCAGAACCGGGAGGCAGCCCCTCTGGCACTTTCCCCACTGGTTTCGTGCATGCTCGTCTGGGCGGCCCGAGGCACCCAGGACTGCAGGTGGACTCCTGTTGGAGCAGCCACGCCCTTTCCCCACCCTCATCCTGCCAAAGGGCACCGAGTCCCATTTTATAGCTGGAGCCACTGGAAGGTGGAGGAAATTGCTCAAGATGACACAGCAACCCTCTTGACCTTGGCCTCCCTTGTTCCTCAGGGCCTTCCCCTTGGGGACAGGGGAGTCCAAGGTCAGCAGGAAGACTCAATTCATCTTGAGAGCCCTCCCCTTCTGCTCAGGGCAGACAAGAGAAAGGACCTCTCCTGGCCCTCGGGGATGGCACAGGCCAGCAGAGAGGCCTGAACACAACCAGGTAGGGACCAGAGGAAAACAAATTCCCGATGGGAGGAACAGCATGGGCAAAGGCCTGGACAGGTGACCCATGTCCCAGGAAAGGGCCAGAGCCTTCTCTGGCCAGCAGGAAGCTCTGATGAAAATAAAGACCAGCCGAGGCTAGAAGCTTCCCGGGCCCACCACCGCCAACCCCCTAGTCTTTGTTTATTCGAGGAGAGCTTTCTGGGCAGAGTGGCTGCCCCACCCCTGGTCTCGGTAGGGATGGCTTTCCCAGCACGAGGACATCCTGTGGTCAGGGCGTGGGGAAGCCCTCCATCAGCTCACATGTGCTGAGCCCACAGGTCCTAGACAATGGAGCCCCAGGCAGGGAGCCAGGGCAGGGGGCAGGGCCTCGGAGGGTGGTGTGGGAGGAGTCGGAGCCCCTGGCTCACCAGAAGAAGCTGGGTCGGAGCCTCGCTGCTTCCTCTGCAAGATGGGCGAAGCCCTCTTCCCACTTTTTAATTTTTTTGCCTCCCAGCACTGGCTTCCTGAATAGCACAGTGGTAAAGAGTCCACCTGCCAATGCAAGAGACTCAGGTTCTACTCCTGGATTGGGAAGATCCCCTGGAGGAGGAAAGAGCAACCCGCTCTAGTATTCTTGCCTGGAGAATCCCATGGACAGATGAGCCTGGCGGGCTACAGTCCATGGGGTCACAGAGTCGGACACAATTGAGCACGCACGCACGCATGCTTGTGGGATCTAGGTCCCTGGGGACAGAACCTGTATCCTCTGCGGTGTTAGTGCAGTCTTCACCACTGGACCGCCAGGAAGTCCCACCTCCTCCTCGCAGGGCCAACAGGAAGTCATCAGGGCTTGAGAGCGTCCCTAAGGCGCCCTCCACCTCTTGTGGTGCTGGCTGAAAGCCTTCTCCCAGTGGGCCTGCTGAGGAAGCCAGCACCCACAGCTTGGAGCAACCCCCACTGAGAGCTCTGAGCCCTGGCAGACAGCCCCAGGAACCCCTCTACCACCACCACCCCCACACCCCACCCCCTGGGGCTGCTGAGAAGGTAGTCCTGGAGCAGAAGCGGGTGAGGTCTGCACTGGGGGAGCCCTGGGCTCCCACACCGTGGCCTTGGAGCACGTGTCCAGCCCCACCTCAGCCTGGGCTGGACCGGGGTTATTTTTACAAAATCCGGATCCGACCAACTTATTATTGGAAGGAGACTCGCCATCCTCCACATCCTGTGGGCAGGGAAGGAGCTCGGGCAGGCACAGAGCTGCGGGAGTCAGGCTATGCCTGCCCATGGGATATGGAGGATGGAGGCCCAGGCCGGCTAAGATGACCAGGAGGACCCAGATCAGCACCCACCACCCCACATCGGTGCCTGGACACCCACCACACTCAAGGAAGGAAGGAGGGGAACTACACCTCTTTTAGACTTTGCTTAGTCTTAGACCCTAGGCTGGCCACTGAGGCCTTGGGAAGAGAGGTTCTCCAGCATCCCTTCAGACAGGAGGGCCGTGGGGGGACAGCCACGGGGGCTGCGCAACTTTGCCTGCAGAACCTGAGTCTTTGCCAAAGCTGGAGGATATTGCCAGGCTGGCTGAAGTGGGGAGGGAGCAAAGTGGGGAGGGAGACTCAGTCCCAAAGCAAAGACACCGTCTGGTTTCAGTCTGAGCTGGCCCTTCCTCTGTCCCTGCACCCCTGCCCCCGAATCCTAGCCCTTCCACGTGATGCCACAAACCCCAGTGCTGAGTTGCCTCCCAGCTTCCCCCGCCATCCGCTCCCACACTCAGCCCCAGCGTGACCCTCCTGATGCACATACCCTGCAGAAACCAGCCCTGCTCTGCTATCTTCTCTGGCTCCCTGCTGCCTCCAGACAAAACCCAGATGCTCCACACCATAAGACCCCGCCTGCTGTCCCCAGCCCCTCACCTTAGCTCTCCCCATGACAAAATTCACACCAGAGCCAGCAACAGCACAGCCCTCACTCTCACTCCCCGCTCCCGAGTTGCATTTATGCCAGTGTCCTCAGATCCAGCTTCTCGTTCACTTATTTTCTCTTCAACTGGGTCTAGTCTACTTGCTAACTCATCTAATTATTTTTCATTTTAATACTTATATTCTTCACTCCAGAATTTTGAATTTAGGGCTTTTAAACATCTCCTTACTCTTTTTTTTTTTTTTTAAATAATGTGCTATTCCAGTCCTATAAATTCTACTCTTTCTTTAGAGCTTCGAGTGTTCAACATACCTAACGTAAAGTCCTTTCAAATGAGTCTGTTCTAATTCTTTAGGAGTGGGTTTCCCCATTTTCGGAGCTGGTGGACTCTCTCCCACAAATGTGGGTTTCCCTGTATGCTCTGTTTCATTTTGAATTTGGGTTTGTCTTCAGTGGGAACTGTCACCTGTGTCCTGTGCAAGTCCTGGGTCATGACAGCTTCCCTAAGGAGCAGTTTGGAATTTATTTCTGCTGGGATTCCTGAAAACAGATGCTTGTCTGTGGAGGTGGGTGGAATTCCCAGGCCTGTACAAAGCACGAGCTAGACTTGGCTCCCTGCTAAAATGCTGAACCAAGGAAGCGATGTCTTTTCACGGATGGAAAAACTGTCCATCAGCCTGGGTATATAGCTTGAAATCAGGGAAACCCCAGGTGATCAACTAAAAACTCAGGGACCCAAATCTGCTCTGCACAATCTTCAAAGTAAAGAATACCCCCAAGTCTGGAAACTGGTCCAGACTAGTCATCCTTTGATGAATCTGGGTGATAGATCTATGGAAACCTGTTACATTATTCTATGATTTGTGTATATCTGAAAGTCTTTGTGATAAAAATGTTTACATTAAAAATACTGTAACAAGCTTCTAAGACATATGCTGGTCCCCGCTTGGCTTTGGTACCAGCTCCCTCTCCTGTTTCTGAGTTCAACTCTTTGATTCTATCACCTGGAAATGTCCCTGCTAGCTTTAGCTTTCAAACTCAGCTATGTCATTTAAATATGTTTTCCTGACATATTTTATCCAGCTGGGAAGGGGGAAACTCTGACAGATCACCAAGCTAACTGAAGTCCTTTCCCCTGTGTGTGTGTGCACTCAGTCACGTCCTGCTCTTTAAAGGCCCCACAGACTATAACCAGCCAGGCTTCTCTGCCCATGGAATTCTCCAGGCAAGAATACTGGAGTGGGTTGCATCCCTCCTCCAGGGGATCTTCCTGACCCAGGGATCAAACCCAAGTCTCCTACGTCTCCTGCATGGGCAGGCAGATTCTTTACCACTGTGGCACCTGGGAAGCCCTGCTTTCCCCTGAGCAAACTCCAATTCATCCTTCAAAGCCTCACTCAAATGTACTCTCCTTGGGGAAGTCTTGACCTGCCACCAGACACAGCTAGGTCCACGCTCTCTGCTACAACCACCACCACCCCAGGCTCCCACAGTCTCCGCTGGGTGGGGACTAAATACGTCTTCTGTTCCCATCAATACAAGGAATCTTCCTGCATGCAAGGACTGAGTCCAAGGCAGAGCCTAGCGCAGGGTCTGCTGAGCAGTAGGTTTAGCAACAGCTGCCCCTTTAGGTATAGGCTATGGGGACTCTTGACTTCCCAAGACAGCAAGACTCAAGAGCTGTACTTCTGCTGCGGGCTTTCCCAGAGGCTGAGCTATGGCTGCTGCAGCTGAAGGGCCGGCTCAGAGCTGGCAGCAATATGCAAGGGGGCTGCCAAAAGTAGGCTCTTCCCAAACCAGCCTTCATGCTCTGGTCCCCAGGGGAAACAGCACGGGCAGGCCCAGGCCGAACTCTCTGCCCCTGCCCCCCAACCCTGTCTCCTGGCCCAGAAGCCCCTGGTGCCCACAAATAAGCAGGCAACCCAGCCCTCAATCCTGGCCCTTTGATCTGGGCAAGCACCAACACCTGGCTGGCGCCCTCCACCTGGCTCCGACCTTATCAGTGCTTGGGGAAGAGACAGGTGCCTGGGGCCCAGGCCAATTAGATGATTTGCCTGGTAGCCCACTGAGTCACTTTCTGGTCCAGCCCACCTGGCTTCTTGGCCAGAAGGGCAAGGACACTCTGGGGAGCCCTCCCAGCTGGTGCCCAGGGTGGGGGGTGGGATGAGGACCACAGGCCGAAAACTAGAGGGTCTTGGAGAGTACTGGAAATGCTCAGCATGGCCTAGAGGCACTCACCCCAAGAATGTTGAAATGCCAGACACTCTGACGCCTGGGACAAGCCTCACCAATCCAGTGAGTGTCTGTGTCCCCTCCCAAGCCAAGAGAACCCCATACGCAGAAGTTCCAATGCCAGGCCTGCTACTCTCTCACCATGAGACCTTAAGCAAGTCACTTCCCCTCTCTTGACCTCTATGCTTCCATCCTGAAAGTGAAGCCGACCAAAGGGAGCTTGGCGGAGGACGAATCAAAGAAGATGATGCTGTGGATGGTCTGTCCACCTCCAGCCAGGTGACCAGGGATAAGTAGGGGCTGCCGTGACTTCTCTCTTAACCAAGAAAGGCACAGCCCAGGGCATAACTGTGGCAAAGCCACGACCTTGCAGCCCTCCCACCCTCTCCCTGGGTGGATGCCCTGGCCCTGACCTCCATCAATGGGGGGTTGAATGGAGGAGGCGGGAGCGGGGGAAGATCAGTCAGCAACCTGGAAGGGGATGAGGCTTGGGCTGAGTCCCCAGTGACTCAGGGGCTCTGGAGGGAGGAGGATGGGCAACGAGGCTCCCTCCTGCCCTTCCCTCACCAGCTTGACAGCCTGCTCCCTCCCACACTCCCATTGGGCTTGACCTCAGTCTCCCCCGTCTCCCAGGCTGTAAGTGCTGGTCAGTGCATTGCCCGGAGCCCAAGAGGCTGGAGGAACCTGTCCCAGGCCCCAGGGCAGGATGACTTGCTCTGACCCAGCCAGAGGAGGCCAAGCAAGGGCAGGGAGGGGGCAAGGAGCCCACAGAGGGGCTTGGGAGGTGATGTCTGCAAAGGCAGGGGGCATCTGGATGCCCTTAGGAGAAGCTGGGCCCCACAGACTTGCCCCAGTCCCAGCTCTGTCCATTCTCACCTATTAGGACTGAACCCTGGAGCTATTCATCTGCCTTTTCTCTAAGCCCAGAAGACCCCACCTGGGAAGTGAGAAACGGAGCGTGGCTGAGTGGCTATGGCTCATTATGGCTCAAGGAGGCCTGGCACTGGGCATGCTGGAATGCCACCCAGACAGGTCAGGCAGGTTCCTGGATGGAGCCAGCTCGCTCCACCCCTGCCTCCCCAGAGAGCCCGGGAGGGGACGGGGTTCCCAGACTGGAATGCAGACCACAGACCTTCTCCCCCACATCTAACTGGGCCTCACAGCCCGAGGAAACCAGGGCCAAGGGAACCGGCCACACAGCAAGGTCAGGGCCGGGTCAGGACAAGCCCTAGGATGTAACATTGCTCCGAGTCTCTGCCCCGGCCTGGGGGTCCTGCTGAGGGCACGGCCAGCAGGGCCACAGCCCATGGGAGGGCCAGGAGCTCAGGTCCAACAGGGCCACTGGGCAGGTGCAAGGTTGACATGGACCCTGGAGGGAGGGGCAGAGAGGCTGGAATAACTGCATAATCACCTGCCAGGCTGCCCTGGCCCAGGGAGGATGGGCCCTGCCTCCCCATCAGTCCCAAGGCCAGGATCCCAGGCGAGAGGGGCAGAGAACCTCAGACCCAGGTCTCGTCTGGGACCCAGGTTTCTCAGGCTTCTGCCCTAGATCTGCAAACTGCTCTGAGGCTGACCAGCTAGAATTTCCTGCTTTGGCATCTGAGAGGTGATTCCCAGGTGCCTACATTCTTACCCACAGCCCTGAGGGCAGGTGCTGTTTGTTTTACAAGAATAGAAGCAGAGGCTGGGAGAAGTGGTGCCTTATGTGAGTGACAAGGTGGGACGTTGGACACGAAGCTCACATTCTTTCCAGCAAGTCAGGACCGCGGAAGAGATGGGCAGGGAATCCCCACTGGGTAGAAAGCCAGGTGGGGGGACCAGGATGGGAGACAGGCCTCACCTGACTGCAGCAAACCGGCGCCACGGTCCTTGACCCCAAAGTGTTGCTGGATATCCAGAAGAACACCTGGGAGGAGAAGACAGAGGGTGGTTATTGGAGACGCCGGAGCCCAGGGCACCCACACTTCTCTGCCCCAGCCAGGTGACCCTCAGCCTCTGCCCAGTCCTCTTTCCACCCCTCCGGGCCCAGCCTGGCCCCAACTAGAGTACTCCACCCTGCCCAGTTTAGCCAGGCCACCGGGGGCCATGGAGGCCAAGCGTCCATCCTGCGGTGTTTAACCCTGCACTCAGCCAGTGGGGGGTCCGAGGAGCAGACAAGCGAGGCTCCTCCATGATCACTCAGCCCACCTAGGGCAGCCAAGCCTCCTACTGCCAGCCTGGGCCTCTTGCCCACCTGCAGCCCAGCCCCAGACTAGGTGCTGGAACCCCAGAGGTGGACCCTGCCCTCAGGGGAGACCCCGAAGCCCACAACCCAGAGAGTGGATAGGCAGCCTCTGAAAGCTGCAGGGAAAGCCCTCTGACCAAGGAGAGGGTGGTGAGAGCACGCAGGCAATGCTTACACTTGCTCACCTGCCCATGTGCACAAACACGTCCCCCCAGCTGTCCTCGGGAGTATAATAGGACCCCCAATTTTCCAATGAGGAGCCAAGATGCAGAGGGAACCAGGCGGGGCTCCGGGCCTGCTTTCTTGGGGGAATGGGAGCCCTTGAAGCCATGTCTGCCCTTCACCCAACTTCCAGCCACCTCTGCACTCCCACTAGGAGTGTCAACGGGGTTGGTAACTAGGCCAATTAGAAATGATTGACAGCTGTGGACAGACAGGGCCTTGGCTGTATGGAGGCCAGCAACGTCCTGGCCCCCTCTGACCTCACCTAGCCCTCTACCAGGGCTCCTGGGTAAGCACAACCCTCTGCCCCGACAGGCCCCAGGGCCTCTGCCTCAGCTTATCTCAGGACAACAGGAGGCCGGACCACAGGCCAGAGCCCCCTACCCACTGCACATCTGCACTGGGAAGGAAGAGGGGAGACAGGGCCTCTCTCTGGAGCTCCCCACTCAGGGGACAGAGGAAGGGACCAGAGCCTGCCTTCCGGGAACTCCTAGAACAATTCAACACGATGACGCTGATGCCAGCATCTAAAATGATGGTGGTTCATACTGTCGTTTTGTTGTTGTTTAGTCTCAGTTCTGTCCGACACTGCGACCCCATAGACTGTAGCCCACCTACAGGCTCCTCTGTCCATGGGATTCTCCAGGCAAGAAAACTGGAGTGGGTTTCCATTTCCTTCTCCAGTGGTTCCTATTACTGAGCATTAAGTGCTTTATCAATTTAGCCCTCCCACAACCCTGGATGGTTGGTACTATCATCCCACCGGATAGATGAGGAAACAAAGGCACAGAAGGTTAAGCCGCAAGTTCAAAGTCACAGGGAAATGGTTGAAAGTGGAATCTCCAAACACAGAATGAAGGTCCCGTCCAGTGGCCGGTGCTGCAGAAGATGCCACCGTCCCCCCGACCCAAAAACCAGGGCTGGGATGCCCAGCGATTTCCTGTTCTAGCAGCCTGTCAGTCAAGAGCAGCTGGGCTCCTCCTTGTTAATACCCAGAGAGGATTCACCATAATTACCCATAATGAAGAGGCTGTGTGAGACCCAGCTAACGACTTAATAACCGGGGCGGGCTGCGACTTTACCTCGAAGGCGGAAACCAGGGGCCAATCCTGGGTCTGTGGATGGCAGAGCCATCAAGTGGGACCTCCGAAGTGCCCCTAACTCAGACTCAGAGGCCTCAAGTTCCATCAGAGGCTATGGGTGGCATGGCTGAGTTTGGGGAGCCACCCACACTCACTTCTCCACCTCACAGCCCATTCCCAGTCCTGAGCCCGGGCCTGTAGCTTTTTGAGCTGATCACAGCCCTCTCTCACATAATCACCATCACTGGTGCCTCCCCTGGCTTCATCAGGCCATGGGGCTGTAGCTTCAGCCCTGCCAACATCACCCTCCAGCCTCACTTCTCAGGGCATCAACCCCTACCCCCTTTCTCTAGCCACCCCAATCTACCTATGGCCCCCCTAACTAAACCTGCTACCTCTTCTTACCCTGGTGCAGTTTTGTTGGCTGAATTAATTCTTGCCATTCCTTCAAAACTAGTTTAGATGCCTCCTCTTCTGGGAAGTCTCCCTTGATTTCTCCCCCTCCCAAAAGGGGGAAAGTGCATGGCCCCCACTCTCCCAAGTCCATTCTTGTTTTAGCGCTTGTCACACTAGGATCAACTTATTCTACAGAGAAGACACAGGGACATGGATATGAACTCCTTGGATCCCTGTGGCCAGGAGCAAAAAGCCCCTAGTTGCTGGTTCCTGCTGAGTTCCAGGCACTGTGTGCGATTCTACAAGGGGTATTTCTAGCCCTCCTACCCATGATTATCCAGGGTTATCATCCCCAGCTTACATATGAGGAAACCGAGGCGCTGGGAAATCACATAGCTTGTTAGACAGCACACCTTGTCAGGGGCAAGGTCTGAAACCAGGTCTATTACCAAAAGCCCAAGCTCATTCTTTTGTCCCATGGCTTCTGCACGGTTCGCTCTTGCCCAGCCCCCTCCCCAGCCCAGGGCTGGGCACACAGCCAACCCCCAGGACTGTCTGTTGGGGAGAAGCTCAGACAGATGGACAGGTGCCTGCCTCCCCGCCACCCCCGCACCAAATGGACCATGAGCCCCTTGAGAGCTGGGACCATAGCAAGTCATGTCTAGAACCCAGGACAGAGACTGTCACAATCTAGGCACTGGGCAAACAGAAGGATGGGGAGAACCAAGAGACAGTAGGAGAAGAAGAAGGGGATATATATGACTGATGTACAGCGGAAACCAACACAACACCGTGAAGCAATTTTCTTCCAATTAAAAATTTTTAAAAAAGAGAGAGATGGTAGGAGGGTACCACTCCCTCAGGGTCCTATACTGGGTCCCCACCCACAGCCCAGAGGAGGGCGTGGTTCTGCAGTAACCCCAGGCCCACTTTCTGGTAGGGAGCCCATATCAAACTGGTCACAATGAAGGCGGCACATGTCCACAGCAAATCTAAACACTCTTGGACTTCCCTAGTGGGCCAGTGGTTGGGAGTCTGCCTGCCAATGCAGGGGACACGGGTTCGATCCCTCGTCTGGGAAGAGTCCACAAACCTCAGGGCAACTAAGCCTGTGCACCACATCTACTGAGCCCATATGCCACAAGTACTGAAGCCCTTGCACCTGAGAGCTCTGCTGCAAGAGAAGCCACTGCAATGAGAAGTCTGTGCACGACAACTAGGGAGTAAGCCCCACTCACGGCAACTAGAGAAAGCCCTCACGCAGCAATGAAGACCTAGCACAGCCCTAAACAAACAAAATTATTTTAAGAAACAAAACATTCTTGCTTCCTCCCCAAGGCACATCCCAGCCATCTGATTGGATGCACTCCCCTACCCATGACTTTAAGGTCCAGCATTTGCCTCCGCTTCCTGGAAGGCTTCCTTGACTTCCTCCACTGCAGAGTGCTTCATAAGGGGGAGGAATATTTCACCACATCCAGATGGGCATCCAGGGCCCCCGGGAACTCCTGAGCAGTCTAGACCCCAAGGCATAGGAAGCTTTGAATGCCCCTGTCCCAGCAGCCCCCTGCAATCCAGCCTTGGACCCAAGGCGTGAATTCCAGGCAGAAAGTCAGAGAAACCGCCCCAGGGAACAGGGCCTCGGGCGGGCTGTAAGACTCCAGGTCAGGCCCTGCCCAAGACTTTCTGGGTTGTTTTCCCTCTTCCAGGCCTGCAAAGGGCCACTGCCGCAGGCGGGTGAGATCCTACTGGCTGCTGGCACGGGAAGCGTGTGTCACAGCAGCCCGGACGGTCGTCTCAGATTTTCCTCTGGGCTCCAGGCTGGCTTGGACCCACACAACCCCCCTCCCTTCTTCACCGCAGCCTTATTTTTAGCCTCTTTCCTGGAGGCTGAGGTTTAGTGGGTCACAGGACGGGCCTCACGCCCAGGAGCAGCCTCCTACAGCTCAGACCCAGCCCATTCCACCAGCCCAGGGTGTGCAAGGTGGGGCTTCCATCCCACATGCAGCTCCCCCCACCCATGGCCACAGCTCCCGATCCAGGCTTCTCCAGGCAGTCCCCCAAATCCACAGCCACGACTGTCCTCTGTCCACAGGGTCCTTGTCCCTGAGCCAAGAAAACACATTCTGGAGAAGCAGGAGCACCTGAATTTCTTACCCATTGACCCTAATTACACCTCTCAAGCCTCTAAGGGGCTCGCCTCTTGTCCAAGGCCAGCTGCCCATTCTGCCTCCTGGGAGCTGGCCCTGGGTTAGCCGCTGGCTTGCCTTGGGCTGTCAGCACCTCCCTCACTCCTGCCTCCTGCAGAGTCCACAAACACACTCACCTCTCGCTGATCCTGGTGGTAAAAACAGTCTTGCCTCATCCCCACTACCAGTGGGTCTTTTTCTCTCCCTCCTTCACAGGGTGCCTCCGATGGTAAACAATCTATCTGCCTGCAATGCAGAATACCCAGGTTCGATCCCTGGGTGGGGAAGATCCCCTGGAGAAAGGAACGGCTATCCACTCCAGTATCCTTGCCTGCAGAATTCTATGGACAGAGGTGTCTGGTGGGCTACAGTCCATGGGGTCGCAAAGAGTTGGACACAACTGAGCGACTAACACTTCACAGATGAAGTTCTTTTTTTCTTTTTTTTTTTTTAGCTCCCCAACCAGGGACTGAACTCAGGCCACATCAGTGAAAGTGCTGAGTCCTAACCTCTAGACTGCCAGGGAATTTCCATAGCTAAAGTTCTTAGAAGAATTTTCATCCCTCCCAACTCAATGTCCTCACTTCTATCCTCGGTTGAAGCCAACCACCTCCTGGTGGCTCAGTCCCACAGGCTTTCTCATCCCTCAGCATCACAGTCACCTTGACCCCAACTCCACGACTCCACCACCTGGTCCACTCCCCAGGCCAGACACTGGGAGTCGGCCATGACACCCCCTCACCTCCCATGAATGGGTCCCAAGGATTCTCTCTCTTCGTCTCCAACCGATCTCCTCCCTGGACTCCCTGCCTCTAGCCTCTCCCATCCACCCAGCACCCCTCAGGCAGCCTGATCACACAAGCACTTATCAGCTTCTTATTAAGTCCTGGGCCGGGGTTTCAGAGATCACAGTCTCTGGGCTTAAGGAGCAAAGGCTGTGGCCCAGCAATTTCAGCTCTGGCCAGGGCTCAGAGTCATCTAAGTTGTTGCTGGTCAGTTGCTCAGTCGTGTCCAACTCCTCACGATTCCATGGACTGCAGCACACCAGGCTTCCCTGTCCTTCACTATCTCCTGGAGACCTAGGGGTCTTCAAAATACACGGCCCAGGACCCTTGTGCATAATACCACTGCTCATGACAACAGTAATATGGGTGTTACTGTGCACTGAGGGCTCACTACATGCCAGACACTGTTCTGAGAGTGGAAGCAAATTATTAGCTCATTGAGCATGGCTGCCGCACTAGGGTTTAGTGGCTTTGCATTACCACCCAAATTCAGCCCAGACTTCGTCTCACGTTTGAGGCCTCCATGCTCCAGATCTGCACAATCACCCTGTCTAGAAGCGAGAGCCAGGAATCTATTAACACACGGTCCAGCTAACTGGAAACCACTGGCCTGGGTGGTCTGAACCCCTGTGGCTTGCACATCATGGTCCACAGGCCTCCAAAGCCTTGACACAGCCATGCCCTCTTCCTGGGCTGTTCATCTCCACCTGTTAATCTCCACCTCATCCAGGGCCCAGGTCCAAGCTCATGTCTACCAAGGTTCTTCCACACCCCAGCTCCTTCCTTTGGGGCTCTGAGTGAAGAGATGCCTGTAACTTTGAGGTACCCCCAGAGCTGGATGACTCATCCATCTGGCTGGTCACAGATATTCACAGTGACTCCTCATCACTGCTGGCCCCTCAATCACCCCCAGAGGAGCCAGGTCCAGAACCCAACCTGCTGACATCACTGAGTCCTCCAAAAGGCTGCAGTGTAAGAGGAAATCCACACCGACGTCAGGAGCCCCCAGTTCAGACCAGCCTCAGATGCGAGGTTGGGACGTGATCCCAAAGTCTCTTTCTGCCTCGTCATCCAGTGCAGTCCCCCTTGCCTCTCTCAGAGTAGCAGGCAGCATAGCTGAATTCCTAGGCACATGGGCTCGGGGTTCAAATCCTGACTCCTCCACCTTCCCTGCTATGTGATCTCAGGCAAGTAATTTAACTTCTCTGTGCCAGTTTCCTCCTCTGTAACAAGGATTATTTTTTTAAATTAATTTTTATTACAGTATACTTGATTTACAATATTGTGTTAGTTCTAAGTGATACCAAAGTGAATCAGTTATATATATATATATATATATATATATATATACCTCCACTCATTTTTAGATTATTTTCCCATATAGGTCATTATAGAGTATTGAATAGAGTCTTCTGTGCTATACAGTAGGTTCTTTTTAGTTACCTATTTTATATATACTAAAATCCCATGGACAGAGGAGCCTGGTAGGCTGCAGTCCACCGGGTCGCAGAGTCGGACAGGACTGAAGCGACTTAGCAGCAGCAGCAGCAGAGTATAGAAGGCAGTGGCACCCCACTCCAGTACTCTTGCCTGGAAAATCCCATGGACGGAGGAGCCTGGAAGGCTGCAGTCCATGGGGTCGCTGAGGGTTGGACATGACTGCGCGACTTCACTTTCACTTTTCACTTTCATGCATTGGAGAAGAAAATGGCAACCCACTCCAGTGTTCTTGCCTGGAGAATCCCAGGGACGGGGAAGCTTGGTGGGCTGCCGTCTATGGGGTCGCACAGAGTCGGACACAACTGAAGTGACTTAGCAGCAGCAGCAGCAGAGTATACATGTCAATCCCAATCTCCAAATTTTTCCCTCCCCTTGCCTTTCCCCCTTGGTAACAAACCATAAGTTTGTTTTCTATATCTGTAACTCTATTTTGTAAATAAGTTCATTTGTACCATTTTTTTTAGATTCCACATATAAGTGAATCATATGATAGTTGTCTTTCTCTGTCTGATGCATTTCACTCAGCATAACAATCTTTAGGCCCATCCATGTCGCTGCAAATGGTATTGTTTTGTTCTTTTCTGTGGCTGAGTAATATTCATATATATATATGTATATCTATATACCATAACAAGAATAAATTTTAACATCTGCTTTATATAGTTGTTGTAAAGTTTAAATGGGTTAATCCTGTAAAATGCTTGGAAGGGTGCCTGGCACATAGTAGGTAGTCAATAAGTGTTATAAACCTTATAAACCTGATCATAGATCATTAACTCATGGGGCAAGAGCCCCGCCCTGTGATCAGTTTCTGGAGAATGGGAACCCCCACCTCAGTGTTCTTTTCTCCAAAATGGGGGCAGATGGCGGGTGCTGCTTGCCATTGGCTGGTCCCTCTCAGAGGGACCCTGGTCCCCTTTGGAAGCCTCACAGCTGGCTCAGTCTGGAAGTCTCACCCCTGCTACCATACTGGGCCGTAGCTCCCGCCCCGGTAATTATAGGGGCCTGAGGGCCTGGCTCTGCTGACCTGGCTCTGAATGGCTCAGGCTAAGAAACCACAGCCTGGCCCCACCAGCACCCACCCCCTCCTTCCTGAGCCGAAAGGGACTGACCAAGGCAGTTCCTCAGCCAGGGACCCGGGCTGTCAAGCACACTCACTTCTACCTGCCCCAGAGTGTCCACAGGGCAAGATCCTCCCCCAATCCCCCAGGGACAAGCTGAGTGACCTCCGGGAGCATCTGGCCTCTATTCTGGGGCCCAGGTTGCCCATCTGAGAGTGACCCAGAATCCCTGGACATCCCTGCTGTGTCCATCCTAAATCTTAACTGAATTTGTTCTATATACACCCTCCCTCCTACCCCCCACGTCTGCCTACAAATCTGGATCATCAGTGTCAGGACAGCCTAGTGGTCATCTCTGCAGGGACCGTGAGGATAGGACCCCAGCCCCACAGTCTCAGCCTCTCCCTAGAAGACCTAGACTCCATACTTGGCCCCTTAAAGAGCACCCATAGCACCCCTCCCTACCCAGAGCCCTGCCTGCAGACCCTGCCAGCCTGAGGAGAGCAGAGAGCCTTGCCCCAACACCCCACCCCATCCCCTACTCCCCACCAAGCCTCTCTGCCCAGAGTGGGCGGAGACAGGCAGCTGGGCCTCTGGCCTGTGGTTCTGGTCTATCATTTGGGGCCGGCTTTCCTGGAACCGGACTCAGCCTTAGCAATTTGGGGGCTTTGCAGGGCCACTCCTTTCCCATCTCAGCCTCTCCAGCCCTGTTCTGGCTCAAGGACTCCCAAGACCACCAGGGGCCGGGGACAAGGTGGTCACATCCTTATCGTGACCCATGGAGGGTGTGGCCTATGTGGACACAGACCCAGGATAAGGCCAAGAAGGTATGGGGAGAGAGGGTGGGGAGAGATAAGAGACCTCAGAATGGCGTGGCTCAAGCCCACGAACCCTCAGCCATCTCCCTGTATGCTGTGCGAGTGGGCTAAGGTTGACCGGCGACACCCACTCCCACTTCTCAGATGGAAAACTGAGATTCAGAAGATGAAGGAAACAGACCACAGAAGACCAGGCGGGAGGTAGGCTGAGCTGGCCTCCAAGCTCCCCGATCTGGCCTGTGCTCCCCATTTCACCCCCAAAAACATCAGAAAAGAGGCTGCAGCCAGCCCCCTCTCAACATCCACACCAGCCACTCTCACCTGGGTGCTTCAAACAGTGACTGACTAAGTAACAACATCCCACCCCAGGCACAGCCCTCTACAGTTTACAAAGCATAACTGTGCTCCTTGCAGTCAGAGATCCCACTTGGCAAGTCCATGCTCGGCAGGGAAGGGATCATGAAGACTCCACGACGGAGGGGTGGGGGAGAGGAGAAGACCCCAGCAAGGTCACCATGGAGGCAGAGAACTGAGGGCAAGGCAGGAGATGGGGCCCGCACCGCTAACCTCCGAACTGGCTAGTGCATCATTCTTGCTTCTTTCTCACTCTAAAAGAAATGCTTCTGCCCTCAGCCACATCTTCACCTAGGGCTCCTTCCACAACCCCTCAACCACCAAGAGAGGGCCAGGACCAGCGTCCTGCTTCATCCCACCTGGCAGTATGACCTGGGACCAGCCCTTCACCGCCAGTGCCCCACCTGCAGAAGAGGCAGGACCACCCCAGTGCCCTCCTGCATGTACAGGAGCCATTCTGCCCAGCACGGAGCCAGGGAGCCCATTGTCAGGTCTGCGGGCGGGGCAGACAGGGACCACACTGACCACTGCCCCCACTTCCTTCCTGGAGACACGAGGCTTGTAGCTCATTGTGAGCCCTGGTCAGCACAAAAGGGCAGCACCGGCCACCACAAGAGAAGCCCCAGCCTTGGCCACAGGGGCCTATCCTGGTCCAGGGTCATCCAAACCTACCAGTGCCCCTTCAACCCAGAAGGATGGGCTTTGGGGTCAGGCCAGGCTAGGGCAACTCAATTCTGTCACATAGTCGGCCAACAAGCGCCAAGCCTATGCCCATCCCTCACATGTACTGGGGTCACAGAGGTGACCAGGCTCAGCAATCCTTGAGGCTGGAGGGAAACAGCTAGCCTATAACAGGGGTAGGGGCCATGGTGGATGTGGGACAGAGTGGAGGGGACATAGGGAAGACTTCCAGGAAGGAGGGCAGAGGCACCACTGAGGCCCATAAGCAAAAACTATGTTTGGCCCCTGCAGCAACAGGGAAACAGACCTGGCTATCTTGGGAAAGGGAGATATAGGCAGAGTTGAAGTCTAGCAGGCGAGAGTCCCTGAGACCAAGTCACGCGCCCCATACTACCCTTGGGAGCAAGACCCTGACCACAGAAAAAGAGGAACAAAATCTTCTACTGTGGATTCAAGGCTCAGAGAGGGTCAGGATCTGCCTCATGTCACACAGCAACTCTGACAAAGCCAGGAGCAGCCCAGGAGATCGTCAGGGCCCATGGGGAGCCCAGTACCACGGGCCTGGGGATCAAGACAGTGTCTTCTTTGCCTCCTGTGCTCTCAACCCCCATCCACCCTCAGGATTTCAGGTCCCCACACCCAGGGCTTCCCTGGTGGCCCAGACGGTAAAGTGCCTGCCTGCAATGCAGGAGATTTGTGTTCAATCCCTGGGTCAGGAAGATCCCCTGGAGAAGGAAATGGCAACCCACTCCTGTACTCTTGCCTGGAAAATTCCATGGACAGAGGAGCCTGGTAGACTACAGTCCATGGGATTGCAAAGGGTCGAACATGACCGAGCAGCTTCACTTCACACCCAGGCAGAAACAAAAGCCACTTCCTGTCAGGGAAGGGACACGAAACTCCTCTCTGAGCAGCTCTGGCCCTGCAACCTCCCTCTCAGCCCAGGCTATACTCTGCAGCCTTCCTGCCCCATTCACAAAGGGGAAACAAAGGCACAGGCTGAGCCGGTCACTGGCCCTGAGTTCCAAACCAAGGTAGTAAGCTTCAAGGCACTTCTCGGACAGGACAATGGCACAAAGGAGGTGCCAACAGATCCAACCGGAAGGTGCCTAAGGAGGAAAAAGGAGCTTGAAAATGGGCTGCTAGTGGTTAGTCACTGGGGTGCTGGCCTTCCAGGCCGGCCCAGCAGTGCACCTGGACACTGACCTATTAGACAGCCATTCTGGAATGTGGCCCTGGGACACCCCGCCCTGCAGACCTGACGTAGTGCTGACTTGGTGGTGATCAAGGCAGGGCCCACTCAAGGGGTCAAACAAAGCCACCTGAGGGGGCAGGGCGGGAGTGGCGTTGATAATCCTTATCCACAAAGATAGCCACGGAGCATGGGGGCTGACCTGGCTTCTACACACTCAGGTGACAACTGCAGAAGGCCTGGAGCCTCCGTTCCCCTAAGTGTTAGCTCTGGGTAGATTCAACCAAGCAGACAAAAATAAAAGAAAAAGAGCCAAGAGCCCATGCTTGGCGGCCCTTCCTGCACCAGCTCAGGTGTTTGGGGAAGCCCCTAGTCCCTGCCAGGCCTGCATTCCAGGCTGGGTCCCTGTACTCCTCTCTCCTTCTGGGTTTGTTAGTGAGCAGTTGCCATGGATACCAGTCTCAGCTTCTTTGGCAGAAAAGACTCCCCCAGGGCAGGGCTCTGCCTCTCCTCCTTACCAGCCGCTGCTCCACCCGATTTCATGTGCCTGGTCTGCCAAGGGGCTGGATCAAAGGGAAGGAAACTGGGTCTCAGGAAGGGAACAGGTGCCCCCAGAGAAGTTAGGGGAGAATCTCAGCTCTCAAATAGTCATTCAGCAACCATGAACAGGGCCATGCCAACTCCTTCTTGCTGGGCCTGATTCCAGGGAAAGAATGGTGCCTCCTACACCCTCAGCTCTGCTTCTCTTCTACAGATGGAAGAATGGAAGCCCAGGGGCACAGGCTTCTCAGGCACCATGGTGCTGCGCTGGTAAGGTGAGACTCAGGACCCTCAAATGAGAGGCTCCAGCCCTTCTCCTGACCTGGCAGCCACAGGTGGGCTCAGAATGGAGAGTGAGTGGCTGCTAGGCTGACAGGGGCCTTGGGAGTGGGAGCCGTGTGCCCTAGGGGAGCTCAAACTGCTGCTGTTAAACTAAGCTGAAATTCATCTGCCCAGAGGGCTTCCGATCTGGCCAGCAGAATCTCCAGTTTTCCAGGTCAGAAGCAGGGGGACATGCTCTGTCCTGCCCTGGAGAGAAGACCACACTGGAGGGTTCTGATCCTGCTCCGCCCTACCATGTGACCTTGGATAAATGCCAGCTCTCTCCCAGCATCTGCGTCCCCATCCACCCAGGGAGTTGGAAAGCAGGGTTAAGAGGTGGTTTCTGGGCTATTTCAGTTCCATCCAGCTGAAGCAACGCTCAGTAAGAAAAGCCAGAGTGGGAGCCTGGCCCTTCTCACCTGCTTCTGAGGCCTGCTGCCCTCAGGGGGTTCTCATGGGGAGGAGGAGAAAGAGAAGCCATAATTAGCTAGATCACCCTGTGGCGGTGGCGCTGGGAATGCTAGGATGGAGGCAGAACCTACCGGAGTTCCCAGGATGGAGAACAGCCCTGGTGAAGAAGAGGGGGGGGGATTTGCCAAGGAATCCTAAAAGGAGCTGTGAGAAAGTGAGAAATAGGAGGGCACAATGATCGGGCCACAGCTTGGGCAGAGCAAGGAAAAGGGAAGATCTCCTAGGAGTCTGGCCTTGTCCCTGGCATAAGAGACATTCTCAGTTACACCAGAACCCTGGGAGGTAGAGGGGAGGAAGTAATCACCCGGAAGGCCCAGGCGACATCCTCAAGGTCACACAGCTGGGAATTTGAAGAGCCTGGACATGAACTCTGGCATCAAAGACTCTAGACCCTCATTATCCATCGTGGTGGCCCCAAGCTACCATGACTATTAGGGACCTGAAATACAGCTAGTCTAAACTGACATGTGCTATAAATGCAAAATACACTGAGTTTTGAAACTCAGTATGAAAAGTAGGCAAACCATCCCATCAAGAGCTTCTGTGTTGATGATGTTGGATACAGTGAGTGGAATAAAATGTTGTTCATTCATTTCATCTATTCTTTTTACTTTTGTAAATGTGGCTCCTAGAACATGTTAAATTATATTCGTGGTTTGCCTTATATTTCTTTTGGACCAATGGTCTATACCATGAAAACAGAAATGCACAGGATGGATTGAAAGGAAGAGTGTGGGAACTCTCCCCATTTTTTTTTTTTTTTTGATGGGGGAGCCAGGGCCAGATGGTGAGGTTCTCAGGGATCAGGTGAGTGCAAATATCCAAGATGACTGAGCCATGGACTGTCAGCATCGCCTCATCTGTCCCCGCTGGACAGTCAGCAACAGGTGGACTGAAGCCTGAGATGACCACTCCCCTGCGATCCCCCCAAACCGCCCCCTGCCTCCCAAGACACATCAAGCCATAGTAGTTGCCATAGAGACAGTAAATCTTCCTGAAAACTGAACTTGGCAACAAGGGGCTGGTGGTAGGAGAATCCACGGTAAAGAGAGAGGGAGGGAGCCAGGCTTATCCGGAGAGGAAATCTGTGTGCTGTGTGCTGGGGGCGGGGTGGAGCAGGAGCTCCCAGCCCTCCCTGGCGGGACAGAAGGGGAATACACAGCTCAGGCAGTGTTTGCACAGAGCTTTCAGGACCTTCCTCCCTACTGCTCCACCCCCTGTTACCAATTTACCAAAAATTTCCTATCTTATTCTCCCATTCTGACTCTGGGACCCCCGTCGGGGTGGGGGAAGATAAGTTCCAGCCCTCCTTGATTCCACCCTCCCACCTCAGCCACTAAGCAGAGTTGGTTTCCCTAAGAATGTCAGAGTGTGGGTCGGTGGGGCCAGGGGTTGGGGAGGTGGTCTGGGGCCTGAAAAGACAAGTTGGTATGACAGAGCCAGAAGCAGGCCATTCATTGCCCAGCTGAGAGGGTGGGAACCAAGTAGATAGATTTAGATAGAACGCCAGTTTTGTCGTGCCCTCTCTGAGCCATTGTGGACAAAGGCCTTGGTTGGCTCATCTGTGGACAGAAGTTGATGTTGCACTACCCGCAGGTCCGCCCCCCGCCCCCCACCCGTGTTCTCTGACTTCTCCCCTCTTTTGGGTGGCACCTAAGCTCCCAGGTCCCAGACAGGATGGCACATGCATGAGATGGGCTGGTGTGCTTGGATGGTGCTGACTACTCCAGCTCACCAGACCAAAGTAAGAGTCCCCTGGGGACAGCTCGCCCCAGAAACTTGTGCCAGGGGTACCCCCTTGCAACTTCCCCCAGAGAGCAACAGAGAGAGAAAAGATTTTGAAAGTGGGAGTCGGGGAAAGCAGAAGCCTCTGCTCTCCCAGCAGAGTTCTCCCTTCCACTTGACACAAAACCCCATTCAACAGACAGGGAGACTGAGTCCCGGAAAGGGGGGCCCAGGTGGCGTCATGCTTAATGGTTTAGGCCAGGAAGTGCCCCTCGTCATGGGCACAAAGTTCTCTGTAGAGTCTGTCCAAAATTTCTCCCTTTTTTTTTTTTTTTTTTTTTTTTCATTTTTGTAGTTGCAGATTTTACTAAGCTGTGATTCTGGGGCCAGTGGGCCAGGATGTCAGGGATTCAGTCACTAGTCTCCTATGGCAGAGAGCCCCCACATGCAAGTCTGGCCCAAGTCCTTTTCTCTTAAGGCTGCACCATTCCCACCCAGGAGCAGCTCAATTTAGGGAAAAGTCCCTGCTCACAGACCCCTGAGAACTGGGGGAGGGGAGCCAGCAGACTAGAATTTCCAGAAGGCTGTTTCATCCCGAGGGTCTGAGGATCAACCACCTCAGAACGGGGAAGAGACCTAAACACCAGCTAAGACCGGCCCAAGGTCACACACCAAGCACAGAGGAGCAGATTCCCGGCGAGAACTCAGTTGTTCTATCGACCCCTACCCCCTCCCTGAGGAGGCTGGCTCGCGGAGACGCTCACAGAGGACTAGGCAGTCCCTCTCCTGCCCCAGTGGCCTGCGCCCTACCCCAGGCCCCAAGCGACAGAGAAGAGGGGGAAGAGTCTTCAGGCCTCTAGCCAGGGCCAGCTGCAAACCGCATCCTGGGTCCCCAGGCGCCGCGGACCCGCCCCGCCCCTCCCTCCACTCCCCGCAGCCCCAAGCCTTTGTCAGCCACGCGCTCACACGCTCACACACACATCCGCGCCGCCCGCGAGCACACACTTGGTCTCCTCTGGCGCACACCCGCAAGGGGCGCGCGC
This sequence comes from Capra hircus, assembly GCF_001704415.2. Classification (NCBI taxonomy): domain Eukaryota; kingdom Metazoa; phylum Chordata; class Mammalia; order Artiodactyla; family Bovidae; genus Capra; species Capra hircus. Next base: position 24,791,959 of record NC_030826.1, on the reverse strand, counting down.
ACTCGCGGCACGCACGTAGGGGAGTGGAGGCGGCGGAGGAAGGAAGGAACTGACCGGCTATCGACGGACAGACAGCCTGGGCTGGGGGAAGGGGAGGAGAGGCCCAGGAATCTGAGGCTGGGGCGGGAGGGGTCGCGAAGGCCAGAACGCAGAGAGACGCAAAGGAGACTCTCGGAGAAGAGGACAACGGATGGGACGTCAAGGGCTGGCGAGGATGCGCGGGCTACTCCAGGGGTGGGGACTCACCCTGCCCCTGGCCCGGGGGGTGCGGAGGCGGTCCCAGGATTGGACTAGTAGGTCTTGGGGGCATCACTTGCCCAGTGGTACCTGAGGCGAAGGCCTTTGGGACCCCACGAAAGGCTTGGATATAGGGGTCTGCCCCGGGGTACCTCCAGGCAGAGGGTCCTGGTTCTCGGACTGGGTGGGGCACTCGCTCACCTGCTACGGTGTACCTGTCCAGGTAGTTGAGCACGTTGCCCAAGCTGAGGATGGCGGCGGCTGCCCCCCGCCCGCGGCCCAAGCTGGCTGGTTTGGGCTGCTGTGCGCCCGGGCCCTTGACAGCCGCTGCGCAGCCGGGAGTGCTGGGAGTGCTGGGGGGTCCGGAAGGGGCCCGTCTCACGCTGCCCGACAGCGTCTGCACCTCATCGTCGGCGGTCGCGACTCCAGCGGCGCCCGCTGCCCCCGCCCCGCAGCAACCGCCACCGCCGGCCCCTCGCTGCGCCCCCCGGCGCCGGCGCCGCCGCTCCGCGTCCGCCTCCTCCTCCTCCGCGCCGCCCGCCGCCGCCGAGGCGCATTCCAGGCACATCATGCCGGCCGGGATCGGGGCGGCGGGGGGCGCGGGGGGCGCGGGGCCCAGCTTGGGCCCACTCAGTGCGTGTGTGCGCCAAGGAGCCGCCGCTGCACCATCCCGGCCGGGCCCCGTTGGCTCCTGCGCTCCGGCCCCGGCTGCAGCGCTGCCACCGTTTCAGCCCGATGCGCCGCGGTCGCCGCCGCCGCCGCTCTGACAGCTGCGGCCCGGCCCCGCCCACCAGGCCCTCGCCCAATCAGCCCCGGGCTCGGACCACAGCCCCGCCCCACACGTGCTGCCCCCGGGGGGCGGAGAGGGGGCAGGGCCGCAGAGCCCCTCCCGCCCGACGGGGGCGCAGTCACGCCGGAGCCGCGCGGCCGCCGAGGCTGGCAAGGACCCGGAGGGGGTTTGTAGGGAACCACGGAGCTAGGGGCCGCGTGCGGGAAGTAGAACTCCCTGGCACCCATTCAGTGCCCTCCCTCTCCACCCCCTACCGCAGGGGAGAGTCTGGGCGATAGTTGCGGGTGCTGGAGCTCAGGGCATGTGGACATCTTGGAGAGAGGGTCTCAGATGGTTAAGTCAGGAGCGCGGGTGGGAGAGCCCGTGACCGCTCCAGCAGCTACGCACCCGCCATGATTTAATCAGTTCAGGGAGGGCTACTGTAAGAACCGAGAAGCATGATCAGTGGGGGTTTTGGTCCAGGGCTTCACCAGACACAGAAGGTTATGTCACCCACCTCCCCATGGAAACTCAGATCCAGCCCCCAGCCTCCCCCTGGACCCATTCCTGTGTGCACACCGAGACCCTACCCATGCCCCACAGAGAGGCAGCCCCTGGCAGGGAGAGACAGGACTCCAACTGGGACACCTTGGAAACAGGGCATTAAAAGGGGGCCTTGTCCCCTGAGGGCCCAGTAACCGCAATCATCAGGCTTCAGCAGCGCATGACAAAGCCCTGAATGGGAGACAGGAAGCTGGGCCCTAACTCAGTTCTGCCCTGGTGTGTGGCATGACCCTAGACAAGAAACCTAACTGGTGTCAGTTTCTCTCTCTGGGAGTAGATAGGAGGATAGGCTTTAGATGGTCTGGAAGTCCCCCAGGTTCTCTCTTGGGGGAGCAGGGAGCCCCATCCCCTGTGGAGAGTGGCAGGGTAGCTTCTGTATTTGGGATTACATTCTCCACTGCCACGCATCTCAGAGGTGCTGTGGTTCTGGTAAGCTCCGTCCCCCGTTCATGAGTTTGCAGCTTTGACTGAAAAGAAAATCCTGTACAAAGGGCTGAGGGCAGAATGCTAGGATGAGACAGAGCCTGGGGAACCAGAATTATGTCCTGTGCTCCACATACAGGTTCCAGGGCCCAGAGATGACCCCAACATGGACGTGCAGCTAGCAGGTGCCAGAGTTGGCACTGACCTGGGGTTGGTGCAATACCTGGGCTGGGAGCTCAGTTCCCACCACAGGCTGCTCCAGATCCCACATCCATGGGCAGGTGCATCTCGTGAAGGTGTCGGCCACAGTGAGTCATGGCATAGGCAACGGGTGATGCAGCATGAGGCAGCCCTCCCCACGTCCGCCCCATTGTCTCTTGTGAGCAGAGTTAATCCCCAAGCTGGTGTTTCTTGGCGCCTTCGAGGTGTGTTTTAAATTCTGCGAAGTGACTAAAAATATGCATCGTCGTGTTGGGTATGAATGACTGTGACTAGAGGGTTAGGAAAACATTTCATTCTGAAAGTTCTTGTGCTGCCTCTTTCCAGCTTGCTGAGTGCAGGCCTGCAAAGCTGGATGTGGGAAGTTCCACTGGGTGGCCCAGAATGGCAGGTGATCAAACAGGAAAGGACAGACCTAGGAGCTCTGTGGGGTTGGGACTGAGCCCTGGCACTGACCTTCATAATGATGTGATGATGCCAGGTAGAGGACAGAGCCCATCCGGAGGATGTGGCCAGCTGTGGGACTGTCGGCAGAGGCAGAACCATGGCTCTAAGCCCAACACCATCATCCCCTTCCCACTCCCCCAAATTCCTCATCCTTTCAGCCACAGCCCTGCCCAGAGAGCAGTTTTAGCTCTTAACCCGAAAGAGACACCCAAGGAAGAAAAGTAATATACCTAAGGTCACATACCTAGTAAATGATGAAGTAAAAGTGTTAAGTTGCACAGTCGTGTCTGACTTTGTGACCCTATGAACTGTAGCCCACCAGACTCCTCTGTCCATTGGATTCTCCAGGCAATAATACTGGAGTGGTAGCCATTCCCTTCTCCAGAGGATCTTCCCAACCCAGGGGTGAACTCTGGGTCTCCTGCATTGCAGGCAGATTTTTTACTATCTGAGCCACCAAGGAAGCCCAGTAAATGATGAGGCTTGCATTAAACCTTGAGGGTAGGGTGTGTCTACCCTCTAATCCAGTGTTTCTTCTACTGCCCCATGGGAATGGGGGCAGTAGCTTCTCTTAGCTTCTCCAGGACAGAGCTTCCTCATCATAATGGGAGGCTGAAGTCAATGATGGCTAAAGGGCCTTCTAATATTCATTCATTAAGTTTAGATCATAATTTCAAAACAAATAGGGCACAGGACATTAGTGGTCCATGTCCCAAGGGTGAATATATTTGGGAAATGGTGAAGTAAACATAGAGCATTAGGTTCCCTCACTGAGGAACTTTTCAGAGCCTTTAATCTGAGAGTGTACATTGGGAGTCTCCCATGGGGAGGTATAGGCTGCCATCTGCCCATGTGTATGAGGCCACAGAACATCTTGGAAGATGAACACGGCTTTGCAGAACACACTCAGAGAAATACTGGCTCCCCCACGTCTGCTAGCTGGGAGCTCAGTTCACCTGTCTCTGCTCGTCTCCCTACACAGGAATGTCTCCAGTGCTCAGCCTCAGTCTCCTCCCTGCTCATGTGGCACACCCTCCCTCAGCAGCCTCTCACTCGTGCTTGGGTTTTCAACAATTATCCACATCCCTAGGACATCCAATCCTCCATCTTTAGATGTGACCTCATCTCCAAACAGTAGGTCTATATACAGTTTCCTGCACATTCCCCTCAAGACACCCTCAGCACCTTAAACTCAGCACATCCAAGACTGAACTCGTCATCTTTCCCCTCAACCTGCTCCCACCCAGTATCGTTTATCTCTGACAAATAGCAGCAGCATCCACATTGTTACCAAGTGGGAAACCTAGAGGCCATTTGGGGCTCCTCCTTCAACTCCCACTTCTAGGGCCCGTTCCCTTTTTTCTTAATATCTTCAAATGTCTTCATTGCTCACAGACTTAGCTCTAACCTTTCATGTCTCACTTGGACCCTTTTAAAACTCAACAACACCTGTTCCAACATTCCCCTCCAGTCTTTTCTTCATATTTCTTGCCATAATTTTCTAAGTCACACATACAAACCCTATCATTACCTTGCATAAAACCTTTCCATGGCTCTCCACTACTATAAGACTAAAAATATCTAAGTTCTTATCTATGAAACAGAAACAGATGCACAGATATAGAGAAAAGGCTTGTGGTTGCCAAGGGGCTGAGGGGGTGAGAGAGGGATAGAGTGGGAGTTTGGGATTAGCAGATGCAAACTATCATATATAGAATGGATGCACAACAAGGTCCTACTCTATATCTTATACTAAACCATAATGGAAAAGAACATAAAGAATATATATATGTATGTATGTATGTATGTATGTATAACTGAATCACTTTTCTGTACAGCAGAAATTAACATGATACCGTAAATCAACTATACTTCAATAAATTTTTTAAAAAATATCAAAGTTCCTTAACATGATCTCCAATAACACTTCATGACCCATGCCAATCTCCAGCCTCAGATCCTACTGCCCATCTCTCAAAATTACACTCATCCATACTGAAAATGGAGCTCCCTAGACTCACTCATAGTTATGATACTTTCTGGAGCCCAGAGGAGTGGCAGGAACTGGGAGCAATCATCTCTAGTTGCCCCCTACCCTCAACACAGAAGTCTTGTCCTGGTAACACAATGATGGTTCAGGACCACGGAGAGCGCCACCTAGGTAACCCCCTCCCCTGGCTTTTTGGTCTGGTTCTGCCTAGCTCACTCCTCCCCCTTGTCCTTCAGAAACCCAGCACAGACATGACTTCCTCCAGGAAGCCCTCCCTGACCTACTTATTGAAATTGTCATTTCCTCTAGGCTACTTGAGTACCCTGTGTACCCCTCCATCGCACCAAACTCATTGTGCTGATTATGTTGTACATCAGTCCCCCGCTCCCCCTCACCAGCCCAACAACAGATCGTGAGCCTTGAGGGTTCAAACACTACCTGATTCATCTCCATAGTCCAGGGCAGAGGAGGTGGCTCAGAGAATGTTTGTTGAGTGAATGAGTAAATGACATTTAGCAGGTGCAACTCAGGAAGTGCGTGGTGATTTGCATCATGTATCTGTTGTTCTTCGTGATTCAGAAACCAGCCAGATTCCTCTCCTGGCCTGAGAAAGGCATTTTCTCCCTCTTTGACTCCACCCTCCATCAGCTTCCATGTGCCATTTACATCCACCCTTTGACTACCTTCTCTACAGGTCACCACCCAAGGGTAGGGAGAGGATAGCTCCTCTCTGCTCCTGCTGTTGCCAAGCAGGGGACTTGGAGCCCCTCCACCTCCCAGCTCAGAACGCTTCGTCTCTGCCTCTCCCCTGCTCAGAACAGATGGCTCTGAGTCCCCACTAACAGAGAAGTTCCTGTTCTGTTATTTGAACATTTTAAACACTTTCTGAATTATAGAAGCTTCCATCTCCTTTGATCATGGACTCGGACTCTCAGAAATGAAGAATCCCTTGAAGGACACTGAGTCTGGCCTCTTCCCTGTCCCACAAGAGGTTGCATCTGAGAGAGGGCCAGTGGTCTGCCCAAGATCACTGTAATGGACACAGTCATTGGTATTTGTGTGTGTGTGTGTGTGTGTGTGTGTGTGTGTGTGTGTGTGTATACATATATATATATGGTCTCTTTTTTTTCTTTCATTGCTGTTTTATTTTGATGCTCTTAAATGCATCCTGGTTTCCTGGTCTTAATGGAGCTATATATAAATCAAGGCATGGGCTAATGATCCAATCGGACTCTCCCATTCAGGGCTTGAAATCTTGAGTAGGGTGGGAAAAGGATAGGGAAAAATTGTCTGGAGCTCTCGTGAAGGTCCCCCAGTAAGATAGCCCAAGAGCCCTGGCTCCTGAATCTACACATAGATGCTGTGAGCTCCTGATGTGCTTCAACAAATCCCCTTCTTGCTTAAGCTATCAGTCAGTTTCTGTTGCATACCAACCTACAACCTTAACTGATGTAGTCCCATACCTCCCTGTACAGGATAAAGCTTGGCTCCAGCAGCCTCTCCCTGCCTCCTGCCAGCTCTGTTAGAGAGTGCATTAAACCAACAAGCTCACAGGCTCATCTAGGCATGCAGGAGAGATAAGAGTCTTCAGAGAATGAAACAGACTGATGTCTGGTGTTGCAGGGAAACAAGCCAGGATTGGGGTGATCATCTCAACATGTGTGCTCAACCCTCCAAGCCTGAGGTCAAGGTGGAAGAAGAGGTTAATCATCCAGACCCTATCAACACCTGCTTTCATGCCCAGACACACAAATGAGCAGATTCGGGTGCATGCACAAGGACAGGCACACCTGCATACCTGGCAAGACACCTGGGAGCTGGAATGCGATGTGTGTCCAGGCAGCACAAGTAACACATAGCGTGAGCAGGTCAGGTCTGAGGGCCTCATCCTGCTCAGCAGCGAGGTCCCCCATCAACATTCCCAACGAGTGAGTCCAGAGTATCAGAGACTAGGGTCGCCCAGCAAGTGCCCTTTCGGCCAGAAAGGTGTGTTCTACTGACCATTCCTCCTGCTGAGCCTGAGTGGCTGGGCTCTCAAAGATTTATAAGCTAGGACCTCAGCACAGCAAGGTCTGAGCAACCAGCCCCGCTGGGGCAGGGGCTGGGAGTTGAATACTGCTAGGGTTGGGTTGCTTACAGAACAGATACTGTCTCCCCCGCCCAGAGTCCACCACCCCGGCGCTCCTGCCCTGCCTCAAAACACTTAGGATGATAACATCCTATAAACTCCTAGCAGGGCATTCTGTCTAGCTCAGTCCCAGAAAGCACCACCCTGCCCTGCCTGGCAACCTAAACTCCAGAAAGTGCTTGAGTCAGAAGGGACTACCCTGATTAAAGGCTCTAAGCCCCAGCTCCTTAACTGGGCACGTGAGCCCTCTGGTCCCAGCCAGTCTCTCCTGCCTCCTCTCCTCCGCTTCAAAACACACACACCCCCCTCCTTTCTGACCACACCACACCTCTCCATGACTCACCACATACCTTCTGTCTCAGCCCCTGTGTCTCTGCCTGTTCCTCCACCAGGGATTCCCTTCCCCGTACCTTCTCTGGCTATTTCCCAGCTTCTAGGTCAACTTCTCACAACTTCTGAGTGATGGAACCACTTCTTCTGCCTGTAAGTGGTCCTCACTTGGCCCAGCTAAGTGTTTTCTGGTTCCTTCTGGGGCTATGAGGTCCAAGGGCAGGGTTGGAGTCACTGCCCACCACCTAGATGGGCACCCATTGGTACCAATGTGTTTCTGGAACTGGCATAAATGAGATTTCTGATCTTTTCCCCAGCCCCTGGACTCAAGCTGGGGAGGTGGCAGCCGAGGACCCTCGGGAAGCCTTCGCCCATTTCCTGGGAGCTGAGTCTCACAGGGGTCCTCCCCAGGACTGTAGGGAGAAGGTTCAGACCCTGGAGCTAGGCTTCTGTGGACCCAGTTCATGAGAAATCACGAGGTATATCTCTGGGTCAGGAAGATACCCTGGAGAAGGGAATGGCTACCCACCCTAGTATCCTTGCCTGGAGAATCCCATGGACAAGGGGAGCCTGGCAGGCTACAGTCCATGGGGTCACAGAGTCGGACACAACTGAGTGATTAACAGGCTAGAAAAGCCACATGCAATACACCTCTTTTTTTTTTTTTTTTTTTTTTTGCAATACACCTCTTAAATAGAGCCAGAGTCTGAAGCTGAGAGAGGACAGAGAGTGGCCCGGGTCACACAGCCAGTGAATCCCACACTGACTGCCTCCTTCTCAGGAGAAATCAAGTATGATACTGTCATTTATAACAAGAAATATATGTTTGGCTGCTCATCCTGTTTCTGGCATTGAGCTCCTAAAACCCTTGGAGTTTGCTAGGTGATGAGATCCTAAAAGTGTCTCCTGTTAGGTGACTTTTGGAACTCACCTAAAGACAAGGCTAACAGCAAACCCTGCAATTAGAAGGTTGGAACTTTTGGTCCCAACCCTGCCCCAAAACCACCTCCAGGGAGGGGAGGGAGGCTAGAAATTAAGATCACATTCCAATGGCCAATGGTATAATCAATCATGCCTGAGTAATGAAGCTTCCATAAAAATCCAAAAGGGAGGTGTCGAGAGAGCTTCCAGGCTGGTGAACACATGGACCTCCGGGGAGCATGGAGGCTCCATGCCCTTCTCCCATACCATACGCTGGCTGGGACCGAAGGAGCAGATGCCAGATGCTCAGATGCCCTACACATCTCTTTTAATAAATCCTTTGTAATAAACCGGCAAGTAAATGGGTTTACTAAGTTCTCTAGCACATTAATGGAACCCCAGGAAGGGGTTGTGAGAACCTTGGGTTTACAGCCACTTACCACCTGGACTTGTGGTTGGCATCTGTAGTGTGGGACGGGCCTGGTAGGGTCTTGTAGGACTGAACCCTTAACCTGTGGAATGTGATGTTCTCTGGGTATATAGGGCTTCCCTGATAGCTCAGATGCTAAAGAATCACCTGCAATGCAGGAGACCCTGGTTCGATTCCTGTGTCAGGAAGATCTGCTGGAGAAGAGATAGGCTACCCACTCCAGTATTCTTGGGCTTCCCTCGTGGCTCAGCTGGTAAAAACAATCCTCCTGCAATGTGGGAGACCTGGGTTTGATCCCTGGGTTGGGAAGATCCCCTGGAGAAGGGAAAGGCGACCCACTCCAGTATTCTGACCTGGAGAATTCCATGGACTGTATAGTCCATGGGGTTGCAAAGAGTCAGACATGACTGAGCGACTTTCACTCACTCACTGGGTAGACAGTGCCAGAGTTGAACTGAATTGCAGGATACCCAGCTGAGACGAGAGGATTGCTTAGGGGTGTGGGAATGACCCTCTCCCTCCCATGCCCATGTTGTACTTGGGAGCAGAACCCTAAACGAGGACCCTCAGGAATCGTTTTTCTTGTAACCTCAGAGCCAGCCCATTTCATGAGCTCCAAGCATCAGACGGTGGGGGGGCGGGGGCAGGCAGTCAGCCTGATGATGGCTGCTCCAGAGGGAGGGCTGAGACTTGGGGAAGTTGGGAGTGGCAGATGCGGGTTGAGCTGGAGAGTCCAGCTCCTGGAGCTTGTCCCCTCCAACCTAAGGGGCAGGGAGGACACCCATAGAGGGCAGGGACGGAGCAAACAAGGGTCAGGAGGTGAGCGTGAGTCTGGGTCACTACTCTGCCCACAGCCGCTGAGAGGCAGACCCAGCGGCAGCAATCAGAAAGTGAACAGTGATTGCCTGGCTAGGCACCAGGGGAGAGGGCAAGATGCTTATGCTCATGGTGGAAAGAACATGCCTCCTCACTGCTACCCGCCTGGAAGCTGTTGATCTCCTGCAGGGCCTGCTGCGCCCAGCTGCTGTGAACCCGGTGAGTCCCACCGAGCCGGCCCTCCCCATGGGGGAGGGAGGGAGGGATGCAGAGCAAGGCACTCATGCACAGCCATGCGAGCCCCCCAGCGTGGGTCTGAGGCAGCTGGGTCAGCGCAGGCAGAGGATCTCCATGGATCTTGTGGCCACACCCCGACACCAGCACCCGAGTAGAGACCTATCTTCTAGAATACTGATTCAGCCCCCAGCTTGAGTTCAAAGGCTGATGCACACAGAGCTGTGTCCCGTGCCCTCCCGACCCTGCAGAGTGGGGAAGCAGGGTCAGAGCGGACAGTCTAGGGTGGGCACGCCTAGAGACCCACATTGAGCAGCCGTGCATCCTCCGCCCAGACTGCCCACCTCCCCCTCTCCAGCTCCTGATCCCAGCAGAGACACCTTGAGGCTATAAATAACATGATTGTCTAAAGGCCTATATCCATGGGCTTTGTACCGGCCACACTTTAATCGGGCCTGCTGGCAGCCAGGCTGAGGACTCCGGGCTGGAGTGAGTGGCTTCATGCTGGGTGCAGGCATAGGCTCAGGCTTCCCACGGGGGTTGCTGACAGCTCAATTCCCAGCCCAGCCACAGGCGCTGCCAGCTCTCCAGCTGGGAGCAAAGAAACGGCAGGTGCAGCTCGGCCAGGGTCCTGGAGCCACAGTCAAAGGTGGGTAGAGGCACTGATCCAGTGGAGATCACCCAGAGGGGTACGGATAGGGCAGGTGGGACCTCCTTGCTGCCAGGCAGGGCCTCAGGGGTCTTCTGGGGAGGCACCCCTGCCAGAAATCAGGCGTTGGTTCTCGCTCTCAAGGATCCCTGTGGGCGGAAATCACTCAGCCAGCCCCAAAGGAGGCAGAGGTGTTTGGGGACCATGCCTGGGCACAGTCTGCTACAAAATCCTCCAGCTTCCATTTTCAAAGTAAATTCCAGATCCAACCTGTTCTCCCCACCTTCAATGCTACCACCATGGTCCCAGCCCCTCTGCTTTCCCCTGATGGCTACAGAACCTCCCTTTGGCCTCCCTGCTTCAACACTGACCCAACCCCACCCTGCCACAGTCTGCTCTCAACACAGCAGCACCACAGTGGTGCTTTTATGATGTCAATCAAACACCCTGGGGCCTGTGCCCTGGGAACCCCATAGCAGCTCCTATCTCACTCAGGGTTAAGGCCTCAGTCCCTACAAAAGCCTTCAGCCCCCCCATGCTCTGGTCCTTTTACTGTTGCTCTCGTCTCTGCCGCTGGCCCCCCTTGCTCCTGCTTCAGCCATAGCGGCCTTCTTGCAGGTCCTCAAACACAAGCTGGTACATTCCCACCCCAGGGCCTTTGCACGAGCTCTTCCCTCCACGAGGAGCACCTTCCCCCAGACAGCTGCACAACTCATTCCCTCCTCCAAATCTTTGCTCCAAGGTCACCTGTGCAGTGAGGACCTCTCTGGCCACCCTTTCAAAGACTGCAACCTGCCCCGCCCCCCCCCCCCCCCCCCCGTTCCTCTCTCCCCACTTTCCTGCCTTATGCCTCTCATAGCACTTAGGACCTCAAACACACTCTGTCTTTTACTGCTTCTGTTTGTTTCTTGTTTGTTTCTCTTCACATGGGCTTGGACTTGATGTTCACTCCCCAGGATCTGCAATCTTGCCCGGCACATAGCAGGGGCGTAACAATTACGTGTGCATGAATCAACAAATGAATGAACGGATAAATTAATAAATTCAGGGGGTGGCCAGTGCTCTTTGCTCCTATAGGGTCAGCCCTGAGCCCGGCATGGGTGCAAAGGAGCAGGGTACCTGTGCCAGGCTTCTGGGCTTGGGCCTGGTCTCTCTCTAGGTACAGCGCAGTCAGCAGGAAGCAGCCGCCGCCCAGGGCAACGACGAAGGCACAGCACAGGAAGCTCTGTTGGAGGCTGAGGAAGCGCTGCAGGTAAGTGTCGGGGCGCCCCGCCCGCAGGGCGCTGGAGATCTGCAGAGGAGAGAGGTGGGGTCTGCCAGGCCCACCAGGAAGCCACTGGGCCTCCAAGTGCAGCCCTTCCCTGGAGCCCCACCATCCACCCGGCCTTACAAGTCCCGTGAGGTAGGGGCTGCCGGCGTCTCCCAGGATGTGGCCCACTGTGATCTGAAGCGCCTCAGCTGTCGCCCGGCACCTGGGCACCACCACCGACTGCAAAACACAGGAACACCAGGGGATGTCCCTGAGCGAGGACAGGGAGTAGGTGGCCCCTCAGACCCTCTCCTGTCCCCCCGCTGCCAAGGACCTGCCTGGTGGGGCAACAGGCTGGCCAAGAGAGTAGGGTGGCAGGGGGTCACTGACCCCAATGCCTGAAGCCCCACCACAGAGACATTAGCCTCTCAGAGTCTCAGGAAGGCTCCCCAGTCCCCCAGGATGCAGCTGCCAAGCCCCTAATGAGGGCCACCCCTCTTAAGGGTTTGCTCTTGAACTAAGGGGCCCAGGCAGGGCTGTGACAACAGTGAAGGGGTGGACAAGTCCCAGGTCAGGGGCGCGGAAGGCAGCAGTGGGCTGGGGAGTGAAGACAGGGTGCACAGCCAGGTGCCCATGTGGGCACCCAGGTGGGGTGGTGTGGAGGGCTCAGTCTCTCTCTCAGGAAGCCCGTCTGGGCAGAGACCAAAGGCAGTCTTGCTGAAAAGGCCCACCTGGAAGGGGGTGGGGAGGTTAAAGATATGAATTCTGCAGTCAGACTGTCTGGGTTCCAATCCCACACCCCCCACTCACTAGCTGTCTGACTCTGGGCAAGTCACTTCACATTTCTGTGCCTTAGCCTCCTCATCCCTATATGGGCATAATCACGGGACCTACATAAAGGGTTACTTTCATGATCATTCCTCACCCGGTACCTGAGGACATTAGGCTGAAATAAATTGGACCTGCTGTGCCTCCTGCTTGGCAAGCCTTCCCTTCTCTGGTCCAACTGGAGCATCCCCATTCGTCCTTCAGGACTGACCTTCAAGAAGGTCACCTCCTCTTGAAGCCTTCCCAGAGTTCAGGTGCCTGCCTTGAGCTCCCACAGCCCCTGTGTGCACCCCGAATTGAAGGCACATCCCCCACAGCTGGAAGGGTTCATCGCCCTCCTCCCCTTACCCTTACATGGTCTGGCAGCAAAGCTCCTGCCTAATTTCTCTTGGAGTCCCTGGGAGTTCAGCAAGGCACCAGGCATGGCAGGGACTAGCTGACAGCTTGCCAACTGAACAAGTCAAGTAGAATCATCTTGGAGACTGATCCCAGGAGAAACCCTGCTAGAACCCAGAGCTGCAGCAAGAGGATAGGAGGGAGGCAGGGAGGGAGGCAGGAGGTTCAACTAGAAGCCACAGGTCACACGGTCCCAACAGGACATCCACGGGGGAGCTTCCCACACCAACGCCTTATTCCCAAGGCCTAGTTGGCCATAATCTCAGCCCATCAGAGAATAATAACAACATAATAATTATTATTATTATAATAATTACTAACATTCATTAAGTGCTTCCTGTATGCATTTTACATATCTCATATATATATATTTTTTTATATAACCACTCAAGCAACCCATGAGGGAGACACAATTCCTATCCACTACTACAATTGATGAAACTCTCCACAGAGAGGGTGAGTAACTTGCCCAGGGTCACCCAGCCAGCAAACAGTGGGACTAAGATTTGACCCCAGGCCTTCTTCTCAGGGTCTGATGCTTGACCATCCTGCTGTTAAAAGCAAAAAGGAGCCTTTCTAGCAATATTTACACGTTTGTAACAGAATGTTTGGAAAACAGTGAGAAGAACCAAGAGGACAAGCTCACCTCAAGCTCTGCAAATGGGGAACTGGCAAAGGAGGGCAGAGAAAGGGACTCCAGACAGGGTGAGCCAAGGTGTGAAGGCTGGAGCCTCAGAACTGGAGAGAGGGGCTTGTGGGTGGGCAGCGCAGAGCAGCAGGAGTCACTCTTAAGGGTGACCGGCTGGTCCTGGAGTCACTGGCACTTAGCCACTCTGTCCAGGTGGTGAGAGAAGCTGGGCCTCCCACCCATCACCAGGACCTGCCAACAGGCCTGAGGAGGAACTGACCACAGCTTTGCACCTTCCCCAAGTGCTTCCTTCTCACTCCATAATTATGTGATTACTCACTGGTGGTTTTGGGCAGAAGGGCAGGGCCTCCCAGAGACAGCAGTCCCCAACCTTTTTGGCACCAGGGACCTGTTTCATGGAAGACAATTTTTCCACGAATAGGGTACGGGATGGCTTCAGGATGATTCAAGCACATTATATTTACTGTGCACTCTATTTCTATTTTATTACATCAGCTCCACCTCAGATCATCAGGCATTAGATCCCAGAAGCTGGGGACCCCAGTCCTAGAACATAGGCTCTGAATGTCCAAAAAAGTCCATGCAGGGGCCAGGGTTGCTTGGAGAGAGAAAGTTCCCTTCCTCCCCTCCCAGGAACTCTGACCTGCAGGACCCAGACCGGCTCCTGCTGCCAGTGGCAGGGAGGTAGGTCTCCCCCTACCTGTTCTGGGTCCCCAGGGTCTCCACATAACCAGGGGCCAAGGTTGGGCCTCGCCAGCAGCTGGAGAGCCAGGCAGGTAATTTTAGAAGCTTGGAGGCTTTTGGGTTCCCAAAACTCCAGGCTCACTCTATTCGGAGACAAAAACACCTCTGTTTTTGACTTGCCCTTCTTAGAAGAGCTGTTCCCTTTATAGCCCGGGGCATAACCAGCACCAATCAAGGGCCCACAGAAAGTTGGAGTGGCAGTCACCAGGTGCAAACTTCCTGGCAGCCTGCCTCACGTGCCCCAACTCAGCCCTCACACCCAGACACCCCTGGGAGGGTGAGACAGACAAGTGAGCAGACGGCTACCCAGGGGCAGAAGGCAGAGCAGGGAAGCATGGAGACGCGCGGATGAAGGGAGACGTGGAGGGTGATGATCCCCCAGGGAAGGGGGCTCTGCTGAAGAGGTGGGAGGTGATCCCGGTGGCAGGATTCCAGCATCCCAGAATACAGACCTGGGAGAGGGAGCAAGTTCCCCTTCTACCCGACTCCCCACAGCTGGGGATGGGCAAACTAGAGGGGGCCCCAGAGAGAGGAGGGTGGGAAGGGAGCCGGAGACACCATCAGTGGACCAGGGGAGATAGGGAGCTCATTTGGGGATACACAGTCTCCAGTCTTCTAGGGAGCAAGGCCATCCGAGGCCCAGCCAGGCTAGTGGGGAGGCTGCGGACGAGAGTCTGAAGTGGGTCTTGGCTGTGATGCACCAAGATCCTTTTTATTAACCAAGCCACCAGGAGGCAGGGGTTTCCCAGGATGCAAGGAGTGAGCTGCCCATCAGAGGGGTATGTAAACAGGGGGTGGACGGGACTGGTCAGAATTTTGCAGAAGGTTCATGAGTTGGAGAGCTGGCTGCACTAGAATAGTGTCCTCCAGTGCTTTCTGAGAAGCAGCTCCGCCAGGATCATGCAGGACAGTTCAAGAGCAATGCAGATCCCTGGGCCCCCAACACAGACACAACTGAATCAGACTCTGAGGACACGGGGCCGGGAAAATGAATTTGTAATGAAAGTGAAGTGAAAGTGTCAGTCACTCAGTCAAGTCCGACTCTTTGTGACCCCATGGACTGTAGCCCACCAGTCTCCTCTGTCCATGGAATTCTTCAGGCAAGAATACTGGAGTGAGTAGCCATTCCCTTCTCCGGGGAATCTTCCCGACCCAGGGAGTGAAATTTGTAATAAGCTCCTCTAAACCTGATTCTTATGCTCAGTGAAGTTTGAGAACCACTGAAGAGTCCCTGAAGTCTCTTCCCCAGAGAGAATCTGGATTCTCCTCCCTGCGGATAAGCAGATCAAAGAGAGCTGTGTCTCTGAGGCAGGACCACCGTGGGGCCTATGGAGCCCACAGCGACCCCTCAGGGATGCAGGCTTAGCTCTCTCAGCCCTTGTAGCCCGGGTATAACTGGTAGGTACTGCCTTTATGTTAGGAGAAGGCAATGGCACCCCACTCCAGTACTCTTGCCTGGAAAATCCCATAGATGGAGGAGCCTGGTAGACTGCAGTCCATGAGGTCGCTAAGAGTCGGACACGACTGAGCGACTTCACTTTTAATTTTCACTTTCATGCACTGGAGAAGGAAATGGCAACCCACTCCAGTGTTCTTGCCTGGAGAATCCCAGGGACAGAGGAGCCTGTTAGGAGGCCATCTATGTGGTCGCGCAGAGTCAGACACGACTGAAGTGACTTAGCAGCAGCAGCAGCCTTTCTGTTAAATACCTATTGCACATTTGAGCACCCCAAGGCCAGCCAGAGAGAGGGGCAGAGCTGGGAGTGGAAGCAGGTGGACCATTCCAGAATCCTGGCTCCTGGGCTCCGCTGTCCTCTCACCTTCCGGGCCTCAGAAGAAAGGGCAGCCAGCAAGGACCTCCCTGTACTTCATGCCACACCAGTGTCCCCATACTTCCTGCCCCAGCCCCACTCTAACCCCTGCCAGTCTCTCTCTACCCATCTCCCCTCCGGCCTTATCTCTAGAAAAGCAGCACTTGCCACCTATGACCCCCCAACTCCAGTGACCTTCCTCTCTTTCCCTCTCTCCCCTGTGCAGCTTCTCACAGGCACCGTCTACTCACTGGTCTACACTCCAGCCTCATCACCTCACCCTTCCCCACCCTGCTTCCAGTCTGTCCCTCCACTCCACAGCTCAGGTCCCCACAGCGGTCCCCTCACCAGCATTTGGCTTGAGACCCCTCCCCTCTGGAGCCCCTCCCCCTCTCTCTGCCTGGAGACTGAGCTCCAAGAGACGTGGTCCAGCTCCAGCCAATAACGTGTCACAAAGCTGTCCCTCCTGTGAGGCTTTGGGAAGGTGGGGAGGCAGGGGAAGGGGGGCTAGAAGCCTCCCTGGGTTGACAGGCCCCACTGAGCTTTGGGGGCTAGACGCCTCTAAGCCAGGGGAGGAGGAGGAGCACCAGGTGGGCTGGGTCCAGTCTGGCCCCCTGGGCTGTACCCGCCCACTCCCCAGCACCGCCAGATGGGTCAGACTATGGTTGACTGGCCCCTCACCTCTCCTCTCCCCGCCACCCCCTCCCCGACCCCTGCCCCCAACCCACATGTGGCGTTACAAAGAGGCCAGCTCCGCCAGGTTAATCATTCCTGCAAACACAGACCATGGGCGGGCGCAGTCTTCACATATCTGTGGGGCTGTCATGTGGAGCGGGAACAGGGATGAGGGGGTGGCAGAGGAAGCTGAGGGGGGCCAGGTTTCAGAGGACAAGCTGTGTTGGGGGTGGGGGCAGGTCATCGCCCTGTGCCTACAAGTGGGCAGCCGCACTCGGGGCAAGCTTTGCCAGCATAATCCCATACACCGAGGGCTTTCCCTCAGGCCGTCTTGCTCATCCCGTCAGGGCAGTTATGACTGCCCCTTTTTATAGGCAAGGAAACCGAGGCCCAAGGCCGTTCAGCAGGTCTGTGGCAGAATCTGGGCTGGAGCCCAAGTCTCCTGTCTGGAGGGAGGAAAAGAGAAGAGCCGACAGCCTTGCAGCTGATACACTCACCCGGGAGTCACAGACAGGACAGCGCTGTCTACACCCGCTAGCCTGGGTCAAAGGAAGGGCCAGAGCATCTAGACAGAGAGTGAGCCTCCTGTCCACAGCGGTATTCAAGCAGCTTTTGTTGGCTAATTACATGACTACACTTCCCCACAGCCCTGTCAAACTCAGATTCCAGGATGCCAGGGTTTCTTTAGGAGATGGAAGATGAGAGAGTAGGAACTGCTGATTTATTACCAGAACCCCAGGCACAGGGCACAAGCTTCACAGGGATCATCTTGTTTCACCCTCACCATAATCCAGGAGGTCTTTTCATCCCCATTTTCTACACAGGGAAACTGAGGCTCAGAGACACAAAGTGACTTGCCTAGGTCGCACAGAGTTAGTAAGCGGCAGAAGCAGGGCTGACACCCAGGTTCGTGAGCCCGACTTCGTGCCCCTGCACTGGACCACCCTCAGGACAGTTCTGGGTTCCCTCGCGCCCAGTGCTGGACCATGCTGGGCTGCCAGGAGGTAGGAAGAGGGTTCTCGGGGTGTTGCTAGGTTGGGGACCCTGTGTAATCCACAAGAGCACAGCCCTTCAGTGTTTAACAACTTCCCTGTGGTCTCCAAGAAGGAGGCAGGGAGGCTGGATGGAGAGTGTGAGGCTCAGGGAGGGTCGTGCTAGACTCTGGACCTAGCAGCATGTGGTCAGGACAGCATCAGGACTCACTGTAGCCTGAGCCTTGTAGCCCATGATATGGGAGCTGGGGCGGCCCAGAACCACCTGGGTTTGGTGGCCCTGAAGTCCAGCATCCCTGACTGCATACCCAGTGTAGAGGCCAAGGAGACCACTTGCTGAGAAGGATAGCAGTCAAGAAACAGGGGCAAAGAAAGAGGCCTAGAGTCAAAAAGACTAGGTCCCAGCCCTGGCTCAGCGCCTCTGTAGGCTGTGTGACCTTGGTCCAGGCCCCTGCCCTCTCTGAGCCTCCATGTGCTTACCTACAACACAGGACTGATGGTCAGAGGATACGATTGAGAGTGTCAGGGAGGCTCCTGATCCAAGGTAACTGCTTGCTGACCTCAGTCCCTGACCCCATGGTCTCTGAAGCCCCACCTGATCTCTGGGCCACTCAACAGCAGAAGTCTGGCCCTGAGCAGGACAGACCCCAGCTGCCCCCGTTCAGTGCCCCAGGACCAGCCCTCTGCCCTGACCCCCATGCCTACCAGCAGGATGTCGGCAACCACCGCCCAGTTGCAGGACAGGAGCAGCTCCCCAAGGGCCAGGAACACCTGTGGACACAGGGGGTCAGGAGGAGGCTCCCTGGGTTTCAGTCACCAGCCCCTCCCCGTGGTGTCTTCCCATCTGTGCAGGGGGAGACTAGTCTGCACAAAGGAAGCCCCACCGAGACTTCCTGGGGTGGGTGAGGTCTGCGACTGCTATCCCGGTGGCAGCAGCCTCCAGTCATGTTTAGTCCCTAAGTCATGTCAGACGCCTGCAACCCCACAGACTGTAGCCCACCAGGCTCCTCTGTTCATAGGATTTTCCAGGCAAGAATACTGGAGTGGGTTGCCATTTCCTTCTGCAGGAGATCTTCCTGACCCAGGGATCAAACCTGCATCTCCTGCACTGACAGGTGGATTCTTTATCACTGAGCCACCAGAGAAGCTCCCAGAGTGGGTAGACATTCCCATCTGGGCACATGGGCAGCCATGACCCAGAGAGGAGTTAGGGCCCAGGCCTGGGAAGAGCACATCCCTTGATGGACGCGACCCAAGGCCCAGCTCACTCCCAGGCCACTTTATATTTATTTATTTACTTATTTTCATTTGACTGCACTGGGTCTTAGTTGCAGCACGTGGGATCTTTAGTTGCAGCATGCCAACTCTTAGGTGCAGCATGTGGGATCTAGCTCCCTGACCAGGGATCAAACCCAGACCCCTGCATTGGGAGCACAGAGTTTTAGCCATCGGACCACCAGGAAAGTCCCTCCCAGGCCACTTTTAAAGGTGGGGAAACAGAGAAAGGTACAGAGGCTGCTCTGGCCTTGCCCACCCCTCCCACTTTGTTCCCCTAAGGCCTATATACACTAAGGAGGCACCTACAGCATGCCAGCCACACCACCCAAACCAGGCATCCCATCCACAGCCCCTCCCAGGCCTTCCCCTTCCCAGTTCCCTGGAGCATCACAGGGAGGTGAGCAAGGCTGAAGCAGTAAACTGTGCCCGGATCAGGGCTTGTCTGAGGTCATCAGCTGGCCAAGGACAAAGCCAGACTGAAAGACGAGGCTTCCAGCCCCTGTCCGGTGCCCACCCCTGCCCTGGGCACCTATGGGGCTCGGAAAACCTGTTTGCCTGTCTGCGGGTGACTGGAGGCCGCTGTGGGCCTGTCTCCTCCAGCTCCCTGAACCCCCCACCTCGTGCCAAAGGATTAGGACAATCTTCATTCCACTCACTCAAGAAGAGTTTAATGAGGCAGGAAGAAGGAGGGGGAAAAGTCTCATTTCTTAGAGCTCCTGAGAGCTTATTGCTGGAGTGGAATTAGTCATTCCTGGAGTCACGGGGCTCTGCCCAGGGCAGCCCAGGCTCTGGCACCCAAAGGCCTACAAGCACCCAGGACAGAGGAACCGAAGGGTTACTGCCTGCCCACTGACAACACACTGGGCCTGTCTCCTTTTGTCATCTACCCGACTCTCAGCCACCTCGTAAGACCCGTACCATGACTCCCACTTGACATATGAGAAGGATCAGGCCCAGGTCACATATCACTTTCTGGTGAGTCCCTCACCCCAGTGACAAGATGAGGGACAGGAAGCTGTCAGGGGGCTGGGGGAGACTCTGAAAGGCCCAAGAAGTTGCAGTGCAGGGCGAGGCTGGTACAAGGGAAGTCAGAGGAAAGCTCAGGATGCGGAGGGCTTCCAGGTGGAGGTGGCACTGAGCAGAGCCCTGAAGGATGGGCAGGATCGGGATGGGTCTAGAAGAGTCCCAAGCCCATGCCAGGCAGAGAACCCGGTGAGCAGAGGCGAGGAGGCCAGAAGGTACCTGCCAGGCTGGGCGGGCAGGAGTGTGGCCAGGGCTGCAGAGAGAGGGCGGGACCCTCTGCGGAGGGGATGCAGCAGGGGTCTTCTCCCAGTCTCACCAGGCCTTGGCCCTCCACAAACTGGGGAACTCTTGAGGGCAGGGCAGGCCTCCTCTGGGCCTGGGCTGGGCATCCACAGGGTTAGGAATCAGGAAGTGGCTGGTGGGCAAGCCCTAGGTGGGGCCCAGGCAGGCCGCAGACCCGCATTCCACCTAGACAGGATCTGCCAAGCCAGCCTCCTGGGGCCACATGAAAGCGGGGACCGCTCACACCCATCCTCCCCTCGACTCCCACCTCCAGGGCCGGCCAGGCCACTGTCCCCCTCCCCCTCTAGCTCACAGGCCGGGGTCCTACCCTCCACACCTCCTGCACCAGCCACCCTGAGCTGCTTTCTCTGCTAGGGCTGTGTTCTACCCCCTGTCTGCCCCCCACACCCACAGGACACACTGAAATACACCTTTTCCTTCCTCCAGCTGGAGCAGGGTGGATCCTGTCCCAAAATAGAGCTGATCAGAGGGAGGCTGCAGCCACAATGGAGCTTTTCAGGCTGAACAAACCGCCAGAGGAGGCCAGGTTTCCTCAGACACACCTGGAAACCCACCCCAAGCCACCAAACCCTTGTCTCCACGCCGCAGCTCTGAGGGGCAAAGAGAGGCCCGGCTAGGGAGAGGCCACCTCCTCATCCCATAATTACAGAGCCTCCTGAGGCGCCGCATGGGCTCAGGGAGGGTCACTCCTTCAAAGAAGTGTGACCCCCTAAGAGTAGACAGCTCGGCCCCACCCTGCCACACGGGGCCACTCCGAGGAGATCACCACCCACTGGGCCTTGATTTCTCCAGCCCCACACCCCACCAGGTGCCTCCACAGTGCCAAGAGCTTGTGCTTCTAAAGCTGGGAGAGAGACTTCCCTGGTGCTCCAGTGGCTGAGACTCCATACTCCTGGGTTCGATTCCTGGTCAGGGAACTAGATCCCACATGCTGCAACTAAAACCAGTACAGCCAAATAAATTTTTTTAAATGAGAATAAGAAATAACCTAGGAGATAACCTCAGTGGGTGCTGTTTGTGTTCTCCACAGGCTGTGTGCAAATCAGGCAAATCACCAGCAAGCTGCCCAGGTGGCTTTGCTCCTGGATGGCCCCTGTCCTCCCATCATTCTGGTCAGACACAGACAGGGGGAGGCAGGGGTGGGGGTTGCTCCTCCACGCCTTGCTTGCCCTCACACCCCTCCAGACAGATTCCTGTCCATGCTGATCCTAGATGTCCCTCCCTTCTGCCCCCTCCTCCCATCCACTGTCTGGCCTGGGCCAGTCCCTCCTCCTCACCGGTTTCCCAGGCCCCAGGATCCCCCCACAACAGCAGCCCCAGAGGGGACTTCCGAAAGGGAAATCTGACTCTGCCCTCGTCCCCTTAGGACCGGCACATGCTTCCCCTGCACCCTGACTCCATCCCCCAGGCCACAGGGCCTGGGAATGCCGCTGGGAGCCTGAGAAGCATGGGGCCCCGCAGTCCCTGGCCTTCTCCATCTCAGGCTCAAGAGGATTTCCCCCTCGAGTTGGGGCAGTGATGGTGAATATTTCTAGCCTGAGTCACCCCCAGCCAGAGAGGCATGCGCACACACACATATGCACTCACACAAAATCACACAAGCACGCACAGACACAAGCATCCTCAAGACCACACACACACACACACACAAGAGCTCCAACACCCATGCACACATACCTAGACCCAAAACCTGAGATGCACGTGCAAAACTCACACACCACAAGGAAACACATAAGCAGGTAACAGGGATGATGTTCCAAGTATAAACACATGTATAGCAAGATTACCAACCAACCAGATAGTGGCTGACAACATTGAGGCAGGCTTGCTGGGGTGAACCTATTGGAAAACAGCCTAGCATGTACACATGCCTGCTTGTGGTCTCATGATGTGGACAAGAAGTCACGCACACACAATCACACAGGCACACACATATGTGTGTGATAAGTCACTTCAGTTGTGTCTGACTCTTCGCAACCCTATGGACTGTAGCCCGTCAGGCTCCTCTCTCCATAGGATTCTCCAGGCAAGAATACTGGAGTGGGTTGCCATGCCCTCCTCCAGGAGATCTTCCTGGTCCAGGGATCAAACTTGTGTCTCTAAATGTCCCCTGCATTGCCAGGCAGGTTCTCTACCATTGACTCCATCTGGGAAGCCCACATACGCATATACAGATACATAAATATACTCTTGGTTTTGCACTCAGGCACCTATATACACATAGACGTGCACACACTCATACCTTCACACACGTCATCACCCCTCCTTGTGTACACCTGCAGGCACATGTAGGCATGGGCAGGGAGCAGGAGGGGAGCTGGAACACCTACTCCAGAGAAGACTCAGTCCCTGTGGGGCAGAAAGGACAGTGTCTCCACCTTGGTCCATCTCACTCTTCCAACTGGATAGCCACTGACCTCTGAACTGCAAAGAATGGGTTCTAGGTGCCCCCAGGAAGGGGGAAAGCAAAGGTCTCCCAAAGGCTTATGGAGACTTGGGGAGAGCTAAGGCCGATCCTCCCCTTGCATGGGTCAACTCTTCACCCAGTGTGGCTGAGCCAGTCAGGATGCAGGTCCCCAGCACAGACTGGTCGTCAGCAAGCTGCTGGGCCGGCTGGCACACTTTGCCCCTGGGCCTGCCAGCCTGTAACCACAGGAACTGGCTCAAGGCACAAGGGTACCGTCCGGCTCCCAGGGGCCAGCAGCCTGGGAGGCAAGCAGGTGGGGAACGGGCTCCAGTCCTCCTGGAGAACTCAGCTGACACGGCGGGCTCTGCTGCGCATCCAAGAAGAGACACCTGCTAGCTTCCCGCAGGGACTGGGTCCTCAGAAGAAGGGTAGATGGGCCTCTCTGAGCCCCTCTGAGGCAGCCCCTGGCAAGTCTCAGTTACTCCAGCTCAAGATGCAAAATAAAATTATCCAAGAAGCCCCCAAGGGCCAAGTGGTAGGAGAGTCCCCCGCCCAACCTGGGCTATCTGCACAGCCTACCAGTCTTGGTCGTGTACACTGAGGAGGCGCCTCCTGCATGCCAACCAGACTGCCAAGACCAGGCATCCCGTCCACAGCCCCTCCCAGGCCTTCCCCATCCCAGACCCCTGGAGCATCACAGAGAGGTGAGCAAGGCTGAGTCAGTAAACTGTGCTTGGTTCTCCGCCAAGGGTGACAGCAGATCCCAAAACCAACTCTGGAACACTCAGCTGACCCTGACCACAGCTACAGGGTGGACACACATCCTGGCTGCTCCCTGCCAAGCACCACACAAGGTTCCCTTGTTGGCACCAGACTGGCAGATGTGGGGCCTTCATCCCTGGTCCTTGCTCAGGAATCTCCAAGGCTGGGGAAGGCAGCATCCCCTCCCGGATGTGAAGGCCTCAGTGACCACCATGCTGACTCTGCTTTGTCGTGGTAGCTGCAGCTCTCCTTGGGCCACTAGAGAACTCAGAGTTATAACCCAGTTTGGGCTGGAAGGAGCCTAAAGCTCATCTGGAACAACTCCTGGGTAAAAGCGCGTTCAGGTGTCCAACTCTTTGCCATCCCACGGACTGTAGCCCGCCAGGCTCCTCTGTCCATGGAATTTTTCAGGCAAGAATACTGGAATGGGTTGCCATTTCCCACTCTAAGGGATCTCCCCAACCCAGGGATCAAACCTGAGTTTCCAGGGTCTCCTGCATTGGCAGGCGGATTCTTTACCACTCTGCCACCTGGAAAGTCCCCACACTACACTTGATCTTACACTACACTTGATCTTACACTACACTTGATCTTATACTACACTTGATCTTAGCTAAAGGCTGAGAAGTCCTTTGTAAAAATGAAAGGTTGCAATTGCATCATAGACCTCCCATCCCCCAGAAGTATTTAAAAAAAAAAAAAACACCAGGGGAAAAAAATGTTTTTCACCAAAGAAAAGAACAAAGCCTAATGAGATAAGTATTAAATACTGGCAACCAAGGCAAAAAAAACCCCAGATGATTCTAGGGTAGAAAATATAGTCCTTCCTAGCTATCCCTCCCCAAAGCTATTCTCCAAAACCCCCATATCTGGAGGGAAATAAACTGAGCAGGGGTCCTTTGTTTCCACTCTTAACTGAGACCCAGTGGCAAAAGCTGCTGGGGAGAAATGGGTAGAAGTGGAGAAAGTGAATGAATGACACCAGTTACTGACTTCACGTGAGGCCCAAAATCAGCTCCCATCCCAGAAGAGGGGATACACCCAGTCATTAAGTAGAATGAACCCTGTGATCGAGCATTTACCCAAATCCCAAATGAAAGAGCAGCGTCCAGGTGTTCTAACAAAGCCACCCCCACCTTACCTGAGCCCTGCAATTCCCTCCAGTGACAGAAAACCTAACACTCAACTCTCAAGCTGCAGCCCCTTTGGGGAAGAGAAGAGTCACAGAGAAGGCAGGAAGAGGGTCGAAGAAAACAGAAAGTTCCCCACACTACGTCACAGCACTTTGACATCAGAGCAGAGCTGCCCACACCCAGGCTGGGGAGAGCAAGCAGCACGTGAACTCTGCAGACACACAGAAAAAGAGAGAGGGGGGGAGGGAAGGGGGAAGGCAAGTGGGGAGGGAAGGGGGAAGAGGAACGAAGGGAGCAAGGCAGAGAGCAGGGAGGGAGGGAAGAAAGAGAAAGCAGGGAAAATAAAGGAAAAAAGGATGAGAGGCAAAAGGAAGGGGGAGAGAAAGGAGGGGAGGAAAGAAAGGAGGAGGGAAGGAGAAGGAAGGAGAGAGAGAAAGAGAGGGAACAGAAAGGTGGAGAAGGAAGAAGAAAGAGGAAGGAAAAAGAACCCGACCTGGACGACAACCGCCAGGAAAAGGAGCAGGAGGAAATCGCTGATAATGGTTCCAAGCCAGCTGTGTGCTCCGTCGCTTCAGTCGTGTCCAGTTCTGCGACCCCATGGACCGTAGCACGCCAGGCTCCTCTATGGAGTGCGTTGCCAGGCCCTCCTCCAGGAGATCTTCCCAAGCCAAGGATCGAACCCGGGTCTCCCTCATTGCAGGTGGATTCTTTACCACTGAGCCACTGGGGAAGCACTTGCAAACTATATTGAATATTAATTCAATAAAGAAAGAACTCAAAGGACTTCCCTGGTGGTCCAGTGGCTAAGACTCTGTGCTCCCAACGCAGGGGCCCCGGGTTTCATCCCTCGTCAGGGAACTAGACCCTACATGCCACAACTAAAGATCCTGCATGCTACAATGCAGACAGAAGATCCCACATGCTGCAACTAAGATCTGGTGCAGCCAAATTAATAAATAAATAAATATTTTTTTAAAAAGGGAAAAAAGCTGGTCAGGATTCATCAATAAGTCCAAAGCTTTCAAATTAATTTGAAGTTAAACAGTTCCTTCAATTTCAGTTCAATTTCTTCAGGGAAGTTCATACAAATGAATGAAACATTACATGATTCTATTTATATGAAATATCCAGAATAGGAAATCTATAAAGACAGAGAGTAGATTAGCAGTTACGTAGAGCTGGAATAGACAATGGCTGGGGGAAATGGTGAATGATTTGTAGGACTATGGAATTTCTTTTTTTAATAGAAAGTCCAAGAAATGCATTTACTCTGCTGTCCCTTAGGAAGTTTCTTTTTGAGGTGATGAAATGTTCTATAGTTGATGTGGTGACGATTGTAAAACTCTGCAAATATACTAAAAACCATTAAATTTTGCACTTTAAATGGGTGAATTGCATGGCACATGAATTTCATCTCAATAAATCTGTTTTTAAAATTACTGTATAGGGACTTCCCCAGTGGTCCAGCGGTTAAAGACTTTCAATGTGGGAGGCAAGGGTTCGATTCCTGGCTGGGGAACTAAGATCCCACGTATCACAAGGCACAGTCAAACAATTTTTTAAAAAGAAACGAGAAAAATTGCCATATAACCCCAGTTTAATAAAAGTGTTTCTAAAAACATAAACCTATGTTTATACACCGAGAGACACATATAGAAGGATGGTCACATAAAAGTGGAAACAAACAGGCCAAGAAGTTAAGAGTAGCTGATTCTGGAGGATGAGAAAATGGAAAGTTGTTATTTTCTTCTTCAGGCTTTTCTGGTTTTGCCTTTTTTTAAAATTTTCCCCCAAATAAAAATAGAAAGGTCACTGATAGAGTGTGCTGGATTGAACTGCTGGTCTCAACGTTTTGAGTTTACTGTGGTAGCATGTGGCTGCCACATCCCTGACGTGTCAAGGGCCCCAGAGTATCATCCTCAGTCCTCTCCTCTTCTCTATTCAAGCTCAGGCCTGTGCTGATTTCATTCAGCCTCATGGCTTTAAATAACCAGCCTAGACCTCTCTCCCGAACTCCAGACTCATATATTTCCAACTGCCCCTTAACATCTGCAGGTGAATGTCCCAAAAGGCACCTCAAATTCAAAATGTCTAAAATTGAACTCCTAATCCCACTCTTTTCAAAAGCAAAAACCAAAAAAACAACTCAGCACCTCCATCTCAGTAAATGGCAGCTCTGTGTTTCCAACGGCTCAGGCCAAAAACCCTGGAGTCGACCTTTCTCTCATCCTTTTCTCTCACACCCCACACCG
Organism: Capra hircus; assembly: GCF_001704415.2. Classification (NCBI taxonomy): domain Eukaryota; kingdom Metazoa; phylum Chordata; class Mammalia; order Artiodactyla; family Bovidae; genus Capra; species Capra hircus. The sequence goes on along the minus strand of NC_030826.1, from coordinate 24,765,300 downwards.
AACCCATCAGGAAATTCTGTTGATTCTACTTCCAAAACACACCACGAATCCGACCACTTCTTCACACTTCCGCTACAACCAGCCCAATCCAAGCCATAGGCATCTCTTGCCTGTATTATTGGAAAGTCTGATAATGGATTTTCCTATCTCTTATCTGTTTCATTTTGTTATCATCACAACAGCCAGGAAGACCTTGTTAAGCCACATGCGAGGCAGTTACAAGTGAAAATGAAAGTGCTGGTTGCTCAGTCGTGTCCTACTCCTTGCGACCCCATGGGCTTCAGCCTACCAGGCTTCTCTGTCCAAGGAATTCTCCAGGCAAGAATACTGGGGTGGGTTGCCATTTCCTTTTCCAGGGGGGATATTCCCAACCCAGAGATCGAAGCAGATTCTTTACTGTCTGAGCCACCAGGGAAGCCCAGGTAGTTAGAAAAAGTCCCCAGCTAGGCCTTCCCTGGTGGTCCAGTGGTTAAAACTCCATGCTTCCACTTCAGGGTGCATGAGTTCAATCCTTGGTCAAGAAACTCAGAGCCTGCATGCCATAAATAAATTTTAAAAATTAACAAAACACTTCCCAGTGAATCATGCTTCTTGGTATTCACATCCTTGTACAGTCCTCTCCCAAGGGGAAAACTGGGCCAGCTTTACCCTTTGCTTCAACCAGTGCAGTAAGGCAGCAGCGATGCTCTGCTCTTCCCGGCATAAGCCTTAAGAGACTTCACGGCTTCCGTGCCTGCTTTCTGAGAACGCGGCCCTGAGACCACAATGGAAGCAACGGGTTTGGGCCAGTGGAGGATGAGAGACTGAATGGAGGAGCCCCAGCCAACCACCAGACACGAATGAGATCAGCTTGGAGGTTCAACCCAGTCTTCCAGTTAGAGGCAACTACGGAGTGAGCTATGGGCTGGTTCCCAGCCATGAACCCATCCAGCCAACTCACAGAATCATGAGAATAAATCATTAACTGAAGCCACTAAGTGTTATGGTGATTTGTTACTCGGCAATAGCCAACTGATACAAACCATCAGTCAGAGCATCACCTCTGAGCTAGAAATCTTCTAATGGCTTCCCATTTCACTTAAATTGGAAGCCAAAGTCATTCGATGTACAGGGCTCCATACAATCAGCAGCTCCCCCTCGGCACCCCTACCATTCCCTCTGACCTCATCTCTGCTCTACCCTGGTTGGACCCTTTCCAACTGCGTTTCCTAGAAGACACCAGTATGCTTCCCCCGCCCAGGGCCGTTGCACTTGCTGTTCCCTCTGCATGGAGGGCTCTCCCCACCTCTACCCCCGTATCCACATGGCTCCTTCCCTCACTGGCTTCAGGTTCCCGCTGAAGCATCACCATCTCAGTGAGGCCTCCCTGACCTCCTGGCACAGCCCAGTCCCTCTTCTTGTCCACTCTCTGCACTCTGTTCTTTTCCACAGAACTCAGCCCCATCTAACTCACCATTTATTTTACATCTTTTTAAATTTTTTTTTTGGCCACATGCACAGCATGTGAGATCTTAGTTCCCCACCTAGGGATTGAACTCACGCCCCCTGCACTGGAAACATGGAGTCTTAACCACTGGACCACCAGGGAATCCCCTATTTTACATCTATTTTGTTGCACACATATTTTTGCCTGCTTTGTTCAATGATGCACCCTCAGAGCCTAGAACAGTGCCTGGCACACAAGATATGCTTGGGAAACACTGGGTAAGTGAGTGAGCATCATTTCTGCTCATCCTGGCTAGGACCTGCCTTGCAGCCACCTCTCCATGCCCCCAGCTCTGCTCCCTCAGCCCGTGAAGCCCAGCAGGATGTGAGGGTAAAGACCGCCCACTCCCAGGCTTCTCACCTGTGAGACGAGAAGGGCAGCACAGAACCAGAGACGACCTGGGCAGGGGTGGGGGTACACCCATGGGGCTTCGTGGCTGCGCGTGCCCAGATATAGCTCACCATAATGCTGGATAGCAACGGGACCCGGGGCTCAGTGAAGGATGAGCCTCTGGGCCACAGAGCAGACTATTTTCCCAAAACAGCCACTGCAGTATTTCCACACGCTCTCTCAGATCACTACTAGTCTCCACCAAAAAGAGTAAATCCATTCTCTCTCCCTTTGAATCTGAGCAAGAAGTTGCGGCTCCAATGAAGAACAGAACGCAATGAAAGTGATGCTCTGTAACTTTCCAGGGTGTGTCATCAAAGACTATACGGCTTCACCTGGCTCTCTCAAAACTCTAGTCCTTGGAAGCCAGCCACCATGTTGTAAGCAGGCCCCAGCCACATGGGGAGGTCATGGGCAGCTGCTCTAGCCAGTAGCTCCAGCTAAGGCCTCAGCCAACAGCCAGCATCAAGCATCAGCCCTTAGCCTTTGACATCCAGCTCCCACCCCTTCAGCCTAGCTAACCCCAAGTGGTAACAGATATGTTACCCTCTGCCCCAACCTTGTCCAAACTACAAAGTCAAGAGCAAAATAAGCGTTCTTATTTTTTTAAACCACTAAATTCCATTACGTATCTATAGTAACTAGAACTGGCCCCAAGGTTCATTTATCTCTTCAGTTAAGCCAAGGGGAAAGTACTAGCACTCCCATTTTATAGCCGGGAAAATCGAGGCTCAGCAAGGTCGAGATCTTGCCCTAACTCACACAGCTAGGTGGTGAAGAAGCAGGAAGAGGTTCAGGTCTTTCAGATGCCTTGATGCATGCTTGTTGCCATCCCCCAATTCCAGCTCCTCCCTCTGGACCACAAAGCCCACCTAAGGGGGCACTGCCAATGTTCAACCAGCTACCAAACCAGCGATGATGGAGTTCCTACCCTGAGCTCAGTCCCTCCACTGAATACAAACCCCTTCTCCTCTGAAGGGCAGCGGCTCTGGGAAGAAGGCCAAGGAAGAGGGTGTGAGCCAAGACCTGCTGTGCGCGTCTGGATCCCAATTAACAGCCGAGAAGTCAAGTTTCCCTGCCAAGGGGACTGGAAGGAGGGAAGAGAAGGAACCCTCTGCTCCTGCAGGTGGGCCGCAGGGCACAGGCTCCCCCACAGAAGGCCCCAGACCAGACTTTAGATGCTCAGGAAACCTCATCACCGTGAAACATACAGCACGACTTGGCCCTATTTCAGCAAACTGGGGACGAGCACGCCCACGATGCTTCCCCAAACCCTTCCTTCCAATGCGATGCAGCCACAAAAGCAGTGGGAGAAAAGCTATATGCAGCTGCAGACACATGTGTACACACATCCCACACGACTATCTGCTTGCCTGGATACACATGAATGCGCACGGTCACACACAGACATGTATGCAAAACAGCAGCCTTAGACACACTCATACACACTGTTCATACATACATGGAACATACATGTACATGCAGTATACACAGAGCCTGACTGTACGGGTTCACAGAAATGGACACACGTGAACGTACATATATCTGCATTCATATTCACAGACCTGCACATAGTCACACTTAGACGCATGCACACACCGGCACACACGCCCACATTCCTGTGGGCCTCCCCAGGAAGCCCCATCAATTTCCCCTGGAGCCTATCAATTTCCCCAGGACTGGCAGAGACAGTACAGGAAGAACTGTGGTTCCTTCAGTCTGAGAAGGTGAAGGATGGATGGCGGGGTGGATGGATGGATGGGTGTATGGAAGACACTCAAGTGACTTCCTATTTTGAAGCTAATTTGAACAGAAGCCAATTCCTCAGCCCCCTTTGGCCACCCTTTCTGATACTGACCCACATAGGTCTCCAAAACCTACTAACAATCCTTCACGGTGAACTGCAGCCAGTTCCCACCCTCTGAAGTTTCAGGGGTGGTGTCATATCCAGGGACTTCAGACTTGTGTATCCAACTCCACTAACACCTCTACTTGGATGTCAACCTCCTGCCACAAACTCAGAAGGTACCAAACCAAGCTGCTCCTCTCCCCCTAGATTCCACTGTTCCTGCCTACTTTCCTATCTCAGTTAATGGCCTCTTTCTCCTTCCAGCTACACAGGCTAACATCCTAGCACTCGCCTTTGAGTCTTCTTTCTCTCACACCCCATACTGAATCCATCAGGAAATTACGACGGCTCTACCTTCAAAGTGTATCTGTAACCCAACCGTTTCTGACCACCCTGACACTTCTGCTCTTGCACTCTCCACCCTCATGGGAAGTCCATTCTCAGCACTGAAGTCAGAGTGATTTCACTGACAGAAGTCAATGGCAGAAGAACAATAAAGAAAGTCAATACAACCACTGTTGGCCACCAAACTGACCAACCTTTAGTTACACTGACCAAGGAAAAAGGAAAGGAGACTCAAGCTACAAAGATCACAAATGAACATTACTACCAACCTTACAGAAATTAAAAAGATTATAAGAGAATACAATGAACGAAATTCCTAGAAAGATCAAACTACCAAGACTGGCTTAAAAAGAAATAAAAAGCCTTAATTGACCAATAACAAGTAAATATTGAGTCAGTAATCAAAAAAACGTGCCACAAACAAAAGCCCAGAACCAGATGGCTTCACTGGGGAATCTGAACAAATGTCTAAAGATGAATTAACACAAATCCTTCACAAACCCTTCCAAAAAATAGAAGGGGAAGAAGCGCTTGTCAACTCATTCTATGAGACCAAACAAAGATATCACAAGAAAACTACAAACCAATACTTCTTATGAATGGAGATGCAAAAATCCTCAGCAAATACTAGCAAGCCAAATTCAGCAACATATAAATATGATTTTACACCATAACCAAGAGAGGATTTATCCCAGGAATGCAAGGTTGGTTAAACACACAATCAATGTAATATACCATACTAATAAAATAAAGGACAAATGACATGACCATCTCAACAGATGCAATAAACATGAGCCAGACCACCTGCTCCTTAACACAAAACTCACTCTCAGTAAAAGCCACCTCGACCCAATGCCCACATGGCCCAACAAACTTTGTCCCCATCACCTCTCTGTCCTATTCTCCTTTCTTCACTCCACACTAGCCACGGTGCCCTTTTTGCTGGTCCCTAAACCTACCAGATACACTCCTGCCTCAGGGCACTTACAGTTGCCATTCCCTTTGCCTGGCACACTGTTTCCCGAAATACCCATAATTCACCATATTGTGAATTTTACTTATATATCTTACCTGTTAGCTATCTCCGCCAACTAGAATGTGAACTCCTTAAGAACAGAGCTGTTTTTGGCTGTTTTATTCACTGATATATCTGCAGTATTTAAATCAGCATGCCACTTGGTAGACACTCAATAAATAGTTGTTTAAAAAGAATGAATGGACAACAATAGCTGGTCACTCAACCATTCACACCGTGAGCAATGATCACCCCCACCCCCACCCCCCCCCACCCGCCTGACACCATGCTTTGAGCTAGGAGGGCTGAGAAAGATCAGAACCAACCTGGGCCCAGCTGGGAGGGGCGATCAGAGCATATGTAACCAGAACCTGAGGAAGACAGTGCTGAAGAGCGGTGAGGATGGAGAGAGAGGGCAGGACCTAGCCGTGAGCGATGGCTCCATGGAGAGATGGTGCTCCAGCCAATCCGTGAGGGCCCAGAATGATTCAGGCACACGGAGAAGGGGAGGAGTAGAGAGAGCAGATGGAGAGCCCAGATGTAGGGAGCAGGGGGCATGTCCTGGGAACCAGGCGGGGAACTGCATGGCAGGACCACATAGGAATAAGGCTACTAAGGGTATCAGGGCCATCCATGAGGAGCCTGGAATGCCAGGATGAGGAGTCAGACTTAGTTTTCCCGGAGGCGCCAAGGAGCCATGCAAGGCTTCTGAGCAGGAAAGGTCCGTGGTGTCACTCTGGCAGTGCAAGAAGAACAGGTTGTGGTGGGGGAGCAGGAAGACAAGGAGACCAGGAAGCTGGCTTCTTGGGACAGTCCCAGAGAAAGACAGCAAGATGTGAGCCAAGACGGGACGGAGTGGACCAAGAGAACAGGGGCAGAGGCTGCCCCAGTGGTAAAGACTCCACCTGCCAGTGCAAGAGACACACGGATTCAGTCCCTGATCCAGGAAGATTCCAGGTGCCGCGGAGCAACTCAGCCCACAGGCCACAACTACTGAGCCTGCGCTCCACACCAAGAGAAGCCACCGTGATGAGAAGCCCGCGCACGGCAACCAGAGCGTAGCCCCCGCTCACCACTAGAGAGAAGCCCGCACAGCAACGAAGACCCAGCACAGCCACAAAGAGATAAATCAATAGAAATTTATTTTTTAAGTCCATTAAGGAGATAAATTTACAAAAAGAAAAAAGAGAAGAGGGGCGGTTTGGAGGTGTTAGGGTTTGTGACTGGTATTAGTGGGCAGGGGTGGGGCGTGGGGACGTTGGGGAGAGCTGGAGCCTGAATCTCGGGACCTCAGGAGCACAGAGCCATGGACGCGGCCGAGGGGGGCCTGGTCAGGGCGTCCAGAGGGAACCACACCACTTCTGGAAGGCTGAGAGTTCTGGGGATCCCGTCCAGCCCCTGCAGGAGCCACAGGGAGGAGCAGGTTCCTAACACAGGAGGGTGGACATGTCCCAGACCCGCCCACCTTCCTGCCCCTCAGCCCCTCACGCCCCAGGGCAGGCCCAGAGAAGAGATTCTCCAGCTGGCTTTGTCAGCCAAGATGCAGTGTCATTTCTAGATGAGCCATCCAGCTCTGGAGATGCGCCAGGCTACGGAGGGGGGACAGCTGTGTCCCCGCAACACAGCCAAGGAGCCACTTCCCAGAGCCAAGCAAGACAGTGGCAGAAGCAGAGCTGGCAGGGGCTCCGTGGGCCCAGCCAATGCAGAGACAGGCCTTCAACAGGGCCTCCATCTGCCCAGGGCCGCCGCCTCCCTGCAAGGTCAGGCTCATTCAGTCCCCACCAGCTGGAGATGATGATCCCAGTCACGCTCTCGGCCAATAAGCACTAAGGCATTTATTAGGCTGGCTTGGTGTATGCCAGCCTCTGTTTCTCTCCCACGGGGGTGACAAGGGTCAATGTGGCATGAAGGACATAGACTTTGGAGCCTGCGGGGGCGGAGTTAGAGGCTTATCTGTCTCATTGTTGGTGCGGCTGTCTCTGGGCCTCAGTTTTCCCATCTGTTGAGTGGGGATAAGAAAAACCCTTTCCGACAAGGGCATATGGTGGTGGTGGGTTCGTTGCTAAATCGTGTCCGACTCTTGCGACACTATGGTCTATAGCCTGCCAGGCTCCTCTGCCCATGGGATTCTCAGGCAAGAATATTGGAGTGGGCTGCCATTTCCTTCTCCAGGGACAAGGGCATGATAAGGACCAAATAAGAGCACATGCAGGTGGGAATGCTAACAGAACTTGTCTATTTCCCAGGAATTTCAGTGGAAACCCAACCAAAGCTGAGGATGCTGGTGAGAAACACTCATACCTTAAAGGAGGTGCCACCTACCAAGGACAGTACAGGGCATTATATCTACCCAGTTTGGTCTAGCTTATGACACTCCTCCAGGCAAATATTCTACATTTAATTTTAAATAGAGAAGAAGATAAAAGACTGAGACTTTCCCTGCATACTTCTAAACTAGAATAATACAGTAGAAGAATCATTTTTAGAAGAAATGGGGTCCCATTATCTCCAATCAAAGCATTAACTAGGAGGGACTTCCCTGGTGGTCCAGTGGCTGAGATTCCACGCTCCCACTGCAGACTGCCGGGGTTCAATTGTTGGTCAGGGAACTAGATCCTGCATGCCAAAACTGAGATCCCATGTGCTACAGTGAAAATCCAGTGTAGTGAACAATTTTTTTTTAAGCATTAACCAAGAGCTCAAAGGGCACACTTTAGAGTCAGAAAAGCTTAGGCTCAAATCCTAGTTTTCTACCCCTTCCTAGCTGAGGCTCTTGGTATGCCTTAGTTTACTTATCTGTTAAATGGGAATATCAGAGCTTCACCTGGAAGTAGTGATAAATATAATATTTGGGAAGACCTGGCACAGTGTCAGCCTATGCGAAACAGGAGTTCCCTACCCACCGCAGCCCACTCCCACCTCTGAAAGGGCCCTCACTTACATAGGAGGCCAGGAGGGTGGTCGGCGCCAGGATGAGAGCCAGGTAGAGGCAGGGGGCTGCAGCAAGCAAGCTGGCAGCACAGATGAGGGGCTCAGCCTGAGGGTTGATTTTCTTGTACCTCCTTGAAGTCTCTGCTCCTAGGATGACCCCAATAATGCCAGTCACAACAGTCAGTACCCCGAAAATCAGGCTGATGGAAAAGAGCAGAGAGGGCTTGGTCAGCGGTGGGATCAGGATAGGGGTCCAGCCACCTGCCCTCCAGTGCCTGACCTGGTATGTGTGTGTGTTCAGTCATGTCCAACTCTTTATGACCCCATGGACTGTAGCCAGGCTCCTCTGTCCATGGATTTCCCCAGGCAAGAATACTGGAGTGGGTTGCCATGCCCTCCTCCAGAGGATCTTCCCGAACCAGGGATTGAACCCATGTCTCCTGCGTCTCCTGCATTGCAGGCAGATTTTTTACAGCTGAGCCACATGATCTGGTACCTGCAGGGCATGTGGCTGTGGGCTTCTTCCCCTCCCTCCTAACCTGGGTCCTTGGGACCCTGCTCAGGGATCCAGGTACTCCCCTACCCTTCCCATCCCCTTTCCTGCCTCATCCTTGGGACTTCACTGGCTGTGTGGGAGACATTTTCATCACTCCAGCACCCAGCCTGTCTCATCACCAGCAACCTCCTGCACTGTCTCAGCACTGAAAACTGCCCCACTCCACTCTAGCCCCAACCTCCTTGCCTTCCAGCCCCAAATACTAATGGGATGGAGATAAGTGAACATTTACTTATAGAGCTCCTATGATACTGGCTGGATGTGAGAGTTGGAGTGTGAAGAAGGCTGAGCGCCGAAGAATTGATGCTTTTGAACTGTGGTGTTGGAGGAGACTCTTGAGAGTCCCTTGGACTGCAAGGAGATCCAACCAGTCCATTCTGAAGGAGATCAACCCTGGGATTTCTTTGGAAGGAATGATGCTGAAGCTGAAACTCCAGTACTTTGGCCACCTCATGGGAAGAGTTGACTCATTGGAAAAGACTCTGATGCTGGGAGGGATTGGGGGCAGGAGGAGAAGGGGACGACCGAGGATGAGATGGCTAGATGGCATCACGGACTCGATGGACATGAGTCTGAGTGAACTCCGGGAGTTGGTGATGAACAGGGAGGCCTGGCGTGCTACGATTCATGGGGTTGCAAAGAGTCGGACACGACTGAGCGACTGAACTGAACTGAACTGATGATACTGGCACTCACCTGGGAATTTTACACTTCTTGATTCCATCCTTCACTCTCTGTCTCTGAACATCCCTCAAGTAGCCCTTCCTTACTTCACTACCTTTCCCACCTACTCTTGGGCCCACTTCCACTCCACTTGGTCCCTCTTGCAGCTTCTTTCTGTAGAAACGTCATTCCAAGACAACCTCCATACAGGTCTCCAGAGGATGCTTTCTAGGACACCAATCTGACCATGTACCTGCCCAGCTCCTGTCTAAAATTCTCCACCAGCTCTTAAATACCCAACAGATTTGATTCCAGTTCATTGTGGTGTACATGACCCTTCCTGATCTGACCCTCAGTGACCTCAACCCCAAACCCCAATTCCATCCTCCTCAACCCCTAGACTTGTTTCTGTCCCCACTTCATATCTTTATTCCTTCATCCAGAACACCCTTCACTGATTTTTCTATTTACCAAACTCCTATATATCCTTCAAGACCCATCACAAATGTCTCCTCTTTGGGGATGCTTTCTCCTGTCCGTTTGCTGATTCATTCACTCTTTCAGTTACTATAGCACCTTCTGCGTCTCTATCATCAAGATCACTCACTAGACTGTGAATTCCTGGAGAACAGAACCAGGCTTGGTTTACTTTCTTGACTCTAGGCTGGGAGCGTAGAGTCTGGAACAAGCGATATATGTTAAGCAAATGGCTCACTAATCTCTCCCAGAAGTTCCCAAGTGAACAGGTGAGGAAGGTGAGGTTAAAAAAGGTCAAGGCCAAGAATACCCAGCTAGTAAGTGACAGAACCAGGATCTGAATATACATCTTCATCCTGCTGGTCCATCTTAGCCCAAAGGATGGACCCAAGCCTCCTTTGAAGGGCAAAGGGATGCTGAGACTGACTAGCATGAACTCTTGAAAACAACAAATGTAACTAAGACTTTTCCAGCCCTTAACTGGCTTCCTGTTATCCTCAAAGCTCCCGGCCAGCACTGCAGCACTGGCCTCTGATGACCTGTGTGACCTCCCTTCTTTTCTCCCTCCCTCCCTCTGCACAAATGATTGAGAATTCTCTAAACTTACCCTACATTTTCCAGCTTCCCTGTCTTGGCCCACACTCTTCCCTCTTCCTGGGACATGGTTGAGAACTGGAGGCTGGACTACACTGACCCTGACTGTTGAGTACCACCCCCCCCCCACCCCACCAACCATTCTCCACCTGGCCAGGGTCCTCTCCCAGAGCCACACCTCTCCAAAAGTGCCAGCTGCCTGCCATGACCTCCCTGGGTCCCACCAAGGTGTAAGAACATAACAGATGCAAGACCATGGTTACTGACAAACTGAATGTCACCAAAAAAAAATCTCCAGAGAAGACAGGGACCTGCCTGAGGCCACACAGACCCACACCAGCAAAACCAGGGTCTCCTGGCTCTCTTCCTACTGAACAAAGCATGTGTGTCCTTAGGCAGCTTAAAGGTGCTTAACCAAACCTTCCTAGGCTTCCAAGCTGTACCAGGCTCCAGCTCAGCCCAGTCAAGTGACCCCGAATCCAGACGAATGCTATCTGCCTCTGAGTCTTGGTCTGAGCCGAACTTGGCAGGTTCTCAAGACCTTTCCAAGACTCAGGATTGATTATTCGGACAAATGATTTATATGGGGGCCCCCCAGAGCCCCTGATCAGAGGGGTGGACAGAGGATACACCTACCACGAAGTGTCTCCACCCCCACATCGCAGCCCCAGAATCAGACTCTCAGAGCCAAGAGGGTCCTCAAGGCCTGCAAGTTCTGTGCTGATCCCCTGTACAGTGGCCCAGGCAAGCAGCTATCCAATGCCTACTTACATGACCCCAGGGGTGTGAAACTCAGTAGCCCCTTGCTGCCCCTTCCGTCTGGGCTCTGGATGTTGGAAGTTTTCCCTCTGGCTGAGCTAGAATCCTGCGTACTGTGGCTTCCTGCTCCCATCCAACCGTTACCCGAGGGCTTAGCCTAAGGAGGGTGTATGAACAGGTAAGTTCTGGGGACTTCCCCAGTGGTCCTGTGGCTAAGACTCCACGCTCCCAATGCAGCAGGCCCAAGTTCAATCCCTGGTCAGGGAACTAGATCCCATATGCCACAACTAAGACCCGGCACAGCCAAATAAATAATATTTAAGAAAAAAAAAAGCTAAGATCTATGCAAAACCAGGGCTTTCTACCCATCCTGGGGTAGACTAAACAATGCCCCCACCCAAGACATCTATGTCCTAACTTTTGGAACCTGTGACTGTTCCCTTGTATGGGCAAAATAACCTTTGTGGATGTGACTATATTAATGTTCTTGAGCTACAGAAATTTTCCTCCACTTTTTAGGTGGGTCTCTTAGTGCAGCTACAAATGTCCTTATAAGAGGGAAGCAGAGGGAGATATGAGACTGAAGGGGACAAGGCAATGTGACCAGGAATGCAGTGATGCAGCCTCAACCAGAGGCCGCCCGCAGGCACCAGAAGCGGCGCCGGAGGAGGCTTTCCGAGAGCCTCTCGCGGGAGCGTGGCCCTGCTGAACTTGGTTTTGACCCAGTGAGACCATTCTGGACTTCTGGCCTCCAGGACTATGGGAAACATTTCTGTTGTTCGAAGCTACTGAGTGTGTAGACATTTGGTCCATCAGCTCTGGGACCCAAACACTAACTCCCATGTCAGTTTCTCACTCAGGTTCTGGGAAGGAGCCAAGTTAGAGGAAGAGGCTGAAGCAGAGAAAGGGGAAATCACTGGCCCAGGAGTGCACAGCCAGTGAACGCCCGAAGGGGGATGGAGTCCTGGCTTATTTTTCCACTTTTTCAAGCTGCTGGGGTGACTTTTGGACTCAGTCTTTGCCTCTGGGGAGATAAGAATCTAGCTGTAGAGCCAGGATAAACATCATAATATCCTGGGACTTCCCAGGCGGTCCAGTGGTTAAAATTCTGCACTTTCACTGCAGGGGCACGGGTTCAGTTCCCTGGTTGGGGAACTAAATCCCCACATGCCATACAGTGCAGCCAAAAAAAAAATCACAACCTCCTTTGGTGCCTCAGTTTGCCATCTGTAAAATGGGACAACCTCATGCTTCAGGTCCCTCTGAAGCAAGGCTGCCTAGAAATCCCACCATTCCCTAGGTCCCACAGAAGACTCACTCACCCCCAAGTGCCTTCTGGACCCTCACAGTGGCCCAAGAGCGAGAAGACAGGGAGTAGGGCCCGGAGAGGACAAGGGAACGGCCTGTGGCCACTCAGCAGCAAGAGCTCTGCCTGAGCTAGAACCAGGCCAGTGGGCCCCCAAGTGCTGGTGTCCACCCAGAGACTGAGTCTTGGGACTCAGAACACCAAGAACTTCCCCATCAAGAGCCCAGATGTTGGGGACGTCCCTGGCAGTCCCATGGCCGAGACTCCACACTTCCATTGCAAGGGGCACGAGTTCGATCCCTGGTCAGGGAACTAAGGTTCTGCATGCTGGCTGTGTGGCCAAAAAAGAGCAGACATGTCCCTCACCTGTCCTGGCTGTTGCACGGCTCCCGAAAGCAGGGAAGGAGCAGCCCGTGCACCACACGGGCCTCGAACAGAAACTTGGGGGCCCAGAAGCCCAGAGCTCCAGTCACAAAGGCCATGGCTGTCACCCCAAGCGTCGACCACACAAAACTCCAGCTGAAAGAGAAAGTGGATGAGACAGAGGACAAGATGGTTGAATGGCATCACCGACTCAATGGACATGAGTTTGAGCAAGCTCTGGGGAGACAGTGAAGGACAGGGCAGCCTGACATGCTGCAGGCCATGCGGTCGCAGAGTTGGACATGACTGAGCGACTGAACAACAAGGAAAAGTGCTCTGGATGGAGCTGGCAGAGGGCTGGGGCTCTCGGAGCCTGTCTGCTCCCTTCCTCCATCTCCTGGGCACTCAGGTGATCCCTGATCCTCCACCAACACCCTCTAAGCAGCCTGCCTGCCCGTCCCACCTCCACACCTTCGCTCCCGCTCTGCCTTCCTCCCTTTTCTCTGAGGACCAAGTCTCCCCGACCAGAGCGACCCAAATCCAACATCACATTCTCCAGCAATCTGTCCCTCTCCCCTGCCCTCCACTCGGCTCATGGCTCTGTAACAAAGAAGTGGCGTCCGGTCCATGCCCCACATTATGGTAAATTATGAGACCTGGGTAGGTGACCCCCACCTACCTCCCCAGCCATGCCTGGAACAGAGGAGGGGTACTCTCCCATGAGGCTCAGAGAGGTGAGCGTTATACACTCGGGCATCTTCCCAACAACCTGAGAAGCCGGCAAAGCTACAGAACCATGTCTGCTGAATAAATGAGGGGAGTGAGGCTCCAAGTCTCAGGTCACTCAAGGATAAGGCAGTGGCAGAGCCAAGGCCGGAGCTCCCTCCCTTCCAGCCCAAATTCTGTCTCATGGCAGGCAGAGGGAGGCCTCTGAGTGGGGGAGTGACATCTCAGCTGGTGACAAAGAACTCAAAGGAAGAAGAGGGCTGTGAACGCTGCTGGGGCGGGCAGGGAGGGCTCCCTGGAGGCGGAGGTGGGGGGCGGTGATGCTGGGGCGGGCAGGGAGGGCTCCCTGGAGGCGGAGGGAGGGAGGGTGGTGATGCTGGTGCGGGCAAAGGGGTTTTCAATGACACGCAGGGAGGAGCAGAGACACTCACTTTCTCCACAAGTAACGGACGTCCTCACACCAGCTGCTCCGTGGGTCCCCCGTGGTTGCGACCCCCTGCTTCTCAGCAGCTCCCCGGGGTGGGTCTGGAACCAGCATGATAAGCAGGATCAAGGCCACAGCTTCCAGGCAGGGCATGATCTGGGGACAGGAGGGCCCAGGAAGCTCAGGGCCACATTCCTGGAAGCCAGGAGATCCCAGCTGTGACTGAACTTTGTGGACCAGGTTCTTTGGTTGCTCTGTGCCCCAGGGGATAGGGGAAATGGGCTCATATTGGGGGAGCTGGTTATACAGAGCTTGACATACCACTGCTTCTCATCCCCTCACCCCTGAGAGGACAGGCTCCCTGGGGAGCATGGTCCCCTTGGGATTTGACTTAATACCTGTCTGTCCTGTACAGACACTACTCTGTTGGAATCAGTGAGACTGACACGGCTGAGAACTGGAGGCTGGACTACACTGACCCTGACTGTTGAGTACTTACTGCTCCAGTAAGCGTTTCTTTTCCTGGCCCACACCTCCATCTGCCACGCCAGCCCTGTCCAAGGGTCTTCCCCTCCCTTGTCTCACTGATCCTTAAGATTCCATAAGGTAGCTTTACTTCCCCACTCTACAGATAGGTAAAGTGAGGCCCCAAAGAGGGAGGTGACTTCCTTGCGATCACACAGCTAGCAAACTGAACAGCTGGGATATGAACCAGGGGCACAACTTCCAGAGGCCATGGTCCATATGCAGCCCTGAAGCTGCCGATGTCTGAACACCCGCCATGGCGCCAGACACTGTGCCAAGGGGCAAAGGCCACTGGAGACTGGAAAGTCCCCACTGGCCCAGGGGGGAAAGCAGAGGGAAGAAAAGGAAGCTGGACTCACTCGGAGGGCCCAACGCCAGTTCCCAGTCAGCTTTGTCACAGCCGACCCCAGCACATAGCCCAGACCACTGCAACAGAGAAGTGGGGGGAATGGGCTGTGAGAGGAGGCAGGCGGCCCCAAGACCAGACTGAGCCAGGGTGCCCCTACCCCAGGGAGCCAGCTCTCAGCAGCTCACAACTGGGAAAAGTGAGCCACATGAGGCCCAGATGTCCCCTGCCCTTGGTAAGTCACCAGTGACCTCTGGCTCCAGGCCCATCCCAACCACCCACTGTCTCCCTATATAAGGACCACTCACCCCACCTCTCCAAGTCTCAGCCCAGCCCAAGTCAGGTGATTTCAGGAAACATAAGTCAGAGTTCAGGGGTCCAACTGCAAAGCCCTGTCCTATCCCATTGTGGGGTGTGTGGCCCAACCCTAACACAGTTCCCTGCCTCACCTCCCAGAGTCAGCCCCTCCCTGTGTAGCCCACACTGCTGAGCTGCTCTTTCTCCCTCCTCCTGGAGTGTATTAGTATGTAGGGAGCATCTCCATTACATATCTCTAACCCCCATCGTAGCCTGCAGCTAGGTGTTATTGGCCCCATTTACGGATGAGAAAACTGAGGCTCAGAGAGATAAAGTGACACAGAGAGGAAGGGTAGAGTTGGGTTTCAAATGCAGCCCCTTCTGCTCGATGTCTCCTACATCCAGCCCAGCCCCTGATCTGACACCTCGGCCTCAGTTTAACATCCAGAGAAGTAGATCCAGGGTAATACCGACCTTCCAACAGGAATAAAGATGTAGAATATGGCCAGCACACGGGTCCGCTGGTCCCTCACGAAGAGGTCTCCCAGGACAGTGGGTGCGATGGTGGAGTAACTGGCTGTGCCAGTCCCCACCAGCCCCCGGGACAAGAAGAAGAGCCAGGAGTACTGGGAAAATGGGCACAAGACCACAGTGAGTTCCAGAAATCACCCTCGGGGCAAAGGGGACTTAAAGATCTGTCAGAGGGACCAAGGGCATCTTGTGACTCGGAGATCAGGGCTCTAAGTGAAAAGTGAAAGTGTTAGTCGCTCAGTCGTGTCCGACTCTTTGCCACCCCATAGACTGTAGCCCATCAGGCTCCGCTGTCCATGGGATTCTCCAAGCAAGAATACTGGAGTGGGTTGCCGTTCCGTTCTCTAGAGGATCTCCACAACCCAGGACTCCAGACACCTCACTATTCCCCCAAATCGCACAGGCGCCCCCTGCTGGCGCCCACAGCCACTGCCCTGAGGAGCCTTCTTCCTGGGCATCCTGGTTAGCAAACTGGCCTTTGCTCACCAGGCCACTTCCGCAGACAGTAGTAGCTACCCTCACCCCAACCCCCACCCCCACCCCTAGCTCAGTCCAGAGGAAGATGCCAAAGAGGAAGGCCCCTGTTAAGAAAGTCCAACGGCCTGTTGAGGAGACCCCTCCCTCAGCCCTTGGAAGGCAGTCCCCCACAGCCAGCCTGGAGCCCGGAACAGAGCAGAAACAGCTCTGCTGGAGCTGGATCACAGAGGAAGAAGATGGGGGAGGCTCACCCCAGGGGCCTGGGAAGGAGTGAGGGCACCTACCCGGGGGGAGATGAAGGAGCTGGAGAGACCGGCTCCGGACCAGAGCAGGATACCGAAGCTCAGCGTGGCCTTGCGGCTGTGTCGGTCGCCCAGGTAGCCAAACACAGGTGCAGACAGCAGCAGGAAGCTGATGAAGACTGGAGGAGACACACAAGGGGCAGCATGCAGCAGAAGGCTCCAGTAGGCCCAGAAAAGGAAACTGACTCAGCTCGCTTTAAAGTGAGTAGAAACCGACGAGAGAAAAACCTAAGCTGAATCCCCCAATCCCCGCCACAGCCCAGAGTCAGGGGGAGTGGGAGGAAAGGGTGGGGGGGGCTGGGCCCGGACTCAAATCTCAGCTCTGCGGCTAGCTCACTGTGCAGCCTTGGGTGACTAAGGAGTGCTCTCTGAGCACCAGCCCAACAGTGGAGGTCAACATTCCCCCCTCCCAGGCTGTGTAAAGGTGAGACAGGAGTGAGCACAGGGTCTGGCACGGAGATGCCAGGGCCCTGTCTTTAGGAGAACTCCCACCCCTGTGAACCTGACTTTGGGCCTGGTGAAATTTTGCTCTCAGGCCCCTGCTGGAGGTAGCGGGTGGAAGGCCAGGTGGGCGGGGTGTGGGCCAGATGCCTGCTTTGAGCAGATGAGCACGGTGAAGAATGAGCACACTGATTATAAACCAGCGGCCCCTGGAGGCTGGAAGAGACTTGGTTTTCCTAAGTAAAACATTCCCCTGACGCTGCACTTGTATTTATACCATTTTTCCAAAGTACCTAACACTTATGAATTGGTGACTGGATTAATGAATGCGTTTACTATTCTGCGAAGACAAAGAAATTGCCACGTTTTTGCTTAACTACACCACGTGGATAGGCATACCTTCACTGCCTCTGTTCCTCAGATAAAATCGCCTCCATCCTTCTCGCGGAGTCCGCTGCCTCCGAGAGCCGGCAGGTGGCCAGCGTAAGGTCTAACCCTTCGCCACCCGGTCCCCCCCACCCAAGGGCCTTGGGCTCTTCGGGGCCCCGCCCAGCGTCTGCGTCTTCATTCACTAAGCACAGATGATTGACGTTTTCTGAATCCAATGAATGCCCAGAGGCGTCCCAACTCAGGCTCCAGCCCCTCCCACTTTGCCCTGACCCGTTCTCGTATTGGGTTACGCCATAAGCAATTGGCGGAAATTAAGCCAGTTTTGACCTACAAAAACGGCAATTGAATGTGGTTTGACCTAATACTCCGCAGAGAATGGTCTTTGATGTCAACGGCATTTAAAAATTTAATAACTACTGCCAAAATGAAATGCGAAAATTGGCCTCCAAAAAGGCTCTATCAGTTTACGCTGGAATAGAAGTATTACATATTGTTTGCTGACACTTGATAGGATGAATCGATTTATTTTTGTTCATTACATATTGTTTGCTGACACTTGATAGGATCAATCGATTTATTTTTGTTCATTTAATGGTTAAAACACAAATGGTGTCTCCCCGACGTTTTAATCAGCATCATCCTTTTCCCCAGTGAGGCTGAGTATCAGCCCCTGTGTTCACATCCTCAGCCTATTTTTTTCTGTTGGCTCTCTGTTGATAATTTCTCCAGTCCCTTACATTTGTTTTAAGGATTTAAAATCAAATTCTGAAACTGAATTCCTGGGCTGACATTCTGACCCCACCGCTTCCTGGTTGTGTGACTTTGGACAAAATCCTTTACTCTCTGATTCCCCTTTTATCAGAGTACAAAAGTAATAGTACTTCCCCCCTAAGCTTATGAAGAAGATTAAATAAAATAAAGCATATAAAAGATAGGCTTTCTGTAAATACCCAACAGATGTTATCTATTATTATTGCTAATTGCATTTATAGTTTCAATCACCATCATACAGAAAAATTTAGCTTTGATGTAATCAGATGTATCAATCTTTCTCTGGGGAGGTTGTTTTGTGTCTTGTTAACACATATCTTTGTCACCTAAAGTTTCTATTTCCCCAAATGTTCTAATACTTTATGAGATTAGGGGTAGGGATCCCTCACAGTACGTGTGTGTGCATGCTCAGTCGCTAAATTCTGTTGGACTCTTTGCTATCCCATGGACTACAACCCACCAGGCTCCTCTGTCCATGGGATTTCCCAGGCAAGAATACCGGTGTGGGTTGCCATTTCCTTTTCCAGGGAATCTTTCCGACCCAGAGATGGAACACAAGTCTCCTGCATCTCCTGCATTGGCAGGCAGATTCTTTACAACTGAGCCACCCGCAGGATGTAAACACTTTAAACCAGCAGATCTCCTGGAATGGAGAAGCCCATCCCTAAGTGGAAGGCAAGCACACCTTCACTCCCAGCACCTCCAGATTCAAATCATTCCTGTGACAAGGTGGAAGTCATTAAGGAGCACAAGGTTCAGAGAAGGACTCTATAAGCAACCATCTGGATTTGAATCCCAGCTCTCTCACTTGCAAGCTGTGTGGCCTTCAGAAGCCCCATTGGCTTTCTGTGCCTCAGGTTTGCCATCTGTAAAATGGGCATAATAATAATAACCCCTGCCTTGTGGGATTGTTGTGAAGATTAAATGGCTACATGTTATTAAGCCCTTAGAACAGCACCTGGCACATGGTAAAAGCCACATCAGTGTTTGTTTTAAATATTGTAAATCAGTTAACCAACTCCAGCAGCTTCTCTGTCCCATTGCAGTGGGGCAGAGGGGGTGGGGGGTGTCTGACCACTGCTTCGCCCCACCTCCCACCCCATTCTTACAGCTACACTGAGCCCTCTGAGCCATCAGTTTCCTCCAGTCTGCACCCCTGTGGTGACTCAGAAAAGTAAGAAGACTCACCGAAGCCACCGGGGACAAGCCTGGTTGTCAGGCCTCCAAGCTCACTGCCCTTCCCACACACCTGTTTGGGCTACTTCTGCAGAAAAGACCCTTCCCTTCATCCAGTCTCAAACACATATATGCACATGCACATCCCCACTACACACTAACAAGCACATCTCTGTGTTCACAGGCTTTCCCTCTCTCCCTCTCTCCTGTCCTGTCTCTCTCACACACAGACTTCTCCCCCCGCACAACTCATTTATCAGGGGCCTTGCAGTAGTAATCCTGGTCGCCATGGTAAGAACCAGGGAAGGGAAATACTGACTCAACTTCCATTATCTGTTTAATCTAGAAGGTTCTGGGTATTGAGCCTAGAAAACCTCCCTCTGGCTACAGTATGACTGGAAGATGAGCACCATCTGCCCACCTTAGCCCTGAGATAAGAGCAGCTGGGAAAGACGGCCATCTAATGCAATGATCTAACTCTTTGGTTCGGTGCCTCCATTTGTAGAACTGTGTACCCCTTTGCATGTTTTCAGCTAACATCTAAGGCATTTTTTATCGTAAGTTTAACTAGCTGCAAAGGATGTGATTTCCAGCCGTGATTGTATTTTTTAAACTAGATTGTCATCAGTCCTTAGGGCTGCAGATCAAGTTCATGGAAAACACGCATCACAGAGCCTTATGGGCAAAGTCGGTCCTCATCTGGTAAATCGATAGGGCAAATCAGACTGATTATGAGAAAGATATGAAAATGTCAGCTTAGTTTTTTTAATTAATTTTTACTGGGGTTTTGTTGATTTACAATGGTTATCTTGGTTTCCACTGTACAGCTTCATTTTTTTTTAATTGAAATGAATGTGTTGATACCTATCCCTGAGACAACCATCTCACTTCTGAATTCTCAGCTGTAGATAAAGAGAAGACTGTCACACACGCGCACAGGCCAGCAAGATAAGGCTTGGCGCCTTGCCATCCCGGGTTTGTGGCCTGGAGCAAACATCTGTCCTGCCCACAGGGCCTCATCAGCAGAAGCCAGCAGCCATGAAGGGTCCCTCTGTCTGATACGGAGGCGGGCGGTGGGGGGGGGGGCGTTAAATATTCTATTTATTTATATGGGTGCACCAGGTCTTAGTTTCACTACTCAGGCTCCTCCTTGCAGCATGTGGAACCTAGTTCCCTGATCAGGGACTGAACCTGGGCCCCCTGGAGTGGGAGGGTAGAGTCTTAGCTGCTGGACCACCAGGGAAGTCTCCCCTGGAGGTTTTTCACACCTAGTAAAACTCACAATGAGGAGCGCTGTATTTTCCTCCCCAAAATGGTGGGCAGGTGAGTATTAAAGGGGAGGTGGGAAAAAAGACCCAGATGCTTGTTCTCAGGCAGATCTATCTTAGGAAAGAAATATATGGGCTTGAGGATCCGTACAGGGATTCTCAAAACTGTAAAGAGCACACAAGTGTATCCTATGTTGTGACAGTGTGTGCACACATGTGGGTACGTGTGTGTGCATCTGGGTGTCACCATCCAGAAACCCATAGAGAAAGAGTTAGCACCTCATGACCCCAACCGCCCCCACCTTGAAATGGAAGCTGTGGCTGCTCCCCTCTGCTGGACTGTAGGCCCCAGTGGGCCCAGACCCCATCTGAGCCCCTGTGGATATGTGTCGCTGTCTGTCAATCTACTTTTATTTTTTTATTTTTGGCTGCACCGCGCAGGATCTTAGTTCCTTGACCAGGGATCAAACCCACACCTACAGTGGAAGCACAGATTGGAAGCACAGATCTTAACCACTAGACCACAAGGGAAGTCCACTGTCTGTCTGTCTGGGTCCTAGTGACCAGGGTTTTCAGATCCCTGAGAAGAGAGCACATATTAGAAATTCTAACCCCAGCTACACAGCTGAGCTTAATAGACATGAAGGACGAATGACCAACTCCCCAGCCAGGATCTGAAGCCTGGGAGCCTTTTCAATCCCCAGATGCCTCCCTTCTTTCCCCAGCCTGTGTGCATGCTAAGTTGCTTCAGTTGTGTCCAACTCTGCGCAGGCAAGAATACTAGAGTGGCTGCCAAGACCTCCTCCAGGGTATCTTCCCAGCTTGGGGACAGAACCCGTGTCTCCTGTGGCTCCTGCATTGCAGGCAGATTCATTACCGCTGAGCCACCAAGGAAGCCTCCTTGCCCCAGCTCTCACCCTCAAACCCTAAGAGGCTGTTCAGGCACCAGATCCCAGCCTCTGCTGCCTCCTTCTCTGACACAGACTGTCCCTTCCACCCAAACACCACCCATCCTCTACGCCAGGGGACTCAGTGGGGCTCAGGCTGGCCCCCTCACCAGCAGCTGGAGCTGCACAGAGAACAGGACCTGCCAAAAGACCCCCGCCCAGCGTGAGCTGACGACCCCAGCCTGGGGACTCCCTCCTTACCTGTCTGAAGCAAACCAGCATTGCTGTCACTGATATGGAAAAACTTCTGTACGTCCAGCAGCACTCCTGTGGACAGATGGACAGCACTCAGGAAACGGGAAGTTGCCTGCCAGGCCTCCAAAGGCAGCTGCCTCTGCATTTGGGACAGGCTCACAGCTGACCAGCTCAGCACAGACATGGCACCTGGGCCCACTCTTCTCATCCCTCTCTCCCACACATGCGCACAACGACACATACACACACACAGGATCCAGCATATCCCAAAGGCACAGACATACCAATTCACGCACGAGGCTGCATGCCTGGACTACACACACAGGCTCACACATCACAGACATGCAGATCCACATAGGCACATACAAACAGGCACACCCGGAGATACATACTCCCAGAAGCAGAGGCACTCACACACAGGAGCCAGCACTCACAGCCGTGTAAGTCCAGTCTTGTACACCCACACACAGGTACACTGAGAGGTACACATAAAGACACACCCACAGGCCCATGTGCATTTGCACATATGCAAGCCTGCCATTCACACCATAGTCAGAGTGACTGGTGTGCTCACTCAGTTGTGTCTGACTCTTTGCGATCCCATGGACCGTGGCCCACAAGGCTCTTCTGTCCCTGGGCTTCTCCACGCAAGAATACTGGAGTGTTTCATTCCTTTCTCCAGGGGATCTTCCTGACCCAGGGATCGAAGCTGAGTCTCCTGAACTGACAGGCGGATTCTTTACCACTGCGCCACCTGGGAAGCCCCGGAATGACTGGCAGCCATCCACTTAGACTACGGTGTAATGAAAGTCCCTGAAACTGCGCAGCGCAGCAGCCTTACTTGTATACAAACTCCAGATATTCATAGATACACATATACATGCATGAGCATGTACACGCAAAGATATGTGTGCCCTGGCCTGGCCCAGGTGCACACACAGCACGTTCTTCCAGAGGCATGAACATACCGACATGGAGTGCCTGTGAGAGCTTCAGAGATAGGTCCCATTTAGGTCTGACCTTGGCCCCACCTCCCTGAAGGTTGCAGGTTCTTGCTCTAAGATCTTGCTAGCCTAATATCCCATCAGTCCCTAGTAGTATATCAAAGCCAGTCAAGGTCCAAGGCACCTACTTATCTGAGCTGTGAGGTTCTGACCCTGTCATCACTTTGAATTATGAGATGGCTGAGGGCCATCAGTATCACTGTCCCCATTATACAGACTGAGAAACAGAGGTCTCAGGCACCTATGGCTGTACAGTTGGGAGCCTACCCTCCCGCCCAGTGTCACAAATGGGGCTCTGCAGAAACGCCCCCACAATGAAGAAGAAAACCTGCCATTCACACCTCGAAGACCTGCCAGCGGGTGAAAAAGATGGAAGAAACAGAGAAGTCAAATAAGAGATTTTTGTTCTGATATTTACTTTGGACCCAATTGCCACAAAATCCAGATACTAGCTTCTATGTCTTTCCTTCTCTCTTAATACTTTTAATTACATGAATTAGATATATTCATTGTCAAGAAAGAGACAACACAGATAAGCAAAGTCAATGGTGGGCTTCCCTGGTAGCTCAGTGGTAAAGAATCTACCTGCCAATGCAGGAGACATGGGTTCGATCCCTGGTCCAGGAAGATCCCACATGACGCAGAGCAACTAAGCCTGGGCACCGCAACTACTGAGCCTGCGCTCTAGGGCCTGGGAACGGCAACTACTAGAGCCCACATGCCCTAGAGCCTGTGCTCCACAACAAGAGAAGCCACGGCAATGAGAAACCAGTGCATCACAACTAGAGAGTAGCCCCTGCTTGCCGCAACTAGAGAAAAGCAAAGACTCAGCACAGCCAAACCTAAATAAATAAATAAAATTATTTTAAGTCAATGGCTAAGTAAAAAATTCTCTATAATCACATTCATTTTAGGGGCTGGGACTCAGTCCCTTGTTTTGACCACTCCTGGGCTCCTCCAAGCCCCATGCTGCTCTGGAGGCAGCCGGGAGACCAAGTGTGGGTCCAGCCTTGTTTTCATCTTTCTGCTATCACTCTGCCCTCCCAGAGACCTGCTTCACGCAAGAGAATTCTTGGTGCGTGAGAACCACCTGCCTCAACAGTCCCCAGGCACCGGGCAAGGTTTCACTTCCCCAGGCCTCCCTCAACCCAATAACCATGGCCCTGCTACTCACACAGCCAGAGGAAGTCCTTTCAGTCCTCGGGGGCTGAAAGACCTCCATACCCCCAGTTGCCCCTTCCCCTCCTCTTCAAGCCCTCCACCCCAACTCCAATGCAGGGCTCCTCAGCTTCAGCCTGATCTATCGCAGTAGCCTCTGACTGACCTCTGTGTCTCCTGTGGCCTCCATCAGAGCCTCAACCCCAGTTACAGTCTCCCCACTTAAAAATTTTCCGTGGCTCTCCATTGCTTCAGCAGAAAGTGCAAGCTCCCAGCCTGGTCCCCAAGAAACCTATGATACAGCCCCAAATACTCTTTCAGAATAATTTCCTGCTTTCTCCATATCTCTCCACCTCTGATCAGACCCTGCTCTTTTGCCCCATTCCCTGCCTTACCGATTTTCTCAGCCTTCAAGACCCAAACCTTCTGCCCCTCATCCGTGAATTCTATCTGAACCCTCAGTGTTTCATCCTGGGAAAGTTATTTGCTCAGTTGTCTCCAACTCTTTGTGACCCCACAGACTGTAGCCCACCAGGCTCCTCTGTCCATGGGATTTTCCAGGCAAGAATACTGGAGTGGATTGCTGTTTCATCCTCCAGGGGATCTTCCTGACTCAGGGATCCAACCTTGGTCTCCCGCATTGCAGGCAGATTCTTTACTATCTGAGCCACCAGGAAAGCCCCCTTTTTTTTCATCCTGGGGCTGTCCAGTTAATAGTCACTCAGCTCTGTCCTGGATTAGAGACACTTAAACATGTGTTCTGTGTCCCTCTGAGCTCTTCAAAGGCAGTCACCCACAGGGTCTGGTGCTGTCTGCAATCCCCAAGTCACCTTCATTCTGCATTTGCGAGCTGGTAACTGATTAATCCACATCCTGGCCTCAAGGAGCCCAGCTGCTGCAGACACCTCCTCTGAGCTCCCCAGGTACCCTCCCAGCAACCCATGTTTCCTCATCTGGCTGCATCTCTCTGTCTTGCAGGAGTCCTATTAACAAGTTTCTCTTTCTGCCACATGAGATGGTCATTCCTGTGTTCAGGAGCTACAAGGTTGAATCCCCCCCCCACTGGGTCCCCAAGGCCCATAGCACTCAGTTCATCTTGAACGAGCGCATGATCAAGGCAGAAAAGAAGGTTGAACTTTGAACGAATGAACAAAGAAGTGGTGACATGCAGACAGAGCGAGTTGAGCCCTGGGGCCTACAGGAAGGAAGGCAGAATGTGCAAGGTTTGCACGCCGCCTGCTGCCCCAGAAACAAGCAGCCAGCTGGTCCTTGCTTGGAAGCAGAGCCAGGCCACCCTGTCCTACGCCAGGACCTCACCTCAATGTTCCACCCAGAACTTCCAGAGCTTTGTCCGAGGCCCAGCCCTCCCTGGAGTCCTCACCTACCCACTGCCATCAAGCACCCACACCTGTAGGCACACTCAGTCGGGGGATACATTGGGAACTCGTTTGGTCCTCTCCCCATTCAGGCTGGCCTGAAACCATTGCGGGGGGCGGGGGCGCAGAGGTGAGAATAGCAGAGATGCGGCGCACAAGGAGGAAGTTTGCTGGGTGGAGGGTCACTGTGGACACACAGCACCAGCTGGTGGCAGGTGCTGCCCAGCTTGCCCGGCCCCTGCCTCACCTGCAATGATGAACCAGTTCATGTAGTTCAGGAGGTTGATGTAGCAGAGCACGGCAGCAGCCACATAAGCTCTCCAACGGGGCAGGCTCCACGGCGCGGGCATGGATGGAGAGTCTGTGTCCGCGGCCCTTGAAGGTCCACCTGGCCCCGGGGACTGACTGTGAAGCCCTTCTGACTGCCTGACCTCCACAGACATGCCCCCAGCCTCTCCAGCCTACAGCTCCCGTCCCAGGATGGATGCCGGGATGAAAGACACATCAGCTCTGCACAGAGTCACTTCCTGTGGGCTCCCAGTCGCCCAACCTCAAAGCAGCTGCCCTAACCGCTCAGGATCTTATCACAGGTCTCTGCTGAGCCCACTGCAGCCTCACTGGTGAGATTTCACCATCCACAGCCCCTGAGGCTCGAGGTGGGGGAAGAGAGCTCCTGGCCCACCACCCAGAGTAACTGGTCCTTTTGACCCAGCCTGCGATCCGGTAGCTGCCCTGAGAAAGAAGCTTTGCAGGACAGGAAGTGAGAGGAGTTTCCTAGAGTCCCGTGTGCTAGGGGAGGGTCTGGCTGCCACACACGAGAAGGACTTGAACGAGGGATTCGAATCTGGGTCCTAGGTGTTGGCCAGGAGAGCGACACCGGACTAGACAGTAAGTGGAGGTTAACCCCTGCTCCTGCGTAAAGTCCTACCTGGAGAGAGACAAAGACGATGAGGGGCTGCCGACAGGAAGGCAGCCCGAGGGCAAAGTTCACCAGTGGATGTGAAATTTAAGGGGAGATTTTTGATGAAGGGCAAAACATTGGCATGCTCTTAAAGTGTCTCTCTAGGGACTTCCCTGGCAGTCCAGTGGCTAAGACTCCATGCTCCTAATGCAGGAGACCCAGGTTCAAACCCTAGTCAGGGAACTAGACCCCTTCATGCTGCGACTAAAAGATCCCACGTGCCACAGCTAAGACCCAGCACAGTCAAATAAATAAAATATAGCATCACTAATGAGGGGCAGAATTCCCACCAGGATTGCATGGCCCCAGTCTAATCACGACAGAATCTCAGACAAACCCAAACGAGGGACACTATTTTTTTTCAATAGACTTTATTTCTTAAGAGCAGTCATAGGTTCACAGAAAATTGAGCAAAATGTTTAGATTTCCCACTTACCCCTCTGCTCTCACACATGCTTGGCCTCCCCCATTATCGACACCCCTGCCCAGAGCAGGACACTTGTCACAGTTGATGGACTTACACTGAAACGTCCTCATCACTCGGAGTCCATCATTCACGTTAGGGTTCACTCTCGGTATTGTCCCTTTTATGGGTTTGGACAAGTGAGTACCACCTGTACCTATCATTATGAACTGGAGTCCATGGTGCTAGTGGTAGAGAATCCGCCTGTCACTGCAGGAGACTAAGAGACAAGGGTTCGATCCCTGGGTCAGGAGGATCCCCTGGAGAAGGGCTACCCACTCCAGTATTCTTGACTGGAGAATCCCTATGGACAGAGGAGCCTGGCCAGCTATCAGTCCATGGGGTTGCAGAGATTCGGACACGACTGAGCCACTAAGCACGCATACACATCATTATAGTGTCTTACAGAACAATTTTATTGCCCTAAAATCCTCTGTACTCTGCCTGATCATCCCTCCCTCCCCTCATCCTCTGGCAACCACTGAAATTTTTACTGTCTCCATAGTCTTCCTTTTCTGGAATGTCATACA
This sequence comes from Capra hircus, assembly GCF_001704415.2. NCBI lineage: Eukaryota > Metazoa > Chordata > Mammalia > Artiodactyla > Bovidae > Capra > Capra hircus. Next base: position 24,738,258 of record NC_030826.1, on the reverse strand, counting down.
GTTGAAACTGTACAGCATGGAGCCCTTGCGGACTGGCTTCTTTCTCTTAGTCATTTGCATTGAAGTTTCTTCCATGTTGCTTTATGGCTTGAGAGCTTCATTTTTGCTTAGTGCTGAATAGTATTCCTCTGTCTGGATGGACTGCAATTTATCCATTCACCTCTGAAGGGCATCTTGGAGGCTCACAAGTTTGGACAATTATAAATAAAAACAAAAATAAACAAATGGGACCTTATGAAACCAAAAAAGCTTTTGCACAGCAAAGGAAACCATAAGCAAAACAAAATGACAGCCCTCAGAACGGGAGAAAATATTTGCAAACAAAGCAATTGGCAAGGCATTAATTTCCAAAAGATATAAACAGCTTGTGCAGCTCAATAACAAAAACACAAGCAAACCCAACCAAAAAATGGGAGGAAGATCTAAGCAGACATTTCTCCAAAGAAGATATACAGATGGCTAAAAAGTACATGAAAAGATTCTAAACATCACTAATTATTAGAGAAATGCAAATCAAAACTAATGAGGTATCACCTCACACCAATCAGAATGGCCATCATAAAAAAATCTACAAACAATGAATACTGGAGACGGTGTGGAGAAAAGGGAATCCTCTTGCATTGTTGGTGGGAACGCAAACCGATACAGCCACTATGGAGAACACTATGCAGATTCCTTAAAAACTAGAAATAAAACCACCATATGACCCAGCAATCCCACTACTAGGCATATACCCTGAGGAAACCAAAATTGAAAAAGATACATGTAACCCAATATTCATTGCAGCTCTAGTTACAATAGCTAGGACATGGAAGCAACCTTGATGTCCACTAACAGATGAATGGATAAAGAAGCTGTGGTATATATATACAATGGAATATTCAGTTCAGTTCAGTCGCTCAGTCATGTCCGACTCTTTGCGACCCCATGAATCACAGCACGCCAAGCCTCCCTGTCCATCACCAACTCCCGGAGTTCACTCAGACTCATGTTCATCGAGTCCGTGATACCATCCAGCCATCTCATCCTCGGTCGTCCCCTTTTCCTCCTGCCCCCAATCCCTCCCAGCATCAGAGTCTTTTCCAGTGAGTCAGCTCTTCGCATGAGGTGGCCAAAGTATTGGAGTTTCAGCTTCAGCATCATTCCTTCCAAAGAAATCCCAGGGCTGATCTCCCTCAGAATGGACTGGTTGGATCTCCTTGCAGTCCAAGGGACTCTCAAGAGTCTTCTGCAACACCACAGTTCAAAAGCATCAATTCTTCAGTGCTCAGCCTTCTTCACAGTCCAACTCTCACATCCATACATGACCACAGGAAAAACCATAGCCTTGACTAGATGGACCTTAGTTGGCAAAGTAATGTCTCTGCTTTTGAATATACTATCTAGGTTGGTCATAACTTTTCTTCCAAGGAGTAAGCGTCTTTTAATTTCATGGCTGCAGTCACCATCTGCAGTGATTTTGGAACCCCAAAAAATAAAGTCTGAAACTGTTTCCACTGTTTCCCCATCGATTTCCCATGAAGTGATGGGACCGGCTGCTATGATCTTCATTTTCTGAATGTTGAGCTTTAAGCCAACTTTTTCACTCTCCTCTTTCACTTTCATCAAGAGGCTTTTTAGTTCCTCTTCATTTTCTGCCATAAGGGTGGTGTCATCTGCATATCTGAGGTTATTGATATTTCTCCCGGCAATCTTGATTCCAGCTTGTGCTTCTTCCAGTCCAGCGTTTCTCATGATGTACTCTGCATATAAGTTAAATAAGCAGGGTGACAATATACAGCCTTGACATACTCCTTTTCCTATTTGGAACCAGTCTGTTGTTCCATGCCCAGTTCTAACTGTTGCTTCCTGACCTGCATACAGATTTCTCAAGAGGCAGGTCAGATGGTCTGGTATTACTCAGCCATAAAAAGGAAAGTATTTGAGTCAGTCCTAACGAGGTGGATGAACCTAGAGCCTATTATACAGAGTGAAGTAAGTCAGAAAGAGAAAAACAATTATCTTATACTAACGCATATATATGGAATGTAAAAAGCTGATAAACTATTTGCAGAGTGGCAGTGAAGACACAGACACTGAGAGCAGACTTATGGGCAGGAGGAGGAGAAGCTGGGAGGCATGGAGAAAGTGCCATAGAAACATACAGTACCATACGTGAAACAGATGATAGCCAATGGGAGTTTGCTGTATGACTCAGGGAACTTAAACCGGGGCTCCATAACAACTGCGAGGGGGGGAATGGGGAGGGAGGGGGGAAGGATGTTCAAGTGGGAGGGGACATGGGTAAACCTGTGGCTGATTCCTGTTGATGTTTGGTAGAAATCAATACAATACTATAAATCAATTATCCTTCCATTAAAAATAAATAAATATCTACAACAAGAAATATTGGAGATGTACAGAAAAGGGAATCATCCTATACTCTTGGTGGGAATTTAAATTCATACAGTCTCCATGGAGAACAGTTTGGAGGTTCCTCAAAAAGCTAAAAATAGAACTGTCATATGGCCCAGCAATCCCACTCCTGGGCATATATCCAGAGAAAAACATAACTGGAAAAGACACATGCACTTCCGTGTTCATTTCAGTACTATTTACATTAGCCAGGACAAGGAAACAACCTAAATTTCCATCAACAGAGGAATGGATAAAAAAAGATGTCATACATATATAGAGTGGAATATTACTCAGCCATAAAAACGAATAAAAATGCTATCTGCAGCAACACAGATGGACCCAGAGATTATCACACCGAGTGAGGCAAGTCAGACACAAAAAAACAAATATCATATGATATCAATTACATGTGGAACCTAAAAAAAAGGGTACAAATGAACTTACTTACAAAACAGAAGGAGAGTCACAGATGCACAGATACAGAAAACAAACATGGTTACGGGGAGATGGGGAAGGGAGGACTAAATAGGGAGACTGGGATTGACATATACACACTACATACACAAAACAGACAACTAATGAGAACCTGTTGCATAGCACAGGAACTTGGCTCAGTACTCCATAATGGCTTATGGGAAAAGAATCTAAAAAGAAAAGAGTGGATATATGTGTAAGTGATTCACTTTGCTATCCATCTGAAACTAACACAACGTTGTAAATCAACTATACCGCAATCAAAAATTTAAAAAACTTGAGCTGACTAAATAAAGAAATAAAGGTGATAAAAAAAAACATCCATGTGCAAGCTTTTGTGTGGACATAAGCTTTTAACTGGGCTTCCCAGGTGGTGCTAGTGGTAAAGAACCCAGCTGCCAATGCAGGAGTTGTGGGTTCAATCCCTGGGTCAGGGAGATCCCCTGGAGCAGGAAATGGCAAACCACTCCAGTATTCTTGCCTGGGAAATCCCATGAACAGAAGAGCCTGGCGGGTTACAGTCCACCGGGTCACAAAGAGTCGGACATGACCGAGCAACTGAGCACGCACACAGGCTTTTAACTAGAGGCCTTGCTCCACAGCAAGGAAGCCCACGTGAACAAGCAGAGCCTGTGTGGTGCAATGAAGACCCAGCACACCCATAAATAAATACATAAGTTTTAAGTGTCTTAAAGAAACCACAATGATATATTATTCTTCATGTCCACTAGTATGGACTAGAAGTTTAAGCTTTATCAATTAAAAAACCAAAAATAAGTGTTGGCGAAGATATAGAGAAATTGAAACCTTCATACATAGCTGGTAGGACTGAAGATGGTTCAGTCATTGTGGATTGAGAGGAGGACCATAAAGAAGGCTAAGCACTGAAGAACTGATGTTTTCGAATTGTGGTGCTGGAGAAAAGACTCTTGAGAGTCCCTAGGACAGCAAGGAGATCAAACCAGTCAGTCTTAAAAGAAATCAACCCTGAATATTCACTGAAAGGACGGGTGCTGAAACTGAACCTCCAGTTCTTTGCTAAGAGGCCATTCACTGGAAAAGACCCTAGCCATTCCCTTCTCCAGGGGATCTTCCTGACCTAGGAATTGAACCCAAGTCTCCTGCACTGCAGGCAGATTCTTTACTGACTGAGGTACCAGAGAAACCCAGTGCAGGAGACCCGGGTTCAATCCCTGGGTCAGGAAGATCCCCTGGAGAAGGGAATGGCAACCCACTCCAGTATTCTTGCCTGGAAAATCCCATGGACAGATGAGCCTAAGGAGCTATAGTTCATAGGGTCACAAAGAGTCGGACACGACTGAGCAACTAACACACACACACACACACACACACACACACACACACTCTTACTGTATAACATCCCCACAAACATGGCTTTAAGCAACTATGGTTGGTGGTGGTTTAATCACTAAGACATGACCGACTCTTTGCAACCCCATAGACTGTAGCCCACAAAGCTCCTCTGCCCATAGAATTCTCCAGGCAAGAATACTAGAGTGGGTTACCATTTCTTTCTCCAGGGGATCTTGCCAATGCAAGGATCAAACCCATGTCTCCTGCATTGTGGGCAGATCCTTTACCACTGAGCCACCAGGGAAGCCCTTAAGTAACTGTAGTTATTTATTATCCCTCATGGTTTCAGTGGGTCAGGAATTCGAGAGCAGCTTATCAGGTGTTCTGAGTCAGTCTCTTGTGTGGTGAAGAGAGATGCCACCCAGGGCTGCGCTCATTTGAAGGCCAGACTGGGGCTGGGAGGGTCCATCTCCCAGGACCCCTGAGGTTCACCCGCATGGCCGGCAGTTTGGTGCTGGCTGTTGGCTCCTCTCTGCGGAACTGTCTGAGTGTCTTCACAGTGGGGTATGTGCCCTTGTGTGTCCTTACAACGTGGCGGCTTGTTTCCTTCAGAGGAAGCAATCCGATAGGAACCGGGGCAGAAACTTCAAAACCTTTCACTTTCTGAGTCTGCATTCTGCTGCGTTCTCATCTGTCACACAGGCCAGCCCTGATTCATTGCAGGACAGGACTCCTCAAGGGCACGGATAACCAGGAGGCAAAGCTACCTGGAGATCCTCTTGGAGGCTGGCGACCTCAGCCTTCATCTGTAGGCTTGGCCTTTCACATATAAGAAGAGAGGAGATGTTTCCTGAAAGATGGTCATGTGTATTTATCAGGGAGAGAAGTCTTCCCTAGAAATCCCCAGCCAGCAGCTCCTCTGGACCCCTCAGCAAGGTTTGAGCCAATGTCCGTGACCCAGCTGCATGAGAAGCTGGGAAAGTGGGCACGGGGTGAGACTGCCTCTGTTCATGAAGAAGAGGAAGGAAAGTAGCCGTTGGATGAGCCAACAACGCCTTTCGCAGATGGCTAACCACCTCGGCGCCCTCCAAGAGGGACTGAGCAACCGTGCTCCCAGGAAAAGGGGGTGTCACATAACCCTTGACGTTTGGAGGGTTGAAACAAGCCTCCGGTGTGGGCTCCCAAGGAGAAAAGGAAATACTGTCCTAACCTGGGGCTCCTGAAGCTAGTGGTCACCCTAACTAGTGGGAAAAAAGTGAAAATGTTAGTCGCTCTGTTGGGCCCGACTCTTTGCAACCCCATGAACTGTAGCCCACCAGGCTCCTCTGTCCGTGGAATTCTCCAGGCCAGAATACTGGAGCGGGCAGCCATTCCCTCTTCCAGGAAAGTGTGCGGGAAAGAGAGCTGCTGCACACTGAGTGCCAGTCTTGAGATGTCAAGCCTGAGGAGGCCCTAGCTGAGTTCAGCCCATTTTCAAAAAGCAAGGGCATCCTTCACCAGCAAGTCCTAGGGACCGGTTGGGACCAGGCTCCCATAGCGACACCCTGTGGCCGTAAGAAGCAACAGCGGTCAGAGCTATTTCAGGCATTGTGTAAGCAACCAAGTTAGTTATGGAAACTTCAGGGTGGGCTCAAGATCCTGGATTGCTTGCGAATGAGACACGTGCAAGTGTGAGTGATCAACTGGGAAAATAAGAGCTGTGATCATATTGTATCCCACATTATGGAACCGACCACGAACCCAGGGCAAAAGCATAGACACATATATCCCAAAGGGTTAACAGTACTTACCTCAGGCGCCTAAAATCATAGGTACTATCTTTCCTTTCTTTTCTTTTTTCCTTACTTGCTAATGGTGGCTGCTGCTGCTGCTAAGTCGCTTCAGTCGTATCCGACTCTGTGCGACCCCAGAGATGGCAGCCCACCAGGCTCCCCCGTCCCTGGGATTCTCCAGGCAAGAACACTGGAGTGGGTTGCCATTTCCTTCTCCAATGCATGAAAGTGAAAAGTGAAAGTGAAGTCGCTCAGTCATGTCCGACTCCTAGCCACCCGTAATAATAACAAATATTAACATAGTACTTTCCATGTGATGGGTCCTGCCAGCTACCTGAAGTGGGTATGATAATTATAGTTATCTTTTAGACACAGAAACAGCCCCCAAAAGGCTAAACAACTGCCCCTCTGGCTCTGAACTCTGTGCTCCTCTCCTTTATGCTTTACTTTTTCTTTTCTTTTCTTTTTTTTTGGCCGAGCTTGAAGGATCTCAATTTCCCTGACCAGGGTTTGAATCTGCCCCAGCAGTGAAAATGCTGAGTCCTAACCACACTGGATTGCCAGCGAAATCCTTATACTATCTTACTATCTTATTTGTTTATACTAAATTTTCTGCAGTATCCCACTTATGTAATAAAAAAAAAAAAAAAAAAAGCAGTGGCATGGATAGTTTTTATGATCACACCAAAAAATAACGCACGCAATAAAGCAAGAAAAACGTGGCTGGCCATGAACTGTGCTTCTGGCCGGGATGGGAGGGTGTGTGTGGCAGGGGTCAGGGTTGCTGGTGTCACGTGGGTACAGCTACACCAGAAAGTCAGGATTTTGTGCCTGCACAGGCCCACATCCCCTCTTCATGTGGGCTATCCTGATTTTTTTTTTTTTTGGACCATACCACTTGGCTTGCAGGATGTTAGTTCCCTGACCAGAGATCAAACTTGGGCCCTGGTAGTGAAAGCACCAAGTCCTAAGCCCCAAGTCCTAACCACTGGACCAGCAGGGCTCTCTTGATTTGGGAGCAGTTTTGAAAATTCCTCCTTTCCCTCAGAGTCTACGAATGCAAGGACTAGCAATTAATAGGGACCCAGCCCTGGTGAGTGGTGGGCCTGCACTGGGGGTGGGGTGAGGCTGAAGGAGGCTGCCAAACTGAAGGAACGATGGGAAAAGAGAAGGAAAGAAAGAAAGGGAAAGAGGAAGTGGAAGAAGACGGATAAAAAAACCGAAGATAATTTTCTCAACTTCCCCCATCCCTGGCTTTCAATATCCACCCATCAGCCTCATGATGCTACCTACCTCCTACCAGTGTTTCCAAACTCCACTCAGAGGTCACCTCCTTCAGGAAGCCTGCAGGCTTGGCTTATCTCTATCATGAAACTTACTGTTCATTATTGACATTTTCTGTCTTCCCTGTGGGTCACCAAGCCCCTCAAAGGAAAGGCCCTCTGCCTGCCTTCTCCAGAGTCTGACCCTGGCCTTGACCAGAGGGGAAACACAAAATGGATATTGTGAGTGAGTGAATGAAACTTGCTTCTCAGGCTACCAGCTGCACCGGCCTGGGAGTAATCGTTCTCAGCAGCGGCTTTTCTGTCGCTCTAGCCTTTACCAGCAAATAGCTAGAACTCTTCCTTTTTGAAAACATGACCCCAAACACTTCTGTGGGGATCATACAGAGGGAGGCTTGCTTGTGCGTAAAATGTTTCTCCCAAACATAGAGCACTCAGGAGCTCTCTGCACACAAGGGCACCTCTCTGGGGCCTGGGGAAGACATCGCTGTAGCAGTGTTCACAGCTCCCTCCCCCTCGGGTGTGGCCGGGGTGTCAGGCGCACAGCACAACCCAAGTGGTGGGCAGGAGCCCTATGTGGCATCACTCTGCCCTCCAGCACTGGAGGTTTGCCCTCATCAAGCTCGAGGCCCTGTGACTTCCCTGGTGGCCCAGTGGTTAGGGCTCTGCATTTCCACTGCAAGGGGCACAGGTTCGATCCTAGGTCAGGAAACTAAGATCCCACACACCACACACGACTGTCAAAAATTTTTTAAAAATTACGCTGGAGGCCCTGACTCTTTGGTTAATCAAGGCAAATTATTTTCCAGGCGGTGGGGCTCTTCCTTGGTGGCCCAGATGGTAAACAGTCTGCCTGCAATGCAAGAGACCCGAGTTCGATGAGGCAGGAAAATCCCCTGGAGAAGGGAATGGCCACACACTCCAGTATTTTCCAGGGACCACCTGGGCCCTCATGCAAATAGACACCACCTGTCTTCCTCAAGTATTCAAGTGTAACCGAAAGCGACAGGAGGACACAGATGAAACTCAAGCTGAGTCATGCCTTTCACTGAAAGGATTTGGAGAGGCAGGGGCTTGTGGCTTAGGTTCTAGTTCCAGCTCTGCTTCTAGGTATCCTGTGTCCAGGTAACACTCGTGCCACCAAAGAGAAGAACGTGTCCTTGGCTCTTGGCTCCACGTGAGACTACCCCACCACCCAGACATTGGAGAGACAAGGCCTTCACAGCTACCCGAGAGAGAAGACACTGGAGAACCTAACTGCCCGACTCCTGACCTCAGTCACCTGGCAGCTAAGGTGCCAAGGAGCCCATGGCCCCACACTAGGCAGCCTGAACTAATTATCTTTTGCTGCTTAGCAAATTACCCCCAAATTTAGCGGCTTAAAACAATAATAATATTTTTAATTATAAGGATTATGCACCATGACCAAGCAGGATTTATCCGAGATTGGTTTAATATCTGAAAAATCCACTGATGTAATGTATCCCATCAATAAGCAAAACTCACATGATCATCTCAATGAGTGCAAAATAAAAAGCGTTTAGTAAATCCCACACCATTTCCTGATTAAAACACTCCAACTGAGGAGAGGAACTTGCCCATTCTGAAAAAGTACATCTATGAAAAAAATCCACAACTGACACCACAAAAGACTGGATGTTCCCTCCCACCAAGATCAGGAATAAGACTAGAATGTCTGCTCTCCCCTCTTGTACTCAACATTTTAGCGGAAGTAGTAGTCAGGACAATCAAGCAGCGGAGTGTTCCCTATGCAGGGGGCCCAGGCTCGATCCCTGGTCAGGGAACTAGATCCCACAGGGAGCAACTAAAGATCCCAGGTGCTGCAACTAAGACCATACGCAGCCAAATCAATAAATATAAACATTTTTTAAAAATGGAATTCTTGGTTCCTGCTCCCAAGTTCCTCCTTCCTCCGTCTTCTCACACCATTAAAGCGCCATCATCCACCAGACGCTCAAGTAAAAACCCAGATGAGCCTTTTTCTTCCTTCATCTCCCATACTCAGTCCTTCAGCGAATCCTGCCCCCTCTAAAACACATTTTGAATCTATCCTTTTTCCCCTCATCTCCACCAGCCCTCACCTGGACCCCCACAGTGGGATGTGAACTGGCCCCTCTGTTTCCACCACTGCCTCACCGGCCCACAAGCTATACAACCCCCGAGTGATCTTTGTAAAGTGGATATCAGATTAGGTAACTCCCCTGCTTGAGTAAACCACTGGGAGTGGGGGAACTACTTTCCAAAGGTTTTCTCCCACACACAGCGTAAAATCAAATCCCTTTCCCTGAATTCAGCCTCTAGTGATCTGACTCTGCTGACTTGGCCCCACATCTCTTATCTCCCTCCCTGCTCCCCATCCTGCTTGTTACAGGCATGCTTTCTCTGTCCCTCAAACACAAATGCTCATCCTCATTTCAAAAACTTAATCCCCTCTGCCCGGAATGCTGTTCCTTGAGATGGTTGCTCAACCAGCTCATTAAGATATCAGCATAAATGTCACCTCCTCCAGGAAGGCCTCCCTGACTACTCAGTTTTTAAAAAGTCACCCAAGGACTTCCCTGGTAGTCCAGTGAGTAGGTCTCCACACTCCCAATGGAGGGGGGCCCAGGTTTGATCCCTGGTTGGGGAACTGGATACTGTATGCAGGCTGCCACGAAGATCCCACAAGCCACAACTAAGACCCAGCACAGCCAAACTAGATAATAAATAAATTTTTGAAAAACAAAAATGTCACTCAATGTGGAGAAGAGGGAATCCTCCTACACTGTTGGTGGGAATGCAAGTTGGAGCAGCCATTGTTAAAAAAAAAACCAAAACGGTATGTAGGTTCCTCAGAAAACTAAAAATAGAACTATCGTGTGTGTGTGCTCAGTCGTGTCTCTTTGTGACTCCATGGACTGTAGCCTGCCAGGCCCTTCTGTCTATGGAATTTTCCAGACAAGAATACTGGAGTTGGTTGCCATTACCTACTGCAGGGGGTCTTCCCAATCCAGGAATTGAACCCTGCTGCTGCTGCTGCTAAGTCCCTTCAGTCGTGTCCGACTCTGTGCGACCCCATAGACAGCAGCCCACCAGGCTCCCCCGTCCCTGGGATTCTCCAGGCAAGAACACTGGAGTAGGTTGCCATTTCCTTCTCCAATGCAGGAAAGTGAAAAGTGAAAGTGAAGTCGCTCAGTCGTGTCCGACTCTTAGCGACCCCATGGACTGCAGCCCACCAGGCTCCTCTATCCATGGGATTTTCCAGGCAAGAGTACTGGAGTGGGGTGCCATTGCCTTCTCCGAATTGAACCCTAGTCTCTTGCATCTCCTACATTGGCAGGCTAATTCTTTACCACCAGGCCACCTGGAAGCCCAGAATTACCATATAATTCAGCAAGACACGGAACCAACCTAAATGTCCATCAGCAGATGAATGGATAAACATGTGGCTCATATATACAATGGAATACAACTCAGCCACAAAAAAAGACAAAGCCATTTGCAGCAACATGAATGCAACTAGAGATGATCATACAAAGTAAAGTAAATCAGCGGAGAAGGCGATGGCACCCCACTCCAGTACTCTTGCCTGGAAGATCCCATGGACAGAGGGGCCTGGTGGCCTGTAGTCCATGGGGTCGCTGAGAGTCGGACTCGACTGAGCGACTTCACTTTCACTTTTCACTTTCATGCATTGGAGAAGGAAATGGCAACCCACTCCAGTATTCTTGCCTGGAGAATCCCAGGGACGGGGGAGCCTGGTGGGCTGCCGTCCATAGGGTCGCACAGAGTTGGACACGACTGAAGCGACTTAGCAGCAGCAGCAGCAAGGTAAATCAGAAAAAGACAAATACCACATGATACCACTTATATGTAGAAAATAAAGTATGACAAGGGTTAAGACTCCATGCTTCCAATGCAGACTATGAGGGTTTTATCCCTGGTCAGGGAACTAGATCCCAAGTGCTTTGCAACACACCCAAAAAATAAAATAAGACCAAATGAACCTATTTATGAAACAGAATCATGGACATAGAGAATAGACTGCAAGGGTGAGAGGCTGTGGGAAGGATGCAGAGGAAGGTTCAGGTTAGCAGATGGAAGCTTTTATATATAAAGTGGATAAACAACAAGGTCCTACTTTATAGCACAGAGAACTGTATTTAATATCCTATGATAAACCATAATGGAAAAGAACATTTTTTAAAAGTATGTATATATATGTGTGTGTGTGTGTGTGTGTGTGTGTGTGTGTAACTGAAACACTTTGCTGTATAGCAGTAATTAACACAGCAATGTAAATCTCTATACTTCAACTAAAAAAAAGTCATCCAATCACTTTCTGTCCCAGCTTCAGTTTAATGCTCTACATGGTTCCTATCACTGATTGTTTTTTCTTTCTTCCCCCTCTGTCATCACCAGCACCTGACACTCAAACCGTGCTCATTCACATTTTAATAAAGAAAGGAATGAATTGCTGTGTGACTTAAGGCAGGACAGTGCTATTTTCTGAGCTTTCTCCACAAAAAAAGTATGTGACTGAATAAGCTCTGTCTCTAAGGACCAATAGCCCTTAAGGCAAATCAGAGCTATGATGGTCAGTGACCACCAGGTGTCGCTAAAGACAGCGTTGCTAAGAAGTGATTCCATGGCACAGCCCTTTCAAGGCTGCACCAGAGGGCTAAACCATCAGCTCACCATTAAGGTCTCCAAGAACACTTGGGAGTCAACACACACCTACTAGAGGCCAGCCAGGCAAATGCCCTGGGGCCGGACTCTGTCTTCCAATCTGTCCATTGGGTATAAACTCATTGTCCAGGTACTAGGTCAAACACTTCCACTGCTGCAGAATTGGCGTGGGAGGAAACAAATTTAAAACATTTCCTCAGGGACTTCCGTGGTAGCCCAGTGGCTAAGACTCAGCACTCCCAATGCAGGGGGCCCAGGTTTGATCCCTGGTCAGGAACAAGATTCCACATGCCACAACTAAAGATACCACATGCCCAGTGGTATCTTTACTAGATCCAGTGCAGCCAAATAGAAATAAATATCAAAAATAAAAACATTTCTTCAGAGAGTTCCCTTGTGGCCTAGTGGTTAGATTCTGGGGCTTTGCTGCTATGGCCCAGGTTCTATTCCTGGTCAGGGAACTGAGATCCTGCACGGGGCAGCCAAAAATAAATAAATAAATGACATTTTATCAGCATGAAAAGAAACCCTGTACCCATGAGTAGTCACTCTGCATTCCCCCCAACTTCCCTCTTCTGCCCCTTGCCCCAGACCTGGTAACCACCAGTCTACTCTCTGTCTCTATGGATTTGCCTGTTCTGGACATTTCATACGAGTGGAAGCATACATGTGGCCTTTCGTATCTGGCTTTGTTCACTAAGCATAATGTTCTCAAGATTCATCCATGTCCTTGCCTGGATCGCTACTTCATTCCTTTTTACAGCTGAGTAATATTCCAGTGTAGGGATCCCCCTGCCACTTGTTTATCCATTCATCAGTTGGGTTGACATTCGGGTTGTTTCCACTTTTTGGTTGTGAGTAATGCTGCTATGAGCATTAAGTTTTTGTGTGAATCTATGTTTTCAATATATTGGGTATATATCTAGAAGCAGAATTGCTAGATCAAATGGCAACTCCATATTTAAGTTTGAGGAAATGACAGAATGTTTCCCACAGTGACTGTTCAGTTCAGACCAGTTCAGTCGCTCAGTCGTGTCCGACTCTTTGCGGCCCCATGAATTGCAGCACGCCAGGCCTCCCTGTCCATCACCAACTCCCGGAGTTCACTCAAACTCACGTCCATCGAGTCGGTGATGCCATCCAGCCATCTCATCCTCTGTCATCCCCTTCTCCTCCTGACCCCAATCCCTCCCAGCATCAGAGTCTTTTCCAATGAGTCAACTCTTCCCATGAGGTGGCCAAAGTACTGGAGTTTCAGCTTTAGCATCAGTCCTTCCAAAGAACACCCAGGGCTGATCTCCTTTAGAATGGACTGGTTGGATCTCCTTGCAGTCCAAGGGACTCTCAAGAGTCTTCTCCAACACCACAGTCCAAAAGCATCAATTCTTTAGTGCTCAGCTTTCTTCACAGTCCAAATTTCACATCCATACATGACCACTGGAAAAACTATAGCCTTGACTAGACGGACCTTTGTTGGCAAAGTAATGTCTCTGCTTTTGAATATGCTATCTAGGCTGGTCATAACTTTCCTTTCAAGGAGTAAGCATAACATTCTACATTTCCACCAACAACATTCGAGGATTCTGATTTCCCCACATCCTTGTAAACATTTGTAATCTGCCTTTTTTATTCTAGCCATTCATTCTAGTGAGTGTGAAGTTGTATCTTATTTACTGGGGGTTTGATTGGTACTCCCTTCATGACTAATGATGTTGAACGTCTTTTAGTGTGGTTACTGGTCATTTGCATATCTTCTTCAGAGAAACGTCTACTCAAATCCTTTGCCCATTTTTAAACTGGGTTGTCTTCTTATTGTTCTTTTGTTTTCTGCTTTATTTTTGGCCATGTGGCTTGTGGGGTGTTAGTTCCCCAGCCAGGCATCAAACCCCCACGCAAGGCAGTAAAAGTGCAGAGTCCTGACCACTACACCTCCAGTGAATTCCCTCAGTGTCTTTTTATTGTTATGTTTTAAAAGTCCTTTATAATTTCTAGATACAACTCCCTTATCAGCTACATGATTTGCAAAACTTTTTTCCCATTCTCCCACGGGTTGTCATGTTCTTGATATTTGCTTTATATGTCTTAAGGTGACTTGTTTCATCTTAGTAGGTTACTCCTAGAATTATGATGTAGATATTCTTATTTTTCCCCATAAATATTTATTTTAACTTTTCACTTTTATTGGGCTATAGACGATTAACAATATTGGGACAGTTTCAGGTGAACAGCAAAGGGACTCAGCCCTACATATACATGTATCCATTCTCCCCCTTCATAAACATTTTTTGTCTTAAATAATTGTTTGATATTTGCAGAGACACACCAGCTTTCTTTTGGTTAGTATTTTCTATTTACTTTCAACCTTCCGTTTCCTTGCTTTAGATGTTTCTCTCTGTAAACAGCATGAATCTGGGCTCTTCTTATAATGCAATCTGACAGCCAATCTGGGTGAGTTGGTGCATTTACAATAATCGTGACTGAGGCTAATCAGAGGTGTCTGCAAGCTGCCATGGACTGGACGGGAGGAGGGAAAAGGAACAGCCATTTATCAAATGTTAGTTCTGTGCCAGCCCTGAGCCATGTGTGTCCCACAGGTGGCCTTGCTCAATGCTCACGCTGTGTTGGCATAAACATCATTACTCCTATTTTTTTGGAAGGTTTTTTTTTTTTCTTAATGGCCAAGCCATGTGGCTGGCAGGATCTTAGTTCCCCAACTGGGGACTGAACCTGTGTCCTCAGCAATGAAAGCTTGAGTCCTAACCACTGGACTGCCAGGGAAGTCCCAGAAGTTTTTTGGGTTTTTTTGAAAGTTTTTTTTTTAATTGAAGTACAGTTAACTTGTTTTTTTAAGTATACAGCAACACTTTTTCAGTTATACATAAATATATGTATATATATGCATGCCTGCAAGCTAAGTTGCTTCAGTTGTGTCTGACTCTTTGTGACCCTGTGGACTGTAGCCCACCAGCCTCCTCTGTCCATGGAATTCTCTAGGCAAGGATACTTGAGTGGGTTGCCATGCCCTCCTCCAGGGGATCTTCCCCACCCAGGGATCGAACCCATATCTCTTACATCTCCAGCATTGGCAGAAGGGTTCTTTACCACTTGCACCACCTGGGAAGTCTCTCTCTCTCTCTATATATATATATCCTTTTTCAGATTCTTTTCCATGGTAGTTCAGACGGTAATGAATCCACCTGCAATGCAGGAGACCCAGGTTCAATCCCTGGGTAGGGAAGATCCCCTGCAGAAGGGAATGGTTACCCACTCCAGGATTCTTGCCTGGAGAATTCCATGGACAGAGGAGCCTGGTGGGCTACAGTCCATGGGGTCGCAAAGAGTCAGTGTTAGTCACTGAGCGAGTAACACTTTCCATTATAGGTTATTACAAGATACTGAGTATAGTTCCCTGTGCCATACAGTATGTCTTTCATGTCTATTTTATATATAGTAGAGTGTACATGTTCGGAGAAGGCAATGCCACCCCACTCCAGTACTCTTGCCTGGAAAATCCCATGGACGGAGGAGCCTGGTAGGCTGCAGCCCATGGGGTCGCTAAGAGTCGGGCACAATTGAGCGACTTCACTTTCACTTTTCACTTTCATGCATTGGAGAAAGAAATGGCAACCTACTCCAGTATTCTTGCCTGGAGAATCCCAGGGACACAGGAGCCTAGTGGGCTGCCGTCTATGGGGTCGCACGGAGTCGGACGCGGCTGGGGCAACTTAGCAGCAGCAGCAGCACAGTGTACATGTTAACCCCAAACTCCTAATTTATCTCCCCCTCCATTACTCCCATTTTATAGAGAAAGGGATCAAGGTTCTGCATGGTTAAGTACCCCAAAGCCACAGAGCTGGTAAGCAGCAGAGTCGGGGTCCTGGCTGGACTCCAGACACCATCCCTACGACTTGCAGGGCATCCAGGAACCATCCCAGAGCGAGCAGGATCCAGCTGCACCTTGAAGGTCAGATTGTGATAGAGAAGGAAAGGGTTTCCAGGGAAAGGGTACAATCACAGCTGTTGGGTACTTAGGTGCATCATGGGCTGGAGGGTGGGGTCCCTGTTCCACTTAACCCAGCCCATCCACATGTGTAGAAATATCTGTTCTCCACATTCACCCCTTGCCTACCAGCACTTCTGCCTGTGACGGGCACAGTAGGTCATGCTAATAGGTTACACGGGAATGTGGGAAATAAGGTCATTCTGTTCCCGTTCCAGTCGTGTTCTGGGGAAATGTTTAGCAACCCACTGAATGGGGAGGGGGACTTGGAGCATCTGCCTGTTGCCACAGTGTAAATACTCCCATCTCAGCTAAAAACTCGCTAAAATTGCAACATCACCAAATACACAGTCTCTTGTGAGCCCAGAAGAGCCAACTCCAGGCCATTACCCTACCTGCTCCCTCCTGGAAAAGTCTGCCCAAAGGTGGATGAGAACTGCTACTGAAGGCTGTGCCTTCTCAGTGGGGGTGCAGACCCTTCATGCCCTGCCTTTTCCTTCTTCAGCTGGGCTTGGCAGTCTCTGCCCTTCAGGGAGCGGTACAGAGATAGAGCTGAAAGAGCGCTTGCCCAGTGAGCTGCTGGAGACAACAGATGCACCTGTGAGTATTTATGTGTACCGTTAGTGCCTGCACAAGTCTACACGTGCCCACATGGGCCTATGCACACTCACATGTGTCTGTATGTGGGTGAACATGCCTGTGTAACTGGGAGCTATTCCTGAAGTTGAACCAGAACAGGAACCAGTAAGTGGTGCTTTTGTAAATATGATGCTTTAAAAAAGTACCCATGTGCTGATTATGACCTAAGCTGTTTACTGCACGTGGCTTCTGTCTGCCTCAGCAATTCTGAACCCCTGTCCCCATGGGCACAGGGACACGGCCCCAGACAAACATGGAAACCAGCTTCTGGGGCTTCTAGGAGACGACAGCTCATGGCATACAGCCGAATCCTCAGGTGAGTGGGAATCATGGTCAAGGAGGACGGTGAGCAGGAAGACGTGGGGGTGGGGGATGCAGACTGTCAGCAGGACGCGGGTTAGGAGGGGGTGGAGTACAAGGGACAGGGCCAGCGATTCAGGAAGCGGGTGCCGCAGACCAGTGGAAGCGCCTTCACTTATCTGCCTGCAGGCAGCCCTGGCACCACTGCAGAGGCTTGTGGGGGCAGGAGATGGACACGTGTCTAAATCAACCCAAGGGACCAGTGTCCGCCAACTACCAACTGACTCCATCACTCAAAATAAATGCCATTTTCTTGGCTCCACACTTTGCACACTTTGCTGGTGGGCAGAGCCCCAGGGAGAGGCTTGATTCTAGCTGGCCAGGGAGAAACTGAGTTCCCAGAAAGGCAACCGGGACTGCTGCGCCACCTGAGGTCCCCAAATGCAGCCCAGCCTCTCCACCCACACTGCCCCCAGGACTCCTCTCCCCTCTCCCATCTTTCTCCTCCCCTCTCCCCCCGCCATCTTACTGCCCAGCTCACTACACCCATCCATCGCTGGGCTGGTCAGGGTTTTCCTAGAGGATTATTTGCAACCTATGTGCATGTGTGAGTGTGCGTGTGTATCCACAGGGCATGCACAACCCCATGGGTGCTTAGGCCTTGAATCTTCTCCCTTGGGGTTTACTTTCAGAATTCCATATATCATCTACAATGGATGTTAACAGGGCATTCACTCAGGGACTTCCCTGGTGGCCCAGAGGTTAAGACTCTGAGATCCTAGTGTAGGGGGTAAGGGTTCCATCCCTGGTCAGGGCATAAGATCCCACAAGCCATGTAGTATGGCCAAAAAAGAAAATAACAATAATAGAATAAAACGGCAGTCACTCACATCTTAAGTCCCTCGGAAGTCACCAAATCCAACCCTACCAATGCTTCTTGGAGAGTCACTATTGGTATATGAATAGAGATAATTCTCACTTTGATGGGACCAAGTGCCGCCTGCATCTTTTGTTTGTTAGTTTGTTTATTATGCACTGTTTTGCATCAACTCTCATTTTTATTTCTTTTTGGCCATGCCTCTGGGCATGTGGGATCTTAGTTTCCCAATCAGGGATCACACCTGTGCTCCCTGCAGTGGAGTCTTGGAGTCTTCACCACTGGACCTCCAGGGAAGTCCCACATGCCGCATCATTTGATGGACCTAGGTACCCCATTCCCTTGGACATGGTGATGTGCTGAGGAGCCCAGTTGTCCAGGTTCAGAGTGGGCTACTATGTAGAGATCAGCAGAAATTCCCCTAAGGCTTCCCAGTGAGGCTGTCCCAAGGGCCACTCCCCAGCACACAGCACTGGCCGGTTGTCCCACGTCCTCCAGGCCACCTTTTACAGATGAGACCCAAGGACTGGGGCCTGCCTGGGCCTGAGGATGACCTCACACTGCCTGGATCCCTTGGTCATTAGCATTCCTGGAAAAAAATACTTGAGTAGATGTTATTGAGATGAAGCCCTTCTCTGGAAGTTAGATCTATGTACATAACTATCTTCCATCTGGGAAACAGGCTAAGGTCACTTACCCAGACTTTTAAAGTCAGCTTGCGATGATGATTCTCTACAGTTTTTGTCATACTGGATGTTTTACCCAGAGGGAATCTTTTCACTGGATTTTTTGTCAAAGTATCTCCCTTTGCAGCAGATTTGAAATAAATTTTTAACTTGGGAGTGAAGTGATTGAGTGTTCAGTCACTTCAGTTGTGTCCAACTCTTTGCGATCCCATGGACGGTAGCCCATCAGGCTCCTCTGTCCCAGGATTCTCCAGGCAAGAACACTGGAGTGGGTTGCCATGCCCTTCTCCAGGGGATCTTCCCTACCCGGGGGATCGAACTCACGTCTCCTGTGTCTCTTGCATTACAGGCGGATTCTTTACCTACTGAGCCACCTGGGAAGTTCCTTTTAATTTGGGGCGGGGGCGTCAAATCAGTGTACCTTCTCCTACCCTCTCAACAGCTTAACATGACTACACTTTGAACACAGCTGCTTAGAGGAGAAAATTAGGAAAAAAAGTAATCAAAACAGAAATTGAGGGGAAGATTATATCCACAATCACCTGTCTTCCTTCCTTCCATCCTTCCTTCTTCTCTCTGTCTCTTTTCTTCTCCTTTCTCTGTTTCTTTTCTTTCTCCCTCTGTAAGCAGATAGCTTAGGGGGTCCCTGGAGAAAGAGAACCAGGAATGACTTTCCTGACGCTGTTGTTATTTAGTTGCTAAGACGTGTCCAACTCTTTGTGACGCCGAAGACTGTAACCCGCCAGCCTCCAGTGTCCATGGAATTCTCCAGGCAAGAATACTGGAGTGGGTAGCCATTCTTTCTCCAGAGGATCTTCCCAACCCAGGGACTGAACCTGGGTCTCCTGCATTGCAGGTGGATTCTTTACCATCTGAGCCACCAGGGAAGCCAGAAACAAGGCAGGCTGCACTTGTTTATGCCCCATAATACACCCTTGGGGCAGGGTCCTGGTTCCTCAGGGGATATACATAATAATATATTTTTGAGTCCTGCAGGAACCAAGGCCCCCATCCATTTGGAAGATAGAACGATGACATTGACCCTTCTGAATTCAATCACTTTCAGCGTGGACTCTGTCACCCTTGGCCCCAATTCTAGGCTGAATGCTCCTCTGCTCAAGCCCCCTCATGAATATGCGTGTACCTTTAGGTTAAGGGCATCACCAACAGGAGTTTGAGCAAGCTCTGGAAGTTGATGATGGACAGGGGAGCCTGCAGTCCATGGGGTTGCAAAGAGTCAGACACGACTGAGCAACTGAACTGACCTTAGGTTAAAACGTCCCCAGTTTTGCTGTTGGGGAGACACTGCCTTGGAGGAGATGCCCCCTGTTTTCCTTGCTTGCTGCGGGTACTAAACCCTTCCTTCTGATCCTTCTGCCTGGTTGAGACACCCATCAAGGGATGAACTCAGTTTTCAGGGAGCACCTTCCCCTTCCGTTCCCTTCCCTTTCCTCCCCTTCCGTTCCTCATTTCTAGCTTTTGGGAAAGCGTCATGAAGGCTCCTGGCGTTCCTTAAGCCCCTAGGGAGCCTAAAGCTCACCCCTCACTTCTAACCCCACCCCAACCCTAAGCCCTTCCCCCACCAGCAGCACAGGGCTCATTAAAAAAAAAAAAAAAAACTATTCAAAACTCAAGCATCTAGCAGCCTCTCTGGTAACTGCCAAGTAAGAACTTGAGTAAGATCAGTAAAGATCCTGAGTCAAGGGGAAAATAAGGTCTAATTTACAGAAGTCTCGTTTTTACCAGATTTTCCCCAACCTCTATCCACCCACCTAACCCCCCACCCACCCCCACCCACCCCGCGCGGGGTTTCCAACCCTCCCAGCAAGGCTTTCCTGACCTACCGTCCGTGACCCACCTTTCAGGCCAGGCTCCCAGTCCCCTCCCATGGAAATATGACCTGTCACCTCAGCCGCTGGCTCCGACCACAGACCGGGACACAGCCCAGCAGGAGAAGTCCAGAAGTGATCATCCCCACAGGTTCAGGCCCCCTAGGGCATCGCCGGACTCTGAGTACCGCCCAGATCCGCATCCAGAGCCTGGGCGAGGGGGCGAGGGGGCGAGGGGTCCAGGCGTCTAACCCCCCAGGTTCCAGGAAGTCTGCGGAGAGGCTGCACGCCCCCTCCTCCCACTTCCCGTCCTCCCCCCTCTCCCCGCCTTTCCCTCCGCCCCACTCCCGGCTTGAATTCCGGAAGAGTCCCCGAGCCCGCCGTGGGGTCCTGCAGGCGGTCCCTCTCCCATCATCTGCTTTCTCTATTATTCTGATCGACTCTCGGGGACACCCTTTGTCAACTGCCGAGAGCTATGCATGTGACCGGGGTTGGTATTCTTATTACTATGAGGCGCTCGGTTTCGAAATCGCTTTGAATTTTCTTGCACCAAATCTTGGCGGTTCCCGTGCCTGGAAGCCTCGGCCGCGTGGGTGTTTTTTCGTCCCTGTGACTTGCGGAGTGGAAACCCACTCTTGCTTTCCTGCTCGGGGAGACAGTGGTTTGAGACGGGTGAGCAGAGAACTTGAACTTGGAGTTACCCGGTGGGGGCTGGGACTCTTCCTCTGCGCGTGCCTTTCCCCCTGACCTTAGACAAGTCACTTCACATCACCGAGCTTCAGTTTTCTTACCCAGGGTGGACTGAACCCCCTCCTCAGAGTGTTGTCGTGTGACCATGTGCCAAGGGAATGAAAGTAAAGCCCCTGGTGCCTGCACTCTAAAGGCCCTGGGTCAGTGACAGGTCAGGCATGCTGGCTGTCTCCACCCGCTGGGAGAGGGCTGGCAGGGTGGCCTGAGTTAGCATATTTTAAAAATAGGATGCCCAGTTAAAGTAGAACTTCAAATAAGAGACTTTTGTTTTTTAAGTATATAAATATGTCCTGTACAATATTGGGGATATACTTAGACAAAAAAAAGGTATTCCTTATCTGAAACCCAAATTTACCTGCAAACCCTAAAAGAGGGACTAAGGTACTGGTAATAGATTGATTCTCTTGCTGCTACCGGAGAGTTTTTGTCTGAGACAGAACTCTGGAGAAGATGGGGTGAGAGCCTTTGAAAGAAATATGGGCTGAAGTAGAAAGATCTAGAACACAGTCCTAAAAAGAGTAGTAGTGGCCTCCAGGCCTGGTTCACCTTCTGCTCTCAGACCAGCAGCAAACACACCAGCAGCCTGGATGGGGGCTGGGCTTGGTGGACCCCCGTGTCTCTCCTCTTCTCCCCCGTTTCCAGTTTACCTGCTCCTCCTCTAGCTCTGGCTGGGGGCTGGCCACCAGACCAACAACCCACTTCCCAACCCTGCATTCCCTACACCAGAGGGACGGCAGAGATATCACAGAAGCAGCTAGACTGAGGTGGTAAATCAGGAGTAAAGCTTGCTCAGTGTTAATTATCTTCCAGGAAACCAGGACTGTGTCGCTGCAGAAAGCTGGGAGCAAGGACACGCCCCAGAGCTGGTTTAACCTGCTGTGACCAGACTGGCTGAATTAACCAACCCTCAACTGGACACATGACCACTCCATTCCTATGGAGGACTTCTATCTGACAAACATTTTCTCCTCTCCTTTGTCCATCCCACTGGGAAGCATCAACTGGCTACTCCTCCTCCATCCTGACTCCGCCCGCATCACCTGTCTGCCTCTCCCTCCTCCACCTCACCTAGTCAGTCCCTTGGATCCTCCCCAAGCCCCACTGCTTAGCTCAGGCTCATCGGAGCTCACCTGAACTGCGGCAGCCTCCTCCCCATCTACCCATCTACCCCAGCTCCATTCCCCATAAAAGCAGGTCTCAGCTTGCCGCTTCTCTGCTGCTAATCCTGTTTTGCATCAGAGGCCAAGGCCCAACCCTCAGGGACCAAGAGAAGGACAAACCAGGGTGCCTGAATAAAACATGCCTCTTCCAGTCAGTCACCCAGGAGAAACTTACTCATCCCAGGAGGGGAGGCGGGGAAGAAGCTCTAGGGAGGATTCTGGCCCAGCCAGTTCTCATCAACCGAGGTGAGGAAGGGGGACACACGGTGGTGGCTCAGCCTGGGATAAGGACTAGACCCCACTCCACTTACAAACTGCCCTCTGCATTTCTTAGATGCTTAACCTCGTTCTTAAAATGTGCTCAGTTGCTCTGTCGTGTCCGACTCTTTGTGACCCCACAGACTGCTGTAGCCTGTCAGGCTCCTCTGTCCGTGGGATTCTCTAGGCAGGAATACTGGAGGGGGTTGCCATTTCCTTCTCCAGGGGATCTTCCAACCCAGAGATTGAACCCTGGTCTCCTGTATTGCAGGCAGATTCTTTACCATCTGAGCCACTGGAGAAGCCCCCATTCATAACATAAGAAACGTAAATTAAAACTATAAGATACCATTTTTCACCTATCAGATGAGCAAAAACAGAAACCCAACAAAAGGGAGCTCATGCCTGTCGAGGTCAAGATGTCTGAAAACAAAGTCTGAGAGTTAATTGGCACAGTCTCTTTAAAGGCCCAACTGGTAATACCTGTCAAAAAATTATATATACAAACTCTTCATCCTAGCAATTCCACTTTCAGAAATTTACCCTGCAGGTATACAGGTGCCCCAGGGTTTTCCCAGTGGATCAATGGTAAAGAACCTGTTGTCAATGCAGAAGACAGTGCGGGTTCAACCCCTGAATTGGGACGATCCCCTGGAGGAGGAAATGGCAATTCACTCCAATATTCTTACTTGGAAAATCCCAGAGACAGAGGAGCCTGGCAGGCTACAGTCCATGAGGTCGCAAAAGAATTGGATATGACTGAGCAACTGAACAGTAACACCATAGGTGCCCTAACGTGTGTATAATATGCACCAGGATATTCATTGAACTATAGGTTTCATAGTTTCCATTTGGAACCTAAATAGGAGGGTAGTTAATAAGTTCTGCTTCAGCAATACAATTAAATATTATGTTCTATTTAAAAGAATGAGGCAGCTAAGTACTAAAATTAAGTGATCCTAATTAAGATTTATCATGTGCAAAGTGCATAACAGTGAATACAGCATTTAAAGCTTATGGTTTTTTTAAAAATGTAAATGTTTCATAAGTATAGAGTGTCTTTGGAAGGAAACAGTCAACAACAGTGTCCTGGAGTGGGATGCTGGGAGAATAAAAATGGGAGGAAGACTTTTTGGTGTGTGCCCTTTGAATTTTGTGAAATATTATCAAATCCAGCAAACTATCATGTATGTATATTTCATATGTATATAATATATGTGTGTGTATAAAATAATTTTAAGTGTAGGGGACCTTTTAAAAATATGTTTATTTTTTTATTTGGCCATGCCTCAAAGCTTGCAGGATCTTAGTTCTATAACCAGGGATCAAAACTCAGCAGTGGATGTGCAGAGTCCTAACCACTGGACCCCGAGGAAATTCCCTAAAACTAGAGGATTTCTCTGCCCTAGTGCTCCATGAGAGATGGTGATAAGCATATTGCGTGGCCCTGCCCCTTCCAGACCTCAGTTTTCCATCTATACAGTGGCAGTCTTGGGGACTACAAGGAGATCAAACCAGTCAACCCTAAAAGAAATCAACCCTGAATATTCATTGGAAGGACTGATGCTGAAGCTGAAGCTGCAGTACTTTGACTACGTGATTTGACGAGGCGACCCATTGGAAAAGACCCTAATGCTGGGGAAGATTAAGGGCAGGAGGAAAAGGGGGTGACAGGGGATGAGATGGTTGGATAGCTTCACCAACTCAATGGACATGAATTTGAGCAAACTCCAGGAGATAGTGGAGGCCAGAGGAGCCTGGTGTGCTGCAGGTCCGTGAGGTCGCAAAGAATCAGACATGACTTACCAAATGAACAACAACAATGAAAGTTTGAGACCAGGTTCCTGCACTATTTCTTAATCTTACAGCTAACCAACCAAACCAGTACCGATGTAGTGGCCATAAGATGACCTTTGATGGGCTGGGGAAGGGATGGTATAAAATGGCATTAATGAATGAGCAAAGTCCGGGAGATAGTGGAGGACAGGGAAGTTGGGCATGCTGCAGTCATTGGGGTTACAAACAGCTGGACATGACTTAGCAACTAAACAACAACAACAATAAAAGTAGGAGGCACTGCCATCAGCTGATGACCAGGATCA
The DNA here is from genome assembly GCF_001704415.2 of Capra hircus. Classification (NCBI taxonomy): domain Eukaryota; kingdom Metazoa; phylum Chordata; class Mammalia; order Artiodactyla; family Bovidae; genus Capra; species Capra hircus. Next base: position 24,713,728 of record NC_030826.1, on the reverse strand, counting down.
CTCCTGTGGCTTTGGAGCAAGTGGTCATGGGAAAGTTGTATCTGCCTGCATTGGGGACACCTGTCTCTCCTGCAAATCAGTTCCCTAGGGCTTGGCAGCTTCTTCCCTCCCATAACCTGTCTGCTTCTCCCATCACCTCTGCCCACCTGCCTCTATCCCTGAGGCCCTCAGGGAGGAGCTGGCCCAGAGAAGGAGCTAGAGATAGCAGTAGAACAAGTTCTATGGGGCAGAGGGAAGGCGCCTACCTCCCTATTTATTAACTGAGGTCCTGGCCTCCCTCCGGCCCTGATCTAGGCAGATCAGGCTCTGCTTAGCTTAGCCTGCCTGCATGCTCCTCCCCACCTCCCTGTGCCCATTCAAAGGAGGCAGCTCTCATATATGCTGGAGCTTGACACACCCAGCTCCTTCCCCCAGTCTAGCCTCCTCCTCTAACAGAAGATGTCTGTGCCTGAGGCTGGGAGACCTGAGATGTCTGCTATGTTGAGCCTCCCTGGGAGGTGAGAGCTGGCAATCTGAGCCTTCAGAGCACACTCGGAGCCCCAGTTAGCAGGCAGCCACCTCCCTCCAAAGCTTCCTGCTGGGCTCAGCACTGGCCTTTTCTCTCTCTCTCTCTTTACAAAAAAAAAAAAAAAAAAGGAAGTATTTATTTATTTGGCAGTGTCGGCCCGTGGGATCTTCAGTCTTTGTTGCAGCATGCAAGCTCTTAATCGTGGCATTGTCTTAATTGTGGAATTGTCTAGTTCCCTGATCAGGGATGGAACCCAGATCTCCTGCACTAGGGGCACGGAGTCTTAGCCACTGGACAAGCAGGGAGTTTCCTGGCCTTTTTTTTTTAATGATCTTAATGATGAGAGCCAAAGGAAAACTACATGGGAGTCAGAGGAGCTGAGGCTGGACATTTTCCTGGCCCTGATTCTCTCTCTCTCATCCATCTTGGGTTTTCTGTTCTAGCTCAGCCCTAGCCCAGTAATGAAGTCACTCTCCTTCTCAGGGCCTTGTAGTCCAGCTGCAAGAAGCGGGGCTTGGGCCTAGGAAGCTGCTTGTTACCAGATGCCCCCAGGTGGTTCCAAGGCAGGTGCTGGGTGGACAGGGTTAAAGAAGCAGCTGTCTTGTACATTCCAGAAAGGCTTTGTCTTACATTCCTCCTGTATGTACCCCTAGAAGCCAAGGGTCTGAAGTGAGCGAGCAAGAGGCTGAGGCTTCTGGAAACAAGGCAGATGATCCTCTTCATGGGACTTGACTCTGAAAGCTGCTACCATCAGTGGTTAGGATTCTGAGCTTTTACTGCCCGGGGCCGCAGTTCTATCCCTAGTCAGGAAACAAGATCATACAAGCGACACATTGCAGCCAAATAAATTTTAAAAAAAAATTTGTTTTTTTTTAAATACCAATTGTACAACCCAGCCATTGTGTCCTTCGATTCTTACCCAAGAATGAAAACATATCCACACAAAGACTTTAACACAAATGTTTGTAGGAGTTTTTCTGGTAATAACCCCAAACTGGAAACAACACAAATATCGACCATTAGAATGGATAAACGAATATGGTCTATCCATACAATAGAATGTTACTTAGCTGTTAAAAGGAGCAAACGATTGAGTCACACAACATAGATGAGCTTCAAAATAATTATGTTGAGAGAAGGAAGACCAAAAAGAATATATTCTGTTTGATTTCATTTATGTAAAATTCTAGAAAGTGACAGAAAGGGGATCAGTGTTTACCTGGGGCGAAGGTAGAGAGAAAGAGGGAGAGATTACAAAAGGGCATGGGACTTCCCTGGCAGTATGGTGGTTAAAACTCCTTGCTCCCAATGCAGGCAGCATGGCTTTGATCCTTGGTCTTGGTCCAGGAACTAATACCCTGCATATTCCACAACGCAGCCAAAATAACAGTAATAAGGGCATGAGGAAACTTTTAGGTATGATGGGTAGATTTATTACCTTTATTAAGGTAATGTTTACATGTGTTGAAACCCAAATTATTTTATACTTTGAATATGCACAGTTTCTTATGTGTCCATTGTGTTCTAATTTAAAAAATTTTATTGGAAGATATTTTAGTATTGTGCTGATTTCTGCTATTCATCAACATGAACCAGCCGCAAGTATACATATGTCCCCTCTCTCGTGAACCTCCTTCCCGTCTCCTACCTCATCCCACCCCTCTAGGTTGTCACAGAGTAGAGCTGAGCTCCCTGTGTCACACGGCAAATTCCCACTGGCCATCTATTTTACATATGGTAAAGTGTGTTTCCATAGTTCTCAATTTTTTAAAAGGTCTTAATGAGTGAACGTGGGTTGAGCATATCTAGGTCCAATCAAGCATTGAAGGTGCATATAGAAATCAATCTAGATACTTTTAAGCATGAAGAACAGAAAAACCAACTTAGGTAGCACAAACATAATAAAATGCCTGATGTCATTTACCTGGAATGCCAGAGGCTTCAAGTTTGACTGATCCCTTCTGAGTACTAGACACCACCTTTACCAATATGATGGAATCGCCACAATTGTCAAGGGACTTAGCTACAAATAACAAAATATACTCTAACTGATTTAAGCAGCAAAGGAATGTTTTTAAAGATACACATGTAAATAGCTCACACAGTATCTGAGCAGGATAGAGAACTAAGCTTGGAGGCTACAAGCCAGGAACAATATGTCAGTTTTACCCCAGGACTGTTACCAGCAAATCACATGCTTTTTGCCTCCCCTGGGCATTTTCACCTACACAAGGGAGGAAGGAGGTCTACTGAGGGCATTCACATTGCCCCACAAAAGCTCTGTGTCTCTGCCGCTCCCTGCAGCATCCTCTTCCCCATACAGCTCTCTTCTGAATCAGAGTCAGCTGCATCTGATTGGGCAATCCTGGACCACATTCCTGTGCCCTAACTACACAGGAGGCTAAATAGGAGAGCCTTTCACCTTATATTTTCCTAATGGGAAATTGTTTTGGCATGCATAGGAGAGGTTTTCAAAAAGATACTGGGTGACCACAACATAAAAAAAATGGTTCACTATAAGTACTATTTGGGAGAGATTATAACGAAATATCAATAACCTCAGATATGCAGATGACACCATCCTTACGGCAGAAAGTGAAGAGGAACTAAAAAGCATCTTGATGAAAGTGAAAGAGGAGAGTGAAAAAGTTGGCTTAAAGCTCAACATTCAGAAAACGAAGATCATGGCATCTGGTCCTATCACTTCATGAGAAATAGATGGGGAAACAGTAGAAACAGTGGCAGACTTCATTGTTTTTGGCTCCAAAATCACTGCACATGGTGATTGCAGCCATGAAATTAAAAGACGCTTACTCCTTGGAAGGAAAGTTATGACCAACCTAGATAGTATATTCAAAAGCAGAGACGTTACTTTGCCAACAAAGGTCCGTCTGGTCAAGGCTATGGTTTTTCCAGTAGTCACGTATGGATGTGAGAGTTAGACTGTGAAGAGAGCTGAGCGCCGAAGAATTGATGCTTTTGAACTGTGGTGTTGCAGAAGACTCTTGAGAGTCCCTTCGACTGCAAGGAGGTCCAACTAGTCCATCCTAAAGGAGATCAGTCCTGGGTGCTCATTGGAAGGACTGATGCTGAAGCTGAAACTCCAGTACTTTGGCCACCTCATGGGAAGAGTTGACTCATTGGAAAAGACTCTGATGCTGGGAGGGATTTGGTGGCAGGAGGAGAAGGGGATAACAGAGGATGAGATGGCTGGATGGCATCATCGACTCAGTGGACGTGAGTTTGAGTGAACTCTGGAGTTGGTGATGGACAGGGAGGCCTGGTGTGTTGCAGTTCATGGGATCTCAAAGAGTCGGACACGACTGAGTGACTGAACTGAACTGATCCATGGTTACCCAGCTGAGCCTTCCCAGAGGATTCAAACAAGGTCTTCCAGAGTCCATAGCTTGAGGCAGGGTAGGTAAAAGGAATGAGGAAAGCTTCTGCCCCACCCTCACTGGCCTTCTCACAGGAAGACATCGCTCTTCTTTGGACCCCTAGCCATATCTCAGCATCCCTGAAGGAAAATACTGCAACTTTCAGGGACAGGCTGGTCCACACTGCAGAAGAACCTGGGGAATCACCCACATAAGTAACAGTTCTGTTTGTCCCATGATACTATAAACATCGTAAGTTTTTGTTTTGTTTTGTTTTGTTTTAAATCAAGATAGAATCTAGGAAACAAAGAAAAACCAGTTAGCTGTGCCTCTTGATGGAAGTCCCTAATACTACATATGTAAGAGTCTTGGACTGTAAAGAGGACAGAATGCCAAAGAATTGATGTCTTCAAACTATGGTGCCGGAGAAGTCTTCTGCAAGTCCCTTGGACAGCAAGGAGATCAAACCAGTCATTCTTAAAGGAGATCAACCCTGATTATTCACTGGAAGACTGATGATGAAGCTGAAGTTCCAGTATTTTGGTCATCTGATGCGAACAGACGACTCATTGGAAAAGTCCCTGATGCTGGGAAAGATTGAGAGCAGAAGGAGAGGGTGTCAGAGGATGAGAGGGCTGGACGGCATCACTGATGCAATGAACATGAACTTGGGCGAACTCCAGGAGATGATGAGGGACAGGGAGACCTGGTGTGCTGCAGTCCATGGGGTGGCAAAGAGTCGGACACGACTGGGCTACTGAACCAGAACAGGACAACAACAATAGAACAAAATTGAACCCCCTCCCCTCAAAAGAAAAGAAAGACTTGAGACAGAACTAATCAAAAATAGGGACTTTTTTTTTTTTAATGAGAACTTGGGAACAGGCTATTTTATTCGTTTATTTATGTTTTTGGCCATGCACATGGGATCTTAGTTCCCTCACCAGGGATCAAACCCATGCCTCCTGCATTGGAAACATAGGACTTAACCGTTGGACTGCTAGGGAAGTCCCCAGTATGAACATTTTTTAGATTATAATTCAAACAAACTGTAAACTTATAAGTAGTTTTAAGTAATAATAGTAATAATGAAAACTGTAAATACTAATAATAACATAATGATGAGACAGTTGGGAAAAGTTGAACACTGAATATTTGATGATATTAAGGAACTACTCATTTTTTAGGTACGACAGTGATATCATGCTCATGCTTTTTAGAAAAAGTCCTGATATATTACAGGTATTGAAAACTACATAGAGATATTGAACATTACAAGTGAAATCATATAAATGGCTTTTACTTTTTTTTTGGCCAGTAACATGGCTTTTGGGGTTCTTCATTCCCTAACCAGTGGAGAAGGAAATGGCAACCATTCCAGTATTCTTGCTCAGAAAATCCCATGGACAGAGGAGCCTGGTGGCTACAGTCCATAGGGTCACAGAGAGTCGGACATGACTGAGCGACTAAACACATACAGTTTCCTAACCAGGGGTTGAACCCGGGCCCTGGGTAGTGAAAGTGAGGAGTCGTAACCACTGGACTGTCAGGGAATTCTCTCCCTGTGGGTTTTATTTTAAAATAATCGGGGATAGAGTACGGCTTCCCAGCTGGCTCAATGGTAAAGAATCTGCCTGCTAACCCAAGGAGACTTGAGTTCACTCCTTGGGTCGGGAAGATCCCATGGAGGAGGAAATGGCAACCCACTCCAGTATTCTGGCCTGGAGAATTCCATGGCCTGAGGAGTCTGGTGGGCTGTAATCCATGGGGTGGCAGAGTCGGATATGACTCAACATGCACGTAGGGACGTGTTGGCTGTGAGTTGGTAGTTGTCCAATCTGATGACAAACACACAGGGGTTCATTATTCTGTTCTCTCTACTTTTGTATATGTTTGAGATTTTCCTTGGTAAGAAGCTATAAACCAAGAAACAATGAACTTCATGGTGTGAAGAATGGCATTGCTGGCCTGCCAGGTTGTACCTGCTCCTCACCACCACCACCCCTTAGGCGTCACACTCTGTCTCAGCCTAAAAAAGTTAAAACTAAGTGAAAGGTGCTGTGAAGCATGCACCAAGTTTGCCCTGCAGCCCCCTTTCCTCCCACGAGGTACATGATGAGCGAGTGAAAAACTCTTTGAGGGAGTTCCTTGTGGGTCCAGTGGTTAGGATTCTGAGCTTTTCACTGCTCAGGGTCCAGGGTTCGATCACTGGGCAGGGAACTAAGGTCTCACTGGCTCCACGGTGCAGCCAAAACCAAACAAACCTCTTCTGAGATTGCCACAAAGCTAAATTATTTTATGAGGTAAGTGAGGGACTGCCTCCGATAACAAGTATCAGTTGGATTTCCAAGGACATTTGTTGATACTTGTCAACACGCCCCTGCCTTAGTTTGGATTCTTCCGGAAGCAGATCCTGAGACAAAGATTTGAACGCAAGAGGGTTTCTTTGGCAGGTGACCCCAGGAACACCTACAGAAGGCAGCTGAAGCAAGGAAAGGGAGGAAGCTGGCAAAAAGCAGTCAGGTAGCTGACCTCTGTGGGTAACAGTGCCCGATTCTGCAGGGGACCTTCAGGGGTCAGTGCAGAACACCCCATTTCCCCCCAAGGAGTAATGAGCTGGAGTAAATATCAGCTCCGATCAGATCAGTTGCCCATTGAGAACAAGTGGAAAGGTGTGTTAGACCTCCCAGACCTTTGGCCGCCATTTGGGTAGAGACTCCAGGCAGGGGAAGAGATCTTCCCACAGAGAGATGTAGACGGTGGCATCCACAGTGCCCCACCTTGGCAATCTCAGTGGGACGTTGTAGTTGTAGCATCAGCCGCAGTTCCTTTGGAAGAATTCCTGTTAGCATTTTGATCATCTAATTATGCCAACATACACATGGCCTAAGTATAGGGAAACAAAGTGACCAGGTATTGTTATGCTTTCTGGGGGAGGGGAGGCGGTGGTGGTATTTCAACACACTGAGTAAGTTTATGGGCCTTTGTCAAAGATAAATGGTTTGCACTTGCCCTTGTGCAAATCAGCATGCGCTGTCCAGAGCCATGGGGGACACAGCCATTCAAGGTCAGCCCCTACTGAAGAACCAAAGTATAATTCTATCTCAGAACGGAAGCAGAATCTTTAAAGCATCAGGATAAATGCCTTTGATTTTCCTTGTGAGTGATACGGTTTTAAGGGCAAGATTTATGTCTTCGTGGAGGGTAGGAAGACCGCCTTTCAGCTCCAGACTTTCTCACGTGCACACATCGGCCAAATGGATGTGTGAAAAACAAGTGGGGTGACTGAGGGAGTGAATTAGTGCATTTTTAACTGTCAGGAGTATAACAGTGTCATCATCCATCAGTCTCCTTTGATCCCCCTGAAATAAACAGCTTTTTAAAAATAGACCTCGTTGACTAGAAATGTTAACTTCAGCAGTCACAGTCCTCAGACTTTGAACAACTGAGAAACAACTCACAGGCTCTTCCTAGTCATCAAACTGTGTTTCCTTTGTGTGTGAGTATGTGTGTGTGTGTGTGTGAAAGAGAGAGCCACTTTCATCAACAAGCAAAAGGCCCTGAGATTCCAGAGGAGGGTGGACTCTGTCCAGCTGGGGATGAGGTACTACAGAAAGTTAATACAGAGGCAACATTAGTGTTAGGCCTTGAAGGACAAAGCTAGAATGGAGTTTTTGAGCATCCACGGCATGCCAAGCACCATGCTAAGCTTTTACCTACATTTTCTCATATAGTCTTCACAGTAATCCTATGAGGTTGTATTCCTCTTTTATTAGATGAGAAAATTGGAAAATTGGCAGGCAGGGAGTAAGGGTGTCAGTAGTTCAGAGCCAGCCTTTGGTCCCAGCACTGCACTTTGGGGAAAGGGAGACAAGGGCAATTTCAGCCCAAGTACTGCTTTTATGGGTCAGGACTGGGCAATCACTAAAAAATCAGGTAGTCCTAGGAGGGACATCCTATGCTGGGAGGATGAGGCAACCTTGGCTGTCAACACAGAAGCCAGGAGGAGCACCGTTGCTTCTTGGGCTTCTGCAGAAGTCTCCAAGAGTCAGAGTTGATGTGTAAAAATATTTATTTGGCTATGCTGGGTCTTAGCTGTGGCATGTAGGATCTAGTTCCCCGACCAGGGATTGAACCTGGGCCCCCTGCATTGGGAGCATGGAGTCTTAGCCACTGGACTACCAGGAGAGTCCCTGAATGATTTTCTTAGTTCAAACATCTATGAAAGGTTACTGCTCACAGCACATCAAGTAACCTGGGGAAGTGGTATTTGATGCCACTGAGCCATGGACCCTGAAATGTCCCAGGCCAGAGGGTCCTATTCTTGCAATATGATTACTTTATTCACGCTCACCTGCTTCAGGGTTGGAACCCAAGCCCCTTATGAGCCATTGGCTTTGGTCATTTCACAGAGTCTGACTTTTAGGAAGTTATGTTGTCCTGCCCATGTCACCCACAGTACCAAGGACACCTTTAAAAGTCACATGTGCTATCCTGGAGTTGGTGCTGATCATGACAAAGCCCTAAAGTGATACAGCAACTGCCAGGCAAAGGTAGCCTTGGTCAAAAATTTATATTGGGAGATTTATTGAGGGAAGAACATTTTTTTTCATTTGGTCATTCTTTCATTTATTCATGCAACCAATATTTAAATAGTGAGAACCAGGCATTGTTCCAGGCCTCAGGGTTATGTGGTCAATAAGAAAGATGATGTCCTTGTGCTCACAGAGTTTTCATTCTTCTTCTTCTTCTTTTTTTTTTTTTGAGGTATGCAGGAGACCCCGGGTTGATTCCTGGGTTGGGAAGATCCCCTGGAGAAAGGAAAGGCTACCCACTCCAGTATTCTGGATCTGGACAATTCCATGGACTATGTAGTCCATGGGGTTGCAAAGAGTCGGACACGAAAGTCCGAAAGTCGGACACTTTCACTTCATAGCTGATTTACAATATTGTGTGCCTTCTTTTTTAATGAATTTTTCTTGGACTATAGTTGCTTTACAATGTTGTGTTAGTTTCTGCTGTATAGCAAAGTGAATCAATAATACGTATACATATATCCACTCTTTTTTAGATTTCCTTCCCATTTAGGTCACCACAGAGCATTGAATAGGGTTCTCTGTGCTAGACAGAAAGTTCTCTGTGTGCATTTTTCTCAGTTGTGGTTGGTTTCTCCAAATGATCTTTAGTTATGGACAGTAGCAATAGCATTTCTTCAGATGTTTATTGAAGGTTGTTTGGAAGCTTGGGTAATGTAGAGGATGACCAAATAGCCAGGCTGGGAGGCTGTAGGTCTGCACTACATCTGCTGATAGGACAGTAGTCACTGACTAGTCTGAGTTATGTGCTTTAAGTGTTAAACACAGAGTGAATTTCAAAGACTTAGTATAAAAAATGGTGTAAAGTATATTTCCTTATACTGAAAAAAAAGGGCTTCCCTGGTGGCTCAGACGGTAAGGCGTCTGCCTGCAATGCGGGAGACCTGGGTTCGATTCCTGGGTCGGGAAGATCCCCTGGAGAAGGAAATATTTCCTTATACTGAACACATGTTAAAATGATAACATTTTGAATATATTGGGTTAAATAAAATATTGGTTGTTTAGTCACTAAGTCACGTCCGACTCTGCAACCCCACGGACTGTAACATGCTAGGCTCCTCAAAGTTTGCTCAAAGTTTGCTCAAATTCATGTCCATTGAGTTGGTAATGCTGTCTAATGCCTCATCCTCTGCCGCCCCCTTCTCCCTTTTGCCTTCAATCTTTCCCAGTCTCAGGGTCTGTTTCAATGAGTCGGCTCTTTGCATCAGGTGAGGCCAAATATTGATATATAAAATATATTGATATATTAAAATACACTGATACGATGGTCTCGGGACTTCCCTGGTGGTCCAGTGGTTAAGACTCCATGCTTCCAACACAGGAGGCATTGGTTCGATCCCTAGTCAGGAAACTAAGATCCTGTATGCTGCACAGAATGGCCAGATATATATATATATAATGATAAGATGACCTCACCTTTAAACTTTTTTTTAGTGTTTTTTTTAAACAACTTAAAATTGCCTATGTGGCTTACTCTAAATCTCTATTGGACAGCACTTCTCTAGAGCTAGGAATAATATGCCAGTCACGCAGCTGGGCTGCTCTAGCAAGGAGGCAGGGCACACGAGCACTGGACACCTGCACATTTACTCGCTTAGCAGTTTCTGAGCATCCTCACTAATGCTGGGACCCCTACCCTGAACATCCTGGGAGGCAGAAGGGATTCTTCAAGGCCAGTGCCACCTTCCTTGTGACACTGAAAGGTTTATGCAGGTGCATCTGATTGGCGATCAAGTCACACTTTCAAGCCCTGGCTGCAAATGAGGTTTGACAGGCAAGTCTTGGCAACTACCTTTGGGAGGCGGGAAATTACCAGCATGTGAGAAATAGGTTCAAAAGACACTGGGGGAGGTACACATGTGACAGAGTCCACTAGAGGCGCCAGTCACTGCTCTGCTACAGTTTTGGCAGTGTGTGGATCACCGGGTTATAAAGTTCCTCATCATGGGATATGCACATACATTTAAAGAACCTTGTCTGAGAGAATTCCCTGGTGGTCCAGTGGTTAGGACTCTGCACTTTGCACTGCAGAGGTTGTGAGTTCAATCCTTGGTTTGGGAAGTCAGATCCCACAAGCCTCAAACCATGGCCAAAAAGCCCCTGAAGAATGTTGTCTGAGAGCGCCCATCAACCTGCAAGAATGGTGCCAATAAAACAGATCGCTCTGAGTATAGCAGGTTTGTTTATTTTGTTCAATACCAGGAGTCTCTGGTTCATCACTTCAACCCTTTCACCAATGTTTTCAACTTTCTTGCACTTGTCTTTGGCTCATAGCAACCCTACATTGTTCCACCTCCCCATCTTCTCTGGGTCTACATCTGAACAAATGGACACTGCTGAACAAAGGCACATATCTGAGCAGGTTGGTGCTACTATAAATGGGCCCTCAAAATTGCCTGGCCATTTCCCGTTTCCCTAGTCAATTCTCCACTGCTCTCCACAATGGCTATCTCTTAAACCTCCACACCTCTTGTCCCCATGCCCTCCTGCCTCCCCTGTGGTTTCCTGCCTCCTTCCCCCTCAGACTCACCTTCATCCACGTTAGTCCCTTCTTCCCTCCCTCTAGTTACAAATAGAGAAGTACTTCCCCTCTTGTTGCGAGTTTACGTCTCCACCTGTGCTGTGGGGCACAACTCCTCAATTTCTGACTCTTGTACTTTTGAAACTTTATCATCATTCTTTTTTTTTTTTTCTTTTGGCTGCACTACATGGCATGCAGGATTTTATTAATAGTTCCCTGGCCAGGGATCGAATCTATGCCCTGCTGCAGTGGAAGCTTGGAATCCTAACCACTGGATGACCAGGGAAGTCCCCTATTATCCTTTTCACTGACTCCTTATTGTCAACATTCCAGCTTATTCTCAATTCCCTCATCCTAAAAGACAACCGCAACCCAAATCCAATGGCAAGAACTTCTCCTTTGACTCTGCTGTTTCGCAGTGCCTTCTATCTTATGATTCCTTCCTTGATGGTCATATTTCTTGGAAAAGTCACTCAGGGTCAGTCCTCTCACACTGTCGTCTGGCTCATCTTCCCACTGCTCCATTATCAACATGCTTGTTGAGATCAACAGCAACTTCTTTGTTGCAGAGGTTGGCAAACACCCAGGACCGGTGAAGGGATCAGGGCTCAGAGGTGGGTGATACCTGGGACAGATGAGGACTTCCTGGAGTCCTTAATACCCAGGTCAGGTGAGGAGAGGTCAGATTTTCAGGGGAACTAGATCTTAGCAGATTCTGTGTCTCAAGTCCACTGTTTCTGGCCACTGTGTGCTTTTCAAGGACAACAGGAAATGAGAACTGAGGTCTGGGTTCTGTCTCTGGATGGATCTCTGCCTCTCGTGGGACCTTGGGCAGGTCCCTTCCCCTCTCAGCTCTGATGGGACTCTCAGGGTTGCTGTGAGGCACCCAGCAAGCACTGAGGATGGGTGAGCTTCTCTGGAGTCTGCAGGAAGTTTGGAGTCCTGGCAATCATTTCCTCTGAGGGACCCAAAGGCCTCATACTCAATACCTTCAGGAGGCATGTGGGTCCCATCCCATTTTTCAGGTGGCAGAACTGAGGCACCAAAGGCTGAAGAAGATAATTATCATTTAAGGGGAGTTGTAGGCACTTACTATTACTCCACCGTGATCTAAAAAGGAACTCAAACCTGTGAGAACAGCAGGGAGGGTAAGGTGTGAGGAGGAAGCATTAATAAAACTTAAGACTAAGTAATTGTGTTCTTCTGGGCTGGGCATTCATCAGTTCAGTTCAGTTCAGTCACTCAGTTGTGTCCGACTCTTTGCAACCCCATGAATTGCAGCACGCCAGGCCTCCCTGTCCATCACCAACTCCCGGAGTTCACTCACACTCATGTCCTTCGAGTCGGTGATGCCATCCAGCCATCTCATCCTATAGGGAACATTAATATTAATAAAATTTAAGACTAAGTCATTGTCTTCTTCTGGGCTAGGCATTCATGTCCCTCCTCTGAGCTGTTGCCCCACTTCTTTTCTCTTTCATAATTAAATATCTTGAAAGAGGAGAAACTCCTTCAAATGCTGTAATGACTTCCCACTGCAAATAGAATAAGATGGACTCCTTCCCTTGGTCCAGGAAGCCTAGGACCTCTGACATCACAGCCTGTCAACCTCTTCCCTCACACCATTCACCCCAGCCCCACAAGCCTTCCTTATGTTCTCATACCAGCCTCAGGGTCTTCTCACTTGCTGTCACCTCAGCCTGGATCACTCTTCCCAAGTCAATAATACATGGCTGCCTCCTTTTCACCATTCAAGTCTCAATTCAAATGTCACCACCTCAAAGAAGCCTTCCCTGACCACCTTAGCTAAAGAAATCTTTCCCATCAGCCTCTCCGGATAGCCTATTTTATTTTCTCAACAGCACTTTTCAGTATCTGCAAATATATTTTTTTTAAGTTTATTTATTTATATTTTGGCTGCACCCAACAGTGCATGGGATCTCAGTTCTCCAGCCAGGGATCAAACCTTCTTCCTCTCCATTGGAAGTGTGGGGTCTTAAGCACTGGACCACCAGGGACTTTCTGTTTATTGTTTATATTCTCAATCTTGTGCTCTTGCTCTTATTATTTTCTTATTTCTTTGGGTATAAGTATTATTTTTTATGACAGATTTGTTGCTGTTGTTGTTTAGTCACTAAGTCATGGCTGACTCTTTGCAACCCCATGGACTGTAGGCCGCCAGACTCCTCTGTCCATGGGATTTCCCAAGCAAGAATACTGGAGTAGGTTGCCATTCCCTTCTCCAAGGGATCTTCTCAACCCAAGGATTGAACCAGCATCTCCTGTATTGGCAAGCAGATTCTATATCACTGAGCCACCTGGGAAGCCCAATAACAGGTTTATTAAGATATAATTTGTATGTCATGCAAATCACCTATATTAATGGTTGTTAGTATATTCACAAAGTTGTACAACCATCACCACAATTAATTTTAGAACATTTTCATCACTCCAAAAAGAATTCTGTACCCATCGTATGTTCTTCTCCATTCCCCTCCCTCCAACCCAATCCCTAGACGACAGCTTATTTACTTTCTGTTTCTACAGAGTTTTAACCACTGGACCAACAGGTAAGTCCCCCTATTCTAGGCATTTTATATAAATAGAATCATATAATGCTTCCCTGATAGCTCAGTTGGGAAAGAATACGCTTGCAATGCAGGAGACTCCAGTTCGATTCCTGGGTTGGGAAGATCCCCTGGGATAGGCTACCCACTCCAGTATTCTTGGGCTTCCTTTGTGGCTCAGCTGGTAAAGAATCCTCCTGCAATTCGAGAGACCTGGGTTTGATCCCTGGGTTGGGAAGACCCCTTGGAGAAGGGAAAATCTACCCACTCCAGTATTCTGGCCTGGAGAATTCCATGGATCGTATAGTCCATGGGGTCACAAAGAGTCGGACATGATGGAGCAACTTTCACTTTTCACTTTCAGAATCATATAATATGTGGCGTTTAGTGTCTAGCTTCTTTCAGTTGGAATAATGTTTTCAAGGTTCATCCATGTTGTAACAGTATATCATCTCTTTTTATGGCTGAATAATTTTCCATTGTATGGATCTATCATATTTGATTATTTCTTCATTTGTTGATGGAGATTTGAGTTATTTCCACTTTTTTGCTTTTATGAATAAAATGCTACAAACATTTGTGTACAAGTTTTTGTGTGAAACTGCTTACAATTCTACTGAATTGGAATTGCTGTATCATAATGGCACCCCACTCCAGTACTCTTGTCTGGAAAATCCCATGGATGGAGGAGCCTGGTGGGCTGCAGTCCATGGGGTCGCCAAGAGTCGGACATGACTGAGCAACTTCACTTTCACTTTTCACTTTCATGCATTGGAGAAGGAAATGGCAACCCACTCCAGTGTTCTTGCCTGGAGAATCCCAGGGACGGGGGAGCCTGGTGGGCTGCTGTCTATGGGGTTGCGCAGAGTTGGACAAGACTGAAGTGACTTAGTAGCAGCAGCAGCAGCAGCAGCAGCATAGTATTCTATATTTAGCTTTTGGAGAAACTATCTTCTACAGTGACACTGTTTTCCACAGTGGTGCACCATTTTACACTTTCACGAAACACTTGTGAAGTTTCCAATTTCCTCATATCCTCCCAAAACACTTTTATTATCTATCTTAAAAAAAATTTTTTTAAAGAGGGCAAATCCCCACCCCCACCCCCCACCCTCCACCCCCACCCCCCACCCCCCACCCTCCACCCCCACCCCCCACCCCTGCCAATCTTCATTGCTGTGTGCTGGCTTACTCTAGCGGCACCTCGTGAGCTTCTCATTGCAGAGGACAGGCTCTAGGTGCGAAGGCTTCCATCAGTTGCAGCATGTGGGCTCAGTAGTTGCAGCTTGCAGGCTCTAGAGCTTGGGCTCAGTAGTTGTGGTGCCCAGGCTTAATTCCTCCAAGGCATGTGGAATCTTCCCAGACCAGGGGTTGAACTCAGGGCCACTGCATTAGCAGGTGGATTCTTATCCATTGCACCACCAAGGAAGTCCCTATCATCTGTCTTTTTGATTCTGTCCATTCTAGTGTTTGTGAGGTAATAACTCACTGTGGTTTTGGAAGCATTTCCCTTATGCCTAATGATACTGATATCTTTTCATGTGCTATTGGCCATTAGTATATCTACTTCGGGGAAATGTCCATTCAGATCCTGTGTTCATTTTAAAATTGGGTTGTCTTTTTATTATTGAGCTGTACAAGTTTTGTACATATTACGGATGGATATCCTATATCAGATACATGATTTGTAAAACTTTTCTCCTTTTTGGAGGGTTTTCTTTTCATTTTCTCAACAATGTCCTTTAAAGCATACACATTTAAAATTTTGATGATGTCCAATTTATCTATTTTTTTCTCTTGTTGCATGTGCTTTTGGTGGCTTATCTAAGAAATTATTGCTTAATCCAAGGTCACAAAGATTTATGATTATTTTTTCTTGTAAGAGCTTTATAGCTTTAGTTCTTATACTTATAATTAGATCCATTTTGAGTTTTGCATAAGGTGTGAGGTAGGGATCCAACATCATTCTCTTGTATGTGGATATCCAGTTGGCCCAGTACCATTCTTTGCATTTATTTTGCTATTTTATTTCTAACTTTTTACAATAAATGCTTACCTTATTATGTTCTCAGTCTTTCTTCTTTCCTAATATAAGCATTTAAAGTTATATGCTTTCTTTTATTTTAAGTATGATTTAATTGTACTTTCTGGTCTAATCTTTTTAACTAGATATAAAGTATCTAGTATAAGTATTTTTAACTTTTAAATATCAGACAAGTTGGTGAAATTGACAATCGAAAAGAGACTTGTTCTGAGGCTTCAAGAACACCTTGGCACATCATGGTGTTACCACCCTCTGCCAGGTACACAAACCCAAATTCAAAAACACGGCCTACACTAGCCTTGAAAGATTATCCGGTTATTAATTTAATAGGATTGACTCATTTATTCAGCAGATATTTGTTGAGTGCCTACTGCAGAGCATCATTATATTAAATTCTGAGAACAGAGAAGTAAAATAGAGTCCTGCTATCCCAAAGCTCACAGGCAATTGAAAAGAAAATAAAAATGGAAATACTGCATTGTAAATGTTAGGGTGGGATAAGTAATACATACTAAAAATAGGAAACATAAAAGTAAGATTAATTTTAAGATTGAAAAAGGTTTTCTGGAGGAAATTGCTCCCTTCAAGGACCTGAAAGATGAATTAATAGGAGCTTGCCAAGTACACAGCAGGGAAGTGTGTCCTGGGCCATTGGAGCAGCAAGTGGAAAGACCCAGAGGTGTAAAACAAAAAACTCTTGGCGTTTTAGAGGAAGGAAAAGAAATGTAGTGTGCTGGGAACAGAGAGTGTCAGGGAGAGGTACAGGATGAGAATTAGGGGAAACGTGGAGAGGCCACGAAGACTAGACTGGAAAGTACAATTAAATCATACTGGGGAGCTTGGGCTTCATCCTACGATCGTTGAGAGGTCACTGAAGAGTTGTAGGTAGGATTGGGACAATAGCAGATTTGCATTTTGAACATTTTGCTGTGGCTGCAGAAAATAGATGAAGGGAGGGAAGGTCAAGACCAGTGGCCAGGAGACCCTTACAGAGGTTGTAGCAGTTATCCAGGTCTGGGTTAAGGAGTATCCAAGGGGGTGGAAAAGAGGGAACACAGATGATGGGGTACTTTCAGTTATGTTGGAACAGGTTGGGAAGAAGATGAGTTCTTTTTTTTTTAACTAGCCATTTAAAAAAATTGATTTACAATGGTGCATTAGGTTCTGGTGTACAAAAAAGTGATTCATTTATACATATAAAATATACTTTTTTTCAGATTCAATTCTAAGTTATTATAAGATATTGAATTATAGTTCTCTGTGTGGTTCAGTAGGTCCCTTTCTCTATTTTATATGTAGTAGTGTGTATATGCTAATCCCTTACTCCTCATATATGTCCTCCAACCCCATCCAGAGGGTGAGTACTTTCTGTACTCTGTTTTTGCCTTTTTTTGGCTGTGCCAAGGCTTGTGGAATCTTAGTTTCCTGACCTGGGATTGAACTTGTGCCCTTGCAGTGAAAGTTCAGAGTCCTAACCACCGGACCCCCAGGGAAGACCCAGCAGTGAGCTATGGTCAGGGTAGTTTGAGGAGCTCATAGGATGCTTCTACACCTCCTGGCCTTGTCTGAACCCAGCGATCTTCTAAGGACTCAGGTTCCTTAGCCTTCTCAAGGGAAGGCTGTCTCCTCTCACATTGCACGGCCCTCAGGGCCAGCAGGCTTAGCACAGTTTCCTGGTTCCTCACTGCTGCTTCCTAACCTTTCTTATCCTTTACCTTCCCAAACCCGAGCTCTTTTTTTAAATTATTTTTATGTGGGAGAATGGATACATGTATATGTATGGCTGAGTCCCTTCACTGTTCACCTGAAACGTCACAGCACTGTTAATCGGCTGTACCCCAATACAAAATAAAAAGCGAAAAAAAGATTTGTTTTCATTCATTTATTTATTTGGCTACATTGGGTCTTAGTTCTGGCATGCGGGATCTTCGATGTTTGTTGTGGCACTAGGGGATCTTAAGCTGCGGCACGTGAACTCTTAGTTGTGACATATGGGATCTAGATCCCTTACTAGAGATTGAACCTGGTCCCCCTGCCTTGGTAATTTGGAGTCTTAGCCTCTGGACCCCAAGGGAAGTCCCCAGTCCCGAGCTCTTTGAGGTTAATGCCATCTCTGCTGTACCACTTACTACTCTATCGCTGTTATCCTTGGACCCATTCATCAGTGACTGTCTCCTGGTCACAGACTTTCCCTTCATCCTACTCCAACTCTTGTCCTTGGGGACTTAATTACCCATGTGGATGAACTATCCAGTACGTCTGCCTGTTACCCCCCTGACTTCCTCCCTTCCCTTCTCCACCAGCCAGCCTCTCTCAGGTTCACAGGAGACCAACTCACCACCCATAACTATATCTCAACTGAATTCTAAATTTCAAACGACCTACTCTGACCACCATTTCCTATCCTTCCAGGCCCTTTGGTTTAGTGTCTATACCACACAACTCTTCAAACTCATCAAGACCCCATTATCTGTATCACTTTTTCACTATCTATCAGCTCCCACCCATTTTCACTTCCTTCTCTGCTCAGCTTAGAAAAGAGTTCATTACTAAAGGCACTCTCTTCATACACCCTCAACAGACTTGCTGGTCTCCATCTCAACCTCCATTTACTTGACAGGCTAGCCACCAACCCTAAATGTACCCCAACTATCAGAGTTTTTCATGACTGCACCTGAGCAACTGAGCACTGCCAGAAAAAAAAATTACTGAGCTGGACCTACTGGTTCCATTTTCTGTTCATGACCACAAACCTCAAATAAGCACTTTACACTGAGATCTCTATTTTTCCATCTTGCAATCAGCTTTCAACCCACTTTGGTCTGTCTGCTGTCAAAATTGCTCCATCAGAATCCTCCTATCAAGGTCAAAAACAGTTTCCCAGTTTCAAAATTCAGTGCATGGTTGTGGGAGTGGTGGTGGAGAATGCGAAAGGAGTCAACTTGTTATACAACAAGTCACAGGGATGAAATATACATCATGGTGACTATAGTTAGTAATACTGCATTGAATACTTGAAAGTTGCTAAGACAGTACATCTTCAAAGTTCTCATTGTAAGAAAAAAATTCTTTTATTAATTATGTATGGTGATGGATGGTAACTAGACTTACTGTGGTGATCTCAGGGTATACAAACATGGAATCATCATGCTGTTATATTTGAAACTAATGTGTCAATTTACCTCAATAAAAAATTCTAAAAGCATAGATTATATAGAGATTTTTCTGAATGGAGTAGTAGTAATACTGAGACCAACTGCAGGTTAATACTGGCAATTGCTTCATTGAACATTTTTCTAAAAGTTATAGAAGGCAAAATGCACAAACATCCAGGTGTGCAGTGTTACTAAACTCTTTCAGGTAGTGAAATGTGAAACTGGTGGTAGGGTCATTCCTGAATGAGTTGTTAAGTAACTTAGTACATTAAGGAGACAAACTGCAGCCTCTTACACCTGCCGTGAGGGAAGGCTGTGCACTCCAATGGGTAATAACTCAGGCTTTGGCAACAGACAGACTGGGGTCTGAATCCCAGTTCTACCACTAATGGTTTAAGAGGATTTGACACTTGAGTAGTCCACTGAATCTAAGCCTCAGTTTCCTTATCTTTCAAATGGAAACAATAGGGTCAATGTACAGAATCTGTGAGCAGATGCATCAAAGTAGTTCTTCAGTTATTTCGTACATAGTGAATTTCTAATAAATGCCAGTTGTATCAATCCAAAAAAACCCAAAAACACAATTCAGGGCATCCTTTTCAGTCCTCATCTTTCTCTGTCTCTCAGTAGCATGTGGCAATTGACCATTCCTTCCTCCTGGGAACATTTGCTCCTCTTTTGGCTTTTGTAACACCACACACTGGTTTTCCTCCTTTGTGTGCAATTTTTCTGACCCTCCATTGCTGGCTCCTCCTCCTCAGCCCGACCTCTAAATGTCTGAGTAATTCTGGACTCATTTGTATGCTTAAAAAAATACAAATTCTGAGGAATCCCCTCATGGTTAGGCCTAGTGGTTAGGATTCTGGGCTTTCACTTTTGTGACCCAGGTTCTAGCCCTGGTTGGGGAACTAAGATCCTGCAAGCTGCATTGCACAGCCAAAAATAAATAAATGAGTAAATTTCAGTTTATTCTCTCTGTAGGAAGCCTGATCTCTCCAAATGTATAGCTTTGGCCTCTCCTCTGAGCTCCAGTCTTATGCATTCATATGCTAATTTTCCATCTCTACTTGGATGTCTAATAAAGAGCTAAAATATAACTCATCCAAAATAGATCCCTTGATAACCCCTGCCAAACCTGTTGTTCTCTTCCGCCATTTGAAATCAAGCCAGTTATTCCATAAACTTAGGAGTCATGTTTCCCCTTCACCGACATCCACCATCAAGCCCTTTGCATTTTACTTCCAAAATGTATCTCAACTTCATTCCCAATCTCTCCTCCCCATGCCTGCTTTTCCTTCCTTGCCCCCATTCTGGTTTAAGTTACCACTGTCTTTTGCTTCATCTTCTGTAATAGCCTTCTTTCTGACTGACCTTCTGGCAAAGTCTTCTCTTTTCTGTAAGCACCAAAGGGAGCTTTAAACAATATAAATCTGACTGCCCCCATTTCAAGGCTTCCACTGTAACTAAACTAAAATCCATACTGTTTCCTGTGGTCAACAAGGCTTCCGATATGATAACCCCCGTCTGACTTTCCAGCCTGCTCTTAGCACCCTTCTTATCAGGCTCCTGTAGAGCCACTTCATGTGTGCTGACCCTCTTTCTAGTCTCTGTACAAGCCGAGCTCTTTCTCCCCGTAGGATCTTAGCAGTAGCTTTTCCTCAGCCTGGAATCTCTTGCCCAGAATCTTCAAATGGGATCTCCTACCTGTAATTCAGAACTCAGCTCAAGTATAGTCTCTTGAGAGAGGACTCCCTGACTACCTTATCAAAAATAAACCCTTTTCCTCATCCTTTTCCTTCCATCATGTGCGTGCCTGAGTGCTAAGTCACTTCAGTCGTGTCTGACTCTTTATGACCCTGTGCACCAGAGCCCACCAGGCTCCTCCGTCCATGGGGCACTCCAGGCAAGAATGCTGGAGTGGGTTGCCATGTCCTCCTTCAGGGGATCTTTCTGATCCAAAAATCAAATCTTGCCTTTTATGTGTCCTGCATTGGCAGGTGGGTTCTTTACCACTAGCACCACCCAGGAAGCACTTATCATAACCCAATAATGATTTGCTTAATATCTGTTTAACCTTTCTAACTGACTGTCCTGTCCCACTGGATGTTCATCCATGTGGGCAGGGACTTGGCCTGTCTAGTTTACTCCCGGGCCCTAGGTCTTAGAATCAACGCTAGCTCACAGTAAGTGAGCTCAGTAAAACATTTGTTAAATCAACGAACACAGAGTTAGACAGTTGGATGTGCTGACATAAACTGGTGAAAGATCTAGACCGAAGATACAAATTTGGGAATTA
This sequence comes from Capra hircus, assembly GCF_001704415.2. NCBI lineage: Eukaryota > Metazoa > Chordata > Mammalia > Artiodactyla > Bovidae > Capra > Capra hircus. The sequence continues at coordinate 24,692,665 of NC_030826.1, read as the reverse complement.
TTGTAAAAATAAATCTCAATAAGTAAGGACTAGAAGAGAACTTCCTTTACCTTCTAAAAGAGTCCACAGAAAATCTACAACCTGAAAACAAACAAAAAAGAACTATGCAACTGTGATGGAGATCCTAGCCAGCACTGTGAGGCAAAAAGAGAAACGAGGCATCAAAAGGAAGAAATAGAAATGCCAATATTTGGACATATATTATTTATGTATAAAAACAAAATCACCTATACATAAATTATTAATTTAGAGTTTAGTAAAGTCGTAGAATCAACATATAAAAATTAACTGCTTTTTTGGACTTCCCTGGTGGTCCAATGGTTAAGAATTCACCCGCCAATGCAGGGGACACTGGTTTGATCCCTGGTCCGGGAAGATTCCACATGCTGTGGGGTAACTAAACCCATGTGCCACAACTTCTGAGCCTGTGTGCCATAGAGCCCACAATCCACAAGAGAAGCCACCACGATGAGAAGCCAACATGCCATAACTAGAGAAAGTCCTGAGCAGCAAGGAAGACCCAGCTCAGGCTAAATAAATAAATATTTAAAAACAACCCTGCACATCTGCTTCGTGGAGCAGCCACCCACTTTCTCCTAGGTAGATGGGCTATGTCTCCTAGTGTCCCAGGTCCTGCTGTCCGTGATAGCGAAGCCCATGAGGGGTTACCACCAAGGCTTCCACTAGCCCGCAAGCTAGGGCAAGGTAGTCATCCCCCTCATGATTACTACCAGCACCAGCTTAGCTGCACTTCCAGTAACAGCTCCTGCAGAAGCCATACCCCACCACATGGTCTTCCCCCACCACCAGGGTCCCCCCAAGGCACACCCAGGACACTGGTGGGCAAGCCTCTTTTTCAGGAAGTCCATCTCCCGTTTATGGCCATGGTGTAGGAGTCCCCAGAGCACTCAGAGTCTGCCCAGGCCTCCACCAGCATGATCACCTGTGACCTGGCTCTGTAAGCCATGGGGAAGCAGCAGCCTGCTGGCCAGCCTGGCAAAACGAACTGCAGGCCCCCATCCTGAGTAACCATCACCAGCTGCCAGGCTTCCTTCCAAGACGCTAGGTTCATCAGATACCTCCCTATTCCCTCTCCTCCCCTCCCCTCCTCTCCCCAAGACTAAGCAGGTTGCAGCCAATGTAAGCAGTTCAGTTTTAAATATCAAAACAGCAAAACACCAAAAAGGAAGTTGAGAGACCTTACCCTTTACTCTCCAAGTCACACGAGAGCCTTCTTCACATCCCATAACCTTGTGCCTTGCACCAAGTGGACAATAAATTCCAAGCAGCCAACAAAAACAAAACAAAACATAAATTTTCCTTTAAAAAGCTTGATTGCTTTTAAAAATAATTTTTATATACCAGGAAAATGCAGACTATCTCATTATTCTAAGCTTATCTCTGTATGAAAACAACCATTCTATCACCACAAAGCTCACTGTGAACACAGTGAATTAAAAAAGAAAACACCCTATAGACCTATGAACACATGTTAAAATACCAAAAATAACAATGACAAAAATCCTAAGACTATCCAGAGAAGGAAAAGAAAAGGTCAGTGACAATAGAGTAAGAATCAATAGCAACACTGGATGCTAAAAGACAATGGACCAATGCTTTCACATTTTTGAAGAAAATGTATTTGATTTTAGACAAAATTCTATACCCAGCTAAACTGGCACTTAATTATAGCTGTTTAAAATAATGGCATTTTTCAAACATTGTTATAATAGTTGAAAATCTGCCTCATGTGTACTCATCAGAAGTTATGTGATAATATTCTCCAGCAAAAGAAGGGAGTAAACAAAAAAGAATTACATTTGATCCAGGATGCTGTAGATTCAGCACCCAAGGAGAGCAGCCGTGGGGGAGCCCTAAGAAGAATTCTGTGTAGCAAGCACAGCCTAAAGCAACCAGCCTAGGTTAGAGGATAATATAGAGACTTTTAGGAGGGAAATTTCTGAGAAAAGGGGCTTGGCAGGATAATTGGTGCAATAGCACTGGGATGGCAATGGGCAGGGAAGGATTATAATCAAGATACTGCCAGAAAACAATATAATTTGAAATGCTAGTCCTCAAAAGAAAAAAAAAAATCTGTGTAAGGAATAAATACAATCTGTTATAGTATTTGGCTCTCCTATTCAACATTTGGGCTTCCCAGGCGGCACTAGTGGTAAAGAACATACCTGCCAGTACAGGAGACATCAGAGAGACAGGTTCGATCTCTGGGTTGGGAAAATCCCCTGGAGAAGGAAATGGCAACCCATTGCAGCGTTCTTGCCTGGAGAATCCCATGGATAGAGGAGCCTGGTGGGCTATAGTTCATAGGGTCACAAAGCATTGGACATGACTGAAGTGACTTAGCATGTATCCACATTCAACATTTAAGAAATTACAATAGTGTAAAAATCATGTATTGATATAAATAAATATAATTAAGTGATTTAAAAGAGTAAAAGATGGAAAGTAGCATGTCAATTAAATTCTCATCAGTTACAATAAGAAGAAATATATTAGGTCTAAAATGAATAAGTCAAGAAAAAGCATTCTATCATTTAGAATAAAAGAAGGTAACTACCAGAAGAAACTACTAAAAGAGTTAAAAAGGATTGCCTGTGGTAAGCAAGATTAGGAATGAGGAAGGAACTATGTGAGAAATATGTTTTTTGTTTAATTCCCCTCCCCTCCATGTTTGCTTTTCACAATAATCCTTAATACACTGATCATGAACTGTATATTTGCTTTTTTGATAAAAGTGAAAATTTACTTAAAAAAGAAAGATTTTCTTGGTCCAGAAAGGTGGGTTAGTGTCAGAAATGGATTTTTTTGTTTTTCTTTCCAGGTAAAGCTAAAGAATCTTTATAGAGTCGCTGGCAGGGCTGGAATTTGTTGTAGGTGAGAGAAGAAACCATGCTGCAGCCAAGCAGAATTTCTGATAACCTGCCTGAAGAGATCTCAGAGAAAGGGAACAATTCTCTAAGACTACAGCTATTTGTGGTTTATCTTCTCATTCTAAATAGACAGTCATATTCCAACCCTATTTAAAACTGTTTTCCCTTAAAGAAAGTCCTTCAAATGGGGTAAATGTTAGGCTTCACAAAATCTGGGTTAGCTTCTTGGAGTTGTTTCCCAGAGGAGTCCAAACTTACTACTTTTTATTAAACGGTCGATTTATGTTTTTATTCAGATTGTTTATTTGCTCTTTTTAATTCTTGTTCTTGCGGGGAGAGTGAGCACAGTTTTTTTTTCAGTAATTTTTTGAGTCAATAAACTGTATTAGAACCTGCTCCTTCTCTGGCTACCTTACCTGGAGCTCAGAGACTGTAAGCCATTTGAGGCGAGGAACAGAGCCATACAGTTCAGGTATAAGGTTAATGCGGCTTTAATAAATATTTGTTGAAGGAACAAATACAAATTTGAGTGCCATTGGGTATCGTTTTTTCCTTCTGCTTTGTCTGTTTATTGAGACTGTGTTATGCAAGGCAGAGGGCTGTGGCAATAAGGGTAAGAGGAGGTTGAGTGATTTTTTTCCAAACTTTAGATCCCACACTTTGACTTTACATAATAGATGCCTTTCTGGACATTCTGTAGTGTATATCAGATTTTGCTAATCTCAACTCACTTTACACATAGAGATTATTAAAGATGTTTAAACATTTTGTACTATGAGATACAGAGCATTTTACTTGAAGAATCTTTTTGTGTATCTTTCTGTAAAGTGAATTACCAGCATATATGAAGTCTATTTTGGGGGTGTGCTTAAAATGGGGCACACCAGTACTAAGTTCGGCTTTAACAATGACTAATTCGCACACCCTGTGTGCTGTTGGGCGCTCGCCAGCAACTAGGCATCTCTCACTTCTCTTGGCCCCTTCGCTCCCTGCTGACCACCTGCTTCGACTCGGAGGCGGTGTCTTGACCCTCCGCGACCTCTCTGTCATGGCGTCCGCGGGGCGTCTGCCGCCGGAGCCAGGCACTTGGCCGGGCGGCGACCTTCCCAAGATGGCGGCGACAGAGGCCACTGCGCGTAGGGGGCGGGGTTCCGCCTCCGGAGGCGGAGCAGTAGGCAGAAGGGTTGGGCTAGCGAGCGGGCTGCTTCCGAAGTTGGCAGCCCCAGCGCGCCTGCGCGGAGCGGCCCTGCGCGCTGTGAGGCTGTGGCGGGGGAAGGCACCGGTGGGGCCGACGGGCGGGTTGAAGGAGGGAAGCGGGCGAGCGAAGTCCCAGTGCGCGCCGCGGCGGCACGGGTACCCTCCCCTTCCGGGCGTGAGGCACTGTGAGGAAAGCTGAAGCGAGCGGACTCGCACCGGCAGCGAGGCGCCGCTACCGCCGCCACAGCCCAGCCTCCCTCGGCTTCGGCGCTCCCGTCTTGGGGGCCCGGGTTCCTCAGCACACCCAGCTCCAGCAGCTCCGGAGCCTGTGCCCAGTCCTTCGGAAGCCCCGGCGCCAGCCCGGGCCCTTGGCGGGGAGGATGACGGAGCTGCAGTCGGCACTGCTACTGCGAAGACAGCTGGCAGGTGAGCGAGCGGGCGGCTGGGCGGCGGGCCGGGCCGCGATCGCGGCGAGCAGCTGCCCGCTTCTCCCCTCCTCCCGGGCGCTCCCGGGCTGGCGGGCCGGACGGTTGAGGGGAGCGGCAGGCTCCGGCGAGATCGGGCGCGGGCCTGCGAGAGTGGGGAGCCCGGGCGCCGGTTCGGGCCGGGCCCATCACTTCTTCCCCGGCTTTCCGAGGGTGTTGGGGGCGGGGGCGCGCCCCAGCCTCGGCCCCCGGACGGGGCCTGGCACCCCCAGGGAGGGAGAGGAGCCTGTCCCCTCCCCCACTGTTCGGTGGGACGTTGCGGGGGAGGGGCTGTGGGTACCCTGTCCCGGCGGACCCTCCCTGGAGGGGCGGGTCCGGGCTCAGGTGCGCCCGAGACCGCTGGACCTCCCGAGGCAGGTAGAACATCTGGGCCCTGCTGGCTGCGCGTCGCAGGCTCGGCTGTCCGAGCCGCGGGCGGGCAGCCGTGGGCAGGGTGGGCGAGAGGAACTGGCCGCGGGGCGGGTAGGTGAGGCGCGCCAAACTTCTGCCCAGGCAGCGCCGGGTCCGCGTAGTTGTGGCGGACAACAAAAGCGCCGGCCTCTGCGGCCTGGTTGCTGGCGCACGGGGTCTGAGAGCCCGGCGGGGCGCGGGACGCCGCCTCGCCTGCCTCCGCCTGGCACGGGCTCCGGCTGCGCCGCCCGGCTGGGGGAGGGTAGGAGCGGGCCGAGCCGAGAGCCGCTCGCTGGCCAGCTCGGGGCTTTGTGCTCCGAGCGATTCCGGCTCCTGTGCAGGCCTGCGGGGCCCCGGGGCTGCGGCCCGCGGGCTCTGGCTTGGGGCGGCGGCCGGGTCTGCCTCCCCAGAGGTGCCTGCGTCCCCCCTCCCCCATTGTCCCGGCCTCCGGCCGTTTGCGGCTTCCAGGTTGACTTTTTAGGGGGTTGGCTCCGACTCTGCTAGGACTGTGTGAGCGGAGCATGCGCACTGGAGACGTACGTGTGCGGAGTGGAAGAGGGGGAGGCGGGTTGGTGGCTTCACAATGCCTCCCCACGTGCTGCCAGATTTAAAGAGAAATGAACCAGCAGTTACCTTCTGCTGCCCAACGCCCGGCGGCTGTCCTTCTCGATTCTGCCGGATCTTCACCTCTCAGCTCTACCACCAGAGGCCCTGAGCCCTCGGCAGAACCTAGAGGGCTGGAATGGACATCTGTTTTTGCAATAGGTTTACAAAGAGTTTGAGGTGCTGGTTAAATCACCTTTGTGACTTAAGGAAAAGGTTGTCAGGGACTGTTACAGGTTGTATAATTAGGTTTATTATTAGACCATGAGCAAGCAGGTTTGGACACATACTAAAGTTCTGGATGGTCAGGGGGAGTGATCTGGAGTGAATAGAGAAGTTCTGGTGATCTCTGTGTCCATCGCAAATAATGTATTGGACAAGCACTGAATGAATAACAACTTTATTGTATCTTGTAGTTGCAAACACAGCTTACTGTTCTGTGTATTTTTTTTTTTTTTTTGGTTTGTTTTGGTGGAAGGAATTAAGATGTTCTTTTGTCTCCCTAAGAATTCCTTAATCAGAATAAGTTTTAAATTATGTGGTGAACTATTAAACAGTATTAAAAGTATTAAAACAGTACTCAACTCTTACATAATGGGAAAGGTGTGTGTGTGTGTATATATATATTTAAAGGTGTAAAAGAAGCAGTTGCTATGAAAGTAAAGTATGACTAATAACTGTTAGCAGTAGCAGTATTTCAAAATTCTTTCCAACCTACTTGTAAACAGACTCTAAATTTTGATAGCCAGTTGGTTCAGTTTTGCACTCTTAAAGATTAATCCCAAATATTGATTATAAAGACATTTTCCAAAATGCTTTCTTAATGGATGACTTTTTGTTTATGCTTTAAGGTGGAGGACAGAATGATTTAGTTTGTAATCTTTCATGCCTTATTATAAAATTGCTTAGCTGCAGATTACTTTTCTTGCCTTCTAGTTCAGAAACAAGGACTGTTGTTAATATTTTCTTAAGTTTTTGAAGGATATTAATTAACATACTCAGAATGTATGAAGTAGGCCAAGGCCAGTGCATTAAGGGAAATGTGAAAATATCAAGTTTATTGGAAAGACTTGATAACTACATACTGAAATAAAAGCCCTGTTTAGGCTTTAGTTGTACATTGTTTGAGCTTTTTGGTTCTTCAGATATCATTTGAAAACAGGAAAAATGGTAAACTGTAATCTCTTAAAATCATTTAGAGTGAACTTTTGGAAGACTTAATAATAAATGCTTTAAAAATCTTGTAATGTATTGAACTGAGTAGACACTCAAACCTAAGCCGTTCTAGGTGGTAGAATTTTGGAAACTTACAACAGTGGCCAACAGTGGTTAGTTTACTAAGCCCCTAGTCTGCCAGTCCTTAGGATTTTACTTCATTACTTGAGGGGAGAATTTATTTTGTGGGTGTGTTTTGTTTTGTTGGTTATTGTAATGAAGAACCCGGTTACTTTGAGAGTGAAGTGGAATGGTTCCTTGGGTTGCAGTTGCTGTGGTGCAGGCCTATATACTATGTAATAGAATGTTTAGCAGTGTTCTTGGCCGCTACCCACCAGATGCCAGTAGTATACCTTCTCAGTTGTGACAACCAGGAATGTCTCTTGCCAGATGTCCCCCGAGGGACAAAGTCATCCGAGGTCGAAAAACCTCGGGTTTAAGGTGTTTCGGTTAAGACCAGAATGGCCGTTGTGAAGCAAGTAAGAAATAGATTCATGAAATCAGATAGGTTGTATTTCTTTGTGGGTATTATTAGACTATGACTTACTGCTTTGCAAATTCAGCAGTCACAGTTCAGCTTTTGCAGTGCATAATGCTAAATACTAAGAAATCCCGCAGCGAAAGAGATGATTTAAAATTTTCAAAAAGGTATAAGCACTGGTTAAAAATACAAAGAGTATAGAAAAGGTATCATCTTTCCACCCTTGACCTAGCCTACTTTTTTTTTTTCCCAGAAGCAACCATCATTGATAGTTTCTTGTGTGTTTCGGTTCAGTTCAGTCGCTCAGTCGTGTCCAACTGTGACCCCATGGATTGCAGCACACCATGGGGTCTTGTGTGTTTATATGGGCTAATGTTTACTGAGGACTAGTATGTACCTGGAATTGTGCTGAGAGCTTTATGTATATATCTCATTTAATCCTCCTAATAAGGAAATTGAGGCTAAGAGAGTTTAAATTACTTATCCAAGGTCACACAGGCAGTAAGTGGTGCTGCTCTATTCATATTCAGGACCTTCCTGTTAGAGGCTTTATTTTTAATTTGCAGCGTTGTCTTCCAGGGAGCAGCAATTTAATATAACTGTGAAATACGGTTTTATACGCACAAAATAATGCACTCTACAATCTAAATGATATTCTTAAGGTAATCATAAAAGGATGTTTTAGCCATTATTAGTTTAGGAGCAGCATTCTGCAGAATGTCATAGGTTGAAAGCAGCACTAAGCTTTTTGCTGTTAGCAGTTAACTTGGGGAAAATGAATTGGTCTTATTCCCTACTGTAACCATACTAACTTTTACTTTATGACAAGCATTTATAAAGAACAAGAGAATCTTATTTTTTAAGATCACTTGAGGTTTTTTAACATTGACAACATAGATTTTCAGTAGTTGCTTTCTCATAGGTACCTGTCATTCCAAAACTGGGAAGAAGAATCTCTTTATGCAGTAACAATAAATAAATTGAACTCCTTTTATCGTAGAAAGTTTGATTGTATATTTTAAAGTAATCTGGAACATTCCCGTATCTCCTTGGCTACCCATGTAAGTAGGTTGTGATGAATTATATGTGTTTCTCAGACTTAATGTGCAACAAAATCACATGGGAGTATGTTAAAAATACAGATTCCTGGCTTTACCTCCACAGAATCTTAGTCTACATGTCCAGATGGGGCCCAACAAAGCCAAGTCTTTAAAGCAGTTTTTTTTTGTTGACTGTGAAACTGTGTTCTGAACCCCACACTTCAACAGTTTCCCTAAGCTATTTTGTCATCCCTCTGGAGGGCCTTCTGCAAGTAGTCCTGTTCCTAGTTTTTGTGGGGTGCTGTGTTTCGTTACCGTGGTGTTCATAGGATATTGAAAGAATGGTGTTTAAAAGGAGGAATTAGATTTAATATTTCTTATTGGCCTTTCTAGAATGTATTGGCACTGTGACATAAAATTTCATTAGTAATCTTAAACAAGAAAAAATAGAGTATTGATTATTGAAAGGGACCACCCTAGTGGTAGAAGAATCTAAGGTGATGAGCACAATATTAATATTCTTAATGGTTGTAAACTCACATATTTAGAAATGGAAGAAAAGCCTAAAAGTAAGCCTTATATTGCATCAAATTACTATTTATTTTAATAGAGTTTGGGGAATTTTTAATTCCAGAAATCATTACACTGTTCCAGATACAATGCAGCTACTATATGCTGTCAGAAAAAAAGTATAAACCAAACAAACATTGTGGTTGAAGAAGGGATGTTAGATGACTTATAATCCCTGTAGCCAAGGGGGAGCATCCAGGAATTGAGCATCTAATGTTATGTTACAGAATCGTCCTTCAAAATATATACATATATTAAGTCATTATGTGTATATCTTACATACAGTGTTATGTGTCAATTCTATCTCAGTAAAGCTGGAAGGATAATCTTTAATTCTTGACATTAAGGAGTAAATATTTTAAGTTATAACTTCTGTTGCTCAGTGAATATTTTTGATATATAATGCAATTTAGTGTTTTATAAGTATTGGTAGTTTAAAATAAATGGTAGCTTAATTTTAAATTTAGAATGAAACATACTTTCTATATATTGTGTAACAGTTGATCTCACTTTCTCAAGTACTACTGAATACATCAAAATGTTGAGGTAAACATTTGTTTACCTATAATTTGTACATATTAGTTTATTAGTATAATCTGTAGTTACTGTAAAGTAGTACTAAAGTATATGGTTTTATTATATAGTTTATATAAGTTAATATACTGTATATTTGGTGATATGTGTGTATATAATGGTGATGTTGTGTATGTTAGTCGCTTAGTTGTTTCCGACTCTTTGCAACCCCATGGACTGTAGCCCGCCAGGGTCCTCTCTCTGTGGAATTCTCCAGGCAAGAATCCTGGAGTGGGTTGCAGTTTCCTTCTCCAGGGAATCTTCCTGATCCAGGGTTAGAACCCCCGTCTCCTGCATTGCAGGCAGATTTCTTATCATCTGAGCTATAGGGAAGTCCCAAACATGCCTTAAGTATTAATAGAGTGATACCGAGTATGGAAAATATAAAAATCCTTTCACTACTTCAATATTATTGTTGCTTTTTGACTTTTCAGATGAAGCGTGTTTGCAGGTATCAAGATTTTCAATCTTTGGGTTATTTGATCTTGTTTACTTTAGTGCAGATTTTATTGAGCAGGGATACTAGTTTATTGTAAATTGTAGCAGGCTATGCTTTTGCTTCAAGCAAATAAAATGCTAAGCATTCTTTTGTTTAATGAACTGACTTCAATTTAGGATGAAGAAATTTTCATTTCTAGATTACTGAGAAGTATTTTTGTTAGAATTTAAAACACTAGTTGACCTCCAAAAATCTGTTGAACAGCAACTTTCACTGGTTTGTAGGAAATAACTTTTCAGAGAAGAAAGCATAATATTAATAAATGCTTATGGAACCATTCTGGCCAAGCGGACATGGTTATATCTGGTTGAAGGCATTTCAACTACAGAAAATTACAAATAAGAAAAAGCAAATATTTTGCAAATTTTGGTAATGAACATGAATTTTTGGTATGAACAGATAAATGAGGGGATAAGAATAAAGTGCATCTTTAGGAAATAAGATGTTATCTCTCTCTTTCTCTGTGTGTGTGTGTATGTATTTATATGTGTGTGTGTATATATATATATGTTAAAATATAGCATTACAATTTTTTTTGCACTAGTTCAAGATACTATTAGACTAATTCAGGTAAATCAGATTTTGTTTTTCTAGCTGTGTCATGCTTGTAGAATCTTAGTTCCCTGACCAGGGATTGAACCTGTGTCCTTGGCAATGAACGTGCAGATCCTGGCCACTGGACAGCCAGGGAATTTCCTAAGTCATTTTTTTTTTTTTTTAATCAGTGCTGTTCCCTTGATAGAGTTTGGCCCTCAGAGAAACTGCTAGGAAAAATTCTGTAATTTATTGCTGTTGCAGTAGAGATGTGTACTTCTCTTTATGATGTTAAGTCCTAGAAAATTTTTGAAGTCAATTTTTGTAAGTAGAAATGTTTACCTTTTATTAAATGTGTTTATGCTTTTAATTATATTATCAATTTTCTATTCTTATATAAGATGTATTTTAACTAAGAGTTTATGTTTCAAGACAAAGTAATTCTAGACAAGGTAGACATGGCACCAAAAGCATGATCTATACAAGGGAGTATTGGTAAACTGGACATCGTCAAAATAAAAAAACTTCTGTTTGTGAAACACAAAAGAAAAAGCAGACTGCAGACTGGAAGAACAAAATTACAGACTATCTGACAGAGGATTGTTCTAGAAAATATAGACCTCTTCAAAACTCAACTGTAAAAGAAAATGAACAGTCTGTTTAGAAAATGGGCAAAAGACATGTACAGACATTTCAGCTGGTAAATAAGCAAATAAAAAGATGTTCAACATCATTAAATACCAGGGAAATGTAAATTGAAACCACTGAGGTATCACCACATACCTATTTAGAACAGCTAAATTAAAACAAGTTAACACCACATGCTGGACAAGAGAAGCAGAAAAACTTCATCTCTCACATGTTGCTGGTGGGGATGTAAAATGGTACTGCCGCTATGGAAACAGTTTGCAGTTTCTTGTAAGACTAAATATACACTTACCATACAACCCATCAAGTACACACTTGGGCATTTATTTCAGAGAAATGGAAACGGATATCCTCATAAAAACTTACCTGCAAATGTTCATAGTAGCGTTATTAGCAATAACTGGAAGCAACGCAGATGTCCTTCAGTGGGTGAATAAGCCGTGGTACATCCGTACTGTGGAATATACTACTCAGAAATAACTGTTGATACACAAAACAACTTTGTTGATCTCAAGGGAATTATGCTGAATGAAAAAAAGCTAATCTCAAAAGGTTGCATATTCTGTGATTCCATTTATATAAAATTCTTTTTTTGATGTAAAAAATATAAAATTGACAGTCAGCCATTTTCCAGTGTATGGTTCAGTAGTGTTAAGTTTATTCAGTGTTGTGAAAAAAAAAAAACCCTCCATAACTCTTTCATTTTGAAAAACTGAAATTCAGTAAGCAAATCTCCCTTTCCACTTTGATCCCAGCCGCTGCTAACCACCGTTTTATGTTTACAGTTTCTCTGCATTTGATTCATATGAGTAAATTCATATAATGTTTGTCTTTTTGTGACTGGCTTGTTAGTGTAGGGTATGTTGTAGTGTATGGCAGGATTTCCATCCTTTTGACTCTAAATAATACTCCCTTGTATGTACGTATACTGCATTTTGTTAATCCACTCATCTGTAGGTGGATTTGGGTTGCTTTCATCTCCTGTGATTATTGCTGCCATGTACATGGGTGTGAGATATCTCTTCAGAACCCTGCTTTCAATTCTTTTGAATATATAGCTGGAAGTGGGTTTGCTAGTTCATGTGATAGTTCTGTTTTTTAAAAATAAACTTAACTTTTAGAACAGTTTTATTTTTTATTTTATTTTTTAAGTTAATTTCATTTCTTGGCCATGCCGCGAAGCTTGTGAAATCTTAGTTCCCTGACCAGGGATTGAACCTGGACTCTGGCAGTGAAAACGCTGAGTCCTAACCACTGGACAGCCAGGGAATTCCCTTTGGAGCAGTTTTAGATTCACAGCAATCTCTCTGTTCTATTTTTCCATTGTCCTATACAACTGTATATCAAAATAAAAAATTTTAAAAAGCCACTTGTAACCAGAGCATTTTTATCGGTCTTTTTTCATGTAAAGAAGTCCTGTTTATTAATAAACTTACTATCATACTTAGATAAGCCTGCAGTGTGCCTGCAGTGCCACCTGCGATCTGGGAGACCTGGGGTTGGATTCCCAGGGTTGGGAAGGTTCTCCTGGAGAAGGGAAAGGCTACCCCCCCCCACCCCTGGTATTCTGGCCTGGACTCCGTGGGGTCACAAAGAGTCCTGACAGGACTGAGACTTTCACATCATACTTAGAAATGTAGCAACATAGTTGCCATATTAACACTTTCAAGGAATAGGAAGCTGCAATTGAATGAAATCTGTAGTTTGAGGTAGAAATTCCACCTTAATTTTAAATAATCTTTGTTTAAACTTCTTGTACTATTGTTTGGAAAATGGGAGAAAGGATCACTATAAAAGCTCATTTATTGAGCACTTCTGTTTAGTTGCATTGAGAAACACGGAATGCGAAAGATAATTGACCTGGTATTCTTGCCTTGAGGTGCTACATTTAATAGGCATTGATGGACATGTAAACAAAATTATAATGCTGTCAGTTCAGTTCAGTCCCTCAGTCGTGTCCTACCCTTTGCGACCCCATGGGCTGCAGCACGCCAGGCCTCTGTCCATCACCAACTCCCAGAGCATACCCAAACTCAGGTCCATTGAGTCGGTGATGCCATCCAACCATCTCATCCTCTGTTGTCCCTTTCTCCTCCTGCCCTCAATCTTTCTCAGCATCAAGGTCTTTTCCAATGAGTCAGTTCTTCGCATCAGGTGGCCAAAGTATTGGAGTTTCACCTTCAGCATCAGTCCTCCCAGTGAACACCCTGGACTGATTTCCTTTAGGATGGACTGGTTGGATCTCCTTGCAGTCCAAGCGACTCTCAAGAGTCTTATCCAATACCATAGTTCAAAAGCATCAATTCTTCAGTGCTCAGCTTTCTTTCTAGTCCAGCTCTCACATCCATACATGACTACTGGAGAAACCATAGCTTTGACTAGACGGACCTTTGTTGACAAAGTAATGTCTCTGCTTTTTAATATGCTATCTAGGTTGGTCATAACTTTCCTTCCAAGGAGTAAGCGTCTTTTAATTTCATGGCTGGAGTCACCATCTGCAGTGATTTTGGAGCATAAGAAAATGAAAGTCTCACTTGTTTCCATTGTTTCCCCATCTCTTTGCCATGAAGTGATGGGACTGGATGCCATGATCTTCGTTTTCTGAATGTTGAGTTTTAAAGCCAACTTTCTCACTCTCCTCTTTCACTTTCATCAAGAGGCTCTTTAGTTCTTCACTTTCTGCCATAAGGGTGGTGTCATCTGCATATCTGAGGTTATTGATATTTCTCCCAGCAATCTTGATTCCAGCTTGTGTTTCATCCAGCCCAGCATTTCTCACAATGTACTCTGCATATAAGTTAAATAAGCAGGGTGACAATATACAGCCTTGACGTACTCCTTTTCCTATTTGGAACCAGTCTGTTGTTCCATGTCCACTTCTAACTGTTGCTTCTTGACCTGCATACAGATTTCTCAAGAGGCAGGTCAGGTGGACTGGTATTCTCCTTTCTTTCAGAATTTTCCACAGTTTATTATGATCCACACAAAGACTTTGACATAGTCAATAAAGCAGAAATAGATGCTTTCATTGAACTCTCTAGCTTTTTTGATGATCCAGTGGATGTTGGCAATTTGATCTCTGGCTCCTCTGCCTTTTCTAAATCCAGCTTGAACATCTGGAAGTTCATGGTTCACGTACCTTTGAAGCTTGGCTTGGAGAATTTTGAGCATTAGTTTGCTAGCATGTGGAGAAGGCAATGGCAACCCACTCCAGTACTCTTGCCTGGAAAATCCCATGGACGGAGGAGCTTGGTAGGCTGCAGTCTGGTAGGGTTGCTAAGAGTCGGACACGACTGAGCAACTTCACTTGCGCTTTTCACTTTCATGCATTGAAGAAGGAAATGGCGACTCACTCCAGTGTTCTTGCCTGGAGAATTCCAAAGGTGGTGGAGCCTGGTGGGCTGCCGTCTGTGGGGTCGCACAGAGTCAGACACAACTGAAGTGACTTAGCAGCAGTTGCTAGCATGTGAGATGAGTGCAGTTGTGCAGTAGTTTGAACATTCTCTGGCGTTGCCTTTCTTAGGAATTGGAGTGAAAACTGACCTTTTCCAGTCCTGTGGCCACTGCTGAGTTTTCCAAATTTGCTGGCATATTGAGTGCAACACTTTAACAGCATTATCTTTTAGGATTTGAAATAACTGGAATTCCATCACCTCCACTAGCTTTGTTCATAGTGATGCTTCCTAAGGCCCATTTGACTTCACATTCCAGGATGTCTGGCTGTGGGTGAGTGATCACACCATCGTGATTATCTGGATCATAAACATCTTTTTTGTACAGTTCTTCTGTATATTCTTCCCCCCTCTTTTTAATATCTTCTGCTTCTGTTAGGTCCATACCATTTCTGTCCTTTATTGAGCCCATCTTTGCATGAAATATTCCCTTGGTATCTCTAATTTTATTGAGGAGATCTCTAGTCTTTCCCATTCTATTATTTTCCTCTATTTCTTTGCCCTGATCACCTAGGAAGGCTTTCTTATCTCTCCTTGCTATTCTTTGGATCTCTGCACTCAAATGGGTATATCTTTCCTTTTCTCCTTTGCTTTTCACTTTTCTTCTTTTCACAGCTATTTGTAAGGCCTCCTCAGACAGCCACTTTGCTTTTTTGCATTTACTTTTCTTGGGGATGGTCTTGCTCCCTGTCTCCTGTATAATGTCACGAACCTCCATCCATAGTTGATCAGGCACTCTGTCTATCAGATCTAGACCCTTAAGTCCATTTCTCACTTCCACTGTATAATCATAAGGGATTTGATTTAGGTCATATCTGAATGGTCTAGTCGTTTTCCCTCATTTCTTCAATATAATGCTGTATAAGTACATAAACACAAGTGGAAGGAGGAGAAAGATGAGGAAGGAGTATTAATATGGGAGGGTACAGTGAAGTTGGGAAATCATAGGGAAAGAGCTATATTTTGGATATAGCAGAATCAAGATTTCACTTCTTTAAGAGTATTAACTTAAATATTTAAAAATTCTTGGCATTTATCAGTATAGAAAAATTAGTTATTAGAACTACTTGGCATGACAGAAATCTAATGTTGAGAGACTTAAAACAAATAGGTGTTTGGAAATGCCGGGCTGGATGAAGCACAAACTGGAATCAGGATTGCCGGGAGAAATATGAATAACTTCAGATATGCAGATGATACCAACCTTATGGCAAAAAGGGAAGAGGAACTAAAGAGCCTCTTGATGAAAGTGAAAGAGGAGAGTGAAAAAGTTGGCTTTAAAACTCAACATTCTCAACGAACTCAACAAACTCAACGAAGATCATGGCATCCGGTCCCATCACTTCATGGCAAAGAGATGGGGAAACTGACAAACTTTTATTTTCTTGTAGTCAAATTTTTATTTTCTTGTAGTCAGAATCACTACAGATGGTGACTGCAGCCATGAAATTAAAAGACGCTTGCTCTTTGAAAGAAAAGCTATGACTAACCTAGATAGCATATTAAAAAGTAGAGACATTACTTTGTCAACAAAGGTCCGTCTAGTCAAAGCTGTGGTTTTTCCAGTAGTCATGTATGATTGGAAAAGTTGGACTGTGAAGAAAGCTGAGCACAGAAGAATTGATGGTCTTGAACTGTGGTATTGGAGAAGACTCTTGAGAGTCCCTTAGACTGCAAGGAGATCTAACCAGTCAGTCCTAAAGGAAATCAGTCCTGAATATTCATTGGAAGGACTGATGTTGAAGCTGAAACTCCAATACTTTGGCCACCTGATGCGAACAACTGATTTATTAGAAAAGACCCTGATGCTGAGAAAGATTGAAGGTTGGAGGAGAAAGGGATAACAGAGGATGAGATGGCTGAATGACATCACTGACTCAATGGGCACGAGTTTGGGTATACTCTGGGAGTTGGTGATGGACAGGGAGGCCTGGTGTGCTGAAGTCCATGGGGTCGCAAAGAGCTGGACATGACTGAGCGACTGAACTGAATTGATAACCCTATTGAAGATTTCCAAGAAAAGAGTCTGGACACAGCTTTCGAGGGATGGCAGTAATTTGTAATTTAAGAAATTTTGTATAGAACCTGTCTGCTTGCTTACTTCACGAGTATATAAAAGTGGAAGGAGGACAGAAAGGAAACAAGTCACTCTTCATGATCTTAGGACTTTCCATATGTGGTCAAATTCAGTTCTTATGGCAAATCTTTGGAGTAAACATCACTTTCTGAGATAAGGAAATTGAGGTTCGGGGCTTCCCTGGTGGCTCAGAGGTAAAGATTCCACTTGCTATGCAGGAGACGCAGGTTTAATCCCTCCGTCGGGAAGCTCCCCTGAAGGAGGGAATGGCAACCCCACTTCAGTATTCTTGCCTGGAGAAGTGCATGGACAGAGGAGCCCGGCAGGCTTCAGTCCACAGAGTGGCAACTGAACAACTGAGCACAATTGAGGTTTTTATTATGTCCGGTATTCCCTGGAGCTAACCCTGATGGAGCTGGCTGGCAGAAATAGATCTGCTAATGAAATTGAAACCCTTTCCTTACCAGTGGTTTCTTTAACATTTGGGGCTTCTTATACTCCTTTGAGAATCTAGTAAGCGTTAGAGCTTCCCTTAGAAAAGGCACACACAGTTTTGGGTATAATTTTAGAGGATTTTCTGATCTCTTGAGTGAGACTTCTGCACATGTAATGCTGTCTCTTACATCATTCATTCAGCAAATTTGATGACCGTTTTGTGTGTTATATAGTGATGCCAAATGAATAAATTATTCTTGTATTCCAGAAACTCATAGTCTATAGAAAATTCCATCAGAGGGCTGCTTTAGAACACTGTGCTAGAGGAAGTCAGGGAATGTTTGCTTCTACCTAGAGGGCTTTGAGGGAGTTGGTGGCATTTGTGCTTGACTTGTAAAGGATATGTAAAATTTGATCACGTAAACTTAAGAAGTATTTAAGGCTGAGAGAGAAGCGCAAGCCAGGTAGAAGTCTTGCGCTGAAAACAATTCACTGCGGTTGGAGTATATGATGAACCGAACTAGTAGGAAAACAGCATTTGGAAAGGTTGGTTTCATTTGTGGAAGATCATAAAGATACTGAAAAGCATAGACTTTTACCAAGGAGGGGAGAAATGATGTGTTCAAAGTGTATTGGACCAATGCTTCTCCTTATCTGTGGTGAACGACCAGGTTTAATACATTTTCCAGTTCATTATATAATGATTCTTTAAAATACAATAAACAAATTATTAGAAAAATGAAATAAAGATAGATTCTAGTCAGTACTTTATAATATTAGGTTCATCAGATAAAATGACAATCATATTGCTGTCTGAGTTTCTAAATGCTTGCTCTGGCTGACGGTCACGGACCAGTAAGTTTGGTACATTGGCACCAGTTAATGGCCCACACTTTAGCGCTGCTTTGGGCAGAGTAGAGAGTGATACCAGACTACAGTCTGTCCATAAAGACAATGATTTTTATTTTTATTAGCTGACATCGCAGATGCCTGGAAGAGTGAAACAGCAAGCAACCAATAAATATTTATTGGATGGATTAAAATTACTGCACTAGATCCACCTCCACCCCCCCCACCTGCCTCCCCGCCCCATTACTTTAGCACGTGTGAACTGAACCTTTTAAGGTAGAAAGTGAGACAATTAGAAACTTCCATAAAGTAAACATTTAGTTCCTTCTGTATGCCAGGCCCTAAGGATCCAAAGATTCGTGATACAATTCCTGGCTTCCCTGTCTAGTGGAGAGTGTCGACTTTTATCAACAAATACTGTTTGATAATTAGAGTAGAGCGTAGACTTTTATAAACAAATACTGATTGATAATTAGAATAGAGTGTAGACTTTTATAAACAAATACTGGTTGATCATTAGAATATATATACTTCATCACATTTGTATAGACATTCTTACCCTTCTTACATCTCCACCTTCACTTGTTTAAAGTATAGCTTTGACTAAATGGGGCTTCCCTGGTGACTCAGGGGTAAAGGAGCCTGAAAGGCAGGAGACCGGGGTTCAAACCCTGGGTCAGAAAGATCCCCTGGAGGAGGGCATCGCAACCCACTCCAGTATTCTTGCCTGGGAGATCCCAGGATAGAGGAGCCTGGCGGGCTACAGTCCGTGCAGCTGCAAAGAGCTGGACAGGACTTAAGTGACTGAACAACAACAACAAATGTTTTAAAATGTAACTTTTCTAATGAATGAAACGAACCTATTCATTATAGATTTGGAAAAGATAAAATGTGATACAAAGATCAACCACCCCTTTGCAGCCTCTTAACATTTGATTCTTTTCATTGCATTTTGCTTTTTTTGGTAAATTGAAATTCTGAGAGAAGAACCTTTAATATTAAGGATTTTAGTGAAAATCATGCTCTTCAAAGTAGAGTTTGTTAAAGTTCCTTTTACATACTGATTCTCTAAGAAATCTTAAAGATCAAGGAGTTCTTTTTTCCAAATTTATTTAGCAAGTAAATGACAGAAATTTTAAACTCAGATTTTAAACTCAGGTCATCTTATTACCAAGACTACTGGTTTTGATACAATGGCATGTTTAAACTTTGAAAACTTTGTGACTTTTGGAAGGAGAACTAATATTGCTCATGGCCTCACTTGATATTTTGAGATTGCCTTTCTCAACTTCTAGGCTGTAGGATTCTAAGACTAAAATATCTATTCATGGCTCATGTCAGGAGAGTTGTTACTCTGAGACTTTCCTTAATACTCTTTTACCTGTTACGATAATATTTATTTTTCGTGTTTAGCAATGCGTAGGATAGTTTATATTGTCATCACTAGCCGTCTAGGACTTCGGGCTGTGCTCACTTCTTTATTCAAACTGCTATGCACATCTGTGGTGTGGTAATTCCCCAGGGAAACACTGTATGTTTTCAGTGTCTCTTCTGGTTGGTTTTACATCTCTCCCTTAGGATTATACCTTTGCTGCAGTTTCTACCCTTAGCATTTGCTTGGTGGAAAAAGAACAAAACCGTCGTTATCCAGTTTGGTTTATATTTAACTCTTGTGGGTGCATTCGTGGCACGGGTGAGGGTGCTGTGCTTCCTGCTGCCCTCTTCAGGGCCTAAGGCGCACGGTGTGGCTCTTGGGGGAAGCAGTGCCATTGTGATAGGCCTTCCCCCTGCCACCCCTGCAATAAATATAATTTTAGAAGAGTTTTAGATTTATAGAAAAATTCTAAAAATAGAGTTCCTATATACCCTGTACCCAGATTTCCCTATTATTAACACATTACATTAGTGTGATTTGTCACAATTAATGAACCAGTATTGATAGATTATTATTAACTGAACTCCCTCTTCATTCAAATTTCCATAGTTATTTTGGGCTGTGCCATATGGCATGTGGGAATCTTAATTCCCTGACCAGGGACCGAACCTGGGGATGTCCCTGGCAGTGGAAGCATGGAGTCTCACCCACTGGACCACCAGGGAAGCCTCAGATTTCCATAGTTTTTACCTGATATACATTTTCCTGTTCTAGTTTCCCATCCAAGGTAACCACATTGCATTTAGTTGTCCTAAGTCTTGTCTGTTCTTGGAGAGTTTCTCAGTTTCCTTGTTTTCTGTGTCTTTTACAATTTTGGGGAATACCAGTCAGGTATTTTGTAGGATGTTCCTCAAATTGGAGTTGTCTAGACTGGTGTTTTCAAAAAGAATACCGCAGAGGTAAAGTGCCCTTCTCATCACATGCCCGTCCTAACCACACCACAGCACTGGCGATGGGAACCTTGACCCTTTGTTTTAGGCTGTGTTGACCAGGTTTTTCCACTGCAAAGTTACTGTTTTTCTCTTTGCCTATCTTATCTTTGCTACTCACTTATAAATTTCAGTCCCCACTCATGTGGGAAGGAAGGACTAGGCCTCACTTCCTGAAGGGGCCCCTATCTACTTACATTATTTCGAATTCATCTGTAAGGGAGATTTGTTACTCCTCCCATTTATTTGTTAATTCAATCATTTACTTAGCATGGGTTTATATATTTTATAATTGGGGGTTAAAATATGTGTTAGGCAGGGCTCTGCAGGGAAGTGGAACCAGGAGGAGGATACACAGATATATCTGTGTCATGTGATTGTAGGAACTGGCTAGTCCAAATTCTGCAGGGCTGCTTGGAAGCCTGGAGGTAAGTCTGCGTTGTAGTGCAAGTCCTAAGGCAGAGTGCTGGCAGAATTTCTCTGGGGGGAGGTCAGTCTTTTTAAGAATTATGGCCTTCAGCTGAGTGGATGAGGCCCAGTCACATTATGGAGGGTAATCTGCTTCACTGAAAGTCTGCTGATTTAAATTGTAATCTCATTTAAAGAAATAAACACCTTCACAGAGATATCTGGAGTAAGTTTGACCACATAATCTGAGTACCAGAATACTAGAGTGGATAGCCTTTCCCTTCTCCAGGGTATCTTCCCAACCCAGGGATCGAACCTGGTTCTCCTGCATTGCAGGCGGATTCTTTACCAACTGAGCTATCAGGAAAAACAGTAACTCTGCAGCGGAGAAACCTGACCAGCACAGCCTTGAATTGTAATCTCATTTAAAAAAATCACCTTCACAGAAACAATCTGGAGTAAGTTTGACCACATAATCTGAGTACCATGGCCCAAGAATGTTGACATAAGTTAGTCATCATATATGTATTTTATTCCTTCTGTCATTAATGTGGTCCCTAAATTGTTGCAGCTTTGGTCATTGGGAATTCTTTCAGGTTTGCTTCTATGTTCTTTTGACATGCACTCAGCCTTTTAGTTTTTAAGCACTTCCTTGTTTTCTGATGACTATAGGATGTGTCAGGCCTATCTTATATTTTCTCTGCCCCAGCCTTCAAGTTAGCTGTTTCTCCATGGATAGTATCCAGAAACCAAGATCTGAGCATTGAAAGTGCTCGTAGCTACTGGACTTCATTACCTTATAGGACAGAAATACACACACATACACAGATAGGTGTATTTAACTAACTTAGGTACATACATATCTATCCTGTTTCTGTATGTCTATCTATATATGTATTAAGTTACCCCTAGGTTCATACTGATGTTTCTGATTTTTAGTGATTGTGAATAAAGCTGCTGTGAACATTAATACACAGTTCAACCACCTTGAATAAATACCTAGGATACAATTGCTAATTGTATGGTAAGACTGTTTAACTTGATAAAACACTGCTAAATTGTCTTCCACCGTGGCCGTATCACACATTTTGTTTTAAACATGATACTATCCTAATGTGTTGTTCTTGATCTTTATGTATTGGTACGTAGAAACTTGTTCTTTTCAAATACAGTATGCCATTCCATGGCCAAAACAAAATTCAATTTTTATTAAAATGCTTCTTTAAATTATAAAAATATTGCATATTCATGACAAAAATATAAGTTCTACCAGAGAGAATAAAATGAAAAGTAAGTCTCCCATCCATTCACCTCCCTGCTTTTCCTCCTCCAAAGGAAATTTGTAGTTCATGCTTCTGGTTACCACGATAGTTTATAGGATACCTCTTAATTCATGACTCACTTCTCACTATGAAAGATGAAGACTTCCCTGGTGGTCCAGTGGTTAAGACTCTGCACTTCCAATGCAGGGGGCTCTGGTTCGATTCTTGGTGGAGGAACTAAGATCCCACATGTGCTGGCCTGGCCCCAAAATAAATAATTGAGACACCCCCCCCACCAAGATCCTTGAATAAATAATCCATTGAAAAGAAAGATGTAGACTTTAAACTCTAATTCCCTTTCCTGATTTTTGTTTTATATATGTAGCTCTTCTAATGGCTGGTTTTGTTAATGATTTATCTACCTTACATAAGGGCTTCCCCTGTGGCTCAGCTGGCAAAGAATCCACCTGCAATGCGGGAGACCTGGGTTCGATCCCTGGGTTGGGAAAATCTCCTGGAAAAGGGAAAGGCTACCCACTCCAGTATTCTGGCCTGGAGAATTCCATGGACTCTATAGTCCATGGGGTCGGAAAGAGCTGGACACGACTGAGCGACTTTCACTTTCACTTTACATAGGAGTTCTTGCTATGAAAGTTAAAGAAATTAGTTCACTTACTGTTCAGTGGTTTCCGTCCCCTCCATGCAGCTTTTAATTGTTTTTATATTCTCAAGTTTTATAGCATTTATATTCTTTTTTTATAACTGAAATAATGTTTTATCTAGTCTTAAAGAAGAACTAGAAAACAGCATTTATATAATTTGTCAGTGTATTCATTATAATACCAAATATGTTTTTGTACCTAACAGGTGCTGTAGTTCCAGTCATTGAAACTTTGTTAATGGAGAATCTTTAAGTATCAAAGTCTTACTTCCTTCACTTTTCACTTAGTTATTCTGGCTCATATGCAATTATTGTTTTCTCATAACCCATGTTGTCCTATTTCTAGTATTTCTTAAATTCATAGTGTATGGGAGGTGAATTTTAAGTCCTTGCGTATTGAAAAGTGCTTTTATTTTGTTCTCACATTTGATAGGTTTTCTGGGAATTGAATTCTTGAGTTGAAAATTTTTTCCCCGTGGAACTTTGATGACGTTGTTTCATTGTAGTATCCAGAATTCCTTATGAGAAGACAGTGAAGAAGAATGGCTTATGTCAGTCTAAGTATGTTGCTGTGTAGATAAATTTTGGAAGTTCTAAAGGATATTCTTCATACTTGGAGTTCTAAAATTTTACCTGTATGTGTCTCTTAAGTGCAAATGTTTTCCATTCATTGTTTTAGGCTCTCAATGGGCTCTTTTAGGCTGAAGGCTTAGGTCTGTATTTCGTTCTGAAACTTCCTTCTTGTCTTCTTTTGTCCTCGTCCACGTTCCCCTGTGTTGTGTTTCGAGCTGCTTTGCTCCACACATGCTCGTCAGGTGTTCACTCCTCTTTGTCTCCTTATTGCCATTGCCCATTTTCTGTTTTTGGTTACTATATCATGGAAAAGATGTCCTGCACTTTTTTTTTCCACATGAGTGACTTGGTCTTCAACCATGCCTGTTTTGTTTAGACTGGCCATTTTAATTTTCATTTGGCAATTGTGTTTTTAATTTACAAGAGGTTAGTCTCTGCTCCACTTTCCCAGTGAAAGTCTATTTTCTATGACAGATTTATTGAGGCTTAATTTGCATACCATAAAATCTGTTCATTTTAAGTGTACAATCAGTATGTTTAGAGTTGTGCAGCCATCCTCACAGTGTAATTTTAGAGCGTTTCTCTCACCTCAGCAAGAAACCTTACGCCCATTTGGAGACACTCCCCTTTGCCAGCCCCACATCCAGGCGACTACTAATCTACTTTCAGTCCCCCTAAACTTGCCTTTTCTAGGCATTTCATGTAAATGAGATAATAAGATGTGGGTTCTTTTGTTATGGCTTTTTTCACTTGGCATAATATTTTTAAACTGATCTGTGTTGTAGCATATGTTTCAGCATCATTTGTTAAAAACACGAAACTTTTCCTATTGAATTACCTTGGAACTTTTGTTGAAAATCTGTTGACTAACCTGTTGTAGGTCTTTGGAGACTATGTATTCAGTTGTTGTTTAGTCTCTTAAGTTGTATCTGACTCTTTGTGACCCCATGGAGTATAGCCCTCCAGGCCCCTTTGTCCGTGGGATTTCCCGGGCAAGAATATTAGAATGGGTTGCCATTTCTTCCCCATTGAAATATGTGTCTGTCCTTATGCTAGAATCACAGTTTGATTATTGCTGTGTAGTAAGCCCTAAAATCATATATTGTAAATCTTCTAACTTTGTTTTCCTTTAAAAATTAGTCTTTTAAAGGTCTTTTCAAGTCAGTTTGACAATTTCTACAGAAAAACTTACTGTGATTTTGAAGAGAATTGACATTTTAACAATATGAAGTCTTCCATGAACATAGTATATTTCTCCATTTATTTAGAGTCTTTTAAAGTTTTAGCAAGTTTGTCTTTTTTGCTGTATAGATTTTGCAGCTTTGTTAAGTGTATCCCTAAGTATTTCCTGTAGGAATACAATTGATATTTTTTCTTTTTCGTTTTAAAAAATTTTTATTGAAATGTAGTTGATTTAAAATGTTGTAGTTTCAGGTGTACAGCAAAGTGAATCCGTTACACATACAACCACTCTCTTTTAGATTCTTTTCCCATATAGGCCATTACAGAGTATAGAGTTGAGTACCCTGTGCTATATACCGTAGTTCCTTATTAGCCATCTGTTTTGTACATAGTAGTGTTCATATGTCAATCCCAGTCTCCTAGTTTATCCGCAACCCCCCCAGCCCGTAACTATAAGTTTGTTTTCTACATGTGTGACTATTTGTTTTGTAAATAAGTTTGTTTGTATCATTTTTTAAAAAAGATTCCACATATAAGTGATATCATGTATTTGTCTCTGTCTTACTTCACTTAGAGTGACAGTCTCTAGGTCCATCATGTTGTGGCAAATGGCAGCATTTCTCTTTTTTTTGGCTGAGTAATATTCCATCACACATAAGTACCACATCTTTATCCATTCCTCCGTTGATGGACATTTAACAGCTGACTCTTTTTTTGTATTTTGACCTTGAACTGTGCAGCCTTGCTGAATTACTAGATCTAGTAGCCTTTTTATATTTTCCTTAGGAGTTTTTAAATAGACAGCTGTAATCTTCACATAAATACCATTTTACTTCTTAGTCTTTATGCTTTTAAAACACTTTTTTTGCTTATGCTGGCCATGATTTGCAGTACAGTGTTGCATAGAATCAGCACAGTGGTTTCTCTTTGATTCATGCTTCTGAATCTGATCACTGTTGTGGTCCTCTGTTCTTGAATTCTTAGCTCCAGGGCTGCTGTTAGATCAGTTCTGCATTTCCATGGTTGTCATGCTGGAAGTTTTTCTCTAACTCAAACTCTGTTAGCCATTTCAATAATTTTGTAAGCACCAAAGTTCTCATTAAGCTCCTTCTCCTTAAAGCACCAAATATATTTTCTGTTTTCTGCACCCTAAACCTTGACTGATAATGTTTCTATTTACCATATGGCTTGTTCTTAGGGTCCTTGGAGACTGTTTCTTTATGGGCCAGGTAATAATTAACACTGGAGTAAAAAGATGGAATGGTCTGGTCAGTCTTCTTAATGGTTCCTTCATGATCTAATTCCACTTATGAATGAGCTGTATAGAAACTTTTTCTCTGTAGAGATTGGGAAGGCAGTATTATCTTGATGATATGGTTATATTATCTAAAGAGTGTTTTAAATAACTAACAGTGGCCCTGCCATTTAATTATAAGTTGCTTCTTTCAGTCCCTGGGTGCAAATTTTTATAAATAGTTTAATTTGGGGGAATACAGCAGAAAGTACTCCTCAAAACCAGACATTCTGTGAATGCTTTGTTACTTGTTTTGAAATGTTCAAGGTGGTATCTTGACAGCGTTGTTAGCTAGTTAGCTGAGCCATACTATAAGGGATAGGAATTTGCTCGTTTGTGTATAAGAAAGGATATCGAAAAACTTCTAGGCCTAATTTACTTTTTTTTTTAATTTTAATTTTTACTTTATTTTACTTTACAATACTGTATTGGTTTTGCCATACATTGACATGAATCCACCACGGGTGTACATGCGTTCCCAAACATGAACCCCCCTCCCACCTCCCTCCCCATAACATCTCTCTGGGTCATCCCCGTGCACCAGCCCCAAGCATGCTGTATCCTGCATCAGATATAGACTGGCTATTCGATTCTTACATGATAGTATACATGTTTCAATGCCATTCTCCCAAATCATCCCACCCTCTCCCTCTCCCTCTGAGTCCAAAAGTCCGCTATACACATCTGTGTCTTTTTTGCTGTCTTGCCTACAGGTCATCATTGCCATCTTTCTAAATTCCATATATATGTGTTAGTATACTGTATTGGTGTTTTTCTTTCTGGCTTACATCGCTCTGTATAATCGGCTCCAGTTTCATGCATCTCATCAGAACTGATTCAAATGTATTCTTTTTAATGGCTAAGTAATACTCCATTGTGTATATGTACCACAGCTTTCTTATCCATTCATCTGCTGATGGACATCTAGGTTGTTTCCATGTCCTGGCTATTATAAACAGTGCTGCGATGCTAATTTACTTTTTATCAGAGGTAGTCTTGTTCTTCAGGTAAGTATTTGAATGCTGACTTTAAATATTATTGGGCTTGGGAGACACTGTAAAAATTGTTTCTTGAACGAAGTTCATTTGTTTAGCACGGAAGATAGTTAAATTAGTAATTGCTGTGATATACTGGCTCATATAGTAGGAGTTGGGAGGAGCATTGCTGAGGAAGTACTATCCAAGCTAAGACTAAAGGATGGTTATAGGAACTAGCCAGATGTTTGAAAAGGCCAGGACAATTGAGTAAACAAAAAGAGGTCCAGAATGGCTAGGGGTGGTGCTGCCTTGCGTCAGTGAAGCCGGTTAAGCCATTGTAAGTATCCGTTGGAGTATCTTCTCTTTAGTAATAAGAGCTCGTTAAGGCTCCTTAGAAGATGTGTGTTCTACTGTCGGTGTTTTTGCTCTGTGGGTCACATGGAGCATACATATCTGCACTGTTGATACTTGGTTAGTGAGTATAGTCAGAAATTTGCTGCTACCATGTTCAGTTACAATAAATAAGATTAAATTACAGTTTTTGAGGATTGACTAAAGTCTCTGCAGTTAGTCTCTTTCTTTTTATTTTTATTAAAAAACCCAAAAAACCCACTCCCTGTTTATAGAGGGGGTGTTTAGAGTGTTTTTTGAAAATTTTTACTTATTTATTTAACTTTACTTACTCCATCACCCTCCCCTTCTCAACACTGGATGGGAGGAGTCTTAACCACTGGACTGCCAGGGAAGTGCAGGGAGTTCTTAAATGGATAGCGTTGTCTGGAATCCTCTGAAATTTTATATTCAAAATTGTACATTTAGTGGAGGGAGAGGAAGATCTGTCTCTTAATTTAGATTCTGAGGTTTGAAACCACTTGTCTGCTGATCTCCCTTTGTCCTCTCCTCCTGCAGTGAAATTAATATCAGTGTTATGGATGCCCTTAGATTGTCCTCAACACCTACCCTGCTGCACACCTACTCTCCACAGAGGTGTCTGTCTTTATTGAGCTGGGCTGGGGAGAGACCACTCCTGTCGCCACCCGTGGAGATAATGCTGTCAGCAGCAACCCTGTGGAATTCATTGAGAGTTGTGAAGATGTTCTAGAAGACTGTCCTTTTTAAGCAGCCCTTTAGGAGTAAGTGCATTTTTTGTTAGCAGTGCACATAATTCTATTTAATCAGAAAAATAATTTTTTCAACCTTAGTGGTAATTAGTTGTGTGACCATCTGATTATATTTCTTTTTTCATATCAGTTGCTAGAAATCTTGAATTAATTGAACTAGTCATTCATCGAAAACTAAGCATCTATTAGCTTGGAGCTGAAATTGTAAGCTATTAACCTTGTGAATGAAGAGGACTGTGATATGTATTTTTAATGCATTTTTTATATTACTCTTATTTCTGATTTCACTTAATGTTCCTACATTGTTTCCCTTTTTCTCATCTATTTCTAATTTATGTATTTTTGTGTTCTATGTTTCTTTGTAAAGCACTTGAGGGCAAGACAGGATATTAAGAACAAACCCTAAACATTCTGATTTAGCAACTTCCCTTTGGAAAAATGTTTTTTCTGTCCTGTTTGTTTCTCTGTGTAACAAACATATATTTTATTTGGGGGTGTTCCCATCTTTTCCCCATCTTTGCTTAGTAAAATAAACTCATCTTTTAAGGTAAAGGACCAGATATTTTTGTTTTTTAGAAATCCATGTCCCTTGCTGTAATCAGTTGCACTGGCTTGTTGGCATTGAGCATGTGTCTCAAGTAGGGTCTGATGTATTTTTAGTGAACTTTGACCTTCTCCACTTAGTATTTTCTTTGTCCTTAAAGCACTTTGTACTTGACGATGATTGTTATGTACACGTTTGCTTTTGCCTCCATGTATGATTATTAAATGTCAGTCTGCTATTAGGATCCTATTTCTTAATCCCTATTCCTGTCCTTCTCTCCTCAGTCATGTTTAATTTTTTGTAGTGATTCTGTTAAGCTACTGACAACCATGGTAACCATATGGAAGACTGGATGCTTGTATAGTTGAACAGTTATACCTGTAGTGATGTTTGATTGGTTCACAAGAACCACGATGGACAGTCTACTAGTTTGCATCAGGGTTCTTGAACTTAATTGATCCAGTTCCAAAAAATAATCACTTAAATGAAGACATCAATATATTTATTAAGTTTGTAGGAATCAAAGGAATTGAATAACCATTAGGTTCATTGATAAAATAAGGACTTAGTTTTCCATAGTTGGGCAGAAAAATTTGCTAAAATAATAGATAATTGTATTTGTCTTTAAAAAAAAAAGCTTTTTCAGGGTGAAGTTAGGGAGACCTAGCTTAGTGATAAGTAGCTTGAAAGAAAAAGACGTCTATTGATCACTCTCTGTGTTAGTCAATAAATTAGGTTATGCTGTGGTTAAAAAAACAGACTTGAAAATCGCAATGGCTTCAAACACAAATGTGTATTCCTTATTGGCTCAGGTTGACAGAGGTCTCTGCTTGTTGAGATTACTCAGTAGTAGTGCAGCCACCATCTCAAATATTGCCAGAGAGGTAGTGGTTTTCTGGATGTTTTGTTCAATTGGCAGTTAAATGCTCTGGCCAGAAGTGAATGGAGGCACTTCAGTTAGAAGTCATTGACCAACCAGTTCTAGACACGGGGCTTCTCAACCACAAGGGGGCCAAGAAATGTATGTTAATTGTATGCCTGCATGGGAAGAGAACCAGAAGTATTTGACAACAGCGTTAATGACTACTGCATTATATTACCAGCACATAATAGTACTTTGCTTGACATATAGTAGGCATTCAGAAAATATAGCTTGAATGGATGGCATTGTTCAAGTAGCTGCTAAGTTTAAATCTTTGGTCGGGATGTTAGGGAATTGCTAGAAGGTTAAAATCAACTTTAGAAGAGCTAAGTAGTCCTTTTCTCAAATTCCTACAGTTGTATTTCTTCCTCTTTAGTATCTTTTCCTCAGGCATCTTTCTTCGTTTTCTCTCTGTTCCTCCTTTCTAAATTCTTATTTAAAGTATGAGTTAAGATGAGACGAAATGGCAGCCCACTCCAGTATTCTTAGCTGGAAAATCCCATGGACAGAGGAACCTGGCCGGCTGCAGTCCATGGGGTCGCAGAGAGTCGGACACAACTGAGCGACTTCACTTTCACAGTATCTTACCTACTTTGAAGGACCATGAAAACTGAGTTTGTTGGCTGTCTAATCCATATATTTAGGATTATATCAGTTGAGGTCTGGATGTAATGTTCATACTGTTGACTTGCATTAATATTTGATGTTTATTGGATTAGTGTAAAGAATAATTTACACCTAAAGACTTTTCAGTGGGTAGAAAAGACACCTAAGATGAGAATTAAAATTAGTCTTCACAGTTATGGCAGTAAATGATACTTGTATTTTATACACATTTTTATAAAGAGAATAAAGTGGTAAGTTATAAAGAAGTTCTGAATACTGTATTATTGAAACCTCAGTAGCATATATGAGCATCCTATTAGTAATCATAATGTGAAAATAGTTTGAAAAGTGCTGTCTTGAATTATTCAATACTTCTATTTCAAATTATGGGAAATATCTATTTTATGATTTTGAATAGAGCCATAGGTTGTTTACTTAAATAGGGATGGCTGTGTTCTTCCTCCCTCTTCTCAATTTGAGGCTGTGGAATTTGTTCTATTTTTACTTGTGGATCTGCGTACTGAAGCTGTCTCTGATTTCATGCTCTGAAGATCAACAAGAGATCTTCTCTTGTAAGATGAGAATTGTGTAATAGGTGACTATTAGACCAGTAAACAAGTCTTAGTAAGTCAGTAAACATTTATTGAGATTTTTTTCGATAAAAGCAGTTCTGTACTGTATGTCTCTTGGTACTGTGAATAAAGATAATTCAATAATAAATTCAATGGCTAGCTTTATGTCTGATAAGTAATTTCCAGAAGTATTTTTTTATAGTATTATTGAAGCTTTATTTTCTTTTTTAAATTTTCTCTATGTTTAGTTTTTAAACTTTTTAAAAGTGATCAATGAAAGTAATACATATGAAATATTTACACTGTTGGAAATAAGCCAGTGCTATTGAATTTGAAAGAAGTCTTGCAAATCAAATTTAATCTTCATTTTCATTATAAACTGAAAGTGAAGTGGTCTGTTAAAATTCAAATTGGGCAACATTTATATGTTTTCAAGACTTTGAATCTGCTTGGGGCTTGGTTTGAAAAGATCTGCAGGGAGCATGCTGCACAGCTTGTGGGATCCTTAGTTTCCCTACCAGGGATCGAACTCGGGCCCTGCCAGTGAAGCTGCTTGGTTATTGATTGGGCTTCTTGTTTGGAGATTATTTGAAATATAGACTGTGGTGTTGTGTGCTCAGTGTTAATAGCAATAACTAGGTACTCTCTGACTACTGTTATTCCTCATTAACATGCTTTACTATCGAGGATAACCTTGGCTCTGCCTTCAGTAAATGAAGGACATAGCACTGTTTTAGAAACCAGCAGGAGCACCGGCATATTTGTTTGCCTCAGTTTTTTCTTTTGGCTGATAGTCATTGCTATTTTTTTCCAGAGACATCCCTAGAGGTTTAGTCTCTAGAGTTTAAATCTGTTGAAATGAAAGAGAAATTTGCCAGTAATATGTGCTTTTTTCCCCTTCTTGAAAAAAAGGTTGAAGAAGAGTATAGTGAAATCTCTTACTCTCTTATATAGGCAAAGAGGACTTGGCCTTGTTTTAAAGTTTTATCACTTTTAAGTGGCTGAATCATGTGAAAGCTACCTCACATAGCACGTTCAACTCAAAGTGCTGACATATCAAATTTAATGTCTAAATTTAATTCTCTAGTCATTTAGCAAATATTTGAGTGCCTGCTTTTTTTAAGCATTATAGTACTTTAAAGAACAGAACATAAAAATCTTGCTGGCACAGAGTTTAACATTTAGTATGGGAAGACAGATAATCAACTGGATAATTAAGTTAAAATGTGGTGTGTTAAATGATAAGTACCCTGAAGAGGAAATAAAATGGGGAAAGAAGATGGAAAGTTGAGGGTGGAGCACTGGTGTCTTGGAGGCCAGGCTTCCTAGGCAGTGAGGCTCTGAGGTGGGAGGAGTGGCCTGGTTTGTCAGCAGACAGCAAGATGGTGTTGGCAGTACGGTCTTTATAGGTAAGGACTTTGGCTTTTATGCTGAGACAGACCATTACAAGGTTTTCAGCATAAGAGTTTACATGATTGGATATACATTTTAACAGGATCACACTTGACTTGTGATGCTTACTATATAGACTGCAGGGAGACAAGGACAGAAAGTCTATGAGACTTGAGCAATAAATCAGAAGAGATAGGACATTCCCTTGGACCAGGATGGTGGCAATGGAGATGATAAATTGTTGAGTTTGGGGATGTATTTGCTAAATAGAGTGGTCAGGATTTATGATGAGCTAGACTTTAGGTGGAGTGGTGTGTGTGTGAGAGAGAGAGAGAGAGAGTGTGTGTATCCAGGATGACTTCAGTTGTGTGTGTGTGTGTGTGTGTGTGTGTGAGAGAGAGAGAGAGAGAGAGAGAGTGAGTGTATCCAGGATGACTTCAGTTTTTAGCCTAGCTGCTGAAAGAATGGAGTTGTTATTAACTGCAGTGGAAAAGACTGCAGGACAAGATGGAGGGATTACTAGGGGCTCAGTTCTGAATGTACCGATTTTGATTGGGGTTCCTTTATCGTTCCTTCAGAGAACCTCAGCCCATCATAAAATCTGTACTAGTTTGTACCCCAATTTTAAGCCAGGTTCACCTTTAATAGAACGTATGAGCAGCACGTGCTTTGGTTTCCCTGAATGATTCGTGAGGGTTAAGCTGCTGGTCTGCCTGAAGTGCAAAAGTAAAACTTAGGGTTAGGGGAGTAAGATGACCTATATTGACTGAAAGTTGCTTTATTTTTGACCCAGAAAATTTTAAAAATATTATTTGTTTATTTTTTAAATCCTATTTTGCATTTAACTTTTCTAATACACCTAAAACTAATGTGACAAACATGTGACAATATTTTTGTTACAATTAGTTTTCCTAGTGTTTAATAACTCACTTTTTGCCATATATTTTAATATTTTCATAATTATATCTTATTAAGGTGGTTTATTTCCCTGCTGATTTTCAAAAATAGGTATTTGTTTATCTAATAACATGTTTACTTACCTATTTCTCCTTTCCTATTGTAAAATTATGAATTAGTTTGAATATACCAGAAAACTACTGTGGCAAGCGGTAATGTACCCACATTCTAAAATAGCAAATAATAACTTTTGTTGTATTTGCTTCTGATATTTTTAAGTAAAACTTGTAGTAATTTACAAAAATCACGCCTCAGTTCCATTCTGTACTTTCTCTTCTCCTCTTGAGCTAATCTTTTTTTGAAATTAATATGTGTCTGTGTTTTTATAACTATATGCATGTATAAATAAAATTTTACTTAGTATTTTGTGAGTTTTAAGATACTACAAATATATAAATTTATACTACATATTTCAAATTATCAGTATCTTTTAGAAGTCGCTTTTTAATT
The DNA here is from genome assembly GCF_001704415.2 of Capra hircus. Lineage (NCBI taxonomy): Eukaryota > Metazoa > Chordata > Mammalia > Artiodactyla > Bovidae > Capra > Capra hircus. Next base: position 24,659,441 of record NC_030826.1, on the reverse strand, counting down.
TAATATAACTTTTAGTCTATCTTAATACTTATAGACCTAATTTAACTACTGTAGAGTATTTCTGCATATGAATGACAATTGACATCTTTATTGATGAATATTTAAATTGTTTCCATATTTACATACAATCTTTTGTGCCATTTTAGGCATAGAACTAGAATGTAGAATGTCTAATTTAAAAAATTTAATGAGTTTGTATCTTAGAATTAAGTTTAAACCATTTAAATTTATAGTAATAACTTGATATATTTGAATTTACTTTCCCACCTTCTTTTCCTTTCTGCCCATATAATCTTTCTTGCTCCTCCCTCTGTACTCTGTCTCTCTTCGTCTCTTTTTTGTCCATTCTTGACTGTGCTGGATTGTTTTCTTCATTGCTTTTTGTTTGTTTCTTTTCTTAGCTGATTTGGAAGGTTTAAATTTCATTTGACAAGATGGGTTTCCCAGGTGGCTCAGAGGTAAAAGAGTCTGTCTGTAAATGCAGGAGCCAAAAGAGACTCAGGTGGAGGAGGGCATGGTGCCCACTGCAGGTAGTCTTGCCTGGAGAATCCCATGGACAGAGGAGCCTGGCAGGCTGCAGTCTGTGGGGTCACAAAGAGTTAAACATGACTGAGGAAGCACAAGCGCAGTTTGACATTAAATCACTACAGGTGGTGACTGCAGCCATGAAATTAGAAGACGCTTACTCCTTGGAAGGGAAGTTATGACCAACCTAGACAGCATATTCAAAAGCAGGGACATTACTTTGCCAACAAAGGTCCGTCTAGTCAAGGCTATGGTTTCTCCTGTGGTCATGTATGGATGTGAAAGTTGGACTGTGAAGAAAGCTGAGTGCCGAAGAATTGATGCTTTTGAACTGTGGTGTTGGAGAAGACTCTTGAGAATCCCTTGGACTGCAAGGAGATCCAACCAGTCCATTCTAAAGGAGATCAGTCCTGGGTGTTCTTTGGAAGGAATGATGCTAAAGCTGAAACTCCAGTACTTTGGCCACCTCATGGGAAGAGTTGACTCATTGGAAAAGACTCTGATGCTGGGAGGGATTGGGGTCAGGAGGAGAAGGGGACGACAGAGGATGAGATGGCTGGATGGCATCACTGACTCGATGGACGTGAGTTTGGATGAACTTCGGGAGTTGGTGATGGACAGGGAGACCTGGCGTGCTGCAGGTCATGGGGTCGCAGAGAGTTGGACACAACTGAGCGACTGAACTGAACTGAACTGAACTGAAAGAAGTCATATAGACAGTTTCTCATATACGATCAGGAATTCAGTGAAGAGTGTGGCTCAGCTGGTAGAGAATCCTCCTGCAATGCAGGATACCTGGGTTCAATCCCAGGGTTGGGAAGATCCCTCGGAAAAGGGAAAGGTTACCCGCTCTAGTATTCTGGCCTGTAGTCCATGGGGTCGCAAAGAGTCAGACACAACTGAGCGACTTTCACTTTCAGTGAAATATATGGCTTAGACACATAAACTGGGGAACTGTTAGTGTATAGATTGTGTATAAACCATGAGACTGGATGGGGTCAGTAAGAGAAGGGGATTAAGGACCAAATCTTGGGGCACACCAGCACTAAAAAGTCAGAGAAATTATCAGAAACTAGGGAAGGAGAGTGAGGGAGAGTGGTCAGAGAGGTAAGTGGAAAACCAAAATATGGTGGCCTTATAAGCCAAGTTAAGAAATTTTAGGAAGGAGGAAGATCAGCTGTGTCAAGTAGGAGATCAGGTGAGACAAGGCTTGATAAATGACTAGTAGAGGTGAGTGGAGACTTTGCAAAGGACGGTTTCAGTGCCAGTGGTGGGGCAAAAGCCAAACTGGTGTGAACTTGAGCGAATCGAAGGGGAGGAACTGGGGACCAGGAATGCAGATAACGCCTAAAAGTTGTGTTCCTAAACTGGGGGAGCAGAGAAATGGGACAGTAACTGGAGCAAGTGTGGGCTTTTTGTGTGTGTTTGTAAAGCTTGGAAATGATTGCATGAATGTTGATGGGATTGAATTCAGTAGAGAGGGAAGAACTGATGACACAGGAGAGGTTAGGAATTTCTTCAGCAATGTCTGAGTTGAGGAAATTAGATGGGATCTAATTACTGCCCAGTTTGGAAGCCTTAGCTAGGAGGATGGGCAACTAGCTCATCAGAGTAACACCAGAGACGGTGGAGTAATGAGTCCATGGAAGATACTCTGGGAAGAGGGTGGATTTGTATACAGTGGGGAAAATTTTAGTACTTATCTCATACAATTTTTGTGAGTATTCAGTAGGTTAATACTTGTAAAGGGATGACTATAAAACATAGCAAAGCCCTCGATAATTGTTGACTATTTATCATCACTTGTACAGGTAACTGTAAACTAGTGTATGAAATTGTTACGGTTGTAATATTTGTTTATAAAGTCACAGGGTTATTTACTTGACCAGTTAATTTAAATCTCTTGTGTTTAAGAGGGACCATGTCTACAGGGTCCATCTCTAAATATTTATTTTATATCTTAGAATATTGTTGTCCAGTGTTGAACATTCAGTCAGCAAATGATGGATGCTCAAAGCATAATTTTATGTTTTTATACTTTATAATTTTATAAATACAAAAATAATTTAGGTGCAAAAATGTTGGGGTTCAGTGCAAACCCTAACTCTGGAAGTTGGGTTGGGGTTAGTACTTATCCTATGAGATAAGTACTAAAATTTTCCACACTGTATACAAAACCATCCTCTTCCTGAATATCTTCCCATGGACTCATTACTCCACCTTCTCTTGTATTACTCTGATGAGCTGGCTGCCCATGGGTAGCTAAGGCTTCCAAACTGGGCAGCACTTTTAGGGTGCTTAGAGTTCCAAACCCTAACTTAGGGAAGTTCCAAACCCCTAACTGTTGGGGTTAGGTGCAAACCCTAATTCTGGAAATTCTGGCTGTTCATTTGAGCTAGATGGATCAGTTCAATAATTTCTGGTTATGCTATCGTTTCTTTGCAAAGATGCTGGCCACTAGAGGTGCTACTCACACAGAATATTAATTTAAAGCACATCCCAGAAAGACAGAATTTTCATAGTTCTAATCAGAAACGTAATTTTATGTTATAGTTTTGAAAGTGGTACAAGCTTTCTTTAGTATGTGGGTAAAAGTCCCTTTATCAAAATTGTTGAATAGAAAAAAAATCCTTTTTATATTTTGGTTAGAAGTTAACAGAGAAATAATATATATTTATATAAATTGTAGTCACAATTTTAGGACTGATCCTAAAGCTGGGGTAGTTAATCTAGGAATATTAGAGGGAGAACTGATCCTGGAGATGCTTGGGAAATCTACTCAGCCTCTCTCCTGGCTTTAGTTATGTTAATATTTTGAAAATGAGACAGAGTATGCTTAAAACAGACAAGTACATCAGTATCATTTTAGAGTGATATGGGGGGTAAAAGGTTAAAAAAGGAGATAAGGAAGTCTGATCAGTGAACCCAGAGCTTCTTTTAGAGGCAGGGTTTCTCTGATGGAGAAACAGATCTTGGCATATAAACCCCAGATTCTGACCAGGTTGTTGTGTAGCAAGTAATAAAACTACGATACATAGATTTGAAAAGACAAGACCTAGAATGTAAAGACTTTTAGAAGGCTTTTAGCTAATCTGGCAAAGTTGGAAATTAGAGAGAGGAAGTTAGAGGAAGTTAAAGATTTAAATCAAGGGCCAGTAATTGGTAAGAATTTAAAATTTACTGTTAGAAACACCTTTGCACCTAAATTATTTTTGTATTTATAAAATTATAATATATAAAAACATAAAATTATGCTTTGAGTATCTATCATTTGCTAACTGAATGTTCAACATTGGACAATATTCTAAGATATAAATATTTAGACATGGACCCTGTAGTCAACAAAACCATATCAAGGAAGTAATATACCATAAGAAAAAGTTATTGTGCTGTAGGTTTTTATAAGAGGAAGAGGGTACCTTCAGTTAAAAAGAGTTCATGGGGAAAGTAGCATTGGGTAATGGCTCTTGAAAATGGAAGATAAAAATGTTGATGAGAATATTTTAGATAACAGAACATATAATGATGATAGGAAAGAGTTGGTAGTGTGTTGGGTAGGAAGGAGTAGTCCTATAAATAGTTCAGGTTAAAATTAAATCCAAGTAAATGTCTCAGAACAGTTTTTTTCCCCCCCTCTTCTTTCTTTTAATCCACCGTTGAATCCTTTGGAAGTTTGTGAGTGAGGTGGGTAGGAAGTGGAAAAGGATTGAGAAGGGTGAAGCAGAAAGCTATGGTAACCATTTAAAGAAGTTACTTTTTTTAATTATGAAAGAGTATGCTTGAAAAGCATAGGAATATAGAAGTGAAGAAAAAAACTGTAAGCAGTGAGAAAAATACCGTGGCCAATTTATGTTCTTAGTTTTTAAAATTAAAATTAGTTTTGTTAAAAATTGCAACAAAACAGATAAAGTCAAATTTTCTTGGAATAGCATTTCTTAGGTTTCTTAAAAACAAATGAGCCTCCTTTGTGTTTTCTATGTTATCTCTTTCTGAAACTTATGTTAATGGGATGATAGACTTGTTGATGTTGGCAGATTAAGGTGAGCAGTGGGAAGGAAAGTAGGAGATGCATCAGACAGCTAAAGGGGAGGATGTGGGCCATTTTAAGGACATGGGCCTTTCTGTTCTAAGTGAGGTGGAGAGCTGAGAAGGGTTTTCAGCAGAAATGATCTGACTCTTATTGTAGCAGGCTCACTCTGACACAAAACTGCAGCTCTCAGCCTTTCTGAATAAGAGATGGGATTATTCAAAATTGTAGTTAGAATAGTTTTAGCAACTAGAAACATTTTTCTACAATTCAGATGATTCTGTAGCTGTATTTTTTTAGCTCAAACTTAAAATATTTTTCTTTTTGTGTGTATTTTAAGTAAAATTTTAGTGTTTTAGTTTTCAATAGCTTATTTTGATTTTATCAGTTAATAGTGGATTGTATATTTAACATATATTTTAATGAAAGTACATTTTCTTGATATTGCACTTTTGCATTGAGATGATTATTTTTACAAATTCTACAAACTTGTTAAAAGTTCTGAGCAGTTTAAAATGCAAATATTAATGCTGGTATTTTGATATTAAGTGAAAAAACACTGGCATCTTTCTGCTCTAGAATCATTTTGTCAGGTTTTACTCACCACTATCCCTCATCCTGCCCTTCAGTACTTTGCAGTTTTGATTGAGTGCATTGCATTGAATTTATAGATTGATTAAGGGTGGTTGGACAAGAACAAAAATCTGGCTTCCCATGTAATCCCAGCTTTCAGTGGGCATTTTATTTATTAAGACTAGCTCGACATTTTTCTGTTAGACTTGAGTTGCTTATGGGTACTGGATTATTTTTCTACTTTTTAAAATTAGTTTATATTTATACATGTATAAGAAAGCTGTTATTTGTTTAATTTTGTAATTGCCCTCTTTGTTTAGTTTTTCATTTGGTTTTGTTAGTTTTCCTAGCTATACAATAATCATATTCATATCTCCTCTTTAAATATGTTTTTAAACCTGAATACATTGCTTATTTTTTCTAAAACTTTGTTAAATGTTTTACTATTATTTATTAATAATAGTTTTTAAAACTATAAATGTTATATGCTTTCATTTTTATTCTTCTTTCCTCAAAGAAAATTAGTGATTTTTTAAAATGAATTTTATGATTACTCATCTTCAATTGTGTTCATGATAGCTGTCATGGCAAGCGTCCTTGTTTTGTTACTAGACTTCAGTGAGAATACTTTTTGCCTTATGGGCTTAATGTATTATGTGTGTATGTAAAATCCTTATCATAATATACAGCTTCATGTGTATTATATGGTATGTCTTTCTTCAAAATATTGGTTCTATATCCACCTCTATTTTATTGAGATTCTCTTTCCTTTTAATCGGGAGTGTATATGGCACTTTTTAAAAAAACTTTCTTGGCCTTGCCTGGAGGCATGCAGGATCTTAGTTCCTTGACCAGGGATTGAACTTGTACCCTCTGCAGTGGAAGCACCAAGTCTTCACCAGTGGACTGCCAGGGAAGTCTCTGTATTGTCATTTTATGAAAAAATGTCAACAATAAAAATGAATACCCTTTCTCGCTTGGTCTCAATGTGATGTTAGCGCAAAGATTGAGCCTCTGTGGCATTTGAGGAAGAGTGACACACCTTTTAAGCTTATTGTTGGATTGTATTTGTTTTGTTGTTTTGTCACCCAGTTGTGTCCGACTCTTTATGACCCCATGGACTGCAGCACATTCTGTTCCTCATTGTCTCCCAGAGTTTGCCTAAGTTCATGTTCATTACATCAGTGATGCCGTCCAGCCATCTCATCCTCTGACACCCTCTTCTCCTCCTGCCCTCAATCTTTACCAGCGTTGGGGACTTTTTCCAATGAGTTGTCTGTTTGCATCAGATGACCAAAATACTGGAACTTCAGCTTCATCATCAGTCTTCTAGTGAATATTCAGGGTTGATCTCCTTTAAGATTGACTGGTTTGAGCTCCTTGCTGACTTTCAGGAGCCTTCTCCAGCACTGCAGTTCGAAGGCAGCAGTTCTTTGGTGCTCTGCCTTCTTTATGGTCCAGGTCTCAAAACCACTGGGAGATGTGACCACTGGGAAGACCATAGCCTTGACTATACAGACTTTCGTCGGCAGAGTAATGTCTCTGCTTTTTAACACGCTGTCTAGGTTTGTCATAGCTTTCCTGCCAAGAGGCAGTTGTCTCCTGATTTTGTGGCTGCGGTCACCATCCGCAGTGATTTTGGAGCCCAAGAAGAGGAAATCTGTCACTACTTCCACCTTGTTTTCCCTTTCTGTTTGGCATGCAGTAATGGGGAGGGGCGCCGATGCCATGATCTTAGTTTTTTAATATTTAGTCTTAAGCCAGTTCTTTCTACTCATTCACCCTCATCAAAAGGCCCTCTAGTTCCTCTTTGCTTTCTGTCATTCGGGTGTATCATCTGCATATCTGAGGTTGTAGACGTTTCTCCCACCTATCTTGATTTTAGCTTGTAACTTACCCAGCCCAGTATTTCTCATGATGTGCTCAGCATATAGGTTAAACAGAGTGACAGCCGACAGCCCTGTTATAATCTTTTCTCAATCTTGAACCAGTCAGTTGTTCCACACAGGGTTCTAACTTGCTTCTTGTATTTACTAGTATTTTATTTTAGAAAGGGTGTATAGCATAGAAGTTAAGTGCCCTAGCCTCTCTTTTATCTAACTTCTCTGGGTCTGTTTCCTCAACTGTAAAGTGGAGATAACAAATAATTCTCAGCTCATAGGCAGGTCATGATAATCACTCATTAGGCACTAGTGCTAATGTGATGGATGCACAGGTGTCTAAACTACTTGCTCCCTTCTGTGGCTGTTACCCTTCCTGCCTGTGATCTAGCCAACTAACAGGGTACTGTGTGCCAAAAAAGAGGGGCTCTAGGAGGATCCTACATAGCCGAGGTCTGGCATGCTTCTGATGGGTTAGTGACTGTTCTGGATCTGCTGTTAAATATTTGGTTCTCCAGCTCATCAGGTTGCTTTGAGAGTAAATGAGTTGATTTATGTAATTGCCCATCAGAGACCAATGTTTAGGATATAGTAAATACTATGTTAGTGTTCGCTGTTCAGAATTTTTGTTAGAGTATCCTTTGTGCTGTCTGTGCACAACTGGCTCCATGAAATGTAGAAAACTTTCATTTCTGGATCAGTTCAGTTCAGTCGTTCAGTCGTGTCTAACTCTTTGCGACCCCATGGACTGCAGCATGCCAGGCCTCCCTGTCCGTCACCAACTCCCGGAGTTTCTGGATATACTTTAATAAAGAAATTACCTTTCAAATTTTTACAGTGAACATGTCTAGTACTGGTAGAATGGCTGGAGAGATAACTTACTCAGTTCTTCGGAGGTTAGTGAGGTATTTACTTTCTAATTCTACTTGATTCCAGTTGACAATTTGTATTTTCCAAGAAAACCATTTATTTTATCTAGATTTTAACATATAGTAACTTAAAAATTTACTGGAGGCTTATTTTGGTTTCCTCTATCATTTTATTCCTTCTTTTTCGGTTTTTAATTTTATATATTTGTTTCTTTAGTCTTAGCTAATGGTTTGAGTGAACTCTGGGAGTTGGTAATGAACAGGGAGGCCTGGCGTGCTGCAATTCATGGGATCGCAAGGAGTCGGACACAACTGAGCGACTAAACTGAACTGAATAGTTTGTTTGGAATTTTTCTCCCCTTCAAAATGCAGTTCCTAGGTTTTAGAGTTAAACTTACTAGCTTCTGTTTTCTAATTGAGTAACTTATAAATTTCTTTGATTACTTTATTCTGCTTTTTAAAATTGAAGTATAATTGAAATACAGTACTTTCTGCTGTACAGCAAAGTGACTCAGTTACACACACACACAGACGTTTTTGTTTATGTTCTTTTCCATTATGATTTATCCCATAATGGCAGTCGTGTCTGACTCTTTGCCACCCCATGGACTGTAGCCTGGAGAAGGCAATGGCACCCCACTCCAGTACTAAAATCCCATAGACGGAGGAGCCTGGTAGGCTCTAGTCCATAGGGTCACTAAGAGTCGGGCACGACTGAGCGACTTCACTTTCACTTTTCACTTTCATGCATTGGAGAAGGAAATGGCAACCCACTCCAGTATTCTTACCTGGAGAATCCCAGGGACAGCAGAGCCTGGTGGGCTGCCGCCAATGGGGTTGCACAGAGTTGGACACAACTGAAGTGACCTAGTAGCAGGACTGTAGCCTACCAGGCTCCTCAGTCCATGGAATTTTCCAGGCAAGAGTACTGGAGTGGGTTGCCATTTCCTTCTCCAGGGGATCTTCCCAACTCAGGGATTGAACCCAGGTCTCCCGCACTGCAGGCAGGCGCTTTACCATCTGAGCCACCAGGGAAGCCAATTGATCCCATAACATTGTGTATATAGTTGCCTGTGCTATATATACAGTGTTATTAGCTCAGTCGTGTCCCACTCTTTGCAACAGCATGGACTGTAGCCCACCAGGCTCCATGGGATTTCCCAGGCAAGAATACTGAAGTGGGTTGCCATTCCCTTTCCCAGCGGATCTTCCCCACCTAGAGATCGAACCCAGGTCTCCTGCATTGCAAGCAGATTCTTTACCACTGAGCCACTAGGGTTCTATACAGTAGGACCCTGTTATTCATCCATTCTATACTAAACTGGTTTCATCTACTAACTCCCAAACTCCCAGTTACCCTCCTCCTTTCCCTCTCTCTGTTCTTTTTTTTTTAAGTTCTATTTATTTTCAAACCTTGAGTTGAATGCTTATTATTTAATTTTAATTATTCACCGGTTGATAGGATTTATTTAGTCTGTGGATCTTCCTCTTGAGTATAGCTGTGTGTATCAAAGGTTTTTTTTAATATAGGTAGTTTTTATAATTGTTGTTTATTAGATAATCTGTATTAATTTTAATATCCATCTTTGAATGGAGTAGTTTAGGGAGAGATAGTACGTAAGTGGTCAAGTCTCCTCCCCTTAGTGGAAGAGACTTGACCATTTGTTTCATTTCAGATTTCATGGTCTCTGTTGTTTCTACTTTGGTAAAATTTTACATGTTATGGCCTAATTAGACGATCAGTTTTTATAAACTGTTACATAGGAATTTGATCACAGTATATGTTCACCCATTTAATCTGTTTGATTTTTAAGAACTGAAATGGTGATTGCCTTCTACTATATATCCATATATATGTGTATATGATGTTGGGAACGAGAGAGAGGAGGTTTGGTGTATATAGTTTTATATCTTCTTTATAGATTGTAATCTTGAGCATTCTGAAAAGTGACCATTTTTGCTACCTTAATGTTCTGCTTTGAACCCAGTTGATGAGTGTTTATACTTTTGGTATACTTCTGTCTAACCTTTACTGTTAACCTCTCCAAGTTCTTGGTTTAGATTTGTATCATGTAGTTGGATAAAGAAAGGTTAGTTTTTTAAGACCCAATCTGAGATGCTTTTAGTCATTCACATTAATGTTGTATGTTTCGTTTTGCTTCTTTGATACTGTTCATTGCCTATCTTTTTGTTGAGTTTTCTTTTTTCTTCCTTAAACTACATGGCTTCTTTTCTTTCCTTTTCTCATTTTGGCAGTTATATACTGTATTTTATTATGTTTGAGGTACCGTTGATTGTAGGATGCCTTATTTAGACAACCATTAACATGGTTAAACTCTGTCAAAGAAACTGACATGACATTGATTGTAATATGCATGCTGATTTCAGATATTGTAAAATGTGAAAAAATAAAATACATCTTAGGATAGATGAAATATGGTAGTTTATAGTTCTGTGTCTATTATAAAGCTGTAGCTTTAATATACTTAAATCTATTATGTTTATCAAATCGATATTTCTGTTTGAGGAATGGTTGTTTAAATGCTCTATTCTCAGGATTCTTGTATGTTTAAAAAGGTTGGTGGCTTTCACAAATGAAGTTATATTTTGGCTGATTATAGAATTTTTGAGCTATGTTACCTTCCCCTTAATACCCAGTAGACATTACTCCATTATCTTCTGGCATCTCGGGTTACTCTAGAGAAGTCTGGGGCCAGCCTGACTTTTTTTTCCCCCTTTGTAGGTGACCTACTTCTGCCTGGGTATTGGTAGAATTCTTTCTTTATCCTTGAAGTTCAGTAACTTCATCAGGATATATCTTGGTCTTGGTGTGATTCTCTATTACTTTTTCCTGTTTATGGTAAGCCATTTCAATCTGTGACTCAGGAATATTTTCTTATATATTTTGTAATATGCTTTCATTTTTATTTTTCTTTCCTCAAAGGACATCAGTTTTATCATTGTGCACCTTCATTTCCTGTCTTTGGTATTTTCCTGTCTTTTGTATTTTCCTGCCTTTTGTATTATTTTTCTAAATGCTTCCTTTGTTCTCTTCTGCTGTGTTCTAGGAAATTTTCTTGAGATTGTCTTTCATTTCATAAATTTGTTTTTATCAATATAGGTCCTTTATACGACGGAGTTTTCATTGTGTCAGTGGCTTGTGTACTTTATTCAGTTTTATTTATTTATGTCTGTGAGCTACCCTTGCAACTTGTCTCGTTTATTTCCCTCTTTAATAAAGCCTTTACTTCTTGTGGTAAAAGCAAGTAAAACCACCTTGTTTTTTGAGAAGATGGATGGGTAAAACCAGTTGCAAAGCAGCTAATATAAAAATTTATTCTCAACACAAAAAACAAGTGATTAGTGAAATTGTTTTATCAAGACATGCTGTTAAATGAGCTTTATTAGTGGCATGAAATATGGAAAGAGCGTTATTCATTTGCAGGCTCAAAGACGTTTCTTTTTGCAGTTGGATAAGCTTCTTTTGTACTCAGTAGAAATCTGTTTTACCATGTGTGCTTTTGTGAGTGTGAGGGAAAAGTGTTCGAGGATTTTTCTTATTAATCATTGAAAATCTGTTGAAGATTTTTTTCTTCAGTCAGTGAGTTGTAATGTAGACTAGAAAAAAATTCACTGGAAAAGAAAATCATGAGTGACAGGCTCTGTCATCCGTATGTGCCACAGTGAAGACCTGCTACGTGAGTGTTGCGGGAATGCTAACTTGCTCTTTCTTTTATTCTGAAGAAATGAAGGTGATCAACAGTGTCCCCTTGGTCTCCATTTGGGGTTGAACGAAACGGTGAAAATTGGGAACATATGCAAATTGTGATTACTCGAGCATGAGACCTTCCCTGTGACTCATTAAGAAAATGTACAAGACTTGCTCACTTTCAAGTGTCTTTGTTGTTTAGAGAGTAGGTTCTCCCCCAACCCTTTTTTAAAAAAATCACAGCTGAGATACCAGCATTTTTATTGTTACTGTTGATGTTAACAAAGGTTATTTAAATTATTTCAGCGGACTTGCACAGTCAGTATGACTCAGTATGCCAGCAACATACTCAGTATTGTGAATGACTTTACTACTTCAGAGTCTGCTGCTGCTGCTGCTGCTGCTGCTGCTAAGTCGCTTCAGTTGTGTCCAACTCTGTGCGACCCCATAGACAGCAGCCCTCCAGGCACCCCCGTCCCTGGGATTCTCTAGGCAAGAACACTGGAGTGGGTTGCCATTTCCTTCTGCAATGCATGAAAGTGAAAAGTGAAAGAAGTCGCTCAGTCATGTTCGACTCTAGCGATCCCATGGACTGCAGCCTACCAGGCTCCTCTGTCCATGAGATTTTCCAGGCAAGAGTACTGGAGTGGGGTGCCATTGCCTTCTCCACTTCAGAATCTAAATCATAGCTTATCCTTACAATTGAAATTATCAGAACATCTTAAAGGTTCCAGACTGTTGTGCTTGATTGCCAATAGTGTGGTATCTTCATAAGATGATACATATGTTTTAGCTAATCTGTTCATTCAAATTTACAGAGGATCTGCTACATGCCAGGAGCTGTAACAGGTGCTGGACTACTGCAGTAAACAGATAAGAATCCATGTTCTTTTAGAGCATGCATTCTTGTGGCAGTGGGGGAGATAAATTTAAGAGAAAGTTGTATGCTCTGGGAGAAGTAAAATGGAATAAAGTAGGAAGTATGAAGAATATAAGGGGATAATAATATAATAAGGAACAAGGGGATAAAATAGGGAATACAGCATAAGAGTGTGGGGAGTATAATTTAAACTAGGGTGACGTTTGAGTAATTGAATTAGCTGAGGATGGGAATTGTCCAGAGGCTACAGCAAACACAAAGGCCCTGAAATAGAGACAGACTTGAATGTCGAGGAAGACAAGGAGAGCAGTTAGCCAAATGAAGGCAGAAAGTTGAATAATTCTAAAGGACCTTTTAGGCCGTTATGCAGGCTGTTCATTAGCCTGAGCCAGAACTCAAAGCCGTTGGAGTTGTGACATGATCAGAATTCACAGTTCAGCAGGACCCTGTGGATGCTGGGTTGAGAATAGACAACAAGAAGGAGACACCTCACAGTACCCTGGTAAACGCTCTAAAGTAAACATTTATAACTGAACTGAAAGCGTCATCAATAATATCCCTATTTTATTTTCCCTTTTTATTAGGAAAAAGAAATGTTATTTATGTCCCACTAGATCTGTTTCATGACTGTGTAACTTATAGCTGAAAAACACTGCTAAATGAGACGCAGCCTCTGCCTTGGTGGGAAGGAAGTAGAAGTAGGGTGTTGCATATTAAAGGAAAATGAACAAAGTATAAAGTGGGAAAGGATGAAAACTTAAAATCAATACTCTATCCACACTTAGCTTAAAAAATCAAGTAATCAAATATCAGTGATACCAAAGGCCTAATAATGAAGAGCCCCACTTCCCCAGAGGCAACTACTTTGAAAGAAACTTTTTTGGTTCAGATTTCCTGGGGCTTCGCTCCATGTTCTAAATAATATGCTTATAGTGTTTATTTTTTGGTTTATCAACTTTAGACATTCTCTGTTGACTTCTTGCTATGACAGATGTTTTCAGTCCCACTTCTCACTACTGACCTTCCTCGTACGACGGTCACAGAACTGGTGCCTCTCTGGGGTTCTGCCCAGAAGATTAGCCTTCCTCGGCCGCTGCTCCCCCTCTGTGAGTATTCTGCTCGTCTCCCTCCACTGTGCCTAATCAGTTCACATTCCTCCATCCGTTCTCCATCTTTTCAGAACCATGGGCAATCCACCTAGGTATTTTTAAAAATATCTTTAAAAAGTGTATTTTTTACTATAAAACTAAACAAAAGGTTATTTTAAAATTTCTTTAGAGAAGTTTATTCAGTTAAGTGAAGGAGAAAGGATAAACACTTGATCACGCTGGCACCTTGAGCTGGAAACTAGATTAGAGGTAGAGGTTTAGGTCAAATTTTTTGGCCTCATTTTTTAAAATACACGTAGTGTATGTGTTTTTAAGAGATATACTTAACAATATTTTATCTTTCAAAAACAAATTATAAATATTTTGCTATGTGGGGAAATACTTTTTCAAAGTATTTAAAATTGATATTTAGCATTCTTTCATATGTAAATACCATAGGATTCCCCGAATTTTTGACTTTAGGTTGTTGTTGTATTACAAATTATTTAAATTATAGCTAATGCTGCTGTGGATTTTCCCTATGAAAAAATGTTTATACATAATCTTTTTATTATTTCTCTTAGGATAAATATATAGATGCAGTCATTGCTGAATCAAAGAAGATAAACATTTTTGGGGGTTCTTTTTTTTCTGTTTTGTTGGGATGGAATAGATATACAGTGCTGTGTAAGTTTAAGGTATATAGCCTAATGACTTACTGTATTGTGAAATGCTTACTACAGTAAAAATAGTTAACATTCATCATGTTAAACAGTTACTCCAGTTTTTTTTCCCCTTGTGATGAGAACTTTTAGGATTTACTGTTTCAGCAACTTTCAGAACTATACCATACAGCAGTGTTAGCTGTAGGCATTGTGTTGTACATTACACCCCCGGTACTTAATTTATCTTGTAACTGGAAGTTTGTATCTTTTTGAGGTTCTTAGCATATATCACCTAGAAGGTAATAGTCCCACTATCACTGTATTTAAATTCCATTTTTTGTTACGTTCTTACTATTAGAGACTTCTAAAAAAGGCTTGATTCTGCTAGGTAAAGAGAATATTTTTATTTTAAAAACTTCCAATAAAATCGAATGCTTCTTGACAGTTTTGAATTGTATGTGTGGAGAGAAGGAGAGGCTTGTTTTAAAGGTTTGTAAGAGTAGTTGTTTGTCTTTCTTTTTTTGACCACACTGAGTGGCTTGCAGGATCTTAGCTCCCCAACCAGGGGTTGAACCCAGGCCCTGGAAGAGAAAAGTGTGGAGTCCTGACCACTGGACCACTGGGGAATTGCCAATGCCTTTGTAAATTTTCATGGTGCTCTTTTTCAGTTGTTCAATTAATTAGGCTTTCTTTGTGTTTTCTTTGACACTTAGAATATTTCCTGTTCCTAAAATCAGATAAAACTGGAAAATTTGAAGATAGCTCTGAAATGGGTGGGGTTGGGGGGGAGAAGCTTTTGAAAACAGTTGATGAGAAACACTTGGCCTTCAGCTTGTATTGAGAAAAATCTATCATGATTTAGATTTCGAATTGTTGCTGCTTCTAAATAGGATCAGTTGCCTTGTGCTATAAAATGTTAAATTATTAAATCTGTCCATCAAAGGACAGCATATATATGAGATGTTATTAGTACTAGTAATTCTGTGCTTGGGTAATCTGGCTAAACTAGTCTTTCCACAAAGGGCATAATGCTTAAGCTTTCTTTTAGTGAGTCATGGAATGTTACCAGGGAATTTGTCACTGTTTGGCATAATTCCATTAGGAACTTATGCTGGCAATAGTTTAGTCCTTTTTGGGGAAAAATTAATTTCATTTTAGACAGAAAGAACTTTACTGACTTTTTAAGCTATTTATAAGTAGCATTGTAACATTTTATAAAACAAAATTTTTTTTGTAAAAAAGCCCGTAAAAAAGCCTAAATGGCAGTGGACCAGACTTCATAGTAAAAGTTATATTAGGAAAAGAAAGATTGGTTTATGAATTGACTACAGAAGATAGATCAGTGTTATTTTTGAAGGAATCTCTATTTTCTGGGATTATTGAAATCCTTAATCATTATAAAAATGCCTTGAATTTTCATGAATCTTTAAGCTATAGAAATTCCTATTCATGAGCAGTGGATTAATTGGGGAGAGAGAGAAAATGTCAGTCTCTTTTCACCCAAAAGCTATTACTTACGGTTTTTTGTATTTTTTCTTCCAACCTTTTAAATATATTTCATCATAATCATGTGTTACTGTACTTAGTAATATAAATATTTTTCATTTTACTTCACTTTCATTTTTAATGTGGCACTAGAGCTCTGTGGGAGACCTGGGTTTGATCCCTGGGTTGGGAAGATCCCCTCAGAAGGGAACTGCTACCCACTCCAGTATTCCGGCATGGAGAATTCCATGGACTGTATAGTCCATGAGGTCATAAAGAGTTGGACATGACTGAGCGATCTTCACTTTCACTTTCACAGCCCACCCAGTGGCAGTCACATAATTTTTTGTTTAGACTATGTTTTGAAAAAATTTAGTTAAATTCTACTTTTTCACGTAGGTGCTTAGATTCCCTGTATAAATTTGAGTAAATATATTAGTGGTTTCAGAGTTGTCTCACAGATTCTTTACTTCAAGCAGATAACTGTAGCAGGAGGTGGCGGGGGGGGGGGTAGGCGGGGAGCCAGTGATGTAGAGGAATGAAACTGGAAGCAAAGAAGCATCCTTTTATCTTGTTTCATCCTCTTCCCCTCTCTCCAGTAGTCTGGGTGCAAGGCATTGAATTCAGATCACAATCTTTAGCTTTACTGTACTCTTGTTAGCTAAATATTTGTTAATTCTCTTGGCATTTATTATGCTCATGAGAGCTTTTCGATATGTGTAAGGTACTAAAGTGCTTTGCCCAAAAAAAGACAAAAAATCAGTATATCAGTATTTTGAAGAACGTAAAATAGTTGCAATGTGTATATTTATTTAAATAATTTGTGAAAAGTATTTCTATTTTTTTTTAAATTTAAATGGAGACTAGTTTATCTTCCTGTTCTAGTTCTCAGTTGGGAGAACCAAACTAGTCGTTACTTTTCTAGTCTAGGCCTCAAGTTCCCACTCCATAAAAATGATGACTTGCAATTTGATATCCCTCACAAACCTACGAAGTCTATTTGGTGATCCATTTGGAGTTGTTTTTCATATATATGTTGTTAACAGTGAGAATGAGGGTTTTGGCTTACTTGAACCTCACACAGACTGAAGTGGCCCTTCATTTAGGAGAAGCTCCACAGAAAACAAGGGAGAAGGGGTTCACACAAAGGAAAAGAAGGGCAGGTTTGTTTCCAAAGGTCACATATTAAGACAAGGATAGCAGATGTCTTTCATCTTGTGTTTTTTTGGCTGGAGTGGCTCCTGAATACTGTATTAAGAAAATTTGGGTTCCATGATTGGTTGTTAATAGTTCCTTCCTTGAATGTGGATCACTTCCAGGGTGTGAGAGTGATTTTAAGAACAATGGTATCCTCAATCTGTACATAGGGATCTGTCACACAAAGTGGTTAAGAGGATGATTGATTTCTATTTGAGGTGTTCCACATTGATCTCATTTGTATATTTGGACTTTTTTGTGTTGTGATAAAATACGCATAACATAAAATTGACCATTAAAACCATTTTTAAGTGTATAGTTCAGTGGCATTGAGTTTATGCACACCATTTAGTTACCATCCCCACTGTTTCCAAAACCTTTTCATCATCTCCAATTGAAAAAACTCTGTGCCCACCAAACAGTTTAACCCATTCTTGGCCTTCCACTAGCCGCTAGTAACCACCATTGTACTTTCTGTCTCTATGAGTTTGACTACTCCAGAAACCTTGATCTTTTCCAGGTTCATCTGTATTATAGCATATTTTCAGAACTTTTTTTTAAGGCTGATACTCCAGTGTATGTATATACTACATGTTGGTGTTCCCTCTCCTTTTGGCTTTACTATCCAAGTAATTTTGTTGCCAAATCTAATGTCATGAAGATTTCCCTCTGTGTTTTCTCCTGAGAATTTTAGAGTTTTAGCTTTAGGTCTTTGATTCATTTTGAATTAATTTTTGCATCTAGTGTGTGGAAAGAGTCCAGTTTCATTTTTCTGCATGTGGATATCCAGTTTTCCCCAACACCATTGGTTGGAAAGACTGCCCTTTCTGCACTGACAAGGATCTTGACACCCTTGGCAAAAATCATTTGACTATGTATGCAAGGGTTCTTTTTTTCTGAGCTCATATTTTATTCTGTTGATCTCTTTGTGTTTTTATGCCAGCACTGCACTGTTTTGATTATGACAGCTTTGTATAAGTTTTGAAATTAGAAAATAGGAATCCTCCAACTTTGTTCTTCTTTAAGATTGTTCAAGGAAAAGATTCAGTTGTTCAAAGGTTTCTCTCTTTGAAATGTAAAAGTTCTCAATCTGCTTCTAATGTTTGTCTTTTTTATTCTTAAACTGTATAGTCACATCTGTAGAACAGTGTATTTTGTGTGTGATGCAATATAAAACATGCATGGTTTAAAGGGTTGTTATAAAGCAAGGTGTAGCTACTACCTCGGTGAAGAAATAGTTGTATATAGTTTTAAAAACAATTAAACTGAGCATGGCCAATCAAGTGATTCTGTCAGCTGAAGTCAGAAAACAGAACCGTGTTTCTCAGGGTGTACTAGGAAGAATACTGCATTGAGGGTGTGTACGTAGGGAATTGGAGCCCTGGGGACACAGGCGGACAGGATTTCCTAGAGCCTGGTGGTGTAGGGAGAGTAGGGAATCTTTGAGTGTCTAAATCTGAAAATACTAAATTTGTAGTTTGTTTTGTCCAGGATTAAGAGGGAATGGGATTAAGAGTAATGTAGCTAGAAAGCAGTGCCTATTAAAGCTGAGTCATAATGTAATAAGAATTGAAGCTATTTTGAAACAGAGTAAGTTGATCTGGTTGGAACACTAATCACTACTGTCAGAACACCAAGCTCTTTACATAATCAAAGTCAAGTGTGGTTGTGTATCCAGTTGGATAGCCTAGATTTAAATGTCATTTTGGCAAACTGTAATGATAAGTACCTAACAATTATTAAATATGTTTAGTATGGTTCTTATTTAAAACTACATGGTTTATATTCAGGGTTCATATGCTTTAGCTTTCTTTTTAGAAGTTTTTGTTTCTTCCCTCCCACAAATAAATGGCTCCCTTTGAACCCCTTAAATTACAGTTGAGCTATAAGGACAAACAGAATTCATATCTAAATTGGGGCAAATTCACTAATAGAAAAATACTAGGGAGCACAGATGAAAAGGTTAATTTACATTCCTGATTTGGTAAGGTTTATAGGAGGATCTGGGGGCTTCCTAAGAGGCACAGTGGTAAAGAATCCGCTTGCCAGTGCAGGAGGTGCAAGAGATGTGGGTTTGATCCCAGAGTTGGGAAGATCCCTTGAAGTAGGAAATGGCAACCTGCTCCAGTATTCTGTCTGGAAAATCCCATGGACAGAGGAACCTGGTGGGCTATAGTCCGTGGGGTTACAAAGAGCACATCTTAGATAAAGGTTTGAGGAGGTGTTTGAGGCGTGATGGTGAGATATACCAGAAAGTGAATTAATAGCAATTTATCACTGCTGCTTCCACATAATCACACCTGTTATTCTCCTTTCTGGAAGAAGGCTTGGAATGGAACTGGAATAGCCTGCTGTTTAGATTTTTTTTTCCCCCTATGGCAAGAATATGGGCCGGGGGATTGGGCCTACTTAGAGGAAATAGAAGAATTGGAAATCACGCTGTTTTAATATGCATCTGTGAGTTAGAACGTCTTACATTTATGTTAACAATTCCAGTTTTTACTTTGTGCATTGCTGTTTTTGTGTCCATAATATAAATCTACTTATGTGCACTAAAGGCAAATTAAAGCTTGGTCATATGTTAGTAATTTCCCCATCATTCAAGTAGCTACATTTCTATGTAGACAAAGCTGTTGTTCTTATTTTTATGATTTCTTTTTGGTGGGGCACACCATGCTACATGTGGTATCTTAGTTCACTGACCAGGGATCAAACCCACACCCTCTGTAGTGGAATTGTGGAGTCTTTAACCATTGTACTGCCAGGGAAGTCCCCTTCTATGACTTCAGTGATTCATGTCTTGCTTAGTCCAACCAAAAAAAAAAAAAAAAAATTTTTTTTTTGTTAAACTAAGTTATTTTGGTAATATTTACATTATATATAAATATGATATAAGTCTTAGATTTATTCCCCTCTCCTCTTATGGATAATTCTATAAATTCCCAAAGAGCTTCCTTTTCTCTAGCATGATCTAGCAATCTGTTTATTCTGGTACATATCCCTCTTTATTTTAGTTACGCTATTGTAAAAATTGTAAAGCTTTCTGATTCATTTTGAGCCTGTGTCCAATACCAAAATCTGACAGCACACAGAGATACTCTGGACCAGTCCCAGTTACAGATGCCGTAGGTGCCACTGTCTCCTAATACATTAGGGAAGAAACAGTCCCATGATTGTGGATCACTAATAATATATGTTGAAAATGCATTTGAAAAAATTTGGCTTCTGTCCTTTACCCTTAAAAACAAACCAGGTTAGGACACTGGTCCAGTGGTTAGGACTTCATACTTCCTGTGCTTGCCTGTTCCTCATTTATGAGGAAAACTATGAAAGGATTTTCTGCTTAGAGTACAAGTAAGCACAAGATGGATATGAATTTTCATAATTAAAAACTACATTTGACTAAGCTATCAATCATTCAGGTTGATAATACACTAATATGTAGATTTTTTATTTTAAATGTGACAGAATTGAGGACACAGCAAGAGAATTTTTGACTTTTGTATGCTAGCATATAATAAGATTTGTATAATGAATCATTAACTTCTTATTTAAGTAAATGATGATAGTTTGACTGTTGTAAGTATCAGGTGCATTTGGCCCTGAAATATCACACAGTCTTGTAACTTTGTGTTTAGAGTTTATCCTGGAAATGAGATGGCAAGGGGACACCACATAGTTCAATCAGCATATTTTTCTAACCTTCATCAGATGGCATATGCCAGTGCCTCTCATTTCTCTAAGCCATTGGGATGCAGTTAAGTCAGACCGTTAGTTAGCATGGGAAGCATTTTCTGTTCCTTAGAGGCCAGCTCTTTGCTTAGATTGCTGTAATAACTACTTAAACTTTCCATCTAGATGGTCAGTGGCCATCTGCTTCTAGTCTTGGTGCTTCTTTCTTTTTCATTTTCTGGGTTTAAGTCTGTTTTTTTTTTTTTTTCTTTTTCTGACTGAGTCCATTTTTTCCTTGTATTGTTTTAGGGATGTGTTCTTCATGCAGTTAGAAATAGTCTGTTTTACTGTCTCTCAGTCACTTTATCTGAGTTTTATTTAATTTTTGTTTTTTAAGTTTCTATCATAAGCTCGCTCAGTCGTGTCTGACTCTTTGTGACCCCGTGGACTGTAGCCCAGCAGGCTCTTCTGTCCATGGGATTTCTCAGGTAAGAGTACCAGATTGGATTACCATTTGCTTCTCTAGGGGATCTTTATGATGCAGGGATCAACCCCAAATCTCCTGTGCCTTCTGCCTTGCAGCCAGATTCTTTACCCCCTGCCATTCACAAACTACTGGAGACTTTGAAATACTTTTGTGAGCGTGTAGGCAAAGTTAACTTTTATTAAAGAAAAGGCTCGTTGCCAATAAACTCTTATTTTTCTCTTTACCTAAAACAAGCTTTCCCAATCATAAAAATCAGTATTATAGAAAATTTGGAGAAATGTAGGGAGTTTAATTTTTAATATTGGGATGCTTTCTTTCTTTGTGCTCTGTAGCCAATTTAGAAATTTATCTATGTGTATAACAAATAAAAAAATGGAACTATCAATTTGGGTGCTTTTCTTTTCTTGGTAGATTTAAGGTGAGTCAAACACTTTATAAGGAAATGCTGTTATATACAAATATGAAACCAAAGTCAGAATTCAGTGCCATAGTGGAAAGAAGCAGTGAATTTAGATTTCAGTGACCTTAAAGTCCAAGATCTACCAATGGGTGGCTTTTAACTCTTGGGGGAAAAGTGGATTATTTAATAAAATGCCTTGGAACAACTGGTTTATCATACTGGGGATAGGTGGAGGGGAAAATGATTGATGTGTTTATGTTTACATGAATTATAAAAGGATCGGGATAGTTTCTGAGTGCTGGCTTACCCAGTGCCAAGCGCACCGTGTGCATGAATATGTTCCTCAGACAGACCTGCGAAGTGTAGACAGTGGTATCCTCACTTTACACATGAGGAAGTAAAGCTTATCGAGAATATTATTTTAGTCTGGGCTTGAGGGAGGGAGGCTTTTTTCTAAGCAAGACAAACCAAAGAGCTATGAAAAAGATTGACTTTTTAAAAAAACTTGCACTCCTTGAACTTATTCTTAAATGAGGATTTAAAGAGGTAACACAAATCAAGAACATTTTAAAGCAAAAATGGCAGTATGACAGCCATAATGCTTATAAAGCTCACCAAAATCAATAAGAAAAAGGCTGAATCACTTAATGTAAAAAAAAAAAAAAGGCAAAGAATACAAGTAGGTAATGCATGTAGGGAGTTGTCAACAGGAAAAGGATAATATCCAAGGTTGTAGAGAAATATATACCTATAGCGTTTCTGGAAATATAAATTGACTTTTGGTGGATGATATGTATGTTCCTTTGACTCACAATTCGACTTACAGGAGCTTAGATTCTAGGTAGTACTTCCACAGATGTACAGGACAGTACAGAAATGTTTTATGGCAGTATTATAAATGAATGAAGAGTGCAGAAACTGTCTAATGTTCATAGTATACTTGAGTGACTAAGGTATAAAATGATACCTCATTTTCTGTACTGTGTGGCATAAATTTTTAATTAAGTTGGTTACATTTGACTAAAAAAAAAACTAAGATATTATTATACATATGATTGATCTGTGTTACTACAAACATGTTTTTTACTGCCAGAAAGAATTCCTGAAAGGGTTCTGAAGCTGAGAGAAGAAAATTCCACAAACCTCTAAATAGTTTTGAGTCCCTTTTAGTATAACCCATTGACTTATTGATGAGCCAGGATGAGGGAAGAAACAATACATATATACACATCCCATGTATTGATATAAGGAGCAGAGCAGTTTACCTAGTTTTACACAAAACACACAGATAAGGTGATAGGAACTGTTAGAAACCTTAATTTACTTTGAGTAGTACTTAAGGAAATCAGCATGGAGTGAAGTAGTTAATGGTTCTCACCCTCAGCTGGTGGCAGAGTGAACAGATTACCCCATTCCTCTACCTCCTGGGGCGGTCATACCCTACCAGCCCTGCTGAGAATGTTGTAGCCTCTGTGTAATGTGGTTTGAGAGTAAAGGAAAGCTAGGAACTACTGCTATACAGAAAGTATTAGAGGCGAAACTGCCTAGAGACCAACTGGGATGTAAGTTTAAAAATATGACTCTCTGAATAGAGAAAAGGGTACTCTTAGCAAGAGGAATTGAACTAGGATAAGTTTAGACAGTGTTTTAGACATAAAGTAAGTTTAGACATAAAGAAAGCTGAGCGCAGAAGAATTGATGCTTTTGAACTGTGGTTTTGGAGAAGACTTGAATCCGTTGGACTATGAGGAGATCCAGCCATTCAATCCTAAAGGGAGTCAGTCCTGAATATTCATTGGAAGGACTGATGCTGAAGCTGAAGCTGCAATGCTTTGGCCACCTGATGCAAAGAACTGACTCACTGGAAAAGACCCTGATGCTGGGAAAGATTGAAGGCAGGAGGAGAAGGGGACGACAGAGGATGAGATGGTTGGATGGCATCACCCGACTTGATGGATGTGAGTTTGAGCAAGCTCTGGCAGTTGGTGATGGACAGGGAAGCCTGGCATGTTGCAGTCCATGGGGTCGCAAAGAGTCAGACACGACTGAGCAACTGAACTGAAGTTTAGACAAAACAGGAAATTTGATGCTTAATTAATAGAAGAGGGCAGGAGTGGTACCAGGTTTAAGGAACTAGAATTCTGTTAGGACCTTTCTCCTTGTTGCTTGCTTTTGTTCATTTTCGCGTATCTGCTTTCTCCTTGGGATCTGAGCTGTGGGCCTGCCCCATGGATTGGAATTCCTTTTGTTTAATGCCGATTTGGAAAGTTCTCAGTAAGATCTTATGCTCCTCGCGTGTCAGGTATTCCTTCACTTGTTTGTATGTCCCAGTGGTATGGTGTACAGAGTAAACTGGTACAGAACAAGCAACGGCAAAACAAGTAGTTGTGTGTGATATTCAGGGGTAGGTAGTATTTCCCAAAAGAAGTACTTAAGGCATGGCTTGTTCTTGAGATTCTGAAGAACACTATATTCATTTTATAGCCTATAGTCTAATGAGCAATTTTAAAGGAGAAAAACAGACACTTGACATTTATTGTACTCTAAGGGGGACAGTCTTGCAGTATTGCTCCTCTGTCCTGCAGCACTGCCATGGGATTTACTGTACTTTACTGATGAGCAAAAGGACACTCAAAAAAGAGTCATGATGTGTTTAAGATGCTAAGGATAGTGAGAGAGTTGGCATTCAAACCCAGGTGTTACTGACATAATACCATGCTCTGTGCCCAAACTGTGGCCTGTGTTTTCTCTTGTGAGATGAAATTCACATGCCTCTCCTCTCACCTCTGCATCGTGTCTTTATCAGCTTATTTCTAAAAAATAAATGAGAAGTGTATATAAAACAATAGACTATAGTTGTAGTGTCAGGGCCTAACAATTTATGCCCTGTGGGGAATTCCTGCCATAGTAAATCTTGGCAGGGACATATGAGACAGCTGCTGTATTTAAGCACAAGCAATGCCATATTTAGGGCCTACTGTTGAAGAGCCCTTAGATAATAAGTGTTTGAAGAGGATGTAAGCAAGGTGAAACATTGCAGGTAGCAGAACTTCCCGAAGTGCTATTTTAGGAGTGTGGTCCGGAATTCTACCCAGCAAATCCTTTCAGAAGCATATTGCCGAATATTTGCAAGGTAGGATGTCTGGGCTCTCCTGCTCATCTGCTCCATATTCCTTATGTGCTTGAGGCACAGTAAAAGAAATTCATCTAGGCTGAAAATGTTTTTGATTAGGAAATCAGCTTGCCTTATCTAGCCCTAGCCTAGGACATGGTGTAAAGAAAAAAATTCTAATTTTAAGCAAACTTTTAAAGTTTACCAGAAATCTGTTAAGTTGATTTAATTGATGCATTTATAAAATCTTTAAAGGAAATATGAGCAAACCTTTGGTTGTTACTTTTTTCAGTATTGATTACTTAATGGAAGTTTGCAAGACCAGGGATATTTTCCCAGTTAATTCTGGTAACTAGCTTTCTGGCGATATGTGTGTTTTAAAGTAATGTGGCAATTTATTCATCTGATAATGAGGTCAAAATTATTTTGACAAACCATCTCAGTACTTAGGAGTAATTAGGTAGTGTCTGGATAAAAGGTTCTATCTGAGACTTCAACAGTTTGAACGGAAGCCAGTGTAAAAATAGTCACTTTACAGAAATGCACCTTACAACCAGCTGTGTGTTAGATAAATAACCTTGACAGAAATGCACATTCCCAGGAGCAGAAGACCACACCCATCAAGACACAAAGGAACGTCATTGCTACGCTATAAATATGTTTGGCTTTGTAACTTAACTTAGTCAACTATTGGTCTTGGCAAAGTGTATTTACGATTAAAGTAGGTTATTTTTTCTTAATAGCCAAGTATAGAATGACATGTACTTGGGCCTTTGAATGTTGTTATCCTGAGATACCTTGTATTTTTGATAAAGCTCAGTGAAGGTTTATTTTCACATGGTTGACAGAATATTGTAAACCATTATTTTAGACTACATTGAAACTGTTTAGCATTTGAAAAAAAACTTTTATGGAGAAAAAAATTTAAGAATATAATAACACCAAAGTAGACTGACTGTACAGTGAACCTGCATGTGCTTACCTAGACTCAGCAGTTACTTGGTCACAACCAGTCTTGTTTTATCTGTCTCTGCCCACTCCCTTGTGATTTTGAAGCACAACCCAAATGCCATCATCATTTGTCTGTAAATGTTTCAGTAATGCTAAAGATTTCTGTACCTCCTAAAAAAGAGGGAGTAAAAAACCATGCGGCATGACCACACTTGGAAAAATTAACACAGTTTAATAGTGTTAGATGTAGTAGCCTCTAAATCTGTGCATGCGTCATACAGTTTTAAAAGTCTGAGTTCAGTCCTCTCTCCTGTTGCTTCTTGCAGTATACTTACTGAGGATTCTAGACCTTGCCTTTTAGAATTTCCCAAAGTATAGATTTTGCTAATTGTATCTTGGGAATATTCTTAAACATATTTCTCTGTGTTTTCTATAAATTGGTAATTGTGTCTAGGGGTTCTGGTTTGTGAGTCAGGTGAGATTGCTTCATAAGTGGTGGCTTATTTATCAGGAGGCATGTTAATGTCTGCTTGTCCTTTCTAAAATGCCTAGGTTAAAATAACAAAATGGCAAGGTTTCAGTAAGTTTTCATTTTTTAACTGGACTATCTCTGTAGGGAGAGATACCTCATTTGATCAAACAGTAGTTACTGTTTGATTTCCTGACAATGCTATTTGTAGAGAAAAGGAAGAATAAATCTTGTGTGTGGTTTTTTTTTAAGGGAAAAAAGTGGTTTTCAAAATAACAAAATGGTGTATTAGCATCCTATACTGGGATCAGTCAATTTGAGTCCTTTTAACATGACCATAGTATTACTTGATAGCTTCCTTTTTATCTGATATGAAAGTTGAGCCTGGAACACTTCCTGCCCCGGACCTGGAATCACCCATTTTTCTGAAGAGTCCTGCTCCATTTAAGTGTAGCTCATATATGCAGACTGTATTCTGGGCACTAGGGACACTCATTGCTGCAAAGTTGGTCATTTTTCTTGACTTTTTTAGTGGACAGAGCTCTGCATTTTTAAAGCTTTATCGTGAGTTCATATGGATACTTCTGATTCAAATTCAGGATTGAAGAGTTTTTACCTTTCATGTGTTTTCCTTTTTCTCTTTTAGTCTTATTCTTGAATAATGATTATATCATAGCAAGCCTGCTCATGCTTTATTTTCCACTACTTATACCTATCTAAATCATTATTTTCAAGGACATTACTTTGTCCTTGATTTCATTTTTAATTCACGGTTTGTAAACCATTTTGGCCCTCAGTGATTTCCAGATTCACAGCATGCATACATAACTCTCATTTAGCAATCAGCAATACTTTGGGATTTACTGAGTTTTAGAAATTGAAGTATAATATACACAAAGAAAAATGCATAAATATTATGTACAGCACGCCATTACTAGCATCCCAGAATCTTCTTTCTTCTTTCCATATACCACTCATTCCCCATTGAAAGAAAAAGAAGAAAAGGTGACTGTTGTCCTGATTTCTAATGTTACTGATTAGTTTTGCCTGCTTTAGAACTTTAAAATTTTGTCTGAGCATTTGTGATATGAGAAAAAGAGAGCTCTTTCTAGCTGTTTCCAGCTTTACTCATGTCCAGGTAGCATCCAGAAAAAAAGTATCATTATCTTTTTCACATTCAAAACTTCTCTGTAATGTCTTAGGAATCTAAGTAGAAACTCAGGCATATGCACTTCTTGGTTTAAATATTTGTCTTAAGCAGGATAGATTTTTGTGTATGTTAGCAATTTCCATTTCCCCTCATTGTATTTTTACCCTTTGCATGTTTCCCCTTTCTTTTGATTAACAGGAAATCTATTTGTATTAGGGATATTAGACTTTTACCTATTGTGCTGTAAATATTCTCTCCCAGTCTCTCATTTGTATTTAAACTTAATTGCTCTAGTGAATTTAAAGTACCTTGTGTAGTATGTTCTGACTGTTGGGTTTTGTGTTCTGCTTAGGAATGCCACCTCCAACTAAAAGTATGTTAAAAATAAATCTGCATCTTTTTTTTTCAGCCGACTTTATTATTTATTTGTATTTGTATTCAAATACAGTTTGAGGTATCTCTGTTAGCATTTAAATGTAGTAGCCTGTTTAAACATCTTTCCTTGGCCTTTCCCATTTTAAAAAGGGGATTTTAAAATGGAATTTCACTGGAATTTCATCTACCTATGGCTACTACACTTTTCATCACAAACTTCTAGAGAAAATTTCAACCTGCATTTTTTACTTCACCTTCTTTTTGTCAATTGAGTGTTGTCTGCATGGCTTTACAATTACACTGAAACTACCTATGCCCAGGGCAGCCTTGCCATTCTTTGAATTGAATGCAGTAGACTGAATTTAGGCCTCCTCTTTCCTAAACAGTGTGTATTTATTGGCAACTTTCTCCTTGGAATGCACCTTATTTGGCTCTTTGATCTAGCTTTTTCCTGGTTTTCTTCCTACTTCTGTCATATTTGTAGCTGTTTCTTTTTAAATCCCCCTGATATTGGTATTTTCTAGAATTCCTTCAGTTAGATTCCACAGTTCACACTTAGGCTCATCCTTGGGTGATACCATCAGTATTATGGCATCAGTTATCAGCAATATTATGATAACCCCCAGGTCTCTAGCTGAAATTTCTTTTGGAAACAATGTATTTATGTCCCATAGGTATACAAAACCAAACCTATCATTTCTTTCCCTCCCTCTAAATTCAGCACGTCTTTATTATAATTCCCATTTCAGAAAAAGAATACACTCCTACTCAGTTTCTCTGCATAGAAACCTCTATTTGTCATTTTAAACAATTGTGCTGAAACTCAGATAACATGAAGCCATTTTAAAGTGTACAGTTCAGTGGGATTCACAGTGTCATGCAGCCACTCTTACTCTCTTCAGTTTCAGAACGCTTTCATCACCCCGCAAAACGCCCAGACTCATTCAGTAACTGCACTCGCCACCCACCCCACCCCCCATTTTGCTTTCTGTCTCTGGATTTGTAGATATGAAAGGAATCATAGGGTATGTGGCCTTATGTGTCTGATTTCTTTCTCTTAGCTTGATGTTCTTGAAGTTCATTGAGAACCAACATACCACAATCAAAGTTGTAGCTAGTTGTAGCGTGTATCAGCACCTAATTCCTTTTCTTATGGCTCAATTATATTCCATTGTATGTATATATATTTTGTTTATTCATTCATTGATGGACATTTGGATTCTACTTTTTGACTATGCTGCAGTATAAAACATTTGAGAATAAATTCCTTTGTGAATAAATGTTTTCATTTTTCTTGGGGATATACCTAGAAGTGTAATTACTGGCTTATGTGGTAACTATGGTTATAAACTTTTTGAGGAGTTATGTATTGTTATTGACTTTTTAAACTCCCTATATCACCAATCTTGTTTGGTTGATTCTACCTCCTTCGTATCCGTGTTTTCCATCATTATTCCCACTACTATATACTGAAGATACACTTTCCAGGATTACTTTAATAGCCTCCTTTCCTTTTTTGGCTTCTTTGTCATCACATGGCCTTAATCTATCACGTACTTTTCACGTTCTGAGAGATTGGTTTTTGAAAATGTAAATTTCATGAGATGACCTCTTTGTTTTAAAAAGAAAGCAAAATAAAACGCAAACAAAAGTTGCTCTCTGGGTAGAATCTAAACTCACAAGGCTTGTAAAGGCCCTTTGCTGTCCTCCTTCTGACATTCTGTCTAGCTTCAGCTATGTGGTGTGTTGCAGCCCTCTGCCGCCATGCTGATCTCCATATTTCAGATTTTTGTAGTATGTATAGTATGTATTCTTCTGTCTAAGCCTTGCTGTTACTCCACCCAAATCCTTCGTCGTATTTCAGATATCTCTTCTCTTTTTAGAAGCCCTTTTGTCTCTTTTTGATTATATTGTGCTCTTCTTTGTGCCCCTCCAAATTCCTGTACTGATGTTGGGCCATTTAATACACACTGTAATCGTCTTTTTCCTTCTGTGAGAATCAGGAGTTAATAGTCAAGTGCCAGGGGATGCACTACAGACTAAAAGTAGGATTAATAGGAATTTAGCAGAAGACAAGATTATTTGGTAAATTACTTAGGGAAGGCCTCATGGAGGAGGAATATGGTACTTGAATTGGACCTTGAAGGAAGTATTCATGAAAAGTATGATAATGGCTGGCCTCTATAGGTAGATTAAATCTGTTAAATGCCCATGGATCTAGGCTATGAGGAGCCATGCAAGGGGCAGAAACCATGACAAAACCGAGATGGGTGGGTATCTTTCAGCATTACTTGTATTACTTAATGAAACAAGCAGTAGACACAGTCACTCCTGTAGAAGAGAAGAATGCAAAGAACATGTAGAAGACTTTTATAGAACTTGTGTATTGATGAAATATATAACGAGAAGCAATAATATACTTTACAGATAAGGACGTTTTCAAAGGTAGTTTTGACCATATATGCTTATTTAAGAATTTAACCACCTATGTTTATAAAATTCCACTGGACTTCTAATGCAAGATTCAATAACTAGGTGATTTCTGGATAAATTATAAAATCTCTGCAAGACTCTTACAGCTATTGTTGGAGAAAATGGTCTGAGTAATATACTAGTGTTTGTCCAGAGAAAGGTTAGAAATGAGATAACTCAGTGTAGAAATTGCCGGTGCAGATTGTGATTGTCGATGCTCTGCTCGCCCCTCAGTTGACAGTAAAACTGGGACTTGCAGATCTTTTCCAGAATGTCTGCAGCATATTGACACTCAGTGAATGTTTGCATTCACAAATAAAATAACCAGATTGAAATACAGCTTCTTTGCATTTTCAGTATTTAAAGAATGTCTTAAATGGCTGTTTAAAAGTAAAACTGCATTTCTTATATTTTGCAACACGGTACTGATTTAAAACTATTTATAAAAGTCTGCTTTGCCAGTTAGGCAAAAATATTAGACTTAGAAATTAAAAAAAAGAACTTCCCTCAGATTTTGAGAAAAGAAGTCATTCATGTTTAAGTGTAAATAAACTTTCACTTCTGGCTCTCTCTGGGTTTCACTGGCATGCTGAGGTGTTAAATCTTAGTTGTTGAAATAAACACCTCTGATTCCTCAAAAAATTAAATATTTTCTTCTCAGTTAATAACACGCTTTGTTCAGTTTTTTATAGCACTCTGAGTTGTGTTGCACTTGCTTACCATGGGACCAAGCTCCTTGAGGACGATGGCAGGATTTATGTGAGGATTACAGCCCTGTTCGGCTGCCCAGCAGCTTCTCTCAGCTGCTCTCCTGTGCGCTTTGTCCTCTCTCTTCAGTTTGAGCCAACTAGCACCTCTTGTTGGTGATTCATGTATTTATACACAACACATACACACTTAATCGTGACAGTGGTGATGGCTTCACAGCTGTGTACATATATCAGTGTGTAAGAAATTATATAATTTAAATGCCTACAATTTACTGAATGTCAATTATATCTTGTTAAAGCTTTCTTAAAAATCCTAACATGATGCCCACCATCGATGGGTCATTACTTTATTAAGCCCTGTGTCTCCAGGAACTGTTCAGACTCTGCCCTCTTTCTCACCTGCCCCTCTCAGGGGCCCTCATGGCCTGCATCCCCCCACCTCACTAGTTCTTTGCCTTTGTTCCTATCCCCAGCCCCCATCATTCTCTATCCATGCTAGAGCACTCTCTCTGGAAGAGGAAAATCTCATGTTGCTAGTGTTGTCTCTGTCCTCCAGCTATTATTCTTAAGCCATTCCTGAATGCTGGAAACTGTGACCAGCGAAAGGTTCGACATGCAAGAGGCAGGACAGATGGAGTCTGTCTTCTCTGTGTGCTCAAAGAGTCTGTTGGGCCACACATGGACACCAGCTGTAGACGTGTATCCCCAAGAATGCAGAGCACTTAGTCATGCAGATACATAATTACTAGTATAAATTAAAATTGGTTATATAGCGAGTTCCAGTGAAAAGGTACCAGGCACTCTATTGGTATTTCGGAAAGGCCAAAGACCCTAAAGACCATACCATAAGAATTATCAGAAACACTGGTTTGATTTTCCTCTGAACCAGAATCTCTGAGGGATGAGTCTGCCAACTGCATTTTAATAAGCTCTCTGACCCACTATACCTGTATGCCACCAGAGAGCTCCTTAGAATGGTAGGAACCTTTCTGGAAACCAGGGTAGATGTAAAAGGGAGGTAGAAGTTAATCTTCTGGATAGCTTGCTTTACCCATTGCTTCCTTGTGTTATAGAAATGGAAAGGTTTTGACATCAGGTAGCATTTTGCTAATGGGTCCAGGTGTATTCATTTAATAGTTTAGAATTTTTAATGTTCTGTAATGAATGTTGGGTGAAGATTTTGTACTTAAATTTTTTTATAAAACTATTCTTTTTCCACAGAGCTCAACAAAAATCCAGTGGAAGGCTTTTCAGCAGGTTTAATAGATGACAATGATCTCTACCGATGGGAAGTCCTTATTATTGGTCCTCCAGATACACTTTAGTAAGTATAATGGAACTGACATCCAAGTGGAACTCTTTTAATAATTGAAATATTAACTATTTTGACAAACTGAAGTTTCCCAGTTTACAAGAATGATTGTTACTCACTTTTAATTAATCATTATTAACTGATACAAAGATAGACAACAGAGTGTGGTGTTATCAAAGAGCAAAGAAAAGATGGATTTCTTATATGTGTAGTACATTTTTAGATTCAGAGACCACACACAGTCTGATTTTCTGTTCCATGTGTTTGCAGGTCAACTTAAACTTACTAATATTTAATGTTCTGTAAGATGGATCATGACTGTCTGATGTCAATGACTAGTACAAGTTGCATGCTTTTTATAGAAGTTGAGGTGTTGGGAAAAAATGCAGCAACCTTCTCAAAGCCATGCAACTGAGGGATAGCAGGGTCTTTCTTGGGAACTATTCTTGGTCACTCAACCTTGGTCCTTGATGGTACTAAGCAGCAAGAATTTGGATACATAAGACTATTTTTTTTTGACAGTGAAATAGTTTTATTTTAGATGTTCTGAATGGTAACTCCTTTGCTGCCCCTCTGCACCTGCCCAACCTGATGGAAGAGAAAATTCAGAGCTAGTTCTATACCAGAGCAAACTGGTATATGACATACACAGTTGAGCTGTAGTATTGATTGGGAGGTTTTCTAAGGTCTGAAAAAAAATGATTTAGGTTTTGTCACAACTATTGCTGATCAAAATTTTTGCTGATTTATTTCCCAATGGTACATTTGCATTGGTAATTGCTGTAAGCTAAGATAACTCAATCTACTCACTCTACAGTGATAGTTTGGTAGATAACAGTAGTCAATGAAAGCTATCCTAGAGGTCTTCCCCCACAACCTTAATATTATTTCTTACCAAGTTTTGTACACAAAATCATACTTGTGCCTGGCTTCTGAGCCTGAGGAGGTTCTGTTCTGGGTTTCTAAATCAAAACCCATTGCATGAAGGTTTATTCAAGGAAGACACAGCAACATTCCAGTGACAGAATCTTGTTAATCTTAAAGTTGGTGTGTGATAACAAGAGAAATTCTTCTAAACTAATGTCTGAGTAGAAAATGAGTGAGGCATCCAGGTTTGACCTCCCATCTCTAAGGACCTCACATAATTTTTGTACTTTTTTCATGAGATGGTGGCAAGCATCTCTAAATGTTACTAGCTGGTCCATATACATGTTGTGTTCCTTCAGCTTCACGAAAGAAAGACACTTTAATACTCATTGTACTAATTAACAGGCCATCCTTCCTACCAATGAAAGCCTGTTTCTGGCCTTTCATATACATTTTAAAAGTGCTGACTGTCTATCTGAGGCGTGGATAACGGAAACCTTTGTGGCAGCTCCTCTGGAGTTGCTGACAGGCTGCCACTTCCTCACTGTCCCTTACTGATGAGAGCACTGACTGCACCCAGGCTACAGTTTAACCTCAGTGCCAAATATACTTTGAACATCCTGTGAACAATGAAGCCTTAATGCCATTGACAGACCTTATAATTATCATCCAAATTTACCTGGATATGATTCCTTTTTATGAATGACCTTTTCTAAAACTCACATGCTGGAAGTTATGAAATTCTTTATAAAGCCTGCAGGAAGTGGGTTTAAGATTTATTGAGTGTTGGCCAACCCTTTTAGCAACTTCCCATTTAGAATTGTTTCAAAAATAAAGCATTGTAGGCATTTACACTACTCATTCATTTTGTTTCCTAATGTTTTTGAGCACTCTTATGTTAGATGCTACGAACATGGCTTAAATCAGTTAATAGGTGCTGCTCCAAAGCGGTTACAATTTAGTTGGCAAAGCTGCTCATTGCGTAGTTATTTAATACACTTGGGGACAGCCATGATGGAGGGAGGCATTGGGATATGGTGAGAACTTACTGGGCTTGTGGCAGGTTTTCAGTGTGTTGGGGAATTTTTCCCAGAGGAGGAGATGTCTAAAGTGAGAACTGAAGAGTTAGTTACTGTATTAGTAGGCTTCCAGTATAAGCAAAAGAAATCTGATTTTAGCTGTCTTAGAAAATAAGGAAATTTGTTTTCTTGACAGAGATAGTAAAATGGTTACAACAGTTTTGAGCATTTCAGAGTATGCTGAAAAGGAAGAAGTGAAAGTAGTTTCTGCTTGGGTTTTATGTATTTCTTATATAGAAATAAGAATAGAGCCTCCAATTAAAATAAAAAAAAAAGTCTAAGTGAGCTAAAGTCAAAAAAGTAGGAAAAGTAATTTTTTATGTATTCCAGTGTAGAAAAGCCTTTTTTCTGGAAGCTCTCCAGCAGACTCTTGTCTCATTTGTTGCAATCAAGTTGCTTCATCATTCCTTACCTGGTAACTGGCAAGATGAATGAGATTGCCACATTTGGTTTAATTATTCTGGGATTGAAGAGATTTTGGATTGTCAATAGCTAGAGTAAGAATTAACTAGACAGATACTCTGGCAGTAGCAGTGGGGTTAGGAGATGGGGATAAGTAGGAGATGGGGATAAGTGGAAGGGAAGCTGGGGATTGAGCATTTCATAGGGAGAAAGAAATGTTTGTGTACATAGGCCTGGAAAATAAGGGACAGAACAAGGGGATGGCAACTGAGCAAAACGACTATAAGGAATTTCAAAAAATGAGGTTGGCTAGAGAGTTGAGGGCTAGAAAATGTTTGTAAACACTGTTACTGCTGCTGGTGCTAAGTTGCTTCAGTCTTGTCCGACTCTGTGCAACCCCTTAGACGGCAGTCCACCAGGGGAGTTAGGATTTTTCTTTTGTCCTGAGGACAAAGCATAACCATTGGGGAGTTTTACATCAAGAGTTGTCAGGTTTATATTTTAGAATATGCATCAGATTCTAAGTATCATAACTTTGGAATTATAAATTTTATTTTCCTTCAGCTTACTTGTATTTTATTTCTGTAGTAAAATGTTTTAAACTATTGTTTTAAAAAATTGGAGGGGGTGGTCTATAGTGTAAGAAGGGGCTTTCTTGATAGCTCAGCTTGGTAAAGAATCACCTGCAATGCAGGAGACCTTGGTTTGATTCCTGAGTCAGGAAGATCCCCTGGAGAAGGAATAGGCTACCCACTCCAGTATTCTTGGGCTTCCCTGATGGCTCAGATGGTAAAGGATCTGCCTGCAGTGCGGGAATGGGGTTCCATCCCTGGGTTGGGAAAACACCCTGGAGGAGGGCATGGCAACACACTCTAGTATTCTTGCTTGGAGAATCCCCAGGGACAGAGGTGCCTGGTGGGCTACACTCCATGGGGTCTCAAAGAGTCAGACACAACTGAGCAACGAAGCGTGCGTGCATGCATAGTGTAAGAAATGGACTGAAGTAGGGAGATCAACAGCCTTGCTCAGGGGATGGCACACATGTGCCTAGGACAGGGCCCTGAGAAAAGCAGAGGAAGTTAGCCAGACATCTTACAAAAGGTTTTATAGAAGGAATCTTTCTAAAATGCCACCAAGAATCAGGTATTTAACGCTGTTTGTTGATTTAACAGTAAGGAAATTACTGGTGTTCAGTGGAGTGAAGAGGGTAGAGGCCTTCTTGTGGTTGTCGGATGAGTGTTGCTTGAAATGAGACACAGATCTTAAGTGTAAGTAAGAGGAGAAATAGAGAGGCTGGTAATGGGAGGAGGCGTTATAGTATTGAAAGTAGTTAATGTGAGCAAACCTAAGTGATTGATCCATCACTTAGTAATTAATTAGGTCATTTCTGTAATAATAGAATGATTGGTGTACTAAAATTCTTTAAAAACTAGTGTAGTTCATGGTGGTGTCATTAACCCTCATTTAGCCACCAGAGGGCGCCCCACACTCCTTACAATCCATGTGTCAATAACTGGTATATTCAGGCATTCCTTTATTGATAGTTGCTTTGAGTATTAATTTAGCTGTTACATTTATCTTTACACAGTATTAACTTTTTATTGCTGCTCTTGCCATTGGCTCAGACAGTAAAGAGTCTGCCCACAATATAAGAGACCTGGGTTCGATCCCTGGGTCAGGAAGATCCCCTGGTGAAGGAAATGGCAAACCCACTCCAGTATTCTTGTCTGGAAAATTCCATGGACAGAGGAACCTGGTGGGCTACAGTCCATGGGGTCACAAAGAGTCGGGCACAAACTGAGCAACTAACACTTGCCATTAATTAATGTTTTTGGAGATATTAAAAATATTCTTGAGGTTTTCTCTCTATGAAAAATAATCTGAAACTGGTGTGACAACCTGCTATTTTCAGACTAATGATTATCAAGTAGTGTGACTAGCTGCCCATATCCACGGAAAGAATAATATCAGGTAGGAGCAGCAGTAGGTTTTGAAAGAAACTTTAGGAGATATGGGCTTCACTGTGAATTATAAATTTTATAAATTTGCATTAGTAAATGGCGGGTAACTCTTGCTGCATCTCTTTTCATCAGTCCTGGCTGGTGTGCTCAAGAAGTATGTTTTATATTGTTTCCTACCTCTGCAATGGTGTGAACAATTTGTAGAATCTTGTAAGATTATATGTAGCTTGTTATTGCCTTATCTTGATGATATAGAAAACAAAGAGTTGACTAACCAAATTCTCAGATTAATATTCTTTTACAGTAACAAAATTCTTATACAGTCTGTTTAAAACTTAGCTGCACAAGCTATGTATTTTGTAATGAACTTTCGGAAGGAATGAACCTGGTGCCCATGTGACTTAGAAATTGATTGATCAATGGCAGTACCGTATCGTTTATCATTTGGTGCTTAAGAATGTGAGTTTTGGACAATATCTTTGTTTACTTCCCTGAGTCTACTACTGTTATTATCTGTGTGACTTTTAACAGTTATTTAAACTTCGTCTTGTTTCATTTCTAGGGTAAAACCTTGTGCCTAGAAAGTGTTCAGAATGTTCAGTGTTCTAATGTTTGTAGTAGTAAAAACATTGGAAGCCATCAAATATTTTATGAAGGTAATAGATAAATTGTGACAGGTAAAAATGAATAAACAGAAGACAGATGTGAAAAGGAATATATAAAGGAACGATGTTGATGGCAACATGTGGTATATCATTTAAAGAGAGTGAATATGGCTGATAGGGTCTGACAAAGTAGAACGATAGGCTCTTATCCTTGTAAGATTTTTATACATTTAATACAAAGACAGTAAGGGAAGTCTAACAGAAGAAACTTGAACTGGCCTAGAACATCATGCTAGTAATCATATATGTCATATGATATATCTGTAATTATATAGCAGTTTTTAAAGTTTTTTGTGGTAGCTGTTCTGATGTTCTTTTACATGGATTCTTGCCTAGTTTTTGTATTTGTGGCTTTTGAAGTGATTTTTTTTTAAACCACAACCCATAATCAGAAATATTTTACATTATGACTCTCTGTATACTTCATACACTTCATAGAAAGAAGCATGTATGTAAGCATAAAGAGAAACATGTTGCTTACTTGGAGCCCCGTGGCCTTTCCTAAGAATTCAGAAGTACTTGGTGCTAATGATCTACCTTTCTTTAACACCGTCCTGCCATCTTGCTTTTATGATCAGAGAAAAGTAATGAGAATACATACTTGCTTTGGTTAGAACTTCAAGTGACAGCAAAATGTACAAAGCAGAAAGTAAAAAATCTCATTACCCCGTGCGTCAGAGTTAACCATTGTTGTGTATTGGTGTCATGCTTCCAGACACTTTCTGTTTCTATACAAACATACCCTCACTTTTTCTTCTTAAAGACAAATGGGCTCTTTCTGTAGATGCTTTTCAGAAATGTAACAATAGATTGCTCATTTCATTCCAGTATTTATTACTGATACTTTACTTGATATTTTCCTCTGACCCTGGAATGGTAAGTGCTGTAAATCAGCGATCTCTAATGTCTTGTTCTCTGTCATATCCTTTTACGTACAGCAGTGCCTTCTCTAGGTAGATAATGTTTGTTTAATGAATGAAAACCATTTAATGAGCTTAGAATTCTATTATTACTGATCTGAAACAAACACAGTCAGATGACCCTGCATCTG
Organism: Capra hircus; assembly: GCF_001704415.2. NCBI lineage: Eukaryota > Metazoa > Chordata > Mammalia > Artiodactyla > Bovidae > Capra > Capra hircus. Next base: position 24,621,408 of record NC_030826.1, on the reverse strand, counting down.
AGCCTGCTCTATGGGGTATTTATCTTATAATAAAAGAATCAGAGGTGTGAATTTCTTTTGCAGTAAAGAAATGGAAAAGAAGTCCACATGATCGAGGGACACGGGGGCTAGTTAGGATTGGTAGCCAAGTAAAATATTTCTCAGAGGCAACATTTTGGCTGAGTTCTGAATATAACAAAGGGAGAAGCGCCTTTGAAGCAGAGGAAACAGCGGTACCAAGGTCACTAGTCAGGAACTTTGTCATTTTTGCCCCATAAGGCTGACTTTTTCCATTGGTTTTCTGCAACATTGACTTGTGTTGTTTTGACCGTTATTTAGAAACAGTTCCTAAGCCCAGCAGTCACTAGTCACTTGTGGCTATTAGAATTAAACAAGATTAAAAATTCAGTTCATCAGTTGTATTGGGTTGCCCAAAAAGTTCTCTAGCCATATTACAAGTAGTTGGTGGCTACCATGTTGGAGAACGTTTAACTATAGACCGTCTCCAGTTGCAGAAAGTTCTGTTGCGCAGCACTACTTTGAAACACACCAGAATATAAACTACTTGAGAGACTATGCTTTGTTCACTGCTAAACTCCCAGGGTCTGGCACATAAAGACTGAATAAATACTTGTTAAATGATAAGATGAATAAATGGATGGATGGATGGTTGGAGGTCAGCACAACTGTTTCCAGAGAGGCAATAAAGAAAATGCATAAGCTCTCAGATGAGAAAAAGCTTGTGTTTAAAGAACAGAAAGAGGAATGACTGGGATGGGAGAGAAGAGTGACAAGTTGAGATCAATATAGAGAAACTGACAACTTGACCCTGATAGGCCATGTTAAACATTTGAGTTTTAAGTGCAGTGGGAAGCAATAAAAAGATGTGTGTAGCACAACAGTAGCGAGATCTCATCTGGGTGCCTTTTTAACGCTGTTTCTTTCATTTTACTGTTTTTTGAGAGTTTAATAAGGTGGTAGGTATGACAGTTTATTAAACTTGGTATTTAAGTAAGTAAACTGCTTGAAATCCAGATTATCTATTTCGTTTATAATGTTAGCACTAGCATCCTTTTTTTTTTTTTTAAAGCATCCTTGTTTTATGTTTGTTTTAATAATTATCTTACTTATAAGCAGGAACTTATAGGCAAGAACTTGTTTTTGTTTTTCCAGTGAAGGTGGTGTTTTTAAAGCTCATCTCACTTTCCCCAAAGATTATCCCCTTCGGCCTCCTAAAATGAAATTCATTACAGAAATCTGGCATCCAAATGGTAAGTTTATCTAGTTTTACTTTTACATTTGCAAGTGTGACACTGAAGTTTTGCAAGCCTGTCACTGAAGTTTTCAAGGTCAATAAGTAAGATGTAGTTTTCAGTGAAATTGTGTTGGAATTTTTATACTAGGTTCATTGTGTTTGGTATATACATGGTCTTGGATTAGATTCCTTCTAAAAGAAGAGTAATGGATCAAATGGAAAAAGTTTGTGTATTTACTTAGTTCTCAGCTATGCAGTTCACAGCTGAGATGTTCATGAGTTCATGGGTGATACTCAGCATTAATAGAGGTCTTAAAATTGAGGAGATTATTTCCAAGGTATGATGTGCTTCATTGGCTATTACAGAGAACACAGAAGTAGTTAAACTTGGATTTTTAATTTTTATTTTCTCATCTTAGCTCCTAGACTATGGACACTTTTAACTATTTATGTATATTCTTCATAAGAAAAAGGAATGTCTTACTTATGGCATAAGATGATTGATAGGGTCAAATGAGATAAACTGTGCGTGTTTAGATCTTTGGAAAGTATCTAACAGTGCTGTGCATAAAATGGTGACATTGACTTTTTTACCCAAAGTTGTACAACCATTTAAAATTCACTTTGTGAGCCAAAGGTAGGTCTAGATAAACTATGTTTATACACAGTCTCCCTGAACTTTTGGCCTTGTTTTGTATGATTGAGCTTGCAAGAATTTCTTTCCTAAGTATTTTGACTGTAAGTATTTTGTAATCAGTGTTGTCTTTTTAGACTATTACACCAGTCTGCATTCTACTTCTCATAACCCAGACATTGTGTTGCAAGGAGGAGAAACCCTTCCATATTAGTTTAAGCAAAAATCAGTGAGAGTAATGGATGCATGAATAAACCGAGGCTTTATTACAAGGAAATGTAATAGAACTCAGTGACCTGAAAAACAGCTGAGTCTTAGAAGAGACTAGAACTGATGAATGGAAAACTATGGAATCAAGGAGGCCACCATATTTCATCACATCTTAGGTAGCAGTGATCACAGAAGACATAGTTATTTTTTGCACCAGTATGAAGGGAAAAAAAGAATTTCTTTCTGGTAGAACACATTAGTGATAGTCCTGCACAATGTATGGACGCATGAGTCGACCACATCTGCCCCTTGTTGCTTGAACATATGGTTCCTTTCTTCCTAGGCTCTTGGCAGTTTCCCCTGCCTTCTCTTGAATTATTCAGTGTGTAATAGTCAATTTTTTTTGCACCTGTTTGAAAGGAAAATGTAACAAAAAGTTTCTGAATGCTGTCTTTTGCATGAATTAGCCTATGTTACTGTTGGTAAAGCCTCTTGGAGCCTTAGTTTCTTTGTGAGTTACATGAGAGCATATATATATGAAAGCAATACATGGACTCTAATTATTAAGAGGAATGATAGCACTGGCCTTTTCACTCAATTATCAGATCAATTATTTCACTCTGTTATCTTGCCTTTAAAAAAGATACTATTTTAATAGGTAATAGCTATTAAGCATAAAAGCCTCGTTCTAAGAGGTTTAAAATGTTTTCTGTATGTTTAAAATGAAATGACATGATGTTAAAATTTTAAAGATGCTAAATTATAACAATTTCTATAAAAGGAAAATGGATCTTAAATCGATTCTCTCTGATAGAATTTTGTACAAACATTTGATATTAAATGTTCTCAAAAACATATGAGTTCCTTTTCTCAAGGAAAAACTTATATTATGTGGTAAGTGAGGAAAATATCTTAACACTATATTATTATTTTCTGTTCAACTTCATAGTTTTGTTACAAGTTTTACTGTTGTTATTCTTGCTTCTTGGTCTAGTCATTTCATTTTAGTTAACAGATTATATTAGAAGCTGTAGGTGAGTTGGGATAAGGAGCATTAATTGCAGAATAGCTCATGTATAGTGCACTGAAGGCATGGGTCTTAAATGCTGCACTCACTGCTAAACTCCCTGTGTCAAGTGTGGGTGGCTGGTATACAGCATGCATTCAGAAAGCATTAGTCGTAGAGCCACAATGCATACAAGCTTTAATGCTGTTTCCCCAGGGATGAAAAATACGCTATAACATTATATCTATCATAAATTTGTTGGACTTTAGGTAGGAAGTCAGAAATGAACATAAGTATTGTTATTCGTTTTTGTAGGATTTGCAGATTTGGTTGTGTAATGTAAAGAAGTTAGTGGAATATAGGACTCCAGTTCCCCCTTTTGATTAATAATTAATTTATGGCTTGGATTTTAAAATAGGTTTATAGATTAGAGACCTAATGAATGTATGCTGATGAGTTTTCACTGGCAATATAACATGGTCTTTTAGGAGAAGGAAATGGCAACCCACTCCAGTACTCTTGCCTGGAAAATCGCATGGGTAGAGGAGCCTGGCAGGCTACAGTCCATGGGGTCGCAAAGAGTTGGACACTTCACTTTGTGGATTTGTGTGTGTTTTTTCCCTGAAAATATAATTTTGCCTTTGTGTGATTTAAAAAGTATTTTATGATGTTATTTTTCATTTTTTTTCTTAGGAAAGTCTTAGACCTTTGACTGTCAACAATTTCAATCAGTAAGTTGCTAGGGAAACTAGGAAATCATAACAGAAACTCAGTTCTGGTGTTTGGACCATATACTTGGTATAAATGAACAGATTCAATAGGTACCATTTATTTCATTATGTTTATTACATGTAAATGCTAGGTACCATCTACATATTAACTTGAAATTTTTCAGAAATAAAAAAGATAGCTTACATTTCTTTTGGGTTTGTCAGGTGGATCCTATTTGGTAAAATCTCTGGCCTTCCTAAAAGGTTAACATGTTCCATTTTGGCAATTAACTTCTGTGTCTATTCAGTGGAACAGTGGTACTGAATCTTACACAAATACCATGGGAATCAGGATCATATCAAATAATATGTATTTTATGTATAGCCAATTTTTTAAAGTATTTGAAACTGTAATCTTACTCTCTAATTTTGCAGTTGATAAAAATGGTGATGTATGCATTTCTATTCTTCACGAACCTGGAGAAGATAAATATGGTTATGAAAAGCCAGAGGAACGCTGGCTGCCTATTCACACCGTGGAAACCATCATGATTAGTGTCATTTCTATGCTGGCAGACCCCAATGGAGACTCACCTGCTAATGTTGATGCTGCGGTAAGGTGGTCACATGGACACATCTGCTCTCCCCTTTAATTAAGCTTGATTAAAACTATATACTTTTATATGTATGTGTTTGTAGATATTTATTGACATATCTGTTTATTTTCATTTATTTTTCTCATAAATATTATTTTACTGCCAGAAGTTGTACCTTTTAAGAATAGGGATGCTATCCTACATAATTGTAAAACTATTATTATACTTAATATCTAGTCGCTATTAGGTCCATATTATTTGCAAGCATTTATTTTTAAAACTTTCAGACCTACAAAATGTTGGATTACCCAATACCCTACACATAGATTCACAATTGTGGAGATTTTGCAGCATTGTTGTTACTATTAACGTTATTGTCATTATTTGCTAAACGGAGAAGGCTTTACAGATCTTTATATTTAAATACTTCAGCATGTATCTCCTAAGAACAAAGAGAGGGGGCGAGAGAGAATCCAGAATTTAGGAACTTATTTTATTTTGTATTCATGTTTTATTTATTTATTTATACCTAGTTTTTTGTTTTTTAAAGGATGGTGTTTCCTATCATTTTATTATACGTTTCTCATTTTATATTACTCTTTTTATTTTATTTTTCAATCTTCCTTCTTTTCCTTTTAAAAAAATTATGTTGTTTTTTTTTTTGCCTGTACCATGTGGCATATGGAATCTTAGTTCCCTGATCAGGGATTGAACTTGTAGCCCTGCAGTGGAAGCTTGGGGTCTTAACCACTAGGAAAGTCCTGTATTCATGTTTTATTAGTCTTTTTTTTAATCTAGAATAGTCCTAGTTCCTCAGTCATCTATTCCTCTTTAAAAATCCTTTTGTTCTAATTCTTGGAAACTTTGTTAGGGTATGTGAAAGCCAGCAGGTTAAATTCACCTTTTTTTTCCTCTTATTAATTCAGATCTACCTAAAAACTAGGGGGTAAAAATCTTACTTGTAGAAAAATACTACATATATAACCACCTTTCATTTGATCTTAGCCAAAAGGCCAAGGAGCAATATAACCGCCTTTCAAATCTCTGGCTTTGAATTTTTGAATTTAGTAATTGAATTGAAGTAAACACTGACAGAAAATCATTCTAACTTTATGCTTAGTCAAGTATCAGTCCAGACAACATAAGGAGTGTGTGTGTGCAGAATTGGTTCTCCTCAGCAGTGTGTGAGTGATAAGCCAGATATTAAACTAAGAGTGAAACAAAAAAAGTAAGAGTTGGAGGAAGAGAGGTGTCAAATGCCAAAATGAAGAAGTAATTACTTTCCATACCAAATACCCATACCTAGAGCTCTAATTCTAGTGGTCTTCAGATATTTTTATAAAATCTATATATCATCATTACTACTTTAGGAAGGCATTAAAATTTGGGGTGTGTGTAGAAGGAAAGGCCAAACTTCCTGTCATTCAGTTTTCAAACCCACTTTTTACTGACTTCAAGCTGCCGTTTCCAAGCTTTAACTTTGGGGTTCTCTTTGCTGGGTCCCACTGAGACTTCCCTGGGCTACTGCTTTCTCTGCTCGGCTGCATGTTTCATTGTTCTTTCATCTACTTTTCGTCTTCCAGGGAAAATTTCCCCCCATTATTAGATGACTTCACTGCCATTTTCTTTGGTAGTGAGGATTTATATCTTACAAAAGTAATTGCAGGGACTTCCCTAATGGCCCCAGTGGTTAAGATTTCACGCTCCCAATGCAGGGAGCACAGGTTCTAGAACTAGGATCCCACATGCTGCATGGTGCACTCAAATAATAATAATTCCAGTATGATCTTTTTAATACTTTTCTACCTGATCTCCCTTGCTCTCAGTCTTAATTCCCTCTGCTAAGTGTGCTTTTTAGGCGATTTTTTTTCTCCTTGGTATTGACCTCCCCTCTTTACTGGAATTGCTCTTTCTTAAAATGTCTTAGAAATGATGATGAGGTAATTAGAGACAATAACATTTTATTCGCAAAGACTTCATCAAATATCTACAAATCTCTCTGCATTTTCACATTATAGTTTACCTCATAATTTACTATAATGATTGGCTTACTGGGGTGCCTTGCTTTGAGGGAGAAAATTGTTCAGATCTCTTCCTCTGCAGGAACAAGTGTTGAAGGTTTCTGCAGTCTTTGCTGTCCCTACATGGACGATACAGGAGAAAAAAAATAGGCCGGGCATTTGAGTGCGAATTCCCTGCTGCTCACATGCTAAGTAAAAATCAGCTCTATTCTCATGTGAAAGGATGCTGGTGCTGTTTTGTGTTCCATTTCCATGTGCCTGGCAGTCGTAGTGTTTTTGTTACTGTCATGTCCTGGCCCCTCCCCCACTGGAAACACTACTCAGCATCATCTCGCTATGATGCATTACACCCATCTACTTGACAGAGGAGGCACAGTTCTGCGTACTTTATTTTCTGGTTGCTTCCAGTAGAGTCAGTGATCGTTCAGATAGCCTGGATATCTTATTTGTAAGTTGTAGCTTTCTTTTCAGTGTAATACAAAATTGCTAAAGCTTTTTATGGCCCTTTCCGTTTTCAAAGAGACTTTGCCTATAGAAGTAATTTGTATGTATCCTGGCAGAGTGCCTTGCAAAAGTGTTTTCTACCTTATCAACTGTTTAACATTTTAAACGTGTTCACATTGCCAAAGCATTACATTCAAAATTAAAGTAGGTATTTGAGATTGTAAGAGGAGTTTGCATAAAATCACTTGCTATTACTTTTGTACTTTCAGAAAGAATGGAGAGAAGACAGAAATGGAGAATTCAAAAGGAAAGTTGCCCGCTGTGTAAGAAAAAGCCAAGAGACTGCTTTTGAGTGACATTTATTCAACAGCTGTAACTTCACTTATTTCAGGGTAAGTTCATTTAAAAAAATCGTCCTACTCTTTTGCCTTTTTTATACATGACATAAGTGTTTTTAGAAAATGTGTGATTTTGGGTATTTGAATTGCTTGTTTTCATTGGCTTCATTTTTCAGTGGTAGTATCCAGTAATCTGCTGTTTCTCAGCAGATTAGTGTCATCTGCTTGCTTTTTCCTTCAGTAAATCCAGCTGTTTTTAACTAGATATTCCGTGTTAAACTGATTTAGTATGGTAGTAGTTCACTGTTGGTAAAATTTCTCATTAGAGAGGGCTTTTTTGTTTTTTCTTTTGTTTTTGCTACATTTTCTTTGTTTTACCTTTTGGTCTGCCATCTTTGACTAAACTAGGCATTGAAATTTCTTACATTTTCTCATACTGTGCTATATGTGGTAAAGATTGACTTAAGTTTTTCCTGGTTTTTTTAAAAAAGAAAGACCATAGATTGTAATATATTGATAAGACCACTAAATACCTACCTTTCTTGTTTTAACTGATCTTTATCTCCTTGCTCATTACTTACAGGGCCAGTAGGAAAATTTTTCCTTTTCTTGTATACCATCTGTCCACAAGTCTGCTTTAAGTCTATCAAGGAGCCAAAGATAGTAGGCACCCATCTGGCTTAGAAGAAGACACGGTGTTGATGAATTGACCAAATGTGTGATATTTAAGTTCTTTGGTTTTTCTTGCTTTAAATTAAATATTGAGGTGATAAAACCTACTTATGAAACGTAGCATCTAAAAAAGTCAGAGTACATGCTATATCTTTGTACTGGCCACCTATTTTAAGAAAAAGAGCTTTATTATTAACTGTTACATCTCCTACATTCCCCTCCTCTACCAATACTTTTTTCATATTCCCAATTGTATGTTTGCCATTGTTTTTCTTCACAATTTCATCAATTTTTATTCCTAAACAACATATTGCATGTTTTTGAGCTGAATATATGTGGAATTATAATGTCTTTTTTTGATCATGTTCTTTTGTGACTTTGTTGCTCAACATTATATTGTTGAAATTGTCCTTTGTTATATACAGTTATATTCCATGTTCACTATTTCATTAGATAAATTTACTCTTGGTTCTCATTTCATTATTTCTCTAGAGTGGGGTTTTTGTTTTTTGTTATTGTTGTTTTTGCTTATTCTTGTTTCTGTTTTTGTTTTGTTTTTATTTGGGGGAGGCTGTTTCTTGTTTTTGGCTGTACTGCCTGATTCCTAGGATCTCACTTCCCCAATCAGGGATTCATCCTGGGCCTAGGGCAGTGAATACACTGACCACCAGGGAATTTCCCTGTTTTGCTTTGTTTTCTCTATTACAGAGAATGTAGCTATCCTTGTTTCTTGTAGATGTACTAAAATAGTTTCTCTTGGGGGTATACCTACGGGTGGAATTAAGTTAAAGGTGTATACACATCACTTTGACTAGATAATGCCACATTGTTTTTAAAAATATTGGATCTATCTAACCCTATTTATATTTATATTTATATATTGGCAAGGACAAGGGTTCTATTTGCTCCATATTCTCTTTAACATTTGGTATTATCAGACTTCTGGAAAGTCTTGTTTGTTTTCCCAAAGTTTTTTCTTTTGGGTCTTCGCTGCGATGGATGGGCTTTACCTAGTTGTAGTGTGCAGGCTTAGTTGCCCTGCAGCATGTGGGATCTTCCTGTAACCAGGGGTCAGACCTGCGTTCCTTGAATTGGAAGGCAGATTCTTAACCACTGGGCCAGCAGGGAGGTCCTTTCCCAAAGTTTTTGATCTAGTGTCAAATGAGATGTCATTATAGACTTGATGTGTGTTGCCCTAGTTGCCAGTGCAGTTGCATACTATAATGTGTTTGACCATTGATACTTCCTCTGTGAAGTGCTTTTTTTGGTCTTTCCTATTTTTCAGTTGGGTTATTGATTTCTATCCTTGTCAGTTTACTTTCTTTATAGTATCTTTGGGTGAACAGAGGTGCTTAATTGTAATGCAGTGGAATTTTAATTTTTTCCTGTGTGGATTTTACTTTCTGTGTCTTAGATTCTTCCCTGCCACCAAAAGGTTATTATTGTAGGATGAAGTAAGGGGACAAAGGGAGAAACAAAATCTTCCCTCTCCCATAGATTAGCTACATGGCCACATTCTGTACCACCAGGCAAAAGGATTCTCTCTTTTGGTTCTGTATCAAGGGTAGCTGCTGCTAAGTCGCTTCAGTTGTGTCCGACTCTGTGCGACCCCATAGACGGCAGCCCACCAGGCTCCCCTGTCCCTGGCATTCTCCAACCAAGAATACTGGAATGGGTTGCCATTTCCTTCTCCAATGCAAGAAAGTGAAAAGTGAAAGGGAAGTCACTCAGTCGTGTCCGACTCTTGGCGACCCCATGGACTGCAGCCTACCAGGCTCCTCCGTCCATGGGATTTTCCAGGCAAGAGTACTGGAGTGGGGTGCCATTGTCTTCTCCAATCAAGGGTAGAGGGACTGTATTAATTTCCTTGATATTTTACAAATTACCCCATTCAGTGACCTAAAACAACATCTGTTATCTCATGCTTTGCACAGGCCAGGGATCCATGTCAAATCTTCTGGCTCTGGGTTCGTCATGATGCTGCAGTCAAGGTGCTGGCTGGCACTGCAGCCATCTATCTCAGGGTTCAGCTGTGGGTGGATCTGCTTCCAAGTTCAGTCATGTGGTTGTCGGCAGGTTTCTGTTTTTCACAGGCTGTTGACTGGGTTCTTCCTAAGTTTTGTCACATGGGCCTCTTCATAGGTCAGCTCACAATATATTGGTTGGCTTCACCAGGGAATAAATAAGATGGTAAGAGACGATAAGCTCTGGGTGTGGTGGATGTTACTGCCTGTCCAGAGGGAAATAATCATACTCCAGCCTGTTGGGAATGTTGCCTGTTGATAACTCATAGCTGACTTGCTTTATAGGAGGTAAGAGATCACTTGCCCAAGTTCGTCCCTTTCTTCAGAAGCCACTTGCATCCATGGACTGTTTGGTTTGGAGAAAGAATGGGTTGGTACAAAGACTTGGGTTTTTTTCTGAATTTGGGGATTATCTGAAAGGCCATTCCAGTGTGGGATTGACTGACGCCTGTATTTGAGCTGCGCTAGATCTGCTTAGACCTGTTTCCCTCACTGTTGCTCTTCAAAGCACTTCGCAGTAAACCTTACACAAACACCTGTCTCAGAATCTATTTCCTAGGCAACCTGACTAGGACACAAGGCACTGTGTAACCCAAGACAGTAATGCTGAAGAAGCTGAAGTTGAACGGTTCTATGAAGACCTATAAGACCTTCTAGAACTAACACCCCCAAAAGATGTTCTTTTCGTTATAGGGGACTGGAATGCAAAAGTAGGAAGTCAAGAAATACCTGGAGTAACAGGCAAATTTGACCCTGGAGTACAGAATGAAGCAGGACAAAGGCTAATAGAGTTTTGCCAAGAGAACGCACTGGTCATAGCAAACACCCTCTTCCAACAGCACAAGAGAAGACTACACATGGACATCACCAGACAGATGGTCAGTACCAAAATCAGATTGATTATATTCTTTGCATCCAAAGATGGAGAACTCTATACAGTCAGCAAAAACAAGACCAGGAGCTGACTGTGGCTCAGATCATGAACTCCTTATTGCCAAATTCAGACTTAAATTGAAGAAGGTAGGGAAAACCACTAGACCATTCAGGTATGACCTAAATCAAATCCCTTACCTTTACACAGTGGAAGTGACAAATAGATTCAAGGGATTAGATCTGATAGAGTGCCTGAAGAAATATGGACGGAGGTTCGTGACATTGTACAGGAGGCAGTGATCAAGACCATCCCCAAGAAAAGAAATACAAAAAGGCAAAATGGTTGTCTGAGGAGGCCTTAAAAATAGCTGTGAAAAGAAGAGAAGTGAAAAGCAAAGGAGAAAAGGAAAGATACACCCATTTGAATGGAGAGTTCTAAAGAATAGCAAGGAGAGATAAGAAAGCCTTCCTAAGTGATCAGTGCAAAGAAATAAGAGGAAAACAATAGAATGGGAAAGACTAGAGATCTCTTCAAGAAAACTAGAGATACCGAGGGAATATTTCATGCAGAGATGGGCACAATAAAGGACAGAAATGGTATGGACCTAACAGAAGCAGAAGATATTAAGAAGAGGTGGCAAGAATACACAGAAGAACTATACAAAAAAGATCTTCATGATCCAGATAACCATGATGGTGTGATCACTGACCTAGAGCTAGACATCTTGGAATGCAAAGTCAAGTGGGCCTGAGGAGGCATTACTATGAACAAAGCCAGTGGAGGTGATGGAATTCCAGTTGAGCTATTTCAAATCCTAAAAGATGGTGCTGTAAAAGTGTTGCACTCAATATGCCAGCAAATTTGGAAAATTCAGCAGTGGCCACAGGACTGGAAAAGGTCAATTTTCATTCCAGTCCCAAAGAATGTTCAAACTACTGCACAATTGCACTCATTTACACGTTAGCAAAGTGATGCTCAAAATTCTCCAAGTGAGGCTTCAACAGTATGTGAACCGTGAATTTCTAGATGTTCAAGCTGGATTTAGAAGAGGCAGAAGAACCAGAAATCAAATTGCCAACATCCATTGGATCGTTGAAAAGGCAAGAGAGTTTTAGAAAAACATTTACTTCTGCCTTATTGACTATGCCAAAGCCTTTGACTGTGTGGATCACAACAAACTGTGGAAAATTCTTAAAGAAATGGGAATACCAGACCACCTGACCTGCCTCCTGAGAAATCTGTATGCAGGTCAAGAAGCAACAGTTAGAACTGGACATGGAACAACAGTCTGGTTCCGAATCGGGAAAGGAGTACGTCAAGGCTGTCTATTGTCACCCTGCTTATTTAACTTATATGCAGAGTACATCATGAGAAATGATGGACTGGATGAAGCACAAGCTGGAATCAAGATTGCCGGGAGGAATATCAATAACCTCAGATATGCAGATGACACCACACTTATGGCAGAAAACGAAGAAGAACTAAAGAGCCTCTTGATGAAAGTGAAAGAAGAGAATGAAAAAGTTGGCTTAAAACTCAACATTCAGAAAACTAGGATCATGGCATCTGGTCCCATCACTTCATGGCAAAGAGATGGGGAAACAATGACAGACTTTATTTTTTGGGGCTCCAAAATCACTGCAGATGGTGACTGCAGCCATGAAATTAAAAGACTCTTGCTCCTTGGAGGAAAAGTTATGACCAACCTAGATAGCATATTAAAAAGCAGAGACATTACTTTGGCAACAAAGGTCCATCTGGTTAAATCTATGGTTTTTCCAGTGGTCATGTATGGATGTGAGAGTTGGACTATAAAGAAAACTGAGTGCCAAAGAACTGATGGTTTTGAACCATGGTGTTGGAGAAGATTCTTGAGAGTAAGGACTGATGCTGAAGCTGAAACTCCAATACTTCGGCCACCTGACGCAAAGAACTGACTCATTTGAAAAGACCGATGCTGGGAAAGATTAAAGGTGGGAGGAGAAGGGGGCGACAGAGGATGAGATGGTTGCATGGCATCACCGACTCAATGGACATGAGTTCGAGTAAACTCCAGGAGTTGGTGATGGACAGGGAAGTCTGGTGTGCTGCATTCCACAGGGTCGCAAAGAGTCAGACACAACTGAGCAATTGAGCTGAAGTGAACTGTACCCAAGACAGCAGGACAGAAGACTCACTGCTTTACCTAGTTGCATGTGTGTACATGTGAATCTAGAGCCATTGCTCACAAGTAGAAGTACATATGGATCTGTATATGGCTTCTGTTTGTCCTAAGCAGCTGTCTTTTCTCCCCTGCTTATTTGAGACCACATTCACAGTATGTGGTTATCTCAGTAGGACCACACCCTTGATGGGTTTCATCTTCGGATCATTTAAGGATTGGCCTCCACATCTCACCCATATCTCCTTAAAAATTAAGGCTCCTGAAATGCTGAGCCTTTCTTATCTCCTTTGCTACAGTAACATTATGAAGAAAAGTGAAAACTCTCCTTAGTGGGCTTTAGGACACACCCATCTCACGGCCACTGATACAGGTGATCCGTAGTGGTCTTGCTGACTGAGAAAGGGAGGAGGCTAAGCTATCTCCAATAAGTTTTAAAACTTAAGACAGATATGAAAAACAAAACTACTAAAACAAAATACAGGAGAATATCAAAGTGGAGAAGGATTTATTAGGCACAAATAATACCCATAAAAGGGAAAAATGATAAATTTGGCTACATCAAAACCCAAAACTTAAATATTATGACAAGACAAAAGAAAAATAAGTGGCAAACTGGGAAAATATTTCTGTAATCTAATATTTAGGATTTCTATCTACTGTCTACAACAAAATTTTGAAAATCAATTAGAGTATCAGCACAAAGGAAAATGATATAAATAGATAATAGAAGCATAAAGAAAGCTGATAGTTGTTATGCATGCCACAAGTAATTCAGCTGCATTTATAAGCAGAAATACAAAGTTGCAGGGGATGACATCAAATTCATCAGGTTGTCAAAATCAAAAGGTCCAAGAATCCCATGTGTTGGTGAGGATTTCAGGAAATGGCATATACTTGAACTCCTGGCATAAGTGAGGCTGTTCTGTCAACACTGGAGAGTGATTTGGTAGTATCTAGTCAATTTGAAAACACCTATCCTGCAATTTAGGTGTATAGGTTAAGAGAAACTCTAGCACATGTATACAGAGAGACATGATACAAAGATACTGCTTATAGTACTGTGTGTAATTTTTAAAAGGCCCATCAGAATTAATCAGTTAATCAGTTATAATATTGTTAATCAATGAAAATACATAATGTAGACTTAGTTATATGTAATCACATAGTTAACAGAGTCTTGAATAGGAGAAGCAATGTGATAAAAAGAAAAAAGAATGATACCATTTATATATATTATAAAGTAAAACCCACCATTCTGTTGTAGCTATCTGACAGAATGAAAGTTTTTTATAAAGAAAGGACCAGAAGAAATACATAAAATTCTTAAATTTTGCAGTAGTACTTTAGGGAGGAAGAGAGGGACCTGGGAAACAAAAGGACTTTGCCTTGTGTTTTTCTTAACTGTCCGTCTTCCAGCATGTTGTGCTTATCTTCCTTCTCCATAGAATACTAAAGTAGTAAGGAGACCAGGGGCTACCTGTTTGCCACATTCAAAGGCTTAATTTCAGTTTTGATGAGCATATTTTTGTTGTTGTTTGTTTTTTGGCTGTGGCATGAGGGGTTTAGTTCCCCAACCAGGAATGAACCTGTGTCCCCTGCAGTGGAAGCGTGGAGTCTTAACCATTGGACCTCTAGGAAAGGTTTTCGGTTTTTTAATTTCTGTAGCATTTGAACTGAATTGACTATTGATCTCCCTTCTAGAAACATCTTCTCATACCCATAAATATCATGGCTGTCGCTTGGTTTCCTCTGAATCTGACTGCTACCTTTAGAGCTGCAGCTGTATGTAAGGAAAAGTATACCTCTTTCCCATCTCAGCGCACCAGTTCTCAGAAGTAACCAGTTTAATCTCTCAGAAATCTAATCTCCCCCACCACCACCACCCATGTACATACAAGTGTGATTTTATTTGTCTGTGTCTATAACACACGTGTATGCATAGTGTCCACTCTGTGCTTTCCAGTTGTCTTTCGATATTTTATTAATATCAAATGTTAGTAATATATATCTGCTTCCCTTTTAACAGTTGCATGTTATTAAGGTTTAAGATTTATATCTTGGAATGAGAGGTAACACCAAGAACAGCACACCCTGAGGTCATTTCATTTCTTGTTAATGAATATTTCCAAAGGCACTGTTCTGTTGGGAAAGAAGGGGTTCTCTAGAGTACCATAGATAGTATCCAGGCCAATAAAGAACTGTTCACCTGGCCAGTTAGACCAGGCACAGAAATGTCAAACCACATGGAGAGCTTTAGTGGGAGTAATAGAGCATGGCTTTAAGTCAGCACATGGCTAATACTGAATGGTTAGGATGGAGGTTAAACGTAGGGCTGTGAGTGAGATTAGAAGTCTCCAGAGTAGAGATGTCCATTCATTTGGTACAGAGAGCAGTACTTACTAGGGCCAAGGACAGCATCCTTCAGATGCTGAGGACAGAAATATGTGGGCTGGGTTGTCACCAGAAGAGCTAGGAGAGTGAGCTATTACAGACTTCAGAAAGGAAATGTGTGTGAATGGTCCAAAGTGGATAACATAAGGGAAAGAATAAGAATAGTTCAGTTTGGGGGAGAAGGATGGGTTGGTGGTGGGGGAGAGTTGTTTAGTGCCACCACACTTGGTGGCAGTGTAGAATGAACTGGAACTTCTGGAAGAAAGGTAATGCCCTGATATAAACCAGTTTAAATTATGGACTGCTTTCACTTAAGAATGGTTGAGATTATTGGGACACTTAGGTGAGAAATGACTTTCATTATTGTCTTTTAACATCAAAAAGTGTTTTTTTGTGTGTTGTTTTTTTACAGCATGCATGTCTGCTTTTTATTTTTTAGGCCTTTTAAAAGATTAAAATGTGTAGCCACATGGAAAATTAATGATATGATTCTAGTTTTAGAAATAAATGGAATAAGACACTTTGAAGCTAAACCATCTCCAGATTTGTAGGTTAGGAATCAAGAATAGTTAAGACTTAGGTTTAAGGCAAAAAATAGATACTTAAGTTATTTCATAAAGTTGATATAAAAAGTGTGATTTTTAACACCACCACACAGATTTATTTTAAACCAGAAATAGGATCTGCTTATATATTTAAAATGACTATTTTAGATCAACACCATTTATTTGAGTATTAGGTAAATTTAGCTTCTAGAATTTTTCTTTCTAGAGAAAAGAACAACAAACTTGCTGTTTGCTGTACCAAGGCTTTTTTTCTGTTTAGAATATATTTTATTCAAAGGAGAGGAAATAGACTTTTTCCTCTTCCTGCTGAAGAAGCTAAAGCTATTTAAAGCTGGTTCCTCACTATTAAACGGCTTGAATGTCTGATATTAGGTAATTAATGACTTTCTGTAGTCAGTCTTCTCTGGAGTATTTTTCTTTAAAACCTCACCTGGAAATGGTTTTTAAATGATTGTTTTGTGGCCCTGAAATTTCTTGTTCATATCATAAGAGAATGATTACTGAATGCCTAAGTTCTGTACCCAGTTCTTTTTCAGCCCTGAGAAGTTAACTGGCCAGGGATTAATTTGAGTGTGGTGTATAATCTTTGGAAAAATGTTTTAAGTAACATAACCTGGAAATTATAATCCTGTTCATTACAATTGTTCTTGAGGGTCAGTCTATGCCTTTAGATTTTCTAATAAAATATGTACGTATATGTGTATCTGTGTGCAAAGGATAGAACCTGGTGCTGGCGAAAGGTTTGGTGGATTCAGAGCTTTGCTGGGGATCATTTACATTGGTTGGTACGAGCCCTTTGGGGAGAAATTTAGCAGTCATTCTACTTCTCAGGAGCTGTCTTAGGAGGTAGTCTAGATTCTAGAAACAGGCACATATTTGGCCATAGATATCCCACAGCTTTCTTCCTGCCCACTGCAGAGCTTTGGTATGGTTGAATTTGGGTGACTGTAATATTGATAACTTCATTTGGGGATTTAGAAGACACATTGAACTTTTCACATGTCTGGTATAAGTTAAATATTTGCCATGCTGGCTCTAATAAGTACATTTGGCTTCTTTGTTAGTTTAAAATTCTATCCCTTGGATTCCTAGTCATTATGTATGAGTCTTCTTTGTGACCAACAATGGCTTGGCAGGTGATACAGACTCCTGAGTTTCTGAAGCGCTTGATCTGATCTAACAGTAATAGGCATTTTTCTCCCTTGCCCCTTTCTTGTGCTCCCCTTACATATTTCAAAGGACACATTCATATAATAAAAGCTCTACAAAGTTTAATCATTTCACTGGATTTTGTTTTAACTGAAACAATGTTTTATTAACCTTTTGAACAGAAAACTGCCATTTGTTAGCTCTGTGACCTTGTCTTTCTTTTCTCTGCAAAATGGGGGAAAACCCTTTATATGGTGATTATGCGCATTACATGAGATGAGTTTTTAAGGCACTTTGTATACTGCTTGGCACATAATAAGCACTCTATAAGGTGATGGGTGTTTTTATTTAGCTGTGGTTATTCTAGTCTAATTGAAGACATGGGATCAGCAGATACAAAACGATAGAAAACTCTAATTGTGAGAGAAGATCATTTGTTGGAGGCTAGATGGATAAAATAGGTTTGGACCAAACTTGCAGAAGTCTATAAGTTAAGTCTGTGTGATAGAACCTTCTTCACTGGTAGATATAATCTATATTTGCAGTATCCAGTATGGTAGTCACTAGGCATACTGAGCACTTGATATGTGGGTAGTGTGACTGAGAAACTAAATTTAAAACTTTATGAACTATTATTTGAATTTAAAATGAAATGGTTGGATGTGGCTACCATATTGGACATGGGCAAAAGTGAGCTTAAAGTGAAATGAAGAATTTGTTTCCCAAGAAGTGGAATACAAATAAAAACTGCTAACCAATTAATCCTTTTATAATTTTAAAATTCATTACATAATGCTGTTTGCTTTCTTGTAGGTCTCCAATTGAGAAACATGGCACTGTTTTTCCTGCACTCTACCCACCTATTGCTGGACTTCTGTTGTAACAAGTTGGCAAACACTGGCTGGAACTGGGCTGCAATAAAACATGCCAGTATCAGTGCTGACAAGAGCCTAACACGTGCCAACTTACAGATGATTACGCAATTTGAATTCTAATGAACTGCTTTAACCTTCAGGAAGAATTGTAAAGACCTGTACATAGCACAACATGACCCGGATAATATATAAACTGTTCATGTACATCCACAAATACACCTTGTACCAAATAATGCTTTCTCGTAGTGGAATAAGAATCGTGTAAATTCTAAAAAATTTAGCAGGTTTTCTTCCCTATTCATTGTTTCTTATCAGTTTTAAAAGACTCCTTAAAGCATGTCAGATAAACAGCAATTAGGATTAAAAGTTTCCATTTAATTTCCTTTAAACCATTGAGGCTTCATTAAACTCTTTCCACTTACTAAACTTTTGTATCTTCTTTGTTTTGCCACACTCCCCTTTGCTTTTATCTCTTCTGTCTGCCAGAAAGTTTTCAAATCATTTAGTTCAAATACCGAAGTACTCAGTAAGCAACTACTTGATTTTTAATGATGACTTCAGAGGAGTGGTCATCACGAGGTGCTTTCTCCCTTTTGTATTGTACCTGCACCCATCTCTCAGATTGGATACAGCAATAACATTTTTCTGTCGTTGAGAGCTCTTGAATTCAGTCATTATCCCTAGGAACTAACAAGAGTTAGTTCTGAACCCAATTCAGATTTTAAATGATTGAAATTTACTCCCAACAACACAAAACTCTGATTTGGTTTTATTTTTGCCCTCAGTTACCTAATGTGAAGGTTGGATGAATAAAGCATGCACAGCTACAGGCGTTCTACTTAACTTCTGGGTTTGCCATTAAAAATGCTGTTTACCCTTATACCCTTCCCCTTAGCCCTTCATATTTCTTTGCCTCTATTCTTCTAATACTGCAGAATTTTCTCACCTATTGTACAAAGAAATTGCGATGTATATTTTCATGTAATTTGATTTTGGAATTCTGTCACCTTATGTAGTGAGTTCTTCCAAAATATAATTTTTTTCCAATAATTTGTCAAGTTGTTGGCTTTTATTGTATTGAATGAAGGTTATAATAATGTGTCAGAGAAGTGCAGTTTAGAAAAATCTCAGGTTGATTCCTTATGCAAACAAACTTAATACTTGAAAATCACACGGCCATGGCAGTATATGTATTGGACTCTCTGTGGATTCTTATATGAATCTCAAAGCATTACAGGGCTATAAATGCTTTGCTGTTTGACATACAGATTCTGTCACTGACATAGTCCACTTGGGTTTTTCTTACTGTTTGAGCATAAATATATTTCATACTATAAGTTTTCTAAAAGTTTTCAGGAAGTGGTAAAATAAGCATGTGCAGTGTTAAAGGTGGGCCCAGGTTTCTGTGTTTGGTGTGAAGTTGGGACTGGGACAGTGTTTGGCATAGAAGGGGCAGAACTTGAGACAGTACCTGATGAGACATGGTGTTTAACTGTGAGAATCAGTGAGAACTGGTACATCTCTGCTTTGTGGGGTTTGGAGAAATTATTTGACAGAATGAAAGGATTCCTGCAAGTAGCCAGTCCTTTAAAAACTTTGTGTGTCCTTTTTAAAGTGAAATAATTGAGGATGTAGTCAGAGTAGAGAGTGATTTTTCTAAATCTCAGCCTCTTCTTCACTCTGAAGCATTAAAAAACAAAAAGCAAGCCTGTAAATGTGTGATGGCTGAATGTGAAACTGTTTTGAGTCACTGCAGCCAGTTTTCTCCAAGAACTTCGCTTGTGACTTTACTTTTTCAAAGACTCTGTCAGCACTATTTCCCCGAAGTACCAGTACTGCATACCTACCTGGGACTTTGAATGCCATCCCTTTTATTCTTAAATTCCCGCGTGATGGTGGTTCGTGGCAAGATGGAGTCTGAATTTTGCTCTCTTATGGCTGTAATTTTCCTAGCAATCTCTTGAGTTAAAACCTGGGATTTGACTCTTCAGGGAGGAGCAAAGGACCAAGTAACTCAGGGACAACTATTCTTAAACTCTTAAGTGCCACTTTTTGCAGTTACTTTGGTGTAATCGTATGTTTTTTAGGGCTAGATCTTGAGGAGTTGGAGAGCCAGAAATGAGCAAACCTCTTGATGCGCTTTACCACCTGGTGCCCTGACCATGCTACATATGGAAACACAAACCTCCAGAGATGTTTCAGCTTCCTCTGTCAGAGATGTCATCTGTGCCTTTCCCAGCGTTCATCTGACAGTGTGAATCTAAATGGCTCTATATTTGATATTAAACCACACTCAGGTGACACTAATTCCGGTGGCTTTTGTCCCAGCAATGCCTCATCATTTTGTGTGAGGTGAGTCCTCTGCTTTAGGGAAAGGATTTTTCTCCCTGACCACGTGCCAACTGTCAACACCACCTGTATAGTCTTATGGATTGTAGAACTGTTGGCTGTTTCCTAAATTTACTCCAATTTCTTGTAAAGGCTTATCGATTTCAGTATGGGCTCATAATGAGATGGACGATTTCCGTGGCTTTCTTGCCTCTTTTGGTGAGCTTAAAATCCAAATGAGGTTGGTTTCCTTGTCATTACAAGGTAATATCTTTGTGAGGTTTTTCGACTAGTTCTGTGATCACTTGGGTGTCATAGTATCTTTAATGGCCTTCATTGTTGGTTGTGAAATTTTATTTTATATGCTCATTCACCCTCTACAAATCTGCCCATTTGGGATTGTCATGCCTGTGTATCTTTGCCCATCTGGTCTCCAGTTGGTGGAATTACCTTTTGTGTACTGCCACTTCTCAGCATCTTTGAAATTTGACCTAATGTTGCTTCATTCCAGTTTTTTTTTTTTTTCCTGTAATTTGTTGATTGTATTTATATGAGAGTTCTGTTGTGATGTTTACTGTATTGTAAAGCACCTGGATCATGTGATGGGTGCTCTATGAATCAATAAATGATGACTTAGAGGCTGTATCATGAGCTGTTTTGGTTTTAGGGTGCAGGTCTCCAAAGTAAGTTATGGTATTCTTTCTGTATAAACAGCACATGATACCAAAGGGTCCACAGGGGAATCTTGATAAATAATTTTTAAAACTTCATTTAAAGAAGGAACCAGAAGGTAGGAAGTTCACTTGACTTCCAATCTCATATAATAGTCTTAAAATTTCCAGTATGCGGCCAGCCACCATTCATCATCAGAATTTCATGCATGCTGATTTAGAACCTTATGTAAAATAAAAAGAGCACCTGTTAGAGCATTATTGGGGATTTTGTCTGTAGCCTAAACTGGCTCAACCATGAAAATAAGCTAAAAGGTAAAGAACCCAGACTCAGATATGAGTGAACTGGAAGAGACCCAGAGGCACTATCTCAGTCACCACCTTCCCTTCTCTAAACAGATGGGCAAACCTGACCCAGATACCTGCCCAGGATCAGTAAGTTAGTGGCAAATGAGGCAAGACCTGCGTACTTTTTTCCCCTTAATTTTTCCAAATTAACATTTTTTTCTGAAGGATTGCAAACTCCAACAGGATTCAGGATGTGAATATTCAGCTTTTTACCCTGCATCCTTAAATATAGTTTTGTATGGGTTTGGAGATGTTGAAAGTTTGTCTTTCTTGATAGAAGTTGCCAGTGGTTTAAAGTCCTCTTCAGAAAAGAACAAGGAGCCAGATCTCTTAATCACAAGAAGAAAATCCTCCTTCAGGGTAGTTTGGGGAAAATGGTGGCTCGTTTTTCAGTTTTAATTTTTCTGAAAAATATATTTGAAATAAAACTGTTATAGAAAGGTCTAGATGATGTTCCTAAACTTTAAATGTCAGTTTTAAGCATAATGATCTATTCAAGGTACATAGCAATAAAGTTTTATTTGGATGCCATTTCCAATGCAAATGAACCAGTTCTTGACTGTGCCTACTGTGTGCAATGCCCTAGGCTTTGAGGAAGGACCCGTTGATTTTCCATCTCTCCCTAGAGTTGGTAACACTTCACCAAATTAAAATTTTTCATTTTCTGGAGGACTGCAAACCTCAACAGGATTCAATTCTCACAGCTAAGTATTTCCAGGATAAGGAACTTTTGGTTGCTCAGTTTCAGATGGTGTAACCTGGCTGCCAAGGTAGGACAAGGCTTCCTGTTCCACTGAGTCTGCACACCCCACTGAGCTGCACTGAAACGATTAAGAAGGAATTTGAATCCTATTCACATAAGTGAAATAAACTGAAGGTGATGGGAAAGGCTTTCACAAAAGGCAACCAGACACATCCTGGACACAGGAGCTGCACAGAAGGTCACAGACAGGTACTTGGTTTTCCCTTACCACCAGTCTCCATTAGGAACAACTATAATAGTACTGTGTGTGTAAGGAACTGTAGTAGCATGGTGACTTCCCCTTATTCCTAACGAGCACCAGAAGTCAAGTTCCTCTTCACTGAGCCTCCACTTTGTGGCAGGCTTGTGCTAGATGTTCTTTTTGTAAGGGATCTAGTCAAATTCTAAGAAGGATCCACAGGCATAAACAGGTTCAGAGTAATTTATGAAGACTGGAGCAAGTAAGTTTGATGGCCGGGATTCACGAACTCCCTTACTTGGTGCTTTACCTCTTAGCTTTGGAACAGCTTTTCCAAGGTCACATAGAGAGTTAATGTGTTGAGGCCAGTACTTGAACCCAAATCATGGGACTACCAGGCTAGTGATTGCCTCCCTCCCGTTCTACTGTGAAATGACACTGCCTCCCTAGAAAGTCTGTTCTCCTGTGCTCTTAAGGCAGGCAGCATTTAACTATTCATGCACTTCATGCTCCCTGTCGGAGACAACTCCACACAACGTTCCTCCATATCAGGCAAGATGTGAATTAGGTCTAAAATGTCTATATTTTAGATCACATCTAATGTAGCTCCATCCAAGCCTATAGGGTGTAATTCACTGAGTACTCCAGATGTTTAGTTTCACAGGATGTATTAAGTCCAGAGTTTTTATGCCAGTAAGTCTACTCAGAAGACAAGGGCCCAGAGACAGGGCTGTATTAATATTACAGATATCACTAAGAGTGCTTTCACTTCTGTTAGAGGGTTTCTTGAAGTTAGGCCTGTGATAAGGTAGTAAAGCCCTTGAGTTGATTAAATCCCTTAAGATGCGTTCTTGTTTGACTGTGGGCATCTAGTCCAAGCAAAATTTGTTTGCTCCTACATGTGTACTACTCTAAAGCAGAGGATCCCTGGTTTTCATCAGATTCTAAAAGGAGGTCACGATCCCCCTAGTCAAACTCTCTCTTCAAATCGATGGAGAATCTGATGAAGCAGCCTAGACCTTGCAGAGATTTGCCCATGATCAACACTACAAATCAGCAGCAAAGCCAAGTCTGAACTCAGTTCTCCTGACTCCTGGTATAGCTCACAGCAACAGCTCATCAAATATTCTGAGCACCTGCTGTATGCCAGACACTAGGCTAGTGCTGGTGAAGGGGCAAAAAAAGTCGTATGATATAAACCCAGCCATCAGCTATGGCATTACTTCCTGACCACTTTAAGGTTATGACCTAGAATATATTTGTAGGGCACTCTGACAGAGGAGCCTGGGGGGCTGCCGTCTATGGAGTCGCAGAGTCGGACACGACTGACGCGACTTGGCAGCAGCAGCTTAGGATAACAGATGAGGCTGCCTCTGCTTGGCTACCCTAATGGCCCCAAGGGCTCACCATTCTTGACATGGAAGCACTGAGCTATGGCACCTCTTTTGGGTCTGGCAAGTATTCCCCTGCCCGCCTTAGTCTAAGGGCTGCTTGCTTAGTGCAGCTCTACGTACCTCCCTGTCCATTCCTCCTCCCACATCTTCAGTGTCTTGTCACAACGAGGACACCATTTCCCTGAGCACACCACTGCTCCCACACATTTCAATACCCTCTCCCCTTTCATTGCCTTAGTATCCCTCATCCAGAATTCCTCCTCCTTCCTCAAACATTTAACCCCGTGACTATTGTTTCCAAATTCCTTCTCCATTCCATCTCACATCCAGTAATGCTTAACCTAAGCAGCACGGAAAATTTATCTTCAGATCCTCCCCCTTTCCCCCTTATTCTCTGCTTCTGCAGACAGGTGTCTTCTGAAAGGCCTGAAACCAGGCCTTCCAACTTCTTTTTCTTCACTCTTTTTTGGTTCCCTTGTCTAAGAACTTCAACCATAAAATTGATGGCATCAAGCAATCTCCTTATCTCTTCCCCCTCTTTCACATCTATCCACAAGCACATTCTTGTATTCTACTGTCTTGGTAGAAAACAGGGACTTGCCTGAAATCTACAGATTATCACTTCCCCTAAATTCCTGCAGGGCATCTTGCCTCCCCAAGGACCTGGAACTTCATTAGCTTTTCCGTCTCTTTTGGTTTTTTCTCAGCCTCTCACATCTTTACAAACACCTAAAACCAAAGAAAACCCCTTTCTCGACCCTCTCGCGGCCATATGTTCCCAAAGGGTAGTCCATGCTCGCTGCGCTCATCTTTTTCAGTCCCCTCCCTAGGGTGTGGAACATGATAGAGCCTAGTCAGGATGTGATAAGTCCAAAGCCTCAAAACCACTAGGAGCAGAGAGCCAGAATTTCAGTTCCTATGCAACTACCCCCTCTACTTTCATTCACTGCTCTTACCTCGTCTCGACTCCTCCCCCTGTCTGGCCTCCATGACTCTCGCGAGACTTGAGGGCCTCCGTTACGCGCCGCTCCAGTTGAGCGGTGCACATCTCGCGAGGCTGAGGCAGGGCCGGGCCCGACATGGCGGAAGGTAGGGATTTTGTGGAACCGCGCGGGAAGGCGCGGAGCTGTGGGGGCGCTGCTGGCTGGGCCAAGCAGCCCTGAGAGGGAACGACCGGGCATGGTCGCAAGGGGCACAGCGGGTCTCGCGAGCCTTCCTGTCCAGCCCCTGCCGGGCGCCTCGGGCGGGGGTCTCGAGCGCTATTCCTATGGCAACGCCCCTCCCGGCGTCCCCGACCCCAGGGGACCGCTGCGGGGTCCGGAGCCGGTCACTAGGTCGCGTGCCGGGACTGAGTGCAGCTGCTGGGATCCCGAGGGCCTTCGGGGAGGCTCCTTTGATTACCAGCGGCGCTGGGACGGCTGGGGAAGTAACACTTCTCCTAAGGAAATCGAAACTGCTGTCCTGGCAGGTCCCGCATCCGGAAGGGGTACATCCCTTGCCTGTGGAAGAGCCTGGGACTCTTCCCGGCGTGAGGGTGGGAGTGAGCCAGGGCTGTCACTGGCCGACGCGCCAGACGGGCGGGCGCTGTAGGCTCTGGGCTTCCCAGCAGCCCCGAGAGATTCGGGTCGGCTGGGGTTCTTTCCCCAGGTTTAGAGATGTGGACAGGAGGAGGGGGTTTGCTAGGCAGAGTAGTTGGCCAAGGTCACACTGCTCCTAAAAGATGCGCTAAACTAGACCTCGGCTCCTTTGCCTCTCAGTCCTATCCTTACCTGCTTTCTGCTGCTTTCTTTATGACGCTGCAGGTAAAGGCAGTTTGGCCTCTCCCATTCTGTCTGCCTTAACGTAGGAGTATTAGAATCCTTCGTTGTCAAAGCCTTGTACAGCTGGGGGGAAAGAAGACCCAGAGATGGGAGTTACCTGCCAGGGACCCTAAAGTGATGCTGTCGGACCTGGCTAATGTGCTTCTCATGTTCATCCCATTATTGGAGGAAAAGACTGCTTCTTTGACTAAATGATTGCGTATGGATGTAATAGGCTGGTGCTCCCGCCTCGCCTATTGATTTTGAGCTAAGCTTTGTCTGAACCCATCTTTACTTGAATCTTCTCTTTGGGCAGCACCTGACAGTTTGCAGGCTTTTCTCATTTGATTAGACTTGGAAACAGCCTTGTGAAGGAGGCCTGACATGGGTGTCATTTGCACTTTACAGATAAAGGAATTGAGGCCAGAGTTCTAGAGATACCCAGGACCAGTACCCACTGTTGGTCTGCTCTTTCTGCCAAGCTATACCCGCTGTGGGGGAAACATCAGATAAATATTGTATGAAAACAGAGGAGGATTAAGAGGAATAGAAAGAAAGCTAAGGCATCCCTTGAAGCTAGTTTTTTGGATAAATCAGAGTGTTGTTTAATATTGTTTTAACACAGTGGGCAGCCAGTGAAATGGAGCTTGTTGCCCAGAGCAGTGAGTTGGAGTGGAAAGGTTCAGGAAGGCTTTAGGTGGGGTGATGTTGTCCAGCGCCTTTACATCAATGTTTTGGGAGTACATTACTGAGATTGAAGTTGTAGAGAGCAGCTGGTTTTTCATTCAGCAGTTTTCCTGAGCACCTGCTGTGTCTGTCAGTCTGATTCTAGCTTGAGGAGCTCCTACTAGCTGAATACGCTGATCCGTAATCCTGCAGGTGCCTTGAGATTTGTGTTAGGGTAACCTTGAGAGACATCCAGCTCCTGGAGAACACACCTTAAACAGCATCCTTTCAGGGTTAAATTGGCAAGGGAGTACAGATAGGTAGGCATAGTCAGGAGGTTCTGACTTGACAGTTTTTATTGTCTTTTCTGTGTTCCAGTTTCCTTCTCTGTGTTGATTTAAGCTTTTTGGAAACAGTGTTGCAAATTTTGGGAAGATTCTGAGTGGATCATTCTAATCCAGTTACCTCTTTAAACTGAGGGTGCTTGTTATGTTCAGGAAGGAAAGATTAGCTGGACAGTGTTTTGCCCGGGTGTTAACTTGTCTAATGCTGCTTGTACTTTAATCAGAATTTATCCAGCTGGCTATGCTTGTTTAGAAATACTCATTTAAATATAAGCAAATAGCAAAAAATCCATGTCATGTAACAATTGGATGCTCTGTAAGCACACTCTATGGGAACCTCCCTGATAATGGTTTTCGTTTGGTGATGCAAGTGTGTGAGCCTGTGGGAAATGGCACTTAGAAATAGTAAACACAACCTGCCTAGACTGACCTCTACAGTAACTTCTTAGTGGGACTCGTGTAGAAACCAAGCTTCTTTCCTTCCATCCATCCGTGGATATTGCTTTTACTGTATATATTTAAGTAAAGTCCTAAAATTAATTTCAATTTCCACTCTACTTCCCTGAAGCTATCCTGCTAATGAAAGTGTCCTTCATCACCTGGAAAAGTCCCTCCAACTTGGTCTTCCTGCTTTTACTTTTTCTCCCTCATTTTGCTTCCCCACAACCTATTTTTACTGTTTCCAGGGTTCCCTTTAAAACATAAATCAGATCATGTCTTTCTCATTCTTTCCAGTACACCTACCTTCCACATGCTCTCCCCACTTCTGTGGCTCTCAGCGATCTTATTCCAAAGCCTTCCAGTGACCTTCAGGTCCCAACAGTCTTATTTCTTAATTTATTCACGAGGCTTTTGCCACACTAACGTCCTTGCTATTCTCCGTACATTCCTAGCATGCTTCTACTGCAGTATCTTTGTCCTGCAGTTCCCTTGGCCTTAAGCAGTCTTCCTCAGTTTCTCCATATAGCCAGTCGACTTTTATTCACTCAGGTGTCTGTTCAGTTCTCACCTCTTTAGAGATAGTCCCTAGATTTTGTTTGTCTTTTAATTCCCTTGCTGGAATATGAACCTCTACAAGGGCAGAGACTTTTTCTATTTTGTTCACTGCGGTATCTCCCAACTTAGAATCATGCCTGTGGTTGAAGGAATGGATAAATTATTGAGTGTCATTTACCAGACATCAAAAAGAGTTGCTGGGGATTCCCTGGCGGTCTGGTGGTTAGGACTGCTCACTTTCATTGTTGAGGGTCATGGTTCAGTCCCTTGTTGAGGAACTGAGATCCTGCAAGCTGTGTGCCTTGGCCAAAATGAATAAATACATAAAATCTAAAAAATGAAAAGTTGTCTGGATACATCCTTAGTCTCTTGTCTGGTAAGCTGCCTGGTCCAGGTATTAATGTGCTCTGATATTATTATCTGATACTAACATCAGGCTGCTGGGAGCTGCCTAACCTACTTTTCATCCAGCCCAGTTTAGTCTTAGCAGTCGCGCAGTATTTAAGACCTCAATCTCTGCAGGTGGACATGGGTTTGAATCCTAGTTTTACTAAGCTGTGATCACAGGCAAGCTAGTAAATTGCTCTCAGTCTCGGTTTCCTCAGCTTTGAAAGGGGGATCATCTCTATCTCAAAAGAAATAGTGTCTCAAGAACCCTTTTATCACAGTGCCAGACATTTTGACCTGCCACACAGTCTCTCTCTCGTAGGCCTGAGACTTATGGTATTTATTGAACTCCACCTAGTAAGTAAGACACTGTAGGGTGGAGGATGGGAGGAGCATGGAGTGGGGGTGGAGGGAGAAGTACAAAAGAAGAGCCAGACCTAGAGCCTTTTCATAGGGAATGCAGCAGAAGATGAAGAGTATGTGTGTTAGAAATTGCATTGTAGGATAGAACGTGAAAAATGCTTATGATACTCAGGCTGGGAAGAGGTGTTTTAGAATAGTGGTGGGGGCAGTGTTTGGGGTGTTGGGGGGAGCCTGTACTGCAGGAGATAAGCTGGGCTTCTCTGGGCTGGGCTTTGGAAAATAGGCCTCTTTTGGACATGGGTTGGGAAGAGGTCACAATTCTCAGTGGAAGAAATAGCAGGATCTGAGGTTGGAAAAGTATGTGACAGGCCAGATTAGGAAGGGATTGGTTAAATAAGTATTTAGGTTTTACTCTGTGGGCCATGGGGTAAGGCTACTAAAAGGTATCTGCCAAGGTAGTGACATGACTAGAATTGTCTGAGGCGAGTGAAAAAGGCTATAATGTAGAGGATGGATTTGGGAGGGAGGGAGGTCGTAACAGAGACTGTAGTAATTGATGACGAGTCCTTTGGTAAGAAGGGTCATTGGTGAGGACTGATATGAGAGACATTCACCATAGATGGCATAAAACATAGGGCTGTTGAAACCTGTTTGCATGTTGACAAGAGGGTGAAATCAAAGATGACTCAAGGGTTCTTGTCTGGGTGACTCAGATAATGGCTGGGCTGTTGACAGGAAGAGAAGGAACAGATTTGAGAACAAATATCTTTACCTCAGTTGTGGACAGATTTCGCCATGCCCAGTATACCTTTAGAGGATTATGGCTTAGCAAGCAGTTGGAAGTATTTCCAGTCAGACTGGTGTTTGTGTGAAAATTAGCTAATGAGCTAGTATTTGTTGAATATTTCCTATGCAGCCAGCTCTACCTCTGATCAGTGCTACAGAGTGAGGTTTTGAAAAATGTGTAAGTCACACCACTGACTTGTAGACAAGTCTCATCAGTTGAATCACAATCAGGAAAAAAGTATTTTATGGAAAATTCCATGGACAGAGGACCCTGGTGTTTGCAAAGCATCAGGCATGACTGAACACACAGCACACACACACGCAGGCAGCTATGCTGGGGATGACAGAGTGAGCCGCACACAGTCAGCCAAGAGGGGCAGGCAAAGTTTCTCATATTGTACTTCATAGTTTACTGAGTTTTCTCCTTTGCATTGATGATGAGTTGTACCACTGTCAGCTGAACGCTGAAGGTCAGTAACCTAGTGATCATCCCTGTTGTTGTTCAGTCACTCAGTTGTGTCCGACTTTGCAACTCCATGGACTGCAGCAAGCCGGACTGCAACGTTCCAGCCCCTTACCAACTCCCGGAGCTTGCTCAAACTCAAGTCGGTGATGCCATCCAACCATCTCATTCTCTGCCATCCCCTTCTCCTGCCCTCAGTCTTTCCCAGCATCAGGGTCTTTTCCAGTGAGTCAGTTCTTTGCATCAGGTGGCCAAAGTATTGGAGCTTCAGCATAAGTCCTTCCAGTGAATATTCAGTGTTGATTTCCTTTAGGATTGACTGGCTTGATCTTCCAATCCAAGGGACTCTCGAGTCTTCTCCAACACCACAGTTCCAAAGCATCAGTTCTTCAGCGCTCAGACTTCTTTATGGTCCAGCTCTCACATCCATACATGGCTACTGGAAAAATCATTGCTTTGAAAGTTATGTCTCTACTTTTGACTTCCCCCAGCTCTGTGCATGTGTGTGTGTGTACTAAGTCACTTCAGTTGTATCTGACTTTGTGACCCTATGGACGATAGCCTGCCAGGCTCCTCTGTCCATGGGATTCTCCAGGCAAGAATATTGGCGTGGGTTGCCATGCCCTCCTCCGGGGGGATCTTCCCAACTCAGGGATCCAACCCACGTCTCTTTTCATCTCCTGCATTGACAGGCGGCTTCTTTACCACTCACATCACTTGGGAAGTCCCTCTAACTCTGTAGTCAGCACCAAATCCTGCAGGTCTTATAAAGCTCTCACATATGTTTCCTTTCTGCTGTCATTCTGGTAGTTCGGGCTAGTGGTTCTCAACCTGGAGAACCCTGCATATTAGAATCACCTGGGAAGCTTCTAAAAACTCAAGATTTATGCATCAGCTTCAGTGAAAATCAGTATATCCCGCAAACAGTTTTTTTTCAATCTGAATCACTATTGAATAGAAGAGGATTTTACTAAATCATTTTTTAAAACAAATATAACTATGTGCGTGCATGTATATAATATGTACACATATACATACATAAAATTAGGTCATCTTTCCTAACTAAGAAGTCTTCAGTAGTAGGTGTTATTTGTAAATGAAGTAAAAGGATTTTTTTAAATCAACTTTTGTTAAATAATGGCTTTTCGACTTTGTTAAAGCATTTGAGTTGTAACAGAATTGCTAGACTTTTTAAAGGGTGAAAAGTCAAAATATGAAATATCTTTTAGCACCACCCTGTTTTTATTATGTCCAAACTTTTTGTCTGTGTCTGTGTGTGCGAACTGGGAGGATACAGACTGGCAGAGGTATCTTGCTATTCCTTTGTACTCTCCTCCAGATGCTATTGCTGTCTAACCCTTCCTCTTTTCTTCTTTCTCGCTCGTGCCTTGTGGCTTACGGGATCTCACTTCCCTGACCAGAGGTTGAACCCCAGTACAGTGGTGAGGCTGGAATCCTAACCACTAGGCCACTAGGGAACTCCCTCCCTTCCTCTTTTCATTAGGGTATTTTGTGAACTTGAATTTCA
Source organism: Capra hircus (assembly GCF_001704415.2). Lineage (NCBI taxonomy): Eukaryota > Metazoa > Chordata > Mammalia > Artiodactyla > Bovidae > Capra > Capra hircus. The sequence continues at coordinate 24,590,486 of NC_030826.1, read as the reverse complement.
ACAGTAAATACATCCACTTATTTCTTTTCTGTTAAACAGTTTTCTTAGAATTAGCACTATAGTTAGTGCTAGTAATCCTAGTGAAAGAAAAATTACATCTGTAATATGACACGATTAGGAAAGTAGTTATGGTAGTAATTCATTACCTGCGAGGACCTTATGTTCCTTATGATGCCAGCAAGGAAGATAGTTTTCTCTGGGAATATGATATGTGCTTTAATGAAATATTGTTATGTAGAAGACTAAAACAAAATTATTTTTGTAGTTCTCAAAATGAGATGTTACCAGTTTTACAGTCGTTTTTCTTTTATCTAATGGACATAGTTAAAGCAGAGTAGGGAGAAAGTCATTTAGTAATTACAGAATTACACAAAGAACACTAATTCAATGTGAAAATTGGGGGCTGGAAAGAACTATAGAAATGTAGACAAAGGAAATATCAGGGTTTTGTTCATCTGAAAGGATTTAATGAATACACTGTGGGTTAGAATTGGAGTAGGCAGGGAGTAGAAGTCACATTTAAGGTAGGGAATGGGAAGAACATTCAATTCCTAAGTCAGTGAATTAATAATAACTTTTTGTTTGATGTCCTGACGTTGAGACTGAAAATAGGTAGAATGGCACAGTGGGATGAGCATGAGCTTTGTTGGCTCAAGATCTTAAATCGTGATGTAGAACATTTTTATAATCTTAAAATAATTTCCTCAAACTCCCTTACATTCCCATTCCCCTGACCTCTGGCAACCACTGATGTGCTTTAACCGTGAAGCCTGAAATATTTACTACCTGGCCCTTCACTGAAAAAGTTTGCCAACTCCTGACCTAGAAGGAAGAGTCTTATAAGAATCTTTGTTGGAAAAAAAAAAAAAAGAATCTTTGTTGGTTCCTTTTCTGTCCTGTGACTTGCTGATTAAATTATATATATATATGTATAGCAATTGATGTAGGTCTCTTTTTTTAGGGTACTCCTAGTGAATGTAGATTTTCTTTTTGTCCCAGGCATCTTTGGTTAGGTGAGGAGTGATGAATTACCAGAGAACGCATCAAAATATCTGGCCTCCAACTGCACTGGTGAAGAGTAAATGGGTATTATTTGGGGAAAAAAAGGATGAAATTGTGATGCAAGTACTGATATTCTACACTGATACTTAGTATAGCTCTTCTGGTGAAACTGTAGGTTTATGTATTATTTAAATGTCTAGGCTTATTTTTCACAGGGAAAGTTGGAGAAAGAGAAAAAAGAAGCCACAGCTGAAAATTAGTCACTTGATAAAGAAGTGTTTCAGTTCAGCTCAGTCACTCAGTCATGTCCGTCTCTTTGCGACCCCATGAATCGCAGCACGCCAGGCCTCCTTGTCCTAGTAAACCTTTAAACTAGACACTGTTGTGAATAGTTTAATATATCTTAATTACTCCTTGACAGGACTCTCAGATACTGTTATTATTGCTACTTTCCACCTGTGAAAGCCGAAGCGCAGAAAGAAGTGACTTGCCAAGGTCACACTGCTAGGAAATCCACTGCGCGGGCCTGGGTTGCAGTCCAGGCGAGTGAGGCTCCAGAGAGCACTGTCTTAAGGGCAAATCATGTTGCCTCTCTCAGACTCAGAACAATAGTGCACATGTACTGACCTCTTACTGCAGGGCTGGTGTGCTTCTAAGGTCCTTGTTTATGTTTACATACTTAACCTAGGTGGAGAAGGAGGCGTTTGCCTGAGGAATGACAACTAGAAAGTGCTGGGGCTGGGATCTGACTCCAGAGCCTGTGCCCCCTCACCACGGCACTGAGCTGTAGGTTCTCCATTATTATTCAGAATGATAATTATATATGTCTTCCTGTAAGAGCTTTACAGCTTGCTGGTACTTCAAGGACACATTTGCTTGCTATTTGCAAGCAGACACGATGCCACAGAATACTATCTCAGCCATGGGTACTGCTTTGTTATATCAGGAGGCGGCGAGGCAGTTGCAGTATAGTGCACTTGTGATCAGGGTTTTCTCCTGCAAAAGACACAAGACAGGGAGCAGCTGTGATTTCATGAATGAGAGCCTGTATCCAAACACCTTCCTTTTATCTCACCTCTTCTCTGATCATAACCTTTGTAGTTTATGTCTCAGACTTCCCTGGTGGCTCAAACGGTAAAGCATCTGCCTACAATGCAGGAGACCCGGGTTCAATCCCTGGGTCGGGAAGATCCCCTGGAGAAGGAAATGGCAACCCACTCCAGTATTCTTGCCTGGAGAATCCCGTGGACAGAGGAGCCAGGTGGGCTGCAGTCCATGGGGTCACAAGGAGTCGGACACAACTAAGCAACTTCACACACACACACACACACATTGTTAGGGAACTGTTGACTGAAACAAGTGTTAGGGTCAAGGCTGCAGGTAGAAATTTGTGTCAGTAATTCTGAGAGCTACTAGGGATATTGCTGTAGATTTTGGATTTACCTGTTTGTAACTGACCAACCTAGATAGCATATTCAAAAGCAGAGACATTACTTTGCCAACAAAGGTCCGTCTAGGCAAAGCTATGGTTTTTCCAGTGGTCATGTATGGATATGAGAGTTGGACTGTGAAGAAAGCTGAGCGCCGAAGAATTGATGCTTTTGAACTGTGGTGTTGGAGAAGACTCTTGAGAGTCCCTTGGACTGCAAGGAGATCCAGCCAGTCCATTCTAAAGGAGATCAGTCCTGGGATTTCTTTGGAAGGAATGATGCTAAAGCTGAAACTCCAATACTTTGGCCACCTCATGCGAAGAGTTGACTCATTGAAAAGACTGTGATGCTGGAGGGATTGGGGGCAGGAGGAGAGGGGGACGACAGAGGATGGCTGGATGGCATCACCGACTCGATGGACGTGAGTTTGAGTGAACTCCAGGAGTTGGTGATGGACAGAGAGGCCTGGCGTGCTGCAATTCATGGGGTCGCAAAGAGTCAGACACGACTGAGCGACTGAACTGAACTGGTATCCAGAGGAATTTACAAAGATTCCTTAACATTTTTGAAATAGAACTTTTATGATCTTTAAGGGTTGGAATTTGTAACTTTCTACTCTCTAAGGCAAATGTCCTCATAGTACCCCCCACATGAATCAATATCCAGATTCTTTGTGACTGTTAGTTTCATTCTTGTCCCTCCTGTTTGTGAGTTCCTGTAGACACTACTTCTATATTTTATATAGATTCTATATTTGGCACTGCTGCTGCTGCTAAGTCAGACACAGAGCCGTGTCCGACTCTGTGCTACCCCATAGATGTCAGCCCACCAGGCTCCCCTGTCCCTGGGATTCTCCAGGCAAAAGCACTGGAGTGGGTTGCTGTTTCCTTCTCCAGTGCATGAAAGTGAAAAGTGAAAGTGAAGTTGCTCAGTCGTGTCCAACTCTTAGCAACCCAATGGACTTCAGCCTACCAGGCTCCTCTGTCCATGGGATTTTCCAGGCAAGGGTACTGAAGTGGGGTGCCATTGCCTTCTCCGTTCGCACTACTTTGGTGCTATATTATTTGGAAAATGTACAAATTAAACTGCCCTTTTTAAAAAACTTCAAGGGGCAACTGCTGATCTTCCATAAGAATGATAGTTTAAGTGAAACGGAAATGCAGAATATTTATGGTTGCTATAGTGTTGGTGGATTTGGGGACTCTAGAGCAAAAGGTTGGCTAGAATAAGGTGTAGTTGAAACCAAGGTTAATAGGTTCAGTTTGCTTCAGGGAAGAAAAATCTGCAATCCATAGCCACAGGCAACCCCTGTGAAAACTTAGCAGCTGTCTCTTGGGCAAGTAAGATGTGACTATAGCCACCTGTTTCAACTAGCAAGATAAGGTGTCCTCTTGTTATCCATTAAATTGACTTGGGCAGAGGCAGGTGACTTGCAGGCCTTCTTGCCGGTGACTTTTATGGAGGGCAAGGGTAGGTCTTGCTTTCTAATGATTTGTTTTTCTCCTGGAGCCTAGTGTTGTACCTAGCCCACAAACCTGTTGACTGATACTAATTTAAAAGGAAAATCTGACCGAGAAGGTAAACCACTGAAGCCTTTCCCTTATATTTTCTGGTCGTAGTATGCTGCAGACACTGACAGGCTTTATTTAAATTTTGGGGGTGAAACGCCATGTCTGAGATGTCTTTCCTTGCACTGCCTTAAGGCCAGGTGGTCTTGCTGTGTTTGTATCCCTTGTCAGAGTGCTTTCAGGTTTTCAGCTTGTCTTTTTTAATTGCCTGTCTTCTCCATTACCCAGCAACTTTGTGAAAAACGTGTGCCAAGATGGTTTTCTTTACTTTCACACTGGCACTTTATAAATTTTCAATGAACTGCTAGGTTATACAGTTGCCTTCTTAAGAGTTGCAAATCTCTGGATAAGCTGATGAATGAACACACAAAAAATTGCAGTACTGTTGATCTTCTATCTAAACAGTAGTATTCCCAGAGCAGTCTAACTTGTGTGACCTGGGGGCTGAGCTTTTTCTCCAGGCCAGTCATCCCCATACCTGGGGTCATCTGAAAAGCACTGTACATTTCCTGTGATCGCGCTCCAGCTCTGCTGAATTTGGGTGCTCTCTGTCTAGTTCAGATTGCCCATGTGATTCTTACACAGCCAGTCTGGGAGTAATGTCCTCAAGAGCAGTCTGAGGCTGGAAGTGGGTAGGGGTCACGGGCCTGTCCCCTTTGTGCTCCTCAGTTCATTGTCTGGGAATTGAGCCAGAAGTGGTCTGTAGGTTCCTTCCTTTCCTAAAGTTTTGTGATGTGTAAAAACCCTTACACTTGGGTATTAGAAAATTATTTACTTTCCCTCATAGTTTAATTGTTTTCCATAATCTTTAAAATTTGTATAAAATAATATATTTGCTTCCTAAGTGCACATCGATTTAAAACTCAAGTAATATTACAAGGCTTAAGAAATAAAAATTTGCCATCCCTCAGAACCCACTTCCCAGACTACTTTCCCCTCTTCTCTGTTGACCTCTAAGGGGTAATATTGCCATTTCTAGATGGATCAGTGATAGACATTGACTGACTTTTTCCTGTGGCAGGTTAGGAGTTGCCTCCTGGAGAGCTTTTTTTTTTTTTTTTTAAGATACAGCCTAACTAACTTGCACTTGTTCCAAATTAATAATAATGAAGGTTTTTTGTGTTTTTTTGCCTTGTTGTATGACTTGCAGGATCTTGGTTCCCTGATCAGGGATTGAACCCAGGCCATGGCAGCGAAAGTACCGAGTCCTAACCACAGGACCACAAGGGAATTCCCTAATGACGAGTTTTAAAAGCATGTTAGGCTTTACTCTTTGGTTTGGGAATTGTCAGTGCAGACTTGTTATATGAGGTGATGAAGTATTTAAAGCCTTGATAGCTCGTTCATTATTTAGCAGTGTTTTTCCATTCCTGTTTTTCCTTTTGTTCATCACCTTATCTTTCTGATGATGTCCTATTGATTTGCTGTGATTTTAATTGATCAATCTTAATTCCTTGGTCAATAAAAATTTGAAACTCATTCTGTTTTTCATGACTCAAAAAAATGTTGTGTAAATAGTTACAATAGTTTAAATTATTTAACCAATAATTATGTAATTGTGGAAAGCATAAAAGGGGTGTGGAGGAAATGCTGACAATTTTGCACGCATGTGCCAGTTATAGTAATTTTATTTAATTTTCACAGCAGCACCGAGTAGAAGATCCCCCCTCTTATTTTACATATAAAGAAACTGAAGCTGAGAGAGGTGGTCTGAGCCCATGGTCCCCATAGCTAGTTACTAAACGGATTTATATTCCCATCACTTGCAACTCCAGAAGCTACTACAAGTGTATATATCAGTTTTTTTTTAACTTAATTGATGCATAAGATACATGCAAAGAAGTTCAAAGCATGAGCCCAATGAATTACCAAAATAAAAATTATTTATAATTTGAATGTGCATATTTAAAATGTAACCACCACTGAGTTAATAACAAAAAAATAATCTTACCTCCTAGAGGGCACCCCTGCTGTGCTCTCCCAGTTACCAGTCTCCTGCCGTTCCTCCCAAGAGAAGCATTATCATGACTCCATAGATTCATTTTGCTCCGAGTGACAGCAACTTTTAGACAAAATTTGATGCTACTCCTAAATTCATATGTCCTTTAACATTTTCTGTTAACCACATCTAGAAAATCAGTGCCAGTTTTTCTTTAAAGAGGCCATCAACTTCATATCTTTCTCTGTAGGAAAAATAAGTATACATTTTATAAAATCACATGAACTTACTGCTTTGTGCATCTCCGTTTCAGGTAAATAATTGCAATTTCTTGGCTCTTTAGTCTGAGTAACTATAAATAACTCTTCAAAACCAGTGACCTGTAAATTTGTCATACCAGAGTAGAAGTGTAGATATGAGTCCTGCCAAAGGAATTTTGTGGTTATAAATGCTAAGATTTGAAAAATATTACAATAGGATCATTGTAAGTACTGTTTTCTTTAAGCCAGTGGGTGTGTTTTTTTTTTAAGCAATATTTGGCTTAAATATTAGTAGGCTAAATAAATTGCAGTATTTTTAAAAAAATTAGATATAGGAATTCTCATCTGATACATAACTCATAAGCACAGTGATCAGCAGCTGTAAGCAAATTTTCATCTTGCAAGTGCCTTCTACTTTATTTGCCCAGGAATGCTGATTTACACCTGAGATAATATCTAGTTTTTTGACTCCTGCTGCTGCTAAGTCGCTTCAGTTGTGTCCGACTCTGTGCGACCCCATAGACGGCAGCCCACTAGGCTCCTGTCTCTGGGATTCTCCAGGCAACAATACTGGAGTGGGTTGCCATTTCCTTCTCCAGTGCATGAAAGTGAAAAGCGAAAGTGAAGTCGCTCAGTCATGTCCCCACTGTTTGCGACCCCATGGACTGCAGCCTACCAGGCTCCTCTGTCCATGGGTTTTCCAGGCAAGAGCACTGGAGTGGGCTGCCACTGTCTTCTCTGAACTATGAAGGCAGAACACATTTGTTACAGAATACCTGAAATGCGCAAGAAAGTGCAGAGAAGAAAACAAACCTGATATTTTGTGGTATTTGTCGTTCTGTTCCTCATATATTTGAATGTTTATAATAAAATTGAAATTATAAAATATACTTAGTTTCCCAGCCTTGTTTTTTCTGTTACCTATAATTTGAATGTGTGTATTTAGTGTTACATATATCTTGGAAAACGTTAATAGTTGCATAATAACTTCACTCTCATGTGCCACTTATTCCTGTTCTTTGAATGGAAGCATCTCTTTTTGAGCTGGCTGAGGGTTGGAGCCATACGAGTGAGTGGGAGACATCCAAGGTGACTCCCACATTTCTTCTGCAGATAACTGGAATAGATGGTGTGTCATTTATTAATACAGGGACCATACAAAGAGGAGCAATTTCCTTGAAGCTAAGAAGAGAGATCTGCATAGAGAGAAGGGTCTACGGATCACTGATGCTAGATTTTGGTTTTAACCACAGACCAAGGCTCTGATATAGCTGCCTTGGAAGGTGGCACAGTTGAGAAGGCCAAGGGTAGACCTCCTGGGGAGTATCAGTGGTGGAGGGTTTGGAGGGATGTGCAGAGAAGTGTGTGAAAGTGACAGAGCGCCGGGATTGGAGAGAAGGTGGCACGGTGGTTGTTGAAAGAAGGAAAAAGCAGGATGGACAGCAGTGTCCTGTGCTGAGAGAAGAACCACTGGCAAGTGTCTTAGATTTGGCAATTAGGAAGTCATCAGTGAGAGGGGCTTCAAGGGGGTAGTGGAGATGGAGGGAATGGCAGGGTGATAGTGTGTGAGGAAATGTGTGTGGTAGCTAGAGATGGAAGGGCAGAGGTGATTAGATGTGTGAAAGGAGAGTTTTGTTTCGCTGTTGATAGAGACCTAGGCCTCTGTTCGTGCTGATGAGAGGGTTCCCGCTGAAAGAGATTGAAGTTGCTGGAGCTGGAGCGGTTGATGATAAAGCAAAGGACCTGGGGAGAGTGAAGGGTTTGGAGCAGAGGAGGAGTGCGTAAGCTTGCATGGGAGGGAGCTGCAGTCTCTGAGAAGGCAGGGGTAGATGGGAGTCGCTTTTGGTACAGTGGGGATTGTTGGTAGTTGCTCAGTTTTCTCAAGACGTTGTCCAGGAAGGTAGGAGATGGCCCTGAGGGCTGTGTCCAGATTTGGAGTTTTTGTGGTGGGGAGCAGAGGAGTGAATGTTCTGTGGCCCAGAGGATGACCACAGCAGCATTGTGGTTCCGCAGATATGATTTATGCATGATTGCCTGAATCCCCACCAAAACTGCAGGTAAGAGAGAAGTTTCCGGACTTTGCTTCCTCAGAGAAGCCTTCCCTAATGTCCTAAGTTAAATTTCTTTTTTAAAAAAATTTCATTATAGGTTCTCAGAGCTCTATTCTTTCTAGTACTGATCTGAGTTGTAGTTTTTCATTTAGTTGTTGCAGTTGTTATAATTACAAACGTTTACTTCCCCAGTAACTAAAAGCTCTGAGGAAAGATATGTCTGATTTTGCTTAAGTACTGTACTATCAGGCCCCTCGCAGATACTCGGTAAATGTTGAATGAGTCAAAAACAGTGGTTTTCAACCTTTAGGATCTGCCCCAGCGCACCTGTGGGATATGACTTGCTTCCATCTGAATGGTTGTTGACTGCCCTGAGCCTTCCCGAGGGAGGGCAGGTGTCAGGTAGTGTGGGATAGTGGCTGATAAGCCACTGAATGCCTGGGCTGTTGTCCCAGCCCCACACGTCTCACCAGCTTCGTGACCTTGGACAAATTCTTAACTTCTCTGTACCCCGTGCCCTCCTCTGTAAAGTGGCTAGTCATAATAGTACCTGCCCCATGGGGTCACCGTGAGAATTCACAGAAAACTTGTAAAACAGCATGTGACATGTAGAAGTTACTAATTCCTACTAGCGGTTTGAAAACTGATCTTCAGGGAAATTGAGAAGAAGTCCCTGCACTGTGATGGCACCCTGAACAACACCATTCTTGGTCTTGTAGGAGTATCAGTAAGAAATAATAGGAACATCATGTGACTACAGTTGACCCTTGAACGATATCAGTGGCTAGGAACTCTGCCTTACCTTCCGGCAGAGTGGAAAATCCGCATGTAACTTAGAGCCCTCCGTGACCTTGATTCTTCGGATTCAACCAACTGCAGATGGTGTCGCAGCTGTCCCCAACCTTTTTGGCACCAGGGACCAGTTTCAAGGATAACAGCTTCTCCATGGACTGAGGGGTGGAGGAGAGTTTCCAGATGATTCAAGCGCGTTACATTTATTGTGCACTTTATTTCTATTATTACATCAGCTCCACCTCAGATGGAGTTGCTTTGGGGCCCCTGCTGTTTAGTATTTACTACTGGAAAATATCCGTGTGTTAAGTAAACCCACGCAGTTCAAACCGTGTTGTTCAAGCGTCAGCTGTGGTCATTTTGGTCATCCCATCCTGGCTGTGGGATGAGGGATGAGTGTGTGCTGTCTGTTTACACCTAGCGTGGTAAACTTGATTCTTTGTCTTCCTTGCAGAGGAGGTGGCCAAGTTGGAGAAGCACTTGATGCTTCTCCGACAAGAGTATGTCAAGCTCCAGAGGAAATTGGCAGAGACAGAGAAGAGATGCACTCTTCTAGCTGCACAAGCAAAGAAAGAAAGCAGCAATGAGTCCTTCATCAGCCGCCTGCTGACGATCGTGGCCGACCTGTACGAGCAGGAGCAGTATAGGTGAGCTGACATGGGGCCAGTTTGGGGAAGCAAATCCTTTGGCTTTCTCTCTCGTTTTCTGCTTATCTTCAGCACAGATTATGGGTGTCCTGGTGATTGCATCCCTGGTACAGATAGGAATTAGCTTGCAAGTTCAGGGATTCAGGGGAGGAGAAGTCACCTTCTCTTGGGCTGGTCAAGAAGGCATCTTGGAGCTACTGGTTAGTGTAGCATGATGGTTGAGGGTGGACTTTGGGGTCACACAATTCAGCTGGCCACTTACTGGCTACGTGAACTGGAGCTATGTGATGTGCCTTAGGCTCCTAATCTGTAAAATGGGGATAAGAATACTATTTACCTCAGGGTTATTGAGATGAGATGGTTGGATGGCATCACTGACTTCAAAGAACATGAGTAAACTCCAGGAGTTGGTGATGGTCAGGGAGGCCTGGTGTGCTGCAGTCCATGGGGTCACACAGAGTTGGACACGACTGAGCGACTGAACTAAGCTAGAGTTATTGTGTTGATTAAAGTAATAAATACTGTTTGAGCACTTAGATAAACAGTGTCTGGCATATAGTAAGTGCTCAATTTTTAAGCTACTGTTATAAGTGAGTTTTATGGTAAATGTTAAAGGCTGAGTAGGATTTAATAAAGACAGTAATGTCACTAGTAGAGGGAGTGGCTGAGAACAGACTCACAGATGGGAATGTGTGGAGGATTTAGAGGAGGGGGCATTTTAGGGTACATATCCATGCAGAGGAGCCCTAGAGTGGTGGGAAGGGTAGGGTGGGTTGCATTGGGATGCCAAGGTGAGGATATCGGACTTGATCCTTTAGGAAGTGTGAAACAGGGTTTCCAAGTTTACAGGAATGTCATAAAGTGGTGTTTCAGGCAGATTAGCCTGGTAACATCATGTAGGCGAGATTATAGAGAGAACAAGAGCAGAATCAGGCCGGAAGTGATGAAGGACTGACCTGGGATGATGGCTGCAGTTGTGGGAAAGAGACAAGGACATGAATGTGCCGGGAAGGATTTGCCTACCGGAGAGGCAAGATGGAATAGATGATTTAGTAAAATGTGGAAATAAGACATTTAAAATAGATCAAAATCCAGAACTGCCATCTACCATCTTAATCATTTCTAAAAGAAAAGAAAAACTGAATACTGAAAAATGAGAATTACACACTCTGAGTAAAGGACAGCCCTTTCTTTAAATCTAATGGATGTAGCTACTTGTAAAATATAGGTCACTGTCTCTCTCTTTTTTTTTCCTTCTCCTCTTTTTCCCATGGATAAGTGAAAACTGTTCTCCCTGGCTCCAGGAAGCCAACACAGCTCTCTCACTGTCCAGGGCTCTTTCCCGTTAGAATTCCCACCATTTACTTTCCCTATTACATAACAGTTGACTGCACTCTTACACTGTAGTCCTTCTAGGAGACAGTGGGAATGAGACTGGGCAGTTTCCTCTTCTGGCAACTTTTTACCTGGTCAGCTGTGGTACGGTCCCAGGGTTCTAGTGGGTCTCTCTTCCGCTTCTAAAACCTGTCCTTTTATCAAAAGAAGGCTGAATGCCTTTGTTATCTACAAACAGTGATCAGATGGGGAATGGAGACTTTGAAGAGGACTGAGCTTTTGAAATGGAATAACTGAAAGTAGAATATAAATTTCTAAAGCAGATTCTCTTTTACCAAGATAAGGGATAAAAAAAAAAAAGCCTTTTGTCCCATGAACATGTGTTTTGTTGAAGAGTTTAAATAGTGTTTTTATGTGCATTTTAGTAGAGTAATTGGAGAGTTAGTGTTAAATTTTTAAATTGAGCAATGTGGAAGAAATTGGTGCACTTCTTAGCTAAAGTTCAGGGGAGAAGGCTTTGTCCCATAAGATACTTAAAAATGATTGTTGAAAGTGAAAGTGTTAGTTGCTTTGTAGTTATTTACAATCAAACATAATTTTTCCTGTCTAAGTGTTTAAGACACTCTAGCAACAAGCTCTTTATGCTTCCTCTCCAGTGACAACATCCTTGTATCCACATTTTAAAAGGAAATGCCTTTAAATGACTAGAATGAAAAACTTTACAAAATTGCTAGCCTCCCAATTGTTTCCGCATAGAGTCTTCAAAGACTTGACCTGTCCCAAGTTTCCATTTTTGAATTATATTTTTAAAAATTACTATTAGAGATTATTAGTGAAATTCTTATATTTATTTCTCTTTGGGATTGTTGTTTAGTGTCTGACTCTTGCAACCCTCATGGACTGTAGCTCACCAGTCTCCTCTCTGACCATGGGATTTCCCAGGCAGCAGTACTGGAGTGGGTTGCCATTTCCTTCTCCATCTCTTTGGGATATTAGACTATAAAAGAAAAAACTTTGACTTGACATTCATGAATAATAGTAGGAATTTTATAGAAACATTCATTTTTATAATTTTGTGGCTAAACTCAAGATACGTGGTAGAAATAGTAAGCAGTGACTGTTCATTTACATTCTTAGAATGTAATACTTTGTAAGTACATTCAGAGTTTAAAAGTTATTTGTGCTTTGTTTTTGTTATATTTTTTAAACGTTATCACAGGATATGATATGAGACAGTTTTATGTTTTGCTTTAAATAGAATGTCAATTCTGTTCTTCATGAATAGTGTTCCGTGTTAACAGTATTAATAAATACCCTATTCTTTTAATCTAAGATAATTCGTTGCAGCTTGGTTAGTTCTTTAATAGAACTGGAATTGTCGATATGCTCACATAATTATAATTATGCTGTAGAGGTTGCTTTTGTGGAGCAAAATGTGTCTGCATCAAGCATCGTATTGAAACCATATTCTTGTTTGTGTCTCCTTTTAAGTGCATGAGTTAATCTGTGTAAAAATTTTTTTCTTCTTCCTTTTCTCATATATAATGGTTTTTATGTATTTAGTTTCTAAAGGCTTTCCAACCTAACAAGTTATTTTCAAGGGAAAGATGCAAGTGAAAAGCCTCACAAATACAAGCAAGGAGATGACGATGGGTGACTGTGGATTGCTGCCAGCTAGCCATATGGCACATGCTTCTGTCAGCCTAGTGGGTCATCCTTAGGTGTTTGTTAACTGCCCAGATGCTCTCCTACCTTGACATCTGACATTTCAGAGTTAAGTATGAATAACTATTTGGAAAGCTCTTTTCACATAATGATATGTCATATATATGGAAACATGTTTGAAGAAAAGATACCTCACCCCCTTTTCTTTATAAATGGTTGAGTTAAAAAATGGCCAATACTAGGTCTGAGTGTTTCTGATGAGAACAGGAGTCCAGATATTGGGTTTCATGTTTCATATTCTTGATTGTTTTATCAAAGCTAATTTCTTTATAGTTTTTGGATTAACCTTGCTTAAACATTAATACGGTGTGGAGCATCATAGCACAGTAGGCTGAGAGCTCTTATCACAGTCTTTAGTCTTTTAGTCTATTTCTCCCTGACGATTTATCTTGATTTTTTTCTACATAAAACCTCTTCTACTCTTTATATGAATATTAGTCATCCTTTGTGACTTGTAGGCTGCACCATCATGGGGGTGACATTGGGGAATGTCTTTGAAAGCATAGTATCCCATGTGAACTAAAAGCTAGAAGTTAGAAATAGGAAACACGTCTGCTGCTGCTGCTAAGTCACTTCAGTCGTGTCCGACTCTGTGCGACCCCACAGATGGCAGCCCACTAGGCTCCTCTGTCCCTGGGATTCTCCAGGCAAGAATACTGGAGTAGGTTGCCATTTCCTTCTCCAATGCATGAAAGTGAAAAGTGAAGTGAAGTCGCTCAGTCATGCCCGACTCTTAGCGACCCCATGGACTACAGCCTACCAGGCTCCTCCGTCCATGGGATTTTCCAAGCAAGAGTACTGGAGTGGGGTGCCATTGCCTTCTCTGGTAAACATGTCTGGCAATGCATTATAAATATGACCTATCAGTGCTAGCATAGACATATATTTTGCTGTGATTTTTTTTTTCTTTCTTTCACAGATGAATGTTGGTCAGTCAGTACTCACATACTGATTAGCTGTGAATTCCAGCTATACCTAGTTATAATGATAGTCTTTCTTTTTATACCTGTGGGTATTTTTCTTCATCAGTGACTTGAAGATAAAGGTTGGGAGCAGGCACATCAACGCCCACAAGTTTGTCCTGGCGGCCCGCAGTGACAGCTGGAGTCTGGCCAGTTTGTCTTCCACCGAGGAGTTGGACCTGTCAGGTGAGCCTCTGAGTGGCTGGGGACTCAAAACTCCCGGCACATGAGCACTTGACAGAAGGTTATGATGTGCCACTTTGAGATACTTGTGGCTTAGCGGAAATAGACTGCTTCTCTCACGAATTGGTGGTGACCATAAACTAGTTAAATAGTGAGTCATTAGGTAGTACTTTGTGGACACTTCTGTTTAATATCTGGCTAAAAGATCATAAATATTTGAGGAACTACAGTATTCTTATAATTTATAAAATAATATCTCTCCATATAACTTTTCATATAGTAGTATGTTATAAATATGAGAGCATATGTAGAAAAAAAATTTGTTTCCAATAAGAGAAAGTCCTGCTATTGTTCAGCTGGTTACAGTTTAACCCTAGCTGCCAAGATACTTTTCCTGGTCTGTAAGAACTGAATTCAGAAGTAACAGTTACTGCAAAAAATAAGAATATTCTTTCTTTACAATCAAAAGATGACCAGCTATCTTCAGAATTTAAGTGCTTAAACTGTTTAATGTTACTGTTTTTGTGGCACATATATTTTGTAGAATTTGGGTAAATATGGTGGTTAAGTAAACTTAAAAACATCATTTTCAAAAGTTCACTTCAGAATTACATTTTCACTTAGTATTTGCCTAACTGCTACTACAAAAGAGCAAATTTTAAATTTAATCAAGAGAATTACAAGTCTCCTGTAAATGTGTTATGCTGCTGCTGCTGAGTCGCTTCAGTCGTGTCTGACTCCGTGCGACCCCATAGACGGCAGCCCACCAGGCTCCGCCATCCCTGGGATTCTCCAGGCAAGAACAGTGGAGTGGGTTGCCATTTCCTTCTCCAATGCATGAAAGTGAAAAGTGAAAGTGAAGTCACTCAGTCATGTCCGACTCTTCGTGACCCCATGGACTGCAGCCTACCAGGCTCCTCCGTCCATGGGATTTTCCAGGCAAGAGTACTGGAGTGGGTTGTCATTGCCTTCTCTGAAATGTGTTATACTTTCATATTTAAAGAAAATAATAATCAAAAGACTGATACCATATGGTAAGGAGCATACCCACACATTAAGATATGAGTTACTTGCAGAAGTGATTGGCTGTGTGAAAAGTCTGCTGAATTATGTCTTTGTTCAAAAAATTCGTTGCCATGGTTGATCCCTGCTGTAAGGTTTGCTTGGAGGAATGAGCAGCTGCAGAGCCAAAATTTTTGGTGGCTTTGGTAAATCAGGCACCTACTAAGGTATCTGTGGTAGAACTTATGGCATCTTTACTTTCCTTTATAAAGTTTATCTTTGAAAGGTTCCAGGGCTTCCCTGATAGCTCAGTTGGTAAAGAATACACCTGCAGTGCAGGAAACCCTGGTTTGATTCCTGGGTCAGGAAGATCTGCTGGAGAAGGGATAGGCTACCCACTCCAGTATTCTTGGGCTTCCCTTGTGGCTTAGCTGGTAAAGAATCCACCTGCAATGTGGGAGACCTGGGTTCGATCCCTGAGTTGGGAAGATCCCCTGGAGAAGGGAAAGGCTACCCACTCCAGTATTCTGACCTGGAGAATTCCATGGACTGTATAATCCATGGGGTTGCAAAGAGCTGGACACAGCTGAGCGACTTTCACTTCACTTGAAGGGCTCCAAGGAGGTGGCGGCACCCGTGGACCTGCTCAGGTTTGTGTGTCTCGCCCTGAGCCCTGTGGAGTTGCCTGGATGGGCATGGGTGTGATTGCCTAAAGTTGGACTCACAGCAGCTGAAACTGCCTCACAAGCCTGTGTGTTACATGACACCTGGAAGCATTACTGCCCGTGGCCGCCTGCAACTGAGGGAGGTTGGAAATAGGCTCTTGTAAACAAGTGTATAAATAGGGAAAAAGCTGTGTTTTAAATGGTTGAACCTTCTCCCCACTCGTGGGTTTGGTAAAATCATCTTATGGATCTACTGATGTTCTGTTTCTTCATAATTATTCCATTAATATCACAAATGCTCAGTGGCAGGCACTTTGCGAGGTACTAGGGATATATCAGTGAATAAAGTTAAATCCCTGTTTGCATGATACTTACATTCTTAGATTGACATCCTAAGCCTCACATTTTCGTTTGAAATTCTTTTGTAATTAATATTTCTTAAAATTCAAAATAAGCACAACCTAATTTTCTTAATTAATTAATTTGTTTACCTTATTGTACCAGGTCTTAGTTGTGGCCTACAGGATCTATAGTTGTATGTAGCATGTGGGATCTGGTTCCCTGACCAGGGATCCAAACCATGCCCCTTGCATTGGGAGCACAGAGTCTTAGCCACTGGACCACCAAGGAAGTCCCAGCACAACTTTAATTCTGTTAATTGTTTTAAGAATTTTAGCCCATGTTGAGGAATATACAATAGGCATTATATACCAAGTATTTAGAAAGTATTTGGACATAATGAAAATTTTCTTAAATCATACCTTGTTCAAAGAAGTAAAATGTGTGTTTGATCTGACCCAGTGACAAAGTCACAGTCGCTTCTGTAAGATTCTTGCCAGAAATGCATGACCTCATTCTAATTGTGAGAAAGCATCAGATTAACCCAGGTTGAGGAACATTCCGCAGAATTACTGGCAAGGTCATGAAAGACAAGATAAGACTTAGAAATTGTTATATTTTGGAGGAGATTTAGGAGATATGATAATAAAATTCAAGGTGGAACCGTCAATTGGATTCTGGACCATAAAAGGACATTATTGGGATAATTGGCAAAGTTTGTAAAGGTCTGTAATTGGTTAATAGTATTGTATCAGTCCTAACCACCTGGTTGTAATCATTGTGCCCTGGTTATGCTAGATGCTGATGTTAGGGGAGGATCAGTGGAGGGTACATGGGAACTGTACACCTGTTCTGTAAGTCTCACATTGTTTCAAAATATGAAGCTTTAAAAGGTATGAATTTGCTTTGTATTTCTTGATTATTTTATATATAAAGATACATTTATAAAGATACTGACTGATCAGCTGGGAAGAGAAAGGATATAACCGTTAGCGCGACACGGTACAACAAATCTTGATGCACGCTATTTGCTTCTTTAGGAAGTAAAGCAGTCTGCTTCAGGCTCAGTGGTTTGTTTATAGTCTCCCTCTGTCACTTCAGCAGTAGCAGCTGACACTGAGCAGTTCCAGTGCCATAGAATAGCTGTTGTGAAGCTTGAGTTTCTTGCATGCCTCCTCCAGCAGAGATCTTATGGTTCCCTGGCATGAGTGTTTATGGTGAGTCATTCAGCTTTCCTGGAATGTGTTCTGGGTCCTGTCAAGCTGTTCCAAAACCAGAAAGCATCGTCCCTCCTTTTCAGTCCAGTCAGGAAAACTGCACACTGAACACGGACCTGGGGGTATCGCACTGTGTTGTGAAAGGAGCGTAGGGTCCCAGACTCTGTGCTCAGGCACGCTAAGGTGCTCAGGCAAACTCAGGGGACAGTGGTAGTTCCCGTTTTCAAGAGAAATTCAGCAATATCTGTTAGAGAGAGTGAGAACTCTTGGTTCCAGGTTGTTTGGTTTCCGTATTTTGTTGATATCCATGGTAGTTTAAATTATCTGATATTCCTCCCTTCCCAGATGGATCCTGATTCCCCTCCTCTTAGGTACAGGCCGACTGAGCTTGTAAATAATAACATGTTACTTCAGAGATACATCTTAGAAGGCATTGTGACGTCTTCCTTGCTCTGCCTTGTGGATTGCTCACTTTGGGAGAGGTTAGCTGCTGTGTCATGAGGACACTCAGACGGCCTTGTGGCCTCCTGCCAACAGCTGAGATCTGCCCCCCACCCTGAGATTATCTTAGAGCTTCAGGTGATCTGTTTTATCTGTGGTCATGTCCCCTTTCTCCATCCTAACATGGCTTTTGTGTTTTTCCCTCTAATCTCTGGTTATGCTAAATTCGTCTTGTGTGTTAGTTTAAAGAGTCTGTTCTGATAATAATCATAGCAAATTTTTCCGTAGTGGTTACCATGTGGTGGTAGTTTACAGTGTTAACTCTTTTATCTTTAGGATAACAGTTTGTGGTAACTACTGTTTATGCCCATCTTATTGGTTAACCATATATGCTTCTATCTAGTGGCTACTGTAAATAATCTTTGCAGTGAATAGATCTCTCTTCAAGATCCTGCTTTCAGTTCGAGTATACCAGAAGTGGAATTGCTGGGTCACATAGAATTTCTATTTTTAGATTTTTGAGCCGCTGTTTTCCATAGGGTCTGCACCATTTTGCATTTTCCCCAGCAGTGCACTAGGGTTCCAGCTTCACCACGTACTCACTCGTACTGGTTGTTTACTGTGGTTTGGTCTGTTTTGCTAGAGGTTTGAGATGCTCTAATCTTGAATCTATAAAGATTTAGGTCTGTCACCATATTCAGAAAGCTGCTGACCATCATTTCTTAAATACTTTTCTTCCTTGGTCTCTTCTTTCCTTCTGAGACTCCAGTCACACATATACTAGACCCTTTGTTACTATCCAGCAGGTCTGTTTGAGGCTTTTTTTGGTTTGTTTTTCCTCCTGACCTTTTTTTTTTTTTTGGTCTATTCTTCAGATAGGATAAATTCTATTGATCTGTCTTCAAGTTTACTGACTTTTTGCACTTGAGCCTGCTCTTGAGCCCACTGAGTAAGTTTTTATTCCATGTATTGTATTTTTCATTTCTATAATTTCTGTTTGTTCTTTCTTACAGTTTATATGCTGAGCATTTTTATCTTTTAATTTCTGGTGTGTTTTCCTTTACCTTCTGGAGCATAGTTATATTCAGTGTTTTCAGTTCTTTGATAAGTTCAATATCTGGGTCATTTTGAAGTTAGCATATTTTGGTTGTTCTTTCCCTTGAAAAATGGTCATATTTTCCAGTTTTTTTTCCATAACAAATGATTTTAGACTGGGTCCTGGACATTGCCATTATGTTCTGTAGACTCTGGTCCTGTGTGCCATTCTCTGGAAGATGTTGAATCTCTTCAGGTGCAAATCACAGGTTCTGTTTCACCTTCTGTGGATAGTGATTCACATATCACTCCAGCTTTTTCTTTGAGGCAGTCTCATTTGTCTATTTTTGGCTGTCCCGGGTCCTCGTCGCTGTGTGGGCTTTTCGCTGGCTGTGGTGTGAGGGGGCCAGGCTCTAGTCTTCTAGCCTCTAGAAGCCGTTGCAGTGTCTTCTCTCGTTGCAGAGCTCGGGCTCTAGGGCGCACGGGCTTCAGCATTTTCAGCCCGTGGGCTCAGTAGTTGTGGCTCCCAGGCTCTAGAGCAGAGGCTCAATAATTGTGACACACAGGCTCAGTTGCTCCACGGTATGTGGGACCTTCTGGGACCAGGGATGGA
Source organism: Capra hircus (assembly GCF_001704415.2). NCBI lineage: Eukaryota > Metazoa > Chordata > Mammalia > Artiodactyla > Bovidae > Capra > Capra hircus. The sequence goes on along the minus strand of NC_030826.1, from coordinate 24,571,280 downwards.
ACCTGTGTCTCCTGCATTGGCAGGCAGATTCTTTACCACTGAGCCACCAGGGAAACCCCCTCACTTCGATTTTTAAAGTTGTGCTAGGACTGTTCCATGCATGAATGGCTCAGAGGCGAGGCTGAGGCCTGTGTGGCTTCGTACACAGAATTAGGAAATGCCCTTCTCTGACTCTTTTCTCTGGAATTCTCCCCTTACCCTTCAGTGCTCTTTAGGCTTCATCTTCTGGTTCATCTGGCCAGAAAGATGGTGTTCTTATTGGAATTTTAGGCATCCTTATGGTCAGGACAGCCGTGTTCCTCCTGGACAGATCTACCCTCAGCGCAAAGCCATAAAGAGGAAAAAAATACTCGAGAAACTGATACAGTGCAATTGCTTCTTCAAGGGTTGCCTCCCAGAGCAATTCAGGTGGTTTTGTTGAGTCTCAGAATCCTCTAGTAGTTGCTTTTGGCCCTCTGTTGACAGTTGTAGCTGTAATCAGTTAAAATAGTGTGGGTTGTCACACTCCCATAACAGAACTAGACCCTCTCTTCTTTTTTGACACTGGGATTATTTAGAAGTACGATATGGGGTTTATTTTTATTTCTAGAAGTTGTATTTAAGGGTACATCCTTAAACTGACCGAAGAGGATGTTTTCAATGATGAAAGATGCAGTCTGTGGGGATGGTCTAGTGGTTAGGCCTTGGCACTTTTGCTGCTGGGGCCCTGGTTGGAGAACAAAGACCCCACAAATCCTGAGGCACAGAACAACAACAACAGAAAGTATAGCCTATAATGATTTTGAAATTTTATGAGAGAAAAACTTATGTAAGGTAGATAAAAAATAGTTGGAAACTTGAAGACAAACCAGAGTCATAGTAGGAGATTCAAAACACCTTTCTCAGTTTTGTTTTGATTTACTATATTTATTTGCTATGTTGGATCTTAGTTATGTGACGAAAAATGTGGCAATGGGCTTACTTGCTCCTCAGCATATGAGGTCTTCGTTCCGCAACCAGGGATCAAGCCTGTGTCCCCTACTTTAGCATGTGGATTCCTATCCAGTGTGCCACCAGAGAAGTCCTCTTTCTCAGTTTTCACAGATTGGGGATTTAAGTAACAAAGTTAATTTCCTCAGTATGCTTCATTTAATGGTTGGTTGATTGCAAAAGGATGAATTTATTCCCATTCTTTGCAAATGTTTTCCAAAAACATTTATGTAAAGCCAGTCAAACACACAAACAAAAAGACTAGGTCACATAGAAAATTCCAAGGTCTCCAAAGCGTGACTACACACATCTTGGACCACAGTGAAGTCGAAAGGTTGGGTGTGACTTTTCATCCTCACAGTCATGGATTTTTACCAGTGTGTGTGCTGGGCCTGGTGAAGGGGTGATGGCTTCTAGAAGCAGATACAACAGGCAGGATGAATGCCAGCTGGTTTCACTTCTCAGAGTCTACTCCTTTTAAAAGTAGTTCCTGGTTTATTGGGTCATCTGACTTTTATGGCCACTTGCTTAATAGATTGGGGGCAGGTAGACTGCCATCATTTGCCAAAAGATACACACAAGCACAGATGGGCACAGTAAAGGACAGGAATGGTATGGACCTAACAGAAGCAGAAGATGTTAAGAAAAGGTGGCAAGAATACACAGAAGAACTGTACAACGAATATCCTCATGACCCAGATAACCATGATGGTATGATCACTCACCTAGAGCCAGACATCCTAGAATGCAAAGTCAAGTGGGCCTGAGGAAGCATCACTATGAACAAAACTGGAAGATGGAATTCCAGCTGAGCTATTTCAAATCCTGGAAGATGATGCTGTGAAAGTGCTGCACTCAATATGCCAGCAAATTTGGAAAATTCAGCAGTGGCCACAGACTGGAAAAAAGGTCAGTTTTCGTTCCAATCCCAAAGAAAGGCAATGCCAAAGAATGCTCAAACTACCGCACAATTGCACTCTTCTTACACACTAGCAAAGTAATGCTCAAAATTCTCCAAGCCAAGCTTCAACAGTATGTGTACCCTGAACTTCCAGATGTTCAAGCTGGATTTAGAAGAGGCAGAGGAACCAGAGATCAAATTGCCAACATCCATTGGATCATGGAAAAAGCAAGAGAATTCCAGAAAAACATTTACTTCTGCTTTATTGACTGTGCCAAAGCCTTTGACTGTGTGGATCACAACAAACTATGGAAAATTCTTCAAGAGATGGGAATACCAGAGCACCTGACCTGCCTCCTGAGAAATCTGTATGCAGGTCAGGAAGCAACAGTTAGAACTGGACATGGAACAACAGACTGGTTCCAAATCGGGAAAGGAGTACTTCAAGGCTGCATATTGTCACCCTGCTTATTTAACTTACATGCAGAATACATCATACGAAATGCTGGGCTGAATGAAGCACAAGCTGAAATCAAGATTGCTGGGAGGGGATATCAGTCATCTCAGATATGCAGATGACACCACCCTTACGGCAGAAAGCGAAGAACTAAAGAGCCTCTTGATGAAAGTGAAAGAGGAGAGTGAAAAAGTTGGCTTAAAACTCAACATTCAGAAAACTAGGATCATGGCATCCCGTCCCATCATTTCATGACAAAGAGATGCGGAAACAGTGAAAACACTGACTTTGTTTCTGGGGGCTCCAAAATCACTGCAGTTGGTGACTGCAGCCATGAAATTAAAAGACGCTTGCTCCTTGGAAGGAAAGCTACGATCAACCTAGACAGCATATTAAAAAGCAGAGACATTACTTTGGCAACAAAGGTCCATCTAGTCAAGGGTATGGTTTTTCCAGTAGTCATGTGTGGATGTGAGAGTTGGACTATAAGGAAAGCTGAGCACTGAAGAACTGATGCTTTTGAACTGTGGTGTTGGAGAAGACTCTTGAGAGTCCCTTGGACTGCAAGGAGATCCAACCAGTCCATCCTAAAGGAAATCAGTCCTAAATATTCATTGGAAGGACTGATGCTGATGCTGAAACTCCAATACTTTGGCCACCTAATGCGAAGAACTGACTTATTGGAAAAGACCCTCATGCTGGGAAAGATTGAAGGCAGGAGGAAAAGGGGATGACAGAGGATGAGATGGTTGGATGGCATCACTGACTCAATGGACATGAATTTGTGTAAGCTCTGGGAGTTGTGATGGACAGGGAGGCCTGGTGTGCTGCAGTCCCTGGGGTCGCAGAGTCAGACACGACTGTGAGCGACTGAGCTGACTGACACAGAAGCACCTACCGTCCTTCTGGTTCATTGTTCTCTGCCCACTGCTTAGTATGAGACTCAGAGTGGATCACTCTCAGTTTATTGTTTGGAGATTAAGGGACGAATCAAGGCAGGAGTGGGAAAGTTTGGTGATCACTTGAATCTTATGTGAAGATTTTTATTCAAATCTTTATTTGAAATTTTGAGGGTTATGGGGCATCTCTGCTAATGTCATTTTTTAGAAACTTTTTAAAAACTGTTCAGATTTGGGTTTATTCATCATACAAGTTTGTTGGTTTGGACAATTTGCGTAGGATTATTAAAGGAAACCAAGCAAAATTTTAAAATAAAATTAAAGAAACCACCACAGAGAAGATGTTTGACGGTGGTGATGTTGCGATGCCCTCATTGTTAGGAGTAAGTTATCTTCCCAGCATAAGGCTGAATGAACTGAGTTGTGGTATATGGACAGACCTTGGACAGATTTTGGGTTCAATTCCAGTCCACAGCCGTAAAGAGCAAAACTCATAATAGTGTGTCATGTGAATTTTTAGCTTTCCCAGTACATATGAATGTTATGTTTACACAGTATTGTAGCCTGTTACGTGTGTATTAATACTATGTCTAGAAAAAACAATGTACATACCTTAATTTTAAAATACTTAGTGGCTAAAAATTTCTAACCATCATTTTGTAACACAGGGTTGCTATAACCCTTCAATTTGTGGGGAAAAAACACAATACCTGCAAAGTGCAGTGAAGTGAAATGTTTGCCTGTACAGATGTGGTACAGGTGCCCAAAAAAAGAATGTAAACTCTTTGTCATATATTTAAAATATTTTCCTCCAGCTTATTTGACTTATATCTTTAATAGGTTCATTTCCCCCATGTACTGCCCCTTGCAAAACTTTTAACACTTTTCTGGAATCAGATGGTACCCAGAATGCTTAACTACCCTTTTTAATGGCTGTGTGATATTTCTTTGAGCTGGGTCTACTGCGAGTCTCTCTGTAGCCTTAGCTTTTCAGGGTCCTCGGGAGGGCCTTGACTGTGTCACCTGTGCTTTGTCTTCAGTTTTTCTGCTTTCTTTCTTTAACCAGATGCTAACCCTGAGGTGACGATGACCATGCTTCGCTGGATCTATACGGATGAGTTGGAGTTCAGAGAAGACGATGTGTTCCTGACTGAGCTGATGAAACTAGCTAATCGGTTTCAGCTACAGCTCCTTAGGGAGAGGCAAGTCACAGCAGATACAGTCAAGCACCTCAGATGGTGGTGGCTGAGCTTTAATTATGCCAAGCTCTGGGAAAACAGCTGCTTCTGCTAATGTAAATAACTTTTGCAAGGTGTTCTTTTAAAGGCAATAGTGGGGAGAGAATTTTGTCTCCCTTGCTTTTTGTTGTCTTGTAAGCTAAACTTTGCTGAAGCTTTTGGGTCTTCTCTCTTCTTTCACTGATTTACTACCTGTGATTACATACATGTGTGAACTGATGAACCGAATGTGAAATAATATAATCCAGTGTCCAGCCCCTCAAATTTCCCTCCTGTATCATTTCCTTTCACTTCTACTTTCTGTCTGCTTGGAAGAAGTTCTTCTGACCATGGAAGAAGGTCATATTCTCTTGTTACAAACACATTAATGACTAAATTAGTACATGAGAGTCTGTCTCAGTAAATTTCATAGTGTTTCTGAGACCTCACTTCATTTGTTACTGCTTTTTAGGTTCCAAGGAGAGAGCCTGCTGTGTTTTTTATATTGTACTTTCTCTGTTGCTCTCCCTACAGAACACAGTGAGAACAGTGTTCACCAGGTGATAGCAGACAAAATGCCCTTATTTTTTGTTGGTGATTAGCCCCTGGAAGTCAGCTTTTTAGAGGGAGTGCTTTTTACATCACTTAGTGGTCTTTTGTGTTCTGTGTGTGTGAAGGAATGGCGTTGCTCCTAGGTGGGCGGAGGGATAGCATTCCATCTGTTGTGTTGCCCTCAGCATCAAGAGGGCTTCCCAGGTGGTTCAGCGGTAAAGAATCCGCCTGCCAAGCAGGAGACTCAGTTTTGGTCCTTGGGTCCAGAAGATCCCCTGGAGAAGGAAATGACAAGCCACTCCAGTATTCTTGCCTGGGAAATCCCATGGACAGAGGAGCCTGGCGGGCTACAGTCCATGGGGTCACATGGACATGTGTAGCAAAAGAGTCGGACATGACGTAGCAACTAGGTAGGCACAGCAGCAGAGTCAAGAGAGACCTGGCTACCTAGAGCCGCTTGTTCTGTTTTCATTGAGGCTGGCTGTTTTCCCTGAGATAGCCCACTGTGCCCCACATGAGTCAGTACACAGGTTCCTCCTAATTATCTGTGATTGATGTGGGCTTGAGGCCGTATTAATACCTAAATCCAATAACCTAAAAACCAAACCAGGTCTAGGATTTGTAGGTACATATAGTATTAGGTTAGCCAGGATAGCTTTACTGTAAAGGTCTTTCTTTGGGTGAGTTTTTGAATCATCTCAGAGTGAAATCAGAGCATGATTTTAATTAGATTGAATGTGATTGATATCTACACCCCCCCCCCTCAGATTTCCTGAGCTTTCTCAGATTGATTTTCTTGCTTATAAATTGAATCGCTTTGATAAAAGTGCCCTGCAGTTAGGAGTAGTTTAGATAGCTGTAATCTGTGTAATGGATTTTTTAATTAAAGTGTTTATTGTTTATTAACTGATTAGGCTTCATAACTATCAACATTACCAGATGCTCAGTGTTTTATTATTGGATGTGGGTATTAGGTTTATCTGTCAAGACTTTGTTAAGAGCTGGGATGGAAGAGACCCAGCCGTGGAGTCAAATGTTGGCTTTTGAATGATCACAGAGTGCCCACTGCTGTTTGCAGAAGGAATTACTCATTTGAAATAGTAAGTGAAAGGGCTCTGACCCATGGATGTATTCAGTTAAATGTGAAGCAGGTGTTGCCGATGTTTATCATATAGGGATCTTGGTTTGGGAATGCGGTCACCAGGTTGATGAAAAGGGAAAAGGAAGTTTTGGGTGTAAGCATTATCAGGAAAATAGTCTTAAAAAAGAGATAATTAATAGTGTATGCTAACAACTGACAGTTTAAATAATTTTTGTTCTCCTAATTGTTAGCTACATGTTCAGTGTGTGGTATTTAGGAAGTATAGAATTATACAAATAACAAAAGTAAATCATCTGTGATTTAACCTCAGATATGCAGATGACACCACCCTTATGGCAGAAAGTGAAGAGGAACTAAAAAGCCTCTTGATGAAAGTGAAAGAGGAGAGTGGAAAAGTTGGCTTAAAGCTCAACATTCAGAAAACGAAGATCATGGCATCTGGTCCCATCACTTCATGGGAAATAGATGGGGAAACAATGGAAACAGTGTCAGACTTTTTTTGGGGGGGCTCCAAAATCAGTGCAAATGGTGATTGCAGCCATGAAATTAAAAGATGCTTACTCCTTGGAAGGAAAGTTATGACCAACCTAGATAGCATATTGAAAAGCAGAGACATTACTTTGCCAACAAAGGTCCGTCTAGTCAAAGCTATGGTTTTTCCACTGGTCATATATGGATGTGAGAGTTGGACTGTGAAGAAAGCTGAGTGCCGAAGAATTGATGGTTTTGAACTGTGGTGTTGGAGAAGACTCTTGAGAGTCCCTTGGACTGCAAGGAGATCCAACCAATTCATTCTAAAGGAGATCAGTCCTGGGTGTTCTTTGGAAGGACTGACGGTAAAGCTGAAACTCCAATACTTTGGCTACCTGATGCGAAGAGTTGACTCACTGGAAGACTGTGATGCTGGGAGGGATTGAGGGCAGGAGGAGAAGGGGACGACAGAGGATGAGATGGCTGGATGGCATCACCAACTCGATGGACAAGGGTTTGGGTGAACTCCAGGAGTTGGTGATGGACAGGGAGGCCTGGCATGCTGCAATTCATGGGGTCGCAAAGAGTTAGACACGACTGAGCAACTGAACTGAACTGAACCTTTTATTGTTTATCCTTTCAGTAATTTTTCTGCCTTATATTCAGAGGGACAGATGACACAAAACTGGACAGGAGTTTGTGGGACGCTTAATCATACACTTGACTTTAAAAATTAGATGTACTCTTTTGTGCATCTGTATTTTTTTATACTCTAAAATGAAAAACATGTATTAACAGCAACAAAAATCCCTTTAGAGAAAAGTCAGTGTGCCTTGCTGCTTTTCAAAGAGAAGATGTGAACTGAGAATCTGAATTTTTAAAAATGTTTACATGTCCTTCAGTTGTTTAACTCATGCCAGTGACTATTTATAGGCTATCCACATTGTGAATGGCACTTTGGGGATCCCAGAGTTTAGTGAAAATGAAGTGTTTGCCAATTGTAACAAAACATCTGTCCTCGTGAAGCATCGAGTGTCTTGGTGCAGTGTCTCTTGGTGGTAGTAAGGAAGAGAATGGCATTTTCACACTCAGCATTTGTCTATAAAAATGCTTTGTGAGGTGCTCTGCAGATGAGTCAGTACTCCCTGAGATCACATCATGTTTTAGGACGTTAGGATATTTGTCAGTGTAAAAGTGGTTAAAGTTTCACATATCCGGAAAGAGGACATCTCTCCTGGAATGCTCTGATTTCCTAGCCAGGCTCAGAATCAGACATTGCAGCCAGCATGCTAGAGTCTGGGGAGACTAGTGTGCAGGCAGCAGGGGCTCAGAAGTAGAGAGCATCCTTGCTCGTTATCGTAGTGACTGACTTAGATATGTTGCCAGTTTGATTTAAAAGTGCCGTGGGGGAGGTGCTTCTTTACACCAAGCTATGTTGCTGAAACACAGAGTACATAAGCACAGGTCTTGGAATTAAATGAGGGCGTGCATTTACTGCTAGGTGGAGAAATGGCTGCAAGGTTATTCTTGCTCCTGGCTGACGTCTCATCTGTGAGGTTTAGAAAATGTGTTCCTCTTCCTTCTCAGGTCTGTCTTGTGACTTTCCTCCTTTCTTCCCCCATCTTCCCCTGTCCTCTTGGTATTCAAACCTCACCTGTTAAAGTTGGGAGTTATCTGTTAGCCCGTTATTCTCATTTATAGTAGGACTGAATCTCTTTTGTATTAGTTATTAAATTATGCATCTTCCTTGAGGAAGACCTCAACTAGTAAGCAAGCATACCTACTATGTACCTCAGACTGTGCAGATTGTACATAATTTTCCTTTATCTTGAAAAGCACTCGCAGATCCTCTGAACCTCTGAAAGAGAGCGTTATCCTTATTTCACAGAGGAGGAGAGGGAGGCCCAGGGAGCCCATGTAGTTGGGCCCCTCAAATGCAGTGGACCTCAGCTGTGGTCTTTCTCACTTACCTGATGATTCTCTTTGTGTCCGTCACTACCTTCCCTTGTGCTGAGAACTTGGTTTTCGTGGGCACTGTGGGACAGAAGCAGCAGTGGGGTTTCGGGGTATTCCCTGAGACCACATGAGGCCTCTTGGATGCCCTTGGAGGTGAATTTGACTTGTAGGGAGATGTGCAGGCAAGGGAGGTGGGAGGACTGTGTCACCGCCTCCTTCCTCCCAGGCCCGGTGCTGTGGAGGCTCACCAAGGTTTCTGGGAATCCCAGGGTAGAGGAAACTCGGGGCTTCCCTGTTCTGCATCTTGTAGTCTAGGGTGTGTGCCTGCTTTGTGCTACCAGAGACCTGTGTGCAGCCCTGTCTTCCCTGACCTAGTTGGGGCTCTCTCATTAATGATTCTCAGAATCTTGTTATTATTGTTACTGTTCCCAGGCTCTGTGGGACACCATTGTAGCCAATTCTTCTCTATCTTGGTGTTCTGTAGTTTGTGTCTTAACTCGGTTGTTTCTGTACATGATGGATTTTTAAAGTGGGCTTTTTGAAGTCAGCTTTATTGAGTTATGATTCACATACCATATAGATCACCATATGGGAAGGCTTTTAAGGAGGTATTCGTTTTGAGGCATGGAGCCTCATATTTGAAGCTATTTCTAAGCCACACTTGTGGCATGATAGAGTTGTGCCAGCGGGAACTGCAAGTGTGTCCCATACAATTAAATACTGAAGGACTGAATTTGATGCATTTCATGTTTGACTTTACAATCGCCTGTGTGTATGATCAGTGAGTTTCATGTGGTTATTTTGAAGGCAGTTGGGGTGTTATGCTTAACATGTTTATTTAAAGATTATTTGGATTCTGACCAGAATGAGCAATACAATAATGAAATTCTGGTACTTAGAGTAACTCAGCTACAGTTTATTCACAGCTGCATTGCTTAAACCTTACACTTTATTGTTATTGGACATAGCCAGCCAGTACACAGATTGTTGCTTTGGTTTGTTCATTTATGAATATATTGATCCTAACAATCCTGTTGATCACTGATACTCTCTCATAGATGTGAGAAGGGTGTGATGTCTCTGGTGAACGTCAGGAACTGTATTCGCTTCTATCAGACTGCAGAGGAGCTGAATGCCAGCACATTGATGAACTACTGTGCAGAAATTATTGCAAGTCACTGGGTGAGTGTGAGGCTGAGGAGTATGGGGAAAAAAGCACCTTTGCTGGAAGCCAGGAGACCAGGGTGTGGGACCTGGTTCCATAGAAAGTTACCTCTCTGGCCCCTTGTTTCCTTTTATAACAAAATTGAAGGCTAAGTAGTTGCAGAAGATGATCTGTTAGATTCTTTTTGGCTCTAAAAGCCTCCTAGTTTTGGTTTCGGAGTTGAGGGGCAGAAGATAGCCCAGGCCAAGAAGCAGGCTTGGAACGAAGGGACACACGCCTCCCTCGTCCTCCATCTGCGGGAGCCGTGGCCGAGCCTCACAAGCAAGTGCTGCTGTGGGGCCAGCAGGCCTGTGTGCTCAGCAGCGCCCCCTCCGGGCTTTCTCTGCCTTCTCGGTGTCTGGAGAGAATTGTTAAATTAGATCTGCTTGCTTAGGTAGCTTTCATCATAAAGAAGAGGTTTTGCAGTTCTTGGTTGTCTGTTTTGCATTTTTTTAAGAAAATCATGGCTAGTGCTGTTTTATAACCTAGTTTCTGTAAATTGTTTGGTATTCAGCAACACTATGAGAAAAAGTATCTTACTGGATTTTGAAGAATTGAAACAGGAACCTTTCTGCTAAAATAGGTAGAGATTTAGAGATCTGTAGCAGTAGAAACCGATAATTGTTTGTGGAAGTTCTGAATAATTCTGTTACCGTCTTTGTGGGGCTAAGCGGGGAGGAGTCTGCTCTCATGTAGAGGGCTCCTTGTGGCTGTGTCCCGTGGGATGTCAGTGTTGCTCATGCTTTACCATCTTACCTGGAGGCCGGGTGGTGCTGTGGTGAAGAATCCATGCTCGGGAGTGGGGGTGGGGGACGGGAAATGGGGTGGGCTCTTGGCTCCAGATCCCCGCTCAGCTGTTCACTCTCTGTGCAGTTAATCAGCCTCCTTTTGCTTTACTTTCATCATCTGGGAATGGGGATAATAACAGTACCTACGTCAGGGATTTGTGAGAATTCAGTGAGTTGGGAAATGTTAAAGTAGGCCCAGACACTTTCCAAGTGCTTCCTAAGAGATGGGCATTGTCACTATTGTTCACATGTTGGTTCTGCTCTGCTTTTCACTGTCTTCTTAATCCGCAGGATGACTTACGGAAGGAGGACTTCAGCAGCATGAGTGCTCAGTTGTTATACAAAATGATCAAGTCCAAGACCGAGTACCCATTGCATAAAGCTATCAAAGTGGAGAGAGAAGACGTGGTCTTTCTTTATCTGATCGAAATGGACTCACAGGTACTCTGCCTTTTCCCCAGACTGCACTTCGCTTGTTCTTCTCTGTAATGCTTCTCACTTCCTCTGAACCATTCCTGGTCTTTAATGTACATGTTTCTACCAGTGGTGTGTTCGAAGCCACCTGAGCTTTTCCCCTCATACTTCTTAACATTCTTCCAGCCTCTGCTCGTCACCCACTTCCAAAGACACTTTCCACACTTTTAGGTAGTCATTTCAGCAGTACTTAACTTTCAGGTACTAATACCTGTTTTAGTTTTTCTTTTGCCACTGTTAGAAATTACCATAAAAATAAATAAAGACACACACACGCACACACACAGAAGAAATTACCACCAACCGGAATTTCCCTGGTGGCCAAGTGACTTAAGACTCTCTGCTCCCAGTGAGGCTTGGGTTTGATCTCTGATCAGGGAATTAGATCCCACATGCCAAACTAAGAGTCTCCATGCCACAACTGAAGATCCTGTGTACCCCAACTGAGACACAGAGCAGCCAAATTAATAAATAAATATTTTTGAAAAATTTACCACAAACCCAGTGGCTTAGAGCAATGCAAATTTATCATCTTGTGGTTTCATAGGTTGGAAGTCCGGTTGTTGGCAGGCTGTGTTCCTTTCTGGTGGCTGTAGGGAAGCCTGCTTGCGTGGGTTGTTGGCAGAATTCAGTTTCTGGTGACTGCAGGACCAGCATGCGCATTTTCTTCCTGGCTGTGAGCTGAGTCAGGGCCATTCTCAGCTTCCAGCGGCCAGCATGTTCCTTCACCCAGGGCCCCTTTCCTCCCTCTTGAAAGCCAAGGTGTCGGATCCAGTCTTTCTCATGTCACATCTGTCTGATCTACTCTTCTGCTTCCCTCTTTTGCTTTTAAGGACTCACGTGAGTAGATAGATTGGGCCGTCCTTGCAGGTCCGGGGTCCTCTTCCCATTACGGGGTCGTTAACCTTAATCACATCTGCAGAGGGCCTTTCATTATGTGAGGTGACATAGTCTCGGGTTCTAAGGGTTAGGACATGGACATATTTGGAAACGGTCCTGCTCACTGCACTGCCTTAGGGGAGATGGGGCTGCTCTAGACAGGTGGCTGTGTCGTGTGTTTTATCCTGGGTGTCCAGAGTTGGGGGAGACCTTAAACTGCCAGGAGGAATTAGGTAGTTAAGCCACAGTCTTTCATGAAGATGTGAGCTGGGCCCCATCAGGCTGTCTGACCCTCCATCCTGGCGCTTGTGTTCCAGCAGCATCATCTGCATGTCCCTCTTGTGTCATCTTCCATGGTGTTTGCACCTGCTCTGTGATCCCTGCTAGTCCTGGGCTCCCGGAAAGGCATGTGCCCTGAGGAGGCCCAAGAGAAGTTTGTGAGTTCAGTTGAATTCGGAGCATAAGCTGTAGTAAGTTTTAGGACTAAAATCCGATATTGTGTGAGATGATATTGAAGAGTCAAGGCCCGAGAGTCAGTTGTCTTCTCTACTGACTATGTGCTGATGTAGGAATTTCTCTATGCAGCTCCCTGGGAAACTGAATGAGTTGGATCGTAACGGAGACCTTGCATTAGATCTAGCCCTTTCCCGACGTCTGGAGAGTATCGCCACCACGCTGGTTAATCACAAGGCTGACGTGGACATGGTGGACAAGAACGGCTGGAGCTTGTTACATAAAGGAATCCAAAGAGGTAGGAAGAAATGTATTTTATATTTTCCTCTGTGGGCAGTTTTACTTTTAGCCAAGTAACTTTCAAAGACTCTCTGATCCTGTTCCATAGACTCTCAAAGCCTCTTGAGTCTGTACTGGGCAGGCAGCAAACTTAGAATTTGTGGTCAGTGGGTCAGAGGAGAGACGGAAGACCTGCTGCCTCATGCCTTGTTGGTTAGGCTCTTCAGAGTGCCATCAGGACCCCCAGAAGATTAGAGAGATGGCATTTAGAGAAAAAAGCACCATCTACTTGTAAGCAGTCAATGTGTTACTTGCTCATCCAGTATACTACTTTTTTCAGAAATTGTGCCAGGAAGGCTTTACTGGTATCAGTTACTGCAAGAGAAAGAAAGTTCTAGGAACACAAATATTAAAACCTATTCTGGGATTCAGAATTTTCACTTTTACAAACTGGATTTCTCATCTAGCATAGCAAAGTGATAATATTTCATTTTGTTCTAGGAAAGTTATTTGAAGTTATAGCTCTGTTTGAGTACTTTGTCATTAATAGTGGGAAGTTATGTAAGGGGCAGAATTACAATCAAAGCATCTTCATCTTACTGAATTAAAGGGGGAAAAGTACTAGTCTTTCCCATGGCCTTAATTCTTAAGTCCCAAATGGATCCTGCCTGACTCTATTTTGCAGTAGTATTTTTTTTTGGCCCTGCTACACAGCATGTGGAATCTTAGTTCCCCAACCAGGGATCAAACTCACATCCCTTGAATTGGCAGTGTGGAGTCTTAACCACTGGACTGCCAGGGAAGCCCCTGCAGTAGTCATTTTTTTGACAGAAAGTGAGAAGCCATATAGGGGTAGAGTTCCAATATGGCCTAAAAGCTTTCAGATGACTCAGAGCCTTCATTCTGTAGAGGGATGGATGACTTGATTGAGGTACTTGGCCATGGCCCCATTTTGTTTACACGTGGACCTCAAGAATAGGACACACTGGTTTCTCCACATCTTAATAATGTGTATTTAACCTTCCAGTTGTGCATTATTATTCTATTATTATCTCTGCTGTGCTTTTGCTGTTCACAAGTTGCTCCTAGCTGGTGGGGTGTAGTTACTTCAAATATGGTCCTGTTGCAGCTGTGGCTTTGCCCTTTTTGGGCAAGTTTTAATATAAATCTCCCTCTAAGTCATGTGTTAGAGTGTTAAGCGTGCTGGCTGATGAAGAGGAAAATTTTGTTCATCCTTGAGAAGGAAATCCTTAGAGTATGTGAGTGTCAAGAGCAGATGCCTTTTTCCCAAGCATCCCTCTGCACTGCACAAAGCCACTGGGTGCTTAGCACTCAGTGTGTGTGCAGTGGGAAAAGTTTCCACTGCATCGGGAACTATTCTTTCCCATACTGTTCAGTGTCTGAGATGTTTATTTTGGAAATAGATACACTTGTTACTAAAAAAACAATCTCAGAATCATGTACCAGAATTTCCTCTTAGGGACTTAAATTCTTATGTGTGATGAAAAAACATCTTTGATGAGTTATTAAATATTTTGATGATTGCTTGGTTACAAGAATTGCCAAGAATTGGTGATGCATTTTTGATGCTTATTTTCAGATGATTCAGTCTTCCTCTCTGAATTTATGAGTTGCTTGCAAGCATGGGGGTTGCAGTGTGGGCATAATAAGCTTGATTGTTGCTCAGTTGGCAGAGTGTGGCATGGTGGGGAGGACAGAGCACTGGCGTTGGAGCCTGAGGGACCACAGTTTGAATCCTGGCTTGTCCACGTACTCTGTGCTCTTGGATAAATCACATAAGCATTCCTGAGTCTCCTTTTCCTCACCTGTAAAGTGAGAATTATCTCGCTTTACTGGTTGTTGGGAGCCTGTGAGTCGGTAACGCTCACCCAGTGGCTGCCGTGTGGCAGGCTCATCCCTTCCCTGTGTGAAATGCCATCACCAACTTCATCTTCTGCAGGGATCTCTTTTCACTTTTCCTTCTTCAGCTTGAGCTGTCAGTCTGTTGACCTGCCCACATGACTGAATTGAGTAATATTCTTAAAATGTGACTGTTAACCTTACTTTAAGTTCATTATCATATAAGTGAAGCTCTTTAATACATGAGATTTTGGTCTGGTTGTGGGCACACATTAGAATTTCTCACCAGAACAGTCAGTGATCATCCTAATAACCAAGTGTACTGATCAGTTTATATCAAGAATGTGTCTATAAAAGAGGGAGATTGTTATAAAAAAGAAAAAAGAATGAGTCTGTGAGTCAGCCTATAGGGGATGTTCATGTGACCAGAGAGACGCTATCTCCTTTGATTAGCTGGATCTGGTTTTTGACAGAAGAAAAACTTTTAGATGGGGGGTGCCTATACCAGGCTTTCAACCTATAAAACTGCAAGATAATAAATTTGTATTGCTTTAAGCCACTGGATTTGTTTAATTTAATGAAATTTAATTATTTAATTTAATGAAAGTTACTGCCTGGTCACTGAATGAAACTTCAGTTAGAGAGCTTCATTGAAAGAAAAATTGCTTGTGGATATTTTTTAAAACATTAACTGCATTGTTAGGAATATTTTTACATGGGCAGGTCATTATAGTAATGCCTCATTTCCTTGGCAGTGTTGAGGAGTGAAGTGATGAAGTAACCAGAACTGTTAAGCACCAAGCAATTTTTTTCTTAACGATTTTCTGAAGGAAACTGTTCTAAAATGTGTTAGAAGTTTTCTTACTGTCAAAACACTTTATAAATGGTGCTTTGGGCATTTTCTATTCCCTCCCTTCGTTCTGCTTGTTTGATGTCAGTTGTCTATTTCCTGTAGGTTTTATATCCATGGGCTGACTTTCTGTTAATGTAAAACAGTGTCAATTTTCAGTTTCCAATAATTCCTAAATAATTCTTTGTGTGGGGTGCATATATTATATGTATGTATATATGTATAAGGGCTTCGCTGGTGGGTCAGAGGCTAGAGTGTCTGCTGGCAATGTGGGAGACCCAGGTTCGACCCCTGGGTCAGGAAGATCCCCTGGAGCAGGAAATGGCAACCCACTCCGGTACTCTTGCCTGGAAAATCCCATGAATGGAGAAGCCTGGTAGGCTATAGTGTATAGCAAAGAGCCAGACACGATTGAGTGACTTCATTTTCATATATGTATAAACTTTTTAAAAAATTTTGGCTCTTATTAATAGAGTAAAGCTAATCTAAAAACTATGATTCTTTTTAAAAGGTCTTAAGATATATAAAAAAATTTATTATGCCATCCACCTGAATCCGGCCATTGATGCTGTACCCTTGTTTCTGTACGCAGTCTTGCCCCAGTTTATCTTCTGTGTATATAGTGTATTATAAGTGTTTTACTGACGCATCTTACTTTAGCTTTACTGTCTGTTAACTATTTAGTTTGGAATATATGCCAAGCTTACAGGTAATGAAACCATATTTCACCTCCCCTCCAGTACGTTATATATCAGGCTTGTCATTTTAAGGCTCTGTGTCCTCATAATTCTAAATTTTCTTTCCACTTCCAGAATGTAGGTGGCTTTCTCTAAGATAGTTTACTTTGTTGCTGATGTATAGTTTTTATATATTCTCTCCTAGACTGAATCTCTGTGGGATTTGTCCATATTACAGATGAGAACCCCAAAATGTCTATGTGCATATGGACAGCAAAGGGCGACCAGCCTAGTCCCCAGATATACATGTTATCTGTTGCTTTCAGAGCTCTACCGACATCTTTTTGTAAAGAAATCTAAGCTTTGGTCCTTTGCACACAATTCTGGTAAAGATTGTATTTTCCCCTGCCCTCCCCAAGAAAAGAATCAGGGACAAATGAAAATATTTCAGAACGGGCTGGTTAGAGAGCTCTTCAGTTACCCAAGATCATAACTGATTGGAATTGAGGCCATTCAGTTAAAGTGGAACCTTACAGCCTCAACCTGTTAATCCATTTTCCTCCCAAACATTTCCCTGATGTCTGTTACATATAAGACAGTGGATGGATAAAAAAATAAATCAGGGTTTCCCTGGTGGCTTCGTGGTAAAGAATCCACCTGCCAGTGTAGGAGACACAAGTTTGATCCCTCATCCGGAAAGATCCTGTGTGCTGCAGAGCGGCTAAACCCACACATCGCAACTACTGAGCCTGAACTCTAGAACCTGGGAGCCGCAGCTGCTCAGCCCATGCGCTGCAACTGCTGAAGCCTGCATGCCCGAGAGCCCATGCTTTACAACAAGAGAAGCCACTGCAATGAGAAACCCAAGCGTTGCTCACCACAACTGGAGGAAAGCCCACACAGTAATGAAGACCCAGCACAGCCAAAAAAAAAATTTTTAAGCTATAAAAAAAGAAAGGAAATCAGACCCGGTCCTACCAGAATACGTGGGGCCTGTGGTAGCCTAGCCACCCTCACTGCCAGAGCTTACACACTCCAGTAGCAAGGTAGTCCCTTGGATTAGAGTGGGTGAGAAATTCCAGTTGATTTTGAAATTCCATGTTTAAGAAAACTAGATAAAACTCATGCAGATGCAAATGAGCACAGGAATCCAGATAATAGACTTGAGAGGTTGGCCACTCCTGAAATCCTAACCCCCTTCTCAGTGCTCAGAGCACAGAAGTGTGGTCGAAGAAGATGAAATGATATTGCAAGATACAAAAGAAAACTTCTCATAAATGCCTTTGTAAGAGCCACTGCAAGAATAACAGGTTAAAGGCAGGCAGGTACTGCTTGGGGACAGACTGTGGTCAGGAATGAGGCAGGGAGGTAAGTTGCATTGGGGAGGAATCTTCGGAACTGTTTAGGAGAGCTGATGACCAGAAGGATTTGAAGGATAGAAGCCTGGTATACTAAGACTGTAATGTGGTGCCGCAGCGAGGGCTTGGGACAGATGACAGCAGGCAGTCGGTGGCTGAATTCGAGTATGTTAAGTCCATGATCGCAATGGTGAGATGTTCTCTGTCTACATTACTGACCAGTACCTTTGAGGAAGCGCTGGTCAGAATAGCTCGCCCTGACTGTTGTCATCTGTGACCATTTCTTCTCTTGTTTCCTTTCAAGGAGATCTCTTTGCTGCCACTTTCCTCATTAAGAATGGGGCCTTGGTCAATGCTGCCACATTGGGTGCCCAGGAGACACCGTTGCATCTTGTCGCATCGTACAATTCAAAGAAACACTCGGCAGCTGTGATGTCTGAGATGGCACAGCTCACAGAGGCCCTCCTGCAGGCTGGCGCGAACCCCAACATGCAGGACAGCAAGGGCAGGTAAGCTGGGGTGCAGGTCGGCTGCCCTGAGCACGGTTTCCAGAGTGTTATTTTCTGGCACATTACTGGCAGATGGGGACTTTGTGGTTTTTAGTCCAGCATCACTCAGTCTGAATTCTATTGAAGTCACAAACATTGATTTGTTCTGCAAATGAGAGAAAACTAAGGCCAGAGGCACATGGGGAAGCCGTTTCCCTCTTGGGTAACTACAGTCCTTGGGTTTTTAAGCAGTTTTT
Organism: Capra hircus; assembly: GCF_001704415.2. Taxonomy (NCBI): domain Eukaryota; kingdom Metazoa; phylum Chordata; class Mammalia; order Artiodactyla; family Bovidae; genus Capra; species Capra hircus. Next base: position 24,553,189 of record NC_030826.1, on the reverse strand, counting down.
GGCATCTCCAGAGTGGTCATCCAGTCCGTCTCCTCCAGGGAACTTTCTTCCTTCATCTTTTTTAGAGCTAATCGGATACCTTTTTTAGAGCTAATTGGATACCTTACCTCTAAGAAGAGTACACTGACGCAAAGCAATCTGTTTCATTTCTGTGAGGTCTAATTGTATTAATCCCAGTTCCACCTTCTTGTAAATACTGCCACTTTAGACATTTCTACGTGCATAATTTGCTGTCTTCCACAGCACGTCCCTTTCCGCACTGACAGTTGTGTTGTGTTCCTTTCGTCCCTTCCCAGAAATATTTGATTGAGGATTCCTTATACTTTAAAATCTGAGAAAGGGCTGCTTGTCTTTGGAACAGTAGTGCGGGAGGCATTGAAGGGGAGTTAAGCCACCTGAATCACCAACAATAGAGGACTCAGTTTTTATCCTAGCAGCGCAGTATTTTATACCTTCAAAAAACCCTCTAAAAAGATAGCCGTGAGGTTGCTGGAATAGGAAAACAGATTTGTGTGATGGCTAAGGTACTTACATAAGGTGGCTCTCCATGGACTCAATATAATGTCATAATTATCTCATTTCTCAAGATAATTGCATCGTTTTTTTTTTTCTCCTTCTGATGATTGTCCTTAATTTTTTTCCTGCCAGCTGCAATAAACTGTGATGTTCTGTAGCTCTGAGATAGATGCCAGCCTGGGAGTCCCTGTGCTCTGTGGTGGTGTCTTCCTCAGGGCACATGAGGGCTAAATAAAAGCAGTGACAAGTGATAAAATGCCATTTTAGTCAGTTCCTGCCTGTTGCCACTCAGAATGTGTTTGAGTCTAACAGAGAAGTGTGGGAAGAAAAAAACTTTCAAAATTGTGGAGGATAGGTAGGTGAAAGTAGACATACCTATGGCAGAAACTGCTGTTTTAAAAACATGAGTATATACACATTCATTGAGTCAGTATTTTTTATGTCTTTTCCTTTCATTCTTGTATTCTTGGCTACTGAATAAATTGTAACATATAATCAGATCCATTTTCATCCTTTGATGCTTGGTCATGGCTTTGGAAAATGGTTTACCAGGGTAGAAAAAGACTGTGGCAGAAATGTGGAATTTCCTGTGGATTCTAATCACCTCCTGCTGGGAGTAGTCCTGAACTGGGCATGTCCAGAAGTGACACCTCTTCTTTTTCATCCCATAGGACTCCCTTACACTTGTCTATCATGGCCAGGAACGAATACGTGTTCAATCAGTTGCTGCAGTGTAAACAGTACGTAGGGAGCCCTGGAGCAATGAAAGAGCTGTTGGGAGGGTGGGATTGTGAGTGAAAGATAATGCTCTTAAAATGTCTTTTAGCATTATCAATTTTAAGAAATAAAAGTAAGATTTAAAAAATGTCCTTCAGAATGAGACTGTTGACAGTACAAAGTGTCTGAAGACAGTTGTACTTGGTGTTCACATTGCTTCCTCATTTCAGGTTAGATTTAGAGCTGAAAGACCACGAGGGCAGCACAGCTCTATGGCTTGCCGTCCAGTACATCACTGTGTCTTCCGACCAGTCCGTAAACCCCTTCGAAGACCTCCCTGTGGTGAACGGGACTTCATTTGATGAAAACAGCTTTGCAGCCAGGCTCATTCAGCGTGGCAGCAACACCAATGCCCCTGATACAGTAACAGGTAAAGCACAGAAGGCCCCTAAGAGCTGATGCTCGAGTCTGAGACTCCATGAAATACTTGTCAGTGTTTTTACCAAAACTTTAGAAACTGAGAGGAATGCTGTTACAGGAATTATTTTGTATTTAATTTTAACTGTAGTAAAAAGTCTTTATCTTGGGCTTCAAAAAATTGAGCCAGACCCTAAGTTACGTCTGTTAAGCTGAAACACTTCTGTTTGTTTAATGCAGTGATATTCAGTCTTTCTGGACTCAGAACTCTTTTTCCCTCTTAAAAATTATATCCCAAAGGGCTTTTGTTTAAGTGGATATCCTTGGTATTTACCATATTAGAAATTTAAACTGAGAAATTTTTAAAATATGTATTAATAACAAACCATTTTATGTTAATATATAACATTTTTTATGAAAAATCACTTTCAAAACAAAATTTAGTTGGAAGAGTGACCTGGTTTCTAATACCTGCAGCTATATTCAGTCTTCTGAGCTACACTGTTTGGTTAAAAAAAATATGCCATCACACACTTAGTAGTGGGAAAAGTGAGGCATATTTTGAGAGCCTTTTCAGATAATTGTGGATGTATTTGTTTGATACTGTAGCAAACAGAATTTATCAAAGGATTAAAATTAGTTGCAGTATGGAGTCTGAAGCTATATCATGAACTTCTTGTACTCTGTTATATTAAAATCCATGGCCTGTATGTGCTTGGAATGGATCTTTTCACCGTGCATGATTTTGTGACATCATGCTTTAGTGGTTTGGAAAATCTTGTTTTACTGGGTTGTGCAGATCTTCAAAATGATCATTTATTTAGAATCACATTTCTTAAAGAGGCTCACTTTAAGAAAATGTCTTAAAGACATTTTTGAATAACCATAGCTCATTTTTGAATAACCTAGCTTATTAGTTGTCATTCTTTCAAGTAAAAATGGTGCTCCATGAAAAAAACACTGTTCAGTTTTCAGTTAAAATAATGGCTTTCCTTTGTGATAGCTGTTGTAACATACTTCATGCATACTTCTTACTTGTCACACAGAATTTTATTTAATTCATTTATTTTTGTCCACACTGTGCTGCTGGCAAGATTGTTAACATTTCTTGCCAGTTTTGTCAACTTACATTATATACTTTGAGTATTAATAGTAATTCAGAAATATTATTTTTTCCTTGTTGCAGTTTTCACGTACATGTAATAACATAGCAGTATTTTGTCTCATTGCTTTACCTTGTTTTTAGTACTGGTATTTAATTTAATTTGACTTGTAAATAGCAGCTGTAGAACATGAGACTTCGTGTTTATCCAAAAAGGGCATAAATTTTAATAGGAAGAGACAGCAGTGTTCTGAGACTAAAACCACTTCGAGAGGAAAGGAAGAAAAAAAAACTGATTTTTTTTCCTAAGACTTTTATTTAGAAAGCAGTGCTACCTAAAACATTTCTAGGCCAAGGATAAACATATTTAAGGCTATAGGAGTAAAACGAGTGTTTAAGGAACATTTTCTGATAGAACTTCAGCTCACAGTGTCTTCAGAATGGTTATCTACCCCAGGGGTTCTCAGAGATGACTTCCCAGCCCTCCCTGTCTAAGTAACATTTGGCAACACCTGTTGGCAGTTTGATTGTCACAGTCAGGTTGAGAGGGCTACTGGTATCTCTTGGGCAGAAGCCAGGGATACTTCTAAACATCACACCGTGTACAGGACAGCTCCTCACAGCAAAGAATTAGCTGGCCCAAGAAGTCAGTAGCACTGCTGCTGAGAAATGTTCTTACCAACCTGGGTAAGGAGATGTAACTTCCCTCTGGTCCTGGGCGGTGGCTAGTGGCAAATCCAGGAAGGAGTGCCTATCTTCTGACTTCTAGACCAAGTGTTTGCTCCCCATCCAGGCTCGTCTTAGTCTGTGGGTCCACACACAGAGAGGGCCTGTGTGGACTTCAGTGGTACCCACTTCTGGTGTGGGCTGGTAAGCTGTGAAAGGTGGTGGGGAAGGCAGGGTGTGTTGCAATGTGAACTTGACCTAATTTTTATGCAAATAGAAGAATGAATATGCCCATTTTCTCCTAGGAAATTGCTTACTACAGCGAGCAGCTGAAGCAGGAAATGAGGCAGCAGCTCTTTTCCTGGCAACCAATGGTGCCCACGTCAACCACAGGAACAAGTGGGTAAGTGTGACAGGGCAGCCAGGCAAAGCAGAAGACTACATGGACATTGTTAAAAACCAGCATGTGTCAGATGCTTTTGTCTTCAAATATTGGTTGGTTCATTCATTCACAACCACTTCTTAAGCATTTGTGATGTCAGGTCCTAAACAATACACTGTGGACTTCACAGCTACTATAGATTAGCAGACATGGACACAAACCTATCATGTTAGCATCTTAATTTTTTATCACATTTTGCATTTGCTAAGGTTTTCAGGTTTTCCTTAGCAAATGCAAAATGGATGGGTGCGAGTTGGTGATGCACAGGGAAACCTGGCGTGCTGCAGTCCGTGGGGTCACAAAGAGTCGGACACGACCGAGCGGCTGAACTGAAGGTTTCCTGTGTGCATGCTTTTTTAGTCTGCGTCTTACGCTAAGGCAGATGTTGCAGTGTCAAAGGGTGGTGGATTGAGTCAGATGTTTCTGGCTTTACCAGATTTCCCACTTCCCTTTCTGCTGTATGTGGTCTCAGGCAAATTGCTTGACCTTTCTGAGCTTCAGTTCTCATCTGTAAAGTGAGCTTAGTATTGATTTCAGGAAGTATAATTAAAAATCATTCTTTAATATATGATAAGAAATAAGTTTATTTCTTTAATATAAGATAAAAAATTTAAGTGTTTATTAGTGTAGCATCTGGGACTTTAGAAACTACATGATAGTTATTTTTACTCTATAATTTTCAGACAGGGAGGATGTGCTCATCTTTAAGATCATGTTCATTTTATAACTACTTTGTGCCAGGAGCCTTAAGGTTATTATCCCTTTCAGTTCTCACAGTGGATCTAGAAGCAGCATGTATTGAAGAGACATTAACACCATCTTTAAATCCCTCGTTTCAGAGTCAAGAGCCTTGAGACTCTGGGAGGTTAAGTGGCTTAAGCATAAGTTACGTACTTTGTCAGTAACGGAGTCAGTATTATGATGCAGGCCCTAGGACATGCAGCTGCACTTCTGTCAACAGTGCTGGGCAGGGCAGTAAATGGTAAGCTTGGTGTAGAAGACAATCCAGTGTGTCATGGAAGCACAGGGGAGAGGGCAGAGCCTTTTTTTCTCACCGTTAAATACCTACTGATCCATCCGCTCCTAAACCCGCGGCTGGCCTGCTCTCCATCTAGAATGATGGCATGGCCTGTAGGCGCCAGTGACTGATTTCTTGGATTTGTTCCTGCCATCATGTGTCTCTGCCTCTGTCTGTCTCTCTGCTGTATCATCCCTTCCGCCCACTGTTCATTTCTAATAGCTACAGACATGCTCTGCTGCTTCTCAAACTTGACAAGCCTCCCGTAGGCCCACAGTGTCTCCCAGCTGTACCTTCTCACCTTTGGCTGGCAGAGTGGAGGTCCAGGCTGGAGCCAGGAGGAAATCATCTGGATAAGCAATGGCTTATCCCAACCTCTCATACTGGATTTGGATCCAACAGAATGGGTCTCAGTGGGAACTGCAGTGTGATGGTCCATGGGACCTCTGTGGCTCTCAGAGGCAAGGGTTGGAGAGTTGTTGGACCTGAGAAGAGAAGGAGGGAACTGACCAGGGGAGCAATTGTTGTGGGGAGGGCAAATTCCATTTTGTGGTTGTAGAACTCCTTTTTAAACATTCAGGTGGGAGTATTCTGTAAGCAGTGGGAAAATTGGGTATACACACAGGGCTGGGGAGCTGGGTTTGAGAGTCTCCTACTTGTAGGTCCTGGTAGAAGCCATGGGGGTAGCTAAGCAAACCCAGGAAGGCTGTGTAGGGGAGAGGGCTGGAGCAGAGGGCTGCCCTGGGAAGGAGGCTCTATGGGGAGAGGGGAGCCCCCGGGGCTGGTTGGGGGAGGGAGCCAAATCCTTGTCACCCAGTGAGATCCTACAGGAAATCTAGGACCCAGAAAATCAAGAGGCAGAAATAAAAGTCGTTAGGTAGAAATAAGGAAATTACAAAACCCAGCTCAGAGAGTTCAAAGTGGTTCCCTTTGGGAAGCAACTTCCCTGGTGCCTCAGACAGTAAAGCATCTGCCTGCAATGCGGGAGACCCAGGTTCGATCCCTGGGTCAGGAAGGTCCCTGGAGAAGGAAATGGCAACCCACTCAAGTATCCTTGCCTGGAGAATCCCATGGACAGAGGAGCCTGGTAGGCTACAGTCCATGGGGGTCACAAAGAGTCGGACACAACTGAGCTACTTCACTTTTTTTTTTTTCCCCTTTGGGAAAAGAATTTTTTTTTTTAGGAAAAAGAAGGTGGGTTCTTGCTATTTTTCACAGCAAACCTTGTAAGTAAAGTTCTTGGACTCGACTTGTTCAATAAGTATGTGTAGCTTCAATCTGGAGGAGGCAGTGGCACCCCACTCCAGTACTCTTGCCTGGAAAATCCCATGGACAGAGGAGCCTGGTAGGCTGCAGTCCATGAGGTCTCTAAGAGTCGGACACGACTGAGCGACTTCACTTTCACTTTTCACTTTCACACATTGGAGAAGGAAATGGCAACACACTCCAGTGTTCTTGCCTGGAGAATCCCAGGGACGGCAGAGCCTGGTGGGCTGCCATCTATGGGGTCACACAGAGTCTGACACAACTGAAGTGACTTAGCAGCAGCAGCAGCTTCAACAGGAGCTGGTGCAGAGCAGGGTATTGATGGTTGTTTCCATTTATTTGGGTGAAAAACCGCACGTGTGTCTCCACGTGTACATGTATGCATATATACACATACATACGTGTGTGTATGTCTCCCTATGGCTATTCTGTCACTTGATAGAAATATGAAACTGGCAGTGATGCTGCCTTCAGGGGAGGATAACTGGGTGATGGGGGCTAGGCAGGGGGGGAAGCTGCTTCTCACTGTATTCTCTTGTACCTTTTGAATATTGAATCAGGTACCTGTAATGCCAGTTTACAGTGTTTCTAATTTTTAAAGTGGGAGAAGGGGGTCTTTGCTTCATCAGAGTTACAGATGAAGTTGATATGAACTGGTCAGAGATGCAGGGCTTAGTGTGGTGGTCGACAGACAGCACCACATTAGTGATGCTTGGAGGTCATCTGTGATAGTTCTTCAATAACAATCATGTATTATTTTTATAATTAGCAAAATAATTATAAAAGAAAAGTAAAGGGTGGAAATGCAGAAGATGAGGATCCAGGGCGTTTGGAGGATGCTGGGGAGGACATTGGAGGAATCTGGGACGATGGCACAGCATGGGGGAGGGAAAGGAGACCTGAGGAGCACGTGGGACAGAGGTCATGGAACCGGCAACAGGTTGAGCCCGGGGCTGCATCTGGCGTTGGGGACCTGTGTCACAGCATACAGGCTGGGTTCATCCCTTTGCAAAGGGGCTCCCAGTCTGAAGTGCTCTGACCAGGGCCACTTGTTTCTGTTCAGGGAGAAACCCCACTGCACACAGCCTGTCGGCATGGCCTGGCCAACCTCACTGCAGAGCTGCTGCAGCAGGGGGCCAACCCAAACCTGCAGACGGAGGAGGCCCTGCCGTCCCCGAAGGAGGCCGTGTCCCTGCCCAGCTCCGCGGACAGCAGCATCTACCTGCAGACGCCCCTGCACATGGCAATCGCCTATAATCATCCGGATGTGGTGTCTGTCATCCTGGAGCAAAAAGGTGGGAATTTGGGGGTCCTAGTCCCCAGAAGATGGGGGTCACTACTCATCACTGTGACCTCCGAACAGTGGTTAGAGTAGTGACACAGTTGGTGTTTCTCCTTTTGGTGAGTTTTCTTACCCGAAAAATCCTTTGAGGTCCAACCAGATAAGTGTATAGTCTGATTCTGGCAACAGTTTTTTCCTGTGTACATTTGTAGAATGGGGCCTGCCCACTTCACCTGTGGAGTTAAGGTGTTAAAACCTTGTACTTCCCCTCCCTTGTTTCAGGGGGTTTTCCCAGGACATGCTTCAGGGGCAGGTCGAGCAGAGCTTTGCCGCATTGTGAGCACTGTCTCTGAGAACTCACCTCCGGTCTTCCACGAGTCGGTCAGCCCTCTCGTCCACCTCTGAGCCTCCCTGGCAAGTGAACCATGAGAGAGGAGTCAGAAAGGGGGGCCAAGGAAGCCCCTGCCATGTGGGAGGCTGGTTTCCCTCAATGTCGTTTTCCAGTTTTTCTCCTTCCTGCCCTGAAGTTTGTTTACTCTTGCCTGCATCCTTGTTGGAGCTTCCCTGGTGGCTCAGTGGTGAAGAAACCACCTGTTTCAGGAGACGAGGGTTCAATCCCTGGGTCCAAAATATCCCCTGGAGAAGGAAGTGGCAGCCCGTCCCAGTATTCTTGCCTGAGGAATCCCACGGACAGAGGAGCCCACTGGGCTACAGTCCGTGGGGTCACAAAAGAGTCAGACACAGCTTAACGACTAAATAGCAGCAGCAGCATCCTTGTTAAGGCCAGCATCCTTTAGCACTGTGCTTGTGGAAGGAAGTGGGATGTGAGGTAGGCTTTGCCTTCTTCTTTGCCCACACAGGAGGTATAAGATGGTAGGGCTTATGTGTTAAAAAAATGTTGCCAGTTCATTGTTCGATCCCTTTTTGGTAATCAAGAAATTAATGTGTGTTTCCATAGTGGAGCCTGTTTTCCTTTTGTGAACATCCAGTGTTTTAACCTTAACAGCCATTCATTTTCCTCATAAGCTTTGCTCCAAATTATCAAACATCTTGGCTTCCACTTCCCACAACAAGGTCTATCACTTCTGTTTGTATAGAAGTGATCAGTCAGTCAGTTTGAAACTGAGCTTGCATTCTCTTGAGTACTTTGAATATGATCCACGGGATGGTGAAATCGGGTGTTTTTTTCCTTTTAAAAAATGTAGCTAATGCTCTTCACGCCACCAACAACTTGCAAATTATTCCGGACTTCAGTCTCAAGGATTCTCGAGACCAGACCGTGCTGGGCCTGGCATTGTGGACTGGTAAGGCAGTGACAGTGGCTGCAGACAGGCGTGCGCCAGAGGGTGGGTGTGCGAGGGAGGGAGGTGGAAGGGTTGGAGCTAATGGTTTGTGTAGACTAGCCTTTCTGTTTGGGTTAAGCCTATAGTAATGTGGAAAACTGCTGGCCTTGCGAAGTCGAGAGGGCGTGTTTGCTGTAGTAAGAGGCTGAGAAAGTGGGAGAAGCTGAGCCAGCATTAATCGGGGCTTGTCTCTTGCAGGCATGCACACGATTGCAGCACAGCTGCTGGGCTCCGGGGCTTGCATCAATGACACCATGTCAGATGGGCAGACCTTGCTGCACATGGCCATGCAGAGGCAGGACAGCAAGAGCGCCCTCTTCCTCCTGGAGCACCAGGCGGACATAAACGTCAGGTGGGCTGGAGCAGCATCCGCCACTGCACCAGGTCACATTTAATTGACATGGTTCAAACGCATGGCCTCACTTGTAGCGAAGATTTTTGTTCCTTGTTAAATAAAGGAAGAGAAACAGTAATTCTCACAAAGTGCAGGTACAGTGTTGAGAAGGGGAACTCAAAGAGGGAATTGTGTACTTTGGTCTTACTTGAACATTTTGAGACCAGGGCACAGTATGGCACAAAGCTTACCAAAATGGACAATCCAGAAATCAGTTGTTTAAGTAGGGATTTCACTTAATAATGAAGAACATTCCAACAAATGAGCTATCAAAAGGCTCAAGGAGGAATTTCCCAGAAGTCCAGTGGTTAGGACTCCACACTTCCACTGAGGGGCCCTGGGTTCAGTCCCTGGTCGGGGAGCTAAGATCCATAGTGCGGCAAAAAACAAAAACAAAAAAAAACAGAAGGGAAGGCTTGCAGGGCAAAAATACACAGGTAGAAGTTTTTTATCATTTTTGTTTTTAAACGAATTTATCTTCAGTGTCAGCTGACCTACAGTGACTGAATGGATGAAAGTGGTTTGTCAAGAGGGTGGTCAGGGTGGCGTTTTATCCAGAGGCTGTGGAAGCAGCTATAAGACTTCAGTGTGCTGAGCAGTTGGGTGCAGCAGGATAGCATGGCGATACTCTTTTTTTAAAAGGCAGTAGGGACAGATGCTATTGACAGGTTGAATTTCTCTGAAAGAATACTGATGGGTGTAAGTGAAGCGTGTTTGGGGTACAATGGACTCTGGCCTCCAGGATGCCCAGAAGGGCACCCTCTGTCATTTGATCCCAGCTCCACACGTTTGTTTTGGTGTCCGTGTCCCAGCAGGACTCAGGATGGGGAGACAGCCCTCCAGCTGGCTATCAGGAATCAGCTTCCCCTCGTTGTGGATGCCATATGCACCCGAGGAGCTGACATGTCTGTGCCGGATGAGCAGGGGAACCCCCCGCTGTGGCTTGCCCTGGCAGATAACCTGGAGGACATCGCATCCACTCTGGTGAGACAAGCTCAGCTTCCGCTCCACTTACATGGGGGGTGATTTGCGTCAGAGATGGATTTGACACCTCTACTGTGATCATAACGAGCAGGAGATCTGCCAAGTAGCATATTGGGTCAGGAATGAGCATTTTTGAAAGTCGTGTTCAGGAAACTTGGGGTTCAACTTCTTGGGGGCCCATGTCTTTTCTCAGGCTGTCTTTATCAAGAAAACTACCAAAAAGTATGAGAGCTGAGGCCCCTTCTCTGGGGTCTTCTCCTGAGGTGGCTTAGCTGGCTTATCACCACAGTGATAAGTTCTCAAACCTCAGGGGTGTCCCCCTTGTTCGGAAGACAGAGCCCAAAAGTAGACATAACCTCGAAAGCTCATTCAGTTTTCTGAAGGGCTTGAAATGTGATTTTTAAGACATTTTGCACCTGAGGGTTTTAGCCAGTTGTTCCTGAGATTACCAGTTCTTTGCAGAGTATATGTTACTGGGGGCTATAAGAGTGTGTGTGTGTGTGTGTGCGTGTGTGTGTGCGTGTGTGTGTGCGCGTGCGCGTGTGCGTGTGCGCAGGCACTTGTCTGTGTTTTCTGTCCCTTCTAGGACACAGCTTTAGAAGGTGCTGATCAGACACATCTTTCTTATGTTTCTCAAATCCATCCCTCAGAACCTAGTGCACAAGCTTGCACCAAAGCAGATTTTAATCAGTGTTTGTAAAATGAGTGAATGGTACAGATTAAAATAATTACCGGTTAACTATCAGCTGGATCTTATCTGAAAAATGTACGTAATGGTAGCTTAGGGCTGAGAGACGGTAATAAGCATGTTCAGCTTTGCCAGGCTGCGTTTGAGAGTGACCTGTGCTTCCCTGCAGGTCAGGCACGGTTGTGACGCCACGTGCTGGGGCCCAGGGCCGAGTGGCTGCCTCCAGACGCTGCTGCACAGAGCCATCGATGAGAACAACGAGCCCATCGCCTGCTTTCTCATTCGCAGGTCTGAGAGCCCTGGGTATCCCTTCAGATCCTGTTTGGACTATTGCAAACTGGCTCGCTTCTCTCTTTTTCCAACTATAGTCTTGACTTGCCTGTAGCTGGCTTGACCTTCATATTGAAGGCTAGAGAGGGTCACTGTTCTGTCAGGTCAGGGCAGCCAGGGACTCGACTGTCTGATGAGGAAAGGAGTTTGTGTGGCGAGATCAGAGAGTCTAAAAACTAAGCCAGTTTCCTGCTTTGGGACAGATCAGACCCGTTCACACAGTGAGACCAAGAGGCTGGTGTGGAGGAGACCGAATGGCCTCTGCCGGGCTCCACCCCAATGCCGGAGCCATGACAGCCTCCGCGGCCTCAGAGTGCAGGGGGTGTGGGAGAGTGCACAGTGAGGTTGTGCAGGACAGCATTCAAGCCATGACTCTCGATCTTTAAATGCACACAGATCCCCTGGGAAGCTTTTAAGAGTTCTGATACCCAAGTTGCCTCCAGGACCAGTTGCTGAAGAATCTATGGCAGCAGGACACAGCAGTGTTTGAGACCAAGAACTACAGTCCTTGGCGGCAGCAGGCTTTCTGTGGGGTTGGATGAGGCTGCTGTTCCATGCCTGTCAGCATGCCTTCCTCTCACTTCCCCTTCCTTTCAGTGGCTGCGATGTGAATAGTCCCAGACAGCCTGGTGCTAATGGGGAAGGAGAGGAAGAGGCCAGAGATGGGCAGACCCCTCTGCATTTGGCAGCCTCCTGGGGGCTGGAAGAGACGGTCCAGTGTCTTTTGGAGTTTGGTGCCAATGTAAATGCACAGGTATGGAGGGTCTCTCTTTTCCGGGTAGAGGGATGGTCACCCCAGAGTCAGGGGAATCTCCTCTAATGTCGGGACACCTTGCAGTCTCTGGTCCTGGGCCCCTGCTTTACCATCAATGGGCCAAATGGACAGACACAGGAGGTGACTGTCTGCTGGGTCATACAGATGTCTTGTTGTTGTTTAGTTTCTCAGTGGTGTCTGACTCTTTGTAACCCCGTGGACTGTAGCCTACCAGGCTCTTCTGTCCATGGAATTTTCCAGTCAAGAATACTGGAGTGGGTGGCCATTTCCTTCTCCAGGGGGTCTTCCCGACCCAGGGTCTCCAGGGATTGAATCTGCATCTCCTGCACTGCAGGCAGATTCTTCACCACTGAGTCACCAGGAAGCCCCCACAGCCCATTTCATAATTGTAATTATTCCTGGTCAAAGCTTCTTCCCTCTGTGTCTTTGTCCTTTGTACAAAATGAAGAAGGTCTGTCCAGTCAGCTTACCCTGTCCCCATTGGTCATAGGCCGCCACTGAGGATTTGTTCTAGTCCCAAGCTGAGTACTGTAGTTAAGAGAATGTTCAGTAGCTCAGTGGGGCATCCCTGAGTCGCCTTCCTTGATGCTTTTCAGCATTCTAGCCTGTGTGCGCTGCTTCACTCATCTGGCAGATGAGTAGTGGTTTAACTTAAAGGTGAGGTTAACTGCAGCTTCTCTAAACCAGATGTGTTTGTTTCCCTGGGTTACTGGAGCATGGAGGTAGAGTGGCTGTCAGTCATCCTGTGTTTGGCCTCTGGAAGAGATAACTTCAGATTCAGAGTGGCAGTGTTGATTCTCAGAACTGAATTTGATTTAAAACTTTTTCCATATCATATTTTTCCTGGATTTTATCTTCACCTGGATGTTGAAATCTGTGCCTGGTCCCCAAAGGATGCGGAAGGAAGAACGCCTGTCCACGTGGCCATCAGCAACCAACATGGTGTCATCATTCAGCTGCTGATTTCTCACCCCAACATCCACCTGAACATGCGAGACCGGCAGGGCCTGACCCCCTTCGCCTGCGCCATGACCTGCAAGAACAACAAGGCGGCTGAGGCCATCCTGAAACGAGAGTCCGGGGCTGCCGAGCAGGTGAGCAAGTGACACCCAGGCTAAACACAGGTCACGAACTAAACAGGTCTCTTCCGTATAAAGGTGTTTCTTCAGTTTTGGCCATTCAGGTGCCTGGTCACCGCTGGTGGAATGCGTCTGCTCTATCCTGCACGTCAGCCACCCAGTGGTGCCACGTGTACAAGGAAGGGGGCCCGGTGACAGGAATTCTCATCTTGCAGAACTGTGGGCACCCTTTGCTTTTTCTTGGTGTTTTACTTGCCCTAGCAATGAATATCTTAGAAAGGCTTAAACTGACCTGGAGGAGCTTTTGGGTTTTAGAGGAGCTGCCGTGATTCAGCTTAGCAGTTCCAGTTGTCCTCATTCTAGACGATTAGCTGTGGACCTGCAGCAGCAGATTGGGCCAGGAGACTGTGGCAACTGGTCTGAGGTGGGAGCTGACGTGGGTTTGTCAGGTCAGTCCTCAGATACGTGCCTCTCCATCCAGCTCTTAGAATACTCCTGAGATCTCTGAGTAGCCGTTTATGAAGGTGAAATGGAGACTGGGGACCTGAGCAAAAGTCTTAACATGGATGAAGACTTTGGCTTGTACTTGAGGCTTCCATGCATCCCTTTTCTTGAGCATTTGCCTCGGTGTGACTGATTGTGTAGGTGTTAACCTTGCCCTTGCTCACACGGGGTAAAATGTTCTTGAATGGAGACAGTCCTTTCACCTTTTCCTGCCCATGTAGTGTGAAACCAGCGCAGATACACGCTGGGTGGATGTGTGTCGGGGGGTGGATGGGTGTGATGTGAAGAATGCTGAGTGTATATGTGTGTCGAGGGGTGGATGGGTGGATGTGTGTGTGATGTGCAGGATGCTGGGTGGGTGTCTGTGTTGGGGAGTGGATGGCTGGATGCGTGTGTGATGTGCAGGATGCTGGGTGTGTGTGTGTGTCGGGGGGTGGATGGGTGTGTGTGTGTGTCCGGAGAGGGGTGGATGGATGGATGTGTGTGTCCAGAGGGGTGGATATGTATGTGATGTGCAGGATGCTGGGGGTGTGTGTGTCCAGGGGGGTGGATGGGTGTGTGATGTAAAGGATGCTGGGTGGGTGGGTGTGTGTGTCGGGGGTGGATAGGTGGATGTGTGTGTGATGTGAAGAATGTTGGGGGTGTGTGTGTGTCTGGGGGTGGATGGGTGGATGTGTGTGTGATGTGAAGAATGCTGGATATGTGTGTGTTGGGGGTGGATGGGTGTGTGTGTTCGGGGGGGTGGATGGGTGGATGTGTGTGTGATGTGCAGGATGCTGGGTGGGTGTCTGTGTCGGGGAGTGGATGGCTGGATGCGTGTGTGATGTGCAGGATGCTGGGTGTGTGTGTGTGTCGGGGGTGGATGGGTGTGTATGTGTCGGGGGTGGATGGGGGTGTGTGTGTGTCGGGTGGATGGGTGTGTGTGTGTGTCGGGGGTGGATGGGTGTGTGTGTGTGTCGGGGGGTGGATGGGTGTGTGTGTGTGTCGGGGGGTGGATGGGTGGATGTGTGTGTGATGTGCAGGATGCTGGGTGTGTGTGTGTGTCGGGGGGTGGATGGGTGGATGTGTGTGTGATGTGCAGGATGCTGGGTGTGTGTGTGTGTCGGGGGGTGGATGGGGGTGTGTGTGTGTCGGGGGGTGGATGGGTGGATGTGTGTGTGATGTGCAGGATGCTGGGTGTGTGTGTGTGTCGGGGGGTGGGTGGGGGTGTGTGTGTGTCGGGGGGTGGATGGGGGTGTGTGTGTGTCAGGGGGTGGATGGGTGTGTGTGTGTGTCGGGGGTGGATGGGGGGGTGTGTGTGTCGGGGGAGGATGGGTGTGTGTGTGTGTCGGGGGTGGATGGGGGTGTGTGTGTGTGTCGGTGGTGGATGGGGGTGTGTGTGTGTCGGGGGAGGATGGGTGTGGGTGTGTGTCGGGGGTGGATGGGTGTGTGTGTGTGTGTTGGGGGTGGATGGGGGTGTGTGTGTGTTGGGGGTGGATGGGGGTGTGTGTGTGTGTCGGGGGAGGATGGGGGTGTGTGTGTGTGTCGGGGGTGGATGGGGGTGTGTGTGATGTGAAGGAATGTGTTGTGTGTGTAGCATGTGTGTCTCCCTTGCTTCTTGCCCAGCCCTCACACTGGCATGACAGCCCTGGTATTTGGCGTACCCTCTGTGGTTGGATTTGAATGACCCGCTGTCCGCTGTACATCAGTGGAACAAAGTTTGAGACATACTGTTGATGTCCTGTAGCTCACTGAAAGAGGAGACTTTGCTGGAGATTTCTGAAGGCTCATTTGGCGGCTCACGGGTCAGGCTGGCCTTGCAGCTGTGGTGTTCGAGTGCTGGGTGTTTGTTTTGGCCGAAGCAGGAGACGCCCATGGCCAGCATCGCCTGTGCCCTTCCCCGTGCAGCCCAGTGTTCTGCCGGCCTCCTCCCTGTCCTTCAGGTTGTCTCTTGCTTGGCCCTCCAGGTCCACTCCTGCTGCAGGAGGATGCCGGGGCAGCTGGCTTAGCTCCCTTTTTCTGACCACATGGATGTGGCCATGCACACACAGTCCTCTGGACAAATATGCAGAGCGGGTCTGTAATTTGGGGGTTGGGGTTGGGAGGACTGCAGTGCGGCCTCTCTGGTGGTCAGTGCAGCTCACAGGGGCTCAGGAGGCATTCTTGCGGGGGGCACCCACTAACATTTTGGTTCCCACTTGTTGCCTTAGGTGGATAACAAGGGCCGGAATTTTCTGCACGTGGCAGTTCAGAACTCTGATATTGAAAGCGTCCTGTTTCTGATCAGCGTCCAGGCTAATGTCAATTCCAGAGTCCAGGATGCATCCAAGTTGACCCCTTTGCACCTCGCTGTCCAGGCAGGCTCAGAGATTATTGTCCGCAACTTGGTGAGTCCCTGAAACATTACTGCTGTAAGCTGTGGACAAAGCATGTTGTAGGGTGTGTGGAGACTCTCTTGTCACAGGTGTTTTGCCAGGAATTGGGAAAGGCCAGTGGGAATTCAGGGAGCAGCCAGGACACTCGGGAGAGCAGGTGTGTCTGTGGGCAGCATGTCCTGAGCGCCCTGGGGGCAGATGCTGAGGTGAGGCCATGAGGGAAGGCAGGTTGTGGGCGGCAGAGGCAGGCGAGGGCATCAGGAGGCGAGATCATGTCTCTGTCCACCTACTCCATGCCAGGCTCTCAGCTGGCACTTTCCAGGGAGTGCTCTCTTTCTTTTTGTCATTAGTCTTTATTAACATTTTGAGGCAGAATTGACAGACAACATTAGCGTCAGGTATACAACATATTGGACTTTCCTGGTGACTCAGATGGTAAAGAACCTGCCTGCAATGTAGGAGACCTGGGTTCAGTCCCTGGGTTGGGAAGATCCGCTGGAGGAGAAAATGGCAACCCACTCCAGTATTCTTCCCTGGAAAATCCAATGGACAGAGGAGCCTGGTGGGCTCCACTCCGTGGGGTCGCAAGGAGTCGGACATGACTGAGCAACCAAACACAACATACTGTGTTTCGTTGTATCTTTTGTGCAACATATTGATTTGATAGTTGTATATTTTGCAAAATAATCACCACGAATCTTCTTAACATCTTTCCCCATTGATAGTTACAGAAACGTTTTTCTTGTGATGAGGATTGGTTTGTTTTAAAGATTTATTTACGTATTTTTTTTTTGGCTGTGCTGGGTCTTCGTTGCTGCGCGTGGGCCTTTCTCTAGTTGCGGTTGATCGGGGGCTACTCTTCGTTGTGGGGCGCGGGCTTCTCATAAGCAGAGGTTTCTCTTATGGCAGAGCACAGGCTCTGGGCACACAGGCTTCAGTAGCTGTGGCTCTTGGACTTGGTTGCTTCGTGGCATGTGGGATTTTTCCAGACCAGGGATCAAACCAGTGGCCCCTGCATTGAAAGGCAGATTCTTAACTACTGGACCACCTGGCAAGCCCTAGAGTTTTTAAATCTACTCTCTTAGCAACTTTCAAATATATGCTACAGTATTTATTCACTATGTAGTCTTTTCTATTAGCAGCTGTCTTTGAAACTTTGTTAGAAAGTGGACGATAAATGAATATATATTATTTAAAGGGCCTTCTTCCTTTGATTCTGCACTTCTCTGTGTTGCTTTCTTTCTTTAAAAAAAATACAAAAATAGTATATTTTTATCGTGGAGAGACTTAAAACACATAAGGACAGAAAGCGGTTAGTATCTCCCTTTCACTCCCAGCTCTGCCTTGAGTTTGGTGCATGTGCTTTTAAACGTCTTCAGCGTGTGTGTGTGTGTATGTATGTACACATTTCTCTCTCTCTCCTTGGACATCCTTGTGTCCACTGTACGTGAGGACAGTGCAGATCACTGCAGTCTTTGTGTAGTTTTATTATATCCCAAAGTCTTAGTATGTTTGGGTCCTGCTGCTGCTGCTGCTAAGTCGTTTCAGTCATGTCCGACTCTGTGCTACCCCAGAGACGGCAGCCCACCAGGCTCCCCCGTCCCTGGGATTCTCCAGGCAAGAACACTGGAGTGGGCTGCCATTTCCTTCTCCTAAGGAGAAGCTTTTTGGACATTTTGGTAATTGCCACTTTCCCCTTGGGACAGATTTTGTGGGCCTGAGCCTCCCTAGGAGTTAGCTCCCAGCTTAGCCAGGAGGGCAAACCCTGGAGGGCGGGAGATTGGCAGGCTTGCCCCCTTACGCCAGACCTTGGTTAGTGGTGGTAGAGCGGCTGCTCATGTAATCAACTTCAACAGCTTCTTGCAGGTGCCAAAGTGAATGAATTAACCAAGCACCGCCAGACCGCCCTCCACCTCGCTGCCCAGCAGGACCTTCCCACCATCTGCTCAGTCCTCTTGGAGAATGGAGTGGACTTTGCTGCTGTGGATGAAAATGGAAATAATGGTAATTCCCAGGCGTTCCCTGTGTGCGGTGCCAAGGGCCTCAAGCAGCCCCTTCCTTCTGGGGTGGCAGGGCAGCACGCACCGCTGGGTCTGTTCCCCATCCCGGAGATTGGCTCTTACAGGGGCCAGGCTGTGACAGGAAATGCCCTGAGCTGGGCATGCAGCCTGCTCCTTGACAGGTACCTGGGCAGCCTCCTGATGTGAATGGTGACCCTAGAACCCTAAATCTCACCTTTCGATAACTGCAAAGGCACAAAGCAAATCTTAGGAGGTTGCATTTAGATTTATTCTTGGGGGCAGTGAAGACTGGAAAGGAGGGCTCTGTGAGCAGATGGTGGCTGCTCTGACTGGGTCCCATTCAGTGGAATATCTGTGAGGCCAAGAAGAGTTGAGATGCTGTGTGTGCGTCTGGGCTCCCTCTGTAAGAGGATTTCCTCCCCAGCTCTTCATCTTGCTGTCATGCATGGCCGACTCAACAACATCCGGGTCCTCCTGACAGAGTGCACCGTGGATGCTGAAGCCTTTAATCTACGGTGAGTTTGTGTGGTTCAGAGCAGAGGCCAGGACTCCATGTCCCCTTGGTGCACCCCTCTGAGCTGGTGGTCACGGGCATCTTACATGAGCCCCAGGTGCCCAATGCAGAACTGGTCACTAGGGCCCTTGACCAGCCTTTAGTGCCCTGGAACTTTTCTTTTTGAAAATACGTTTTAGGAAAACTTTAATGACTGTTGTGTCCTTTAGATTTATCCAGCATCATAGAGTTCAGACAGTCCCATGTATTTTATGCATGATGGCTATGGCAGATACACACCTAACTTTTCCAGTTTGTCTTCTCAGAGGCCAGTCGCCACTGCACATTTTGGGACAGTATGGCAAGGAGAATGCTGCAGCCATCTTTGATCTCTTCTTAGAGTGCATGCCCGAGTATCCTTTGGATAAACCGGATGCAGAAGGAAACACAGGTACGTGGTGAGGCTCTTGTTGGTCCTGTCTCACTGGTGTTCCTTGCTTCCTAGAAAATCAGGAGCCCAGGCACACGTGTCATTACTGAAGGACACTCAGCCCCATGCATTTTGGCTGGGCTCTGCGAGTATCACCACAGATCCCTGAGGCGGAAGTTGGCAGTGTCTGACTTTAGGTACAAGCACATCTAAAGCGTATCTAGTGCTCCAAAGCCATACCCATGTCCAGACAGGCTGGCCCACCTGTTTCTTTTGGCCTCATCTGCCTTGTATCTAGTCAGCTAGGTCCCTTCCCAAGCTTTCAGATCCCGAGAGAGAGAGGAAATACAGTTGCCTCACAGGTGCTTCAGAAGGAGGAAATGGGCCCTAGTACATATTCACAGAGAAGGCATGTTCTCTACGGATAAAGGCTGATGTTTGATTGAGGGGGTTGATAAACAGGCCTGTCTCATGGTAGTATTCTCACCACCCACAATCACTGTGTTAACTTGTGTAGCTTTCATAGTGCTTTGGATGTACTTTTGCATTCATTTTCTTCCTGAATACTCACAATAACCATGTAAGGTAAGCAGTACATGTCGTGTGTTCCCACGTTTCAAGTAAGGAAACAAAGATGAAACCCAAGTCTCTCTCTTCCCAGCCCAGGGCTGTCTGAACTGTTCACTGCTGCTGTGTCCCCGTTCACGCCAAGGCCTTTGACAGCAGTGCTGTCACCGAGAGGTAGCCCAAACCTCTGCATGGGACCAAATATTTGGTCGTTGCTTCTTGACCTTGGGAAGAATTCTTGGCCTTGATTCATGGACATGTTTTTCAGCCGGCAGTGGCAAGCCTAAAAGCTTCAGCGGGGTCAGCTCTGGGAGTGAGCTGCTGGCCTAGCACCTGCTCCAGCGAGCAGCGTGGTCCAGGAGCCAGCAAGCAGGCAGGTGCTTCACGCACAGGCTTCTGAATTACCCAGACCTGGTTTCAGACCCAGCTCCATCATATTCCAGCAAGGTGACCAGGTATATTTTGTAACTTCTCTATGCCTGCTTCCTCCTTTGAAATAATAACCTAATTTTTGTGAATCATTTGCAGAATTAAAGAATTTAAATAAAGTATCTGTGAAATGTAAGCAAAAAGGAGCTGCTGGTAGCTGTAGTCATAGGGAGGACCAGGAGGGTGGGCTGGCCAGAGCCTGGGTGTCCACTGCCGGCACAGGAGAGAGGCTCCCTGGGGTCGAGTAACTTTCTGGAGCAGGCTCACCACACTGGTTTATGGTTTTCTCCGTGTGCACACCTCACCAGTCTAGAATTTGTTGCATTGTGTGGCGAGTCTTCTGTGCAGGAGGAAGGCAGCTGAGACAGTGGTGCATATTTCCCATGGCATCTGCTCCCTCCTCAGTTCTCTTGTGGCAAAGCTCTGAATGGGCAAGAGTGTGTCTCCAGAGCTGGAGAGTCGCTCTGGAGACCCTGGCTCATGACTGGTGCTTGGCTGCAAGATGTTGCAGATCCTCTGCGGAGCTCTGGGCCCCCTGCGTGTCGTGGGGACTTTGCTAACGAATGTCCTTCCAGGGCTGTGTCCTGCCCCTGGCCATCCTCTGCTGGCCCTTTGGCAGGGCCAGGCTGGGCCTGGATGGGCAGTAGCCCTGTGTGTGGTTTTGTTTTCCAGTGCTGCTCTTGGCATACATGAAAGGGAATGCCAACCTGTGCCGTGCCATCGTCCGCTCGGGGGCCCGCCTGGGGGTGAACAACAACCAAGGGGTCAACATCTTCAACTACCAGGTCGCTACCAAGCAGCTGCTTTTTAGACTCTTAGGTGAGTGGCCTGCGTCCAGTTCCGTCAGTGCAGACACGCTGGCAGTGTCTGTTACCCAGATGTACTGGTGGTCTTGAAATCTCAGGATGACTTGCTGTGCAATCTGAGATGGTAGTTTCTGAGGCACCACATGGTTTAGGATTTTGTCTGTGAATCCCGCAAAGCGCCTTTGAGCAGGGTTAGGGACTGTCCTTGTTAGCAGTCTCTTTACAGCATGTCCTGCTTTGGGGCCCCGTCAGATTCCCGCTTCCCCAGATCCTACGGGAAATCCACTGGCTCCAGGCAGGTCTCCCCAGCGCTCCTGGCTACATGTCTGCACACCCTTCATCCTTCAGCTGATGCCAAATCTTTCCATCCTTCATAATGGCCTTTGGTTTAGCCCACTGGCTTTTCCTCCCCTGTGTGATGGTTAGAATAGGCAGACCTCAGTCAGTTTCCAGCCACCACAGTAAAGTGAATATTGCGATGAAGTAAGTCAACACGAAGCTTTCTGGCTTCCCAGTGCATGTAAAAGTTATATTTACCTAATACTGTAGTCTGTTGCATATGCAGTGGCACTGTCTAAAAACCAGTGTATTTATATATGCTTTACTTTATTGCTAAAAAAAATGCCAGAACAATTAAAATAGTAACATCAAAGATCACTGACCACAGCTTACCACAACAAATACAATAACAATGAAAAAATTTGAAATATTGTGAGAATTACCAAAGTGTAACTCAGCCCCGTAAAGTAAGAAAATGCTGTTGGGAAATGGCACCAATAGACATGCTCCATGCAGGGTCACTACAGATCTTCGACTTGTGAAAAAGATTACGGTATCTGCAAAGCACAGTGGAAGGAGGCATGCTCTGTCGCCCTCTTGTCCCTCACGTCCCCCTGCGATGTGGCCCTTTGCTTGCTGTCCAGTCCCCTTCTCCCCCTGCCCCCGGTCTGGCTGGACACAGTCAGCGTCTGACAGGAACTGGTCTTGTGCTGTGGTGCAGATATGCTGTCCAAGGAGCCTCCGTGGTGCGACGGCTCCAACTGCTACGAGTGTACTGCCAAGTTCGGAGTCACAACGCGCAAACATCACTGGTAAGACCCACCCCCAGTCACCCGCCAGAGAAATAGGAGGCCTCTGCAGATTGCTTCTGCCTTTCCCCATGATAAGCCATGAACCTGCCAGGGTCTGGTACTCTCCTGGGAAAAACCTGACCATGGGACCCTGCCCACATCTAGAGACGTAGGGAGGCCAGTGGACACTCAGACGGGTGGCTTTCCTGTGGGATGCTGGGGTCCATCGTCCTAGGCAGCCTGTCAGGCCTCGCATCATCTTCCCCAAGTGTGAGAGTTCTCTAGCTCTTGCTGAGCCTGTCTTGAGCCTTAAAGCAAGAGGCTTTTTCCGGATCACTTTAACTTAATCACGGGCAGAATTTTGTCATCACGGACTGTCAGTCATACAGGCCTCAGTGTGAGTGAGCCGGCAAGGGGCAGAGCTGACTGCAGAGCGCCAGGACGGGCTCGCGTGCCCGCTGCGGGGGCTGCCGTGACAGTGCTCACGCGCCCAGCTGCAGTCTACTCTTGAGAACCCCTCTCACACCTCTTTTCTTGCCTCCACAGTCGTCACTGCGGACGTCTTCTTTGCCATAAATGCTCGACCAAGGAGATCCCTATTATAAAGTTTGACCTGAACAAGCCTGTGCGAGTTTGCAACATTTGCTTTGATGTCCTGACTTTGGGGGGTGTCTCTTAGTGAGCCCCCAGGAAGGTCCAGACCACATCCTCAGTCGCCTCCCCAGCAGCTGCTCTGCTCACCAGCCTGACCCCACCTAGAGCAGGAGCTGGCAGTCATCTTCCCGCGGCAAGAGACTGGAACAGTTACGGACCAGGGTGATAGATCCCATTTCAGATGATGCTGTATGATTGTCAGTGTGTCAGACCATGATCAAAGTCGCTAGGTGTCTCACTAGTCGGACCAGGCCTTTTAGCCTAAGTGGTAAATATGATAGGAATTAGACCCCATTCTGCTAGCAATGTACAAGGACACTTGAAACCCATTTTCTCTTCCAGTAGCTTAGTGTCCATCTCAGAGCATTCATGACGTCTCCTGCCTGGGCGGACTTCCCAGGCTGAGCCTGACCACAGGAAGCCGGTGTCTGGCTGCACAACAAGAGCTGGCTTTCCTCTAGGGTGAGTGGCTGTGGACTTCTCTGCACAGTGTTTTCATAAAGGTAAATAGGATCCTCTTGGCCTGAAGTCTTTCACTCTTTTTTTTTGTTTTTTGGAAAAGCTAAGCTGTATTTTTAGTGAACTACCCCTTTAAAAAAGGTGAAATCTTTCTAAACAGGGTTCAAAGATGAGAGTTGAAAAATTGTGGCCTTAACAACTGAAAGCTTTACCAGTATTCATGTACTGAGGTGTCCAGCTGCACTCCGGCAGCTTGACACCTCCTAGCAGCCGTCTTGTTCTCTCATCTTGCCATGTCCTATCTGTGGAGTCCTCAGTTACCTGCCGCTAGGCAGTGGTAGAGAAAATGCACTTTTATTGTGCTGCACTTTTTATATAGCTGCATTACTGGTGATTCCAATTTAAAAGTCCATATTCAAAAGTACCCTCACATATCTGTACATCAGTGATTCTACCAGTCAGCTTTGACTGGACCTCAGCTCACACTAAGTCTTAAACAGAAAACTCCCTCGGAGTGTCCTTTGAAGCAAGAGAGTCACACGGGGCCAAGTAAGGAGAGAGGGAATCTGCAGCCTCGGACCAGCAGGTCCCATCTCCTTGACATGAGTGTTTCTTGCTGAAACCTTCCCAGTTACTCTGAGCGCCCTCATGCCTGGGTCCCAGCTCTGCGTAGGTTCTTGATCTGCCCTGTGAGAGCCACCAGCCAAAGGCCCTGGCCAAGCGTGTGTGACCCCGTTTTGGAAGGCTCATGTGCTGAATGAAGCCCCCGGAACCTGTCAGGCCTTAGTCGCTGCTAGTACATATATATTAACCCTGAGGTGTTAAACTTCTTTTTTCTTTTGAAGGTTTGGCCAGTTTTTTAAAAATGCACATTTAGAGAGAAACTTATACCACTGCTTAAAAAAAAAAAAAAAAAACACTCTTGAGATGAACAATGTGTTGTACAGCTATACTCAGAGATTAACAATCTCAATCATATATACTGTTTTTTTCAGACATTTAGTAACCACTACATTTTTTTTTTGCATTAATGAAGTGTGCATATATGTGTAAAAGGGACTAAATATTTTTTTGCAGCAGTCTTTTTTTTTTTGTTTGGATAGTGGGTATGTCCTCCATGTCACTGTAGAATTTATACATCCTGTTGCCTAAATATGTGTGTAAAATGAGCTGATAAACCAGAGTGCTACTTTTTTTTAATATTTCTGTGATTTATAAGATATATATGCTTTCTATGTTAATATGAGCTTGTGCACAGTGTTTCAAAGAAAAAAATTAATTACAAGAGTTCCCTATCCCCCAAAGTCTGTGACCTATTTCATACCGAATTTTTCTAGAAAAACAACTGGTCTTGGCAAACACCTGACCATGTGGAGCATGTGTTCAGTTTCCATTTTCTATTGCTTGAACAGGGCCTGAGTAAGTAGACCTTAGTCAGGTAGTTTGATTCTGTCATTGAAAAGTAAGGTAATTATGCTTCAGGTATGAATCGAGGTGGTCGGTACTTTTATACCTGTTCTTTCACCATCCGTGGTGGAGAGAGGAGGATGGAAATTCAGTGAGGGATGAGGCTGGTTGTCCTGCCCCTGTCGTAATATACCATTCTCAGTAACAATCTTGCCTCTAATTGCACTCTAAAAAAATCTTATAATCATGTTTGAAATTGTCAAGCTTGTTTACCTTCACAGAGTCCAGGGATAGTGATGGTACTTAGCCTCCACGAGTTGGGGGGAACATTTTGTGAGCTCTGCAGCATCTTCAGAGTGCATTCTCGTAGAACTAGAAGAAGCACCTTTCCATAGTCTTAGGCCCTCCCTGACACATGCTGATGGGTGGGAGGGCCACACTCTCAGTTCCTCGCATGGTGGCTGCTCTGGGGGTACTTGACATGCTCTTGATCCTCTTTGTGTTCTCCAAGCCATCAAACTTGACTCTAGAACTGCCTGGCTGTTCTTGTCACAATTTAATCCATAGCTTAAAACTCAGTTTTATTCATTCAGAAAGTTGCCAATTGTGGGTGAGTAGAACAGGAAGACTAAACTTGATTAAAATGTAATTTGCTGCATCAGTCAACATTGTTAACCCTAAGTTAACTTTTTAACTGCCGCTTGCTCATCAGAGCTGTGAGACAGTGTATTCTTAAGTCTTTTTTTTTTTTTTTAAAGATGAAGGTACAAACCTTGTGCTACATTTAAACAGAGTGGCTAAAACTAACCTGCTATTATCCTCAAATACAGGAAACTTCCCACAAACTTAAGTGCCTGCATTTAGGACTTCTTAATTTCCAGTTCTCTTTGTAGTGGAGTCTCACTGAATGATGTTAGAATGTGTGTTCTGTCTGGAGTTTGTTGCCAGTGCGTTGTCAACCCCAGTCGCCGATTCAGTTGAGGCCGGATCAGATCGCCCAGTTCACCTGCCTCTCTCTCTCCAGGAGCAGGGGTCCACATGGCCGCTCGCCTTCTACCTCAGAGCCCTGGGTTGTTTGTGACCACCCTTTTCCGCATCCTCCCCCCTCCCGCCGAATGGGCTCCTCGCACGGAGCTCAACCTGCTTGTGGGTTCACTGCCACTCCTGTTCACGTCTCCCACCTGTCGTATTACATGGGATTGTGCTCATCTTGTCCATAAGCGGGAAGTGGACCAAAAGCCTTGGGACAGGGGAGAGCCTTGATCTCCATCTCAGTTTTATTTTAAATCTGGAGGAGAAAACCCTATTGAGCTATGTAGTGATTAGATCTGAAAGGCAAACTCACTTCCCAGGTTACAGTAGCATGAGCAAGTCGATGGGATGCTTCCAGGACAGCCCCGCCTGGAGCTCGTGAGACGAGCTTGCTTCTGGGACCTGGGCTCACTCCCCTCAGGACCAGCCCCAGGAGAAGTTGGCACAGACTGGGCAAGCTCAGCCCCTCTAATCTGAGGCACCAAAGCTCCCCACGCCCAGCCATGGAGAGGAAGAAGCCGAGGGCAAACAATTTCCTAAAGGGGTTTGGAAGCCACGTTCTCATTTTGTGGAAGTAATTCAGTGAAGAGCTGACTAATTTGACTAAAACACTTACTAAATTTCCAGAAGTTATCATAGATGCCTTAAAGACTTTCTTTGAAAGATCATTCCCTATACAGTTACTTTTTTGTGTGGCATAAACAATATACTAACCTGTTAAAAAGGACAGTGTTGGTGTTCTGTAGCTAGGGAGTCTTGAGTTGGCAGCCTGCTCAACTTAATGACTTAACATCGTTTTTTGGGCAGATGCATGGAGTTGGCTGTTACCATGACATACATCCCTGTGTGTTCTACCAAGGGGGAGGCCTGGGCAGAAACCGCAGGCACATGTTTAGGTTGATCACTTTGGCTTCCAAGCCATTCCAGGTGGTGGTCAGTGTGGGGCAAGGGCATCAGTAGGACCATGGCACTTATCAGCATTGTTTCTTTGGAGTTTGTGTAATGGAATGTATTTTTCAAATACTGATATTTGCATTTTCTGTAACAAGTCCTTATAAATAAAATGAGGTAAAATTGTGCATTTAAAGTGGAAACCTTAATAACATTTGTAGTTCCTTTTAATGCAAAAAGTACCAGTAAGAATTAAAAACAAATATACAAAATTTTTTTAAACTCCTGACATGTGAATACATTTCTTTAACAACTACCGTCCAGGAATGTTTGAATTTCCAACACTTTCTTCAGAAACACATTGTTGGCAGCAGTGAAAAAATAGCTGTTGTGGGCATAACCACCGGCTGCCTGGATATACTGTGCTCTTGGCCCAGACTTCAGCTCATGGTGACACCCGTGACCACAGCTCCTCCGGCTCAGCCCCCTGACCCCACTGCAGCTCTTCTGCAGACCCTGGAAATTCCCTGACTCCATTATTTAGGAGCGACTCGAGAAGATCCATGGTGAGGTTTCTGCTGGCTATGGTCTGAAGGAAGGACTGTTAAACTGTGGGTTTCAGAGAAAACTAAGGCAAGAATAGGGGTTTGCAAGTTAAAGTCTAGTGATCCATTCCCTGCCCCCCCATACAGTCGAACAAATCCAGTAGCTCACCTGGCCCTCGCGCTTTCTTGAGCTAGTGTTTTCCTTTCCTTTACCCGACCTCCATTTTGTTCACCCCTTGTTCAGGCCAGATGTAGTGATTGATAAATCTTTTCTGGTGGCTTTTCTCATAATTAATAGGCACTGTTAGGGGCTTTCGTGAAACAATCCCAAGTAATCCTAACAGCCATCCTTGAGGAGAACATTGGTCATATTATGTCAGTAAATACTGAGTACAAAACAGGCAAGTTGCATGATTTCTGTGCCTCAGTTTTCGTGTCTATAAAATAGAAGTGACCATGGTTCTTCCTGGCTCACAGGGTTGCCCTGAGGAAGGTGATCTTTGATAAGTGGTGCGTCCTCCGTCCTGGGCAAGTACATTAATTGCGGTGTGCACAGTGAGGTCCTCCCCGGTGCAGGCCGGGGGAGTCGTGTCTGCCGCCCATTTGAAGGAGTCTGAGGGCCCGGCTAGTAGAAGTGCTTTCGAGGATGGAAATCAGATTAGTCCATACCTGGCTGGGATGGCTCTCGTATGCCTCGTTTCATTCCTTTTCTTTCTCAGTTTGTCTTTGGAAAGATCTGCCTCTGGACCTGGCCCCCAGACTGTCCCCACATTCCTCCCCCAGGAGTGGTTTCACTCTGCCACACTGTGAGCGCCCAGAGGGCAGGAGCCTCACTGTCCTCCCAGCCCCAACCCCAGGGGACACAGGCGCTTGGTAAGTACTGAATAACTCAGGAGATCAGTGACACTAGTCCTCCTTTAACCTGGGGCTGAGTCACCAGGATGCCTCAGGCACCACTGTGCTCAAGGGGTGTGTGGAACTTGGAACAGGGTCCTCACTCAAGTTCGCCTCCTACTGTTTGTCCTGTTCCGGGAGGGCAGACACACACCAAACTGTGGACCCAGGACCATGGCACTGAATCAGAACCAGAGCCTTGAGTTCTAGGCTCAGCTTCATTGCTTTGTGCCTTTATTAAGTTCTTTAGGCCATGCTTGCCTCATCTGCCAAACAGAGCGAATAGCACACTTCCCATGTGCTAGGTACAGTAGCCGTGGGGCTACACAGCCAAGTAATGTTCAGTCCCCGTCTCAAAAGACAGTCTGCAGTCCAGCACGAGAGGTTGGCAGGAAGTTCATAGTTGCAGGCCACTGTGATGGTCATTACTTTAGAAGTGAACCCAGAATTATTTTCCTAGAGGAAAGCACATCTAAGTCCACTGGTGGGTTGACAGCGAGGCCTCTCGGTTGACTTGAGTTACCATGAAACAAGAGCTAGACAAACTGGGCACAAGAGGTGTCATTCTGGGCAGAAGGGACAGCCTGGCTGAAGGTGCTGCACACGTAAAGCAGCAGGTGAAGGCTGGAGGGCTCAGCACGTGGGAGGTGGTAGGAGAGAGAATGGAGGCTGAGAGGAGACACGCCACAGGAGGGTCTCCTGTGCTGCTGAAGAGCTAGCACCTCATCTCTACAGATGAGGGAGCTATGGAAAAGGGTTAGTTGGAGAATAATGCCCTGATCAGCAGGAAAAGACTTGGCAGTGGGGGGCTGCGGGGTTGCAGCTGGAGGGAGTCCAGTTAAAGCGGGTGAGAAAGGAAGGCCTCCAGCCAGAGGAGTGCTGGGAACAGGTAAGGGGGTGTGACTGCCAGGACCTGGAGGCTGGTTGGGAGGAGTCCTTGGTGTGACGGGGCTGCTTTAACATGGCCGTGGTGGGACCAGCCAAGGGAACCAGAAGAATCTCGAGGAAGAAGACAAAGATTGGATGCCAGGACTGTGGAGTCTGCGGTGCCTGCAGAAATGATCAGGAAGGCTGCCTGAACTAGATGACAGCCGGAGAGAAGCTGGAGAGAAGCATGTGTGGAGGACAGAAGGCCGAGAAGGAATGCTGGAGGGAAATAAGGGAAATGAGGAAAAAGCCAAGGGGCGCTTGCATGAAGGCCCTCAAATGTGACAGGCCCAAGTAGGTAATCATTGAATGTGGAATGCCTTTGCCAGCATGGAGTTGAGCCTGCTGCTGAGCAGAGGAGGGCAGAAGCCGGGTGACTGTGTTCCACAGCAAATGGGGGCTGAGCAGCAGAAACAGTGAGCATGTGCGGCGTTGTCAAGCTTTGTTGGGGTGGGCGGTGGGAAGGGTGGCCCTCGGGAGGAGGGGGGTACGTGTATGCACATGGTTGATTCATTTTGTCGTCAGAAACAAACATCATTAAAGCAATGTTACTCCTAAAATTAATATAAAATCTTTGCTGGGACAGAAGATAGGTAGATACGGTATTTGAGAGGAATCTGGCGTGAGGGGAAGGAAGTGTGCTGTTGAATGCAGACTTGAGGGAGGCAGGAAGAGGTCCCGAAGGGCAGGTGAGGAAGATCCTGCGTGGCAAAGGGAGCTCAGAGCAGGGTCCAGGGGTCAAGAGCAGCTGCGGCCATAGGACAGCCATACACTCTGATTAAGGGGAGGCGGCCTGTTTTCTAGTCAGGGGACCTGGGAAGCTATTAAATGAGATGAATGATAAAGGAGAGGAGACAGAGAAAGGAAGGATAGAGAATGTTTAGGTCAACAGCTGAGGGGATTGGGAGGTGCTGAGGTGAAGGTGCAGACGGGGACTGTGAACCTGGATTCACGCCAGGTCCGTTTCCTTATCTGTAAAGTGGGAACACTCCTTGCCCCCAGCTGCTTAACTTGAATCCAGGAGGTAATACATGGACTTGGCCCAGTGTGGGAGATTACAGATGACCCTGGACACACCACCCACTGTCCAGGCGGTTGGTACTGGCTTTTGCAGCCTTGCCCAGGCTTGGATGTTGTGCTTCCCAGTGTCTGTGTTTGGCCTGTGAAAACCACCTTTGGCTCAAAATGCAGACTTCTCCCTTTGAAAGCACACCATCCCAAATGGCAACCCACTCCAGTATTCTTGCCTGGAAAATTCCATGGACAAGGGAGTTTGATGGGCTACAGCCATGAGGCACAAAGAGTCAGTCACAACTGAGCACGTGTGTACATACAGATGCACACCCCTAATTTGAAGTGTTTAAGAAAGAAAGTGTATCCTTGCTTTAGATAGTTGCTTTGCGGCTTCCCTGGTGGTCCAGCAGTTAAGAATCCACCTTTCAGTGCAGGGAACACGAGTTTGACCCCTGGACAGAGGACTAAGATCCCACGTGCCACGGAGAACTGAGCCCGTGCACAACAAGAGCGCCCACACGCTGCAGCGAAGACCCAGCACAGCCAGTTTTTTTTTTTTTTTAATTAAAAACACAAAGGACTACATAAATTGTTGCTCTGTTCAGAGAGATCTGGATTTGCTGCATCTACACAAGCAAAAGCTTCTCCATTTCCAGAATCAGCCTGTCCCGGTTCACCTCCATATGGGTCCACATCAGATTAACTCGGTGTGGCTTTTGGTTGTCAATGCAGGTTTGCCTTTGGGCACAGGTCTTAAATCTAAGAATGGTTGCTAAAGGGCTCACAATAGCACGTGGGGAACAGGAACAGGGCTGTGTTAGCACTGCTCATTCATCTGGCCTTTCTGGACGTGTCTGCTTGTTTCTGGATGGTGACGGAGTGCCAGAGCCCCTGATCCCTGACCAGGGTAGGCGTTACAAGCAGGGCCAGGCCAGCGGCTGATCCGGCAGCCCGGGAGTCCCTGGGAAAGAAGCTGTTGGAACACAGAGTCCTTTTGTGTGTCAGTCCAGTGAGTTTCGAGTTGGTCATATCTGTGCCCATTAATTAATGTCTGCCAACTCCAGAGGAAGAGACCCAAGGAACAGCGGCAACAACAGACTGACCAGTGCCAGGCAGGTTGCCACGCACTGGCCTAAGTCACCAGACAGTGAGCCCGCGGAGAGGGCATGAGTCCCGTCTGCAGAGTGTAGGCCAGTCCTTCCAGGCCCTCTTGTTCACATAGGAGCCATCCTTCGGCTTGTTAGGGCTCTAGGCAGGGTTCCCTGGGGGTTATGGACACACAGGGTACAGCTTAGAGGGGGACAGAGCATGTGATGGAGAGGGGTGGGCAGCCTGGGTACTCCCCCAAGTTGGGGTGGTCAAGGTCCCCACGATTTCTGTGCGTAGGGTTTTCCGGCGACTGGTCACTCGGGGGGCCAGTTGTTCTCACACACACGCAGTGGGGCTTGACACCTGGCTTAAACAGCTTCCTGGGAACGCCGATCCAGTCTCTGCTCACACCTCCACTAAGGAAAGAAGGAAAGAGGGCTTCTTAGAAGCACTAACTCCTGAGTGTCTCTGGAGAGGGGAGGGAAGCAGTGAGCCAGGCCTTGTGCAAAGTGGACACCATTCCACTTCCCATCTTGGCATTTTCCCAAGGTGATGGTCTGCGGTGTTCACCTGAACTGTCATGCTCTCCCCAACCCCCCACCCCAGCTTCCTCCAGCTTCCCCTCCGAGGGCAGAGTCCTCCTTTTTCTGCACTCCCCCTGGCCCCAGCCATCTACCTTCCCATGAGGCAGCCCCACCTTCCTGCTTGGTTGACAACCCCAGTGAAAGGCTCCCCCACCCTCACTGGCCTGGGAGCATCTCAGAAGCCCTGTCTGGCTTAAGAATCACTATCCCAGGGCACATGGGTCTTGACAAAGTTCTCCTGGGTTAACTCTCAACTTATGGCCTCAGGGAACAACTCAGATCAGGTGACCTAGAAGCTGGATCTGGGGGGAGAGGCGGGAGGAACAGATGGGAAGCCCATTTACCTCTGTTGGGAACACCAGAACCGGCTCCCCCTGATGAAGCTCCACTCAGCGTTGCACGGTGGGAACCTCTGCTTCTCTATCAGCTCCTGTCTGTCTGCTTCCAAGCCTTTGGTCATCACGGCTTCTGCCTGGGCCAGTTCTGGGGTGGGGAGCCCATCCTCTCCGTAGAACCTTCCTATCACCCTTCCTATGGCAGCAGGAAAGCTGACGTCAGCGCAGCAGTGGGAGGGGGCGGGACAGAGGCCTCTCCTGCAGAAGCCCCAGGAGAGCTTGAGTCCCCAGGAGAGCTCTGCCCCTGGGGCTCTATGGTGGCTGACTGGCTGCTGGTTTATCAGGAGCTGGCTGGAAGGACTCATGGCGCCTTCTGCCCCAACATCTCTCAACGCCTTACACCACTCCGGATAGAAGCCTCCCTGTTCTGGGTGTAGAGACCTCCAGGACAGAAAACATAAAATCTTACCCCCTTCCAGACATCAGTTCCCTGAGAGTGGAACCACCTGTCACTCGTTTTTCAGTGTTTCATAGCACTTGAGGTGAGCAGGTAGTCAATAAATGCTTGATGAATGAATTGCTTATTGCATAATATTTTTGTAGCTAAGTTCTTCCCCACATTGAATTATTTTGTCTTATGTAACAAATAAGTCATCCATCGAGCATTCACTCAGTATCAGGAGCTTTGCTGGCACTTTACCAATGTTTTGTAATCCTCATACACCGCTATGAGAGAGAAATCAGTGCCCAAGGTCCTGGGAGACGGACTGGGAGATGAAGTAGCTGGGGAGTCTCTGAAGCTAGTAAGCAGGTCTGACCCCAAGCTCATGCTCTCCCCCGTCCATCATTCTTTTCTGGCTCAGTCCTTCAGCGGACACATTGCATGGACTGGTTTTAGTTTAAAATCCTGTCAGAATTTGTGAGGTCTAAGCAATGGCAGCAAGAGCAGCTGCAGGAGGCCAGGGCCAAGAAGGTGCCCGTTCTTAGATGCAGGGACTTTTATCTCCAAGTCCCAGAGGGCAGGTGGCCTTCACTAGCAGCCCCTGTCATATGGCAAGAGAAGCAGCAGAAAGCACTTCTAGGAGGTTTACCCAGGGGCTTCCCTGGTGGTCTTGTGGCTAAGACTCTGAGCGCCCAATGCAAGCGGCATGGGTATGATCCCTGGTCAGGGAACTAATATCTCACATGCAGTGCAGTGTGACAAATTCAAGACAGCTAAATGAAATCTATGGAAATGACCTGCAGAATACCTACCAATGAATTTGTAATTCTTCTCATAGAATGAAAGCCAGTTTTGGAGTGTCAGCATCTCAGAAAATGACAGGTCGGATACATCATCTACAAGGCCTGCTTCAGAGTAGTCCCCGGTCACAAATGCTCTGGATGCATCTCGGCCTGCAGGAGAGATGTTTCCAGTAGATTAACTTGTAAATCACCAACACTATACCAACTCAAGAATCTATTTTCTGAGAAATATCTCCTGAAAACCCTCATTCCCCAGCCCCAAGCAAAGCTAATCCCTCCTCCTCGGTGACAGATGCTCCTGGATCCTGGACACACATTCTGGCACGTACCGCATTCTTTCATTGACTTTCAGCAACATTTCATGCGGCGGAGTCCCTTGGCTTCCGTGACACTACACTCCTGGTTTTCCTCCTGCCCCTCTAGCTCATTTTCTGCCAGTCTCAGGGATCAATTCTTGTTCACCTCTTCTGCTCCATCCACACCCTCCCCTTGATGATCTCATCCACTCTTGTGGTTTCAAGTAGCACCTCAATACCAAAGGTGCCAAATTTGTATCCTGAGCTCCAGACCTGTATATCCAGTTGTCTGCTCAACATTCCTTAGAGGACTTTCAGACATCACAAGTTCAAAATGTCCACACGGCATCCCCAGTCCCTGGAAACCTGCCTCCAATCTAATACTCCCTATCTCAGTTAATAGCTAGTTGCTCAATCCAGAAGAGCAGTCCTTGACACCTCCTTCATCCCTCACTTCCAGTTAGTTCCCGAGTCCTAATGTCTTCCTAAATAGCTCTTGTATCAGACTCCCTGGCTCCATCTACCACTAAGCAAACCCAGGCTGCCGGCATCTCTCATCTAAGCTATTAGAGTAAAGCCCAGAAGGTCTCCCTGTGTTTATTTCTGTCCTCCACTAATCTATTTTCTGTATAACACTTGGACTGATATTTTAAACAAATTGATCATTCCCTGACCCCTGGTCTGGAAAGATGCCACACACCGCAGAGCAACTAAGCCCACAACTACTGAGCCTGTGCTCTAGAGCCCAAGAGCTCCTGAAGCCTGTGTGCCCCACAGCCTGTGGCCTGCAACAAGAGAAGCCGCCTCAGTGAGAAGCCTGTGCACCACGATGGAGAGTTGCCACAACTAGAGAAAGCCTGCGTGCGGCAATGGAGACCCAGCACAACCAAAAAATACAAGTTAAACATGAGTTACCATAAGACTCAGCAATTCCCCTCCTAGGTGTATACACATGAGAACTGAAGACACATGTCCACAACAAAACTTGTACATAATGTTCATGACAGCATTATTCATAATAAGCAAAAGATGGAAAGAACCTACATATCCAAGAAACAATGAACAGATCAACAAAATCGACACAACAGAATATTACTGGGCCATAAAAAGGGATAGAGTACTGATACACACCAACACATCATGAATGAACCTTGAATTTGTTATGTCAACGAATGAAGCCGGACACAAAAAGTCACAAGTATGACTCATGAACATGAAATGCCAGAAGAGGCAAATATTTTGAGACAGTAAGTAGATACTGATTGTCAGGGGCCAAGTAGTCACAGGGGATGGAGAATGACTCCTAACAAAAATGGGGTTTCTTTGGGGAGGTGATAAAATGCCCTGGAATAAGACAGTGGTGATATTTACACAGCTCCCCATGTTGTGTGTGCTTAGTTGCTCAGTCCTGTCCAACTCTTAGTGACTCCATGGACTGTAGCCCACCAGGATTCTCTGTCCATGGGATTCTCCAGGCAAGAACACTGGAGTGGGTTGCCATGCCCTCCTCCAGGGAATCTTCCCAACCCAGGGATCAAACCCAGGTCTCCCACATTGCAGGTGGATTCTTTACTGTCTGAACCACCAGGGAGGTCCAAGAATACTGGAGTTGGTAGCCTATCCCTTCTCCAGGGATCTTGCTGACCCAGGACTCGAACTGGGGTCTCCTGCATTGCAGGCCGATTCTTTACCAGCTCAGCTACCAGGGAAGCCCAACTTCCCATGTTAAAAACCACTAAATTCTACTGTCTGAAAGGGTGGATTTTATACCGTCTGAATATCTTAATAAAAATATTGACTGAGCAAATGAATAAGGGAATGTATCTGCGTCCCTACTAGAGTATGTAGGGGGCGGTGGTTAATAAATGGATGGTGAATAACATGGGACATGAACTCACTCTACAGGAGAGCACATTGCAAAAGAACACTCATCCCCGAAAGGGAGAGGTTTTGCTCACATGGGCATACAGTCATGACAGCTGCATCAGGGCGGGGCAGGAGTACATCCAAAAGTGTCCTCACCTGGCAGGTGAATGAAACACTTGGTTCCAGTGGCATCTCTGCTTCTCACTCCCTGGGCAGCCCCTTCCCTCTCCTGGACTGTTTGAGGACCTGTCAGCACCATCAACTGCACGTAATTCCTTCTCTGTTAGTGCTTCTACTTTTCAAGTTCTCCCTAGAGACAGGGACGTGCCTTGTATTTAAGTGCCAGAGGCAGCTTCCCAACTCCCCAGAGATAATGACAAATGGACAATGCTTATTTAATATCAGCTTAGTCACTGGCCTTAGGCTTGCTCCTCATTTACTTTTTCTCTTTTAATCTGGGAGGTGGTCATTCCTCTGGGTCGGTAAAGCGACATCTATAAAAGGGGTGGCCCTAGTGAGGACTTAGTTGTGAGGGCTTTAGGCAAATTACATTCTCCAATCCTCCTTGGCTGCAAAACAGGGTTAGAATAAGCCTCATTTGACAAATGTTCTTTGTGGCCTAATATATGCCCAACTTTGTTCTAAGTACTGAAGGACTATAAAGATGGCCAGACTCCTTCCCTGTGCTCTAGCCTGATGAACTTTCTATTTATCTGGCTGCACCAGATCTTACTTGCAGCAGGTGGGATCGTCAGCTTTCCCTGCGGGTAGCATTCAGACGTATAGTTTCCTGACCAAGGGTCCAACCTGGGTCCCATGAAAGTCCCGATAAACTTCTTTAAGGAAGACAGATAAAGCTTTTGTGCTAGGAGCAAACCAAATGTACTATTTTTAGGGAAACCTGGGATGGGGGAAAGGAAGTCACTTCTCACTGGGACACACTGAAGAAATGATTGGAATCAGCTGGGGAACGCTGAGGGCAGCGACTCATCTCTGTGCCCTGAGAGCCGAGGAGTGTGGCACAAAGCAGGTCTTGGAGCTTCTGCAGGCCGGTAAAGAGTAACTGACAAGAGGCAAGTGATGTGTTTCTCCAACCTAGTCAGGAGGAGCGGTGGGGAAAGACAGGGAGAATAGAGGCCAGTGGCAGTTGCCCATAGTCAAACACACCAAGATGGATGATGCAGCTGACGAAATGAGCTGTCCCCACGCAGGTCTGACGAAATGTGGGGAGGAAAAAAGGAAATGAACACACGAATAAATGAATACGTGCATGAATGAAGCGCAGGCGGCTACCGGCCCGCCTCGTAGCAGGAAAAGGCGTGAACGGCCCTGCTAATACCTGCGAAGCCGCTATAGTGGGCCCCGGGCTCGTAGTGCCTCCGGCCAGGGGACACATCGTAGACGCGGCCGAGCAAGGCCAAATAGAGGCCCGGGTCCCCTGGGCGGCCGCGATAGCGGGCCAGCTCCTCTGGTATGAAAAGGCGAAAGTCGGCGCGGGGACTCCACCAGCCCATCAGCCGTACGGCCATCGCCGCCGCCGCCGCCACAGCCACGGCCAGGCCCAACCAGAGCCCACGCCCGCCGAGCCCCGGCATTTACGCAGCCGTACCCCTCTTGGCTCCTCCGAAGTTGCCACCTCTCGTCCACAGCTAAGATGGCGGAGAACCGGCCGCGACGTCACCGGCGCGACACGCGCTTTCCCGGGTCCGCATGTCACTAAGGGGCCAATGGGGCATTGGAAGGGAAAGTCTTTGGCGAAAAGCTCACTCCTTGGCTCCAACCTTCCTCGTATTTTTCTAGCATAGATAGCGACTGTTGAGAGATACTAAGGAAGTGACTGGTGAGAGGATATTCTGGCTTGCAGGTTGTCCGCCCCCAACAAAGATGGTAGCAAAGGAGGCTGCGGGTTACGTAGACGTAATGACAGCAGCGCCCTCTTGGAAATCAGGTTGTCCCCGGCTTGCTGTCTCACGACAGCTCTTGGTATCCGCTTAACGGCGCCTTTGCGACAGAAGTCCTCGCTTGTCGGCGAGGAAGCCGGAAGCCGCAGCCGCCGCCGTCGTCCCTTCCCGGTCCCCGCCCGCCGGGTGCCGTCGGAGGTTGACAGGTCGTGGCGGGGAGGCGGCGGCGGCGGCAGCAGAGCCGGGCGCCTGAGACGGAGACCTCATGGGGAACGCTCCGAGTCACAGCAGTGAAGACGAGGCGGCAGCCTCCGGGGGCGAGGGCTGGGGCCCGCACCAGGATTGGGCCGCGGACTCGGGCACGACCCCCGGCCAGGGCCCCGCGGCCCCGGCGCTGCCGCCCGCCGCGGCGCTGCTGGAGCCGGCCCGGCTGCGAGAGGCGGCGGCTGCTCTGCGGCCCACGCCGCCCTGCGAGTCTCTGGTGTCCAGGCACCACGGCGCGCTGTTGCGCTGGCTGGAAGAGCGCCTGGGCCGCGGCGAAGAGTCCGTCACCCTGGAGCAGTTCGGGGAGCTGCTGGAGGCTCGTGGCGCCGGCTTCTCGGGCGAGCGGTTCGAGGAGGTCAGGACTGACTAGCGATTGTGGGGCGGGGGCAGGGCGGTCAGCACTGAGGGCATGAAGAGGTAGGCAGTGGCTTTCGAGAGGCTGGGCAGGAACCCGTAGGGTTGGCAGCTTCTGAAAATAGGAGCTTGAATATGCCGGGACCCACAGTGGGAGCTTCCAGCCTGTTCACTCCGGGAGCCGACTGTCAATCTCTCTAACCTTTACTAGAGCTGTGGAAAGCTTCGGCTGGGCCGTTCTGGCTCAGAAGTACTGGATAAGATGTCTTTGCATGTTGCTGTAGCACACACCTTTGTGCTGTTGCCTGACGCTGCATCAGCTGCCCTCCAGGATGGCCTAAGGGGATTGTAGTACAGGGATCAAGGGAGTGGCCATGAAAACCATTCGGTTTTATTGGCCAGTGGGTTTTTGCAGAGGCACCTTCTGAGTCCAGTGTGGGGTCCTAACGAATGTGGGAGGAGAATAACATATATTGGAAAAATTCACATTCTGAAAGCCATTCCCATCTCGCAGAAACTAGCTTTTCCAAAACCCACATAGGTTTTTAGATCTTTGAAGGATCATATTTTAGTCTCATTTAAACCTCCCTAGAACCTACAACTAGTGGGAAAATACCAGGTTTCCTGTGATTACTTGTGATTATATAGTTTGGGGCATAATCACCAATATCATCTTTGTTAAGTGATTAACAGCTGATATGGCAACAAAGTATTTTCCTTGCAAAGGATCTTGGGGATTATCTGTACCAGACACTTCATTTTAGAATTAAGAAGCGAACTGATCCCGCATCACTCTGTGAGTCATTGATGAAACTGATACTGTCACTCAGATTTCTTGGTTTTTGTTTGTTTGTCTTATGTCACACTACAAGCTTCTTAAGGCCCTCTTTCATTAAGTCCACATTGTTATAACAAAAAGGTACTTAATTTGTGAAAATGGGTAAACCATGTAGTATATTCAGTGTCAATGAAGGATGAGTACATAAACAGACAAGGTATTTTAATGCCATTAGAGACTGGGTTACACTTTAAAACCAGAGGCTTTTCAAATATTTTAAAAATGTTTTCCTCTACATGCCCAGAGTTCAGACAGTGTAGTTTGTGTGTGTCTTATATTTTCCTTTTAAGAATACCTGTAAGGCATCCGGCTTTTGAAAAATGTCAGTCATGTTACCTAGTGAAAGGTCTCCTTTTTTTTCAACCTCCAGGAATTTGCTTTTTTTTATTTGGCTGCATTGTTTGTGGGATCTTAGTTCCCTGACCAGGGATCAAACCCTGGGTCCTTCCCAGTGAAAGTACAGAGTCCTAACCACTGGACCACCAGGGAATTCCCAGTACTTTCCACTCTAGTCCTAGACGTATAGTGAGAAAGTGAAGCAGTCAGAAAGAGCTATGCAGATATCTTGAAGGATCCAAAGACAATGGAGGGAAAGTGTTTACACTTGTGAGAGTGTCTGACAGGAATAGAGCTTCAAAAGTCCTGTAATGTAAGGCCAAGACGTCCTTGAGGTGTGGTCCAGAATTCACGTAAGGGCAATGACTTTATCTCTTCTTTCACTGAGCAAATGCTTGTTGGGCATATACTGACTGCCAGGGTCTTGAATGACAGTGGACAAAGCAAGACACTTACTCTTAAAGAGTATCTACTGCTTAGGACTTCGCTGGTGGTCCAGTGGCTAAGACTTCACCTTCCAGTGCAGGGGAGTGTGGTTCAATCCCTGATCAGGGAGCTCAGATCCTACATGACCTGGGGCCAGAAGGCCAAAACATAAGACAGAAGCTGGCTCAGTGGTAGAGAATCTGCCCGCCGATGCAGGACATTTTGGTTGGATCCCTGGGTTGGGAATATCCCCTGGAGAAGGAAATGGCCACCCTCTCCAGTATTCTTGCTTGGGGTTGCAAAGAGTCAGACTGGACTTAGTAATTGAGCAGGTGTGCAAGATAGAAGTAATATTCTAACAAATCCAATGAAGACTTTAAAAAATGGTCTACATTAAAAAAATAAAGAAGAGTAATACTGAAAGAGATGCACATTAACCCAGCAATTCATAGGTGTGGTGAGTTATTCAGGGGAAAGCATAATGAAACAATAGCAGGAGTATTTGACCTCATCCAGGGTGTCAAAGAAAACATACCTGAGAAAGTAACTTTCCAGCTCAGATGTGAAGACAAAGCAGACGAGGAGCAGAAGGTGTGAGCCCTGTTTCAGACAGGGTGTCACGCGCACAAGCCCCATGTCCACAGAACAGAGAATCGGGAAGACTGGTATGATGTCTTTGGACTACAAACTGCTTCAAGGGACAGAAAATCCAGTGCATCAGTGCTTTAAACAATAAAGAAGCTTTTAATGTAAAAGTCCAGGTAGGCAGTCCAGGATTGATATATGCAAGTTTCACGGTTGCCAGGGACTGGTTCTGTCCATCTGGTGCTGTCATCTTCCACAGTCGCCTTCCACTTAGTGACCCACATGACTCCTTTGCTGCTGCTTTCCACAATCAGCTGGAAAGGGAAGGAGAGGGCCACAAACCCCTTTGACCAAACCCAGTCACATGGCCACACTTAATTGCAAGGGAGGTTGGGAAAGATCCCTTATTCCATGGCCGTATATTCAGCTAAAAACCAGTAGTTAAATTACTGAGGGAAAGGAGAACAGATATTGGGTTACAGTTTTGCCATCTTTGACTCACATGGCTAGTTCGCAGCAGAAGGAGAACAAGGCTAGGAAGCAGGCAGTGCCAAATTTTAGAGCAGGTTCTCATAGGGGTATAGTATTTACTAGTGTAATGTTGAGAATTTCCATGTTGTATGTGTTGCTTCTTTCAGCTCCTGCTGCCATCCATGTCTGTCTAGCTGTCTTGCCTTCACCTTCCTGTGACCTTGCTTGCTTGAGGTGTTGTCCTAAAGAAATTCTTGAAGTTATACCGGGGACCAAAGTCTGAAATGTTATCATTTTATAGTTACAACACACCTCTTCTCTTGATGGGTGTAGCCCATGGGAAGAGAGTCTTTGATTTGCTCACAAGGAGCTGGATTTAATTGACTCCTATGCAGAAGACGAATTGGAGTTAAAATTAAATTCTTATTTGACTCAGAGATTAGATATGTGCTCTTACTATGATATGCTTCCAGTAGGTCATGTATATGCTCTAGAGCAGGAAAAAAGCGCTGAGCACAGGATGATAGCAGATGGCTTGAAGCTGGCGATTTAGGATGAACAGGTCTTATTTGATTAATTTGCCATATTAGCTTTGGTGCCTGCTTTGTGAAATTTGTAGGGTTGTAAAGTCTGAAGGAAGGACTTTTTTTTATTCATTTATTTCTTGTCTTAGCACAGTCCCTGCTCAGAGCCAGTGTCCGATTGGACAGTCCTCATTCTCCAGCTTCATATTTTATATTCAATCCATTACCTTTTAATAGGAAGATAATCCTTTTCTTTCTTTTTTTTCCGGCTGCACTATATGGCTTGTGGGATTTTATTTCCCCAACCAGGGATCGAACCTGGGTCCTCAGCAGTGAGAGCTCAGATTCTCACTGGACTGCCAGAAAATTCCCAAGAAGATATTTATTGACATTGAGGAAGCAGTTAAATATAGTTTTAGTGAAAACTTAAAAAGATTCTTAGTCACTGCTGGAGTTTAGAGAAAATTTGGAGAAAAATACCATCTTGGCATTATCATGTCATAGTATTGATTAATTTAGAATGGCTCTGAGCCCAAGAACTATGCAAATAGAGTCATGCGGATGTAATTCTGTGCCCTTTCAAGACAGAGTATGAGCCATGTGTGTGCACCACGAAGACGAAGCGGGCTTACCCTCAGCTGAGAGCCTGTAAGCGTCCCTCACTGCCAAAGGGGCCAGGTATATATTCCTCGGTATGAGGTGGAGGCTGCAGGCTGGCCTGTCTCCCTGTCTGACCTCACCTACTTCTGTCCCCCATGGGACGCTTGCCTTGTCTGGTGTGTGGACCTTTCTTCTGTGCATTCTCCAAGCTTCCCCTCCTTGGCCCCATCACCTGGTCAGGACAGTCGGGACCAAGCCTGTCCTGTGGCGTGATTCAGATGGCTTCTGTATCGTAGTATTTTCACTCCTTCCCTTGAGGCTCTTATTTCCTGTCCTGGACAGGTCTTTTGACACTGAGAGCACGCTGTGTGGTCTTGCTCTGCGTGAGGCACTGAGGCCCCGCTACCTGCCTGCGCTCCTCCAGCACACAGGAAGTCTTCAG
The DNA here is from genome assembly GCF_001704415.2 of Capra hircus. NCBI lineage: Eukaryota > Metazoa > Chordata > Mammalia > Artiodactyla > Bovidae > Capra > Capra hircus. The sequence continues at coordinate 24,511,517 of NC_030826.1, read as the reverse complement.
TGAGCGCTGGCCGTTGATAGTGATGAGGCAGTGCAGAGAGGACCGTCCTGGGTGAACTGGAGGTGGTCCTGGCTCTGTATGCTTCGCTGTGGGGGACGTGATGGTATTGGCTTCTTGTGGAGAGCTTCGTGATCCCCGAGAACTATGAAGGAAAGGTCACTGCTCTGTTTGGCCTTTGCCTGATTTGCAGACTACCGCTTCATTGTGTACTGTCTTGCTTTAGGAATTTGAGTGGCTCCTCATTTTTCTGAGGGCCATTTCCTCCAAATGCCTCTACCACTCCTGGGCTTCTGGCCTCCAGAGTGGCTGTTAGCTCAGATCACAGTGGTTGACAGTGTGGGGTCCCAAATCATACCAGAATTCCCATCCAAGCTCCATCATTTACCAGTCCTAACCATGTGACTTTGAACAAAATCCCTTACTTCTCTTTCCCTGTCTAGTTAAAGTGATGGTACCAACCTTAGGACTGTGGAATTTCGTATTAGCTCTTGCACTTGTTATGCTATTACTTCTATTACTATAATGATCACACTCGTCACATTGCTGCTGCTGGTTTGTGGATCTGTCTTCTCCTAGGCCGTGGGGATTTTGGAGAGCAAGGATTCCACCCTGACATCCCGGTATGCACAGAGCCAAGCGCAGGTCAGGCATAAGTGGCTCCCTGTCAGCTGGTGTTAAATAGGTGCTAAGTAAATTGGCTCCTGTGAGACTAACTAGATGCTAAGTGGTAGATTAAACCTCTGCATTTTTTTAAGGACAATTTCCTGAGTGTTAGGAAATTACATATTTGTTCAGTGAAGCTGTTAGCAGCACTGTTCTGATGGTTTTTTTTTCTCACCCGAACTGTCTATTTTTCGTTTGTTTGAAAATTCTTTTGATCATATCCATTAACTATTGACGGATCAACAGAGTCTGTTAAAAATAGAAAAATGTCACTTATTCATATAGCCTTGCTCATATAGAATTTTTACCGGCCCTAAACGGTAAGAGTTGTGTGGGAAGTTGGGAACAGGCAGCACTTGAGATGCAGGTGGCACTTGAAGTGCAGAAGTTTTGGTGGGAGTAGGGCTTGAGCGCTGCCTGCGCTTTAGAGAGAGTGAGTCTCAGCTTTAAGGCTGATGTTGAGTAAGCCTGGGCTCAAGGTGCCGAGAGCAAGGGTTAGAAGATGGAGGAAAGGGATGGATAAGAGAGAGGTTTTGAGCACTTGGTCTTGGACAGCAAGGAACCCTAGGGCTTATCTGGTCAAAGGAAGGAAAATGGGTTGTGGTGAAGAACATGAGCTCTGGAGCCTTGGAGTCAAATACTAGCTGTATGACTTTGGGCAAGTTTTCTGACCTCTCTGTAAAATGTACAACTTTAAAATGAGGAGGTTAATAGTAATCCTGCTGTTATGTGGAATAAATGGTTTGTGCACTGCTTAAAATTTAGTGAGTGCTAAAATATTAATTCAGAGCTTCCCAAACCATCTGTCATTCCACATTGAATGGGTTACCATTGTGCTAATCCCCTCAGACTTTGAATCATAAAGTATTTCTGTTTCCTTACTGTGCTGCACGGTGAGGGAGCTGGGATGTAGCTGTTAGTGGTGCTGTGCGTTCACGTCCTGGGCGTCAGGGCAGACAGAGGCTGTGCTTCCGCTCTCCCTCCCTCCACCCCCGTTGGCTCTACGCTTCATATTAGGGTGTGCTTCAGATGTTTTAATGTTTATAATTTCCCTTTTATCACTATAAAAGTAATATATGTAGATTGGCATACTACCACTATTAATATCTTGATATGTACTCTTCAGATTATTATTGTTATTCAGTTGCTCAGTTGTATCTGATTCTTTGCAACTCCATGGAATGAAGCACACCAGGCTCCTCTGTCCTTCACCATCTGCCAGAGTTTGCTCAAATTCCTGTCCATAGAATCGGTGATGCTGTCTGACAATATCATCATCTGTTGTCACCTTCTCCTTTGGCCTTCAATCTTTCCCAGCATCAAAATCTTTTCCAATAAGTCGGCTCTTCGCATCAGGTGGCCAAAGTATTGGAGCTGCAGCTTCAGTATCAGTCCTTCCAGCGAATATTCAGAGTTGATTTCCTTTAGGATTGACTGGTTTGATCTCCTTGCAGTCCAAGGGACTCTCTGCTGATAAATCTAAGTATGTTTGGTACCAATGTGGAAAGTGCGTATTTGCTTTTTGTTTAAACTAACATAAGGTCATTTTCTAATACTCTTCTGTAACTTAGTTTTTTCAGTTAGTGGTCTTCACTGTCCTGTTAATATCTGTTTGATTAACAGCCAGTCCATATTCCAGTTTATCCAGTTGTCCCAGAAATCCATCTGCCTCCCAGCTTCCAAAATTTTGTTGCTGTTGCAATATCTCCTGTTTGCTTTGTCCTTATACTTAAAATAAAATTCCCTCTATAATATTGTCTTAGTGGAGTTTCCGGAGGGAGCAGAGGTAAATGCATTTGTTTAGTGTGACATCTTTGAACACTCTTGATGGCTCCTTGTCCAGCTTTTGCTAACTGAAGCTTTGAGGGATGAGTTGGGCATTCCTTCCTGAGCCTCCTAATCCATCTTTACACCCCACCAACAACAGATGCATCCGTCTTTATGATGAGCTTTTCCTTCTAGCTTCCATCTGATGACCTTAATTATAACTGCTCCTTCCCGTAATAGCCCATCAGATGTTTGAAACGGAGTCTATTACTCCCAGTCATCTTTTCTCCTCACTGGAGATTCCAGGCTTTTCTCACAGGGCAATTTTTAGTCTCGTCTTCATCACAGTCTGTTTCTTCTGATCTCTTCTATCTTATTTACTTTGGGTGTGTGACTTCCAAAGTAAACTCAGCTTTCCTGATTGGGTCTAATCAGAGGAAAAACAGGATGAAGGACTTTCCTGGCAGTCTAATGGTTAAGACTCTCAATGCAGCAGGCACAGGTTCGATCCCTGACCTGGGAACTAAGATCCCACATGCTGCACAGCACAGCCAAAAAAAAAAAAAAAATGAAGCTGAGGCTTATGGAGGCAAGGGAGTGTGTTTTTGAAGTCACATGGCCAGTTAGTGACAGAGCAGGATTCAAGCCAAATCCCATGCTGTACCTGGTTCCCCGACATGAACAGTGTGAAGTGAGATTATAGTTGAAGGTTAGTGTAAACTGGGCTGTAAAGTAGATAAACCAAGTTAGCTCTCAGGTCCAAAGAGAGTTTAAAATAGAAAGCCCTACTAAACCTGAGATGCTACCCTAAGCCAATGCTTTGTTTTTTGCATTTTGTAACCAGTTGAACATTTTTGTGGCGATTGCTTTCTTCTGAAATTATTTTGGGACAGGGGGCTTACTCTCTTGAAACAGACAGGATGATGATGTTGGATGTTGTGCCTACAGGTAGCAATACTTGTCCACACACGTTCTACAGAACATCATGAGTTACTGTCCCGAACTTATTTGTTCTTTGAATGATATATATGAACTCTTCCCACAACAATAACAAAAATCACTGGTCTTAAAAAGTGTCAGTTATTCACAATTTGGAACCCATACCTGATTTTCTTGCATCTCTTGTCTTGTAGGCCTTTGCCCAGTTTGATGCTGAGGGTGATGGTACGGTTGATGCTGAGAACATGTTGGAGGCCCTCAAGAATTCCAGTGGAGCTAACCTTCAGGGAGAGCTGAGCCACATCATCAGACAGCTGCAGGCGTGCTCTCTTGTTCCAGGTGAGGCCCTCATCTGAGGGCTGACTGCTGAAGAATGAGCTTTGCTGTGATGTGGGTTGTAATTAGACAAGCTTGTGGGCACTGTGAAATAGTCATGATTTTCTGATAGCCTTCATTAAGCTCATGATCTGAATGTGTGTTGAGTGTAATCATTTCTTGTGTTCCCCACACAGCGGTGGCTGAGCAGTTCTCCCCTCTTTACGAACCTTTGTCATGAGGCCACCTTCCTTACTGGATCTCTCTGTTTCACTCTCTCAAGAAGCTTTCCCTGGCCCCAGTTGTAGGCTTTCTTAGCATTGTGTATTTGTTTTTTGTTTTGTTTTTTCCAACATCTAACTGTTCGTTAATTAATTATTACTCACTTGTTTGTAAATACCTGTCTTCACTTTTATCCTATGAGCTCCATGAGGGCAGGGAACCTTCTCTTTTACTTCTGCTGAGTCCTTACATTTAGTAGTTTGGCACTTGGTAGGCATCCAGTTCTTTTAATTTTTAGAAAGCCATTGCTCTGAAATTTGTGAGAATAAAAATAGCTTAAAATGAAACTGTACCTCTACATTGTCTCTATGAAAAAACTTTGTCTGTAGTTTCTGATGGTTTTTTTTAGGGAGCTCAGAAACAGAATCAAAATAAAATTACCTTTTCTTGTTTTTTTTCTAGTGAGAAAGCAATTGAGTTTGAAAGGAAAAAATTAAACTTGGCATATCACCCTTTTGGTTCAGTTCATTTTATCCAGGAGCTTTTCTGCTTTGTGCAGTTGGAGTCATAATATTTAGCACAGAGGATCTCGGGCAGCAAGGAGGCAAACAGACTCATTGGATCCATAAATGTAACTCTGATTGACCTCTCTGGCTTCCTACTGAGGATGTACTGAGCTAGGGAAGGAGGGTTTCTGTATATTAATGAAGAATGCCTACTTCTGCTCTTCTTCAGATTGTCTTGAATTATGTAATTTTTATAGAGCATTATAGATGGCCTGTACATGTTAATTTTTCTACCGTTCTTATGGCAGTAAAAATTACACTTTGAATTATGCATAGCTAACTTTTAGCATTTTGTATTGCCCCCACCTCTGTATTAGCAGCATATGGGTAGCATCAGGGGCTTTATTTGAACACCTTAAAGAGGTGTTTTGGGAGGAGAGGACAGGAGTGGCAACCAGGGAATCCACCAGCACTCAGTGTGTTGTTGCTCTGAGTGATCCTGAGGAGCGGTGGGGATTAGGCTAGAAAAACTAGGGGTCCAGATCCCTAATTAGGGGTCCAGACCTTCTCTAGCAGGGTTGTGACTTAGGACTTTCTACTGAAATATTTTGTCTTTTAACTTAAAAGAGTTTTTCTTTTTTAAAATCATAATCCTAGGCTGAAACTTGGTGAGCTGAGCTCACCTCTCTGGTGGAATCCCACTTTCTGGGTCCCTCTGTCTAACCTAAACTGACACGTACTCCTTTCGTATCTCTTTGTATGAGTGCTGAATGGTTAACAAAGAGACAGCCCATTTACCAGATTCATTACTTATTTCACCATGTGATAAAAGTTTTCCCATTACAAGCATCAGTCTGTTCGGAGCAGATCAGTGCAGTACCAGCAGCGTCATCACATGAAGTCTGGGTATTACCCTGGGTGTCCGTTAAGAAGAACTGTAAGAGAAGATATGCGGGATGGCATAAACTTCTGGGGCTTGGGAAATCAAACCGGGGCCTCCTGGTTTTGTGTAGAGGCCGAACCAGATGGGCCACTTCTAGGGCACAGTTTCTCCTCAGTCTCATGGTTAGCTTCAAAAATTACAGCAGTTTCCTTCTGCTCTAATACAGTCTTTTTGTTTCACACTTAAAGGCAGTCTATCCTGCAGACTCCTGGAATCTTGCTCTAGGTGCCACTCACTTGGGTGTGCTCAGCTTGTGACAGTTCATCCAGTAATACAATGATAATATATGTACTTTTGTTTTAATTAGGAAGTGAAAGAGAAACAAACAAACAAAGGAAACCCTCCCCAGATCTATAAGCATGTCTGAGCTCCAGGAAAAGCTGCCGTGTTTATTCTCTCTTCATTTCTGTCTGGGTCATGTGCACCTCAGTTGAAAGCATGTTATTGTAGCTGAACCTACAATAACAAGAGCAGGATTCCAGAAGTCCGCAGGAAAAACTGCTTTTAAGTGTGAAACAAAAAGATTTTATTAGAGCAGAAGGAAACTGCTTTAATTTTTGAAGCTAAACATGAGACTGAGGAGAAATTGTGTCCTAGAACTGGCCCATCTCATTCTGCCTCTTCCCTTGTGGCTCAGCTGGTAAAGAATCTGCCTGCAGTGAGGGAGACCTGGGTTCGATCCCTGGGTTGGGAAGATCCCCTAGAGAAGGGAAAGGCTACCCACTCCAGTATTCTGGCCTGGAGAATTCCATGGACTGTATAGTCCATGAGGTCACAAAGAGAAGGTTACTGAGGTTAACATCAGACAGAATGCAGCCAGGGGAGCCACTTAGGATATCCAGGTAGGTGTATGAATGGAGGTGTTGAGGCCAGAGTCTGGACAGTGACCAGAGGGAGGGACAGATGAAGGAGACTTCCGAGGAGCCGCCCCGCAGAGGAAAGACTGGAATGGTGGAGGAAGCGCTTGAAAGCAGCGCAGGGACTGTTTGCAGCCCCTCCCGTTGGTGTTGTCTTGGCGTGCCTCATTTCCTCGCTTGTAAGAGGAGGACACCAGAGCCTTTGGTGCCTTCTCCTCCCCACCCTCCCCCCCACCACTTATTTTGGGGACTGACTGCAGTGATGTCTGTGGAAGGACCTTGAAAACTATAAAATGCACTCAAGAATTATGGTCAGGTTAATAGTTGTATTTTCATTCTTGTTATTTTCTGTAGCTTAGTATAAAAGCAGTTACACCATTACACTCTAACATGATAAACATTATTCCTAGCCTATATTCAATATGCAAAACTTCTTCAAAAATTTCTAGTTAGTATTTAAATTTATAAATTAAACTTATAAAAATTGGAAGCTTGGATTGAAAGAAATTATCATTATTCTAAGTCTTCTAAAATTTCGGTGAAACTACAGTGAAATTAATTTTGAAATTGAGATTACTGCTGGTTCATTTCTTAAAAACATCTTTACATTTTTAAATGATTAAAGCTGAAACTACCAGAGAGGATTCTTAATGGCTGCTTTTGATTCAGATAATTCCGCTAGGCCACCAAGCTGGGGATGTGGAACCTATTGTGGTAGGTTCCCAAAAACATCAAAAATGAACTTCTTCTGCTTAGGTTTCATAGACATATTTTCAGAGTCCAAGGAGGGCCTGGATGTCCATGCGGCAATGATCCTGCGCTTCCTGCATCGCAACCGGCTCTCCAGCACCGTCATCCCCTACCCCATGTTGGACCACTGCAATAACATGAGCACCATGAGGGCCTCTGTTCTGAAGGAGTCTCTGGATCAGCTGGTACAAAAAGAAAAGGGTATGTGTGCGGGGGTGGGGCTGTTCTTGAGGATGCCTGGTGATCATTTCTTCCGAGTGAGTGTTTATTGACAGGATGAACCGGCACTCCTCCTTGTTTTTATTTCTGAAAACATAGTGACCAGTTTGTAGCAGAAGAATGTGAGCCATTCTCCCTTTCCCCTTTCCCTTTCCTTCCCTTCCCCTCCGCCTCGCTTTATTCTTAACCCAACTGCTTTCTCATCACCCAGTCTCTGCTCAAATGTGGCAGGCCTCTCCTCATTACTCTTGACTGATGCCCCCACTACCACCACTTCCCCCCTTTGGTCACAATCCCCTTTGCAGGTTTAAAAGTCTAAATGGCACTCATTACCTGAAGTTGTAGCATTATTATTTACTTACATTTTTGTCGGTCTTATTCGCTTCGTTATCCTTGGGACCCAGAACTGTGCTTGCCACACAGTAGGTACTTGGTGAATAGTTGTTGGATAAATGAGGGAAGCCACTACAGACTCACTGGTGACCACAGCAAAAGTTGATGATGCGAATTGGCAGGTCCATGGGGCCTCACAGTCCAGAAATAGACCCAGTTGCATGTGGGAACATGGTACCAGATGTAGTTAGTTAGCATTACAAGTCAGGGTAGGAAGTGAACTAGCCTACAAATTGGGTTAGGGAACTAGTTAGACATTTGGAGAAAAAAATAAAGCTAGATTCTTACCCCACTTAATCAAATAAATTTCAGATGGATTAAAAAGCTCAACCAAAAAGAAAGCTGTAGGAAAAAGTGCTGGAAGGAAGGAGTTCCACTTTATAAAAGCCCTGACATGGGAAAACCTCTCTAAGTAGGACATGAAACTACAGAAGAAAAGATTAGTAAGTTAGACTGTATGTAAATTTAAAGTTCTGTACAGCGAAAACATATCATGCTGTTGCTAAGTTGCTTCAGTCGTGTCCGACTCTGTGCGACCTCAGAGACGGCAGCCCACCAGGCTCCGCCGTCCCTGGGATTCTCCAGGCAAGAACACTGGAGTGGGTTGCCATTTCCTTCTCTAATGCATGAAAGTGAAAAGTGAAAGTGAAGTCACTGAGTCATGTCCAACTCTCAGTGACCCCATGGACTGCAGCCTACCAGGCTTCTCCGTCCATGGGATTTTCCAGGCAAGAGTACTGGAGTGGGGTGCCATTGAGTCAAAAGACAAATAACATTTTACAGAACAAAGGTATATTTTGTAACATTGTGACAGTATTTTTTTAAAACTAACTCTGACCTTGGGCAGTTACTTAATTGCCTTAGTTTCCTCATCTCAAATGAATTAATACATAGAAAATGTGTAGAAAAATGCCTGGTTCACAGTAAACAGTCAGTAAATATTACTTGTTATGTGTGTATATATATACATTACATAATATATGCAAAATGTATAAATTGATAAGACTTGTGACCCAGTAACAAGTAGATGAGGATAGACAAAGCCATACTCAGAAACAGAAGCGGCTTACAAACAAGTGGCTTAAAAAGTCTCACTCATAATTAAAGAAATGCAAGTTAAAACCCCAGTCCATTCTAAAAGAGATCAGTCCTGGGTGTTCTTTGGAAGGACTGATGGTAAAGCTGAAACGTCAATACTTTGGCCACCTCATGTGAAGAGTTGACTCATTGGAAAAGACTCTGATGCTGGGAGGGATTGGGAGGGATTGGGGGCAGGAGGAGAAGGGGACGACAGAGGATGAGATGGCTGGATGGCATCACGGACTTGATGGACATGGGTTTGGGTGAACTCCAGGAGTTAGTGATGGACAGGGAGGCCTGGTGTGCTGCAGTTCATGGGGTCGCGAAGAGTCGGACACAATTGAGTGAGTGAACTGAACTGAACTGAAGTTAAAACTATAAGTCACCATTTTCATCTCTTGGTTAGTTTTGCAAATATATCAGTGATTTATGCTGTACTACCACCAACCCATGGAGCAGTCCTTGGCCAATTTCTTCTTTATACATGTTGTCCAATTTAGAAGGAGATTTTTACAGAGCATTTATTTCTCTAGGGCCAAAGCGCCAGGAATATTTCTGTTAGATATTTTAAATGACCTTTTTAAAAAATGCTTTGTGAAGAAGATGTCGTGATAAAATCTGGTTTTTCTCACAGAGAGCCCTGGAGATCTAACTAGAAGCCCAGAGATGGATAAACTCAAGTCTGTCGCAAAGTGCTATGCTTATATAGAAACATCCTCCAACCCTGCAGACATTGACAAGATGACAAATGGAGAAACCTCGTCCTACTGGCAGTCAGATGGCAGTGCCCGCTCACACTGGATTCGGTGGGTGCCGTAATACCTGATTCTTGGGTGAAGGTCCAAGTAAATTACCTGCTTTCTTTCTCTTACCCTGTCACTATGTTAAAAAAACCATTTTTTAAAATTTTGGACTAGTTTTTAACTTAACTGCCTAGTTCTTTTCTTCTTGTGATTATCTGTGAAGATGGTATAAGAATCAAGTTAAAAGAATTATGAAACTATATAACCATGTTTGTATATTCATAAATATGGGTAATTTCTTTACTGGTGTTTTAAGGGAGAAAATTAACATTTGACTAGTATTTATGATACTGACTTCAGATCTTTTTCACTAGTTTTTCAGGAAGGTTAGTGTCACAAGGAATAGGGGATACTTATGTCTGATGTGATTTTAAGATGATTTCTGCACATTTAGTGTATACAACCAAGTTGGCCAGTTTGGTAGAGAAAGAGGGAATGGGTGGTCAAGAATCCTGAAGTGGAGCTGATGACAATCAACCGTGATGTTTCTATATGTTCTGAAGCGGCTGTCTAAAATATCACCTGTCCCGTCAGATAATGGGCTGATTTCAGTTGGTGGAAATAGAAATACTTACTGTTTTCTCATAAAGGATAAATAAGCTCTTTAGCCATCTATACATGAGCAAAGCTAACTCAGTTCTTTGGATACAGTTAGAACTTGCTTCATACTGGGTAAAGGCATTTTATTAGTATGTTCATATTATACTTTCCTGCCTGTACTGGTTTCTTAAAAGGAAATAGAGGGTGTCCCTGGTGGCTCAGTGGTAAGGAATCTGCCTGCCAATGCAGGAGACATGGGTTCGATGCCTGATCTGGGAAGATCCCACATGCCTCAGAGTAACTGAGTCTGTGCGCCATAACTATTGAGCCTGTGCTCCAGAGCCTGAGAGCCAAGCCTCCTGAGCCCACATGGCACAACTCCTGAGGCCTGTACCCCTAAAGGCTGAACTCCACAGCAAGAGAAGCCGCCGCAGTGAGAAGTCCACGCACACCTCAGCTAGAGAGGAGTCCCCACTTGCCACGACTAGAGAAAAGCCCGGGCAGCATCAAAGGCCCAGCACAGCCAACAATAAATACTCACATAAGTACAAGCATTAGAAAAAAGAACTAGAAGATTGATCTTGAACTGAAAGGAATTGTAGAAACTTGGGAAGGTCATAAGAACTTTGAAACTAGTAGCCAGCTTTTCAAGTTAGTTGCTTTTAGGGGAGTCAGTCTTTGAGTATATATCACCTACAAGATCTTGGAGGTGAGACTTGTGGGCCCTGCCAGTTCTCAGCCTGTATAAACATTTGTCGTTTCTACTCTCTCTTCGTGTTTTCCAGTTTAAAAATGAAGCCAGACGTCGTACTCAGGCACCTGTCCATTGCCGTGGCGGCCACTGACCAGAGCTACATGCCGCAGCAGGTGACCGTAGCTGTGGGGAGGACGGCCGGCGATCTTCAGGAAGTCCGCGACGTGCACATTCCCAGCAATGTCACTGGCTATGTGACACTGCTGGAAAATGCCAACATCAGCCAGCTCTGTGAGTCAACCAAGAGGCATCTTGCCCTTCTAGCTAAGAGGACTGGAGGGGAGGAAGGAAGGTCCTGTTTTTTGGCAGGAAAATCTCTGAAGTAGAAAGGCTGTTTGTTTTTCTTTGGAGATCTGATTTGCTTCTCATCATGTACCTCAAAGTGGTCATTATTTCATCTATTCAGTGTTTTGAAAAGTTATAGAAAAGCAGTAAAATCTTTTTAAATTAAAAAATTTTTTTTCTTATTAGAAAATTAGAAATATCGACACAAACAAAAATTATTCAAAATCCCGCTACTCAGGGATTGTAACTGTGAATTCATTGGTATGGATCATCCTTCCAGACCTTTTCTTATATTTGTGTATGTATATAGATACACACAGACAGACATATATATATATATATATTTTTTTAAGAAAACTTAAAAATAGGTTTGCATATATATGCGTATCTTTACGTATCCTTTTACAAAAGTGGTGATACGTCATTCATGCTCTTTTGTAACTTTTTAATGTGTTGTCTTACCGTACATCCATGCACACCTTTACTTAGTGTTGTTAAGATTGTGCCTTAATTTTAAGAAGCTTTTGCTTCTTAGATTTCAGTTGTTTCCATTTTTATACTATTATAACCTTGCTTCACACAGAGCATTTTGGAAATAATCACAATTCTGTGATTTCTTTCCAGGCTTATTTCATTCAGGGAGCCGGAATGCTTCATGTTTTGTCTCATTTCTCCTAATGCTTTCCTGGGTCAAAAGAAGTATTCTTACTTTGCTCAGAGGAACTGAGGCCTAGGGAGGTAGAGTCTTTGTGTCTCACCCCTAGGCAAAGAAGTAGTTAAGCTTGTGGAGTAGCAGCTTCCTGTCTTACACTGTGGTGGTCTTTTCTCTAAGTTGTGTCCTTTTTAACTTCCCACCTCCTCCTCTCCAACCCAAATAAGAAATTCTGACAGCTCTTAAAAGTGAGTCATGCCTATGTCATCTATTTGGACTTGATTATTAAAAAGAAATCCTCACAACGGCTATGAGCCAGCTGCTGTTTTATAACTAAATCTAAATTTTGGAACTCTAGGAAAAATTCTAGACGTTTTCTTACCATGTGTTTAATCAGGATTTAAAAAATACAGTTTGTGTTGATTTTCAAGAGTCATAAATTCCTATGAAGCATTGTGATGTAAAGATTTAAGCCACCCTTAATTTTGCACGTGATACTTTTGACTCCTTACATTGGTCACTGCTCTTTTGACGAATTGGTTGTATGCTTGCTCCATTGCACACACCATTTATTTCTGCCATCAAAATATATCTTTAGCATTTTCTTTTTGAAATGTGAATTACTATTTTGCTTTTAGTTGGAAGCCTAGCATTTGCTGAACTGAAGAAGTTAATCCAATACTGAATTTGTTGTTTGCGCTTGACAGATGTCCAGATTAACATAAAGCGTTGTCTTAGTGATGGATGTGACACTAGAATTCACGGTCTGAGGGCTGTTGGCTTTCAGAGAGTCAAGAAGTCTGGGGTCTCAGTCTCAGATGCTTCTGCAATATGGTATTGGTCTCTCCTGACATCTCTGGTGACAGCTTCCATGGAGACAAATCCTGCCTTTGTCCAGACAGTGCTGCGCAACACTCAGTAAGTCGCTGTGCTTTCCGGGCCTGCCACGTTGTGCTCTCTCTCCAGCCCTGGAGGACAAGTCATTGAGCGCCCTCTGACCCTCAAGACTCAGTCAGCAGCAGTCCTCGGGTGCCCTGTTGTTTCCTGGTTGTGCCTTCAGCTTCGGTCTTGGGGGAGGGTGGGGCTGGGCCACAAATGCCATTCCTAGCCCTTACCCACTGGGGAACAGCTGCTTGCATTTACATAGTAATTTACATGGGATAAAACACCTTCAGATTCTATATATTTTTTACCCACTTACATTGTAATATGTATGTGTAAAAATTATCCCTATTTTACAGTCAAGTGTACTGTGACCTTTCCTGGGGTACATGACCAAGCAGTGGTGGATTAGCTGGAGGTCTTTGGACCTCAGCCCTAGGTTGAAGGCTCTTTTCACAAGAGTCAAATCTTTTCAAGGACACCAAACTAGTCTATTTTTTAACGTAAAGCACCTTTGGAAATTTTCTTTTAAAAAACTGTTAGGGTGGACTTGCCTGGCTGTCCAGTGTTTAAGACTTGGTGCTTGCATTTCAGACGGTGCAAGTTCATATTTTGTGAGGAGGTACTTGGAGACTCTGTAAACATCACATTCCTCATTATACTTTACTTGACGTGACTCATGATTCCTATTTCACTCCTGGCGTTGTTATCCATCACAGCATTGCTTCTCAGATTGGCCCAGATTTGGCTGATAGGAACTCAGACAGTCTGGTTTGTATGTCCTTTGACATGTCCTCATCTTGGAACTCTTCCTTACAACAAAATATTCCAGGCTTACTTTGAATGTTCCTCCCATAGTCCTAGAATTGGCCTTTTTTCTCAAGAGTTGTGGTCACTCTTAGTGGAGAGTTGTGTTTAAGAACTGAACAAACTAAGCCAGTTGCTGTCGGAGTGTTGCTTCTCTCAGTGGACACGGCTGGGAAATATATGTCTGTGTATGAGTAACAGACACGTGTGTATACATAGACACATTGCCTCCTGCATTTGTTTCTCTATCTGTAACACTGAAAACTCTTGAGTTTACACTGACACTTCTAAGCCGGTACTACCACGTTCATTCTGATTGTCTCTCTTTCTGTGTTTGTAGCTCCCTGCTATGACTGTGAGAAACTTGGCTCCCATCAACCCTAGTATGTTTACTTATTTAAAGAGTCCCACTCCATGTAACCAGCCTCCCAGCTCCCCAGCCCTTGCCTGAACTCCCTTCTTATCTTCTCAGGGCTGGCATTCCATGCCGGGCTGTCTCTTTCTCAGTACCCTGCCCCAGTACCTCACTGAGCCACCATGCTCCCCACGCAGGCACACAAGAGTGCCTGCCTTGCACAGCCCTACTCTGTGGACTAAATTTTCAAGAAGGAGAAGAGGATGAGTTTCCTACCTTGTTTTTGTGGAGTTATGCCAAGTTGTCAAAGATCGGATATATTTAAAGTTTATATGCCTGATACTGTCTTCACAACAGGTTAGGTGGATTCTCACTGGATGCCTTCTTTATCTACAGACAGTATTCAGAATGCCGTTCTCAAGTCTAAAATTTTAAAAATAGGTGTTTCTGAGTTAAACAACTCGACTTCCAAAATTTCAACTGAAGTGACAAACTGAATAGCAGAGTCATGTGTATTCTTAAAGAAAACTCTTTAAGAGATTCTTAAACTCTTTAACTCTTCAAGAAATTCTTAAAGGAACTCTTTAAAATAAAAGAAAAGAAATACCATTAAAGAGTTTAGCACTGGGACCCCTGTAGGAAAAAGGCTGATTTATATTATGTACCAGGTTCTCTGTAGGAACACTGTTTCTTAGTAAGAGTTTAATCCAAACAAGTTTCCAACAGTGTATTTTTATTTGGTCTAAAATTATATTAATACATTTATCGTTGGCCCGGGTTTGTTCTGATTGTGCACCGTACACTCCTAGGAAGGCACTGCAGCACATGCCTCCGCTGTCCCTCTCGCCAGGATCTACAGATTTCTCCACTTTCCTGTCTCCCAACGTTCTGGAAGAAGTGGACAGCTTCCTCATAAGGATTACTAGGTAAGAACTCAAGGTCGATAAGTGGGGTAGGGGGAGATGGGGGGCCAGTGTTGGTGGCAGATAGAGGGCATATGTGCTTGTCAGGTCTTTTTTTTTTTTTTTTTTTAATTTTTTTCAGTATTTCATTTTTTAGTGACTGAAGAGAAAGTGAAATAACGGTGCCCTCCATTAACTAGCAATGTCCCCTGACCTCAGGAATTGGGGGTAGGGGTGGAGTAATCCTCAGATTCAGCCAGGGCAGAGGTGTCACAGTCCAGAACTCAAAGCCTCTCCGTTCCTTCACATCCCCAGCCCAGCACCTGCTTGCTTCCATGGGCAGGCCTAACAAGCCTGGTTGTCCATGGACCTGGGAAAGGACACCCTGGTAGCTGATCGAGGAGTCCGTTAGTGGGGGACACTCAGCTCTGTCACAGTGAGCCCTGAGGACGTTACTGTATTAGAGTACAAACCAGGCCCTGAGACATCTAGACAGTTTTGAAAGTTTCAGGGTAATGTGTTTAAGAAACTAGATAAGCGTGACATGGAGTAGATCTAAAATACATTACCAGTGCTTAAAGGAAAAAGCCCTTAGCTGTCTGAGCAAGCCAGGTCATTACTCAAGACTTCTTGATAGCAGGCGCTTATTGCAACAGCTTATTTATTTTTGATTTATAAAGTTGGACTTCTTGAAATTGATAGCATTATTTTATACTTACAGATTAAGGTTACAGAGGTGAGGGTTTTATTTCCTATTCCTCCAGACTGATTTAGTTTTTCTTTAGGATATCTTTTAAGGATTTTGAAAAAGTGTTTCTGATAAATGGATGAAGCGTATGGCAGGTTGATTTTGCTTTTGGTGATCAGTTACACAAAGTTTGAACTACCTGAGTTTTCTCACGTTTTAAGAAGTGAAATGTTTTCTGCTCTTTGTTTGTAGCTGCCGTTCTACACCAGAGGTGGAGCTGACTCTTCTGGCCTTTGCACTAGCAAGAGGAAGTGTTGCCAAAGTGCTGAGCTCTCTATGTACTGTCACTGATCACCTGGACACACACTATGATGCCTCATCCCTCATCTCATCCATGGCATCGGTCAGGCAGAACCTGCTCCTTAAATACGGTAAGTGACCTCGGCAAGGTGCACAAAGATGCATAAAACCATCACCAACTGGGGGACCTTCTGGCATCTTCTTATCTTGTTGAGTAGTAGTTTGTGGGCTGGGTCATTGTACTTATACTGTGGTTTCTGGAGGAACATGTCTTCTTTGACTAGGGTTGATGGGAAGGAGGGAGATACTGGTTCATTTATGGATGCATTAGCAGAAAAGAAACGTGAGTGTCCACTGTGCCGCACTCCCAGGGTTTACTGACCTAATGACTGAGGCTTGGTGGCCATTTGAAAGCCAGACCTGGTGCAAAGACCCTTGTCTTGGAATGCATCCCTCTGCATCCTGGTGATAGCTGATAGCTGGTTGGAATGACATATCTGGGCAGACATACATGCCAGGCACCACTTTCCCTCCTGGGCCCAATGGCAGTCCATCTTAGCCCTTTTCCACTGATCCAGGTTGGAGCTTCTTTCTTAATCCTTCTCAACACAGGAGTCTGTACAGCTACTCCCAGATGACTGCACTTGACACATGCCGTCCTAGCCTCTGGGGCTAAAGCTTCTGTCCGCAGAGTACAGCTCTGAATCCCATCCCATCAGAGCACTGTGCTCACTCCTTGTGGTATTTGTTGTTGTTCAGTTGCTCAGTCGCTCAGTCGTGTACGACTCTTTGCAGCCCCACACACTGTAGCCCTCCAGGCTCCTCTGTCCGTGGGATTTCCCAGGCAAGAATACTGGAGTGGGTTCCCACTTCCTTCTCCAGAGATGATATTTGTACCTTTGCCTTAATATTTCCTAATAGTTTACTTTTAATTTTTTAAGTCAGGCAATAGATATCATGTAAATCCAGTTACCCCCTCCCCAGTTTTGGGAAGATCATCTTTTTGGAGAGGTTGGGACCCATGGCCAGATGGGAGGGATCTATCTGGAAAATATTCTCCAGAAAAGTTTTCGATTCAGTTTAGCTGTCATTTGGGCAGAAAGCCCAAACAGGGGAGGAACGCCCAGGGGGGCTGTTCATTATTAATAATGTTCTAGTTCCGGTTTGGTTTATAGGTTAATAGGGTTATAGAGTTTTCATTACATTACTAAAACAAAAGAAAATGTTTTTAGATCATTACAGTAAAAGTTGATCTATATAATTTTGAAAACTTCCAAAATTTGCCTGGAGATAAGTTTAAGAAATAAGACGTCAAACCCCAAGACATTATTTATGTATGTTTTATTTTATTGATATATTTTAAATGTATTTTTAGTTGGAGGGTAATTACTTTACATTGTTGTGTGGCTTTCTGCCATGTGACAACATGAATCAGTCATAAGTGAGCATACATCCCCTCCCTCTTGAGCCTGCCCACCCCGCCCCTACCGTCCCGCCCCCAGGCTGTCACGGGGTGCCCGGCTGGGCCCGTGCTGCGCAGCACCTTCCGCTGGCTGTCTCACAGGGCAGCGTGTGTCTGTCAGGGCTACTCTCCCAATTCGTCCCACCCTCTCCTTCCCCTGCTGTGTCTGCAAGACTGTTCTCTGTGTCTGAGTCTCTATTTCTACCCTGCAGATAGGTTCATCAGTATTATTTTTCTAGATTCCAAAAATATGCATTAATATATGATTTTTTTTCCATTATTTATATATTTAAATGCAGTTACAATAAACCTAATTATTGACTCCCAAACAGTGTCTTAGGAATTCCTTTCTCCTCCTGCTTAACACACGACTGTATTAAGTCTGTGTTATTAGTCTGTGTCTTATAATATGCCTTGTTTCTGACTGGTCATTGTTCTAGAGTGATTCTTTTGGAATGACTTATTCTTTGTTTCTTTCAGGAGAGCGGAAAAGGGTGGTATCACCTTTTATCTGATATTACTTCCTATGTTAGCTTTTAAATGGGTCAGTTTTTAGTTAGCAATCTGGGTGGCCACAGGCTCTCTGTTTCCACTAATGAGCATTCTAGTTTTCATTTTTTCATAGTGCTAGCTTCAGGCTCTCTCGCTTTCTCTCTTTCCTTTGATCAGGGAAACCTCTCCAATTGACTCTTCAGGCCTGTGATGTCAAGGGAAAAGAAGAGAAGTCAGGACCTGAAAACCTCCTTGCTGAGCCATGGACGAGGGACGGTGAGTGGTGGACCTGCGGGGTTTCAGTGAGTGGAGACGGCCACTAGAGGCCCTGTGGAACCGCACTGTGGTCTTTGAAACTTTCAGGACGTGGTCTTCGCTGCCGGTGTGCTTCAGTTGGCATTAGTGGTTCCTGAACCGTTTGTGTGATTTCTTTACTACAGTGTTGCCGTCTGCTAGGTGTCAGTCACCTGTAACAACTTAAAAGTACTTGAATGTTCACATTATACTTTAGGGAGGGGACCACTAGGATGTTATAGAGGCAGGTCGAAGGAGAACTTATTAAGAACTCATGGAGACCAATAAGAATGCTAGCATGAATCTACAGATAGCTGCAAAATTGGTCAGTCTTCATAAGGAATAATCAGCTGTGTTCCTTTAGACACAATTTTTATTTCTGTGGACAAGAATCATTTGCATTACTGTCATATTGTACAATTTATAGAATTATCAAGTAGCTCAGAGACAATGAAAGGTGGAGAGAACTCAAAAGAGTAAGTTAAATAAACACTTTGGGGAGGCTTCCCAGGTGGCTCAGTGGTAAAGGATCTGCCTGCCAGCGCAGGAGACGTGGGTTCAGTCTCTGGGTTGGGAAGATCCCCTGGAGGAGGAAATGGTAATCCATTCCAGTATTCTTGCCAGGAGAATCCCATGCACAGAGGAGCCTGGTGGGCTACAGTCCACGGGATTATAAAGAGTCACATGACTGAGGACACTTTCCAACGCATACATTCTTTCCTTGCCCATTTTGAAGACTTGGTCTTTCCGGACAGCATCTGAGAAGCTGATTCCTCGCGGCCTTTCAGTCTGCGTGCCTCTTGACAGCCCAGCCAAACCTCAGTCGTGGCTTCAGGAAGGGTTCAGAAAGATGCTTAACTGTCTAGTCTTTTGTCTCTTTGAATTAAAGTCACAATCTTTATCAACTTTTAATTTCTTTATTGTTGCCTCAGAGCAGGGTTGCCTGTATAGTTGAAAAGATTGTGCTCTGACGAAGTTATACCTGGCCCATTATCTGTTACCTGGTGGTTGATCAGCGGGGTTGCATCTGCCCAGAGAGGAATTCTTTTTCTAATTTTTATGAGAGGACCAGGTGGGCTAGATGCCTCTGCCTCAAAGGATATGCCTTGGTTTTGTTGGTCTTAGTTCTCAGGGTTATTACAGATGTATCAGTCATCCTAATGTTAATTTTTCTTTTCTGTAGGTTTTCTTACAGAGACTGGAAAAACCAGAGCAAGTACTATTTTTTCTACAGGAACTGAATCTGCCTTCCAAGTTACTCAGATCAGAATTATGGTAATTCTTCTGCTGCCTTCTTTCAGAAATGTTACTACTAGTTTTAAAAATAGGGTTGCATTGCAGAAGTCCATGTCACTGGCTTTTCATTGATTTTAGTGATTTTTCTGTGTCAGGCCTGTAGCAGACACAGGGGCACAAGGATGAATAGATTTTAAGTCTGTGAATGGTGTGAGTGTAAGGATCAAAAACGGTGAGGAATCCTTTCTTGGGAAGCAACTTTCTTACTTTTCCAGGATTTAATGTATTTGAAATTTCTCTTTGTTGGTTTCATTTTTGCTTTAAGCTCTTTGAATTTGACCACATTATATGGGAACAGAATGGCCACAAAATTCTGGCCCCTTCAACGTTCTTTATTTAGACCTCTGTTTCCAGGTTCGACGTGGTGGCATTGGTGCCCAGTGTGGCTTGGTGTTTGCTTACAATTCATCTTCTGATAAATTTCATGCGGAAGAACACTTCAAAAGATTTGAAAAATATGACAAATGGAAGCTTCAGGAGTTCAGGCAATTTGTAAAAAGCAGGTAAGGAACAGAATAAACATCTTTCTAGTTAATAAGATAATACACATTCTCTTACTGGTAACGTATTTTCTTTATAGAAGAGTTGCTACTAACCTGTCTTTAGTAGCCAGGAACACCCATTGCTTTCTGGCAGCATGTGTGAAGACATGCATTTTAGTTTGTTCATAGACTTTTACTTGGTCTGTTTCGTGACCAGGTATATGGATCTTCAAAATGGCTGGGTAATGATATCCATGTGAGTTGTGGGCAGCCTGAGGTCTTTAGTCTTATCTAGCCCCTGGGAAGTGTACCCCAGCCCCAACTTCCTTCCTCCTGTTTTTGTGCTTTTATTGAAAATAATTATTTAAGTACCTATGATTTGCTCGGCCTGCTGCTAGGCACCAAAGATGCCTTGCACTCATGAGCAAGTTGGCACAGTCTCTGCTCCATAGAGCCTGCTCAGAAGACAGATGGTAAAGCCTGCAGAGTCACTGTGCTGTCCAGGCAAGGTGGGTAGGAGGGATCAGGTGTTCTAGGAGCGCAGGCAGAGCACCTGACCTGATCAGGGAAGGCTTCCTGGAGGAAGTGTTGAATATGGAGGAGTTAAAGTTAATTAACCCCTTGAAGTAGTGGAAGAAGAATGTCCTGAGCAAAGAGCAGAACAGAGTTGAGAACTCAGAGGTGGAGTCTGGCCTACTCAAGGGACTGGCGAGCCACACCTTGTTGAGGTGTGCGGTGAGGCAGAGAATGAGGTGAGGTGACGCTGGAGAGAGGAAAGGGTCAGGTCATTAAAGGCCTTTTGTCTCTGTTTCAGAGTTGAGACTTTATCCTGAAAGCAGTGGGGGCAGGGGAAGGGAGTCGGGGATTGTGCTATCCAGAAGTTTCAGGAAGAACGAGGAGATCACATGTGTGGCTTGGAAGTACTACTCTGGAGCCTGCTGTGTGAGGCAGGGCTGGAGGAGAGTGAACAGGGGGCAGGGTGCAATGGGTGAAGCTGTTGCTGTCACCGTGGGGGCCAGAGTATGGGTGACATCACCCAGAGCTGCAACAAGAGCAATGGAGAGGTGTGGACCGACTGCAGACATGCTGGAAGGGAGAACCACCAGGACTGTGTGTGTGCATGTTAGTCACTCAGTTGTGTCCGACTCTTTGTGACCCCATGGACTGTAGCCGGCCAGGGAAACAGCAGGACCTGGTGAGTGACTAAATGTAGAGCAGGAGAGGGGAGAAAGCACAGGCGTCAACGAGTCCTGGGTTTTGCCTTGGCAGGGGGGACATTGGTAGTGCCTTTTTCTGAGATAGAACATACTTCAGGAAGTACAGGTTTGTGAGAAGATGATAAGCTCAGTTTTGGCCCTGTTGGCTTTGAGGCTGTAGGATACCTCCGAGATGTCCCACAGCTAGTTGGATAAGCAGGTCAGGAGCCTGGAAGAGACTTTGTCTTGAGGGCATAGAGAGCAGAAACATTTCAGCAATGGTTTAAAATGAATTCGAAGAGATCATTCTGGAGGAGCATGTGTCCTGGGAAGAGCACAGAGAGGTCAACATGCTGAGAGGCACCAGTATTTCAGGGGCAACAGAGAAAGGCTGATAAAAGTGGCCAGAGAAGCAGCAGGAACGCCAACGGAAAGTCGTGGTTAGAGAGGCAGGGAGTGGGCAGCCCTGTTGGAGGTCACCCAGGAATTAGTAAGATAAGTCTAGATGCAGTAAGCTAAGTCTGTTGGACTTAGCTGCAGAGGGCATCGGTGACCTCCTGGGCAGTGTTACCTCCCTTAGCACTAGTAGCAAACTCACAGAGCTGAGCCTGAGATTTGCTTTTTTTGCTCCTGTATTTCATAGGTAATGGGGTGCTGGAGATTTTCCTGTCACCCAGTACTGTACTTGCCTGGAGAATTCCGTGGACAGAGGAGCCTGGTAGGCTAAAGTCCATGGGGTCGTAAAGAGTCAGACACGACTGAGTGACTAACACAGAGTACTCTACTCCTGGGCTTTCATGGACTTATGAACCACAGAGAATTGTGTCAAATGTGGATTCTGATTCGATGGTTCTGCGTGGGGCCTGAGACCTTCATTTCTAACAAGCTCCCAGGCGACTCTGGTGCTCCCTGACCATGGATCACACATGAAATAGCAAGGTTCTAGACAAACTTCCTCTCTCCTCTGGGCTTCCTATGGTGGTATCTCTGACAAATGCTTTTTCAGCCTCCCTGGAATGTCCTTAGTGATGGAGCACTCACTGCATCTCGGTGATGAGGACTCGTTCAATTGAAATCTTGTAGCTGTAATCTCAACTCAGTGGTCCTAATTCCAGCCCTCTAAATGAAGCATCTCTCTCCCATCATGCATACATGCTTTTTTAAAAATGCTTTTCTTTTAAAATAATGATCAGAGATTACACTGTTTTTAAGTAGCTGTGTCCCACTCTTGGCACATATTAATATAGGTCTTTTTTCCCTAAACCTGCTGTTAAACAAGATCTTCCACATCTTATATAGGATGATTTTTTTTTTTAACCTAAATACAGGTTTATTCACAGGTTTAGTCCCTTGCTGATTTTAGCTCCTGGTTCCAGTCTGAGCTACTCTGAAATCCTCATTTACTTGGCCTACATAAAATATCGGTCCCTCTCCAGTTTGGAGATCAAAATGTTAACAAGACACACGTCTGTCTTTTTGCCCTTTTTATTTCCCTGCCCTCTTTATCAGACGTCAGTTAGTCAGTATGCTCTGGGACCAGCTTTGGGCTTGCTATACATACTTAAGGGCTATACATATTCAGCTTTGTTTTTTCCACCCTGCCTATGAATTGATATAGTAAGCAAGGTTGCTTCTACCCCTCTCTGACACCCTGCCAGCTCTTTATATCTCACAGATTTCCTTGATGACTCCCAGAGTGAATTAAAGTCCTCAAACACTCAATACTGATCAGAGTCATTGACACAATTTTGGGCTTAGATGGAATACCACTGGTTTTAGGCTTAACTATGTCATGAATGTTTCATGCTTAGAACGACATGGTCAGAAGAGAACGTTTTTTCTCTCTCTGTTACAGAGCTTATTCTGGGTCCTTTGTTTTTTTCCTTCCTGTTGTTGTAAACCCCTGTGTTTGTTTATCTTAATCCATACAGAATTATGCCTGTGTTGGCTAGCCCGTTAGCTGTAGCACAGACTAAATAAAGTTTTAGGAATGTTGCTTGAAAAGACTGCCATTTTCTCCTTCTCAGATATTTTATTCCTAAAAAGGAAGTACCATTCATGTATCCAGCTTTTAAAAAGAAATGGTACACAGTTGTGCTTCTTCAGCTTTTAGGTTGAAATGCTTTCCTGTAAGGACTTCTTAAGGAATAAGAAAAAATCCTGAGGCCTGTGAAGGCTGAAGTTTTCCTTTTTTGGAGCTCCAGGATCCAAAAGCTCCCCAGCTTTTACCCTTCAGCTGTTGCAAATATGAAGCTCAAGCCAGTCGTGGATATTTTAGCCAGTCCTGGGGAAAGAAAACTGAACCTGCCTCTCCTTTGACTCTTTCCAGAAACACATACCAGCTGTTGTGTAGGACTTTATTCCTGAGTAGCTCATTTTAGATACCTTGACTTCGGGTCTCATTCTTCAGATAATCCAGTTATCCAGAGAAGCAGACTTTCTCCTGAATTCTCAGGTCATATTTGGGGCTAATAATAGTTCCCATTATTCAGATAAGGAAGCTGAGAAGTGGGGAGGAAGTTACCAGCACCTCCCTTGTATACTCAGGCACCAAGTGGCGCACCCCAGCCTGTTGTTAACAGACAGGCCATCTAAACAAGTTAAATGCCATGTAAAGTGAAAGTGAAGTGAAAGTTGCTCAGTCATGTCCAACTCTTTGTGACCCCATGGACTGTATAGTCCATGGAATTCTCCAGGCCAGAATACTGGAGTGGGTAGCCTTTCCCTTCTCCAGGGGATCTTCCCAACCCAGGGATCAAACCCAGGTCTCCCACACTGCAGGCAGATTCTTTACCAGGTGAGCCACAAGGGAAGCCCAAGTTCCATGTAAGTGGTGCCTTATTTGTTAGACTCTTGAGAAGATGAGAAATAGGAGAATGTTTTGTGAGTACCTTTGTGTTTACAGGATCGGTTGCTCGTCTGATATCCTTGGTGAAGATGATCCCATTGGCTGGTTTGAGCTGGAAGAAGAGTGGGATGAAGCAGATGTCAAGTTGCAGCAGTGCAGAGTTGCCAAAGTAAGCATCAGTGAATTGTGGCCTTCACGTACCTCCCCTCTCCTCCCCTCCTTTTGTCTGTTTTTGTTTTTTTTCTTTGGATATTTATTCATTTGCCTGGGCCAGGTCTTAGTTGCAGCATGCAGGATCTTTGAGTTGTGGCATGTAGGATCTAGTTCCCTGATTAGGGATTGAACCTTTGGCCCCTGCATTGGGAGCACAGAGTCTTAGCCACTGGACCACCAGGAAGTCCCATCCCCTCCTTTTGTCTTATAAGTGTTTATTGAGTGGTCATTGTGTGCCAGACCTGTGCCAGCACCGGTACCCTGGAGGTGAACCAGACATGATCATGACCCTCAAGGGCTTCAGAGTCTAGTGGGAGACACAGACATATGAGACACTGCGATTGGGCTGATAAAGAGACATACAGGGTGTTGTAGCCCAGAGGAAAATATTTACCCAGTCTGGAATTCACCAGGGAAGGCATCCCAGGAAAGTTGGCGTGATGCCAAGTATTGAAAGTTGATTAAGCTGCCGTCTTCAGCCAGGCTGAGAGGTGTGGAGAAGGGCATCTCAGGCTGAGAGAGCAGTTAAGTCCCCAGGCATAAGTGCAAGAGAGATGTCTTCCTGTAGCTGTGAAAGAAACAGTGATTATCTGACTACTTAATTTTTTGTACCCTCCATTGTAAATCTTAGTAAGAAGCTCAAATAAAAGAAATAACTGTCTTTAGGGTTTATACATAGTAGCTGCTCAGTAAATATTTATGCAACTGAGTAGTGGATTCTAAAAGATCCTCAACAAAGGAACTTTCACTACAATAAGCAAAGATAGAAGTTGGGCTTTGAAAATGGCTTTAGCTTTGCGAAGACAAGGCTGTGTCCTAGGCTCCCAGCGTGTAGGTTTCCTGTAATTGGAGGGTTTTGAGGTGATCTGTTAGGGCAGTCGTGGACTGTTTTCACTGTATAGCTGTTTTCTGTCTCAGAATGACTGTGCTGGGACTTCCCTGGTGGTCCAGCGGTGAAGACTTCTCCTTCCAATGCAGGGTTTGTGGGTTCAGTCCCTGGTTGGGGAGCTAAGATGCCACATGCCTCTTGGCTAAGAAAAAAAAACAAAAACAGAAGCAGTATTATAACAGTGCAATAAAGACTTTAAAAATGGCCCACATTTAAAAAAGAGAAAACTTCAAACAAGAAACCAAAATGGCTGAGCCACAGAGCAGACATCTTTCCCTAATTTATCCTGTCTTATCCTATTTTTGCCTTGAAGAGGAAGTAATGCCATTTTTCATATTGTGATCTTTCCCAGAACCTGACTCCAACATTTGTATTGTCTCTTTCCTGTTTGCTATAGATTCTAGACTTACACTTTGTGTCCCCAGTGCTAGGTGTCGTGAGACCTCATTAATCATGAAAGTCACAAGGAGACCTGCCCAGAATGACCTTCACCTCCCTCTCATCAGTACCTGGAGCTTCTGAGTCCTTCTCATCACGTCTTTCTTGTTCTTTCCAGTATTTGATGGTGAAGTTCCTCTGCACCCGCCAGGAGTCGGCAGAGCGCTTGGGAGTACAAGGCTTGAGCATTAGTGGGTACCTCCGGCCTGCGAGAGCAGAAGCTGAACAGAGCATCGTCTGTGCTCACTGCAGAAAGGGCACGGAGGAGAGTGTTTGCGGGGCCACACTGCTCCTCAAGACCCTTCAGTTCATCCAGCAGCTCGCCCATGACCTGGTAGCGTTTACTCAGTTGTTAAACCTCGTTCCTTTGGGAAAAGTAAATGGTGTGCTTGGGGGAAGGAACACCATCCCATGAAACCTGGCCCTGCTGAGGCCATGCAGTTTGAATGAGGATGGCAGGCGTCACTGCTGTGTTGATGTTGGGATTTCAAGGGGAGTGCGGTATGGGGCATTGATGGCATCAGTAAGTGGAAGACGAAGTGGCCTGTGATCACCTTCTTGAGGTTTCCTGGAATAGACCTGCACAGAGATCTTAAAGATGCCCAGCTGTGGTTGCCAGGGGTCACTGGGGAGCCAAAGCACATTTATGGGATTTATGTCTTCTATAAGTCCTAGCACTACTCCTGAAGTATAGGTGAGTTCTGTCTCTTTATTTGAACTCCTGAAATAATAACAGGATTTTTTAAAAGTTGACTTACAGTATTAGCTTTAAGTGTACAACATAGTTATTCAATATTTTTATAGGTTACACTCCATGCAAAGTTATTATAAACCATTGGCTATATTCCCTGATATACATTATATTCTTATAACTTAAAATTGATGTTATACTTGATAGTTTGCACCTCTTAATCCCCTTCACCTATTTTGCCCTTCCTCTCACTCCTCTTCTCGCTGGTAATTAGTTTCGTTCTATGTATCTGTGAATCTGTTTCTGTTCTATTATATTTGTTTGTTTCATTTTTACATTCCACATATAAGTGAAAGCTTACAGTATTTGTCTTTTTCTGTCTGACTTACTTCACTGGAGTAATACACTCCAGGTCCATCCATGTTGTTACAAAATTTTGTTCTATTTATGGCTGACTAATACTCCACGGTGTGTGTCTATGTATATATACGTCAGATCTTCTTGGTATGTTCATCCGTTGACGAACAGTTAGGTTGGTTCCGCACCTTGGCTGTTGTCAGTAATGCTGCTGTGAATGTTGTGTTTTCGATACCAGCTTTTACAGTCACTAATAAAAGCACAGTGACAACCCACTCAAAGATTTTTGCAGCTGTCACCATGGAGAATGTGGCTTATGTCTCAGGAATCTGATGGAGCCTCTCGTGTGTGGGATGCACAGTGTATCCCCTTCACCTTTGTTCTGCTTCGTGGCACGTTCAGAGACTGATAACTCCGTTTCTATGTGCATTGTTTGGTGTTTGGAGCTCTTCTGTCACAGCAGAAAATAGCAGATGAGAGAGAGGCTCTTAGATATAGCAAGAGCGTTTACAGTAGGATTGATCTTTCAGCCTGTGTTCAGGGAAGGGTGAAAACAAGCTGCAGTACGATCCTGGACAGTAGTCATCACCAAGTAAAGCTTCCCTCATGTCCCAGGTGTCGTATCTGTGAAGTCAGGGAGCTTTCACAGGGATGTGTGTGTGTGTTACATGTATATATACACACACATGCATGTATACACACACATGCATGTATACACATACACACACATATTTTATAGTTTCACACCCGAAAATAGTTGTCCACAGATTGTCACTTAAGGGTCATATCAGTTAATGTTGGGATTTTCACACGAGGAGCTACCTTACCCCTTAATAATGAGAAGTAAATGAGCTGTTAACGATATTTCTCCAAATGCATTTTTCCGTTTTATTTTTTCTGGTCTTTATTATTTTTTAGGTACAACAGAAGGAAAGTGGCTTAAAATACAAATCTTTTCTGGACTTTGCGGGTCTTGACTTGCAGATCTTCTGGAATTTTTACAGTAAATTAAAGCAAAAGTAAGTCAGAATCTATTACAAGAGGATAGTCATGTGGAGCTTCCCTCGTGGCTCAGATGATAAAGATGATAGCCATATAAACACAGCTGAAAACTCTTGAGTTTTGCTATTCTAAATGAACAGTTGGGGTTTTTTTTACCCCACAGGATTTTTTACTTCCTACTAGTTTATCTTGTTCTGATTTGAGAAATTTGGTTATTGTTGAGAATAATATCTTACATTTCTGTAAAATACGTTATTTGGGCAGTGTTTTTTCAAGCATTTTGCCCTTTATATTACCTTGTAATATAAAGCCAGGTCAAGTATTATAGTGTCTTCATGTTTACTGCTGATGAAACAGAGTCAGAAATGCATTTCTTTGCCACAGAGTAGGCAGTCAGACAAGGTCTGTGTCTTCAGACTCCATACCTCGTACACTGTTCTTTCCTTTCCACCTTCCTGCCTCTCAATTGGCATTTTTACTGAGCCTGATGCCTAGTGGGGAGAGTCCTTTGTAGATAGCTATGGGACTGTGAGGGAAAAGCAGCTGGCCCTTTTGCTCTCTGATGGTCTTTGTCTTTCTGTAGCCCCAGGGAAGAGTGCATCTGTGCCCAAACTCTGCTTCTGCAGCTCCTCCAGAGCTGCTTCTCAGTGCTGCAAGGGGATGCTCCTGCCGCCGCTGAGGACGCCAAGGATCCAAGCCCGCGCCCTAGGCCAGTGGAGGCTGCCGAGGAGCTCTACGCGCACCTGTGCAATGGTAGGATTGGGGTTCCTCTTCACTGGGACCCTGTTCTGGTGGCCTGCAGGGCCTCTCGCTGTAGAGAACCGGGGTTTCTTTGACCATGCAAACCCAGTAACAGGTTTATGTCTTTGGAGAATGAGCTTCCTCAGTCTTCTTTGAATCATTGTTTGGAGCTCAGGGTTTAGTCCTCCTCAGTGCCTTCCTCCTGGTTTCTGGCTTGTAGTTGTGTTATACTGAGAGTAATTATTATCACACTCTCCAGTCTTTTTGCCTTTTCATACTGTTCATAGGGTTCTCCAGGCAAGAACACTGGCGTTGTTTCCATTTCCTCCTCCAGTGGAGAATGAGATGGTTAGATAGTGTCACGGACTCAATGGACATGAATTTGAGCAAACTCCAAGAGATAGTGGAGGACAGAGGAGTCTGGCATGCTATAGTCCATGGGGTCGCAAAGAGTCAGACACGGCTTAGTGACTGAATAACAACAACATTCAGCCTTTACTTCAGCTAAGACACAGGGATAAGGCTGATAGATTGAAGGGGGAAAGTGGTAATGTTGATTGAGAATAAGACGTGATTATCTGAAGTTATTTTTAAGGCTTTGCAAGTTGTGTCTCAAAAGAACAGAAATAATAAAAGAAAACTGGAACATAGAGTCTTTATTTTTGTTAAATGTAAACAAAAAATAATTTCTTTACACTGCCTGGTTTGTGCAGAGGTATTTCTTTATTCTAGTAGTGAGTTTATGGGCTAAAGCAAATATATATATTGTAAGTGAATAGATGGGCTATATTAAAGCTGATTGTTCACTTTTATCAGTGGTGGATAGGTTGGATGGAGACTCTGTGCCCATGGAAATACTAAAACAAGAAGTTAGGAATACCCTTCTCAATGGGGCTGCCATCTTCTTTCCTGATCGACTTACCCGGCGGAATCATCTCTTCACCATGATGGTAATTATTTATGTTAAAAGTGGAGATTCCACTCTTGACGTATCTTGGCATGACACTTAGTAGTTTTTGTTTTCTCTGATGTCCTCTCAGTTTCAGTTTCCCAAAGGTTTATTTAATTCTTGCTGTATGCAAACTTTTGTGTGGGACACAGGTATCTAAGGACATAGCACTATACTCAAGATGGGGATGACAGATAATCCCAACCTCCATTTCGGAACCTGTTGGATCACAAGGGGAGGGTTTAGTCTCCTTCATCTTTATGACATGCCTACAACCAAATGTTCTTTTTAACAGTTTAACTTTTTATTATGGGAAAATCTAAATATAGAACTAGGCTAAATAATACATATCAGTCCCTCCAACCCCTCAAATGTACTCATCGCCTAGATTTAGTAGTTACAAACTCAAGCTAAACTTGTTTCACCCATTATATACCTCACATACTCCTCTCCCCACATCATTATTATATCAAAGTAAATCCCTGACTTATTCATTAATATTTCAGTTTATATCTATAAAGAAAATACAGTTAAGTTTTAATCCTCAGCTGCATCCTCTCACCCAAAATCATGATTGAGCTGGAGTTATCCTAGGAATGAAAGGATGGTTTAACATTAGAAAATGAGTCAATGAAATCAGAGAGGAAAAAATCATATTGACAGCTACAGAAGATACTTTACTAGGATTTAATTCTGGTGATGACTAAAACAACAAAACCTGTACAAACACCCCTAATCTGGTGGAGGGCATGTACCTAAAACGTACAAAAATCAACGTACTTGTCTTTGGATCACTTACTCATCCCTTTCAAAATGAGCTATAAGCCAAGTGCTTACTGTCACTGCTCCTCTTGATATAGTATTAGAAGGCCTAGCCACTGCTGTAGGACAAGGAAAAGAAATTTTAAAATAACAGAAAGAATGAAACATACAATCATTATTAGTCTGTTTAGACAAGCAACTAAATGGAATTACTGAGAAGAGCTGATGAAGCAAACGAGATGCAGCATTTTAAAAAGGCATTTCTGTATGTAACAGCTACTTAGCACATGCAACAGAAGTGCCCTGTCAGATGTATAAAGCCCTATAGAAACAAAAAAGGGAGTAAAAGAAGCATAAAATGTGGTCCCTGTTGCCAAATGACTGCAGTACAGCTGGGGACACTGCTGCAAGGAAGAACTGACCCCAAGTTGCAATGGCATTTTAGAGGAGCGTTCTGTTAAGTGGTTGAGGAAGGTTTCAGAGAGGAGAGAGGATCTTTGGTTGTTTTCAGCTGTCTATAAAACGTGCATATCAGCTTGAGGGATCAGGTGTTTTTTTTTTCTTCCAGTTTTATTGAGATATAATTGACATACAGCATTGTATAAGTTTATAAGATTTACAACATAAAGATTTGACTTATGTACGTCATGAAATAATTATCACAATAAGTTGAATCAACATCTATCATCTCATATAGATATAAGATCAAGGAAATAGAAAAAAGTTTTCTCCTTGTGATGAGAACTCCTAGGATTTACTCTCTTGTCCACTTTCATATGTAACATACAGCAGTGTTGATCACACTTGTCATATTGTACTCGACACCCCCAGTACTTATCTGTGTTATGACTGAAAGTTCATACCATTTGACTACTTTCTTCCAATTCTCCCCATCCCTGCCTCCACCCTCTTTTTCTATGAGTCTTTGTTTTTGAAGTATAATCAACCTACAACACTACATTATTTCCTGTTATACAACATAGTGATTCAGTATCTCTATACATTTCAAAATGATCACCATGCTGTCTGTGACTTGTCACCATGTGAGAATATTATTGAGTTATTGACTGTATTCCCCACACTGCTTTTCATACCTGTGACTAACTTGCAGCTGGAAGTCTGTAGTCTTAATCTCGATAATCTATTTCTTTCCTCCTTCCACCCCTCTCAGCTCTGGGAACCACTGGTTTGCTTTATGTATCTACAACTTTGTCTCTGTCTCGTTATGTTTGTTCACTTGTTTTTTTTAGATTCCACATATAAGGGAAATCGTACAATATTTGTCTTTCTCTGTATGACTCATGTCACTTAGCATAATACCCTCTAGGTTCATCCATGTTGTCACAAATGCAAGATTTTATGGCTAATATTCATACATACATATATATATGATGTATGTAAGCAACCTAAGTGCCCATCAATGATCAGATAAAGAAGATGGGAAATATACATACATTTGGGCTCCAAAATCACTGCAGATGGTGACTGCAGCCATGAAATTAAAAGACGCTTACTCCTTCAAAGAAAAGTTATGACCAACCTAGACAGCATATTGAAAAGCAGAGACATTACTTTGCTGACTAAGGTCCGTCTAGTCAAGGCTATGGTTTTATGACTTCCCTGGTGGCTCAGATGGTAAAGCGTCTGTCTACGATGCGGGAGACCCGGGTTCGATCCCTGGGTTGGGAAGATCCCTTGGAGAAGGAAATGGCAATCCACTCCAGTACTATTGCCTGGAAAATCCCATGGACAGAGGAACCTGGTAGGCTACAGTCCATGGGGACTCGCAAGGAGTTGGACACGGCTGAGCGACTTCACGTTCGTTCACATGATGTATCGGTTCAGTTCAGTCGCTCAGTCGTGTCCGACTCTTTGCGACCCCATGAATCGCAGCACGCCAGGCCACCCTGTCCATCACCAACTCCCAGAGTTCACCCAAATTCGTGTCTATTGAGTCAGTGATGCCATCCAGCCATCTCATCCTCTGTCGTCGCCTTTCCCTCCTGCCCCCAACCCCTCCCAGCATCAGAGTCTTTTCCAATGAGTCAACTCTTCGCATGAGGTGGCCAAAGTACTGGAGTTTCAGCTTTAGCATCATTCCTTCCAAAGAAATCCCAGGGCTGATCTCCTTCAGAATGGACTGGTTGGATCTCCTTGCAGTCCAAGGGACTCTCAAGAGTCTTCTGCAACACCACAGTTCAAAAGCATCAATTCTTTGGCGCTCAGCCTTCTTCACAGTCCAACTCTCACATCCGTACAAGACCACAGGAAAAACCATAGCCTTGACTAGACAGACCTTAGTTGGCAAAGTAATGTCTCTGCTTTTCAATATGCTGTCTAGGTTGGTCATAACTTTTCTTTGAAGGAGTAAGCGTCTTTTAATTTCATGGCTGCAGTCACCATCTGCAGTGATTTTGGAGCCCAAATGTATGTTTATTTCACATCTTCTTTATCTGATCATTGATGGGCACTTAGGTTGGTTACATATCTCAGCTTTTGTGAACAATGCTGCAATGAATATTGGGATGCATATATCTTTTCTCATTAGTGTTTTTGTTTTTTCTGGATAAATACTGAGGAGTGGAATTACTGGATGACGTGGTAGTTCTGTTTTTAATTTTTTGAGAACTTTCAAAAGCTGTTACTGTTTTCCCTAATGGCTGCACCAGTTATATTCCTACCAATATGCATGAGGTTCCTTTTGAATCAGTCTTCACTTTGTGAGTATAGCAGCTGACAGCATCAGCTGACATGATCCATTGGATTGTGGGCGAGTCTCTGTCCTGCTTGTTTGCTGGAAGCATTTACCAGGCAACTGAGCAAATTTTTCTTTTTTTTGCTAGCCTGAGTCCCACACAGAGAAATACAAAGAGGACGCACGACCTTTTGAATGACATTGTTGTCTGTTAGTAGAGAAGCTCATTAAGTTTTCCTTTGTCCATTTATCTTAAGGGCTGTATTTTTTCTCTCTTCTCATGCAGATGAATTAAACTGCTATCCTTTGGGACCATATCTTCTCTCTCCCACCCTCTAATGCCAGGCAGGGCCTTGGGTCTTAAATTCTCTGGAAATCGCCCCCCACCATGCCTTGCTAGCAGTAGATGTTCAATACGTTTATTGAATTGAGAAGAGAAAAAAAAAAACTCTACAAAGTAACCCAGAGCCTCATCAGGGGGTGTGATTTCTGTAACTGTCACCATTGGCTATTTGGACCTACACAGAGAAAGCTTAGATCCTGTTTTTAAAAAAAATAGGAAGCTCATAAAAAATGCTCTCCATCTCTGGCCCCTCTTCTCAGGATGGCATGCCCAGTGATGAAAGTATACATCTTTTGGAAGTCACCTTCCTAAACATTTGCATCAGGCTTTCCTGCAGGAAAGCTCCAGCATGTCAGCTTCAGCAGTGAACAGAAGTAAACCTGCCTGCCCTCTTTTGTTTAGGCAGGGAGTTCTGCTCCCTCTTAGCACTAGGCCAGGTCTCAGTCCGGCCCATGAGGTGGTCTGCCGACCCCAGCGTTCATCGTGTTTGGGAGCAGTGGGCCATGGTATTTTGTTCTGCTCAAGTGCTCTGGAACATCCATGGAGCAGATTTCCTGAATGTGCAGTTTCTTGTTTTCTAGAAGCATGTCACCGAGCAGGAACGCAAGCAGTCCATGCAGCTCACTTTCCGCTCCCTCTGCACGTATTTTAGGTGAGTTTATAATTCTTCTGAACTGTCCGATACTGCAGATCTTCACAACGTTGTCTTCCTGAGCTCTCCCTTCCTTTCAGGTGCTTCTGGAATAACCATGTGCTTCCCTCACTCAGCCAGGTTTCTAGAATGAGGTATCACTGGCCTTCGACGTGACTAAAATAGTGGTAGAAAGATAGTCTTGTCAAGAGGTTGCTCCAAGTCCCAGTCACTGTAAGACGATTTAGAATGGAGCTCACTGGGAGTCTCCTTGAACACTTCAGTTTCTACGTAATTTTTGAAGACAAGAATAGAAACCGTAGGAGTTTGGTCTAAAAACCCAACAACGTGAACGCCCAACTACAGAGGCACAGAGCGGTAGTTCAGCAAACAGTGTGCTGGGAGCGGTGACGTGGAGACTGCTACCTGCTTTGACTACCAGGGAAGCTTATGGGTCTATAGATTGCATTATTGGAGGAATAAAGTCTTGAAGGAGGGAGGGGATTAAAGCCTGAGCTGTCTGCAGGTAGACTGTGCCTTGTATGGACACCAGGCTTAGAGAATTCTATAAGATGTCTTCAGAATCAAGTATCAAGAATGATGAAAGGACCTGGGGCTCATGTGAAGAGCCTTTAAAGATGCAGGGAATATTTAGCCTGGATTGTCAAATTAGCAGTCATGAAATTAGGTGTATTTCCTATTGGTAGCCAGGGTGATTTATTCATCATGTTTATTCCCTGGCATCTTTTCTAAGGACTCGAAGATTTACGGGCCTGTGCTTACATAAGGACTTGTGGATGGACAGTGGCACAGACCCCACTGGAACCCTGACCCTGTTCTGACTCAAACCCCTCACATGCCATAGAACTGACACTGAAAACTTGCTGGGTTCTCTTTTGAGGTAGAAGGCTTGAAAATCCCCTTCCTGACACGAGGTGTCATGACTCCTTTGTGTCCTTCCAGTGATAAGGATCCGGGCGGCCTTCTGCTGTTGCCTGAGAAAGGCGAGCTGGCGGATATGGACATCAGCGAGGTGCTGGCGGTCATGAACACCCTGCTGTCTGTTGCCACTCGAGAGGTAACCAGCGCCGCTCCATTTCCTCGGCTTCTTTAGGAGACAGGAAGCAGTCATGGCTCCTTCCGCTTTAGCCCTCGTTTTCGATGTGACTGTAACTCCGTGCCCGTGAGCACAGAGCTTCCCCGCCTGCCTTTGCTCCAAGTCAAGTAAGAGGACGATTTGCCCCGAACAAGTGAGGGGACGCTTCCCTGCCTCTTGGCCGTCGGCCAGCAATAAATACCCAAACGTGCCCATAAAGACTCCCTTTGAAGAAGAAGAATGGGTACTTACCCACCAGTGCCCTGGTGTCAGTCAGTGAACCCAGCACAGAGTCATGTGTTTGTGGTGTGAATTCTCTGGGAAATCACTTATAACTTTTTTTAAAATTTATGATTACTTTGCACATCTGCAGGCTGATCAAATCTGAAAGGATGATCTCTTTTCTGTGCTAATGATTTTTAAAATACTTTTTTCTTTTTTCTTCTCTTTTAACATGAAGGGGAAAAGCTTGAGAAAGGCTTTTTGGAGGAGGTGATACTGGAGCTCCTCATGAGCCCACCAGTAGCGTCTGACCAGGCAGAGAGGGAGGGGTGTTCCTGCTAGAACAGCATGTGTAACCAGTGACAAGATGGGGAGGAGCCGGAATTTGAAGAGGAGAATGATAATGGCTAGACTTTGAGCACATTGGGTTTCTGGTCTGGCAGGACTTCACGTGACAAAGTCTCGTTGAACACTCAAGCTGAGTCAGTGCTGGGAATGGAGATTTGCCGTCATTAACCAGCTAGTGCTGGTTGAAGCCGTAAATGTCGGTGACCTCTCTTCACCTGTAGGCATCTACGTAGATAGGGTGGCCGGGAGAGTAAGAAGGCCTGGCAGGAAGAAATTCAGGAGAGACAGAAGCAGAGCGAGGAGAGAGTTTCAGGACAGTAGTCAGCAGAGCCCTCAGGACTTAGGTCGAATGGGGAGGCTTTCTCTGGGCAGTGACCAATGCCTTTGAGGAACGGTATCAGGGAGTGGTAGGGCCCGAAAGGGTAGAATGACAGGGAGGGGAAAGGCGAGGGCAGCAGGTGTGAGCAACCCTTTCAAATGGAATACATGTACCAAAAAAATGTATGTTGATGGACAATTTAAAGAATGGCTATTTTAAGAACCAGAATGTTCCCAGTATTTTTGAAGTCCGTTCTCACCCGCTGTGCCCTTCCGTGGCTCCCCTTCTTTCTTCCTGACCAGAGGGAACCACCATTTTGAAGTTTATAGTCATCATGCCCTTGTTTTCGTTTCTAGTTATCCCTACGTAGCAGGCTCGTTCTGCCTGGTTTGGGCTTTAATGGAATCATATGGTGTACAGTCTTCTGGGACAAGTTTTTTTTTCACTCAGCATTTTTGAGATTCATCCATGTTGATGTGTGTGCTATAGTTCGCCCTCCTCCCCCACCCTTCACTGGTTCACAATATTCCCCTTATGCATCTGCTATAATTTATTTATCCACTTTATTTTGGAGGGATAGTTGGGTTGTTTCCAGTTTGGGGCATTTACATGAAAATAACGTATTTTGTGCTTTATAGATAGAATAATTTATCTCTAGAGGTTAGGTGATTCTCCAGAGAAACTGGAGAATAGAGATGATGGTTAGAGAGCCATAGAGGGATAAAGAATTGTTTTGTAAAATGGGTGTTTTTTTATTTTTTTATTTTTTAGTTTGGATTGGTGTATAGCCGATTGACAGTGTTGTAATAGTTTCGTGTGTGCTAAGTCACTTTAGTTGTGTCCGACTCTTTGTGACCATATGGACCGGAGCCCACCAGGCTCCTCTGTCCATGGGATTCTCCAGGCAAGAATACTGGAGTGGGTTGCCATTTTCTCCTGCAGGGGATCTTCCTGACTCAGAGATCGAACCCATGTCTCATACGTGTCCTGCATTGGCAGGCAGGTTCTTTACCACTAGCACCATGTGGGAATAGTTTCACATGAACAGCAAAAGGACTCAGCCATACATATGCATGCATCCATTCTCCCCTAAACTCTCCTCTCATCCAGGTTGCCATATAACATGGAGCAAAGTTCCATATGCTATATAGTAGGTCCTTGTTGGTTATCTGTTTTAAATATAGCAACGTGTCCATGACCATCTAAAATGTAAGAGATTTGATTGAAGGCTCAGAGGAAGGAGCCAGAGAAAAAAGGAATTTTTGAAGATGAGAGAGAGGAGGAGAGACAGAGAAACAGAGAAAGAGAGAGAGAGAGAGAAAGCTGAGATAACTAGGGTGTAGGGTTTCTAAGGGGCAGAACGGGATGGTCCACAAAGTCAAAACCATCTGTAAAGGTTCTGAAAAGCCAGAGGGCAAGAGAGGAGTTTTCATACTACCATCTTTCTCAGTCACTTTGGGGTTGAAAGCTCTCTCATAACTATTCCCCACTTGCCTAAATCTCTTCATTCTGACAGCTGCTCTCTTAGAGAACGCCCCGCCCCAGCTGTGTTCTGCAAGTGACCTTGTAAACACTCTCCATTTGTCTCCTCTTGTGCAGTGTGAGCTGCTGATGGTTGATGGAGCTCAAAGGGAGGTGGGCTCTGTGCTGTCCTCCCTGTTCTGGTCTGTCCAAGGCAGCCTGCTCTCCTGGTGCTACCTGCAGCTGAAGAGCACGGACTCTGGAGCCAAGGATCTTGCCCGCGACCTCACTGACAGATGTAAGTGTCAGTACAGAATCCTTGAAAACAGATAGGTGTTTGGGTTTGGCTCTGTGTGTGTGCTCTCATCTTAGTACTTCATGCATATTGTAGAGTGTATGTGGTTTTCATTTCATTATTACAAATCAGGTCTGTCTTCAGGTTGTTTTTTTTTTTTTTTTTTTTTTTTCCCCCTAAAATAGAATTCTGTAGCATGTCTTTTTGCTCTGAGTTTCCTTTCTGAATGTGGTAGTGTGCCCAAGTGTGTTTATTGAAGGGCTGAGTCATTTCACAGCCCAAACATTGCTTCTGCAGTCACACAACACTCTGAGATGAGTGCTGTACCATCCTCTTCAGTACAGTCTGTCTTCCCTCTTTTAATCAAGTTATCTAAAAAAGGAAGTCTTGAACTTTCAAAATCTATGGTATATGTGAGCACTTCTGTGATCCTTGCTGATACTGAAATTTTTCAGATTCATGTCCCCTAAATCCCCAGAAAATTATAGGAAACCCAACAAGTTCTTTGAATTTGTATGTGGAAAAAGCAGTTCCATCAAACCTAATCTCAGAGCTGTGTCAAAAAAGCTTGCAGTATTGAGTCCTAACTCTTCAAGTTTGGCCTGTCGAATGGTATACCTGGAGACAGGCCCTTTGTAAACAAAGGGAAAGGCAGACCAACAACTGGCTTGGTCAGCCATGTACTTTCATATAAAAATCATACCTCCACCCCATTGAAAAGTAGCAAAGGCCAAAAAAAAAAAAAAAATCCCTCACTTTTAAGAGTAAACTTCGACTGAGGTTTGCAGTGGTTTTCCCTCCCAGCGGAAAACACTTGTAGGACACTTGATGGTCTCATGGACTTCCCTTGTGGCTCAGCTGGTAAAGAATCCGCTTGGAATGCAGGAGATCTGGGTTCGATCCCTGGCTTGGTAAAATCCCCTGGAGTAGGAAAAGGCTACCCACTCCAGTATTCTGGCCTAGAGAATTCCATAGACTGTATAGTCCATGGGATTGCAAAGAGACAGACACGACTGAGTGACTTTCACTTTCACTGATGACCTCATGGTCTTCCTGATGGAGTCCCTCCACAGCTCCTGTGACCCTCTCCAGCTTTGTGCTTGATGGTAACCAAGCAAGTGATGTTTCTACCATAGAAACTATTAACTCTTCTCCTTATGTTTTGGCAGATGTGGGGCAGTTTCTGGCACGCATGAGAGTGATTTTGGAATCCCTTTTGTCACAGTATAGCGGGAAAACCATAGTAGAAAAATTATGTAACTCGGTGTTGTCGATGGCAGCTCGCCAGCTGGTAAGACAGAACGGCAGCTGTTTGTAAGAGGCGGGAGAGGGGTTGGTCATCTGCATCCCTGGCTGACTCTGAGGCGGACGCTGACTGCGTCATTCATCTTCCTTCAGGTAATCTTTCTGCTGGACTTTTGCACACTGGACGTTTCACACTGCACGCTCTTGAGAGAGTTCAGTGCCCTGACAGAGCTGCTGAAGGAGCTCTGCAGTGACCCTGATGGAGGAGTGAACAAGGTACCTCGAGCTGGCATTTGAACATGCCTTGTAGCGCCTCTCAAGAGCACCATGCCCATGCGTCATGAGACATACCACTCAGTACAGGTCTACACAAATAAGTTGCCTCTAGAAGGGCTCCATCTGTCTTACCAGTATTTTTTCAGTGTTTATCAACTTTATCAGTGTTGGTTTTGCCAACAAGGATAATTGCCAGTCTGAGTTGATTTGGCATGGTCAGCATTAGACAGGAGACCCCGAGGAAGCTGTACATAGATTACTTTCATCATTGTGTAGCACATGATGTTATATAAAAACCTTATAAATGATTAATCAGATTGAAATCCAGAAGGGAAAATCTGTTGTTGAAAGGCAAACTAGAGGGTTTGTTATTTAAAAGCATTTTCTTCCTTTCTCAACCTGACAGGACTCAAAAGTTTTTTCAATATCTTATTTGGATCTCACAACTCTGGGGAATTCAAAGGGCATATATTTAAAAGCCCATTTTTAAGAAAAAAAAGCAAAGACTGAAAAAAGGAGGGAGAAGACAGGATAGGCTCAGGTTTGCCAACATCCCAAATAGGGAGGTCAACTCTTTAAACCACTGGAAATTCACACTAGTACTGGTTTGTAAGAAATAGTTCTCACAGATAGTCATAATTAAAAAAATAAAAGCTAATCAGAGTTACTATAGTGCAACAGAAACCCCATGTCTACTCTGCTGAATAAACGTATAGTGTATCTTGGTCGATATGTATAGATGAGAACGTCAGGTGTAGTTTTAGCCCATGTGGTGATTTGTGTGGGCGTGTCAAAGGCTGCCATCGGAGCCGCTGATGCAGGACCCAGCTTCCTGGGTGTGGATGGATGTAGAGTGACAAAAACCCTCCTCTCTTGACTCGTTTGTCTGCCTAGCTGGATGTCGAGACTTGGCAGCAGGAACGCCCTGTGGTGTTACATACGTGGACCAAGGAGTCTGCCCACAACTATGAAAACAACTGCCATGAAGTGTCTGTCTTTGTCAGCCCAGGGGCAACCTATTTCGAGGTGGAATTTGATGAGAGATGTGAAACTGAAAAAAGGTACAGCTCGTCTGCTCTTTTCTCCCCAAGCAATAGTGGATCAAAAATGAGAGAAGGAAAGTGATAGAGGTTGTGCTTTCACAGGTATGATTATCTGGAATTTACCGACGCCAGAGGTGGGAAGACACGCTATGACACGAAAGTTGGCACTGACAAGTGGCCCAAGGTGAGCGGTGTTTGCAGAGACTCACAGGGGCCTGCTCCTGCAGCAGTTCCCCTGTTACCAGCCTCAGGGGTAACAGAGATAATAGTCCTTGACGGGAAGCACTTATATTACACTTTTGTGAAAGGAAGTGTTCGTATCAGAGTTCAGCACCTGTTTTGTGATTAATGTTTTTGGGGGGTACAGCCATGGCAATTTGTTTATGTTTCGTCTGTAGCTGCATTGGTATGGTGGGGGAGTGGTTGAGTCACCAGACAGAGACTTATGACCCAGAAAGTCTAATAACTTGCTCTCTGGTTCTTCATAGGAACAATTTGCTGCCCCTGGTCTGTATCACATAGTCCAGAGTACATGGCGAATTGTTATCCTTAGTAAGAAGGGCCGATCGGTCCAGCAAGGCCCCAACCATGGTGGTGAAAGCCAGGATCCCCTCATAGTTAGGGCCACGTGGTCTCTGGGGCTGGGAAGTTAAGTGTTGCGTCACTGTCAGCGGTCTTGGTTGGCAGCAGAGGAGCAGGCAGGATGGTCTCTGGCTGAGTAGGTGGTGGGCAGATGGGCATCTGAGATTTAGGAAACCGACCAGCAGTTTTCAACTTTGCTTCTTCATAAGGTGCAGTGGTGAATTTTCTGTTTCATTACTCCGTTGTTCATTTCTCCTTTAGTACTTTCAGAGGGGGTGATAAGACATAATGGTGAGAATATAAGCCAGTTTTAAATTTAGGCTTTTTTGAGTCAAGAAGAACACACTTCTTACTGAAATGCTGCCTTCTCTAATTGGTTTGACCACATGACTTTGTTTGTCTCTAGAAAGTGACCTTTAAGGCTGGTCCCCGGCTGCAGTTTCTCTTCCACTCCGACAGCAGCAACAATGAGTGGGGCTACAAATTCACCGTCACTGCCTACGGCCTGCCTGATGTCGCTGTGTCTTGGGGGCTGGACTTACAGCTCCTGGTGTCCCGGCTGATGGGACGCCTTGCTTCCCAGTGCATGGCACTCAAGTCTGTGCACCGTAAGTCCTCGAACTGTCCCTTCTCTCCTTGCTACAGCCACACTGAAGAGCAAAGTGGTACCCCGTCCCGTAAGATGTCTCCACGTGGTGGCAGAGCAAAGGGACTGATCAAATTCCCTTTCAGTTTCCTTGCTGCTGCCGCTGCTAAGCCACTTCAGTCGTGCCCGACTCTGTGCGACCCCATAGACGGCAGCCCACCAGGCTCCCCCGTCCCTGGGATTCTCCAGGCAAGAACACTGGAGTGGGTTGCCATTTCCTTCCCCGGTGCATGAAAGTGAAAAGTGAAAGTGAAGTCGCTCAGTCGTGTTCCGACTCATCGTGAACCCACGGACCGCAGCCTACCAGGCTCCTC
Source organism: Capra hircus (assembly GCF_001704415.2). Classification (NCBI taxonomy): domain Eukaryota; kingdom Metazoa; phylum Chordata; class Mammalia; order Artiodactyla; family Bovidae; genus Capra; species Capra hircus. Next base: position 24,470,267 of record NC_030826.1, on the reverse strand, counting down.
TGTCCGTGGGATTTTCCAGGCAAGAGTACTGGAGTGGGATACCATTGCCTTCTCCGTCAGTTTCCTTGAAAGCCAACCAAAGTAAAATGTCCCCTTGACACCAGTTTCATCTAGTTGCTTGACTCAGACACTGGGGCACATCACCAGGGCCACAGTGGTTTCCCTGTCTATGGAGAACAAGTCAGGGAGGGGGCTGGTTTTGGCAACACTGTCCTCATTTTTTTTTGTTAAGTTCTGATACCCTCCCACAAGAAGGTAGAAATTCAGAATAAGTTAATTGTATATTCTCTGATTATGTGACTATTTATGTGAATATGTGTAAATATGTGAACATGGATTTTACTTTAAAGTGATTTCTTCAACTTATGTGTTAAATTCATCCAAGAATGAATGAAACAAATAGAATGAAGCTTTCTAGTGTAATCTTTTTCCTGTATCATTTCTTGAATTTTTCTCCTTTTTAAAGTAAAATGTCATGGAAAAAATTGCATAATGGAAAAAGGCTAAGGGGAAAAGGCATTTTTAATCCTAATACCCAGACATAGCTATTATTAACATTTTAATCTATTTCTACCTAGTCTTTTTTTCTTTGTTTATTCATAAACACATATATGGTGGGTATTTTTCTATTACTGTTATTCTTTTTAGAAGCTTGAAAGTGAAAGTGAAGTTGCTCAGTCATGCTCTTTGCAACCCCCTGGACTATGCAGTCCATGGAATGCTCCAGGCCAGAATACTAGAGTGGGGAGCCTTTGCCTTCTCCCGGGAAATCTTCCGAACCCCGGTCTCCTGCATTGCAGATGGAATCTTTACCAGCTGAGCCACAGGGGAAGCCCAAGAATAGTGGCATGGGTAGCCTATCCCTTCTCCAGCGGATCTTCCCAACCCAGGAATTGGACTGGGATCTCCTGCATTGCAGGCGGATTCTTTACCAACTGAGCTATAGGGAAGCCCTTTTACAAGTTAAAGTTTACAAATTATGAACATGGTATTTCTAAGAGGTCTCCTGTTGTACCCAAGGGATGGTTCTCATTCTGTTTTCGGTTTGCTTCCTGGCTTAGTTATTTCAGAGGGATCTGTACCTGAACCTGTCATACAGAATGGCAGCATTTTGGGACTGCCTGATGCTTTCAGTTCACCAGGGTATGTGTTTATGAAGGATCACAGTTAGGTTCTGCTACATGTGGGTAATTCCTTGCAAGTCTTAATAGCCAGGTTTTTTGTTTTTTTTTAAGCCTTTCCTTCATCAGTTCAAAGATTCTCAGTATATTAAGGGAAAAATAGAACTCTCATAAGCCGCCTTCTTCTCTTTGCAGAGTTAGGCAGTAACATGGCCGTACCTCAGGCAAAAATGGCATTAGTCCTAAACTCCCCCTTGTGGAAACCTGTCTTCAGGCACCAAATACATCCAGAGTTGGGATTAGAAGCAAGCTGGCCCACTCACCCACCCCAGGATATTAAGGAGGTATTTACTTTTCACTTATCTTTGTATTTGGAATGATAAATGTTTACTAATGTTTGTTACTTTAAATTATAAACATCTGTGTATGTATCTTATCACCCCCCACGAAGCTATTAGCTCCTCGAGGGCAGAAACTATCCTCTGTTCATTTGGGGTCCTCACAGGGGCCAGGGTAACGGGTGTTCAGAACTATCAACTGGCAGACTCTGCTGTGGTCATATAGTAGGTGCTCAGTAAATCTCTCTTGAAGGCCTTGTTTAAATGAGTTGAGTTTATTTCCTGTGCCTGCTGAGTCACACTTAAGAACAGATGGTGCATGCTATGCTTATTTGTTCTCCATGGGACAGTAGCACATTATTTAGGCTTTTAATAATATAAACTAAACAAGCTTGCCCACTGTGTCTTTTTCATCTCTCTGTCCCCCTCTCTCAGTTCTACTACTTTTCTCCCTTCTTCCCACTCTCCCCCACCCCAGTTCTTCAGTAATTAGTGGCTGGATCCAGGGACTCTTCTTAACTTCTCTGCTCCTTCAGACCCTTTCTTCTTGTGTTCCATGGCAGTCCACTGTCTTCTCTTACATGTCTCTACTCCCCCGGCCTCCTTTATTGACCTCTCTTTTTCCTTCTTCTATAAAAAATGGGCTTCATTCAGGCTTCTTTGCTTTCCTGCAACCCACCAAGATGTTATCCTGTCTCCTCTCTTCTGTCACCACATATGTGTGGGAAAAACCTAAAGAATGAGTTTCCAGCCCTGGTTCTCCCAGGCTCCAGTCACATATGCCTGTCTTCCCGTTAGGTATTTCCATTTCAGTTTTCTGACTCCCTTTAACTCAGAGGTGTAAAACCAGGCTGTCTCCCCAGACTGTTTGCTCCTGTTACTGGCATTATTGTTCTCCCAGGCATAAGCCGCTGCGACCTAGCATCACCTTTATCCCCACCTTGTTCTCCCCTTTCCTTCCAGTCAGCTGCAAGCCCTGTGGATTCTTCCTTGAGATCTCTTTCCGTCTCCTCTGTCTCCATCTTTATCCAGGCCCTCATCTCGCACTTGCATTGTTACATTGGTACCTACCAAGTTTGTTTGTTTTTTTTAAATCACTGCATTATCTTGTCATTCCACTGCCAAGCACCATTAATGGCTCCCCATTGCCCACAGGGTGAAGTCTAAACTCCTCAGTGTGACAGTCAAGGCTCTCTACAGTCTCCTTTCACCTTACCTATCTGACTCTAGTTCCCACCACTCCCCAGCTGAGACTTCAGGCCAGGTCAGTCTCCCCACTGGCTCTTAACTTCTGCTAACGGTTGTGTTCCTCAGGGCCAAACCTGCCCAGTCTTCAGGGTCCAGACCAAAGCCCATCCCCTCCAGAAGGCTTTTCTTAATTACTTTAACCTGCCAGGAGCTCTCTCCTGTGAATTCTCAGCATTGGTGTCCCTTCTAGGCATTTGGCACTCGATAATCTCTATGCTTTATGGTAGTGGTAGTTTAAATGCTTTTAACGTTTTATTTATGTTTACTTTTTTTTTTAATAACCCGTGTGTCTGTCTGATCTCCCCCAAATAGACTGAAACTTCCTGAGAGTATGCACTGTGTTTTATACTTTTGCTTTGGCCTAGTAGTTGTTCAGTAAACTTTTTTTTTTTAATGAATATGTTAAACATGATGGTTTTTCTTGTTTTATTGTTCCCAGGTTAAGAACATCCCTGATGATCCCTGCCATCAATTTCTTCTTGACTTTGCACAGTCAGATCCTGCCCAGAACTTCTGTGGGCCATATTCAGAACTTTTCAAAGGATTCATACAGGCATGTAGAAAACAGGCCCCAAAGACAGATATAGTTGCTGGTTCCACTATTGATCAAGCTGTGAACGCCACCTTTGCTGCTCTGGTGTATCGCACTCCAGACTTATATGAGAAGCTGCAAAAATATGGTAACTTATACTACAGGGAATATTTTTGATCTGAAGGCCAATTGCTAAGTTTTAAGAAAGCGTTTCTTAAGTGAAAGTTTTAAAATACTTTGGAACATAAACATCCTTCTACAACTATAGACTTCATCTTGTCACTCCTACTGTGCCAATCAAGAGATTCGTGACCAATTTATAGTCAGCAGATTGCAATATATAGCAAGTAGCCTTGGGTTTCCTCATCAACAGGTAATTTGTCTTTATCCGGAATTCTCATGGAAGACTGCTGAGAAGTTTAATGGAAAGAAAACTTAACTTGGGTTGTAGTTCCAGCTAACAAACTAGAAGTTGTGCGGCTTCAGATTAATCAGATAACCTTTCTGCACCCGAGTATCCTTATCTGTAAAGTTTAGAGTTGATAAGCTCTAACATGTTAAGAAATTCCAGTCAAAACCAAAGAAGTTTTGATTATTGAATGTATACTAACCAAGGAGGAAAAATGCAGGTATTAACTCTTATCTTTAGACTTGCGGCTTCTTGGTAGCATGTTCCCTGCTCAGCTTCCTTTGTCAGTAGCACACTCCTTGCCATTGCTTTCCCTCACGTCCCCGAGGCATACCATCTCTGTGTATTTACAGTAAGTATAGACTAGAGCCTTAACAGGAACCACAAAGAGGGAGGGTCTCTCCCTACTCATAATCTTTCAGGGGAAAAACATTTCAAACCCAGTGTAAAGACAGGGTATGGCTGTCCCAAGCATTTTGGCAGGATGTCTGTTCTTTCCATGGTGCCAATGAAATTAGCAGAAACAAATGCTTCCTTCCTTAGAGTAAGTAGTTAATTGATTATTGTTCTAATTATTATTATTACTACTAAGGATATTATTAGCACTGCTACCTTTATTGCTTAGTTCTTTGTGTCTCACATTGCAGAGTTTATTTCCTGAGGTCTAAAATATCTCAATTACTCGCTCAAACCTTAATATTTCCTTTAAGAAGCTGCTCAAATAAAATTATGCTGAAGCATGAGTGACTTAAGAAAACAGCTGTTACACAGAAGAGTGTTATCTCTGCTACGGGATGGGGGTGAACTGACATCATCATGGTTTTGGGAAAAAATAATTCAGTATATGTTCTCATAGTCAAATTGTAGTAAGAGAACTTGACAATCTTGGTTACCTGTGCAAGCTGTCAGTGGAAGGATAAAAGCCTTGTGAGTAAAAAGCTGAGATACAGAAGGTTTCCGGCTGGGGGAGAGGTCCCCCAGCTCTTTTTCCAATCGTGTTCATACCTATCTGCTCTTGAGATACACACAGTCAAGTGTGGGAACAAGAACTGTTTCACCGTGTACAAGTTGTTTCTAGAATACCTGCCGCTGTTGCTTTGAAGGAGGCACAATTGGTCCCTGTCCTTTCTGTCCCTGCCTCTAAGGGACTGTTTGTGGATTCTTCAAGACTGATCTGCTTTGAGAGTGGTCCTTGTCTCGCTAACTTGCTTATCTTTGTCTAAAAAATTGTCACCTTTTTGAGTTAGAAATGTATGGGAATTTTTCAACTAGACTGTAAGCTGTTTGAGGGCAGGGGCCATGTTTGTTTTTCTCAGCATCGCATTCCCAGTACCTGATGTAGAGCCTGGCGCATTCTAGGTGTTCAGAAAATTCATTGCATCAACATTGGGTCAACAGAGAGTGTCACCCTGTTCTCATATAGTATCCTTTGCTATTTATTTGTTTTAATATTTATTTATTTGGCTGCGCCAGGCCTTAGTTGCAGCATGCAGGATCTTCAGTTGCAACGTGTGAACTCTTAGTTGTGGCATGTGGAATCTAGTTCCCCAACCAGGGCTCAAACCTGGGCTCCCTGCATTGGGAGCGTGGAGTCTTAGCCACTGGACCACCAGGGAAGTCCCTCCTTTGCTTTTAAGATGAAGAGAAGGGACAGGCTTCATAGGATTTATTACAGAAAAAAAAAAACTTAAAAAATTTTTTTCTAATTGTAAAAATTATACCTATTCATGTAGAAACTTACAAAGTATAGAAAAGCTTAAAGTAATTATCGACTGTAATTTCACCACTTCGAGAACATTTTTCTTTGTATCTACCTGGCTTTTTAGTTATATGTATATATACGTGTATGTACATACCATGTTTTTATATATGCTCTGTATATCTTACTTTTATTTTTGAAATTGTTTGTTTATTTTATTCTGTCTGTGCTGGATCTTCATTGCTTCATGCACGCTTTCTCTAATTGTGGCAGTCAGGGGCTACTCTTAGTTGTGGTGCAAGGGTTTCTCATTGCAGTGGCTTTTCTTTCTGTGGAGCCATAGGCTCTAGGGCTCATGGTCTTCAGTAGCTGCAGCACATGGGCTCAGTAGTTGTGGCTTACTGGCTCTGGAGCATGGGCTCCAGCTTAGTCGCTCTACACCATGTGGAATCTTCCCAGACCAGGGATCAAATGCATGTCTCCTAAGTTGGCAGACAGATTCTTATCCACCACACCACCAGGGAAGTCCTGTATACTCTTTTTAAATAATATAATTTTGTATATACTGTTTCATAACCGACCTTTTTCACTTAATATATACCCTGAATTTTTTTTCATGTTAAAAATTATTTCTTACTTTTAATTATTTTTATTTTGCTTTTACTATATTTTATATTTTACCTTAATAGTATATCCATTTCAGATGCTGCTCATTTGAAAAAAAAGTTAGTTTGAAGTAACATAGAGAACCCATTACAGGTGTTTGTAGTTTGCTGATGGTTTTCCCCCGAGTCCTCTCTTATCACAGACAATGTGCAAGTGTCAGGGGAAGAGGTTTCCTGTGCAGAGATGGGGAAGTGACTTTGGGCTTAATGTTGCAGTGGTGAGTTGTGTTAACTGAATGTAACCTCTCCTTTCCCCAGTAAACAGCGGGGGCAAGACAGCCTTGAGTGAGGAGTTTGCACAGGTGTATTCCTTGGCTGACGGAATTCGAATATGGATGGTAAGATGTTCTTTTGTGATTATTATATATTTTGAGTTTTTCTACCACATCTTTGAATTAAGGTAAGTAGCTCTCTTCTCGAGAATATAACTTTAGGAATGTTTTTCAGAACTTAAAGTTCAGTGATGCAAATGGATAAATGATAAAAAATAATTTAGGACCCTTGAAATCATAATTTGGTAAAGTTAGATTGTCACAGTACACAGGAGTCAGTTGAGCCCCCCTTACTTGCCTTCTTCTGTAACCCAAAGGCTGCTTGGTGGAACCTAACCTGGTAGATGAGGAGAAAAAGCATTGCGTTGGATTCTGGGCAACCAATGATGGTTTTAGGCAGAGAGGAGGGCTTTCTCAAAGGAGAGGGCCTTCTGCATTTTGGAAGAGTGATTCTGCAGCATTCTTTGTGACAGCAATAAACTTGGGAGAGCAAGACAGCCATTCGTAGGGGATATTATATTACCATACTGTACTATATTACAGTGAAAGTAAATGAAGCAGAGCTGCCTTTATTAACAGGGATGGCGCTCACAAGTGTGATGATGAGCAAAACACAGCAAGCTGTAGAAGGCATAGGTAGGGTATTCCTCAAATAAAACTTAAACATAAGGCAGATCTCTCTGTCATGTAAATAAATACATAGTAAAATTACACAAATGCCTGGAAATGATAACAAGTAAAGGAGAATTCTTTTTATTTCTTAGGTGTGGAGATGAGTAGGTAGTATTATTTATATATATTTACAACCATCTTAAATATTGTGTAATAATTGAGAAAGCAATCTTAAAATGAGTAGAGGGTGAATAATAAGATTGAAAGCAGGAGGGGACTTCCCTGGTGGTCCAGCGGGTTAGACTCTGTGCTTCCATTGCAAGGGGCATGGGTTCAATCCCTGGTTGGGGGACTAGAGTCTCACATGCTGTGAGGCCAAGAAATAAAAAAAGAAAAGAAAAAGCTTGAATGCAGGAGACTTGTTGTGATAATTAAATGAGGATGGCTTCTGCTACTTGGGAGGTAAGATAATTAGACTATGTGATTGATGGGTATGGTGAAAAGGCAGATAGAATTTAGGACTGTTCTCGTTTCCTGGTGGGGTGACTTGGTGAGTGGGAAAAGTATTAACCAGAGTAGGAAGAATGGTCTTGGATCTGGGAGTGGGGAGCTAAGTTCAGTTTGGGACATGTTAAGTCTGAGGACACCTAGGTTATCTAAGATATCTAGCTGGAGAATTTAATAAATATGAAAGAATATACATCTCAAGGCAGAGGTAAGAATGACTTCAAATCATTGGTAATAGTTTTTAAAATATATATTTGCATTTTTCTAGGAACAGACAGCCTTGGACAAAGTCCCCGATGATGAGAACATAGTTGGTGCTCAGTGTAGACTAGATAGATAGGTGGAGACCCGGATGAACAGGATCTCTCAAGAGAAACTTAAAGATAGCATCATCAGAATGGTGGGAAGAGAATCAGCGTACTGACAGTGTATTGACAGAGAAACCAAGGCAATTGTTCAATCGTTCAGTCATGTCCAACTCTTTGCGATCCCATGGACTGCAGCCCGCTAGGCTTCCCTGTCCTTAACTCTCTCACGGATTTTGCTCAGACTCATGTCCATTGAGTCAGTGATGTCATCCAACCATCTCATCCTCTGTCGCCCCCTTCTCCTCCCGCAGTTAAAGAAACTGTGTCTGATAAAGTCAACTCCCTCCCACAGACAGCCGAAGTGAAAAGGGTTTGGGAGCTGGGACAAAGCATATCGTAGACTATGCTCCTGGTTCAGCACAGGACAGACTGCCGGTGACTGGACAAGATGCCAGCCTTCTCTCTTAAGACCCTGGTCTCCGTGCATCATTGGTCTTCTTCCTGGGCTGTCAGCACTGTGGCCCACACTGTGACCGTCGCCTGTGCTGGCACCAGAAGCACCATTCTTTGCCCAGCAGTCTTAGCATCACTTAGAGGCAGCCTCACCTTCAGAGCAGGATAGAGATCAAGCTTTAGTTCAACCTCTGTTGCAAACTGGATGTGTGATTTTTGGCCACACCACACAGCTTGTTGGGGTCTTAGTTCCCCAACCAGGGATCAAACCCATGCCACTTACAGTGGAAACACAGTGTCCTAAAGGCTAGTCCTAACCAAGACCTCACTTCTTTATTAGTAGGTTAGCTTTAGGTAAGGGCCCCTCCATCTCCAGAATTTTTTTTAAAGAATAGGATCGTGGTTACAAATCCCTCCCATATAACACATAGTTGAAAAGGAGGTAGTTTTGCAGATAGACCTTTAAGCAGCTTCAAATTCTGGATTATTTCTAGGACAAATGAAAGCAGTTCGGTCCTGTGTCCTCACCATAGGGCTATAAAGTTCTCTGGGATCTCAACACTGTGTGCTTTTGAAGTGTTAATAGTTTGCTGTGGCTGCTCTTCCTGCCCTGTCTGGACAACGTAACAATGTGGCTCAAACCCTCCCCCAGTTAGAGATGAAGCAGAAGTCCCTGATGAACCTGGGGAGTGAGGCAGAAGATCAGCGCGGGCCAGAAGCTGCTGAGGCGAACCCCGAGAGCCTGGGTGAGTGCCAGCTCCAGCTGTCGTCTATCTCTGGGCCTTCCGTTCCCATTTCATAGGAAACCAGCAACCCATCTTCTGGGTTAGTTTAGTTGAAGCTGTGTTTACCTAGAGAAGGTAACACAGGCACTAAAGGTCTTTTCCAAGAACATGTCACAAATAGGGAAGTGCCAGTTGTTAATTGTTGAGTGTGTGTGTCCATCAGTTGCTCAGTTGTGTCCAACTCTTTGAGACCCCATGGACTGTAGCCCACCAGACTCCTCTGTCCATGGCATTCTCCAGGTGAGAATACTGGAATGGGTCGCCATTCTCTTCTCCAGGGGTTTTTCCCAACCCAGGGATCGAACTGGGCGCTCCTTCATTGCAGGCAGATTCCTTACCATCTGAGCCACCACGGAAGCCCAGTTGTTCATTAGTATGATCCACATGCAGCCTTTTTTAAAAATACCTCTCTTAGGAGGCACCAAGTACTTTATGAGCTACAGCTCATTATGTTTTTCAAAAAGTGTGCATTTCTTGGTAATGTTGTTGCTTAAAACTCTTTTTAGTGAAATACATTGAAGATTTTGCAGAGGAAATAATGTGATGCCTGGGATCTGCGTGGAAATAACCCAGGGGGTTGTGGCAGGTCAGGGGGGTAGGGGTGGTGGTATTAGGAAAGACTGTCCTTGAATTGATAGCTGTTAAATCTGGGTGAGGGGTACATGGAGGATTCCTTATACTATTCTCTCTATATTATATTAATATGTGTGAAAATATACACAGTAAAACTTTAAGTGTGCTGATAGTGTTAGATTTTGACGTGTATAATGAGAGAAAATATGATTCTCTTCTCTCGGTAGACATGTACATCCCTGTATTATTGGAGGTATTTCCTGTCCTAAATTGTAGACTTTAAGTAGATTATTTTCAGTTCCAAAGTAGGCAACAAGTTTCATTTGGACTTTTTTTTTTTCATTCTCCTTATTGCTTTTTTCACATTCAGCGAAAGAGTGTTATCAGAAGAGTCTTCTGCTATTGACATTTTTGCCCATGGGTGGAGGGTCAAAAGAAAGCTGTGACAAGTCGGTGGCCATGGATGACACAGATCACCTGCAGCCACTGGACAAGCGCCAGAGAACAAGCTCTGTGGTGGAAGAGCATTTCCAAGCCTCAGCATCACCCACCGAAGCAGCTCCCCCTACTGCGGGAGACCGGAGCCCCGGCCCGGACGTGCAGCCCACGCTGGCCCCCAGCAGTGGCCCTCCTGCCTTGGAAGTGTCCTCCGTCCCAGCAGAGGAGCCCTCCTCACCTTCCACTCCCACCCGGCGGCCTCCCTTCACCCGGGGGCGACTCCGGCTGCTCTCCTTCCGCTCGATGGAGGAAGCCAGACCGGCGCCTACTGTGAAAGAGAAGTACCCGGTGCTGAAGGACCTCATGGACTTCATTAAAGATCAGTCACTCTCCCACAAGAGGTGAGCACCTTCTCTTTTCACCTGCAGGTGTCCAGTTTCATCAAAGACTTGAAGTTCATGTTATTCATAAAAATGAGCAAATACTAACTACTTGGAGGACAGACCAAGATTTGTCTTAGAATCTTCAAGAAAAAAGCTTTTTAAAACAAAAAAAAGAGGTATTTTTTTCACTTGAGATTTGTACATTATGCTATATGTAAATTATATCTCAGTAAGGTACTATTTGGATTAAAAAAAAGAAACATTTGGTAGCTGCCAAAATAAATCTATCTTATTTTAACCCTGGGAGAAATTTTGGATTTGATGTTTTCTGACAACATTACTTGTCAGTGAGCCTACACCTCTGGAAGTGTTGCATGTTTTAATTTCCTGTCTGAAGTTAGTCCTGTTTAGCACAGAGGCAGAGTTCCTTTTTAATTAATTAATTGTTTAACGTGAGTCATTGGGCTTCCAAACAGTGAGGTGATATGTAATGTTGCTGAGTAATGACTAAAAGTAGCAAACAAGATACCTCACAGTAGTATTTCCTTTTTACTAATATGGCCTCAGAACTCTGGGCGGGGGTCTGTTTTCTTTCTGCCCCAGCTTGCGAGTGTTCTGGGTGTTCCTGACTTGAGTTCTGTCTCCAGTGTTGTAAAGGTTCTCTCCTTGAGGAAGGCCCAAGCCTGGAGCATCCTCGAGGTGCTGAGGATCATCCAGTGTTGTACGGAGTCCCTTGGGCAGCCTCACTGCTTCCACCCACCTTACATCCTTTTCCTGTTGGAACTCCTCACCTGCCAGAAAGAGTTTACCAAGTAAGTCCAAAGTACGAGGGACCGAACCCATGTCTCCTGCTTCGGCAGGCAGGTTCTTTACCACTGAGTCACCTGGAAAGCCCTGAACTGCTTCTTTCACACCCAAGTAAATATGTCAAGAAAATGGAGATAAGAGGAGAGGATTACATTTGTAAAGAATACTTCACATAGTACCAGGCACTCTGGTAGTGGTGGGAAGGGTGGTTTTTTTACTCCTAGTGGGTGGCCTTCTTGACACAAGCAGATGAGTCATTGCTGTTTTGTCTGCTCACTTTCTGCACTTGTTATATTTACTTAAGTTTCTCCACCATTTCGTTAGCTTGCTTCTTCGCTCTTTTCGTGTAAGGAATAATGATTATTAAGTAAATGTTTTGGCCATTAAGTGACTGGTCATGTCTTCTGTTTCTAGTTATTTTGGACACCTGGAAGGCTGTGGCGCAGATCTACACAAAGAAATTCGAGACACTTACTATCAGTTTGTTCTGTTTTTGGTCAAAGCAGTCAAAGGATTCAATAGCAAAAATGACAGGTATAGAGAGTTTAATATGATTTCTAGAGAAAAATCATTCCCGTTTTTTCTGACTTTTAAAGAAATGCATGTCTAATGTTAAAAATACAGAAAAGCACAAAGAGTAAAATAAAAATAACCCCTAATCTTGCCATCTAGAGCTAGTTGCTAATGTTAACTTATCAGTATATTTTCTCCTAGCCTTTTTTCTCTATGGTATATACAGGTTTTTAAAGCAGATGGGTCTGGGTTCATCTAAGAATCTGTAACCCATTATCTCAGTTTTAAAAACTTGAAAGCCACCCCCGAGTCTCCTCCATAGTAAGTGGTGTAGGCATAAACCTTAAATCAAATGGCTCTTCTCTACGCCTGAGCGGCATGACCCGGGCTCGTTGTGGCTGGCCCTGATCTTGCTGTTGATCAGAGCTGAGTTGTGTTACTCAGGCTTTTCCTGTAAAATGTCTCCCGTGGTAGTCCTGGCAGGGTGGAAACCTTGCTACTTGATGCTTTCAGAACTCTTTTGCTTCAGGTGTTCTTTGAAGAGGGTTTGTATGGAGTCTGAGAAATTTGGAAAGATATCGTAAGGAACCCAAACCAGCAGTCTGGGGTTCCCTTCGGCTCTCCATTGACGGACATACCCCGTCTCTGACCCCACTGTCTCTGTCATCCCCATGGGTGAGGGGCAGCTTTGGTAACTCTCAGCTTCACGGCCTCTTCAGGTCCTTGCTGCCTGCCCTGTCCTGCATCCAGACGGCCCTGCTGCACCTTTTGGACATGGGCTGGGAACCCAGTGATCTCACCTTCTTTGTTGACATTCAGTTACCAGATCTCCTCATGAAAATGTCACAGGAAAACATAAGTGCCCATGACAGTGTGATCAGGTAAGGACACAATCTGCAGTCTGCCGTCTCTTCAGGCGCTCCTGGAGGTCAGGGGTCGTAGCAGTAGCACAGGGGTTAGAGCTCAGGCCTGGAGCTAGGCTCTCTGAGGGGTATCCTGGCATTGCCACGCCCTCACTGGATGGCCTCGGACAACTGTTTAAACTCCTTTGTACTTCAGTTTCCTCATCTTTAGAACTGGAGGTAATCACAGTATCTACCTTATAGGATTGCTGTGAAGAATGAAAGAGTTCTCCTCAGTGTTCAGCATGGTGTCTGGGGCATGGTGGTGTGTATAAGTTGGTAGCAGTGGTGCTGTGAACTCAGCATGAGGAACCTCCTTGTTTGTGGATCCTCAGAGCTTGTTGAATTGAAGAATCCTTTGCTGTAGTTTTTTGTTCTGTGTGTGTGATTTCCAGCCACTATAACCTCTTGTACACTGTAAGAACTTAAGGTATAAGGGGAAAAAATAGTAACAAAGGTTTTTTGTTTTTTTTTTCCTTTCCACTTATTCTTTTATATTATTATTATTTAAAAAAAATTGTTTTTTGGCTGTATCAGGTCTTAGTTGCAGCACACGGGATCTCCTTTGAAGCAGGCAGGATCTGTCATTGTGGCGTACAGGCTTCTCTAGTTTCACCTTAGGCTTAGTTGCCCTGTGGGTTGTGGGATCTCAGTTTTGCAACCAGGGATCGAACCTGCATCCCCTGCTTTGGAAGGCGAATTCTTAACCACTGGACCGCCAGGGAAGTTCCTCCTTTCCACATCTAATGAACGTCTTTCCACCTTACTGAAGTCCACTTACACATTAATCACACATGTCTGTAGAAAGAGGAGAAAGGGGAAAGAAGAGCAAGAGGAGAGAATTAGGAGGAAATGAAAGATCTGAGTCAACACCTATTTTCCCTCTCAGAAGTAGGAAAAAGGAGATAGAATATGTGATCTCCTCATTTACCAAACCTCAGCCATTGCCCTGCTGCCAGAGGGCACTCTTGGCAGAGGGAGGGGACCCGCAATAGGAGGAAGGGGTGGGTGGTCAGCTTTAAGCTATCAGTCTGCTCCTTGTTTCAAGCTCCACCTGCCGCTCCATGAGCCAGTCTTGAGAGCAGGGACTGCACCTTCCCCACCAGTTCCCACGGCCCCTGGCCCAAAGCTCAGTGTGAGTAGCCCTGGAATCAGTTAGTTGGAATATGTCAACAAATGGATGTGTCTCTGTCAGTTGGTAGATGCTTTGCATTTGCTGTCGAGCATATGCTTTTGTATTTAAAATTCCAGTTGCCTAAACAAGCTATTGACTGAAATTATGAAAATCTATACTTTTGCATCTAAGAGGAATCCCTGAGATTATTTGTTAAACATGAGGAAACTGAGGACCAGGGCCGAGTGCCATGTCCAGGTCTTATAGCAGCCCGCGAGAGAGCCGAGACCCTGGGGTCTCCTGACTCCCTTCTCATGCTGCTGCCACTCAGGTGTGCTGAGCATGTCCAGTTCAGACCAGTTTTTTGGTGCCTGGCACATCGTAGGTTCACCACAAATTGTTGTTGAGTGGGTTTTTGCCATGGAGATACAACCTTTCAAGCTCCAATTCCTCACCCATTGTAGTAGGCTCTGGAAAGGCCTCCTCCCTTTTTTATTGGTATGTATCTATCAAACATTTGGCAAACCCTGGAGCTTTGAAAACCAGATTGCCCTCTTGCCCTCAGAAGTCTCTAAGAGTCTTGGGTACTAGACCAGTAGGACAGAGTCTGCTAACCTGCACTTACCTTGATTTTTGGCAGAGGCATGCTTTTCTCTGTTTATGTCCTTTTTTCAGCCAATGGAGTGAAGAAGATGAGCTTGCTGATGCAAAGCAGAATTCAGAATGGATGGATGAGTGTCAGGATGGCATGTTTGAGGCCTGGTATGAAAAAATAGCCCAGGAAGATCCAGAGAAGCAGAGGAAAGTAAGATCTCTCAACGAGGGTAATCTGAAGTGATTTGCTGGGAGTTTGGAGATGAAAGTCTGCATTGGGGCATGCCAGCAGGCTCTCTCCTGAGAGGGCTGCATGGGGCAGTCAGTACCCTAGTGAGTGGCTGTCGCTGAGCCTGGTCTTTTAACCCGAAGGTCCTAAATCCTGGCTTGGCCACATCAGGCAGTGGCTCCCTCGCCTAGAACTAGATTCACAGGAAATTGGCTCATGAGGCTGAAGTAAAATAATTAGGTGCCAGTTTATAATTTACAGTGAGAAACAGAATTGCTGAAGGCCCTGGACTCTGGTGTCCTTGGTACATACTTTTCCTGTAGGCAAGCAACACAGGAAGGCATGTTTCAGTCAGAAGGTCGCCTGGTGAGCATGGAAGCCGCATATGTGCGCAGAATCAGCTACCTGATTCCCACACGTCATCAGGCTCAGCCAGCCTGCCGCGTCTATCTCCACATTGGGGTTTTATCTGTCACTACCACACTACGCCAGGTGTCTGCTGCCTCAGATGCATGCATTTTCTTAGCTTATATGCCTACTGTGTGCCAGTTACCTAGCTCATGTAGCTTCTCTGTGGTGCTCGGATCGAACACACCACCTTGGCCTTTGTGATTTTTCTCTCTTGTATGTTAACACCTTATTGGGAGCCATTCTCTAGTCCTAAGGTGGCTTGGCATATCTGCTGTATTCTGCTGCTATATGCTGACTCGGTGATTTATGTCCCTTATTTCCAGGCCGTAAAGATAAACCGTCCTGTAGGGACCTTGCAATAACACTGTTTGCTCATGACACGGGGCCCTTAGTCTTTCCCCAGAAAAGTTTTCTCCTAAAGTGCCAGCAAACAGTGCTTCTCTTGCAGGGTTTGCTGTATCTGAACCCGACTCTTGTCCAGCCAAGTACCCAAGCCAGAAATCTGGATGTTGTTCTTGACCCTTGGCTTTCGCTGGCCCCCATAACCAGCCAGCCCCCAAGGTTCCTCACCTGTGCCTCCTAATACTGCTCAGATCTGCCCCCCTTTCACTGTCTCACTTTCTGCCCAGTCCTGCCCTTATCAGCAGTCAGGGGGTTGCTCTAACAGCCTCTGTCAGGGTCAGTCTCTGTGGCTCCAGTCTTGCCCACTCTGATCCATTCTCACTCAGTGACCGGAGGAGCTTTCAGAATGCTCAGATCTGATCATGCTACTCGTCCATCCCAGCCTCTTGCAGTTTAACCTTTCTAACTGTATCCGGTTAGCCTGGCTCCATAGTGTGCTCTACATTCGGAATTATTTCCAAGTGCACAAGCCCCCGGCTTGATCCTTTTGTGGTCTCCCATAGAACTTCCTATTACTCTCATCCCACATGCTCATCGCCTTCATCTCCACCCAGCCGATGCCTGTTTGCCCCTCAGGTCTCACCTGAGTAATTAATTCTTTTTGAGAAACCTCCACGTGCTCTCTCAGCCTTCTGAATTTGGCTGTCCATACATCATACTGTATGCTGTCATCTGTTTGAGGGAATTTCCAGCTAGACACTGAGCTCCTTAGTCTCCCAATCTGAGCACCTAGTACAATGCCTGGAGTGTTTTAAGTAGCTGTTGAAGGATGGATTGATGAATGAATAGTGGCCACATTAAAAGTCTGTTGGTTGATTGTGTTTTATTTCACCTTATAGATGCACATGTTTATTGCTCGCTATTGTGACCTGTTAAATGTGGACATCTCCTGTGATGGGTGTGATGAGATCGCCCCCTGGCATCGCTACCGTTGTCTGCAGTGCAGCGACATGGATCTCTGCAAGACTTGCTTCCTAGGTAAACTTCACGGCCTGAGTGTGCCATCCCCACGAGGAAGAAGCATTTCTATCTTCTGTGATCTTGTTATTTTTTAACCTTCCACTGTACAGTGACAACACTGCCCAGTGTTCTCTGTCTTGTCGGCAAATATGACCTCACTTCCCCAGCTGAGTGACAAACTCCAGAGCTCTGTTACCTGACAAGCTTCCACCTTCCACCTCACTGTGTGTAGACACTTGATAAACTCTCAGCACCAGTGAATGTCCATCCAGTTGAGTTTTCAGGAAATGATTTTGCCCTCTGAATCAGGCTGTTTATAGAAGTAAAATACACACAAGCAAACTTCAGAAATTCTTGAATCCTCTCACTTCACAGGTGCTGAGACAAAGCAGGTTGACAGTAGTGAGCGGCTGAGTGCTGTTAGTGTACATACCGCCTGGCTGCATAAAATACAGCGCCTGTCCCAGAAGCATTCGCAGCTGTGGCAGGAGAAGGGACCTGCTCATGCAAGGTGTATTGCAGGGTAGGAGTGTCTGCCAAGTTACAGACGGGCAGTGCACGTTATTCTGGGAGAGTTCAGAAGGAGGGAAGGCTGCTGTTGAAGGAAAGCCGGTGGAGGAGGTGGGATGTGAGAGTGGAATCACTCAGTCATGTCTGACTCTTTGCAACCGCATGGACCATACAGTTGATGGAATTCTCCAGGCCAGAATACTGGAGTGGGTAGCCTTTCCTTCTCCAGGGCATCTTCCCAACCCAAGGATCGAACCCAGGTCTCCGACGTTGTAGGTGGATTCTTTACCAGCTGAGCTACAAGGAAGCCCAAGAATACTGGAGTGGGTAGCCTATCACGTCTCCAGTGAATCTTCCCCATCCAGGAATCGAACCGGGGTCTCCTGTATTGCAGGCGAATTCTTTACCAACTGAGCTATGAGGGAAGCCCCTAAGAATGTGAATCGGGCTTTAAAGAAAGTTAACAGTGGAGAGTGTGTCATCCTAAGACTGAGCGAGTCCAGGGCCAGAGGAGTGAGCTTCTGCAGTGTGTTTTGATGGACTTACCAATGTCCACAGCTGAGTGATGGATTAAGACAAGTTGGGCCCAGGTTATGGGATCCAGAGATGCCAGTCTCAGGAATTTGAATGAGTCTACAAACAGAAGGGGAGGTTTTGCCAGCAGGATATCAACATGACCAGAGCTATGCTAGAGGAAGCTGTCCATGTAAGAGCTTCCTTTAGGAAATCACAGTAGTGACAAGGGGATTCGTGCCTGGACTAGGTTTCTGGCCGTGGGTCAGAAGTGGGTCAGAGGTGAGGAACATTCAGCAGAGTGTGTGATGGGGCTTGGAGACCCACCGGACTCAAAGTGAGAAGGAGACCAGAGCTGTCAGTCTCTTTCATGACTCACATTCTTTCTCACTCAGTGGGTCTGGGGTTATGGAGTCTCTTTTCACCTATGATTTGGGAATGAAAAAGTAAAAGCAAATACCTGATAAGTTCTCAGTGCTTGTTAACAAGAATACACCAATAGATGCTTAGATATGTCTGGGGAGGGTTCGTGGAAGATGCCTTACAAATTGTCATGAGGACTTGTGCTGCCAAATGGAGGTTATAATGGGAATTGGTGATCTATTTGATCAGGCTCTACATTGCACTGAAAAAGGGAAGTCAGCCCATGGTACCACTGCTAAGAAGTTTCTGTGCCAAGAGTATCATTTGTATGCTGAGAAACACTGGGCAGAATGCACCAGTCTCTGAAAGATGCCTGTGGTCCCTGACATCCTGAGCGATCTGTTGGGAGCAACTCTGCTTCTGGGTTTGGTTTGGGTTTGGAAACCAGCCCTTCTCAGAGCCCTTCCCCGAGTCCACCTCACGCTGCTGTGCTTCCCCCAGGTGGAGTGAAGCCTGAGGGCCATGGAGATGACCACGAAATGGTCAACATGGAGTTCACGTGTGACCACTGCCAGGGTTTGATCATAGGCCGGAGGATGCACTGCAATGTATGTGATGACTTTGACCTGTGCTATGGATGCTACGCGGCCAAGAAATACTCCTATGGGTATGTCTCACGTGACCTCCAGCCCCGCAAACTGGTACTCACTTGCTTTTTAAAAAAACAATCCTATAAAAAATTTAAAACATACCCACAAGTAAAAAGAGTAGTGCAATGAATCTTCATGTCCCCTTTACCCAGACTCAGCAATTAGGAAGATTTTGCTGCGTGTGCTTCAGTTTTCTTTTTTTCTCCTGCTTTGTTAAAAAGCATTTTAAAGCAAATTCCAGACCTTCAGTCATTTCCTTCCTACATACTTCATATCCATCTCAAAAAATTATGGGCATTTCCTCACATTACCAAAATGCTATAAGCGTACCCTGTGAAAGCTTCACAAAAAGGAAGTCTTACTTCACTTGGTTTCCATGGACAGTCTTCTAGGGGTTGTGAAATACTGAAGTGGATTGTGCAGTGTTTGTGTTCATTAATTTTTCTGAAGAGAGGGCTAATACCTATCTTTAAATTTTCAGTAACAGCCTTAGAGGTAACTGATGCCACCTGTGACCGTGCATGTGGTCCCCTGAGGCCCCATTCTCCTTTTCGGATGCTCACAAGGGCCTTCAGGCCTTAAAAATATCTTGCCTTTGCAGCCACTTGCCTACCCACAGCATCACTGCCCATCCAATGGTGACCATCCGGATCAGCGACCGGCAGAGGCTCATCCAGCCCTACATCCACAACTACTCCTGGCTGCTCTTCGCTGCCCTGGCTCTCTATAGCGCCCACCTGGCCAGCGCCGAGGACGTGGACGGCGAAAAGCTGGACCCAGAGGTCCGCAGCAGCGCCGCCACCCTGCGGAGCCGGTGCCTACAGCTCGTCGGGGACTGTCTGATGAAGGCTCACCAGGGAAAAGGTAGGTATTCCTTAGGCTTGGAAACCAAACCAGCCCTAAACTGCTCATGGAGGAACAGCCGCAGCAGAAGTGAAACGCAGTGCTCAGTGTGGAGATGTCAAAATCCAGTTTTCCACAAGAGATGCTCACCATGAAGTGGAACTTAATTTTATTTATTTAATTAAAAAAAATTTTTTTATATTGTCACTGATTTTTTTTTAATCTTTTGGCAATGGCCCACTGCATGTGGGATCTAGTTCCCTGACCAGGGATTGAGCCTGCACCCCCTTCGTTGGCAACTCAGAGTCTTAACCACTCGACCAACAAGGAGGTCCCCCCGGAACTTAATTTTAAATCTGCATGTGCATTTGAGAGAAACATTGGCATTAAAGGAGCATTTAGTTTCTCTAAAATATTTCGTGAAGGTGAGAAAAAAAACGAATAATTAAAACTCTTAATGTCTGGGGATAAATTATTTGAATACACCAGACTTAACTTTGCCAAAGCAATTCAGCCTTTTAAAAAAAAACAAAAACCAAAAAAACCTGGAGTGCAGAACCACTTCCACACAACTGTGTTCTAAATGAGAGCTATTTATAATGAAATTAGTTTGACTAATAAAATGTCTAGATGACTTGATTTTACTGAGGGGTGCCGAGGAGAAGAATAATGTGAATGTTAAATTCCTGAGACATTTAAATTCCTTCCAGAATAACAGACCAACTCCTCATTCTAGTAAACGTGAGGGAGTCAGACTCGGCTGACGTAGCGGTGGGTGACACTGGTCCTTCAGATCTGTCTTGTTAACTGCCAGCGAGAACTTAAAAATCTAGTTGTATGGGGCTCTATAAAATTTTCATGTTTATGATTTTCTAAACAGGCAGTCCTCTTGTATCTTTTGTCCCGTGTTGTTAATAAAGCACAGGTGTCCCCTGCTATCGAAACTTCTAGTGTCTGAAGTCAGGAGCTGAGTAGATGTGTGGGATGGGGGGAGAGGACTGGACTGAGTACTCTGGTTCAGCTTGTGGAAGAGCTCAGCCGTCTCTTTGCATATGGTAGTAAAGTGATTTATGGCATTTGCAGGGAATAACCCTCTTATAAAACTTTCAACCATCCTCTTTTTTGCTTCCCACGTTTAGGTCTTAAAGCTCTAGCTCTGCTTGGTGTATTGCCAGATGGTGGCTCTCCTCCAGAAAACCAGGCCCTGCCAGTCACCGTGCCCACCCAGACGTCAGAGGAGCAGCCAGAGAAGAAAGCTGTGCAGGCTGCTGCGGAGCCGGCCCACGCAGGCCCTGCTGGGCACCGCAGTGTAAGTAAGAGGCCTTTCTTGTGCACAGTCACAGGTGATCCCAGAGATGTCACGTGAGGGAGCGGAGCAGCGACGTGAAGGGTCCGGTTTGTGACCCAGTTTGCCGGGGTGTGGGTCCCTGTTCTGTCTGACTTTGGGCACATCACCACATCTCTTCAGTTTTCTCATCAGTAAAATGAAGGGAGAATAATAATAGCTATCCCTTAGGGTTGTTGTGAGGATTTACATGCATTACACACACCAAATTAATGTCTTAAGTCCTCAGGGGAGTTTTTGGTGGTCCAGTGGTTTAGAATCCACCCGCCAATGCAGGGGACACGGATTCAGTCCCCGGCTGGGGAACTAGGATCCCACATGCCATGGGACAGCTGAGCCTGTGCACCACAACTAGAGAGAAGCCCTCACGCCACAACTGTAGAATCCATGGGCTCTGGAGCCCCGGTGCCACAGCTCGAGAGAAGCCCACATGCCAAAACAGAGACCCCCAGTACCGCAGCTGAGACCCAGCGCAGCCAAAAGCAAGTGAATGCACAGAGTGCTTAAAGCAGCATTCATGGTAAGCTCTGTCGGTGTACACTACTCCTGTTCCCCGCCTCCTGTGGTTTTTATAAGGACTGAGTAAGATTACACACCTAAAGAGGTTGGTTCCTTCCTGGCCCGTGGTGAACACTGTATACGTGAAACCACTTTTATATTCAGTTAACAAATAGGTGATCCTAAGTGCTTAGTACTTACCAAGTAGTTTACATAGGTAGTTTATGAGAGTTTACCTGTGCTTGTTGAAGTGGAAGGAAAGCCTTCCTGGGTCCAGATGGAACCTGCGACAGTGACACTGAAGATCGTTTTGTGCAAGAGCAGAGCCTCCATGACGCTGCCTTCAGAGCCTGAGTCGGTGCCGTCAGCGCCCCGGCGTTGCCTCAGGAGCTGCTGCTGTTTCTGTCCCCTGTCTCTGTCATGAAGGATCCCCGTTGGTGCTTATCTTTCCCTGGGATCCTGTCGTCTTTAAGAGGAGGACAAAAGCAGAGATGGCAAAAGCTTGAAAATTCCATTAGCTTCATTCAGCCAGAAAGCCAGCACAAGGACAGGCGACGTAATAACCCTCAAGCCTGTTTTGACCACAAAACCCCTTCTCCAGGCAACATTGTTCCCATCCACAGATTGTGGTGGGACAGGGAAAACATCAGCAGGGTCAGGGTAAATCAGCAGTCTTCCCTTCGCCTTTGAGCCTGAGAATAATCATATCTTCTTGTGAGCCCCCAGCATCTTATAATGTGCCACCAATCAGCACGGCACTCCTTATGTATCTACTTACTCACTTATTTTTATCAAAATAGACTTTAATTTTTTAATTTAGTGAATTAAAATCCTAGTTTTTACAATGGATTTTGATGCTCAAGTTGTCCCATGTTTGGCCAGTGGAAGCTCCTTCCAGCTGGCTTTTTTGTCTTTTGCTATGTCTTGATTATTCTTTGAGCACTTCTTTAATTTTTGATACAAAAAGAGGTTTCAGGCTTATCTTAGGCTTTCCCTGCCTAGGGATTGGAATCAGCCTTTTTCTAGGGAACCCCCAGGGCATTCTTTTTATTCCTGAGGTATCCATACCTTTTGAGTCTTCTTACAATCAGTAGCTGTGTGCCCGCAGGGTACCCTGCCCCTGGCTCGCTCTCTAAGTCTTCTGTGTGGCAAATTGCAGTTTCTGTATCTCCTGCCTTGGAAGGTAGATTCTTTTTTTTTTTTTTTTTTTTTGCTGTCCTGCGTGGGAGTGGAATCCTGCTTCTCTGACCAAGGATCAAACCCACGCCTCCTGCCCTGGGAATGTGGGAGTGTGGAGTCTTAACCACTGCACTGCCAGGGAAGCCGCTGGAAGGCAGATTCTTAACCACTGGACTACCAAGGAAGTCCTTGGCTAGTGATTTTTTAAATTGTCTGAATGTAAAAAAATTTCTTTCACATAAAAGTTTACTCACTCTCTAATTTGTTTTTAGGGGAAGAGAGATGCTCCTAAGGAATTCAGACCTTTAGATTGCAAACAGAGAAGTAAGGCCAGTGAAGGTATATCATTAAGGAAGGATCCTTCCTGCCTGACTCAAATTTCAGACTCACCTGCAGATGCCTGCACACCTACAGGACTTCCAGGTAAAAACTCTGACAATTACCTTGATCTCTTTCATCTTAAAATGTATACATACCCATCTCTGAGTTCTCTCTTACACACAGTTGGTAACTGATTAGCACCCAAGGGTGCATGGTTTCTCAGTTCTGCCTCAGATAGTACTGATACCACTTTGAAAGTCATCTTTGCTTCATCTTGTTTATCTAATTT
This sequence comes from Capra hircus, assembly GCF_001704415.2. NCBI lineage: Eukaryota > Metazoa > Chordata > Mammalia > Artiodactyla > Bovidae > Capra > Capra hircus. The sequence continues at coordinate 24,447,481 of NC_030826.1, read as the reverse complement.
CCTATCTTGTTTATTTCCTGATTCACTGAGTGCCTTCTGTGTGCCAAGCACTGTGCTAGACTCTGGGGATGAAGCAGGGACCAGGTCAGACAAATGGACGCATAGCTCCTGCCTTCATGAGGCCTGCAGCCTGGGAGGGTTTAAGACAGGGGTACATGTAACTGTAATTTGAGGTGGGATGTGCTTCTGTCCAGAAGAGAGGCCTGAGTGGGTGGTAGCAGTGATGGGGATCCAGCTTGAACAGGTTGTGTCCACGTAAAGCCCTTGTAAAGAAGGCCTGCATGTGACCTCAGAAGTGCTGGGATCTGTTGGGGGGAGGGGCACCCAGGGCAGAAAGGACAAGAGGAGCAAAGCCCCAGAGAGGAAACCCCCAAAGGAATCCAGGGAGAAGCCTGTGGGGCAGGTGTGTAGGGAGGACAGGGAGGGAGTGGGAGCCCTGAAATAGGGAAGTGGAGGGGTGCTTGCACCCTGCAGTGGAGGCCCTGGGCTGCCTGCTGGGAATGGCAGCGAGGTCAGAGCTGTGTTGCAGGGCGATTGAAGAGCCAGGAGATGGAGGTGCTGTGGACCGAGGAGACTGGCAGCAAACGTCAGCCTCCTCCTTGGGGAGGCAGGGTCCTTCCCTGGTGCCCGTTCTGTGACAGAGGCAGGGCTGAGCACCCAGCGTCCTGCCCTGTCCCAGAAGGGGCTGATGCTCATCTCTGCAGATCATGACTTAAGTTCAGGAAGCGGTCTGACACTCCATGTCAGTCCAGATCATCAAAACCCACTCTTGTCTGATCCCATCTGAGAATCAGCATCCTGGTCATGTACAGTTGCTTTAGCCATCAGGGATTTATTGAGTTGCTGCTGTGCTTTGGAAACATTTCTAGGTGTTTGTGATACATTACTGCGGAGAGGGGGAATCTAGAAGGGAAGTCAAACAATAACCAACCAGTAAAAAAAGGATATGGTGTTTTAAAAGGTAATTAGATGCCATGAGCACAAAAGAGCAGGGAATGGAGAGGGCAGAGGAGTTTGGGGAGATGGGAGGGCAGGCTCGACATTAAAACAGGGTGATCGGGACAGGCTTCCTTGAGTAAGACTTGTTCAGTAATAGGTTTTTAAAGTCTCGACTTGATGCTGTAGTGGCACAGGGCGGTACAGTGATTTACCTGCCTCTTCATACATGCATGGAACCTGGCAAAATCTGATAGCTTGCTATTTTACAACTCAGATGCTGAAAATTCAGAAGCATCCTCCCAGAAGCCCATTGAGGAAAAGGCAGTTATTCCAAGCCCTGAGCAGGTGTTTGCGGAGTGCTCCCAGAAGAGGATTTTGGGATTACTAGCAGCCATGCTACCTCCCTTAAACTCGGTAAGAGACAAAACGAGAGAGAGAGAGAAAGGAAAAATAAAAGGAGAAAGAGTGCATGAGAGGGTAGTATTATGCATAAAAAAAATTTTTAGAAAGCCATATACTGAAATATTAATTGCGGTCATCTGTATATCCCTGGGATAAGAATATGAATTGGAAGTAAGATTGTAAGATGATGCCTGAGAATGTTTATTTTACAGTCAATTGTATCTAAGCCATTTGTGAAAGACACTGCATAATTCTCCTGGCACCAGGCCAGTTATAAATAATACATGAAGACAATGGAGTGTTTGGTTGGTGTGGTTACCTAGATGTCTTATTGAACAGATTTTTCTCCTCTCTTAACAGGATCCCACAGTCCCCCTGATAGACCTGGAGCACGTGCTCCCGCTCATGTTCCAGGTCGTCATCTCAAACGCAGGCCACCTGAATGAAACCTACCACCTCACCCTGGGTCTCCTCGGCCAGTTAATCATCCGCCTTTTACCAGCGGAGGTAGATGCTGCCGTGACCAAGGTCCTCTCAGCCAAACACAACTTGTTTGCAGCTGGGGACAGTTCAGTCGTGCCAGACGGCTGGAAGACCACCCACCTGCTCTTTAGCCTGGGGGCTGTGTGTCTAGACAGGTAGCCACCCCCACTCTATCCCTCCTTGGTGTTCATTTCTTTGGGTCATTGAACTGGCTGTTGATTAATTTCAGTGTGCTTCGGTGCTGTCTTTGCCCCTGTATTGTCTAGGGCTCTTCTGTGAGACTAGAATTAGTTTTATTAGCAACATTATCAACTGATATTAAAGCTGTGCTTAAAACCCACGTTAGAACAGCTGTTGCCACCTGAGTTCTGTCTGCTGATTCAGCTCTCTAGTGATATATATTCTGGTTTGTTTTTTCCTGAGAGTAATAGGTGCAGGCTTTGAGACTGAACAAAATAGATCTGTTTTCATTATAAAAGCAATGCCGTGCAGCTTGTCAGTGTGTCTGGTGCTATTTTATTCCCCCTACCCAGCCCTGCCCCTCACCACCCCTTGCAGATCTGTTCCCTGACCAGGGATTGAACCCAGGCCACAGTAGTGAAAGCCCAGACTTCTAACCACTAGGCCACCAGGGAACTCCCTGGTGCTTTTTAAAATATATTTCCTTCCAAGCTTCTTTTCTGTGGATGCATATGAGTGTGCATAAGTGCACATGTGTGACCATTTATAGAGATTTTTAAAACCTTAACGATAGACTGAGTATATAAGTACAAATCTTGATTATTTTCCCCCCGCTCATCATTTCTGAAAAGCATCATTGTGGTAGTTTTTAAACTAATCAGTGAATGGCTCGTTGGCATGTTTATGGGTCTGCCTTGGAGTGCGGTGAGCTGGTGCGTTGCATTTGGAGCCTGTGCACCACCACCTGAGGGCGCTCTTGCCTTCCAGCCGCGTGGGCTTGGACTGGGCGTGTTCTATGGCGGAGATCCTGCGGTCGCTCAACAGCGCCCCTCTGTGGCGAGACGTCGTTGCCACCTTCACAGACCACTGCATCAAGCAGCTGCCTTTCCAGCTGAAGCACACCAACATCTTCACACTGCTGGTGCTGGTTGGCTTCCCCCAGGTACACCTCTCTGAAGGCCTGGTCTCTTCCTGTCTTCATCAGACATACCAAAGTCCCTATAGCATATATCCTGCGGAGTTTTTCCTTCCCTTACATAATTTGCTTTTACAGTACTGGTATATTCTCAAGATTTTGGGATGGTTTGTTCAACTTGCATTTTAAGTTTAGTCATTTGACTCATTTTATTAGCCGGTAGTTGGCTTTGAATAATAGGTAACTAATACCCTATTAATAAGTTACAGAGAACTTCAAAGTATGATTGTTCTTCACTTTGGCCTTCAGCTTGATCTCATTTCTAATTTTCAACTAGTTGGAACAATGGAGACTGTGAAAACATGGCTTCATTCAGCAAGCACTTAAACCAGTTCCGTGCCAGGCCTGTGCCAACCCTGGACTTGTAGAAGGGAAGAATCCTGACCCTGACTGCCTGCTGAAGTCAGCGGCATGAGCAAAAGAGACTGTGTTCTATGTGCTGCTGAGTTTCCTCTTCTTTCTCTGTCGTGCTTAGGTCCTCTGTGTGGGGACCCGCTGTGTGTATATGGATAATGCCAATGAACCACATAATGTGATCATCTTGAAGCACTTTACTGAGAAGAACAGAGCTGTGATCGTCGATGTCAAAACCCGGAAGAGGAAAACAGGTCCCAAGCGTAATTATTTTATCTAAGAATCAGAGCACATTTTCTGTATACGCTATAAGCAGTTAAAATATCTCTGTTCTTGCCCCTGCACATGGATTAAAAAAAAAACAAATTATAGCTCTCTGAATTTCTTTTTCCTGGAGGAGGGCATGACAACCCACTCCAGTATTCTTACCTGGAGAAACCCTTGGACAGAGGAGCCTTGTGGGCTACAGTCCATGTAGGGTTGCAAAGAGTTGGACACAACTGAAGTGACATGTAACTTCTTTTTCCTCATCTGTGAAATGATGTGGTTGAGTTGGGATCGCTTTAAAGGCTCTTTCTATGTTGTTATGACTCTTTGTTTCGGGATTGGCCAGATGTTTAGATTCTGAATATCTACTTTTTCCATTTGCCAGTATCATTTGTTTTCTAGTGGGTAATTTAAACATATGGTGGCTACAGGAATGTAAAGTAACTTCATCAATAGGACAGTGAAAGTATATCATAAAGTGCCCTTTTGATTTAATTCGCCAAATCCCAAATGATCTGGAGTGTCTTATTATTATGAGCCCTCTTCTGCTCTTGAAATAATCTGCTTTATCATTTAGCTTCAGTATTAGGCACTGTCTATGCTATTTTTGTATACAGTTTGATGTAAAAGTCAAGGTTTATTTTATTTTTTTACATGTGAATCTCACTGTTCTAGGACCATTTGTTGAACAGACTATTCTTTCTCCATTGAATCATCTTGGTAACTTTGTGAAAATTAATTGACCCATATATCTTGGTGTTTATTTATGGATTTTATTATGTTCCATTAATCTATATATTGTATATTTCTCCTTACTTGAATGCCATATTGTCTTGACTGTTGTTGTTTAGTCTGATTCTTTTGTGACCCCCATGGACTGTAGCCCACCAGGCTCCTTCTGTCCACAGGATTTCCCAGGCAAGAATACTAGAGCAGGTTGTCATTTTCTTCTCCAGGAGATCTTCCTGACCCAGGGATCAAATCTGAGTCTCCTGCATTGGCAGGCGGGTTCTTTACCACTGAGCCACCAGAAGAAAGCCCTTGAGTGTTATAGTTTTCTCCTGAGTGTTGAGAGAGAAATCAGGTCCTCCAACTTTGTTGTTATTCTTCAGAATTGTTTGGCTAGTCTAGTTCCTTTGTCTTTTTGTTTAAATTTTGGGATCAGCTTATCAGTTTCTATTAAAGAACTTGCTAGGGTTTTGATTGACATAACATTGAATCTGTAGATTCATTTGGGGAGAAATGATGTCTTAACAATACTGAGTCTTTTGATTCAGGAGCATGGTACATCTCTCCATTCACTTATGAAACAAATTTAGGTCTTATAAAATGTACATCTTTAGTTTCTCTGAACCTAGCATGGGGTATAGCATGTCTTTTCTTTTTCATTGCATAGACTGCCTAGCCAGAGATTTATCAATTTATTTGATATTTTCCAAGGACTGGCTTTTGGTTTCTTTGATGTTTCTCTGTTATTTCTGATTGCTGTTCCATTAATTTCTATCTTTCTATTATTAATTTCTTTCTTTCTTTCTGCTTTGAGTTTAATTTGCTCTTTTTTTCTTTTTCTGGTTTCTTAAGGTGGAAGTCTAAATCAGTGATTTGACTTCGTCTTTGAGAGACAATTTTTCTGGGTAGAAAATTGTGGGCTGAGAGTTTTTTCTTAGCATATTTTAAAGATATTGATCCATTTTCTTCTGGCTTTCATAGTTTTTGCTGTGAAGTCAGCCATAATTCTCTGTTACTCTTCAAAATGTGTCTCTTGGGGAATTCCCTGGCGATCCAGTGGTTGGGACTTGGGGCTTTCCCTACTGTGGACTTGGGTTCAATCCCTGGTCAGAGAACTAGGATCCTATAAACGGTATAGCCAAAATATTAATAAACAAAATGTGTCTCTTTTCTCTGGCTACATTTAAGATTTTTCTCTTAATCCTTCAGTGAAGGACTACCAACTGGTCCAGAAAGGAGGAGGACAGGAAGGCAGTGACTCCCAGGCCCAGCTAAGCCAATACTCTCAGCACTTTGCCTTTATTGCCAGTCACCTTCTGCAAACCAGCATGGACAGCCATTGTCCCGAGGCAGTGGAAGCAACTTGGGTCCTGTCCCTGGCCCTCAAAGGATTATATAAAACGCTAAAGGTAATGTTGAGTTTCTTCCATTTGCTAATCAGTCTGGCTGTGATCTAACACCTGCAGGGTATTAACTAGAAGGAAGTATCATCGATTTCAATGAATAGGATCATAGGATCTTGATTATTTTTAGAAATGATTGGGGCCTTGCACAAGGATATCATTAAGGAAGAAACAGAATTTTCCCAGTAGTTGGTTCTCTGTAATTTTTCAGTCCTGCCTCATGGAACCAGGTACTACTACCTTATGGGCACATAACCTTGGAAGATGAGAAGAAGAATTGACAACAGTTTCTCGCTTCCCTCTGAACCACAGCTCCCTCTGGTTCATTATAGGGAGAAAAAAGGAGAGTAACATCTTATGGGATCTTTAAGCAGTAGCTCAGCTAGTAAAGAATCCGCCTGCAATGAGAGAGGCCTTGGTTCGATCCCTGGGTTGGGAAGATCCCCTGGAGAAGGAAAAGGCTACCCACTCCAGTATTCTGGCTTGGAGAATTCTATGGACTGGATAGCCCATGGGGTCACAGAGAGCTGGACACAACTGAGGGACTTTCACTTGCATTTATCTATAGCCTGGCTAGCTCAGTCGGTAGAGTGCGAGACTCTTAATCTCAGGGTCGTGGGTTCAAGCCCCACGTTGGGCGATGATTAGTTTGACTTCCCTGGTGGCTCAGATGGTAACGCGTCTGCCTACAATGCGGGAGACCCGGGTTCAATCCCTGGGTTGGGATCTCCTGGAGAAGGAAATGGCAACCCACTCCAGTATTCTTGCCTGGAGGATCCCATGGATGGAGAAGCCTGGTAGGCTACAGTACATGGGGTCGCAAAGAGTTGGACACGACTGAGAGACTTCACTTCACTTTGGCATTTGGGGTGAGAGAAGGCAGACAAGTTGAAGAGCTGGGCAGTAACTAACATGGAGATGGGAAGCCTTGACTTATGGGGAACATGATTCTTCTACTACTTGAGGGGCATCGGGAGCGAGGAAGGGATCACTTTTAGGATGACCTTCCCAACAGAACTAGCCAAAGAAGAAGGATTTCCTCTGGAAGGCTTATGAGCTCTCTGAGTTGGGCAGCACTGGCAAGGAGGACATGAAAGGACCCAAGCACCACAGGGAGGCTGGTCTAGGTGGCATTTCGGCTCTGGCCCATCCCTGAGAATTTATAGTTTTAGGCTTGAGGCCACACATCTGCTGTTTGTTGACTTCATGGCATTTATCACAATCTGTTGTATTAGTGGTTTTGCATTATAGAAGGTTTGGGAAAGTAAACTCCCTGAGGGCAGAGACCATTTATGCCTTTGGATCCTTGATTCCGTAAATATTTGTTGAGCACCAGGTGCCAGTTGGAACTGATTACGTAGTGCTGAACTAGAAAGAAGGTCCCTGCTGTCATGGAGCTTTCAGCCTTAACTGTGAGGGAGACACCAAGGAGCCTGCAAGGAAAACCACAGGAGTCAGAAAGAGCCTTCCTGAAGAGCTGAAATCTGAGGTGGTAGATAAGGAGTCTGGGCAGAGTATTGCATGCTGGGAGAGAGCAAACTCCAGGTGCAGAAGGAGCACTTCAGGGCTTCGGGACAGTGCTAAGGAGGAGAGGAGACACAGAGGCAGGCAGGGAGCCTGCAGGGGCCTTGTCAGCCGTGAACAGGGACTCAGACTTCAGTCTGCAGGACAGTGGGAAGCTTTGGGGAGGCAGAGAGCAAGAGAGGGACATAAAACCTCTGTTCTTAGCACAGGACTCAGCACGTACAATGTACGAGGCTTCAGAAATACTTGTCAAGTGAATGAATTAGAAAGTGGACAGACTTAGGTTACGACTCAGGTTCAGAGTTTCATCTTTCCTGCTGACTCTGGAATCTTCACCAGAAGGTGGGCTTGGGCCAAGAGCTGAGACTGGGCTCCGATAGGGGCCTGCTTCTCCCTGAGTGACCCTTGACTCTCTTCACCCTGAGGCAATTGCGAATCATTCTTTTCCTGTTTGGCAGGTTCATGGTTTTGAAGAGACGCACGCTACCTTCCTACAGACGGATTTGCTGAAGCTGCTGGTGAAAAAGTGCAGCAAAGGGACTGGCTTCAGTAAAACGTGGCTCCTCCGGGACCTGGAAGTAAGGGACGAGGGGACTCCCACTACCGCTTCCTGCTGCAGATTTACAGGCCTGGGAGTCAGAGCAGCCAGGCAGTCACAGCTGGTTCTGCCCTGTGCACTCTCATCCGGTGCAGTTGTTAAAACAGTGTCTTACATTTGTCTTCCCTTTTGGAAATCGAGATTATGACACCTGTCCTCCCCTGTCAGGGAAAATGAATTTGATGTTTGTCCAAAGAATATTGGAAGAGAAGTAATTTGTGGAAACACACGGTTGACCATTATATCATGGTAATAAATCTGCCCTTGAATTATTATTTCCCCTTAAAGTTCCTTTGAGCTAAAATCAGTTTCTAAATTTGTCCTCCACTTATGTTTATTTTATGTAGGACTTCAGTTGATAATACTCATTTTATTGCTTTTCCCCATAAGCCTTAGATTTTTCTTAGTGGAATTACTGTGGTTCCCTGGGGTATTTCTGTGCCAAGTGCCAGCCTCAGGGCAGGGAAGGCTGCTGCTGCATGGGAGGTGCTCAGCTGACCATTCTCAGTCACACAGAGGCCTGAAGTCCAGGAAACAGCTCTCAGTTGTCACAAGAGGATTTAATTAGGTTTTGGGAAAATATGCTGAAACATATTCAAGGATAACCTGATGAGCATTTCCGCTCTTGCTGTTTAGGAAATAGAGCAAAAATAGAAAAAATTCTAAATTAAAATAGAAAAAATTTGTAATTAAAATTTTTTACATTCAAAAATTTACATTTTTTTGTGTGCAGAAAATTTGAAAAGTAGAAAAGAAAGAAAAACTCCAAATTCCCGCCCTCCCCGACACACCTGCTAGTAGTATTTCATGTATTTCCCTTTTCTGATTTTTTTCCTTCTTTATCTCTATTGCATACATAGATTTGGATTGTATAGGGGAGCACGTTACTGAAATAAATTGAAGTCTTGTGATGGCCAGTTTTCTAAGTTGTTGGGTGGTTTTCATAACCGCCATTTTTAACGGCTGCATATGATCCATAAAGTTGGATTTCAGTTTTTGCCGTTAGTAAATGCTTCACTGACTATATCATGAGTATAACTTTTTACACATTTTACATTATTCCTAAAAGATGAGTTGCAAAATCAAAGGTTATGAACATTTGTATAGGTCTTTACATTTCACCAAAATGCATTCTAAAAGGATGATAGCAATTTACGCTGTCAGTGGCAAAGTTAATAAACGCAAAGGTCCCTTGCAGTTTTAGTTAGCATGTCTTTGGTTATAAGTGCAGTTGAACATGCTTCCATATCCACTAATTAATACATTTTTTAAATTACTTTTTTCGGATGTGGAGGGCCTTTGTGGCTGTGTTCGGGCTTTTCTAGTTGTGGTGGGAGGGGGGCTACTCTGTGTTGAGTGCGCAGGCTTCTCATTGCACTGGCTTCTCTTTTTGCGGAGCACGGGCCGGAGGTGCACGGGCTCTGTAGTGGTGGTGCACAGGCTTAGTTGCTCTGCAGCATGTGGGATCTTCCCGGACCAGGAATTGAGCCTTTCTCTCCTGCATTGGCAGGCAGATTCCTATCCACTGTACCACCAGGAAGTCCTAAAGAGTCAAGTCAAACATTTTCTACCCTTTGAGGGTTAAAGGTCTTCTCACACACTAAACACTCAGGTTCCTGCCCTGCCTGATTTTTGTTCTATCTAGATTTTGTCCATCATGCTGTACTCCTCAAAAAAGGAGATCAACACTTTGGCTGAGCATGGAGAGCTGGAGCTGGACGAGCGAGGGGACCAGGAGGAGGAGGTGGAACGGTCGGCCAGCAGCCCTGGTGACCAAGAGCAGAAAAAGCTAGACCCTCTTGAGAGCCTGGATGAGCCCACCAGGATATGTTTCTTGGTATGTTCCTAGGTCATGGTGTGGCAGGAAGAAGGGACTCAGGAATGGATTCTCTTTGGCTTGGACTGAGTTTTAGCCTCCACATGGAAATGCTTCAGGCCGATGTCCTGTGAATGCACTTCTGGGAAACTCAGTCTATATTGTACGGAACTGACCTGGAAGGAGGGAAAAGCCCTTTCAACAGTAGTTCTTAATGTTTGGGAGTTGTGGACCCAAAAACTTTAGATCATTTCTCCCATAAACTACGTGTGCAAATACTTATATGTAAAGTTTGGCATGTAATGTCAGGCCCATCCATAAGCCTCCAGTGACAATCTGTCCTCATAATTTCTCAAGTGCATCCTTACTTTCCCTAGATAATCCACTCTTCCTCAAAATGATGTGAAAATGGGCAGAGGCTTGGACTTCAAAGGCTCTAACTATGTTAAGAGTAAACAGAGACTATGGGGCGGATGTAAGAAAAGCAAATACAGCTTTTCAAAAACATCAAAAGAAAGTCTAGTACTTAGATTTATGTGCCAGTTGTCATACTTGAGGGCAAGGCAGCTACTGCAGGAAAGCTAGCAATGAATAAATACCATTTGGAGAGTAATTATTGACTACTAGCATTACATTTTGTTGGTATAACTTTTTTCTAAGTATCATCTTTATTTGCTTCTTTGTTCTTCCTTTTTTAAAATATCATGCTGTACCCCCTCATCTATATAATCTTTAACAAATGCAGTGCACAATCACAGATAACTATGGCACAAATAAAAGGAAACTACCAAAAACATGGGCTTCAGAACTAGGAGATTTTCCTTTGGATTTATAATAGTAATGCAGATTTTATAATCCATATTTTGGAGCTTATAATCTTATATGCATGAAGTGTGATGTTGTTAAATTAAGTGATGTGATGTTCTTAGATTATAACTTGTAGTAACTGTAGAAAATGATTGTTTTATCACTTTTGAGTTCAGGTTATCAGTAATATGTTGAAACACTTCAAATTTTCTCTCTTCTGCTTCTTCTTCGTGGCCTCCAGATGGCTCATGATGCCCTCAATGCCCCCCTGCACATACTCCGGGCCATATACGAACTGCAGATGAAGAGGACCGACTCTTTCTTCCTGGAGGTTCAGAAGAGGTAAGGATGCAGCCAGAGTGTAAGGAGCAAGGAAACAAGTGAGGGTGGGACTGTCTACCTCCTGCTGACAAGATCTGAGAGGCCAGGAGCAGCTGGAGAACTGGTTTTCAGGTCTTCATAAAGTGCCACGTGGCATGGCTCGTCTTTGAGTTGTACTGTGTGTTCCTTTAGGAAGAACTTCATATTTGCAGTCTGCCTCTTAAAGTAAACTAGTTATGAATGCAGAGATTGACACAGACACCAAGGTTTCTCTCCTGTATCAATCCAGGGAGCAAGCAGTGTAGAATAGGAACTTCTGGTACATTCTGATCAAAGTATTCTTTTTTTTTTTCACTTGTATGTATTACTTTCTTGTTTTTTCCTCAAGGTATATCAATGAAAGGTATCTTAAAACAATATACCCTTCATCTTGGCCAGGAAGTTCAGAGCTAGTTCTTGAGCCTAGCTCTTAAATTTATGGAGAATTTTATGTTTCTGCATCTAATCTTCTCTTCCATTCCCCCACATCCTGGTTTTGACTTCTTATTCTAATTTAGTTCCAATTCCAATTTAATTTTCTTTTGTTGTTTCGTATTTCTTCTTTCCCATATGTATTTCTTATCTACAACGTCAAATCCTTTGTGAAATGAAGCAGGATTACCTCAGTTAGGGCTCAGAAATTTGTTGTCCTGTCCCACCACAGTCCAGAGGTAGACAGCAGCCCAGGGTGGGTGGGTAGTTTGCTTCGCAGGTGACCCTGTGTCCCCATGGCACTGTCCTCCTCTGTGTCATCAGGGCAGGCTCTCCACACCCGCTCTTAGTTCCAGCCCAGAGGAAAGGGGGAAGGCAGGGAATGGAGCGCCTCCTTAACCCAGCCGCTTGAGGGCAGGCCCTGAATGTGGCACACATCACCTCCCTGGCCTCCCATTGGCATGACCCCGGTTGCATTGCTGTATCCAGCTGTTGGGAGGACTGGGAACCATGTCTCCACCCGGGTGATTGTGTTTCTTGCTAAAACTTCAGGAGACTTTGTTTCTGAAAGGGAGAATGGATCCTAAAGGACAGTTTCCATCTCCATTGCAGGCGTCCGGGCATGCCTGCTCAGGTAGATTAGCACTGTGAGTCTGGTGTCAGAAGTGTGGACCATACTACCTAATTCCTTAGTAACAGGAAAATAACTCTGATCAGCATTTCTGCAAGTTTCACTGAAGGTTAAACTCTCACCTCTCTGGAACACAGATGCCCAGCTTTGTGCTCCTTCCTTCTCTTCAGGTTTGACGGGGACGAGCTCACCACAGACGAAAGGATCCGGACCCTGGCTCAGCGTTGGCAGCCGAGCCGGAGTCTGAGACTGGACGAGCAGAGTGCCAAGGCTGTAGATACAGACATGATCATCCTGCCCTGCCTGGTACGTGGGCCCCACCACCGACCCCTACCCCTGGGAAGGAGGGTGTCTACTTGCCCCCGCCCCCCACCCCGGTCGTGGGATGACCAGGCCCAGTGACAGTGGTCTCTGGGCTTGCAGTCCAGGCCTGTCCGCTGCGAGCAGGCCACCGTCGAGTCGAACCCTGTGACCCAGAAGCTCATCTCCAGCACAGAAAGCGAGCTGCAGCAGAGCTACGCCAAGCAGCGGCGCAGCAAGAGCGCCGCCCTGCTGCACAAGGAGCTCAGCTGCAGGAGCAAGAGGGCCGTCCGGGACTACCTCTTCCGCGTGAACGAGGCCACGGCCGTCCTGTATGCCCGCCATGTGCTGGCGTCCTTGCTTGCTGAGTGGCCTGGGCGCGTGCCGGTGAGCGAGGACATCCTGGAGCTGAGCGGCCCAGCCCACATGACCTACATTCTGGACATGTTCATGCAGCTGGAGGACAAGCACCAGTGGGAGAAGGTGACCAGGCACCTGGGCTGGGCACTCACCCCGCTCCCTCTTCCTCTCTGTCCCCCTCCCCAAGACCCCTGGGGGGGCGGGGTTTGAACAGGCTTCCTGGAGTGAGGTTATCTGTGTGGCTGTTCAGCCCCTCGATAGGTGTGAACCCCACAAAAGCTGACTCAGGTCACAGTTGAAGTCTCCCAAGTCTTGGCCTAGAGCCAAACTCACGGCCCAGGCAGACTGGATGCTCGGAGAGTATTTGAAATAACAATCTCACGAATCTCGCCCTTGCAGTCTCCTTTTTTGTTTTTAGACTTCGAAGTCCAACTCTCCTTGCTGGCCTGTCTCTTCTCATGTCCCCTGGGGTCTCACACAGCATGAAGTCCAGGGGACAGGGTTAGTTACGACTGTGACAGCCTATTCCCATAATACAGGAAACCTTCCAGGAAGGTTTATGTCTTCTGTTTTAAACCATCATTTCTAGTGTATCTGCTCCAGGTCAGACACTCTGCCAGCACTTACACCTGTGTTACATCATGACCCAGGGAGAATTTTATTGGTGAAGAAATCAAACCCAGGAGGCTTGCCCAGGCTCCCAGCTTCTGGGCAACAGACATGGGATCTTACAGAGCCTTTGCATTCTCTTCAGTCCAGTGCTCTAATTTATACTTCAAGTTTCCAGGTGGTGACCATCTTTTGTTTGTAAAATCAAATCTTCAGCTGAGCCTTTCAAAGTGGTGCTGGCTTAGCAGACTTTCACAGGGCTAGAAGCATCTCTTCTACCTCCTGCTGTCTAGAATCGGGGGGACCCAGGGCAGAGCTCAGGAGCCCTGGGCACGGTCTCCAGCTGAACTCCATCATCTTGCCCTGTTCTCTGCCTATTTCCCACCAGATCCTGCAGAAGGTGCTTCAGGGCTGCCGGGAGAACATGCTGGGAACCATGGCCCTGGCTGCCTGCCAGTTCATGGAGGAACCAGGAATGGAGGTGCAAGTGCGGGAGTCGAAACACCCATATAACAACAACACCAACTTTGAGGTATGAGCCAGGGTCAGCCAGCCTCGCCCAGTGTCAGGGCATGAGACTGGCAGGACCCACAAGGGTTGCCGAGTGGCACGAATCTCATCACTGCCCCCTGCGGTTCTTTCCCCCCACCCGACAGACGTGGCCTAGAAAGTGCTCTCTTAGTCTCAGCAGCCATCTACCTCCCTGAAGCCAATCCCAGGATTCTGTACAAACAAGTCCTCTTTTCTCCTGACCTTGTTGTGATAGAAAACCTGAGAGCCCCCAACGCTGGAGGAGAGATTACCTGTCCTGCAGTGAGCTCGTTGGAGTGAGACCTCCGTGTCTCTGGCAGAGACTTTGAGTGTGGGTCTGGGTTCCATCCTCACTCTATCCTTCCCCTGATGACCCAGCCACACCTAGGGGACTCCCTCCCCTTTGTTTGATTACCCAGAACTGAAAGGCCTCATCTGTTTTATCCTTAACTCTGTACCTGGACAGAGAGAGGTAGGGCTTTGCCCCCTTTGGAGGCAGAAGTGGGGGTGGCCTAGTGGTCCTCATAGGCTTGGTGCTGCTTGTGTCTCTTCAGCCCCTTTCAAAATATGGGAGCTGTCGTTCTGAGTAGTTGGGTGACAGAGAGACTCATCTAGAATGTGCTTGTTGACAGCTGAGAGTTTGTTTTACAGAATATAAACCTCCTCACTCTCTACCTTCTTAGCCTCTTCTCCCCCAGTTCCTGGACTCTGTCCTCACCCTCACCTCCCCCACCCCCGCCCTGTAAACACACCTAGTGAGCCACTGCATTCTACCTCAGAGGGATCGCCTTACCTTCTCCGCCGCCCCAACCCCTCCCCTTCTCTGGGTCCCTCTGGCTGCTCCTGTCTCCTCCCCCAGTGCTGGCCTGCCGAAGTCCTGGCCTTGCCGCACCCTAGCTGGCAGTGATCCTGGTACAGCACAAACCTAATCCAGGCTTTCTCCTGCTTACTGCCTTCCCGGGCGCCCCTTGCTGTCCAAACAAGTCTCGGCACTTCACTTTAGCACACACGGCCTTCCTTTTCCATCTGTTCCTCCCAGCCTCTGCAGGGCCACGCCACCCCTCCCCATCTCCTTAGCATGTGTGCATGCAAAGCTCACCCATTACCTCGGACACCCCAAGCTCATTGCTGTCCCCTAGACACAGTAGGCTTTCCGGTGCTGTTTCCTTTGCCTGAAACACAGCCCCACGTGCTCACGTCTCGCCGCGGCCTCCATTCCTTCCTCCCTGACAGTCCTCTCCCGTCCTCCTCAGTCTGCCCAGCAACCGGGGCATCCCTTCCCTGGGGCATCTTTCTGCCCTTGCCTCCCTTGCCTCCCCTCCTTCGAGCTGTGCCCAGGCTGCACAGTGTCCTTCCTGCCGTGTTGGCAGCCCGCGTGCATCCTCCCCTCCCAGCCGGGCCGAGAGCTCCTGGAGGCAGAGGACCTGACTCAGTGCTTCTTCAGGCACAGTTCTGCCTGCAGGACATGGCATGAGGAAGCCCTCAGGAACTGTCCAGCGACCAATGACGACGGCCTGTCCTTGTTTCCCCTCCTAGGACAAAGTTCACATTCCTGGTGCCATCTACCTCTCAATCAAATTCGACCCTCAGTGCAACACAGAGGAAGGCTGTGACGAGCTAGCCATGTCCAGCAGCAGTGACTTCCAGCAGGACCGACACAATTTCAGTGGGTCTCAACAGAAGTGGAAAGATTTTGAGCTTCCAGGTAGTAAAGAAGTACCAGATAATACAGACTCTTAATGCTAAGTACTGAGAAGGGACATTGTTGAAGGATTTGGAACTGGGCTTTATCTGTTCAGGGGGAAGTCCTCACGGGCCTTTCCCTGTCTGCAGTGTCCTGACCTGTCTGTGCTTCTTGTGTGCCCAGGAGACACTCTGTATTACCGCTTCACCTCTGACATGAGCAACACCGAGTGGGGCTACAGATTCACCGTGACGGCCGGACACCTGGGGCGATTCCAGACAGGTGTGTGCACTGGTCCCTCCATTCTCATGCTCTCCCTACACAGGACACTCTGTGGGTGTCAGTACTGTTAAGTCACTGGTCTTTGCTAAAATCAAAGCAGATACCTTTCTGTGAGACTTCAAAGAATTTTTCTCACAAGCGCCACACGCATCACTTGTGAATGTACTAGAATTGGGAGGTGGTAACTTCTCTACGGCCAGAAAGAGGAGCTACCTGTCAGGACCAAGGAAAGATGCTGGTTCTCTTAGAATTCACCAGGATATTTTGCAAAAAAGGAAGAACTGAAAATGTTCCCATGTTGCTTTTCCATAAGGCATAATTTTAGGCAAAATTTAAATGATCATAGTGGTTTCATCCTATTTATTAAAACTTGAGCAGTTTATGTCTTTTTTAAAATATCTGTTTTGTGGGGGTTGCCAGGATTCGAGATCTTGAAGCAGATGCTGTCAGAAGAAAGAGTTGTGCCACACCTCCCGTTGGCCAAAATTTGGGAATGGCTGGTGGGTGTGGCCTGTCGCCAGACTGGTCATCAACGGTTGAAAGCCATCCACCTGCTCCTAAGGATCGTGCGATGCTGTACCCACAGGTAAGCTGCCCTCCGGCTTCGATTCCTTGGCTGGGTATTTGTATTGCAAATATCTCCCCCACTTCGAGGCTTGCCATTCACTCTGTTAGTGGTGTCTTTAATGAAAAGAAGTTTCTGGTTTTAGTGTCTTCCAGTTCACCTGTTTCCTTTATGACAGAGCTTTCATTGTCCTGTTTAGGAAATTTTTGCCTCACTTGACCTTGGGGTCATGAAGGTGAAGCTTAATTATTTTTTCTTCTATATTGAGATCAACAATCCACATGGAATGAATTTTAGTGCATGATTTGAAGGATAGAGTTAAGCTTCTCTTACACACATTTTTTTACTGGTTTTTTTTTCTCTTATGGATCTCCATTTGACTCTAAAGCCCATCTTTCCCCTCGCACACTCCAGTGCCATCTTTGTCACAGAAAAGTGTCCTTGTATACACGGATCCATCCCTGATTGCTTGTGTTCCAGTGGTCTTTTTGGTTATCTTTGTGCCAGTACCACACTGTCTTATATATTATAGTTTTACAGCAAATTGACATATTTGGCAGTATAAAGCCTTCAACCTGGTTCTTTATCATCAAGATTGTCTTGAAGATGCTACTTGACCCTGTATGTCCATGTAAATTTTAGACTGAGTTTAGTTTTTCCTCCCACCCCCCAGCTTTACTGAAGTGTAATTGATAAATTAAATTGTAGTGTATTAAAAGTATAGAATATATCAATACATTATGAAAGGATTTCCACAGTCAAGTTAGCTAACACCCATCACCTCGTATGTTTACCTTCTTTGTGGTATGTGAGAACACTTAAATTTTACCCTCTGTCTGCAATGTGCTTTTCAGCCACTTTCTCTCCTGTGTTATGGTGTTATACACTATTCTCAACTGTAGTCACCAGGTTGTATAATAGATCCCCAGACTTTATTCGGCTCACAACTAAAAGTTTCTACCTGCCGGGGTCCAGCCCCAGTGGATCCAGGGAATTCGAAGGGTGGAAGGCGTTGGCGTGGAAAGACTTGTTTATTTATTAATATAAGATTAGATTACGAAACTATAGTGTAGTAAGAAGATTAAGTGGAGGAAGAGGGCTGAATAGCTTAGTTTACGCGGAAGGCCAATAAAATTCCAGACAAGGAATTTGCACCATCTACGTTGGGCCACCGGCGCCCGCTTGAATATCTAAGGGTGCCTCGCCTTAAGCTCCCTTTCGTGCGGGTCTTAACAGCCGGGGCAAGTAAGTAGACCTGGCGAGCCTCCGCGCCCCAGGTGGAGATTCAGCCTGAAGTTAAAGTAAAGAGCAGAGAGAGGAAAAGGGAGAGAAGAAAGAGAGAAAGACACGGGGGGAGCCAGAGTCCCAAGAAACCAGGCCGAGAGACTAGTTCGAGAAGCTGGCCCGAGAAACTGGCCCCCATCCTTTATTGTTCAGAAGGCCTTTTATACTTTTGATAAAATATGGAGATCAATGGGTAACACAGAATTATGTAGCGTTCGCAGCCCAGACTCTTTCTATACATCATTTTGTATACAAAAGGTCTCAGGTGATTTACATTATCTTCTGGCCAAGAGGCTTGTTAACACTTTTTGGCTCTCTTCCTTAATGAATGTTAATTTTGTTTCCCCTGAAGTGTTTTTCTTTAATTTGCATCTCCTTAAAGCATTAAAGTTACATCTCTATAGAACAAAGGTGCAGTGGGTTATAACAAAGGTACTTAACTCAAAGATCTAATGTTGCTAATACCAGGTCTACTACTTGTTTTTCTATATACCAACTATATCTAAAAATAAAGGATATGAAAATTTGGCAGCAAGCATTGACCCAAAAAATGAAACTTTTAATCAGTCCTATTCTAAAGATTTTGACTCCTTGGAAGCTCCTACATTCCTAGGATGTTTTAAGCTTCCTGTGCCTCCTGCGGTCAGGAGGCCTCAAACAATCACACTCGCAGAGTCCTGCAGGCAGGCTAGAAAGCCATCAGAGGGTTTTTTGGATTGAAACACTCTTTCAAATGCAGAAGACTAAAGCCCTGAATTGACTTTTTCCAGAAAATGTCAGAAGAGTGGAAAAGCAGAGCACAAAAGCCGGCAGATTTTTGTTGGGGTACATGCTTAGGAATTTCCAGAGGGGTTCCTGAAGTCTGAGCACGCCTTGCGTATGTCAGCTTCCTTCCTCATGACCTTGTCACGGGCGGGATTCCTCACACTGGCTCCCGGCATCTACCAGCCTTTCCCCGTTTCCCACAGTTCCCAGCCCCTGGCAACCACCACTCTAACTCTGTTTCTACAGGTTTGCCTGTTTTTGGATTCCACATAAGAGCGATCCAGTGCGGTATTTGTCTCCCTTTATCTCGCTTACTTCACTTGGCGTAACGCCCTCCAGGGTCATCTCTGTTGCTGGAGAGGACAGGATTTCCTTCTTTCTCATAGCTCAATTATATTTCATTGTGTGCATACACACCACATCTTCTTTACCCATTCATCCATCAGGAGACATTATTTCCAGACATGGGGCTGTTAGGAATAATGCTGCAGTGACGCTGGCGTACCGATAATCTCTCTGAGACAGTGATTTCATTTATTTTGGAGATACTCAGAGGTGGTATTGCTGGATCATCTGGTAGTCCTTGAGTTTCTTGAGGGAGCTCCATGCTGTTTTTCTAACTGTGCCGGTTTGCATCCCCACCACCAGTGTACAGGGCTCTCCTTTTGCTCCGTCTCCTCGCTGGCTTTGGTTCTCTCTCATGTTTTGCATGGAAGCCATCCTAACACAGGGGAGGTGACTCCGCACTGTGGTTTTGATTTGCATTTTCCCTGATGGTTAGTGATATCGAGCACCTTGTCATGCTCCTGCTGGCCATCTGTATGCTTTCTTTGGAAAGACGTCTCTTTAGGTCCTTTGCCTGTTTTTTTCTTTTTTCTCTTTTGCTATTGAGTTGAATGAGTTCCTTGTGTATTTTGGATATTAACTTCTTGTCAGATATATGACTTGCAAATACTTTCTCCTGGCCCACAGGATGCCTTTTCACTCTGTTGATTGTTTTCCTTGCTGTGAAGAAGCCCTTTTAGTTTGATGTAGTCCCACTTGTTTATTTTTGATTTTGATGTCAAATCCAAAAAAAAAAAATCATTGCCAAAACCAATGTCAAGGAGCTTACCCACAGCCTATGATTTCTTCTAGGAGTTTTACAGTTTCAGGTCTTACCTCCAAGGTTTTAATGCATTTTTGAGTTGATTTTTGAGTATGGTGTGATGTGTATGAAGCATGTGTCCCATCTCTCCTGTCATCAGACGGGAGGGCCCTTCCCGGCTGCATCATGGGTGCATTTCTGCAGTGCTGGCCATCGCCAACCCTCCTCCCCGTAAGGACACTCCCTCAGCCCCTTGATCCCAGGGGCCGAGACTGGAGCGGGCAGAGGGGAAAGGCAGCCCGAGGGGCCAGGTGGCTACAGAATGACGGCCTGAGTCCTGCCGCAGGCATGAGTTTGCAGGCGCCTTTTCCTTCCTGCTCCAGTGCTGTCCTGAAAACTCAACCATGACGCCGTCTCTTTAAATCAACCCATGTTTTCTTATTGGTTTACTTTATGAAGTCTTATTCCTCTGGGAGAAAGTGATTCGCTCCAGGATCACACTTAAATGTATAATCAGGAGTCTTTTAAAAATCATATATTAAAAAGAAAAGGCAACATTGTAGATTATAAATGTATAAAATGGTGTCCAAGAAATCATAATGTGTCTCCTCGGAAGGACTTTGAACTGGAGTTAAAGTACAACCTTCCTCTGAGTAAAAAACATCAGTGCAATCTCAAGAGGCTTCTGTCTAGTGAGGAGGACTCTGCTTTATATAGAAAGATTTCTGTCCTGAGCAACTTTATAGGCATATTTCTTGTTTTATGAGCTTAAGATCATAACAATGGTTGCCATTATCTTTTAAATCAGATATTTTTTTCCTTTCTGATTATTTAAAACGATGAGCGTTATAGAAAATCTAGAAAACTGACAGGGACAGCCACTGATTAGATTTTTGGTGTGTTTATTTATGATTTTTTTAATACGGTCACACAATACTACACATGCATTTTAAAATTTTTTTGCAATTTTATGTTGCGTATCTTGGCCTTTTCTACTTAATGTTTATCTGGAGGTTTTTTCCTGCTGTCATTGGAAGTTCTTAACAGCCATATTTAAAGATCCACAAAGTTGATTGGTGTGAATGTGCTGGAGGGTCTCCTTGTCCCCAGAGTTCTGCTTTGAAGTTGAGATTCTGCCCCTTTTCTTATTTGCCATTGGCAACTATTTGGGGCTGTTTAGGGGGTGTTGGGGGGTGGTGATTGGGACTGGCTTGGCCTGACTTTACTAGATGTCAGGGTGGCAAGGAGCCTCAGAGCTGCAGTTCTGTCTGCGGGCATGACCCCAGGAAGCTGCACCCCTCCTCCCACAGCGACCTCTGTGACCTCACGCTGTTGAAGCCCCTGTGGCAGCTCTTCACCCAGATGGAGTACAGCCTGTTTGAGGACGTGACCCAGGCCGGCATCCTACTGCCCCTGCATCGCGCGCTCACCGAGCTCTTCTTTGTCACCGAGAACCGCGCCCAGGTGAGGGTCTGTGCTTCTGCCCCCCACCAGGAGCCCTGGGGTGTCACTGGGGTCCCAGCAGAACTGCGCAGGGAGATGGGCCTGGCCTGGGGCCCCGGGTTCCCTTCTGCCCCACCTCAGGGAGCCGGTCCGCCCTGAGATTGTCTGTTTGCTCAGGCCTGATGCCAAAGAGGGAAACAGCCCTTGACAGCAATGAGTTTGGGAAAACAAACCGACAGGCTGTTTCTTCCTCCTTTCTTCCCCGCCTCAGCACAATAGACTCATTGACCAGGAGAGCTGAAAGGGCCTTTCAGAGCTCGCTAGCCTATCCCCTAGGTTTATAGTGAGGAGGCTGCGGGTGAGTCCGGACACGTGGCTCCGCCCATCCCACTCCTTCAGAGGCACCCAAGGAAGGTGGGCGGTGAAGTTCCCCACAGAGCGAGCAGCCATGTCCCACCAAGGCTCCTGTGGTCCTGGGTCGTGGGTGGGCGTCATCCCTGGGAGGTGGGCGTCATCCCCGGGAGGTGGCCTCTGACCGCTGCGCCCTGCTGTCTCCGCAGGAGCTCGGCCTGCTGCAGGACTACCTGCTGGCCTTAACCACTGATGACCACCTTCTCCGCTGCGCCGCGCAGGTACCGCCTCCTCCCTGCCCCGCTCCCTGCGCCCCGGTGCAGGCTCCACCCCGGGTTTACACGGAGCTCTGTTCCCAGTCAGCCACTTCCTGCCGGTGTCACAGACAGCAGCGAGCCCCATTTATCAGTGTCGTTCATGGTAAACCTTAGGGTCAGGAGACACCAGCAAGAATTTGTGTCTTTGAAACCAAAACAACCAGTGCCTTAAATTTATAGTTTGGCTAATCCCTAAAGTTTCCATAGAGTTAGACTCCTCTGACAGCTGTTGGGCCTCAGGGCCCCTTTCCACTTTTGCATTCCTGAGGATCCCCAAGAGCTTGTGTTTATGTGCATTATAGAGATTGATATATACTGTTAGAGAGTATATTATAAATTTAGACATTAAGTTAGAAGTTGAAATATTAAACACTTATTTGTCGATTTATTTTTAAAAATAATCATCTCATTATATTTAGCACCACAGTTGTGAAAACCGACTGTGTTTCAAAACAAAACAGTTTTTGAGAAGGGCGGCGCTGGGTTCCGTTTCTGCAGCTCCCTTTCCTGTCTGCCTTCATGGGAGACAGCGGGCTTCGCGGAGCTGCTTCTGCTTCCGGTTGTTGTGACGTCACACAGTAACCTGCGGAGCACGCCGCCGATGCTCGCGAGAGTATGAAAGTGAGAAAAGCAGTGGTATTGTTGTGAGAAGGGTTTTCACAGTGCAGAGCCTCTGGAAGGGTCTCGGGAGCTCCTAGGCCCCAGACTCCATGGTGAGACCCTCAGGCTCAGAGTCCTTGGATATGGTAGAGCATGCCGTCTGCATCCACAGTGGACAGATGGGGATGCTGAGGCTCCAGGAGGGGAGAGGTGTGCCCGCGGTCTCGAGGAGGCCTCCATCCAGCTGGGACTCCCAGCCAGAGCCCTGCACTCCCTTTCTGGCAGGTTTTCTCAAACCGTAGGTTCATCCTCCTACACAAAAGGGTCAGTGTGCAGCTTAGAAAAGTGGGCACCCCCTCGTCCACTACAGAGGGGTTTGTGTGAATTGTCTTGAGACCTGTAGGCCAAGTGAAGACTCTCCCTGCCCCAGCTCCCGTCAGTTGCCTGCCGCTGCTGCCACTGCAACCCGTGGGGTCCCAGCACACAGTCCTGATGTCTGACAGTCGTGACTCCGAAAGCTTAACATCGCTTGCACTCCTCCCCCTTGCCTTTCCTGGTGTTCCGTCTCTAACCCTCATTCTCTCCTAACTTCCCCCAGCCAGTCCACTGTGGACCAGTGCTCTGCTGCTTCTCCTGGCCTCCACCCCTTCTTCCCCATCCGCGCCCTCCTCTTCCTGCTGCCTTGGCTTGGAGACCAACCTTGGCCTGGCTCCAGGGCGGCTGCCCTCCCAGCGCTGCTTCTGGGGCCCCACCACTGGCTGTTTCTCCCTGTCCACACTTTTGGGCAGCTGTCCCCCTCCCTGGAGCTTTCCCAGCTCCCCCACCCCCGAGGTGTCCTCTGAGCCCCAGCGCTGCCCCTGCTCCCCTCTCAGGGCAGTGAGGACTCTGCCTGCCCGTGGAGTTTCCATGTATCTTGATCGCTGCTTCTTTCCCTCTAGACTGTGGCCCCCCGGGTGAGGGGTACCACCTGGCCTGCATCTGCCTCTCCCCTGCACCCCTCCAGTGCTCAGCTGCCAGTCTTGTTCTATCAGCATTTAATGAACCAGAAGGTGACGAGTTCCTGACCATGGTAATGACTCTCTCCCTCCACAGGCTCTGCAGAACATTGCTGCTATCAGCCTGGCCATCAACTACCCGAACAAGGCCACCCGCCTCTGGAACGTTGAGTGTTAGCCCTTGATGTGGCGTGCATGGAACTCGCTAATCTGTCCACGAGGATCCTAGAGCAGATGCCTACACTCATTCGGGAAGATTCCCATGGCATCGGTGCCCGGCTCTCCTTGAGCTCCCCTCTTCCACCCCGACTAGAATGCCAAGCAGCCACGTCTCCGAGAACGTCCTGTGTCACAGCGAGGCACCTGCACGTCCCATAGCATGTAAGAATAAGCAGAGTGATGCAAAGTCATTCATAAAGCGCCAGCTGCAGGCCTTTAGGAATGTTGTTCAGAGGCTGCAGCCTCTCTGGGAAGGGCTCTGTCTCCGTTGAACTGGAACTGCCTGCACTTGCCCTTCAGGGGATGACAGAGTCTGCCCGGACTCACATTTCTCAGCAGGACCTTCAGCAGCAGCCTGGCCGGGAGCTCTTCTTTCGCTTTTGCTTCTTGAGACCGGGTCGTCTAAACCAAAACCAGTGAGAGCCCGGCCGCCACCCAGTCCCAACCATTCAATACAGGACCTGCTGCCATGCTGGCCTCTGCGTAGCCTTGGCCATCCCAGAGAACTCCTTGGTGAGAACAAGTGCCCTTGGGAACAGCCAGCAGGCCGCCACGCACGTCCACTGTGCACGGCTCCCAGCTCAGCCGCGTTGTTTTAGTTGTTGTTTTAACACATATTTCAGTTTCCACCTCATGTTTTTAGAGAGAACCACACTGACTCCCTTGAGAGGCCTCGGGGGGCAAGACCGGCAGATTGGTCATTCAGAGGGACACACTGGTTTGTGTGAAAGGAGCAGATCTTGAAGAATACTCTCCAGCGTCTGTACCCAAAGACTCAAAAGTGTTATCAGAGGAGATCTTATTTTAGAAGGCAAACAAACAAAAAACCACATGGTTGTATTTCTGCTCCACGGTCGTGGTAATCCATCACGTCCACCTCTGGGACTTTCCATGGTTATCTGGCTGTCACCTGTCTCTAGCAATAACTACATCAGTTCCAATGAATGCTGTTTTCCACTTTCCTTTCTGTGGTGGTAGTCTTGCCCTGAAGTGCTGATGATTGTCCTCTTTCCAAAGCCATGCTTTGGAGTGTGAGGCTGGGTTGGCAAGTGGGCCATGGACAAAGCCTCAGTGGGACTCATCACTTGAAGAAGCTTAGAGCCAGCTGCCACTTAAGGGCGGGGATCTGGGCCCAAGCATGTCGCCCCCCATACAGGGCCAGACCCACAGAAGGCTCATCACAGCCAGGTGGGGTTGAGCAGATCCACATGCCACAGCCCCGGAAGCCCCCCCTCTGCAGAACCCAAGGCTGCGGGTCCTGGAATCTCCTTATTGCTGGGGCACTTCTTCCTTCTGGGCCAGGAAGCGGAGGTGCTGCAACCTTCTGCAGCCCTAGATTGGATTCTCAGCCCAGCCCCAAGCACATGGAGCTGTGATGGAAGGGAGAATTCACAAGACAGAAACAGAACAGGACCCGAGGCTTAGCAACCTAAAGCCCAAGGCCCTGACGTGGGCACAGCCCGGGCCTGGCCCAGTCTCCCGTGGAGTTGGGGTCTGAGTAGATGAGCGCTGCTGGCTTGGTAGAGACCCATTCTCACCTTTTGCTCTGCTGGCATCCCCAAAGAAGGCCCCAGGCTCCATATCGCCCAGCCCAGGTGGTTGTCTCCCAGTGACGAGGAAAATCACAGAAATCATTGTGCTTGCGAGGAGAGGTCTCTGCCAGAGGCTTGGGCTCACTGATGCAGAGATGGTGTACTCGCTGCTTGCCCTCACCATGCCCCCCCTAAACCCCCAGACTGGCAGCAGCTGCAGGGGTCATACCCCTCATGGCAGGAGCCATTGGCTTTGCCCTCCATCCTCCCACTAGGGAGATAAAAGTGTAAATAAAACGCTAGACTCCTCAGAGCTTCTCTCTGTACACCGCCCCTGGTCTCTCTGTATTCAGTTTGCATAGAGTAAGCCTTGGTTTTCCCTTCACCCACAACTGCTGCTCTCCTGCCAGCGCCCTGCTCAGCCCAGCGCCCTGCCTCCCATCGCCTCTGCTACCAGCCACTGGGTGGCGCTGCTGAGCCAGGCCCATGCCCCTGGTCCCCAGCCGGGCCCTCAGCCTCTGAAAGTGATTTCCATCTAGACTGACATCCCTCTGATCCTTCTTAGGAGGTGGGACTGCCTGGAGGGAGGTGGGACTGGCAGGAATGAAGATGTTGTGGAAACATGTGCCTAATCTATAAAGAAATCTGTTCCAAACCATGTATATTGTACAGACAGACGCTGTTCTTTACAGGGAGTGACTTATTTTCATCATCGTTTTTAATTTGTTTTCTTACGGGTTTACGATTTTGAATTTTTCTTATTTGGTTGAAAGAAAGAATTTTGATTATATCAGCTGAGTAAGTTCAGCCTGTAAAAAGGATGTTAAGTTGTGGGTAAAATATGCAAATGAAGAGAAATATATTGTACAAATTCTATATAAAAAGGTACACTTGTGTGTGGGCTTTTCTTCTTTTCCCTTTCTTCTCCTCCTTCTGCCTTGCTTATGAATATGATGCTTGGAGTTTCTACCAAGTCCGTACTGATGGAATTCTAGAATCCCAAGGCCTTGGGGTGGGAAGGAATCAGAAAGTTTCTTAGCTCCCACCCCCTCTTCCAGTAGCTCCTCCTGCCCCTCCCTGGGTCTGTGCTCTGGGATCTTATCCTCAGACCTTGCTCCCTGGGCCTGTCCCTCCTATGCACAGTCACTCAGAGGTTTGAGCACGTGTGCATACACACACACACACACACACACACACACACTCACACTCACCCCAGTCACCTCCTCTCCAGACACACACCCCAAACCCATCCTGGGCTTCCTTCACCTCTTAACAGCTCACAGGGCGTGTGTGCTGCCGGCCAAGGGGAGGATGGCAGAGGTGGTCTGATCACAGGGCTGCTACCTTTCCGGGGCCTGGCTTCCTCCTTGCCTGATTCTGGACCTGCTTCTGACTCCACACCAGGCCAAGGTCTGTCTGTCCTGGGGTCTCGAGCTTCTTCCTCCTTCAGGTCACTGGTCTGCCCCCTCCTCAGCCACTTTCCTAGTGTTGAGGGCTGTCTCGTGAATTAGAGAGGAGAAACTGGTGGGGGATGGACTTAACCGACCTTCCAGGCCCATCTGTTTTGGTCTGAAAGCACCTGACACGTCCCCTGAAAGCCCCCAGCCTGCCTTCTGAGGAATCCAGGGACAGGACCCAAGACCCAACCTTCACGCTCATCAACCCTGAGGCCAGAGAGAACTGGATCAGCGTGAGGCTCAGCAGAACTGGTGCTCCCAAGGTCTTCGCAGCCCCCGAGCCCCCCCTCTAGGGCCTGTTGGTGACGCCTTGGCCCTCTCACATCCTGCAGTGTTGCCTCAGTTCAGTTGCTCAGTTGTGTCCGACTCTGCAACCCCATGGACTGCAGCAGGCCAGGCTTCCCTGTCCATCACCAACTCCCGGAGCTTGTTCAAACTCATGTCCATTGAGCTGGTGATGCCATCCAACCGTCTCATCCTGTCATCCCCTTCTCCTTCACTGCCTTCAGTCTTTCCCAGCATCAGGGTCTTTTCAAGGAGTCAGTTCTTCGCACCAGGTGGCCAAAGTACTGGAGTTTCAGCTTCAGCGTCAGTCCTTCCAGTGAATATTCAGGCCTGATACTCAGGCAGTGTTGCCTGAGCAACATTTATTCGTTGAGTCTTTAAAGTTGGCCCCGAGAGCCTGTGTTGTGCTCAATCTGTCCGAGCCTCAGCTAGGCTAGAGAGGCTGCAGAGGAGATTAGCTTATGAGCACACAACAGGGCTTCCCCGGGGAGCTCAGCTGGTAAATATTCCGCCTGCAATGCATGAGACCCCGGTTCAATTCCTGGGCGGGAAGTCCCCCTGGAGAAGGTATAGGCTGCCCTCTCCAGTATTCTTGGGCTTCCCCGGTGGCTCAGATGGTAAAGAATCTGCCTGCAGTGAGGGAGACCTGGCTGGGTTCAATCCCTGGGTTGGAAAGATTCCCTGGAGGCGGGCATGGCAATCCACTCCAGTATTCTTGCCTGGAGAATCCCATGGACAAAGGAGCCTGGCGGGCTACAATCCATGGGGTTGTAAAGAGTCGGACATGACTAAGAGTGACAAAGCACGAACAATAGAAGGTCACAGAGGTCAAAAGCCATTCAAACTCAAGCCTTTCAGAACGGAAAAGAAACAGTTCAACCAGCCGAGCCTTTTCATTTGAGAAAGAACGAGAAGCTCTGAGAGGTCATCTTGAAATTGCACAGGAAGTAGTGGCAGAGCCAGACCAGCCTAGTTCTCCTAATGCCCAGCCCCCAAGCTGTCACCACGGCAGGCGCTCGCTCATTCATTCAATGAATAAGATCACTCAACCAGTCAGAAGCATGCTAGGTATCAGTGCTTTAAATAAACCACTGGTGAAAAACCCAAGCTCCTGCTTTAAATTCTGTTATTTTCAAGAATTTTAAGTCCCCAGTGTTTTGTTTTCATATACTAGATTCTCCAGACTATGTTTTATTTAAAATGGTAAATTTCTATTAAAAATAAATAACCCAGCCTCCAGATTGAGGCCATACGTAAACATGGCCCTGAGCACCCCTTCTGGTGATGCCTTGTCTGCCACTCAACGACCTTGTCTCACCCACTTCCCTTCCCTGCTAACAGAATCCAATTTTGTTGCAGGTGATGACTGGTGATGCTTTAATCTCAAGAAAGGTAGGACCTTCCACTGGCTCCTGAGGAAAGTCATTTCTATTTGCTGAATGTTCACTTTCCCAGCCCCTCCTGCAGCCAGGGTGGCTGTGTGACCCAGTCAGGCTGAAGAGAATTCAGCTGAAGCCTGCAGGGAGGGGAAGGGATTTTGCCCTGGCCCCTATTTGTTCCCTTTGTGGAGAGAGGGCACCATGCTTGGCACTCAGGCAGCAGCCCTGCTACCATGGACAAAAACAAGGGGCAGAAGGAAAAACCTGACCTCTTAGTTACACTGGGCATGAGCCCTAGAATCACTAGCCTCCAGCCATGTGTGTATGTGTGAGAGAGAGAATGAGAGAGAGAAAATGTTTGTTTTGGAGCTGAAAAATTCTGACCCAAATTTAGGCAACAATTTGGCTCCAATAGTTGGAAAAAATGTCATTCTGTCTCATCATATACGATATATGGAAAAGCAAATACATAAAAATTCCTGACATAAAATTGGAGAGACCCCTGACAGTGTCCAGTCAAGCCACGGATGGCATTAAGCTGCAAACATTGACAAGTTACTCTTTTCTTTTCTAGGGATTCTTGGTACTGAACGGAGCCTTGCTCCTGCTCAGTGAGGTTCCAAACTCAGTTTGGAGGCACTGCCCTGGATTTACTGGGATTTCTTCAGTTGCAAGTTAAACCCTCTCCAAACTAACTTAATTTTAAAAAGAGAATTTATTGACTTAACAAACCTGAAAAAGTCCAAGAGTTGCACCTGGCTCTGGGCAAAGCTAGATTCCAGGTCAGTCTGTCTGTCTCTCCCTACCCTCCCTCTCCCTCCCCTGTTCTGCTTCCCTCTTGGGCTTTCACGAAGATAAAGGTGAAGAACCAAGTGAAGATTCTCCTCTCCTTTCCAGCCTGCCCAGTGCTGAGAGCCTGTCACTGTCTCATCATGGGACTCTTCCCTGTGTTGTTAACTGGTGTTTTCTAGCCATGATCTGACTTCATGTTTACAAAGCTACCTGGGAGACCCTGAATTCGCAGCTGTGGGCCCAGCACCGTGTCCATGACTCCTGGGCAGGAGACGTGCCGGGAGAACCCCCCACAGGCGCTCCAGGGGCCGCACCAGCACGTGCTCGACTGCTCAGCTGCCTGGTCAGGCAGTGTGCCCCTCCTCCATTAGCGAGTGTAGACACCCCCCACGCAGAAGTGAAGAGAAACACCCCCAAACAACCGATCTGAAAACAAAAAGGTTACACGGAAAAGAATGGGCACAAGTGTATGAAGCAGATGCAGACAGCAAATCAGGGTCACTTAGTTCCAGGCAGCGCAACTCAAGACAAAAAAAAAGTAAACTGGACCAAATGCCACTTTATGGATCAATATTTTCTGTGGATAAAGAGTGTAATCTGCAATTAAAACAGGTTTCTGTACCAAATCCCACCAGAAATTACACAAGGCAAACATGGATAGAAATGTGTGGAGCAAACTCAGTTGTAATAGGAGGTGGGTGACATGTTTCTAATTTACCAGCAAGTTACTTGAAAAAGTTACTTGTAAGGAAGCTTTCATGACAAAATTCTCCCTCGCTGAGACAGGCCATGGAGAGAGATCCTCCCGAGAGGGTGGCCAGTTGACCTTCCCAAGCCTGCCTCCTGACCCTGAGAGTCCCCTTCCGGGTGGACCCTGTCATGCTGGCCTGGGGGCGTTGTGCTCCCTTTGCCCGGCAGGCTGCGTGTGGACATGGGCCCTCCCCGTCCTCCCCATGACAGCCAGGGCCGGGCTGGCCAGCTCATCAAGGCGGAACCAGCAGAAGCCAGAGCACAGCCAAGCCTCCCACAGATGGCTGATTAGCTCTTGTCACCAGCCAGAGGGGATCTCCACTGGGAGGAGGTGCCCTTTGGGATTCAGAAGGGGCAGGAACTACCTTTCCCAGTCTAAAAAACCTTTCACCAGGAGGGATGGGGGTTTGGAGTTAGCAGATGCAAACTATTGTACATAGAATGGATCCGCAGCAAGCTCCTGCTGCAGAGCATGGGGAACTATATTCAATATCCTGTTCATTGATAAACCATGATGGAAAAATGCGAAAAAGAGTGTATATGTGTGTGTGTGTGCGCTCAGTCACATCCGACTCTTTGTGACCCCATGGACAGCAGACCACCAGACTCCTCTGTCCATGAGATTTTCCAGGCAAGAATACTGGAGTGGGTTGCCCTCTTCTCCTCCAGGGGATCTTCCCAACCCAGGGATTGAACCCACGTCTCCTGCGTCTCCTATATTGGCAGGCGGATTCTTTATCACTGAGCTACCTGGGAAGCCTATACACACACACACACACACACACATATATAGGCTTATAATACATATAATATATGTAATTTATATATATCTGCCATACAGTAGAAATAAACACAATATTTTAAATCAACTGTACTTCAATACAGTAAGTTTTAAATAAAGCACCTTGCACCAGCCCCTGCTCCAAGTCCTCACTGTCTCTCCCAGGTCCAGTTCTTCCCACACTGATAGGCAGAGGTGGTGTCCAGTTCCTGCAGGGGCCCTGCCAGCCAACCTCACTAGATGGCACTTACAGGCTGGCTAGGCCACAGCACAGTCAGCCACATCTCTGCGCCCAGGAGGGCCTTACAGCAGTTAATAGCCCAGGTCTGTTATTCAGTGAGTGCAGGTGTGCCCCCGGGTTCATATGCAGATCGTGCCCAAGAGAAGGCCTTCTTTTCCGGGGCTCATGGATGATTCCTAAAAATGAGCCCTCTTTCAGGCCACTGTATTAGCTAGGCCGGACTTTGCATCTCTTCCCCTAGAATCTTTCTGTGTCAGTGGTCTCCTTTTCGCAGGCTTCAGGGGTCTTCCTCTTGCTTCTGGTGTCTGCCCCCTAGTGGATTAATTTGATCCAGGGGCTTGTGTAGACTTCCAGGTGGGAGGAACTGGTGTCTGGCGGATGGTGCTGAGTCTTCTGGGCCGCGATTCCAGCACAGATGGCGGATCTGAAAAGCCTGTGGTTTTTGTTTTTTTTTTTTTGGCCATTCCACATGGCCTATGGAATCCCAGTTCTCCGACCAGTGATCGAACCCATGCCTCCTGCATAGTAAAGTTTGATTCCTACTTCACATCAACATAAATTCCAGAGAAAGAAATACAATTGGCCAAAAACACTTGGAAAAATGTGCAGGCTCATTTATAATTGGAATGTAATTCAAAACAATTGTTTTATCCCGGAGGTTCACGAAAACTAGAAAATTCTACCTTATACTGATCTCTCCCACATTGCTGGTGGGTGTGCAAACTGATGCAACATTTCTGTGAGATCTAAGCAAATGCTGAATATATTTACCCTTAGCCCAGCACTTTCACACCCGGTAATGTATCCTTAGAACATGAACACAAATTTCTCTCTCTTTTTTTCTGCACCAAGTGGGATGCAGGATCTTAGTTCCCAGATCAAGGATCAAACCTGCACCCTTTGCAGTAGAATCACGAGTCTTAACCACTGGACCATCAAGGAAATCCCACAAATGTGTCTCTTAGTTATTCTGTTGAAAGAAATTTGGGAAACTCATAAATATATGAAAATAGTCCTAAATAAGCAATGGGTCAAAGAAGAAATCAAAAGGAAAATTAGAAAATGAATTGAATAAAAATGAAGGTAATAGAACACCAAAGAGCATACTTACAAGAAATTCTGAGCTTGAATTAAAAGAAGAATGATTTCAAATCTGCAACCTAACTTCTCCCTTAAGACAATGGTCAAATAAGCGCAAACTAAGCCTAAAGAAAGCAGAATAAAGACTGGAGTGGAAATAAATGAAATAGAGACAGAAAAGCAGAGAGAAAAAAAAAATCAAACCCTAGGTCTTTGAAAAGATCAACAGTATTGATAAACTTTAGCTGAACTGACCATGGAAATAAAAAAGAACCCTCAAATTACTAGAATCAGAAATGAAAGAAAGAACAATATTGCCAACTTTACAGAAGTAAAATGGATTATAAAGGAAGACTGAACAATTGTAGACCAATCAATTAGATAACTTGGAAGAAACAAATAAATTCCTATAAAGATATAGACTACCTTTAGGAAGAAATAGAAAAACAAAAATTTTTGGTACTGCTGTGGCTTACAGGATCTTAGTTCCCCAAACAAGGATTGAACTTGGGCCCATGGCAATGAGAGTGCCAAGTCTTAACCACTGGACCGCCAGGGTGTTTCCAGAAATAGAAAGTCTTTAACAAAACATTGAATTAGTAATCAAAACACTACTTACAAAGAAAAGCACAGGGCCAGATGGCTTCACTGCGGAATTCTACCAAAATTTAAAGAAGAATTAAAACCAAATAATTCTTCACAAACTATTCCAAAAATGGAAGAGGAAGGAATACTTCCCAACTCATTCTATGAGGCCGGTATCACCAGCACCAAAATTGTGACGATAGCACCAGAGAAGAAAACTATAGGCTAAAAAAAAAAAGACAAAACTATAGGCTAATATCACTGATGAACACAGATTCAGAAGCCCTCCACAAAATACTAGCAGACCAAATCCATACCATATAAAAGAATTATACACTATGAGCAAGTGAAACCATCACAGGAACACAAGGCTGTTTTAACATCTGAAAACATCTGAAGATCAGTTAATGCTGTACATCATATCAGCTGTGCGAGTGGTGAATACCCGGCCTGCCAAGGCGGGAGACACAAGAGACGTAGGTTTGATCCCTCAGTTGGGAAGATCCCTTGGAGGAGGGCATGGCAATCCACTCCAGTATCCTTGCCTGGACAGTCCCATGGACAGAGGAGCCTAGCAGCCTTCAGTCCATGAGGTCACAGAGTCGGACACGACTGAAGGGACTTAGCATAGCACATATCAATAGAATAAAAAAAAAAACAAACACAGGATCATTAAAAGACACAGAAAAAGTATTTGACAAAATCCAACACTCTTTCTTTTGAACTGTGGTGTTGGAGAAAACTTTTGAGAGTCCGTTGGACTGCAAGGAGATCAAACCAGTCAATCCTAAAGGAAATCAGTCCTGAATATTAATTGGAAGGATTGATGCTAAAGCTGAAAGTTCAATACTTTGGCCACCTGATACAAAGAACTGACTCCTTGGAAAAGACCCTGATGCTGGGAAAGATTGAAGGCAGGAGGAGAAGGGGACGACAGAGGTTGAGGTGGTTGGATGGCATCACCCAACTCAATGGACATGAGTTTGAGAAAGCTCTGGGAGTTTGTGATGGACAGAGAAGCCTGGTGTGCTGCAGTCCATGGGGTCGAAAAGAGTCAGACACGACTGAGCGACTGAACTGAACTGAACACTTTCATTAAAACACTCAACAAACTGGGAATAGAAGAAGTCTTCTAGGGGCATGTATGAAAAACCCACTAACATCACACTTCCTGGTGGAAGACTGGATGGGTTCAACTCGGTATCAGGAGGAACACAAGGATGTCCACTCTTACCACTTCTGCTCAACACTGGCCTGGAGGTTCTAGACGAGGCAACCAGGGCAAGAAAGTAAAGGACTGCAGACGGGAAAAGAGAGGTGAAACTCTCCCTATCTGCAGATGACGTGGGCTTCTATACGGAAAATCCAATACAGTTCACTGAAAAACTGCTAACACTAACAAATGACTTCAGGAGGGTTGCAGAATATAAGATCAACATAGAAATTCAATTAAATTAATTGATTTAATTAAATAATACTTACATGAAAGTAAGTCAGTTTAGGGACTATTGCCATCTTAATAGCAATGTCTTCTGATCTATGAATATGCAATGTTTTAAAGTCTGTTTAGATCTTTAATTTCTTTCAACATTTCATGGTTTTCACATGATAAATTTTGCACTCCTTTTATTAAATTTACTAAGTATTATATTATTCTTGATTCTGTAGATTTTTTATTGGTTTCTTAATTTCATTTTCAGATTTTTCATGACAAATATATAGTAATATAATTTATTATATACATATAATAGATTATATGTAAATAATCAATTATATTAATTATAGATTGAATATGTAATTGATTTTATATATTTAATATAATCAATTATATATATATGTTAATCACACTCTCAATTTCAAAATTTACTGCAAAGCAACAGAATTTCAAGATAATGGGATACTGGCATAAAGACAGACATATTACTGAATGAAAAAAATGAGTTATAAATAATGTCAACAATCCCATTTATATAAGAAAAATATTTTTTACCCTTAAGGAAAAGTCTCACAACATTAACTGTGTGAGTAACAGCTCATGCAGATAAGGGTAAAATTAAATATAGAAGCTTGAGGCCTGGTGGGTGGGATTCAGCATCCAGGGTGGCATGGTGACCCAGGTGTAGGCGCTGCCCAGGGTCAGGGCTCCATGAGAAATGGGCAACTCCTGTTTATTCCAAACTCCCAGTGCCTCTCAGGCAACCTGGAAAAACACAATTCCCCAAGCAGGAAACCCGCCGCATATTCCAGCTTGGAGCCCAGAAAGCCAAACCCTGTGACAAATTTAAAAACAAAACTTGAAAAAGCAAGCTCTCACAATAGACAGAGTTTTTTTATGTTTGTTTAAAAAAAAAAAAAAAACCTTTATTTTCCTTTTTTATTAATAAGTGCTACACATTTTTTGTAAAAAAATTTTTTCAAAATACAGATAAGCAAAAAGATAAAATTTCCCATAATCTCACCACCAGAGATGACCAATGTTTTCTACTGCAAATGTGATATTTTCCCTATAGGCAAAAACACTGTTGACACTCTGATTTGTTTTCTCATTGAGTAATACGTTGTAAACGTTTTTATGCCAGTAAGTATACATGCATCGATATAATACTATGTAAAACACTTGTTCTTGCTATTTTTCCTCCTCTTGCAGTTTTTTTAAGCATTACTTTTTTAAAAAACACTATTTATTTATGGCTGTGCTGGATCTTTGCTGCTGTGCGCAGGCTTTCTCTAGCTGTGAGACCGGGGGCTACTCTGTTACGGCGCACGGGCTTCTCATCGCGGTGGCTCCTCTTGTGGGGCACAGGCTCTAGGCGGGCAGGCTCAGTAGTGGCTGCACACGGGCCTAGTTGCTCAGTGGCATGTGGGGTCTTTCCAGGCCAGGAATCGAACCTGTGTCCCCTGCATTGGCAGGTGGATTCTTTACCTCTGAACCTCCAGGGAAGTCCTCGCAAAAGTTTTTCTTTCCCTGTGACTCAGCCAGCAGAATGCCTGCTCCTGGCCTGGACCCAGACCTGGCCAATCAGAGCCTTCTGTTCCCCTGCTACCACGATTCATCCAGGGCTGGGTATGTGACCCACATCATTCCAGTGAGCCAGGTTCTGTGCCAGGCCCAGCGACGGTGTGACAGGTCCAGTAAGGTCCAGGCTTCCTCCCGGTGGCTGACCATACCCGTGGCATTCCCACCCAGTCTGCCCACTAAGGCTGTCCTCTGCATCCTTCCATCCACAGAGCCCTGCAGATCTTGTGAACTCTCCTACATGAGCCCCTTGTCGGCAGGAGAGCAAGAAGCTGAACTCACATTCCCCCTATACGCTTGACATCACGTTCCAAATTTCTTAAGGTCTCCCACAGTAGCTAGAACTTTGTGTAAGTTCTGCATTCTCTACTAATATGTCTTAACATTTAAAGAATGTGGTCTCCAAAAAATCTTGGAGTAAAATTAAGATACTTCCTGCTTCTCCTGTGTCTTTTGGAAACTAGACTCTTATCAGATATATGATTTGTAAATATTTTCTCCCATTCAATGGGTTGTCCTTTTACTCTAATAGTTTCTTTGATGCATTAAAGTCTTTAATTTTTAATACTGAAGTATGGTTAATTTACAATGTGTTAGTTTCAGGTTATACCAAAGCGATTTATATATATATATTTATATATATATATATATATATATATATATTCTTTTTCAGATTCTTTTCCATTATAGGTTACTACAAGATACTGAATATAGTTCTCTGTGCTATATAGTGAGACTTCCATGGTGGCTCAAACGGTAAAGCGTCTGTCTACAATGCAGGAGACCTGGGTTCAATCCCTATATATATATAGTAGGTCCTTGTTATTTATCCGTTTTGTATATAGTAGTGTGTATCCGTTAATCCCAAACTCCTGATTTATCCATCCCCTCTCCTTTCCCCTTTGGTAACTATTAATATGTTTGTTTTCTATGTCTGTGAGTCTGTTTCGGTTTCATAAATAAGTTCATGTGTATTATTTTTTTAGATTTCACGTGTAAGCGATTGTATGCAATAAAAGTGACTCACTTCACTTCGTATGATAATCTCTAGGTCCATCCACCATGCGGCGCCAAATGGCATTGTTTCATTCCTTTTTATGGTTGAGTAATATTCCACTTATGTATGCATATATGGACATCTTCTTTATCCACTCATCTGCTGATGGACACTTAGGCTGTCTCTATACCTTGGCTATTAAAAATAGCGCTTCTGTAAACATTGTGGTGCATGTATCTTTTTGAATTAGAGTTTTCATCTTTTCTGGACGTGGGATTGCTGGATCATACGACAACTCTATATTGAGTTATTTTAAGGACACTCCATGCTATTTTCCATAGTGATTGCACCAACTGACATCCCCACCAACAGTGTGTAAGTGTTCCATCTCTCCACATGCTCTCCAGCATTTGTTATTTGTAGATTATTTTTCGGCCTCGTCGCACGGCTTGCGTTATCTTCGTTTCTCGACCAGGGGCTGACCTCAGGCCCTCAGCAGTGAAAGCACCAAGTCCTAACCGCTGGACGACCAGGAAATTCCCATTTGTAGACTTTCTGATGTCCATTCTGACTTGCATGAGATGACACCCCACTGTAATTTTGATTTTCATTCCTCTACTAATTAGCGATGTTGAGCGTCTTTTCGTGTGTCTGCTGGTCATCTGTATGTCTTTGGAGAAATGCCTACTTAGGTCTTCTGCCCTTTTTTTCTTTGAGTGGGTTGTTCTGTTGTTGTTGTTTACCTCCGGTTGTATGAACTTTTGAATATTTTGGAAATTAAACCTTTGTCAGTCACGTCATTTGCAAATATTTTCTCCCATCCCATAGGTTGTCTTTTTTGTTTTGTTTATGGTTTCCTTTGCTGTGCGAAAGCTGATAGGTTTGCTTGGGTCCTATTTGCTTACTTGTGCTTATATTTCTTTTGCCTGGGAGCCTAAAACATTGCTGCGATTTATGTCAGAGGATATTTCGCCTATGTTCTCTTCTAGGCGTTCTGTGGTGTCACGTCTCAAAGTCTTTAAGCCATTCTGCGTTTTCTTCTGTGTGTGGTGTGAGGGCATGGTCTAACTCCATCATTTCCCCTGCGGCTGTCCTGCTCTCCCAGCACCACTTGCTGAAGACGCCGTCTTTTCTCCATTACATATTCCTGCCTCCTGTGTAAAAGCTTTTAATTTTGATGAAATAGAATTTATCTATTTGCCTTTTGTTGCTCGTGCTTTTAGAGTCACCTCTAAGAAATCATTACAAATTTCAAGGTTATGAAGATTTACTCCTACGTTTGCATTCGATCCTGGCATCGGGAAGATCCCCTGGAGCAGGCTATGGCAACCCACTCCAATATACTTGCCTGGAGAATCCCATGGCCAGAGGAGCCTGGCGGGCTACAGTCCGCGGGGTCTCAAGAGTTGGACACGACTGAACACGTGTGCACAGCTTCTTTTAGGAATTTATATTTTTAGCTGTTTGATTCATTTTGAGTGAATTTTTGTATATGGTGTGACATAAGGGTCCAATTTCAGTCTATTGCATGTGAATATCCAGTTGTCCCAGCCACACAGACCCCTGGGCTGGGTGTCTCTCAAGCTGCCTGAGAACCTTGAAGAAAGGGCAGAGTCGCACCATTTCGGAAAGGACAGATCTGCTAAATGCCAGACTCAGTTCAGGCCAAGATAGTCTGCGTCTGGGAAGATGAAGAAAGATGGACTAGGAGAAATGAATATGATGAGTAAAGATAGGACAAGAAGACAAAGCTGGCAAGGAAATGAGCTGGGGGAGGCGGGTGGGCATTGAAGTGTGGGGACCAGAGGCAGGCTGGCTGGGAAGGATGGGGAGCCCAACAATGACCGAGAGTCTGGAGTTGGGGTGAGGTTGAGGTCCCTCACTCACCCAGCCTGGCCGGCCCTGAGGATAAGGACCCTTAGAAGATGCTACACTAAGACTGCCTGGCAGACTGTTCTCAGCTCCTGGAAAAAACTGGTCCCACCCCCGCACACCTCAAAACAATAGATGTCATCGTTTCCAGGCAGCCGCGCCAGTTGGGCTCTGGGACCATCATCAGGGTTCAACTCCTGAGCCTACCATAAACAAGTATGTGCCCTTGGGCAAGTCACTTAGCCTCTGTGAGCCCGGATAAACAGTGGAAGGAGGAAAACTTCAGTGGAGATAAAGGGAGTCAAGTCAGGCAAAAAGTGCTCAGATTACACCAGCACAGGCTGCCGGCCAAGTGTAACTTTCTTATGCCAGAAACCCAAGATGTTTAAGGATACTTGTTTTCTGATTATTTCCATATTTAGGTTTTTTACGATTATGGTATATACACTTATGAGCACCAAACCCAGTGACACTTAGGATCTGTGTCTTGGCATTTTAACCTGGGGCTGCTCCCGGTTGGGGATTGGAGGCCGAGGGCGAAGGTCAGCCTATTGCTTTGACCTGAGCATGGCCAGGCTGCACTTGGCTGGGAGCCAGCTGTGGCAGGAAGCATTTGCTGCCAGGAATCCCCGTGCCTGGGGATGCCCAGCATGGGCTGCCCCTCTGGGAGGAGCCGAGGCAGACCTTCCACAGGGGGGATGCGGGGGGTGCAGGGGGTGGGTTCATGGGGACTTACAGAGGCCACCAGGCTAGCACATGACCCACACTACAGCTTGGGAGTCATCTCAGAGGGTGGGCGACCTGCTGCAGATTTCACACAGGTTTCTGGGGATGGAGCCCCAACCTAACCGGGCTCTCTGCACCCCTCTCAGAAAGCTGAGGTCCAGGCCTGGGGGCCGTGGGAGTCTGAGAGCATCTCCCTGCGGGGACTCACATCCACTGTTTGGCTGCGGGCGTGGGCTCTCAGCACCTCCTTGGGAGGAAGCTGGCATTGTGTTCTCAATGGCCGGTTGTGGAAAAATCGCACACACGGAGCAGAGTAAACACAGCGCCGGAGCCGCCGCCATGGGAACCGCCGGGCGGAGGTGGCAGCTGGAGGCCAGAGGAGGGAGGCTGCGGCTTGGCCCAGGCTCACCTTGGAGCCAGGAGTCTGCCAGCACAGATCCAGAGGGCCTGAAGGGGGCTCGAGGGGGTCTGACGCAAGGAATTCCCCAAGGTCACCCGTGAGCCAGGGCACGCGCAGCACCCAGGCTCTAGCCCTTCTGCTCCCTGCTCTCCCAGCCAGAAAGGCTGGCAGAGGGACAGCAGGAATTTCTTCCTGAGCTATGATGTTGAGGACACTTCGGGGACAGCCCTCATCCTTGGTCTTCTAGACTTTGACCTTGACGGCTGCTCAGAGCAAGGAGTCGTCAATACCCAGGTGACACTGAGTGTAGTTCCAAGTACTGCTTTCTATACTTTCATTAAAGCCCTTTGCAGTTCGATACAGGATACAGGATGCCTGGGGCTGGTACACTGGGATGACCCAGAGAGATCATATGGGGAGGGTGGTGGGAGGGGGGTTCAGGGCTGGGAACTCATGTACACCTGTGGTGGATGCATGTCAATGTATGGCAAAACCAATACAGTATTGTAAAGTAAAAAGATAAAATTTAAATTTAAAAAATCAATATAAAAAAATAAATAAAGCCCTTCGCAACCCCCAGAAAGATGCTAACTACCCGGAAGAGACTGGCACACAGAATGTGTGAGCCCATGAGAGATAATTAGCATGTGGAGGTATTAGCACATGGCGGTATTAGCACTTGGGAGACAGTCCCACTCGGACGGTATTAGAAACAGAAGGATTCGGTGGGATGGGTCAAACTCATGGCACACCGCCTGTGCTCCCTTACTCGGGGCCTGATCAGGGATCCCTTTATTTAAGTGGATGATGAATCAGCTGGAGGCTAGAAGCAGCTCTATTAATCAGGCTTCCTCGTGTGACTTGTAACACATGTCTTTGGAAGTGGCTGGACCCCTGAGCCATCTTGGGACCTCGGGATAAGGTTGGTTTGCTCCTAGGAAGCTATCCTGTTTCAAAAAATAAGGATCAAACAGCATGTCCCTCAAGAGTCTCGCAGGAGAGAG
Organism: Capra hircus; assembly: GCF_001704415.2. Taxonomy (NCBI): domain Eukaryota; kingdom Metazoa; phylum Chordata; class Mammalia; order Artiodactyla; family Bovidae; genus Capra; species Capra hircus. The sequence goes on along the minus strand of NC_030826.1, from coordinate 24,407,291 downwards.
ACTTGTCCGCCGAGGCCACCAGCCCTGCTCGGACCTCTGTCACCCACGAGGCTTTGTCTCTGGGCTGCTCTGTGCTCAGCACTCACTCTGTGTCCTTATGCTTCCTCTCCAAGGAATGTGCAGCTGCTGAGGCTCTGCAGAGCCTGGGGCCGGCCAGGAGCCCCCTCCCCTTCTCTCTGGGACCATCACAGTGGCTCACACAGAGCCGGCCCCTCTGGTGTCCATGGAGGAGGTCCCTGACCTGGCATTCTCCCACAGCCATGGTGGCCTTTCATGTTCCTGCCTGCTCAGCATCTCTTCCTCCAGCCTCAGTATCTCGACTGTCCTTTAGGGATCCCCCTTCAGCTCTTGTGTGGACCTTGCCACCCTTCCCACTCCCCCCCCATCTCCCTGATTCAGAGCATATGACTCCGTATAGCCAACTGGAGCATGACAAGCACTGGTTCAGGAATGGACACAGGACCCCTGTCCCATGGGAGCACAGGATAGGAGACTCAGATCAGGGCTTTTGGTGAAACTGTTGGCAGAGAGAATCTCCTTCCTCTGGGGTGACAACACAAGTGAGATGTTGTGAGCTCCTGGCAGCCATTTTACCACCAAGAGGAGAGAACCCCCTTGAAAATGGAGCCACCACAGAGAAAACCCAGAGGAAGAGAGAGACAAATTCTGTGATTAATTTGAGAACCCTCAATGCAGCCATTTCTGAAGCCATCTCATCCACTAAGCTATTCAGAGAAACGAGCCAATAAATTTCCCACTTGTGCTTTGGCCCATTTAAGTCAGGCTGGTGTCCCTTGAAATTGAAAGGGACAGGACTTGTCCACCACGTCCAGTGCAGACTGCTGGACTTGGGAGCCTCCCGATGCCCCTTCCTTTCCTCTGGAAGATCCTAGGCATGTGACTGGCTTCCTGGTGGCCTACATCACTCACTCTTTACTTAGACTAAGAGGGCTGAGGCGATCCAGAAGGCTGGGCTAGAGGGGTAAGAGGCGAACCAGGAGAGACCCTGCTGGGCGATAGTTGGTGCAGGTGTCGGGGGGCCAGGGCAGGGCAGGTGCCTGGTCCCAAGGCATGAGTAGGTCCAAGGTGCAGCTGGAGAGGCTTCTCCAGGCCATGAAGTAAGTGAGACTCAAAGGGCTGGTGAGGGGCTTCCCTGGAGATCCAGTGGTTAAGAATCCACCTTCCAATGCTGGTTTGATCTCTGGTCAGAAAATGAAGATTCCATATGCCACATGGCACCGCCAAAAATAAATGAATAAATGACCAAAAATTTTTTAAAAATTAGAAAAAAACAAAAGACTGGGGAATCCATCCTGTCCAGACCCCATTGTGTCCAGGCCAGCAAGGTGACTGCAGCTAGAGGGGCAGGGACTGCCCAGGACCCAGTCTCTGGGCAGGGCTCTGTCCACTCCGGGACCGTAGCGGGGCAACTGAGGCTCCAAGGCCACCCGGCCCCATCTCCGCCCCCACCCCTATTCCTCCTACCGATTCTCTGTGCAAGGTTTCCTTTGAGCACGCATGTCTGCCCCAGACAGTGTGAAACATCACAGCCTGGAACTGAAGGGGGAGAGCCTTAGAGACACCCGATCCCTCCTATACATCCCCAACCCCAGCCACTGTGCAAGGGGGGAACTGGGTCCAGAGAGGGGCTGGGATCTGCCAGAATTTGCATGGCAGGTGCGGAGTGGAATGAGGCTCTCCCAGCTCCCAGGCCAGATGCATCCAGGCCAGGTGCATCCAGGCATATTCACTCTCTAAGTCTCAGGAGGGAGCAGGCAATGGGGGAAGTGAAGAGGAGGGGCCTGAGGGCAGGCTGGGGAGCTGCTGGATCTCCTGTCTGCATTTCTGTCCCTGGGACCGGGTGGAGGTGTGAACATGCCCAGTGCCCCTAGTTCCCTTGGAGAAGGGAAGGCCTCAAAACAGTCCGGAAGGCTGAAGACAGGCAAGATTTGCCAAAGGTCCCCCAACAAATGGGAAGCTAGCTGAGACTTGAGCCTGATGGCCTGCAGCTGTGCTCAGGGAGCCCCAGCTTCCGCTTCCCCTTCCACCCTCCTCCTTCCCCCACATCTCCTCCTCTCATCTGATCTCTGTTGGGGGCGGGAGGGACCTTGTTTAACCTCCCCTCCCATGGGGTGCACTCTTATAGAGGAAGCCCCGGAGGTTGATTCACGGTCACTGGCAGGCTGCATACTTTCAGCTTGGGGCAAGGTCACCGCTGTCCCTGTTCAGAACCATAGTAGAATTTGCTCCTGAGAAGGCCAGGTGTCTTCTCCAGCAGCTGGGAGAAGCTTCTGCAACCACTTACCTGCTGGTCCAAGCCCTGCTGAGTTCTGGAGAAGCCACATACCTGCCCTGCAGCCTGCAGGGGGCTCCCTTCCAGAGGGCAGACCGGCCCTTCTCTCCCAGGAGGGGTGGGCAGTGCAAGTTCCCAGGCAGGGATGCTCTGTGATGATCTAGTTCACCAAAGAGGCAGCTGAAGCACCTGGTGGTGTTCCAGGCACCTGGAGTGCCCCCCATCCCCAGGGACCCTGTGTCCAGGCCTGGTTCCTCAGGCTGGGCCCATGGGCTGAGCTGGCTGGCATGGCCCATGGTGTCGGGTCGGCATCTTACTGGTCAACCCTGGGCCTGCCATCAGGGCATCACAATGAGAATCTCCTGAGATCTGGGCTGAGCCCTGGGTCAGAGGAAAAGATCCAGAGCCGACTCAGCTCAGGAAGACACAGGAGGGCGCATGACGCACGCTTACGTGTGCACACGCACACACACACACACACAACCTGGCACTGGGGCTGTGAAACGGTTTCAACATCGTCCTGGGCAGCGGACAGGGGAGTGGTGGGCGGAGAGGGGAGGCAGGGAGAGCGTACACTCTCAGGTTAGAAAGACCAGATCAAAGGGTACAGTCCAGGCTGCATGGGGCTAGCTTGCTTCCCAGAAAGAGAAGATCATGTTGTTGTTTTTAGTTAATTTATTAATGTTACTTTCGGCAGCACTGGGTCTTCGTTGCTGCATGTGCGTTTTCTCTAGCTGCGGCGAGCAGGGGCTACTCTCTGTTGCGATGCGCGGGCTTCTCATTGCAGTGGCTTCTCTTACGGAGCATGGGTTCTAGGGTGCCCAGGCTTCAGTAGCTGTGGTGTTCAGGCTTAATCGCCAGGCAGCACGTGGAATCTTCCCGGACCAGGGATGGAACCCGTGTCCCCTGCATTGGCAGGTGGATTCTTAACCACTTGACCACCTGGGAAGTCCAAGACCCTGTTTTAATGAGCACATCCTAGAGCCTGCCAGAGCCTGTGTTTTCTCTGGCCCCTGACAGGACTGGGCTTTAGTCTTCCATCTAATTTATGTTAGTCGAGTAGGCATATGAGTTACCTCGGGCTGCATAATTTACAGTTCTTTCACTAGAAGGGAGAGTCTATGCCCTCCCCAGACACAGCCTGCCGTGGGTGCACCTGGGGGGACGGGTTTTCCCTCCACTGTGGGACAGGTCCAGCTGGTGCCAGCTCCCAGCATTGCCATCCATGAGTAAGAATGTGAGGTCACTGCCACCAGCATCGCCATCCCGCAGGGTTCCTGTTCTGTGGCTCGGCCGTGGTTCCCATTCTGTGGCTGTTCTCTTGACATTTATGATAGCAAATGTCATCACACAAACATGTATCATTCTCATCAGCCCCCATGAATCTTCTTGCGGACAGCAGGCCCTGTTTCTTCAGGACTCTGACCCCTTTTCCCTCTATGTGGCCTTGCTGTTTCTCCTTGGGACACTCCCTGGCCTCTCTGGGCTTCAAGTCTGACCTGTACGAGGAGAGAAGATGTGAGAAGAGGACTCAGAGGTCTTTCCAAGTCAGATGTCCCAGGTTCTACTGTTTTGTCATTTTCAGGGTGAGGGACGGAGCCACAGCCTCCTTGCCCACAACTCCCCAAGGCTGAGCACTGGGTCCATCAACCCCTTCTTGGTCTATGCGCCCAACACCTCCCTCTGCCCGCCGGTGGAGCTGCACTGCAAAGACAGCGCTGCGGGGCCGGCCCCACGCTCAGTGCTGCCGCCTGCCCACGAGGCGGCTTCTAGCATTATTCGCGTTTCTCAGGCGGACACAGAGAGCAGGTCTGCGCTTTTAACCTCTGCACCACACTGCTTCCTGTTTAAAAAAAAAATGCAGCCCCCAAAACCCAATTCAGAATATTTACAATCCAGGTAGCTAAACGCTTGAAAGCCTTGGTGACTGAGACATGGGATTCACCTTGGCTGGGCGCCCCTTGTAGTCACAAGCTCAAGACCCTCACTGTCTTCACTGACACAATGTAAAATGGGGTCAGCTTTTGAGATGTCAAGCTGTTCACCCCAGAGCCTGAGCTAAGTCCAGGCTAGGACCTGCATGAGGTCACAGGCAGACTGTGGTAAGGAACAGCCTTGGTTCATGAATTCAGACTGTACTTAACCCCTTAGGTTCTAAATGAACTGTGTTTCTCCCTTTCACTCCCTTTGTTCTCCCTGGGAAACCTCTAGCAGAGGGTCAGCCCCTCGTTTGCTGGCTTCACCTCAGCTGTTCCATCCAGGTGGGTACTAGGCTCCTGCAGCAGTTCTGATTCAGATGCACAGACGGCTCACGTGTATAAGGCCAAACCTGAGGCTGAGTGAAATTACCCTGGAAACCCTCCAGGAAGGGGTGGGGAGCCAGATCCCGGTGCTTGTCGGTGGTTTCAGCTAGCTGGCTTTCCTGCCAGGCATGGGGCAGTCTTGGTTTCTCCGGTGAAGCCCAAACGCAAAGCTATCTGCACCCTGAGGTCCTGAGAGATGCTCGGCCGAGAAGATTCACAGATCTCTCCCACTGACCCACTGAGTGGCAAAGCAAGTGGGGTGACCTATACCATTTACCATTTACATAACTCATCTCCCACTTGCTCCGAATAAAGGCCTTTAAAATCACCTCTCAGAACAAGAAATCTGGGTGTGGGCAACCTCAGGCTGTTGTGCAGCTCAGCAATGCCTCCCAACCCCAAACTCCTTTCACATGGCCACGCTCAAAGTGGGTTTCTCATCCTTAACCAGGATGCCTCACGGCCACAAAATAGCTGCTGCAGCTCCAGGCATCCAAACTCTTCATAGGGAGGAAGCAGGGAAAGCAATGGTTTCATCATCTGCATTTTATCCAGGAAGCCCTCTGCAGGCGTCTGCTGAGACTTCTCTGGCCATAAGTGGGTCATATGGCTGCCCTCAGCAGTCAGGGACTTGAGAAAGCCATTACCTGGCAAAGAGGATTTAAGCTTGCAATTGGCTTAAATCACTCATGATTCATGCACCAGGTTGGAGCAAAATCTGTGCTACCGGGAGTGAAATTATCCAGGGCTCTGTTTGCAAAAAGAAAGCACCTTTGTTGGGTTAGCTAATAATGCCATAAATTTTATCAGTTAAACTCACAACAGTCCACTGAAGTGGGTCTTGTTATTCACATTTTACAAATGATGAAATTGAGACTCATTTAGTAACTTGACTGGTAATTAGTAGCAGTTTCATCCCAGGTCCACCTCCTGCGAGAGTACTCTTAACTACCACATATGCTTCGGTACCTGCTACTTAAGAATGTGCCAGCCAGGCAGTGACCCTCCTAAAGGAAGGGATCACGTCTTTCCCATCTTTGTATTTTAGCAGTGTCTGAAAATTGACAGAAACCCAACTGAATTGATTTAAACACAAAATCATTTGGTTTTGATACTTGCTGCTTTGTAATATGTTTTATAACCAAGAGTGCAAACCTGCCAACACTACATTTAAAAAAAAAAACCTCTCTCTCTTTTTTTTTTTTTATTGTTTTCCACTTGCCTATGCTGGGTTCCTGAAGTCCTGGGAGGCATTCCAATGTAAATATCACCAGTGATGGAAATCGGAGGGAAGGAGAGGAGGATGAAAGACTAACTGAGGCCCCGAAGAGTGTCAGTTCCTCATTAACTAAGGAGCCATGGAAAATTCTTTGTTACCGCCTGTTGGCGTCTTGCCTCCAGGATCTGGGTGGGTATTGCCCTTGGCCAGCTTCCTGGTCAGGTCACAGGCAGTTTGATCAAAACTGGGGGACTGTCCTGGGGAACAGAGGGTAGAACCAGGCTGGGTCCTTGGAAGTGGACACGAGAAAAAGACGGGCCCTGAGCATCTACAGCCCGGTAGACCCCTGCTGGCCACTGTACATACACCAGCTCGTGCCGCACTCAGAAAGCCTGTGGGATGAGAACTGCAATGTTACCCATTCAATAGCTGAGAAAACTGCGGCTCACAGAGGTGAAGTCACTTGTCCTAGGTAACACAGCAGAGCTAAGATTAAAAACTAAAGCCTGTGGGCTTCTCGGGTGGGGTTCTTTCCCCAGTCAAGAGTGACTGCCATTGCAGGGACCTTGAAGAGGATGCTGACAGCATGTTGGCCCCTTCCCAGAGCCATCACCAGGCTGTACAACTCAGCGGTCATGAGCAGGGGCTTTGAGCCAGAACCAGGTTAGGAAGCTAGCCCTGCACTGCCTAGGGACCCAGCACAAGCAGAATAGCACAGTGGTTAGAAGCCTGGGCTCTGAGACCAGATGGCCTGGGTTCAAAGCTCTGCTCTCCTAGCTACCAGGTATGTGGCCCTTACCTCATTGTGCAGCTCTGTGACGCTAGGAGGTAAGAACCTGCTCTAAAGTGTAAGGAAGGGGTAGAAGAAGCTGATGCTAAAGATTAAATAATACACCAGCCCTGTGGCTGGCTTTGTTACTTCATACCCTCAGAGCAGATGGTGCTGTGAGGTGCCCAAGGCAGATCCCACACCCAGGTCCCATCCTTCCCTCCACCCCAGCAGCTGGTTGTGAATGACCCACCCAGGAGGGCCAAGGCTTATTTGAGTATGCAAATAAGGTGGGTGTGACTCCAGGGAATTAAAGGCAAATGGAACCCAACTTGCAAATTGGGCATTTTCCATGGAGTGCGGTTGTTGGAGGTGGGGGCCTGGGCTGGCTCTTCTGTAAGTCATGGCCTCAGGGAGGGAGTCCGGAGAAGTAGAGGACATGCCAAGGTCACCCACAGGGCCAGCGGTGGCGCAGGGAGCCCCGCCTGTGCGTCTGTCCGGAGGCTGGCCACAGCCCAGGCGTCAGGTGTCTTGGGCAGCATTCCCGGTCGGCCGCACTGAGGATCTGGGTGTCTTTGCCAACTTCCCTGAACTCTCTGGGCTCCTGGGCCCCACCTGGGGACCTGGAAGGGACCCAGACTGCGGGGGCTGACCTGGCAAGAGGCAGTGCTTGGGCTCTGGGCCATGGTGACAGGATATCCCCAGGGAGCTGGGCTGGCCGCCACGCAGGGAACACCGGGGTGGAGACCTGGCACCGCCAAAGAGAGGCCCAAGAGAGCACCGAGGAGGGCAAGTCAGGACAGCTAGGCCCCGAGGGGGCAGAGAGCAGCCCGGGGTGACCTGGGGCCTGTGACTGTAGGGTGAGGGACCCACAAACTGAGACTTGAGCTTTTCCTCTGCCTGCAGCCTGGGAGCCAAGGGCAGACCTGGGGCTCCTGCCACTCTGTCCTGATTTTGCTCCTGGCTGGGCCACATGAACAAGTTCTGATCACAGAGCCTGTGAACTTCAGACACTGTTCTGTCCTACCCGCATTGCACAGAAACCCTGGGTCCAGAGGGGAGGGTGCTTTTTCAGACCACCATGGCCTGGGTTGAGCCTGGAAGGACCCAGCCTTGCTTGAGGACTTGACCAGCCCCACTAGTCCAGCCTCAGGCCTGTGGGTAGCCTCTGGGCAAGGCTGAACCAGTAGTCCCTGCTCTCAGCACACAAGAGGCAGGGAGGGTGGTTCTCCAGGTTGAGGGGCTGACCAAGACAAGCCTTGCCCTCAGGTACCCCCAGGCCAAAGGCCCTTCTTTATACCAGGGAGCGAGTCCCAGGTCTCAAATTCCTTTCCAAGCTGTGCCTCCGTCTTAGAAGCCTAGTCAGGTGTAACTATTTACAAGGCAAATATGAGTTTTGTGTTTTATCATCTTACAACCCACTACCAGCTGATGCTCCATAGGCAGACTGGTCAGGCATGGCCTGGAAACTGGAATGAAGCCTCCGGCCTGCCATGCAGGACTTCTTACCTCACAGGTTAAGATGCTGTTAGGCATAGCCCAAGACTAGTTGAGACAATATGTGCTTGTTCCAGACATTGTAGCCGCAAAAGTAACACAGAGCTAGGAGGGAACCCAACCTGCTGTGTAACCGTCAGCAAATTTCAGCCTCTCTCTGGGCCTTAAATCCCTTTCCATATAATGGGAGCGCTGACTCTCATGTATCCATAGTGAGAATGTCACAGCTCCTGGATGTGATTGTACTCACTCAGTCTGTCACTTTCCAGTATTTGTGCCCCATTTCCTTTTCTTCTCTTACACCACTGGCTAAAAACTTGTTCACTCAACCAGTGTCTTCAAGAGTCTAGTAAGTGCCAGACCAGGTGCCAGGCACTGAGATTATCTCAATGATGAGTATACAATGAAGAGTATAAACAGTTTCAGCCTCGGGAGATTCCCAGCCTGGAGGTCTTTATAATGACCTTCAAGCACTGTACCTCCCTGCAAGGACCTTGTGATGATTCGGACGCAGCTCCTTCCTGTTCTGGAGGGATGCCCCACCTGGATGCTGCAGACAAAAATACAGGCAAACAGGGAGGAGCACACAGATACTGGACCACTCAGGAAGCACAAGTCACTAGCTCCTGGGGGGGTCAAGGAGGACTTCTTGGAGAAGGCAGCGTTTGAGCCTGGCTTTAAAGAGTGAGGAGGATTTAGACAGGTAAAGATAAGAAGAACTAGTTTCCTATTATACGTAGCAGCACGAGCAGAGGCAGGCAGGGAGAAGACAGGTCAAGGCGACGGAAGTTTAAGGTGCTGAGGAGTCGATGTTAAGTGGGGAGACCATGGGGAGCCATGCAAGGTACTTGAGCAGGAGCGCAGCTGCATGGCTGTGCAGGAAGAGGAATCTAGCAGCAGCAGCAAGAGGAGGCAGGCTGGGAAGAAGCAGGCACACCCTCACGTGATATGGTCCCCTCCCCCTCCTGAGGTCCAGAGGGTGTCTCTGTCCACCATCGGGAGGGAGATGACAACTTCCTCTCCTCAGCCTGGCTGGGGAGATAAGGGGGCAAAGACAGGAAGTTGCCTCAAGAAGCTGAGTTGTGAGCAGCCCAACCCAAGGCCCCAGCCCCTACGCTGTGCAGGGCGGTCCCAGAGAGGTAGATGCGGGAAAAGGAGGCCAGGCTCCTCAGGCCAAAATACCACGGCCTAGGTGTCCAGCGTGGCAGACCCCTGGGTGCCCGTTCTGTCCCACTGTTGACAAAGCCCCCCACCCCAGGTCCCTGAAGGCCAGGTGTGGCCCCTTCCCAGGAAGAGGCTTCAGAGTTTTCCTGCCTTAACTTGGTCATTCAAACACCCTCTCTGACACCTGTGGGAACTGAGGTGAGTCTGGGCTCACGGGGGCACAGGGTGGACAGTGAATGCCCAGGTGCTGGGAGCCTGATGGGATCATGCAGGGCTGAGAGTCTTATTGACCTCAGGGATGCCCCGTGGCTTCCTGGCCTTAAGGTCTAATAGGAATGCGCCCCAGAGGACTGCAGGGTGTTCCCAGCAGAGGGAACAGAGTGAGCAAAAGATCCAGAGACAAGACACTTCCTACTGGGTACAGGGAACTAGCTGTGGCCCCAGTGGGACAACACGGGCGGCTAGAAGTGATGGTGAGTTGGGGCTGAGGAAGCTGGACACCCCTGAGGGGCAGGGCCGAGGGGAGGGGACAGGGTGGGGTGCCTGTCCCAGGGCACAGGAGAGGCTGGAGGTGCAGGGTGGAAAGGTGGTTCCAGGTCAGGTGGGGCCCTGGGCCCAGGAGGACTCAGGGTGTGGAGGGGGAGGGGATCTGGAAGTTGCACAGGGGTCCCCAAGCCCCAAAGACCAAAATAACAGAACTTGGGGTTAGGGAAGGGAGCCGACAAGAGGGTCTCCCACTCTGTACAGCTGGGGGTCAGTCTTCCTGGCCCACCTGCAAGGGGTCTCTCCAAGTGGGCGGGATGGGGCTGAGACAGTGGACCTGAAATCCGTGCTCAGCAGCAGCATCTTAGGGAGCCTGGGACACCTGCCCGCTGGACCCTGGTAACCCCGGAAGAGGAAGTGAGGTTCCCAGGTCTTTAGGGCTGTTTGCATTCAAGTCAAACCTATTTACAAACCAAAGTGGGGCAGCTACAGGGCAACCTCAGCCCCTCTGTCTTCTCTAAAGACCTCTGCCCTTGCCCTAGCCGCTCCATTGCTGGCACTAATGTGCCAGACAGGAGGACTCAGGCCCCGAGATGGCCACACACCTCCAAGGCCTTGTGGCCAAGTCAGCTTTGCATGGTATTTCCTTGGGCTTCTCTGGTGGCTCAGATGGTAAAGAACCTGCCTGCAATGCAGGAGACCTGAGTGTGATCCCTGATCAGGAAGATCCCCTGCAGGAGGAAATGGCAGCCCATTCCACTATTCTTGCCTGGAGAATTCCATGGACAGAGGAGCCTGGAGGGCTACAGTCCCAGAGTCAGACGCTTTCACTTTTTCCCTTGGCCTGAAACACCTTTCCCTCCCCTGTTCCTTCAGATTTCAGCAGAAGCGTGCCTCCCCCCTGGGAGACCTCCTCTGATCTCCCTGTCCTCCCCACCATATCTTCAAGGCATCCCTGCAACCCACCGCATGTCTGTGTGTGGTTATTTGGGATGAATGACTTGCTCCCTTCTCCAGGTGAACTCAGGGGAACAGGGACCCTCTCCCCAGGGTCTGGCACCATTCCTGGTGCATGTTGGGTCCTTGATAAATATTTGGGAAGGAAAGAAGGGAAGAAGAAAAAAAAAAAAGAAGGGAGGGAGGGAGAGAATGAGAGTGAGGAGGAGAAGCTGGGCCAACAACAGAATGGGAATCCAGTCCTCCTGCCTCCAACCCTCCCAAGCTCTGGCCCGGCACCTGTCCCCTGAACTAGAGCTCGAGACCCTCCCAGCTTCGAAGTGGAGCCCCCATTGACCAGGCTGTCCCATGCTCACTCCTAGGCCTCGGAGGAGCTCTTCCCAGCTCAGCAGCTGAATGCAGCTGAGAAAAGCCATCCGCACAGGAGGAACAAGACTCACAGCCTGCGAGTTTCAGCCAAATCTCCGATTCCGTGGCTCACGTGCCTGCTTGAGTCCCATCCTCTGCCTGGGCCTCAGTTTCCCCTTGTACACAATGGTGAGATAAGCCTTGATCTACGGGGCCTCCTTCAGAGCCAGAAGCATGCAGGGAAGAGCATGAATACCCAGGGGTGGGGCAGCCAAGGAACTGAGTTTCCAAAGCGGGGAAACACTTTAGGGAATGGAGCTGGAGAGCACGCGAGGCCAGAGAACAGCCTGCACAAAGGGCTAAAGCTAGAATGTGAAAGGCCGGTTTGCAGAGTTGTGGGGAGACCAGTCTGATGGGATATGTGTAGGAGCCAGATGGGAAAGAAAGGGCTGTGGCTTCTGAGTTGAAGGGTCTGGGTTTTATCCTGCTAGTCATGGGTCATGGGGAGCAAAGGAAGGTTCTTGAGCAGAGGGATGAAGTCAAGAAATCACCAGCTCAGGCAGGTAATCCTGATAAACAGAGAGAAGTGTGGAGGCAGGGAGGCCGGGGAGGAGGCTGTTGCAAGGCTTGAGAGAGAAAGTGGGGCCTTCTCTGAGCAGGGGCAGAGACAGATGAAGCGGCAGGGAGGGGGAAGCTGCCGGAGAAGAAAGCCCACTCCATCTCACCGGCAGGCCCGCAGGACCCTCACACTCCTGCGGCCCCAGATGCCCTCCGAGCCTCCTCCCCCCAGCTGCTCCTCCCCGACCTCAGGGCTAACCCTCTCACCCACCAGGAGCTGGCTGTCATCCATCGCAGCCCACTCTGACTTTTGACGTTTGGAGTGTCAGTCGCTCAGTCGTGTCTGACTCTTTTCGACCCCATGGACTGTAGCCCGCCAGGCTCCTCTGTCCGGGCAAGAACCCTGAAGTGAGTTGCCATTCTCTTCTCCAGGAGATCTTCCCGACTCAGGGATCGAACCCATGTCTCCAGCATGGCAGGCAGATTCGTTACCGCTGAGCCACCTGGGAAGCCCATACCTCCCCCTTTTTCTTCAGAACATATGTGGGGTCCTTTCAGCCTCTGTTCTCCCCTTTAGTCCTGCCGTCTTAACAGCTTCTGGGAGGGACACTATTCTTAAAGGCAAATGTGACCTGGAACCCTCACTGCTTAAAAAGTCAGGCCATTAAATGATCCATCAAGGTTCTCAGCATCCTAGCCCTGCCTCTCTGATCTACTCCCCTGATCCTCCTCCTCGAGCTCCTTATGATCCCTCCAGGCAGAGGGACTGAGCCAGTCTCTAGCATAAGACTGAGGTTTCCCACCTTCTACGTAGGGTGTTTTTTTCTGTCTGCAACAGCCTCTTCCTGTGTCCAGATCCAGCGGCAAAGGCTTACCTTTCCCCCATGCTCCACCTTCCCCTGCTTCAGATGAGCTTGGCAGGCATGCCTCCTGCCACAGAGGTGGTAAGCTCTGCCCTCTTCTGTCCTGCGGGGGATTTAGACAGCACTCGGACTGCGTGCCAGGCTTGGAGCTCTCAGCACCTGGCAGCTGGGAGGTGGGGAGGACAGACCAGCCCTTTGGACAGTGTAGCTGTGCCCATGTCCCCCTGGCCACCAGCTGGTTGTCTAGGTGAAAACAGAGGGTATAATGGGGCACACAGCAACTGGGCAAGAAGCTGAGGTGTGAGATGACTGTGTGTGAGTCTGTGGCAGATTCTGTGGAGGGGTACTCAGAAGTTGTCATGGGGGCAGCAGAGCGGGTGGGCATGCTGACAGGTGTGTGAACCTGCCAGGTGGGGGGCCAGAGTTGCTGGCAACTGCTGGCCTCGCCTGGGGTGGATTCAGAGGCAGGGTCGGGTTGGGTGGGCTGGAGAAAGGGAACATGGGCCAGGCTGCCAGAGCAAACAGACAAGCCTTCTGGCGCTTCCTTCCAGCAAACACCAACTGACAGCTGAGGGCGGGGTGGAGTGGGAGAGGCCTGTGTTAAGGTCCCTGGAGTTGACAAAGGGGAGTCAGACCCTAGGATGTGTAAGTGGGAGAGGGGAGGGATTTCCAGCTGCTTTTGTGACTAGGGCTTCATGTCCCTGGGAGAGAGGTCTTTAGTGAAGGGCTCTCTGTCCCCACGGAGCCCTGGCTAACATTTTCCCTGACAACTCAGAGATACAGGTAGGGCTGTCTCTGTGGACCACAGAGGTGGAGGAAGAAAGGGAGAAACACAGGGAATATTAGACTTGGGATGTAAAATGTCAAGGTGTGGGACTTTCCTGGCAGTCCAGGGGCTAAGATTCTACGCTCCCAACGTAGAGGAGTTCCATCACTGGTTGAGGAACTAGATCCCATACGCTGAAACTAAGAATTCAAATGTTGCAACTAAAGATCCCATGAGCCACAACTAAGACGCAGCACAGCCAAAAAAGTAAATTAAAATATTACAAATAAATAAATAAAATGTCAGGCTGCACGGAGCCACAGCCAGAAAACCAGCATCGCCCTACCTTAATGGCAGCAGGCTGAGCCCCAGCAGGTGCCCCTGGAGACAGTCTGGGTGACCCGTCAAAAGCAGCCAAGGGCTGGACCTTGCTGCCAGCTAGTCCTCACTGATTGTCTCTATATTCGAGGAGGCGAGGCAAAGGGGAGAGAGAGGAGGAGGACCCTGGCCCCATTCTGGGAAAAAGAGATCAGGAACAGGGGGGACACTGAGTAGGTGGCAGCAACAAGGGGGTTGGGCAGGCTGGAAGCTGCGGATTGTGTGTTCGGGAAAGCGTGGACAGCTGCAGAAGCCCAGAAGGGTTTCCGGCTGCAGAGACAGGTAGGGTCTGGAGTCTGAACAACCGACCAAGTGGGCTCAGTCCTGAAATCTCTGACCTTGTACAGCCAAGGTGGATCCCAGAGATCTGGGCAGCACAGGCCAGCATGGTGGGGGTATCTGGTGGTGATGATGGGGGGCTGTGGTGGTGGTGGGGACTGGGTCTCTCAAGCTGGACGGGTGGGAGCAGACTGCTCTCTTCTGCTCCTCCTTTTGGCGCTGTGAGGGGATTTCTGCCTTCCTACCCCACCCCCACCCCGTTTGCTTTCCTGACCTACAGCCCCTCCTCCTGGTACCCCTGGACAGATTGGAGCTCAGGGAGCACTGGAATGGGGGTTTCCCAGACCCTCCCCTGCCCTGGGCCAGAGTCACTCTCCCTAGGGGTTTTGGTCAGAGGCCTTCACCCCCCACACCGTCAGACTTCTGCAGGGAGGCCTCCGGCAGTTACATTTCCTACTGGGGTGAGAGTGTGAGTCAAAGGAAACAAGGCTGGTTTACTTTATCTATCCTGGGTCATTGTTAGAGGTTCAGGTTGTCTGAGGAATAACCTCATCGCTGGACTTTAGAACAACAATAAAGCAAGCATAAGCATCAGAAGTCTGAGTAAGCTCTGGGAGTTGGTGAAGCCGGGCAGGGAAGCCGGGCGTGCTGCAGTCCATGGGGTCGCAAAGAGTCGGGCACGACTGACAGCGACTGAACTGAACTGAACTGCAACATCAAAAGAAGAAAACATTGTCAGCTCCGGAGGAGACTTGCTTATTCATAGGCTTTTAGGTTTCCTCTGGACCCACGGTCACACTTGGCAGAGTTCGAGCAAGGCAGTAGGAAACTCCTCTATGGATGTCTCCCATGTTGCAACCCCCAGGACCTAAGAGGGCTCAAGAGAAGGCAGCTCAGAGACCGCTCAGCTCAGCAGCCCTCCCCAGTTCGCTGCCCTGTGCCCCACCCCCACCCCCCGGAGCTCTGTGGCCGGTGGCCGAGGCCCTTCCGGACCTCGAGCCCTCGGCTCCCCCAAGCTCTGAGCGTTCCGCGTGGGCGGCCTCAGTTCCCCCTTCTGCAGAATGGGCGGGTGGCCCAGCCTCCGCGCCCCGGGGCGCTGCGGGGGCGGGGCGGAGGGCTCCGAGGGCGGCCGGAAGGGGTGTGAGTGCGGGGGCGGGCCCCGCGCCGCCCCGCCCCGGGGAGGGCGCCCGGGGCGCAGCATCCTGGCGGGGGCCCCGGCCGCCGCCGCCACTGCCGTCGGGGAAGGTCCCAGCGCGGTCATGGCCTCGCGCGGCGCGCGTCGGGGTCCGAGTCCCCCGCGCCCCGCGCAGTAGCCCCTCAGAGAGGCGGCCCCCACTGTGCCGACGGCGCAGACGTCCGGGCGGGCGGCATGGAGGAGGCGCACCTGCTCCCGGCCGCCGACGTGCTGCGCCGCTTCTCGGTGACGGCCGAGCGCGGCCTGAGCGCGGAGCAGGTGACAGGCGCGCGGGAGCGCTACGGCCCTAACGGTGAGAGCGCGGGCCAGGCGGGGGCAGCGGGGACCTCGCGCGCCGCGGTCTCAGCCCTCCCCACAACCCACCCCGGCAAGGCGGCCGCGGAGCGGTCCTCGCCCCTCCCAGCCATCGGCCCCCGCGGGCGGGCGGGCAGGAAGCGAGGGCTCCGGAAACCTCTGCAGACGCTTTTGGGGCTCCCGGCGGGGCCGCGCTGCACCTTCGCCGGGGAAGGAGGTGCAGGTTCCGGGTTCGGAGACCGGACGCCTGGCTCCCCCGCCCCGATCTCCCTCCGGGCCCAGGGACCTGTGCAGCCCTTCCGGGCTTCCCACCTCCATCCCGGTCGCGGTCCACTCCCGCAGGTCCTCGCCCACCCCCATCGCCGCTCCGCGCTGAATCCCCGCGCCGCTGCAGCCCGCTGGAGTCCAGCAGGTGCGCACAGAGGTCAGCTGGAGGGGGACCAGCCGGAGACCCTGAGGTCCCGCCTCCCAGCTCACCCCGAGGGTCTCCCTCGAGGGCTCAATAAAACGCCCGGAAGGTGCAGCTTGTCAGCTGGCAGCTTCGGTGCCCCCACCCTCATCCCCAGGTCTTCCTCTTTCTGCCACCCCGGACGGATGTGGCTGGCGGGAGTTGATGGTGGGGGCTTTGAAATGCTGAGGCGGGAGACCCACCTCCCTGCAGGGTGGCAGGTTCAAGGCCTCGCACTGGGAGTTGCCTGGGGAGGCCTTTCCTTCCTGGGTGACCTGGAGCCACGCCTGCCCCACCTCTGGTCTTGGAGGCAGCCTTGGGCGCTGTTGCTGTTTGGGAGGGAAAGGTGTCATCCTTTCTCCTGTTCAGTGGCGTGTGGGATTCTTCCCCGGCCCAGAGGCACTGGTCAGTGCCTGTACTGTCCAGACGTGGCCCTGGGAAGGCAGAAGATGCAGAGGTTACCCCCCCACCCCCCGGTCACTTCCAGTCAGCATTTTGCCCCCTTCGTCCACCCCTAGGGCTCGGAGTCCCTAGGGCTCCGGAGAGAAATGTCATCTCCATTCCCAGGGTGCAGCCTGGACCCATGTCCTTTCAGATCTTGGGGACTCACCCTGGCAGGGCTCCCCGCCAGCCAGAGGGGAGGTTCTCTGGCCCGTGTGTCTCACTGCCCAGGACTGGCTTGAAAATTGCAAAGAGCTGTCAGAAAGGGAGCTTTGGGTTTTGTATTGGTTTATGACAACCACCTCTTATATAAATATTATCTTTCTGGAGCAGAAGTCCTTTTTCAAAAAAATTAGCTGCTATATTTAGTTGAGCTGTGGGAGGAA
Organism: Capra hircus; assembly: GCF_001704415.2. Taxonomy (NCBI): domain Eukaryota; kingdom Metazoa; phylum Chordata; class Mammalia; order Artiodactyla; family Bovidae; genus Capra; species Capra hircus. The sequence continues at coordinate 24,390,650 of NC_030826.1, read as the reverse complement.
CTAGGGAGATAAATATTATTTAGTATCCCCCATTAGTGACTTGGCAGACAGGGTGTCCTTGCCGGAGGAGTGCAGGGCAAGCCCGGCCGATCCCCCAGCTCAGGGATGGGGGTGGGGGTCAGGGCAGCAGAGCTAGGGTTCCACCGCCTCCTCTGTGTGGCCTCCCGCTTGCGAGTCCTCATTTGCAAAGGAAGCTGGAGCCCAGCCCTTCTCCAGAACCATACAGAGGTTGCCCTACCTCACCCTGGCCAACACCCTCTCCTTTCTGGCCCCCATATCTCCCTGAAGGGGGAAGCTGACTGAGAACGAGGGAGCCTTTAGTTCTTTCCCATGTTGTCTGGTTTAGGTGAGAGGATTTTAGGGTGCCCTGGCTGGTGATGAATAAGGATATCGGTGTAGAGTGTAGGTCCGGAGAGGTGGATGTGAGTTTTGGGGAGGGCGGTAGGAAAAGTTGGGGAGCGGCTATTCTTGGGCTCCTCCAGTTCCTCTGTGGTTTGATGGTAGTAAAAATAAAAGCTAATGTTCACTGAATATTTACTATGTGCCAGGCACTGGTCTTGGCACTTTTCACCCCTTGTCTTCTTTTCTTCCTAAAAACAACTGCTGTTATCCCCATGTTACAGAGGGAGTAACTGAGGCACCAGGAGGTTAGACAGCTTACCTAAGGTCACCCAGTAAATGGAGCTAATCCTGGGTGCCTGCCCCTCTCTGGGTCTCACTTTTCCTGTTCGAGGGGGTCACAGTTTCTGCAGACTCTGGGCCCCTGGAGTGTGAGCCTGTGCTAGGAGCTGGGTCAGCTCAACAGGAGCTAGTGGAACCTTCTGCTCTCCACCCCCTGCCCCCCTGCTCCCCCGCAGCTCCCCCCCTTGCCCCCCTCTCCCCTCCCTCCCTGCCCCGGCCCTGGCTCCTCCTAGAGGGCTTTTTCCTCAGGAAGCATTCCAGGGCTCTGGAAGTCCTGAGGTGAGGAGAAGGGAGCCAGTTGCCCCTTCCTGCCTCAGGCTCTCCTCCCCGCCCAGCCCCTGCCCGGGGAGGAGGCCTGGGCGCCCCACACGGCCTATGGAGTGAGGCTGTCAGGCTTTCAGGCCCTAGCTCTGCCCCGTCATAGCTGTGCAATCCTGGACCAACTGGTTGCCTCTCTGTGCCTCTGTTTGCTCATTGTCAGTGAGGTTGTGATAGGACCCGTGCCATAGAGTTATCTGTGTTTGCCTACACTGAGCCCTCCCTTATTGTGGCAGGAGAGGAGCCTGGTGTGGCTCTGGGCCAGAAGCTGGCGGCGGGGGTGGGGGGACACCCCAGGGACTAGTGTCCCCCCCACCCCAGGAGTCTCTGCACCTGCAAAGTCGTTAGTGCTAGAAACCACCAGGAAGTCATTTGCTTAAGTCCTAAAATTCACAAGTTCTCCTGCAGAGGAGGGGGTGGGGTCCTTCTCCCCGCCCTCTGAGCAGAGAGGGGGAGGGCGTCAGTCAGTGAGTGTGCCTGGAGTTGTCCCCCCATCTGTCTGCACCTCGGCATGTAGCCGTGCCCTCTGAGGCCCCAACAGGGCAGTAAGTGGGAGGCTCCTGGCCTCTTGTGAGCCCGCCTTTCTCGGCAGGTCCCAGAGGTGCCCAGGGCGGGGTGTGTGGGGGGATTTCTACAAACTTTCAACTGATTTTGTTTTGTTCTGTTTGTTTTTGACCATGGCTTGTGGCATCTTAATTCCCTGACCAAGGATTGAACCCAGGCCCTGGGCAGTGAGAGTGTGGAGTTCTAACCACTGGACCGCCAGGGAATTCCCTCAACTTGCTTTTTGAATAAAAATGGGCACCCAGCACCACATGCAAAAAGTCCCTAAGGTGTAGGGTGAATGATCCCCAGCCCTGTCCCCACAGACGCCTCCCGGCAGCCCTAGTGTCTCCTTCTCAAGATATCCAGTGCGCACACACCTCTGGGTCTGTGACCGATGGTCTTTTTTACGTGAAAGGGAGTGAATTTTGAGGGCCTTTTGCGCCTCCTCTCCTTGTGACAGTCACTCTTGTGGATGGCTCCACGTGGAGCATCTTGGGCTTTCTAGTGGCTTTCCAGAGTTTCTTCACATGGCCATCCCAGAGTTTCTTCCCTCCGGCTTCTCATGGATTTGGGGTTTGTGGGAAGCCTTTCTTATCACACATGTAAGGCGTATCCTTGTCCTCATGTCATTTCACACACTGTGAAAATCACCAAAGGACAGATTCCTAGAAGTGGAAGGAAGTGTGTGTTTTCAGTATTGACAGCTATTGCTACCCTGTTCTTCATAAAGTTGCACCAGTTGGCCTACCTGTTTCCCCACCACCTCGCCAACATAGTACCTTATCAGATGCCAATCTGATAGAAGGTGGCCTCTCACAGTCTTTCTTTCCATTTTTCTGTTTGCAAATCCTATTGGGCATTTTATTATATATATTTAGGAGCCCTTGGCTCTCCTTATGTCCATGGATGGGCTGCCTGTCATTCCTGCTGGACGTGAGCCTTGGCAGGAGACAGGACTGGGTTGGGCCATCACCCCCCAAAGTGCCTTTACCCCAGAGCCCAGGGATGTAGGGGTCGAGGTCCCAGGAGGTCTCTGCGGGGAAGGGGCAGTGTTTCGGTTTAAGGGGCCTGGGAGAGGGGCTGTGACGGGGGCAGGTGCCTGGCTTCCTGGGCCTCAGCCTGTCCATCTGTGCAGTGGGTACTGGAGCTCCAGGGCCACCATGTGGGAGGGATGGTCTTGATTTAGATTCCTGCGGGTGCTGACTTGGCTGTGACCTTATCTCCTGCCCTCAGCTGAGGCAACCACTTCCTGGACCCTGTTGTTGTCTGTAGGGCAGAGACACAGCTCTGAGATCCCCTGTAGGGGCTTCACAGGTGCGAAGAGCCTTCAGGCTCACCCTAGTTCTCACACCTTTGTTGGGCAGCCTTGGCACCCCACCCCCTGCCCCTCTCCACCAGCCCTGCCCCTGTAGAACCCCAAGCCCGCGTACCAGCAGTTCTCTGAGGCATGGCCGGATCTGCCCACAGCACCTCAGGTACACAGTTGCCTTGCCAACACTTCGCCTCTGGGGCCTGGTCAGCCAGGCAGGACTGACCACTCCAGGTGGGGCCTGGAGACCAGGGTCAGGCCAGGCGCGTGGGGCGGGGTCTGCCCAGCCAAGGCCTCTCCCCGACTTTGCAAATGAGAGTCTAATTGCTCTGCAAATTTACCTTTGAGGAAGACCTTGGTGAGCACTCACCTCACGCCTCACCGGCTGGAACCTGGCTGAAACCAACATTCAGAAGCCGAAATACCAGTTTCCAATGGAGGAAGGAGTCAAGGGGGGAATTAAGGGAGCAGGTGGTGAGTGGAGCCTGGGGGCAGTCTTGGCCTTGCACCTCCCTCCTCCTGGGCTCTGGGTTGTGGCCCTAGGGCTGAACCGTGGGGCAAGTGAATAAACAATTCTGTGAGGCTCTGGGTGGACCTAGGGATGACTCAGCCCCTGTCCGCCCTAGAGGTACACGGATGCTGGAGCAGGAGGTAACACTGACGACCAGCGAGAGAAGGACTCTTCCAGGAAGCCCTCCTGGAAGTTCCGATGAGATGGGGAGGTACCCTGCACAGAAGGGACTGTGAAAGCAAAATCTTGGAGCGGGGCAAAACTAGGGGCAACCAGGAGGCATCTTGCTTGGCGGGTGGAGGGAGGGCCGGCCATCTAAGATATGAGAGTGATTCTGGACAGGTGAGTCCAGGAAGGTCTTGAAGGTTGGTCTTTATCTTGTAGGCCCATGGAAGGTCGGTGAGCAGGGTAGGGTCATTCATTCATTCTGTTTTATTGAGTGCCTACTGTGTGCCAGGTGCTGTCCCAGGTGCTAGGGACACGGGAACTTCTGTTCGCTGTTGTCATGGCTAAGGTCTACTGAACATTCACCATGCACTGGGCTTCATACACGTTGTACAGCCTCATGAGGTGGTTGCTGTTATTATCCTCATTTTCCAGATGGGGAAACTGAGGCACATCCAGCCTTAAAGTGACTTGCCCATGGTCACAGAACTCCCGAGATAATAGGATTTGAACTCCAGTCCTTGGACCAGACTCTCTGCTCTAAGCTGCAGTTTCTTTGATCACATCCCAGGACCCTACAGGCCAGCCCTGCATCGGGTATCTGTGGACAGGGGCTGATTCAGTCTGGCAACAGTTACCCAGCGCAGTGTTTGGTCAGGAGAGGCCACCATATGAACAATTCAGGCAATATTGGAGGGAGTCATATGCCCCCGGATTTGCCCAGCGGGGGTCTGGGAGGGGCGGCACCTCTTGTTTCTGTCTTGGCCCATTAGCTTGGTGGATGGCATCAACAGATGGGGCATTCTTCTTGGAAGGGCCAGCCGACAATGACTCCCAGCCCAACAGTCAGGACATGGGAGATTATGATCCTTCAGGTGATCTTGACTGGGGGAGGCTCAGGGACCGCTGCGGTGGGAAGGCAGGAGAGTCTAGGAGTGAGTGCAAGAGGCCCAGAGTACCGGTTCGAGAGCCAAACTGCCCGAGCTCAAAACCTTTCCTTGCCACTTCCCAGCTGTGTGACCGTGAACTAGGTAGGCGCTCAACCTCTCTGCGCTTCTACTCTGAAAAATGGGAATAATAATCATATCCTCTTTCCTGGCTTGTCTGAGAATCACGAGAGTAGTGCACACAAGGAGGTGATTATCCTGCCTGCGGAGCACCTCCTCATGTGTTAGGCGCACAACGCGCCACCGTTCACCTCCGGAGATGAAGTAGGCATGTGGCATGCTGCTTGGTATAAAAGTGTTCAGTCGCTCAGTCGTGTCCGATTCTTTGTGGCCCCATGGACTGCAGCCCGCCAGACTCCTCTGCCCATGGAATTTCCCAGGCGGGAATACTGGAGTGGGGTGCCATTTCCCTCTTCAGGGGATCTTCCTGATCCAGAGATCGAACCCACCGCCTCCCGGGCATTAGCAGGTGGATTCTTTATCACTAGCGCCACCTGGGAAGTTCTTTGGTATATAGTAGGTGCTTAATATGGAGAAGGCAATGGTAACTCACTCCTACTCTTGCCTGGCAAATCCCATGGGCGGAGGAGCCTGATAGGCTGCAGTCCACGGGGTCACTAGGAGTCGGACACGACTGAGCGACTTCACTTTCACTTTTCACTCTCATGCATTGGAGAAGGAAATGGCAACCCATTCCAGTGTTCTTGCCTGGAGAATCCCAGGGACTGGGGAGCCTGGTGGGCTGCCGTCTGTGGGGTCGCACAGAGTCAGACACGACTGAAGTGACTTAGCAGCAGCAGCAGCAGCCGGAGCTTAATAACTGTGACTCAGTAATGATGATAATGCTCATTCACACAGCAGCCCTGCAGGGTGGGGGTGGTCCTCCATCTTCCAAATGAGGCTCAGGCCCCCCGAGAGCCAGCTGCTCAGGCAGGACTGGAAGCACTTGCATTCCAGGAGCAGGGACGGGCCCTCCTGCATGGATGGGCGGGGCATCTGCAGTGACCTCGTGGCTTATTGAGCCTGCCCTAGGAGCAGGGGGTGGGAGTGGAAGGGATGCCTTGCTCTACCCTGGTAGAGGCCAGGTCTGGCGAGAAGAGGGCATTGGTCAAGATCAGCCGGGTTATCCTGCATTACAACCCCCTGATTTCAGTGGCTTGAAACAGTTCAGGTCATCTCTTGCTCACACTGTATGTACACACCTCCATGCAGCTCCGTGTCTCCCGACTCTTTGACTCAGGTTCACAAAGCAGATACCGTCACACAGGTCCTGGTTGCTATAGCAGAGGGTCAGAGAGCTCCAGAGTGTGCTGTCCAGTGGGGCAGCCGCCAGCCTTGTGTGGCTGTTTGAGTTTCAATGAATGAAAATTAATTTAACATATACCTACTGGCACTTGCCTGGCGGTCCAGTGGCTCAAGACTCGGCTGCCAACGCAGGGGGCCCAAGTTTGATCCCTCGTCAAGGAACTGGATTCCACATGCCACAGTGAAGATGGAAGATCCCACATGCTGCAACCAAGATCTGGCACAGCCAAATAATTAAATATTTTAAAATAATAATAAATAAAATGTAGCTTCTTAGTCACACTAGCTACATTCCCAGTGCTCAGTAGCTCCATGTGGCTGGTGGCTACCGTATCAGACAGCATGGCTATAGGACTCTTCCATCACCGCAGGAAGTTCCACTGGACAGTGCCATTCTCCAACAGTTCTACATTCCAGCCCAAACTAACACACATCCTTCTTTTTGCAACTTGCACAGGAAGATGGGACGTACAGTCCTATTGTGTGTCCACAAGTGGGGGAGAATGAGAAGCCCTGGAGGAATAGCATGATAATGACCACCAAGAGTGGACCTTCGATCGGGCTGTGGGTCAGCAGAAGGGGACAGTCAGGTGGAAGGGGAGAAGGAGGAGACCCGGTGAGACCAGCAGGTAGAGGGAGTCTGCAGTGGGGACTGGGGACTGGAGCTGGTGGTTGCTTCGCAGGTGGCTCAGATGGTACAGCATCTGCCTGCAATGCAGGAGACCCAGGTTCGATCCCTGGGTCAGGAAGATCCCCTGGAGAAGGAAATGGCAACCCACTCCAGTACTCTTGCCTGGAAAATTCCATGGATGGAGGAACCTGGTAGGCTAGAGTGCATGGGGTCACAAGAGTTGGACACGACTGAGCAACTTCACTCACTAGAGCTGGTATGTTCTGGAACAAGTTTCCCAACCCCAGGCCTCGCCCCTATCCAGAAAAAATGCTGTGAGGAATATTGTGGCCTCGAGGCTACACACCAGCAGAGGGAGGGGCTAGGTAGACAGGGAGTGATTCGGGTGAGACTTCCAGATATACTCTTCCTTAGGTCAGGAATCCTGAAGACACCTGCAGAGGTTGAGGGGTTGAAGAAACTCCTGGGTTGAGCATGGCAGAAACAGGCTGACGTGTGCTCTGAGGCTGGGGCATAGCTGAGATGACCTCTAAAGGACCCTGCTCCATTGGAGAATTGGCCCAGAAACCAGGGCTGGCCCTCCCTCCTGCCTTTCCTGTTCACTTTAGCTAAATAGATCAGAAGGAAAAAGTCTGTTTGATTTTAATCTCAACGCAGGACACTGGAGATTACATTTTCCACGGCAAATGTCAGCTGTTGCCTAAAATAGGACTGTGGAGAAAAATGCTAGAAAGTGTATTTTTAGGTTATATGTTTTCCTCCTGGATTCCTGAAGCCCAGTGGGCTGCTCAGTACTCCCCATGGTACAGCTGCCCGGTGCAGACCCCAGACCTTCCAAACAGGTGGTCAGGGTAGGGGTGCCCGTGAGCAAAACTGCTGGCTGGTACTTGAGCTGCAAGCAGGTGGGCAGAGGCAAGGACCCATGTCAGCGAGGAGGAGGGAGGAAGAGCCAGCCTGGGGTGGGGCCTTGGGTTCTGCATTGCTAACAAGCTCCCGGGTGACCCCGATGTTGCTGGCCCAGGGATTGTCCTGGGCACAGCACAGGAGAAAAGGAGACAAGGGTCAGTTAGGCTCCGTCTGAGAGACCCCTCAGACAGCCCTGGGCAGGTCCTGAAATCGGCAGAAGGAGGGAGAAGCCCTTCCAGGGCCCCTTTCCACAGACCCACAAACAGCCCGGCTTGCTGTGTGACCTTGGTTCAAGCCACGCATCCACTTTGGACCTCAGTTCTTGAACCTGCAAGACGGGGTCGGCATCCCTACCTACCTCCCTTTTAGGCTGCTGGGAAGATTCCCGGACTCAGCTACTGGGGCAGCCAGCTCCACCTGTAACGTGGGTGCTTCAGGACCTGAAGGAGGTGAAAGTGGAGCCTGTAAAGGCACAGCAGGTCCTTGTGGTGTTTGGAGACATGGTTCTTCAAAATGTTCTGTGTGTCTGGGCCTCGGCAGGCTGGCTGGGTCCTCTCTCAGCTTGCTGGAGCGGGGCGCCTGGGAGGGGACAAGCTGACATGCAGCCTCCAGGAACTGAAGCCCGGGGCGCTGCCTGCTGAGGTCGTGCCCAGGGAGCCCCAGGTGGGGTGGGCAGTGCTTCGGGCCTTGTCCCCAAGGTCCTGTGTCAGAGGTGGCCTGAGCCAGTTATCTCAATTAGAACGAGATATTGTGGGTAGGGGGACATTGAATGGGACCGGGTGGGCATCTGAGAAAGGGCAGTGCAGGGAGCCCTGAGAACTACCGACTCCCTGTGTGACCTCAGGGTTTCCATCTCCTCCAGGTCTCAGTTTCCCCTCTGTGCAACGGAGGTGGAACTGGCCTGGAGGGTCTGGAGGGCCCTGGCTTGGTTTTTGTCCCAGGGTGAGTCAGGTCACAGCAGGCCATTCTCCACTAGAGTCAGGTGGGGGAGGGATGTGAAAGTACCCGGGCACAAACCACGTGTGCTGTGACCTCAGAGACCTGGGGGGAGTGTGTCCTGCCCATCGTGGGGGTTCTGATGGGCACCGTGGGGAGGGGACTGCTCAGACTCCTCTCGGTAACCCAGTCATTTCTTGTCTCCTCATGGCTCCTGTGGCTGCCTGGATCCTGCAGAACTCCCAACCGAGGAAGGTGAGGCTGGGGCCAGGGCAGCCTGCAAGGGCACCAGATGACACGCCGGGCCAGTCACCGTCAGGCGGTGTCCTCCCCTCCCAGGCAGTGGGGCCTGGCTGAGCCCCCAGCGTTGCCCATCTGTGCCTCTCAGGGCCTCGTGTTCTTCACCTTCAAATGGGAGGGAGGGAGTAAGCCACCGCAGCTCCGCATGGACGCGATCGGTCAGTCGGTCAGGAGCCCAGCCCTCATGCAGCACTCCTGTTCCCAGGGAAGTCCCTGTGGGAGCTCGTGCTGGAACAGTTCGAGGACCTCCTGGTTCGAATCCTGCTGCTGGCCGCCCTGGTCTCTTTCGTAAGTAGCCCTTTCCCACGGCATCAAGCAGCCTGGGCCTGGAAGCGGGTCCAGGCAGTGCTCAGGGGCCCAGCCTATGAGCCACAGGGCTGTCCTCTCAGCTGTGGGCATCCCTGGGCCCCTCTCCACCCCCTTTGTTGTTCAGTCTCTCAGTTGTGTCTGACTCTTCGTGATCCCATGAACTGCAGCATGCCAGGCTCCACTGTCCTTCGATAATATCTCCCAGTTTGCTCAAATTCATGTCCATTGAGTTGGTGACGCCATCCAACCATCTCATCCTCTGTCACCCCGTTCTCCTCCTGCCCTCAATCTTTCCCAGCATCAGAGTCTTTTCCAATGAGTCAGCTCTTCGCATCAGGTGGCCAAAATATTGGAGGTTGTGAATAGTAGCTGAAGCTACTTCAGCTTCAGCTTCCAGTGAATATTCAGGGTTGATTCCCTTTAGGATTGACTGGTTTGACCTCCTTGCAGTCCAAGCGACTCTCAAGAGTCTTCTGTAGCACCACAGTTTGAAAGCATCAATTCTTCGCCCACCCCATGCACTTGCCCAAACCCTTGCAGCCCCCACAGTGAACTCCCGGCTCTCATCTGTCCCCTCCAGCCCCTCTTCCACCCTGATTTTCTGTGCGCTTACAAAAGCACATCTGACCCCACCCCTCCCTGCCTTAGTGCAGGGTTTCTCAGCATCAGCACCGTTGCCTTCTTGGACCAGACGATTCTCTGAGGCAGGGACCATCCTGTGTACTGTAGAGTGTTCAGCAGCATCCCTGGCCTCTGCCCACCAGATGCCATTAGCACCCCATGGTTGTGACAGTCGAGTCTACGGATATTGCCGAATGTCCCTGGGGGGGCGAATCCCCGGGCTGAGAGCGCATGCAATACCTTCCATGGCTCCTCAGAGAGACTTCAGCCCTCAGCCTCCCGCGGCTGCCTCCTGGCTGCGGCTCCCCATTGCTGCCCGCCATGTCCTCAGCCTAGACTCCTTCTGGACCCACAGGGCCGTGGGCCCAGGGTGGAGCGGTGGGGAGGGGGCCACTGGGGGCTGAGCAGCAGAGACCAAGGCTCATGCAGGGAATGGAATCCAGAGGGTGGTTGTGACTCCTGCTCCCAGCCCTGCCCTCCAGCCGGCAGGGGCCCACCCAGCTAAGTCTGACCATCCTGGCCGCTCACTGTCCTTTGGAAATTGAGGACTCCTAGAAAAGTCTATCCAGGCCGGTGCCCAATACAGCCAAGCCAAAAGGGTTCTGTTACCCCCTCCTCAGAACAGATGGACACACAGAGGCCTGGAGAGGATGACAAGTACCCACTTGGGCCAGGAGGTGGGAGCAGACGAACCAGGTCTCCCGCCTCCAGGCCTGGGCTCTGGCTGGTCCTCTGACCATGGTTCTCTGAGCAGAGGGCCATGAACCTGAGATTGTAACAGGATCACCTGGGTGGCTTCAAACACAGACTGCTGGGGTCCCCCCCAGTTTCTGACTCAGCAGGTCTGGGATGGACCCCAGGAATTTGCATTTCTAACAGGTTCCCAGGAGCTGCTGCTGCTGTTCTGGGCCCCACACTTGGAGAACCACAGTCAAGCCACCAGTGGCCCCACAACCCTGAGAGTGGGTGGGGTGGGACGTGGGCTGTGGCGGTCACTACCTGCAGGGAGTAGTCACCAAGCCAAGGCCTTCTGAGAGCAGACCTCTCCAAATCCAGGGCTCCCCAGAGGTACTTCCTCCCAGTCGGGAGTAGATGGACCCAGAGTACACCCGAAGTGGCAGGTGGACCCTGGCCCGTGGCTGCCGCTCACCAGCTCTGACCCCGACAGGTCCTGGCCTGGTTTGAGGAGGGCGAGGAGACCACGACAGCCTTCGTGGAGCCCCTGGTCATCATGCTGATCCTTGTGGCCAATGCGATCGTGGGCGTGTGGCAGGTGGGAGACTCGGGGCTGCGGCTGCATCCTGGGGCCTCCCAGCTGCTAGGTGTCACCTTCACCTGGTCCTGGAACCCTGCAGGTCCTTCTGCTTGCAGACCCATCCCAGGCCCCAAGGGGTGTCCTTCCAAGGGGGTGGCCTGCTAGGGCCAGCGGAGATAGATAGCCTTCCTTCCTCTGCAGGAACGCAACGCAGAGAGTGCCATCGAGGCCCTCAAGGAGTACGAGCCAGAGATGGGCAAGGTGATCCGCGCGGACCGAAAGGGTGTGCAACGCATCCGTGCCCGGGACATCGTCCCTGGAGACATCGTGGAAGTGGCAGGTGCTTCGGGGTATTCTTGCATCATGAGACGCTAATGAGCCCACGCTTCTTTTTCTGGCTGTACGTTGTAGAGGGGGGCTGTTGGATCCCTCTACAGCTCTTTAGCCAGAACCCCATCGGATGAATAAGGGGACTGTAAGCCAGGGGACAGCTCAGCCCTGCCTGCCAGCCCTGGCCTTGGCTTCTGGGAGCCCTGCTGGCTTTCCTGGGAAGGGGTGCCCAGAGCCACACTCAGCCAAGCCGTTCTCCCTCCACAGTGGGAGACAAAGTGCCCGCTGACCTCCGTCTCATTGACATCAAGTCAACCACGCTGAGAGTGGACCAGTCCATCCTGACCGGTGAGGCCCAGAGGCCAGGGGATGGGAGGACTTCACACGGGGCTTCTTGTTTCTTTTTAAAAATATGTATGTATGTATGTATGTGTTTGTCTACAGTGGGTCTTAGTTGTGATTTTGATCTTTGCTTGTGGCACGTGGAATCTAGTACCCCGACCAGGGACTGAACCCAGGCACCCTGCAAAGGGGAGTGCGGAGTCTCAGTCACTGGACCACCAGGGAAGTTCCGGGCTTCTCATTTCTGATTCTACATCCAGGTGAATCTGTGTCTGTGACCAAGCACACAGATGCCATCCCAGACCCCAGAGCTGTCAACCAGGACAAGAAGAACATGCTGTTTTCTGTAAGTGCATTATAATAAAAATAATAGCATTTAGATGAATCAGTTAAAGCCCTATGGGAAAGAACCTCACAATCATTGAGAATACGTGAAAATTTCTAGTAATAATAGTTGTGTTTAGTGGAGGCTGTGCTTGGCCCTGTTCTAAGACCTTTACCTGTATTAATTTATTTTATGCTTGGATCGCCTTTGAAATAAGTATACTTGTGTGCATTTTCCAGCAAGGAAATAGGCACCGAGAAGTTAAGTAAATTTCCCAAGGTCACATAGCCAGTGAGCGGCAGAGCTGGGATGTGGACTTGGCCATCTGACCCCAGAGGTTTTCTCCTACCTGCTAGGCTTATCCTGCTTGAAGCTGGAGAGGAGCAGAGCTTGTGTATAGTCATTCAACAGAATCCTCTAGAGAGACGAGCATTGCCAGAATGGTGGAGGATGTCAGGAACCATTTGTTTCTCAGATAAGAAAACTGATCCCTAAGACAAGACACCAGGGAGAGTGTCTGCTCAGGGAGAGTGATGGGGTTCAGCTCTGGGGGAAGGGATCAGCCCCTGTGGCCCCAGAGAGACCTAAACAGTGATGCTCATGGTCTGCCTAGTAACAGCCTGAAGCCAAGCACAGAGGCCACAAAGAGCAGTCAAGCCAATTGGCAGTGGCCCTGGGTGCTAAGTTATAAAGTGTCCCCAGAAGTGAACAGCAAGGGAGAAAGTGATATTCACCTGCAGCTCTGCTTGAGGGGAGCGCCTCGCCAAGGTGACCAGAAGTCTTGGATAAGCTGCTTTGGGTGGGGAGGGGACACCAAGGGGCATGCTCAGGCGTCAGCAGCCGTCACAAGAAATTTCTAAGGAGGGCGCTCTGGATAACTGCAGGTCATTTCCCTGGCAGTGCACGCATATTTAGTCACTCAGTCATGTCCGACTCTTTGCGACCCCCTGGACTGTAGCCCGCCAGGCTCTTCTGTCCATGGGATTTCCCAGGCAAGAATACTGAAGTGGGGTGCCATTTCCTCTTCCAGGGGATCTGTCTCATCCAGGAGTCAAACCTGGGTCTTCTGCATTGCAAGCAGATTCTTTACTACTAGTCCCACGTGGGAAGCCCTTCCTTAGCAGAGGGGCCTGTATGTGGGGGCAGGAGCTGCATGGCTCAGGGCAGAAGAGATACTGAAGCTGCCAGCACCCACCTCTCCAGCCTTGGCACGGGGCACCCATCTGAAGGGGATGAGTTACGAGCCTCCCCTTAACAGCTGTTTCTCTCGCCTCTGCTGGACCATTTTACAGGAGAGGACACGGAGGCTCATGCTGGCCAGCCCTTGCATCAGGGCTTGGGGATCTTACTGGGGCCTTGGGAATGGATATACTTAAGCTAGGATTTTCTCAATTCTTCAGTAAATGCTGTTTAAAACTGTTTACCTGAGATCACAGCAGCACCCCTCTGTGGCTGTTTTGGTTGCGTATGATCCTCATTTTAATGGGTTGGTGCTGTGCTGTGCTGTCAATATCAGCTGTTGCTGCCTCTGTGCCAGACCCCATGCTGGCACTGGGAATGTGGCACCAAACCAAGTCCCTGCCTTCATAGAGCTGACACTGTCCAGGCAATGACAGTCATAACTCGAGACTACATAGCTGCGTCTGTCTGGGAGCGCTAAGTGACAGGGAGAAAGAGAAAGCCAAGGAGCGGGAAGCGAGCCCTGATCCCAGCCTGAAGGGGTCAGGGGTCCTGGTCCCCTGCTGAGGTGCCAACCAGCCCCTTTGCTTATCCCTCCCTCGGCCAGGGCACCAACATTGCATCGGGCAAGGCAGTGGGTGTGGTAGTGGCAACAGGCCTGCACACCGAGCTGGGTAAGATCCGCAGTCAGATGGCTGCCGTGGAGCCAGAGCGGACGCCCTTGCAGCAGAAGCTGGATGAGTTTGGGCAGCAGCTGTCTCGCGCCATCTCCGTGATCTGCATGGCCGTGTGGGTCATTAACATCGGTCACTTTGCCGATCCCGCCCATGGCGGCTCCTGGCTTCGAGGTGCTGTCTACTACTTCAAGATAGCTGTGGCCCTGGCTGTGGCTGCCATCCCCGAGGGCCTCCCGGCTGTCATCACTACTTGCCTAGCACTGGGCACGCGGCGCATGGCCCGCAAGAACGCCATTGTGCGGAGTCTGCCCTCTGTGGAGACCCTAGGCTGCACCTCGGTCATCTGCTCGGACAAGACGGGCACGCTCACCACCAATCAGATGTCGGTCTGCCGGGTGAGTGGCTGCAGCCAGCTTGGGTGTTGCTGTGTGCTGCTCAGCAGGCTGGGCTACCTCTCTGGGCCACTGCCCGACTCCAGAGATGGAGGAGAGAATATGTGCGCTGTCCCATGGTGGGAAGCAGAGCGCTAAGTGACATGGAGAAAACCAGTCCCATGGTTTTCCTGGGGCAGAGCAGCAAAGCCTGGCTGGACATGCATCATTTGGACACGTGGGGTCCTGGCAGGCCTCGCAGGCCATCTGTGAACCTCAGTTTCCTCATCTGAAGTTTGGGTGTGCAAACCCTGCCAAGGTGACCATAAAGGAAATAGGGGAGGGTCAAGTACAGCCTGAGCATCTGAGCCAAGCCAGGCCTGGACCCAGGTTTTAATCCTGCTCCACTGTGACACTCTGTGGTCAGTGCCTGTCACCCGATACACCAGCTCCAGTGACCTGGGAAGGGCCCAGGCAGGAATTATTCATTCCTTGGCACTCGATCCCAGATCCTGGGCTGCTGCCCACGTGCTCCAGGGAGTCTGGCTGAGACTCCAGCAGGTCTCTGGGGTAGAGGAGTGGGTGGGGTGATGCTGAAGGCTATGGGTTTCCCATTCTCCCAGGCCCCCTCTCCCACCCCTGCTCCCGAAAAACCCTGGAAACCCACGCCCTGTGTCTGAGACCTTATTCCCCGACAGAAGTGCACCACAGGCTGCCACAGGGGTGTGGGCACCAGCTTGCGTGACCTGCTAGAATCCCTAGTAGGACTTCATTTGAACAGTCCTACTAGGGATTCTGAAACAAGGGTTTGAAAAACACATGAGCACACCCTGTGCCCCCCAGATGTTCGTGGTAGCCGAGGCCGGAGCGGGTACCTGCCGTTTGCACGAGTTCACCATCTCGGGCACCACGTATGCCCCGGAGGGCGAAGTGTGAGTGCTCGGGCGAAGGGGCACAGGTGGGCGGGTTTACGGGTGGGCGGGGCTACGTAGGACAACTGTTGAGAGTTGTCATTGGCGAGGCCTCCTGGGGGCGCAGCCAAGATACTGGGCATCGCCCAAGGCCGGGGCCAAGAACCCAGTTCTGACCGCTCTGGCTCCACAGGCGTCAGGGAGAGCGGCGAGTGCGCTGCGGGCAGTTTGATGGGCTGGTGGAGCTGGCGACCATCTGTGCCCTGTGCAATGATTCAGCACTGGACTACAACGAGGTGGGCCCCTACCCACTTTCAGTGACTTCCCTAGTATCCAGGCGCTCAGAACAGACCTTTCTCCCAGAGTATCCAAGCTCCCAGGATTGGAAATCCCTGCCCCTTGGGAGTGCCACACTCCAGGAGCACTGCCATCCCCGTCCACTCCACACTGCTCCTCCTTCTTCCTCAGTTTGGCTTTAGAACCTTGCTCTGGGGCTCTTGGGCTGTGGGGGACTGTAATGTAAAAGGTAGAAAGGCCAGGGATGCCTGGGAGAAGAGGTTTAGGGGACAATCACTAGGAAGTGTTTAAAGCAAAAGGCACAGCCCAGAAACAGCCCACAGGCCACTATAACCTAATGTGATCTAGGCAGTGAACTCTTCCTTGTGGCTGTTCCTTGTGGCTGGAGCAGGAGGATGGTGCACATGGGAGGCTCTTTGTCCCTGAGTGGGGGCACTTGGCCAGACCAAGTCAGTCTGATGCCCAGCTGAGGGCAGCAGACAGACAGCAAAGGGTTTCGAGCAGGGGAGTGATCTGGTCAGATCTGCATTCACAGAAGATCACCTAGGTCTCAGTGTGGAGGGCAGAACAGACTGGGTAAGACCAGGGCCAGGGAGCCCTGTGTGGTCATCTGGGCCCGAGAAGTGTCCGCTGAGTCCTGGCTGGGGCTTCAGGAAGAGGGGAGTAGGCATGGGCTGGAGATGGTTTGGAGCCAAAATCCTGGGACTTGGTGACCGGTTAGGTGAAAGAGGGAGGAGCTCAGGTAGCCTCTAGCTGCCATTCTGGCTGGAACAGTCACTGGAGTGGCACATACAGAGAGATGGAGGTAGACTGAGGGTCTGGAGGGGATCAAGTCCAACAGGCAGCAACTGCATGAATGGGCCTGGAGCTCAAGAAGGAGGTGGCAGTGACCTGGGGGGGCACTGGCTGTTGTGAGCCCATGAAGAGTGGTGGGGGCAGGGGCATAGGAGGCCTCAGGGAGAGAAGAGGGAGGAAAGCAGCAGCGCCTGGGAGCTCCAGGGGTCAGGGAGTGAGTGGGAGGTGGGACCGGGCGCCACCCCGACCCTCACTCCCTGTACCTGGGCCCCCCTAGACCAAGGGTGTGTATGAGAAGGTGGGAGAGGCCACGGAGACGGCCCTGACGTGCCTGGTGGAGAAGATGAATGTTTTTGACACGGACCTGCAGGCTCTCTCCCGGGTGGAGCGAGCTGGCGCCTGCAACGCGGTGAGCAGCATGGGGGGCTTGACCACAGTTTGTGTGGCTGGGGCTTCTGGGGCATCGGGAGAAGGGAGAGAGGGGAAGGAAGTCCTGGGAGCCTTCTGGGAGGAGGAAGGACCTCAGATGCCTACCTAGTAAGACTGGTCTAGGGAGAAAAGAGAGGAACAGCTGAGTGTGGGCAAGGACTTGGAGTCAGAAATTACCCAGCCTCGTCAGGAAATGGCAACTTTGGGGCATTTCTGGGGCTGGAGAGGGAGATGGAGGCCTTGAATGTCGGGGTTAGAGGAGAATATATTCACCACCGTGTAGGGAGCAAGAGGCTCTTCACAGAGTTGAGCAGCTGGCGAGGAAGCAGCCAGGATCGCTGGCCCTGCCCCTCACGCCTTGACCTGCCTGGGCCCCGCAGGTCATCAAGCAGCTGATGCAGAAGGAATTCACTCTGGAGTTCTCCCGAGACCGGAAGTCCATGTCAGTGTACTGCACGCCCACCCGCCCTGGCCCGGCATCCCAGGGCAGCAAAATGTTTGTGAAGGTGGGCCTGCCCGACCGGCCTGGGGCTCTGCACACCTGGAGTCCCCGGGGGCCCGCTCTCCAGTCCTCTGACCAGCCAGAGCCTGCAGCCGTGGGACACTGGGGGAGGTGGGAGACCCTTGGCAAAGGGATGCTTCCAGAGTGAGGGTGGTCAGCCTGCCACGGGGAACTGGGAGGGGGACGCGGTGTTGGGCAGGTAAAACCCGGGCCAGATGCTGAGGCCTGCCCCTCCCTGTGGCCCCAGGTCTGATCTGAGAGGCACAGCCTTGCCGTATGACCTCGGGGCGACCATGCTCCCACGTGGGCCTTGGGTCCCCGTCTGAATAGCGGGTCAGGCTAGACTGTCTCAGGAGCCCTTTTGCTTCTGATGGGGACTGTTGAAGTGGTTGGTGTCCACACTTGGTGCTTTGTGTCTTGGAAACAGTCCTAAGGAGCAAAGGAAACAGCTCCATCCAGACTCTCGTCCATAGTCCTTCCTGTCACTGATTTTGAATCTGAAGTAGGAGTCAGATTAAAGCAAAATCTTTAAAATCTGCTTTAAAACCTGCAGTGGGGGGTTTTAACCTGTTTTAAACCAAAAAGCTTCTGTATTGGGAGTTTGGGCTTCTTAAGATACCTAGTGTTTGACCATATGTGTACACATATATATGTATATTCACACATGTGTGTGTGTATATATATCGTATGTATGTATGTATGTATACGTATCAAGGGACTTCCTTGACATTCCAGTGGTTGAGACGCCGCATTTTCACTGTAGGAGGTCCAGGTTCCATCCCTGGTCGAGGAGCTAGGATCCCGCATGCCCTGTGGCTCGGCCACAAAAAACAAACAAAACCCCCCCCTAGTGTTTGGGGTACCTTTTGGGGAGAGGGAGGAGGCACTGGTGGAGGATTCAGAGGTTCTTTCCAGGCCTGGGACGAGGTCCAGGGTGCCACCCCAAGGCCAGTGAGAAGCCTGGCATCCCACGACCACCCTCCAGAGCCACATCCCCTACACCCTCAGCTGGGCCCTGTTTCTGGTCCCCCAGCAGGGCTCAGCCCACTTCCCGATGCAGAGTACCCTACAGAATTGGAATCGTGGAAGCACCAGCCTGGCAGGGCAGGGGAGTCTGCAGGAGGGTGCCATTCCCACCCTGTCCCGCAAAATGCTGCGTCAGGCCTTCTCAGCTGCAGGCTAATTGCCGGGGTGGGGGGATGTCCTGCTGGGGGCTTCACACTGCATCACACTATGTCAGCCCCCCGTACCCTCTGGGCTCTCTCACAGTGGGGCCCACTTGGTTCCTGCACCAACCTTCTTAAAGATGGATTCTGTTGCGACCCTTATTGTGTGTCCCCTTGGGTGACCTAACTTGCCCGAGATCTAGGCCTCAACTCACAGCTAAGCAGGAGGGAGGGGAGGGGTCCCGACTGACCGAGTTGTCTCCTCCCCTGTCCCACTCCTGCAGGGGGCTCCTGAGAGTGTGATTGAGCGCTGCAGCTCAGTCCGTGTGGGGAGCCGCACGGTACCCCTGGACACCACCTCCAGGGAGCAGATCCTGGCCAAGGTTAAGGATTGGGGCTCAGGTTTGGACACGCTGCGCTGCTTGGCACTGGCCACCCGAGACAAGCCCCCGAGGAAGGAGGACATGCAGCTGGATGACTGCAGCAAGTTTGTGCAGTACGAGGTGGGTGCTGGGACCCCAAGGCTGTGTGTCCACCTGTAATATGAGGTGGGTGTGCAGTAGGAGGTGGGTGTTGGGGCCCCGGGCCCGTGTGTCTGCCTGCAGCGCTGGGCAGGTGGCAGGTTGAGGATGGGTCCAGGCCCCGCTGGCATCTGCCCCCTCCCTACAGACGGACCTGACCTTTGTGGGCTGCGTGGGCATGCTGGACCCTCCGAGGCCCGAGGTGGCTGCCTGCATCGCACGCTGCCACCAGGCAGGCATCCGTGTGGTCATGATCACAGGGGACAACAAAGGCACGGCCGTGGCCATCTGCCGCCGGCTTGGCATCTTCGAGGACACGGAGGACGTGGCGGGCAAGGCCTACACAGGCCGCGAATTTGATGACCTCAGCCCCGAGCAGCAGCGCCATGCCTGCCGCACGGCCCGCTGCTTTGCCCGGGTGGAGCCCGCCCACAAGTCCCGCATTGTGGAAAACCTGCAGTCCTTTAATGAGATCACTGCCATGGTGAGGCCACAAGCTGGGAGCCTGGGGGGAGGTGGCGGCCTGGGGTATGGTGGGAAGCACTAACCACAGGGCTTAGAAAGAGCAACTGGCCAACCCCTGCCTCTGCTTCATCCGTATTTTTCCCAACATCTTATTTCAAAAAATTTCAAGCACAAAGAGAAATTGAAATGATGTTTATAGTGAATGCAATCTAGAGTCTATAAATAGCATAGGTATATTTGCTTTATCACATACCTGTCCATCTACCCACTTTTAACCCATCTTTCTTAATGCATTTCAGACTCAGTTGTAGACATCAGTGCACTTTGCCCTCACACAGGAGAGGGAACTTTACCGTCAACCCATGAGGTTCCCTTACGCACCTTCTTCATCAGGCCACAGCTCGCAATCTCTGCTCTGATTTTTTTCTTTTTTTGGCATCATGGATTATTTTGCCTCTCATGGATTTTCACATGAGTGGGATCATACAGCATTTGCTGTTTGTGTCTGGCTTTTTTCTTTGAGGTTTATCCGTATTGTTGAGGGATTCAGCGCCATGATTTTTCGCGTATTGTTCAGTGGCACTGCACTGCGTAATACCAGTCTCTTCATCCCTTCTCCTCTGGATGAACACTTGGTTTGGTCTCAGTTTTTGCTCTGTCTCATTCTTGATTGCTGACCTCTTCATCAGCACTGATCTTATTCTTAACCTCGATCTTACTCCCCGCTCTTGACCTCAGTTTATAATCTTGACCTCCAGCCTATCCCAGTCCTTTACATTGACCTGATAGTGAGCTGGGCACCAACCTTGACTTGACCACAACTATAAACTTGTTCTTGGCCCTTATTTTTGACCTTCACACTGATTTGGTCCCTGACCTCAACCTTAAACACCTTAAACTGATCCTTTACTCAATTCAACCTTGATATGGGTTCCAGTCTTCACCTGGACCCTGATCTGATCCCTGACATTGACTGCCCCCCAACAGTCTATTGCTTTATGCTGACCTCAACTTTGATCTGGCCTTCAATCTTGACCTTGACATCAACTCTAACTTCTACCATGACATCATTCCTGATAGGGTCCATAGCCTGGACTTGATCTCTCCCTTAATCTAATTTTTTTATCATGAACATGAGTCCATTCTTGACCCTGTCTTTTACCTTGGGCTCCAACCTTCACCTTAACTACAACCCCTAACTGACCCTTGACCTGGGCCATGACCTTCACCTCATTCCTGACTTGACCTTAACTTTGTCCTTAACCCAAGTCTCATTTTCTACCCCACATCCCACCTTGATTTCATCCTTGCCCTCAGTGTTGACTCACCTTCCCGTCCTCACCTCACCATCTTCTCTGACCTTCAACTTGACCTTTTTCTCAATTTTGTCCTTGTCTTCATTCCCTGCCCTGTCCTTAGCCTCAGCCCCAGATCAATTTCTAGGCTCATGACCTCACCGTTGGTTCCATTCAGCTGTCTGCTTCCTCGGGGACAAGCCCTAACCTTGGTGACAGGCTGAGGGAGGGGAGTCAGGCAGGTGTCAGGGAAGTTCCTCGGGTGTGAAACCCCCTAACCTGGCCCTCAGACAGGAGACGGGGTGAACGATGCCCCAGCCCTGAAGAAAGCAGAGATCGGCATTGCCATGGGCTCTGGCACGGCCGTGGCCAAGTCAGCAGCGGAGATGGTACTCTCAGACGACAACTTTGCCTCCATCGTGGCTGCGGTAGAGGAGGGCCGGGCCATCTACAGCAACATGAAGCAATTCATCCGCTACCTCATCTCCTCCAACGTCGGCGAGGTTGTCTGGTGAGGCCCTGTGTTCCGTCCTCCCAGCCCTTTGGACCAGCTGTGGATCCCCAGGACAGGGAGAATGCCTGGTTCTGGGATGGGGCTGCAGGGATGATGGGACCCATGTCCTTCCCTGGAAGACTGGGACCTTCCAGAGTCTCACCTCAGGGTGGGCAGGAATGGGGACACCCCATCATTCTCCAGAACCCCTGATGTACCTTAGTCCCCAGGGTGGTGCTGGAGAAATCCCTTGGC
Organism: Capra hircus; assembly: GCF_001704415.2. Classification (NCBI taxonomy): domain Eukaryota; kingdom Metazoa; phylum Chordata; class Mammalia; order Artiodactyla; family Bovidae; genus Capra; species Capra hircus. The sequence continues at coordinate 24,369,557 of NC_030826.1, read as the reverse complement.
ATCCCTCCAGCCATGACCTTCTTCCCACTTTCAGAGTCCTGCGAGATGGGAGAACTCACCTCACCTTTGGGCAGTAATATGTTCATGTGTGTGCACATAGGGTGTGTGCCTGAGTGAGAGGCGTGTGTACACGTGTGCATGTGACTTCCTGTTCATCTTTGGGCATGAGTACAAGCACCGAGGATTTGTGCTCGCATGTAATCGCGTACACACTTAGGTTCACGTGTGAGTGACGCCTGTGGCAAATGGCAAGTGCACGTTTGCCTGGCCATGTAAGAATTCTGCATCTGTGCACGTCAGGGCAAGCGTGTAGATGTTTGCTTGTGTTTTGTGGGATTGTGTGTCCTGCACTAGGTTTTTTGCACACACCTGTGAACAAATGTGTATCTGCTCAGGTGTGCACTGTCCACATGTGTGTGTCTGTGTGTGTCCTAAAGAGAACTTGTTTCCTGTCCTCAATTGGAGAGGCCTAAAGGGCGGGTCTATCCAGGCCCCAGAGCTGGGACTGGGGGTTCAGGGGTATCCCAGTGTGACCAGAGTGTATGCACCCACTTCTCACTCGTGCACACATCAGAACTAGCAAAATGGGGCGGGGCTGCTGCAGAGACAGTGGGGGCGCTTCCGGGCCTGGGTGTGAGTAGCCCCTGAACCTTCCATTTGCTGAGGGCTCAAGCCCATGACTCTGGTTCCAGCATCTTCCTCACAGCAATTCTGGGCTTGCCGGAAGCCCTGATCCCTGTGCAGCTGCTCTGGGTGAACCTGGTGACAGATGGCCTGCCTGCCACAGCCCTGGGCTTCAACCCACCAGACCTGGACATTATGGAGAAGCGACCCCGAAACCCTCGAGAGGCCCTCATCAGTGGCTGGCTCTTCTTCCGATATCTGGCTATTGGAGGTGAGTGGGGCCCCAGCTTTCATAGGGGTTCCTGGAGTTTCCTAAGACCCTTGTATCAGTTATACTTACAAACTCCTGACCAATATGACTCAGCCGGGCTTATGTCTAGAGAAACTATATGTGGACTCTTATAACTAAAAAGACGAGGTGTGCTTCAGGCATGTTTGGATCCAGCCCTCAGACTGTCATTGTCATATTTTAGCTCGGCCTGAGCTTCATTCTTAAGCAGGTGCCCCTTGGGATGGCAGGATGGTTGCCAAAGCTCCAGCCCTCAGACTTGCCGCATTACAATCCCAAATAAAGCAGAAGAAAGAGTCTTATCCTAGGACTCCTGTAGAAACAGGATGAAATTCTCGGGCCTGTTCTCCACCCATGTTGTGTCACTGCTTATCTCCTTGCCAATCACTGTGGCCAGGGATGGAGCAGATGCTGACTGCCCATCAGGGCCACTGCTGACCCTGAGGGAGGTGCTGCATACTAAAGGGAGAGAGATTGAGCAAATTATGGGGAAAGGGAAACAGATGCCAGAAAACCACAGGCGTCCCCTATAGCCAGTTTCTTCCTGCCCTCCCCGCAGTGTACGTCGGCCTGGCCACAGTGGCTGCTGCCACCTGGTGGTTCCTATATGATGCCGAGGGACCGCAGGTCACCTTCTACCAGCTGGTAAGCAAGGGATGGCCAGGAAGCCCATTGGGGTCATCTGAGAGGTAGAACTCACAGCCCATGTTGTTGTTGGAGTTCCAGAATAGAGGGCATCCAGAACCCCACGGGAGGCCAGTGGCTGTCCCTCCCCACCCCTGCACACCTGTAGACACCCACCACTTAAGGAAACAAGCTCAGAAGCCTCCAGAAGCCCAGAGACAGGAGCACAGCCCCTGAGCCAGAGAAGATGCTGCTCGCTCCCCCTGTCATTCAGTTACAGAGGGCCTCAGGGCTTCACTGCCTGGAATCCTTACCTTTATTGGGAAACTTCCCAAACATTGAGGGCTCAGTGATCGGAGCACCTAAATGGTGGAACTTTTGGCAGAGGGTCAGACTGAAGTGATCAATAGTGGAGGGAAGGAATCTGCCAGGCTTCTATAGCCAACCTGTCTCTTGGGGAAAGAAACCATTGACCTCTTGAAGTCCCCTGGCTGGCAGATGCACACCACAGGCCTGGCTTAGTTCACCCAGCTCTGGAAGCAAGCAAGGAGACGCCACCTCCATCCTGACCTCAACTGCTGTCTGTCCATCTGTCCCTCTGTCTGAGCAGCTAACGCATCTCCTTTGCTTGAAAGAACCGTTGCAGCAATTCTGGCCAAGCCAGAGGTGGGTTTCTAGTTTAAAGGAGAGAGCTGCCTGGATGTAGACTTTCCTTCCTCTGGTGTGCTTGCCTTTCTATTTTCCGGTAGACAGAAGAGCTCAAGAGAGGGACCCCGACTTCCTGCCCCCGTCTTGGGTGTGTCAGGGAAACGCAGTCTTCCCCGCCACCAGGGGCAGTGTGAGGGCTCTTTCCTGGGTTCACAGCTAGGTGGAGGCAGCTGGGGGTGCTTTCTTTCTCCCACGAGCCCTCAAGCACATGGGCCTCCCCTCCTGGCAGCAGTGCAGAGCCTGGGCCCAGACCCCTATCCCAAAGGCTGGTGGCCCCCAGCCCTCGGCGGATGGATCAGACACCTGCCCCTGCAGCTCCTGTGGGGGCAGCAGGTGGAGAGTGGGGGCGTGCTGACCGTCCTGCTACAGCCTTCCTCCTGTCCCATCACTATCACCATCCTTTGGGCTATGAACCCCAAATCCCCAGGGACCTCCCCCCATGTCAATCTTCTGAGCAGTCCCATACAGCCAGCTGCATACCTCCTATGGGATATCCCATGGTCCCAGTGCACTCACCAAGTCCGAAGTCAAAATCAGTTGCCTTTTTGCAAACAGTTCCCTCTTCTTCCATGTGCATCTCAGTTCCACCTTCTCCCTGGCCACCACGCCAGACCCCTGGAGTCCTGCTAGACACACATCCCACACCCACCACCAGTCCATCCTCAGTCCCCCTGGCGCCGCCTTCCCAACTGTCCTCGGGTCATTCCATTTCTCATTTATCCACTTGGGCGAGAAGCGGCTGTTAGGCACTGACTGTGCCAGGCGCAAACTGCTAGAGCAACGGCGGTGACTGAAATGGCAGAGTATCTGCAGAGAGTGTCCCGTCTGGTGGGGGAGAGAGCCAGGGACATGGGCGGTCACACTGTACAGTGAGCCATGCTTCCGCAGAGAAAAGGCAGGAGGCTGTGGAACTCGGAGGTGGTCAAGACTTAGACCTAAAGTAGAACTCTCAGCTGCAGGTGTTGGAATTTCAGGAGAGGTGCCCGGAGCCCCGCTAGCATTCCCGGAGGAATGCTGAATAAAGTCAGGAGAGTAGATCCTGGATCCCGGGTGCCCAGGTTCACACCCTGGTTCTGTCACACACGAGCTGTGTGATTTGGAACAGGCTACTTAACCTCTCTGTTCACTTCTCCACCCATATAAACCGGGTAATAGACCCTGCCTCATGGGGCTATCCAGACGATTACCCGATTACCCCGTATAAAGTGCCTAAACCAACACTTGGCCCGTGGCAAGAGCTATGTAAATGTTAATGAAACCCAGAGGGAGGCTCACAGGTGAAGGCGAATGGGAAATAGCCAGGGAGGCCAAGAGAAGGAGTAGGGAGAGCAGTAGCCTCACCCAAAGAAACAGGCCTGCCACCCCCCGGGGAGGGGTGCTCATGATGAAGCTGGGAGGCAGGGACAGGCCTGCCACCCCCCGGGGAGGGGTGCTCACGATGAAGCTGGGAGGCAGGGACAGGCCTGCCACCCCCCGGGGAGGGGTGCTCACGATGAAGCTGGGAGGCAGGGACAGGCCTGCCACCCCCCGGGGAGGGGTGCTCACGATGAAGCTGGGAGGCAGGGACAGGCCTGCCACCCCCCGGGGAGGGGTGCTCACGATGAAGCTGGGAGGCAGGAGTTCCAGCCCCTGAGCCCCTTCTAGCAAACGGTGCAGTAGGCCACACTGCGGCCCACGACCCAGGCGCGGTGCAGGTGCTCTCTGCTGAAACCCAGAAGGCCGGAGCCGGGCAGGGTGTTTCTGTTTTTGTATGGCTGTGATGGGGCTTCGTTGGTGTGCGTGGGCTTTCTCTCGTTGCGGGGAGCAGGCGTTGCTCTTCGTTGCGATGCATGGGCTTCTCATTGTCTTGGCTTCTCCTTTGCAGAGCACAGGCTCTAGGGCACGTGGAATTCAGTCGTGCAGGGCTTAGTTGCTCTGTGGCAGTTGGAATCTCCCAGGGATCGAACCTGTGACCCCTGCACTGGCAGGCAGACTCCTAGCCACTGTGCCAGCAGGGAAGTCCCGGGATGTGGATCTGTTGGAACGCCTCCACGTCATCCTATTCTCGTCTCCCCTGTGCACGGGCATAGGGATGCAGCCCCACGTGTGCCCGAATGGGAGGTGTGTGCCTGGCATTTGCGCGTGCACGTTTGAGGAAGGTCCTTACTGCTAAGATCTGGAGGTGAGGCCTGACGGTGGCGACGCAACCCGAAAGAACATTTGTCCTCTTGGCCAGCTGGGTGGTTTCAAAGTTTAGGGCATTTTCTCTGCCCTGTGATCAGTGCCAAATAAAACTGCACTTGTCCCAAATACTGGAGCTCAGTTTTTTTCGGAGAAATTTCCTCTCCATCTCTTTGTCAAGAGAGAAGTCTAGCCAAGCCATAGTCTTTTATCATTTTGTATCGTGCATGAGAGAGGAAAGAACCAGCAGTTCTTTCAGGCTGACGGAGTTGCTCTACCCACGTTTATGCCATGTGGGGAATGAGGGATGGATTTCCTGGGCAGGAGGTCAGGCCGCCGATCCTTTTACAGATTTCTCTTTGAGGCTTATTTTCGCAGCACGTGGCCCTCATTTCTAAACTGTAATCTTAAAAGGATCACTGTTTCAGAGGAGATTCCAGGGGCCAGATGTTGGAGAACAGAGCTGTGTAATGGTTGTGAATGTCCATGTCGATCCCCGTGGTGCGGAAGAGAATGAGACGGAAGTTCTCACGAGTGGCCTCAGTTCAGCAGCATCTTGTTACAGCGGCTTCTGAGAGCAAGGTTCAGGGGCAGGAAGAAAACTCCCCTGGGGCCACAGGGGCAAGCGCCACCTCCCTTATTGAGTCCTGAGAGCTCCTTGTTCACTGTGGAGAAGCTGTGTAGCAAGCCTGCACCTGACCATGCATGTGTTAGGCCTTGTCATGAGCGAAGGGCAGGTCGGTAGAGCTCAATTTCAGTGGCAGAAATGAAGAGAGGTGTGAATGGAATCTTATTTAATAATCATGACTGGGGCCCCAGTAGCCTCATCTTCTGGGCTTTCAAGGCGGCACTTGTGGTCAAGAACCTGCCTGCCAATGCAGGAGACCTGAGACTTGCGTTTGATCCCTGGGTCAGGAAGATCCCCTGGAGGAGGGCATGGCAACCCACTCCAGTATCCTTGCCTGGAGAATCCCAAGGACAGAGGAGCCTGGCTCCTACAGTCCATAGGGTCGCGTTGCAAAGAGTTGGACATGACTGAATCGACTTAGCACGCACGCTCACAGCCTCATCTTCTACCAGCCGAAGGTGAATTCTATTCAAGTATAATTTTGCTGATCGATTTTCATATGCATTTACTTGTTTGGCGTTAGTCGCTCCGTCGTGTCTGGCTCTTTGCGACCCCATGGACTGTAGCCCGCCAGGCTCCTCTGTCCATGGGATTTTCCAGGCAAGAATACTGGAGTAGGTTGTCATTTCCTTCTCCAGGGGATCTTCCCAACCCAGGAATGGAACCCGGGTCTCCTGCATTGCAGGCAGATTCTTTACTCTCTGAGCCACCCGGGAAGCCCAGCTCATTTGGTGGCTTCATTTAATCACTGCCTCCCCCAACCCCTGCACCTCTGATACTCAGGCCCTCACCCCCTGATTCCAGGGCCCCCTGCCGTCCTCCCCAGCCTCATACCAGCTGCTCTTCCCTTTGCTCAGCACAACCCCACCGCAGAACATCTTGCCCTCCCCCCTGGCACAGTGCAGCCCCTCTGTCCCCATCCTGGGTGAGCGAGCACCCCTCCCTGGGTCCTCTCCACAGCAGCACTGGCTGTACGGTATCCTCAGGTGTAAGCTGAGGGTGAGGGGGGCGGTGAGGCTTCCCATGCCCTGGTCCCGCCACTCTTCTTTCTGCCTGCACCCCATCTCACCTGGGTGCCCCCAGAGGAACTTCCTGAAGTGCTCCGAGGACAACCCGCTCTTTGCTGGCATTGACTGCGAGGTCTTTGAATCACGCTTCCCCACGACCATGGCCTTGTCTGTGCTGGTGACCATTGAGATGTGCAATGCCCTGAACAGGTGGGCTGGTAGGGGGGCCTGAAGCGGGGGCTGGGACGGGGGCTGAGGGTCAGAAGGGTCCAGAGGAGGGTTCTGAGATCCAATGGGGGCTAGAATTGGGATCCAGGCAATCAAGGGAGACATGGTTGAGGTCTGAGGAAGTAGAAGCACCAGGATTAGGTCTGAGGGTCAGAGAAAGGGGGTCCGAGCCCCAGGACTGGCCCCTGGGGGCTGAGTGGGCAATAGCCACACACCCCTCCTGGCTGCATTCCCAGAAGTGATCCAGATCTTAAAGGACGATGCTCAAACTCAGACCAGCTCCTCCCTGCACCTCACTTGGGTGATGGGTGGGGAACCAGAGTGGGCCCTGCCCGCATCCTGGCTTGAGGTGAGTGCCCCCTGTGCCCTCCACAGCGTGTCGGAGAACCAGTCACTGCTGCGGATGCCGCCCTGGCTGAACCCCTGGCTGCTGGCGGCCGTGGCCATGTCTATGGCCCTGCACTTCCTCATTCTGCTTGTGCCGCCCCTGCCTGTGAGTTGCTGCCCAGCGCTGCTCCCCTCCTGTGGCTCCTGGGGTCACAGGGCCCTAATTCCCCTCTGAGGCTGGGCCTTTCTGGGGCCTCTTTGTGAAACTGCCTGGTGGCTGTGATGGGGGAGAGGTCTGATGGTGCTCCATGACCTGACGGAGCTGGACCCTGGTCAGCCAGATGTGTTCCCCACTTAAGGACATCCCCCCCCAGACTTGGGGAACAGAACAGGAGAAAAAAATAGAAGAAAAAAGAGGTCCCCCAAGGCTGGGGCAGGAGGAAAGACGATGCCCTTTGCCAGTGCAGCATCCCTCCACTTCCCACCGGGACAGGACTTGGTCCTGCGGGGAGCGCAGGGGAGGACGCCAGGGGCAGAGGGGACTGAGGGGACACAGATCTGGAGGCGGGATGGGGGGCACGTCTTAGACGTGCTTGTGAGGTGTCCACGGTAGCCAGGGGTGTGTGAAGCAGTGGGTGTGGGGGGCTCTGGGCACTCCTTCCTTTAACTAAGATGCCCCCATCTCAGCTCATCTTCCAAGTGACCCCACTGAATGGGCGCCAGTGGGTGGCGGTGCTCCAGATATCTCTGCCTGTCATCCTGCTTGACGAGGCTCTCAAGTACCTGTCCCGGAAGCACGTGGATGGTGAGTGGAGGCCCCAGACCACCCCCTACCTGCTCGCCTCCAGCCCGCCTCCCTGCCTGCCTCTGCCCCCAGTCTGCAGTGGGTGTCGGCAGGGTCTTGCACTGCAGGGGCCGGGCCACTGGGCTCACTGGGCGGCTGACGGGAGCACCGCTCAGGGCTGGGCCACCTCGCTCTCCTCGCTCGCTGCCAGCCCTGCCCAGCCCGGCCTGCTGTGCCCTCCTCTGGGTCTTCCCCTCTGACTTCTCTGAGCTGAGCCTGTCGCAACGTAGGCACTCTCAGGACAGCCTCCCAGACACAGACTGGGCAGCCGCTGACTGCCTCCTCTGGGACCCCAGACCACACAGGGTCGGCCTCATTGGCACCACCTTGTGGTGGGTGAAAGGGGCATTTTCTGAGTTCCCATCTCTGGGTCTGCCTTACCTTGGGAATGGAGGGCAAAAGGGCAGGGTGGGGGGCGGTGTGCGGAGGGGTGGGCTGGGGCATGCTGTCCGTCTCTACCCGCCTCTGCCAGGGGCTCAAAGAGCAGGCAGCTCTGAACCTCCCAGGGCAGGGAGGTGGGATCGTTCTCACTCTCTGAGCTGCCCAGAGAGGGAGGAAGCAGGGGTGAGAAACTCCCTCTTCCTGGGACTTTGAGCCAAGGCCTTGGGTCTGTGGCCAGGCTGCTGGCCCACATTAGGCCCAGAGATGACCCAGGCCTGTGCTGGAGCAGCTGAGTGGGTCCTTAAGGGCCACCTCTGGCAGGAATGTATCCCAGGCCAAGGGGGGGATGCCTGGGGTGGGGGTGGGGGACTATAAATAGATCACGTGTCTGGCATTCCACAGGGGCCAAGGTAATCAATCAGCCCCCATCTCCCATGCTGGCCAGCCCTCCTGGGTACTGCAAATATTTTGTCTTATTCAAAAGGCCAAAACAAGTCAGCCTCCACTCTCCGGAGAAGCTGGCCCACCCCAGGTCTGTCCACAGGGTGACCAGACATGGTGGAGGAAAAGGAGGGCTCAGCCAGAGGCGGAAAGTGGAGCTGGTGCGAGTGGGAGCCAAAGCAAGGCTCCAGCCCACGGGTGCGGGGAGGGGAGCCGGACACAGCATTGTGCCTGCTGCGGGGTTCTTTCTGCCCGCCCCCCCAGACACTTGAGAGTCCCATTGACCAAGGGGCCTGGCGGGCTATAGTCCATAGGGTCGCAAAGAGTCGGGCACGACTGAGCATGCTGGACACTCCAGGGGAGGTGAAGGAGGAGCCGGCTCTGTCATCTGAAATTCTATCTTCGGGACCCCCAACTCTGGCTGGAGCGCAGAGTCGGGGGGTGGTCCACCCAGAAGGCTTGACCTTGGCCACACTTGCTCACCTCCACAGTCATGCCTCCTGGGGGTGTGGGCAGCTTAGACAGCTTCATGTCTTCAAGACTTTCTTTGGCCAAGAGATTCCGCACATTTTCTTGAGAAAACTCCCAAGTGAGGATATTTCTCAGCCAAGGGGAGAAGCCTGTTTCCGGAAGCACTGTTCTAGTGCTGGTTGCTGGATGATGGAGGATTTGGCCGGGTTGGGGAAAGGAGCGGGCCCCTAGCAGGATGGGACAGGGGAGGGAGCATCCTTGCCAGGCTGGGGATAAGGTAGGGTTTGAGCAGAGGTTTGAAAGGGGAGGATTGAACTTGGCAGAGAAGGAGCTGGGCTCTTTAGTGGGGCTGGGGCTCAGAGTGCAGGGTACAGGGGTGAGGCCAGAATGGGGCAGGGGCCTCGGTTACCAAGGTAAGGACCCTGGACATTGTCCTCAGGGAAGTGGAAGCCACAGAAGGGCGGAGGCATAGGAAGAACTGGGATCACCATGGAGGGCAGATGGCGTGCGAGGCTAGAGGTAGGGAGGCTGCTGGGGCCTGTAGAGCTGGTCTGGGAGGGGAGACACTGAGGCCCAGGGTGAGCTGGTCCCAGGCAGTGCCTCCACCTCCACCAATAACCTGAGATGTTGACTGTGGTCCTGGTGAGGCTTGGCTTGTGAGTGTGATGCTCAGCTGTCAGGAGTGGTGTGGGGCCTGCAGGCTGGGCATCTATGCCCACATCAAAGAGATGGGGTGGAGTGTGCCTGCTGGCAGCCCAGACAGCTCTGTCCCAAGGGCCGCAGTCCCTTGGGTCTCCTAAAGGCATCCAGGGCAGGGGTGAGACGGGAGACCCTGTTATGTTCCCAAGCCAGCCTGATGGCCTTTTAGGGAAGTTTTGCAGAGGACTGATGCTCGTGACTTCCCCACGATTTATGAGGAGTGTGCCCTGCAGAGGACTGTGGGTGCTGGGTCAGCCCCGGGGGGTTGAGGGGTGTCCCCTTGCCCCATCTCCTGGCTGTGCCCAGGTGTGGCTGAGTATCTGTCAGGCGGAGGCCTGTGGGCCTTGCTGAGGGGGGCAGGAGGCCTGGAGAGATTGAGTATGGACTGATCTGGGAGGGCTCAAGATGCGAGGTGGGCCTGGGGTTTATTCTGATGGCAGTTAGGGAGCCATAGAAGGGAGTGGTGGGCTGAGTCTGCGGCATGATGCTAGGGGCAGGAGGGTGTTGGTGAGAAGCCTTGAGGCGGCAGAGGACAAGAGATGGGTGAGGCGTCAGGGTGGCCTTGGTTCCCGGACCTCCTCCTGGTGGGTGGTGGTTCACCAAACTAGAAACCAAGAGAAGGTACATCGGATGCTCTGGGGGTGTTGATGGAATACGTCGGGTGACGGAAGCCCCGAGGATGTCTAGAGGGATGGAGCAGGGCTGGGGGCCGACTGAGAGATGCTGTGGAAGAGTGGGGCTCTCCCCAGAGAAAAGGAGGCCGGAAGGGGCCTGAGGGAGCCAGCCTGGATGTGTGTCCCGCACTTACGTCTTCACACGCTCTCTGGTTTTCTTCCAGAAGACAAGGGCCAGAAGTGAGTGCGGGGAGCAGAGTGGAGTCTCCAGCATGTACCTCAGAGTGACAGTGCCCAAGCCTTGTTCGCCTCCGCCGCCCCCACCCCCCACCCGCCTGCACACTCGCCTGCTTGCTCACTGGGCTCACCACCAGGCCTGGCCTGGGGTCTCCGTCCCCACTCCCGCCTGCCTGGGGGCTCTGTGATTCAGGTCTCCGGGCTCTAGTCCAGGATCTGCAGCCCGCGAGGGGCCTGCCCAGAGGCCAGAGCTGGCCCAGAGCCCTCCTCCCCGGATCCACAAGCACGCACACTCACACTCTGAGGCTTCCCCTGCTTTGAGGCGGGGCATGCCCTTAGCAACCCACGGGCGTGTGTACACTGATGGAGTTCTGGGAACCACTCTGATCTCACTCTTAGTGAGTGCCTGGTCTGGGGCCTGGTCAGCCCCGGGGTGAAGAGGTGACATCCGGACCCAGCCGTGCACAGCGAGGACAGACAGCCCCCTCCATTCCACTCCGCTTCCTTGGAATCGACTCACGAGGGCTTGAGCCTGTTGTTTATCCATGCAGGGAGTTGAAGACTCACAGAGAGGGACACAGGAGTGGGGGAGGGGGGCTGAGCAGGGATCCCCCTTTCCTGGGAAACGGCCAGCCTACCCGCCTCAGCTGCAGACTCAGGGTTCTCTGTTCCAAGCAAACGAAACACGCCATCTCTGCGTTGCCTGCCCTGCCAAGCAGAGGATGGAGTTGCCTTCTGTGCTCGTGCCGCCTGAGACCTGAGACCTCCTTGGGGTCGTTGAACACTGCCCTGCCACCCAGCCCAGGGCTCAGCCATCCCCACCTCTGCATGGCCGGGTGACCCTTGGCCTTAGTCTCTGCCCCTGCCCCCCGCACCCCCATGAGCCAGAAGGGTGTCTGTCACTAAGAATGGCGAGTTATCAAGGGCACATTCCCTCCCTCCGTCCTTGCTGGAGGGACCCATGAGCACCTGGATCACCTCCGTGGAGGGAAGAGAGCGTTCGAGGGACACATGTTTCTCTGCACTCATCTCCTGCCCCTCCGGCAAAGACTAGCTCGGCACAGAAGCAGTGAGCAATGACTGCGTCCCTGCCCCTCCTCGAGAGAGTACAGAGTGATTCTTTTACATGTAAATCAAGACCCACGTCCCATCCTGGTCCCCAGAATCAGAAGCCCCTTCGGCCTGCCTTGCAGACAGATGGGCTCAACATTCAGCGGCCCCTCCCCCTAGCCTTTGCCCTCCCTTCTCTTGAAAGTGAGAGAACCCGGAGTCTCCATGTCTTTGTAGGGGAGGAAGGCTGAGAGGAGGGGCAGGGGCCTGTACCCACCTGCTGACCTTCAGTCTGGTAGAAAAATAAAGGTCGAGTGTCTGGGGCCGTGAGAGTCATTATTGTGTTTGCTGGGGAGCGGGCCCCCCTCTGCCCACTCCATGCTTCCTTTGGGGGCTCCCACCCCTTCGTCCCCCTCCCCCAGGATCCGTGAGCAAGATCTGGGGCTCTCATGCCCCCAGCCAGAGATCTCGTCAGACGAGGCAGGGGAGACCCTGACTTCAGGAGTCAAGTCTCTGACATGACTGCCTTCTCCGCAGGTGCACCACGGTTGACAGTTTGTGCACGTGATCAAAGGCCTTTACATGTGATTCATGGGGAAACAAGGCTGGGAGGAGTCCATGGGAAGCAGGGCTGGGCCTGGAGCCTGAATATCAGGGGTCCCGTGTTCCCTGCAGAGGGGACCCCAGCCCCGGCTGTTCCATGGGTCCTGTCTCTCCCTCAGGTGCCATCCATCTCTGGTCCTTACCAGCCCCACTCGAATGCATCCCCCCAAGGGCTTCCTGAGGTGCACACTGTCCAGGGGCCTCATGAGGCTGCTTGTCATGAACTCCTGACTCGCCCAGACGGCCCTGCCCTCTGGGACCGGGGTCTCTGGGAAGGGAAGAGCCAAGGTCCCCTGCCTCCCTCGTTTTCTCCTCTGAAAGGAGGACTCACTGCCCTGGGAAGGGGCCTCGGGCCCTGCCCGCAGGGCCAGAGGTGGGACCAGCTCCGTAACCAGTGGGCCTCAGTGCAGAGTGGAAATGTGGAGCCTCTTGTTCAAAGATAAGGAATTTCTCTTCTTCCTTTTTTTGATGTGGAGCGTATCTAAAGTCTTTGTTGAGTTTGCCCCATCATTGCTTCTGTTTTGCATGTTTTGGTTTTCTGGCCCTGAGGCATGTGGATCTTAGCTCCCTGACCAGGGATCAAACTCACACCTTGCTCATTGGAAGGTGAAGTCTTAACCACTGGACCGCCAGGGAAGTCTCAAAGAATTTCTTAGCAGTGGCTGCAGAGCAATAAGCCACACATGCAGGTCTCTGAGCAAGAGGACCCTGTGAAGGCACAGATGGGGCATCCAGGAAGCTGGCCATGACCAAAGCAGGCTGTAGCTGCCCTTAGGAGCTGCCAGGTTTAATTTGGGGGACAGGGTTTGGCATACAGCTTACCGCAGGACCTGGGAATGAAAAGGAGGTTTCCCCCTTGTACAAGGTCCATCTCAGAACACAGCCTTTACACACACCTTATCTCGGGCGTCCTCAACCAGCTCCACGAGATGGGCCAGGCATGGCTCACTCTGGCTTGATCATCTAACTGGCCTTCATCTTGACAGACAGGCAGTGAGTGGCCCTGTGATGGGCCTGGGGGTCTGCTCAGGACACAGGCGGGCTCCAGGGCTCCTGGCAGCCTCTGGGGCTCGTGCCCAAGCCTGCTTTGCCTCCGCCCCTGCCCCTCAGGCCTGCCCAAGTCCAGCCTTGTCCAGCACACGGCATGGAGCCTGATGGGCCAAGACAGGGCGGCCAAGGTAAACAGAGGTTTCCTACCTCACGGGCGCGGGCCCGGGAGGGAATTCCGGGGAAAGCCCCGGCTTATTTCATTCTGGATCAGGGATGGCAGCCACCAAAATGCCATGGCCTTCCTGCTGCTCCCTCCAGAGGCCAGGATTTTGTGCTTCTGTGCCCCTCCACTACACCCCACATCTGGGAGGGAGGCCCACGGGCTACGTTGGGAGAAGTGGAAGAGCAAACACAGAAAATGAAGATGTGTCCACACAAAGACCTGAACCCAAGGGTCCACAGCAGCTGTATTCTCTGTGGCCCCAAACTAAAACAACCCAGACGTCCATCGACGGGGGAAGGATAAACAAACTGTGGTGTGTCCATACAGTCGAACGGCAACACCACCCCCCCACCGGCAATAAAAATCAGCGCATCCATCTATGCAACAGAATGCATGATGCTGAAAACCCTGGTGCTGAGGAAAAGAAATCGGAACGAAAAAGGAGCCCATACTGAGCGATTCTAGCTCTGTGAAATTCCAGAAAAGGCAAAACAAATCTAGTAACAGAGCAACAGAGCCCGGCTGGGAGCCGGAGAAGATTGACAGCAAAGGGGCAGGAGGAAGGTTCATGAGTGATGGATTGGGGTGGGGGTGGGGGGGCATTGCAGGCATTTATCAAGACTCATCAAACTGTGTGACTAAAATGGGTATGTGTGATTGCATGTAAGGTAGCTCAGATGGTAAAGAATCCACCTGCAATGTAGGAGACCTGGGTTCCATCAAGATTCCCTGGAGGAGGGCATGGCAATCCCCTCCAGTATTCTTGCCTGGAAAATCCCATGGACAGAGGAGTGTCTGGCTGCAGTCCATGGGATCACAAAGAGCCGGACACGACCCAGCTACTGAACGACAACAACAAATTTACACCCTAATGCAGTTTGATTTAGAAGAAAGAGTGGGGGCCAGAGGGGGCGGTGGGTATGTGGCTGCTGTGGGTGTAGCATCTTCAGCATCAGCAGGAGGTGGACCTCTGGGTGTGTGCCTGCTAAGTGTGCAGTGCAAGGGCCCAGGCCAGCCCCAAATCGCCCCACGTTCCAGCGGCAGGAAGAGGCTGAGGGCCAAGGGGGAATGACCCCCAAGCATGGAGGAGAACCAGGGGGCTGTGATGCCCCGGACACTCAGGCAGGGGGGCTCCAGCCAGATCATGGCCCATAGTTGGGGACAGAAGAGGCCAGAGAAGCCATGCAAGGTCCGGGCAGTGGGGAGATGCCAGCCTGGGGACCCCTGCTGTGGCCTCCGCATGGATGCCCATTCTCCCCTCACGTCCCCCAGACAGTCCAGACAGACCAGCCCAGGGCCCTGTTCCAGCCGGTATCTGAGAGGCTGAGGTACCAGGTAAGTCCCTGGGACACTGAGGCTGGCCCAGATGGTCTGGGGAGCTTCGGCTGAACTCCTCTTCGGGCGGTGGTGTGGCCTCTGCAACCTTGGGACGCTGAATGGCCAAGAAGACTCTTTGGAGACTTTGCGACCCCCTTGAGGGCCTGGGCTGGCCTCCAGGACAGGCACACAGGCCCCCTCCATGCTCACAGAGCCGCTAAATTTAGCCAGGCAGGGGAGGCCGTCATGGGGCCGAGCGCTTGGCAGCAATGCCTTCTCTCCCTACAAGGCCCGGCCCAGTGCCCGAGCCGGCCATTCGGCCTTTGGGCTTATAAGGCAGGTCTGGCGGCTCTCAAGGGCTGGAGTCTTGGGGTGGGCTCTGGGCCAAGATCTCAGACTTTGGGGAACCTCCTTCCTGGCCACCAGCAGACATGGGAGCTAGTCGCTGTGTGACAGTGGCACTCAACTTCCAGAGCCTCTGTGGCCTTACCTGTAAAACGGTGATTCTCCAGCTAAGGCTGCTATAAAGAAAAGCCCGCAGCATTCCAGGCTTCCCTCACGCCCCAAGATGTCTAGAACAAACACAGATATCTGTCCCTGGGGATGCTGAAGCTGGGGCTAAGGTTAGGAAAGCACAGCCCATGGAAAGATGCATTTTAGAACCGGTGAAGGGATGTTGACTCTATCAGCTGCCTGTCTTACTCTGCAGGGTTATTTGCAAGGACAGGAATTTGGGGAAAGAAATAGAACTTCTTTTATTTCTTTTTGTTTGGGGGGTTATGATAACATCCCCAAATGAGACCGTTCTCCAGGGTGTCCTGTTTTCTGAGGGTCAGGGTCAGAACCAAGACTGTAACAGGAGCTCATGTGTGTGCTCCAGGCAAGCCGGTTTGTCCCTGGGTCCATCTGTCTGTCAGCAAGCCTGGCTCCTTCTGGGAGAAAGAGATGGAGGAGGAGGGGGCAGACATGTGAGGGTGTGAAAAGCACAGACGCAGATGGGAGAACTTCTGCCTGACTTCCTTCCCTTCCTCCCTCCCTTCCTCCATCCCTCATCCTTTCCTCCTTCTTTTCTCATCTCCTCTCTGCTCCCTTCCTTTCCCCCACCACACCCCCTCATCCAGTCCCAGCAACCCTCCTGAAATGGTTCAGACTCAGTGTCAGCATCCAGCACCCCACCTCCCATCGCAAGCAATTCATGTCCAGGGCCTGCTAGTCCAAGGGCCATGAGGTCAGCTGGGAAGAGGACAGATCCTTTTGTCTGGGGTCAAGATCAAGCCAAAGGGATGTGGCTACCACAGCTCTGCCTCCCAGCATCTCTGGATTTTCCTAGAAAAGCCCAGGAAGTGGACTCGCCAGGCCCTCTTGCAGGTAGCATCATTGGACAAGAGTTGAGCCTGAGACTGGTGGGTGCTCTGTGCAAGATAAGTCTGTTTAATGGGGGTGATTGGCCTGGTTGGGGGGCCAGCTGGAAGGAGCTGCAGGCCTACCCTCTGGGTGGGGGGTCCCTTGCTGTCCAGAAGGCCGCTCTACCCAGACAAGAGGCTGGGATTCCCAGCCCTGGGACCTGGCTCCGGGCCCAGAGTGATTTCCCAGTTACAGCCCCGCCAGGAAGAAGACTCCTATCAGACTTCAGGGTGGGGCAGCTTGGACAGGGTAGGGGGAAGGGCTGACGGAACCCTGAGAACACCCTGCCTGGGCTGAGGGAGGGCCAGGGAGACCTTCCTGCTTCAAGCGGGGGCTTTCTGTACCATGCAGGGTGAGCTTGGGCAATTCACTTCTCCTCTCTGAGCTCCGGTTTCCTCACCTGCAGAATGAGGCGGAGCTGCGGGGAAGCTTCCAGCTCTGGTGTTCTGAGAGCTCACACAGGACTTGCCCCAACCCACCCCAGCCCCCAGGGACCCCTGTGTTCAGAGCCTGGGCTGCGGGTGTGTGCAGGGACTGCAGAGGGGCTGCACCCCAAGCTCAAGAGCCACCTCAGTTTCTTGGTCCTCAGTGTTGTCAGGACCCATCCCCGGGATTTCGACTTATGAAGAAAGCTCACTAACTCCCGGTTTCACAGAGGAGGAAGAAGGGAGGTGAAGCAAGGTGCCAGGCCCTTTAGCAGGCAGCAGAGCTGGGAGTGGGCACTGAGACAGTCTCACATCAGGCTTTCCGAGCTCGGCTCGGGGAGCCTGTCCATGACATATAATAGATGTGGCCCTTATCCTGTCTGGGTACCTGCACCCAGGTACCCATAAATGCTGGTTTCAGGGTAGTGGAGGTGAATCCAGGACAGGAGCAGTGGGAGGTCGGAGATGCCAGCCCAGCGCTGAAGTTGACTAGGCACAGGCCAGGCTCAGATCCAGAGGGGCAGATGGATGGAAGGGGGTCTGGGAGGTCGGGTTGGGGGTCCTGCCTCGGGCTCAGCAAGTGTCAGGGAGCCGGCCAGGAAGCAGCCCTCTTTCCTCTCTGCCCTCCTGGCTGCAGAGCCCCAGGGCCTGCATGCTCCACCTGGGGGCCAAGGGAGGGCAGGGAGGATGTTTGGACATGGGAGGAGTCCCTGGTGTGGGGAGGTCTTCTGCCAGAGGCCACTCCAGCCAGGCCCTGGCCTGAGCCCCCAGCTCTCTTCTGCCAGGTTTATGGGGGGCTGATGGCTTTATCTTTGCCTTATGACGTGTGGCCCATGGTTTCCTGCCAACAACTTCTGTTTCCGGAGGCCCAGCCGGGCCGCCCAGGCCGAGTCAGGAGGGGCAATTGGGCTGGGCCTGGGTGGCCCCCCTCCAGCCCCGCCCCCATCTATCTTTGGGAATTTATTTGTCCACAGGCACGGCTGGCCCACAGTCCATCGCCTGCCAGGGGCCAAGAGCAGCTCTGACCACCCAAGGACGCTCCCATCCAACTCAAGTGTTGCCAACTGACCTCTGACTCCTGACCTCTGGGCCCACCTGTTCCGCCCTGCTCTTTGTGAGGGGCTGGGGAAGCCCTAGAAGCTTCACCTCCGTAGACGCTGTGAGTATTGACGCCTGGCTCACCCCTGGGGAGCCAGGGCTTTGCAAGGGGCTCGGTTCTCAGCCCCCAGCCTGGCCACCATGGCGCAGCGGATCCAGGATGAGCTGGCTGCCTTCTTCTTCGAGTATGACACCCCCCGGATGGTGCTTGTGCGCAACAAGAAGGTGGGCGTCGTCTTCCGCCTGATCCAGCTCGTGGTCCTGGTCTACGTCGTTGGGTGAGTGTGGACCCCCCTCCCTGCTGTCCCCCGTCACCAGCCCCCAGCCAGGGCTTGTCCTCCAGGCTCTGCGATGCCTCCCATGAGCCCCAGAGAGCCCTTCTTTCTCTCGTGGCTGTCATCCCTCCTGACAAACCATTCTGGTGACCTTCAGAAGGAATGGGAACCTGCTAACCTGCTGCTGAGACAGGGACGCAGGGATGAGGGGCAGCCCTGCTCCCAGTCATATGGGGACAAGAGGTTAAGCCATTGGGCTCTGAGGAACTGACTCACAGCTAACGGTTCCCTCGAGTGGCTTCCCACAGAGCCCTTCCACCTCTGACCTCCCAATGCACTGCTGAGGGATGGAGGCAGTGCCCCACCTTACAAGCCAGCGTGGGATAGACCCTGCTCCCATCTGCCTGCCTGAACTAGAGGCGTCCTGGGTTGCTCGAGACTGAGCAGAGACACCTGCAGGTTCAGAACACTTGGTTCCTTAAAGGCGCCATGTCACACGAAGGTCGGAAGTCGGTTCTGGCCCTGGGGAGGACAGCCCCTTTCTGGGCATCATGGGACCTATCCCACCCTCCCAGGCTGCAGGGGCAGAAGTAGGTGGGACTCACCTATGGGCTGCTGTTCCGGGGTCCACACAAAGGCCATCTTCCTGGCTGTCTTAGCAGGTGCTTGTGTGATCACATGCGTGTGTGTGGATGCGTGTGTGGCATACCCAGAGTTCTGCGTGGGGTGAATGTGCCTTCATGTGTCTGGGCATCTGCTTATCGGGTGTGGCTGTGGGATGTGTCTCTGGGCCTGAGTGCCCTGGTGTGTGGGTAGGGGGGCGGTGAGCAGGGTAGGGGGCAGGTGCACTTATAGTGACCCCACAGAGGGCTCCCGGAGGCCTCAGGGCCACTGAAGGGGGTTCAGCCCCTGCTGGGGGATCTGGGGCACCAGTAACCCTGCCTTTCTGGTCTCCACATCCCCATTTTTGCCGTGAGACCAAACCAGGGCAGGCTGACCAGGAGCCAAATGGCGACCACATAGTCCTGGTCCCCCCAGGCCTTATCATCCAAAACAGCCTCACTTCAGCTCCATCCGGTCCCCGAAGCCTCAGAACCGAGCAGGTAGAGCACGGCCACAGACCAGCTCTCCGAGACCTTTCAGCTTCAGCCTTCTGTCCACAAACCAATTTGATATCTGCAGTGTCACTGAACTTGTGAGGGAAACGGACCCAGAGGGGAGCAGTGGAATTTCTAGGTCACGCAGCAAGTCAGCCTCCAGTCCCAGTTTGAACCAGGGCCTCCTAATCCCCAGCTTCCTCCTCTCCCACCTCACTAGGGCGAACCCCTCTAATGGGTTCACCTTTAGCCACACTCCTGACCCTTCTGGGAGAGGGGTTGCCCAGCCGGGCCCAGTCGACCCCTCGCCCCTAGAGACTGGGAAAACGTCCTCCTTGCGGCCCCTGTGGTTCCCTGTTTCTGCTTCCGGGTCAGCACTGGGAGCAACGCCATGCCTCCTTCTGTGTGTTGGTCACAAACTGTCAGAGGGAAAGGGGACAGTCCTCCCACCCCACCCCCAGCTACAGCATATGCCCCAGGGCACCACCCGGTGCTGAACACATGCCTCCAGGGATGGGGACCTCTCTCCCTCCCTCCCCAGTCAGTGCGCTCCTTAGGGTTGCTAAGACTCAGACACTGACTTAGCCAGGTTTTCACAGCTACAAAGTGGCAGGATCAGGATCATAATCCGTTGTGTGGCTCCAAAGTCAGCCTTGATATCTTGGAAAGGAAACATGCTCACAGAAGGGCACTGACCTGCCCAAGCCACAAAGCAGAGGGAGGAAGGCAGGGTCCCTTTGAAACACCCCCTAACCTGACCCTCAAACTCCCGCTGGGGCTGCGACTCCTGCTGTCTCTGACTCCCTCATCTGGCCACTTCCCATCACTGCACAGACGGCTCAGCCAGGCATCCACAGCCATTGAGGTCTCGATTTCTCAACTGTTTCGTGGAGCAGGGGGTTGGGAAACCCTCTAAAGATGTTGCCTGAAGGCTGAATAATTTGCTCTTTCCTGAAGAGGAATGGCCTTTCTTTCATTACTCCCACCTCCCAAGGCTCCCCTGGTGGTTAAGACAGTAAAGAACCTGCCTGTAATGCAGGGGACACGGGTTCAATCTCTGTGTTAGGAAGATCCCCTGGAGGAGAAC
Source organism: Capra hircus (assembly GCF_001704415.2). Lineage (NCBI taxonomy): Eukaryota > Metazoa > Chordata > Mammalia > Artiodactyla > Bovidae > Capra > Capra hircus. The sequence goes on along the minus strand of NC_030826.1, from coordinate 24,349,706 downwards.
GTGACAACCCACCCCAGTATCCTTGCCTGGAGAATTCCATGGACAGAGGAGCCTGGGGGGCTGCAGTCCACAGTAGGTAGGAGAGTCAGACATGACTGAGCGATTGAGCATGGTAAGACGGTTAGGAGTTCTCTGTTGGGCCGGTGGTTAAGAATTCACCCGCCAGTGCAGGGGACACAGGATCAGTCCCTAGTCTGGGAAGATGCCTCGGGGCGACTAAGCTCATGTGCCGCAATCACTGGGCCTGCACTCTAGAGCCTGTGATCTGCCACTACGGAAGTCTGTGCACCCTAGAGGCTGTGCTTCACAATGAGAGAAGCCACAGCAATGAGAAGCTCAGCACCGCAACTAGAGAGTAGCCCCTGCTCACTGCAACTAGAGAAAGCCTGCACGCAGCAACAAAGACCTAGTGCAGACAAAAATAAATGAATAAAGGAATAATATTTAAAATTCAGAGTTAATTTGCAGTTAGAGCTGTCTCCTGGGAGGTGATGAGCGCTCCATACTGGAGGTGTGCTGGCAGTGGGCTGTCATTCATGACCTCCCAGGTCCATACATGGGGTATGCTGGGACATGTCCCTGTCTGGCCTGCTCTGGTCAGGGAAGGAGAGAGGTCTGGCTGCACACACAGGTGGGTCTCAAGGGGATTTGTGAATGTCATCTGGGAAGGGGAGTCTGGGAAGGCTTCCTGGAGGAGGTGACATAGTGATAGAACCAGGCTTGAGCAAAGGCCAGGAGGCTATAGTCCAGGCAGTCTTGCTCTTGGCTTTCCCATGGGCCTTCTGTGTGCCCCTATATGGAGCACTTGAAGTCACATGCCTCTGATCCTGGAGTGCACCTATCAGAGATAAGGAGAGATACAAATTATCACAGGGAAAGAGGTATCTGAGGATACTTCTACAGCATCTTCTCTGTATCTAGGGCTGTGTCAGGTTCCCTGGGATAGAGGTGGGGTACAGGGTGGACAGGAGAGAGAGAGAGGCTGGGGATGGATTAGCTGGAACTTCTCGGTTCCTATTGACAGAAACCCAATCAAAATGAAGAGTTGGGGGTATTGACTGGTTTGTGTAACTGAAAAATCAGTGCAGGCTTCAGGCCTGCCTGGATCCTCCACGATGAGGGTGCAGAAGCAGCACATTCTATGGGACGGAATTCAGGAATTCAGGTTGGTCTCATTGGGTTCTCCAAAAAAACAAGCCAGGCTCTCTTCTTCTTGGCTCTGCTTTCCTCCACGGAGGTCTCATTCTCAAGACGACTCTCTGTCCGCAGAGTAGAAAAAAGGCCACCAGCAGCCCTGCCGCACAACTCTGATCTCCTCCTCCAGAGTTCCAGTAAAGTCCCAGGTCCAACTCTTATTGGCTGGGATTGGGTCATGTGCTCATCTCAGAACCAATCATTGTGGCCAAGGATAGGGAGTATCCTGATTGGTGGAGCCTGGTTGAGTACCCACCTCAGTCCAGGAGCTTCTGCAGGAGAGCGGGCGTGTGATCAAAGGTCCTGGGTCAGGGAGGGAACAGCGAAAGAGTCGCTAGGACTAGGCTGGGGAATCATGAAGGGAGCCAAGGGAGAGGGGAGGGAGGAGCGAGCACGGCCACTGGCTCAGACCTCTCAACGCTGAGCTGAGGAGCGTGGGCTTCTTTCTGTATGTGGTGGGGGGCCATGGGAGGGTGTCTAACAGGGGAAGGCCCAGGACAGGCAGGTGCTGGGGTAGAGCGGGGCCGTCAGAGGCAGGACAGCTGAGATGCAGCAGCCGTGATGACAGGAGAAGGTGAGGCCAAGGAAGAAGCGGTGAGCAAGGCAAACAAGTCGTCATCCCGCGGGCCCCGCTCTGGGGGTGGCCACCCCCAGCCTCTTCTGCCCACCATTGTGGCACTGACCAACGTGACCGGCATGGCCAGAGTTCCCGGCTTCTCGAGAGCGGTAGGAAACTGGAATTTATGGGTGAAAGGAACATTTCTTCGTTTTTAGAGGCTGGCGACTCATTCAAAACATTTAAAGACAAATCATCGGCTTGACTTGTCTGCATGTTGATTAACCCCTGAGCCCCCAGTGTGGGCTGCCGCTCTGAACACAGTCCTTCCTGGGCTTGGAGTCTGGTCTGGGCTCTCCCCAAGGATGGTCTGCCTGCTTGATAGTGCGTGGACCAAGGTTACACCCTGTACAACCAAGCTCATGACCTGTCCCCCCCTGTCCCATGTCAGAGCTGCCCTGGAGTCTGATCCAGCTCCTCTTGTGTCTCAGCCCCTCCCCCTACAAAAAGTTCTCTGGGTCTTTTGGTGAAAGCCAAGGGGAGACAGGAAGGATGGAGGGATGCCATGAAAGAATATGAGCAAGAGGCAGAGTGAGGGGTGTGAGCATTGCACGTCCAGGCTGTGAGCCTGGGGGCTGGGATAGGTATAGCGCTTTCCTGCAGGATGAAGACACCTGCAAGTTCTGTGGGGAGTTGAGGTGTTCAGTTTGGCCCAGTTGAACTTTTGTTTTGAGATGGCAAATTCTGTGGGGAGAAGCAAGTTCTGTGGGGAGTTGAGGTGTTCAGTTTGGCCCAGTTGAACTTTTGTTTTGAGATGGATTTCCCATGTCATAACATTCATCCTTTCAAAATATGCAAGTTAGTGATTTTTAGTATAATCACAAAGTTGTGTAACCATTGTGCTCAATCGTGTCCAACTCTTTGTGACTCCATGGACTGTAGCCTGCCAGGCTCCTCTGTCCATGGAATTTTCCAGGCAAAAATACTGGAGTGCATTGCCATGCCCTCCTCCAGAGGATCTTCCCAACTCAGGGATCGAATCCGTGTCTCCTGCGTCTCCTGTATTGGCAGGCAGATTCTTTACCACTGAGCCACCATCAGCACTATCTAATTCCAGAATATTTGCACTACCCCCAAATGAACTTCATTGGAAGGACTGATGTTTAAGCTGAAACTCCAATACTTTGGCCACCTGATGCAGAGAGCTGACTCATTTGAAAAGACCCTGATGCTGGGAAGGATTGAGGGCAGGAGGAGAAGGGGACGGCAGAGGATGAGATGGTTGGATGGCATCACCAACTCGATGGACATGGGTTTGGGTGGACTCTGGGAGTTGGTGATGGACAGGGAGGCCTGGTGTACTGCGGTTCATGGGGTTAAGAGTTGGACACGACTGAGCGACTGAACTAAACTGAAAATGAACTTCACACCATTAACAATCATTCCCCATGGCACCTCCTTACCCCTTACTTTGCCTATTCGGGATATTTCATGTAGATAAAATCATACAACGTGTGGCCTTTTTGTGTCTGGCTTCTTTTGCTTAGCATCATGTTTGCAAGGTTCATCCATGTTGGTTATAACGTGTCAGTTCTTCAGTCCTTTTCAGGGCTGGATAATATGCCATTATACGGAAATTCCACACTTTGCTGGACATCTGAGTTGTTTCCACTTTCTGCTTGTGGATAATGTTGTGAACATTTGTGTATGAGTTTCTATGAGGATATGTTTTCAGTTTTCTTGGGTATTCAGTTCCCGGTAGTAGCTTATGGTGAACGGTGTCAGGTTCTTGATCTCCAAAGAAGATTTAGCTTTGGGACCAGGGACCAGGCTTACTCACTCAAGAGCTTTTGTGTAGCAGAGTTTTATTAAAGTATGAAAACGGACAGAGAGAGCTTCTGACATAGGCATCAGAAGGGGGACGGAGAGTGTCCCCCTCGCTATTCTAAGCAAGGGAGTTATATACTTTTTAAATTAGTTATTACAATAAATCAAAAGAATGTCTCAAGACTGTAAATATCTTACTAGACCCACTCCCATATTTTACATTTTAAGATAACAGGATTAGCCAGAAGGTTTTCAGGAAGGAGAAGCTATAATCTTTAGTACAGAGTTGAAACTGAGCTGTTTGTTGTGTAATCATCAGTTCCAGGCTTAAAGGAAAAAAATGATTTATGTGACTAAGACTAAGGAATAGAGAGAAAAAAAAGATGTTTGTCCTTTCCTCCTCCTTGAGAATTCCAGATCCCCATCTCCTCTTCAAGAACCCCAGCCCCCTCCCTCCTTCTCAGGGACCCCGGACTTATCAAACTGCCTAGAAATTGACTCTCTCACTAGCAGTGGAGTTGCTGAGTCAATGGCAATTTCATGTTTGACTTCTTTTTTTAATATTTATCTGTTTATTTATGGGGCTGCCTCAGGTGTTGGTTGCCACACACGAGATCTTCCTTGTAGACTCTCTGGTTGTGGTGCCTGGACTCAGCTGTTGCGGCACACGGGCTTAGCTGCTCTGCGGCATGTGAGATCTCAGTCCCAGACCAGGGATCGAACCTGTGTTCCCTGCGTTGCAAGGCAGATTCTTAACCGCTGGTCCACCAGGGAAGTTCCTCCGCATTTAACTTTTCGAGGAAATTCCAGACTGTTTTCCAAAGGGTCGAGTTAAGTTGGAGGCAACTGTGCGGTTTGGAGGCAGGGTGGGCCCAGGGCAAGGGGAAGGAGTGTGTGTCACCGAATACTCGCAGCTGGAGCTTCAGCATTTGGATAAGCTCTTTGAGAGCAGAATTGGGGTTTGTTGGGTTCTCTTCTGTATTTTTCATGCCTAGAGCGGTCCTTGGCACATAACAGGGCCTGATGAAGAGATACTTGTTGACTGACTAAATGAATGTGTGGGATTGACTCTCAGAGGAGAGTGCAGAAGCGGAGAGAGAAAATCAGGGACAAAGTGTGCCTGCAGCAGTGCACACAGGGTTCCGCCTGGGCCCAGAATAGAAGCCAGGGGACGGGGGCAGATTGACATTTAAGGAGGAATTAGTGAAGGAGGACCAGAAACCGTAAATAAATAGGATTGGTTTTTTATGGGCTAACTGCATGCCAAGCACTGTGCTGATTTCCTTAAAGAGAACTCACGGGGGCATCCTCCAATCACCTAGATGCTTTCTCTTCTTGAGGCCCAGGCTCAGTGAGTGGCTGCATTTGTTGCATCAGCAGCATCTTTGAGGCAGGTGCCTTCACTTGCTTTTTAACTGAGAAATCCAGGGCTCAAGAGGTTTAGTCTTTAGCCTGAAGCCACACAGCTGGTGAGTGGCGCTGCTGGTACTTGAACCTTGACCTCTGCGGCTCCAGAGGCTGCACCCTCAGCCACTCCACCATGTGACCTCTCCCACAAGGGGCTGTTAGAGAAGAGAGACCAGGTCAGGGTGTTGCAGAGGGTGAGGAGGAAAGAATGGGAAAGAGAATTTCTGGAAGAAGAGGGGCTTCTGAAGATGCTGGTCTCTTTGGCATCAGGCCCCCCCGGTGGCCTTCCTCGGGTGGTGACTACGAGACCCAGTCCAGATGAGCACTGCTTTGGAGGGGCGGGCCAAACGGCACCATTGTCATTCTGTTAGTATCAGAACTAAGGTCACTGAGGCCAGATTTGGGCCTCCCGGGACTGACAGCCCCTGGGGGCAGACACAGCCGGGAATGGCAACATTGGCTCCAGGGCACAGCCTCGGTGTGGCTCCCGGTAGACATGTTGATGCCAGGCTGCCCTGCAGAAAAAGGGGCAGAATCCTGGGCTGGGGGCTTCACGCCTGGGGTCTGTCTCAGACACAGAAGGGACATTCCCTTCAGTTCAGTTCAGTTGTTCAACCGTGTCCAACTCTTTGCAACCCCATGGACTGCAGCATGCCAGGCTTTCCTGTCCATCTCCCAGAGCTTGCTCAAACTCATGTCCATCAAGTCAGTGATGCCATCCAACCATCTCATCCTCTGTCGTCCCCTTCTTCTCCCGCCTTCAATCTTTCCCAGTATCAGGGTTTTCTCCAATGAGTCGGTTCTTCGCATCAGGTGGCCAAAGTATTGGAGCTTCAGCTTCAGCCTCAGTCCTTCCGATGAATATTCAGGACTGATTTTACACTCCCTTTGGCCTCTTTTTCCATCTCTACATGAGGAGTTGGTTTTGGGCAAAGAGAGAAATGAGGCTAAGATGTCAGGAATGGGAGCTGCCAAGAGGCGGGTCTGTGACCTCTCCTGCAGTGAGTTCAGAATATGGGGCAGCTCCCCATCTTCTCTGACAACAGCGACTTCAGACGGCCCACCTTCCCTGGTGAGGCTGGAGACAGAGAGGCAGGCTCAGGACGCTGAGCAGTAGGAGCCTCTGTTGGACCTCGCCTGTTACCATCTGAGGCCTGCAGGGGGCAGCAGTGACCATGCTTAAGTTCCTGGGGGCCAGCACCAGGCTGTGGTCCGGAAGGGGGATGGCCAGGAAGGGGCTTAGAGGAGAGGAGTGGACTCTAGGAGGGGAGAGGAGGACATGGTGGGCTGCCCTCCTGGGGCCTGGAGCAGGGAGACACCCCCAGAGAGCCAGCAGTGGCTCTGAGAATAAGAGGCCGGGAGAATCCTGTCTTGGAGCCTGAGTTCTGGGGGACAGAAGAGGGATTTTGAGCTCTGCTTTGGACAGGTGGGTTAAAGGTAGTGTGAGCAGTGACAGAGGCAGAAACACACCTCCCGACACTCAGTCGCAGCCACAGTTGTGCTCACAGATTTGCCCTGGAGATACATGACTACACACTCTGATGGGTACCATGGACACACACACACACACACACACACACATTCTTACAGTGAATCGCCAAGATTCTTTCCTGAAGGAAGGGGACCACACCCTGGAGAGGAGTATTCTCCAGAACCTTCATTTGCAAGCAGCGGAAACCAAACCCAAACTGGCTTAAATAAAGGAAAAGAATTTATGAGCTCGTGTAACTGGAAAGTCCAGAAGTAGATTTTTCAACATGCTTCAGGTATGGCAGGATCCAGGTGCTCAAACGGCACTGTCAGCAGTCCAGTCCTCTCCGTCTCCTGGCCTGGCTTTTCTCTTAAGTTGGCTTCATTCTCAGGCTTGCTCTCTCCGTGAGATAACAAAGATGACTCACCATAGTTTTGGTCTTGTAACCACCTGGCTTAGCCACCCAGCCGAGATGATGTCTCTTTCCCAGTAATTCCCAGAAAAATTCTGGCCTCCTTGCTGAAACTCCTCGGGATTCTGTGCCCATGCTTAGACCCGTTGCCATTGCAAGGGCAGTGGAACATTGCTTAGCAAGCTGTGGTCATGTGCCCCCACCATGGGGCCAGGAAGGAGGTTGGCCCCACAAAACCTCCCAGATTAAAAATGAAGAACCTAAAGTAACAGGGGTTCTTTTCTGAAAATATTCATTTATGTGGCTGAGTTGGGTGTTCGCTGCAGCATGCAGGATCTTTAGTTGCAGCGTGAGAAGTCTTAGTTGCGGCTTGTGGGATCTAGTTCCCTGGCCAGAGAGGGAACCCAGGCACCTAGCATTGGGAGCGTGGAGTCTTAGCCACTGGACCACCAGGGAAGTCCCAAGAGCAGGGGTTCTTGATGCTGGGAGGGGAAGGCCAGAATTTCCCAGGAAAGCTGGGAGGCCTCCAACCTGAGCCACTCCCACCAGGGCCTCACCTGGGGCCAGATGCTATAAGTCCCTCAAAGGGCCATTTGCCCTCTCTGGCTTCCCTTCCACTCAGTCCCCCTCCCCAGGAGCTCCCAGCATGGCTGAGATAATAGTAGCTACTATCTGTCTGGAGAAGGCAATGGCACCCCACTCCAGTGCTCTTGCCTGGAAAATCCCATGGACAGAGGAGCCTGGAAGGCTGCAGTCCATGGGGTTGCTAAGAGTGGGACACAACTGAGCGACTTCACTTTCACTTTTCACTTTCATGCACTGGAGAAGGAAATGGCAACCCACTCCAGTGTTCTTGCCAGGAGAATCCCAGGAACAGGAGAGCCTGGTGGGCTGCCGTCTAAGGGGTCGCACAGAGTTGGACAGGACTGAGGTGACTTAGCAGCAGCAGCAATGTCTGTCCATATAGCGCTTACCCCATGTCAGTTTCCATTCTAAGTGCTTTTCCAGGCATTGACTCACAGCACAAGTACTGTTGGTACTCTTGTTGTTTACATTTTACAAGGAAACTGAAACAGAGAGGAATTGAATAGCTTCCCCAAATCATAGAGCCTGTGAAATGCAAGCCCAGACTTGGACACCAAAGGTCAGGCTCTCAGCCATCACCATGCTCTGCTGCTTCTCAGTGGGAGCGACTCAGGAAGGAAGGAGATAGGGATGAAGACGGGTCCAAGAAGCTTGAAAAGTGAAAGTGTTAGTTGCTCAGTCGTGTCTGACTCTGCGACTCCGCGGACTATGGCCCGCCAGGCTCCTCTGGCCATGGGGATTCTCCAGGCAAGAATACTGGAGTGGGTTGCCATTTCCTTCTCCAGGAGATCTTCCTGACCCAGGGATTAAACCCAGGTCTCCTGCACTGCAGGCAGATTCTTTACCACATGAACTCCCAAGAAGCTTGGCCTCCAACAAACCCTACTCTTGGAAGAGAAGCCAAAAGAGACATGCAGGGCCTCTTCTCCCTGGGAATTAGCATTTTCCTAGTGAAAGGAAGGATGGAGCTCCAGCACAGGGAGGCAGGTGAAGGTTACCCGCCTCCAGCCCCACACCAAGCTTTAGGAGTAGAGTGGCCTCAGAGATGCCCTTGGGGATGGGAAGGGAAAGGACTTCCCCTCCCTGGAGGAGGGAGGAAGTGGCAGTGGCCCACAGCCTCGTGCCATCCTGGAGTGGCCCTGCCCAGCTCTGGCCCCTCTGCCCTCCTCATCTCCCTCCAGGTGGGTGTTTGTCTACGAGAAGGGCTACCAGACCTCGAGCAGCCTCATCAGCAGTGTGTCTGTTAAACTCAAAGGTCTGGCTGTGACACAGCTTCCAAGCCTGGGCCCCCAGGTCTGGGATGTGGCCGACTACGTCTTCCCAGCACAGGTGAGCTGACTGTTCGGGGGGCACCTCCTACCCACATGGTGTGCAGTCTCAGAGCTGGGTTAGGCTCTGTCCTGCCTCCCTGTGGGCCTCAGTTTCCCTGTGAATGAGGCACAGATGCAGCCCAGTGCCGTCACCCCACTCTGATGTCATGAGTGTAGAGGCTGCTGGGGGTCCTGTGGGTTCTGGGGGCTGGCTGGGACCATACTGGTGTTCTCCGGGCTCTTCTCCCAGCTCGGAACCCTGTCTTGCCCTCCCCTTGCCTCTCACTTCCAGGGGGACAGCTCCTTCGTGGTCATGACCAATTTTATCGCCACCCCCCGGCAGGCTCAAGGTCACTGTGCAGAGGTGAGGACTGTTACCCATTCCCTGTTTCTTGAACCTTCAGGAAAAAGTGATGTGGAAGAGGAGGTCCCCTTGAGTATTGGAGGGAAAGCTTGATTAAGCCTCCCTGCGGGGCCATAATGATGGAATTTCAGGCATAGATTCACACAGAGTGATGGCCCACCATTGGCAGAGCTGAGGCTTCCCTCCCAGCTGTGTGTCAAGCAGGATGCTGAGCCTCAGTGCCTGCCCAGTCCCCAACACCTTCCCCCCCAATCCCTGCCGGCTGACATCAGCCCTGAGACAGCTGGGCACAAGCCCAGAGGGGTCCAGGTGGTGGGGGGACTGGGGAAAGGAGGCTGTGAGCAAGGGTCACCCTGAAGGGATCTCAGATCCTGCCCCACACCATCCCAAGGGCCCTGGGGGCGGGGGTGGGTAGGATGTCTGTGTATCTACTCAGGACCCAACCCAGGGGGCCTGTGGCCAGCAGCTCTCTCCTCCCCCAGAACCCAGAAGGGGGCACGTGCACAAATAATAGCGGCTGCACCCCGGGAAAGGCAGAAAGAAAGGCCCAAGGTAAGGCCGTTCCCTTCTGCAGCTCCAGGCTTCCTCCACCAGGAAGTCCTTCCTGCCCCTTCCCCTCCGGCCACCCCGACCTTGGCCTCCCCCATCCCAGAAGGTCTGTCTTCATGCTTCTGCTCTTGGGTGCCCCATCACTGGGGGCTCCCAGGAGTGGGGCCTGGGGAGTCTCCTCTGCAGCCCCAGCTTGGGGTGGGCACCCAGGGGTTCCACCCTCGCTGCAGGCATCCGCACAGGCAAGTGTGTGGCCTTCAACGACACCGTGCAGACCTGCGAGATCTTTGGCTGGTGCCCCGTGGAGGTGGACGACAACATCCCATGGTAACGCCCTGTCCTTCCCGGGAGCGGGGAGCAGGGTCCCCAGCCCAGATAGAGGGGCATCTGGATCTGTGCTCTGGGAAGGGTCTATCCCCACTGCTTCCAACCCTACCCACACCCCAACTGTGCCGCCCAGGCCAAAGATGCCCCGGCCCCTGATCGAGGGGCCTGGGAGTCCACATTACAGCACGTGCACCCCTCAGTGACCCAGGAAGATCCCGTGGGTTCTCACAGTCCCAGCCCCCCAGGCCAGCTCCCGTGGGGAGGGATTCCTGGGGAGGGGCTGGTGAGTGAGTGCTGTCTCCTCCAGCCCTGCCCTTCTCCGAGAGGCCGAGAACTTCACTCTCTTCATCAAGAACAGCATCAGCTTTCCACGCTTCAAGGTCACCAGGTTCGTGGGAAAAGCGGGCAGAGACGCAGGAGGCCCTTGGAGGCCACCGCTTGTCACCTCTGTCACCCTGCACTCATGTTGATTTCCTTCTGGGGGCAGAAGCTCGGCTGGGCCCCTGCATGTGGGGCGGCTGCCTTCAGCTCCAAGGGCTGTGGGAGGAGCGTCTCTGGGGCCTGGGAGGGAGGGGCCCCCTGAGCTCCTGGGCAGGGTGGGTGCCCTTCCAGCTGGCATGCTCTGCCTTCTTGCCTACGCAGGCGCAACCTGGTGGAGGAGGTGGATGCTCGCTACATGAAGACCTGCCTCTTTCACAAGACCTTGCACCCTCTGTGTCCAGTCTTCAAGCTCGGCTATGTGGTACAGGAGTCAGGCCAGAATTTCAGCACCTTGGCCGAGAAGGTATAGTGCCTGGTGTGTGGGGAGGCCTGGACCCCATATCACTGGGCCTTATTTTTTGACCTGGGTTAACAGGCCCAGTTGACCACCCCATCCCCCCAAGCCCCTTGTTCTGGCTGACCATATATACAGACCTATCCCTTAATACTGGGGCCTCTGAGATGCAGGCCTGTGTCCTCGGCAGGCGCTGGCATGGACCTGGCACTGAGGAGGTGCCCCGAATGAATGGCCGTAGGCAGATGAGACCTGGATGTCTTCTGAGGGCCCGCTGTTTTTCTTTTTCGTTCATTAGTTAATTTTTGGATGCGTTGAGTCTTCATTGCTGCATGCGAGCTTAGGCTACTCTCTAGTTGCAGTGAGCAGACTTCTCCCTGCGGTGGCTTCTCTTGTTGGAGAGCACGGGCTCTAGGGTGTAAAGGCTTCAGAAGTTGCAGCACAGAGGCGTAGCTGTCCCACAGCAAGTGGGATCTTCCCAGACTGGGGTTCAAACCCATGTCCCCTGCATTGGCAGGGGGATTCTTAACCACTGAACCACCAGGGAAGTTCTGCCTTTTAAATATTAGATAAAAGCAACTTAAATCCCATGGTCCATGCCCTTGAGAAGTCCTGTGCCTGCCTGGGGTTACTGGGAATTCTGGAGGAATTCTCAGATGTGCAGTCACGTGGGGTTCCGACAGGAGGGGAACTTTATAAGGAGCACAGACCAGCCTGTCTGGGTTCAGATCCTGGCTCTGGCCTGAACGAGCCACATGACCTCAGACAAGTTCCCTCCCTTCAGCGTTTTCTGAGCTTGTACTCCTGTGAAGTGGGAAAGATAATAAGTACAAGTCTTGCGGGGTTGTCCTGAGGTCAAGTGAGTTCACACACAGGATGGCACTTCAGTGCTGCCTGGCCCGAGGCATCCAAGGGACATGTTTGCCCGTGATTCACATCATCAGGCTCCTGCAGGACTCCGAGATGGAAATCAGTCCCTTTCTGTGACATCACCGCCCAAAACAACTCACTCACCATTTGTGGTTGTTTAGCCGCTCAGTCTGGTCCGACTCTTCTGCAACTCCATGGACTGTAGCCCGCCAGGCTCTTCTGTCCATGGGATTTCCCAGGCAAGAATACTGGAGTGGGTTGCCATTTCCTTCTCCAGGGGATCTTGCCGACCCAGGGATCGAACCCACGTCTCCTGCTTGGCAGACAGATTCTTTACCACTGAGCCACCTGGCAAGCCCTCATTCACTATACCTTTAACTAGTATGGGGGTCGACAAACTTTCTTTAAAGGGCCAGAGAATAAGTATGAGCCACAGATCACATGGTCTCCATTCCGACGACCCAGGGCAAAGGCAACCACAGACAATAGGTAAACAAAATTGACCCTCAGTCCTCAGTTTGCCAACCCCTGGAGGGGTTTTACTCTAGCAACACACAGGACCAGAAAGCTGAATGTTATAGTTTTCCCCTTTCCTAAAAATCTCCCTGCCACCCTCACTGGGAACTTCTCACCCATCACCATTGTCTGCAAGCATCTAGCCTCCGGCTTACCTGCCTAGCTCCACACCTGCTCTGACCTGACACAACTCTCCTCTTGCTCAGCCCAGCCCCACCTGTCCCTGATTCTTGCCTTGCCCAGAGGAGCTTCCCTTTCTCAGGTTCTTTCTTCCCAGCCCATGTCTTTACAAACTTACTTTTAAAAGTATGTCTTATTTATTTATCCGACTATGCCAGGTCTTACTGTGTCACACGGGACCTTCGATCTTCCTTGCGGCGAGCAGGTTCTTTAGTTGCAGCGTGCGAACTCTCACTTCTGGCATGTTCCCTGATCAGGGATCGAACCTGGGCCCCCTGCATTGGGAGCACAGACTCTTAGCCACCAGGGAAGTCCCTACAAACTCACTCTTTAATTCAATAGCGATTTCCTCGCCTCCCACACTAGGACTCAGGAATCAGTGCAAATGAGACGGTCCCACCCCTTGTGGAGTTTATGGTCGTGGGTGAATAATCACAGAGAATAAATATATGGCTATAAAGTAAAACATGTTTTAGAAGAAAACACTTCAGAAGGAATCACAGGGGCGTATTTGAGACTGAGGGTGGTGGTTAGGGGAGGCCTCTCAGAAGTGACCAAAGGATGAGAAAGAGGCAACCTTGTGGGAATGGGAGGTGGGGGAGGGGTGACTGCATGTGCAAAGGCCCTGAGGTAGGAAGAATTTGGTGTATTCTAGAAACTGGAGTGTGATGGGCGGGAGCTAGGGCCAGAGAGCGTGACAGGACCTCAACCCTCAAGCAGCTTCTCAGGGTCTCTTCTCAAACAAACAGCTAAACAAAAATGTTCCCTCTCCAAGAGACTGCTGGCACCGGTTACCAGGCAGGACTTCTTGATCCTATACCCTGGATCTTGAGCTCCTGTATCCCTGGCAGGGTGGGGTGGTGGGCATCACCATCGACTGGCACTGTGACCTGGACTGGCATGTGCGGCACTGCAAACCCGTCTACGAGTTCCATGGGCTGTATGAGGAGAAAAAACTGTCTCAAGGCTTCAACTTCAGGTACCTGCCAGGCCCCCACCAGTGCATCCTTCCTTGGGGCCCCATGGGTTTTTCTACTCCCTTCATCCCTTGAGATCAAGCAGGTACCCCCAGGAGGGGAGCAGAGGAGCCTGGGAAACTCCCATCCTCCTGGGGTTGGCCAAGCAGGGAGCACAAGCTTAGAGGCCTGAGCCCCACCCCTGGCTGTCCATTCCCTTGAAGCCCACCTGGCCAGGACTGGCTGGGGAAATTGCCAGCCTCAGGAGTTAGGGTGATTGTTGAATACAGCATTCCTGGAATGAGGCTTGGACTCCTGCCAACAAGTCCCCTTCTGTGTAATACTCGGGGGCATGGGGCTTCCTCATGGACCTATAAGGGCTCCAGCATTCCTGATGCTCTGGGAACTTCCGACCCAAGATGTTTCTCCATCATTCCTGCCACCTCTCCCCTTCCCCAAGGTTTGCCAGGCACTTTGTGGAGAATGGGACCAACTACCGGCACCTCTTCAAGGTGTTTGGGATTCGCTTTGACATCCTGGTGGACGGCAAGGTGAGTGTCTGGTGTGAAGGGTGGCCTGAGACACATTCTTGGTTCCTGCTGGTGTCTCTGGGGTGTCTATGGTTTTAGGTGATGGGAAACTGGATGGGCCTCATTTAGCACTTCCATATCTGATAATGTGCTGTTGCGGGCAGGACTTTCCAGCCTGTGAATACACTGCCCCTCTATCTCTGCATGTCCAGGGAGGCAGAGCCAAGATCAAAACCCAGGGCTCCTGACCAGTGGCTGCGACCCCATGCAAAGCCAGGACCGTGGGCAGTGGGCTATGGGGTCAGGAAACACTGGAGGGTGGGGAGGTCTCCCTGCCCCCGGCCTGATCTTAGGGCTTCTGAGGAAGGCCTTGTCCACCAGACCTTTCTGACCGTTAACGCTTCTTTCCCCTGGGCCCTGCCACTAGGCTGGGAAGTTTGACATCATTCCCACAATGACCACCATCGGCTCTGGGATTGGCATCTTCGGGGTGGTAAGTGCTGAGGCCATGCGGTCGTTGTGTTGGGGTCAGTCCCTCTCCTCCCACACCTCAGCAACAAGTCTCCCACCCCAAAACCTGACCGAAATTGTTCACTCTTTCTGAGCCCACCCCACCTCCGTAGACCCACAGCCTGTCTGAGGAAACCGAGGCCCAGAGCTGGGGCAGGACAGAGGTGGGAGGGGACCTGAGTCCAGACAGGACTCAGCCTGGGCCCCGAGGTCAGCAGGGACGGAGGTGGGGTGTGCAGGGTCCTGTCCCCAGGCCCCTGTGCTCTGTCCTCCACCCGCCCCCTCAGGCCACGGTTCTCTGTGACCTCCTTCTGCTCCACATCCTGCCCAAGAGGCACTACTACAAGCAGAAGAAGTTCAAGTACGCGGAGGACATGGGCCCAGGGGCGGTAAGAGAACTCCCCCGCTCGGCCCCTCAGAGGCTTCAGGCCCGCATGTCTGTGCCGGGGACCCAGCGGCTTCCAGGGGGCTGACCGCTCCCCCCACCCCCGCCCCGATGCCCACACAGGGAGAGCGTGACCCCGCGGCCACCGGCTCCACCCTGGTTCTGCAGGAGAACATGAAGACATCCTGACCTCCATCCCCGGCTCCTACTGGACACAGCAGGAGGGGAGCCCTGCTCCCTGGGAAGCTGGTGGGGTCCCAGCCAGGGCAGAGGGGTCCCCCCGCCAGGGTGGAAGGATCTCCCCAGGAGCTCTCCCACCTTCTCAGCCAGGCAGACACCAAGTTGCCGGAAGCTCACAATTCTGGGCTCCAGCTCCAGCTCTGCAACCCTCCCAAGGAAGCCTTCCCCAGCCTCAGCCACTCCTGGCCCCAAGCTTTGTGCCTGTCCCTCTGGGCCCTCATCCATCCATCCTGCTCCCTCTTGTCTCCAGACCTCTGCTCTCCCCAGTGGCCGCCACTAACTGCGGGGGATTATTTAAATTTAAATTAATTAGGATTGAATAAAATTAAAACTTCAATTCCTCCAGCTAGCCACATTACAATTGGTAAATATACATGTGGCTAGCAGTTGCCCTACTGAACCACAAGAGATGTTTGCAGCATCGCAGAGAGTTCTATTGGATGGCTAACCTTGAGCCCTGCTTCCTACTGGCCCCAGATCTCCCTGGGATGCTGGTCAACAGTGCTGGCACTTGGGAATTCCCTGGTGGTCCTGTGGTTAGGATTTTCACCGCCAATGGCCAGGGCACGATTCCCTGGTTAGGGAGCTAGGATCCCACAAGCCACGAGCCAAAAACAAACAAACAAAGAAATCCAAAAACAGCGCCGGCTCCTGGGCACACCCCAGATCTCCCGAACCAGAACTGCCAGGGCTGGTCACAGTCTCCGAGGATAGCATAACCCTTCAGGACCTAAGTTTTAGAACTGCTCCTGATGGGGTATCAGACTTCACTGCAGCCAGCATTGCCCGGCAGGTGCAGGCCTTGAGCAGGTGTGTAGTGTGCTCACAAGCCACACAGTATCTCATGCACACACACACACGTGCACTCACCCATATGCACACCCTCCTCCCATCCACACTGTGTGTTTGAACAGCTTGGGCCCTGCAAACACAGCCATCTGAACACACCTACACCCCCAGGCACAGACTCATGGTCCACGCCTTGTCACCTCCATGGGGATGTGTTATCCTGAAGTGTGTGAGGCCAGGACGGCCCTTCTTAGTGATGGATCCTTACTCAGCTACCTCTGGTCAGGGTGGGAGCCTCAGCCAAATCCTGGGCTCTCTGCCTGTGACCCAGCCCCAGCTCCCATGGCCTGCCCAGCTCTGTTAACACAAGGTCTGAGAAATCAAGGGGTGGAGGATAATAAAAGGAATGGTGAATGAGTTCAAACCTCTGCCCTCTGCCTTTTCTTTCCCGCCTTCTCTGAAACTCAGCGTTCCCAGCTGTGAAACTCAGGCCTGAGCTGAGTGATCGTTGAGGTCCTCCTGGATCTCTCCGTGGAGGTGGTGACCTGACCCTTAAGCCCTGAGCCCCGCAGAGGCAGTACTGGGGATTGGTTCACCTTTATCCACGGGCCACTGTCGCAGCCTGAACATTGGCGCTCTTCCCAGTCTTCCACATGCCCCTCCCCTGGTTTCGAAAGGCCTAGCACTGGGACAAGCAGAGACCCCAAGCATGGCCTCATGAAAGCTGGGCTGAGGAAGGGGCTGGCTGTCCTAGGAGAGAATTGTGCTGGAGTCCCAAAGAGGAGAGACAGGTCTTGAATGGAGACAGTGTGCAAGGGGTCTCCAGGGACCCTGCTGTGGGCATGACCTTCCGGCCACATGGGGTCTCTGGGCACCCCCGTCACCATGCTCTGTCTAGACCAGCATTGTCCAGCACCAGTGACAGAACGTTCTCTATCTGTGCTGCCCAATGTAGTATTCACGTGTGGCCAGTATTTAAAATGTGGCTCACGCAACCAAGGAACTGGATGTTTAGTTGCATTTGTGTTAATTTAAATTGCCACATGTGGCTACTGGCTACCATATTGGATGGCATAGGCTAGCCCCACCCCTTGCCCTCAGGCCCTTGGCCTTCTGCCCTCTTCCCTAGCAAAGAGCTGTGTCTCGGATTTTACAAAACAGGAACTTTCCCTCTTTTTCCCTCCCTTCCTTCTCTGGATCTGCCGGGTTTTGCACCTCCTGTCTGCTTCCCTCCTGAGCGAGCAGAGGATTCCTTCTTGATTTCCAAACCTCACCCAGCCTGGAGACCTCCCACTAGAGGCTGTCTCTCCTCTCTCTCCCACTCCTGTGTCTGCTCCCCTCTTCCACCTCCTTCTCGCCCTGCTTCTCCACCCTGCTACCTTCTCACCCTTCTGTTTCCCTGCTGCTCAGCCCGCCCTCCCTTCTCTGCCAACACCATTCTGGAAAGACCAGTCTACACGTATTCCCTCTGCATCACCCCCTCTACAATTGGCCTCCAGCCCCTACAACCTTTCTAGATGCCCTTGCCAAGGTTACTAGCAGTGCCCTTGTTGCCACATCCAAGTGGACGCTTCAGCCCATATCCTGCTTGGCCTGTCAGTCTCTGACGCTGTTGGCCAAGCCCTGCTTTGTTGAAAGATTTCCTTTCAGCAACTCCTAGATCCCACCCTCCCCTGATTTTCCTAGCCAGCCTGGTATATAGGGAAAAGATAGTTTTGAATTGCAGTTCTGCCACTATATGTCCTTGGGCAAGTTGCTTAACTCTCCAAGCCGCCTCTGTGAGTCAGGGATAATAATAGCCTCTACTCAGGTTGGGCTAAGATATGTAAAGTACCTAGCATGGAGCCTGGTACACAGCAGTGCTCTGCCCCTCCATCTATCCTCTCTGTCAATGGTGGAGTCAGCAAGCTGTGCCCAGATATGTAGTTTCTACAGTGATACAGCCTTTGGTTCTTGGTTGGGTATGAGGCTGCCTAGAAGCTGCATTTCTCAGCCACCTCTTGCAACTGGCTCTGGTCATGGGACTAAGTTATAGCTAATTGGATGTTTGTAGAAGTGTCATGTGACACCTTCTGGGAACTTTCATTAAAAGAAAGCTGGTAGATCCTTTGCCCTCTTCTTTATCTTTGTGTCCATCTCACTGCCTGGAATACGGATGTGATGGTTGGAACTCTAGCCATCACCTTGAATCATGAGGACAAGAGTCAAATCCAGAGGTTGCTGGAGCAGTGAGTAGAAAGAGTCTCATCTGGGAGGTCTTTGTGGAGCAGAGCTGGAGCAGAACTGTTGCCCCCAAACTAGGTTCACCTTGTAGTGGGTGTCCATTGAAAAGACACAACCAAGCCCAAGAGTGGGAGAAGGAAGGATTTATTACTTGTAGCCAGTAGGGAGAACACTGGGGATCTTTCTCTGTAACAGTGTCTCTTGGAACAGCAAAACTGGGGAAGTTTCAAGCTTAGGGCACATGCTTATTATTCATGAAGAGGCTTGGGGAGTTTAGCATCATAGAACTGGGGCAGAGGTTGACAGGAGGGTCAGAAAAGCTCAAGGTCATCTCAGGTTGATCTAGTGGTTGAAGGGGGTTTCAATTCTGCAAAACAGCTCAAGAAAGTGCTTCAGGCTAATCTTTACCATTGAAACGGAACTGGGGAGTCTTTACAACTGATGTATCATCTTTGCTGCTGCTACTTCTTTGCCTGACAACAGTTGTTTGATCCTGCATTCTTTTGTTCCTTTACAATCATTAATTACTGGGACCTGTTCATTCATTACGGAGACCTGTTCAAAGACAAGCATTGTGGCCAGGCTTGGATCACAAAAGCGGCTTAGGGCACAAATGACTTCTCTTATGCCAAAATGCTACATTTGGTTCTTTTTCTCTGGAACTCCTTACTTTATCTGCTTACAATACCAACTCAGGACTGTTTACCCTGAGGCTCTTATGTGGAATTTCTGTTATGTAAGTCAGAACTGATTCTGCCTACTACAAAGATTTTTGGGCTTCCCTGGTGGCTCAAATGGTAAAGAATCTGCCTGCAGTGCAGGAGACCTGGGTTCGATCTCTGGGTTGGGAAGATCCCCTGGAGAAGGAAATGGCAACCCACTCCAGTATTCTTGCCTGGAGAATTCCATGGACAGAGAAACCTTGTGGGCTACAGTCCATGGGGTCACAAAGAATCGGACATGACTGAGCATCTAACACTATACTACTACAGAGATTTTTTTCCCCCAAAACTGTCTGTCCTCAGCCCCTGTGTATTTTCTCTGAGTTATCTCACCCTTTCCCATGGCTCTACTGTGGGATCTTCCTGATAACTCCTCAAAACGTCTCACTGGCCCAGCTCTCTTCCCTGAACTCCAACCCCACACACCCTATCCCTTGATTGCCATATAAAATTAATTATTCATTCAGCCAACATCTTTCATGCAATGTGTCAAGCTGTGTGCTGGATGAATCAGGCACAGTCCTGCCCTCAAGGAGATCACAGTTCAGAGAAGGGAACAGGCAAGTAAACAGATGGGGTAAACTTCCAAGGAAGTCCCTAAGGAGGGTTGCTAACCCATGTTGTGCAGTGAGATCATAGGAAAGGGTTTCTGGTAGAAGGAGCATTGAATCAAGCCCTGAAAGGAGTAGAGCCAGTGGTTAGGACTGATGTCATGGAGAGCCTGATTAGATCTATTCCCAGGGTACTGCTGAGCCATGGGAGATTCCTAAGCAGGAGCTGACCAGTTAGACTTGTGTTTCTGAAATATTGTTCTGCACACCAGGTGGAGAAAAGCCAAGTGGGTGAGGGTGGTGGGGGAGGGCGATGAGGTTGCTTGGGGCTGGGAGTCCCAAGAGGAGGCGGCTGTAGCAATTCAGGTGCAAGAAGACAGTGATCTGAGATAATGGAGGGACAGAGAGGTAGAAACAAGTGGCTGGATTCCAGGAATATTTGAGAAGTAAGTTGGGCAGGGCTTGGTGATCTACTGGTTGGAACAGGAAAGGGGTTGGCTATCCAGACTCCCAGGTTTCTGGCTCCAGATTGAGACAGGGACGCAAGAGGCTAGGTTTGCAGGTGTGATATGGGGCTCCGTCTTGGACAAGTGGTGGAGTGAGGTGCCAGAGGGTATACAAGTACAGAACGTAACTGAACCAATAATTGATGAACTCGCCAGGGATGAGGTGGGCTACCTCGAAGGTCAAGACCTCCTGCCCCAGCTAGGCTATTCCTGTTGCCTGCTCATAGGTCCCTTCCCCAAGTGAGAACTCGATTCTGACCCCAGCATTCTGTTAGAACCGCTTCCCTTTTCCTCTACACCCCACGCGGCAGAAGGTTAAACTCCAGAATCTATCATTCAAGGCCTTTCTCCCTGGCTCTAGGCCTGGGCCCCATCCAGTGGCTGATCTCGCTTCGCCCCTCCCCTAATACACACTGCGCCTCATCCCCGCCCCCGAGGGCGGGGGGTGCGCACTTGCCCCTGCCAGGCCGAGATGGCTGGGGGACAAAGGGTAGGGAAGCACCCGTACCCTCCAGGCCCCGCTAAGGGGCGCGGGGCGCGTCCTGGAAGGATTTCGGGCGACTCCAGGTACCCTGGAGCCGGGCGATGGGGGCGTGACGAGGCTGGTCCCGCCGCAGGGGGAGGTGCCGCTCTGGAGCCACCACCAGCCGCGGCCCCTCCCCTTCGGGAGCCGGGCGAGAGTCCTGGGCTCTGATTGGGCGACGCCGGAGGGGGGCCGCGTGGTTCCACCAATGACCGCGCGCCGGGCGCGGCAGCTGGCGGAGGAGCGAGCGCAGCCTTGGAGCCGCGGCGCCGCGGGTCTGAGCTCGGTGATCTCGGCCCTGGGAAGGCGGGCGGGGCGGGGTGCGCGCCGCGGGAGCGAGCCTGGCAGCCTGCAGGGCCTCGGAGACTGTCGTTGGGCGCTGAGGTAGGGGTCGGCTTGAGGGGTGGGGGCGTCAAGGGCGGGGGAGCGGGAGGCGGGGGACGAACGCCTGATCGTCTGCCCGGAGCCTGTAGGGGAAAGGGATGGTCTGGGAGGTTGCGAAGACAGCCCAGACCTAGTCCATGCGGGGATCCTCCCCCTTCCGTCTGCGGGGCCCAGTCTTTGGGGTGCCTCCCGCAGCCTGTATCTGTCTGCGCTGGCACCCGGGACCCGGGACCGCATCTCCGAGGGCGCTCCGCCGTCTGCGTCCCTTGCCTAGCTCTGATCTGCGGGACCGCGTCCACACCCAGCGCACTACCCCCTCCCCTGCTCTTGGTGGGAGGCCGTGCCTATGCGGAGTGGGCCCAGACCGGGGCACCCACGTGTGGATCTGCGCGGAGCGCTCCGCCCACACGGCCCTCCCCCGAGTCTTCCTGCAGGAGCTGGGGCTGGAGGATGAATGGGACAGATGCAACGCTCTCGTGGCTTCGGCTGCGCTGCGCAGTCCTCCTGGCTGGGGCGGGGGCGGAGGGGGGCGGCGGAGGTGGAGGCTGCGGTGGCTGCGGCCTGACAGGCGCAGAACTGGTAGCTCGGAGGGTGCACACGTGCTCGGGGACCTGTGTGTGGTGTTTGGAGGCGGGTGTGCGTGTGTCACGTGGGCATAGGAGTGTGCCTGTGTGTGTGAGGGGGGTGCATTTACTGGATGGAGTGGTGTGTGAGGGCGGGTCACGCGGACATGGGCGTGCGCCTGCTCCGGGAGTGGTGTGTGTATCTGTGTCTTCGGGGTACAGGAGTGTGTAGAGAAGGTTCTGTCCCAGGTCACAGGACTATGTCTCGGTGGGCACATATGGGGTTTCTATCCGCCATGGGGGCGGGGAGTCTGCAGGAGCAAACAGCTTGTGTCCTTGAGGATGCACTGGTCGCCCCCACATCCCTCACTTTTCCCTCTAGAGCACACAGATGGAGCACCCACCAAGTGCCAGACTGTATCCTAGGCCCACAGACTTTGGGGACCCCTGCCTCTTCCTTGGCCTGTTACCCCTAATCCCCACAGAGGGCAGAGGGATCTTTTTTTTTAAATTGCATCCAACGCAGTCACTCCCCTACTCAGACCCTTCCTCTGGCTTTCGAGATTTCCTGGTCTCTGTCCAAAAAGACCCCCAAGGCCAAGCCCTGAGTCCCAGCCAGGAAGTGGCTCTCTGTCATGCACAGTGTGACCTTCCATCGCCTCCTCTGAAACTCTTACTCAGCGATCAGGAGCTTAAATGCCGCCTCCTCCAGGAAGCCATCCCTGAGACCAGGCACAGTGAATGACTGCGCCTTCTCATCAAGGTGGAACTCAGCTTGCCATCAGGTACCTCTCACACACGGACACCACACTCCAAGGACATCAGCCTCCTTGCTGTTCCTCAGATAGCATGATCACCGTCTTATCTAGCCGAATTGGGTCTTAGTTCTGACACATGGAATCTTTGAGTCATGTGGGATATTTCGTTGCAGGATCTTCGGCTCATGGACTCTGTGGTACATGGTCTTAGTTGCTCAGCGGCATGTGGGATCTTGGTTCCCTGACCAGGGATGGAACCCATGTCCCCTGCATTGCAAGGTGCATTCTTAACCACTGGACCACCAGGGAAGTCCCTGGGCCTCACTCTTGATTCCCCGCAGACAACTGTAATTTTTTTCTCCACAGCATGTACCACTTGACATGCCATCTATTAATTCCCAGCTTTCTTGTTTGTTGCTTCTTATCCCACTAGAAATTAAACTTCATTGAAGCAGGGACTTTGTCTTTTTGGTTTGCTGCTTTATCTCCTGGCACCTAGCACCGTGCCCGGGCACATACAGCAAGTGCGCAATTGAGGTTTTTTTCACGTGAATGAATGGCTCTGCTCTCCCTGGCTGCTTCCCAGCCTCTGAGCCCCAGTCTCCTCGCTGCTCAGAGTGAGTTCTCCTGCTCTTCTGCCCTTCAGATTCGAAGATTCTGGAGGCCAGGTCTGGAAGAACTGAGACCAAACTAACTTGTATGTTAGCAATATTCCCTCTAGGAAGTGGTATGGAGCATGGGGTGGGGTGGGATTGAGGTGTGAGCCTGGGGGTGGGTGGCAGGTATGGAGGAAATAGTGGGGAAGGATCTGGACT
Organism: Capra hircus; assembly: GCF_001704415.2. Classification (NCBI taxonomy): domain Eukaryota; kingdom Metazoa; phylum Chordata; class Mammalia; order Artiodactyla; family Bovidae; genus Capra; species Capra hircus. Next base: position 24,326,908 of record NC_030826.1, on the reverse strand, counting down.
TTTTAAGGAGTTAAGTTTGGTGACCTCACCCAGCTGTGGGGAGATCAGGGAGGAGATGTCTGAATTGTCCTCCAGCAGCCAAGGAGAGGGAGGTGTGTTCCTGGCAGAAGGCACAGCCTGTCCGAAGGGCTGGCAGCACACGAGAGTCTGCAGTTTGGGACTTGCGGCCAGAATGGAGAGTAAGTGGGGTAAGGTTCGGGGGTTAAGGATGGGCAAAAGGGAAACAATGGGTGCTAAGGAGGGCTGCCGGGCTTCTGGCCTGGGAGAACTGGGAGGACGGTGGCACTCATCTCTGTGATGGGGACAGAGGAGGAAGAGCAGACTCGAGGGAAATGCTGAGCTGAATTGGAACTGAGCTGCCGGGGAGCACCAAGGGGAGGAGGCAGCTGGCTGGAAGGAGTTGGGCTGGAGGCGTGGACCTGGTTTGGAGGATGAGGAGGGGCAGAGAGAGGAGGGAGGACCTGGAGGACATCAGCAGGAGGCGCTGAGGATGTGCTGAGGGCTGCTGGGCTGAATTAGGCACAGAACCCACCTCAGTGGCTGGGGCCTCCCTGGGGATGGTGGGAGGGGGCGTTGTCACAGCAGGCATCCTCCAGCATGACTTGGCAGCAGACGCCTGGGCCTCCCCCGAGGGGACTGAGTCATCCCAGGCGGAGGCGGGAGCCGAGGAGGCCACCCGTTGCCAGGGCCATCCAGACACTTGTCAGGAGCATAAACACAGCTCCTGTGAGGCAGCCCAGGGATACCAAGGCCACCTTCTATGTCTGGTCCCAGGGGACCAGACCACCTCCTTACAGCTTTCCCTTCTCGCTTGTCCCCTGGCAACCAGGGCCATGTCTTGTCTTGCCTAGATGGTAGCTGGGCCCCTGCTCAGCCTGGCCCTGAGATTCCCAGCGGCCTTCCAGAATTCAGGGCGAGGTCTGAAGACATTCATCCCAGGCGGGGCTGCTTGAACCAGTGTGGATGAGAGCAAGATATGCCTGCTCTGTCCTCTTCTGGGCCTCCTCTGAGGGACCAAGGTGATGAGGTTCGATCTTGAAGAGGAGACCTGGTCCTGTGGGGTCTGGAGCCAGGGTTTGCATCCCCTGTGTGCTGTGGGCTAAGTCCCTTAAGTCATGTCCGACTCTTTGCGACTCCATGGACTGTAGTCCGCCAGGGTCCTCTGTCCATGGCATTTCCCAGGGAAGAATACTGGAGGGCATTGCCATTCCCTCCTCCAGGGATCTTCCTGACCCAGGGATGGAACCCAAGGCTCTTGTGTCTCCTGCACTGGCAGGCAGGAGGGCCCCCTGGGAAGCCCCCTGCATCCCTTAGGAGCAGCCAGATATCTGGGAATGAGGTGGGGATGAAGGACACAGCCTGGAAGGAGAAGTCTGAGCTGGGTAATGTGCCAGGCCATCCTGGAGCCAGGGGTAGATATGGGACTATACTTTGTGGGCTTGGTTTTTTTTTGTTTTTTTAAGAGTAGCTTTTTTTTTCTGTTTTGTCTGCACTGAGTCATGGCTGCTGCATGTGAGCTTTCTCTAGTTGCAGCGAGCAGCGGCCTCTCCCTAGCTGTGTGCATGGGCTTCTCTTGTTGCAGAGCACAGGCGTGCGGGCTTCAGTAGTTGTGGTCACAGGCTTAGTTGCCTTGAGGCATGTGGCATCTTCCTGGATCAGGGATTGAACCTGTGTCCCTGCATTGGCAGGCGGATTCTCAACCACTCGACCACCAGGGAAGTCCTTGAGGCTGCACTTTGTATGCACAACAAGGCTCTCTCTCTCGGTGGTGACAGACGTATCCTAGCCCCACATCACTCAGGCACAATCTGCTTCAATGTCCATAGTCTCATTCACTTCCTCCCATAGCCCTGGGAGGTGGCAGGATGGGGGCTATCCATCCTATTCACATGTGAGCATACTGAAGCTCCAAAATTTCAATGTGTCCAGGGAAACATAGCCCCAGTCTGGGAGGACAGCTGGGGGTCGCGCTTCTCAATGAGGAAGGGCCTGACCCCGGCCATTCTCAGCTACAGGACCAAGCTGGTCCCTTGGAGGCTCCCCATGCCTGTAGAAGTCCTTGCTCTGCCCTGGGCCTGGCTGCCAGCCTGTCTGTCCTTCTTTTTGCCCATGTGGCTCCTAGCTAGCCGCCGAGTCAGTTTCTATACAGTGTCTACAGAGGCTTCAGCTTGGGGAGGGCCTTGAGAAACGCCCTGGGTGAGCTTCCAGAGACGGGTGGGTCCTGCCCAAGACATACAGCGCAGCCCAGCAGGCAGCCCCAGGCTGGTGGACAGGTGACTGGGTGGGAACGTGGGAAGTTCCAACTTGACTTTCTGAGATCAGGTTCCCATGGCGCCCAGCGGGTGCAGGGCCCACCCCCCTCCCCCAATCCTGGGGCACGGGCACACAAAGACCTCAAGACACACGATGCGCATGAACATGCTTAACCACCGAATGTAGACCACAGCCATAGATTTTTGTCGGGAAGATGGGCTCCTGTGTGCAGAACCCCCTCTCCCCTACACACACTGTCACCCAGAGCTGACAGCCCTGCTCGCCCATATTCTCTCACTTGACACACACCCTCACACACAGGGTGCCAGGCCCTGTCGCCTGAACACAGGCAGGAACCTGGGGCCTCCCCGGGGCACCTCCTGCATAGCCGTGCTTAGTCACCTGAATCTGATCCAGGCGAGAGGGAGTGTGGAGGGCCTGACGTCAGCCCTCACAGCTGCCTCTGCCGCCCGCGCCTCCATCTGGGCCACCGCGTGTCCCAGGCAATCACAACAACAGCAGTGCAACAACTCAGTTTTACGGGGCTCCGTTAGGGGCAGGTCCGGTTCTGAGCCTGGTAAGGGCGTTCCTTCCTTTACTCCGCCCAGCCACCTGGGCAGTGATACTGCTGCTAATCCCATTCTGCAAGATGGGGAAAACCCAGCACAGCGGTCAGTCACCTGCCCGTGGATGGGCACGCCGCCAGGAAGGGGCGTTGGCCTGGCAGCCTGGCTTCAGAGCCTGGGTCCTAAACCAGGGAACAGGGCCCCAAAGTGGAGCAGGAAGGGTCTGCCCTGACCTGAGGTTTGACCCCAGACCCACCCCTGTCCCTTGCGAGGCCCTACTTTCCTCATCTGAGAAAAAAAGGTGACAGTCTCAGGGAAAATCATATGCAAATTTGTTGGGCTCGGTAGCCTGTGGCCTCTGCCTGTTCTCAGGCCCCTGGGTTCCTGCTGGGGACCAGAGGACAAGAGTTCCAGGCACTGCCATCCCTTCCCTGCTGTGGGCTGGGGTCTTAAGCTCCTTGGGGTTCCCTCTCTCCTCTCTGCTTTCCCATCTGTGTAACGAGGCCAGGACTGTAATGATCACTATGGCAAATATTTATTGAACTCCTACGATGCCTCAGGTACTGCTGCAGAGGCTAGTGGTCTTACGGAGTCGAGGCAGACAAGAACCCTAATCTGTGGAGTTTATGTTGGAGAAAAAGAACCTACAGAGTGAGGGGGAAGGGTGGCAGGGTGGGCCAGGCTTGGAGGGTTCCTTTTAGCCCTGGCTTCTTCCTTCTTGCAACCATCTGGTTCCTAAAGCCTTTCTGATGCTCTAATCCCATTCTATCTCCTCCAGGAAGGCCTCCATCATGCTCCAGCCCTACTTACTTCCTCACCTACTTCAGAGAAGCCTTCCCAATGTTTTAGTCTCTTTGCCACTCTAACCTCCTCCAGGGAGGCCTCCCCAATGCTCACATTCCCCTCACTCCTTTAGGTCCAGCGTCCATATCTTTTCCTGTTGCCAGTCTAGATTCCCTTCCCCGTTCCTTTCTGCATGCCAACATCAGCTCCACCAGGCTACCACTCATTCAATACTTTGGGTGTCAGACACAGGGGGTCTGGATCATGCCCTTACCCACAATCCATTTCCAAGTCTTGTTGTAGGCTTGAGAATCTGGGAAGGTCCTATGTCTGTAGTACAGATGGGAAGACTGAGGCTCAGAGCTGGGAAGGAGCTGCCCTGGGTAGGTTGGCAGGCAGGACTGGAACCCAGCCCAGGCTCCTCTGTAGCCAGTGGACTCCAGCGAGCCCAGCCTCCTTGACATCTGTCAAAGTAAGGTGATGGGGGAATAAGGAGTGAGATAAAGACCATGTTCTCGAAATTGTTTTGTGGTGACAGTGCAAGTTACCACCAGACAGGAAGGGCAGAGGGTCAGGAGTCCACTCACTTCCTTTTCCGGAGAAGATACTGAGTCTCAGGAAGGGGGAGGGGCACTGAGTGGGGTGGGGCCTGTGCTCAGCCCTAGGCAGAAATGGAGTCCCAGCCTGCTTATCCGGGTTCAGCCTGGGGTCAGAGTTCAGCCCAGGGATGTGGTTGAATGTGAGGGCTGGGACTGGACACTGGAGGTTGGTTTGGGGTTCAAGCTGGAGAGGTCTGGGGCCTTGCTGGGGGCTCAGACTGCAGTAGGACTAGGGTGCAAGACCAGGGGAGCATCTCAACCTGAAAAGATGAGGTGAACATTTTGGCCACATGAATAAACTGGAAGGGAAAACCAGGAGAAATAAGTGCAGTGAAGTCTCTGTTCACCGTCATCAGAGCAGTAGCCCCCTCCTCTAACGGAGCCTGTCCTGGGCTGCAGGCTCTGCTGGGGCAGGGAAGGGAGTGATGGCAGACTTGCCCTGTGGCCCTAGAGAGGCCTCCCTGGAGAAGGTGCCAGGGTGGGAGAGGCTGGAGCCCCAGGGAAGTCTTCTTGGAAGCAGCGACAGGGGTGGAGGGGGGGACCTGAAGCATCAGGAGCTCAGCTCGGCTTCAGGCAGCGCAGCGGCGGCGTCGGCAGCCTTGGAATGCTCTGCTGTCAAGGGGTGGAGCTGTGAGTCACTGGGCTGTCTGCTGGATGGGGGCCCGAGCTGACCCTGGGTTCTGTTTCTGCCAGTGCCGTGAGGCCTCCAGTTCTGCCCATGTCTGTCTGTTCTGACTCCAGAATATCAAATTCTCCCTGCTTCCCTGTGAAGCCAGCAAGGCTGATGTGCCTGTTTTACAGATGGGAATACTGAGGTCTAGAGGGCTGGTGTGCAGCAGAGCCAGATGAGTTCCTGGAATTCCTATTTTTAAAAAATCTGTATGTATTTTTGGCTGTGCTGGGTCTTCGTTGCTGCGCCGGCTATTGTCCAGTGGCAGCGCGCAGGCTTCTCATTGTGGTGGCTTTTCTTGTTGTAGAGCACGGGCTCCAGGGCCCTGAGCTTCAGTAGTTGCGGCATGTGGGCTCAATAGTTGCTGTTCCTGGGTTCTGGAACTCAGGCTCAACTTCAGTAGTTATGGCGCATGGGCTTAGCTGCTCCACGGTATGTGGGATCCTCCCAGATCAGGAATCGAACCCGTGTCTCCTGCATTGGCAGGCAGATTCTTTTCCACTGAGCCATCAGGGAAGCCCCCTGGCATTCCTTTAGTGAGGAGGGAGACCTCCATTTGGATGCTGGCGACCCAGGCAGAGGGAACAAGCAGGGCAAAGGCATGGAGGTGGGACTCACAATTTGTGGCTACGGTGGGGATAGGGCCTGGGAATCTGACCTCCTTGCTCGGTGGCCAGGACTGGAACCTTCTCTGCCCTCTTTTCTCAGGTTCCCCATAAGGCTGCACTGAGGACCCCCTTGACTGTGGCAATGGAGGGGGGCCCGGCGGTCTGCTGCCAGGACCCTCGGGCTGAGTTGGTGGAGCGAGTGGCAGCCATTGATGTGACCCACTTGGAGGAGACGGATGGCAGCCCGGAGCCTCCCAGGAACTGTGTGGACCCTCCATCACGGACCAGAGCAGCCTCCGTGATCCCCAGCGGTCCTTCAAGACACCCTGCAGTCCGGCCCAGCCTCTCGACAAGGAAGTTCTCCCTGCAGGAACGGCCAGTGGGGAGCTGCCTGCAGGCCCAGGCTGGGCCTTACGCCACAGGGCCTGCCAGTCACATCTCCCCGCGGGCCTGGCGCAGGCCCACCATTGAGTCCCACCGCGTGGCCATCTCGGACGCAGAGGTTGGTGGAGCAGAGCTAGGGTGTGCCCATGAGCTTCTCAGCAGTCCTCAGTGAAGACCCTTTGCTGTTCCTACCCCTGCCACACAGCTGTCCAGACGTTGGTTTGCATACCCCCGGAGCTGAGGAACTCACTACCTCTCTATGTGGCCTCTTCCCACCCAGGGGAGCTCCATCTGAGCCAGTTGCTGCCTCCTATAAGTCCCACCATTGCCACTCCCAGTCTAAGCCTAGGAAACAGATCCCTCCCTTATTCCCCAAGAAGTCCGTTTAGAGATTTGAAGATAGACAATGTGTTCTCCTGTCCCCCAAGTCTTCCCCAGCTTGAGTCCCCCACTTTTAATCCTACCTCACAGAGTCTGCTGTGACTCAGAAACTGCCAGCATGCTGCCAGCCTCTGGGCTCCCACTGGCTCTGTCTTAGCCTCTTAGATCTAAAGTGAACCTAAGGACCAAGCAATCTACAGATTTTAGAGGCTGAGGTTTCTATGCCTGAGCCAGGGCTCTGGTCTCCTGTCCTCATTTTTCTCATCTACATAGTCTCCTCATTCACCTTCTTCTAGAAATACTTGCTCGTGGGTTTCTTACATCAGGGTCTCCCAGCCCCCAGTATCCAGGTGGAAATTAGGGCATTTTTCCACCACTTGTCAGGGAGCAAAGCATAGGCAGGGTTCACCATTCACATTTTCAAACGTTATCCAAGTCTTCTTGTCGCTTTCAGTATTACTTTTGGTGTTGGCACCACCTCACTTCCCCATCTAAACTTGAAATGTTGACCAGGCCCAGGGCTGGCGGGGAGAGGCCTGGGCCAGGACTGGGCCCTGGAAGTGCACGTGGGGTGCTGCTTCTGGATCCGGCTCTGCCTGATGGCCCCTCTCCTTTCCCCACCAGGACTGCGTACAGCTGAACCAGTACAAGCTGCAGAGTGAGATTGGCAAGGTAGGCCTGGGGGCAGCCAAGAGCAGGGGGAGCTTGTCTTGGGGGTTTGCGGAGCCAGCCTGTCTGGATCCTCCACAATCCCCTCTCCTCCTCTGGGAATGTGAGGCTGAGCCAAGAAGGTCCTGCCCTAGATGTGAGGGAAGTTTTGTCCTCTACAGGGGATGGGAGATAATTCTTGATTCCTGACTCCCTGGAGTTTCATACGTTTATATATTTATTGACTGTCCTGGGTCTTCCTTGCTGCATGGGCTTTCTCTAGTCGCGGTGAGCAGGGGCTACTCTTTGTCGCAGGGCATGGGTTTCTCATTGCGGCAGCTTTTCTTGATATTGATCATGGATCTAGGCTCACGGGCTTCAGTAGCTGGGGCTCACAGGCGCCAGAGTGTGGGCGCAGTAGTTGCGGTGCATGGGCTTAGTGGCCCCATGGCATGTGAAATCTTCCTGGACCAAGGATCGAACCCTTGTCCCTTGCATTGGCAGGTAGATTCTTAACCACTGAACCACTGGGGAAGTTCTCCCCAGAGTCTGATGGAGGGGACTGGGGAAGGCATAGAGCTGTGCTGAGCCCAGCAAGGGCAGTGACCAGGGCATGGAGCCCTCTCCTTGCCTACCTGAAATTTATGCCCACTGGAGGCCAGGGTGGAGATGGGATGTGGGAGGAGATGGGGGGCAGGGGCAGTTCAGGCTCCCCTTCTCCTCTCCCCCTAGTCCTGGGGTAGGCTGCCCTGTCCAGCAGGGGCTGACCTATGCCTCTTTGCAGGGTGCCTACGGCGTGGTGAGGCTGGCCTACAACGAAAGTGAAGACAGGCACTATGTAAGTCTGGGGAAGGAGGGAGGTGTCGCCTACACTGGGCTCTGGAAGACTTGGAGGTGGGCAGAAGCTGTGCCAAGACGGTGGACAAGGCTGCCTGTGAAGGGAGTAATCTCCCTGTCCCTAGCGGAATGCAAAGGGAATGAGCTTCTTGACCCTGGGAATATGCAAGCAGAGGCTGGATGCCTCTGAGGGGAGAGCTCCAGAAAGTTGTTATGGGAAACAGGGGTAAGGCCTAAGGTTCAGTCATGGCCATCTCCCAACTCAGTGTAACTGCAGCCAGTCCACACGCTCAGTGCCACGTGCCCATGAGCCTTTCTGGACCTCAGTTCACATGTAACCAGCCTGTTCTAGTTCCTGGTGGCTCCACGTAAGTGACATCTCTGCCCCTCCCTCCTCAGGCCATGAAAGTTCTTTCCAAGAAGAAGTTACTGAAGCAGTACGGCTTCCCACGTGCGTATCTGTCTGGTCCTGTGCATGGGAGCTCCTGGCCTGGGGGCGGAGGAGGAGGAGGCCTCGGAGGCTAGTTTCGTTAGGACTGGGGGTGGACAGGCAGAGAGTGAGCAAAGGCCTGGTGGTGGGACTGTGCTTGGTGGGTTGAGGCCAAGGCCAAGGTCTTGTAAGATTCTTGCTTGAGGCTGGTTGCAGGGCTGTGGTGAGGCCCAGCCTCCTGTGACAGGCTGGACTCCTGTTCTGGGTCACAGGTCGGCCTCCCCCCAGAGGGTCCCAGGCTGCCCAGGGAGGCCCAGCCAAGCAGCTGCTGCCCCTGGAGCGGGTGTACCAGGAGATTGCCATTCTGAAGAAGCTGGACCACGTGAATGTGGTCAAGCTGATCGAGGTAGGTAGTGAGCCGGTGAGGCCTGTGGAGTAGCCCTTGGTGCAGGGGACACCTGGCATAGACCCAGGGATTTTGCCAAGGGGGGGTGTGCCAAGGGCAGGGCCAGAACTGGGATAGGGTTGGCCAGGAGGTTTCTGGGGTCAGGTGAGGCTGCTCTGGAATGTTCTCAGGTTCTCATGGAGGGGGACAAGCTGCTCCAGAGGTAAGAAGTAAGCCCCATGGCAGAAGGGGAGAGGGACAGGGTGCCATGTGGTGGGACAGGGTGCTGTGTGGTGGACCAGGGGCAAGGGCCAGTGGTTTCTGATGCCTCATTAGCTTTGTGCTGGCACAGTCCCTGCTCCATCATCTGGGCTGGTTGCAGAGCACACGGTGGGTCCTGGGGCTGGCAAGCACCCCTATCCCAAGCCTCCCCAAGTCCCACCCTCATGTCTGCTCCTTCTCACCAGGTCTTGGATGACCCAGCTGAGGACAATCTCTATTTGGGTGAGTGACCCAGCTCATCCCAAAGTAGCTTACCCGGGTGGGTCCAAAGGCTCCCCAGGGACACACTTGACCTTCAGATGGGCCTTGTGAAATGCACTGACCTCCTGGGGACAGGGAGGAAAGACATGTTTTCAAGCCCCAGATTCTCTCCCCAGCCCTGCTGAGCCAGACTCAGGATATCCAAGTAGAGTCAACCAGTGTTCCCAAACCCCCACGCCACTGATCGGAGAGACAGTGGATCAGGCAGATACAAGAAGCAGGCTATGTGATGTGTGTTCCCAGGCCCTATCTGATAACTCCATGCCTCAGTTTCCTCACCTGTAAAATGGGGGTAGTAATGGTATCTACATAATAGGGTTGATGTGAGAAGTAAATGAGTTATTACATGCAAGACACATTAGCTATTGTTGTTAGTAATAGTAATACTGATGCTGTTATTTAAGTTCCTGGTGCTTGATTCAGGGTTGGGCTTAGAGGCTTTCAGGGAATGGGCCAGAAGAAACACAGGCTTAGGAGTTAGAGGCCAAGGCTTTAGCCTCCACTCCCTCTCCTACCTGCCCCTTCTCTGAGACTCAGTTTCCCCTGTTAAAGGGGTTCGTGATGATGCTCCTCACTCGGCACCTAAGGTTCCAGTGAGGCAAGTTCATAGTAGACCCGTTCTCAGCCATTTATCTTCTCTGATACCCTGGGACCCCTCTCCTGTCTCTCCCTCAAGTATGCCTGGATGCCTGCCCCCTCTCCCACCCTCCAGAAGGGGCAGGGATCTTGGCATCAGCTGTGTTTTCAGCCTGGCTGCAACTTACCTACTCTTCTTTTCTTCTCTTTTCTTTCAGTGTTTGACCTCCTGAGAAAGGGGTAAGTTCCCCATCGCGTTCAGGCAGGATAGGTTTTCCTTTCCCTCCCCATATCCCTAATCCAGGGTCAGCTACTCTAGTGAAAGAAAGAGGCCCAGGCTCTGTCCTTAGGGAGCTGTGGTCTGGGTTCAGGGGGTGGTGTGGGGGAAATGGGTGGGAAATGAGAGATGAAGACGGTGATTCTTTGAAGGCTGGTGGGGTCAGTGAGGCTGGAATAGTCAGGGAGGCCTCAGGAAGAGGGGGTGGACTTCCAGCCAGGCCTTGAAGAACTGGAAGAGGATTTTGATGACAGTGCGAGAGAAGAAAGGAGAAGTATAGAGATGAAGCTCAACTCCCACCTGTACTCAGATCACAGAAGAGCTCTTTCCGCTTTACACGTTTTGTGAGCTAGGTAGCTGGGACTCCATTCACTCCCTTTTGCAAGAAGGGAAGCTGAGGTTCAGAGAGGGTAAATGGCTTGCTCAAAGTCACACAGCGAGTCACTAATGAAATCTAGGGTTCTAACTTGGACTGTGAAGAAGGCTGAGCGCCGAAGAATTGATGCTTTTGAACTGTGGTGTTGGAGAAGACTCTTGAGAGTCCCTTGGACTGCAAGGAGATCCAACCAGTCCATTCTGAAGGAGATCAACCCTGGGATTTCTTTGGAAGGAATGATGCTAAAGCTGAAGCTCCAGTACTTTGAACACCTCATGTGAAGAGTTGACTCATTGGAAAAGACTCTGATGCTGGGAGGGATTGGGGGCAGGAGGAGAAGGGGATGACCCAGGATGAGATGGCTGGATGGCATCACCGACTTGATGGACGTGAGTCTGGGTGAGCTCCAGGAGATGGTGATGGACATGGAGGCCTGGCGTGCTGCGATTCATGGGGTTGCAGAGTCGGACACAACTGAGCGACTGAACTGAACTGAACTGAACTCATGTCTGCCTTGTCTGCCCTTCTCAGGGTATGTGCAGAGCCCCAGACAGGGAGTAGTGGGTGCAGGGCTCGGTGGACTGGGCTCCTTAACCACTAAGGTCTTGAATACAGGCTGTGACTTGTCTCTCTGTCTGGGAGGCTCTAAAGACCAGTTCTGGGAAGAGGCAGGGAATGTGTCCTTTAAGACTCAGGGGCTTTCAGCATTTTTGAACTCTGTTCCAAGTAAGAAATAAGGTTTTACATTGCCATTCATATCTGTAAAAGTAAATGTCACTCAGTCGTGTCCGACTCTTTGCGACCCCCATGGACTGTAGCCTTCCGTCCGTGGGATTTTCCAGGCAAGAATACTGGAGTGGGTTGCCATTTACCTTCTCCAGGACTGAAACCAAAGTTTTCTAAAACAGTATATATCCTTATTACATGTGATATACTTAGTATATAGGACTTTATTAGAAAAAAAAGAAAAAGCGGTAGCCACCCACTAAATTGAGTTCATGACCTTCTTGATCCTGGACCTATAGTTTGAAAAACACAGCTGTAAATGGAATCTTTGCAACTGTCTGATTGTTGATAATTAAGCACTTAGAAGAAGACATACTGAGCCAATCAGAAGTAAGGTAAAGATAATTTGAAATTGTAATGATTGAAAAGGGATATTTGCATCTATGTGTATTTTCAAATTTTATTTATATGAGAGAAAAAGCTACTATCTTGTGTTCCAGGGACCCATCGAGCTTAGAGGGCTCCTGAAAGGTCCCAGGGAGTTTGTAGGGCCCAGTGAAGGGGAACCTGCCATCTGCCTTTGCTCATCCTAATTCCAGCTAAACAGCCCCCCTCCCCTGCCCCGCCCTCCCGACAGGCCAGTCATGGAAGTACCCTGCGACAAGCCCTTCCCCGAGGAGCAAGCTCGCCTCTACCTGAGGGACATCATCCTGGGCCTTGAGTACTGTGAGTGAGGGGCTGCCTGCCCCCCTGGGCTGGGGACCCGAGAGGGGCACACGTGAAAGGCTGGAGCCCAGGCTGAGCGGCTCTGAGCCGTTCCTGTCAGTCAGTGTCGGTCTGCCAATCATCTTCAGCTGGGGGCGGGTCAATGGGCCGGTGGGCGGGGCCGAAACGTCCTGAACAGGTAGGGTAGCGGCAGATTTCACTGGGCATGCGCCAGGTCCTTCTGGGAGCCTGCTTATTACCGCATAGGTGGATGTTCGTCCTGTATCTCACGCTTAGCCTTTCACAGGGCATCAAGAGCTGTGGGAAGGAGTTTGTGTCCAGCTGCTCAAGGAAGAGTCAGTCCTGGCATGGAACCAGTGGGTGGTAGCAGAGTAGGTTTATTGTAAGGCGCCCTAAGGTGATGGAGAGCTCAGCCTCCAGGTTGAGCATTACCTTCAGGCTCAGCATCACCTCCTCTTCAGGTGATGTTAGCTTGGCCTCTGTCTGGAATTCATTTATTCATTCATTTGTCCATTTATGGGTACCTAGTAAATGCCAGTTGGGGGCATGTAGATGTCAAAGACCCAGAAGAGATCTCAAGGATCTCGCAGCCTAGTGGGAGAGACAGGAACCTAAGCAGTGCTTGCCAAGGCTGGGGAAACACAGCAGCTGTCAGAGCACTAAGGGACCAAGGGAGGCTTCCTAGAGGAGACCACTTATGAGCAGGGTTCTGAAAGATGAATAGGAGTTCACTGGCCAGTTTGAGGCATGGTGGGAGGGTGTACCACGTGGCAGCAGCATAGAGGGGAGTAGGCATGTACTATCTGAGAAGGGGGAGTTCAGTTTGGTTGAGTCTAACCAGGGAGCCAGGGACGGGGAAAGATGATGCTGGAAGCAACTGACCAAGCCACACCTCGAGGGCTGGGAATGTCTCTGCAAAGGACTTTCATGATTTCATCCTGTCAGCCTTGTGAGACCTAGAGGGCTTTGAGCAGGGGAGAGGAGTGATCGGATTTGTGTCTTAGAAAGCTCTGTCTGGCAGCTGTGTGGCGGCTGGATGGAGGGCAAGAGGCGGCCAACTGGTTAGGGAGGAGGCTGGTTTTGCAGCCCAAGTGACAGATGGTGAGTCCTGGATTAGGGCTGCGGCAGTGGGGAGCAGATGTGAAGGAGCTGGGGTGGCCAGCACTGGGTGACTCTCTGGTCATAGGGAGAAGGGGGCCTGCACGCACCTAGAGTCCTGGCCTGGTTTGGGGAGTGGGATACATCCCCCCTCTGAAACCTCAGCTTGCTTTATCAGAAGCATCTTCTCTCCCTAGGGGATCAGGTGAGGGCCAGCTGAGGTTTGACCTGCAGCAAATGTCTATCTCATTTGAGCCACTCCAGTGCCTTCATGTTAATGCTGTCTTTGTACATATGGAGAAACTGAGGCACAGAGAAAGAGAGCTTTGCAGAAAGTCCCTACAAGGGCTCTGAAGTGTGAGAGGAGGGCATTTCAGCCTGGTGTGGTTGCGGCAGACACAACTCTACACCAGCTTGGCTTCCACCCACTTCCTGTCCTCGGCCTGTTGTCTCTCATCCTCTCTCTGCAAAAAAAAAAAGCCAAGCTGATCCCATCTGACTCTTGGGTAAAGCCTCATCAAGACCTAGCTAATCACGGTCGACGAAGGGCTTTCTGGAGTGGATAGGACAGCACCAGGGGCTGGACAGGCAGACAAATGGAGACACGGGGTGCTGAAGGCCCACCTTGTGATTCCATGCCTGAGAAGGGGGAGTTGAGGCTCCTTGTGCTCTGGGAGGCTCAGGCCTGACTCTCGCAGACGGGGCCAGCGCAGCTGTGCAGGTGGGAGAAGCAGTCGGGTCTGGAATATACCTGAGAGGTCCACCTTGTAGGACTTGCTGATGAACTGGATGTGAGAGTTGAAGGAAAGAGGGGTTTTTGGTTGAGCAACTGGTAGTATGGCCATTAACCAAATGGGAAGGACTAGACAAGGAACAGGGTTGTTTGTTGGATGGTGATTGCAGATAGAAAGGTCAAGTTCTGAATTAAATATGTGTTTGAGGGACTTCCCTAATGCTCCAGTGGCTAAGACTCCATGCTCCCAATGCAGGGGGCATGGATTTGATCCCTGGTCCGGGGACTAAGATCCTGCACGCTGCATAGTACAGCCATAAAACAAAAATGTGACCGAGAAATATTGGGATATATATTGCGATGTCTTCAGGATGCCCATTTGGATAAAGAGCTGAGAATTCAAGGGAGAGGCTACAATTTGGGAGAGGCTAGAATTTGAGCCCACTTTCCATGGTCAAATACAGAGCCTCCTGAGCCCCATGCTCGAATGGCTGTGTGTCAAATGCTTCATGTGGACCTGACACAAAGGAGGAGAGTGCTGTAGTGTCGTGGGTTCTGTTGTTACACTCTTTTTAATTCTTTTTCTAAAATCACTTTTATTTATGTATTTGTTTCTGGCTGTGCTGGGTCTTGGTTGCTGCCTGGGGTTTTCTCTAGTTGCCATGAGCGCAGGCTGCTCTGTAGTTGCGGTGTGCGGGCTTCTCATTGCGGTGGCTTCTCTTGTGGGTCGAGGGCCTCCAGGTGCGTGGGCTTCAGTGGCTGTGGCCCCCAGGCTCTAGAGCACCAGGCTCGATATTTGCAGCACACGGGCTTAGTTGCACTGCGGCATGTGGGATCTTCCTGGATTAGGAATCGAACCTGTGTCTCCTGCACTGACAGTCAGATTCTTTACCGCTGAGCCACCAGGGAAGCCCCTCTGGTGTTAGTATTATATGACCCTGACTCCTTCTGCCCCCCGCCCCCAGCCACCCTCTCCTTCTCCTCTCCCCTCCCCTGCCCTCCTTCCTGTTCCATCTTCCCTTGTCTCCATCATCCCGGGATGTGTTGGTCCAGGGGAAGGTATCTGCTGAGTGGCGAGCTCATAAGTGCATGGCTGTGGGTGAAGTCAGTGCCTTTTCTCTGCTGGGACATCTCTGGTCATCTCAGTCTGAGCTGCTTGTCTTTTCCCAGCAGTGCTGGACCCAGGAAGCAGGGTGGGCACTCAGCCTACTAGAGAAGGTGCCATTATCCCAGCCATGTTCATCCTGGAGGTCCCAAGGCCTGGCATGCCCTCCCTCTCCAAAACCCCATTGGCCCAGAGTCCCAGGGCTGAGGGCTCTGCAGGACATCCCACAAGCCTACTCTCAGTCCAAGAAGCAGTGGCAGCTGTGACAGGCTGGGTAGGGGATGGAACTGGAGGCAGGTTTGTTTGTTTAATTGATTTGTTTAGCTGCGCGAGGTCTTAGTTGTGACACACAGCATCCTCAGTCTTCGTGTGGCATGCAGGACCTTTTAGTTGCAGCATACAAACTCTTAGTCGTGGCATGTGGGATCTAGTTCCCTGACCAGGGATCGAACCTGGGCTCCTTGCATTGCGAACATAGGGTCTTAGCCACTAGGCCACCAGGGAAGTCCCAAAGTATGGAAAAATTCTGATGGGCTTTGAGCCTGCAGACAGCACTCACATGGGGTGGGGGCGGCCCCAGGCAAGGCCTATGGAGACCCTCTTCCCCCAGTTTCCTTTGATGTCCACTCAATGGCAGGGGCCTTGACTGCCATGGAGAGAGCACCGGGCTTGGAGTCCCAAGATTCCTAGGAGTCCAGGCTTGGCTCTATTACCAATAGCCTGAGTTAGTGTCTTCACTGCACAGCTGAGCAGGGGGCCCTGACATCCTCTTCCGAGGTCCTCATGAGACGAGTGTGTGCAGGGGCCAGGAAGTCCCAGCTGCTTCTCTCCTGGGGTTTGAGGCCGCCTCCAGGGCCAGGCGAGGGCCGAGGGGGCAGTTTTGGGTGAAGGGGCCCCAGTCCGACGCTCGAGCTGCCTCTCTCTGCAGTGCACTACCAGAAGATCATCCACAGGGACATCAAGCCGTCCAACCTGCTGCTGGGTGATGACGGGCACGTGAAGATTGCTGACTTCGGCGTCAGCAACCAGTTCGAGGGGAACGACGCTCGGCTGTCCAGCACGGCTGGGACCCCAGCGTTCATGGCCCCCGAGGCCATTTCTGACTCCGGCCAGAGCTTCAGTGGAAAGGTGGCCCCCAGGGTCTGGTCTGGGTTGGGGTCTAGATGGAGGGGTGGGAGAGCATGTCATGCCATCCCATGTCCAATCTGGGGGAGCCAGGGTCCTCGTGTCTCAGGAGTGAGCACCAAACATGGCCCTCTCCCCCAGGTTTGCCTTTTCCTGGAGTCCAACAAGAACCCCAGCTTGGGTCTCTTCTCATTCTCCGGCACAATCGCCCCCTGCAGAAATTTCCCACTAGCTGCTCTGTGCTGAGTTCTGGGCTAGGATGTGGAGCAGTTAGAGCTCAGATGGCCAGCTCCCTGCCCTCTGGTCATGGTGAAAGGACAGGAGAGCTCCTGTCTAGGGGGATGTCGGAGGCTCCCCTGACTTCTTGGGCTATGGCAGTATTTGAACTAGGCCTTAAAGAATGGGAAGAATTTACAGGAGGTGGGGTCCAGAGAACATACCAGAGAACTGAGGGCTGCAGTGGCATTTGGGCAGAGTTTAGACGGTCTGGAGTTTGGGCTTGGTCCTAAATGACAGAGGCAGTGGCAAAGCTTTCTGAGCAGAGGCTGTGATTCTGCGTGTCCCCGGGCACACATCCTGCTGCCCCCTGTGGAGTGCTGGCTGGCCCCCCTGTGGTTCTGCCATGGAGGAAATGGAAAAGGAGTTTGGACATGTGTGTCGATATGGAGGTCAAGAGAGGGCTGTAAATAGAGATTTTTTAAATTTTTATTAATTTTTATCGGAGTAGAATTTATTTACAATGTTGTGTTAGTTTCAAGTGTGCAGCAAAGTGAATCAATTATACATATACACGTACTAGGTCATTCCCATATAGGTCATTTTATCCCATTTCCTTTTCACTGTTTCTCCCTGTATTTGTGGAAGATGTAGACATTATCCCCCCTTTATGGCTAAATACTGCCAGGGATGTTTTCTGAGAACAAGGACATTCTGTTACATAACCTCAGTACAGTTATGAAAGTCAGGACATTTATGATCAATAAAAGACTGTTACCTAAGCGACCTTACTCAGATTTCATCAGTTACCCCCATCCTGCGTCCTTTAATGCCTTTTCGTTTTCTGGTTCAGGATCCAATCCTGGGTCAGTTACTGCATTCACTTGTCCTGCCTCTTTGGGGCCCTTTAATCTGGAAGAGTGGCTTGGCCTTGGCATTTGTGAAGGAACAGGCCTGTTATTTTGCAGAATGACATCAGTTTGCGTTTGTCCGGTGTTGCCTGATTGGATTCAGATGAGGCATCGGTGGCAGGAATGTGTAGGTAGAGATTTGAGGATCACTTACATAAGAGAGAAAGTGGATATGAGAAGAGGAAGTGGGGCTCCAGAAGCGGGAACTTGTAGAGACAGGGCACATTCGAATCCAGGGTGCAGGGGAGCCCCGAGGGGTTGTGGAGGTGACTGAGGACCAGAGGCTGTTCTGGTGTCAGAAAGGTGGATGGTGGCTTCTCCGGTGGATCATCGCGAGAGGGATGACTTCTCAAAGCCAGAGCTGGTTTAGCAAGTATAAATTCAATATTCTGGGGTGCATCAGTGTTATAAGTACTGCAAATGTGACCTTGTAGGCGAAGTGGGTTTTGCACTGTTCTGTTGGAAACACGTCTGGTTTGGGCCCATTCCAAGGAGACTTGGAAACCCTGGAGAGCAGGGGCCCTGCTCTGGCCGTTCCCATGTCCCCAGTGCTCGGCACAGGGCCTGGCAAAGAACAAGGGCCTGGGGGTGTTTGTTGAGTGGATACATGACTGGGGAAGGAGGCCTCCAGCTTGCCCTCTCCCATGGCCCACTGGATCTGGATGAGCAAGGGGTGTGTCTGTTCCTCTTAGGGGCCTGATGTGCACTGTTTCTTTCTAGGCCTTGGACGTGTGGGCCACAGGGGTCACGCTGTACTGCTTCGTCTATGGGAAGGTGAGTGCTGGGTGGGCTGGCAGAGCTGGGGCCGGCCCACACCCCTGGTACCATGGGTTGGGCGAGCTGAGCCAGAATGCATGATAGATGTAGGCTGTGCCTTTGTGTCCTGAAGTAAAGGGACTTTGAAAGAGCCCACTCAGCTCAGAAATGATGGAAGGAGAAGGGGCGTTTCTATTTTTCTCATGTCCCTTTGTCCCCTTGAGGGGATGGATTCATGTGCGGGAGTCCTGGGTCAGCAGACCTCCCGTGGAGGCTGGACGGTGGTCTCACCACCACTCCGGCCTGAGTGCTCCCTGTCCTTCTATCCGTCGGTGCCATTCATTCATTCATTCGCAAATTCACTCAGTCCTTCATTCTTTTAACAAATTGTCCTTGACACCTGCTCCGAGTTAGGCCAGACACCCGACCTTGACATGGCTGAGATCCCTGTCCAGAGGTGTTCCCACAGCAGGGACCATGCTGAGCCACAGGACGGAATCTCAGGGAGCACGTTCCCAAACCTTAGGCCCCGGCTGTGCAGGCCTTGCTGCGAGTGGCTGTTACCCTGGCAGGTTCCCTCCATGACACGTTCATTCAGTCCACGTTTGTTGGGCATCTCCTGTGGGCCAGGCCCTGATGAGGCCCCCCAACCCCCATCTCGGGAGGAGCCCAGAGCTGCCCCCAGTAGGCTGAGGTGCTGGGCCTGCATCCTTTGTCTCTCCCCCCGCAGTGCCCGTTCATCGACGATTACATCCTGGCCCTGCACCGCAAGATCAAGACCGAGGCCGTCGTGTTCCCTGAGGAGTGAGTTGTCCAGTTGTTCACCACAGGCCCCGCCCACCCCCAGGGAGGCGTGTCTGAGTCTTAGCAGAGCTTTTGTCCTTCCAGGGCCCCGCCCCAGCCTGCTGACCTGGAGGTGGGGGTGCTGCTCCCTGGGAGCAGATAGGGGGAGATGTGAGAGGGTCGCAGACACCTGGGTCGGATCTCCTTGTACAGACAGGAACTCTGAGTCAGGAGTGGGGCAGGGATGACCCCAGGCTACATGTTCATCTGCTCCTTCACTGAAGGACTCCATGAGATCAGTGACATCACCCCCACGTAGACCCTGCACCCACGGGGAACTTCCACCTTCTCCACACAGGGTGGGGGGGGCTTCATGACGCCAGTGCACTCCCCCATTTCACAGATGGAAAAGTGGAGTCTCAGTGGGCCTTGGACTTGAAGCCACTCCTTCCGCCTTCCCCCTTTGCAACTGAGGTCTCTGAGCCCAAAGGGACTGTTTGGAGAGGCCCCTGTGCTCATTCATGGTTCTGATAGAGATGCTGGTTACCATGGCAGCTGGCCTGTGGACCCTAGTAATTCACATTTTAGGGCCCTTTTGCTCAGAGTGCCCCAGGCAGGTCAGAAACCAACCTGGGAGCTGTCCTCTGTGCTCCTACCCTCTCTCACCCAAAACTTCCTGTCTGGCGCCAAGCCTTGGTGAGTCCACCACTTGCATTTCTTTTGGCTCTGTTGCCAAGTACACCTCCTACCTGGTTCAGTCCTCCGCCTCGTCCAACCACCACGGTCAGGCAGAGTGACCCTATAATGCGCAGCACATCTCACCCTATCTCCTGCTTCAAGAATAGGCGCGCCCTGACCCGGGCATTCAAGGACCCCCGGGTCCCACCCCCTGTTCACCCACCACATGGCTCCCCACCCGCCAGCTGCACCCCCCACAGCACTGGCTTCGGTCCCTTTCCTCTGACTGCTGGTCTTCTCGCCCTTCCTCCTGCTGTGTATCCTCCCCAGCCCAGGAGTTTTAAAAGGGATTAGGAATCTAGGCCAGCAGAGGGAGCCAAGGTCATAGTCCTAAGAGTAGGTTCCTTCTGCCAAGAGTTTAAGTAGCAGTGAAGCCTGCAGCCTGGGCAGAGCCCTGCGCCCGTCCCCACGAGCCTCAGCCCTGCCTGCACTCTTGGTGCGGAGGTCGGGGTGGTAGGGGTGAGGTGGGGTGATGCGGGCCTTGGTTTCCTTCTCTGTCCAGTGAGTATCCTCCCTGGCTGCCTCCCTGGTGGAGGAAAGGAGAAGATGGGGGTTGGGTGAGTGCGGCTGAGGCCCCCTGGAGTCTCATAAAGCAACTCTTCTCACATTATCCTCATCATCTCTGCCCTCTGCGGGCGGCTGTCCAACACCCATGGGAGCCTGTTTATGTGCCTGTGACCTCTGCCCCGAGGGTGACTGTTTTACGTCGTACTCAGGGCAGAAGGCTATCCGTACCCTTGTTCTGAAACTCCTTCCACCTTGGTGCCTTGGGGGCGTCCCTCCTGTCCTGCTCTCTGAGACCTGAGGGTCAGCAGCGTTTCTGCCCTGTGTGTGGGCGCTCAGTCATGTCTGACTCTTTGTGACCCCATGGACTGTAGCCCGCCGGGCTCCTCTGTCCATGGAATCTTCCAGGAATACTGGAGTGGGTTGCCATTTCTTACTGCGGGGGATCTTCCTGACTCAGGAATCGAACCCGCGTCTCTGGCATCTCCTGCATTGGCAGGCGGGTTCTTTACCACTGAGCCATGTGTCAATTCAGGGAAGCCCGGAGCAGGGTAGGGTGGAGAGGTGGGAAGGAAAGGACCTTCAGCTGTCTCTCCCTCGTCTCCTTCCTTCCTCTTCTTTAGGCCAAAGGTCAGCGAAGAGCTCAAGGACTTAATCCTGAAGATGCTAGACAAGAACCCTGAAACGAGAATTGGGGTGCCAGACATCAAGGTTGGGAACCAGAGGGGCTGGGCCGCAGAATGCAGGCCTTGACTCCCCTATTTGGGGAAACTTACACTGGAGGCATGTATGTGCTGGCTTGGGGCTTGTGGCCTTTGGACCCTCAAGGGGACTGCTGGTGGAATGCCCGGGTCCTTTGCTGGCCAGTGTCTATCACCGGTGGCCCTGACCCTCCCTATCCTCTCCTCCACAGTTGCACCCCTGGGTGACCAAGAATGGGGAGGAGCCCCTTCCCTCGGAGGAGGAGCACTGCAGCGTGGTGGAGGTGACGGAGGAGGAGGTGAAGAACTCGGTCAGGCTCATACCCAGCTGGACCACAGTGGTAAGTGGATGGGGGCAGAAGGCGCCAACTCCTGGGAGGGCCTGGCGGCGGGTGTGGGCACCACCTGAGACTTGCTCCTTGCTGGGCCCTATGACGGGACCGACGGCTTCCTGGTTGGCCAGCCTCGTTGCTGGGCCCGAGGCCACTGCTTCACTGCAGACCCACGGGGACAAGGTCACGCTATTCAGTCTCATGGCAGAGAGACCAGGAGGCGTGGTGAGGAGAGTGAATGATTTAAATATACTGGCCCTTGCTGAGTGTCAACATTCACCACGACTGGAGAAGCATTTCCTTCCTTCCTTCCTAAGGTTTATTGAACTTCTGCTATTTTCCAGGCACTGGACTAGGTGCCAAGGACATGACAGGGGAAAGGCCTCGGATGCCTTTGATTTGGAGAAGTGACCCTGGGACCCCCGCACGTCAGGCAGACACCACCTGTGTGCTCCCCCCGCTCTCCTGTCAAGTTTTAGATTTTCTCATCCTCCTCTGGACATCTTCCACCTTAACAGTTGGAAGTTATTAACATAGTCCCTGATGGCCGTCTGTTGTTTTTTTTTTTTTCGGTGGTGGGGGGGCGCGTGCAGAGGACACTGAGAGTCATGGCCTGCCCTGTGCTGAGGTTTCGTGGTGATTCAGGGTGAGCACAATGTCAGGAGAGCGAGCTGGGGCCTGTGCCGGGGGTGGGGTCTGGTCTGTGCACTTCATGCCTCCCTATTGGGTCCAGGCCCAGCTAGGGCCAGCAGGCTAAAGGTCCCTGCACTCCACAGAGCTCCGGGGCTGTATGGAGTCCCTGGAATTAGCAGCTCCCATAGTGTTCTTGCCTGGAGAATCCCAGGGATGGGGGAGCCTGGTGGGCTGCCGTCTATGGGGTCGCATAGAGCCGGACACGACTGAAGTGACTTAGCAGCAGCAGCAGCATAGTGTCCATACTGCCACATCCCTGGTCTTAGCTACCATCATCTCTCTCTTGAACCAGTGGAATTGCCTCCCGGCTTGTACCCCTGATTCCACCCTTGCCCCGCCCCCTACAGTAAATGCTCAGCTCAGCAGCCAGGGTGGTCTGGTGACCGGGTCAGGTCACTTCTCAGCTCAGACCCTGCATGGCCTGCCTGTCCCTCCTTTCCCTGCCAACCTCCTCTCTTCCCTTCATTCTCTTGGTTCCAAACATGCACCATGGAAGCTGCTGCCCCAGTGCCTTTGAACATCCTTTCCCTCTGACTGGGACACTCCAGCCCCAGTGTCCACAGAGCCGCTTCCTCACTCCCTCCAGGTCATCATTCCAGAGTCATCTTGTCGTGAGACGAGACCCTTCCCGGCCCCCTTATCAAAAATTCCATCCTCTTTGTCATACTTTATCCCCCTTCCTTGTTTTATTTTTTCCACCTGAGCCCTTGCCACTAATGAACGTATGTTCTACTTATCTGTCTTATTTATTGCCTGTCTCTGCAACTAGAATATAAGCTCCATGCTGCTGCTGCTGCTGCTAAGTCGCATCAGTTGTGTCCAACTCTGTGCGACCCCATAGACGGCAGCCCACCAGGCTCCTCCGTCCCTGGGATTTTCCAGGCAAGAACACTGGAGTGGGTTGCCATTGCCTTCTGCAATAAGCTCCATGAGGGCAAGAATATTTGACTCAGTGTGCCCCCTGGGCCTAGAACAGTGTCTGGCATATGTAGGCGCTCAGTATAATACTTGCTGATAGAAAGAAGGAAGGAAGAGATGAAGGCAGCCTTGGGTCTATGCACATGTGTGAGAGTTTGTGTGCACGTGGGCAGGGGAGATGGAGCTGTCCTTATAGCGGGAGGAGGGACAAAGTCACAGAGCCAGGGATAGGGGCCTGTCCCCTGTCGATATCCCCCCACACCACTGCGCAGCCCAGGACAGCCTCTCTTCCACTCCATCCTTCCTGCGCAGCCAGAAGGCATTTCCTTATTGCACTTCCTGTGCCCTCCGCCTGGTGTTCCAGACCCTTCCTGGTCTGCTACTGGCCTTGGTGTCCCCCACGCACCAGGCTCCTCACCGTTTCCAGAATCCACCTTCAACCACCTTCCCTCCATGCTCTTGCCCTTTCCTCTGCTTGGGATGCTTCTCCTGGTCCTGCCCCAGGAAAGGGAACCTCAGCAGAGCCACCCAGCCACCTCCCCGTCTGGAGGAGGGGAGTGGAGGCTGCCTGTGTGTCTGCGAACCTGGGGGCCTGTGTTCCTCATGCTGACGCGTCCTCCCCAGATCCTGGTTAAGTCCATGCTGAGAAAGCGTTCCTTTGGCAACCCATTCGAGCCCCAGGCACGGAGGGAAGAGCGATCCATGTCCGCCCCAGGAAGCTTACTGTCGTAAGTACTGGTGGGCTGAGGCCTGCCAGGAGCTCCCTGGGGTGGGGTGGGGGCTGTGGCTGTCACTCTGAGCATCACCAGGCTGAGCCCCGAGCCTGGGGATTCAGCCAGGCCTCACAGCAGGGCCCCGCCTGCACCTGCGTTCTCAGCCCCTGGCAGCCTAGTTGAGGTTTCCAGACAGGCCTCAGGTTGGCTCTTTGTAGAAGCCTGGCTTGTCTTGGAGGCGGGGCAAGTGTTCGCTTGCTTTTCTGAGTGGCCTGTGCAATCTCTGGTCATTGCTGAGGCTGTGCGCCCAGTCAGCACTTTGTAAACGCTTATCCAGCAAGTAAGGACAGGCTGGCCAATGACAACGACGGGCCAGGAAAGAGGAGCCCCCATGGCTGCAGGCTCCCTCCTGAGAGC
The DNA here is from genome assembly GCF_001704415.2 of Capra hircus. Lineage (NCBI taxonomy): Eukaryota > Metazoa > Chordata > Mammalia > Artiodactyla > Bovidae > Capra > Capra hircus. Next base: position 24,303,397 of record NC_030826.1, on the reverse strand, counting down.
CAGGCCTGTGCATTCACCACCTCCTGGGAGAGGACTGAAAAGCAGTTCCCCAAACCTCCGTGAGCCCTGTCCTCAGCACTTCCGCCTTCTTCCACTGAAATAAGTCCATTTGGGGTGCCAGCGAGCCCTGCTGGAGTGCAGAGACCCTCAGGGAGAAGGCAGTGAGGGGTCCTGGGCCTTGGGGAGCACGCCTTCTCTGAAGAACATGTGGGGAGGCACAGCCCCTCCTCCCCGCAGCCCCTTCACAGGCTGCAGGGAGGCGTGCTCCCTGGGGAGGTGAGCAGCAGCCACCGTCCACGTACCTCAGCCTCCCAGGAAGGGGCAGTTTCGCCTGTGCCATCCAGCGGCCCAGATGTTGGTTTTGTTTGTGTAAGACCGCCCTCTTATAAGTGGGCTCTTCAGACTATTGAGTCCCATCATTGTGGACGAGCTGGTGTCTGCTCCCTGACAAAGGTTGCTAACCCTCAGGGAGGTTCCTGTACCAACCTTGTGCCCTCCTCTTGACAAAGGAGGGTTGCGTGGGGTGCCTGGGAGAGGCCTTGACTGTCCTGAGCTTATTGCTTGTTCCCATGAAGTGGCCAGGCCTGGGAGATGGAGTCCTTGGCCTCCTCTGGATCTGCAGGCCACAATGCTGGAATTGGGTTTCGTGTAGGGGACCATATGTCTACCATCCAAATGGAGCCACCTTTGAGAGTGAAAGAGCAAGCTATTGCTAATTATGCCTGGACAGCCAACAGAACTAAGACCAGAGAAGCAAACCTGGACATCTGGTCTCTAGCTAAGTGCCTATGACTCAGCGCCCCCTGGTGGTGGGACAGGCCAGTCACAGGCTAAGGATGCATCCAGCCCAGGTCAGTGACTGGCACAGGGCTGAACGCCAAGGGTACAACCGAGCAAGGCAGCCGTTGTTCTTTTATGGACACGTTAGTAGGGAGACAGGTCAGTTCCTTCATTGGACTGTGAGAGGATGGGGCTTAACACTTCCTAGCTATAAAATTCTAACTCTGTGACACAGGCTTCCCCAGTGGCTTAGTGGTAAGGAATCTGGCCTGCAATGCAGGAGCTGCAGGAGACACAGGTTCAGTCCCTGGGCTGGGAAGATCCCCTGGAGAAGGACATGGCAACCTATTCCAGTATTCTTGCCTGGATAAGCCCATGGATAGAGGAGCCTGGTGGGCTATGGTGCATGGGGTCTCAAAGAGTTGGACAAGACTGAAACAGCTCAGCATGTACACATGTCACAGGTTTAGTTTTGAAAAGCAGGTTTTACCCCATCAGAGTCCCAACATTTATCCTTGATTGACTGTGTTCTTTATGCTTTGGGATAACTCTATAGTAGAATTAAATGGGATGGATCCTTTTTAAAGATATCAAAACTCATTTATTAATCTTTTTTTTTTTAAGGCCCTGGCACGGGGTTGTTGGCGGGGGGGGGTTGGTGATATCAGGATGATAACAAGAATCTACTGAATATGGGACAGAATCCCAAGGCTGATGGGTAGAATCTATCCTGTGAAAAAACAAAAAGCAAAACCAAAGCCCTTCTACTCTGGACCATGGGGCCTGAGCCAGGCCATATCTGGCAAGGCTCCAGAAGTCAGGGTGGGAAGTCTAGACTTCCTTTCCAAGCAATAGGGAGCCATGGAGGGTTGTGGGCTGAGACTATGGGTGGGGGAACCAGCAAGGGACCACAATGCAGGGTGGCGAGACTGAGATGAGCTTGGGGGATTTGAGAGATGTGGATAAAAAGGCCTATGAGTGTGTATGAGCGTGTCCTCCTGCATGTATGTTCTGACCTCTGAGGTCCCTCTGCCCCTGGTGTCCCCTGAACAGGAAAGACGGGTTTGGCGAAGGAGGCAAAAGCCCAGAGCTGCCCGGCGTCCAAGAAGACGAGGCTGCGTCCTGAGCCCCCCGCATGCGCCCAGGGCCGCCCGGCAGCACGCTCATCCCGCGCCTCCAAAGGCCCACCGCCCTCATGCCAACAGCCGCCCCTGCCGGCAGGGGGCTGAGGACTGTGGCCCCTCTCCCGGCCCTCCTCCCCCGTCTGCATGACCTCCGCGCGCACGTGTCCAGGGACAGGATCGGAATGTGTGTCACCTGGGGTGTAGGGGGTGGGTAAGGGCTCCCACAACGCCTTTCTCTTCGTCCTGGCTCTCCCTGGCGGGACTCATCCTTTGGGGAAGCTCGGTGCCCGTGGTGCCTTAGAAACCCAGCCCGGCCGGTTGGCAAGGCCCAGGGGCAGGAGGCAGGAAACCAAGAAGGCGAGCCGGAAGCCTGCAGAGGCCAGGTGGGCGTGGCTCAGCGGCCGCACGCTCAAGGAGGGGCTCACGCTGCCCACCTCAGGGGGGCGCTGTCGGAGCCCGTGTCTGCGGAGAACACTGGCGTGGAGGCTCTGAGTCCTTGGTGGGTAGTCCTGGGCTTCGCTGGGGCTGGGGCCAATGTTGGAGAATCCAGATTCCGTTTTCGTTATCTTTTGTTTGTCATCTGGTGGGGAGCCAGGTGCACAGCCCTGCTTGGGAACGCCTAATGAGCTGTGGGTGGTCCCCAGTGTGCCCACCATTGCTTGGCCACCAAGTGGATTGGACTGACCGTCCTGGATCGTGTTTCAGCCCTCTCCGCAGAAGGGGCCAAGTTGAGGCTTTGAGCAGAGAGGCCTGAACCAAGAGCGTCACTCTTCCCTGCCTCTCCCTCTGTCCCGCGGTGGCTCCCTAGAGCTGCGGCTGCAGAAAGACACCAGGGCTGACATTGACCGAGGGCCCTGGGCTCACAGGCCTGTGGCCTTGCAGATGGTAAAGTCACAGAAATCAGATCATCAGTCCCGCGAGGGCCTCCCCATCTGGCCCCAGAAGCTGCCCTCACATTCCAGCGCCCAAAGGACCAACTGCCCAGGTTGGAGGCTGCGCTAGAGACCTAACCCTGGTGGGGTGTGCACGCAGGCAGTTGCCCACGGAGAGGTGGGCCTTTCGTTACTGCCTCACCCCGACAGTCATCATCCTACCTGCTCAGAGCTGGAGCTGACTTCTCTCTGGGATCAGTGCCTGGCTGGCGGCTCGGCCTTGGACTGACCAAATGCTCAAGAGACTGACCCCCTGAAGGAAAATAAAGCAGGACTCGGATGCCTGCCCTGAATACATGAGCCAAACAAGGGATTTCAGTCGCCTGCACTGGGTTCGTGTGGCAGGAGTGCTCTGTTGAGAGGAAAGAAGGCGGGGCTGGAGGAACGGTGCCTCCCGCGTGTTCTCTGTGCCTGTGGGTGTGCGTCGCTCTCCGCACACGCGCCCGTGTGTGCCCATCTGCTGCACACAGCATGTCTTGCACTGGCACATGCATCTGTAATATACTTTCTATGTTTATTTAAGGCTCTGAGCAGAATGCGGCCCGTTGTCACTGGGTCCATGTCTCTCCCTGCTCCTTTGCACTAAGTCATTGCAACCCAGGGCTGAAACGATGATTTGGTACTGTTCTTCAGAACACTTTTATGGAGTTCATGAGAGACCATTCACAGAGCAGCATGTTTTCCTTCAGCATCTGTGTGCTGGGACCTGGAGGGTAGGGGTTTCAAGGGCACCCCACCACCACCTTGCAGGCTCACAGTGGGCTTAGCTTCACTGGGGCCCAGCTTCTTTGGGGTGGGCCCAGCTTCATTGGAGGTGGGCCCAGCTTCATTGGGGTGGGTCCAGCTTCATTGGGGGTAGGCCCAGCTTCATTGGGGTTGACCCAACTTCTTCCTAGTGGGCCCATATTCACCCCATTGCCGAGGGTTTTGGTTGGCATCATTGTTTCTGAATGTAGCACAAGGGATGGATAAACTCCATAAGAGTGTTTTAAAAATTAACTTCCCAGGAAGTGAGTTAAAATCAATAAAAGCCCTTTCTTGAGTTAAAAAAAAAAAAAACAGACTTGTATGTACATTTTCTGCATCTGGATGTGCTCTTTCTCACCAGCTGGCTTTGCTAACTTTTCTGCAGGGGTCTGAGTAGGAAAACGGGGAGGAACTCTTGAGTGTGGAGGAGGCTGGAGGGCTGGAGGGAGGGGTGATTGGGAAGGCAGCTCCTTCCCACCACGATATCGCCAATGCCGCACCGAGAGCATTGATTTGAAGAGTGAGGGGTTACAGTTCAGGATGTGGCTCAGTCTCCTTGGTGGGTCCTATGGCTCCTGCTTGGAAAGAACAGGGTGTTTGGGAGCCCGTTGGCAGCCCCTAAGGACATCCTGCCTGTTTCACAGAGGCCCGGGGAGGCCAAAGTCTGCTCCTGGGGAGCCAGTGCTACTCCTTATGGGGCTCAAGTCCCAGGTGGGCTCTCACAGGAGCCCCTGTGACACAGGCCAGTGTCCTCCTGGTGCCCCTTAGCCTCGGGCCCTGGTACCAGCTTTTTGGCTTCCTTTGTAGCTCAGGTGGTAAAGAATCCATCTGCAATGCAGGTGACGTGGGTTCGATCCCTGGGTTAGGAAGATCACCTGGAGAAGGGAAAGGCTACCCACTCCAGTATTCTGGCCTGGAGAATTCCATGGACTCTACAGTCCATGGGGTCGAAAAGAGTAGGACATGACTGAGCAACTTTCACCAGCGTTTTGGACCCAGCAGCTCCCCTCTCGTAGGAGGCCTCTCCATAGCCATGATGAGAATAGTCATCACTGGGGTACCTCCCTGGTGGTCCAGTGGTCAAGGCTGCCCCTCCTAATGCAGAGGGTGTGGGTTCGATCCCTGTTCAGGGAGCTAGATCCCACAAGCCACAACTAAGAGTTCACATGCCACAGCTAAGACCTGGGGCAGCCAATACATATTTTTTTTAGAAAATGATCTACTCCGTCCCTCAATTTTGGACCCACCGTCTCTCACTTCCTCACTGGTCTCTGGCCTTGATCAATGCTCCAGTCCATCCTCTTACAAGCACCCAGGGATCTTTGGGTACCCACCTGGCCACACCCACCCCTCTCAGAACCCTTCTGAGCTCCCTACAGCGCTCAGCCTGGCGTTTGAGGCCATTTCCATCAGCCCTGAAGGCCTCCCTGTATGCTCTCCTGACCCGTGCCCCACGCACCCCCTCTCCAGCCACTCCTTGCTCCCCATGGCTCCTCAGACTCACCCTTAGACTCACTTCTCCCGGATGTGGCCATCCCCCATCCCCGCCTTTGCTCATCACTGTTGGCCCCACCCTCCAAGGCCTATTCTGCGGTTGGAAAAATCCTCAGGCTGGTTCCTCCCCAGCGCTGGTCACCAAATCTCCTGCCTGGGTCTGACAGTCCAGTTTGTCATGTGTTCCAGGAGCTTTAAATTGGACCGCGATGTCATTTCGCCATGAGGACAACCACTCTATGTGGCATACTAAGGTCAGGAAACAGGCTCAGAGTCACACTCGTGAGTTAGGGAAAAGCCAGGCTAGAGCCCAGGTCTCCTGCCCCTACCCCTACCCAGGTCTTCCCATGTCAGCTGTCAGGAAAACCAAGAGCCCTGCACACCAGCAAGAACTAGGAAAAATCAGAGATAGGGGTTGCACTTCCAGGCCTAACCACAGGGTGGAGGTGAGTCCAGGCCACGGTGCCCAGCTGAAGGCTTGGGGCAAGTCCGAGCTTTACTCTGGAAGGTCCTGATTTTTTGCAGAGAATGTCTTTGGGCTTGGAATTCCACAGGCACTGTGCCTGGTCTCTCCTCCCCCAACCTCTATTATCCTATATGGTCTCAGCCCGAAGGAGAAGAGGATTGGGTGGTCAGGGCCACTGAGAGGCCCAGTATTCCCAGGGAACATCCAGACACATACTGGGACCGATATAAACAGTTTACAGGTTCTAGAATCACTCCCCTAAACACAGACTGGCACATCCACATAACCGCCCCTCAGGCAAACAAGCAGACCCATCTATGGGGCTTCCTCCTGGGCCCCTGGGGTTCCATGAGGGAGGCCAGGGAACAATGTGGTGGGTGGTACTGGGCCCTAGGAGTCAACTGGGGCCCAGAAGAAGACCTGGAGGAGCTTGGAGGAGCCTGTCCTCTGTCCCACCTGTAGAACAAAGCCCTGGTCGCTCCCTGCACTGCATCAGCCTCCTGATGGCCTAGGTGTCCATGGCTTAAATGACCACTTCCTGTCCCTGTCCCTTCCTGCACACACACACCCCTGGATCTGCCCCCTGGGGTGTCAGACACATCCATTTTTCCAGCTAGGATGACCCAGGGAAAAAAGTCTGAGTCCTCTCACTCTCCAGAGCAGCTGACAGTTTATCATTAGCCCGTGCCAGCTTTGTGGTCAACTTCCTTGCCCTTCCCATCTTGCCTTCCCTACCTAGACCTCCACCATCTCCAAGTCACCTCCTCCAGGAAGCCTTCCCTGGTCCACTCTCCCAGAGGCACCCTTGGCATGTGGTCTGGTGTCTGGTCCATCTCCTACAAGACTGGAAACAGGGCTCAGGCATTGCAGTCTTGTCCACTGACTGTGTCACTCCCTGATCTGCTGTGGTGAAGACCATTCAAAAAGCATCTTTCAACTGCATCACAAGAACAGGGCCTCCCTCCCACCCATCCCCCACTTCGGGAATCCCATTCTCTCCACCTGATCCCTAGGAAGCTCCTTCTCTGGCCTGTATATCTCTGGCCTTTGCTGGTCATCACCTCCCGCTCCTCAGCCTTCTAACTAGCTCAGGTCTCCCCTTAACCATTACCCAATTTCTACTCTGTTGGCTCTCTGAAGGCTGCTGCTTCATACTCCCAGGCATTCAAAAAGAACCCCTTTTGCCTTCTCACTCAAACATCCTCTGCACAGGCTCCGTCTTCCCTCTTGCTGCCTGGTTCACTCTGCCCCGTCCCCAGCAGGGCTGGTCATTGCTTGGCCTAGTCACAGCACATGCTCTTGGCTGATACTCTGCACTGACAGCCTGTTGACCCACTAGTCTTTTGGTCTCAAGACCCACCCCCTTGGCCCAGGCACAGGTCCACACTGAAGGAATGATCTCACAACCATAGGGAACAAAAACATGGGAAGGAGTTGGTTAAACTTCTCTACCCTCAGTCTCCGCCAGGTCCAGGGGATCAGCCTTGAGGTGAGGAGGTTTCCCGGGAGAGGATCCACATATTCTCAGGTACTCTGGTCTTCTTTCAGCTAGTCTTGCCAACTTCCACCTACCTTCCTGAGAAACTACACCCCAAAAGGGAGAGAGGGCTCCCAGCTGTGGTTTGCCCTCTCCCATTCTCAATTCAGCCTAAACAGCAGTTATCAATGTGGCTACATGCTAGAATTTCCTAGGGAGCTTTTTTTCCTTTTAATTATTTAAAATTTTTATTTATTTACTTGGCGGTGCCAGGTCTCATTTATGGCACGAGGCATCTTCCTTGCGACATACGAGCTCTAGTTCCCTGAGCAGGGATCGAACCCAGGCCCCCTGTATTGGGAGTGCAGAGGCTTAACCACTGGACCATCAGGAAGTCCCTCCCAGGGAGCTTTTGAAAAATCATCCATCCCTAGAGATTCTGATTTAATTGGTCTAGGATGTAATCTGGGTGTCAAGGTTTTGTTGTTGTTTTAACAAACAGACTTTAGTTTTTGAAACAGTTTGAGGTTGACAGAGAAATTGAGTAGAAAGTACAGAGTCCCATACACCCTCTGACCCCAGCCCTGACCCAATTTCCCCTGCTAGTAATCTTGCCTTAATGTGGTACACTTGTTACAACAGATGAGATAATATCGATACATTATTATTAACTAAAGTCCACAGTTTACTGTGGGGTTCACTTTTTGATTTGCACATTCTGTGAGTTTTGAAAAATGTATGTCATGCATCCACCATTACAGTTTCATACAGAAGAGTTTCACTGCCCTAAGAATTCCTTGTATTCTACTTGTTTATCCCCCACCCCACCACCACCACCTCCCCTCCCCGCCATCTCCCCCAGTGCTTGGCAATCACTTCTCTTTTTTTACTGGATTCAGTACATAATCCTTTCAGCATCTAGATGGTTTAAAATTTTTTTAAATTATTTTAGAAATTAAGATAAAATTGGCATATCCCATTATATAGGTTTAAGGTGCATGACGTTGATCTACTTGTATTGCAATAAGATTGCCATTGTAACAGGAGCTAACACCTCTGTCTTGTTACATAATTATTCTTTCTTTTCTTGAGAGGAATAGAGTAGCTTTGTTACTTTTCCAGCCAAAGGGGGGACACAGTAGGCGAGCACCTCAAGAACTGTGCCCCCTTCCCTGGTGAGTAGGGAGAGGTTACATAATCGTTTTTGTTGTTCAGTCGATCAGTTGTGTCTGATTCTTTGTGAACCCATGGACTGCAGCATGCCAGGCTTCCCTGTCCTTCACCGTCTCCTGGAGCTTGCTCAAACTCATGTCCACTGAGTTGGTGATGCCATCCAACCATCTCATCCTCTGTCATCCCCTTCTCCTCCTGCCTTCAACCTTTCCCAGCATCATGGTCTTTTCTAATGAGTCGGCTCTTCGCATCAGGTGGCCAAAGTATTGAAGTTTCAGCTTCAGCATCAGTCTTTCCAATGAATATTCAGGGTTGATTTCTTTTAGGATTGACTGGTTTGATCTCCATGCAGTCCAAGGGACTCTCAAGAGTCTTCTTCAGCACCACAGTTCAAAAGCATCACTTCTTTGGCGCTCAGCCTTCTTTATAGTCCAACTCTCACATCCATACATGACTAATGGAAAAACCGTAACTTTGACTAGATGGACCTTTGTCGGCAAAGTGATGTCTCTGCTTTTTAATACCTGTTTAGGTTTGTCATAGCTTTTCTTCCAAGGAGCAAGCGTCTTTTAATTTCGTGGCTGCAGTCACAATCCGCAGTGATTTTGCAGCCCAAGAAAATAAAACCTGTCACTGTTTCCAATTTTCCCCCATCTATTTGCCCAGGCACCGTTCCCTCCATCAGGCCCTGCCCCGGTTTTCCAGTCGGTCCCGCCTCTTCTTCACCAGACACAGCTCCAACCGGCCCCGCGTCCCTCCTGCCACCAGGGGACGCCAGCGCCTAAGAAGGCTTTCTGGCCGCAGAAGGTGACGCTCTAGGTAGCGGCGGCTGCTCCGTGGCCAGTAGCAGCGACGCTCTAGCCCGCAGTGTGCCGGGCGGGCTCTCAGTGGTGCGGCCGGCGGGAGGCGATGGCGGCCGTACGGGGCCTGCGAGTGTCGGTGAAGGCGGAGGCCCCGGCGGGGCCGGCCTTGGGGCTCCCGTCGCCTGAAGCGGGTTTGGACCGAGGCGAACCGGAGCCCATGGAGGTGGAGGAGGGCGAACTAGAGGTCGTGCCGGTTCGGCGCTCGCTGAAAGAACTGATCCCGGTACGGGCGGGGGGCGGGGGCGAGGAGGAGGTCGCAGAGCGAGTGTCCCGCGCTCGAGCGAGCCGGAAGGGGAGGCGGCCGGGGCGGGGGGAAGTCTGGGGAGGGGGGGAAGTCTGGGGAGGGGGGCACCGGGGCGAGCGCCCGGGGGGCGGGGGCGCCAGACTGGAGCAGAGTCGGAGGAGCGAGAGAAAGGACGCCCGGAAATGGGTGTTAAGGGGGCTTGAGGAGGAGGGGTCGGAGAGATTGGGGTAGTAGCTGAGGACACCCCTTTCGCTGCCCCTCCGAGCCGCTCTGTGCAAGAGGACTAGTGAGGAGGGTTAGGGCTTGTCTGGGGGGTGCGGTTTGAGATAAAGAGGGAGCCCCCCCCCCCGGGCGGGGACACAACCTGGAGCGGCCCAGAGGAACTGTCGGGGAGCGGGGCGCGGGCATCCTGCTCCGGTTTAGCTGGCGTTTGTTAACCAGAGCACCCGCGGTTTCCCTCGGGAGGGCTGGGCTTGTCAGCTGCAGAAACTCAGTGTTTCTGTTGTGACCTGCGGGTCATCTCGTCCCCGCGCGCCTCCACTGCTACACCGTGCCTCCAGCATCTCACCCTTCGGGGAATCAGAACATCAGCGAGCCAGCAGTGGTCCTTGGTCCCTCTCTTCTGTCACAGTAGGATGAGGAGAGGTGTTTTGCTTGTGGTTTGGTGGCCTGATGTTCTTAGGGCTGGTCTCAGGCCTGCGTGGCTCTTCTTGTGTATTGGTACTTAATTTCTCATCTGACCTGGTCCACTTTTTTGCCACATGTCTGCAAGTGTTGATTTTCAACTGAAATCATGGAAGAAGGTTTTTTAAAAATGTAGGAGCACTACAGATTGTAAATTATAATGACTCTGGCAACAACAGTTAACATAGTGGTTTACATGTTATCATTTAAATATCAAGGAAGTTGAGAAGTAGATGTTGTCATCCCTTCATTCATTCCGTTGGACGTGTTCTGTTGTATCCCTAACACTTTGTGGCAGGCACAGTCCTAGCCACTTGATCAAGATCAAGGTCAGACTCTGTCCTGGAGTTTATGTTCCAGTTGGGGGCCACAAGTTAACCAATAATTTCCCACAGTGGTGAATGCTGTGGAGAGAATAAAACACGTTAATGGGGTGGAAGAGTGCAGAGGGAAGCTGTGGAGAGCAGGAAGCAGAATGCCACAGGATCACCAGGAAAGTCCTCTGAGATAGTGACATTTCAGCTGGACCCTAAGTGACAGAAAGGAGCCAGCCATGTGCAGATCTGGAAGAGTTTGTTCCCAGCAGGGGCAACTTAGTAAACCCAGAGGCTCTGAGATGGGAACAAGATTGTTTTATTGGAGGAACAGAAAGTTCTGTAGCACAAGTGGGAGAGCAGTAAAAGAGGTCAGAAAGGTAGGCAGATGCCGCAGAAGAAACCTAGGTCCAGAGAAGCCAGGGGGCTTGTACAGTGTCTTGTAACCAGCGAAGCTTAGAGCTGTGATTTGAGTCCCCCGGCTGCCGAGTCTCATCCTGTTTCATTGCACAGTGTAGTGTTTCCCCCAGAAGGTCGAGGTGAGCCTGGACTTTCTGCATTTCAGTGAAGACTTGTGCCCCATCTGGTGGCCTGGCACAATGAATTTGTCCAGTCTGAGCCAGGGAGATGAGTGACTGTACCTCATCATGGATATTTCTCACGAATGCCTTTGGGTTTTCATTTACACGGATACCTTCCGTAGATGGAATTACTTTAGGTTGTGGACAGGCAGGCTCTGATTTAGAAAAAGCTTCTTGGTAGAGTGGTTGATTGCTACCATGGAGTCACTGGGACAGGCTTCCTCATAATAAAGGGTTGTCAGGGTAGGGAACAGATTGCTGAAAAGAAGACTATCCAGAAGGAATGGGTTGTCAGGCTGTTGTTTATCGTGTGCTTGTCCTCAGTTGCCTGTTAGCATTTCTCACCCATCCCCTTGGTGTTAGGACACAAGCAGAAGATATGAAAACAAGGCTGGCAGCTTCATCACCGGAATTGATGTCACCTCCAAGGTAAGATACACCATGATTCATTTATTCATTTTGAGAAGCGGTTGAACTTAATGAGCAAGTCCCTAGGACTTGAAGAACAGCAGTTATTCTTTACCACCTTTTTTTGTTGTTGGATTAAGCCTTTTTAAGTTTATATTTTGTGTTTCACAATGATGCCTGAGAACATTCAGGCAGCATTTGTGTGTTCTTGAATCCATGAGAAGATAAAATCACTAGACGCCTGTGCCTAACCATGTCCAAGAAAAAGTTCTGTGTGTTCCTTTTACATACATATTTATTTGGCTGTGTCGTGTCTTAGTTGTGGCACGTGGGATCTTCTGTTGCCGAGCACAGGCTTAGTTGCCCCGCAGCATGTGGGATCTTGGTTCCCTGGCCAGGAGTAGAACCTGGGTCCCCTGCATTGGCAGGTGGATGTCCCTATCCATTTTTTAAAAAATGTGTAAAGTGTTTCCACTTTAAATGAAGCAAAGCATAAAAGTGTCTGGCACATAGTAGGCTTTAGTAAATGTCTTTATTCCTCACTGATTGAGGCCTAGAAAAATAGCCTTTCATGACTATGTGGCTAAGCTTTGAAGGCCAAGTGGACTGAATTGTTTTCACTGCCTGGGAGTATTGCCTTTTATCTGGTGATAGCTGTTACTAGATTACCAGCTTCATTGCAGCTCTTCACAGAACCAGACATTATTTTCCTTACAATCAGTACTTATTTGTTGCTTTAATTGGTGTTGATATTCAGCTTAAACATTCTTTCTGATTTTAATGTGTGCCATTTGAAGAGTTGAATTAAAACTCTGAATAAATAACACGGTGTTACTATATTGGATGTATGAAAGCAAAAATAAAAATAAGTATGTCTTGCTTATTTTTTTGTGTTTTATCTGGGTCTCAATCTGTCTCAAATTGCTTAAAGGTAAAAAGAAAGAACTGATCATCTTTTTTGACAGGAAAATAGAATGAAGTGAAGGTGTTTTCTTACTGAAACTGAAAAAGCAGTATGCAGTCCTGTTCTTAAGCCTACACAATTTACCATTATTTGAAACAAATATATAGTGGAAAGGGTGGTAGCCAAGAATTGGTACTTTGGTTGTTACCAAAGGAAGGTAAACTAGTTGTTTCCAGTGGGAAGACTTCAGTGGAGAAAATTAACATAACTATTGGGAAATAACAGAAGTGTTGCTGCCTTACCAATCCCCAGAAGCTTTCTATAGTCAGACCTTCAATTAGTGTGGCAAAGTCAATATACAATTAGTGAAGGTTCCAAAAAGCTATCAGAAACCCACAGTTGGACCTCGGTATATTTTAGCTCTTGGGGAAAAAAAAAAAATTAGGAAGCTGATTATTTGGTTTTTCAGAAAGCATCAGTGCTTCTTTTCACTTCAAGATGAAAACTGGCAGTTCTGTGGACGCAAGTTTAGCAATAGAGGAGAGAGTTTCTTGGCTTCAGTGTTATTTTTAAACACAAAAAAAGCTTTAGGGAGTGGACTGCTCAGGCAGACATAACGTGATAGGTGTGATTACCATGCACACAGACGATGTGAAATGGGGGCGGTGGTGGGGCTTCTAGAAATAGCGCTGAGAAGATCTGCCCCTTACCAGCTGAAGTGCCCCTGGCAAACATTCTAGCTTTTTTATGCCCCGGTTTCTGCACAGATACATTGATAGGCACTGAGTCGTCCTCGAGATGATGACAGATTGCAGCACTGCCAGCGCCCACTCTGCCAGCCATTGCCGATACCCTGCTCATTGCAACAATGAGGCAAGGCACAGTGCTGTTCATACCTTCTGAGTTGCTTGTCGCCGGTGTATCACGTGATGTTTGTGATTTAACTCTCCTCCGCATTTCACTTCTTTGGCTTTTTTTCTGCACCTTCTAGGAAGCGATTGAAAAGAAGGAGCAGCGAGCCAAGCGCTTCCATTTTCGATCAGAAGTAAATCTTGCCCAAAGAAATGTAGCCTTGGACCGAGACATGATGAAGAAAGGTACAGGGTGTTTGGGGGGAGTTTTCCGCAGTTTCCTTGCACAGCCTTGTGCTTCTGGCCTCACCTCACGTGGAACTTGTGAATTCGCCACTTCTGAGGTGGCCTATTAGTGATGAGCTGCGTTAGCTGTGTCTCAGTGTTTTGTGTATGTGTGTGTGTGTGTGTATTCTTTTGGCTGTGTCAGGACTTCAGGAGACTGTCTAAGGAGCCCCAGAGAACCTCATGGAGTTGGTGGCAGATCGGCAATTAGAACTGTGGCTCTGTGGGACTCTTACTCATTTTCCGCTTTATTGTAGAAGTGTTCACTTTTCTTTGCCTTTGAATGTAGCAGGAGTGTATCGCAGTGAGACTCTTTTAGAGGAGTCAGATTGGTGAGGGATACCGTTAATACTTCTGTTGATCCAGGTTTGTGATTTTACTTTATTTTTGTGTTTTATTAAGGTTAAGTGTTTTGCTTCCTGAAACTCACCCTGAATTCTTAAATATGATAACCTACCCCAGATTTTGAAGACAGTTTATAAATAGAAGGGAAAATTATTGCTTCCCTTTTCGTGAGTTCACAGCCATGTTTATTATTCCGTAAATGCAAATGATCTGCCTTTGTTGTATTTGCAAATTGGAGACTTGGCGAAGGGCTTTAATAGGCAGCCATCTGAAGGCACGTTAAAGGTCTGTGCTCTGCTGTATGAGTTTCTCTAGGTTTGCCTATTTGATAAAAACATGTTGAATGAATGAAAGAGTAGCTACTATTTGTTGGGAACTTGCTCTCTTATGAGGCGCTGTGTTAATTAGCACATTACATATTTGTTTCGTACTCATTTCTCACAACAACCCCTCGAGGAATATATTTTTATCCCTAGTTTACAAAGAAGGAAACAGGCTCAAAGAAATTAAATACATGCGCAGGTTTATACAACTAGTAAAAGTGGAGTCAGGATTAGAACTCAGATTTCTCTGACCCTAAAGCCTTGCTTTTAACTGTTTTGCTCTGTTGCCTTGCAATGTATGACATGATAGCAGAGACCCAGGCCTCCTCGGTCCTTCCCAGTGGTCAGAGTAGCTCAACTCTGGATGCTACTTCACTGTTTTTATTCTGCATCGTGTTCAATTTGGAAACATGACCTTGCTTGCCTCGCAGGCTAGGTTTCCAGGCCTCTGCTCGAGTGGTTGTCTGTTTCAGGAAAAGTCCTGTGAAGGCCAGGGCCAGCTGTGCAGCTGGTCGTTCATGTGCCCGCACACTGGACCCACACAGATGTCCGAGGCCTCTCCTACAGCCCCACCTTGGACGCACCGTGGTTTCACACCACGCCTGTTTACTTCTAGTCCTGGGCGCGTTCCATGTGACATCTTGCCTCTGATCTCGTTCATGCCTGTCACCCTGCTGATTTGTCTTTCCTTGTCCCTCACTTTGTCTGGTTCAGATGTCATGCCCTCTGCAGCATCCCTAATTACCCTCGTCAGTCTCTCTTCCCACCTGTGCTGGGGCTCTTCTGAGCCCAGAGCCCTCCTGGGATCCAGTCTCAGTTCTTTAGTGAATGTGGGGGAGTTAGTGAACCTTTTTAGGTTTCATTTTCTTTGTTCATAGAATGGGAATATGACACCCTCCTGAATAGGACCTCTTCTTTTGGGGTTAAATTTTAATTAAAAAAAAAATGCTTTTTGAAAAACAGTCTTGATCTCATGATTCTGAAGACACTCATAAAAGACCGTAGATCTCCCTAAACTATCAGTGGCTCATTACAACCTGTTTTCGGCCCAGAAGGCAGCATGGCTTCAGACTGTGTTCTTGAACTCCAGAGAACCCTGCTGCCTTTCACAGATTGATTTAGAGTAGGGGGTAGGTTTGGATAAATCTCAGAGTTACTATTTTTTCATCTCCCCTGGTAATTCTGTTGTAAAGTCGGGGTTAACTGTACCCTAAGAGCATGGATTCTGAAACCTGACTGTCTGTATTCAAATCTTGACTTGTCACCTTCTAACTCTGTTATCTTAGGCAAGTTATTTAGCCTCTAAGAACCTCAGTATCTTCATCTGGAAAGTCAGGTTAACTTAGTTCTTACAGGGTTGTTGGGAGGTTCTAACAAAATGTTAGGATTCCTAGAGTGGTGCCTGGCACATAGTAAATGTTAGTTATTATTATTATCTGGCATTCTCCATCTTCCAGACAGCCATTTAAGTGGCCCAGCCTCTTGTGAGAATGGGGACATTGGAATAAACATCTCGATTCCTGCAGCCACAGTAAGGTACCGGGTTATTTCTTCTTATTAACATCAACAGTGATGAAATATACCATTCTATAAGTGCTCCCCACGTGGCAGTCACTCTGCTGTGTGGTTAATGTACCCTTTCAGCAACCATTGCAGGGAAAGTTTTATCATTTCTGTTTTACTGGTGGGGAAAGGAAGATGCTGAGAGGTTGAGAAACTTGCCCAAGGTCCCACAGGGAGTAAGTAGCAAGGCTGACTTAGAAGGCTGGTCTGACTGAAGCCTGTGTTCCTGACGTCTCTGCTTGTTTCAGGGATGCAGTGTGCTAGACCAGTCTGTACTGAATGACCTGCTACTCTTGAGTGACTGGGTGTTAAGCAGCTTGGATCTTTTTATCTCCAAGGTCAATGCCCTCATGGTTGGAAGGGACCTTAAGAGTCATCTGGGTTCCATTTCTGGCCCTGTGGTGCAGGCCTTTAGGCAAAGTTCCCAATGGTCTGTGGCCTCTGCGTGAACAGTTCTTAGTGGTGGCATGAGAGCTATTTATGAAGCGGTCAGTCTTGTTTTTGGATACATCTTCATGTTGAAAAGAAATTGCTTTCTAGTAATTTCTATCTGTTAGTTACTGCATAACTCTTAGAAGAACATTAAGTCATTTCCTCATTCACACAGTAACTCTGCAGGTGAAGGAATGGACAGCCTGTGCCCTGGACTCTCTCAAGTGACAAGGCTTTGTGGTCTCCCTCCTTTAGAGCGTGCTCAGTTTCTTGCTGTGCTTCACCAGGTGAGGTGCAGATTCCAGATTTGCTTGGATTTGTGGAGTGCTTGGCAGGACTCTCTCTGACCATGGTGTCTGTCCTGGCCACTTTGTAGTAGTCACCTTCTAGCCAACCAGAGCACCAGTTCTTTCCCCCAGGAACTGCACCTGTTGAAAGAGTCTTTCTCATTGTGTCCTTAAAAAACTTGCCTTTTTATTTGTCCTGATTAAGTTCCATCGTGATTTCAAGACTCCGTTTCCACCTGTGGAGTTACGTTCGTTTTAATTCTGCCCTTCAACATTTTAGCTACGCTCCCCCCTTTGGTATGGCTTCTGCATGTTCATCCAGTTGTTGGTAGACGTCTAACAGGATAATCCCATGTCATGCCATGACACACAGATCCATGAATGATAGTCTTATTCTGTTTTCTGGCCCGTCTCCATTTTATTGCCGTGGGGATCTAGCTTACGTGCCTTAATAAACTTGAGGTAGAACACCATCTGTGGTCTTCTTTGAATTTCTTGGCCTGCTAATCCAGTCAAAAAAGAGAAGAGGTCAGCTGGCTTGCTGCTTGGCTTATCATTTCCTATGGGAAAGACTTGGTTTCTTAAGGGATCAGAGATTCTGTCTAAGCTGTATTTTAAACATTTCTGAGAGTGACAGTCTTTTTGATCTGTTTGGGAATTTCTCTTTTCTTCTTTTATGAAAGTCAGTATGGGATCAGTCCTTAAAGTTTAAGGTACCTTGCTCCTTCCTTGCAGTAATCGTAGAGATTATTACCCGATTGTGAAATCACTGCTTCGTGTTTTAGTCAGTATAATAGGGTATAACTCTAAACTAGATGGTTTGAATCTATTAAAACTATTCCTTGGGGGCTTCCCTGTCAGTCCAGCGATTAAGACTGTGTTGCCAGTGCAGGGAGCGTGGGTTCGATCCCTCCTCAGGGAACTAAGATCCCATATGCCACAGGACAAGGCCAAAAGATTAAAAAAAAAAAAACTATTTCTAAAGCCCTTGTCACCTGTCTTGGGTTTTGGTTCTTACTTAATGATAGGTGCTGCTGTCCGTTAGTACTGAGCAAAATTGATCAGTCCTGCCCTTTTTCCTGCATCATCTTCCCAAAGCAGTGTCGCTCCAAACACTTGTAAATAAAACCAACCATCAGCGTTTTTGTTGAGCCTGTTGGCTCTGGACCATAACCTTTTCTTCTTTAGATGTTAGACAGACAGTTCATGTCCACCAAAGAACGTCTGGAGAATGAAGCAAGAAGAGAGGTTGCGCACAGTCTGCCACCCCAACCCAGTCACTGTCAGCATTTTGCGGGTTTCCTTCTAATCTCTTCTGAGTGTGGACTTTATTTTTGTTTCCCCTTGTAGTCACACTGCTTTCTTTCTCTTCATGTGACAGTCTGTCATCGGCACTTTGTGTTGCTTCAGAGCCTGACACAGTTTTTCAGATTCTTACATCTATTCTCTTATATTTGTTAATTTGCCCTTTATCCGTCTCCCATATGTGTTCTTTGGCAAGTCATGCTCAGCTAAGCTTTGCTGCTTTCTCTTTTCTTGGGATCACCTCTCATACTCTGAGTTACTGTATTTAGTGTCTTCCAGGTTTTTTGATCCTTCTGATCTTAGGCTTGGACTGACTACTACTTCTTTGGATTTTCAGAAATCTGCTTTCCTAAAAACTTGAGTTTTGTGTACTGTGCTTAGTTGCTCAGTCATGTCTGACTCTTTGTGACCCCACGGATATAGCCTGCCAGGCTCTTCTGTCCATGGGAATTCCCCAGGCAAGAATACTGGGTGGGTTGCCACATGCCCTCCTCCAGGGGATCTTCCCAACCCAGGGATCGAATTCAGGACTCCCGTACTGCAGGCAGATTCTTGACTGTCTGAGCCACCATAGAGCCCTTTGTGTACCGCTACCTGTCAGTAATTGGGATCTTCCCTGTTGGAAGGGAAGATGGTTCCCTTACCCCCTTGCTTGTAGTCAGCACTCGGTAAATACCCAGTTCTCATTCCCCAGTTCATCTGTTTACTGCCACCTCAGCAGTTAGTCCTTGCTCATCAGCTGGGCCTAAATCTAGGTGCTGTCTTTGTTGCTTTGTTTTATTTTAAGCAGTGACATTGTCAGCAAGGTGACGAAGTGTTGACATTCTGCTTTGGCAGGCTTCCATCGTATCTTGAGCTTGTCTCACATATGATTAAATCCTTCTTTGTATCAGCATCTTCAATATTTTTTTCTCTTGCTCCGTAGTCTGTTTCCTCTGCCTTCACCGGGAGCTCTCCTTGTTGTTTGTTACCTTCTTCAGAACCAGCTCTTTACTTCTCATAGGATTTTTTTCTTCCAAAATCATGGCACTTAGTTTGAAGAACTGAGAAAGTTCCCTGGGCTACCCCTTCAGTTTCCCACCCTGCATGTTAGAGTCACTCTGCGTGGCCAATGTGGCTTCCATCTCATTTGGGTCTCTGCTTATGTTTCCTTTTTTTTTTTTTTTTTAATATTTATATATGTATTTGTTTGACTATTCCAGGTGTTAGTTGCACCATGCAAACTCTTACTGAGGCATGTCGGATCTAATTCCCTGCCCAGGAATCAGTCCTTCCCCCCTGCATTGGGAGTGTGGAGTCTTAGCTCCTGGATCACCAGAGAAGCCCTTCTGCTCATTGTTGTACTGCTGGGCACTGATAAGGATTAGTGCTAGGATTCATAAATCTTGATGTATCTGTTTTCATGAATCTGAGTTGGCAGAAAGATACTTACCCAATTTATTCTGGCCACACTGAATGGCTCCCATTAAACCGATCTTTTACTCTTCAGAATGACACACAAAAAAGGGAATTTTTATCTGGAAGTGTTCACATGTATTTTGGATTTGTTTTAAATAAAATATATGACATACAAAAGCATCCTTAGGAGTCTTGGATGTTGAATTCTTGACAGAACTGCTTCGGGGAAGCCGGGGAGAGAAGGGATACAGAGAGCTTACACAGGTCCTGGTATTATATGTAACGTTTTATTTGCCTCACATTGTTTTAAGAATTTAAGCATAAAGCTAGGTGGTGGATCTAAGGTATTTTTAAAAATATCTTTTCTTTGTTGATGTATTTGCATATATATTTCACAACTAAGAAGATTAAGTAATGTGCTTCAAGTGTTTACTAAAAAAGTTAACACACAGTTCTGGTAATGCTGGGGTTCCTTTTGACCACAGCCTTCAACCTTTCTTCCTTCCTAGAGGTAAGAGCTATTATCAGTGTGGACAGAATTATTCCAGCCTTTTTATTTGTGTAAATAAATATATACCTTTAGAAACTATACGGTGATATTTATGTTTTTTTAATGTATGTATTTTTCTGCATCTTTTTTTTCACTCAGTAATGTGTCTTAGAATCTTTCCATGGTATGTGATAAATTATCTCTGTTTTTAACTGCTTGCTTACTGTCCTGTGACTATCCTATGGATAAACCATGATTCGTTTGATATGGATAAGCCATAATTTATTACTTTGATAGCTACTGGGTTATTAAGATAGTGCTGCAACGAACATCTTTGTGTGAGCCACTCTGTGAACCCATGTGTTAGGACAGATATTGAAGAGAATTCCTAAGCCTATTAATTCACTTGTAATAGGTACTCTGATTGGCCCTTCAGAGTGGCTGTGCTAGTGCACACTTCCACCAGCAGAGGCAGTGGCTCATTCTGCCACTAACCGATGCTAAAACACTTAAGTTAAACATCTGGTCAGTGGAAACTGATAATCTTAAGGTGGATTTTCCTGATTAGTAGTAAGGCCAGCCATCTCTTGACGTGTTTATCGGCCTTTCCTCTTTCTTTCTGTGTGAACTGCCTGCTCCTGTCCTTTGCCCATTTCTGTTTGGGACTGTCATTTTCCTACTGGTTTGTAGGATTTCTTTACTTCAGTTTCAGACTTTGCTTGACATCCGAGGGCAGTGTCTCTTCTTTTCAGAACTGTCTGGACTAACACGCATTTCTCTTTGACATACCTTTAAAAAATGTTAGAGTCAGTTTATCAAGTTCAGTGTATAATCCTGTTGCATTTGATATTCCTTTAATTACTACAGGTCATTTTGAGGAGAAGGTATCGTGTATATTATGAGCACCACCTGTTTAATCTTTCTCAGCCTAATAAGCCCGTTCTGAATTAAGTCATTTGTTTAATGCTCTTGTTGTGTGATAAAAACTTAAAGGTTGCCTTGCTGTCAAGTCTTATTTTCTCTTGAAATAATTGTCATCTCTTTCAGCATATTCGTTTTTTTTTTTGCCATGTGACATGGGGGATCTTAGTTCCCTGGCCAGGGATGGGACCTGTACCCCCCTGCAGTAGAAGCACAGAGTCCTAACCACTGGACTGCTGGGGAAGTCCCAGTGCGTTTCTCTTTAAAATCATTATCTGAACTGTTATAAAGGGGTACTGGTGGGCTGTGCAGCAGCAGGTGGGAAATTCTCTCATCTTTTCTGTGTCCTGTTTTCCTAGCAATCCCCAAAGTGAGACTGGAGACAATCTACATTTGCGGAGTAGATGAGATGAGCACCCAGGATGTCTTTTCCTATTTTAAAGAATATCCTCCAGCTCACATCGAGTGGTTGGATGATACCTCCTGTAAGTACCCCCAAAGTGTTCTGTTGAATATGCTTTTGTATATGATTTAAAAAGAATTCTTGCCATCTCAAATGGTGAATGATTGTGGCCAGACTATGTCTAATCTCTGCCTTCAGCCCAGGAGAGAAAAATTTCCCACTGATGAGAACCAGAGTCCTTGTACATTAGCCATCCTGCCACATCATTTTCCATAAGTGTTCTGAGGCAGCTCAGAGGTGGTGGTCAGGCCTCTGGGAGGTTGGTTGCTGGCATCTGAATCCAGGTACACAATTGAGACCTCTCCTGACACCCACAGTTTCCCAGCAAAGGCGTGAGTCCAGCCGCATAGACTTGGGGCTGCCTTTTCAGGGCTTTCAGCCTTGTCATTGCAGCAGCTTTTCAGAGTGCTGTCTCTGACCTGGAACTAGACCAGAACCCTCTGGCGCTGTACCAGACCTCTCACCTCTGCTTGCTCTGGCCTCTGTTCTCTTGAGCTTCATCTGCTGGTCCTAATCTGGGGCTGTTCCGCTTGTGAGCTAACTGTGATTTCTGACTTCCGTCCCTACTTCAAGTCTAGCCTGACCTTCGGTACCCACTCTGCTGGCTTCTGGTCCTGACTCGCTTCTAGTCTGGCTTCACTTTCTGCCAGCGTGCTGACCTGGTTTTCCCAGTTTTTCTGGCTGCTTTTTTTAGATGTTAAATCACCGAAAGAAGAAACATGACTGACAGAGTTAAAAGACTTTTATTCTTTTTTCTGTTTGCTTAACTTAGACCATCCAGATCAGGGGTTGGCAAACCTTTTTTTCTTTTTTTTTTTTAATAAAAATAAAAGACTGGATGAAAGATATTGGAAGCTTTGCAGACCATATCTAGTCTCTGGAATCTACCCAGCTCTGCCATTGTAGCATGAACAGCCATAGACCATATAATTGAATGAGCCTGGCTGTTTTCTGTAAAACTTTGTTTGCAAAAACAGGTGGCAGGTGTGTAGTTTATTGTATGTTACTTATAACTGAATAAATAAAGTACAAATATAAGTAGATAAATGGATGGAAGATGGATGAATGAATGAATAATGGGTCATGGGCTGGATTTGCTAACACCTGATTTAACTAATTATAACTGTCTATCTAAGCAGTGTTAGAGGGCCCCTTAGTGTCATCCAGCTCACTCCCTCATGTTGTGCATCAGGAAAGAGGAGGGGAATTACTTGCTCAGGATCATGTAGCATATTGGGCTTCCCTGGTGACTCAGTGGTAAAGAATCTACCTGCCAGTGCAAGGGACCCAGGTTTGATCCCTCGAGTCAGGAAGATCCCCTGGGGAAGAAAATAGCAACCCACTCCAATATTCTTGCCTGGGAAATCCCATGGACAGAGGAGCCTGGCAGGTGACAGTCCATGGGGTCACAAAAAATTCAGATACAGTTTAGTGACTAAATAACAGCAGCAACAATGTAGCATATTATTAACAAAAAATGAGAATCTTTAGACCTTCATTTCCCAAACTGAGATACAGGGGCAACTTAAGTTTGAGAAATGCTGCTTTAAAGTTGATCTTCTCAAGACCTTTTTCTTGCTAAATTCTCTTACAGGAGCAAAATAAATTGGTTGCTGCAAAGCCAAGTGGCTGTCATTCCTCCAGTCTTTATATGCCATGGGTGCCCTCATCACCCGCACTGTACAGTAGGGGAACATCATTTAGCATGTCTGGATGACAAGGAAGAGCAGAGGGCTTCCATGTGAGGGGCAGAAGAATAAAGGATGAAGGACTTTTATTTGACATTTTCATCATCATCTTCATCATCAGAAACTACTAGCACTTACTTATAACACTTACTGTATGCCAGGCACTTTTAATGTATAGAACTTATTTTCATGGAGTACTTGACCATTATTTTGTGGGACCCAGTTTGGAATACTTCTCTAGGTTAATCTTACTAAAGAAGTTTTTACTACTAGGTTCTATACTTCTTTCATTGGTTGGTCTGTACATTTATTGATGCCAGTCCGTAGCTGAATGATACTGTAGCAATGAATATAATGTAGTCTCTGCTGTCAAGAAACTTAATCGCTTGGATGCGACGTGTTGTTTTACATTTTATTTTAGGTAATGTGGTTTGGTTGGATGAAATGACGGCCACAAGAGCCCTTATCAATATGAGTTCTCTGCCAGCCCTGGATAAGATAAGAAGCAAGGATGCCAATGAGGACAAGTCATCTGAGAAAAGTAAAAAAGGTAACTGATGACAGAGGAGGAACTTTGGGGCTGAAGGTCCTATTCTTTGCAGTTTGAATTTCTGTGCAGTGTTAACGTAGTATCTCATTGCCAGTTATTTCCGAAACAAGCTATGATGCTTTGGATCATTAATAAAGAGGAGGAGACAGTGTTAGACTTTTAATGTGTGTGAGATGGAGTGAAGATTCATCTTGTCCCTCACATTCCGTTTTAGACAAGCAGGAAGACAGTTCTGATGATGATGAGGCTGAAGAAGGAGAAGTTGAAGATGAGAACTCAAGTGATGTAGAGGTCAGTAGAGGGCACAGGTGTTTGTGAGCTTTCACTGTAAACAGCTGCCTACAGCCTTGATACCTGAGCCTTAAAGGCTTAGGATGGGACATTGTGTTCTTCCGCTGACTTGCACCATTGCACCTCCTGAGGGGGGCCCAGGCTCTTGGCCTTTTAAGTTCTTGTGGGTGTAATGATTCATCTTGAGATCTTAGTACTCACACTTCTGCATGAAAGGAAATGGTTTTATTGAGAAAGACTTTGCAGTGCTATCTAATCGGTAAAATTAAGGAATAGCAAGTAACGGTGTATCTCCTGATGGCATATGTACTATTGTTGGAAATATTAACGTGTATTCATTTTTAAATTATTTATTAAGTGCCTACTATATACCAAATTCTAGGTGCTGGGGATATAGCGTCAAGCAAAACAAAGTCCTTGCCCTGTTGGAGCCTACATTCTAGTGGGGAAGACAGACAATACACAGATACGCAGATATGTAATGTAATGTCAGGAAGTGATGAGTGCTATGAAGAAAAGTAAAGAAGGGTAAGCGGATAGAGAATGATGCAGACGATTCTTTTAGACAAGGTGGTCAGGGAAGACCTCTGACTTAGACATTCTGCAGAGGAACTGGCGCTGTGATGCTTATGGGTTTTATTATAAGTAGATTGCTTTCTTAATCCATGGTATCTTTGCTACTGAATGAACATGAGAAAAGGCTTTAATTTTTATATCGAAAATGCTCTTTTTTTCTTAAGTTGGACACGTTGTCGCAGGTAGAAGAAGAGTCTCTGCTAAGAAACGATCTTCGTCCAGCTAACAAACTTGCTAAAGGAAATAGGTTATTCATGAGATTTGCTACAAAAGGTAAATGGTAATTGGTATTGACTTTTTAAAAAAGTAATTTTATTTGTTTATTTTTGGTTGTGCTGGGTCTTCCTTGCTGCCCAGGCTTGTCTCTAGTTTTGGCCACGGGGGGTTCCTCATTGCGGTGGCTTCTCATGTTGCGAAGCGTGAGCTCTAGGGTGCCCAGGCTTCAGTAGCTGTGGTGTGTGGCTCAGTGGTCGTGGCTTCTGGGCTCTAGAGCACAGGCTCAGTTAGTTGTGGTGCAGGGGCTCAGTTGTTCCCTTGGCATGTGGGATCTTCCTGTATCAGGAATCTAAACCATATCTTCTGTGTTGGCAGGCGGATTCTTTACCACTGAGCCACCGGGGAAGCCCCTGACTTTTATTTTTAATGAAGTGATTTTTATTAAGTGATGCTTTCTCTTTTGAATTGGAACTTAGACCAAGTAATCTCAAAAATCCTTCAAACTGTAACATTCTACACTTAACAAAATCGATGACTTGCTGCCTGAGTTGGAATTTCAGACACTGAAAGTGGATAATAGCTATTTGTATACTTTTGTGATATCTGGCTAAAATTATTTTCTATTAAAGCTGGTTTGTCCCATATGCTTTTTGGCCAATTTATCATCTGAACTATGAAAATTTTTAAAAATTTCATGTATCATGGCAGTGTCTTCCTAGACATTGCTAATAGTACCTTTCAGCTCTAATTCTCAGAAGAATTAAATTAAAAGCCTATTAATAATTCATAAGGCCTTTTATGCATAGTGATTTTGATATGCATTAGTAATGTGAGGGGAGTGGTTTTGAGTCAATTGAGAGTTAATTGGAAATGACAACCCTTCACCCCTGAATACTTCAGTAAGTATTTTTGAAGAACAAGGACTTTGTTTTACACATAGTCATCAAAATCAGGAAAGTTAACATTAGTGCCATTCTACTACCCGATTCATAGTCTGTGTTCAGATTTTACCAGTACCCCCGCTGTGTATAGTAAAACTGCCTGGCACACACTGAGTGCAGTATGTTGGCAGTCTTTGATGATGATGAAGATAGCGACGATGGTGATTGTCAAATAAATTTGGGTTATTCTTTGTACTCCTTCCCTGCTACACTAGGACCCTCTCCTGGACTGGGCGTTTCAGTCTGCCGTGTCCCCTCAGTGTCCCTGAACATGGAGCTGCTCCTCCGCTTAGCTTTGCTTGACTGAGACATTTTTAAAGAGAACAGGCTCATTATTTTGTAAGCGGCCCCTTAGTTTTGGTTTGTTTGATGTCTCCTTCTAATTAAATTCTTGTTGTGCGTTTTATACCATGGAAGTGGTGTCATTTTCAGTGTGTAACATCACGCACCAGGAGGCACATTGTATTTATTTGTCCCCTTCCTGGGGATGTTAACCATTATCTCCTGGTTAAGGTAACAGCCGCCAGGTTTCTCACTGTAAAGTTACTCTTTTTCCATTTATAATTTGCAGGTTTGTGGAGAGATGCTTTGAGGCTATGTAAATAGCCTGTTCCTCCTCAGATTGCCATACTTTAGATCCATTGATGACTTTTTAACTCTCATTTACCAGTTGGCGCTTAACTGTAAGGAAGAGCTTTCCCTTTTTACCCATTTATTGATGTATTTACCTGTTTTTTTTTTTAATGCATTTACTTGTTTATATTAGTTCAGATTTGTGGAGTTTTCTTCAATGGGCTATCACCTCTTCTGTCATTATTTTGACTCACAGATTATTTTGGATCTAATCAGTAGGGCCTCTTCACACTGTTCTCTGACGCGCCTGCCCGATTCTTTGAGTACCTCCCTGCTATTATGGCACAAGGAGCCATCTTGGTTTGCCAGTCTCAACTTGTGCTTTCCTAGCCCCAGATCTGGAACCAGCCATTGCTCCAAGGAGCTGGTGGGCGTGTTTTTTGTGGGGCGCACATTCTGACTTATGCCACGAGGTTTACCTGTAGCACTGGGCACATTCACATCGGTATTCATCTTTTGTAGTTAGTGAGTGCCCAGGGAGTTGTCAGAGGCCTTTATATTGTGAAAATATATGTGTTCATTGACCACCTTTTCTTCCTGCTAACTGGCATTTTACCTTGATAAATGGGATCTTTTCTCCTTTTGCTTATTTGAGTGCATGGTTTACCAAATACATGGACCCATTTATAACCTGTTTCTTGGACCCTGATTCTGTGTTATTGGCATGTTGTCATTCAGAAATGAATATCATCTTTCGGGGGGCAATGAAAATGCCACCTCTTCTAAAAAGCCTTTTTGATTCCTGAACACTGGTGATAGCCTACATTCTCTTATGCTGCTTGGGAATTGTGTTGTGGTTGTTGTTGTTATTGTTCCTGGTATTTTCTCTTTGAAGTCAGCGCCCCGACAGCAGCTTAACCTCGTTTGTCTCTGAGTTTTGCCCCGCCCTCTCGACACTGCACTGCTTTAGGAGGACTCAGAGTGGTCATAGTGCATCTTTCTCTTCTGTAGGCAGAGTGTGCTGATCTGATCCCAGCTATGAAAAACATTCTTTTTGTTTGTTCAAACCCATTTAACATTGCCTTCACACTCATAGGGAGTCCTTGGTAACTGTTGTAATTAATTTTTAGATGACAAAAAGGAACTTGGAGCAGCAAGAAGAAGTCAGTATTACATGAAATATGGGAATCCAAATTACGGAGGCATGAAAGGAATCCTCAGTAACTCTTGGTGAGTCCAAAACCTTAAATACAACAGTTTATATAGTACTTAAGCTTTTCATAATCCTTCAGCGATCTCCATTAGTTGGTATTCTTCAGTGGGTATTCTGCAGTGGACTGTCAACACCCTGTGTGGATGGACGTGAAGGCAGACAAGAAGAAAGAGCTCAGGGCTTTTAACTGTGGTAAATGGTGTGAGAACACTGAGTTTCGGTTTCATGCGACATGTCTCTGTGTCGGCACCTAACGTCGCGTCAGGGTGTAATTGACACTAACTAGTGGACGTTGAGGCCCTTCCTCTTGGTTTTTGATTCTGTGCTTATTTTGGCGATGTTGCAGGAAGCGGAGATACCATTCCCGTCGCATTCAGCGGGATGTTATTAAGAAGAGAGCCCTGATTGGGGACGACGTTGGCCTGACGTCCTATAAACACCGACATTCCGGTAGTTGCCTGCTCAGCTCTTGGGTAGACACATATTTGGCTCCCGAAATGACATTTTTATCCTTAATACAGTCCTTTAAGGTTCCAAACTTTCTCATCCTCTCTTCCTTGCCCTCACCCTCTGCCAACATATAGGAAAGTAAGTCAAGTCACAGTTAATTTGAATTTGCCCATACAAAGAGGTCAAATGGTTTTATAAAAGCTATTCTAACAATAAAGGCAAAATGTAGGAAAAATTAAAACTTTTCCTAAGGAATCTAATTTTCCTAATTAATAACAAGCTGCATGAAAAAAATTTTTAATTATTTTGTTAGACGAGTTGATTTTATTGTCCTTTTGTCTGATGATGAAAATAAGCTGCTGTGTCTGGTACTCTCTGCTCATTGGCTTGTGCACGTGAATGCCGCGGTGAAGTGGGATACAACGTGGGTTTCATTTTTTTTTTCCTTCTGTCTTTTTTCTTTTCTTCTTTTTCTGTTCCTCTGTCTCCCCGGGGCTCCCACCTTCCCACCCTTCAAATCTCCCTTTCTTCCCCCCTTTCTTTCTTTTGGTGCTTATTCTTAAAGAACCATTTTCATTATGTTTTATAGAGATTTGTTTTTATGTTGAAACTGATCTGTGAAAATCTACACGCTCTGTAGAACCAGCCAAGTCAGCATACAAACACAGAATAACAGGCATACACTTTTATCTTTGTAGTAGGGACAGGGAGAGGTGAAATCTATACATTTTAATTTAATGTGAATGTCCAAACTTGGATATTTTAAAATCTACATCTTATTGCACATACTTTTCTGTTAGACAGTTAAGCTTTTCCAGTTTCAGTTAAAGATATTTTTATCATATAATCTTAGTATTCATGTCAAAGAAATTAAAAAGCAAAAAGATAAGAACTGATTTCATTTTACATTTTTCTTATTTGTCTCTTTTCACAATAAATATAACTGTTGTGGACATATATTTTATATTGTGCTTCTTCCATTTATAAGCATTTTTCCATGACCTTTAAAGGTACGTTTCATTATTTACGGCGGTTATGTTCTGTAAAGTCACGTGATCATTGAAAACCATTCAGAGACTCTTAATGATACTTTTTGTTAACTGATGAATATAGAACCTTAATTTGATATATGTTTCAGATTAAGGACACCTTATTTAATACATGTTGATTCATTAACGTTGAACTCAAGGGCAGCAGCCCTGGAACTCACACCCAAAATTTGTCTCACACATGTGTTTTCTCCATAAGGCATATCACAGCCGCCTTGTGTTTAGGAACGCTAGACAGCCTTGATATTATGCTCGGAGGCTGTTTGTAACAGGGAAATCATCAATAAAAATCACGAAGGTGTTAGAAAGTGGTGCTCATGGGCTGCAAGAAGCACACTCGTGTGCAGTATTTGAGAGCTGCAGCAGAAAGGCAGGACAGACCTTGTGTCCCTGCACCTGGGGACTTGCATGGCTGGTGTCTCAGTTTTTTGCTGCTCCTGTGCATGTCCACAAATGACCGCAGAAGTGCCATGGGTGTTGGTTGTGGAATTACAAATAAAATTGGCAGATTCATAAATCTAGAATTGGTGAATAATGATGAGGGTCTGTATTTTAGAAAACTTTATAAAATTGCATCAGGCTGCTAGGCCATCCTTTACCTAGATGTTCATGTGTTGTAGGGGTCAGAATGGTCACCAGATCAGCACTGTTAGAGCCAGTGCTCCAGTAAACTCTTGGGATGGGACTCTCATCTTCTAAAAAGGTCACTGATGTAGAACAGAAAATCAGGTGTTAGTGTTCGGGCTTATACTAATAATGATTTTCGGTTAAATTCCTTAGGACTGGTGAATGTTCCTGAGGAACCTATTGAAGAGGAAGAAGAAGAGGAGGAGGAGGAGCAGGACATGGATGCCGACGACAGAGTGGTGGTGGAGTACCACGAGGAGCTCCCGGCCCTCAAGCAGGCCCGGGAGCGGAGCACATCCAGGCGGTCCAGTGCCAGCAGCTCAGACTCCGACGAAATGGACTATGACCTAGAGCTGAAGATGATCTCCACTCCTTCACCAAAGAAAAGCATGAAAATGACCATGTATGCTGATGAGGTGGAATCTCAGCTGAAAAATATCAGGTAAAACTATTCTTTTCTTTTTATCACTGCTAGCTTTTAATTTGATTGAAATCTAATTGCTAACTTCTTCTTAGTACCTCTTAATTTTATAATCACTTTATTGGTTCTAATTTCAACCCTTTATAGAATTTGAGTAAAAGCATCTGGCTTTTCCTCTTAATGAACAAGAAGTGATTCTTGTTATAAAAATTATGAATGATACAGAAGGTGAAGTCACCTGTAATCTCATGCTCCCCTAAGAGAGTGACTGTTTGCAGTTGGGTGAATAACTTTATTGTCAGCTTTATGTGTATATATAACATATGGGGAAATACAAATATTAAGTTATACTGTTTATATTGTTTTGAAATACGCTTTTTCCATTTAATATAGTGTAGACATTTGCTCTTTTTTCAACTGTATGTAGTCCCTTGTTTCCAGGTGTTATCATTTGTTGAACCAATCCCTTCCTGTTGGACATGTAGATTTCTTTTTTTTTTTGTCCACACCCTGCAGCTTGAAGGATCCTAGTTCCCTGACCAGGGATTGAGCTTGGGCCCTCAGCAGTGAAAGCATAGAGTCCTAGCCACTGGACCACCAGAGAATTCCCTAGATTTCTGTTTTCTTACTGTTGGACTAACTAGATACATTCCAGTCACTGTGCAAAACTGTGCACATGCCTTAAAATGTGGTATGGCTAAATTTCCTTCCTCAAAGATTTTACCCGCTCACATTACCACCTGTTACCTAGATATTCACCAACCTTAGGTATTATCATTGTGATTTTTGCTATTCATGGACAAAGAAGTACAGCTGTTTTAATATGCATTCTTTGATAACTAGTGGGGCTGAGCAGATTCCTGAAGACAGAGAGCATAGGCATGTCTCAGAGGGCTGGAGGCTGGGGTGCTCTCTTAAGAATTCCTGATGGTGTGTTTGGGAAAAGGGAACAAGAATCTTAAAGCTGGTTGATTTGTATGGCTTTGTTCACATCCTTAGTTTTTAGAGAACTTTCCAATGGCAGATGCTGCCAGAATAATGCCCTTGCCCTGACACAGTGGGAGAGGTCTTCCCTTTAAAGAAAGGGGTTGTAGGCTATCTTATATCTTGACTACAACCAGTTCACAGGCCGGAGAAGCAGAGGCCATCAATCCTTCGCAGGCCTCTACGTAGGCCTGTGTCCCAGGAGAAGGGCAGGCATGGTTATGTGCTCTGTGATTGCTCCCAGATACTGCGTGTGGAAACCACCCCGGAAAACTTGGGGAGCTGCTCACCCCAACTGGCCTCTTTGGCAAGCCGGTCGTGACTTTTGTGAGCAAATAACTATGGTGTATGGTGTCATTAAGTGAATGTTGGCCATATTAGATTGGGTTTCTTCAACTGTTTTTTCCACAGTGTGTGAGATTGTTGTGTGAGTGTTGTCTAACAGTTCAAGTTGCTTTACTGTACCCCCACCTCTCTTTTTTAAGGAACTCCATGAGGGCAGATACTTTATCCACAAGCAATATAAAAAACCGAATTGGTAACAAATTGCCAGCTGAGAAATTTGCAGATGTCAGACATTTGTTAGATGAAAAACGTCAGCACACACGTCCACGGCCAGCTGGCAGCAGTACTAAAACAGGTATTGTTGTTCAGTTGTGTTTCTGGGCTCTATCCTGAGTCCCAGAAAGCAAAGCGGACAGGGGAGGTTCTTGAATAAAACACTGTCATCTGGGGACCAGTTTAATTGTCCTGATTCATCACTTCTAAATTTTGGGTTAGGCACTGGAACTTGAGGGCATAAAATTTAATCAGATTTTTGCAATATTAGCTTTTGATATTTTTGTCCCAACAGTGATTTTACTCTGTATGTCATTGGTATACCTAAGGGTAATAGAAATTAGGTAGAAGTAATGTATACATGGTTAAGAATTTGAACTGGTGAGTTTATATGTGCAGACACATACATAGCAGGCCGTACCTGCTGTGTGCCCAGGCTAGGCACCGGGGGTGTCATGAGTCTTCGCAGGGGATGCCAGCTCATCATAGACTCCGATGGAACAGCATGAGGGCACATGCTCAGGTGATCCGCCTGGAGCTGAAGAGAGTGAGTGGTCCGGTAGGCACTATGAGCAGTGGGCTGAGGGAGCAAAGAGGGGAGTGGGTCTTTTGGGGAACAGCCTGCTGTGGGAGGCGTCTCAGAGCAGGGGGCAGTGGAGCGAGGCCTCGGAGAGGAACCAGGATCTCAGTCAGCAAACCGAGTTCTTTGCGGTGGGAAGCAACCTGATCTTCTGATGAAAATGTCCAGCCTTGTAAAGGAGGAAGACTCAGCACTGGGAGGAAAGGGAAAGAAGCCATGGGGCTCAGGCCTGGGGGGCTGAAAGATGGGGTCGCTGTTCTCAGAGAGCAGAGCGAGGTGGGAGAAGGCCCGGCACAGGGACTTGCTCGTGAGTATTTGTGTTGCTGCTGTTATTGTGAGAAAGAGCTCCAGAGGACTGGCAGATTCTGGAGGAGTTGGAGGAAAAGCAGATTTGATTTGGGACCGCTTCCCTTGGTCCTTTGCTTTTTGTCAGTCTCATTACCTTTATTGTTCAATGTAATAGTCTTTATTGACTAGCTTCTTATATGTTCAAAGAATGGGGCTTCTGCCCTCAGGGAGCTTACAGTGTTTCTCATTAGCTGCACTGTTAATTATTTGCTCTTGATTCTACTGTTTAAAGAAGAAGAAAAAAGACAATTCTGCCTCAAAAATTCCTTTCTGGAGCAGTCAGCTAAGGTTTCCCCCACCCCTGCTGCGAGCCCCTGTGCATTCTCACTTGAATTTTCCTGGGAGAATCCAGGCTGTATAGAGGGAAGGCTTTTAGACGCTTGGTAGTGCTGGGCCCCATGTCCTTAATCGGGGAGATGTCAGGTTGGCAGTACAGATGACAAAGTATAGTTACATGGTCACAGCAGTGCTTTTTTCTTTTTCTAGATATACGCCAGCGATTGGGAAAAAGACCATATTCTCCGGAAAAGACTTTCAGTAGTAATCCAGTTGTTCGGAGGGAGCCCTTTTCTGATGTACATAGTAGGCTGGGTGTTCCCAGGCAGGATGTTAAAGGCCTCTACTCTGATACTCGAGAGAAGAAGTCAGGTTGGTAACAGTGGGAACTGATGGGGAGGGAACTGGGTAAGAGTAGAGACCATGGGTGCAGCGTGGAAATACTTGGTTAATACAAGGACAGAAGTGGCACAGGAGAAAAATACATTATTTTTCCCTCTTCCATTACGATCATCACCGTAATAATAATGGTAACAGTGTGGAAAACAAGGAAAGCAGGAAACAAGACTCACCCCTGAGTCTTGATGTCTAACACAAATACTTTTCAGTTCCCTGCTATTCCAGCCTGTGCCCGTATACATCTCGTACTTTTTTCATATAGCATTTTATCATGATCATTTTTCCATATAAATTATAGCCTTTAGAAATAAAATTTCTAACTGTCTGATTGTGTGGCTATCCTATGAAAGTCTATGTATTTGTCTATTGTCAAATACACTTTAGAAAGTGAACAGAGAGTGGGCAGAATCTCAAAAGTTGACAGGGTCGCAGGTCCATGAATTTGCAGCATGCTGTAGGTGGGGATGGCCTGGGAATGGCCCACTCCTGACGGAAGGAAGTTGTGCACAGGCGGTTGTCTCAGCAGACAGGGGCAGAGGGAGCACAGGCAGCCTCCCAGCTCATTCTGATGTGTCTGGTGTGGCGGTTTTTGGGGGGGCGTGTCCCCGAGCTGGGAGAATCTCCCAGGGGGTCCAGTTCCCTGTCTGCCGGCAGGGAACTGAGAGGACGTGCCCAGGGTTGCTCCCTCTTTGCAAGTGCCCCAGAACCCCCCACCCCCAGTGTTCCCTGCACGTGAGGCATTGCAGTGCCCCTCTTGCTCAGCATCGACTGCCAGAGCTGAAATGCCTTCTCACCCACACAGGTAGCTTATGGACTCGCTTAGGATCTGCACCCAAGACCAAAGAAAAGAACCCGAAGAAAGGGGATCACAGGGCGCCGGGCACAGAGGAAGACGACTCGGAGCTGCAGAGGGCATGGGGGGCGCTGATTAAGGAGAAAGAACAGTCTCGCCAAAAGAAGAGCCGCTTAGATAACTTGCCATCTCTCCAGATCGAAGTCAGTCGGGAAAGCAGCTCTGGCTCAGACGCTGAGTCCTGATGCCCTGGGGGCCGAGGCGGCCGCCCTGAAACCTGACAGTCTTGCGTAGGGCGGGGCGCACAGTAGGACCCCTCCTTGGGAGTTGGCGCCCCTCCCCTCTTGCTCATGCAGTCACCCTCAGCTCTTGCTACTTCAGCAAGACATCTTAGGAAACGTGACCTGTTTTGAAGGGCATCCATCTAATCTTTTTGCTGCAGAGTTACAATTCTGGGCCCTTGATTCTTTTCCCACCACCCCACAAGCTTCACCCATTGAGGAAACGGCAGCCCTCCAGATTTTGTAGACATTTTTTTCTTAATATTTTTAACATTGTGTCTTTTAAGAGAAAAGTTTTACACAGTTCATCCAAAGAGCAGAGAACTGAACTTCTCACTATTGCCTTGGCCCTGACAGCTTTACCAGCACCCTTTTTCCAAGAAAAGTCAATTCCCAGGTGCTTATCGGACAGCCTTCGAGAGGAAAAGACTAGGGAAGCTGCCAGCTCACCCTTCCAGGATCCTAGTGTGGGGGCTGACTCACATGGACCTGACCTCAGAGGTGCAGCCGTGCCGCCCGGGTAGATCAGAGCTGCAGCGCCAACCGCCCTTCGTTCCTCCCCGGGGATCTCTGTCAGGAGCCTCGTTAGCAATCAGCTTGAAGTGAAGATCAAGTTCAGTGCTGTGGGGTTTTTAGGAACAAAAAACTGTGACTTCTGGATTTGGGGTGGATTTTCGTGCTAGGGGTGGGGTCATGGGTTAATGTTGAACAATTTGTAAGTCTGTATTATGTTTAAAAAATACTGATGATTTGAAAGTTTAAATTTTTAATTTTTATATGTGAAAATACTTCCTGTTGGCCTCCAGGGAAGCTCAAGTGGTGTCTTCTTATGTGCTGTTAAATATATATTATATACTTTGGAAGACAGCAAAGAGAGGCGTCTCATTATTTTTAAAGGATCCTAATTGTAGAGTCTGTCTGTTATACATAGAGTCTAAGTTGCTTTTTGGCCACCGAAAGCAGAAAAACCTATCCCCTGAGATGGGAACCTGTTGTCTGTGATCACTTTAGAAGTGATGCACTGCTGTTTATTCTGTCTCCCAAGTTCTGGCACCTGAGGACATCTTCAAAACTGGCAAATAAGATAATAGTTACAGAAATTTTAGTGTGTTTATTTCTAGTCTCCTTTCAGATTATTTTAACCATGAAAAGGCCTTAGATTCTTTGGTCTTCCTGTCTTGATTTTTATTTTGAAGTATTTAGTGTTTGTATTCCTCTGCAGGCGTAAAAATAGTGTTTTAACTTCAGTTCAGTAGAGCTTAGGAGTTAGAGAGAATAAAGCCCTTGCTCCTTGTGTGGTGTCACAAGCCCTCACCTGCCTGGAATGTTCAGCACCCAGTGTGGCTCGGGGCTCCAGAGTCTTTGCTCGCTGCTGAGCCAGTGAGTCACGCTAGTGGTTGATGCCACTGTGGTGTGATTGAAGGCGGAATGGATGCTGTGGTTTAGTAAAAAAAAGGAAAGGGCGAGGAGGCTCGAGAGTTACAGCAAAAATGGTGCTGTCTGTATTTTGTTGGTTAACCTGCTGTTTTCCCTCCCTGTAGAAAGATGAGAACGTATAACCATGATGTTTCAGCTTCCTGGTAAGATTCCTGGAAAGAGCTGGTTCTCGTTTCTCTGCCAGTTGAGACCGAAGGTCGCTGAGGTTTCTCAGCTCTTTGCCTCTGAAGCACGGAGCTGCGAGCCAGGTTCTTGAAGAGGGAGGGAGGGTTTTGGGGGGGTTAGTCACACGAGAAGTGCAGGGGCTGTGGTCAGAGATGCCAACTACTTGCTCTGCTTCGTGGGCCCAGGCCTCAGTTCCGCCTCTAGCCAGTGAACGGGCTGGTTCCAGAGCTGCTGGCTTCACAAGTGTGTCTCAGTGGTGGTTCACTGTCCCCAGAGCGGTGGCTGCTGCGGGCTGGCCAGCACCAGCGTCTGTGGCAGGCCGGGGGAAGGTCAAGGAGACCACCGAGGGTGTGCATGAGGTTGTGGATGGGACTTAACCCCATCACGTTCCACCCCGTGGGTCCTCTAGTGAGATGTCCCTGGGGCTAGGGTCCCCTCTGACGTGCTCTCTGCAATGTTTGTTCAGAAAATGCCCCTTCTTACACCTGTGTTTCCCAGTCCAGACCCCCTCCCACCAGCAGTTCAGGCCTATTTGTCCCAGGGCCTTACCACGGTCACTAGTTTGCTACAGATCAAGGCAGCCTTTCAGGAAGCCGGGTGGTGTCTAGTGGAGGCTGACCTAACCAAGAGTGCCCACTTCAGCAGCCTTGCAGTTCTCATATACATGCAGAGCCCGGAAAATTACTTATGTGCTCAGTCGTGTCCAACTCTTTGTGACCCCATAGACTATAACCCACCAGGCTCCTCTGTCCATGGGGATTGTTGAGACAAAAATGCTGAAGGTAGGTTGTCAGGCCCTCCTCTAGGGGATCTTCCCAACCCAGGGATTGAACCCAGGTCTCATTGTGGGAGGATTCTTTACCATCTGGGCCACCAGAGAAGCCAAGAATACTGGAGTGGGTAGCCTATTCCTTCTCCAGGGGAGCTTCCCGACCCAGGAATTGAACCGGGGTCTCTTGCACTGCAGACAGATTCTTTACCAGCTGAGCTACCCAGGAAGCTGTAAGAGCCTTACATTTTAAAGATGTATTTCCCGAGGTTATGGGCCTCAGCCTCTCACTGTCGAGCCCACGCTCTAGCACTCAGATGGTGCGGCCTCTGACACATGTTCTGGATGCCAGGCCCTTTCTTGGGAGCTGGGGAGCGAGGATGGGCGGTTGGGGCTGTCCCTGGCCAGCAGCTCAGGGTGTTCCTCCCCTATGAGGGTGGCAGGGCTACAAACTTCTCTCTATTCATTTTAGTCTTGACACAGTGTGGGATTTTAGATACATTTTTGCTGCTTGATGATAATGGCAGATACCTCATTCCTCTCTTCCATTCTCCGTCTTGGGAGAGGTAGCAGCTACCCAGGACAGCTTGTGGAGCCCACCGCCGGATGGGACCTCTCCTCCCCTGGCATCTCCAGTCTGATCCCGTGAGTGCTTCCACTCAGTTCAGCCACTGTCTTCTCCCACTCCACCCCTGCGGCAGCCTCTTTCCTGCTTCCTCTCCCTGCCTTTCTCCTTTCTGAACACTGCAGCTGGGATCTAATTTGCATCACCTTTGTGATAGTTGTTTAGTCACTAAGTTGTGTCCAACTCTGTCGGACTTTGCTTCTCCTCTCCCTCATCCTCAAGGACGTAGAGACTTCTCTGGGAAGCTACCTGTAACTTCCAGAACTGGGTTACGTGTCCCATGACATTGCCACGAAGGAGTCTCGTTAAGTTCCAGAGTCAGGGTATAAAGTCACGCCTGGGATAAAAACGGAGCGTGATAAAAATTCCTCTCCAAAACCCTGTGGAAGGTACCTTGCTGAAGACCCTTATCGCGAGGCCCAGTGCCGCTGCTGCCTGCCCATGTGGGAGCAGGTCACAGATTTCTTTGGGTGAGCCCCAGGAGAAGTGATGGACCTGCAATTCGGGCTGTGTTGTGCAAACAGCAGGTGTTAGACTCACACTCAGGCGAGCCGCTCACTCTTGAAGAGGCCCCGGGGACCCAAGACAGACCACAGGAGTAACAGGGGCTTAAGCTCGCCTCAGGGCCTCCTGCCTGGCTGCTCGGGATGGAGGGACAGGTGGTGTGCAGTCGCCAAGTCGTGTCTGACTCTGAGACCCCATGGACTGCAGCACACTAGGTCTCCTTGTCCCTCACCGTCTCCTGGAGTTTGCCCAAGTTCATGTCCGTTGAATTGGTGATGCTATCCAACCATCTCATCCTCTGTGACCCAAATAACTTAAAATTGCTTTCCCTATCTTTTTTTTTTCCTCCCTAACTTTTTCAGACAAATACCATTGTGTTTGCTTAAGTGAA
This sequence comes from Capra hircus, assembly GCF_001704415.2. Classification (NCBI taxonomy): domain Eukaryota; kingdom Metazoa; phylum Chordata; class Mammalia; order Artiodactyla; family Bovidae; genus Capra; species Capra hircus. The sequence goes on along the minus strand of NC_030826.1, from coordinate 24,265,838 downwards.
ATATGTAATGGAATGTACCAGATTTCCGTACCCCCAGCCCCAGCACACCCGTACACTGCTTCACAGTTTCCTCTTCCTGTTTGTCTGTTTGCTAGACTGTGAGCTCCGTGAGAGCAGGGCCGCATCCAGCTTGTTCATGGGGGTCCCCCATCCGGGTACCATGCCTGGCACCTGGCAGGTCCCCCCTACACAAGGCCGACTGTGTAAATCGCCAGCGTTACAAGGGACAGCTCCGTTCTCTGAAGGCCGGGCACTGTCTTACAGGCCAGGCCTCGTGGTTCTGCCTTGCACATGTAACACGTGATGTTTTGTCCCCTGCTAGCAGCCTCTGATGAGGAGGCGTCTTCGTGTTCTAATCTCTGTTCCTCCTACCAGGTCATTCCAGAGTGATGCCTAAAGAATGTTTGGGAAAATGAATAAATTGTGGAAACCCAACCAAGCTCTGGCGTTTTTGTCTGCAGGCTGGTCTGCTTCTAGCCAAGACTTGTTTCTCAATCGCCCAGTCGTGTCCGACTCTGTGAGTCCATGAGCTGCAGCATGACAGGCCTCCTTGTCCCTCACCATCTCCTGGAGCTCGCCCAAGTCCAGACTACTGGATTCAAAAAAGAGGGAGGTTATCCACAAGTGCATAAACTGCGCTCTTGTAAGAATCTCATTAAGGAGGTTTCCCTGAAATTCAAGTCTTAATGATCTGGCTATCTGTGAGCTGAAGCTTCCCTGGCTTTATAAAGAATTTGCTGAAGAGTCAGGTAGCTAGTCTAGAATATTTTTTAGAAAGCATTCATCTGTACCAAGGACAGCAGGAAGGGAAGTGGGCAGGTGGAAGAGAGGCCTCAAAGAGACAGGCCACTTCTTAGCATCCGATCCAAGGGGTAAGGAAGTGATAGCAGCCCAAACAGGACACAGAGAAACAGAACTCATCTCTGTCTACGGCCCTTTAGCCTAGAGTAGCCTTCCTGCTGTCAGGCTGGGCGGTTTGGAGAGTTACAGTGCAATGCTAACACACAGTTTAGATGAAGGTTAACAGAAAATGACAGCTTCACAGATTAATTAATTGCTGCCCAAATTAGTTGATGTACAAGCCTTTGCTTTAAATCTAACGTAACAAGAAGTAAATTAGAAGTCAACCCATTTCTTTTCTTTTCAAGAACTAAAAGGACAGAGTGTCTGATCTTGAGAACAGCATACTGGCTTCAGAGCAAACTATTGTGTAATCTGACAAGCAGTAATGTAGAACTTTTCTTACACGTTTATAAAATAAATCTTAACTACTGTAGCTTTTTTAAAAAAATGAAATTCTTTGAATGTTTCACAGAGCTTTGATGTTCTTGGGAGCAGTTAGGGAAATGCTCACTCAAAACCTTGTTTCAGATAGTTGTGAGGCATTGCAGTGGGCTTTTTTGCTCTGCTACAGACACAACTAGGGTGTGGGTGGTCTTCAACACCCCACGGTAAGCACTCAGCCCCGGGGTTCTTAGCTGGTTTTGTTAGAGCAATTCTAGAGGCCCTTCCTGGAGGACAGAGTCTTCAGCAGTTGACGTTCTGTGTTACCTCAGATTGTCTGTCACCTCCGCCCCCAACCAGTGTTGGTTAGTCAGAGCAAGAGAGCACACACCACTGATGGGGGAGCTGACACAGCCTTCCCGTCCCTTCCTGGGGCTCTCGTGCTTAACACGTCCCCTCTCGTTATTGACGAGGGCTCCTCAGAGGACCCGTGTGCTCCAGGAGGCAGCCAGCCCTTTTTGCTCAGGTGGAATGTCTTCTGAGGACGGTCAAATAGGGTGGCAGCTGGGGCCGGGCCTGGGGCCCTGGGAGCTCATTCTGTCTCATCTAGAAACTGGAAAAGACCAAGCAAGTCCCTTTACTTCTCAGGACCTCTGTGTCCTGTCTGTCGGATGACAGGCTTGACGGAGATGTCTCCAGGTTTCCTTCTAGTGCTAATGCGAGTTCTAGGGTCTTTGCTGAGCTTTCCCAAGGAGCATCTGGAGTGGAAGTTGGACAGGAAGGAGTTGGAGACAAGCAGCAGACGTTACTTGGCGGACAAAGTTCCGTCTAGTCAAAGCTATAGTTTTTTCCAGTAGTCATGTATGGATGTGAGAGTTGGACCATAAAGAAAGCTGAGTACCAAAGCACTGATACTTTTGAACTGTGATGTTGAAGAATCACTCAGACTGCAAGGAGATCAAAACAGTCAATCCTAAAGGAAAGCGGTCCTGAATATTGGAAGGACTAATGCTGAAGCTGAAGCTAGAATACTTTGGCCATCTGATGTGAAGAACCGCCTAACTGGAAAAGACCCTGATGCTGGGAAGATTGAAGGCAGAAGGAGAAGGGGCTGACAGAGGATGAGATGTTTGGATGTCATCACCGACTCAACGGACATGAGTTTGAGCAAGCTCCGGGAGATGGTGAAGGACAGGGAAGACCTCATGCTGCAGTCCATGAGGTCACAAAAAGTCAGACACAACTGAGCGACTGAGCAATAAGATGCCTAAGTCCTTGGATCCTTGGTTCCATGACCCAGTGTAACAGCACCACCCAGCCCTCGCCCCCGCCTGCCCAGCCCCAGTTATGGAAGGACACGGAGATCCTCACCCTTGTTCCCTTCCCACTCAGCTCTCTTTCTCCAGCAGACACGCACACATGGATGTTTTCTCATGGGAGAATTTTTAGGAGGTAGCCCATGTCTTAGCTCAGGCTGCTGCAACAAAATACCATGGACTGGGTGGCTTAAATAAAAAATATATTTTCTCAGATTTTGGAAGTAGAAGTCCTGAGATCAGGGTGCCAGCAGTTGGGTTCTCACGAAGCCTCTCTTCCTGGCTGGCAGACAGCATCTCTCTGTGGGCTCACGTGGCCTTTCCTTGGCGCATGAACTTGGAGAGAGAGACATCTCTTCCTCTTCTAAGACCTCCAAGACTATTGGATTAGGGCCCTACTAAAGGCTCTGTCTCTAAATGCAGTGACCTTGTTGTGGCTTCAACATACAAATGTGGGAGGGGTGACCCAGTTCTGTCCGTGGCATCCAGGATTGCAAGGATCCCAGTGTCTGTGTGGAATGAAGTCCCTGCTTTTTAAAGGCTCATGGACTGGGAGGAGTTTAGACCCATGGGTCTGGAGGCAGTAGGGTTTGCAGTCGTTCAGAGTCCTGGATCTGGAGGAAAACAGTTTTGATTGAATCCCATCTTGGCCACTTATTAGCATGTGAGAGAGAGAGTGTGTGTGTGTGTGCAGTCACTCAGTTTTGTGCGACTCCTTGTGACACCATGGACTGTAGCCCCTCAGGCTCCTCTGTCCATGGGATCTCCCAGCCAAGAATACTGGAGGAGGTTGCCATTTCCTATTGCAGGGGATCTTCCCAACCGAGGGATCAAACCTGCATCTCTTGCCCCTCCTGCGTTGGCAGGTGGATTCTTTACCACTAGCACCACATATGATCTGGGACAAATTACTTAACCTATCACTGAGCCAGCATCCTGATCTGTGCAATCAGGGTAACCGAGCAGGGTGGCTGTGAGGGTCAGCAGGGGCTTGTGTGGAGGCCCCTGGCACCGAGTCTGTGCCCACTCTGGACGCTCAGTCAGCAGACGTGACTACGGCTGCTTGTCAGTCTTCCCGCTGCCCCTTTGCCAACTCTGTCCTTTGCTGGTCTCAGTAACATCCTCACCCTTCCAGATGCCCTCTTCCTAGCATCCTAGGACTCAGAGGCAAGTGATTAGAAACACTTGCTGCATCTGGGGGCGGTGGGAGAGGACTGTGGGAACAGCGCCCCCCGCCCCGCCCCCGTGAGTGTGGACGGCCACGCTTTTCACTCACTTGCAGACAGAGCATCAGGCCTACCCCATGCTAAACACGTGTCCTCTGTGCTCTAACTCTTTAAACTTCTTACTGTGATATAATTTAACAATCACAGAATAGTTTTGAGGGTAGAACAAAGCTCTCTTCTTCCTCGCCTCTTTTTCCCCCTTAACCCTTATCCCCCCAACCGTGAACTATTTGAGAGTTACTTGCATACATATGTAACTTCACCCTCTGAATATTTTAGTGTACATTTTCTAAGAACAAGGACTTTCCTTCATATGACCACAGTAGTGTTATCAGATTCAGAAATTGTTTAATTTTATTGCCTGGTGGCTCAGACACAGTAAAGAATCTGCTTGCAATGCCAGAGACCCAGGTTCAATCCCTGGGCCAGGAAGATCCCCTGGAGAAGGGAATGGCAACCCACTCTGGTATTCTTGCCTGGAGAATCTCATGGACAGAGGAGCCTGGTAGGCTACAGTCCACGGGGTCACAAAGAGCTGGACACGACTGAGTGACTAACACACACACATCTAACAAGACAATAATATTTAACCTGTGATTCATGTTTCAGTTTTGTCAACTGTCCCAATAATGTTTTTTTAAAGCAATTTTCTTCTGATCCTGGGAGTCGATCCAGGATCACACACTGCACTTGATACCCTCTCTTTAGGCTCCTGTAGCCTGGAACAATTCCTTGTCTTTCTTTGCCTTTTATGATATGGTTGTTTTTGAACAGTTCAGTCCAGTTATGTTATATAATGTCCCTCAAGTTGGTCCCTTAACATTTGTTTAAAGTAAAATGTACTTCAGAAGCTATTTTCACATTCCTTTAAGATACATAGGTAGTTCCTGAATGCCTTGCACTAGGTTCTGTGAGTTGGGAGCATGATATAGCCTGGCTCTGCCTTGGGACCTGAAGTCTGGGTTTGTGGGCAGTTACTGTCAGAAGGACTGGAAGGGCCTCTCCATGCTCATGACCAGTGGTCTGCTGTGCAGACACCCACAGCTTGGAAAACGCATTTCAGAAGGATGCAGGCCAAGTTAGCAGTCTGGAAGTCTCCAAAGATGCAGAAATTGGCTCCACACCTGTTTCAGTATCCTCTCATCAACTTTGCCCAGCCTCCCGAGACGTCCCAAAGTTCACACTCCCAACCAAAGGCCTGCTTTTCTTGGAAGCCTCCAGTGGGCACAGTCCTGGGTTCCAGCCTGTCCCTAATTCTGCTCTGCTCTGTGGCCTGGGGCTGCTCTCTCCCTTTCTGGGCCAGCAAGCCCCTCCTTGCTCTGCCAGGCACCCCGGGAGCTGGGGACAGGGAGGGAGAGAGGCGCTGAGCTCTGAGTGTGGGAAGACAGCCAGGACCCCAGCCCACGACAGGGTTAAGCCACCTTGGGACGATCTTCTTTGTGACCTGGCGGATGACTCATCAGACCTGGAGCTTTGCTTTCTCAGCTGTTTAACCTCTCCGTTGGGTGGTATATAGTGTGGAAAATGATGAATCGTAATCTCAACAACCATGTAACATCCGGGAACTGTCCTGCTAGGTGGAGGCATTTTGTCAGACCAAAGCAAGCAATGTAAGACTGTTGTGTGACCTCAGTCATTACAGAACTTTAGCCAAGCAGGCTTTCATCATGAGAAACAAGATAAAATTGATTTTCATCTAGTCATCGAGTCAACACCGTCCTCTGCTGTGGGTTTTTTTTTTTTAATTTCCTTGTTTAATATGTATGAATTTATTTGACTGTGCCAAGTCTTAGTTGCAGCATGCAGGATCTTCGCTGTGGCATATGAAATCTAGTTTCCTGACCAGGGATCGAACCCAAGCCCCCTGCATTGAGAGCATGGAGTCTTAGCCATTGGACCCCCAGGGCATCCCATCTGCTGTGTTTTAACCCTTATATTAACACTGTGAAGTGGTCTCCCTGGAGATGCACGCATCCAGGTGAGAGAGACATTTTGATTGTAAACAAAATCAAATAAAATGGAAAATTCAGTTCCTCAGTGACGGGACATTTAAAGGACACAGTAACCACAGTTGGACCGTGTAAGTCTAGACACTGATTGCTGGGCTCCGTGGAACAGTGCTGCTCTGCACGGCCAACTGTCTGGGAAGCAAAGGTGCGGGAGAGACTTCTGCGACAGACGTGGGCACACATGGAAAATCTGACAGAGCGTGAAGTTGGCATTTACATGCGACTGCGGGCTGTCGGCAGTGCAGTTCTCTGGGCTTCTGGGCTGAGTCAGAGATGTGCTAACAGATGCATGGAATTTCACTTCTGTCCTGGTAGCCCAGATCTCTGTTAGGTTCTACACCATGGCACTGTAGTCAGGATAGGAAGAGGATGCAGCTGTGAATTGGAGAAGGCAATGGCACCCCACTTCAGCACTCTTGCCTGGAAAATCCCATGGACAGAGGAGCCTGGTGGGCTACAGTCCATGGCGTCGCTAAGAGTCGGACACGACTGAGTAACTTCACTTTCACCTTTCACTTTCATGCACTGGAGAAGGAAATGGCAACCCACTCCAGTGTTCTTGCCTGGAGAATCCCAGGGACGGGGGAGCCTGGTGGGCTGCCGTCTATGGGGTCGCACAGAGTCGGACACGACTGAAGCGATTTAGCAGCAGCAGCAGCAGCAGCAGCTGTGGATTAAGAATTCCCCTGCCAATGCAGGGGGCATGGGTTCAGTCCCTGGTCCAGGAAGATCCCACAGTGCCACAGGGCAACGAAAGCCACGCACCACAGCTGCTGAGCCTGCGCTCTGGAGCTGGAGAGCTGCTAACACTGAGCCCATGTACCACAGCTACTGAAGCTGGCATGCCCTGGAGCCCGTGTTCCGGCGATGAGAACTCCGTGCGCTGAGACTAGAGAGTAGCCCCCGCTCGCTGCAACCAGAGAAGACCTAGCACAGAAATAAATAAAACTATTTTTAAAATTCAAAACAAAAATGAAGAGAATGCGGCCAAAGCTGAACTGAGGCAGTGATTCCGTCAGTGCCAGGGTCTTTCCCTCCACCTGGCCCTCCGCAGTCTCAGGGCCTTGAGTGTGGAGGCGGGTTTCGGGCTGTGGAGGGTGCTTCCTGTGGGAGGGACCCTGGGCCAGGCTCGGGGCAGAGGTGGCTGGTGGGTGATGGAGCAGGGCAAGGGGGCTGGGACTCTTCCACTAGGATGATAAACAACACACGGCTGGATTCATACTGCTCCTGTACCTCACATACCCGCTCCGGACGTCATCCGGGCCTGTTCCCAGGCCAGACCTCAGCTCCCAGTCCCACAAGAGTGGCAGAGATGGAGCAGGGCTGCCAGTGGTTCTGGGCTCCTGGGACCCAGCCCTCCTCTACTGAGGAAGCCGCGCAGCCGTCTGTCTGTGGTCCTGGCCTGTGGGTGCGCCTCTGTCCCCGCCTCCTGCTCAGCCCAGGAGCCGGGAGGGAAGCTGAGCCCTGAGGCCTCGGCGCTGCCTGCGCTCCCGCCAGGATGTGGCTCTTTCACTCTCTGCTCTGCGTGACCAGTAAGTCGGCCTCAGCCTTGCCCCTCAGGGGGCTGCTGTGCCCTTAGCTCGGCCTGTCTGTCTGTGCGTCTGGTGGGGCTCAGGGCCCAAGGTTAGAGAAGAGGTGGGGCCTCCCCCCAGAGGGAGGCTCTTGCTCAGTGGGTCAGACACCCCCTGGGGCTGGGAAGGACCCCTGAGGCTCCCTCTGACTTTGGACTCCTTTGGACCCCGGGGCTCTGCCTCCTGTTCCTCCTGCCACCTCCCCTCCCCATGCGTCCCCTTTTCCCCAACCAGGCGTCCATGTCAGGCAGCCCCTCAGGTCTATGCCGCGCTTCTCCTCAGAGTGTGCAAGCCCACCTGCCCAGCAGAGCCCCCTTCTCTTACACAGGAAGGGTTTAGCTGAGGAGGGGGTAAGGACCCTGTGAGCAGGTGACCGCTGATGAGAGATGGTGGGCTGTGTGGTGGGGGACGAATGCAAGGGGGGCCAGCTTCCTGTTCCTGACGTTAAGGCCCTAGGAGAACCTGTGTGGGGGAGGGGGCGCTTCCTCTCCGCACTGCCTAGGGGGTCCCTTTCTGGCCTTTAAAACACCCATGGAAGCCCCTGGGGGCAAGCCAAGCCAGGAGCCTGCACCACCCACCAGGAACCAGGGAGGAGAAAAAGCGTGGTCAGTGAGCCCTGCTGCAGGGCGGGGCTGCTCAGATCAAGCCTGAGGCCAGGTGGTCCTGCTTAGCAATCTGACAGGACTCCTGGCGGCCTCCTGTGCTGGTCAGAAGCTTCTGGTGGAAGAATAAGTCCGGGCATCAGGCAGATGTAGTTTCAAAACTCCTAGGAGCCTCAGTTTCCCCTAAGGATTGATGCAGGCTGCTGAGTGAGGCCGGACCGTGGCTGAGCTGAGGCCAGCCTGGGGGGTGCTCAGAATTACTAGTAGCACCCACCACAGGGCAGGGCCACCCAAGAGGCTGGCCAAATTTTAATATTTGATTATTAAAAAAAATAGTTATCATGGAAAGATCAAAACTTTGTTGACCTTCCTCTTCCTTATTTTACAGCTTAGACTTCCCTTTACTTTCAGTTACGTGTGGCGTGTGGAGAAGGTCTCATGCTTCTTTGATCTTGCGTCACCAAGCGTGTCCATAGACGATGTTTAGACGAGACCCTGGTCCACTCCTTCCCAGCATGGAAGAGGTGACTGAGGCCCAGATAGGGGTAGTGACTGGCCTTAGTTACAAGCAAGTGCTGGTGGACACGAGGCTTAAGCCCAGGCCTCTGCCTGCCTCCCTGCTCTAGAAGCTCCAGAATACCCCACGGCCTGGTCCACTAACCCTGGTGTCACTCTGGGCTCCTGCTCGTCTCTTTCTCCTGTGGCCTCTGGAAGGATCAGTTATCGCCCCAGCACCTTTTTCGGCAATGTCAAGTCACATGAGCTTTACAAAACCCCTTCTGAGGCTAAGGCACGCCCCAGGTGGATGGATAGCAGAGAGCAAGATGGAGCAGAGTTGCAATGAGATCCATGAGCCTGCAGCTTGGCTATGCTGTGGGCCAGGGACAAGAGCAGGGCCTGAGCAGCACCAGTGGGATTGGGAGAAATGGAGCTGTGACAGTTGCTCTAAGAGTGAGGTCCTGAGACTTAGGGGTGGACTAATCATAAAGAGCTTCCTGGAGGAGGTGAGAGTCTGAGAAAGTGACAAGGGGAGGCCAAGGGAGGGCATAGGATCTCCTCAGACTGTGAGCCCAGGCCCTGCATCCTGGCTGTACCTCGCTAGGCTAGAGAGAATCCAGACTGTTCCTGGTCTGACCTTCTACCCTTCCCACTGTGGTGAAGCCCTGTAGCTGTTCCTTGCAGCCTGCTACTCCCGGGTCAGTCTTCACCCTGACTTATTCAGTGACCGCAGCCATTCACTTCTCCTCCCAGGCTCTTAGAGACTGCATCTACATAGCTCGGGTGAAGAAGGGAACTATGCTATGGGTCTATAAAACCTTTCAGTGGTACAAGAACCAGAAGTCCAGGGTTGGCTTAGCTCTTGTATTAACTTCAGGCTGGAGCCTGGGGACCCCTCTGAGTCCTGCTGGGGGAATTGGGCAGGTGCCAGACCAGGATCTGCCCAGGGCACAACCTAGATGGAAGGGCAAGTCTGTGATGGAAAACCTCAGCCACTGAGGGTGGAGGACTGTAGTGTCCGAGGTGGCCCGTAGGATGGGGGAGTCCTTAGCAAGTGCAGACAGGTGGTAGGGGTGGGAGGGAGCTTCTGTGCAGGAGAAGCAGTATGGACAGAGACCCTGGTGTAAAGATCATGTTTAAGGAGACACAGGGTGAGATCTGAGTGGGGATCAGAGGGCTGTCTGCTCTGATGTCGTCTGGCCCCCACAGCCAGGACACCCTGGGCCCCAGGGGGAAGCAGGCCACATGCACACCAGGACCCTCTGTCCCCAGCTGGAGGGCCCGCTAAGGACACCTTCAGGCAGCACATGGGGATGGGGAAAGTGTCCCCCAGGCAGAGAGGTAAGACAAATGCAGAGTGCATGGGCAGGCCAGGTGTGGAGGGCAGGCCACTCGGGAGCCAGACACCTCTGACCTCCTCCAGGAGGCTGGCTTTTGGGGAGTGTAGACAGGGGCCACGCGGGTGGTCAGGGAGGTGGTGGGAGTGTGGGGGATCCAGAATGCTAGGCTAAGGGAGCTCCGGCTGCACCCTGAGGGCAGGGGGATACCCAGTAGGCCCCGAGCCCAAAGGTGACCATGAGACCTGTCTGTTGTGTAGAAGGCAGTGTCCTGGAGGAAAGGGAGGCAGAGGCTCATGAAGAGGCAGTTGCTGAGACTTGGGGCAGGAGGACGTGGGGAGGAGGAGACACGGGGAAGATGTAGGAGGAAGCCGCAAGCACTTTGTATGGAACCTAGCCTAGCCTCCCCCAGACCTGCTGGCCGTGGCCATCGGGTAGCCTGTGAGGGAGTCGGAGGGCAGGCATGAGGCCTGGGGCTGAGATGATGAGGCTCAGCTTTAACGGCCCAGGTGGGTGAGCGCAGGGTGAGCCGCCGCATGGGACAGGCAGCCTGCAGACCTTTCTGGGTGCTCTCGGCCGGGCGTCAGGACGGCTGCTATGGCCGGGCTTCTTGCTTAATCTTGGGAAACCATATCCCCCAGGTTCAGTTTGCTAAGCTGGGGACAGTGCTGTAAGAATGTGTATCTAAATGGCCCAGTGTGATGGGGGAGAGAGGGGGCTGGAGGGGGGCCGTGGGGCTGACAGGATGGAGTGGGGTCTGACTCAGCAGGCCCCTGTGGCTGAGGCAGCTTGGGGAGGCAGCCCTGTGGGTGGTGTGGTGACAGACTCTGGTTCAGCCGGCTCTCATCTCTGACAGCGCTCGAAGGGGGCTTCACCCGGAGAGCAAGACGTCAGAGGACGTGGCGGGCCCCCTGTGGTTACAGCACTGACGTTAGCACCCACCTATGGAGCCTTCGGTATGTCGGGCCCTGCACACGGCGTCGCCCCGCTGAGAAGACGGCAGTGAGGTGACCGCAGGTCCTGCAGGGACTCCGTGGAAAGCGGGCACTGTCTCCCTCCGGGGCTCATGCTCGTTTCTCTGAGTCTAGGGAGGAAGTGGGAAGGGTGGGGGAGTCCCTGATGGATGCACAGTCTGGGTAAAGGGACTGTGGCCGCAGTTGGGCGTAGAGTCTGCTCCAGCAAGGCAGCTCACGTCTGGGGGACCCCAGGCACCGGCTGGCCTTTTGAGAGAGCTCAACGGACCCATTGTCACACCTACACACACACACACACACACGTGCGTGTGTTCTCAGCTCAGCGGACCCTGTGACACCCTAGCACACACACACACACGTGCCTGTTTTCTCAGCTCAGCAGACCCATTGACACACCTACACACACCCACACACACACACATGCACATATTCTCAGCTCAGCGGACCCAGTGACACCCTAGCACGCACGCACGTGCACACACACACACACACACACACACAGCCTACACACATGCACATGTTCTCAGCAGACCAGTTGACACATCTACACACACGCACACGCACACATACACATATTCTCACTGACCTAATTACCAGCTTGCTAACCCAGAGCTCTGCCCCAGTTCTCAGCTGCTGGCACACAGGGAGCCTGGTCTCTATTTACACGAACACCCTTGTCCCCAGGGCCTCTGGCTTTTACTGGAGACCTTAGAATAAGGCAGACCTGGGGCCCAGACACAAATTTCAACTTGCAGATGGGCCACAAAGCAATCCCCTGACCTCCCTGAGCCCCAGCACCTGTGTATGGTGCCTGGAAGAGAGCAGGTGGTCCAGGAAGGTGGTCGTGAGTGTCTCTATGCTTACCTCCTCCCCTTTCTCACCCCTCAGAGATTTTGAGCCAAGACCCCTCAGTTGAACAAAGCGAAAAATGGGGGTGCAGGGGTGGATATCAGAAATCTCTGGCCCTATCTGATGTTTCTAATCTGGGCCTGGCACTGTGTCAAGTGGGGCTTTGTGGTTGAGGGTATCATGGATGACAGATCAGATTACTGTCTGGGGGAAACAAACTTCATCGCAGATCACTCTGACCCAGACAGGATTTAGTCAGAGCCAGACAGAGACAGCCCAGGATGCTGAGGGGGCTCAGAGACCAGAAGGGCATTCTGGTCAAGAATCTAGTTGGCTCCTGGGGCAGGGAGAGCCTGAACAGGGCCCCAAAGGATGGGGCGGAGCTGGGAGAGTGATGAGGAAGGCACACGGGGCAGGGGGAGCCGCTGTGCAAAGGCCCTGTGGTGGGAGGCGTGCAGAGTGTGTTCAGGAAGTGGGGTATCAAGCAGCTGGGGAACAGAGCAGGCAGAGGGGATACTGGGCTGGGAAGGGAGATACCATGCATGTCCGGGAAGGAAGGCTAGACTTCTCACAGGGGTTTCAATTCATGTCTGTGAGTCACACAGATGGTAAAAAGGGGAAAGAAGGCCTTCCACTCACTCTTTGTAAGAAGTGGGTAGTTCTCACTTCACTTTTTAGTTTTTTTTTTTTTTTTTTACCTGCCCCATCATTTTAAAATAAGTTTTATTTTAGCGGATGATACATTTTTATGAGCCACCACCCATCATTCTGGGCAAGGCAGGGGTATAAAGGGAAAGCAATAAAGTACAGATTTTGCGTTGGGCTCAGGGAAGAGGAATGAGAATTGACAGGTGAGCGCAGACAGTGCCCCTTAGAGGGAGCCTGCGCCTTCAGCCTTTGGAAGATTGGATTTTAACAAAGTTTCAAGTGTGTACAGAAGTAAAGAAAATGAGGGGACTTCCCTGATGGTCCAAGGGTTAAGACTCTGCCCTTCCACTCCATGGGGCACGGGTTCAGTCCCTGGTTGGGGAACTAAGGTCCCATATGCTGAGTGGTGTGGCCAAAAGAAAATGACATCAGTAAACCCAATATGCCCGACACCCAGATGACACAGCTATCAAGATCTTGTCACACCTGCTGCACTGATTTCACCTGTCATTTTCCTGTTTGCTTTTCCAAAGTATGTTAAAGCCTTGATGCTCACAGTTTGGTCTGGGGACCAGGTGCAGCCTGGCATCACTTACCAGCCTGTTAGGCTAGGACCTCAGCCCCACTCCCTCACGTCCTGAATCAGAACCTGCATTTTAGAAGAAGATACTTGGGTGATCTGTTTGCACTTACTTGCTTTGGAAGCTTTATTTGAAGGAAAATCCCCACCATCAGTCATTTTACCCTCAAATGCTTCAATACAAATTTTTAAAGTATAGGAGATATCCTCTTACAGTCACAGTGTTCTCATCACCTAACAAAATGAACAGTAATTCTTTGTTAATGTCTAATGTTGTTGCTCAGTTGCTAAGCTGTGTCTGACTCTGCAACCCCATAACCCGCAGCATGCCAAACTCCCCTGCCTTTCACTATCTCCTGGAGTTTGTTCAAATTCATGTCCATTAAGTCGGTGATGCCATCTAACCCTCTCATCCTCTGCCACCTCCTTCTCCTTTTGCTAATACTCAGCTTGTATTCGAATCTTCCTGACTGTCTCCACATGTCTATTTTTAACAGTTGATGAGTTCAGATCAAGACCCTAACAAGGCCCAGATATCATGTGCGGTTGCTATGCCTTTCTTAGTCTAGATGGGCCCCCTTGCTCATTTGGGCGTCTCTGTGTCTTTTTCATGCTTTACTGCAGAGCTCGGACGCTTGTCCTGCAGAAGAGATCTTCATGAAAGATTTGCATGTTTGCTTCCTCTCAGAGTGATTTGTCCTTCAACCCCCTTAATTTCCTGGAACCTGGCAGTTAGGGCTAACGCCTTCATTACATGCAGGGTTAACTTTTTTGACGAACACACTTTATACCAGCCATCCCCAACCTTTTTGGCACCAGGGGCTGATTTTGTGGAAGACAGCTTTTCCATGGACAGTTGGGATGAGGGGATGTTTTCAGGATGATTTAAGCACATTGCATTTATTGTACATTTTACTTCTATTGTTATTGCATCAGCTCCACCTCAGATCATCAGACATTAGATCCCACAAGTTAAGGACCCCAGTCAGAGAAAAATCAGGAGGATTTTGCCATTTTTCCTGCATTTCCCTTGCTCCTTTTTCCAGTTTCCTTTGCTGAGGTTATTTTAAAGACTTGCTTCTTGGTGTGGTCTGATGACTGGCAGCCTGGACATCGCATGGGAGCTGTTAGAAATGCAGAGTCTTGGGCCCCACTATTCTTCCTGGGGAGTCACACAAGGGGGCACACATGCCTGGGGGACCCACTCTTAAGGGCGCTAAGATGAACTAGTGGGCTGGGGGTGTCAGTCTAATTGTGAAGTGCTCCATCAACCTTTCAACCAAGTGGTTTTGTCCATTGATGATTGTGGCCTGAATTCACTGTTGTATTTCATTATGACTTGCAAAGTTATCTGCTTTTTTTTGTTTTTGACTGCATTACACGTGGAATCTTAGTTCCCCAACCAGAGATTGAACTTGTGCCCCTGGCACTGAAAACTTAACTCCAAATTAAGACTTAAATCCAAATCCACTGGATTGCCAGGGATGTTCTGCAAAATTCTGTGTTTATGATTCTATTATTCCTTCCCCATTTGTTGGTAGCGACTTTTCCTTAAAGAACGTTTTCTCGCCAACTAAGACTGTTTGGTGACCTTGAAATGTAGTGCATACAGGAAAGGCAAGAAGATTAATACTTTCCCTTTAATAGTCGATTTTCAGAGTTAGGGGACAATGCCCTCATTTCACTGCTGATGGCGAACAATGTAGTGTTTTGATTTCTTTTGTTTTTGTTTCCTCTTGGACACAACTTGGCGACCGAACAACAACAACTGTCTTTTAAGTATCATTAAGAATCCCTGGAATTTTTACATATTAAGTGTGTTTCAGACACTCGCAATTATTATTGTTTTTTAAATTGAACTATAGTTGATTTACAATATTGAGTTAATTTCAGGTGTACAGCAAAATGATTCCATTGTATTGGGTTGGCCAAAAAATTCTTTCAGGTTTTTCCATAAGACATTGCACATATACATTCTTTTTCTTTATAGGCTATCACGATACACTGACTATATATATAGTTCCCTGTGCTTTACAATAAATCCTTGTTGTTTATCTATTTTATGTATGTGTGCTTCATTCGTGTCTGACTCTTTGCAACCCTATGGACTGTAGCCCTCCAGGCTCTTCTGTTAATGGGAGTAACTGCCAGGCAGGAATACTGGAGTATAGCAGTGTATTAATCCCGAACTCCTAATTTATTCCTTCTCACCCCTGCGATTATTATTTTTTAAGGTAGGCTGTTTTTTGAAGTCACACACAAAAACGAACAAAGTCAGGGCAGTGCATTTTCCAATTAAATCAGATCCACATGCTGATACCCATTTCAAGAAACAGAACGTCACCAACATCCATAAACACCTCCTGTGGACCCTCCAGTCATTACCCCCAAGGTTAACCGTCCTCCTGACTTCTAATGTCATGGATTAGTTTGCCTGTTTTGAACTTCGCTTACATGAAATCATACATGTTCTGTTTCATCCCCACTGTTTTTCATCCGACATTGTGTTCATAGATCTACCCACCTTGTAGTCAATTATTTTTGTTGCTGCAGGGTATTCCATTGGTGAATATACAGCAGCTTGTTGGTAGATATGCGGGTTGTTCCAGTTTGGGGTTATTATGAATAGTGAGGCTGTGAACATTCTTGTACATGTCTTTTTATGAATTTATGAACATATTTCTATTGGATTTATGGCTAAGGCTAGAATCGCTGAGTCACGAGTTACGCATATATTCAGCTGTAGTTGATAATAGCCAAACGGTTTTCTAAAGGGGTTATACAAATTTACACCCCCACCAGCAGTATATGACTATTTTAATGGCTCTACATTATTGTTAACACGTGGTATTATCTTTTTCGGTTTAGCCATTCTGGTGGTTATGTAGTGGTATTTTTACCAAAAGAGTGTGTGTGAGGTCCGGCTGCTCGCCGCTCAAAAGCCAGTAAATAGGCCAAATAGGTGGAAAGGAAAGTTTGCTTTATTTCAGAAGCCAGCAGCTGGAGGGTGGGGGGAGGTGGATGTCTGTCCAAAGTCCAATCCCCTCCCCCACATCCCCGGCAACCAGTGGGGCAGGAGCTTTTCTAGACAGAAGGACGGGGGTGGCTACATGCAGAAACCACAATCAGCTCTGATAGTCATCTTCAAATTGGTCATCAGTGGTCTGACCAGTATCATCTTCACTGTTTTAGGTACAGTTAATCTTCATCTCCAGGGTCCGTTTGTTCTCATTTCTTTGTGGCCAATTCTTGGAATTGTGGCAGGAATTGTCCTGGGTACAGCCTGGTCATCATGTAGTTAACTACTCTGCCTGGTGTGTCTAGAAGACAGCTCATAGGACATGGCTCAGAGCATTACCTATAGCCCTTGAGAAAGAATTAAAGGTCCTTGACTATGCTTAATGACTACGTTCTTATTATTTAGTCTCCTTTGACAGTTTCCCCTTGATTTTGCATTTCTCGCTTCTTGGATAAAACTTATTCTTTGACTAAAGTTTTCCACAGACAAAAGGCAGGCAGAGGTGTCAGGGTCGGGGCAAGGACCCATAAGATCTTGCATTGTTTCAGTATTGCATAATCTCAGTTTGCCTTTCTGTGCAGCCTAATGATGACTTCTCATATGATTGCTGGCCATTTGGATAGTCTCTTTTGTGAAACGTCCTCCTTTCTGTTAGCTTACATGCCTTTTTCATATTGATTTGTAGGAACTCTTCACAGATTCTGACATGAATCTTTTGTCGGATGCTTGTATTGCAAACATCTCCTCTCTCTCTGTGGCTTGCCTCTCTACTCTTTTAGTGATGTCTTCCGATGAACAGTTCTTAAGCCTAGTGAAGTTCAGCTTATCAATGCTTTTCTTTATAGCTAGTGTTTTTTTGTGATCTGTTTAAAAAGTATCTGTCTACCTGAAGGTCCTTTGTTTTCTCTTAAAAGCTTTCTTTTTCACTTTTCATAGTTAGATATATGGTCCATCTAAACACATATTTAAATCTTCAGTTCATCAGGAATTGATTTTTTGTGTCTAACATAAGTCAAGATTAATTTTTTTCAGTGTTGATATCCAAGTGACCCAGCACGATTTATTTAAAAGATCATTCTTTCACCTTACTGTGAAAGAGTAAGTGGCACCTTACTGTCACCCTTGTCCTAAATCAAGTGACCGTATGTTTTTGGACTCTTTGTTCCATTGATCTATCTGTCTATCTTTGGCACCCCACTCCAGTACTCTTGCCTGGAAAATCCCATGGATGGAGGAGCCTGGTAGGCTGTAGTCCATGGGATCATGAAGAGTCGAAGAGTCAGACATGACTGAGTGACTTCACTTTCAGTTTTCTCTTTCCACTTTCATGCATTGGAGAAGGAAATGGCAACCCACTCCAGTGTTCTTGCCTGGAGAATCCCAGGGACAGCGGAGCCTGGTGGGCTGCCGTCTATGGGGTTGCACAGAGTCGGACACGGCTGAAGCGACTTAGCAGCAGCAGTAGCAGCAGCATGTCAATATAATTCTGTTTTAATAACTGTAAATTTATAATAATATTGATAAATGATAAATCCAAAAATTTTATTCTTCTTCTTCAAGAGGACCTGACTATTCTTTCCCATTGTGTTTCTTTCTTTCTTCCTTTTTAAAAAAAGTCAGCTCTGTCTTCTTTGTTTAAAAATTAATTTATTTCTTAATTGGAGGAAAATTGCTTTATAGTGTTGTGTTGGTTTCTGCCCTAGAACTCGGATCAGTCACAATTATATTGCCCTTTGCATTTTCACATACATTTTTTAAATGGCTTGCTAACATCTCCCCTCTCCCCACAATAATTTGCTAGGTTTCTTTTTAACTAATCAATTTTATTTTATTTATTTATTTGGCTGCCTTTATTTGGGCTATGAACTGTAGCCCATCAGTTTCCTCTGTCCATGGGGTTCTCCAGGCAAACATACTGGAGTGTGTTGCCATGCCCTCCTCCAGGGGGTCTTCCTGACCCAGGGGCTGAGCCCGCATCTTTTATGTCTTCTGCATTGGCAGCTGGGTTCTTTACCATTACAGCCACCTGGGAAGCCCCAAGTTGTATACACTATCCTCTTATTTCATAAATGTCTTAGGCTCTGTTCCGATGTGATCTTTTCATTCATATTGGTAATTTCTATGTTCTTTCTCTCTTTTTTTTCCTTCCTTAATCAGTGTTGCTAGAGGTTTATCAGTTTATCACTCTTTTTAAAAACCAGGCTTTGATTTTCTCTATGTAGGTTAGTTTTCTATTTCACTGATATGCTCATATCCTTATTCCTTCCATATTCCTCTCCGAGTTTGACTTGCTTTTCATTTAGCTTTTTGAGATGGAATATCAGATAATTAGTTTTCAGGTTTTCTTTTTTTAAAAAACATGTGCATATAATGCCGTATGTTTCCTCTAAGCACTTTGTTAACTGTATCACACACGTTTTGATTTGTCCTATCTTAATTCTCATTCAGTTCAAAATATTTTAAGGTCTCCATTTTTGACCTTACATTCTTTAGAAGTACATTGCTTATTTTCCAAGAAGTTCAGATTTTTCTTGCTTTCTCTTTGTTATTGATTTCTAGTTTAATTCTGCTATAGTCAGAGAACATACTCTGGATTATGTAAATCCGTTGAAACTTACTGAAGTTTATTTTATGACCCGGCACACTTATGGTCAATTTTGATATTTCATGTGTACTTGAAAAAAATGTTTACTTTGCCATTATTGGCTATAACATTATCTGTTAGTCAGTTATATCAAGTTTGTTAATTGTGTTGTTCAGATCTTCTAGATACTTACTGGGTTTGGTTTTTTCCTTTTTTTTGTCTGCTCTTATACCTGTGAAAGACTTGTTAAATCTTTTAGTTCAGTCAATTTTTGCTTTATATAGTTTGAAGGAATGTTATTGGAGACATACATATTTTAAATGGTTATGTCTCCCTTAGGGACTGAAGAACCGCATAGTCGGAACTTTGTATTTCCTTCTCTTCTTTAGTTCAAAGAATAGTTTATACCTGTCTGTTGTTTAAGGATTTTACTTTGTTCCTAAAATCTCTAATGCCAGGTGAAAAGCCATTAATTGGGAAAAAAAAAAGTCCATCAGTTTTTCAAATGAAAAACTGTGGTGCATTCCAGCCACCCCAATATCTAAATAACTTTTAATGATGTAACTTTTATAAATTTACAAACAAAACAAGTGCATATTAAAAACCCAATAATTTGAATATTAAATTATAATTTATAGATACAACTTATTGTAATGAAGGCTTGCTGTCCTCATTAGAGGAGGAAATGAAGACTTAGGGGTGGGTGGTGGAGGATGGGTGAGAGGGGGTCATTACTGAAAAAGTATGTTTTCCTTTCTGTACCATTTCTTTACTCTTTTTTTGACTTTTTGGGGACCCATGGCTATCTTACATTCAAACTCCCTTTAAAAATAAAGTCACAGAGAACTATTTTGAGGCCAAAATAAATACTAAACCTTAAAATCACTTCAAGACACAGGGAAATAGCTTGTGCACTCAGTAGCCTGTAGACTCATAGAAGACACTATCTCTTCAGGCTCCTCGATGGGCATGCATATGCAAAGCAAAGTATATGAGGTTTACCCAAACCTGGGGCTTCCCTGGTGGCTCAGACGGTAAGGCGTCTGCCTGCAATGCGGGAGACCCAGGTTCAGATCGCTGGGTTTGGAAGATGCCCTGGAGAAGGAAATGGCAACCCACTCCAGTACTCTTGCCTGGAAAATCCCATGGACAGAGGAGCCTGGTAGGTTAAGGTCCATGGGGTCGCAAAGAGTCGGACACGACTTCACTTTCACTTTCACACTTTCAAACATGGCAAGCAATGTAGGTTTGTTTCCTATGATATTGTTGGGCTAGAAACTCTCCTGTAAGTAAATTGGTGCATATGTTTTTGCCTGAAAATGTAACATCAGAATACACTTCCTTATAGCATGTTTATTTGGTGTATTCAGGGGTGAAAAAAAATCATCATATCAACATTTAAAAAAAGTAATGTCCTTTTTTTAAGTGGCATAGCTGGGAGCGCCCTGGAAGTCCGGTAGTTAGGACTTGGTGCTTTAGCTGCCGTGGTCCTGGATTCAATCACTGGTTGAAAACGAAGATCCTGCAAGCTGTGGGGTGTGGCCAAATCAAAAACAAAAAAATTCAGCGAAACTCAAGAAGTGGCATAGCTTGTCAAGAGCCATTGTGACAAAAAGTTGTTAACTGAGCAGTATTTGAACAGATAAGTCTATAGACTATGCTTTACTTTGCCTTTTTTTCCATGCAAACATATACTGTAATTTTAAGCAGTGGCACAGCACGGTCAAACTATGCCTTTGAAAATTTTTTTTGACTACTGGTATGGAAAGGATGTACCTGGAGGGACAAATCTGGAAAGAGAAAGTCAGGAGACTAATGAATGTGTCCAAGCAGGAGAAAGTGAGGTCAGTGGGGCAGAACTGAGTCCCTGGGGACACCAAATTACATGTGAGAATTCTGAGAATGATAAAGTGGTATTTCAAACCTATGGGAATAATATAAGCTAGTTGAGAAGGAACGCTGGACAATTTCATTTGGGGGGAAGAAAAATTAAAGCTGGGTATATGCAAAAATAAAATCTAGGGACTTTCATGGCAGTCCAGTGGTTAGGACACTGTATTTTTGACTACAAGGGACATGGGTTTGAACCTTGGTCACGGAACTAAGACCCCACAAGCTTCATGGTGCAGCCAAAAGAAAAAAGTCTAGATGAATCAAAGATGTAAGCATAAAAGAATGAAACAAATAACATACCGGAGAAAATAATAGTAAATTAAAAAAATAATCTCTGGTGGGAAAGTATGACACAAAGCTCAAGTGACAGAAGAAAAAGAATTTGACTACGTAATAAACGTAGGTTTGGGAAAAAATATAAGGAAGTCGAACAAATAGCTAAGTAACACGCTGGCAATTTCTTTTGGGAAAAAAAAGCTCTTGTATATTAAGTAAGAAAACTTCCCTGGTGGTCCAGTGGTTAGGACTCCAAACTTCTACTGTGCGGGTTGTGGATTTAATCCCTGGTCAGGGAACTAAAGATCTCACATGCTATGTTGTATGCCCAAAAGAATGAAAAAGAAAACAATAAAGACCTCTTTAAGATGGGTAATGTACATGAAATAGACAGAAAACAACTTATAATAAGAGGCTTGGAAGAAAATGATGAGATACTCTTTTAAAACAAAGATGAAGAGGTCTGCACAGTCAAGCAATGCTGTGGGAAACAGGCCTTCCATTCTGTTGTTGGAGTACAAATTGGCACAGCCTCTTTGGGGAGCAATCTATCCATATCAATTCTGCCTTCCCAAGTTCCCCCCAAAAATTTTTAGTGAAGAATTTCCAAACATACAGAAAAGTTGAAAAACTTGTGCAATGGACAACCACATATGACAGACTTTGTTGTAGGAAGGGGGAGGCCCTCCCTTCAGGGCCCCAGGAGCAGGCTCTCGTCTAACACTCGGAAAAGAATTGTCCGAGGAGACACGCGCTGACCAAGCAAGAGATTTCATTGGGAAAGGGCACCCGGGTGGAGAGCAGTAGGGTAAGGGAACCCAGGAGAACTGCTCTGCCACGTGGCTCGCAGTCTCCGGTTTTATGGTGATGGGATTCGTTTCCGGGTGGTCTTTGGCCAATCATTCTAACTTAGAGTCTTTCCTGGTGGCGCACACATCACTCAGCCAAGATGGATGCTAGCGAGAGGGATTCTGGGAAGTGGACGGACATGGGGTGTCTCCTTTTGACCTTTCCAAACTCTTCCGATTGGTGGTGGCTTATTAGTTCCCTATTCCTTACCAGGATTTCCTGTCATAAAACAACTCATGCGAATGGTTACTATGGTACCTGGCCAGGGTGGGCGGTTTCAATCAGTGTGCTTCCCCTAACAACTTGACAATGTACAGATTTTACAATGTATATATTTTTGTATATCACATATATGTAAAATATGTGTGATAGTGCAAATGCAACAAAATGCTGACAATTGTAATCAATGTGTATAAAAAACATTTATTTATACCCATCTCTATGTAAATTACCATCCATATATATATCCAGCTATCCACCCATCAAGCCGTCTCACATTTTGATGCATTTCAAAGTAAACTGCAGGCATCAGCACAGTTTATCCCTAAACATTTCAGCATACATGTTAACTAGAATTCAATATTTGCTTATGGTTCTTTTTTTTTTGTTTTTGAGGTAAAATTTACATAGTGAGCCACACAAATTTTAAGTGGATCATTTGATGTATTTTTGACAAATGCATGTCTTTGTAATCCAAATGCCTATAGAGATGTAGGCTATTTCCAACACCCCAAAAGCTCCTCTCTGCCCCTTCTCAGTTAATTCCCACCCCTACTCTCACTACTCCAGGCAATATTTTTTGCTACAGTTTTTTAATATTTATTTTTCTCTATTTATTCATTTCAGCTGTGCCTGGTCTTAGTTGCAGCATGTGGGATCTTTAGTTGCGGGAACTCTTAGTTCAGCATGTGGGGTCTAGTTCCCTGACCAGGGACTGAACCTAGGTTCCTGCATTGGGAACTTAGAGTCTTAGCCAATGGACCAACCAGGGAAGACTCACCCATCTCGTTGTGCATGTCAATTGTCTGTTTCTTTTTACTTCTGAACAGTATTCATTGTCTGAAAATATCAGTTTATCCATTCCCCAGCAGATGGTCATTTGGGTTGCTCCAGTCTGGGACTGTTACAAATAGGTATTTTTGAGGACGTATCTTTTCTCTTGGGTCAGTTGATGGAGGTGTATGTACGCAGAATGTAAGCAGATCCTCTCCATTGGGCCCATAGTCTATTTTAACTTTGGTACCTGGCACAGTGATGAGCATGCGCTCTGAGGCAGGTACAGAAAGTGAACAGTGGGAGGTGTGAGGAGGTGGGAAGTGCTCTGGGACAGAACCAAGGAAGGCTTCCTGGATGAGGGGGCCTTGGCGCCAACATAGCTTGGTTTAGTAGGAGGGTCAGGGGTTCTGGATCAGACACACCTGCATTTCAGTCCTATTCCTGTGGAAAAAGACCCTTGGTTGATGAGCGGGGGCTGGGGGGGCAGAGGACTTCCCTGACTGTCCCTGGTTAAGACTTTACCCTTCCATTGCAAGGAGCACTAATTTGATCCCCGCTCAGAGAACTAAAATCTTGCATGCCACAAGTCATGGCCAAAGGGGGAAAAAAAGAAGACCTCCTGGGGCAGGGATCAGTACAGACACAGCTTGGTTTAGCTGGAGGATCAAGGGTTCTGGGTTAGGTGTGCCTGTGTTCCAGTCCCATTCTTATGGGAGTCCTGCTTTTCCCATCTGTAAAGTGGGGATAATAGCATGGCAGGAGGTGATGGAATAACGATGCCTCGCCTGTTCATTGTTCTTCTTTCCTCCTCAGGCCTGGCTCCCCTGGCTGCCTTCAATGTGGACGTGGTCCGGACCTGGGTGACTCCCGAGGGCGGCGCCCCGTATGTGCTTAGCTCCCTTCTGCATCAGGACTCCAGGACCAAGCAGACCTGGTAGGCAGATAGGGGATGGGCAGTGAGGACCGAGGGTCCTCGGAGAGCTGGAGAAGGCCCAATACAAGGCTGTGGCGCCCCACTCCACAGCTGGGGAGAAACCCTTTCAGAAGGGCATGCAGGGGAGAGGCCATGAGCCCAGGGTCAGTCCTTGCAGGCTGGCCCCTGACCTCACTCTGGCCTCTCCTGGGGTGGAGGAGGGGGAGACTAACTACCTCTCTTACAATACAGTTTATCAAGGCTCTTGTGTCTCTTACAAAAGTAACACATGCTCAATATTGAAATTTTGGAGAGTGACAAAAAAATATATATTTTTTAATGGAAATTATGAGGCATGCGGCGTAGTGGTTACGAGCAAGGCCAGCTGTGGGTCTGGCCGCCGTGGTTGGGTGACAGCTTCACTCTGTATTTATAGCAAGACACTCAACCCCCAGCCTCAGTTTCTCATCTCTGCAGTTGGGGTGATATTTTCTACTTTACAGGGTTGTTGCAAAGACTGTTTAAGTTAATGCATGTTAAGGGTTTGACACAATTTATGGCCAAGTTTAAGATCAATAAACATCACTTTGTATTTTAAACATATCATCCATACCCACCCAGTAGATAAGCAAAACATTTTGTCTGACAACATTCTGTTGGCCAGGATGTGGTGAAGGAAGAACCTGTGGAAATGCGAGTTGGTATCATCTCCTGGGAGAATCATTTTGCCGTATCAAGCAGGTCTGAGGATGCACATGGCCTTTGACTTGGGGATCCCACCCCTAGATACCAACCCCAGGGATATTCTCAGATACTCGTAGAGGTATTGATTGTGATGCTGTTTTGAAATAAGCATCATCAGAAAGTGAAAGAAATAAGGTGTGAATCATCTAATGTGATACCAAAAGCTGGTAAAATGAATGAATTGAGTGCAATGGTTATGAACTGAGTCAATCTTGAAACATATTATAAAATGGAGAAGGCAGGTTGTAGGATGATTTATACCATGGCCCTTCACTCCACAAGCATTTATTTATTTTGAAAATATTTATGTATTTGGCCGTGCCAGTCTTACTCCTTGGAAGAAAAGTTATGACCAACCTAGATAGCATATTGAAAAGCAGAGACATTACTTTGCCAACAAAGGTCCATCTAGTCAAGGCTATGGTTTTTCCTGTGGTCATGTGTGGATGTGAGCGTTGGACTGTGAAGAAAGCTGAGTGCCGAAGAATTGATGCTTTTGAACTGTGGTGTTGGAGAAGACTCTTGAGAGTCTCTTGGATTGCAAGGAGATCCAACCAGTCCATTCTGAAAGAGATCAGCCCTGGGATTTCTTTGGAGGGAATGATGCTAAAGCTGAAAGTCCAGTACTTTGGCCACCTCATGCGAAGAGCTGACTCATTGGAAAAGACTCTGATGCTGGGAGGGATTGGGGGCAGGAGGAGAAGGGGACGACAGAGGATGAGATGGCTGGATGGCATCACTGACTCGATGGACGTGAGTGTGAGTGAACTCTGGGAGTTGGTGATGGACAGGGAGGCCTGGCGTGCTACAATTCATGGGGTCGCAAAGAGTCTGACATGACTGAGTGACTGAGCTGAACTGAACTGAGTCTTTAGTTGTGGCATGTGGGGTTTCTCCTTGGAGCATGTGGACTCTGATTCCCTGACTGGGGATTGAAACCAGGCCCTCTGCATTGGACCCATTGGACCACCAGAGTCCTTTCACAAGCATTCATACAGAGCACCTACTGTGTGCCAGGCCCTGAGGGTACCGTGGTGAACAAAGCAGACACAAATCCTTACGCTCAAGGAAGATAGATAAGCAAGCAGATCGAATGTGTATTCTATCAGCTGGAGGTCGTGGTGGTATGTAGAGATATGTCTGGTTTTAGAAGTTTTGCAGTCAAGGGTCACGACACACCCTCCACCGTCCCCTGTGGTCGCTGAGATGCCATTTAAAGCTGCTTTGTCTCGAGGCCAGGGTTCACGCAAGGTTCCTGTGTTGCCTGTCGCTGTTGCACCTCTTTATCTACAGCAGCCCCTCCTCGCCCTGTCTTGTTTGTGATGGTCACAGGGCTCTTCCTGTGTTTGCCCTAAGGCCCAGCTGCCCCTGGCTGGTTCCCTAACTCCTCATCCCCACCTCAGTTGCTTTGCTTCTGGTCAGTGGTCCAGGGTTTCCTGCCCATCCCACACACCTTAGCCATGAGCCCAGGGTCCAGACGGCTTGGGGCAGAGTCGCTCAGGGGGTCTGACTTAGTGGAGCTCTGCTTGGTGGAGGATGGGTGGGCAGTGATGGCCCCTGAGTCAGCCTCATAGCCCTGAACTTGGGCCATGACCACACCAGCCAAGCAGGCTTGGACCTCCTGCTTGTTTTCCTCATTGTCCAGTGAAGAGGCTGGTGACCGTTAGATTTCAGTGGTAAGGGCAGGGCCCATTCACTCATTCATTCATTCAGCAGTAATTATGGGGCAGCTGCTCAGGGCCAGGTAAAGCTTGGGGCATAAGAGAGAAGAGACACAGTCCCTGCCCCCAGGAAGCTCCCAGGCTCTTGCAGGAAAAAGACCCATTGGTCGATTGGGAGGAAGGATAAGTGCTCTGTGGGGATGTCCAGGCGCTTTGGTGACATGGAGCCACGTGTGTCCTTCAGTCAGAGGATATGCAATGACCCTGGGACATAGGGGCTGAGTAGGAATTAGAAGGCATAGGAGAGGGAGTCAGCATAGAGCAGGGTGTCAGGGCTGAGAGCAGCTTGGGCAGAAATCTGGAAGCCAGCCTGAGCAAGTCAGGGAGCTGGGAAGGCGTTGGCTGCTGAGGCCTAGCACGATGAGAATTGGATGGAGGAAGTGGGCTGTGCTCCGTCCCCCTGCACCAAAGGTGTGTGGGGAGCCAGAGGGGCTTGAAGCAGGGAGGGTGGTGAGGTTGTTAGGAATGTTCTGGCTGCAGGAAGGTGAATTAAAGGTAAGCACTGCTGTGTTTTGTTCTGGTAAATTTACTGCTGCACTGTTGCACAGCAAACTGCACCTGGCGTCAGCGTGCTGCTCGGCGAATGTTCACGAAGTGAGCCACCCACGTGAGCCGCATCCATACAAGAGGCAGAAGAGGACCTGCCCCCACAAGCCCCCTACAGCCATGCGCTCCCTACCAGGCACATCCTGGGCGGGAGTTAACCCCTGTCCCCACGTGCCCTCCCCTGCCCCCCCACCCCCTCCCCCGTCTCCATAGACTGGCTTTGCCTGTTCTTGAATGGGTCATAAACAAGGTATACAGTCAGGCTTCTCTCCCTCAACACCCAGTCTAGGAATTTCATCAGTGTTTCCTGTGGCAGTGGTACCCATTATCATTGCTAGAGTTTTCCCTTGTGGGAACAGTGCTGATGAGAGGTGTTCTGGCAGTTTCCTTGGGCTATGACAACTAGCACAGCTCTGCATTTTCTTTCACTGGGCATCTTTTTTTATCAGGCACCAGGGCGCCCAGCTGTGGAATTGCTAGATCATGGCTTCTGCACTGGATCAGCGTTCAGTTTTAACAAAGTTTGCAGTGCATGACATTCTGATTCCTCCCCCAGCTCATCAAGGTCAAGGCTGGGTTTCAGCCTGAGTTATCTGTGACTGTCTTCTGCCCAGCCCCCCTCCCACCATTACCCCAGCAGGGTCCTCACCACACCCACTTCAGGCCCAACAGACTTTAACCCCCCTCTCTTAGAAGCCAAGCCAAAAGGCCACAGTGGAGGAGGGGTCTTTGAAGTTCCCAGAGCAGAAGGCTCTGAGCCACCCCACCTCCCACCCCGGGGCTGGGGGAAGAGCCCTCTTGGGCGCAAGAAAACCTCCCTGAACACCTGCTGAAGCAGAGAGGGGCTCACAGGTGTGAACGTGCAGGGGAGGAGGATGTGGTGGGAGGCACTTCTGGGTTTCAAACCTTGGAGCCTGAGACCACGGGCTGCTCACAGGGCAGGAAATGCATTTCTGGCCGTCTGGGCCACAGAGGAACCAGCTGGGGTCCCTGGGCAAGGATGTGTCCCCTCTTTCCCTCATGGCATTTCTCTGTAAGATGTAACAGCCAGAGCTGGCAGCAGCATGGACTTGGCTGCTTCAGCAGGTGGAGTGGTATATAAATAAGGCCTTCCCCCTGTGGTGGCTCAGATGGGAAAAACATCTGCCTGCAATGCTGGAGACCCGGGTTTGATCCCTGGGTGAGGAAGATCCCCTGGAGAAGGAAATGGCAACCCACTCCAGTACTCTTGCTTGGAAAATTCCATGGATGGAGGAGCCTGACAGTCCATGGGATCGCAGAGTTGGACACTGCTGAGCGACTTCACTTTTACTTCACCTGGGAAGTATGGGAATAGACTCTGAGTGAGAGCTAGGTGAAGGTAGGAGATGGGCTGCGCTCAGCCCAGGTGTAACAGGGTCTCTGGGGCTATCAGCTGATGGTAAAGTCAGTTTGAGTTTAGTTTGCCAGTCTCTTGGTGGATAAACCTGGAGATCAAGAGACCATGCACTATGGAGGGGCTGGTTAAAGGGGTGAGCAGCAGAAGCAGCTCAGCCTGGGCCCCAGGCCACGGCACTGCATGACTATGGTTGAAACGCAACATTGAGTTCTGCAGTGGGCAACCTGTGCAACTGTACATGGTAGTCCCACCAGAGCTCACAGTCTAAGCGGGAACAGAAGTCAGGGATAAGCGTAGGTGTCCAGGACTGGGGGCTTCCTAGAAGGCTTGGAAGGGGTCAAGGTGCTCCTTCTTTTGGGAAGGCTTCTTGAGGAGCTGGTATTTAGGACGACTGTTCTGCAGGAAAAGGAGGTGAAAGCCACCACAAATGGAAGTGACAGCTTGTGCCAAGGCCTAAAGGAGGAAGGAGACCTGAGGCTATTCAGGGCTGCACCTTTACCACCAAAATGCGGTCTGGGTCAGAGCCCAGTTCTGAGCCCACCTTTGTGTGGGAGCAGAGAATACGGTGCTGGGCCCAGGGCTGGGGCTCGGGCTGGGCAGGGTCTGGGAAAGAGGCAAGGTTGCTGAGCAGGCAGCCTAATCTGGGGACTCAGATTTAAGCTCGCAGAGCTGAGCTGCATGCAGCCTTCCTCAACCTCACCCTAAACTGGCCCCCTCACCTGCTGCCTGGACGGTCATTCAATCATCACTCAACAAATATTTACCAAGCCCCTGCTCTGTACCATATTCCAGGCGCCTTAAATAATACAGCAAACAAGATAGATAAGATCCTTGGGGAACTTATCATCTCGGGGGAGAGAGAGATAATAAACAGTAAAAAAGCGAACAGGATGCCATCAAACAGGACAAGTTCTGGGAAGGGAGTGAATGGGCTGATAAAAAGCAGAGAAACTGGGTTGTGATGTGAGGCTGGTTGGAGAAAGCATTTGTGACAGTTAAGCAAGGCCAAGGAATGAGAATGGGCCAGGTTTGGGGAGAGTAGGGGACAGCAAGGCAGAAGGCCCAAGCCAGCAAAGAGCTGGGGGCAGCCTAGGAACAGCAGCCAGCCAGTGTGGAGCTAGAGCTTGAGGAGCAAAGGAGCCGGAGGGGAGTCTCAGGGTTGGGGAAGGTGCTAGATGGTGCAAGGCCCTGTCGGCTGCAGCAAGGGGTATGGACAGACTCTCTTTCTAAGGGCATGGGAGATTGCTGATGTAGGGGAGTGATGTGGTGTAATTTATAAGACTGAATTTAAAAAAAGAAATAACAGTTAGGAGGCTATTACTACACATCAGGCGAGATGACGGTGGCAAGGGAAACAGAGAGAAGAGACGTTTTCTAGATATAATTGGGAGGAAAAACCAGTAGGGTTTACTGATGCATTTGATGGAGGATATGAGTGAAAAAATGAAGCAAGGTGCCTCCTAGGCCTCGGACTCCAGAACGTGGTGGTCAGGGGTGACATGCATCCGTGGCGGGGAGACGGAAAGGTTCAGTTCAGGCGCAGGAGGACAAGACCATAGTCCTGTTTTGGACATTCTAAATTTGAGAGATCTGTTAGACTTTGGGCAGTAGGTTATTTATTACTTTCCTAGGGCTGCTATAACAAAGTCACCACAAACGTGGGACTTTCCTGGTGCTCCAGTGGTTAAGAATCCACCTTGCAGTGCAGGGGACAAGAGTTAAATCCCTGATCAGGGAACTAAGATCCCACATGCTGTGGGGCAACTAAACCTGTGTGCGGCGTCTACTGAGTCTGCAAGCCACGGCTAGTGAGTCCATGTTCAGCAACAAAAGATCCCGCATATAGCAACTAAGACCCGACACAGCCAAAATAAACATGTTAAAAATTCACAACAAACTTAAGTGGCTTAGAACAGTACACATTTGTACAGAAACCACAGTTCAGTGGTTAAGACTCTGCCTCTCCAATGCAGGGGGCACAGCTTTGACCCCTGGTCAGGGAACTAAGATCCCATGTGCCCTGTGGCCGAAAAGAGAAAAAAAAAAAAATTATGATCTTAAAGTTTTGAAGGTCAGCGTCCTTCACGGGTCTTACTGAACTAAAATCAAGGAGTTAGCAGGGCCTTGTTCCTTTAGGGCCTCAAGAGGAGAATCTATCTGTACCCTCACTTATTTTAGCTTCGAGGGACTGCCTGCATCCCTTGGCTTGTGGCCCCCTCCTCCATCTTTAAGGCCAGCAGCGCCTCCCTCTGACAAGGACCCTTGTGGTTACACTGATGTGCATGCTTAGTCGCCCAGTCATGTACGATTCTTTGCGATGCTTTGGACTGTAGCCCACCAGTCTCCTCTGTCCATGGGATTTTTCAGGCAAAAGTACCGGAGTGGACTGCCATTTTCCTCCCTAGGGGATCTTTATGACTCTCAGATTGAACCTCAGTCTCCTGTGTCTCCTGCACTGCAGGCAGATTCTTTACCTGCTGAGCCATCGGGAAAGCCTGATTACATTGGGCCTACTCACATAATCCAGGATAAACTCCCTGTCACAAGAGCCTTAACTTAATCACACCTACAAAGTGCCGTTTGCCATAAAAAGTAGCTTATTTGTGGGTTCTGGGGATTAGGACATGGACTTCTCTGGGAGTGGAAGGGTCATTATTCTATTTTCTATAGCTATGCCGATCAGTGTGTGGTGAGGAATACAGGGACCCACCCAGCCCAGGTGACATTTAGAAGTCAGACAGCAAAGGAACAAGCCAAGGATTCGGAGAAGGAATAGTGAGGGAGGTCAGGGGAAATCCAGAAGAAAGTGGTTCAAGGGGGAGATGGGCCCTTAAGTCCAGGGCTGCTGAGAGGTTGAGGAAGACGAGGACAGAAAAGGTGTCCCTTGGACTTGGCAATGTGGGGACCACCACTGACCTTGACAGGAGTCCTATTGGGGTAGAAGTCAGCTTGGGATAAGCTGGGGAGGGCACACACACAGTATAGATTTTATTGTTATCCTGTCAACCTGAAAGATAAAGTGAATATCTTTCATAACTTCCTAACATGTCAAGTAACAAGAGGAAGTGGCAACGCAACCTTGTTTCTGGACCCCAGCCCCCCGTAGCTCATCATGACCTGTATAAGCGTGTGGTTCCCTTTCATAAAGCCCTCTGTGGCTTCGCATTGCCCTTGGTGTAAAACCCTGGACTTGCTTCCCTGTTACCCTTCCCCAGTGGCCCCTACTCACAGCCCTTATGACAGAGAGACCTCCCTGTTGTGGGGCAGCTCTTAATCTCCCTGGGTGGCATGGACTCTGAGAATATTTAGGCTGACACTGTCTCTGTGTCTCTCTGGGCTCTGGGTGGAGGGCAGAGTTTGCCATCTGGAATCACGTCTCCTGAGGCTGCCTTAACCTCCAGGCCGAGGTGCCCAGAACCTCCAGTTTTGACCAGCCCCTGGGAGAGGGGCACTAGAATGCTCTTCTCAGGAAGCATGGTCACTGAAGCCAGGTGAGGGCAGACCGCACTCCCCCCCAGCAGCCACTAGGAAGCCAGCACTGCCTGCAACAGAAACAACTGCGCTGCTGGTGGCTTCCTGGTGCCCCACCACCACCACCATCAAAGAGCAGAGAGTCTTTATTTACCACCAATATCACCCCATGTCTGTCAGGTGGGCCAGCAGGCAGAGAGGGGAGGTATTTAGCCATTGCCTGCTAGAAACCATGTCAAGGTTAAAGCCTGTGCCTCCCTTGAAATGCAGATCCACTGTCCTGGGCTGGGAGCCTGCCTGCCTGTCTTGGTCTGGTCTTTTCCATCATTTTGCAAATGGGGAGTCTGTGGGTCTCTGGACGGAAGGACTGAGCCTGGACAGTGGGGAGGAGACAGGGGATCATTGACAAGCTCGACTGTTTTGCTCAGGCTCCTGGTCACCAGCCCCAGAACCAGCCAAACAGCAAAGCCCCTGCATCAGTGTTCTCTCATCCAGGATGAGCTCCACTGCCAGCCAGTAGGTAAGTCAGCCCCACTCCAAGGAATGCTCCCAGGACCTCCTTTCTAGGAATCCCACTCATCCAAGCCAATCATTCCAGCCCCGGCCCCACCTAATCTGGTCCCTCCACCACAGACTCTGCCACAACAAGCCTTCCACCCTGGTGCCCGATCCCATCCCTACCCAACCCTAACCCATAACCCATCTTTCCAGACCCAATTCTAACAATGAGAATGAAATCCAAAATGTATGGAGTGTTCACCATGTCGCCTGACACTCTGTTACGTACTTCGTGTACTTTTAATTCTCAAAACCACAGCCTTTTACAGAAGAGGAAGCTACAGTTCAGAGAAGGCTTCTGGCTTCCAGTATGACTAACATCACATATCTGGGCAGTACCAAAGATGTGAACCCAGCTCCACTTGATTCCAAAACCCAACCTACCCCAACTCATTGCACCTCAGTGGGACCCAACCCTTCCCCCTCCCATCTCACTGTGGCCATCCTGTTGTCCAGCATGTTGTTGTTCAGTTGCTAAATCGTGTCCGACTCTTTGCAGCCCCATGGACTGCAGCATGCCAGGCTTCCCTGTCCCTCACCATCCCCCAGAGCTTGTTCAAACTCATGTTCATTGAGTTGGTGATGCCATCCAACCATCTCATCCTCTTTTGTCCCTTTCTCCTTCCACCTTCAATCTTTCCCAGCATCAGGGTCTTTCCCAACGCATGGGGCCTGCCATATATTAAGTGCTCAATAATGTTGTTTGAATGAACAAAGGAATGGACCTCATTCACTCATTGACCAAACACTCCCCATCCAACCCAGTCCAGCTGAAGGCCCATCTTTGCTGATGACCGCTCAGCCGTGTTGGGTGGAGTCCTAGACTATGTGGGAGGCCCTGTGTTCAACAGCCTCCATCTCTGCCTCAGAAGGGAACATGGTCCAGCATGGTGGCTGAGTGATCCTGTGACTCAAATATGAGAGTCCACAGTGGGGAGGGAGGGGAAGGAGCTACACTTCTGCCCCTGGGGTTGTGGGGCAATAAGATTCCCCAGGGACGGGACCTGGAGAGGGGAGGGTTCATCGGACTCTTCGGCCAGTCCCTCAGCCTCTTGCCCTCCTCCCCCGTGCTGCAGACACACGCCAGCTGCTGCTTCTCTACCTGCCTGCCCACCAGCCCAGGGGCCCCTGAGGACCAGCAGGAGGTCTCAGTGTTTCTGTCACGGGCCAAGCATAGAGCAGACATCATGGGGCACGTGTTGAATGAGACTGAAGGAGCCTGGGGGAGAGGCTTGTCCTGGAAGGCTCCTCTATCCAGCTTCTAGAGGTTGCTCTGAGTGGCCAGCTGGTCCTCATGGGGCCTTGACCAAGACGGCCCTGTGGCCTCAGCCTTGGCTCCTGGGTTGCCTCCTAGCATCCCTCCCCCCTTACCTGGGCTTCACTGTTTCAGAGCATGTCCCCATCCCAAAGGGGAGGTACCAGGGTGTGACGGCTGTCCGGAACCACCACGGTGTTTTGGTGAGTGTGTGCGGCATAGGGGATGGAGGGCCTTGGGGAGCTGGTGTGGTTGACCCCTGTGGATACTAGTCCTGGCTGGTGTGTCATTCTCAGGGCTGAGCCCAGCTCTATCATTGACCAACCCCAGGGCTGATGGCGGCTATGACCTGGGTACACTGTGTGACCCAGCACACAGACGCTGGCACCGACTCATCCTGCCCCCGGGGAGGGGTGAACAGGCTGTCCTGCGCCCTGCCTGGCTGGGGCTCTGGGCGCCGGCACGGGGGTGCGGGTGCGGCCCGGGTCAGGGGTGACTCTGGCTTTCCCCTTCCTTGTTCCCCTGTTCTACCAGGTCTGTGTTCAAGTGCCAACCCGGCAGCCCCACAGCCTCAGCTCAGAGCTCACAGGCAACTGCAGCCTGCTGACCCCTGACCTCCGCCCCTGGGCCCAGGTCTACTTCTCCAACCTTGGTAAGGACTGGGCCTGCACTGGCCTTGGACAGCTCCAGGGGCTCTCCTGGGGTCTGCAAGAAGAGGTACCAGCCTGCGGTAGATGTGGAGGGACACAGGGGCCTGGAGGGGGCAGGCTAGCCTTTGCCCCCCCTGAAGGGAACCAGGGAAAGCTAAGTGAGGGCTGGCCTGGAGGTGAACCAGGAAGCCATCTGACTCTGAGCTCTTCCGTGTGGACTTTTTAAAGAAAAATTTCTGGATCCCGACGCCCCTGTGGATGCTGGAGCCTGCCACAGGGACAAAAAAGGCAGCACAGAGAACACAGTCAGGAGGCGACGGGATTTGGCGGTGGCAGAGGAGGAAGAAGAGGAGGAGGCAGCTGGTGAGAAGAGGCAGATCTGGGCTCTCCCAGAGGTTGTCAGAGCTGACCCCTAGGCTGGTGACCTCTAGGGGTGAGGTGTGCCTTTTCCAAGAGGTGGGGAGCCGTGGCTGCATTCTGCAGGCTTGACCAGCTCTGTCTCCCCCAGGGACGGGACCTGGAGAGGGGAGGGGAGCAGGGGTGCTGGGAGAAACTCATACAGCATCAGAGCCTGAGTAGGTTCTGGCTGTCTCTGCCTCTGAGACAAAGGCTTCACTCTTGGGAGTGGCATTTGAGTCCCCCCTGAACTGAGCCTTCAGGGCTTGACCGGGCGGGTACCCTTCAGAGCAGGGAGAGCTGCCCTCACTCCAAGCGCCACACCCACTCCTAACCTGCTGCCCATCTTGGCCCAGGCACCGAGATCGCCATCGTCCTGGATGGCTCAGGAAGCATTGATCCCCCAGACTTCCAGAAAGCCAAAGACTTCATCTACGACATGATGGAGAACTTTTATAAGAAGTGCTTTGAGGTGGGCTTCCCTTAGAGCTGGATTCACACAACTTGTGGGTCGTCTACCACCACTGTGAACAAACTGCTTCAAAACATCCACCAAGGATCCGTTCTCCTTCTGTGGGTCAGCAATTTAGTTTGGGCTGAGCTGGGTGGTTCTTCTGCTGTTATTACCTGGAGTTAATTCCTGCAGATGTAGACACCTGCTTGACTGGCCCCTAAATTGCCTTCACTTTTCTGGGCCATGTGTCTCCAGCAGCCCAGTCCAACTCTTTCATGGCAAGCGCTTCCCAGTCCTCTGATTGCATCACATTTGCTGAGGTCCATGGGCCAAAGCAAGTCACCACAGCCTATCCTGGAGTCAGTGTGGAAGAGGGGGCTACACAGGGAAGTAGATTCGGGAGAAGCCCATGATTCACCAGGAGCCATTGCTATCACACCTTTCTCCACTCCTGCTGGCTTAGAGGTTGCCCTCTGCCTGAGCATCTCCTCCTGCCCAGAGACTAGGAGGAATGAGTGGATTTTTCCACTTCTTCCAGGGGGAGCCATCTAAGCGGTAGGGGTGGCCTTGAGCAGCTCTGCCAAACTCCTCCCCTCTTGGCCCCTGCCCTGCAGTGCAGATTTGCCGTGGTGCAATATGGGGAAGTCATCCAGACCGAGCTTGACCTTCTGGACAGCCAAGACATTAGAGCCTCCTTGGACAGAGTGAAGAACATCAGTCAAGTGGGAAAAATCACCAAGACTGCCTCTGCCATGCAGCACGTCCTGTGAGTTATCTGTAGACCCACTGGCTGCCAGCCTGGGACCCTGCCCAGAGGCTCTGAGACATCCTGCTTGGAGAAGGTGGCTGGACAGACTACGTAGAGGGCTGGGTCAGGGTTCAGGCTCTTCCTTGGCTAAAAGGGGACTGTGAGGTCTTCCAATCCAGCCTTGGCTGATGGATGACACCCCAGGACAGTCCTCCAAAAATTCTTCCAGAGACTACTCCTGTGAGCAGCAGTAGGGCACCGTGCTTACCAGAGGAGTGAGTGGGCAGGCTCCCTGGCTTCAATCCCAGCTCCAGTTTGCACTCGTGAGACTTTGGGCAAGCTGTTTAACTTCTTTGGGCTTCAACTGCCTCACATTAAAATTGAGAATCATAGAGAATTCCCTGGTGGTCCAGTGATTAGGATTCTGCACTTTCACCGCTGAAGTCCAGGTTCAATCCCTGTTTGGGGAACTAAGATCCTACAAGCTGCAAGGGGTGGCCAAATAATAATAATAATTGTACTTGCCTTATAGGATTTTTGAGGATAAATGGGTTAAGATATGTTCAGTGCTAGGTTTTCTCTGCTGGTTCAGTGGTTAAGACTGTGCACTTCCAATGCAGAGAGCATAGGTTCGATCTCTAGTTGGGGAACTAAGATCCCACAGGGTGCAACCAAAAAAAAATATTTATGGTTCTTACCACAGTGGCTGGCGCATACGTGCTATGTAAATCTTAGCCACTGTAATTAACATCATTATTAGTTTGACATACACACAAGGAATAGACTCCAG
The DNA here is from genome assembly GCF_001704415.2 of Capra hircus. Classification (NCBI taxonomy): domain Eukaryota; kingdom Metazoa; phylum Chordata; class Mammalia; order Artiodactyla; family Bovidae; genus Capra; species Capra hircus. The sequence goes on along the minus strand of NC_030826.1, from coordinate 24,229,763 downwards.
TGCTGTCCTCTGGTGTCACCTGTCTGTTGGGGGCAGGTGAGGGGTAAGAACACCTGCGCTGTGGTCTTACCTCCTGCACCTGTGCTGCTGTGTACCCAGGGACATCACCACCCCTCTTTGGGGCTCCGTCCTCCTAGGAGGGCTCCTTAATCTTTGATCCTAAAACAAGCCAGTGAATAAAACCTCTCCAGGGCTCAGTCAACCGTCTGGCAAAGTTCTCTCTCCCTTTTCCCCTCCCCGACTTAGAGATAACATCTTCACACCAAACCAAGGCTCAAGAGCAAAGGCATCCAAGGTCATGGTGGTGCTCACCGATGGGGAAATCTTCCAGGACCCCCTCAACCTCACGACTGTCATCAATTCCCCAAAGATGCGTGGTGTTGAGCGCTTTGCCATTGGGGTAAGAGCCAGGACCTGGGGGTACCTCATGACTCTGTACAGCCTGAGGCAGTGAGGAGTCAGGGTTCCTTGAGGGGCATCAGAAAGCAGCTTACCCAAACCCTGCTCCAGTCACAAACACCAACTTCTCTCAGCCCCTGTGTCCCATGCTCCCCACATCCCCAACCCCACTCAGGGTCTTCCCCCAGATGGCTCATTTCCCACTGGTGGTCACAGCTTACTCTCCCAGAAGTTATGGGGAGAGCACTGGATATCCTGGGAGCCCCCGGGAGGGAGAGTTCCTGGAGGAGCTGGTGCAGAGCCCAGTCTCAGAGGACAAGAGGAGCCACTGACCTAGTGCCCGGGGAAGGCTGGAAGGACTGCAGGCACAGGAAACAGCACGGGCGGGGGGGAGCCTGGTGTGTTCAGGAACATTCAGGTAGAGTGTATGGGGAAGCAAGGTACAGGGAAAGAAGGAAGCAGGTGACGGGGGGCCCTGAAGGCCAGACGGAGGGGCTCAGCTCTCTCCCTGGGCCTTGAGACCACTCACGGTGCTGGCCCACTGACCTGGGGCCTCTGCGCAGGTGGGAGAAGCATTTAATAAAAGTAAAGCGTACCATGAGCTGAAGCTGATCGCCTCGGACCCCGATGAGGATCATGCCTTCAAGGTGACCAACTACATGGCTCTGGATGGGCTGCTGAGCAAACTGCAGGAGAGCATCATTCGCATGGAAGGTGAGGCTCCAGGGCCCAGGCCGCCCTGTGGTGGCCCCCTCATTGTTCAGCAGGAGGCCCAAGGCCCGCCCTCCAGCCCCATCCCTGTCCTCCCTCCATGTGGCACTCTGGCAACTCCCTTCACCTCTCCAAGCCTCAGCTGTTCCATCTCTAAAAAGGCAACAAGTGACAGGGGGAAAGGTGGGGGGAAGGAACCGTTGGGAGTTTGGGATCGACGGGTACACACAGCTATATTTAAAATGGATAACCAACAAGGACCTATTTACTGTATAGCACATGGAACTCTCCTGAAAGTTATGTGGTAGCTGGATGGGAGGAGGGTTTGGGGGAGGAAAATGGATACTTGTATATGTATGGTTGAGTTCCTTCACTGTCCACCTGAAACTATCACAACGTTGTTAATCGGCCATACTCCAATATAAAATGAAAGTGTTAGTCGCTCAGTTGCGTCCGACTCTTTGTGACCCCATGGACTGTAGCCTGCCAGGCTCATCTGTCCTTGGAATTCTCCAGGCAAGAATACTGGAGTGGGTAGCCATTCCCTTCTCCAGGGGAATCTTCCTGACCCAAGGATTGAACCCAGGTCTCCTGCATTGCAGGTGGATTCTTTACCATCTGAGTCACCAGGGAAGCCCCCAATATAAAATAAAAAGTTTAAAAAATCAAAATAAAAAGGTAACAATAGTCTCAGCCATCCTCGGCACTCCCAAGTTCTGTGAAGCTCTGATGAGAAGCTCTTTCCCGTGCTGGAAGAAGGGTGACTGGGGAATGGTTCCTGCTCCCAGGAGCTCACAGATGAGGAAACTGAGGCCCAGGAAGAGGGAGGGAACAGCCCAGCCTACTTTGCCAGCAGCTGTTAAAGCAGGCCCCTCAATCTCCACCCTGACTTGGTTTTTCCCTTTGCCTCAACTCACAGTGGGCTCATTGGGCTTCTTGGCTTTCAGGCACAATTGGAGATGCCCTCCACTACCAGCTGGCACAGGTTGGGTTTAGCGCCCAGATCCTGGATAAGGTACGTGGCTGACTGAGCACCAGGCAAGCTCAGCACAGAGGAGGGGCCCCAGGGACTCCTAGGAACTCGGGGTCTCCCCTGCCCCAACCTGGCTTACAGGGTCCTCCTGTAGTGAGGCATCTAAAGGAGCCGTTCTAGGACAAAGGACTTACCCTAACCTGGGCCTGTGCACTTACCCTAACCTGGGCCTGTGTGGTCAAGGAGAGGGTGACCCAGTTTATAACAGGGAGTCATTCCGTCCTGTGTTCAAGGGTTAAGCTGCTCACTTAACACAGACTGGGAACCCCCAGGCCTGGGTGGGTTTGCCCACCAAGCCGCCTACTTCTCCCCATTGGAGGCCCTGTTCCCCACCGATGGGGGGGGATACAGGCCCTGAGGACACGGTCCACGAGTCTGGTGGGAGCATGGTTAGCATGTCGCTCAGCACACGTGGGCCTTGGGTGCCAGGTCCAGATGTGCAGCCTTGGGGGAGATAAGCCCCATTTTGCTGAGCCATACTTGTTTAATGTGGGCTTCCCAGGTGGCTCAGTGGTAAAGAATCTGCCTCCAATGCAGGAGACATGGGTTCAATCCCTGAGTTGGGAAGATCCCCTGGAATAGAAAGTGGTAGCCCACTTCAGTATTCTTGCCTGAGAAATACATGGACAGAGGAGCCTGGCGGGCTGCAGTCCATAGGATCACAGGAAGAGTCTGATGTGACTGAATACACACGCACGCCCTTTTCAAACATTCAATATCTGGGCCCCCCGGGTTGGATTTCTGTGCCAGAGGCTGCTGGTACTGGAGGGACAGCTGCCCTGGTGGAGTCCTGGGTACAAGGCCGGAACCCAGTGTTTGCCTCTCACCTTCCTCCAGCGTCTCTGGGCCGGTGGGCACTGATCTCCACCGGCTCCTCCCCCAGTCCCCTGCAAGGTTTGCTGTGCTGGCAGATAGGCCTTCAGTCAGGTTGGCTGGCCCTGAGTCCCTCCCGCTCAGATGGCCTCCAACCCTCCTCCCCTGCAGGGGCAGGTGCTGCTCGGAACCGTAGGGGCCTTTGATTGGTCCGGGGGCGCACTGCTCTATGACACACACAGCTGTAATGGCAGCTTCCTGAACCAGACAGCAGTGGACACCAAGTCTGCGCAGTATGGCTACCTGGGTGAGGGGCGGGGCCCGGAGGCTGCCTGGGTGAGGGGCGGGGCCCGGAGGCTACCTGGGTGGGGGCGGGGCCTGGAGGCTACCTGGGTGAGGGGTGGGGCCTGGAGGCTGCCTGGGTGAGGGGCGGGGCCTGGAGGTGCCTGGGTGGGGGCGGGGCCTGAGTAGGGACGAAGGCTGTGGTAGGATTCCTAGCTGGAGAGGGCCCTGGTTGTTCATGTGGACTGAGGGATGGACTCTGAGGCTGGTACCAAAGTGCCAGGTCCTGGGCCGCTGCCTAGGGAGGCGGGGCCTCTCCATTAGTAATAGTGATGAGTGACCCTGCACCCGGTCCTCAGCCTTCATATATTGCGTTTGTGATGAGCGTGGGTGGTGCATGTGTGTGGAGAGCGTTTTGAGTGAAGCTATATATGTGGTAATGTGTGTATATCAGTTCTGTGTGGCGGAGTACATGGGTAAGTGGGAGCCACCACTGATGCTTTTTAAGAGGATGAGATAGTGTCTCCAGTTTTTCCCCGCTGCCCAAGCTACTTGGAAGGCCTGACTGGGAAGGTGGAGGAGAAAAAGAATGGCCCAGTGGGAGGTCCTGATCACAATTCCACCCCCCCACCTGGCAGGTTACTCGGTGGCTGTGCTGCACAAGGCCCGTGGCCTCTCCTTTGTGGCGGGGGCCCCACGGCACAAGCAGCGGGGGGCTGTGTTTGAGCTCCAGAAGGTGGGCAGAGAGACCAACAACTTCATGCCAGTGCTGGAGGGCGAGCAGGTACCTGTTAGAAAAGGAACGCGCCCCCTCTCCCCCACCATTATTATAGATGGGGATCCAGAGACCCCAGAGGGAAAGGAGTGGGCTCCAGGGCACACAGAGGGTGGGGGACCGTGTCTGAACAGAACTCAGCCTTGGCCCCGGCTCTGTGTGCCTGAGTGCCAGCTGGTTTTCCCCATCGTGGGGGATCCAGTCGTTCACCCAGCCTCCTATGTTATTCTGGAGAACATACTGACCTGGTCTGACCCAAATCGGATGGTCCAGGAAGAACATGAGCAGGGGTCTAGCCTGGCCGAGGGGGCTGGTGGTGGTGGTGGCAGTGGGGGTGGGGGGTCCCTGGCACTCCCCGTGAGCTGCAATTCCCCTGGCCTGTAGCTGGGGTCCTATTTTGGCTCTGAGCTGTGCCCTGTGGATGTTGACATGGATGGCATCACAGACTTGCTGCTGGTGGCGGCCCCGTTTTACCACATTCAAGGAGAGGAGGGCAGAGTCTACATGTACCGTGTGAACAAGCAGGTTAGAGATCTCCGTCTTCACAAGGTGGCAGAGGCTGTGGCCACTCAGCCTGGGGCTGAGGTGACAGAGGCTGGAGGTGCCCCGGCCCCGCCTGGCACGGGAGGGCGGTGATGGGGAGCTCAGGGTGGATGGCAGCCTGGTGGGGCGGCTGCTCCCCGCCCCCTCTTTCTTACTTTCCCCACCCTACCATCTCATGTTGATGATGGTGAGATTCCACACAGCTGCACAGTTGACAAAGTATGTTTTATCTGTAATCTCATCTGTTTCTCACAGTAACTGTGGGAGGTGGCGTTACTCCCATTTTACAGATGAGGAAGCTGAGGCTCAGTGATGTTTGAGACTTTCCCCGGTTTACAGAGCCAGTGTGTGATGGAGCCAAGCCAAGAAGCCAGGCCTCCTGATCACCAGTGTAGTACCCCAACTGTGGGAGCGAGGGGTGCAGCTCTGGGTCCTGGACTGCAAGGCAGCAGGACCCCAGCTTCATCAGTCACTCACTATGTAAACTTGAGAAGGTCTCTTGCCTTTTCTGAGCCTCAGACTCCCGGCTGGAGAGTCAGAATCAATGAGTCTTTGAGCCTGCCTCCCGGAGTGACAGTGGGGCAGGACCTCACTGCCTCTTTGTCTTGAGGGCTGAGCTGCCTCTCTGCCTTACAGGATGGCTCCTTCTCCTTGGCACGCATGCTGAGTGGGCACCCCAGGCTAACTTATGCCCGATTTGGCTTTGCCATGGCAACAGTGGGGGATATCAGTCAGGATGAGCTCACAGACGTGGCCATTGGGGCCCCCTTGGAGGACTTTGAGGGAGACAATGGTGCAGGCTTCGGCAGTGTGTACATCTACAACGGACGCTCTACCAACCAGCTGGCTGACCTCTCTGCCAACCAGCCACAGGTGACCTCTTGCCTTTACTCTGGCACTTTTGATCTTCCCCAGGTATGAGGGCCTGAGACCCGAGCTAGCTCCAGTCCTAAGTGTCAGGCAGTTCCCAGGGGGTCGAGAGGGCCCCTGGGGGACAGAAGTCACTGGGAGGTTCTCACCTCCACATCCTTCCAGTGGGGCTAGAGGTTGTGGCAATATCCATCTTCTTTCCTGACCTATGACTGTCTCCTTCTTTGGCATTCTTGACCTTGGGCCTGCCCCAGATCCTCTTTCCTCTCTCTCTGTGTCCCTTCTCTGGCTCCTGTCCCCACACGGCCCCCCGCCCCACCCCACTGCATAACCCTCATCCCCCTGGACTCCATTGCCGAATTCCACACCATATCTTTCATGGGCACTGCCACCCACCTCCAGCTGCAGCTTCTCTCCAAGCTTCAGTCCTGTGTGTCCAGCTGCTCCTGCGCCCCTCCCCTGAATGGCCTCCATTATCTCACTCCCAGGATGCCCCACGGAAAGCACCCTCTTCCCTGCTACCTGCTGCTCCTCTGGGCCCCATCCCTCCACTGCTCACAGCAGAAACCTGGACTAATCATAGACCCCCAGCTCAGCCTGTCAGCCTCTGCGTCCTGAAGATCTTACCATCTTCCAAATCCAGCCCCTCCTATCCAGCCCCATCACTACACCCTGACTCCTACCTCATCTTCCACCCTGAGTCTGCAGTAAGGTTCTGAAGTGTAATTCTGTAGACACCCCCCAGCCCCAAATCAGGCCTCCTGGCGCCTTGTCTCCCCTTTCCCACTGCACTGACCCCTGGCTGTTTCCCCACCCCCCACCCTCCTTACCCTCTTGGTCAAGCCCCACCCCCCTTCAAGCCTCTGTTCAAATGCCATTTCTCCTGGGAGAACCTTACTTTTTCTTTCCAGTGCCTCAGTGTCCCTGGAGTGGACCAATCTGTTGACTGAATAAAACTGAAAGGAAACCCCTTCTCTCCCTGATATCCTGTGTTTCTCCCCGACATCCTGTGTTTCTCCCCCACAGAGGATCAGAGCCTCGGCTGTGGCCCCAGGACTCCAGTACTTCGGCACCTCGGTGGCCGGTGGCTTAGATTTCAATGGCGATGGCCTTGCTGACATCACCGTGGGTGCGCTGGGCCGGGCGGCTGTACTCCGGTAGGGGTCTGCCCTGCCTTCTGAGTAGCTTCACCCCTTTGCCCTACCCTAAATGACCCCAAGAAGACACCAGGCACTGATGGGAGGGAGGGAGTACGCTGTTTAAGAGCATCGGCTCCATCGAACTGGGTTTGAATCTAAGCTTGAACTTAAGTGTGTGCTTGGGCAGAATCTCTAAGTTCCAGTTTTCTCATCTATAAATGGGAATGACAATGCACCTACTTCACAGTAGCCCCTAGTCTCTATTACCTTATCCTATTTTATTTTTAACATACCTTTTCCTGCACAGAGGATTTTCCTATTTTTTCATGTTAATTTGATAGTTGTCTGTTTTCCTACTAGAGCAAGTCTTGTCTCTTTCTCTGTTATATTCTGAGGACTCAGAAGAGCACTTGGCGTATGAGAGATGTTCAGTAAATACTCACTGAATGAATGAAAGAGCCAGACACTGATCCAGAAGTCCTGTGGTCACTTCTCATGTTCCCCTTTGCTGTCTTACTTAGCTCAAGACCTGTGGTTCATCTGAAGGTGTCCATGAACTTCACTCCCAAGGCACTGCCCATTGGCTTCAGCAGCAGCGTGAATGTGTGTTTGTGTTTTGAAATCAACTCTGCAACCCTAGCTGCTGAATCAGGTAACAGGCAGCCTAGCTGACCTGTCCAGTGCTCTGGTCACTCTTTGTTGGCTTCAGTGGGGGAGGGGACAGAGAAAGAGGGCTGGGTAGGGGTGGGGTGTTATGAAATCTCTCTATTAGATTTTAGTTCCTTTGACCTGTTGTTGTTGTTCAGACGCTAAGTCGTATCCGACTCTTTTTGTCCCCATGGGCTGCAGCACACCAGGCTTCCCTGTCCTTCACCTTCTTCTAGAGTTTGCTCAGATTCATGTCCATTGAGTGGGTGATTCTATCTAATCATCTTATCCACTGCTGCCCCCTTCTTCTCCTGCCCTCAATCTTTCCTGGCATCAGGGTCTTTTCCAATGAGTCAGTCCTTCACATCAGGTGGCCAAAGTATTGGTGCTTCAGCTTCAGTGTCAGTCTTTCCAATGAATATTCAGGGTTGATTTCCTTTAGGATTGACTGGTTTGATCTCCTTGCAGTCCAAGGGACTCTCAAGAGTCTCTTCCAACACTACATTTTGAAAGTATCAGTTCTTTGGTGTTCCTTTGACTTTAGGTTCAGTTCAATGGGAACCGCCCCAGAAAAGGGTGACCTGTTGTTAAGTCCACATTCTGAAGGAGTCTTTCTGACCCTCTTGGGAAGAGGGGCATTGGATCCTGTCCTCGGGTTGAAGGGTTGGGTTTCTGAAAGAAGACTTGGAAAAAGGCAGGCCCTTCTCCATCTCCAGCTGCTATGCCCACGCCAGTGTGTATAGGTGCCTCTCCTCTTTCTCTCTGATTACATCTTCTCCCCTTCCCTCCCTCTGCCTTCTCCCTAGTGTAGGGGGATTGGATAATCTGCTGGAGGCCTGGCTTCCCTTCCCACCCCCTTGGCTGGTGCTGGTTGGGAGAGCTTCTGGAAGGCAGAGGGTAGGCATGACTTTCACAGCCCAGGTACTTCCTGCCAACCCAAGAGGTCTCCTCCAGCACAAACCCTCAGCAACAGTCCCCAGGGCTTTGTCTCTCAGTCACCATCCCCGAGAAGTCGCTCTACTTCCTGCAGGTCAGAAAGTGCGCTCCCAGGCGGCCTGGCTTTACCACAGGAGTCCAGGATCAAGTCTGGTTATTAGAGAAGGGCAGCCCTGTCATTTCCAGCTGTACAGGCTGGAAGGTTTGGGCCACAGAGCCTGAACTGCATCTGATGGGTGGTCACGTGACACTGGGCAGGTGTCCTTCACTCTCCGTGCCTGGTATTTTGTTTTGTTCAATATTTATTTATTTTATATATTTTTGCTGTGCTGGGTCTTCATTGCCATGTGGGTTTTCTCTAGTTGCAGCGAGTGGGGGCTATTCTCTAGTTGTGGTGTGCGGCCTTCTCATTGTGGTGGCTTCTCCTGTTGCAGAGCCCAGGCTTCAGGGCACTCAGACTTGGCTCAGTAGTTGCACCACACAGGCTTAGCTGCTCCCCAGCACGCGGGATCTTTCTGGACCAGGGACTGAACCCCTGTCTCCCGCACTGGCAGGCGGATTCCCTACCACTGAGCCACTAGGGTAGCTGGGGCCCCTGGTTTCTTCTCTGCAGTTAGGGAGTTGGCCCAGGTAATCCACGAGGTTCTTCCAGCTCTGCTGGCCTCAGGTTTTACTGTATGCTCTCTCTCTCTCCCCCTTCCTTGAACTTTTCCTCCTCAATATTTTCCCCCTCAATCCCAGCCTCCTCTCTAAAAGCCCTCTTCCCATAGGGAAGACTGACTTAGCCCTGGGGATGTTCTGCCCCAGGTTTGGGTCTCGGGCACGGAGGGACCCTAACCAGGGGACAGAAGACATGAGAAAAGTAACTTTGAAACGAAGAAACTCGGGGATGTGCCTGTGTGGGGGAAACCACTCAGGAGGGGCTCATGGGAGGGCCCTCGGTCTGGAGTTTGACCTCCGTGGCTCAATCAGAAAGATCTGATCTTCATTCCCAGGCCTTGGTGAGACCTCTCTGAACTTCACGTTGGACGTGGATGTGATGAAGCAGAGGAAACGGCTGCAGCATTCAGACAAGAGGATGGATCAGAGCTCCCTTAGGGAGTGGGGCAGGGGGCCCCGTCTCTGTGAGTCCTTCTTGCTCATCCCTACAGATGGACATGTGAGTGGAGGAGTTTCCAAGAGTCCAGAGGGGTCTGTCTTTTTTTTTTTTTTAAGGTTGCTTTGTTTCATTGTTTTTTTTTTTTTTTAATTTTTGTTTTATACTGGAGTATAGCTGGCTAACAGGGGTTTCTCAGGTAGCACAGTACTAAAGAATCCGCCTGCTAGTGCAGGAGATGCAGGAGATGTGGGTTCCAGCCCTGGGTCTTCGGAAAGATCTGGAGAAGGAAGCGGCAACCCACTCCAGTATTCTTGCTGGAGAATCCCAGGGACAGAGGAGCCTGGGAGCTAGAGTTCACGGTGTCGCACAGAGCCGGACGTGACTGAGCGTGCACACATAGTTGATTACCAGTGTTGTTTAGTTTCAGGTGTGTAGCAAAATGATTCCGTTATACATACACACGTATCTGTTCTTTTTCAAGTTCTTTTCCCATTTAGATTATTACAGAATATTAAGCAGAGTTCCCTGTGCTGTGCTATACAGTAGGTCCTTGTTGGTTATCTATTTTATTTTATTTTGGCCGTGCCATGTGGCATGTGGGATCTTAGTTCCCTGACCAGGGATCGAACCTGTGTCCCTTGCAGTGAAAGCTGGGAGTCTTAACCACTGGACTGCCAGGGAAGTTCCCAGAGGGGGTCTGTATTGTTGAGAAAAGAACTGAGGTGCATGGAGTGAAGTACAGGGGTCCACACACACAAATGAGGCAACTAAAACAATCATAATAGGTAAAGAATCACATGATGGTGTGGGAGATGGGGGTTATGGTACCAGAAAACCAAGTTAAAGCAATCTACAGAGATTGAACACTAAGTAAATCTCTGAGTTTCCTAGAAACTGGACAAAAAGGGAAATCCTCTAATTGCTGCCATTTTTCTTGGTAATACACTGGAAATAACAGAGCTCCCTCCCCCACCTGATAACAACAGTGGGGCAGAAGGCCCTTATGTGAGACGACATTAGAAAACCTGAGTGAGGCAAAGTAGAAATAGAAAGACAAAAGTTGTCATTTACAAAAGTTTACTTCTGACAAAGGTACCTAGAAACATGAAAAAAATGTATTTGTCAGGACTCCGAGTCTGCCAGCACCCCAAACTGTGGACCTCAAAGGGTCATGTATTCCAATAAACGCATAAATTATGCTTTAGACTACACATCTGTTCCAACATCTGTTTGGTTGTTAAATGGATTAAGACTTCTAGTAAGTCTGTGACTTCCCTAAAGATAAGCATAGCTACCTTTTCCAGCCAAGATGCTTGCTCACCTGTTCTCAAGTGTTCAAAGCTCCCACCTGGCAAAAAGTCTCAATAAACAAAGAGAATGGCAAGTGGCATCCCAGGCCATCTCCTGGTCTTCAGAGTTCTTTTGTTCATTTGTTTTGGCTGTCCCCCCACCAGGGACTGAACCCATGACCCTTGTATTGGAGGCACGGAGTCTTAACCACGGGACCTCCAGGGAAGTTCTGGTCTACAGTTTTTATTTTTCTAATATGTCCTCTGGAGAAGGCAATGGCACCCCACTCCAGTACTCTTGCCTGGGAAATGCCATGGACGAAGGAGCCTGGTAAGGCTGCAGTCCATGGGGTCGTGAAGAGTTGGTCACAACTGAGTGACTTCACTTTGACTTTTCACTTTCATGCATTGGAGAAGGAAATGGCAACCCACTCCATTCTTGCCTAGAGAATCCCAGGGATGGAGGAGCCGTCTATGGGATCGCACAGAGTCGGACACAACTGAAGCGACTTAGCAGCAGCAATATGTCCTCTGTGCCGCTTCAAGAAAGATCTTTGTAAACAGAGCTGAGACCACAACTCTTCCTCTTCTTGGCTCCCCTTTGTCCTCTAAGTCCAAGCTGGCATTTAACTCCTGCTGGCCAGAACCCCTCTGTAACTGAGGTAGGAACCAGAAGGAGTTAGGAGGCCTAAGGCCGTGGCAGATCAAGGGAGGTTTTCCCAATGCTCTTGGCAGCCTGGCTTACTTGGAAGAGGCTTAGGACTCCTAGCTTAACCCCTTTCATTCTTTAATATTGTGACCACATCAAAGTTAAAAGTATTCTTTTTGTCATCTTCTCCCCCACATCCAACTCCAACCTCACATTCCTTGGAGACTGTGCAGCTGTGTCAGGAGGACTGCTTCTCCAACATCACTGTCAAGGTCAGCTACCACCTCCAGTCCCCTGAGGGCCGGATGGACCAACCCCAACCAATCCTGGACTTCTATGCTGAGCCCTTCGCCATCTTCCAGGTGACTTGGCTAGGACCAGACTCTCCCAGGTGCTACCCCTGTAAAAGTCCCTGCTCCCTTATCTTCAAAGAATATTAAAGTTGGGAGGGTCTTCAGACAACGTTTAGGACCCTCCCTGCACAGATGGGGATAATAGAGTTCCTAAGATGGTGTTAATTTGCCCAGGACCTCACTGGTGGGTAATACAGGTCTCCAAATGACTCCCAAGGCTGGTTCTTTTCTGTTCACAAAAGGTGCCTGCTACACATTTAATGAAGCATATGGATACTTGGCACAGGTCTCTGATAATGGTGTGGCGGAAGGCCTGTGTGGGGACTGGACTGGAGCTCACCTGCCCTGTACACAGAAAGCCATGCTGGGGCTAGTTCTCTTTGTAATTAATAAGTATATTATATGAGATGCTTTGAGATTACATTTGCGTGTGCTTAGTCACTCAGTCGTGTCCTACGCTTCGTGACCCCATGGACTGTAGCCTGCCAGGTGCCTCTGTCCATGGAGGTTTTCAGATAAGAATGCTGGAGGGGGTTGCCATGCCCTCCTCCAGGGGATCTTTCTGACCCAGGGATCAGGAACCTGCATCTCCTGTGCCTTCTGTATTACAGGCAGATTCTTTACCTGCTGACCCATGATGTATCCTGTTTAACATCCATTCAGGATTCTTATCTTAATCAATAATTACTTTGACGCTTTGGGAAAGAGATTAAAAAAAAAACTATCCCACTGAGGAAACGGGTGAGGGGCAATTATTCGGTGTCTAGGCACAGAGATGGGCTTCCCAGGCGGCGCAGTGCCGAAGAATCTGCTTGCCAGCGCAAGAGATGCAGGAGATGGGGGTTCAGTCCCTGGGTCGGGAAGACCCCCTGGAGAAGGAAATAGCACCCCACTCTGGTATTCTTGCTGGAGAATCCCATGGACAGGGGAGCCTGGCAGGCTTCAGGCCATGAGGCCGCATGGTCGGGCACCACTGAGCAGCAGCGGCAGCAAGCACATAGATTTTTCCAGAGAATGAGCTCTAGCTGGGAGCTCAGGATGTTTTAATCCTGCTGAAAGAGAACAAGCTGCTTGGCTATATTAAAAGCAAAACAAACAAACAAACAAAAGCCCTCAATTGTTGACCCAGTCAGACAGAGCCCCCAGCTCTGACTTCTGCATTCTGCATCCCCCTTCTCTGGGCAGTGGAAGAATTCCTTTCTTGCTCTGGGCTCTCACTGTAGCTCCAATCATGGAGACAGTCCTTGCACAAAGCTACTGTGATGGTCACTGGCTGCTGGGAAGATAAATGCAGTGATTCCCTAGGTAGGGAGCTGGCTGTGTCTCCATAATAAAAAATAGACCTGCTCCTTTAGAAAACGTGACTTTGCAACCTGAGCTGGAACTTTTCAATCTTACACAGACCTTTTGGGCCCACTGTGATTTCTGAATTTGTTTGGTGTAGGCAAGACGACAAGGGGGAATATTTAACCTACAGAGAAGACTAGCCCTGGGGGTAGAAGAGCTCACGGGACTGAACCTTGACAATATTTGGTTAGGTACCCCCCCACTTTGTCCCCTGCTGTTCCTGCTCTACTTAAGAGGACTAAGGAGGCTTTTCTTCATATGGTTTCACCCACCCCTAAATGTTCAGAGCAGTGAGCTGTGAGTGTTGCTACTTAATTCACATAATATGCAAGTGACAGCTACTTCCGCCATTTCACAAAGGTCACCCTCTTTTTGACCTTGGCCAGTGGCCTGACGCATGGTACCTGTGTTGTAGGACCAAGCACACCCCCATGCCCGACAAATCAAGGTATAGCATAGTCACACCTCTCATAGCCATGTGGACACAACTTCAGCCCGTCAGCCTCACCTACACTTCTCAGAGTCAGCGGAAGGGACACACATGTGCTGGGGAGAAGACCACGAAGCAAGGCCGTGGGGGATGGCGGGGTCCCTGGGCTGACCCTGCCCCTCCCTCTCTGCTTACAGCTGCCCTATGAGAAGAACTGCAAGAATAAGCTGTTTTGTGTCGCGGAGTTACAGTTGGCCGCCACCATCTCTCAGTGAGTTGAATCCGGCCGTCATGGTTTCTGCAGTTAGCTCACCTCCTGAAGGCTTACGGGGCAAACCCCTCACCAGGATCACTCGCTTCCTCCTTTCCCTCGCAGCCCACAAAGGGCTTCTGCACTAATTGTATCATTGCTTCCCCAGCCACCCAATGAGGGAGGCAAGACAGATTTGCATTCTTATGTTATGAATTTGGGAAGAGTCAGTAGTTGCAGGCCTGCGTGGACTCCTATGATCATTGGATGGGCTTACACCCAGATTTCTTTCCATAACCCAGGGTCCTCCACTCCTAGGACCCCTCACTTAGAGATAACCTCTTCCCTGGCTCAACGCTTTACCAAATTACTTAATTCCTTACATGCTTAGGGAGCACTTCCTCTGTGCCCAGAACTCGAGGTGTTGGGAGATATGGGAAGCCCCTTTTTCACTTTCACAGTTTTGCTTAGGGAGAGAAGATAATATGTAAGTCAACTGTGTTGAAAAGATGTACTATGAAGAAAAAGAAGACAGGAAAGGTGGGAGGGAAGTGCCAGGGATGCGGTTGGGGTTGCAGTTTCAAATAGAGTGGTCCGGGAAGGGCTCATGGAGAAGGTGATGTTTAGGCTCATGGAAGCGAGGTGGAGGAATGAACTCTGTGGGTATCTGAAGGAAGAGCACCTGTCAGTGCCCTGAGCTGGGCACTTGGAGGTGGGAGGAAGAGGCCAGGACACCAGAGTGAATTGGAGGGGGGGCTGTTATTCAGTGGCTAAGTCTTGTCTGACTCTTTGCAACCCCATGGACTGAAGCATGCCAGGCTTCCTTGTTCTTCACTGTCTCCTGGAGGTTGCTTAAACTCATGTCCATTGAGTCGATGTTGCCCTGTGAGGGGAGGAAAAATCATATGTGGCTCCATTTCCATGAGGACTCTTACTGTGAGCCGGGAAGTCAGAGGAATGCCGTGACCATGCCCTTTCAGAGGATCATTCTTTGTGTGTGTGTGTGTGGGGGGCTGCTCTCCCCCACACACTGCTGTCTTTGTGGCTGCGCTAGGGCCCTCTAGTTCCCCCACACCATGTGGGATCTTAGTTCCCTGACGAGGGGTCAAATCCATGTCACCTGCATTGGAAGGTGGATTCTTAACCACTGGACCAGCAGGGAAGTCCCAATAGGATCATTCTTGCTGCTGTGTTGAGAATAGACTGTAGGAGCAGAGGTGGAGGCAGGGCGACAGTAAGGAGCTATTGTGATAATTCGGGTGAGACATGATATGACTTGGGCCAGAGTGGTAGCAATGAAGGTGGTTATATTTTGAAGTTAGAGCCCACAGGATTGGATGACAGATTGGATGTGGGGAGTGTGAGAGAGGGGTCTAAGAAGTCTTTCAGGGTTCCTGCCCGAGCATCCAGAACTGTGCTGTCCAACACAATAGCCTCTGGTCACATGTGGTTATTTAAATTGAAATGAATTAAAGAAGATTTTAGTTCCTTAGTCGCCCTAGGCACATCTCAGTACCCACATAATGGCTAGTGGTTTTGAGCAGCACAGATATATAATAGGTCATTTCCGTTACTTCAGAAGTTCTGTTGAACCACACTGAATTCTAGAATGATACTGATGCCAAGAACTGAATTGGGAAAGCTTTCGGAAGAATGGGTTTGGAAGGCAAGGTGGGGAGGAGAGGTCATGAGCTTGGTAATTTTTTAAAATTTATTTCTGTTGGAGTATAGTTTCCATATATTGTTGTGTTAGTTTCTACTGTACAGCAAAGTGACTCAGCTATACATATACACGTATCTCCTCTTTTTTGGATTTCCTTCCCATTTCCCTTGTAATTGTCTATCGTTTCTGTTGTTATGATTTGCTGTTGTTTCGCTGTCATGTCTGATTCTTTTGCAACCCCATGGACTGTGGCCCGCCGGGCTCCTCCGTCCATGGGATTCCCCAGGCATGAATACTGGAGTGGGTTGCATGAGTTTGGTTTTGGACGTGTGGTGGTCGTAAAATGCTCCTTCCCCGCACACCTAGTGCTGTGTGCGGAACATGGCACTGATGGCCGGTTGGCTGAGTTGGCATCTCTGAAGAAGAGCTCTGTCCTGAGTCCTGAGAAACCTTTCCATAGACATTTGCAGGACTTGTGTTTCAGATGCAGATAGCTTAGCTCTGCCTGTCTCAGTCATGGAGGAGCCAAGTCAAGGCTTTTGAGTGCTTTGGAATCCAGCCTAACAGGGAGACTTGTTTCTAACTGGGAATTCATTACAGCCCCTAAAGCCCTCCCAGCCACGTCCTTGTGGAATAGACTGTGAAACAGTTGGCCCTACATCACCCCCTAGTGTCCACAGCTGGCAGTCTCGCCTTTTTTCCAAAGTATTGAGCCTAATCCTTAGCATCCAAATGCCTCAGTGGTTTGACCTTTTTTGTGGACTTTAATCTCCTGAAGAATCGAAGGTAAACTACAGACACTTGTCTTTAGAAGTTCACACTTGCAAACATAAAGCGTTTACATTCAGGGAACTCTGAAACTGTCCCTGGACCTCGAGTTAAGAATCCCTGTACATATTCCAGTGATTCTCAGATCTCTCTGTTGGGCTCTGAGACAGGACACCCAACTGACATTTCAGTGTCCCTGCCTTCCTGTCCTCTGAGTGCTTTTCATCACGTCCCGGACTGAACTCATCTGGTCAGTTTCCACCCTCTGGTCTCCCGCTGTGTTCTCTCCATCACAGCCAGCCCCACTGGGTCATCCAGGCTGGAAACTCTGAAACAGAAACTCAGGACACATCCTCGACTCTCTTTTTTTTAAAAAAAGTTTTTTAGGTTTTGGCCATGCTCATGGCATGTAGGATCTAGTTCCCTGATGAGGGATCGAACCAACACCCTCTGCACTGGAGGCACCGAGCCTTAACCACTGAACTGGCAGGGGAGTCCCCAGCTCCTGTCTCTTTTGCGCTCTGCTTGTAAGCATGGCCCCATCGCCACTTAGTTAGCTCAGTCGCTCAGTCGTGTCCGACTCTTTGCGACCCCATGAACCGCAGCACGCCAGCCCATCGCCGCTGCTGCTGTCTTATTTCAGGCCTGTGTCATCTCCCAGATGGATCCGCACACAGGCTCTGTCACTGCCCACTATTCTCCACTCAGCTGTGATAAAAACCAAAAATGACTCAATAAGACACAGGTCACATTACTCCCCAGAGCAGCACATTCTATTTTAAGACCTTTCAGATGGTTAGAAAGCTTTCTTCGTGTTGTCAATGTGTTTCCCTGTAGGTCTCAATTACTGAGAGTGGTTGTGCACTCCGGGACCCCACCGTGCCTCAGTGTGAAGGAAGCCCTCACCCGTCCCCACATCTTCTCTTCTCCATGCTGAACAGACTCATGTCTTAACTCACACCCTGTAATCTGGAAGGGCTGGGGTGATTTTGTGGTGGGAAAGCTCAGGCCAAGGCAGGGGTTGGGGCAGCGTCTGTCCCCCGCATGGTTTCTCCTGCGTTGAGTGGGGTGTCTGGCACAAAGTCCCCCATAAATGTACGTGAAATGGATGAATCTGTGTCTCAAAGTACATTGCCTGGGGTCACAGTGAGTTGGTGGTAGAAAGAGGATTTAGATTTGATTCTCCCAACTCTCTTTCGGGGCTGTGGGACCTCAGGCAAGTGAGCGAGCCTCCCCTGGCTTCTGTTCCCGTCACTGCAGCACAGAGAGTAACCATACAATTTCACAGAGTTATCACCAGGATTAGCAGAGAGTGTGAAACATTTAACACAGTCCCCAACACACAGCAAACACTAAATAAATGGTCATGTCACACAGCAACTGAGGTGGGTATGGTGGTCCAGGTGCTTGTTTCTGTTGTGGGGAAGAAATCTAGGCTAAATGTATCCTTTAGGTAATATTATCTAAGAAGTTAAGAAGGTACTGTTGCATTGCACTGAGGTTTTCACAGATTAAATAAACTGGTAACATTTATCTCTTTGCCTACCCTGTGCAGGCAGGAATTGGTGGTGGGTCTCACAAAGGAGCTGACCATGAACATTAGCCTGACTAACTCTGGGGAAGATTCCTACATGACGAGCATGGCTTTGAATTTCCCCAGAAACCTGCAGTTTAAGAGGATACAGAAGGTAACTATGACAGCAGTTTTGGAACCACATGGCTCATGACTTTCCCTTCCTGCATCTCTGCTTGGTTATGGAAACCTCCTAACTCTGCCTCCTGCCGCATCCTCGTCCATTCAATAGATGATTATTAACTAGACAAATCCCCTCTAATCCAACAATAAGCCATGGATCCAGTCATATCATTCTCTGCCTTAAACATCAATGGTGCTGTTTTGCCGCCCAATCACTCCTTCTGCCCGCAGCCTTTCTTACCTAGAGTTCTGAGAGAGAAATAATCTATAATAAATTAGCTTGACTGGAAAGCAAAAGTCTGTTCCGCCTTTCATCAGCCTGGGAGCACAGACTCAAAGCCAGCTGTAAAGATACCAGAAAACAGTATTTCTCCCAAGGACACCCAGCAGCTGTAAAATATTGTAACACTGAGAAATTTTGCTCTCTAAAATCATAGGCAATCAGAAACTTTGCGGTTTGAAGTTATATCTGTAATTATGAAACCATCTTACTGTTGCCTGGAGAATCTAAACTGTTTTGACAAAGAGAAGCATTCTCATTTTCCATCTGAGACTTGAAACTTCAGATAAAATGTTTCTCCACACAGCTTTTCACATTCACCTGAATAGTTTCCAAGAAAGTGGGTCTTTGGGTCCACTTTTCAGCCCAGAATTGATGTTGAGTGGCCCTTTTACACATAGCCCTGGCTTTTTTTTTTTTTTTTAAAGTATTTTCTTTTTTTCACGTGGACCATTTTTAAAGTCTTTATGGAATTTGTTGCAATAGTGCTTCTGTTTTATGTTTTGGTTGTTTGGCTGCAAGGGATGTGGGATCTTGGCTCCCTGACCAGGGATCAAACCTGCACCCCCTGAATTGGAAGGCGAAGTCTTAACCACTGGACCATGTGGGACGTCCCATCCCTGCTTTATTTTGAGCCTATAAAACACTGCTTTGTTTATAGTTCCCCAAACTCTTTCCCAAGAATCCTTTAATAACTATCTTTTCCTTTGTTTGGCGAGATACACCACAGTGCAGTTTTCCTCTCAACAAACCTGGCTCTGTCTTATTATGGGTGTGTCCCTGGTGGTCTGAGGCTGTTTGAGCTAGGACAGCATCCGTTACATGCCACCATCTCCCAAGCATCTAGAATGGAACTAGACCCTTAAGAAAACAGTGGCCACTCATTTTCCATATCCATTGGTCCAGATGAGGAACCATGGCTGAAAAAGGCTGCGTGGCAATGCAGGGGGCCTTCCACTGGTCCAAGGTGCAGTTCAGACGCCTCCCTCCCCAGGAAGACTGATTCCTCCTGGTTGGACCTCATCTTTCTCCACTGCTTGTGTCTGCCGCTCTCACAGGACCCCTCCTGAGGCCTTGCGTTTAAATTCTTCATCTAGTACCGAGCCCTTCTGCTCAACTTGTGGAGATGAGGACAAAGACTGGTTTATTTGCATCCCCAGCTCCTGGCAGGGTGTCTGGCATGTTGTTGTGAGGAAACTGAACCTTTTTTTTTTTCGCCTTTTCAAAACCATGTCTTTTGTGTTAACAGCCTCCTTCTCCAGACATTCAGTGCGGTGACCCTAAGCCGACTGCTTCTGTCCTGGTCATGAAGTGCAAGATTGGTCACCCCATCCTCAAGAGGTCATCTGTGAGTCTGTTTTTCTTTTTTTCTATTTATTTGGCTGCTCTGGGTCTTAGTTGTGGCATGCAGGATCTTTGAGTTGCGGCACGTGGGATCTAGTTCCCTGACCAGGGGTGGAATCCCGGCCCCCTGCATTGGGAGCTCAGCATCTTAGCCACTGGACCACCAAGGAAGTCCTGTGAGTCTGTTTTGATTAGCTGACTCTTCTCACTACCCTAGGGTTGGTGTTTTCTACTTCCCAGGCTCATTAGAATCTCCCAGTTGCAATTTCCATACTTTGCTTGACTATACTGTCATCTGTAACAGAGCGTAAAGCTGCCCAGTGTGCTCTGGAAGTAGGGAGCGGTGGAGGTGAGGGTACAGTCAGAGACAAGGTGGGCTCACCCCTGTACAGCAGAGTGAAGCTGGGGGTGGTCTGGAAGGTTATTAGCCCTGAGGGGAGGCCTTGACCTGCCACTGATGATCTCTGTGCTGTGGGAGACCTCTCAAGCAGCTTCCTTGGCCGTGAAAGGGGAATAATGCTGTCTGCCCTGCTCACCCCATCTTGACACTGTATTACGTGGAATAATGGGACCTCGAAGCATCCTGTGCTACAGAAGCATGGAGTATTGAATTACGTTTTCCAGGTCTGTTTAGCTAGTAGGAAGCAGTTTGAGTTGTGAGTGGAATAAACGGGAATCAATCCACCTTTTTTTGTTTAACTAGGCAAACTTTTCGTTAGTTTGGCAGCTGGAGGAGAGTGCCTTTCCAAACAGGACAGCCAACATCACTGTGATGGTCACCAAGTAAGTCATGCCTGGGTCAGGGGAGCCTGGGCTGTGGTCCTGCAAAAAGGCTCCCTCCCACATGTGTGCGTCAGAGCTATGACTCCTCACTACCCTAGAAGGGAAGCCTCAGGGAGCCCCAGGAAGGCACCTGTGTCCCTGCAGTGATCTGGCTTTGCCTTGTTATCAGAGATATTTAAAATGTTCCTTTATTGACAAAGTAAAACTATGGTATAGTCTGGTAGACTTGAGTTTTGCACTGGAGAGCTCATTTTGGTTCATCTAACCCCAGAGATGCTATCTTCTGCAAAACCTCTATGTTTGGGGTAGGGTACACAGTTGGTAAAGTTCTCAAACAGGGGTGATTCTGCTCCCAGGGGCAGCGACTGAAGGCATTTTTGATTGGCATGACTTTGGTGGGGGTGTTATTGACATCTAGTAGGTAGAGACCTGGGATGTTAACATCCTACAATATACAGGACAGCCACTCATACAGACTTTCCTGGCCCTAAATGTCAATATTGTCAAGGCTGAGAAACTGTCTTTTTTGCCACACTGTGCAACGTGCAGGATTCTAGTTCCCTGACCAGGAATTGAACCCGTGCCCCCTGCATTGGGAGCCTGGAGTCTTAACCACTGGACTGGCAGAGAAGTCCTGGAGAAACCCTTTTAAAATCAGTGTTTCTCCAAGTCTGGTCTTCCAGTGCAGAGTCTTCTGCACTCTGTTTATCTCCAAGAGTCTTTTCTATCTAACCCCCCGTGATCCTGGGAAGCCAAGGTAAGAAGCAGCCATGTGTACAAAGCAGGGGTGCTATAAACTGACACTCTTATTTCCTAGTTCCAATGAAAGAAGGTCTTTGGTCAATAAAACTCACAGCCTTCCAATCAAACATGCCTTCATTGCAGTTCTTCCCAAGTAAGTACTTCCGGGGGGCCCCACACCTGCGGGATAGCTTCAGGCATTTTCTTTTGTGGGTGGGTCTAGTGGTCAGGGTGGATGTGGGCATTGCCTTTCCCTGAGAGGAGGCTGCTTAGAATCCAGGCTCCCACTGATCTCTAGGGCACTAACTGTTAGGTCCTAGAAACCCTGTGGCTGTAATCAAAGAAGGAAAAGTGCCAACAGGTCTTGATACCAAAGGGAATGGATGGGATGCTAAGGAAGGAAGAGAGGACTTAAGGGATTAGGAAGAAAGGAGGACAAAAAGTAAGGCCCCCTGAGGAATGATAATCAGATACAGAACCAGCCTGAAGGGACTGAATTCAAATATTCTAACCTGATCCCAACTGCCCCACCACTGCTCAACATTTTGCTATTCAACTTTGATCTCTCTTAAGAATCAGGGGCCCTTGTAGTGTGCCCAATTGATAGCAATGAGTTTATTTAAAATGAGAAAGGGGCCCTGAGGCCTAACCCATGTCCTCTCAACTGCAGACCCTCAGTGATGTACATGAACACAAGCCAGGGGTCTTCCCACCACAAAGAGTTCCTCTTCAACGTAAGTGCTCTGCTCATCATCGCAAAGCCAACAGGTGGCAAAACACCACCAGCCGTGACTTTCCGCTTGGATTTTATCTTGTAGATACATGGAGAGAACCTCTTTGGAGCTGAGTTCCAGTTGCAAATTTGTGTTCCAGTTAAATTACAAGGTTTCCAGTTCCTAACAGTGACGAACCTGACCAAGACTCAGGTACATAGAGGTGGTTCTGTATCACATCTCTTTCCAGAGTGGCTATGGATTCTCAAAGGTATAAAAACTAGAACTCTAGAAAAAGGAGTAGAAAAAAGATGAGTTAACCTGGGAACGCATTTTAGAAGTAAATTACCCAAGTCATATTCATGAGGAATATTAACTACTCAGCCCAAACTGACATTTCAATTTTTCTTCCCTTGATGAAAAAAGTAAACAAAATTCAACCTTTTTAGTAGCCACGGAGACATTTATTTTCCCTTTGAAAATCATGGATAAATTCTGCTTTTCTGTGATTGGCAAATGAGATTGATAAACATGTGGCCCTTCTTCCTATAAACTGTCTACCTTCTTCTTTTCCTCTTGTCTCCCAGTCTGTACGCCTGAGACTCTGCTGTGGTACAGCCTCTTTGCTCTTAGTTGACTCATCTGTAGTGTGGTTCCCAAAACCAGCCTTATGACACCTACAGCAACAGGCTCTTAGCAGTATGATAGCTGAGGCCTTGGGTGTTCCTGATTTTCTTCTTTTCTGTCCAGGCTACATAAAGTGTCCAGGTTCAAAAAGGAAACTGTGGAAAGGAATTTACAAAATGAAGTCTGCTGACAGAAAAAGGGCTTTTCAGTTGTAAATGGTGGTCTCACATATAGTTTATTTTTAAAGAATATTTGTTAAGTTTAAACATGTCAGTTTCCACTTGGAAACAAAATTCTTGTTTGAATAGCTGATTGGAAACTTGTAAGAGCAGGAATCCCACCCTGCTGTGGGGACAGAGATTAAAAACAGAATCAGGGGCTTCTAGTTCCACGCCCTTTCCTTTGGGGGTGGTCAGTACCCCCGGCTTACTTAAACAGACTGTGCTGGCAGAGCAGGTCCGTGGCAGAGCTGAAGTTCAGCATAGTCTGATAGAAATGCTGGATCTGTTTCTTCATTCGCTTCAAGGCGGGGGTGTTATGTTTGGACTTGAAGGTCATCTGATTCAGGATCTTATCTGTAAGGTAATGTAGCCAGAGCACGTTGTTATAAGGGTGGTATTCACCCCAGCAGTTGTTGTTTTCTTTCCTCATCAGCCTGTAGATCTCAAACTGGTAGTCGCCTTGTCCCGTAAACAGGTCCTCGTCCCCGGAGATGTCACAGAAAACCACAATACCATCCCGCTCCAAGCGGGACAGGGTGTAGTCGATGATGTTGACTTGCAGCCCTCGGGTGGGGATGGAGCTTGTCTTTCCATTGAGGGTATAATGGAGCTCTTTGAGGCTGGTCTTCTTTAAGAGCACGTTCCCCCAGTGCAAGTCTCGGTGCTCAAAGTGCAGTGAGGCCTCAGCCACGGCAAGGGAAGCGGTGATCTGGTGCAGAATACTCTTGGCAGTGGCAATGGAGGACAGCTTCTTTCTCATTTGCTCTAGGTCGATCCCTCCAAACTCAAATTCCAGCACGATGAAGAGCTGGTCTTCCCCGAAAAAGTCAGGCCGGTCGTTTGCAGACCCTTTGGTTGAGTGATAGTGATCCCAGGCTTGGAGGAGCAAGGGAGGGTAAGATCCTTGAACGCAGTGTACTGAGTTCAGCCCAATGAAGCCTTGTGTGCGGTTGCATGTCTCATCAGACAAGAGGCTCAGCTCTTTGGAGATGATGATTTCTGGCAGGATTTCCTCAAAAGTTTTCTGGTGAGCTCCATTGACTAAGTCCTGTCCTTCGATAGCAATGATTTTTAGGGCTACAGGTGTGTGGTTAGCAACTGTTTGAAACACCTCACCAAATACCCCTTCTCCAATCTTCTCACAGCATTCTAGTTTTTCTTCGGAGAGGTAGTCGCTGAAGGGGATGGGACCCACCTGATTGCATTCTCCATAAAGCTTTTCTGCATCAGATGTCTTTTTGTCTGTGACCTGCTGTGTCTTTAAGGGGGTTAGCAAATACATAGAGGAGGAGTGCCGGGGGGACAGAGCACAGCTTGTTCTGTTCTCAACAGGGTGGTGTGAATATTCTGATACGAGGGACTCAGACAGAGAACTGGCCAGGGTGATGCAGCTGCACACTTCAGACACAGCTGTCACGATCTTCTTCTTGTGGAAACTGAAGGAGGCTCTGGTTTTGGTCCAAGAGCAGGCATTCTGTAAACGAGTCAGGTCCTGGGTGACACATGAACCGTCTTCCATCTTTTGGCCTTTTGTAACCTGGCAGTGATGGAGGAGGGAGGTTTCTGCTGTCCCTTGATGCTTCCTTTTTCGGCTTAGCCTGGTTCTCTCAGGCCAGTTGTTTTTCCCAGGTGCGATTCCACCCTTGCACCCACGGGCCTCCTCGTATTCTATATGGACAGACCCTTGAGACTCAATCTCTCGACAAGAGTCCTGGTCTGTGGCCCTCTTCTTACCCCTGCCTGATAAACCTGGGCTCTCCTGCCTCCTCCCCACCAGTTCCCTGTCATGGCAGAACTCCTGCAAATTCTTCCCATCTGTCCTAAGCTCGGAATCCTCAGGATTTCCTGAGTCCAAAAAGCTAAAGAGAGCTGACCTGAGGCTGGCCTGGGCTTGGTGGGCCAACTTGGTGAGCCTGCCTCCTCCTGTCGCTGCGTCCTGGGAACAGGGGAGGGGTGCCTGGTCCAGGGAGGCTTCTGGGAGGTGGAAGTTGCTCGGAGCTTCTGAGGCTGCATCCAGAAAGGTGGAAGGGTCGGTACAGATGCTGTCTTCTGGCGCAGGGAACCCGGGGCCGGGAGAGGCCAGAGAGCTGAACAGGGAGGCACTGGTGCCCAGCTCGCCGCCGTCCCTGGGCTGGCCGCACACACTGAGGTCCGGGCTCAGGCAGCCCGGGTTGCCGCTGGGAAAGGACGGCGGTCCTAGCGGGCCGCAGGGGGTGCTGCACTTCTGCGGGCACCGCGATCGCAGCCTCAGGCGTCTCGGGGTCGCGATCTGACTCGGCCGCCCCTTGGCGAGTCGGGCGCCAGCGCGCTTCCGCTGCTGACCCACCGGGCTGCCGGGGAAGTCGGGGTCGTCAGGATCGTCGGAGACGACAGACTGCGAGGGGCCGCCACTGCTGGCGTCACTGCTACTGCTGCTGAAGAAGCGCTTCCGGTCCTGCGGCGGGAACCACTGTACGGCTGCCAGGCCCGGCCGCCGCCGCGGCCTCCCGCCGCCAGCTGCCCCGTACGTTCGGAAGAGCCCACTCGCGGGTAGCGGGAGTGACGCCGCCATGGCCCGCACCCGCCATGCAGTTCAAATGCTAACAGCACCGCGAGACTTCCTCGAGACGCGGACGCGCCTGCCCGCCGGGTCCTAGCGCCCGGCCGTCCGCGCAATCACGACGGATCTCGCGAGAAGTGGGAGGGGGCGGGTAACTATGGCGGTTTGGCTTTTTCGTTGTGTTGCGGTGATGGACTGGGGTGGTTGTCGTTTCAGGCCCACACCGTGTGCACTCAGGCTCACGAGCAAGTTTGTGGGAGCGATCTGGTTCAGGTGAGCGCAGTCATCCCAAAGACCGGAGGGAGGGGGTCATGGGGGAGAGAGGAGGGCCTGAAGCGGGTGCCGTGAGGCGCCGGGATTGTACTTTGCGAGGTTTGCCCTGAAAGCACAGCCCGAACGTTCCTGAGGCGCCCCTTAGCCTCTTCACCGGCTCACTTTTGCCACGGTTGCGGCTTTGCTGGAACCAAATGAAGGCAGAAACTGCTCACACCCTTTATTCCTCGACCTTGAGGTGGTCTGTGTGCTAAGCGTTAAAATTCCCAGCTTTCCCACCCCATAAATAGATCGTGCTAATTAACACCCATCCTCTTTCAGCTTGTGGAAGAATGGCATTCAGTGAGCTGTAAGGTCACCTCGGATAAAGAAAATGTAACCGTGGCTGCAGAGCTCTCCTTGAATCAGCCAAAGCAGGTACTTACGATTTGATTAATGCGCGTTTCTCGGGCATCTTCCCTGGAAAAGAGAATATTAATAGCATCTCCAAATATAACGTGTCCAAAACAGGACTGTTGATCCACCTTCTGCTCCAGCCTGTTGCTTCCTCACTCTCTCAGGGTAACTAACTAGGGTAACTTAGCAGTTGCTTGCGTGCTCAGGGGTGTCCGACTCTGCGTTCCGGCGGACTGCAGCCCACCAGGCTCCTCTGTCCATCGGATTATCCTGACAAGAATACTGGAGTGGGTTGCCATTTCCTCCTCCAGGGGATCTTCACGAACCAGGGATGGAACCCGCGTCTCCTGCTGCTCCAGCATTGGCAGGCGGATTCTTTACCTCTGAGCCATCTGGGATACCCTTACACTGCTGACTTACTAGGGATTCTAGGAATTCCTTGTGGCGACTCCTTTTCCTTAATTTTTTTTTTTAAAAACATTTATTTATTTGGCTGCGCCAGGTCTTAGTTGTGGCTTGCAGGAACTAGTTCCCTGACCAGGGATCCAACCCATGTTCCCTGCATTGGGAGCTCTGAGTCTTAGCCACTGGACCACCAGAGAAGTCCGATCCTTTTTCTTACATCCGCTTATCTGTTCCAGCAGCAAACTCTATCATTCTACCCACCCCCAGATATATTCTAAATCCATTCGCTTCAGTGTGTCTCCACTGCTGCTGCTGTTCAGGTCACCACCTCTTGCTGGATTCACTGCCGTAGCCTCCTCTCTGCTTTTCTTGCCTGTGCTTTTGCCATGCCCTTCACCGACATTCTTCATGGAACAGTTATTTTTAAAAAGCAAACACTATACCACTTATCTGCTTTAAAAAAAAATTGTATACACTTAGACTAAAATTTGTCTTTTTCAGTGGTGTCCCAGGCATCCTATGATCTGGTTTCCGCTTTCTCCTCCATCTCCTAATACTTTCGTCTTCCCTGCTTCTTAGACTCTAGTTTGCTGATATTGTTCTAGCCACTGGACCTTTGTACTTGCTGTTCCTTCTGCATAAGACAGCTTTTCTCCTGTATCTTCATGTGTGTGCTTTTTTCTTATATTTAATTCACATTTTACCTTCTTAGCGAGACTTTCCCTGATCACTCATTCAAAAGTAGGAACTAAAGTCAAATTTAACATCTATGATCCAGGTGAGAATGATGGGATCTGAGCTGAAGAAGTAGCAGTGAGAATGGAGGAAAAGGGGCAGGTGTTCAGAGAGACTGAAAAAAGAAAAGAATCATTAAGAACTGACTTGGGGATGGAAGTGTGGTGTGAGGTAAAGGGTAAGGGAAAAGAAGTTGAGGTTTAACTAGGTTTCTGGCTTGGGAAACTTAGTGGTTGCTGAGGCCATTCTTTAGACTTGAGGAATACTGGAGAAGGAACACATTTAAAGGGAAAGATGAGAGGGGAGGGGCAGTTTCCCTGGCAATCCAGTTGGTAAGATTTTGCCCTCGAGTGCAGGGGGTATAGGTTCGATCCCTGGTCAGGGAACTAAGATCCCAAAAAAACAGAAACGTAAGGAATGATGCTGTCCAGGAATTGTAAGTCCATTTTTTTTAGAAGTCTATTTTAAATCAACTATACTCCAATTAAAAAAAAAAGTTAACTCCCCTCCCCCCCCGAAAAACGTAGGTCCATGTCTAAAATATGTTTCTTTTTTTTTCTCCCCCATCTTATAGTTACTAAGAGATGTGACTGAGCTGCAGATCCTTGGTGAAATATCTTTCAACAAATCTCTGTATGAGGGGCTCAACACAGAGAACCACAGAACTAAGGTAATATCCCTGGCTGTTTTCTGGGTGCTGTCCTGGGAAGCCTGTGCCTGGCTTTAGCGCCCTTGTACAAATAGGCACTTGCTGTTGCCCTCTTCCTGTTTCAGTCTTATCACCTCTGCTCTTGACTCTGCAACTCGCTGTCTCTATGACCTTGAGTTACTCAGCTTCTGCCTAAGTTTTTCTGTCTCTGAAATGAGGCAACTGAATAAGAGGCCTAAGCAGAGGAAGTCTCAGTTGTTGCAACTAGGCTGGAATCAACACCTATCTATGTATATTTTGATTTGAAAAATTTTTGTATTTCCTAGTTGAGAAGTTTTTTAATTATATGTATTAACTCGCTTCCTAGTGTGTGACACCAGTGTTTAGTTACAGTGGCCCACGGTTACAATACTCATGAGCGCAGAATTCTCTTGTAAGTCTTAAACTAAGTCCTGGAACCCTTGGGTTTGTTTTGCAGAGGTTTTACATGTGACTGCAAATCAGACTGACCTTTGACCTTTGTGATCTGTGGGCTGAAGACTGTATGTGCCCCAGCAGGGCTGTCGTTCTTGTTGACACTTGCCCTAGGTGGCTGGTAGCGCCAGAAATGGTCCATCTGTGAGCTCTTTAGTGAAGCCTGAGTGTCAAGAGGGTGAGAGTGGATTGCTCAACATTAGCTCCTCTGCTTTCCTCCCTGGAGGAGGGGAAAGGCACAGTTCTCTAGACATGTCAGAAATAACATTTCTGTTTATTTTTAAGTGTGTCTGATACAGAAAATGATGTGGAAGAAAGAGAAGTGTTCCCATTATATCATTGCACAGATTAAAAAAAAAAAAACAGCAACAGAAAAGCAAGAAAATTCAAGTCTTATGCAAAGATCCCAAATGAAAAATAGTGATTCCTTCACTCCCTGTCTCCCACACCCCAGATTCCCTCCTCCCCAAGAGAGTTCCTGTTAACAGTGTCTTATATGCACATTCTTCAGTCATTTATTTATGTATAAATGTTCCCCCTTTACTTACTGATGCTTTTATTGTAGAGCCCCATGATGATTTTCCTTTTTTAAAATTCAGTACCCGAAGCTAAGTTTTAAGTGCATTTCAGCTGCAAAAAAACAAAAAAAACCCAAAAACCTCCTGCTAACGTGCCTTAAAGGCCTTTTGTGTTTATCTGGGGGTGGAGGCAGACCAGTGTTAGTGGCCGGGCTCCTTCGAATCTTGGGCTCTCCTGACTGTGTGCTGGTGATGCCTTCCCTTGTGGCTGGCCCAAAGTCACCACCTCTCCCAGCAGTACATTTTCACATGGCAGAATACAGAATAGGAAGCCAAGAGGTCAGTAGCAAAAGGAGTTTTTCTTCACATGGCTTCCCTTTTCTTTCTTTTTCTCGTTTTTCGAGCCACATGGCACATGGCATGCGGGCTCTTAGTTCCCCCACGAGGGATTGAACCCATGCCTGGTTCAGACTCTCTCTCTGACACACACACAACCAGAAGGTCACAGTCTCCTGGCGGACCGCTAGATAAGAGACCAGAATAGTTTGTTTCAAGTATTTTGGTCATCAGATCACTTTCCTGTCCTCTGGTTTACTCCTCCCCCAACCCCATCTCCAGGTTTTGTTCTCTTTGTTTTTCGAACATTCTGCTGCTATATCTAGCTCAGAGATTCTTTCCTCAGCCATGTCCAGTCTACTGATGAGTGCATTGAAGGCATTCTTGTTCCTGTCACAGCAGCTGCTCATCTCTCGTTTTTCTTTCTGGTTCGTTCTTCGGGTCTCCATCTCTCTGCTCACATTGCCTGCCTGCTCTTTGTTCTTGTGTGCTGTCTGTTCTATCCTTTGGAGCCCTTAGCATATTCATCGTGGTTGTTTTAAATTGCCAGTCTGATAATTCCGACATTCTTGCCTTATCTGGTTCTGGTGCTTACTCTCTCTCTTCAAATTTTGTTTTTTTGTCTTTTGGTATACCAGGTAATTTTCTTTTGATAGCTGGAAATGCTGTACCAGGTAAAAGGAACTTCTGTAGACAGACCTTCATTAATGTAGTGAGGTGTGGGGGAGGGGAGGTGCTCTGTGGTTCTGTGATTAGGTCTCAGTCTTAATGAGCCTCAGGCCTCTGGCCTGTGAACTTTCTCACCGTTTCTGTGTTTTTCAGCCCCCTTAGTTGGGACAGGATGGCTAGAGTGGGCTCCAGTTGGGCACTTCCCTTTCCTTAGAACAGTTAGGCTCTCATTATATCCAGCAGGTTAGGCTAGGGTTAACTAGTTTTCCCTGAGCCCAGTCCTTGTTCAGATCAGAGTTCTTTGGCTTATTTCAAAGTGGTTCCTTTTCTGCTCCCCCTGCCGGAAGCATGAAGGATTTTTTCTCCAGCATTGAGTGTGGGAACCTGGTCAAGCTCCTGGAGTAAACCTCACCCCAGTGGCTGGGTTCCCTGGAGTTTGTAGCCCCAGAGTCATCACTGTTGTGCTTACAGCAGTCCCATCAGTTGCAGTTCAGGATTTCCTTCCCTGGAGGTGGTGAGCCTCTGCCCTCTGTGTCCATCTGTCTGTCTGTCCCTCTGCTCTTGGTGGCAGCAGGTTTGCCTGGTGTCCTCCCCTCTCTTAGGGATCCAAGAAAAGTTGTTGATTTTCCAGTCTGGTCACCTTTTTCCTTGTTAGCATGAAGTGGTGACTTCCAAGCCCCTTACATGTGGAACCAGAAACCAGGAATCTCATTAGATAATTTAAAATACTGCGTCAGGAAATGTTTAGCTTTTTGCTTTACTGCTGTCAGTCTTGATCAATACATGGTATGTTGCCAAGTTCTCATATTTTGCTTCTTAAAAATAATGTGGAATTTTTACCTCATTTTGTTTCACAACTTACAGGGTGGTTTCTGTTTTGTTGCAGATCACTGTCATCCTCCTGAAAGATGAGGAGGCATATTCTCTGTCTCTCATCATTAAAAGCAGTGTCGGGGGCCTTCTGGTTTTGATCGTGATTATAGTTATCCTAGTCAAGGTCAGTCCCCCCCACGTTCATAAAGGTTCTGGTGTTGGGCAGAATTCTGCTTGGAGAGCCAGCCACCGACCATGAGCAGCTACTCTAGCCTTGTGACCCCTTTTCCTTCTTCCTTTAGCCACACACCTGTTGAGGCAAATGAATCAAGACAGTTTCTGTCTGAAAAAGATCAAGGTCTAATTGAAGAATTGGAGTACAGAGATATTTTCCTAAAAGGGACCTGATGTTCCTTTCCTATTTAAATCCTTTCCTTTCCTTCCCCTGATTTAATGTTCAAACTCTTTCACTGCTATTCAAGGCATCTAATATCTGCCTCTACTCTCTCTACCCTCGAGTCTTGCTTTTTTTCTCAACACACTGAACTGAATAGCTTTGTGTCTCTGTGTTTGCATGAGGCTCTCTACACCCGCCTCCCAAGCCCTTTCCTTCATAATTTGCTCTCCCTCTTCCCTTAAAACTCAGCCCAGAGATTCCTGAGTCCTCTGAACTGACCTTTATGCTTTTCCCTTGAACTGCCCTCTAGAAACCCTTCCAAGAAGCAGTGGTTATACTGTGTTGTCATTATTTCTCTTCCCACTAAATTGTGAGTTTCTTGATGTGTAGGGGGGCTGTACTTGATCTCTTTCTATCTTTTACATAAACAGATCCAGTACAGCTGAAACGATAGTACTTAGCAGAATTAGTTAAATTGAAAAGGTGAAAGTGGGGTTGGGGTTCAGAGGAAGGTGGAAAACCAGTTCTGACTGGGGACTGAACATAGGGAATGCTTGTGGGAAGGTGGTATTTAAAGCAGATCGATAGCTTAGGCCTGTAATTGGTCTTCCCTCCTTTTGTTTTAGTGTGGCTTTTTTAAAAGAAAATACAGAGAGCTGAACTTGGAGAGCATAAGAAAGGACCAGCTAAAATCACAGAGTCTGCTGGAAGAAGATAATTAGGAGCAGCTTCCTCATCCATCCGGAGAGAGTATCAGCCAGTCCTGAAGCTTCTAGAGACCTTCCTTTTAGGTTGTACAGAAGACCTTTCCTTTAGGATGACCAAGTGCGGAATCTAACAAGTTGTTTGTGGAGTGTTTTTTACCATACCTTGTCCCCAAAGTGCCTGTGCATTGTGCAGAAAAGAAACCTGGGAAGCATTTGGTGGTGAATAAAGGTATTTTCTTTACAGAAGTGCCTTTAATATGCAAATATGATATACTTTGTGATCGCCCCCGCCCCGCCCCAGAGGAGGTTATACAGCATCTCCCAGGCTTACTTGCCTAAGAGCACTTTTTTCATGCCATTTCTATTAACATCTTCCAAAATAGTCTTCCATGAAGTACATCTTTGTCGGGGACAGTGGTCAGAAGCAGTTCCTAGTCAGGCATTTTTATGATCGAAGGATGCAGTCTGTTATTTCAAATCAGGCCACGAAAAAGCACCCCCCAGAACAAAAGTAAAAAGTAGAAAAACAGGGGTTACCAAAACAGGAACAAGGAGGGAGAGGAGACCAGGACTTTGTTTTGTAGTGTCTGCTTAACATCCTGTGCGGGTCCTCGCCTGGCTTCCTGCTGAGTGACTTGCTCAGGGACCTTCGTGTCTCAATGAGAGACATGCTTGTCCACAGGGGGAGGTGGAACCTGGCCTGGGAGTTGGGGACACTGAGATTAGGGCCTCATTACGGGCTGACTTTGCTCTTAGTATCCTTATTTTATTTATATGCCCCATGCTGTTAAAAACTTGACTGCATCTCTCCACTCTCAACCGTGCAGTGGCACAGTCTTTGTTTTCATGGGCGATAAATATCATTGCAAACAAGCGAAGCAGGAGTATATAATGTAGAAAGCAATCCTGCGATCCCTCTGTGTTCTTTATCTAATTCAAGTGCTTTCATTATTTCTGTTTGTCTTGGCTGAGCTGTGAGGCTTATGGGATCGCAGTTCTGCAACCAGGGATTGAATCCTCACAGTGAAAGGGCTGAGTCTTAAACGCTGGGCCGCCGGGGAAGTCCCTGGACTCTGTTTCTTCATAGCTTTTCCACTGACTTCAAAGTCCTTTCTGCACATAATGGTAATTTGGAGTCTTTCTGATATTTACACTTTTTCACATCATTATTTTTCTAACTAGGACTTATGGGGGTCTAAGAACTTACCCATGTACCTGACTTAAAAAAATTTTTTTTTTGGCTGTGCTGACTCTTTGTTGCTGCCTGCGGGCTTTCTCTAGTTGCAGCTAGTGGGGACTGCTCTCTAGTTGAGTGCACATGCTTCTTCTTGCTTTGGCTTCTCTTGTTGCAGGGTACAGGCCTTAGGGCACGCAGGCTTCAGTAGTTGCAGCTCATGGGCTGTAGAGCAGGGGCTCAATAGTTGTGGCACATGGGTTTAGTTACCTCAGCATGTGGAATCTTTCTGGACCAGGGATTGAACCCAGTGTCTTTTGCATAACAAGACGGATTCTTAACCACTGAAGTCCTGACATAACTTTTATATGTACTGGGAAACCAAAAATCTGTATGACTCATTTTATTGTGATATTTGCTTTGTCATGGTGCCTGGAACCAAACTTGCACTGTCTCTGAGGTATGCCTTTGAAGGAAAAGAAAGAAGTAAATTTGCTTAGATATTTCCCTGTTGTGTGTCCAGGTTTTCATTATTACAGGTGACTTGCAGTTTCTGCTTTTATGCTTGTTCATTGCAAATAAGAATGCACTTATATATAACAGTCAAGTCTTACATTGACTGCCTATAAGCTATTGACCGACTGGGCTATGACTGGATTAGACCAGTGTTGTAGTCAGGAGACTTCATAAGGGATCAGTCCGTGAGGAGGAGGAGGAGACTGAAATGGAGACATGGTTGCATTGTATAAATTCATGGGCTGTGACTTGGGCTGTAACCTTGTCTTCCAAGAGATGCCTGTCTAGTGCCAGACCTTTCCCGTTTCCTGTTGACCTTCTGCCCAGGAGCAGGACATGCCAGAGCTTGCACAGATCCAAGGACAGTGGGTCATGCCACAGGCCCACTGTCCTGGCCAGAAAAGGACTCAGAAGGGGCCAGCTGGACACTAGTGTGGGAGAAGTGCCCCTCCAGTTTCTGTGTTTTCATTTCCCCGTTACAGGCCTGTGAGTGCTCATTCAGTTAACCTTGTTCTCTTATGATAACATCTGAACTTTGAATTTGATCATGGAGGGATGAAATAAGCAGATGTGAAAAAGTCAAAGTGAAAGTTGCTCAGTTGTGTCCGACTCTGCGACCCCATGGACCATACAGTCCATGGAATTCTCCAGGCCAGAATACTGGAATGAGTAGCCTTTCCCTTCTCCTGGGGATCTTCCCAACTCAGGGATCAATCTGCAATAAATTGGTCAAACTATTTAGGCCCAGTTAGATTTCGATTCCCTTCAGCCAAGCCCAGCAGTCTGAAATGATCTGCACTAGTGTGTTCTTCCATGCATTTTCTCTAATATCCATACAAGCAGGGATATTTGGTTAAGATCAGGGTTTAGGTATTTTGGGGTCTCCTAGCCCTAATTATAACCTTGTAATAGTGCCATAATTTTATGTTACTTTAAGAACAGCTCCAGTAAATGGAATCAAGGGACTCTTAGTCACTCCAGGAAGAGCAGTTGTTTCAACTCTCAAGAATTCAGAAGGTAGCTGGATGCACCTAAAGAGACAGTTCCCAACTCCAGTTGACTTTATTTTGATCAGTGGAAGGACATTTCAAAAACTACATAAGTATCAATATTACTGAATACATATTCATTCTCATAGTAGGATCAGAGTGGAAAGTGAAACTTTGCCCTGGTCGCGACCTCGCCCCGTCTTGTGCCCCTCCTCAGAGCTGAGGCAAACTGGCCTGGCACGTATCTTCCAGACCATATTCTGTGCTTTTGTAATATTCACATGTACTTATTAAATGTACTTACAAATGTATTAAAGCAACAGGTCTAATAACTGTGCTACTTTTGAAGTAGTGATGAGCTTAAAATGTTTTTTAAGGCATACCTATAATGTGATGGGAAAATATAATTTCTTTTGGTATTAAGATACAGGTATTGCCAAAAAACAAAAAAAGATACAGGTACTACTGACGCTCCTGTGGTTTGTTGTCTGCATTCGTGATTGAAGGAAATGTTAGATTTCAGATAAAGAGTAGTAAAAATAAATGTGAAACAGTTTCTCCATCCAGCTTCACAGACCTCCTCCGTATATTCTGGTCCATTTAATAAGAACATCTGTCCTACCCCGGGCTCTGTACTTTGGCAGCTCATCTCAGAGTCACCCCAGGCTCCATTAGCTGTTTCATGGAGGAGGAAACAACTTGCCTGAGGCGTTAAAACTAGTTTAAGGAAAAACCTCCAGGTCTGTTTTTCCACAAATGCTCAATTACAGATGGGCAAGGTGTAGGTTGGTGGAATGGAGGTTTATAGGCTTTGCTGGGGAAGAGGCACAGGTGGTGCTCAGCTCTTCAAGTTCCCAGGCTGCAGGTGGGATGCTGAAGGTGCTGATGCTCTGGTCTTGGGAATCAGCTTTCCGGCAAGCTCTCTGAGTGATCTCTGATGCAAGAGCCACACCCTGTGAGACACTAGTTGGATCAGAGTTTGTTCATCTGTTTACACTTTGTCAATGGATAGCACAGACTCAGAGTCTTGATGACTAAGAAGTTGCTTCAGGAGACAAATTTAACATAATGCTCTAGCAGAATGATCTCTGTTCAAATCTTCAAGAATATACACTCAAAATAAAGGCTTAGTCACTGTACTCTTGACACTTCAAATATGCAGGCTAATGGGTACAGGCAGGATGATCAGGAATCAACTTTCCCTCCACCCTCTCTCCCTCTCCCACCCTCCCACTTCTCGCCTGGATGATCGTCTGTCTCATTATAGGCAGGTGGGGCAGAAGTGGTAAAGCCTTTCCCTCCCTCATAGCCCTACAGATGAGACAGCAATCAACTGTAACTCACGGAAGAGTGGATCCTGTCCTTTGGGAATTCAGAGAAGGAGAAGGACCCAGGAAGGCTTTGTGAAGGAGACAGACCTCTGTAATCGGAATCTTGAAGCCACGGGGTGCTGAGGAGAGACCGGCCTGAGCAAAGGCCCGGGAGTTGGAAAGTGCAGGATGTGATTCATCACATCTTGTCAGCCAACCCCCCTGAAGCTGGTGTGCTTAATGGGCTTGTTCGGCCAGAAAGGCAGGCGGGGACAGTGACTGCAATAAAGAGGAAGAGCCTTGGAAGGACTGAGTGCAGGAGCTGCGGAAGCCACACCCACTCTCAGGGTTCACAGGAGGATGGCCTACTTGCTGTGGGTTCATCACTACAGCCCTGGGAACTCGAGGCGAGAGAGGAGGGGATGGACCAGGGTGGCTGCATGCAGGTTGTGGGGAAACCCCTGCAGGGAGCAGGAGCAAGATCAGCTTTCTCTACCATGTACCATGTTCGAGCTGGCGTCACTTAGGTTTGGTTGACTTGAGTTTGAGCCTTTATCCTTTTCGATAACAAGTGGACCAGCATTTGACAGTTTATTCTTTGAAGTGCCACCTCAGTGGAGTTTTTCCCCAGGTCACATTCTGAGAACTGAGTAATGAGGAATAGCCCGTCAATTATGACAGGTCACCAGGGTGCTGATGGACTCAGAAATGCTTCCCACAGAGACGGGCTTCCTTCTTCCTGTTGACTCTTTGAAGCAACATGAATAATATATCTGCTGTTTCTTAAACGGACCACTAATGTCTATTAATGGAACATGTTTATCATAGCAGGACTCTCCAGAGCAAAAGAAGACTTAAAGGATAAATTGCTTTGTGAAACCCTTTCCATGCCACCATGCCTTTTCCACTCTTGTCCCTTCCAGGTCATCCTGCATCCTCCGGGCTCTGAAGCAAGGGCTCTCCTTGCCTTGAGATGACTTCCTTTTGTGTCCTGAGACAGAGATCTCCTGTCTCAGCCCTTGCTTGAGCCCTCCTCTCCTCTGGGATGGGAAATGAAACCTTGTTTGTTAGGTATAAGGAACCTCTCCTCCAAGGACCAGATTGTTTTATGCAGTTTGTGTTTCCTCTTGTGCTTCCTTTAATTTTTTGGAGAATACACTCTGAGTTCATTTTACAGTTCCCCATCACTGCACTGCAGTTACCTTAGATCGTCCGAGACAGCCTTGCGAACCAGATGAGCCTGGCCAGTCCCTTCACGGCCAGTTCCTTTCTTCCAGGTGGACGACACTCGTTACAGTGAAGCATGATGTGGATGATTTGGGGGAGGAGAGAGAAAGAGGCTTTGACTATTTGTGCTGACCGCTGACTTAACTATTTGCTAAGCTGATAAACATTCGAACAGTAATGGTGGCGAAGATCATTTGAACAGGGTGCCTGGTGAGATGGGTTTAGATAGAGACTGGGAAACCATCACTCAAAGACTGCAGGCAGTTTTCACTCAAGTGCTTGAATTCATCTTGGTTTTAGAAGCATCCCTGGACTTGGACTTCTAGTAATGCCAACGCAAAAAGCAAAAACCCCTTCTCCTGCTTGGGGTACAATGGGAATTACATCTGAACTTGGGGTGGTGAGCCAGCCCCAGCCACATGGAGGTAGGTTGCAGATACTTGGGTTTGCAGCTCAAGGGAAGTATTTTTCACGTTGTGACCTTGACCCATGGGAAGAAATGCATCACATGTCATAATGTCATATGCACACACATACTTCAAAGAGAAGTTTCACAAAACTGTCTACCCATACTTCCTTAAACACACTCTAATGGTTTCTTTTTTGTGTGTGAAATGCTGGTTGGAACCCAGGAAATTGCTATTATGACCCACTAATGGGTCTAGCTTTAGCTTAAGAAGCTGTGAGGGCGCCCACAGGGAGAGTCTGGCCCCACCTCTGAGAAGAGCCCTTTCCCCTCTGGACGTCCCTCACATCTCTGAAGCCTCTAGAGAGTTCTGTCAGAAACGGCAGCCTGGCTTTGGCTGGGCCATGGGGAGATCAGGAGGGGCTGCCCACACTGGAGGGCAAATGAGCAGGTTGTCGGAGAGCCATGTGAGGGAGGGCTAAGGGAGAGGCTGGCAGGAGAGGGAGGGAGCACATGGTGTGTCCTCAGTCATGTCTGACTCTTCGAGACCCCATGGCTCCTCTGTCCATGGGATTCTTCAGGCAAGAATACTGGAGTGGGCTGCCATTCCCAGCCCAGGGATCGAACCCACATCTGCATCTCCTGCAGAGGCAGGCGGATTCTTTACCACTGTACCAGCTGATAGACCCTGAGGGAGAGAGGAAGGCCTGGTGACAATTCCTAAGCCTTTCTGCCAGGATGATGTCAACTTCCAAAATCCCCAGTCATAACTGGAGCAGCAGCTGGAATCCTCTCTGGGTTTAAAGAAATCAGGCCTGAATTCACTCAAAAAACATTGACTTATTTTATGGCAGGCACAGCAGTGGCTGTGGGGTGCAGAGATGCCTAAAGGCAAGGTCCCTGTCCTCCTGGAGCTTATGGTCTTAGAGGGGGACACAAGCAGTAAGTAAATGAGTGACAGGGCCTCTAAGGGAATAAGAAGGGGTAATGGGATAGAAAGTAGGTGGGGTGGAGGCTGCTTTAGTGAGCGGTAGTAAGAACGGGCCCCCCTTTTTTTCTAAAAAAAAGGAACTGGCATTTGAGTTGAAACTGAGGACCAGATGCAAAAATGAGTGCTTCCCAAACGGCATTTTGAAGGCAAAATACAGATTCCTAGGCTCCATCCAAGTCTTAAGGAAATGACAATATTAGGCACAGTGCCCAGGAATTTGCATTTTTCTTCCAAATGATGCCCAGGCTCACTAAAACTGGAGACCTGCTGCCCTGGGGCGTTTACTTTGAGAGAAGATCACACCTGGTGAAGTTTAGGGTCCCTTTCAGCTTCTGACTCCCAGAGCCTGTGGTTCAGGGAGGGGACTTCTCATTGGTGTGTGAGGGCCAGGCCATGGAGAGGGGCAGGGCGGCTTCCGGTCAGACTGCAGGATGGTAATGCCTGAGATGCAGAAAACACAGCGTGCACAGCCCCCCACACACATGCACTCGAAACTCGCCCAGGACCCCAGGCGCTCTCTGGCTGCCCCAGGGTCCAAACCTGATCTCAGAGGTGTCCTCTCCGCTCTCATCACCTCCAATTTGATCTCGCGTGTTGTGAGGATGACAGATTTAGCAGCTTAGATTAGGTCCCCTCTATTGCCTTGGGAACATTTCAAACAGTTGGCGCCCGCCCTCTCTCCAGGCGTATTTTAAGATCCCAGGCCTCGGTGGCCTGTCTCCCGCCCCCACCCCACCCCTCCCTGTCCTGGCCGCCGACTCCGGGGAGTGCGGGCTTTAAACCGGCCGCAGCTGCTGCAGTAGGAACACGCACCTCGCTCCAGCCGAGGCGGAAGCCGAGGGTCTGACAAGTCTAGCCTCCCGCAGCTTGCTCTTTATCCTGCCCGCCCGCACTTCCTGTGTTGTAGGTTCCCCACCCCACCACCCCAACCCCCGCCCCGGGGGCCTCAGTTTCCCCGTCTATTCCATAGGAGGAACCAGCGGGATTTCTTTGGGAGGCGGAAAGAGCGGGGGTTGCTTCCACAGAAGCCGCTCTCGGCGCGTCCCTCCCGCGCGGCGGTCGCCTGGAGGGCCGCCGCCGGGCAGGGCGGCCGGCGGGCCGGCGCTGTCACTGTCACTGTCAGGGGAGGAGGCGGCAAGGTCGCGGTCCGAGGTCCCCGCCTGGCCTCCGGCGGCGCTGCCGCAGCCTCGCCAGCAGCCGGGCCCCGCGCGTTGAGCCGTGCACCCGGCGGCCGGGGCCCAAGCTGGGGGCCGGGCGGTGGGCGGGCGGGGGCGGCTCCATGCGCCACACGTGCGGCCGCGCGATCGCCGGCCAGGTGAGCCGGAGCCATGGGGCAGGCGGGCTGCAAGGGGCTCTACCAGTCGCTCTTCGACTACAAGACCGAGAAGTACGTCATCGCCAAGAACAAGAAGGTGGGCCTGCTCTACCGGCTGCTGCAGGTCTCCATCCTGACCTACCTGGTGGTGTGAGTTCTCTGGGGGTTTTGGGGAGAGGGCAGGGTCAGCCGGGGGCGGCAGCGGTGGCCTCCGGAGCTTGGGAATTGGTGTGTGGGCGCCTGGGGTGCCCTGTGACTGGGGTCTGGGACTCTGCTTCTGGAGGGGGCCCTTCTTGTACCCGTGGGTGTAAGGGTAGGGGCTAAGGAAGGGGAGGCCTTGACTCCCCCACCGGCTCAGGAGGTGATGAGATGCGCCAGGGGTTCCTGGGTCCTTTCATTTCTCAGGCTTTCGTTATCAGCTCCTTCCTCAGGGCTGGGGCCCCAGCGTTAGGGCTTTGGGCAGGGGGTGAGGAGGCAGGGCGCTGGGCTTCAGCTGTCCCTGCCGCCTCCCTGGGCCTGGTCTGGAGTGGCCCCGGCACTGGGTAGGTTATTTATAATCACTGAGCTCAGTGCCAGGCTTGGGGCTGGGGCAACTCATGAGCCTGGCGTGTCCCTGAACTCCTTGCTGGTCAGCTCGCCCCAGCCGGGGCCGGGGGTCCTGCTGGGATCCCTCGATCCTCTCTGGCACCCGCCTCTCCCACCCTGCAGGAGCTGGCACCATCAGCTGAGAGGGCAGCTCCTGGGGGTCAGCCAGGGGTTCAGAGCCCTCACGCCCAAGCAGGGAGGGGACGGGTGGAGAGATGTGCCTCTGTTACTCCCTCAGTAACTGCTGTGGAGTCCCTCCTCCTTCCTGCCCCTTTGGGAGGGCAGCCCTGACCTCACCTTGCTCGCACCGGAGGGCTTCATCCCTGAGGCATCTGGCTGTCTCCACGTGAAGGCTTTCTCTTGGTGCTGCTGCTCAGCCAGGGGTCCCTTTCACACCAGGCTTCTAACAGGCTCCTCCCCAGAAATCCCGCAGTGTAATTATATGCTCATTCAGGGGATCGTTTGTCTGGTGTCTGTGCTGACTCCCTGCCATTCTGGGAATGCCCTGAGGGCCCGGCCTGCCTGCCAACGCTGAGCTGCTTAGGGAACCAGATGTGAAGTGAACGAGTGGATGTTGTTGCTGAATGTCTGTGTCCAGGCCGGGCCCAGTGCGTCCCCACTAAAACAGCTGTTTGGCTCACGGGTCTCAACCCTCTCAGAGGCCCTTGGAGATGGGCCATGCCAGCGCTGCTCCCAGAGACGAGGGTGGAAGGGTCCTGGTTGGTGCCTGCTGTACAGAGAACTCTTCCTGGCACCCCTGAGGGGCAGGGCTTCCTGCGGGACCTCCAGAAGGCGGCTTCCCGCCCTCTCCTGGCCTCAGTGTTTCCAGCTTTACCCAAGGGGTTCACCTGCACAATCTCTAACTAACAGTAACATCAGTAATAAGTTGATGTGTTCATTGAACTTCTCCTCTGTGCCTGGTACTCACTGTACTAAGCAATTTACATGTCCCATCTTATTAAAAAAATGTATATTTATATTTTGATTAATTTGTACTTACAGAAAAGTTTTAAGAGTACTGCAGACGTTCTTAGTGCCTTTCGCCTTGATTCCCCCAAATGTTAACACTGTACTTCATTTGTGTTGTCCTTACCTGTTTCTCTCTCTGTGTGTATATGTATGTGCAATTTTTTTCTGTTGAATAGGTTGCAGACATGATAATTTAGAAATGAACATCGAAATAATATTATCACCTGAGCAATAGACCTTTTGTAAATTGTCCCCTTAGTTACCTTTATAGGAAAAGAAAATCTGAAATCATGCCTTGTATTCAGTTGTCCTGCCTCCTTTGCTCTGGAATCACTCCCGAGTCTGTCTTTATATCTGTGACTCTGACATTTTTTAGAGTACAGGATCTTTTTAAAACCATTTTTATATTGAGGTAAAATTCATGTAGCATGTAATTCATCACTTTAGCCTTTTAAAGTTATACAGTTCAGTGGTTTTTAGGACATTCACAGTGTTGTACAGCCAGCACCATTATCTAATTCTAGGATGTTTCCATCACCCTCAAAATAGATTGTGTCTATTTACAATCAGTTGCAGTTCTCCCCTACCCCCATCCCTTGGCAACTGCTTAATCTGCTTTTTGTCTCTGTAGACTTGCCCATTCTGGACTTTTCATATAAATCAAATCATTACAACATGTGGCCTTTTTTGTCTGGCTTCTTTCACTTAGCATCATTTTTCAAGGTTTATCCATGTTGGAGCCTGTGTCAGTGAACCATTCCAAGGGCTGAATAATATCTCATTGTATGCAGACACCACATTTGCTTATGCATTCATCTGTTGGACATTTGGATTGTTTTTACTTTCTGCCTATTATGAATAATTCTGCCAAGAACATTCATGTGTCAGTTTTTGTGTGGACATACATTTTCCATTGTCTTACATACTTGGGAATGGAATTGCTGGGTCACATGGTGACCAACTATCCATGTTTGAGCAACTATCCATCTGCTTTCCACAGCACCTATACAGCTGTGCATTCCCACTGGCAAGCCCCAGTTTCTCTGCATCCTCACCAACACTTGTTATTTTCTATTTTTTGGACCGCAGCCAACTTATTGGGTGTGAAGTATTATCTCATTGTGGTTTCTATTTGCATTTCCCTAATGACTAAAGATGTTAAGCATCTTTTCAGGGGCATATTGGCCATTTGTGTGTCTTTCTTGAAGAAATGTCTCTTCACATCCTTGGGTGCTAAGTTGCTTCACTCGTGTCTGACTCTTTGAGAGACCCTATGCACCATAGCCTGCCAGGCTCCTCTATCCATAGGATTCTCCAGGCAAGAATACTGGAGTGGGTTGCCATGCCCTCCTCCAGGGGATCTTCCCAATTCACATCCTTAGCCCATATTTAAATTGGTTTATTTGTCTTTTTAACCATTGAGTTGTAAGACTTTGTATATTCTGGGTACTAGACCCTCATCACAATATGTGTGACTCACAAATATTTTCTCCCATTCTATGGGTTGTCTTTTCACTTTGTTGATAGTGTCCTTTGATGCACAAAAAAAGTTCTTAATTTTGACCAAGTCCATTATTTTTCTCTATTTTTTTTCCATTTGTTGCTTGTGTTTTGGGTGTCAAAGTATAGGATTAAAAAAAAAAAAATGTTTGCTTACTTTTGGCTGCCCTGGGTCTTCACTGCTGCCACAGGCTACTCCATGGTTGTGCTCGGGCCTCTTATTGTGGTGGCTTCTTCTGTTGTGGAGCTCAGGCTCTAGGCCATTGTGGTGCTTGGGCCTGACTGTCCCGTGGCATGAGGGATCCTCCCGGACCAGGGACTGGACCAGCGTCTCCTGTATTGCAAGGCAGATTCTTAACCACTGGACCACCAGAGAAGCCTCAGAGTGTAGGATTTTGCGCTCTAGTTTTGTAGAGTCCCCTCAGTTTGGATCTGTCTGAGGTCTCCTCATGATTAATTCTAGGTTGTACCCCATGCCCCTTAATTGGAGGGAGGTGCCGTTAGCCCTGTGTTGGCCCCCAGAGTTCACTGGCTTGCCCGAGGTCATGTGACAAGTGGGGGTGAGCGGGCTGCAGGGCCCTGGTCCCTGACAGCAGCAGCCTCTCCCTTCTGGGGCTGCTTGTCTCCTCCACTGTTTGCAGGGCTGGCTCTCAGGCAGCAGTGGGGTTGTGACTCCTGTCCAGGAGTGGGTGGGAAGGGTGGAGCGCCAAGCCTGCCCTCTCTGCGCCCTGGGGTCTGGGGAGACTTCCTGAGGGCAACACGAGGCTGATGCCCACCTGCTTGCCCCTCCCTGCAGTTGGGTGTTCCTGGTGAAGAAGTGTTACCAAGACACGGACACGTCCCTGCAGAGCAGCATCATCACCAAAGTCAAGGGTGTGACTTTCACCAACACCTCGGAGCTTGGGGAGCGGCTCTGGGATGTTGCTGACTACGTCATCCCACCCCAGGTCTGAGTCCCACCCAGCACAGGGGGACCCAGGCCAGCAGGGTCTGGCTCTGGGCGGGTCATATGGGAAGTTGCCTGGGGACTCAGGGGCCTCCACTCACTGTCTCCCTTGGCCTGTGACAGCTGCAAGGTTTGCAGGCTCTGCCCAGGTCCTTCCCCCCTGCACCAAACCCCTATACTCCTCGACTGTGCCTTACGGGGCTGCTCTGTTTGCAACAAGCCCTGAGACTATTGAGACCAAGTGGGACCCAGAGACCTTCCATGTCCGTGGGAGTCGGAAGGTCTGACACCAAGAGCCCCACCTTTATGTTGGCCACTGCCCCCGGCAGCAGTTCCCTGGCCTGGTCACAGTTCCTGGGCCAGGGCTGGGCTGTCCTCACTGCTCCTTCTCTCTCCTCCTGGAGCTCAGGGTTGGACCCTGGGGGCTGAGGTCAGCATGGTTTGGGGTTGTGGGCGTGAAAGAGACCCATCTAAGGACACCTGCTCATGGACTCTGAGACCAGTGGGCACATGGGTGGGGGTCCACTGATTTTGGGGCCCCAGTGTTTTCAGTACCTGTGCAGAGTCCCTACCACCTGCCAGGCAGCTCCGGGAAGGAGGGACCCCAGATGGCAGGAAGGGGCTCCTCAACCCTGCTCTGGTTTCTCAGGGAGAGAACGTCTTCTTCGTAATCACCAACCTGGTCGTGACCCCCAACCAGCGGCAGGAAACCTGTGCTGAGGTGTGTTTTGGTGCTGAGAGCAGGGAGTGGGGATGGGAGAGGTGCAGGCAGTGCTTGGGGTCCACCTCTCTCCTGAAGCAGGGGTTTCTACCCCCTCCCAGAGGCCCTGGGGGAATGTG
This sequence comes from Capra hircus, assembly GCF_001704415.2. Taxonomy (NCBI): domain Eukaryota; kingdom Metazoa; phylum Chordata; class Mammalia; order Artiodactyla; family Bovidae; genus Capra; species Capra hircus. Next base: position 24,185,682 of record NC_030826.1, on the reverse strand, counting down.
TGTACCAGTGTGCATGCCTGCACTGTTCAGGGGAGAAGCAGGCTCCCAAGGTGTGTGTGTGGCCCCCGGCAGGGGAGGAGCCCCTGTCCTCTCCTTGGGGTGGGACCTGGATCTGAGAAAGGGCACCCCCGCCCAGGTGCTCTCTCTCCTGGCAGAGTGCAAGTGTTCCCGATGCCCTGTGCTATGAGGACAGCGACTGCCCTCCTGGGGAGCCTGTTGTGGCTGGAAATGGTGAGGCCTGGAGCGGCCAGGGCTGGGAGTCGGGGAGGGGCCGGAGCCGGGAGGTTCCTGGCACTATCTTTGTCCCCCTCCCCCTGCAGGAGTGAGGACTGGCCGCTGCCTGCGGGAGGGGAGCGCACAGAAGGGCACCTGTGAGATCTTCGCCTGGTGCCCGGTAGAGACAAGATCCAGGCCAATGTGAGTGGCTATAACCTTGGGACCCTGAGGAGTCACCCAGTCCTGGGCAGTGGGTCCCAGCCTGATGGTGGAGACACGTTGACTCGGAGTCCTCATTCTGGGGGAGGAGCTGGGACACCCCACAAAGGCCCAACGACCAATCCAACATGATTGAATTAACTGTCCTTTGCAAAGGCTTCGGGGCACCCAGGGCCATGCAGGCTTCAGCCTCAGCATGAAGCGGGCAGGCCCCCCTGAACAAGCTGTCCTGCCTTTGTTTTTAGGAAGCCACTCCTGGGCGAAGCTAAAGACTTCACTGTTTACATAAAGAACTTCATTCGTTTCCCCAAATTCAACTTCTCCAAGTACGTGGGCCCATGTGCATGGAGTGTGCGTGACGCTATGTGTCAATGAACCACTGGGCATTGAAGGGGCACCCTTCCCTCTGCTGTGGCAGCAGGACTCTTACTGGAGGATGTTGGGGTGGAGGAAGTAATCAGGACTGGGGTAGGGCTAAGTCAAGGGCTCAATCTGGGCTGGGCGAGGGGTCCAGTGACTCCTGGTTCAGGCCGTTTCTGGCTTGGGAACAGCAAGTCTCACCTTTATTCCCCTGGCTCTTCATGGCCTCCACCCAGGACCAATGTGCTGGACACCACAGACAGAACTTTCCTGAAGTCCTGTAAGTTTAGCCCCGAGAACCCCTACTGCCCCATCTTCCGACTGGGCTCTGTGGTCAGCTGGACGGGGAGCAACTTCCAGGAGATAGCAGTGCAGGTGGGTGGTATGCGCTCAGGGAGCCCTCCCCGGGGCCGAGGGCTGTGGGCTTGGGCTCTGCAATGAGGAGGCGGGGTGGAGGAGGACCCACAGGAGGAGCCGGCCCTGCAGTAACCTGCCCAGGGGCCTGCTCTCTCAGCACTGGCTGTGAGGCAGTCAGCCATGCTGCACTTACTGAGGGGCACACTTGCACCTGCGTTTGGTTCTAAGTCCTCTGCTGTGAGCGGCCAGTGCCCAAGTAGGGGCTCGCTCCAGTCATTCCCTTCTCCCTGGGGCATGGAGCAGGAGACGTGGGCTGTGGGTGATACATTTTTCTCAGCCACTCCAGAAATGTGAACCCTGGGCCTTCCACCATCCTCCTGGAAGGATGCTGCAGTGGAGCTGAGCCCTTACCCGAGCTCTCCATGAAGAGCTGGCCTGTGGCTTCTGTCCACCTCCAGAAAGTTCTGTGCCTTGATTCATGTCTCTTTTGCATCAAGGGCGGTGTGATAGGAATTCAGATTGAATGGGACTGTGATCTTGATAAAGCACCTTCTGAATGTTACCCTCGCTATTACTTTAACCGTCTGGACAACAGATTTTCAGGAAACTCTATCTCTTCCGGGTACAACTTCAGGTAACTGGCGCTAAGCCTGCCACCTTATGACCCTGCCCACATTTCCTGTCCTTCCCTGGGTGCCAGCGCTATGACACCCCTTCCTGGGGGTGGGTGTCAGAGTGGGAGGTGTAGGGAGGCAGCCAGGGTGCCTCTGGGAAAGAAGGACCTGTCATGGCTCTGGACTTGCCCTGGCGCGGAGGGCTGGGTCAGGTCCATCAGTGCCTGGTGGCCCCAGGTTGGTCCAGCAGTGGTGGGAAAGCCTTCACCCTTTGGGGACTGTCTGGCAAGAACTTCACAGATCTGAACGAACCTTTAATGTCACATAAGCAAGAGCGTCTCCAGCCTTTCCTGGGGTTGCTGAGAGCCAGGGTGCCGGGGTGGGTGGGTTTATAAATCTCCAAGGCAGCCGAGCCTGCACTGAAAACAGGAAAGGCCCACGCAGGCTGAGCCGTGTCTCCCCCAGGTTTGCCAAGTACTACCGCGATGCAGCTGGGGTGGAGTTCCGCACACTGTTTAAAGCCTACGGGATCCGCTTCGATGTGATGGTGAATGGCAAGGTGTGTGGGTGAGGCTCCCCTTCCGGGAGGGTGGGCCATGTGGGGGTGTCCAGGCTGGCTTTGGTGGAGCCCCTGGGAACCCCGCTGCGCCTCACCCTGTCTCCCTGCTCCAGGCCGGCAAGTTCAACATCATCCCCACGATCATCAACGTGGGCTCAGGGGTGGCACTCATGGGAGTGGTGAGTACCTCTCCCCTCCCCCTGACCCTCTGAGCACCGCAGGGGGAGGGGGCACTGCCCAGGGCAGAGAGCTGTCCCAGCGCTCCAGAAGAAATCAGAGCTGGGGAGGTCAGTGTGGGACGGGGCTGAGGGCTTCCTGGGACTTCACACCCCTCTGGTGGCCCCCGCGTGTCAGTGCCTGCCTGGGATTCTCTTCCCAGAGCTAGAGGCTTCTGCCTGTGGCTCGGCAGCTGGGGGTTCTCCGGAATCCTCCACAGCCTTGTCTCCACTTCCACTAAAACGAGGCAGATCCGGTGATATACAGGGCTTCTCAGCCCTGGCCGCATTTATATTTTGGGCCAGATAACTTTTTTTGTGGGGCGATCGTGTGCGTTGTAGAGTGTTTAACAGCATCCCCAGCCTCTCCCCATGAGGTGTCAAAAGCAAGTTCCCCCACAGTTGTGCTGGCCAAAAATGTCTGCAGGCATTGCCAGACTGCCCCGAGTTGTGAATCACAGGGACTAAAAAGATGAGAGGCAGGGAAAGTCGGGCTGTGGTCCTTCCTCGGGTCTGTTCTGAACTTCAGCTGGGCAGAGCGGCCACAGAAGGGGACGTAGCACTGGAGGGCAGGGAAAGGCTTATTCCTGACCTTTCACGCCCCTTTGTTTTTTTCTGGAAGTTTTTTAAAGACAAGGGAGTTATCGGTGAGTGGCTTGCATCCACCCCGGTGAGCCCCTTATTGAGATTTCTGGCAGCTTTGTCCCTGGTTCCTCTGCCCGGGAGGTCACAACAGCTCCCCTGGAGGCTTCCAGGAGGACCTGCTGCTGCTAAGTCACTTCAGTCGTGTCCGACTTTGTGCGACCCCATAGATAGCAGTCCACCAGGCTCCCCCGTCCCTGGGATTCTCCAGGCAAGAACACTGGAGTGGGTTGCAATTTCCTTCTCCAATGCATCAAAGTGAAAAGTGAAAGTGAAGTCGCTCAGTCGTGTCAACCCTCAGCAACCCCATGGACTTCAGCCTACCAGGGTCCTCCATCCATGGGATTTTCCAGGCAAGGGTACTGGAGTGGGGTGCCATTGCCTTCTCCGCCAGGAGGACCTGGGGCTGACTTTTTATTGAGACCAGAAACACCATGTCCTGTAACAGGACTCAACGAGGCCATGCTCCTGAGAGATGGGTCAGTGGATGAAAGTGGGCCCCAAATGACTCTGACTGCAGACAGTATTGTTGGGGAGCCCTGTCTGTGTGCGTATGTAGAGAGGGGCCATGTTCAGGCCTCTTTCTTATGATGTGCATATATCAGAACATGGGCATCTGGGGACATACTGTGTGATGAAGGTAACAGGAAAAGTGGGGGTGGGAGGGTGCCCTCTATGGAACAATGAATTGATGACCCTTTTGACATCTGGAGGGGAAAAAAGAAAAGGTGTCCAGTGCCCAGGGTCAGAGAACCAGGCTCACCTGTGGGCCTGTCCCTCAGGCCTCTCCCACCCGCTCCGCCTGTGCTCTGGGGGGAGTTGCCCTCTGGTGGAGGAGACTGGTATTTGCACCACCTGGTCTGGTCTGAAGAACTCATGTTCGGGTGTCAGTGGGTCTGCTGGGTTAGCTCAGGCCCTGTCCTCTTTCCTTGGCCCCTGCTGTGGTGCCCTTGTTCAGATACCCTCCAATCCATGTGACGTCCTGCCCGGGTTCCCAGGCATGACAAGCTGGTTCTTTGCTGAGCTTTTTTCCTTCTGTCTTAAATAAAATCCAATTCAGACTCAAGACTCGGCCCAGAGGACCTCCCAGGCTGAGTAAAGTCCCGTCTTCTCCCTGCTTCTCTTCCCATCGTGGGACAGGTCACTCATCACTTATGAGCTTGTCTCCTGCACCTGAGGCGGCGGGGGGGGAGGGCCCCCAAGGTTGCCATTGCCTTAGCTCTCCCTGTACCTCAGGGCAGTGCCTGGCACCGGTGAGCTCTGAGCAAACAATGGCTGAAGACGCGATTCCAAGGGGTCAAGGCAGTGCGCAGGTGCTTGGCCTGACGGATCAGACGGACCACAGGCTAACTGGCTGCACCGTGGGCCAGCTTTGTGGCCTTGGACAAAGGAGCCTCTAAGCTCAGCGCCCTCATCTATTGGTGTCAAGTGGCCTGGTGCACTGAGTCAGGGACCTCCACTCTTTTACAGGGGTCTTTCTTCTGTGACCTGGTACTCATCTACTTCATCAAAAAGAGCCACTTTTATCGAGACAAGAAATACGAGGAAGTGAGGTCAGTTATGCTTCCTCCCAGTGGCCCTAGGGGAGCCCACTAGGTCGGCGTTTCCCTCCATGGCTCAGAACCCTGACCCTGGTTTTCTGTTGATGTTTGTGGGGTAGAGGCAGGGATGAATGCTGGGAGCTGTCTTGAAAGGGCTGGGGAAAGTGGAATGTTCTGAGTACCGGCTCTACAGAACTGGATTCTGCCTCGGAGCAGCCAGCAGAAGGCCACCAAAGGCCACGGGAAGGAGACCTGGTTTCCAGGCCTGGCTCTGCCACTGTCTCTCAGGCCTCCTTGGGCCTCAGTTTCTCTCTGTGTGAGACAGGAGTGTTGGTCTATATAGTGTCTTCCAGCACCTGTGATTTTAGGATTCTTGGACGTGGTGGTCCTGGGGGTCTGGGGTTGAGGGAAGCTGGAGTGGTAAAGGAAGGAAAAATAAATGGAGTCCCCCTACCCCTCACTACAGAGGCCTATTTCCAGGCTCTCTTGGGCAGTGGGCTCAGTGGGGTTTGTGTGTGTGTATTCAGAAGAGCGGACTACAGTGTGAGTGGGAAGTCCTGAGAGCTAGGCAGACAGGACAGGGCAAGGGGCTCTGGCCTAGGCCTTGGGGAAGGCTTTCTGGGAGTGGGGTGGGAGCGGGGAATTGCAGCTGGTCGGCTTGGGATAGGCACTGGGTGCTCCCTCAGTCTCGCCACACCCTGGGATGGGACAGGGGGCCAGCCTGCCTCCTCTGCCTGGACTGACCCCCAGCCCTGGTCCTCAGGCTGAGCCCTGAGCCCTGACTGCACCTGCCACCCTGCAGAGCTGCTGGAGGAAGAGGGGTGCCCCCTGCAGGGCAAGTGGCACACCAGTCCCAGGGAGGGGGTCACGCCCAGGGCCTCCAGGCCAGGGTTAACAGGTCATGTCCTGCCCAGGGACCTAGAGGTCCTCGCCCAAATGGCAGAATCCTCACAGCAGAGCGTGGCCCTGGACGCAGCGGGGCTGGCGGAGCAGCCAGAGGTGCAGGATGAAGGCAGCGCCCAGAAGGAGAACGGCTGTGTGTGTGGGCAGCTCCCCCAGCCTGCCAGGTGAGGGGCGGCCCAGCCAAGGGCCAGGAAGGCCTGTGGAGATGGCCCAGCTGCCACTGCGCTCCCGGCCCTGGGTGATCTGGCCGCAAGGCAGGGTGCCGGGGACCTCACGGAGCCCATCCAAGCTGGGCTCTGGGAGGAGGGGTGCTGGTGGTTGGCGCTTTAGCTCCTCCACGACCCGTCACCCCCCAGCCCCCGGTGACCACAGACCTGTCTGCCGCTATGCTGCCCCAGCGCTACAGCAGCAACGCACTAACATGCACTCGGGCTTCCTCTGCTGGGCACTGCGCGGAGCCCTGGGAGCTCATTTCGGCACCGAATGAGATGGACACTAACAGTCCCTACTTTACTAACGAGGAAAGCGAGACACAGAGAGGTCCAGTGACTTGCTTCAGTCACACGGCTAGTAAACGGCAGAGTTGGGACTTGAACCTGGGCAGTGTGCTCCTAGAACCCAGTCCTTCTCCATCAGGTTATTTGACCTTACCGAGCCCTTCCTTCCTCTACTCCTGTCAGAGCTGCCTCCCCTAAGCTCCTCTCTGATGTGGACATTCTGGAGCTGCCCGAGCCTCAGGATGGCAGTGGCTGTGTTGACAGGTGGCCTGCAGGCCACCCTTCCCTGGAATGCTGCCTCGGGCAGCCTGGCAAGGGAGGCAGCCCTGGGCCTTGCTTTGCTTCTGCCTCACTATGAGCCCCTGGGCAGGCGCCTGGCCCTTTCTGGGCTTGATTACCCTTTGATCCAGGGGTGTTGGACACAGGGGCCCCTCTGGCTCAGTGAGCAGGGTTCCTTGACTCTCCTGTCAACTGTCAGAGGGGTTCACTGACCCGGGCTGGGTGCCATCTGCCTTGAGCGCTCATTCTCTGCTGACTCAGTGATGGGCAGCCTCCAGTGGGGAGTTGAGCACGGGCAGGGGGAGAGAGAGAAGTGAGCCAGGATGAGAGGGGAGGCAGGTAGGGAGATGCGTGGGGAAAGAGAGGGAGAAGCTGGGGGACCTGCCGGGTAGGCCTGTGCCAGCAGCCCTCCCACATGCTCCCTGAGCTGAGTGCCACTTCCTGGGTGCTCGCCTGCACTCCCTCACACTCCCTCACGTGCGAGAGGGGAGTGGTCTTGGCAAGCCTCACCTGTTGCTGCGGGTGTGGGGGGGCTCAGGAGGGCCCCCACCCCGAGGTGGTTGCTGCTCATTGCTGGTGCAGCTCCAGAGGCCTCAGCCCGAGCATCAGACTGTGCTCTCTGCCCGCACTCACCGCCTGCAGCGCTGCCTGCCAGAAGCTTCTGCGGGCCGAGTCTGCCCCAAGGGAGACCAGCCCTGCCCCAGCCGTCCCGTGTGCCCCTACCTGCCCACACAGGTCTGGCCACCAGGGCAACGGGAAGGTGAGCGTGGAGCAGCTGCAGAGCCTGCAGACCGTGGAGGCGTAGCCAGAGACGCTGGCCAAGAGCGGATCCAGGAGCAGAGCTGTCCACACCTCTGAAGGGGGCAGAGTCCCGTCGTCGTCCACGTGGGACCAGGCTTCCAGGGAGAGCACCTCTCCTGCACTTTGGGATCTTGCTACAAGCTTCTTGTTATGTGTGTGGGGAGGGGGGGCCTCCCAGTACACACAGTGGCTCATGCAGAAGAGGCCCTAAAGCACATTCAGTTACTCATTCATCCATGTGGTAAACAGTTTCTGATGCTGGCTGTGGGCTGAGCCCTGTCCAAAAGATGCTTGAATGGGACACTGACCTGGCCCTCAGAGAGGGGAGCACTCATCTAATTCCCTTCGGAGCTGACGGACACGACAGCTGGGCCCCAGACTCTGGCCTGACTCCAGCCGCTAGCTGAGACCTGTACCATTAGCTCTGAAATCCTCAGAGCAAATGATGGCTCCACAGAGAAAGGCCTTGGTCAACACCCAAGCGGACATTTGGCCTTGCCCCCAGGGGTGAAATTTAAAGGTGGCCAAGGAGGCAACCAGGAAAGGACTAAAGGACTGGACCTGTGAGGAGGCAGCTGGCCACGGGAGGAGGAGGAGGGCCTCGGGAAGCCTGGGGGACAGCGTCTCACCCCGATGGGAGATGTGCTTGCCTGTGTGGTTGGGCCCTTGCTGTTCTGTTGGGCTTGTTTTTCCCTGCTTGGCTCCCCTTCCTCTCTCTAAGGCCCCATCTGAAGGGATAATGAGATGATGGATGGTGCTCAGTGTCAAGTGGAAACAGTTGTAAGTAAGCTGGTCCTTGACCCCCTCCCGCGGTTGCTGTAAAGCACTGCTTCTCAACGTGTGGTCCGTGGACTCGCAGCACTGGCATCACCTAGGGGCTTGTTAGAAATGCAGTCTCAGGCCCCTCCCTCATCCGCCCAAATCAGAACCTGCATTTCAACAGGATTCCCGGGTGATTCATGTGCATGTGAAGGTGTGAGCAGCAGTGCTTGAGGGGATGCAAGGCCTGGCTCTGAAAAGGCCCGCTTTGGTGGGTGGTGTCAATTTCTGGGTCAACTGACACTGAAGTTACCTCGAGACCAAGCAGATCCCCTCCTTCCCTGCCCTGGGAAAGTGACATTATGCTCAATTCATTCAAATTATTTTGAGTAGGTCATACTTAAATGATTCAAAACTTAAGAGTTACAGAGGAACAGGAAGTGAAAAGCTTCTCTTCCACCCGTTCCCTGAGGCAACCTGTGCTACCAATTCCAAGTGGCTCACCAGTCTTGCTGAGAATCCACTGGGTTACTCATGTCTTCCCTCAGGAAATGAACATTGCCACCTGCAGTCAGACCAAGTCCCTGCTGTTGGACGTGATGGAATATGCTGGGCTGGGGAGCCCCTGCGCAAGGGGAAGGGCCTAGAGCTCCATCACTGTTGTTGGAACCACCGGACGGCCAAGGCCTGCGGTGCTGCCTGTCTCCCCGCGAGCCTGGGTGCTGTCTGAGCACTTGCCCTGCCTCCAGGGAGCATTCTCTCTGTGAGGACCCTGGCTCTCCTCTGCCCAGAGTGGGCAGTAAGCCCCCTTCTGCTGGGCCCTTTGAGGAGAGGGTCAGAGGGGCGTGGTCCCCAGAACAGGACCCCTTGGAGAGCAAGCAGCTCCTCCCCCTGGGCTGCCAGGCGACCTGTCAGTAAGCCCAAACTGCAAGACGCAGGTGATCTGCTGTGGGGTCTCCTTCCTCTCTAAGGCAAACCCTTGGATTTAATAACACAGCATGTTACGTGTATGTCTGGAAGGGAGTTCAAAGGGCAGGGGTCCCAGCCGCTTAGAAGTTGGTCTGGTTTCCTTTAGCCTGGTTTTGGAATCGCTTGGCAGCAGCCACATAATGTGCAGACAGCTGTGCTACTTGTCTTATATTGGAATGGAAATGTCTTCCTAGTTATTCATCCAGCCAGTAAATCCTATCGAGTGCCTCTCGTGTCGCCTGTTGGACCAAATGCTGATGGCAGTGGTGAGCGGCACAGAAACGGCCTCTGCTCCCAGGTACCCAGTGTCTAGGGGTCACACACCAGTCACAAACAGGACGGGATGCTTCTCGAGTCCTCAGTGAGGCGTGCCCAGGTTTCCACAAGGAAGTGACATGTGAGCTGAAATCTGAAAGGTTAGTAGCAGGCTAACCAGGTGAGGGGAAGCATCCAGGTCAGGGACCCACACGTAGAAAAGACATGAGGAGGACTTAGCAAGGAACTGGATGAACAGTGTGCCCGGAGCAGCTTCTGTGACGCTTTCATCACGTGGGCATTAATTCCTTTTAAGGGTTGCCCCTTTAAACCTCCTGCCATAGAGGACTTGTTTCTCTAAGTCCAGCGAAACCTTCCTGGTGGCTTCCCCACTAGATGTCAGGAGCCCCATGCACAGATGGCCCTGTGACCCCCATCACAGCTTCTGGATAGTCACACATAGCCAGTTCCCTGGCTTTTGCACAGTCCTCCCCACCATCCGCATAATCTTGATTTTGAAGGGGGAAGAAGAGGAGCAGAAGTCTGAGCACTTTTCACACTTGGGAAAGCGCCTTTCCCTCGGCACAGGAAGATGACCACGCCAGCCTCTCAGATCTATCCATGCTGACATCTCAGTATCACAGGAAATGTCTATGGTTATGTTCAAGCCTTGGCCTAAAAGCCATCTGCCTAATGTCTTCCTGACAATCAGACTTACTCCATGCCTTTGGAGTACCATGATGCTGGCCAACAGGAAAGTTTTAAATTAAGTGCTATTAGTGTGACATGATGGGGACCAGCCACTGAAAGAGCAGAGTGCCCTTAGTCCTGATGCAGGGTCATTAGGACTGATTCATCATGGATGCCCTTCTGCTCCCCGCTCAACCCCATCAGTTCCTCTGTCAATGGCTAGCTGGCCCCCTGGGGGACCAGTCATAAACGGGGAATGTGACTTCCTCCAGGTGTCTGAGTTCCCTGTGAAGTCCTTACCTCACCCCACGTGGAGAGGCATCTTGGATGTCTGGTCTACTTGGTTCCAACCTGCTCCTCTCCTCCCCAAGTGGTACAACATTCCTCAGAGCATATTCTCCAGGGGAGCCAAGAATGCTCTCTACAAAAGACACCTTTCTTCCAGTTCTTCCCCCTTAGGCCCATTCACAGAATTAAAGCAGGGAGGATGGCAAGCATTTTCTGGGTCTTGCCCAATACATGCATTCTCTGACATTTTAATTTGGCTATAAGACAATAAAAAGGTGTTAACTTTAAATGTGCTCTTTTTTTATCTTTTGTATTTTCACGGACATCCCATGTTTTAGAGGAAAATGTAAAGACATGACCAAGAGGCAGACACAAGGAACAGTGAGCAACGTATTACCTTCCTTCCTGTCTTTGCAGAGAAACTCAGATTAAAGGAAGGAAACTTCTTAAATGCGCTAACATTAAAGGACCAGGAGGGCACTGATAAAACTGGTACTTAGCATTTAAAATCAGGTTTTTAGCTTCTGCTCTAGTAGATTAAACTCCCTCAAAATGATACATGCACTGCTGTATTTTATTTTTTTATAAAAGTGAGCATCTCAAACAATCTTCCTGCCCAGCAACAGAGGAAAGGTTAAGTAAATCAGATCACTGATTTACTCACCAGTAGGACTCAATCTGCTTCCCTCTTACTCGGTGTCAGGACCGACCCCTCCCCACTGAGAGTTCAGAGGTGGTCCCTGGGAGACACGGGCAAAGCTATCGCCTTAGCCACTTCTTAGCTTCATGTGAAAGCATCTGGTACAGAACCCAAATGGGATTCAGGAGGCCTGGGCCTCCGCTGTTGGTCACAGGCCACCTATTATCTGTGAAAGGGGACTTGGCTTCAAGCTTTCAGATCCCCTTCTGATCAAAAACTGATTCTTTTTCTAAAACTTCCAATCTGATCACATCACTTCTAACTAAAACTTTCAAAGGCTCCCCCTTATATGTTAGTATAAAGGTCAAACTGTAATTGAGCAAGAGCGTATGTGGCCTTCCCAGGATAGACTGTTCTCTACCTGCCTCCTGTCTGTAGAAACTTCTGCCTCTGAGCCTTCCCTGAGTTCCAAAGAACTAATTTAATCAGAGAAGTGAGAAAATGCAGAAAGATATTAAACCAGTCAAGGAAGACAATAACAATAGTTAGGCCAATAATAGCTAAGACCCTTCCCAGGGGCTATAGATAATATTTTGAGCCATGTTTTTTGAACTGTTAAGCAGATACGGAAACCCTCACCAGGGGGAAGTTAACTGCATCCTGCCCATAAGCACATAGACCCCAGATGGGTTAGAACCACTTGGTTGATGGTGTTGACTCCCGGTCACTTCAAGAGCAACCAATCAGAAGAATGTCCTCAAGTTAATAACACACCCTGAAGCCCTCTCCATCCTATTTCAAAAAAACCTCTCCCTGAAAGCTGGTGGGCAGTTCTGGGGCCTTTTGAGCACTAGCTGCCTGGTCTCCTTGCTTCTTGCCTGTGATAAACAGTGTCAGCAGATTAGCTGTATCGTGCGCCCATGGGTGGGCAGACCCAAGTTTGGTTTGAAAGCAGAACTCCCCACTGTGGCCTACCTCGTAGCCTCTTAACTGCAGACCCAGGCCAAAGACCTTCCTTCCCAGTCACCCTCACACATGCACTTTCTTGCATGTAACCCCCTTCTCCACAATTCTGAGTCTCAATTGTAACATTATTTCTTCAAGGAAGCTACCCAATGCACCCGCCCCCCCCCCCCCCCACAATAATCTGGACTAGGTTTCGGGCTCCTCTGTACTCTTCATAGTTCTTATCATAATCTATTTGTGACATCAGGTAGCAGTCCTGGTTGAGTACAGTGATAAGAGTATCTCCACCTACTGGGGACCGGTGATGATTCCCCCACAGGGAGGCAACAGGCAGAGTGATAAAGAATCTGCCTGCCAATGCAGGAGTCACAAGAGACCTGGGTTTGATCCCTGCATCGGGAAGATCTCCTGGAGAAGGAAATGGCAACCTGCTTCACTATTCTTGCCTGGAAAATTCCATGAATAGAGGAGCCTGGCGGACTACAGCCCATGGGGTTCCAAAGAGTGGTACATGACTGAGGAACTCAGCACCCAGTAACTGAGTTACAAGTGTAAAATAACAAGTGTAGAAAAGTAACAAGAGTAGATGGTACAAGGTACAATGCCTGGCGTATTTGTTGTTGCTAAGTCGATTCTTCTGCGACCCCATGGACTGTAGCTCGACCGGCTCCTCTGTCCCTGTAGGCAACACTTTAACTGTTGCTAGTTCTCAGGATGTTAACGGTAAGCTCTCTCCTTGTTTAGGTCTTCGGGTCCTCTCTCTGGGTGGCCCTATGCGTAAATGTAAGGAATCAAGACAGAAAGCTAAGGCCCCAGTCCCAGGTCTCCCAGAGTCAGTACCAGGGATTCTGCACCCCCTGACAGCCAGGGGCTATGCACTAAGGGAGGGGAAAAACACTCCACAAAGGGTCTCACGCTTCATTTAATCTGAAGAACTGTACAGGCTCTTCGTCTTCAGATATAAATTATTTATAACTTTACAGAACAAGCAGCGATTCCAACAATTTAAAAACTAGGTAAATCTACCCGGTGTTAATTTCTGGCAACAGTCCTCCCGATCTGGTTTTTTAAAAAAAGTCATCCCTGCCCCCGTTTCAGTAGACGTGCACCATGCCGTAGAGGAATGTCCAGAACAGGACGTAGGTGAAGAGGCCTCCGATGAGACCCCCTGTAAAGAGAGGTCTTCGCGACTTAAAATATTTGTTCCACCTCCTTCCCGCCTTCAGAATTAAAAGCAGGGAGAGCAAGATGGAGGCGAGCAGGTAGAAGATGAAGCCGTAGAGGCCAGTGAGGCCGAGGATGCCGGCCGTGGCCCCCGACAAAGCCGACACCGAGGTCCGGCAGTAATCCAGGACGGCGGCGTTGCCCCGCACAGCGGCCTCGCTGATGAACGGCGGCCCTTCCCGCTTGGCCACCACAGCGGCCATCGCACCCTCCCGGGCTCAGTCTGATTTCTCGTGGAGCAACGCGGGGCTGCGGAGAGAACCAAGTTACAAGTGGCGCCCGGAGCATAGCGAGTTTGGGTTCACGCCGCCCCTCCCCCTGGGGCCGCCGAGACCCCGCACCCCTCGGTCTCGAACCTTCGAAAGATGCTGAGAAGGCTGAGAGCTCGGGGTGCTGGCAGTACATCTGCATTTCCCCCCCAGACTCGCTAAGTTACCTGGAACCCAGCCGCGGATGCGGTCACTCGACGTTCCCTCAGAAAGCCTCGGGTACGGGTCCCCGCGACGCCATCTTGCGCTGGAGGATGCTGGGACGGCCCAGGCTGCGCAGGCGCCTGGACCCGGTGCCAGCCTTGCGACGCATGCGCAGTGGTAGCCCCGCGTACGCTCCACCCGCTCCCTGATTTTCTGCGCACACGCCATGACTTCCGAAAGCCGAACAGCGCTCCGGTCGGTGATTGGCCGGAGACTTCTTAACTATTCATAAGGGGGCGGGCCTGGTTGGGCCGCCTTTGTTAACCAAGAGAGGGCGCGGCCGCGGGGTTTTTCGCTGAGGGCTTCTCTAAACTACGCTTGGTTACCAAGTTTGGGGTCGAGATGTCCTACGTCCCGGGCCAGCCCGTCACCGCCGTGGTGGTGAGTGCGCTCGCGCGGGCTCCTCCTCGTCTTGGCTTGCCCCCACTTTGCAGATAGGTAAACTGACACCTCAAACAGGTTGACAGAGCGTCGAGCGGGGCTCTTGCAAACTTGCAGCCAGAGCTCCGATTCCCGCTCTGCCTGAGCCGGGCCGCGGTCTTCCCCAGCCATGCAACAGAAGTGCCTGGGACCCAGAAACCTGAAGAGCCAGGATCCAGGCCAGACCCCGCGTATTACTGCTGGCGCTTTGGACTTCTCTCAGCCAGCCGGGGGCAGGGAAGATTGAGGAGAAAGGCTCCGGCTGTGGGAGTCTGGGAAAGCGCCCCTTTCCTGGATCTGTGTCCCCAGCTGGGCAGCCGCGAGGGCCGGGCGCCGGCCCCGACGTCTATGAGTCGCAGCCTCTGGAATGAGGAAGTGCTTCCTCCGCTCTAGCCGGCGCCGCCGCCCAGAGGGAGGCTTGGTGGGGTGGAGGTGGCCGGGGCCAGCGTAGCAGCCAGACCCTGACCCTTCCTGTGCAGCCCTTCCTTCTCGGACCCACCGCCGCCCGGGCCAGAGTGAAGGTTCATACAACGGGCTCGATCCTGATCGAACTTTCCCTGGATTGCCAGCCCTAGGGGCAAAGTCCAGATCCCCTAGCTGGCACCTGGGGCCTGAGGAGACCTTTTGGGGTCCGCTGAGGCCCTCCTCTTCTCCCTTGGCTAGTCTCGGGTGCCAAGTACTATTAGAAAAGGTAAAGGCAGGCGGGGACATTAGAGCCGGATGTTAATGCCACAGCCGGATGGGACCTGCAGGCCCCATTCTGTGGCTGAGGTGGGGAAACTGAGACCTAGAGAGAAGTCTGCTGCTGCTGCTAAGTCTCTTCAGTCGTGTCCGACTCTGTGCGACCCCATAGACAGCAGCCCACCAGGCTCCCCCGTCCCTGGGAGAGAAGTCTGGTCATGCTTAATTGTGCAAAGAAGCCCTCAGAAAGGAACCAGGTCGCTGAGAAGAAATGCCTTCTGGGCAGGGAGCGGGTTGGGTGGAAGTCCCAACCCTGGGGCCTGGGACTGGCTACAGTATTTCAGATGGCAGTGCTGGGGACTCCTGCAGTCAGGTGGTGTGACCAGGGAGCCACTGATAAAGCTGACATTTGAGGCTGAGCTTAGAGCACCAGCTCCAGGACCTGTTGACAGCAGTCCTCAGCTTCACCCTGGGTGCACCAGCCTCTTTTCCCAGCTCTCTAGCTGCCCTAAAGAGAAAGGGTCAAGTTTGCTTCTTAGCTGGGGTGGAGGGGGGGAATGGGCTTAGGTGGGAAAGCATAGAGGGGCAGTAACCTGCTTGACCTTGCCCAGCAAATCAGTGACAGGACCTTCTCTCCCAGGCTTAGAGCCTGTACTTTTTTCTGACCTTGGAGAGTGTCAAAGGTGTGCAAAGGTGTATGTCAGAGGAGGTGGAGGCGGGCCTGGAGGAGCGCACATGTTTGGGCACGAGGACGTAGGTCCAGTGGGCCACAGGTGTCACGCTTCCTACAACCCCTTTCTCACATGTCATGGCTGGTCCCTGGGCCTTCCTCAAAGCTTTAGGACCTTGGCCTTCCAATTCTTCTCATACTAGGAACATGTCTGAACACGGTGGGTGGGGTCTGGCCTCTCCCTCTTGTGTCTTGGATCCAGGATGGGGTGGAAGAAGCTCCTCCCTACCCCATGCCCTCTCCCATGTAGTGAACATTTTGCCTTCTCCTCTGAACTCTGGCTTCGTAGGCTGGTCTGCTTTCTGGACCCCTGCCTGGAGCGCTCCTGGCTCTCCAGCTCAACATGTTCCTTCCCCTCTGGGGTCCCCATCTGGGAGGTGGTGTTCAGCCAGGCCAGGTGGCCGGCCCGGTGCCTCCCTTGATGCTTTTCTGCCACAAGTAGTCTGGAGTCTGTTTTTTCATTTTATTTTAAATTTGGCTGCGCCTGGTCTTTGTTGCAACATGCGGGCTCTTAGCTGTGACCTGTAGAATCTAGTTTCCTGACTGGGACCCCCTGCATTGTGAGTAAGGAGTTTTAATCACTGGGCCACCAGCAAAGTCCCTGGAATCTGTGGATCTCACTTTCTTAGTGGCTTATGTCCCCTGGCCTCCATATCCCACCTTGGTGAGACATCTGTTCCCCTTCTGCCTGAGTGGTTGTTCTAGCATCAAATTTGACCACCATCTACCATCACCCAGCCCTCCCCAATTCCTAAGAGCTCCAGTGGGCCCAGAATCAAGATCAAGTGGCCAAACTCCTTGTCAGTCCAAGGCCTGGTGCTAATGGTACCTCCTTCCTGAAGCCCCTCTGGTCGAGATCCAGTCACCTTTTGCTTTGGTTTTTTTCTTCTTCCTGTTAAGACCCTCAACTTTGGAGGTGGGGCTCTCTGGTCTGGCTTCCAGCATCTGGTGACTGGAGGTGCCTGCTGAGGACTTTGAAAGAAGCTTGGACAGATGGGAACCCCCAACCTCAGAGTATGGTGGGAGAGCTCTAGATCCCTTCTCCGCTTCCTACACTGCACAAGTCAGGGCCTGAGGCTTAGGGAGATGCCCCCCTCCCTCCTGTCCTCCCAGGCTTCTTGATCTGCAGTTCCGGTCCTGCACTGTATACTCCGGTCTCGTGGACATGTATCCACAGTACCTTCAAGCCTCTGCTCCTGTTCCTTTGGCCAGGACAGCCCTTCCTCCTTTCTGTGCAAGTCCAGTCTCTGCTTTTCCTGAAGCATCTCCTGGCTTGCCCTGGACAGGGCTGGCTCAGCAATCTGAACTGGCTCAGCCAGGTGCCTGCATTTTTTTTTCGGGGCCTGACCACTCCCTTGGGACACAGGAGCCCATCCAGAGCAGCCACAGCAGCTTGGCTTAACATGTGTGAGGAAGGCTGGTGCCTGAGGCAGAGGAAGCTGGGAGAGGTTGGGACAGAGGGTTGTGGAGGTGGACTGGTATGGCTGAGTTCTGTCTCAACCCCCCAGCTTCCCAGCCTCGTGACCAGCTAGATTCCTGGTGACCAGCTAGATTCCTGCAGGAGGCCCTGGGCCCTTCCCCCAGGACATGGCTACCCTGCCACCTGAGGCTGCTGCAGGGGTCACAGACCCCATTTGCTCTCTATACCTGCTCATCCCCAACTCGTTGTTTTCATCTTTGCCAGCAAAGAGTTGAAATTCACAAGCTGCGTCAAGGTGAGAACTTAATTCTGGGCTTCAGCATTGGAGGCGGAATTGACCAGGATCCCTCCCAGAACCCTTTCTCAGAAGATAAGACAGACAAGGTGAGCTGGACTAGGATCTGGGGACCTCTCTGTGGGGCACAGAGGCCTGAGATAGTGGCTCTTTAATTCCTGGGCCTTTGTGGAAGGAGCAGGCCTCATCTCTCTCAAATGGTCCTCTCTTAAGAAGGTCCAAGAAAAAAAAGGAAGGTCTAAGAGGTGATCTGGTGGGAGTAACTAGGGGTGGGGTGGGGGAGAGTAGGCCTCCCAGCCCTCCCAGCACTAGTAAGGCCTGCTCAGATGGAGCCCAGGTGGCCAGCAGGGGTTGGAGCATCCGTGGGGCTGCCCTACTTCCCCCTTGGCTGTCTTAGCGTGGCCAGGGTGTGGGATAGATGGCTAGGAGTATGCTCTGCTGGGCTTTGCTCTATGGCTAGGAGGCCAGTCCAGTGATCCCCCAGGGACTGACGTGGGCTGCCTCTTCCCAGGGCATTTACGTCACACGGGTATCCGAAGGAGGCCCTGCGGAAATTGCTGGGCTGCAGATCGGGGACAAGATCATGCAGGTAACCAGTGTCCCGAAAGAGGAAAACAGGGCTTGTGCTGGAGGGTGTAAAGCCCTTGGGGGTGGTGGGGCTGCCCCTGCCTACCTCTCTGGGCACCTGGGAGACACACCGAAGTAGTTTAGGAGCCTGTGCTGGATCCCTCGTGTGTGTGTGTGTGTGTGTGTGTGTGTGTACGTGTGTGTGTGTGTGTACGTGTCCAGCCCTCGTGTGTGTGTGTGTGTGTGTGTGTACATGTGTGTGTGTGTGTGTACGTGTCCAGCCCTCGTGTGTGTGTGTGTGTGTGTGTGTGTGTGTGTGCACGTGTCCAGCCCAGGGACAGCAGCTTGGGTAACCCAAGCCCCCCAGAGCAGTCCTATTTTCAGATCCCAGAAGGCAGTGACCTGAAGTGGGCTGTGTTCTCTCCCTGGGCCAGGTCAACGGCTGGGACATGACCATGGTCACACACGACCAGGCCCGGAAGCGGCTCACCAAGCGCTCGGAGGAGGTGGTGCGTCTGCTGGTGACGCGGCAGTCGCTGCAGAAGGCGGTGCAGCAGTCCATGCTGTCCTAGCAGCTGCCTGGGTCCCTGGCCTGCGCCTGCCCGCCCTGTGTACAGTGACACCACTTCCATGCTCTGTCTGCCTCCCATCCTGGCTTCTGCTCATTGCTGGGTCCCCAACTCAGAAGGGCAAGAGCGGATTCCTGGCCCGGCCTGATCCCCTCTCCCCCTACTGGCCCAAGGCTCTGGGACCATTTCTCCCCCTTGGATGCTGAGGACTGGCAACAGGGCCTGGAGCCGAGTCACAGTCAGCCTGCAGTGGCCAGTCTTGGCCCCCAGACCCTGCTGCCTGGCCACGGTAGTGACCAGGTGATCGGGGCCCCACTTCCTGATAGTATCACACAGCTGAGAAGCACAGGGCTTGGCCCTGACCCCGTTTCTCAGCTCCGCAGTGCCTGTGCCCCACGCTTTTCCCTGCATCCCCCTGAGGGGACTTGATTCACTGCCAGAGACACTACGAAGGTCTGCCGGGATGGAAGCCAGGCAGGCTCATAAGTCACCCCATTTCACCCCCACCCCCAAGGGGCGCTGGCCTCCCCCACGGTTCCGGCTTACAGGATTTAGACGAGGGTAACATTTCAGGGCAGTTTTCAGGATTGCCATTTTTCTCTATGCCTGTGGGTTTAACTTTTCTATTTTTTTAATCACAGCTTTGATACAAAGTGTTTTTTATCTCACTCTTTGGAGGTGCCAGTTCAACTTTGGAATTTAAGCTTACTAATTCACACGTGGGAGCTACTCTTAGTGAGGGCACTGGCCTGACTTTGGTTACTGTGGAAATGGGGCAGTGGGAAGCTGCCCTACGTCCTGTGCCCAATAAACAGTGCTGGAATTCATTCACCAGGGGTCTTTGCTGAGACACGGGGGAGGGATATTTGGGGGTGAACTGTCTTTGGCCATGGATGGAGCTCATCTATTCCCAAACCCACTGATGCGGTACTGGGCCGGGGCTGCTCTGTGGGAATGCCTGAAAGTCCCTTCACTGGAACTGGGCCAGGGAGACCCCCACTACCCTTGTGTAACCTAGCCTCAGCTCCCATCGGGAAGGGGCCTCATGGACACCAAGGGCAGACCCGCACCCCCTGAGACATAAGAGAACTTGGTTTATCCATGCCAGGGACGCAGGCTGTGGTTTGATGGTATGGGAGTGAGCTGGGGGGCACTGTGCCCTCTGCCTGGCCCAGGACTGGTTGCAATACTGACTGGGAATTGCCGCCACTCATGGACCCACCTAGCCCAGGCAGGTCAGATTTTTGCAATCTCCCATCTTTAAAGTGTGTTACCCAACCACACACTGGGTGGCCCAAATAAATCAGGCATGTGGGCTTGGTCAGGCTGCACTTTCTGCTTTAGAGAAACAAGTCCCTAAATTCTTTTATACTTAGTACGGCTGGCTAGAGGAGGAATCTGGAAGATTTACCACTCCCTCCCCTGCCCCTTCTCCCACATACCCTTAAAGAACCCATCCAGCCCTTGCTTACGGCCACACAGCCGGACTGCCACGCCTTTGGTCATGCAGACAGTCCCTGTGGGACCAGCCTGGCCCTGAGCATCCAACAGTGCCACCCAGCAGGGCTCCCCTGGTGATACACCAGGTTGGCACACAGCCATTTTGGGACTGGTGAACTTCGAAATCCCACGCACTTCCTTACGATGGAATGACTGAGGCTGTCTCCCTAAGCCCTAAGGACTTGGTTCGGAAGCCAACACACCTGCCTCCTGCATCTGGCAAATGCTCAGTGTGCAGAGAGGAAATGAATCAGGTTTAATTGAGGACAGAAGCCCCTTGTTCATCTCATGGATCGACAAGCTTGAGGTATGGACAAGGCACATCTACCTCCCCTCCTGCCAGAGGCAGGACGACTGCTTGGGGTGGGAAGGAATGGGCTCTGGGGTCAGGCTGGGCCCACAAGGAGTGTGTGAGGTGGTCTCAAGTCCTTTGAGGCTCTGGAACAGCCGCAAGTTGGTGAGTCTCAGGTCGGAGTCTGGGAAAGTGAGGGAAGGAGCTGCTCTCACCACTGGGCAGGTCTAACATGCCTCTAATGCACAGAGTCGGACATGACTGAAGTGACTTAGTGGCAAGGCACAGACTGGTGTGTGTGTGTGTGTGTGTGTGTGTACGTGTGTGTCCTGTCCTCCAAACTCAGGGCAAGGAACACGTGTGGGGCCTGAATATGGGAAAGTGGAGGTAGGCAGAGGCAGAGGAAAGTAAGCCACTCACTTCCGAAGCATCCCTCTGAAAAATCCCAAATGGCTCATTAGTGTGATGACGATCCGGAGAGAGCTGGATGTGAGCTCGGTTCCGAACCAATCTGTTGGGCACCTCAAGGTTTGGAAATACTGGTTCTTTACGAGAGCCTGGCTGGGGCCACCTGGATGTAGGATGAGTGTCCGCACAGTGAGTGCTCAGGGAACATAGCCTTCAGAGGTGGCACCCCAAGGCCTAACTCCGAAGTCCTGGCCCCTCTGCCACCAACACCAGCACGTGCGGGTCTATCAGGCACAGCACCTGGCTGCTTGGTCTCTGAACACAGCAGTGGCAGCAAGGCTCCCTTGACTCTCCCAGCTGCCGGGTCAGTCCTTCAAGCCGCTCCCAGAAACACTGGTTGCTTGGGCGGTGGGGCAAGGCCTTCAGCTCCAAGCTCAGTGCTCAGTCCTGCCTGGGACAGCTGCCAGAAGCCCTGTGTGCTGCCTGAAGCCTTAAAGAAAACAGATGTAGCATCAAGATGCAGGAGGGCCAGGCGCCCGACCAGAAAGGCCAGGGGCCACAGGCCTCTGGGGAGACCAGGAGGGGCCACCAGCTGTTAATCTCTGCACACAGTCAGGGTGCCTATCCCAGAGGGAGGGTCCTCCCTGGCCTGGGAGAGTCCAAGATGAAGGCAGGCTGGCTCAAGTTTAAGGCGTCTGGCCCTGAGGAAGAGAGTGCTTCTCTGCACGGAGCCAGCCCAGCTCTCCAGACTGCTTCTCCAGCCTTCCTGATGGAAACTTCCCCACCAGGGCCCGGGCCTGGGCTCTTTCCACTGGTTCCCGGGGAGCTAGTTCAGCTGGTCATACCCTGGTTTCTTTCTGTACAAGCAAAAGTGCTGGATGAAGAAGACAACATCGAAGATGATGGAGAAGATGCCGAGGCCAAACTTGGTCGGGTCTCCGAAGATCAGTGTCCACTGGTCTGTGAACAGCCAGAGGGGACGGGATGGGTTGTGGTTTTAGGTTGGCTGCTTCTTAAACAGCTGGAGCAAGTGGAGCTTCAGGGAGTTGGTGGAGTGGGGGCTCCCTCCTTTGCCCAGGAAACCACAAACCCTCTAGCTGTCAAATCCCCTGGTGGTCAGTCCAGTGATTACGAATCCACCTTCCAATGCAGGGAATGCAGGTTCAATCCCTGGTTAGGGAACTAAGATCACACACCATGCTATGTGCTCAATTGTGTCTGTCTTGAGACACCATGGACTGTAGCCCACCAGGCTTCTCTGTCCATGGGATTTCCCAGGCAAGAATACTGGAGTGGGTTGCCATTTCCTCCTCCAGGGGATCATCCCCACCCAGGTCTCCTACAGTGCGGGCTGATATTTTACCATTGCGCCACCTGTGAAGGACGCAGCCAAGTAAATTGAGAAATGCCCCCTAGGGGAGCCTCACCCAGGGGCCTGGACTGGCTAGGATTCCAGAGTGGGGGAGGGGTGGTTCCCAGGAAGCCCTGCTCCCACCGCCCTGCGCCTCCAGCCGTCCAGGTGGGCAGCAGCCTGCTGGCTGACTCACCATTGTTGTAGGACTGCAGGAACATCTGGAGGAGGCTGAAGCTGCCCCCAGTGAAGTCCAGAAGCACGTTGCCAATGCTCCAGCCCTCGGTGCTTTTGTAGCGAAAGTTCATGTAGGCCTGGGCCAGACAGACAGAGGGCGGTGAGGGGGCTGAGCGGCGGCCTCCTGCACCTTGTGACTATGTCCAAACGAGCGGCTCTCATGCCTCCTACTCCTCTGGACCTCAGCCCTCAAAACACAATGACCAGCAGGCACAGTCTGGGCAGGTCCTGGGGTCTCCTCTGTGAGCCAAGCGAACAGAGCTCTCCTCCCTGCCCCCCGCCCCAAACTCCCCACTCCAGCCAGGGCGATGGGAGGAGGAAGAGGGGTGTGTGTGGATGCTGTCTCTGTCTTCATCCTTCCGTATATCCTGGCTTTCAGGCAACTCTGATTTGTTTCTTCTCACCTTCAAATGGAAATTCTCCCCAAACTCAGCCTGGACTTCATGTTGGGCTTATGAACACAGCCTGGGAGGTCCGATGATCTACTTTGGAATCCCAGCTTCACCATGGGAGCTGTGTTACCTTGGGAGAGTGACTTGAGTTCTCCTAGCCTCAGTTTTCCCACCTATAGAGTGGACTTAACTCCTTCCCCAGCCCTGCTGAGGCTCTAGGGCCTCCACCTTGGGCTTCCCAGGTCCAGTCCACTTGGACATCATTCCTCTTCCAGGTATCAGGGCCCCACACCCTTCCTCCAGCACCAGCCCCCTCTGGGCTTCTCTGTGCGACCGCTCTTTTCACCACCCGAGGGATGGCCTGGCCTCTGTAGTGGTCTTCTCCCAGTCAGCCGCCTGTCAGGTCCCCTTCTTGGCCCTCTCCCATTATGTTGCATGCTTGCTGCCACCTCTCCAGTCCTGGATGGTCCTAGACATCTCCAACTGAGGCTCCTGCCTCCCAGGTTTCCCAGGCCCAAGGCTTCCCACACTCAGGACTGAGGCCCTACTTACCCCAGGCCCTTCCCCTACTCTGAAGCCTCCTTCCCAAGCCCCCTGGGCCCCGATCCCACCTTCCTAGCTTCACACTGCTGCACCAGCAAGGCCTCCCCTGACAGCACCTTTGTGCAGAATGCACTGGCCTGGAGTGGCCCCTCCTGCCTGGTCCATGGGACGGAGTCCTGCTGATCCTTAAGGGTATGGCTCTGTTCCCGTGCCCTCCAGGGGACTGGCCCTGACTCTGGCCAAAATGTTCTCCTTCCTGAGTCCCTGGAACAAAAGGTTCCCTGTGCTGGGGAAGCGAGTTAAAGGAGGTCCCAGATTCATGAGTAGAGCCTGTGGTTGTCAGTTCTTTCATACCTGAACTGGTCCTAGGCCATTCTGGCTGTGGCGGGAGCTGTGTATGACTCTCAGTCCCTGAGTCTGAGTAGGCCTGTCTTGAGCACTCGAGGAAGGGTGTGAGGGCCCACAAGGAGGACCCTGGGTGCTGGTGGGCTGCCTCCTCCCAGCTCATCTCCCCAGTATCCTGCTGTGGCTTGTCAGGGACATCAGTTGGTGGTCATGGGCAGCGGTGGTAGGGTGGCGGGCAAGACTGAAGTCATTAGAAAGGTCGCAAAGGAGAGAGACGAGTGACCTACATGACCCCTGACTCTCAGAAGTGAGCGTGCGTCAGAGAAGTGCCAGCAACTTCCCCATGGGATTCCTGGGCCCAGGGAGGAGCAGGCAGAGGTCATGGCTGGCTTGGTGTGATGTCCCACTCCTGCTGGGCTCGCTGGCCTTCTCCTAGGAGCTTTCCAACCCACATCTCCTTGCCCCAGTCAGAAGCTGCCCCCAAGAGACCCATGTCCCTCTCATGCTAACAGCCACGGGAAAAGGCGGGCAGACCTCGGAGGTACCTGTGGAAAATACTTGACCAGCGTCACTGCCAGCTTGATGTAGGAGAAGCAGAAGAGAAACTGCAGCCATGTTGTGGCCCCGACCGCAGCCATGATCAGGGCGATGAGCGTGAAGAGCCAGGAGAGCACCAGGAAGCTGATGGCCGGCCAGGACACATGCTGGTTGCCTCGCTGGGGATCAGAAGGGGAGGGGGAAGGGAGGGACATGCGTGGGGTGGGGGCAGGGTGTGGAGAGCCCAGTACCACCCACACCTGGTCACTATCAGAGCTTCTGGTTCCATCCTTCTTGGACTTAGCAGAGCCCTTTTGCTTCTTGTTCCCACGCTGCAGAACTGGGTCCCTCTCAGAATCCACCAGCAGTGAAGGATGTGAAGACCTGGCCCCTATCACGCTGGAGGCCTGGCACCTCACTGCAGCCCGGGCTCCTTCAGCCACCCGAGGGAGCCTGCTCAACTCTGGAATCTCTCCCCACCCGTGTACCATTCCCCAAAGCAGGCCTCCCTCATATAACCTTCTCAGCAAAGGGTAGGAAAATCCAGAAGGTTCGTGAAGGTCGGGGCTGAGCAACCCTGGCTGACCTTGCAGGTGGGAAGAGAATTCCCAGGGGGAAGTGGTGCACCCACAGGGAAGTGAAAGAGAATAGCAGCATCAATGATGCCCTGAAACGTGCTGACTAACGCCGTCCCTCCCTGCTGAGACAGTGGATGGTGGTCCTCCAGTGACACAGCTGTGCCCAGGCTCCCAGCTCGGCCCTCCAGGCTCCACCCCCTGCTCCCTACGTGGCCATCCTGGCCACACCCACCTGCTCATGGTTCCTCTAGCTGCTCCCTGGGCTTCACAGGTCTGTTCCCCTGCAGGGGTGGCCCACCCTGGCCCTCTTCCCCATCACCACAGAACATTATTCATCCCATGGACCACAATTCAGCGCCCTCCATCCCCCTCCTCCCTGCTGAGTCGTGGGGCCCACAAACTGCCTGTGTTCTCCCTGCCCGCTCAGCTCTCAGCCTGCTGGGTCGTCACTGCCTCCCTCTGTGTCCCTCACTGCAGACCTGGGGGCGCCCAAGGGTTTGGGCTCACAGGGCCCAGCATGGGGTCGTCTGGTCTACGATCCAGGAAGCAGATGTGAGTGGACGGACACATTTCCCTTCCGGGGGGCTTCTGGGTCCTGTGTAAAAGGGCAGGTGGGGCCTGGGCAGCACAGGCTGCAGCAGGTGCCAGGGTCGCGGCTCACCTCGTACAGGAGGCACTGCACTATGACAACCAGGGTGAGGGCCACCGCATGCAGGCTGAAGAAGACGTCGTTGCTGTCCACGGGGTTCACGCCGTTGGGGTATTTGAGGAGAAACTGCTCCTGTGTGGGGGTGGGGAGAAGCTGGGGGGTGAGGGGCATGAGGGGCAGCCTGGCCGCCGGCCAGCTTGGTGGGGCTGCGGGGGCGGGCAGGGCTGTACCTTGATGGAAGGCACCCAGAAGAGGCCGATGTTGAACACGCTGTAGGCCATGAACCCCATCAGGTTGAGGGCCACAAAGTCGAAGCTCAGACCCACGACACTGGGGGAGAGGGATGGGGAGACAAAGCAGGGTTGGCGGGGAGCCTGGGGGACTGGAGGACACAGAGCTCTCCAAGGAGAGCACAGTCCTCAGTCCCTCCATGCCCACCCCATGCCATCTGACCCCCTCCTCCTCCTGGGGCTGTCTGGAGGCCTCCTGCAGAGACGAAGTGCCTCCCACCCTGGCTCCCAGCTCAGCAGCCCCTCAGAGGCCCATGCGCCTTGTTGGCCTTGTGCCTGATGCCTGGGTCTTTAAAATCAAGGTGGGCCAACTTTCTTCTCCAACTTGACACGAACTCCTCCAGGGACCGGGGACCAGGAGCACAGCAGCTGTGGGTGGACCCCCCACCCCCCACCCCCTGTTGGCCCCAGCTCCTTCTCCATCTCAACTGAGAAGCCCCATTTGGTTGCTTTCAGAGAGAGGGGCTGAACTGGGCAAAAGACCAAATGCCCAGCACTGCAACTGTTACAGGGGCTCTTAGAACTTTCATATCAGACCACTTTTAAGAAAGGGCAGGGGCTTCCTTGTACTACAGTGGATGAGGATCTGCCTGCCAATACAGGGGACATGGGTTCGATCCCTGGTCCAGGAAGATTCCACATGCCCAGGAGTGACTAAGCTCATGTGCCACAGCTGCTGAAGACCCAGCTCTAGAGCCTGTGCTCAGCAACTTGAGAAGCCCGAGCACCATGAGTAGCTCCCGCTCGCCACAACTGGAGAGAAGCCCAGTGCAGCAACAAAGACCTAGGGCAGCCAAAATAAATAAAATAAAAGGAAGGGGTGGGGGAGAGTGGGTAGGAAGACGGAAGAGCAGAGGGATAAGTCGGAATGCAGGCTGCCTACAGCTTCGTTGGCATGCCCGTCCTACTGGCCCCAAGTGAACCTGCTTGTACAGCTCCGTGGGTTACCTTTTCCGCCTCCAGTTGGTGATCACCTGAGGGTAGAAGGAGACCGACCAGGCCACAAAGTAGATCCAGCCGATCACCTGGTTTATGATGCTGACGATGTTGCTGTGGATCACCAAGAAGCGAATCCTTGGGCTGGAGAGAATGCGGGGGCTGGGGTGAGCTGGGGCTGGGTGTCTGGAAGAAACCCCACGCGCCGGCACTGGCTCCCTCCTCAGGGCCCCCACCGGTGGAGGCCATCCTACCTGGTCTGGTTGGAGTGATTTCCATGCAGATAAGTGGTAACTTGTCCAACACTTTGAGATGTCACTCGAAAAGAGGAATTTGTTGTACCGGGAGGCACTACAACCTGTTAGAAAACTGAATCAGGTCCAGAGCTCCATAGTTACTGGGACCTTTAGGGAGCATCCAGCTCCAAGCTATTCACTAGGGAATGGAGGGACAGGTCACATAAGCCCCTGCCTTCTAGGAGCTTCCTAACAGGAGGGAGAAATGTTGGGCCAATCAGCCAACCAGAATTCTCCCTACTCCAGTGTCAGACGTTATGAGCAGAAGGGCCCTCCCTCCCCTGGCTTATCTCTGAGGGAAGGTGGGAGGGCTCTCTTCCTCTCACTAGATATTGGATTTTGGACAAGTTATTTGAGCTCTGATCTCAGTTTGCTCATCTGTAAAAGGGGATGACACAAGAGCCTACCTTACAGGGTTGCTCTGAACGACACGATGTCCGTAAAGCTTGCGGCACCGACATGGCAAGCGGTGAACTGTTTACCATCACTACTACTCTATGATGACTGTTACTAACTCGACTTCCTCTACTGTGGACGGCTTTTCCAGATCCACAGAGAGATGTTTGCCCCATGCCCAGCCTGGCTGCCAAGAGACAAACCAGAAGAGATGCAACACACCAGACACTGCAGGGAGAACACCTTTACTCTCATTTCTGTCCAATGTTCATCGAAAGCTCTGCTGTAACAAACTGGAGGCCTGCCTGTAATATCTCACCTCCGCATCATGCCTCCTGACGCTCTTGAATTCTGAGTGAGGCAGGGAGCGGGATGAGACCTTCACTGGATCACACTGTCCCCCTACTCCCATCTCTCTGTTCCCTGGATCATGCCCGGGCTCCACTTTCCACCCGTGTCGTGGGCTCCATGAAGATGTGGCTCACTGGGTTGCAGTGGCTTCTTCAGGGACGCTTGAACATGTATTTTGGCTCTTAACCCCTGAAACCAGGGGACTTTGGCAGGACAATTGAAATGGTGTAAGTGGCTGCTGCAAAGCCTGGGATCCAGTTCGTGGCCAGTGTCTTGTGAGCTTCATTTTCACAATAAGAGCTCCTGGCTCTTATTTTCCTATCCTCATTAATTCTTACTTTTAGCAGGTTTTGCTGGCAACATTATCTGTTTCTAAGTGGCCACCAAGTCCCTTCTGGAACTAGGCATCTGCCCTGTATCTGATCATGTGTCAATACTGTTGGCTTGCTCAGGGGCTCTGAGCTGATTTGCACCCCATTTCTACAACCACTCAGGGCCTCCTGCTGAGCCTCAGGGCTACCACTTCATTCTGTGTTTATCTTCATTCCTGTGTTTATCTCTCATCTGTTTTTTTCCCTCCCTACTGATTTAAAAAAAAAAATCAAGTTGACTGGTAATTGGCTCGAATCCTCCGTTAGGTGGAAGCAGTGTTTATTAAAATATAAATGTATAAAGGCTATAAATAGCTATTACTATTATGCCAGACAGCCTCTGGCACTGGTTTTTCCAGACACTCAACCAATGGAATCCCAGAAGGGAACTTTGCAAACTTTAATGTGGACCCAAATCATCTGGGGACTCTTACTTGTATGCAGATTTTTAATCAGTAGGTCTGTGATGGGGTATTTCTAAAAGGTTTTAAGGGGGAGAGATAGATTAGGAGTCTGGGATTAACATATATACAGTATTGTATTATATATAAAATATATAACCAACCAGGGCCTACTGTATAACACAGGGAACTATACTCAATATTTTGTAATAACCTATAAGGGAAAAGGATCTGAAAAAGTATATAAGGGAATATATATTTGTGTGTATATTTAACAATCACTTTGCTGTACATACACCTGAAACTAACACAACACTGTAAATCAACTATATTTCCATTAAAATAAAATTAAAAAAAAGTTTTAGAGCAGAGATAATGCTGCTGATCCATGGATGCTCTTTGAGGAGCAAGGTCTTAAAAAATCATCTTAAGAATTTCTTCTACATTCTCAGAACCATTTCTGCCTCACATTTTTTACCATCATCTTCCTAATTCCATCTTGACAGCATAAAACATCCGGTGTCAAAGAGACTAACAAAGCCCCAAATCAGAGATTTCTAGAATAACAGGTCAGGGGCAGCCCCCCGTATAAAAACAAGCTGGCCTACTTCTACAAGCACTTAGTTAAAATGTGTTTTGTTATCCAGTCATTTTCTACCCATTCTGTTAAGATTCATTACTTACTTCATCAGGGAGCTGAAGGATAGTAACGTTTTTTGAACGAAATGTGATTTCAAAAGTGATCACCAAGGTTGCATTTAAAGGGCGCCTGTGGAAGACAAGAGTCTGGTTACTGCTGAGAAGCTGGACTCCTTGAGGTCTCAACCCGCCTTCTGGATTTTGTGGCGGGCCTGGCATATCTCAGGCAATTAGGGTGACATAGGGCTATGTGCTTAGCCCTGGGGGTTTGAGAGGTGGGGTCCCTTTGGCCAAGTAAGAACACAGCTGGTGGGAAATAGTCTGTGAATGCCACACAAGGTGTTCAGAGGAAGACAGGACCATGGCATTTGCTTTCCCGGGAGAGACTTCCGAGAAGGCCCAGGCAGCATCCCCAGAAAGCGATGAGACATGTCTGAGTGGGAGCAGCCTGTCGGGCTCAAGTCTGGGCTTAGAGGCCTGGAGTTAATCTGGAAGGGGGTGGGAGGCTGCTCAAGGATTCTGTGCTAAGGGGGATGATGTGTTGTATTTACAAGGTGTCAGTGTGCAGAAGTGGCAGTATCTGGGGATGGGATGCAGGTCTGTTAGGACGCCTTGGTCCCAAAGCTCTGGTTTGAGATCAGACATCCTAGGAGAGGTGAGGAAAAGGGAGAAGGGTAAAGAGGGGGAAAAAAAACCCCACTAGGGTTCCAGATCTTCATCTTGGGGCATCCTCACGGCTGGGCGGCACAAGCTGGGGAAAGCAGGGAAGGGTAAAAAGGAGGTGGGTTCTCTGGCACAATCTGGACTAGGTGGGCACCCTTGTGTGGGAACCAGCAGAGGGCAGCTGGAGAGACTCTCAGATAAGGCTGACTGGGAGCACTGCACAGTGGGATCCACCCAAGGGAGCTGGATGTCACCTCAGAAAGTGCTGCCAAGTGATTCGGCTCCTTCTCCCAACCTTGAGTCAGCCAGCCAATCAGTTTAGTCGCTCAGTCGTGTCCGATTCTTTGTGACCCCATGGACTGCAGCATACCAGGCTTCTCTGTCCATCACCAACTCCCAGAGCTTACTCAAACTTATGTTCATCGAGTAGGTGATGCCATCCAACCATCTCATCCTCTGCCATGCCCTTCTCCTTTTGCCTTCAGTCTTTCCCAGCATCAGTGTCTTTTCTAATGAGTCAGTTCTTTGCATCAGGTGGCCAAAGTACTGGAGTTTCAGCTTCAGCATCAGTCCTTCCAAAGAATATTCAAGACTGATTTTGTTTAGGATGGACTGGTTGGATCTCCTTGCAGTCCAAGGGACTCTCAAGTGTCTTCTCCAACATCACAGTTCAAAAGCATCAATTCTTCGGTGCTCAGCTTTCTTTATAGTCCAACTCTCACATCCACACATGACTACTGGAAAAACCACAGCTTTGACTAGATGGACTTTTGTTAGCAAAGTAATGTCTCTGCTTTTTAATATGCTGTCTAAGTTGGTCACAGCTTTTCTTCCAAGAAGCATCTTTTAATTTTATGGCAGCAATCACCATCTGCAGTGATTTTGGAGCCCAAGAAAATAAAGTCTGTCACTTTCTATTGTTTCCCCATCTATTTGCCATGAAGTGATGGGACCGGATGCCATGATCTTAGTTTCCTGAATGTTGAGCTTTAAGTCAACTTTTTCATTCTCCTCTTTCACTTTCATCAAGAGGCTCTTTAATTCTTCTTCACTTTCTGCCGTAAGGGTGGTGTCATTTGCATATCTGAGGTTACTGATATTTCTCCCGCAATCTTGATCCCAGCTTGTGCTTCATCCAACCCAGCATTTTGCATGATGTACTTTGCATATATAAGTTAAATAAGCAGGGTGACAATGTACAGCCTTGACATACTCCTTTCCCAATTTGGAGCCAGTCTGTTGTTCCATGTCCAGTTCTAACTGTTGCTTCCTGACCTCCAGATTTCTCAGGAGGCAGGTCACGTGGTCTGGTATTCCCATCTCTTTAAGAATTTTTCAGAGTTTACTGTGATCCACACAGTCAAAGGCTTTGGCATAGTCAAAGAAACAGAAGTAGATGTTTTTCTGAAACTCTTGCTTTTTCAGGGATCCAATGGATGTTGGCAATTTGATCTCTGGATCCTCTGCCTTTTCTAAATCCAGCTTGAACATCTGGAAGTTCACGGTTCTGGAAGTTCACGGTTCACATACTGGCTTGGAGAATTTTGAGCATTGCTTTGCTAGTGTGTGCGATGAGTGGAATTGTGCAGTAGTTTGAACATTCTTTGGCATTGCCTTTCTTTAGGATTGGAAAGAAAACTGACCTTTTCCAGTCCTGTGGCCACTGCTGAGTTTTCCAGATTTGCTGGCATATTGAGTGCCGCACTTTCACATCATCTTTTAGGATTTGAAATAGCTCAACTGGAATTCCATCACCTCCACTAGCAATCTTCAGGACTCTCTTCAAAGCCTTGCAAAGGACCACTCTGAAGTCCAGCATCAACTGCTGGTCACTCAAGGAGCTAAGAAAAAGGCTCACGTGTCTTCCCCTTCCCACCAGAAACAAGGTTTCATCAGTTGTGGTGGGGAGAGAGAGACCTTGGGACCTCAATCTGCAGCCCAGGGCCGATGCCTGTCTTTCCCTGGCTTGTCTTAATGTGAAGAGGCAAGGGTATCACGCTTAAAATATGAATATAGTGAGCAGGGGTCAGCCCTGACCCAGCCTTGGGGCAAACGGGCTGGACTGAGGACAGAGCCAGGCCTGGGAAACTTACAGGAGGGAGATGCTGACGCTGGTGGAGCTTCCGTTTTCCAGCTTCACGATGGGGGGTACAGAGAAGTCAACTGTTGACTCTGGAACAACCCAAATCAGTAACATGAGTTGTTACGACCGAGAGCTCAGGCCCACAAGACACTGGGAGGAGGGGTCCTGACACTTGAACTTATGCTTCATAACCACCTCTATCCCCCAGGTGAAGACTCCCGAGGTTCTGAGATGCTAAGTAAGTGACTGGGCGGGAAATGCCCTCTTTATGCACTTTCTCCTCCTGCTGCTAGAGACAGAGGGAGACACAGGCCTGACCAGGAGATGCTGAAGCTTATTCCTCCCCCACAGATGAGCTCTAATGGTCTGCAGGAGTCACCCAGAAATAGAAACCACGGAGCCCAAAAATTGGTCACAAAGGAATTCAGCCACGATCTGGGACTAGATTGTGGGCTTAAACCACCTCTTCAGATGGAAAGCACAAGGGTTTCCTCTGTTCGTGGAGCTAAAATGGCCCTGCAGAACCAGTCCTGCCCCTTCCTGTAGTTTCAGAGACACCCCTGTGGCCCAGTTAACTTCTTTCTAAAAAACCGCCTTTGGTTCCCTGTAAAAGCCCAGCTCACTCCATTCACTGATCCCCTTCTGGAGGCTGACCCTGCTGGGGACTTGGGGGAGACTGATGAACAACACAGAATTTCACTATCGGAGATTTCTCCTTGGCATTAAGATGTTAACTCAGGAGGAGGTAGACAGATAGGCCGCTGGGGTGAAGGAGGAAGCAGGTTTGGGAGGCCAAACACTCCAGGGCAGTTGGCCACAGGAGTTACCTTCTCTTGGACTCTTCCTTTGTTCTCTGGGCCTCACCGCCCCATCCCTGCCCCCACCCCAGGTGTGTCTACTTCACTTCCCTCACCTGGGAGACTTCAGGGTGACTCACAGCCTAAGGTGTGATTGTGAATCTAGACTGGGCTGGGAAGGGGGCCCACAGGAGAAAGCAGGTGCTCCATTTGATGAGCTCCGGTTCCTTCCGGAGGCTGTGGCTGCAGGTGAGGCCCAGGTCTTCCCCTCCCCAGACCCCTCAAATGCAGAAGATGAAGAAATGAAATTTTAGATACTCAGGTTGAGAAGGAATTTAAAAGTTCCCTAATTTGACCTCCACTGTCTTAGCTCCTTCTCAGTACTCCTCCCTGGTAGTTTCTCTTCCTCTGGCTGGACACCTGGGCCAGTGGCCGAGGAGGGGAGGGGGGAGATGGGGAAGAGGCAGGGAAAAGGAAGAATAAACTCATCTCCCACAAGGGGACTGGCCAGCCTGAGACTCACCCTCTGGGGCCTGGCTCTGGGACCCGGGGCCTCTCAGACTCTACCCGAGCCACCTTCTCCCTGCCAGCCCCACGTGTGGATGCAGGTGCAGGCTCTGTCCTCAAAGGACGCCTTTCAGCCCAAGATGGGAGGCAGGTAGGAAGCTGGCATCATATAGTATCCTAAAAAGCACATTTTAGAGTCTGCCCCGGGGCAGGAGGCTTTGGATACCACATTGGAATACTCAAATGAGACTCCCTGAAGCCTCCTCCAAGACGAGCCTTTGCTTTTTAAAAACGAATCCTCATTGGCATCTCTCCCAATCCACACCAGCCACTGCCGTTCTCTAATTACTATACCAGTGAGAGGTGGGCAAAATGACGCCTACTGCAGACAGAAGAAAACAGAATTGCAAGAGGGGAAGAGTCCCGTCCACACAGCTCAGAAATGGTAGAGGCAGGATGCAAACCTAGGGCGGCTTCGGGTGCAGGGCTCAGGTCCTTGTCACTAGGTGGCAGCACTTCCAGGGTCCACCCACAGCCAGCAGGGGCAAAACACACTGAAGGTGAGTGAGCTCACTGTAGGCCCTCTCTGTTGTTCAGCCCCTCAGCCCTGTCTCACTCTTTGCGGCCCCATGGACTGCAGCACGCCAGGCTTCCCTGTCCTGCACCACCTCCTGGAGTTTGCTCAAAATCATGTCCACTGAGTCAATGATGCCATCCAGCCATCTTATCCTCTGTTGCCCCCTCCTTCTCCGGCCCTCAATCTTCCCCAGCATCAGCCTTTTCCATTGAGTCAGCTCCCTGACCACTCCCCAAAGCAAAGACAAGACAGGCAGGGCGGAATGAAGTCAGAAACCCAATTCTAGCTCCTCGATTTTATGGTGGTTTCTGACTATTCCTTTATGACATTTAGGATAAAAGACTCAGTGACACAATGCAGCAGGGGTCCCAGTCTCGTTACTTGGTGGCTGTGTGACTTTGGGAGAGACTTCTACCCTCTCTGGGCTTGTTAGCCCTCTGTATAATCAAGTAGTAGCAGCTAAACTTGTTCTTCCCAAGGGCAATGAATTAGCATGACTAATGGAACTTTATTTAAAGCAAGCCAAGGTGCATGCATGCACACTTTTGGGCCTTAATCCCAGAGAATATGACCCAGCAGGTCTGGAGTTGGGGCTCTGGCATCTGTACTGAAGAATACCAGGCTCCATGGTGTTCTTTCTTTCTTGGAAGAAACCTCTTCTTTCTCAGAAACTGCTTCCCCACAAGCAATTCCCCACAAGTCACACCTTCCCCACAAGGTGTGACTGCAAAGTAACATGACTGATTGTTTAACAAACTTGGAAGAGCTGATCAGGTGACCAGTGTTTGCTCAGAGACTCAAGAGTCCAAATGAGTAGCAGTGGAACCACTTTGTATAGTTCTTGGCAAGCTTCGACAAGGGTTTGCATAGTTTGTGCAAGGTTAATTTGGAAACTTTGGTTGGGGGTTTTAAGATGTATTTGATTTTTTTTTTTTTTTTGGCCACACTGTGAAGCTCATGGAATCTTAGTTCTCCAACTGGGGACTGAACCCAGGCACCTGGTTGTGAAAGCAGGGAGTCCTAACCACCTGGGAACTTCCAAGATGTACTTAAAAAAAATTATTTTGATTTTTTTGGCTTTATTGAGTGGCATGCAGGATCTTAGTTCTCCAACCAGGGATCGAACCCATGCCCCCTGTATGGACGTGTGGATTCTTACCACTGGGCTGCCAGGGACGTCCCTGTATTTGGTTTTTGACAACAGCCAGATGATAAAAATAATGGGCCTGGTGTCCTTGGAGGCTTTACACAGCTTTCATGGAAAGAACTTCAGCAATGTTTGGGCGATGGAAAATTGATGGTATGATACAGGCCTTTAAAAGGCCCTGCCCTGAAGGTCACGCCTCACAAGGACACACAAACCCTGATGTGTTTTTCGACAACCAGCCCAGATTCTGTAAGGCCCCTACCCCTGCTGAGCCCAGTTTCTCTGTCTTTCTCTAAGGGAAGGGCTCTGTCATCTAACCAGGGGGTGCTGGGCAGGCTCCTCAGGTGTCTTTGCTTGGCAGAACCAGGTAACAAGGTGGCCACCTCAGCTGCTTCTGCAGCATCTCCCAGGACCCATAAGTCACTCTGTGAGGTCCATGGGGTGAACACAAGCTCTTCTCTACAGACATTATCCCAGATTTTTGGAGCTCCACAGTTTGACATTGGTGATACAGAAAAGGGAAAAGGGCCCCCGGGGCAGAAAGTCAATTATTTGTGAACCATCTGGCTCCCTGTAAAACTCCTGGACTCCAGACCTCGGTCTGTTCCGCTACCTGGGTGGCCACCTAGCCAAGAGCAGATGGACACATGCTGTCTGGATGGTCCTAAACCTTTGGCTGCAAATAAGTAAGGCTACCTCCTCCACTTCCCTCTACACAGCAGGTAACCCATTTCTAGACTTACCACATTTCTCTATGAGCTGCAGGGGAAAAAGGATAAAAATAACCAGCCACCTCCTTATCATGTTCCTTGATTTCGATAAACTAGGAAGAAACACAAAGAGGAAGAGAAGTTCAGGTTAAAGTCAGATCTGCCTAGCAACAAGTGGGCAATAAGCCACCTGGAACCATGCATGGACAGTTCATAAAGGACTTTCACTTCACACCTGTGACCTCACAGGCTTTGCATCACCAGCTTGGAGAAGAGGACCCCAGAGAGGATCCATCTTTCTTTGATATGTGGGGAAATGGGCTCTGAGAGGCTCAGTGGGTTGTGTAAGGCCCTACCCTGAGGAAGTGGACAAATGCTGAATTTTTTCCTCTTCAACTGTTTTGTGCAACCTAGACAACAGAAAGAAAGATGCAGCTTTATTGGCTGGGGGTTCTTTTATTTTTCAGAAGATATTGAAACTGTAGTCAGATATCCACGAACCTATAAACTTTAAGGAAATTTTTTTTCTTTAAATCGCTTTATTATTTATTTTTGGCTGTGCTGGTTTTTCTCTGCTAGTTGCAGTGAGTGGGAGCTACACTCTTGTTGCTGTGTGTGGGCTTCTCATTATGGTGGCTTTTCTTGTGGAGAACAGACTCGAGGGTGTGAAGGCTTCGGTAGTTGCAGCACGTGGGCTCAACAGTTTTAATTCTTGGGCTCTAGAGCACAGGCTCAATAGCTGTGTTGCACAGGCTTCGTTGCTCTGCAGCATGTGGGATCTTCCTGGATCAGGGATAGAACCCCTGTCTCCTGCATTGGCAGGCGAATTCTTTACCACTGAGCCACCAGGGAAAACCCCAAACCTTAAGGAAATTAACTTTATTTCCTGTCCTAGGAGAAGCGTCTATAGGTTAATGCCACCAACAGATTCTTGATTAGGACTTTTTCATTTGACAGGTGTCACTTTTCTGGGACCAGCAGGGATCATTGACAAAGGGGACCTGGTGTGGAACAAACCCCAGATCAGTCCTGGAGCAGTTTATCGGTTAAGTGAAGGAGATGGGTTGCTGTGTACCCATAACCCCCACGCATGAGAGGTGAACCAAAGGTCAGGATGGGGCAGATCAGCGTAAATATCCATAACTTGGTTTCTACATGCTGCTGTAGTGTACAGAAGCTTTCCCACCTTCCAGCATCCGTCTCCCCACTCTCTGGCCTCTGCTGGGTGCCTTGTCCTTGGCCCTGCATTCCCATGCTCCCTCCTCCTCTGCTTTCTGTAGCCTGACCTGCAGGAAACTGCTCTCTGGTCTGTGTGGAATGACCTCCCTGCCCAACCTCTTCTTGCCACTCTCTTCTCTCCACACCTGCTGATGTCCTCAAGCTCAGGGTTTAGTCTGTCCCCCAGGGCAGATTCTGGGTTTTCTTTGAGGACTCAGACGTGCAGAATCAGGCCTAACTGGCTCCTCCTTCATTCCACAGGAGTGGAATGTAGACTGAGGGCCTTAAATTCTTGGACAACAAAAGTTCCCTGATCCCAAAGGCCGACCCACGTGGGAGGAAAGACATCAGGAGAGATAGAGACCTTGAGAGATATGTGGTAGAATAAAATGTTCGAAAAAGATCAAGTTAATAATTACACAAAAACTAGTGTCTTCCAAATGCTACAAAGTAGAAGTGGAGAATTTCATCATGATGGGCTCTGTGTGGCATGCTGCTCTTCCTAAGTAAGTTCTATATTCTAGGCTTCCCCCAGATGCCACCTGCTTTAAGAAGTCTCCCACTCCCAATCCCCTCCCCAGGGGTCCCTGGGGTCAGGGGTCTCCTGAGGCAGCTTCACTTGGTCAGGTATCCGGTTAATTCTGTCACCTGTTCCACCATCTGGAACTCCCTAGATCGTCTTCTCTTGGAGAAGTAACACAGAGAATGGCCAGGAACGTGTGTCCTGGAGAGTGACTGCACAGGTCTGAACCCGAGCTCCCCATTTATTAGTTGTGCCACTTTGGGGTGTTACTTGACCACCTCAAGCTCCAATTTCCTAAAGTGAAAAACAGGGGCAGTGGAAACTAAATCACAGGATGTAAATGAAAAATGAAGCACGATTTGCGGCCCCTTCAGGCATGCATGCATGCGCATTCTCAGCTGTGTCTGACTCTTTGCCACCCCCATGGACTGTCTGTAGCCCACCTGGCCCTTCTGTCCATGGGATTTCCCAGGCAAGAATACTGGAGTGGGTTGCCATTTCCTCCTCCAAGGGATCTTTCCCACTCAGGGACTGAACCCACGTTTCCTGTGTCTCTTGCATTGGTGGGTGGAATCTTTACCACTAGCCACCTGGGAAGTCCATAGCCCTTTTATAAGCAGTATTACAATTTCAAGAGGGAGAGGTTGGTAAGAAAAAAGGTTGAGAAACAATGTTCTAAAGTGTTGATAAATACAACCCTTGTCGAGGGCACTTAGCAAGCTCTCACAAGGCCTACTTTGTTATTTCCCTCAACATTGTTCAAAGAGGCAGGGCCCAGCAGTCCTCGCTTCCTCCAGACTGAAAGCCCCGGAGACGGGAGGGGGGTTTCGTCCGCCCCACTCCCCTTGGAGCCCAGGCCGGTGCTCAGCACCTCAAAAAGAGTTTCTGAAGTGGTCTGTCCTCTCAGTGTCTCCCCTCTGGAAAGCCATCTGCAAATTCTGCCACCGGATTCAAGCGACAGCTAAGCAGAAGGCGGGGAAGAGGCAAAACCTGCACTGGAACGGAGCCTCCCAAACTATCCTGGCAGCCCGGTGTCCCCTGCCTCCGCTCGCTACTACCAGAGCCCTTCAACCCGGGGGCTGTCCGGTACCGAGAAGCCGGGACTGGTGGCCGGTGAAGGAACCCTGGCGGGGCTGAAGGAGGCTGGATGCTCGGCAGGCTGCCCAACTGACTTGCTGTGCCAGTCTCTGAACCTCAGGGGGTCTGCCTGGGAAATGAGGCGAGGAAGGCGCGGGAGGCTGTCGGGGCCGCGTCGGCTCTCACCTGAGGTCCTCTAGGCTCAGGGCACCGACCAGATGGAACGAGGCAGTCGTCTCGGACTGTACGCGCTTCCCGGGGCCGGCTTGACATACCGTGAGGGCTGGGCAGAAGTCACCTGACCCGAGCCGCCTGATTCGCGGACTACGGGCCTCGGCGCGATGCAGCCTGGGAGCTGTAGTTTTCTCGGGCCTCAGTGAGACACCTGGGGGTTGGTGAGGAGCGGAGGGGCTCAGGCAACTTGGCAGGGATGGGGACTCCGGAGGGCTAAGTCACTGTTAGGGCCACAAGGGCTCTCGAATCTTCCAGGGCCTGTCTGGGAACTTCGAGATACTTTGGTGAGCGAAGCTGAAGCCTCGGCCAACATTGCACACCCTGCCTCGCGGGGCGGGGCCTCTAGGTCCCGTCTTCCCTGCGGCTCCGCCTATAACTGGGGACCGTCGCGCGGAATGCGAAGAACTCAGCCCTCCTCAACCAATGGGAAGACGAGAATTCTGTGTGTTGGGCGTGGCTGGAAAGATTGGTAGGCGAGGGCCCGCCTCGGCGCCTAGGTCCAGGGTGAAGGGTGCTGGCGCGGACGCTGTCATGGCTGCACGATCTGTCACTCTCGGCATCGACCTGGGCACCACCTCTGTGAAGGCGGCCCTGGTGGAGGCCGCACCCGGCGACCCTTCCGGGTTCGTGGTACTGGCGAGCTGTGCTCGGGCTGCGCAGGCCGAGACGGCGGCCCAGAGCGCGGCGGCGGGGCCCCAGGTGAGGCAGCTCCCTGGAGCCGCACCGCCTCCGGGAGCCTCCGGACACCCTCTCCCTCCTCAATGAAGTCTCCCTGACTGCTCCAGCCTGCCTGATCTCTGCCTGCCTGATCTCTGCTTGCCTGATGCAAGTCCCTCGATTCGATAGCTCTCCTCCCAGGAGCTTTCCCATCTGCTGGCACCGATCTAGCCACTCTCGAGCCTTCTTTGGAAGCCTTGCCCTCGGCGCTAGATCCCCGTGCCCTCTGCCCTTCACCTTCTGTACCCTGACCTGCGGGAAAATTGCTCTCCTGCATATGGAGTGATCTCAGGCCACCTTCTCATTCTTGTGGCTCTCTGCTCCTCACATCTGCCCCGTGTCCTCAAATTCAGGATTCAGTTTGTTTCTTAGGGCAGTGTCTGGGTTTTCCTTGAGAAATCAGATGCAAAACCAGGTGTAACGTGCCCCTCTCTCATCCCACAGCTATAGACTGTGGGTGGAGGAACTCAAACATTTGGCTAGCAAAAGTCCCTTGACCCCAAAGGCTGAGAGAGCTTGGAGGAAAGACATTAGGACAGGTTGACATTGAGAAGTTCAGATTGATATTTCTACACAAAAACTAGTGTCTTGTGAAAGCTAAGTGACTAAGTGAAGCCGCTCAGTCCTGTCCGACTCTTTGCGACCCGGTGAACTGCAGCCTACCAGGCTCCTCTGTCCATGGGATTCTCTAGGCAAGAGTACTAGAGTAGGTTGCCAGCTATGAGATAGAAATTGAGAATTTCACCACAGTGGGCTCAGTTGTAAGAGGTGGGTTCAGAAAGGATGTTAATTCTCAGAGATGGAGTCCATTAATTCCCTGAAAAAGGTAGCTCAATGTTCAATTCATTGATAATAGAAATTAATATCAAGGAACTTTCTTTGTAACCTCATGACTTTCTGGATCTCTGCTTGCTCTTATAATTGAAATAGATAACCTCTATGGCCACTGCTGGCCACAAACCTCGATTTTCTGAGCCAAACCCCATTCCCAAGAACTTTGTTTTTCACAAGCTCTTGCTACATAACTGGGCTCAGTTCTTTAGGGTTCACACTCCATCTTTTTTTCTTTTTTTTGGCTGCACTTTGCATCATGTTGGATCTTAGTTCCCCAACCAGGGTTCAAACCCAGGCCCTCCTCAGTGAAAGTGTAGAGTTCTAACAACAGGGCTTCCAGGGAAGTCCCCAGAGTCCATCTTGCTCAGAAGCACTTCAGAGGGTAAAGATTTCAGGAGCACATTTTCACAGAGTCTTTCAAAATTAGTTTGGTTGGAGCATCAGGGCATTTTAGTATCGTTATCTCACTTCATGGACCTTGACACGGAGGCAACGTCAGCTTGGACCCCGTCGGGCTGAGCAGCAGAGCCAAGATTCCAGGAAGTGGGTTTTAGGCAGTGCCCTTTTTCTCTTGAGATAGTGCTACTTCTTGGCTCTAGACATAGGGCCACATTCCCCACTTCCTCCAGTGTTCAGCATGCTGTTCTCTGTTTATAGGCACACCCAGTGCTCCACACCTGCCTAAGGAGGGGTTTAGGAGATGTTCGTAATAGCCCCCTCCCTTGCATCCCCCGCCTGCATGCTGTGCTCTGGGACAAACAGCACTACTGTAATTTCACCTGGAGCAGGATTTCTCAACCTTGGCACTGTTGATACTAGACGGCAGGATGATTCTTTGTTGTGAGGGGCTGTCCTATACGTTGTAGGTTATTTAATAGCATCCCTGGCCTCTAACCCATTGCAAGCTGGTAGACCCTCCTCCCCAGTTGCAACACCCCCAAATATCTCCATATTGCTAAATGCCCCCTAGGGGACAAAAATCACCCCTGGAGTAAGAACTACTGATCTATAGAAACCCCTGATGGTTCTGTTCCATCCTCCTGTCCACATTTCTCACTCTTTAGAAGCACTGTGTACTCCATGGCCAAATTTGGCAGCTATGTGGAAGGTCAGATGTTTAGCTCTTTGCAGCTTTAAAATAGCAGGATATTTGAGGGGAAACTCTGTCTACCCCCTTTTCTTTGGCTGTGCCACACGGCTTGTGGGATCTTAGTTCCCAGACCAGGGATCAAACCCAGGCCCATAGCAGTAAAAGTGCTGAGTCCTAACCACTGAATTGCCAGGAAATTACCTCTGCAACCCTTTCTGTGCTATTAATTTTTCCTTTCTGGGCTTCCATTTCCCCCTCTGTTAAAGGAGTGGGGAGGAAGAGGGTTGAATGAGTTCTTAAGCTCTTTTTTTTTTTCCAATCTGAAGTTCTAGGATTTGATCTGGATATAGACCACTTGATATTCCGAACCAAGGAATGGGGGCAGCACCTGTCTTATTACACTGTGGGCGTACCCATTGTCTGTCCAAGAACTACTCCCCCGTCACACTCACCACTAAAACTCGCTGTACACTGACTGCCTCCTTGTCTTCACTCCATCCAGCCTGTTCCCCTCCTCCACTGTCCCTATCCCCACAGCTCACCCACTTTGGGCCCATATAGAGAACCACTTCTCTGTTCTGGGTTCATGCACCATCTGGCGGCCACGTGGGAACTCTGTAAACCACCACTGTCCAGTGGAAATGTGAGTCTCATGTAGTTTTCAGTTTTCTGGCAGCCGTGTTAAAAAAACAGTAAAAAGGAACCCTGAAATTAATTTTCATTACCTATTTTACATAACCCAATGTATCCAAATGTATCATTTCAATATGTAATAATATGAAATTATTAATGAGAGATTGTGCTTTATTTTTTTCTTACTAAATCTGAAATTTGGTGTGTAGTTTTCAATGTGGACTAGCTTCGTGTGGCTAATCACTGCTGTGTTGGACAGGGCAGGTGTAAACAAATGTCTCTTCCCTGCTTCCTTCTTCCTTTGCCTGCTGTCTTAGTTCTTCCCTCCTGGGGGATCATGCTTATCTCTGCAGCTTCTTTCCGCCCTGTCTTTTACTGCTCAGTCAGTTCTCCTGTAGTCTCTTCTGCATAAAGAGTCTTGTTAGGAGACTTCCCTGGCAGTCCAGTGGTTAAGACTCCAGACTTCCGTTGCAGGAGGCACGGGTTCGATTTCAAGTCTGAGAAATAAGATCCCTCATGCCAAGTTCAGTTCAGTTCAGTTGCTCAGTTGTGTCTGATTCTTTGCGACTCCATGGACTACAGCACACCAGGCTTCCCTGTCCATCACCAACTCCCAGAACTTGCTCAAACTCATGTTCATTGAGTCGGTGATGCCATCCAGCCATCTCACCCTCTGTCATCGCCTTCTTCTCCTGCCTTCAATCTTTCCCAGCATCAGGGTCTTTTCTAAGGAGTCAGTTCTTTGAATCAGGTGACCAAAGTATTGGAGTTTCAGCTTCAGCATCAGTCCTTCCAATGAATACTTTCAGGGTTGATTTCCTTTAGGGTTGACCAGTTAATTGACCACACCGCGCCAAGTGGTTCAGTCCAAGAAAAGAGCCTTGTTAGGATACGAGGCTGCCTCCTCAAGAAAATGCTCAGTGCTGTCTGCCCACTCTTTCCCCCATCCTATCCCTCCTCACCTCCTTCTTTCTAATCCTTTGGTCATATCTGTTTTGAGCCAAGAACTGCCACAGCCCAAGGCCAGCTGACAGATGAAGTGCTAGCTCCAAGGAGGGGAGGCCTGCACTGCCCCTGGCGCAAATTGTGGCCCCTCAGCACATCAGGAAATGTCTGCCTAATGTGATCGGAAGCAACCACTAGCACCTGTTGTCAGGTGCTTTAGTCCAGGAAGCCTTTCTTCTCTTTCTTTTAAAAAATAAGTTACAAGTTTTTTTATTTTTAAAATTTTTATT
Organism: Capra hircus; assembly: GCF_001704415.2. Classification (NCBI taxonomy): domain Eukaryota; kingdom Metazoa; phylum Chordata; class Mammalia; order Artiodactyla; family Bovidae; genus Capra; species Capra hircus. Next base: position 24,142,976 of record NC_030826.1, on the reverse strand, counting down.
TATTTATTTGTCTGCACCAGCTCTTGGCTGTGGCATGAGGGATCTTCAGTTGCAGCATGCAAACTCTTAGCTGTGGCAAATTTGATAGCGTTCCCTGACTAGATCTCAAACCTGAGCCCCTGGCACTGGGAGCTCAGAGTCTTAGCCACTGGACCATCAGGGAAGTCCCTAGGAAAGCTCTCTTGTCTACATCTTTCCTGCTGTGTTCCATCCTTTTTCTGCCCCAGCGTTCCCTGTACCTTGCCTTATTTCCCCTTGCAGCACCTCTTTCTTGTGTTTGCCTGTGCTGCTGGACTATAGGGCTTCCCTGGTAGCTCAGCTGGTAAAGAATCCACCTGCGATGCAGGAGTTCCCAGTTCAATTCCTGGGTCCAGAAGACCCCCTGAAGAAGGGATAGGCTCCCACTCCAGTATTCTTGGGCTTCTCTGGTGGCTCAGCTGGTAAAGAATCCACCTGCAATGCAGGAGACCTGGGTATGATCCCTGGGTTGGGAAGATTCCCTGGAGGAGGGCTTGCAGTCCTCTCCAGTATTCCTGCATGGAGAATCCCCATGGACAGAGGAGCCTGGCGGACTACAGTCCATGAGGTTGCAGAGAATCAGACATGACTGAGTGACTAAGCACGGCACATAGCGCAGCTGGACCGTAAGTGCCGGTAGGGCAGGGCAGCGCTTTGCTCAGCTCAGACTGTTCCGCAGCAAGGGCCAGAGTCTGGCCACTGGTTGAGCTTGAGCTGCAGTGGCTCCTCATCTCTAAGTGAAGTCGCTCAGTCGTGTCTGACTCTCTGCGACCCCATGGATTGTAGCCCACCAGGTTCCTGCTTCCATGGGATTTCCCAGGCAAGAATGCTGGAATAGGTTGCCATTTCCTTCTCCGGGGGATCTTCCCGACCCAGGGATCAAACCTGGGTCAAGCCCTCCGTCATTGGTAAAGGGAGGAGTGGAGCCTTACCCACCACATTCCTACTCCAGGAGGAGGTGGTGGAGACCCCTCAGGCCCACATCTCAGCCTTGATGCCCAGTCAGCAGGTCCTGGAAGTGGCCTCGGGGGAATTAGCTAGGCAGCCCCCACGCAGGAAGTCCCTGCCGCCTCTGTCTTCCTCTCCTCCCAGAGTGTGTGCCTCTGCCCAGCATGTCCTATTCTGTTTCCAGGGGCAAGAACAGGATGTGAGGAGAATCATCCAGGCCCTCCACGAGTGTCTTGCTGCCCTTCCCCGGCAGCAGCTCCGGAAGGTCTGTGGCATCGGCGTGTCAGGGCAGATGCATGGAGTCGTGTTTTGGAAAACAGGCCAAGGTATGCTGGGCTTGGGGGCAATCATGTTCTGTTAACAGTCGCCCTGTGGGTGTGGGTTCTATCCCTGTTCTGTGACTAAGATCCCACCTGCCTCCAGGACAAAAAAACCCCAGTGTTAAACAGAAGCAATATTGTAACAAGTTCAATGTTGTTGTTTAGTTGCTCAGTCATGTCCAACTCTTTCGCAACCCCATGGACTGCAGCCTGCCAGGCTCCTCTGTCCATGGAATTCTCCAGGCAAGTATACTGGAGTGGGTAGCCATTTCCTCCTCCAGGGGATCTTCTTGACCCAGGAATCGAACCCTTGTCTCCTGCATTGCAGGCAGATTCTTTATCACGGAACCACCAGGGAAGCCCTATAAAGACTTTAATAATGGTCCACATTGAAACAAAACAAAGCAAAAGCAGTCACCCTGTGATCTTCAATGGCCTCAGCCTGTGGCGCGACTGAAAGCAGGAATTTGGTTCCCTGCCCAGAGACTGAAGTCAGGGTGAGGCAGTGAGAGAGCTGAATCCTAGCCCCTAGACCCATAGCCAGGGACAAGGTGCTGGTCTGTCAGCTTTGTAGAAAGGAATTTCCACAGAGATACAAAACATAGTGAAACAAGTACGTTGTTTGCTAGGAGGAGAAAGGGTATGTGTGGATAGATGCACGGGTGGGCTCAGGGAAAGAGTTGTGCCCTCGTGGTAGTTTGAATCACTTATATGGGGCATTTCTTCTGGTTTCCTCTGGCTGCCAATCACCTTGCTTTGCCATGTTTAGTTTATCTCAGGGCCCTCCCCTGTGTGCATGCTCATCTCTTAGCTGAGATGGATTCTAGGAAAGAGGCCTATGGGAATGTTGACATCGCCTACTATGGGGTGGCACTCCCTCCCTTTTTGACCCCTGAGGAGCCTTTTTACGCATGTGTAGTTGGGAAGGTCTCCATGACCTCAAGAACGAGAAATATGTGGTCTCTCTCTTTTCTGGCTACAAGACATGTGGGATTGTGGGATCTTAGTTCCCAGACCTTAGTTCCCATGGATCAAACCCGTGCCCCCTGCATTGGAAGCACGGAGTCTGAACCACTGGATTGTCAGGGAAGTCTCGGCCTCTTATTAACCTTTCCTCTGAGCAGGGTGCAGCTCCCCTTCGCTCCTGCTATTATCCTCGTCTTGGAGTGTCTGTCCACAGGGGACAAACTCCAGCTGCTCAGCCTGGGGCTCATCTATCTTTTGCCTCACCAGGAACCAGAAATGTGCTGCCAAAGACTCCCTGTGAAGGGTCAGGCTGTCCTCTTGCGTTTTGTGAGCATCCTGTCCTGTTCAAAGATGTAATAAATTGAACTGTCCACTCACACATTAAACATGAACAGGGAGAGGGTGAAGAGTGAGTCCTCTCTGATTCTCTGTTGGATTCAATCGAGTGGATTTTTTTCATAGCTTTCTCTTTCTTTGTACCAGGATCTCGGATCATCACTGCCAACACTAAGAGATTAGTGTAGCTGCGGGAGATATAGAGACACAGAGGAAACTTTTCTGCATTTGAGCATAGTTTTTGTTGTTTAACATCATCACAGATATTCGTGAATTTTCAGTTCCATGTCCTTTTCATGGGAACCGTTGCTAAGCATTATTTTGTTGGGGTATTTATTTCAGAAGGTCTGCCACAGTGTAGATGTGGGTGGCTTGTTCTGTTTGGCCTCTAGGAGGGGAATTAAGCCAGCAAAACAGCAATGAGCACTTTGCATGCCAGGTGCAGAGCTAAGGGCATTACCTGTGTGATCTCATCAAATTTTCCCAACATCCTTATGATGTAGGTGGCATTATTGTCCCTCTTGAGCAGATGAGAAGTGGAGGTTCAGAGAGATTATAAAATAATATGCTTAGGGTCATATGACAGCAAGTGGTGACTCCAGCTTTCAAACCCAAGTCTGTCTGACTTCAGACACCTGAACTTTGAAAGGTCTCTGGGAGGACCAGAGCCACACAAGGATACACTAGCTCAACGAAGGGAGGAACAGCCCAACAGAATGTCCGAGGAAGGAAGGATCAGGCTCCTGGAGGAAGTTGTGAGCTTCTGTTATGGCAAGCATGAAAAAAAATTTTTAAAAATTCTAAAATGTTCAGGACTTCCCACGTGGCTCAGTGGTAAAGAATCTACCTGCCAATGCAGAAGACATGGTTTTGATCCCTGGTCTGGGAAGATCCCATGTACTGCCAAACAGTTAAACCTGTGCACCCCAACTACTGAGCCTGTGCTCTCGAGCCCGTGGGCCACAACTACTGAGTCCACTGCCCTAGAGCCTGTGCTTCTGTGACAAGAGAAGCCACCGCAATGAGAGGCCCACACACTGCATTGAAGAGTAGCCCCCACTCTCTGCACCTGGAGAAAAGCCCGTGAAGTAGTGGGTAGCCTTTCCCTTCTCCAGGGACTCTCCCCAACCCAGAAATTGAACCAGGGTATACTGCATTGCAGGCAGATTCTTTACCAACTGAGCTATCAGGGAAGCTCCGATGAAGACCCAGCACAGTCATAAATAAATAAATAAAATTATATATATATATATATGTTCTACATAGACATAAAAGTAGGGAGAACAGTGTTGTTATGAATCAACACACACCCATCACCCAGCTTCAAAAATATCAACATTTTACTGCAAGTGTTTTAAGCAGAGGATGATGGCTACTGGGGGAGGGATTGTAGTTAAGGAGATCTGAACATGGGATTCACCCCTCCTTTGCCTGGAGAATCAGTGATTCCGATTCCCCTGGGCCAAGTGAGTGGCAACCTGCTTTTGAGCAGCTTGATGGAGGTCTGGTGATGCAGCCTTTGATCAGTCACCAGGATGGGCCTGGATAAGTGCAGAAGCCAGCCCAGGCTCTCCCCCACCTCTTTTCTCATTGTCTGCCCATCGTCAGGCCAGCAGGGACCGCGGGAACTGCTTGGCTCCAATCAGTAGCAAGAGCCAAAGGCTGGTCATGGTGTTAGTGCTGACCTCTTGGGGAGACTCTAGGTTGTAAAAGCTTTTTAAACTCCTTAATTTTGCATTAATGAGAATAAACGTCCTTTTAATACTAAAACCCTTCCCAGAGAGGACAGCAGAGATCTAATGATTGTGGTCTGGTCACACGCCTTCCCTTCTGCCCATCTCCTGGACTCTGTAACAACCACACAGACCGTCATCCATATGGGTGGAGAGAGCTTCTTAATATTTCATGGAGCCCGTCTGCCCACCTACTTGGTTTGGTTTCTGTTTATGGGAAGGAGGAGAGCCACCATTCGACCATGATGATAACCCGCTTAGTGGAGCGAGTGAAATCCTATTTGAGATCAAGTAGTTCTGCTTTTAACAGTGGCCATAATTCGGTTTGATTTCAGAATCTGCAATGCTTGAGGCTCCTTGCTGGGCCCCCTGGGAGACATAGGAATGGGGATTCAGCCCTCCTCTGCCAGGGCTCACTCAAGGCGGTCAGCACAGACGGGCACCAGTAACCCGAGCAGAGAGCTAAGTGCCTCCTTGAGGGCACAGGCGAGCCCATTGGAGGAGAGGAGAGGGAGTGACTGGTGTCTTTTGAGAGGCCTGTGGTTATGCCAGTTTCCACATTCCATTTTCAGGCTCAGTAATGGCAGGAGACAAGTGGGGATCATAAAACCAAGCTAAAAGGCCAGCAGCAGGCAGGGAGAAAATTTTCAGCAGTGTATAGTAGACAAAGGATGAAGAATGGGGCCTATGAAGAATGAGTAACAAAGAAAGGACCAATGGCCCTGTGGACTAATAGGCAAAGGAAACCAATAGGCAGATGTTAGAAGAGAAAGTACAAATAGCTAATAAGCACTTGAAAAGCTGCTCGATGTCACTATTAATTAGGGAAATGCAGATGAAAATATCAGTGAGAAATCATTTTTCCTCTCACTGGATTGTAAGAAATCAGTTTGAGAATGTCAAGAGTTGGCAAAGGGGGTGGAAAATTGGTTTTTTAAAATACTGTTCCTGGGGGTTTCCCTGGACGCCGGTTTGATCCCTGATCTGGGAAGATTCCACATGCCTCCGAGCAACTAAGTTTGTGAGCCACAACTGTTGAGCCTGTGCTCTAGAGCTCTTATCACACATATGTTGTAAGGCTAATATGTAGATTAAATAAATTAATATTTTGAAAGTGCTTTGAACAATCCCTCTTACATGGTAAGAACTCTGTTTTATAACACAGACAAAATAAAAATGATAGTCCTAGAAATTTTTTAAAAAGGGTCAAAAGAGTGTTGGAAGCAGATAAAAGGGTTGGAAAAAAAAAAAAGCTGCAGATGTCCAGCTTCAGTGCAGGGGTTAGACTCCCAGCTTTAGGCAGAAATGTGGCTTTGAGGGTAGATTACCCTAAAGGGGGGCCATCCCATTGCCCGCTTACCCCTATTTTCCAGGTGAAACTTTAAAAGGTTCAGGTGCATACATTTGTGACCACCTCTCTGCTCTTTTTCTTTTTTAAAAAATAACTTTTATTGGAGTAGAGTTGATTTACAATGCTGTGTTAGTTTCAGATGTGCAGCCAAGTGAATCAGTGATACATATACCGATACCCACTCTTTTTTGGCTTCTTTTCCCATATAGTTGATTACAGTGTTTTGAGTTCCCTGTGCTATACAGTAGGTCCTTATTAGTTATTTATTTTTTAAAAATAAAAGTCTTGTTTATTTGTTTGGCTGTCCTGGGTCTTTGTTGTGACATGCAGGACCTTTGATCTTCGTTGTGGCATGAAGAATCTTTAATTCCGCATGTGGGATCTAGTTCCCTGACCAGGGATCGATCCCAGGGCCCCTGCCTTGGGAGCATGGAGACTTAGCCACTGGACCACCAGGGCAGTCCCCAGTTGTTGGTTTTATATATAATAGTTTGTATTTGTCCATCCCGACCACCCAATTTATCCCTTCCCCTCCTCCTCTGTAACCATATTTGTTTTCTCCATCTGTGACCCTATTTCTGTTTTGTAAATAAGTTCATGGGTACCATTTTTTTTTTTTAAGATTTCACATATAAGCGCTGTCATATGATATTTGTCCTGTGTCAAGTGTTCACTCACTGTAACCATCTCTAGGTCCATCCACTTCCTGCTTTTCTGGGTCCTGGCTAGGACCCCTGTGTGTGAATAAAGCATTGTCATGGGTGATAAAGTCTGTCCTGTAACCTCACTAGCAGGGTAGTCTCAAGTACATGCTGCTGCCCATCAGTTGCCCTATTCTCCTTTTTTGCTCATCTTCCTTCCAGGCTGTGCATGGACAGAGGGAGGGGCCGCCCCTGTGTTCGAGCCTAGAGCTGTGAGCCACCTGGTCACGTGGCAGGATGGCCGGTGTAGCAGTGAGTTCCTGGCTTCTCTGCCCCAGCCGGAGTCGCATCTCAGCGTGGCCACGGGGTTTGGCTGTGCAACTATCTTCTGGCTTTTGAAAAATAGGTACAGACGACTGTTCTTTGAATCGGATGATGGATTTTCAGGGGAATGAGAGTGGCTAGCTGATGGCTCAGTGGGTAAAGAATGCACCTGCAGTGCAGGAGGCGCAGGAGACGTGGGTTTGATCCCTGGGTCAGGGAAGGCCCCCTGGAGAAGGACATAGCAACCCAGTCCAGTGTTTTTGCCTGGAAAATCCCATGGACAGAGGACCCTGGAGGGCTACACTCCATGGGGTTGCAGAGTCAGACACAACTGAGCCCAAGCACTATGATTTTGATGCAGGAGAGTGGCTAGGGAGCTGTACCTCTAGCTGGTCAGCATCACTCCACACTGGACTGTCCCTTAGTGAGCGTGGCCTTGCACAGAGTACAGTCTCAAGACCTAGACTTGGTCTACCACTGCTTCTTCATTTTGCATAGGGGGCTTGTTGGTTATCTGATTCTAACCCAGAGGGGAAAAGAAGGGGCCAGAGAGGGTAAGGGAGTTACCAATGGTCACATGATGGGTTCATAGTGGGCTCAGGACTGCTAAGAACGGTTGATGTCCTGCTTTCCCAGGCATGATGTGACCTCCTGTGAATACCCTCCCCTAAGGCTGACTCCGGCCAGCTCGGCTTGGAGGCTTTTGGAGGTCCTCACCTTGGGAAGTTCGGCTGTGGGGGACTGTACCCTGCGGGATTCTAGTCACTGCCCAGTTATGCCATGTCTTGTCCACACTGCCCTCAGTTAGCTGTGGCTCGTGCTTTTCAGTCAATATTAAACCACGCTGAATTGTTTTGGGTATGACAAACAGCCCGGAGTTCCTCAAGTCCTACGATACAGCTGGCACCATCCATGACTATGTGGTTGCCATGCTGTGCGGCTTGGCAAGACCCTTGATGTCCGACCAAAATGCTGCTAGCTGGGGCTATTTCAACACCACGAGCCAAAGCTGGAACTTGGAGATGTGAGTATAACCTTGCAGGCTGGCTTGAGGCTGAAAGGTAGAATCTCTGAAGTGGGAGCTTCAGTGGTGTTTTCCCATCTGGGAGTAGTGGAGGATTCCATGAGGCCAAGAATTAGGTTTCAAGAGCCCCCAGCCTGTTCCAGCCCCTGGGCATGGGTGGGCCAGACTGTAAGTGAAGTCCTTGGGGAAGGGTGCTGCCCACCATGCCATGCTCTCCTGCTCCTCCACTGTTGCCCGGGCCTGGGGTGCACTCCCCGGTTCTTTCTGAATCCTGGACCCAGCCCATAGATGCCAAACAACAACTTTCATTTTTAAATTTTATTTTATCTTATTTTTTTTTAACTTTCTATTTTATATTGGAGTATAGTTGATTAACAATGTTGTGTTAGTTTCAGGTGTGTGACAAAGTGATTCAGTTATACAAAAACATGTACCTATTTTTTCTTCAAATTATGTTCCCATTTAGGTTGCTACCTAACATTCAGCAGAGTTCTCTGTGCTGTGCAGTAGGTCCTTGTTGCTTTTCCATTTTATTTTATTTATTTTCTGAAGTAGAAAGAATAGCTTTATTGCTTTGTCAGGCAAAGGGGGTACACGGCAGGCTCCTGACCGTGTAAATTGTGTGTCCTTCAGTTATCCATTTTAAATATAGCAGTGTGTATATGTCCATCCCAAACTCCCTAACTATCCCTCCCCACCACCATTTTATATATATATATATATACACACACATTTTTTATGACACAAACCTTTAAAAGCATTTCATTTATTTATTTTTAATCTTTAATTTCTTTTAAAAATAGCTTGTATGCATAGAGTTTTACATCTTTTATTAAATTTATTGTAGGTATTTGACTGTTTTTGATAATATTTTAAAGGCATTTTCTTTTTTAAAATTAATTTTTATCATAATATATTTAAAAGTAGGGTTAAGAAATGGAAGGAATGAGGGATACCTTTTAAGTTCTTTTGAAACAATCATTTGCCTTTTCAGGTCCAGAGGTCCATAAATTCACTTCCTCCAGGTCCCAAATTCTGAGCTCTGTAATAAAACAAAAAGCGCCTGGTAGTTCAGGTAAAGGACTTTCTAGCATGTTTTATGAAATTGACAGCCCCATGTTCACTAACCCTGAGTGGTGACTACATTTGGTATTCAGGAGACTGATGGGTTTGACTTTGGTTTGGCCTGTGCTAACCAACTGTGACTTGGCTCTAAAACTCTGACTGCCCCCCTTTGCAGAGTGTTTGTGCTCCCCTCAAACATAGGAGGCCAGATGCTGATCTGCTTCTTAGCCAATCCTTTCCGATCACCTCTGCTTAAACTGGTTATGTTCTTCCTTGGAAGGCCCATCCCGAGCTCTTGAAAGCCAGTGTTCACTCTAAAACACTCAAGACATCTCATGGATTTAAAAAGAGGCAAAAGGGCCGTCTGTACAAACACTGGATTCTGCCCTCTCTTCTTGAACGCGTGTCCCAGGGCACTTTCCTTTGCTCAGTTTCCTGGAAGCAACAGGAGACAGAAGATCCAGTACTGACTAGACAGGCTGTCCACTTTTGATTTGCAGACTGAAGGCCGCCGGCTTTCCTGTCCAGCTGCTCCCAGATGTAGCGGAGCCTGGCAGTGTGGCAGGAAGAACTTCGCAGGCCTGGTTTGAGATCCCAAGGGGGACACAGGTGGGCGTGGCCTTGGGTGATTTGCAGGCCTCCGTCTATTCCTGCATGGCCCAGAAGACCGATGCAGGTAAGTCTTTCTTTGGTTCTCTCCTCTAGTCTCTACTGGGGCCTCATAAGCCTCAGCTCTGTGTGAGGGTCTGAGGGGCACACATAGCCAGCCGTCTCAATGTCCTCTTGACCGTTGTCCTGCAAACATGAAAAATACCTTCGGGACTTCCCTGGTGGTCCAGTGGTTAAGACTTCATGCTCTCAATACAGGGGGCCCAGGTTTGATCTCTGATCAAGGAACTAGATCTTGCATGTTGCAACTAAGAGCCCACAGGCTCTTAGTCCAATAAAAAACAAAATAAACGAACAGAAAACCCCACCGTCATCCCTACAGGTGAAGCCCCTACCCAGGGAGCTTATCATCTAGCAGGAAGAGCTCTGCCCTGAGCACAGCCAGTGCCTTTTTTTTCTAGGGCCAGGGGAGGAAAATGACTCTCTCTAGTTAGCTGGTTTCTGTGTGTCTCCCTGACCAAGGAACAGATGAGTAGATTAGGGTTTTTGTTACTGTGTGTGTGTCAATGGAAGTTCTCTTGGATTTGATTAGAAGTGCAGATTTTCCTGTATTTCGTGTGAGAGAGTCACAGTGAGGTAGAGGCTGCCCTCCAAGGCAAGGGTTGGCAAAGATTTCCTGTAAAGGGCCAGGTAGTAAATATTTCAGGCTTTGTGGGCCATTTAGTTTCTGCCACAACTACTTACCTGCTGTTGGGGCAGCAAAGCAGCCTTAGCTAATGCATAAGTGAGTGGGTGTAGCTGTGTTCCAATAAAACTTTACTTCTAGAGGCTGAAATGTGAATTTCATAAAATTTTCATGTCTCATGAAATAGTCTTCTTCTTTTCATTTCTTTTCAACCATTTAAAAAGGTAAGAATATCCCACTGGGGTTGTAAAATGGTGCAGTCCCTTTGGAAAACAGTCTGACAGTTCTCCGAAAGTTAAGCATGGAATTACCATGACCCAGCAATTCCTCTCCTTGGTGTTTACCCAAGGGATTTGAAAACACGTGTCCACACAAAAACTGGTACACAATTTTTTCCCTGCAGCCTTATTCATAATAGCCAAAAGATAGAAACAACCCAAATGTTCATCAACTGATAAGCGGATTTTTAAAATGTGGTATATCCACAGAGATAACATGCTACAACATGGGAAGGAAAGTGAAAGGCCACATAGTGTGTGATTCCATTCCTGGGAAATGTCCAGAGTTGAACAGGCAAATTCATAGAGACAGAAAGAAGAGTCATGGTTGTCAGGGGCTGGGAGTGGGGGTTGATTGCTAACCCGTAAGGGATTTCTTTCCAGAGTGGTAAAAATGTCCTAAAATTAGATCACAGTGATGTTTACCTGTGTATGTACTATAAACAGTGCATAAAGGAATATGCTAGGAAGCACAGAACTGCACACTTGAAAAGGGTGCATTTTATGGTGAATTTATTTGAATTATAATACACCTCAATAAACTTATCATTAAAAATGATATATATACAAAAGCCGCTCTTAGCTCCTAGGCCATATAAAAACAGATGGCCAGGCTGGATATGATCTGGGGGCTGTCATTTGCCCCTGCTGGGGTGGAGTAGACCTTGGACTTTGGGCCTGCCTGCCCCAGCAAGGTGTTGGCAGACTGTGTGTTTCATTTGATCCTCAGGGCAACCAGGCTGAGTGGGCCCACTTTGACAGCCCTGTGCTGGCGACAGAATGAAACACCAACACTGCAGAGTGGTTTGAATCTTTATATTTTAACACTTGTTTTTTTACAGCTGCTTTATTTTATATCCCTTGCACAACAACCTACAGGGCAAGCTGCCAACCACTATGATTCAGAGACTATACAGTGCGCAGGCGCAGGGCGAGATAACCTTTACCTTGACTTATTTACTGCAGCTAAGACTTTGTTTTGGGGAACTTCTTTATCAACTTAGAATCTGTTTTGTCCCAGGGTCTGTTCCTTTTGAGGAATCAGAGAAACATCCTTGTGTGCAAGAAATGTTCTTTTCCCACGGGAACAAACAGGATTCTTAGCTGAACATCTCATTTGCAAGAATGTTCAGCCCTGGTTGAGAGTCTCGTTTGCAAGCACTTCTCAACCTTCCTTAAACCTAGTTCCCTACACTGGGCAGACCATCTCGTTTGCAAGAATGTTCAGCCCTGGTTGAGAGTCTCATTTGCAAGCACTTCTCAACCTTCTTTACACCTTGTTCCCTACAGCCCTGCCTTGTTATCAAGGGGAACAGAGAATACATTCATCTTTCTTGGGTTTTCTTTGTCATCACATCTTTTTTCCTCCATCAGTTAGAACTATTACAATTCAAACTTTAGTTTAAAAACTGACCAGTACTATCCTTCGTTGTTGTTTATTTGCTAGGTCACATCTGACTCTTTGTGACCCCATGGACAGTAGTCCTCCAGGGTCCTCTGTCCATGGGATTCTCCAGGCAAGGGTACTGGAGTGGGTGGTTCTATTTCTTTCTCTAGGGGATCTTCCTGACCCAGGGATGGAACCTGTCTCTTTGTCTACCGTATTGGCAGGCAGGCTTTTTTGTTTTTAAACCACTAGTGCCACCTGGGAAGTCCAGTTGATTTATTTCAATTAGTTTCTGCCTCCTGAAAGGAGGAGTATCCAGAAATTTGTGGCACATTTCCCCAGCCCCATTGTGACTTGTGGCCTCTGAGTTAGCCCAACAGGCCTAACCTCTGCTTTCCTCGGACCCCAGTTCTCAACATCAGCACCTCGGTTCAGCTGGTAGCCTCCATGCCTTCAGGATTCCAGCCAGCGCAGACTCCAGACCCCGCAGCCCCAGTTGCCTACTTCCCATACTTCGACAGGACTTACCTGGCTGTGGCAGCGTCACTCAACGGGGGGAACGTGCTGGCCACGTTTGTCCGTATGCTGGTCCAGTGGATGGCAGATCTAGGTGAGGCTGGTCCATTCAGGGGTGTGTTCTCTGCTTCTCCTTTCTGTGTGGCAGTGTCCTGGTGCTGAATGTGCAATAAACATCTAGATCCATGTCTCAGACTGAACGAGGTTCTGGCACATTCCTTCCTTCTGCAGGGATCTGAGCTGGCAGCCTTCTTTACTCTCATCTTCTGAGCGGCCATTGCCTACCCTCCTTTGAGAGCACTGCTCCTAACCTTGACTGCGGAGTGTCCTGATAGCCTGCCAGCTCTCCCTCACCCCACTGTGTTATTTTGTAGATCAATAAGCCTCTGGGTCCCATGTATTTGAGATTTGCCTTATTTCTTTTTTTCCTTACTTATTTGGCTGCATCGGGTCTTAGTTGCAGCACATGGGAGTTAAATGCGTTACTGACGAGACTCTAGAGTGGCTTTTGGTTGGAGGTTCTCAGCACTATTTTTATCCCTAGAAATGGTGAATATTTGACTTGGGAAAGGGGGATCCTGAGCATGGGATTTTGTAAAAGTTCCTCAGGTGAGACTTCCTTGGAGGTCCAGTGTCTGAGACTCTGCACTCCCAATGCAGGGGACCCAGGTTCAATCCCTGGTCAGGGAATTAAATCCCACATGCTGTCACAACTAAGAGTTTGCACGCCACAACAAAGATCGAAGATCCCACGTGCTGCAACTAAGACCTGGCACAGCCACATAAGTGAATAAAATATTTTTTAAAAGTTCCCCGGGTGATTCTGATGCTCTCACGTGGTGGTAAGCACTGATCTAGAAGCTTCTACTCAAAAGTGTGGTCCTCAGGCCAGCTGCACTGGCTTCCTCTGGGAGCTGATGACAAGTGCAGAAGCTGAGGCCCCATCCCAGGCATACTAAGCCAGAAGCTATATTTTATTAAGATCCTTGAGTGATTCAGAACTCCAAGCTCTGGTCTAGACTGGTGGTTCTCAACCTTTGCCGAGGGGCAGGCTAGACTGTGGTCCTGGGATTTCTCTGACACCACTAATAAGTCTACTAGCAGCTGTGATGATACTTGCTGATCAGTGTATGCATTTGGCCCACTTGGGAGCAAGCATCCCACAGTTGTGGGATGGTTAGGGCTCACACAGCATGTAAGTTCTCTCCCTGAAGGCTGGGTTGGGGTGGGCAGTGAGAGAGCTGGCTGGGGTCTGGAGCTGAGCACAGCCAGCCAGACTATGTGAGTTCTGAGCCAGGAAGCAGCCTCCTACAGTGAAGAGGGGCAGCAAGTCAACCCATTTCTGCCCCCCTGGGAATTCTATAGCCTGCACTCACAGGGGTGCCTGAACTCACACGACCTTCTCTGTCCCTGGCAGGCCTGGAGGTTGAAGAATCCACGGTGTACTCATGCATGATCCAGGCAGCTGCCCAGCAGAGAGACACCTGCCTGACCATCACTCCAACAGTGCTGGGCGAGAGGCACCTGCCAGACCAGCTGGCCTCAGTGACCGGAATCTCCTCCTCTGACCTCTCCCTGGGGCACGTGACCCGGGCCCTGTGCAGAGGCATCGTTCAGAACTTGCACTCGATGCTTCCATTTGGGCAGCTCCGGGAGTGGGGCGTGGAGAGGGTGATTGGCAGTGGGAGTGCACTGTCCAGGAATGAAGTGCTGAAGCAGGAGGTGCAGAGGGCATTCCCCCTGCCAGTGTCCTATGGACAGGATGTAGACGCAGCTGTGGGGGCCGCCCTGGTCATGCTCCAGAGAAGCCTTAGCCAGCAGAAGTCCTAGCACACCCGTTGGCCAGAGGACTGTTGCAAATTTTATCTAATTAACATCCTTGACCCAATCTTGGGGGTCATCCTTTTCCTGGACAGCTCTGTGGGCAGCTTTTAAGCAATGCTTGTTCTTGGGGCCTCAAGAGTCACACACTCATAATGCAGCCGAGAATCATCAACCAGACCCCAAATCAGTGCCTTCTGAAACTCACCTGAGAGCTGGTTGCAAATGTAGAGAAAGAAAGGAAGAAGGAAAGAGAAAGAGAGAAGGAAAAGGAGTGGTAACCCAGCGTCCTGGTCAACAGGGTCACCTGTGATTCATCTGTAGACAAAATAAATGTCTGCTTCAGACACAAAATATAATCTGGTGGTTGTGGGCTCCAACTAAGAACACCCCGTCCTATGTTCTCACAACACAGCTGGTTGAAGGCACAGAAGAGGGAAGGAAAGGTGGGTGACGTGACCAGCAAGGGGGACAGATGATGTATAGCCACACCATTCAGGCATTTTGTTCCCAAGAGTCTGGCCAGATAGCAGAAAAACCCTTTTCTAGGAGTGTGTCTGTGCAGCAATGTGTTTTTGCCCCTGCACGTCCCCAGGAGGCCTTCCAAGGGGAGGGTTGCAGCTGCGTGTGCTCCTGCCAGAGAGAGAGCAGAGAGAACCCCTTGCCCTGACGCCCCAGGCTGGCACTGCTGCAGAACTGGGTTTGGGAAGTTGGTGATGGCTCTGGGAATCATTTGTAGGTTGTCCCATGCAAAGCCCTGCCTGCCCCACAGTTCTACTGAGATGAGTGGCTGCAGACCACTCAGGAAAGTCATGGAATTTCCATTTTGAGAGAGAAGGCATGATGTACCAAAGGATAGCAGAGAGCCCTATCCTTCGGGAGGAGCCAATGTCAGGGAGGCAGCCTGTCTTGCATTCCCAGGGTTCTCGGGGTGGAGACTGTAAATATAGGATCAGGAGCTGGATAGGTACTCTGCAAAGCACTGAAACTCTGTGTCCCCTTTCTGCATGTCCACTGTATCTCTCAGGGCTGAGCCTTGCACAGTCCAAGCTTGTTAGCTAGCAGTCCTGCTGCTGTTTCTATTGCTGGTGGCCTGGAGCCTCTGCAGCAGTTTGGGTACAGCTGCCGGGGCCTCACTTCTCCAGTCCGCAGTAATAAAGCGCTCACTTCTGCTCCCATGCTTAGGAGGTACCAGCCTGAGCCTCAGCTGAGGAACTGGGTCATCAGTGGTTTGTCAACATCCTGATCAAGCACAAAGTAGGCTTGGACTTTCCCACCCGATTGGTTTCAGTCAGTGAAATGTCAACAGAAGTGATAGCTTATGGTGAACGATGTCGGTTTAGTGATCTCCGAAGAAGATTTAGCTTCGGGACCAGGGACCAGGCTTGATCACTCAAGAGACTTTGTATAGCAGAGTTTTCTTACAGTGAAAAGGGACAGAGAAATCTTCTGAA